>NC_083833.1:1309476-3709476 GCF_015708825.2 Lethenteron reissneri | reverse complement strand
ATAAGAGCCAACATATTACCTTGAAATTTGATAAGGGGGCGTCCATAAATGACATCACGCACCGAGGAGGGGGGGGGGGGTCAGACATTTGTGACGATGTGTGACGAAGGGGGGGGGGGGGTGAGAAATGTGACGTCACATCAACTTTAAATAAATATAGACAACGCGTTCTACTTAACTAAATATACTTTTTAATAAATGTTTTCTCCTACAACATTAGAGTGCAGCGCCACATTAAATACGCACTACAATGACAATAATTTAAAACGATTTGAAGCATGTTTTATATATTTTTTTGGGGGGGGGGGGCAGAGCTTTATGACGTCATATTTGAGGGGGGATCTGACTTTTTGTGACGCCGTGTGACTAGGGGGGGGGGGTCAAAAATCGTCCAAAATCGCGTGACGTCATTTATGGACGGACCCTAACACTTAAAAATCATGCATTCTATCTCCAGCCTGACCTGCCATGCCATGGAGACGTGATCGCCAAAGAGAAAGCTCCCCCGTATAGCCTTAACAAACTGTTGGGACAAGTTGGGACAAGTGCTGTTAGCGATCACCTATGCAGCCCGGCACGGTACACGAGGGGGTGGGGGTAGCCAGCACCACGCCCGACCGCCTTTGTCTCCCCAGTGCCGATGCTTACACACCGCACCAGGTACTCATTTGAGGCCGAGTCGACCTAGGGGAAGCCCAGGACCGCTTCAGATAAACGTCACCGGTGTTGGCCGTCGAGCGGGAATCGATCTCGGGTCGCCAGGATTCGTAGCGCAGCGCAGAGCGTTAACCGCTGCGCCACCGCTCCTCACCACCAGCCTTCGCGTGCCTGGCACGGCAACTTTGGCCCTCACCATGCGGCTACAACCCAAGCAGTTGGCTCCTTCTTTACCTCCAGAGCTTCCACCTCGACGAACATCGCCACGATCATCCCCGTCATCGACTACACATGCATCCATCTTCAGATGAGCTCGAGGTAAAGGTTCGGCACTGCAATTGCTTGCTCACTGCTGGCGGACGGGCCTTGCACATCTGGCGAACTGGAGAGGGTGTTTGGCCTCATCTTCCACTCTGGTCAGATTTATGTATGTTTGTTTGTCTGTATGTATGCTGAACTTCTTTCGCACCGTATGTAGCCAACCATGCTTATCGGAGGTGAGGGGTGTGTTGGAAGAGGTGGGCGTACCCGCACCACGCCTCAATACACGTGACCTGCCGGTCGATTGATTGTGCTGTACCCATTAGTACTGCTGGGTAAACAAAAGCAGGGGGGTGGGGAGGGGGCGATTTAAGAAACGTGTGCTGTTGTTTCCACTGCCCTGCCGTGAGATCGATTCATTACAGAACGGAAAGTCGACAGAATGAACGTAAATGTGTACAAGACGAATGTGTATACATCAAGTTAAGTATTTAAATAGATGCATTCTCAAGGCAGAATACCAGCAATGATATAATCGGCACACTGGCACCAGTAGTGGCCAAGGAAAGGGGATGACAATTGTGTTGTGGAAAGAGGTTTCAGTTTTTCAGTTTAATTTATTAGGTATAGCCCTGTGAGCCATTCGGCTCTTGAATCGGGTGCAAACGCAACAAACAAAAAAAACATGAACAAGATAACATCTTAAAGTGAATATGTGACTAAGTGCAAACAGAAAATCCAAGAAAAGACAGCAAAATATTGCAGAAAAAAAGCACCGTGTACACTAACGCTGTGTGCAAAATCTCAGTGGGATGCAAGTCAAACAACAACAACAACCACAAGACAACTTAGATTAAGGCCATCAGTCTAACTCCGTACTACAACAAACAAATATGGCCAAACCAAAAAACTTTTCGAAATCACCAACATAAAGCCATAAAAGCAATGAAACAGTGATCATAGGAACTAGGACCGAATTTTCACAATCAACGACATAAACAACATGTACCACCAAACCCTAAAGGTAAGCTACCAACCAAGCCTCATGCGTGCAACCCGACATCGTACTGACAAACCGATTTCCCCTACTCGTTCAAGAGATCCCAGCGCTGCATACAAACCTCTTTCCATTGGAATTATTTGGTAACTTCTCGCAAGTTTTGAAATCATTCGGCGGGGAGCAGGTGAAGTGAATAAGCTCCCGATGGCCTTTGACGACGCCACATACGTACAGCCGTGTCAGCGCAATTGTTCGTGATCCAGTGGCAGTGTGAAAACGGGGTTAGACTTCGTCAGTTAAAAATAGGGTTATTAACACCCCGGCTACTAGTATGCAGTCCCTGACACTTGTTTGTAGCACATGCAAGTGCTACCCCGGGGACAGAGGCTTTTGAGGAGGTGTAATGCGACGCGTCTCTCACGCACAGACAATTAAAACCACGTGAAACAGGGCCCACGCGGATGGTGCAGTGGTTCGTGCACTGTTCTATGAACTCAGCACGGCTAACATCATTGGTAAGTGATGTCAAAACTGGCACCATCACCAAACCTTACTGACCATGCGTGGTGGAAGCGATGATCGCGACTGTTGCCAACTCTCACCGTCTTGGAACGTAACGAACCACGAATTCACCTGCGCACCAAACGGTGTCGTCGCTCCATCTCCACTCTGTCATTACCCTTTGAATAGATATCGACCGTCGTGTTGCTGTTAAACAACGTGCCCTGCCCACATCCAACTTTGCTTCTGTTGATGGTAGAAATGATGTCGTTGTAGCCAGAGAACGTTATGTGCTGGCGTGACCGGCCCTGCTAGTGTGACCGGTGTGACTGGCCCAGTTGGTGAGCAAATGAAACTGCGGAGGGCGTAACAATGACCCGAGGTCGATTTTAACACAAAGCACATCCTATTTTCTATCGTCTCTTTCACTGCTTTAAAATAATTCCATGAACTTTCTGAATTGACCTCGTATTTCAATTAGCACGCGCTTTTATTCGTCAAAATTACTTTTGCTTGACAAAACACAACTCGTATACATGGTGACACATACTGACAGTTAATTTATCCTTGAATAGATGAGTTCACACGATGTTGAAAAACAATAATTGAATAGCCTTAATATTATTATTAAAGATCATCATTGTTAAATTACATTTCATACCAAGCGATGGTAGAAAATCTATCTTCAGACCTTCATGCTCATTGTACAACTTTCGTGTAAGTATTACATTTGTATGACATCTAAAGGCTTTTACTATTATAATGCTCTGCTTGGGTATTTTCTATATTTGTTTTGTTATTTCACTTTATTAAGAACATTGAAGTCTCGGTAATTCTCACACTTATTACACACCACAATATGAACTGTGATCGTGTGCACACATTTCAAATTAATTGCAGATATTCCTCAAGGTAACGATGAAAGCAATGAACTTTCATGTCACGATCAAAAACTTTTTTTTGCAGGGTTGTTGGTTTCGAACAGCCTGAAAAAAACTGCAGCTTAAAAAATACCAACAACAAAAAAGCTTCCCGGCCAAATACATCTACAAAGGATGTCACAGGTTTTTTCATGATGCAGCTTTTTATTAATTCACATCTGTCACTGTCGACTAATCTACCGTATCAGCTATCAGACACACTATGATGTTGTGTGCCTTTTAGATGTATGCAAAGAAAAATATAAAGATCCCCCAAATAACCTTAACAGACTGTTGGGGCAAGTGCTGTTAGCGAGTAGCACCTATGAAGGCCGGCACAGCACACCAGGGGTTGGGTGGCCATCACCACACCCGACCGCCTTTGTCTCCCCAGTGGCGATGTTTACACACCGCACCAGGTAGTCATTTCAGGCTGGGTCGACCTAGGGGAGGCCCTGGACTGGTTCAGATAATCGTCACTGGTGTCGGTGGCCGTGATCGAAACCTGGGTCGCTGGGTTCGGGGAGACAAAGGCGGTCGGGCGTGGTGCTGGCCACCCACCCCCTCGTGTGCCGTTGCCGGCCTTCATAGGTGCTCGCTCACAGCACTTGCCCCAAAAGTCTGTTAAGGCTATATAGGGGATCTTTGTCTTATCTTTGGTGCAGTGGCTTGCAGCGCTGTGTTACAACAATGTACTGTTTGAATGGGACTTTTTTTTTATGGGTCTATCTCTCCGTATTTCGATCTCTAACAATGTATGAGCTTGAGAAGCAGCTCTTGTGGCGATGTTTACACACCGCACCAGGTACTTATTTGAGGCTGAGTCGACCTAGAGGAGGTACAGGGTCGGTGAAGATAATCGTCACTGGATATTGGCCAGGTTGCAAGCGGAGTGTGCTAGCCACGACATTATAGTTACCCCCCCCCCACACACACACAAACACGTATGAACAAAGACAAAGATCCCCCGTATGGATTAACAAACTGTTGCGGCAAGTGCTGTTAGCGAACACGTATGAACAGGCATAGGACCCACACACGCACAATGATGTAAACAGAAAGATTGATTGGCATGTCGCGTGAGCGCCGCATAATGCTGGCAAAGTCACCGGGGTGGTGGAGTGGTCAACCTCATGTACACATTTGTGTCTCCATATCCATGATGGGAACCACATCGTGAAAAGTGCTGGAGTCATTCGAGGCTAATGAGGCCGTGTAAGAATATGCCCAACATAGCGTAACAAAAAAAAACCCGCCGCTACTGTTGTACATGGTCAGCAGTCCAGGTTACCGAAATTGTCACGGTGTACTGTGTGACGCTCTCCAACAATGCCTCCACCAAACTCTCACACACGCACACACCACAGTTATATATATCTACACACACACATTCCAAATGTTGTCTGCAAGGCATTTTAGCGGCAGCTCCTCGTCCAATTATTTCTCGCGGACCTGTGATCTTCTTTTCAGGAGGTGAAAGCAAGGCCACTTTGCTTGGGGCCTGGGGTCCCTACGTGAATCCGGATGTCCCCCCGGTCGATCTCCCTCTCTCTCTCTCCTCTGCCGCACTGAACCCCTGCTCCTTACATTTGGCCGAGGGCTTTACCCGCAAGGCAAGCAGAATAGCAGAATGGTGGTGCATTTTTTCGTCTCTATTCCAGTGGCCACCCTTCTCTCCTGTTCTCCCACCTTTGTGCACGACCCTGGTTGATGGCTGACCAGGGGAAGCCCCAGGAAGATCTTATCTCTTCGTGTCCGAAGAATACGTGGCGCATTCACTGTCCACTACCCACCGGCAAATGCAATGATATGCTCGCTCAAGGTCCGGCCTACCTTGTGTCCCGAAGTTATATTTTTTTTTTGCTGAATCTGACCATCTGCACAAGCGTTTTCAGTCTTTGTAGTTTTTGGTTCCGGTCGATCGCAACTCTCTTGCGAGCTGCACCAGGGTGTTTTCAAATAACAGCGCTGGCTGAACCCATCTGAAGCCTGAGCTCTGGAGTAAAACAAAAATTATAATAATATAAAATCCCCGAAACGAAGCAAATAATAAAACGAGAACTCACGAAGGCTGTTTATCTGGCCGATGGGGGTCTCCGTCACACAAAAAAGGTTAAACGTCTCTGCCTCGACGGAAGCTGTTATTAAATCAAGTGAATTGCACCTTGGGCAACGGTGTCCTGCCATCCGCAAGCACGCGTTTGTTTCATGACTACGCACACGAAGCGGTGGGCGCGAGGTGCCGTGGGTTAACTGCTCTCAAATTCGGTGCGGTGCAGGTGGTGGACGTGGAAGAGGTCGTAAACGGCTCTCGGTCTTCGCTTCAGCGCTGCTTTCAAACTGCTCAAGGTCCGCTCCCTGCCTATTAGCCCCGTCTGGCCGGCGACGCGTTGAGGTTCGCGTTTCGAATTCCAGCGGCGGCCCTGTGCTGCATTAATCGTAATTTTTTTTTTATGAAGAAAAAATAAACACGCCAACTCATTCACAGTGGACGTTGTGTGTGTACTATGTTGAACTTCGTTCGCGCCGTACGTGTGCGTGGCGTGAACCACGTCATGTGTGTGTGTGTCTACGCCTGTTAGAGATTCCCTGACGTCATTCGTACGAGTAGGCCACTGTGCACCGGTGTCACGGCTCACATTTCCCAAATGACTCAATTGGCGATGTGCGTGCGCAACTTGGCAGGACCCTCTTAAAAAGAGGTCATGAGACTCAGCGACGCTTTCCTGGGCAAACAAGCGCACTATGAACCCAGCTCTCTTACAAACAGCGCAGTCTGTTTTCTTATAAAGCAGCAAAACAATCCTTGAGTCACAAGGAGAACTCCTCGTTGGAGAAGGCTGTGAGAGCCACCTACATACACACACTTGTGTCTCGCTGCAACAAGGACCCTTAGGTTCAATGTACGACGCATATGCCTTCATGTGTGGAGTTTGTACGCTCTTCCCCTGTTCGGCATGGGATTTACTCGGGTTCTCTCTCCTCCCATGGCCTTAGAGCACACATTGGCATCGGTGGTGGCCAAACATCCCAAAGCAGGATCTTCTCCCGATTGAAAGTCTTTGGACTGAGTGCGGCTTTGCTGGGGTAAGTTAGTTTGTTCCATGAAAACACATTCCTGCGGAGGGAGCTGGTATGAACTTTGGGTTGCTCGGTCAATGGCCAGGGTCAACGGCGGCGTGGTGTATTCCGCAAATATGCCGACTGTGAGGACGGGCACAAGCCGGCGTGAGTAGATTAAACGTTTAGTTTTATAAGGGCACCACGGGGTGACCAGCCCCTCCCCACCCAGCCCCACCACTCCCACCCCCCACCCAGCCCCACCCTCTCCACCCAGCCCCTCCCCACCCTCCCCTCTCCACCCAGCCCCACCCCTCCCATTTTTGGATGCACGATGGACGGACGGACACAATAATCCCCTGTGGGCTGGTGTAACCAGGAGGTTCCTACCAGTATTACATATTTATTCAGCGATTTACTCCATCATTTATCAATTGGTGCACTGCACACAACAATGAACAGCAAGTATTGGGGGTGGCACTCATCTCTGTGGGTGGTCAGTGACAGAAATTACACATTCCAATGGCAAGACCAGTCTATTCATAGGACAATAACCTTTGAGGTCTCCACAGGTTCACCAGGTGTTGTCAAGATGACAGTCGCTGATGATGTAGTTGGTGCAGCCTCGTCAACTTTGGCTAAGATATGAACTGGGTATCCAGTAAGCAATGTCCAAAGTTTTCTACCACGTGGGCAAACGTGGTCTCTTGAGCCATTGTCACGAAAACTATGCATCGGTATCCTCGTAAGTGGCAAAAGCTAACAATGATTTTCTTCAACCGTTTTATCTCCAGTTTATGCAAACGTATGATAGCAAGGTCATTGCTGTAGCTTTCATGAAGAAAAAAAGCAATTAGGTGGGTACTGGCACCTCTGATTAGCACGCTTGACTACATACCGTGCGGAAGCTCACCACACATTCCATACATAACCGAAGTATGTTTGTTGGTGTATATATTTAAAATGAAACATCTTGTGAAATATCAAAGCAAATAGGAAGTGAGCATATGAAACAGATAGTATATATATACATATTTATATACACTCGGCCTTTTTTCCTTTGTGGATTCTGCCTACGCTGCACACGGTGGATACCCGCGGCGTTTGCCTCCCTAGGCTGTACGCATGTACGTTGAACTTCTTTCGCACCGTACGTTACCAACCGTTCTAACGGGAGGATGCGGCGGCGGGGGGGGGGAAAGGTTTCCGATCAACCGATTCCTTCCGCTCGTGTGCTCATACCACGTGTCCATTGCTTAAGGCCGAAAGAAGCAACCTGACCTATGCACGCTTTGGATGCCAACTGCTTCTCGTGGGCATATTGTGCACGGACACTCTCATTACAAACACCTCGTTTGGAAACATTGGCGGGGGGGAGGGGAGGGGGCGAACCAACACACAGCGGCATGAGCTGCAAACCTGCAGTCAGCCCCGGAGCAATAGTGATGCGTCGAATAGATCAATGGCTCGTGGCGCTTATTATTTTCCACGTGTGTACTGACACCGCGGCAAATACTCAATTTCCATGTCCCCTTCCCCACGTGCAGTGACGATCTCCACCGAAATGCTGGGCTTTGAACACAAGCCACACATTGCCTCGAGCAAGCAAGCGAGCGAGCGCAGCTGCCTTCACGTACAAATATACAAGGTAAAGGTGCAGTCCTGCAATGTCCTGCTCACCTCGCTGCTGTACAGAAGGGGCCTTCAGCAAAGTGAGCTTAAAATAACATTTGGCCTCATTTTTTGGTTCTTTCGGTAAAGTGTAGTTCATGACCCATCACCCAGAGAGGAGGAAACGTCCACTCTGTCTGTGGTTATTGCCAGGGAGAGCTTGAAACTTAACTCCTCACTGTCTTACGGAGCATCCTTTGGACATTTTCTTGGTTCTTTCGGTAAAGTCACGTAGAAGGGAAGTAATAAAATAATAAAAATAAAACATAATAACATAATTCTCACGACGTTTCGGCCACAACGCAAGCAGCCGTCTTCAGGTGGAGAACAGGTCTGTCAAGTAGACAGCGTCTACTCTTTCCATGCTGGTCATACTTCTTGGAAGAAGTCCGAATGTCCACACTTTACCCGAACCACACCTGACCGGCCCATCAGCTGACTCTAGGTGTGCCCAGTTATATACTCCTGGTGGGTTGATTTCACAAACGTGCCCATTTTCTTGGTTCTTTCGGTAAAGTCACGTAGAAGGGAACCAAGAAGATGAATCCCTGCAGTCACGAAAGCTTTAAATCGAAATTTAAACGTGCCCATTGTTGCAGTTGCCGCCACCCGGGAGAACGCTGGATCTGGTGACCTCTGGATTGAAAGTCCAGTGCGCGGAGACCACAGCGGCGTCAACACAAACCGTCTATTTTGCCGTTTGATAAGCAAAACTGAAGGCAATTAAAATTGACATTTCCAGGTGAGTACATAGCATAAGACGGCTAATCATGACACCCCATCCCGGCTAAATTGTCTTTGTCTGGGGTGCAGCAAGCAGCAAAGCCATAGTAACAAAACTGGAGAGGGGGAAAAAAGTGCATAAATCATTGCCGAAATATTTCATTTCATGTCTATCAGCAGTGAGGCAGTGAGCATTGGATTAACTGACAGTGATACAGCTGGGACGATTAATACGCCACTTTAGAGGTCTTGGGTCAAAACCGTTTGAAAGTAACCATAATAGCTTTGGAGTAATTTATGGTTGGGTTGGGAGGCATGTCGCAGCTTAATGACCCGAGCAGAGGGTTAAGAATGTAAATTATTCATTAAGGGGTTTAGGGGAGTAAATGTCTAGAGGATAATCAAAAAGTAAAAAGAACAGAAAGATGGACCGGGATATGTGCGTGTATATATATATGTGTGTATGTAACCTATTAGGAGGTCACAAGTGTTATTCAAGCCCATAGGCAAACAAAAGACTTCTCATGTGAAAGAATAACATTTTGAAACATTTGATGCCATTGATCTTAAAAGGAAAGAGCATTTTCAAAAATGAAATATAAAGTTCTGCCCTCTTGTGAAAGACACTTTGGTCCAACCCCCAAGCTAATAGGCTCACTGTTTTTATCCATTCATCTCGTTTTAATAGGTGCAGAGCTTCCACGACTACGGGATAAGGCAGATAAATAAGCAAAGGGGGGTCAAGATAATGTCCTGAATCACCTTTGTGCACATCCATTGTGTAATTGACAAGCTTGCTGGGCAGCATCGGTGGAGATACATTTTTTAAAATCACTTTAGTGGTGATAAATATTGTCATCTTCGAGTACTGTAATGACAAAAGTCTCTCGTAAAAAAACAAGAAATCACGCTGATTTGTGTTATTATTACCACAATTATTATTATTATTGCTGTACAATGGCATCAGTGTGTCACGACGCTTACTGAGTACGATGCATCCCTGGAGATGTGTTAGAGGGCTGGGTATATTGCACAGCGCGACTCTAATTGACCTCGCTATGTTTGCCCGTGTGCATACACTAAACAGAGCGACAGCACCCCAACAATAACCACGCGAGCCTTTGTCCACGCGGCAAGCGCTCAATCGCTATTAACGCCGGCGGCGAATTCTCAAACGGGACATTCTGACGCCAAACAATCTCCAATCCCTTTAGCGTCGCAGGGACGCCAACGGGGGAACAGTGAAGTGGTCCGGCAGGTGGTCGTTGCGGAGTGGATCGTCGCTCAAGCTCCATTGGCTTCCGGTCGCCGAACGGGCAGAGGTCGCAAACGGGTTTTGATTCCTTACCCGTACCCGTACCCGGCCGCACCAGGGTCGTAAATGGGTACCCGTACCTGTACCCGGCCGGGTACGAGTACCCGTTCCCTACCCGTACCCTACCCGAAATGAGTGACAAACGGTTACTCACCAGTGACTCACGGCCTACCCGTACCCGGCCACACCAGGGTCGCAAACGGGTACCCGTACCCGTACCTGGCCGGGTATGGATAGCCGGGTATCAGGTAGGGTACGGGTATCGGGTACTCGGTTGCGACCTCTGCGAACGGGCACATTGGAAGGTCACGCTCATCACACGCAACAAAGCGCTCGCCGCAAATGAACGACCACGCGTCGCTGACTTCGTCGAGGAGCGTGAAGCATCATCACGCGAAACTCCGGTCATTCTCGCAGCAGCAGGGGCTTTTTGGCTAGCCGTCGAACAAATAGGGTTAACGAATCGCGCGCTTTCGGATGTGCTTTTGCGGCCGTCTGGAACACGCTTCCTTCCGATGTTGGCAAGCCACTGGAGCGATGCACCTTGAAATGGTCTAGATTGAAAACTAATTTCCTTAGAACTGCTTTTTGTGTTAAGTTTGTTGTCCTTCACCCGCACCTCCGATTAGCATGGTTGGCTACGTACAGTGCGAAGAAAGTTGAACATACATACATCACGCAGGCCACCCTGGTTAATACTGCCGGTATATTAACAATAAGATACTGTGCCCCGCCTGCTTGGCAGTGGGTGTTAAAGATCACGTGATGTCATTTGAAGAAGAGAGAGCCATTGCATGCTGGTGTCATGGTCCATATTAAAAATGACTCGCAAATTACTGAACTGGTTAACACAGAGTAGAGACTCGTTGAGGCTTTCCTGGGTGAGCAAGTGTAACTAAACTAACTAAATCCAAGTGCTGTTAGTGAGCACCTGTTAAAGTCGGAATGGCAAACAAATGGGCCAGCACAACAAATGCTTGGCCGATGATGTTGGCCACACTGCACAAGATACTCATTTTAGGGTGGAGTGACGTAGCCCAGGGGTCACCAACCCCTGGGCCGTGGACCGGTACCTGTTAGGAACCGGGCCGCACAGCAGGAGGTGAGCGGTGAGTCCGCACGTGGCCCGCGCCCATTATTTTATTATTCACCACTTCCATCCGCGTCTCTTTCCCGCACTGCGCACTCGTCTCAGTGTCACAGTTTTGGTGAGCCCACAAGCTGCTAACCCCTAGTCAACATGAGTAAAAAACAAACGTCGCTGGAGAGCTTCTTTGAAAAGGGGGAAAGACCCAATGATGAACCCCCCCCCACCCGGTCTGTGAAATAATTGTCTTCCACGAAACCGGTCCCTGGTGCCAGAAAGGTTGGGGACCGCTGACGTAGGGCACAGACAGTCTAGATTTAGATACTAATGGGATCGCCGCGGTGGTGAGATGTGATCTCGTAAATAACTGGCATCGTCATGGGTTCGATCCGGACCCTGGACGATGGCAGTTGTTTACGTTTGGAGTTTGCGTGTTCTCTCTCTCTGGGTTCCTTCAATTTTGCCCTCCACATTTAGAAGCACACCTTAAGATTATTGCCACATGTGATGATATACGACACTTCGATCAGCCATCACGTGTGACTAGGTGGCCTCTGAAAAAGGGCCCATAGTTCAATGGGCTTTACCAGGTGAATAATAACATAGCAAAATAGCAATCACCACGAGAAATCTGTGTGGCAAGGAACTGAACCCAGCTGACTGAGACCATCATGTTGCTACACCTGAGAACCCAGTTCAATCACAAGCAGCGGGATGCCTGGATGCAAACCCAGGGTCTCAATGGTACCAGCTTAGCACTCTGACCTTCGACCTGAGCCACCCTGCTACCTGGTTCCAATATTTCCATTTCATCTCATCTCCAGCCAACAAAGACCCATGCAAGAACACTCAACTCCAGCATAGGCAGCCTTGAGAATACTACAAGCTGTACTGCCTAATAAAAATACCTCGTGGGAAACAATCGGGATGGAATTACAACCGCCACGGAGATGGAGCAATGAGATCCATTCATTTGTGCGGAGTGAGATTGTGTTGGCATTGCAGGACTGAGGAATGGCACTGGCAACAGTGATTTTTTTTTAACGAGCAGTCGATAGAAAATGGCTGCCCATATAATAGTTATTTGAGGGCTTAACTGTTGAGTGTGTGACAGCTGACTGATCTAGTAGAATGGAAGGAAGCGATGGTAAGCTCTTAACTTGTATTTAAGAGCTTGTCTCTTGGATTTTTCCTCACTTGATACAGTAAATTTGGCTGTGACGGTCCCACCTGATGACGGAGACTTGTGTTGCCTCTGAAACGTCTTGATTTATTATTTTATTTATATTATTATTTCTATTATTTTTATGTTTTATTTTTTACCTACGTGACTTTACCAAAAAAAAAAACTCAGAGTAGGCTTTCTAGCATCGATTGGCTGTGATGACCTCTTGACCTTGACTTGATATGAAATGCAGAACATTCCACGAAGCTACACTTTCGTCCATGAAATCGCCACGAGATAACAAAGTAGAGCTTCGTGCCACACCTTTAAGCCACACAACACTGCATATGGGGAGAGTTAGAAAATGTAATTGAAATTCAACCCGAGTGTAACCCAAATTCCGCCTCCTTTCTTACTCCGGGCCACAATTAAACTGGCGCAGTCGGCTCTAATTGCACTTATTAATGAGTGTGCCATTGCGGGCACGGAGGGCATCCAAAAGCCGCAGAAAGAACGAAATGCACAGGTCCGAGAAATGCAAATTGTGTTAATGATGATGGCTCCTGTTTCTTGCGTTTGCTCCCAGCCACGGCTTTGCTATTTTTTTTCATGCTTCCTGCCTTCCAGGGCAATTTGTTTTGTGAACATAAGGGAGCGACGGGGCCATTTCCAAACTGTTGTGATGGATGCAATCACTGACTAATTGGGATGCTGCATTGCGAGGGATGAACACACAATAGTCGCACAGCAAGGGAGCAACGGAGCAACGGAATCTCTGGAGGATCATTTCTATTTTGCCGTTTGTCATTTAGGACATCTTCTTCAAGGGCACATTGCAAACGCACCGTCATTGTTATTTGGGTTCATTACTCGAAACTTTTTTCCTTCTCCTCCAACATTTGTTTATGTTCCTTGAAAAATAATAAGATTTTTTTTATGTCAAACGTCATCACGACCAGTATTGAAGACGCAGTAATGTGTGCATGTTTACGTTGGCATTACATTTTATTTTCGCGGCATTCTAGTAAATAATTAGAAGCAGAATTAACTTAATATACACACATGCCATTTATATATTTTTTTGCTACAAGTAAACAAACAAAGTGGGTTGAAAAAATAGAACGTTATTAATGTTTCAGATGACAATGTGTGTGATTTTTGTAAGCGTTTTTTTCTTTAACATTTTTCGATCGTGCCATTACAACATTTTCTATAAATACCGTATCTTATTTGCAAGATACAGACGAAGAGGTTAGCTACGTAAACAGGCATCATATGTGTTAACCTTTTATTGCATTTACAATTAACATTATTACGAGATTCAATTTCTGAAAACTCCTCGGGTCACTACGCAGGACATATTTCTCAGAAATTAATGAGATTACACTCTCTGTGGAATGCAATGTGATTTATCTCCAAAGAGTATATATACGTGCACTACTTCCAGTGCCCTCTCGAGTGAAATAATGCCATTGCCAAGCACGTGTAAGTGAAATATCCACGAGCACATTTTCACAGTGAGAACTGTACCATTTTCATCATTGTAGTGTCTGATGTACATGTTTCTTGGCAGTCAGTGCTGTTATTAGAGGCCATGCGTTCAGTTTCAGCCCATTAACTCTCGAGAAGTGACGAAAACGAAGAAGAAAAATCGTGAACATGCTGCTTTTTAAATCCTTTATATTAAGTTCGCTTGCTTGCTTGCGTGCTTGCTTGCTTGCTTACGACCGTGCAAATCTTTCGGTCGTTTTTTAACCCACTTCCCGTGATCCAATCGAGCTGACATTTTGCACACAGACTCGTTGTGCGAGACAATTAATGTTCTTGAAATTTTTATTCCAAAATTTTACACTGTTTAAGGAAAACAAATTAAATATTTAATTACAAATTGCTTAATACTGGCACACAATCATCTGACCCATAGGTGGCAGCCATCTCAAGCCAGAGGACGAGAGGACTCTAGCCGCCACGCATATAAAGGATTTATAGTGAAAAACTTTGTTTTTACGGGTTAATTTTTTTATCGTCAAGTTGTGGGTGAAGCTCTGAGAAAATTCACCCAATTACTTCCAGGGTAAAGTCCCTAATGGAAAACATGTCATTCACATTGGATTACATTACCTTTGTGAGCGTTATTGTGACCCCCACGTTACACGGAGGCAGACACATTGGCGGACAGACGGACGGACATGGCTAATGCACCACTTTAACCAGACAGCCATCATTGTGGGTCAGAGTGCTTGATTCACAATCCAAAGGTTCCGAGTTCAAATCCGGCTCGCCGGGTCGGAGTCAATTGTATGAACACCATACCAGTTGTGTATCCCTCACCCCTGCCCCTTGACCAACCCACTCTGCTTAAACATGGTAAAACAACACCATGACTGACACGGCATGGGCAGGCCTTCATCCAGCAGTGGATTGACAGCTGGCTGTAAATTGTTAATATTATTATTGTTGTGGCCACCATGCATGTGCAAACAATTTGAGTCCACACTAGCAGCAAGCGAGGGCCTTATGAGAATCAGATGGGACAGAAACAGAGAGTTTATGTGAACCCAAACACAGAGAGCTCATAACTGGCACTATTTATGCTGTTTCACAGAGGAAATTACAGATAATCTGTGGTGACAACCGCAAGGAAACTAACCGATTTATGCACTCAATATCTGATGCCTCTCTATTCAAATGACTTCATGACACTATCAACAGAGGTTTTATAAATGTGCCATTGTTTTGTTCATTTAATGACAGTGTTATATTCAAATTTCAATGACCCAAGTGCATTGTATTTACTTCCTGAATGAATGAAGAGCATGTTTATTTTTATTTGCACAGGGGAAATGCTCAGATAAAATCTTCCCAATTGACAGGCTTTCGTACACATCTCTCTGCCGATAAAGTGGCACGACAATGAAGGCACTCGAAATAACGTACGGGACCATTAGAGACGCCAACTACAGTATTTGTCTCGAGGGATCAAAAAAAAGGTGTTTAGTTTGAACAAAAGGTCAAAATCAAACAAAGCAATGACAATCTGGAACAGATAGAAATTCACAAAGCTTCCCTTCCTAAATTTCGATTTAAAGCTTTCGTGACTGCAGGGATTTATCTTCTTGGTTCTTTCGGTAAAGTCAAGTAGAATGGAAATAATATAATAATAAAAATTAAACTTAATATAATAATTCCTAAACGAGCAATAGGGCATTACAGTACTAATCTATGTTGGCGGCCCTGAAACGAGCAGTGGATATTTCTTATTCCCGCGAGGAGGGCAAGTCCATTCATAATAAGACTGCCACTGACTTCTCACAGAGTCGTGCTCATTTAATTGATTCCGACACGTCGAGCAGGATTTGAACTCGCATCCTTCCCTTTGTGAGCCTGGTGCTCTGACCCACAGTGCTGCCCGTCTGTTTAAAGTGATACACAGCACAGAGGGGCTTGGAGAATGGATTTCCGTCCACTTGCCCAAATGTTTATAATGGTGGTGGAAACATTTTGCAGTTGGCTGGATGAAAATGGGTTAATCTATTCTGGAGGATGTTTGCTACAGAAATGCAATACCTCAACAGTAGAACAATGCCTCGGTGATTCTTCTATTGAAAATCAAAACATTGGAATGAAACCGACGCGAAGAATTGTAGCCCCATCGATCCCGTTTGCATGTAGGACAGCGGTTCTCAACCTGTAGTCACCCAAGGCCTTGGGAAGTGGTTAGTGGAATTTTGCAGATGTGATTTTTAGCACAAAACGTCATAGTTTTTGTTGTAAGACCCCCCCCAAAATTAAATGGTCACACGTACAGGACGAGCGTTTTACGCGACAATTATTATTATTTCAGCTCAACGGCAAGTTAACGAATAATAATAATGTCACGACCAGACTAAGCAATTGCACATGAAATTTGGCTGTAAACTGCCCCAAGTGTAACACGTTTTAAACAGTTCGGCTTCAAAGTTTTCCCCACCTCCAATTATCATGGTGGGCTACGCACGGCGCGAAAGAAATTCAACATACAAGCTTGTACCGTACACATGACAATTTGATATGTTTTCCTTGTTTGATGATGGAGGGGCTTGCTCAATACAATTTGGCAGATCGTCAAATGCCTAACCCAAAAATTAATTACGAATCGTAATATTGTGGCGGTGAAAGCCTCCTTCTGCCGGCGGTGGCATGAAACAAGCAATTGCAAGGCTACACCTTTACATTTTGTTTTTCTAAGTCGCATCGTTACTAACAACGTACGCACCTTTCATTCCACCCTCCACTTACCGCCCTGCCGACAACGAGGGAGGACTAACGGGGGATCGGAGAACAGTGAAGGCAACACTTCCCTTTTGAACTAATGAAACCCAACCCTTTGACAAGCTATCGTCAACGGGGAGATACAGAGGGCCCTGCCATTGTATCTGCCCATTGTCATTCCAGACAGGGCAAAACGTGCAAAACAGAGATATGGTTTTGCATTGAGAACCCTTTATGACATTTTATTGTTTAAAAAAAAATTTCAAATGACAAACGATGGGCGCTTTTGAACGAAACAAGAACTGTGGACAATTTTGGCACCGAACACTACGCCAAACAAGCACTTGATTTATAGTATTTGTTTAAAATAATAATATTATTCTGTTATCATCCAGCCAGGTGGTTCAATGGTAGAGCGAGTGGCCCACAATCGGAAGGTTGCGAGATTAAATCCTGGTTGGGGGTTGGCTCACAGCCCATCATCTCTCCAGGGTGGATAAAATATTTGTGATGAAGTCAACGGTGGCTGTCCTATACTATGCTTAAGAAAACACACCATTAGTATTCTACCCGTGCTGAGTATAATCCAAATGGCACATTGGCAAGGAGTCAGAATGCGAAAAATGGTCGTGGCGACGCGTCTGGTTTAAGAGCGAAATGCTGGTACAGATGTTGTCTCCGTTCACCATGGATTGCTGTTAAACACTCTGCCTTAAACATACGAGGTTTACGGAGGGACACTCTCATTAATTGTAATGCCTCTCAAATGAACCAAAAAGCACTTATTAGCAGCTAATGGTAAATTACGAAAGAGTGAGCACATTATAACTTTTTTGCAATATTAACTGGGCCTTATGTTTATGCAATGGTAGTGTAGCGGTTAGCACGCTGCGTTACGAACCCGACGACCCGAGTTCGATTCCTGCTCACGGGCATATCAACCGGTCCTGGGCCTCCTCTAGGTCGATTCAGCCTCAAATGAGTACCTGGTGCAGTGTGTAAAAACATCGCCACTCGAGAAACAAAGGCAGTCGGGCGTGGTGCTGGTCACCCACCCCCTCGTGTGCCATGTCAGCCTTCATAGGTAATTCTAGATTTGAAGCTTTCGTGACTGCAAGGATTCATACTCTTAGTTCTTTCGGTAAAGTCACGTAGGTAAAAAATGAAATAAAAATTAATAAAAATAAAACAATGAAAATCACACTTGATGCAGCTAATCTGGCTGTGACGGTCCCACCCGATGACAGAGACTTGTGTTGCCTCCGAAACGTCGTGATTTTCATTGTTTTATTTTTAATAATTTTTATTTCATTTTTTACCTACGTGACTTTACCTTCACAGGTACTCACCAACAGCACTTACCCCAACAGGCTATATGGGGGATCTTTGTCTTTTTTGTATGACTGCGTACGTGGGCCCATTTCTCAGCGCTCGTGTATGCGATTGTTAGCAGTGAGTGACCTCCTGCAGTCATTCTCACACTGCCCTGTGATCCCATTGGCACTGGGTTAAATTCCCGGACGTGGCGAAGGACAGTAGGTGGCCATTGAATCTTTCCAGGGACACTTCTGCGTGGGCAACTCTGCACTGAGCCAATTTGTCGTCATTCCATATTATGCTTATGGTGGAGAAGAGTTTATCCATTGTAGAGAAAATGCATCATACAATGTGAACTTGCCTGCAAGGCTGCTGCTGTAGGGCAGCGGTCGGCAACCTGTGGCTCTGGGATCGCATAGCGGCTCTTTAGCTGCCCCCATTGCGGCTGCCCCCTCTTGCGGGCAGCCGTTTATAAAAAATAAAATTATCGTAATTTAACGTAAAGATAGTTGATTAAATATGGCAGGGAATGGGTCACTGTCGCATGTTTTGGCGACGACGAAATGTACAACTGTCAAACTGTAAGGTGAAATTATAACTAAGGGGGGAATACGATATAGATGCAGTTTACTCCATCACCCGTTTTGTTTATTCAAATCAGAATGGTGTCGTCATCTGCTGTATGTACATCTGCTGCGTTTTGTGCACGAGTGGTCTCTGCGCGTGGTACGGCTCTACAACTATTTTGGTCAAAGACAGAAAAAATATATAAATGCCTCTTTATCTTTGAAAGGTTGCTGACCCCCTTATATAGAGGAAAAAGAGAGCATGTCCAATTATGAAATTGCCAAAGCACATGCACTTGCCATTGCACGGTTGGCTAAGTAACGGCGTGAAATAACTTCAACGTACATACGTGCATACATAGTCTGTGACGAATCTGAGTTTGGAGGGCAATGTTCACCGTCGCAGTTTTGCACTGCAACGGTTTTCACCATACATCTTATCGACATTTTCAAAGTCCATTGGTTTCGATGGGAGGAAGCTTATCACAACACAATCCGAGTCCAATTTTCCATAACAGTGGCAGCAAGCGGCAGCTGCAATTTCATTTCTCCTCCCGGCCTGAGTCACGAGTCAAGTGATAGCGTTTCTGTGGGACCGTTTAAGTTGAAAGGAAACAGTGTAGCACATCTGCCAAACTGGGGTAATATTTCTGCTAATCGCTTCCCGCCCAGCGCTGGGACGTACTCTGTGGATACCGAACGTCAATTTGGCACTCATTGCAATGGGTTACTTCATGACCTCGTCACTTACGTGGCACTGCAGTTAAGGCAGCTCGATTCACGATCAGAGGGTTCAGAGTTCAAATCCCAGTAGGGTGTCAACTCAGCCTATTGTACCCTCTGTGACAATTAAATGAGCACCCCTGTTCAGAGAAACTGGCCCCCTCTTCATGTGAAAATGTGGAATTTCCCACCGCTGACTTCGGGGTTGCCAATGGTGACTCATTAGGCTCGACAACTGCTCGCGCAAGGCAGTGTCAGCTCTTTAATTGTATCGTAAATTAAGGGGCCTGGTTCAAAACAAAATTTAAAGACGTCGCAATGTACGCAACAGCTAGTGGTGTTTGCTTTGCATCGGGCAGCTTGGCTGAGTGTAATATGGCCACACAATCTGTCTCGGTGGAGATGATTAATTATCAACTCAAAATGCCGTGACAAGTCATCGATGTACCGCGCTAATAAGCTCGGTTTTTGAAGGTGACTTCTAGCGTGCAGGAGAATGGCTCTCCAAATCTGATTTGTAATCAAACGTAAACCGCGCTGGCCGAGGTAAGTGGCTGAGTGTGAGCCTCCTCCGAGTTCCTCCATCACATAAACTCGGAAATTACACATCCTTCCTCACTCACAAACAAAATAAGATTGGAATGCAAGTTTTATTTGAGTTTACAAAAAGGGTCATGCTTTGGGATATTTGGACAATTCCAATAATGAGTGTTTGAAATGTAGCATGGACATCAGCGTGCCCGGAACAAAAAAAAAAACGAGAGGAATAATGATCACATCTCCGCACAAATAGATAAAAAAAATCCGGTGCATTACCGTCATTGTCTTGCCATATATTGCAGCCCCAAGCCTCCATCATATGTTTTTATCCAAGCGGATCTGTGACCTAAGCCTAGTTAGACTCAATCAAGTACTCTGGCATGTGAGAGGTAAGCCCGAGTTACCTTTGGAAAAACCCCACACACGTGGGTGGACACAACACTCAAGTTCAAGTTCATGTATTAGGTATAGCCCTGTGAGCCATTCGGCTCTTGAATCGGGTGCAACCGCAACAAACAAAAAACATGAACAAAAACATCTTAAAGTGAATATGTGACTAAGTGCAAACAGAAAATCCAAGAAAAGACAGCAAAATATTGCAGAAAAAACACCGTACACCAACGCTGTGTGCAAAAATCCCAGTGGGATGCAAGTCAAACAACAACAACAACCATAAGACAACTTAGATTACGGCCATCAGTCTAATTCTGTACTACAACAAACAAACATGGCTAAACCAATACACTTTTCGAAATCACCAAAATAAAGCCATGAAAGCAATGAAACAGTGATCATAGGAACTGTGACGGAATTTTCACAATAAATGTCCACAGAGTTTGGTTCGCGAACCGATTTGGTAAACTGACATTTCCTGGCCACCTCACAGCCCACTGGGATTAGGAGTTTCAACAAATTTTTTCAAATCCACCAATCCTGCCTCCCTGGTCCGTCAGTCGTGACAGGCGCCGTTTTTTCTTCTTCTTGGTTCTTTCGGTAAAGTCACGTAGAAGGGAAATAAAACTAAATTCTTGCTGTAGTTTTCACACCTGCTGGTGATTGCTGGTGTTGCAATCGAAACGTCGTGTTATTCACCTGAGGACGGCTGCTTGCGTTGTGGCCGAAACGTCGTGATAATTATTTTATTATGTTTTATTTTTATTATTTTATTATTTCACTTCTACGTGACTTTACCGAAAAAACCAAGAAGATGAGTCCCTGCAGTCACGAAAGCTTTAAATCGAAAAAATTAACCCGTAAAAACAAAGTTTTTCACTATAAATCCTTTATATGCGTGGCGGCTAGAGTCCTCTTGTCCTCTGGCTTGAGATGGCTGCCACCTATGGGTCAGATGATTGTGTGCCAGTATTAAGCAATTTGTAATTAAATATTTAATTTGTTTTCCCTAAACAGTGTAAAATTTTGGAAAAAAAAAATTCACGAACATTAATTGTCTCGCACAACGAGTTTGTGTGCAAAATGTCAGCTCGATTGGATCACGGGAAGTGGGTTAAAAAACGACCGAAATATTTGCACGGTCGTAAGCGCGCAAGCAAGCCAGCAAGCAAGCAAGCAAGTGAACTTAATATAAAGGATTTAAAAATAGCACCGGTCAAAGTTGTAGATGATAGGCGGTAAAGCGTCCATTGGATTGAACAGGGTTATTATGAGCGCTTGAGGAATAGAAACAACGGAAGGGAATGCCAAAGTGCATTGGCGCGAGGGAAGAAGCAGTGAGGTAACCTGTAGTGTGGTGAGTGGCTGAGTGAATGGGTGGATGAGTGTGCGAGTGGTTGAGTGTGTGCTGCTGTCACCTGCATTGTGGCAAGTGGCTGAGTGGGTGAGTTGGTTGGGTGAGTCAAGTGGTTAAGTGAGTGTGTGTTGCTGTGACTCAACACCGTGTGGATGAGTCTATGGGTGGAGAGAACGAGTGAAGTTCATGGGAACAGCAACCATGGTTGTGGTAACAGAAGAGAGGAAGTGATGGACCACAAGTGAGCGAGTGAGTGGATTGAAGCAGTGAATGCTGGATCAGCAATAAGCCTCACTGCGTCACTATGAGTTCTACCAAGTGCAGTGAGGTAGGAAGTGGTTGCTTCACCACGGACATGACAACAGGATTGCGGTTTCGGACAGATCTGTGCTTTGTACAGACAAATGTGACGTCACAGACAGTGGTGTCATTTCCGAACTTTAAACCGCCAAAAGTGCTGTTATGTGTTCTAGATTTGAAGCTTTCGTGACTGCAAGGATTCATATTCTTAGGTTTTTTTTCGGTAAAGTCACGTAGGTAAAGAATTATAATTAATAAAAGTAAAATAAAATAAAAATCACGACGTTTCACTTGAAACAGCAATCGTGCTGTGACGGTTCCACCTGAAGACGGAAGCTTGTGTTGCCTCCGAAACGTTGTGATTTTTATTTTATTTTACTTTTATAAATTATAATTTTAAATTTTTACGTACGTGACTTTACCGGAAAAAACCTAAGACTATGCTGTTATGTGATGCCACTTTTGTTTTTTCAATACAACATATAACATGGTGCGTTAAAATTATCGTGTTACTGATGGAACTTTTGTTAAAATTAGTGATTAATGTTTAAAATGAATCGTCAGATTTAGTACAAAAACAATGAAAATGTAAAAGAGCATTTGTAATTGGGCTTAAAAATATGAAAATATGGTAACCGAAATGAAATTCAAAGCTCCTCCCTTGTCTACTGGCTTGTTTGAAATAATACACACACACACATTACACATACACATACCTACACACATACCTGCATTCGTATAGGGCACAACCTCCAACTCAGCCCCGTAGACAGCAAGAGCTCGTGCTGTTAATGAGCACCTATTAAGGCACCCACCGTACAATGAGGTAGTGGAGTCAGACTGGTTGTATTTGCATTGCCATCACCCGATATTCGCAAACCAAGACACGGCATCGCCTTTTTCTGTACGAAATGATACGGGAGACGCGGGGTCAGGAGGAGAAACCAAATTGGGATTGCTATCTTGAATTCCAGGCAGGAGTTGAACTCCGATGACTGGGATCAAAGGCCAGTGTCCTCACCAGTCCGCCACTACTGGGCTACAATACACCCAGGAAAAGGATCGTAAGCATAAAAACCATGACAAGATTTGAAAAGAACGGCTACACGTTATGTGATCTACAAAACTAAAAAAATGTACTTCGATCTGTGGGCATACGTGGATTTTCTCCATGGGGATGAGAAAGAATGTATGGAGGCTCATTTAATGGGCTTTATCAGCCAGCAGCCTCACATTTTTTACTTATTTGCATTTGAGAATTAACATTCTTGAAGCAGCCATGAATGCAATTCTCAAAAATCCAATTTGTGTTATACAATTATTTAGAATGGTAAAATAAAAAAATAGACATCATGAAAGAAATGCACTGCTTGAAATATGATTTTCATATGAATGGCATACACTAATAAAAAACAAATCATACCAACATTTGCAATAATCCTGTACTTATAATACAGGGGTTTGGGTTAGATCGCATAAATATAAATGTGTCGTGAACCCACCACCACCCAACACATCATTAAGAAGGGTAATCTACAGTTTAACAGTGCATTGTGCATATGTCTGTATTGTGTTGCATATGTAGAAGAGAGAAATACGCGGTGCGCACAGTTAAGCGGGTGCCACTGAGGACAAACAGGTGTGCGCGTTGCAACATGAGGTTTGCACAGACAAACCGCCTGTAATTAAGGGGATAAGCGGGTGCAACCGAGGTCGAACAGGTGCCACGCTGTGACCGGAGGGTGGCGCCTAGGAGACACGAGATGGGGGGTGATGATAAGAGACTAACGGGACAACTGGCGCCGGCCTGGCGACAGCTTAAGTGGAAGCACGCGAGGACTCGGGATGAGCAGGGGGACATACGCAGGAGTGTGTGTGAGCGAGGGGAGTTGTTGTCGGGGAACCAAGAGTGAAGACATCACGCCGTTGCCGCTCCAACCGTCAACGGGACCTCAACCCTCACGCCGTCGCCGGGCGGGTGTTGGCTGAACCCCCTGCCCAGGACAGACGGCTGAGCGGGTCTGAGGGAGCGTAGGTGAGGGCAGCGGTGGAGGTGCGAAGTCGCTGTGTGTGGAGTCGCTGAGTGCGGAGCTGCTGTGTGCGGAGTCGCTGAGTGCGGAGCTGCTGTGTGCGGAGTCGCTGAGTGCGGAGCTGCTGTGTGCGGAGTCGCTGAGTGCGAAGTCGCCGTGTGCGGAGTCGCTGAGTGCGGAGCTGCTATGTGCGGAGTTGCTGAGGGCAGAGCTGCTGAGTGCAGGATAAGTGAGGTGCAGAATAGATAGGAGCGGGGAGAAGTCGAGTATTTGTGACCAGACAGATAGATCTAGTAGTGCCTATAACTGGCGCAAGAACAGGTGAATAAAGTGTAAGCAGGTGACTTGCTACAACGTGTCGGTGTGAGTAATGTTTGAAGACACTACACATAGATAGATGTAGATTGAGTAACAATGAGACATGGGACTCACATGTGAAGGGTGTATTGATGACATAAGTGAAACGCACTTTTCATGCACGCACGCCTACAGCATTATCGGACGTACCCACAACCTTTGCTTAAAAATACAGAAGTTCATTTAGAAAATGGTGAGTGAACCCTGTGTATGACTATAGGAGTAGTCTGGTGGTGCGATTGTGTTAACCAGTTCGCGTTAATCGGTGAAGTAATTTGCGAGTCATTTTAAATATGGACCATGATACCAGCACACAATGGCTCTCTCTCTTCTGCAAATGACATCACGAGATCTTTAACACCCACTGCCAAGCAGACGGTGCGTAGCATGTTATTGTTAATACACCGGCAGTATTAACCAGGGCGGCCTGATGAATGTATGTATGTTGAACTTCTTTCGCACCGTACGTTGCTAACCATGCTAATTGGAGGTACGGGGGAAGGACAAGAAGCTAAATACAAAAGTAGTTCTAAAGATATGAGTTTGTCAATCTACATTTAAAAGTGCATAGCTCCAGTGGCTTCCCAATATCGGAAGGAAGAGCGTTCCAGACGGCCGCAGATGTGCGTCTCAAAGCGCGCGACATGATAAAAGTGGGCCGTGGCGTTGCTATGTGGTCCATGCTTTGAGAGCTATTCTTAATTTTCCGTCACGTAAGAGATGTTCGCGCTTCAAACTGTCTTGATATAAATCACGAGGGGAGAACAAACCATGTGTGCCATAACCCGGAGCGTACGGTAGTGACTAACACGTCGATTTTACGTGGCCAATCTCTCTCTGTCGCTCTCTGTGTGACGTGTCCTCTCTCAAAGACGTGAGAGAATCTTCTATCCATGATACTATTCAAGAACATCGCATTCGACACGTTTAGTCGCATCCAAGTGATTCAATTGCTTACGTACTTAATCTGCACCCCCCGACCCAGAGGCTTCTTGCACCTATAATTACTATAATCAACACCATGATCAAGATTTAGGGTTTTTTTGGGGGGGGAGGGGGGGAGTTAGGGCACCACATAGTTTCAGGCAAAAAAAAAAACATTTTTTACGGCAACCAAATATGGGGACACAGTACTGATTATTATTACGCCTCCCTGCGTTTTTTTTTGCTTTCTTCGGACGGGTAACTAACTGCTCGTTGTTGAGGGGGCTGACTCCCTTGCGAGGTTGAATTCGGTTCATCGCGGCTGGACTAAGACCCCCCCCCTCCCCCCCAGGTGGAGCGGCGTGTGATAGATAAGGCACTACTTTCGGTGCAAGCGCCACTCTCGTCAAGAAACGAATGAGATAAGCAGCTTTAATCTGACTCGCCCGACCACCGTCTAATATTGCACGTGTCCGCCCTAGTTGCCACCATCGCACCTTATCTCTTCACACTTTTCTCATTGCGCGAAACATTGCGCGAATTGAAATCGCATGAGCTGTACACTGCAAGGTAGACGGACGGGTTGGAGAACAGACGGGTGGGTGTGTGCGCGTGGGTAGTGTGTGAGTGTGTTTTCGAGTGTAGGTGGGAAGGGGTGTGTGTGTTTTGTGCGAAGTGGCCAGGTAGGTTTGTGCGAGTGGTTTAGTAGGTTTGCGTGTGGGCAGGTAGGTGAGTGTGGTGCATCAGCCAGTCATCTCGGTCATCTCAGTCAGTCGACCCGTGGCACCTGGGTCTGCCCCGTGACCTCCTGCCAGCGAGCGTTCGACACTTCACGTGGCCTCAAGGTGCACATGGCCTGGCACAAGCGTCGTGGTGACATCACCGCTTTGTAGGAATATAGGTACTGTATATGGATAGGCGGGTGTTAGTAGGTAGGTGAGAAGGTAGGTCGATAAATAAGCCCAAATCAAGCTGAAGCATCTCTAAAATGAGCATTAAGGCGATGCTCACTTCCTGTTCGCGTCTCTGAGCCAGTTGTGGACATTCCACATTCCTATGGCAGAGGCGAGTCTCTCCACAACATAATCACTGTCGACTTCCCCACTAAGTGGTAACAATTTTATCGACCCCAGAGGGATATTTGGCCCGGCAAACTCGCGCAACTCGGGTTCATTTCAACTCGCAACCTTCCAATAATGAGCCGCTCGTGTGTCGGTAACCTTCTAGCGAGGTATGTGTGTGTGGGTCGGTGTGGAAAGGTAGAGAATTAGTACTGGTAGGAACCTCCTGGTTACACCAGCCCACAGGGGATTATTGTGTCCGTCCGTCCGTCGTGCAGGGAGGGGCTGGATGGGGAGGGAGGGGCTGGGTGGGGAGGGGAGGGTGGGGAGGGGCTGGGTGGGGAGGGTGGGGCTGGGTGGGGCTTGGTGGGGGTGGGGCTGGGTGGGGGTGGGAGGGGTGGGGCTGGGTTGGGAGGGGCTGGTCACCCCGTGGTGCCCTTATAAAACTCAACGTGTAACCTACTCACGCCGGCTTGTGCCCACCCTCACAGTCGGGCATATTTGCGGAATACACCACGCCGCCGTTGACCCTGGCCATTGACCGAGCAACCCAACGTTCCAACCAGCCCCCTCCGTAGGAATGTGTTTGAAGGTGCCCATTGTGCCATTGTTGAAATGTAATTTCCTCTCCAATGTTTAATAATCTCCCTCGTGCTTTCTCCACAGCAGGGCATTGCTATATTTAGCGAAAGTATTTACATCACAGATAGGATGCACGGTGGATTTACTCGATCACCTGTCAGCAGGAATTGAAAATATCAAGGTCAGCCATTCACAGAAATGTTACGCTAATGAACAGTCTAAGAGGAGGCTTTTTCCCGTCTCATGAGGAAAGAAAAGAAAACGTTTCGCAAGTTATGCTCGCTTATATAATGCTCAAACAATTATCAGGAATTTTCAGATGTTGTTTACGCTTTCCAACAGGACAGTGTTGTGACATTGAAAACTCGCCCAGTAATTCATTTTTACAGAGTTTTCCAACACTCGGAGACCATACACCAGGACAAAAAGGAGTATTTACCAAACGAGCAAACGGATGTGGTTCTGAGAGATACCTTTCGGCTTTCCGTAATGCGACCAAATATAATATTTATGAAGGGGAAAAAAGAGTTGTGAAGCGTTGCATATTCAAGGCGTGATGTTTTCCTACAACATGTTCTCTTTGTACAGTTGTTGCAAAGAGAATAAAGCTCAAATTAGAAACATGGAGACATCTCAAAGGCCCACAATGACAAACCACCGTCTAGGCCTCGACATGCTGTGCAATGCATCATTAAAAGATACAAAGCACTACCTCGGTATGGCTTTGGAGTCGATACATGTTTTTGTATTCAGTGCTCAAATCTGGCTTCACAACAGAGGCACCCACGTTTCATGATCTTTCATGGAATCACTCAAAGTCACAGTGATGTCCTACTCAAACGAGCTTTGATACCGTTTTCATTCTGCTGCTTTACAGCCCCGAGCCAGGAGTGCGAACTTCCACTTCCCCACTAAGTGGTACTCGTTTTAGCGACTTCGAAGGGATGTTGGGCTGAGTCAACCGCCTTAACGAGGATGATAAAATTGGGCAAATCGCTCTCCTTCCTAAACTGTTGCTGCGTTCCTTACAGCTCACGCAGGGAACGCAACACGTGACGCTCGCTGTGAAAGGAACTCTTTGTGAAGACACTGAGAACTTTAAAGGATACGTGAAAATGTTGCCACTGAGAAAAAAAATATGTTTTCAATTAAAGGGACTTGCTGGGTGGCTTCCAGAAACCACGCGCACTTGGTTGGCAGCTACTCGTCGTTGGTGTTGCAAGGACGCTCCTTTGAAGTGGGGTCCACGTCAGAAACCCAAGAGCTCAACTGTTACTGGCCTAACAAGTGCATTCTTTCCACTGGACGTCACATTTTGCGCCCTGAGAACGATTGTTTAAGGGAGCTTCATAAATGAAAAATATTTTTATTATTATAAAATGAGTATTCTTTTTTTTACACCCAAACGGATCGAACAAAATGCATGCCGTCACGTGGTCGTGAGAGACTGCGAGCAGAAGCAGCATCTTTATTTCGACTGGAGGAATCCGATTTTCTAGGAAGCCTTCATCCAGCAGTGGATAGAGCAAGGTTGATCATGATCATGACAAAATAAAATAAGCGAAAAAAAATACCTAATCAGTGAATACACGAATGTATTTATGTGATTGTTGTTGTTGTTGTAATACATCGTTGCAATGGCGTGGTGCTGTAATGGCCTAGAACACTTACACTGGGACTCGGTTACACTGGGACTCGGTTAGATCCGGAATCTTAAATTCGATCCCCAACAGAGTCGAT
Source organism: Lethenteron reissneri (assembly GCF_015708825.2). Taxonomy (NCBI): domain Eukaryota; kingdom Metazoa; phylum Chordata; class Hyperoartia; order Petromyzontiformes; family Petromyzontidae; genus Lethenteron; species Lethenteron reissneri. Next base: position 3,680,975 of record NC_083833.1, on the reverse strand, counting down.
TGGCAAGTCAAGTGGGGGGGGGGGGGGGGGCAAGTATAGGTCCTCCCAGCCCCTCTTTAATGTCAATAGGCCACCGTGGAAGAGTAGGCCAAAATAACCACGAATGTGATTTGATAGAGATTCCTCTAGTGGGAGCCCTTCCTCTGCCAGCAGAGGTGCGCGTAAGACATTGCAGGACTGAAATGTTCTATAAAAAAATGACATTGGTAAAATATCCGACAGTTGGAAAGGTAAGTTCTAGAGATAATTTGTACCTGAAATTTGTCATAACGTGGAACTAAACACATTAAGCGGTAGACCGCCGTGTATTGGTTTCACAGAACTAATTGTACATTGGGAAATTATCTGTCACTAAATAGAAAAATACGATTTAGTGACCCTAATTAATTGTCATCCTAAAGGCATACATAACGTTAAGGGATAATTAATGTCAATGGGTACCGGCACTCACGCAATGTTTAATGATGATTCTAATAATGATCAACAAAGCGATGCTGATGATGATGACTTACAATGATACACTTGGTCCATTTTTAAATCCTTTATATTAAGTTCACTTGCTTGCTTGCTGGCTTGCTTGCGCGCTTACGACCGTGCAAATTTTTCGGTCGTTTTTTTAACCCACTTCCCGTGATCCAATCGAGCTGACATTTTGCACACAGACTCGTTGTGCTTGACAATTCATTTTCGTGAATTTTTTTTCTCCAAAATTGTACACTTTTTAGGAAAAAATAAATTATATTTATTACCAATTGCTTAATAGTGGCAGGCAATCATCTGACCCATAGGTGGCAGCCATCTCAAGCCAGAGGACGAGAGGACTCTAGTCGCCACGCATATAAAGAATTTATATTGAAAAACTTTGTTTTTACGGGTTAATTTTTTGATGCATGATTTTGTGCATGGTGTCTCGAGACGTGGTTGTATTTTAGGCGCTCTATTAATCCATAATGCATAATGGCAATAAGGATGAGAAGGCTACTTCGTAAGCATAGGCTATTGTGTGTCGATGTCAGGGTCCATAATTTTCCAAATTTGCTAATGACACCACGACATACTCAACTGGGACTATATGTACACAGCAATCATCTCCCCCTATTAGCAGACGAATGCCCCAGATCTCTCTTGCAAATTAGATTATCCTGGTCCCTTGAGTTCTCACCTGGTTAACCAAAATTAAGTTGAAACTTAATGATCTCTGGAATCCACAGGGCCGTTCAATGTCATCACAAATGCTTAAAAGCCTCAAATTTAAAAATGTTCACAAGTTAGAAGTGGTGTCAGTTCGGGGAGGCCTTCATTCAGCAGTGGATTGTTCATGACTGATGATGATGATGAACTACTGTGCAAAGTCTCTTAATGGTAAAATTTCGATTTAAAGCTTTCGTGACTGCAGGGATTCATCTTCTTGGTTCTTTCGGTAAAGTCACGTAGAAGGGAAGTAACAAAATAATAAAAATAAAACATAATAAAACATAATAAAATAAAATAATATAATGGCAATAAGGATGACATTATTTATTTATTTATTATTTTATTTTATTATGTTTTATTTTTATTATTTTGTTACTTCCCTTCTACGTGACTTTACCGAAAGAACCAAGAAGATGAATCTCTTAATGGTAATAAAAAAACATTTCATGTAAAGTAAAGGTTTGTGACAGTTGCCACTTACTACTTTCACTCTCGGTATTCTGAAATAGCTTAAAGGCCACACATGTTGGGCACAGCAAATATTTGCATAGTTGTATTATTAATTGTTATGGCGTGCTCTTACTGTTGTTGATAATTAACTAGAATTCTCCCCAGGTCTCCCTTGCCATACAGACACATGTCTCAGTTTTGTTTAAGCTGCTTGAACAAAGCGAACATAGGGTTCAATGCCAGCACGTAACTGCTACCTAATATGCAAATATTTCACCTTTCAAATAAACTACGGGATTTTGATCGCAACTTTCACGTGATTCATGTTAATGGTTATTACACAATAATGATACGATTATGATAATACAAAATAGAAAGTAAAAAAATCGAAGTGATGTCTTGCACAAGCGAGCAGTGAGGGATTGGTGTTAATCTCGCGCTCACAACCCTGAGTAAGTGTTGGATATTACAAATCGTAAATGGCACATTGCTATGGCAGGGGTGATTTTATCCATAGGACAATCAAGAAAGACTTCCCCCCCAAAAGTGGCCTTCATTTTATCGATCCCCGGATGGATGATGGGCTGAGACAACCCCTAACCAGGAATTGAATTCGCAACCTTCCGTTTGCAAGCTGCTCACTCTAGCGATGAGTCACCTGGTTAGCTATATGGAAATGCAATAATGTAATTCACGTAAAAAAACTGAAATATTAACAAATATACCGTACCATATGCTGTCATGTTATTTATACACAAACACACTATTGAGTCTTACAACTCTTTGTCAGGCAGTTCATGATTTGTATGTCCGGCCAATTCCTTACCGAGTGTGACTGCGTGAAGTCACGAAAGCAGCATTTGCATTGTGAGCATCTGAATTGTGTGTGTGAGAAGCTGGCATAACGGGAACGGGAGACAGATTTGCGCGTGAGACCAGCAGATGGTGGTATTACACCGTGCATCGATCTCAGCACAATCGTGTACCTCCAAGTGAAGTCTGTGCTGCAGTGGATGCTGCATTACCATCAACGTCAGCATCAATATCATCTATGCGCAATGAAGAAGGGGCGATTGTCCTAAACTTTACCAATTACGCACTTTTCATTTCACGGTCACAGTTTTATTCCCGGTTGTGTTGAGCGTTTAACATGTGCGACCCATCTTGTCTGGTCATATTTGAGGAAGAGGCTACCCTTCGTGGCCTCCATGAGCAAGCAGCTCAACACAACATCGCGTATCTGCCCCCACGATCATTCTAGCGCACACCCAGTACACACCCAGTGCACACCCAGTGTGTCAGCGTCGAGGAAACTAATTATTTGGTGATACTTCATTGGCGGAGGTGCACAAGCACAAACAACAACAAACACGACATTCGTCAATGACACTGCCTTAAAAGGAAACAAATCTAACAAAATAAGTAGGTGTTATTTAGGGAAATGTCCCTCCTTTACCGCCGTTTTCTTGATGGATGCGAGTTTTTGTCGTTAATTTCTGTTCGTGCACCATTGCCATCGGAGCAGCAGTAGAATCAGAAAATAATTTGTGTCGTTTGCGCGTGGCTTGGGCTGCAGCAGCGAGACTGTTTCAATCTGTGTCTTGCGAAGTCATCCCTCTAAAATATCCATCAACGTGCCCTGATACATTTTCATAGGTTACACACATTCCACATGTACCCAAAACACCTCACTGGGCTGACGCCCAGTGAGGTGTTAAGTTGCGAAACGTTCGTTGAAAATCGAGCTTCTCAGAGTAGACCGTTAAAAAGGAAATCTTTCAAAAATATGAACGCGAACTCGTCTGTAATGATATCGGTTAAGCGTAAAGGCAAAAATGCACTTTTGGTGGAAGGGCCTTCACTTGATGGAGCCCGAGAGGGTATTTGGCCTCCTCTTCCACACTGAGCAGATGTGTTGGGAGAGGTAGGAGTACCCATTCTTTCGCCCACCACACACGACCTGCCAATAGACTCACAGTGGTGAAAGCCATATTACTGGTCATTGTACAGTGGCTGGGAGGTTCAGAAAACTTTGCACCATTGTTTCAATTTCAGCGCTGGAACACTGGAATCGAACTAGTGCCCTCTGGATTGCAAGTCTAGTGCGCTCAAAATGATGCAACACTGGACTTCAGTCGAAATCAAATGGGCCGCAAATTGAGGAATGATTCAGTCACACAGGACCTCAGAAATTATCAAATTCCCCAAATGGCGCAATTGCCACTTTGGGTACATGTCAACAACGATTGTTCAATGGTCAGTCAGACTGGTCCCTGCCATGGGAATGTGGAATGTTGATGGCTGGCTCAGGGCCACCAATGGTGGCGAGCTCTGCCCCCATGCTTGCGAGACAATTTGGGCGAAATTCACACGTTGATGAATTGGCTGAAACACATTTATTATACATTCCACGTTCACTCACTTATCCAGGAAAGCCACACCGACTTGTAAGGACTCTTTTTTACAGGAATGATGGTCGTTCATTCGGTTTTTCTTCGTAAGATGTTTTCAGCCAATTAATGATTAGCTGTGTTTATGGTACAAGTGGGGAGGAAACCGTAACACCCGGGAGATCACCCCCGTGTCGCACGAGGGGGCAACAACGCTCTACCCCAGCACGGATGGAAACAGATGGCGATTAGTCCACTTGCTGCATCGTCTTCTTCTCCTGACGAACCACGGGATGGAGCCTCCTCAACGCCCACGGTAAGGGGGTTTCACAGCATTTGTGCGATCAACCAACCCTCCCTGCCTACGCAGTGTTGGAGTCCAGGCCACGTGCGTAGCCATCGCCGCCCGGCTTGTGCGAGGGGCCCCCACAGCATCACGATGGCGATTTGCCCATCATTGGACAAAAATAAGATGAAAATGTATACTTTTGTCAACACCAAATGGGCCCTTTGATTTCACTTACAAGGAGGCAGAATACGCCTACCTGGCAGATCATCCACATGGCTAATACTCGCATGTGGGGTGGGGTGATGGCAATGTAGTTTGCGTGCTGCTTTATGATCCCGGCGTCCCATGTTCAATTCTCGGCTACGGCGAACATCAGCGACGAGTGCGATCTGATCATATCCTCGCCAAGGTGTAGTGATACAACCACTGTGACCAACAGGGAATGGAGAGGCCTTCATCCAACAGTGGATTGACAAAGGGCTATGAATAAAAAAACAAAAACCGCATGTTTACCCAGGAATACTTCCCTGAGTCTCAAGATTATTTTTCAAAAGGGTCGTGCCAAATGTCTGCTGTGCGAGGGGAATGTTACAATGTGTATGTATGTATATTCTTAGGTTTTTTTCGGTAAAGTCAAGTAGGTAATTTTTTAAAATTTCAATTATTAAAAGTAAAATAAAAATAAAATAAAAATCACGACGTTTCGGAGGCAACACAAGCTTCCGTCTTCAGGTGGAACCGTCACGGCACGCTTGCTGTATCAAGTAAATGAGAAATTCCAAGAGATCCGACCTTGTGTATATACTGGTTGTATACTTCTTTAGGACCGTATGTAGCCAACCTTGCTAATCGGAGGTGCAGTGTTAATCCCGATAGAGTAATTTGCGGGGACCACCCCCCTCCCCCAGCATTGGAAATGTGGCCAATAGTATTGGCAATTAGTATTGGCCCAATACTAATTGCATTTCGGTTCTTTTTAGTGTTTTTGTTTTGTTAAATCTCCATCTCGGGGCGCTGCCCGCGGACCACACGTGACATTGACAGGGCCCAGAGTGACGTGCACTGACGGAGCGCACGGGTGGGGCTTGAACCCTCCGAGGGGAAAGCCCATCTCCACGTCAACTTCAAAGCCGCGAGGCCCTCACCTCACCCCACCCCTCACCCCCCCATCTTTTTTGTATCCGGCGAATTTCCACCGCGTCGCCACAAAGAAGACGAAGCCCTCTCCCCCTCTCCCCCGCCGCCGCCGCCGCCGCCTTTCGTCGCTTTTTCTTTCTCTTTCAACGCGGCCGCGTGAATTTCACTCGGAGCTCGCGTCGTTGCCACCTGACTGAATCTCAAAGAGGAAACGGAGCCTCTCGCCCTGCGAACACGCCGAGCATAAAATTACATCTCCCGCCACAGGATCAACGCGACGGGGGCCACCGGGGGGTGGATTCCTCCGAGGCCGCCCCCCCCCCTCATCATCCCCCTAGCCGCGTGCCGTGTTCACGGTTCGTCAGTTTGAAACTCAATTTAAAGTCACAGGTGCTGTCAAAGTGGGCGCATCAAGGAGAGAACGTTTCCTTTTGCCCAACAGGGACACACACTCCAAAAGCAGCGCGTCACCCGGTAGGCATCCGTTGCACTTTGAAAGTCCCACTCGAAAGAATTTGTCAGCAACCCCTTCTTCGTGCATGGCATCCGGTGTTGGGGCTGTCGAGTGTTGCAGGTGGGGCAATTGTGCCGGTGGGGGGAAACTGGAAGCAATTGGACACGTGGCCCAATGACATTCCTTGCACCAGGGCCCCATGGCATCAACGCTTCGCCACTGTCCGTTGTTGATAAGTTCGTACATTGAGAGTCGTAGACGCAACAATTGTGTAACGAAGCATATATTACAGTTGAACAAAATGTCCAAAGGATTTCGATTTAAAGCTTTCGTGACTGCAGGGATTCATCTTCTTGGTTCTTTCGGTAAAGTCACGTGGAAGGGAAATAATAAAATAATAAAAATTAAACATAAAATAATTCTCATGACGTTTCGGCCACAACGCAAGCAGCCATCCTCAGGTGAAGAACAGGTCTGTCGGAAAGACAACGTCTGAATGAGACGCTGTGAGACGCTGTATTTCCGACAGACCTGTTCTTCACCTGAGGACGGCTGCTTGCGTTGTGGCCGAAACGTCGTGAGAATTAATTTATTATGTTTTATTTTTATTATTTTATTATTTCCCTTCTACGTGACTTTACCGAAAGAACCAAGAAGATGTCCAAAGGATGCTCCGTAAAACAGTGAGGAGTTAAGTTTCAAGCTCTCCCTGGCAATAACCACAGACAGAGTGGACGTTTCCTCCTCTTCGGGTGATGGGTCATGAACTACATTTTCAAAGTCCAATTAAGCGAGACACAAAGCAGCATCACAAACTTTTCCAGCCTTACACATTGCACGCCTCACTGGAATGGCCACATCAAATGTACGTATATATCTGTTGTCCATCACCGTCAACTCTTTCACAACAGATTTCATTTGCGACACAGATCTGAATTTGGTGTGTAGAAGCTTACTCAGGTGTTAAGAAAAATATCCACCGTGATACCGGGTGTGCATTGTGTCGACACCTCTGAAGTTGCATTATATTGACTACCTGGCCTGTCTTCTTGGTTCTTTCGGTAAAGTCACGTAGAAGGGAAGTAATAAAATAATAAAAATAAAACATAATAAAATAATTCTCACGACGTTATTACTTCCCTTCTACGTGACTTTACCTAAAGAACCAAGAAGATGAATCCTTGCAGTCACGAAAGATTTAAATCGAAATTTTCCTCGCCTGTTATACAGGTCATGGGTTCAATCCCGACCCTGGCACCTGTATATTTGGAGTTTGCATGTTCTCCCCGTGGTCGCGTGGATTTTTCTCCGGGTCCTCCTGTTTTTACCTCCACATTTAGAAACATGCGTTTAGAGTATTTGCCTGCTAGACATTTCCACGTGATAAGCCAATTCGTCGAGCTATCATTTGTTGCCAGGTCGCTTCCGAGAAAGAACTATATAGCTCAGTGGGCCTTACCTGGTAAAAAAAAAAACGGTTTCGTTTTACTTGAGAATTCAGCATTCCAAAGATATGATTGCAATTCATTCTGCTCCAGTGACTGTTCAAGGCCCCCCCGTGCACAGCGAGTAACATGGCCGAGGCTCGGGCACCCGTGGACATTAATCTAAAAAGCACAAAACTGTCTCCAAATTGTAATATTGACACTCGATCCCAGCATAAGCGGCTTTCCTGAGCGACAATGGGGGCATGTCGATGAGCGGCAAAGGACCTATTGTGGATGCTGGCGGAAAAGGCACATTGAAAAGGCAATGGCGAGAAGAACGTTTTTTTTTGTCAATGCTGCCTGTGGAATATAATGTGTGGCTCGTTGTTGTGTTTCGCTTACCACGAGACAAGAGAACCTCTTGGTATGAAGGGGTGAGCGCCCATTAGAACCCGGCTTTTATTGACCGCATGACGAAGTGCGAAAGAAAAACGTATAAGAAGATGAGAATAACAAAATTCATAAAATGATAAAAAGGCCATTTAGTCCATCTGTCCCATTCTCTTATGTGTGCTTGCATTGTTTTCCATTTCCGAGCTTTGCAATCGAATGTAATTAATGGCTCATTCTCCTTACTTCTACAACTGCGTGTGCCTTAGCCAGCACATCCCATTCTTAAGAACGTATCCAGGAGCTTTTGAAAAAAAAAGGCCAAATGAATTTGCTATCAAGAGACCTTTCCAATAACACTATGTAACACAATTATTGTTCCTTTGGTAGTAAGTCTTCTTTCGTAATTGCTTATGCCAAAAAAAGCATAGAAAATGGCTATTATTCCCAACAAACTTTGCTCTTGTGACAGGACAGTGATATTTTGAAATTTACATATTTTCAATGAGAAAACGGGTGAAGTTGTGTCTTTTCGTTCACATAAAGTCATAAAACAACATATGAATAAAAATGTACATGTATTTATACTAAAGTAATACAACATTTACTACAAAAGATTTAGAAGTGAGTAATTTTTCAAGATTTACGAATATACTGTAAATAATTTTAGCCTCCCATCATGTTCTCGTTATACTGTCCTTGGTAGCGGCATTCAAAGTCCAGCATATCCTGGTGGAAGCACTCGCCTTGCTCCTCCGAGTACGCTCCAATGTTCTCCTTGAATTTATGAAGATATGGACTTTGAGGGACATCCTACAGCCCATTGTGCTGTAGTTCTTCACCAGAGTCTCAACCAGCTCCACATAGTTTTCGAACTTGTGATTGCCCAGGAAGCCATGAACCACTGGGACAAAGCTGTTCCAAGCCGCTTTCTCCTTACTCGTGAGCTTCTTGGGGAATTCATTGCACTCCAGAATCTTTTTTTATCTGTGGTCCGACGAAGACACCGGCTTTGACCTTTGCCTCAGACAGCTTAGGGAAGAAGTCTTGAAGGTACTTGAAGGCTGCCGACTCCTTATCTACAGGTCTGATTAATTGTTTCACAAGGCCCAATTTGATGTGCAGTGGTGGCATCAGCACCTTCTGAGGGTCCACCAGTAGCTCTCACTTGACGTTGTTCCTCCCCACAGAGAACTCGGTCCGTTGTGGCCAGTCCCGCCTGTGGTAGTGTGCCTTGGTGTTCCCGCTGTCTTAATGCCAAAGATAGCAGGGAAACTTGGTAAAACTGCCTCGGAGACCCATCAGGAATGCCACCATTTTAAAGTCTCCGATGACCTCCCAGCCGTACTCATCATACTTCAAGGCATCCAGCAAGGTCTTGATGCTGTTGTAATCCTCTTTGAGGTGCACCGAATGAACCAGGGGAAGAGACAGGTATTTGTTACCATTTTGGAGTAGCACGGCTTTGAGGTTCCTGGATGAACTGTCAATGAAGAGGCGCCACTCATGCTGGTTACAGGCGATTCCGATTGCCTCGAACAGACTGGTCACATTGTTGCAGAAGCAGAGCCCATCTTGACGGGTGAAGAAGCTGCAAAAAGGTTGGTGACGCTTCCTCTGATCTGCGACTTGTACACTTTCATCCAACAAGTTTCACTGCTTGAGCCTAGACGTCAAAAGCTCGGCATTGGACTTGGTGAGACCAAGATCTCTGATTAAGTCGAGGTCTTTTCGATTGGGGTAGTATGGGTTTCTCTCCTCAGCTCCACCTCTGAAATTGTCATCTGGATCTATAACGTCTTCCTCGCTCTCTGACTTGCTGCTCTCTTCTAAAGACGGCTGCTCTCTCTACCGGTCGACTCAGCCTCAAATGAGTACCAGATGTAGCGTGTAAACATCGCGACTAGGGAGACAAATGCGGCCGGGCATGGGGTTGGTCACCCAAATCCTCGTGTGCCGTGCCAGCCTTAATAAGTGCCACTTGCCCCAACAGTCGGTTCCATGCTATACGTGGGTTGGGGTATCTTTGTCTTTGTTAATTACATCGCAGGGACGTGAGAGGGTGGACATGTTGCAGCAGTGGATTGCTGTTGCTGATGATGACGACGACGACTCGTGGTAGAGCCAACATGGCGGGAAGCAAGGTAAGGGTACTTACGGGAGAAACGAAAATGACGTCACGCGATTTTTGACGATTTTTGACCTTCCACCCCCTCGTCACACGGCGTCACAAAAAGTCAGACCCCCCCTCAAATATGACGTCACAAAGCTCTACCCCCCCCCCCAATTTTTTTTAAACATGTTTCAAATCGCTTTAAACTATCGTCATTGCAGTGCGTATTCAATGTGGCGCTGCACTCTGATGTTGTAGGAGAAAACATGTATAAAAAAAGTCTATTTAATTAAGTAGAACGTGTTGTCTATATTTATTTAAAGTTGCGCATTTTGATGTGAAGTCACATTTGTCAAACCCCCCCACCTCGTCACACATCGTCACACATCGTCACAAATGTCTGACCACCCCCCCCCCTCTAGGTGCGTGACGTCATTTATGGACGGCCCCTTATTTGCGTGATTGCGGATTTGTGGCCGAGATGAACGCGCGCCTAAATACAACACCATGGACCCCCAGATGATTATAAAACACGTGGAAACAGCGTGCGATTTTTAAATGATTTTGTTGTCGTTGTTGTTTTTTCAATTAAAACCGAAATCAGATTAGGCTCGCTGCAAACCACTTAATCACGAGCAAACGATGAGTGCCGATGCACGCTGACTCCGTCTGTTTGCATTGGCCCATTCCGTTTGTTTGCCAAGAACGATTGGGACCTCAGTACATTTTATCAGATTAATTATTCATTATTAGTGCATGTCAATGACAATATTTATCGCGACAGCTGTTTGCGTGTGTTTGTTTGGATGTATGTACGTTTGTGTGTGTCTGTGATGATTATTCGAACGGGTCCTGGGCCTACCCTAGGTTGACTCAGCCTCAAATGAGTACCCGGTGCGGTGTGTAAACATCGCCACGAGGGAGACGAAGTCGGCCTGCTGTGGTGCTGGCCAGAAACCTCGCCAACATTCTGGCAACGCACACACACACACACATTTAAATCCTAATTCCAATTGTAAATAATAATACGACGTGAAACGAAAACATGTGATTCGAGCATTGCATACATATTTTTGACCAGAAAATAAACCACTGTAGTCTCCGCTTCTTCCACAAAGATAAATGAAAAGCGCAGTTAACTCCCGGATGGGATTTTAGCTCGCAAGATTCTGACTGCGAGTTAAGTTCTCTATGCCACAGCACCGACTGTGCATGGCAAATGAATGATAATTTATCACAAAAAAACTTCGGGGAATTTTGTACAGATGTAGGCGTGGCTGGATGTGCCTTTGAGATTGTAATTATGAAGGATAGTGTTAATAATTAACAGAGTACAATTTTGCACCACGTGGGAAAATGTTTTGGCACCACTACAATTGCACAATATCCCAAACTTGCTGAATTTTTAAACCTTGCCAACATTCTGTCAACGCACACGCATATATTTAATTCCCAATTACAATTGTAAATAATAATACGACGTGAAAAGAAAACATGTGTTTCGACCGTTACATTTCTATTTTTGGCTCTACAATACACAACTGTAGTCTCCGCTTCTTGCACGGAGGAGGAATGCAAAAACGACACAAACTCTCTCCTGAAGCAGACTTTGGCACTGGAATTTAGCTCCTGAGCATATTGTCACACGGAAAAATAGATTAGAAAAACGCACATTATTCATTTGACAAAGTAACATTTTGGTTCTTGTTAAAGAAAAAATATATGCATGATGAAAGATCTGGTGAGCGTGCATGTTGATTATTTTCACGATTGTTACTGAAATTAAATGGCAATGCTTCAATTTTATTGCCGGCTATAATGCTGTCAACAAAAGCCCTACTACAGCGGTCATATTTCTCAACAATATAAGCTCGTGGAGGTGTTAACTTCTTTACAGTGCAATTTTATTTTATAGAGCGTCTAAAAATGTAATAACAATCTTAAGATGCTGCACAGGAGGTTTGGATGCGAGCTGTGTTGAGGTTTGTGCGGCCTTTAAAAAAAAATCTCTTTGGTCATCCAGCCGGCTGGCTCAGTGGTAGAGCGAACGTTCAAATCCTTGTCGGGGATTGATTCAGCCCAACATCACTCTGGGGGTGATAAAATAAGTACCGCTTTTGTGGGCAAGTCAACGGTGGTTGTCCCATGGATAAACCTGTCCCAGCCATAGGAATGTGGAATGTTTCTACATCGGTACAGTGTTGTAAACGGGAAATGCGATCAGCCTGACTGCCCATTTGAGCAGGAAAGTACAATGTTGGGTGGTGGAAAGTCTTGCAACACAAATTTAGCCACATCGTTACGTGGCTTAACTCAAAAATGTATTATGGATAATAATCCTCATAGTTGTTTTAAAGTGCTTGGTGCTACAACTCTACGGAGGGTCCAGCAACTTTAACGCGTGAATTGGCCCCTGTATCTGTGTGCCGTGTCCATGTGTATGAGATGGACGGAGTCTGATTCGTCAATTTGGTCCACCAGCAAGGCTAGTGTGCTGACATAATCACCCACAGCCCCAATTTCTGTCGGTACCTCTCCCGTGCTACTCATTGGCTACAAGGGTTTATTGCACATTGGGCCAAAACTTGTTGAAGTCATGAATTTGGCGCAATGATTTGAGCAGAATTTCCACAGAAGCATGACTCAAAATTGCACACAAATTGTATCCCAAAGCATCGCAATCATATCATATGTATACACACAGGGATGTCAAAATAGGTTTAATGTGTTTTCTATATTTTACAATTCTAACTCATATCCAAACCCCTTTGATCACATGCTCCATAACATACTACATGATAGTTTAATAATTTCACATGACCCAAAAAAAATAATCTCATTGTGTCTCAAATGCACTCTTAAAGTGGTGCATTGTTTGTTATTCCCCGCTCAAGGAAGTGGACAAATCTCTGTTTGTGGGGAAACTTCCACATTTCCATGGCAGGACAAACACTTTTGATTTCCCACGAAAAAGTATTTTGTGCCATAACCTAAAATAAACACAAAATATGAAAGAAAACACATTTTGTCTACGAAAATTGAACACATTTTAATCTATCTTGGTTTTATTTGATGTTGCGCATAATTAGTCTGCATTATCGCCATTATCGTCCTTAATATTAATTCTATTATTTGAAATTCTGGGAGAGCAAAAAAGTCATTATTTTAAATGCTTTCATCAAAGGAATGTTTAGGCGCTAGGTATAGTGTGCTGAATTAGTGTAATATTTTATCACTAAGAGTGCTTATTATTCAAGCAGTGATTTTCTCCAGATAGATTTCGTAAACCGTTAAAATCAATTCCTGCAGCGAATTATTAGTAAGAAAAGGTTCCTGTGGAGTTTCTTAGATATCAGAAAACCACATCAAAGAATTGCTGATATGCAACAATGCATATGCGTTCGTTCATTCTTTCTTGCTGTTGTTGCAAGGGCTTGCAAAAAAGTGTGAAGATCAAACCTTTAAGTTTTTGTCACACATTTGATGTTTTGTGTGATTAAAACAAAAATTCGTGCTTACTGCTGCCTTGGACTTCGATTTTATTTGCTGTCTCAGTATTACCACAACATTCAATGCCATCACACAAAGTCTCTACTAAGGAAAATGAGTATATCTATAACAAGCAACGCCAAACAATGTGGACGATATAGACCCGTTTTGACCCGGAAAGTCAAAACCAGTCCAGAGTTTGCTTGCTGTAAACAAACGCTGAAATGAAATATAGGGCTGGAAAGTCAACGAGCCAATGGATTTAACATTTATCATTGTATATACAGTATATATGTGGAGATGAAGAATGGAGTTTATACTGTATATATATGTAGATATCATGGCCCACGATCAACCCATAATGAGTTTGTATACAAAGAGTATGTATGGAAACTCATTACGAATTTGTATAAACAACAAAATGGCATTTTCGTGTTGTTATATGGAGTGATCTTGCCAATAACATCAAGTAATCCAGTATAAAATACTGTAATTGAACCGGGAGTGTGTGTGTGTCGTACTATAAAACATGACTCTAAAAATGTCGTACAGTTTTAACAATATGTCACGTGTACTTATACACTTTTTTTTTACTATTCTGCAATCTTATACCAATAGTGCCAACTTATACCTATAATCAAATGTGCGCACCGTCGTTCGTTTCCCAGCGTTCTCATTGGCTGGAAGCTACGCACGCTCCGCCCACCGCACATTTTCATTGGCTCCCAACTCCTCGCTTTACGTCTGATGGGGTGCAGTGGAGGGTGGGGTGATTGTTGCTAAGCAACGGGTACCCCAGGTTGCTATTGACCCAAACAGCCTTAGAGCTACGCACTTGAAAGTTATTGGAAGGGTTACTGACGTTTACATTTAAAGCCGTGAGTTAGGCTTCTTGTAAAACACGGCGAGAGCACACCTTTGTAACAAAAATGACTCACGTGACATCAATATTGGGTAATGTCATCAGACAATCTATCACGTTGGCATGGAAAAAACTTTGGGGCCGTCCATAAATGACGTCACGCGATTTTGGAAAATTTTTGACCCCCCCCCCTTCGTCACACGGCATCACAAAAAGTCAGACCCCCCTCAAATATGACGTCACAAAGCTCTTCCCCCCCCCCACCCAAAAAAAAACATGCTTCAAATCGCTTTAAACTATTGTCATTGTAGTACGTATTTAAGGTGGCGCTGCACTCTGATGTTGTAGAAGACATTTATTAAAAAGTCTATTTAATTAAGTAGAACGTGTTGTCTATATTTATTTAAAGTTGCGCATTTTGATGTGACGTCACATTTCTCACCCCCCCCCCCCTCGTCACACATCGTCACAAATGTCTGACCCCCCCCCCAGGTGCGTGACGTCATTTATGGACGGCCCTTCATGTGATCATTGTGATTACGCCAATGTGTGGTCTGAAGGCTGTGCTGCGATTTGTCTCCAAAATAAATATTCAGCTACTGTATAACATTTTTGACAAGCGTTTTTCTGGATTTTCTTGTTGTTATTCTGTCTCTCACTGTTCAAATAAACATACTATTAAAATTATAGACTGATCATTTCTTCGTCAGTGGGCAAACGTACAAAATCAGCAGGGGATCAAATACTTTTTCCCCTCGCTGTATAATCACTGCAGGAGACGCTTGTGTTATTTCCAACGGTGTTATTTTGTCTCAGCTGTCTCGATATGAGAAGATGTACATCTTACAAAGGGTCCCCTTGTCTAGTTTAAACCGTCTATGTGCAACCTTTACGTGAATTTAAAACGTGAAGTTGACAACACGCTTGTTATGCATTCGTTACATTGTCTGAAACAGACCTACATTTTTACGTTAAGAAAAAAGCAGGAGAATATTTCATTTAATGGTCGTAGAGCACACAGTCCATTTACTGTAAAATCAAAGTCTACTGATACTATGTAGATACTCGCATGCATTACAATTAATGATTATGCTCACAATACACACAACCAAATGGTGCTCGTAATAATAGATTACATGTACATCATGTGACCTCCTTTGCCAGTACAAAAATAAGATGTTAAAACACCAAACTGCATAACAAGCGTGTTTCAGTTTGGTGTTTTAACATCTTAACACCTGCTTTGTTGCCAGAAAAAAA
The DNA here is from genome assembly GCF_015708825.2 of Lethenteron reissneri. Classification (NCBI taxonomy): domain Eukaryota; kingdom Metazoa; phylum Chordata; class Hyperoartia; order Petromyzontiformes; family Petromyzontidae; genus Lethenteron; species Lethenteron reissneri. The sequence goes on along the minus strand of NC_083833.1, from coordinate 3,665,520 downwards.
GGGGAAATTTGGGGACGGCTGCTTACGTTGTGGCCGAAACGTCGTGAGAATTATTTTATTCTGTTTTATTTTTATTATTTTATTATTTCCCTTCTACGTGACTTTACCGAAAGAACCAAGAAGAAGAAAAAAGGAGAAAGCCTATTCTCATGATTACATGTATTTACAAGTTAATTCTTACGTGCACTTCAAGGAAAACAATACAACTAAAATCATGCATCCGCATGGATTCCATAGCGCTACCCCACAATGTGTTTATCTTCAGAAGTATTTAATTTGTGACAATATTGTTGGTTTCAAGCTGCACGAGATTCATTCAGTGGGAGTATCGGGGGAGCAGCGTGTGTATGGCGTTTGATGCTATTGCCTTGGCCGAAAAGACATTCATTTATAAAGGGCCTTATTAGTCTTCTTGGTTCTTTCGGTAAAGTCACGTAGAAGGGAAATAATAAAATAATAAAAATAAAACATAATAAAATAATTCTATCATTGCTACAACTCTGTGGGCTCTCATGAAATTGTCTTTTCCGAGACCAAGGTGCTCTGCAAACCTCCTGGCTACCATCAAAGGTTTGTACACGAAGCCATACAAATATACAAACACAGACATAATTTCAACCGTGATGATGGTTTCAAACTGAGTAATCATTGGAAAGATGTGATTAACCATGCAAAAAAGATTTAACTACACTTATTTGGACCATCTTATTTGACAGAAAACTATTACATAGACAGCCAGTCTTGTTTTACCAGGTTTATTTTTTTCTTTTTTCACACTTTTGTTATGTAGGCTAGGCGTAGTCACAAACCGCACATCTCCATAACAAAGGCTCAGTCTTTTCATCTTCTTGGTTCTTTCGGTAAAGCTCAGTCTTTTATTATGCAGTCTATTCTTAGTCTTAAGCTTCACCTTACCATATTAATAAAAAGTGTGCCGTACTTGGCCCTTCCCCTCTTCAACCATTATATATACGGAGTGGTAGCTCTTGTAATCTCTCATTTACTTGATACAGCTGTCGTGGCTGTGACGGTTCCACCTGAAGACGGAAGCTTGTGTTGTCTCCGAAACGTCGTGATTTTTTATTTTATTTTACTTTTATTAATTAAAAAAAAAAATTACCTACGTGACTTTACCGAAAAAACCTAAGAATAAGAGGAAAATCACTTTCCGAGGATGATTGCCATGGAGACGGAGCAACGAAATTGGATTGTGTACGGGCGCATGGATGGTTACATGGGAAGGTCCTTCATTCAATAGTGGTTAGATCACAGTTGATAATGATGGTATCAACACCGTTTAAAGTACATCTATTAAATTATGCACGTCAAAAACTACGTAAAATTCATCCGTAAATCATTTTTTGCGAGATTGATATTTGAATGTGCAGCAAACATATGTAATATATAAAGCGACAAATGCGCTATTTCACAAATCACGGAGTGTTTTCGTGTGATTTGCGAGTATTACTGCTTCTAAGCTGATGGCTTCCTGTTAAAATGAGCACATTTACGCATATTAAACACACACCTATCTGCGAGCCGCATGACTCTTCAAAAGCCGTTATACCTGGAAGAGCAAGAGAAGACCCATTGCACGTGTGATAAAGTAACTCTCTCTTACCCGATCATTTCTGAATTATTATCGCTGGAAGCCATACGTTTCCCAGAACACCTGCGAAATTGCGCATAATTTGCGGCTACGTAGAATGTGACCGAGTAAGCCATCATAAACAGATGGGCAAATGTAATGAATGCAAAGAAAAAAAACCATTTCGACTTCATTCCACATAAATGGCTTGTAGATCAACACACATTAGAACGGATGTACAAAAAGATCACACTCACACAAAGATATTTGGTAAGCACGGACGTAGGTCACGGTACTGTGAGAATGTGGCCTATGCTCATTACTCCTGGGTTCCCTTCAGAACGTATTGTCTTTCAGTAATTGTCCACAATGCTTTCAGAGAATTTCAATTACTTATTTTTCTGGCAGGTCGTGCTGCGGTTAGAGCTCACCTCCTACCAATTAAGTATTATATTTGTTATTATTATTATTACCACAATTGTTTGCACAGAAAAGCCTCAATGTATCTGGAGATTTCGATTTAAAGCTTTCGTGACTGCAGGAATTCATCTTATTGGTTCTTTCGGTAAAGTCACGTAGAATGGAATTTGTATTTTATTTTTTATTTTTATTATTTTATTATTTCCATTCTACGTGACTTTACCGAAAGAACCAAGAAGATGTATCTGGATACTCTTTTTTCAGGAGGGTCCTGCCCAGTTTTTTGCAGTCAGGGGCGATGTTCCTCTGCCTTATCCAAATTGAGTAATTTCCAGGTATTATACTCAATATTGGGATGTTCTGCCATACCAGTTACACTGCTTTAGAACTGCTTGTTTGTGTTTAGTTTGTTGTCCTTCCCGCACACCTCTGATGCCCATGAAATGACGGCTGGCAATGTGCGCTGACAACCTTCTGATTCTGAGTTGTCTACTCTAAACTGCAAATTGATCAGACCAGATGTGCATTTCATTCGTGTTCAAAAACACATTACCTGGCGACGAGACAACGTACGAGAGCGAATGCGTTTGCAAAAATGATCCTCATGGAAATTTGCTCCATTATGGCAACGCTTCCGCATCTCCGCCCATTTAGTTTCTAGCCACGCGTGTTATTTTAGTCAGAGGGGTTAGAGTGAGGCACATTTGACTTTGTAGAATCAAAAACCTCAGCGCTGCTGAGGCAGGGAGATATTATTGACATCGGTGCCCTTGCCAAAATCTCAATGCAGATCAATGGCCTGGAAAATGTAAGTGAATTCTCACAAACCAGGACTTTGTACTTAAACTGGGCTCTAGCATTATCTGGCAATCGATAGATGCAGCTGAGAAGATGCCTCTCATGGAAACAAGTTGAAAAGTAAAAATCTCAAAGAGTCACCTTAATTTACTTTTTTTTGGTTGACAATAAAACGAATGTTATTCGTTCAAATTCACGTGATTTCATATCAGTTAATTTCACCGATGGAAATATATTTTTTGAAACGAGGTTAAATGCAATTGAGGGTAGTAAAATGCACTCTGTATTTTACTGCGCAGGACAAAATTGATTCTGAGGCTGTACCTTTCAAATGATTGCATCCAGTAATTGAAAACATCTTTTTCCAAATTCGCCAAATTCGCTTATGTGGTTTTCCAGGATAAAATGGGATTTATAATTATTATAAAGCAATCATGCAGATTTGTCTTGACATCATACAGTTGAAAAATGTAGTTATACCCAGCTGGGTATTCTCTGTGCTTTGGTGCTTGATTCACGATTGGAAGGGCATTAGTTTGAATTCCTGCCGGGGTTTAAACAAGGCTATCATCCTTTTGATGACATGAGGACCACCTCATAGGTATTTATGGATGCTGCCCTGGTGTAATGAGGTCCCAAATTCTCAGACATTTCCTGGTGTGACATTTGAAACAACGGGCGAGTTTTTTTTGGCCTAATCCCTTACTCACCTCTTTCCATCTAGCAGTAGAAATGGCCACCACCAGTCATTCGACCTGCAGGTCACGTGTGGTGGGGTAAAGTGTGGGTACTCTCATCTCGATGTCTGGCCAGCTGGAAAGAGGAGGCCCAACCCCGCTCTCTTGGAGGGGCTCTCTAAAGCTCCCTCTTGTGGAGGCCCCTCCCTCCAACTGTGTGCGTGAGCAAGCAATCACCAGGGCTGCCTCTTTGCCTTTGTCCCATGGGTAATCAACAGCGGTGCTACGGAGTAAATGGGCCACTGTCATGGGAATGCGGGATGTCCAACACAAATGGAGACGGGAAGATCTGCCACCCCCCCCCCCCCCACCGCTTACTTGAGCAGGTAGACAATTCAACTGTAGTTAGTGACAGCTGGAATCGCCACAGCGTATAATTGGGGCGACTTGGATACTCCCGAAGGCGAAGGACACGGGGCCTAAGCCTTGACCGCCCGTTAGGCTCTGGGACGCCACTGGGCACGGGGTCGAGCAGCCAAGGGGCAAGGCACACTATGCCCACCGTGATGAGGATCCCTGGAGCGAGAGTTGAGACGCAAGGGAGACGTCTCGTTAACAGGAGCTGCCCCGGTCCGCTGCACGGGGCTTGTGACGTGGCCGAGAGGCAGCAAAGGCCCTCAGAGGTTCACGGTCCAGGAGCAGCGGCTGTCCCCTTGAACCACTGTCGGGTTAAAATATAAAAGCCTCTTGCAAATGTACTCTTTTTTTTGCTCACTATTAGATTTCAATAGGAGCCCGGTACAGCGTAGAAACCGCGACGCAGGGAGTGGGTTACAGAAACTCCGCAAATTCATTGGGTGGCAACATCACCTCCTATTTGTGATACTAATGCAGACTACACACGTCTGTGAAACATAGCGTTTGTGTGGTAGTAGCCTCGTGCTATACGACTGGCACGAATAGGAAATGTACTCAATTGTTATCCATGAATATTATTAGACGATCAACAGAGTAGGGGATTTTACTGAAGGTAAAATTAATTTAAAAAATCCCACAGAATGTCGATTCAGTTTCCAAACTATCGCACTGATTTGGGTCATATGTGATCTGGAAATGACCGCAGGAAGCTCGAGGACTTATTTTAAAGCTTGGTTAGAACAGTGTAAATGTTTTGCTTATTGTAAAAAAAAAATGCAATCCAAATTATATTGCAACTGTGTCTTCAGTGTCATCTGCATGCAACGAATACGCTTTTCTTTAGGAAGGGAAAACTGATTAAATTTACATTTCGAATGAAAGCTTTCGTGACTTCAGGGATTCATCTTCTTGGTTCTTTCGGTAAAGTCACGTAGAAGGGAAGTAATAAATAAATAAAAATAAAACATAATAAAATAAAATAATTCTCACGACGTTTCAGCAACAACGCAAGCAGCCGTCTTCAGGTGAATTATTTTATTTTATTATGTTTTATTTTTATTATTTTATTACTTCCCTTCTACGTGACTTTACCGAAAGAACCAAGAAGATGATCAAATGTAATGTCACGTCAGATTAAACGATGTCACGCAACTGCCTGTGAACTGCTATCAACAAGCCTGTTATTCACTCTAGAATGTGCACACTTATACACTTCTTCATGGGTGTTCATCACGTGACAATAAAATGTGCAATTTTCAGAATCATAGCTGCAATTTGGCAAACTTAATGAAAGGCCAAGTTTTAATATGATGGGCTTTTAGTGCAGTCAGCAGCTGACTGAGGAAACTCGTGCTATGCCGTGTAATGGTAAATTATATTTGTTTGCTTACGTGCTGATATTTTTTAGTAGGTGCCAAAGTATAAACACTCCGTATACTAAATTTCGATTTAAAGCTTTCGTGACTGCAGGGATTCATCTTCTTGGTTCTTTCGGTAAAGTCACGTAGAAGGGAAGTAATAAAATAATAAAAATAAAACATAATAAAATAATTCTCACGACGTTTCGGCCACAACGCAAGCAGCCGTCCTCTTTCCGACAGACCTGTTCTTCACCTGAGGACGGCTGCTTGCGTTGTGGCCGAAACGTCGTGAGAATTATTTTATTATGTTTTATTTTATTATTGTATTATTTCCCTTCCACGTGACTTTACCGAAAGAACCAAGAAGATGAAGTTACGTCGTTTTAGATCATACTGATCGATTAAATATATGGCCCGGGACCATGGAATCTACGTCAGTTCGGAAATGTGCATTCTAAACAATCGATGTTCAGCCGTGGCTCAGAAGTCGGGCAGGGCATGCTGACACCACGGGCACACGAGGAGTGACATGGCTTCGATCTGCTGCCTCGCGGCTTAGCGGCGTGCGAGATCGCAGAACGACCCCCCCCCCCCCCCTCAAAGTAATTACAGCCAGAGACAGATTACGGGGTCTTGCCCAGACAGAATTCTATTACTCTCATACCACTTGCGAGCAAGCCAGGATGACATGTGATGCATGCTGGTTATACAGCATCGTCTGGTCACAGGTGTGCACAGAAGAAACCAGCGGAATTTATTTACGATAATTTTACACAAATGGACTGCCGCCGAAAAGTAAAATCGCCTGAAACACCGGGCATCGTAATGCGGAGCATACGACGACACCTTCATGGGGAAGCCAACGGAATGAAGAGACTGGTCCTCGCTTTAGAAATGTGGAACTTCCTCCACTGAATCAGGGCCACCAACGGAGGCGAGTCATTCCCTCGATGCACTGCAATTATATTCACTCTTGCAATGCTCAGCATCACGCTTAACAACCCCCATCTTTTCGATTTAAAGCTTTCGTGACTGCAGGGATTCATCTTCTTGGTTCTTTCGGTAAAGTCACGTAGAAGGGAAATAATAAAGTAATAAAAATAAAACATAATAAAATAATTATCACGACGTTTCGGCCACAACGCAAGCAGCCGTCCTCAGGTGAAGAACAGGTCTGTCGGAAAGACAGCGTCTGAAGGAGACGCTGCTTGCGTTGTGGCCGAAACGTCGTGAGAATTATTTTATTATGTTTTATTTTTATTATTGTATTATTTCCCTTCTACGTGACTTTACCGAAAGAACCAAGAAGATGAACCCCCATCTTGTCTGGAAGTGCCACGCATCAAGGACTAAGAGTGTTGCCACGAGATGTGCACATAATGAACAATTGTCCAGCATATTAACACACATGCTCCCCACGAGAATTCTAAGAGTGTTTTTTTTATTAGCCTTCAACGAGAGTTTTCAGTTCATAAAGTATGAATTTACATTTTAACCATAGCACAATGATTTGGAACATTACGTTTATAATTCACTGGGGCTGTTGTAAAAAAAAAGAAATATTCGGATGTCATTCTATTCTATGTACTTATTTATGGATCAACCAACCAAGAGAAAGGCCCAGGCCACATTTAGATACATTTACAACCAATTTTTGTCGACCGGGAATTCAATCCGGATTGCTAATGTCACAGCAAACATGTCATATACGCGTACACAAAACTTGAAATTTCCATTGAGCCTCAATGCCTTATGGTGGACAGCGCTTTAAGTGGGTAAATTATTCAGCTGGCATGGTGCATAGTAACGAGGTTGCGTGACCAGCACCAGCGCTGGACAACATGGGCCGAGGTGGTTTTCAATCATATCGAAGTTGCTCTACTTGAACTCGATGTTCAAACGACTCCAACTTTCACCGCCCACTCAGCCGTTTTCTGAGGTTATCGGCATCGTGGATGACTAACAGCTGAGTCCAAGCATCATTATGGTGGACTCTGCGCCTCGCGTAGTGTGCCTACTGGGTCGACTGCCCCCGTTCTGGCTAAAGGTTTGTGCAACAAAAACAACTACCCCCCCTATAGCTTTATAACAGACTGTTGGGGCAAGTGCTGTTAGCGAGCACCTATGAAAGACCGCCACGGCAAACGAGCGGGTGGGTGAGCTAACACCACGTCTGGCTGCCTTCGTGTCATCTCGTGGCGATGTTTACACACCGCACCAGGTACTCATTTGGGGCCGAGTCGACCTAGGGGAGGCCCAGGACCGGTTCAAATATCCGCCACTGTTATTATTCGGGAGCGGGAATCGAACTCGGGTCACCGGGTTTCGTAGGGCAGCACGTGGAAGAAAAAATACACAAAGGCCCTACCCGTATCGCCTGTTACAGCCTGTTGGAGCAAGTTCCGTTAGCGAGCACCTGTGAAGACTGGCACAGCACATGAGGTGGCCATCACCATGCCTGGCCACTTTTGACTCCCCAATGCGATGTTGTACTCAGCACACACCAGGCGCTCGGGTGGTGTGTTTAGTTTGTTGTCCTTCATAATCAACGTTTTGGGGTTTAGATCGCGTTATTTATAAATGTGTCGTAACCCTCCACCACCCGACACGGCCAATCAGTAAAAAAGCGTCACGTTGACAAAAAGACAAATAGTTCACTGCTTTAGCCCACCGGTGTGTTGAAGCGTGAAACCACAACATTTACAATGACTTATGGTGGACAGTGGTTTCACGCTTCGACACACGGGTGGGCTAAAGCAGTGAACTATTTGTCTATTTGTCAACGTGACACTTTTTTACTGATTGGCCGTGTCGGGTGGTGGAGGGTTACGACACATTTACAAGTAACGCGATCTAAACCCAAAAACGTTGATTATAAATAATATTGGTCGCGAAAGCCTACAGGTGTTAAATTGTTGTCCTTCCCCCGGACCTCCGATTAGGACGGTTGGCTACGTACGTCGCAATGGAAGTTCAACATACTTACATAACATACTCATTTAAGGCTGACAAGTAAGTCGATCTAGGCATTTGTTTAACGTGAGTGGCACCGCGTGCACACTCGATGGCTGGTGCCACTGGACCGAGTGAAAGGCAGGTAGGGCTCTGACAGCACTTGCTACTGCTATTAACTGTGCGCGCACTGCTACACCCAAGACTGAGACACACACATACATACAAAGAGCATTGACATTTAACCAAGTATTATAACACATGTGGACACACGTCACGCATATATACACACATAGCAAATGTGAGATTTGTATAAGTCCAAAAAATCCATGGAACAATTGAGCCACAGGTGAACAGTAGCAAAAGCCCAGATGGAATCGTATATGTTTTAAAAAACGTGGATGGAATGTTTGATTTTTTTGCCCTCAAATCATTGCCTCACCGGAGATTTACAGAGAATTCTGGATAATCTGCTTCGAGCCTGATGCATGTTTTTCTTCATTCCTTGCAATCACTCAATTCTTCGTCTCTCTTATCCAGCCTAGCAGGGAAAGAATGTTTGTGCTCTCTCTGTCATCACTAATCCTCCCCTTTGTTTGGGACAGTTTCAGTCGCAATCCGCTCTTTACCAGCATATTGATTGTTTTCATGAGCTCAAAAGCTTTCCATTTCAAAATGGAGATTAGAAAGATCGCTCCGCGCTAAGTTCTCTAATACCACAGCAAACTTTCATTGTAAGGCCACGACATTCATGCAATATCAAGATGAGACACAGGACGCGGGGATACATTACATTGGTTTGGATTCCCAGAACCCCAAGCAAATAAAATGTAACCCCCCCCCCAACACAAACCCAACAAGAACATTGTCCCCAAACCAAACCTTGTCAAAACTGCATTAAAACTAACAAATGCAAGGTTAATCGTCCTCTCCTGTATTTCATGTTGATGGATTATATTTGCCATTTTTGGTGTACCAGCCACAGTGGACCATATCAGCCACGGGAATCCAACCACTGCCCCCCTCCCCACCCCTCTCCCCCCCCCCCCCACATACACTGACAAACTGTCTCAAGTTTATTTGCCTAACCAGGTGAGAACTCGACGGAGCATGATGGGTCTCTTCTGCACGAGTGACCTGGGCCACTAAAATGACAAAATCAATAAAGTACAGCAAAGAGAAAATCGTAGCAAAAATACAACCTCGTGACACAGTGCCCCCCCCCCACAAATAAGATATCAGTCCCCTACGCCCCCTTTGCCTCAGTACACGAGAGGCATAGCGGTTAGAGGCCCTGAGTTACAATCTGAGAAGTCTTGGGTTCAATTCCGAGCCTATCGTCAGCGGTCGTACAGATCCCAACGCTGCCGCTATTTTCTCTCAAACTGTGCGGTGACCTGTGCTCGCATGCACCCGCTGATTGTGTGTAGGCTGGCTACAGGCCTGGTCATTCAAGAGATCAGCGGATCATTTTCAGAGAAGTGAAAGTGAAAATTGTTACGGGGAAATGGCAATTGTTTATTAACGCCTGAAAGAATAACCTTAATTGCACCATCGCAGGTTATTATAATCATATACAACTAACGTTTACTTTTAGGAGAGTTTCCTTTTTAGTTATCATTTGTTATAAACTACTGTTTTCTTTTCAAATAATATTCGTCTACCTACGTGAAGATTGCGGAGAAGAAAAACGAGAAACACTATTCCGATCATTAGTTTGTGTTATGTGTTAGAGTTTTGCGTCGCGCTCTGACCAATTTCTTGCGGAGAGGGTCCTTGCCTCTAAACATCGGATAGTTCACCAGCGTCGGTTCAAAACAACGTTGACTCTGCTTGTGATGAAACACTGTGGAGAAGACGCGCTCCCAGAAGGCCAAGCGGCTGATGAGTGTGTTTCACGTGGAGAGACAAATATGGGAAGGCGTTATTTATTTAATCGTGATATAAAACTGAGAGTGAAATGGGTTGACTGGATGAACAGGGGAGGTGCCATTATTATTTGTTCAATAATTATCTGCAGGTTGTATGTATGTACGTTGAATTTCTTTTGCCCCGTACGTAGCCAACCTTGCTAATCAGAGGTGTGGGGGAAGGACAACAACCTAAACACACAAAGCAGTTATAAAGAAATGAGTTTTCAACCCAGATTTAAAAGTGTATTGCTCAAGTGGCTTCCTAATATCGGAAGGAAGAGCGTTCCAGACGGCCGCAGAAGCGCATCTGAAAGCGCACGCTGCAGGGACCGTCTGTGTTTCATGGCTAGTCACAAGCTGCTAATGCTGCTGCTGCGAGAATGACCGGAGCTTGCGTGATGGTTTATGCTCCTTGACAATGTTGGCATCGGATGAAGGAAGTGAATTGAATAATGAGATCAGCAGAAGCCCTCACGTCACTAGCAGACCTCGACATTTAGCTACTGAACCATATTGCCATCGTACGGAAGAATGCAGACAGTGATAATATGACAAAAATCTGCTACGCTAAAATTAACACGTAGGTTTCGAAGCGAATATGATTCGTGATATATGTTTTTGGATAAAGCCACACGTAACACTCTGGACAAAATAATGTCACAAGACCCTCCACCTCCCACGATAACCAAACAAATGTAATTGCCACGTGTGCCAACGTACTGCTATGAACATAATTACTGTAATTTACTGTCTACTCGAACTGTGGGGTATGAATGTTTGTTTTGAATTAGCGGGTGTAATCTCTCGATAACATTCACAATACCGCTGGGGACATACGAAATCACCTTTATGTCTCCCACAAGGCACTGCACCTTAATGGACTCCATCACCTTCTAATATGTTCACAAACAAAACGTAATTTTTACTTTGCTTATTCCATACCTATGATGATGATGATGATTTGTATTTTTGTAAACGAAGTTTTATTCACCCAATTTCATCTCCAACAACAAAGATAACAAATACAAATATCCCCCACATAGCCTTAACAGACTGTTTAGGCAGGTGCTGTTAGCAAGTAGCAGCTGTGAAGGCCTGCACGGCACACGAGGGGATGGGTGGCCAACACCACGCCCGGCTACCTTTGTCTTCCCAGTGGCAATGTTTACACACGGCACAATGTACTAATTTGAGGCTGAGTCGACCCACGGCAGGCCCAGGACCAGTTCAAATATCCGCCACTATTATTAGTCGTGAGCGGGAATCGAACTCGGGTCGCCGGGTTTCGTAGGGCAGCACGTGGAAGAAAAAAATTAACCCGTAAAAACAAAGTTTTTCACTATAAATCCTTTATATGCGTGGCGGCTCGAGTCCTCTCGTCCTCTGGCTTGAGATGGCTGCCACCTATGGGTCAGATGATTGCCTGCCACCATTAAGCAATTGGTAATTAAATATAATTTATTTTTTCCTAAAAAGTGTAAAATTTAGGATTTTTTTTTAAAGAAAATAAATTGTCACGCACAACGAGTCTGTGTGCAAAATGTCAGCTCGATTGGATCACGGGAAGTGGGTTAAAAAACGACCGAAAGATTTGCACGGTCGTAAGCGCGCAAGCAAGCAAGCAAGTGAACTTAATATAAAGGATTTAAAAACAAACAAAGGACCTACCCGTATAGCCTGTTACAGCCTGGTTTGTCGTGCACTGCGATGCTAATCTCACGCACACACACACGCACATATAGATAACATAAACAAACACATTATCTCCGAATAACTTAATAGACTTCCCAGGCAAGTGGTGTTTGCGAGCAACTATTAGTGCCGGCACATCGCACAATGGGCTCTGCCGGGACATTACAAATTCAAAAGGCCACTCTCCACTGATTTAAACCATGTCTGGGAATCCAACTCAGGTAGTGTCCGATCCACTTTGCCACCACTCCCTCGACACACAAACACATACACCTACACACACACGCGCGCACACAATGTATGCAAGTTAGGTTATTAGGGGCAAACAGAACTAGCGTCCATTATTAATCCTGTCAAAAATTAATGAGGCTTAGACGATCGATATTTGTGTACGTGGTCTCGCGTTGGTGTGGCTGTGCATTTAATGCCCCGGGCAGGGAATCAACAAACTTCAAGGGCACAGTCCTGCCTCTCCAGCCCCCTCCGCTTTGAAGGTCTGAAGCCGGCCCTGTGTTGAGCCCCACGTCTAAAATAAAGTCACTTTTGTAATAAATATTGGAGCCCTTGCCACGTCCCTTGAATCAACCCCTCTGCTGCAGTATTTACACGAGCTTGTCAAGGCGAAGGGATGACAGGTGAGAGAGGGGTGGAGAGCGAGGGAGTGAGAGAGATATATATATATATATGGTGAGATGTTAACTACCTCGCCTGGTATACAGGAGGTCGTGGGTTCGATCGACCCTGATGCCTGTATGTTTGGAGTTTGCAAGTTCTCCCAGGGGTCGTTTTGATTTTTCTCCGGGTTCTCTGGTTTATGCCTTTATGTTTAGAATCAACATGCGTTTAGAGTATTTTTTGCTGCTATAGATTTGCACATGATAAGCCACTTCGTTGAGCTATCATTTGTGGCCAGGTCGCTTCTGAAAAGGAGCTATATCGCTCAGTTGTTCTTACCTGGTAAAAAAAAAATTACTCTTTGGATCTGTCGGTAAAGTCACGTAGGTATAAAATAAAACATGAATTAAATCACGACGTTTTGGAAGCAACACAAGCGTCCGTCATCAGGTGGGAAAGCCACAGCAAGAAACACATTGCTGTAGTGGGCAAAAGAGCTGCCCACGTACGTGGACAGAACTAAAGAGTATGGATCATTGCAGTCACGAAAACTTCAGATCTAGATAAAAAAAAATTGTTTAGTTTAATTTTAGTTTAGGTGGATAATTAGCTCCGATTAGAGTGACCATCCACGTGTCAGCGACCAAGGGAAATACCGAAAGCAAGCAGGTGGCACACCATGTGGGGCTAGCATGAGACAGAATATGGGAGGTGACGTAGACAACATTGCTTGTGATAACCTCTTAACCTTGACATAGGTAGGGGGGTGGATGGATAGACAGACATCCAGGCAGGCAGGTGGTACGATAAATATATATTTCCATACTGTACTTCAACTCAAATTCAGATTGCGTATTAGTGTTTGGAATTATCACTTGGCGTTATTAAGGTTTATTCTACGGCATGTGGATTAACATTTGATTCACCATTTTAAGTAAAAATGTGGAATTTAATTGCTGGCCCAGCGCTGTCCAAGGATGTCACTGCTCAACTAAGGAAAGGAGTGAATATTCCACATTTGCATGACATGGGCCAGCCATTGAGGAACTGACTGTACCATGATAATGGTACAATGAAGTGTAGGATAATTGGCAGGCCGCCCTTAGTGGGGTAAAGTGGAGGTACTCTCACTTGCTCCAAAATGTCTAGCCGGCATGCAAAAGTAGTCCTAAAATGCACTCTGGAGCAGGTACTTATGTAAACAGTGGCATGAGCAAGTACTTTCATGGGTGCGCTTCAATGTTTCATCTTACAACTGTGTAAGATTTCAACCAATGTTTCAAACCAATAGAGATGATGTTAAGCACATTTCATGGGGATTAAAAAGGATTTCACGGAAGATGTAACCCCTCCCCCCAAAAGCAAGGCCTTAATGTAGAGATGCGACGTACCAAGGCTGTTTAATGCCCGCAGCTCTCCGACACGACGATTACGCTTTGCTCGTGAAGAAACTTGACTGTTAAAACACATTCCTGCGGAGGGAGCTGGTAGGAACGTTGGGTTGCTCGGTCAATGGCCAGGGTCAACGGCGGCGTGGTGTATTCCGCAAATATGGCCGACTATGAGGGTGGGCACAAGCCGGCGTGAGTAGGTTAAACGTTGAGTTTTATAAGGGCACCACGGGGTGACCAGCCCCTCCCCATCCAGCCCCACCCCTCCCACCCCCCACCCAGCCCCACCCTCCCCACCCAGCCCCTCCCCACCCAGCCCCTCCCCACCCTCCCCTCCCCACCAGCCCCTCCCCACCCTCCCCACCCAGCCCCCCTCCCCTCTCCACCCAGCCCCACCCCTCCCATTTTTGGATGCACGACGGACGGACGGACACAATAATCCCCTGTGGGCTGGTGTAACCAGGAGGTATAACGGTCTGGCAGGCCACTACAGCATTCCTGTACTGTATCATCACCATGCCATTACCCCCATACCGTTATACTACATTGTCAAGGCAATGGCATCATTATACTGCAGATAACCTGTTTATTAGTTTATCATTATCGAAACGTCATGATTATTTTGGACAAGCCAGAACACGGGGTCTCGGAACATATTTAGAACTTACAACAGATGCGTTTTTTTTCAGCATTTGTTCATCGGGACTGACTCTGCCGGAGAGGCATTGACAGATGAAACCAGTCTGCGTATTGGCACCTGGCAAAGGGTTAAGAAGAAGAAGAAGCAGCCAAATATTCTCTAATCCCATCGAGGGTCTCTCTAGAGCTCCCTAGAGTGGAGATCCTTCGACCAGCAGTGACGCGAGTAATTGCAGGGCTGCACCTTTAACTTTTGATGAAAGTTAATCTGGTGGAAAACATTGACTCTGAAATACCATAAATAAAATATTGTCAATTCCATGCACAGACTGGAAACTCAGTTCTTTTTTATATATTTCTTTTGGGGGGGTGAGAGGGCAGGTTGAATCTTTATCTATGGAGGCCAGGCAGGCTCAAGCCAGCAGCTGCAAAAATCTTCATTTCTATCAGGTCGCACTCATCACACACACCGTGCTCGCCACAAATGAACCACAATGCCTTGATGATCTCGTCGATGAGCATAAACCATCACGCGAACTCCGGTTATCCTCGCCTCGGGAGCGGCTTTTGGCTAGCCATCCAACAAAAACGGTCACGTGCTACATCGAGCGCGTTCAGATGCGCTTCTGCGGCCGTCTGGAGCGCTCTTCCTTCCGGCATTAGGAAGCCACTGTTGAGTTATGGCACTTTTAAATCATCGAGATTGAAAACTAATTATTTACAACTGATTTGTTGTGTTCAGGTTTGCTGTCCTTCCACCGCACCTCTGCATAACACCGTTGGCTACGTACGGGGCAAAATAAGTTCAACGTACATACATGCACAAACGAGGAGTGGGTTCAACACGCAGGCTTTGATTAGCTTTAATTGTACGCAAATTGTAAATGTTGTGGATTTTATCTCCAACACACTGGTGTTGCTGTACTAGTAACGCATTGTCATATTCTGTTTTACGTGACAAACCTTACTAATTGGCCGTGTCGGGTGGTGGCGGGTTTAACGACACATTTATATATTTACGCGATCTAACCTAGAATAAAAAAACACATTATTAAGAAGTAGTGTGGTGGTTTGGAGATTTGGTGGTCTTTGGGGAGTCGGGGTGAGGGAGAGAGCGAGCGAGCAAGAGAGAGAGCATTGCGTTGCGTGATATCCCAGCAGACGCGTTGGCCTCACCACAGCACCAACCCACCCCCCCGCCTGTTTGGCCGCAGTGGCTGACACGCGAACGCTCTGGCGCCAAGCGTTGAAACGCAACACCCCATCCGACGCACATACATCCCCCTGCTCGATAGCACGGTGACCGAAAAGCCGAGGGGGCTGAGCGAGGCCAACCTTGGCTCCAGACATCATTAATACGAGGTGTCTGCGAAGGAGCAAAGACACAGCGACACGATAGGCGGAGGAGGTTCGCAGAGAGACGGGCACATTCCTAGATGTCCAGGTGGCTGTAGGAGATGGTGCAGCACATGGAGGTAGCTGGCCTATCAGTGGGAATGTTTGCGGGTTATCTTCTCATGTGGGGCATGTGTGTGTGTGTGTGTGGCACAGTAGGGGGCACAGGTGGTGCATCAGCCAGTCATCTCGGTCCTCTCGGTCATCTCGGTCAGTCGACCCGTGGCACCTGGGTCTGCCCCGTGACCTCCTGCCAGCGGGCGTTCGACACTTCACGTGGCCTCAAGGTGCACTTGGCCTGGCACAAGCGTCGTGGTGACGTCACCGCCACTTAGTGGCGAATGGCGGTTGTTGTGTTTTTTAATAGGCCACTGCAGCTTTAATTCCAGGTGCCAGGTGGATCGCTACATCGCAGAATGGTGATGGCTCGGGTCGAAATTTATCCAGCGGTGGACTGATAATGACGACTCATGTTTCCTCCCACGCACAAAGATACAATACGTGTTAAGGGAATGAGAAATATCACAGGCAGAAGGAGTGGTGTTGCGAATATATATATATCTGTAACCCTGAGCCAGTGGTGAAAAATCCACATTTCTATGGCAGACGCCAAAGAAAAACCACCATCAACTGCCGAACACGTGATACGGCACGCTCCTGACCCTGGACAGGTGATGTGCTGAGTCAACCCCCAAACAGGATTTAATCAAAAACATTCAAATGTTTGAGGCAAGCACCCTACAACAACACCATAAACCATCACCTGACGTAAACAAAGGCATTATTATAATCATCGTCATCATCACCGTTATCGTTTTCAGTCACGGCATCTGCGCTGCGAGCCGCCAAATGTGAACGACTCTGCTTATATTTATCAGTAAGTATTTACCCCGCGCGACACAAAGGAGGCCATTATTGGCTTAATGTCGTGTTTGTTACTCGCCACGTCTCGGCGCTAAACTGCAAAGAGAAGGCGGCCCCGCTGGTCGAAACCGATCGTTAGTGGAGATCGATGGCCGCCTGAGGCTCTGTGCACAATCGGAGGTGGAGATCACCTCCCCCTCTGCCGTTAACACTTTTACCACTGGCGTCTCCTCCTCTTCCTCCTCCTCCCCCACCTCCCTCTCTCCTCCTCTCTCCTCTCTCCTTCCATCTGGCACCGTCGGAGGGGGACCCCCCCCTCCACCTCTCTCCATCAAACTCAAAAGGCAAGAGGCAGAAAAATTTGCCTTTTTGGTTCAGGAAAGCAATGATACAGAAACGTAATTATAACTCTGCGTCAGTTCCAACTTTTGCTTGAAAATTGAATGCTTTTCAACAAAGGCCGTTTGCGATGGAATGGAAGGGGGGCACTAACAGACCTCCAAACGATTTTACAATCTGAAGCATCACTCTAGATTTGAAGTTTTCGTGACTGCAAGGATCCATACTCTTTGGTTCTTTCGGTAAAGTCACCTATCAGGAACGTAGACTGAAAACTCATTTCTCATTTCCAGTGTGTTGTCCTTCCCCGCCCCCCCGCACCCCCGATTAGCACGGTTGGCTACGTACGGCGCGAAAGAAGTTCAACAACATACATACCCTCTTGAAAAGTGGGCAATTCAGTCAAAGGGTTGTTATCATCATTTCGTGTGCACGCAGAGATTGCTGCGTATGCGTGCGTGTTCCCACGTGTGTACAAGTGCGCGCACGCACACCCGCACACGCTCGCGTGCACCCTTGCGTGTTTCACGAATATTTAACACAGGAACTGCTGCAAAGTCGATGTGAGCTGTCCACATTTTGACTGCTCCGCTCATAATTGATTCATCGGAAGCATTTATATTTAATAATCTTTCAGACTCACCTTGTCCAAAGAGACATTGCTCAGTGTTGTTGAGAAATCATGCCACCGATATAACACTCAATTTACTAGCAATCATTTTATATACCGTTTTCTAAGTCGCTCAAACATGATCGTAACACTTTGTTCCATTGCCCTGCATGGTATATTTCAATCTTAAAAAGTTAACATTCCTCACTAAAATTTTTGACAGTCAACCTATTTAAATGTCAAAGAACGCCCATCCAGCATACACAAAATACATCTATCATACAGTAGCCACACAGCAATCACTTTAAAGAGACAGTTAAGGATTATTTTAAGTGTGCACCACTGTAATATATATTTTATAATGTATATCTATTCTAAGCCACTCTTCACATGTGAAATTGTGCTCGTAAATTCACCGCATTTTCAAATATTAAACGACCTGCCACATCTTGTACAGTTGACGAGGAGTGATGGATGGCACCGTTAAGTGACAGAATGAAACAATCCGATGCGAGCATCTGCATGAAAGGGTTTAATTTCTAAAATCAACAAAACGTTAATGTATTGCTCAATAGAATGCCCTCCCAACGTTGCACGAAACTACGCTGGTCACTTGCATTCTCAGATGGCTTAGACAATACTTTTGAACTTGACCCAACACATTTTTCTATCTGGACAGTTCACAACCGTTATTTGCACAAATTTCATCGAGGTTATTGATATTCTTTTGCTACGTAGAATCGCCGAAGCGCCCAGCTGTGCTGTCTCAACATGAACAAAATAAGGTGGAATCTGTTCACGACTTCCCCTGCTTGACAACCATCGTCATCTGTTCACGACTTCTCCTGCCCGACAACCACTGTCATCTGTTCAGGGTTTCCCCTGCCTGACAACCACCATCATATGTTCACGACTTCCCCTGCCTGACAACCACCATCATCTGTTCACGACTTCCCCTGCCTGACAACCACCATCATCTGTTCACGACTTCCCTGCCTGACAACCACGTGGGGCTCCCTATCTTTCTCCTCCTTTGCTTAGCAACATGATGCTGGGCAATTCACTATGTAACACGAATTTTTTTCCTGGGTATTAAGTGTTTTTTTCTAATTGCTTATGTCTCAAAAGTACAGAAAATATATATTATTCCCCACAAGCTTTGCTTTCGTGACCACGACTTTACGTGAAGGAATGACACAAACGCACATCACGTTTTCTCATTGAAAATAGGTACATTGCAAAATATCACTGTCCTGGTCACAAAGGAAAGTTTGTGGGGAATAATAGCAATTTTCTGTACTTTTGAGGCATAAGAAATTAGGAAACAAGACTTACTTCCCAGGATCAATTTTGTTTTGTTACACAGTGTTATCAGAATTTTATTTATAAAGCACCTTTCATCAAGAATTCCAGCGCGTTGTAGGACAGACACTTAGCACGACGTTCACCCTTGAAAGTAAAAATCAAGACACCACAAAATTATAAAATCTTAACCAAAAGCCAATAAAATACTAATAAGGTAAATTTCTTGAACTGTCAATAATCAACCTATGTGCTGCTTTCATGCATCCGATGCTTACTCAACAAGAAGTGTGTTTGTTTTCTGTGATTTCTGCTCTCATTCATTTATAATTATTTTACGGAATTCTACGTATCCATTCTTGAGATTTGCATCTAGTTTCTTTTTTGCTGTTGGAACAAAAAAATGAAAATTTTTCGTAACGCAGAAATCCTTGTCCACGAATGCACCAAGATAGTTGTTGCAGTCAACAAGGGGGAACAGCAACTCGGGCATCCTTACAATCCAGCAGATCTCTTCCAGAGGTCCAAGCGGTTACAACGATGTCATCATACAAGCAGTGGCGGCTCGTCAATAGAGGGCGCAGGGGCGCCGCCCCCATCAATATTCAAGAAATATACATATACAAAATTTATATAAAAATACATAAATAAAATATTTTTTTCATACGATGTGCCGGCTGGTAGTAAGAAAAGCATCAGCATTTAATAAAAACTGTCTTTAATCGGTCAACTATTTTCTATGTTTTTCAATGTGTTTCATGCGGGGCGCCGGACAAATGGATGTCTATGTGAGACTTTAAATTTTCGGACAGCATGTGACCTGAAGCTGGTCTCTAATTGGTTTCTTAAAGATTCTCCTCGGGGCGCAAGTCGTTGCGTCCCTGGCCAATCAGAATTGGATACATGTTATTTTATCCAATCTGATTGGTTCTCGTCACCTGTCATTCAAATTTACGCTCTGGGCCACTACTGCGAGTGCGCAGGCGACACCACTTTGACACTTGCTAGGCTGATCAAATTTTTTGTGTAAACAATGGCAGCAGTTCATCCAAATTCTGTAATTTATTTACAAAAAAACCCTTTCACAAGGCTTTCGCTGGAAGAAATAAAAAAGATAAAGGATCTCGGACCGGACCAACCCGATTTACAAATCCAGCAGCAGGCCAGTGACAGAGGACGAAGCTACACACGAAGCTTCACCCGCGCTTGTTATGAGAAACGGAGGTGGCTGGCTGGATGTGATGTTAGCAATTCTCTTTTTTGTTTTCCCTGTCTTTTATTTCAAAGTGTCGGCACTGAAGTTTTGTGGACAACGACGGGGGTAAGAGACCTCAAACATCTCTCTGACAAATGCAAACGTCATGAAAGTAGCCGCAGCCATATTGATAATAGCATGAAACTAACGTTTTTATGTTCAAGTAGGAAACATGCTTTTTGGTACTTTGGTCTGAAATGTATATAAAAGAGAAACATTTATGTTCAAGTAGGAAACATGCTTTTTGGTACTTTGGTCTGAAATGTATATAAAAGAGAAACATTTATGTTCAAGTAGGAAACATGCTTTTTGGTACTTCTTTTGGTCTGAAATGTAAATAAAGATCATCAAAATTTATATTCAAGTAGTCAAAATGGTTTTTGGTACTGCTTTATATTTATTTGCCCCCCTCAATAAAATAAAAAAATGCGCCCCCCCCAAAAATAAATATCACCAGCCGCCACTGCATACAAGGCAGCCCTACACAGAACCGTCACCCCATGCCTGAGACATTTGCTTGGGTGATACTCCCTGCTCACCGCTTTACACGGCCTCAGGCTCTGGATATCTCTCTACACCTCATCCTCAGACGGCACATCACTCCGTCACTCACAGGGCATTGTGGCTACATCCTCAAACCTCTGAGGCCTCACAACCATCACAGGGTCAGGCCCCCTTTGTGTATCTGGGAGTCAGGGTCATTCGATGTTTTGTTTTGGGTGTAACAGGCGTGTCCTTTGGCCGAACAGTTAGAGAAACACTTCATACAAGCACAGTACACGTGAATATACATCTGGAACGGATTTAATGTGAGGCTGATCGATGCCCAGGTTAGGTTAAGGAATGGATCCCTACTGGTTAACCATGTTACGTAAGAAGATGGCATGGCATTTGCTGTTCACTCTGAGAAGGACTTGGAGATCGCTGCTGTACATCAGTAACATTATCATCATCATACACATCACTGTCAATATTAATTAATTCCTCATCACCACATGGACCAGCATTACCACTCGCTTCATTATAATAACAACCTCTTTTTGTTTTTATTCGCTCTTCCTGCAATTTCTGCTAAAAATAGAGCAACAAAGGAAACTGCTTGACATTCTTTTTTTTCCAGCCAATTTGTATTTTTTTGTGTGCAAATGGGAGGTGAGAAGCACGCACGCGATAATTAGGACGGAATGCGCCACCCCTCCCTCTCAACGCTCCCAGCACAAGCCACGCCTCCCAAGCGAGTCCACGTTTCTGCAGTAGGGTGGACACTTTTGTACCATCATTGGCCTCGCCACGCCTCCCAAGCGAGTCCACGTTTCTGCAGTGCGTTGGACACTTTTGTGCCATCATTGGCTCCACCACGCCTCCCAAGCGAGTCCACGTTTCTGCAGTAGGGTAGACACTTTGGTGCCATAATTAGCTCCGCCATAAGCCAACTCTAACCGTGCACTACCGTGACCATTCTGCCTGCACGGAATGAATAGTGGAACGGTTTACGTGCGAAATCGCCCGTTGCAAGAATGTCGGCATTGGGATGATTTCATAGCAAAAAGTGGCCGAAAAATGACTAAAAAAAATCCGGCACGTAATTTTCACGGAGTGTGGAATGGTCGCGCGTGGAAGTTAAAGGAAGGGGAACAGAGAACACACGCAATTTAACAACAGAGCGCTTGCCTTCCATTAGGAATGAGAGAGAGACATGAAGGTGCATGACAGCTGCTGGCACAAAATGACAGGGTAATGTCTGAGTCTGACGTTTCAATTTACGTTCCTGGGGCACAGTGCGCATTTCTGTAAAGTGTTATGTTCTCGAGTTAAAGCACCGTGATGGCCCATGCCTCACCGTATTTACAGTCAGGCCAATCATTTACTCTTGAAGCAAAGCCTAAACTTTGGTATGTTCTGAAGAACGGGCACGTGTGTGTGTGTGTGTGTATTTACGCTGTATGTAGTCATCGTTATTTCTGGCGCTACGATACGAACGCCGTGTCATTCGGCACTTTCTCCGATATTCAGATCCATGTGCCGGGAGCTTCTTAAAAAAAACTGCCGCAAGTTTATCCGGCTTCAGGAACAAATTATATATTTTTTTAATCCTTGAAAGTGTCAGTTCTGCACGGAAACTTTGGTTTCCGACCACACGCAATATACGCCCCTGAATTGTATTTGTCCAGATGGCCCATTTGCCTGATGGACTTAACTGTTGAGGTTATTTTGTATGTGGTGGTGCAACTTCCGCTCTTGCGTATCTATTATTGCATTACCCATAATGCCTATGGGAAAAAAGTATGTTTGTTAGGAATAAGCCGAAGAGATAGGCTAATAAACGTAGAAATAAGGAAAATACAGGGGGTCATTGCTTATGCTGTTGTTAAAGCAAAAGAGGTCAAGTGAAAATCGGCAGGACACGGCATGAAAACAAGTGATTAGCACCTGTGGTCTCGTGGATTTTTATCCGGGTCCTCCGGTTTTTCCCTCCACATTTAAAATCGACGTGCATTTAGAGTATTTTGCTACTATACATTTCCCCACGACAAGCCACTTCATTAAGCTGTCATTTGTGGCCAGGTCAGGAAATGACCGCGCCAAAGTGATCGCAAGTTCACCCATCCAGCAAGAGCTCGTGAAAAGACCGCAAAAATTCGACTCGAGTTCCATAAGCTGTTCTGCTAAAAGGCTGACGGCCCAGTGTCATCGGCTCAGGTATTGAACGCTACAGATAATTGCAGATACCTCTGGGATAACAACAGCAAGGTCCACAATACGCGTCCGATGCCATAGTCCACCTCTGAACCACGTGGTTCCAACGTTCGCTGAAAACAACAGAGCGCGCGACCACGTGACGACAGATCCGGGGGGGCAGCACGTTCACAAGGGGGAAGCCAAAGGTAGCTCGGAATTGCACTGCGGGGAGAAACCCCGACCAAAACGTGGAGCGCATTGTGAATCACTGCCAACATCGTGGACTCAGCAGCAGCAGCAGCAGTAACAAATCACTGATGCTCACCTGAAGTCACCGCGTGGCTTTCAAACTTGAATGTGGAGCTTTATGTTGCCATTCAGTCAAGCCATTCGCACAGAGTGTCCGACCCACACATCGTTTTTTTTGTTTTTTTACAAAACGATTGTTTCAAGCAAACCTATATCACAAAAGAATACGTGAATAAAATATTTCTGAACAAGTGAGTTATCATTTCATTACTGTATTTTGTATCGAAGCTAGGAGTGAACAGCAGATATAACCACGTGGCATGTTTATGTGCATGAAAGCTTTTGAATGTTACAAGAAATGAATAGCAAAAAAAATTCGAAAATTGGCATATTTTACCTCGCAAAACAACTGAATTATTTCAGTCTTTAAACAACAACAAAACCCCTCACGAGTTAAGCACGTTTTTCAAGCTATTTAGCCATTCCGTAGATTTTGATCTTTTCCTTTTAATGAAAAAGCGTAGCACTTTAGGTGCAAATAGCGAAAGTCAGATTGTGGGTCCGAGATAAAACATTAACCCTTTTTTAGTTGAAAAACAGATAATATTGAGGTTAAAACTTAACCCTGACCAAGCCAGGCACCGTATCACGCGGACGTAGCCAGACCAGTCGCACAATGTCAGAATCTAAAAATAAAATGAAAACACCATCAGGAAATCAGGTTACGATGTTTTCTGTGTGTGGGTGAATGTCAGGAAATCCACAGAATCCCTCCCTCTGTGTTCGATATGGTAAAAACAGAAGATTTCCCTTGTGACTTGGAGCCTTAGAAAACACTGCCCCCCTCTCCAAACGATTCCAATTTGCCCCACACTCGCGGCTCTTTGTGCATGTGTGCGTATCTGTGCAATTGCTTTTTCACAATAGTCAAATGTTGCGCCCGTGACAAGTTAAGCTGTGAACTCGAGACAATAATGTCGTTTTAACAATAGCGGTCTTTTTTTCTAGCCCATCATCACCACGCGTAATTATAACTAAAAATACCAATCCTTAACCTAAATGTACGCGTGCTGTTTGCCCATGTGTACTGGATAATTGTTCTGGGGATGTCGCAGTAGTGTGATGGTTATCAGGCGGTGACTTGGCAATCCAGAGGTCACCGGTTCGATCTCAAATAGCACGGCAGTTGAAATAATAGTGGAAGTTTCTTAAATCCCTCCGCATCAGTCCACTCAGCAATATACAAGCGTAGAGCACAGATAGTCGATCGGCAGACCGCATGTCATGGGTTAAGGTGTGGGTGCTGTCAACTCCTCCAAGATGTTTGGCCAGCATGGAAGAGTAGGCCAAATACCCCTCTCGAAGAACTCCTTCGAGTTATGCGCAGTGAAGGACCTTCCGCCAGCAGTGACGTAAGCGAGGAATTCCATGACTTCACCTTTACCTTCAACAGTTAAAAATAATAATAACAATAAAAATGCCAAGCCTGAAACCGATATATGGCTATGTTATATTACCATACATACTGCATGATTAAAGGGGCCCTGTGTGAATTCACTCATGGATGAAGGCCTCACTCTTACCCTCTCAGTTGTGGGGGGTTGTTTGAGCATACTTCTCCATGCTCGTGCGTACGGGTGTGAACAATGGGGATGCACATTCATCACTCGGCTACTGGTGTTAGCTGCAGCCGAGAATATGACTCTCATGTCGCCAGGTTCGTAGCGCACTGCGCTAACCATGACGCCTTAGCTACCCACCCACACACCCCCACACCGCCCGCTGTATATATATAATGAATATTCAATTGAAAAAGAACACTGCCATTCGTGAGATGATTACGTTTGGCAAGGTTATAGCCGACGGGGCTATATATCCGACGGGAGATGAAGGTTGTATAACAGCAACCACTCGGCACTCATCCCACCTATATTGTCATTGTTCTAACCGCCGTAATCTCACACTTTTCCGCTGCGTAGGAAATTAAAGCAGCCCCAGTGCATTACACGCAATTTTTTTCATTTTTTTGTCTTTTTCCAAGCGTGCACGCTGAATTATTGTACCTCCTCGATGCATCACAAATTGTCGTCAGCCACGATCTCTCCGCTGCTGGATGAAGGCCTCTCAAAGCCGTGGCCACATGGCACGGTCCGGCTAGTCCGCACGTGTGGATGCCACCACTCCGTGAGAAAATGTAAACGTTGTGGAAAATATTGTTGAGTAAACGAATTATTTTGTCAAGGCGCTCTTCCCCCTCCAACCCAGCTTAAATATACGCTGCCAAGCCTGGTGGTGTTTCATTCAGACGCTGTCTTTCCGACAGACCTGTTCTTCACCTGAGGACGGCTGCTTGCGTTGTGGCCGAAACGTCGTGAGAATTATTTAATTATGTTTTATTTTTATTATTTTATTATTTCCCTTCTACGTGACTTTACCGAAAGAACCAAGACGATGAGTTCGGTTTAGTTGCAGACAAGCTAAGAAGCAATCTATTATGGGAGCCGTTGTTTTCCGAGGGGATGTGACTGCAGAAAAAAATGTTGCGCACAGAACATCAAGCAAACAACAACAACCGCCATTCGCCACTAAGTGGCGGTGATGTCACCACGACGCTTGTGCCAGGCCATGTGCACCTTGAGGCTACGTGAAGTGTCGAACGCCCGCTGGCAGGAGGTCACGGGGCAGACCCAGGTGCCACGGGTCGACTGACTGAGATGACCGAGATGACTGGATGATGCACCACCTGTGCCCCCTACTGTGCCAACTTGCTGTGCTTTAGCCACCCGGCGCTCCGCTCGTTGTTGTGAGCATCGCTCCTCCGCCCTCAGTTGTTGTTGGAGGGCTACTACCTCCAACTGCCCAGTAGCGTCCTTCACGAGCCTCCTCCACAGAGGCCGATCTTGACACCGCTGGTACCAGTCATCGGAAAGTCCACTCAGCTCCACGTCCTCCTGTACCACATCACTTCATCTCTTCTCTAGCCCGAGATGGAGTGATGTGGTACAGGAGGACAAGCACACGCTCACACACACACATTGGCACACATGTTAGGTACATATGCCGACACCGATCCAAATGCTGGAAATTAGCTTCTTCTAATTTTTGTTCTCAATGCCGTTCCCCAATATTCCCCGAATCTCTAAAGATTTGGCCATTGGTGTTGGCGAGCAATGTGGCAAGATTCATAGCGATTGCTTGAGGGTATCGGTAGATTTTTGTGAAGGTAAGTGAAGTTGACTGAGACATAGGGACGGACGGCAGGACACTAATGTTTTACAGACACAGCAATAAGTAGCTTAGCATCTCCCTTCAAATAAATAATCCCGTTGGGTGACTTCAAACGCAAGATCAAGAGGTCATGATGACCATTGTGATTGATGCTACCACTCCTCGCAATCACTCCCCACTGCCATAGATTAACTCCTGTGTTTTGAAGCAAGGGCGTTATGTTTATTAGCCAGATGTATTGATCGTCAATATTTATGGGTAAAATAATAATTGATATTTATTTTCACGCAGCAGGAAACCAAACAAACCCCCAAGAAAACGAAGGATTATCTCGTATAAATCTACACAGGCTGATCAGAAATATACTTGATGTACTGCCATCTACTGGCTATTATATAGCCCAGAGGATATGGTGTCACATTATCTCTTGGGTTGCCACAATGCGGTGATAATGATATTTGTCAAACAATATTCGTTTTAAGGTAACATCGTCCGTGATATTGCGATGATTGTTTCTCATTTTATTTCTTGAAGATGTTTCACTTCGTGACGAAATATTTACAACAGAACAGAGATGATAATTAAAGTTCCCAACAAATGTCTGTTGCCCATTTGAATGAGTGCTTTTCAAATGAGGGCCTTGAATGCAAGTACTGTATGGGTTCTAAAGTTGCATCGGTTGAAATGTTTATGTCAGACATACGCCTAGGCAAATTGAACTTTCAAGTAATCCTTCTCTGTAAGTACAGCAAGCACACGGACAACCGACAGCGATCAACACAATTAGAACGTTGTTGGAAACGGACATCACAATAATCACCACATTGTGAACATTTGCATCGTGTCGCGTAGAATGGTATCGTGGTAACCGTTATGATTTCGTTGCTATAACACCAACCCTGCCTCCACATGCTTGGGTTGCAGACGTTGATGCTACAGGGCGTCTGCCACCACCGCACCTTGAGGTTAATGACGGTCACTTGCCCACCGGCGGTCAGTCGTCTTCTGTTCACTCTTCTATCGCTACTACCATGGTGTCGTTGAACCGCCGCCACCACCCGACACAGCCAACCGGTAATGTTTGTCACGTAAACTAAACGGGCAAATCGGTTACTACTGCAGCCCACCGATGTGTTGGAGAGTAAATCCACAACATTTACTATTAGAGTACTGTGACGTTTCGCTGGTAAATTTCGATTTAAAGCTTTCGTGACTGCAGGGATTCATCTTCTTGGTTCTTTCGGCAAAGTCACGTAGAAGGGAAATAATAAAGTAATACAAATAAAACATCATAAAATACATTTCTCACGACGTGTCGGCCACAACGCAAGCAGCGCAAGCAGCGTTGTGGCCAAAACGTCGTGAGAATTGTATTTTATAATGTTTTATTTTATTATTTTATTATTTCCCTTCTACGTGGCTTTACCGAAAGAACCAAGAAGAGGTTTCGCTGGTAATTACATGAACCAGCGTCATTGGGCGATCTCGCCAGAATTATATTGGTCGCGAAAGCCTACGTGTTGAACCAGCACGGTTCCTGTTCGCGTGAACTTCGCTCATTGATTTACTCCACCCGTGTTGAGGACTCGGTCGACCCAGACTTGACCGGTTCGTCTCATCCGCACCGTGTGCAACCACCATCGCACCGCAGGTCACAGCCACTCCTCCTCTCTGCTGCTTCTCTCACCGACTGTTACCACTTTGAAATCCCCTCCCCGTCGTCCGTTTCGCCGAGTTCTCACAACACATTTGCTCAATTCAAGAAACCAATTTGCTCTTCGTCTATGAGGACTTTACACGTGCTGTTCGTTGCCGGCCGCTTGGCATTATGTGCCTTGGAGGGGAGGGAAGGTGCATGATAATAAAAACAATCTACGTGCATATTCTTCGGTTCTTTCGGTAAAGTCACGGAGATAGAAAATAATAAAACGGCAATTTCACAAACAGAAATTCCTACGCACGATGATTTTTGCTTTTTTTTTACTGAAGACGCCCCACTGTGCAGGTTTGCGAAGCGTATCGTCATTTAGTTGCCACTACAATGCAGTGCCCCCCATAAAGTTGCTCGCTGCAAATTGTAGCGAACGCAGAAACTATCCCGCTCAATCGAGGCAACGTTTCTGGGAGGAGAGCCAACCTGAAGGCGCATAATCTTGCCTTTGGTCGAGTGCGACATGTTAATTAGGGCTTTACGGTCTCTTGAGGTTAACCGGGGATAAATGTGGTTCAATCTGTAACAAACCCCTGGAAGTCAGATTATTGTCCCGAGGATGGAATTAATATGGGATTACAAGAAGACCCTTCTGCTCTCCCGTTTCCAAAGCACCCAGCTGAGAAGAGACAAGATGCCCCGCTACTGTAATGGATATTTGAAGTCTTAATCCACGCTCAGTGTGATTATCGTGCCAACGGAGATTGCATGGCTGTTTAAGCCCGAACGAAGTTGAGAACACAGGCCACGCTAAGCCAGCGGGTGGCATTACAGCATCACGGATAGCACGCCTTTTGACTTTTGTTTGCAGGGGTTGGTTGGAGAGTGCTCAGTAGAGAATGCATTTTCATCAAACGAAATTTGAAGTGATTTACTGCTGAAATTTGGCAACAAGTCGGTGCTCATCTCGTGCTTACAGACCTGAGCCAGAGACAGGAGTCCCATATTCTAATTCGCGTCCATGCACAGGACAATGATTGCTGATTGCCCCACAAAATAGTACTCGTTTTATCGGCCTTGGACGTACTGATGGGCTAGACCCCCCCCCCCAAACAGGATTTGAACTGCGAGCAGCCGCGCAGTCACCTGATCTTACTGATGGAGACAATTATTGCATCCATTTCCAATGCTTTATCAAGGCCGTGAACGGCTTTTTTTTTACGCAGACACCAATTCTGGTTTGGTGCAGGTGACAGATACCACTTTAATAAACTATTGCGCGGAGGACAATTCATTCACTTTGTTAACGTTTTCACTCGAAACGCAAAAAAGCAGCATTTTCACAGACTGTGCAGTGCTAAACAACAATAATAATTTCAATTTATGAAGCGCCTTTTAACAATAATTCTCAGGGTGCAAATCAAAGAGCAAAGCAATTGCGGAGGGAACACCACAATGTAGGTCATGTTTGCTTCGACTATGATAATGATAATAATAAAACAATAATTGTTATTCGAACACTGTGAGATTCCAGAGTTAATTGTCGCGCAATATTTCACTCTGCATCTTTTCTTCGCTGCCAAAAGATTGCCCGATGTGTATCGCAATGTCGCGATAATCATTCCAACTTCACTTCGCTGATAGTATTCGTGATTAAACTACAAACCCAGACGTTTAACACATTCCTGCGGAGGGAGCTGGTAGGAACGTTGGGTTGCTCGGTCAATGGCCAGGGTCAACGGCGGCGTGGTGTATTCCGCAAATATGCCCGACTGTGAGGGCGGGCACAAGCCGGCGTGAGTAGGTTACACGTTGAGTTTTATTAGGGCACCACGGGATGACCAGCCCCTCCCCACTCAGCCCCACCCCTCCCACTCTCCCCAGCCAGCCCCACCCTCCCCACCAGCCCCTCCCCACCCTCCCCACCCAGCCCCTCCCCACCCTCCCCACCCAGCCCCTCTCCACCCTCCCCACCCAGCCCCTCCCCACCCAGCCCCTCCTCACCCTCCCCTCTCCACCCAGCCCCACCCTCCCCACCCAGCCCCTCCCCACCCAGCCCCTCCCCACCCTCCCCTCTCCACCCAGCAGCACCCCTCCCATTTTCGGATGCACGACGGACGGACGGACACAATAATCCCCTTCTCCTCTCTCTCGTTCTCTCGTCTCACCTGCGTCTTCTCTCCCCAGTTATTTCTCCATCGTGTTTCTCCTTTACAAGCATGACCCTTTTGGACATATCAAATAAGGGCGCCCTTATAATCGAATTAGCACTTCTTTATATTTAATGGCATAGTTATGATGCTAGCATTATTACATGTTTTTGTTACCAAGGACAGCCTCACAGAGTCTCAATACTCTTGATCAAGAAAGGTCCTGCCAAGATTTTGCAGGAGGGGGGCAATGGTTGCTATGCTTATACCAAGAGAGTAATTTTGTGAGTGGGAGATGAGATTAATTAGGAGAGAATCCATGGATTCCAAGAGTAACTAGAAGGTGATTGAAAAGGAACATTATGAATGTTGATAGATTACATTTATCTTGATAATCACTGCGACAAGGGATGGCCAGACAGATCACACGTATTTCAAAATGTAGAATTGTGTATCACACTGTGGTTGGAGTGCTTGACTCACGTTTCAAAGATTTCAAGTCTAAATCCAATCAGAGATTGAATCGGGTAGTTAACTAATCTGTCTGCGATTGATAAAATAAGTCCCACTTTGTGGGAAGCAATACAATCAGCTGGAGTGCAGGTTGCGAGGTTCTAGCTCCCTCGCCTGGTAAGCAGGCAGGTCGCGGGTTCAATCCCGACCCTGACGCCTGCTGTATATTTGGAGTTTGCGTGTCTCTCTCTCTCATCATCACGGTGGCTAGGAGATGTTAACTACCTCGCCTGGTATGCAGGAGGTCGTGGGTTCAATCCCGACCCTGACGCCTGCTGTATATTTGGAGTTTGCGTGTCTCTCTCTCTCATCATCACGGTGGCTATGAGATGTTAACTACCTCGCCTGGTATGCAGGCGGTCGTGGTTTCAATCCCGACCCTGATGCCTGCTGCTGTGTATTGGGAGGTTGCATGCTCTCTCTCCGTGGTCGTGTGGATTTTTCTCCGGGTCCTCCTGTTTTTCCCTCCACATTTAGAATGGACATGCGTTTAGAGTATTTGGCTGCTATACATTTCCATATGATACGCTGCTTTCGTTGAGCTATCATTTGTGGCCAGCTCGCTTTTTTAAGAAGAACTACTAAGCTCAGTGGGCCTTACCTGGAAAAAAAACAAGAGTTTATAGTTTTTATCGATGGATAGTATGTATGTTGAACATCTTTCACACCGTACGTAACCAACGATGCATCGGAGATGGCGGTGAGCTGGGGAGGCCTTCATCCAGCAGTAGAGAGAGCATGGCTTTTGCAACCAATATTAGCCATAATAAAGTGTTTTTTTTTTAAGATCATGGCTGTTGATGATGGTCAGGATCGCCAATGTAGTTGAGTTCTACACTTTTTTTACTTTGTTGACCTTTAATTAACCGTGTCATATTCATGTCTCATGCCTAAATCATGTCGTATACTCCTAACTGAAAGCACACAAAGTCAACGCAGATTCGTCTCTTGCTCTCGCATGCAAAAGAAATATTTTTTTTTATCGTGCATTGGAGACCGCACCACCTTATAAAAGAGAAGGTATTGTAAAAAAACAACAACCTGAAAATCGCAATGAGAAAGAAAAAGAAATCACGTGAAATATTTTGTAATGTTTATGCATGCATGCAAATTTCTAATGAAAAAATTGTTAATGTGATCACCGAAGCACTGGATCGTGTCTTCACAGTAATTCTTTGTGCCGTTTGTTTTATTCATGGCGTTGAATCCCATGAAAGAGCAAGCAGCTGCCACGTTTTTCCCTTGTTTGCCTCCAGCACCTGTTCCTGTTCAACACAAACTCACGCCATTAGCGCATTAATGAATATTGATATGCGTCTAAACCCTTATACAGGGCCCCATGCGGATGACTGGGCAGATTTTTTGACATTTATTAATGCGCAATAAATCTGGCATTGCCCACTAAAAATTATGTATCGCATTAAATCCTTCATAACGTGCCCCACCGAGATGTTGTGTGCCCTTTGTAAAGAAGAAGGGCAACAACAACTACAACGATGATTACGATTTGGAATAACAATAGCAAATTTCATTGCTGGCACATTATTTTTAACGTGACTCCAAACCATATGAACTTTGAAAAAAAAAACTGATGATATAATTTAACATCGATAATGGGTGTTTTTACCCTTTTATCTGGCAATACAACTGACACCTTTTTTACAAGGAGTCATGTTTGCACCGACCACAATACCTGCAGTCGGATGCAAATATAAACATAACTCTGATAATATATGCACTGTCCTTGAAATTGATTGGCCCACACCCGAGACAGCTTTCTTTAGAGCCTAGTCTCACATGGTGTTGCACCAGATGACGCCAAAAGGCGCACGATTTTTAACATCGTTCATTTGAACTATTACCATTTAAATTAGAGTATAGTCATCATAATCAATTAGCTGTGATCAATCCACTGCTAGATATCGGCCTCCCCAAAGCCCCATCACCTCACGGTGGGATTCTTGTGGCTGTTTAACTCGGATGGAATGCCGACGGCTTGAAAAATCAAGTTACTCTGGAAGGGAAAAATTGATTTGAAAAACTTTTGGCAACGTTGGAGAGTATGAGCATCGCACCAAGGGCATAAAGTACACCGTGCTACAATTTGCACTCGGAAATAATCAAGTTTGTCACTTCAAAAATAATGATATCGTATACGTCAATTGAATGGAGCCCCGTGTACTTTATCAAGGATGCTATGAAAACTATAAAGAAAGTAGAGGAATGTGTGTGTTTGTTTAATTTGTAGCTCTTTTTCAGAAATGACCTGGCCACAAATGATGGCCAAACGAAGTGGCTTATCGCGTGGCAATTTATAGCAGCCAAATACTCTAAACGCATCTTTCTAAATGTAGAGAGAGAAACCAGACGACCTGGAGAATCATCCACGCGGCCAAGGGGAGAACATGAAAACTCCAACTATACAAACGTCAGGGTCCGGTCGAACTCACGGTCTCCTGTATACCAAGCAAGGTAGTTAATTTCTCGCCGGGTAAAAGCTGCACTCAGCAACAGTGATAATGCGTATAGATATATATATATAGATCCTGAGATGGCCAAAAACATTCACTGTCAGGTGCAAAAAGCTAAGCAGGTTTGGACCAGATGAGCACTTGTCAGATACATTCAATGATTAGATTTTGTAACAATAGTGTAAGTTGGTATTCATCTTCTTGGTTCTTTCGGTAAAGTGACGTAGAAGGGAAATAAAAAAATAATAAAAATAAAACATAATAAAATACAATTCTCACGACGTTTCGGCCACAACGCAAGCAGCCGTCCTCGGGTGAAGAACTGGTCTGTCTTCAGGCGCTGTCTTTCCGACAGACCAGTTCTTCACCCGAGGACGGCTGCTTGCGAATTGGCCGAAACGTCGCGAGAAATGTATTTTATTATGTTTTATTTTTATTAATTTATTATTTTGCTTCTACGTGACTTTACCGAAAGAACCAAGAAGATGAATCCCTGCAGTCACGAAAGCTTTAATTAGAAATGGAAGTTGGTATCTTAATAAGGTTCCTATTTGGTATAGGTCTCATAAGTACACGGGTGGTCGATACTGACTCTGGCCTATAGGTGGCTGGCAGGGCTCGTGAGTAACATGTTCTTAGTTCTTTCGGTAAAGTCACGTAGGTAAAAAATGAAATTAAAATTAATAAAAATAAAATAAAAATCACGACGTTTCGGAGGCAACACAAGTCTCCGTCATCAGGTAGGACCGTTCACAGCCAGATTTGCTGTATCAAGTGAGGCAGGGATTCAAGATGCAAGCTCTTAGATACAAGTTAAGGGGGGAGGAGAGGGGGGGAGGAGCTTATCAGAATGTGGTAGCCAATGAATGGAACGTATCGGGAGGGGGGGCGGGGCTTGAATCTGGCTGTGACGGTCCCACCTGATGACGGAGACTTGTGTTGCCTCCGAAACGTCGTGATTTTTATTTTATTTTTATTAATTTTAATTTCATTTTTTACCTACGTGACTTTACCGAAAGAACTAAGAATATGAATCCTTGCAGTCACGAAAGCTTCTAATCTAGAACTCGTGAGTAACCATTGAACCACACCGGCCACTTGGCAATATGCTCGGTGGGATATAAATATCGTTGCGTTTTACAGCTATACAGAAGAAATGTTGTCAAAGTTCAAAGTTCATTTATTAGGTATAGCCCTGTGAGCCATTCGGCTCTTGAATCGGGTGCAAGCGCAACAAACAAAACAACATGAACAAGAAAACATCTTAAAGTGACGTCGATCTCGAGCCCCTCATCTCTCCATTTCAAAACGTGCATCGCTAATTTAGAAAGTAAACTTTGCTTTGGAGTGCATTGCACAAATACTCTCTCACCGATGGGGACGCATCCGACTATTGCCCCAGAACAGCACGTTTGGGTAGCAGGCCGTGCAGCCTGGGATGTTTTTCTAGGCAAACGCGATGTCAAATTAAAGGTCTGTTTATTTCTGAATATTAAAGGAGAAGAATTCCCTAAAACGTGCCAGACAAAATCCCTTTTGAAGTTATACAAAATTTATCAGTTTAAAATTACCGGCCTCCTGGTTAAAGGTAACAAAAAAGAAAATGAACTGCTAGTTAATGCGCCACATACGAAAGGTTTGCATTCATTTCAGGAGGTTTTATTTTCTCCCACCCCCCCACCCCATCGTACATTTCTTCATCATAAAAATACAAATAAAATGTATTGTTGCGTCTTGCCCAGGTGATATTATAATACACCGTGTGCTTGCGCTGGGCTTGAATGCTGAGACCTTGAGACTGCAAGCACAAGCACATTTTATTGCAGCTAAACAATACTCGCAATGGACACACGCATTAGAGCGAGGTTAATTCTCTCAGAAACAAAATATCCTTCTCCGAGTATGACCACAGCCACATTTTTGTATTCACTTATTTGCATACACAAGTGGTTCTCAATCTTGTTTTTGTTGTTGTGGCGGCCTCCACATCAATAACCCTGGCCCGTTGTATGGCCACCCCTACCTTTCTCCAGTCCCCCAAAAACACGACTAAGGTTTCCAAGGCCTCAAATACAGAGAGAGAGAGATCACACGTGCCATGCCTCTAGGCAACACGGTGTTCGTAAGATATTTGTCTCACGTTGTGCATCAGCACGTGTTGTCACCACACCGTGCCGCGCTGATGTTTCCCGCGTACACGAGACATTTCTCCTGCACGGTATCCATGCCGCAGGCTCTAGATGCCTCCCCACCCCCGAAAAAACTTTCTTCCCCCCCCAATGATGTTTGCGCCACTCGGGGTGAGAAAGGCTAACGTATACAGTACAGAGTACGGATGAGATTCTGCTTTTGGTCTAATCCCTCCCCCCCCCCCCAAAAAAAATCTGAATATTGGGCCTAGATACAAAGTTTAGAATGACCCGACAAAAAACAGTGTTTCGAACTGATTGGATATTTTGACGTCGCATGGCGTGAGGTGAAGTGTTGTCAGCCCGAAGATACGTCACTTTTGATACATCGTGATAATGATCTGAAAATCCATAAGAAAAACAAATGCCATCATTCTTTTAAAGTCCCACATTTTAGAATGCTTATTGGACTGCTCTACATTTCCACTTGATAAGCCACTTCGTTGCGCTATCGTTTGCGGTGAGGTCACGTCTGAAAAATAACCCTGACCTGGTAAAATAAAAATAGTTTAGTTTCAAGTTATTGAATGATTTATCTTACTGATTTGTTTACTTTCCAATAATTTGTATTGTTTGTTGTTGTAACTTTCTCACTCACCCCTACTGGAGATCTGTGAAAAAGAGCTTCATAGCTCATCGGATTTCTCCAGTGTAAATAAAGATTCTGGTTCTGATCCGTGGTATGAAGTCCACAAGCGACAGTCTCAAGGAATATATCCCCGATAATTTCCATCGAGGAAATAAATTGTTGATCAATTTTAATTTTTTTAAAAAGATAAAATTGCGTCGCTGGTTCGAAATGATGAGACGAGCCGCTCGGAGATTGTTGGCAATTACATTTATTTGGAATATATACAGTGATCCCTTGTTTATCGCGGTTAATGGGGACCGGAACCCCTCGTGATAGGTGAAAATCCACGAAGTAGGATTGGTCCCCCAGGAATTTCCGTCTATGTGTGTGTGGGTACCAGAATGTTTAAAATATGTATATTGATACTTTATATATATTTTACTTAAATCTATTTAATTATAAAACCTTAATATTATACATTCACTCTCTCTCTCATACGATACGTATTATGGTGTTCTACACTCACCAATGACAGCAATAGTATCTTGAGACTTGACTCCAGTAATGACGACGACGACGATGACAATGACGATGACAATGACGACGATGACAGACCTGCCTGTGCAGTTCGATGAATGTGATGATGAATGATGATGATGATGGTGTTACTGCACAGGTATAATGAGGCCTTTGAATCAGTTCGAAAAATCCACGATGCACTGAGGCCGCGAAACTTGAACCGCGAAGTGTTGAGGGATTACTGTATGTCTAAGCCACACTGAGCAGGCCTCCGTGATCCATATGGCTAATGTGGAAACAAGGTTACTTACTCAAGAGCCGGCACCAGCCGAACGTCCAGCCAGAATCAATATTGACCGTCCGTGTACATACAGTAGTAACACGTGCAATAGCAAATAGGGGGGTATCATCATAAACAAACCCGACTCTTGCTACTAAGAGTAAACATTTGGAGGGTATCCATTTATATTGTGCCATTGCACATATATTTATAATTTTTTGCCAAAACTTGTGTTTAGGAGAGAATATTTGCAAGTACCATTCCAGAAATAGAGTTAATACTGTAAATTCGTATTCTTTGTTCTTTCGGTAAAGTCACGTAGAAAGAAAAAATAAATATAATTCTCACGACGTTTCGATTGCAACACAATAAACCGTCATCAGGTTCAAGCTCGGAGAGAGACATACAGAGAGAGAGAGAGAGACAAACACAGACACGGAGAGAGACACATACAGACACATACAGTGTCTCTCTCTGTGTTTCTCTCTCTGTGACTTTACCGAAAGAACCAAAGAGTAATTCCTGCAGTCACGAAAGCTTCAAATCAAGACTGTACATTCTACTTTACCAATGCTGTTCCTACAGGTAATTAAACGTTATTTTAGGTTGGTTCTATCTTTAAGTGCACACTGCTTTTAGACGCTCTTCTCTCATCGAGGATCAGGGACCAATTATTTCTGCATAAACTTTTTGGCAGGTAAATGTATTACTTTAAGAAGCAACAAAAACAGACGATTTACATCTGCACCTACGTACCACATAGGTAAACAATAAACGTGCTCATGGCAAAATTAACAAGCGTTTTGCATTTTTCTTATTTTCGTTTAATCTGGGTCACCCCTTGTCCACATTTGCTCGGATTATTGAGAGTTGACTATTTACCAGGGCATGAGTCTCGATGGTCATTTTTTCAGAGGGTCTCTCGCTTGGGTTTGTTGAGCACTTTCGTCTTGAACATTTAGACACGCTGAGCAAACCCCAGAGTGCAGAGACAAAGGGATGCCACTTAATTTACGACGCCGACGACGTTGATAATTGAACTTATTTTCCACATTGCAAAACCGTGTCGCGGGGGCGATGCTGAACCAACCCAGCATACGTCGAGAGGAGCCAGGCAGTGCCGGATGATCCTCCTAGTGAAAGAAGCTACACATGCTACGGGCCCCGCACTTTCAAGGGCCCCGCGCTAGTTTCAAGTTCATTTTTTAGGTATAGCCCTGTGAGCCATTCGGCTCTTGAATCGGGTGCAACCGCAACAAAAAAAACATGAACAAGAAAACATCTTAAAGTGACTATGTGACTATGTGCAAACTGAAAATCCTAAATGCTTTCAAGCTATAAATGCTTTCAAGCTATAAATTCCGGTTCTGTGATTCTGCACTTGCTCTATTACTATTGCACTATACTGCCTTCGACTTTTATGAACAACCGCGTGTTTAAGGTTAGCGATTTGTCGTATTATCTGTCTGTATCGCAAATGAAAAAAAAACTTTACTATGCAATCGAGCTGACAGTTTGCACACAGACTCGTTGTGCGTGACAATTAATGTTCGTGAATTTTTTTCCCCAAAATTTTACACTTCTTAGGAAAAAATAAATTATATTTAATTACCAATTGCTTAATGGTGGACGAGAGGACTCTAGCCGCCACGCATATAAAGGATTTATAGTGAAAAACTTAGTTTTTACGGGTTAATTTTTATTAATTCAGGGCCCCTTTATAACACACTAGCGGTGAGTACCCGGCGTTGCCCGGGCTACAGGCCCCGCACGAGCTCACTCCGGCACCGGAGGCCAGGCTGGTTATCTTTTTCTACCGCAGAAGCCGAGTCGTGCCGCTGACGTCACAAGCACAAAAAAAGTGAATCGAGACACGTGCTCGTCACGCGCTGATGAAGGTGTTCTCGCGGTGCAGCCGCGTCACAAGCTACGAAGGCGTTGATTGGTCCAGCCCCTGCCACGCTTGCTGACGTGCCAGATTCAGCGCTGAGCACCACCATGCATGCCTGGCAAGTCCACTGGTTACGTTCAGTGCGCGCTGGGAACACTCCGATGTGCTTTTTGGCAGGCCACGATAACATAAGGCTCATAAGGATATTACTACACGATGGTTCTTTGTCTGGTTCGTGATTAACCATGTTGCACATGCTGTATTAGCAAGACAAATCGTGCTATATTTAAACACCTAAACGAAATGTTTTCATGACTGCGTACTCTAACACAGCTAAGTGATAAGTGATACTTTAACTGCGACATTTAATTTAATATCTTCACGCTGAATCTTAATGTGTGATATACCCCTTCTGAAATAATACGAGAATATTCTTGTGTTGCATCATTAGAAACCAAATTATGCTATATTGAAGTATATATGTTGAACTTCTTTCGCACCGTACGTAGCCAACCATGCTAATTGGAAGTGTGAATTAATGCAGTGCCAAGTGGAAATGTAAAATTCGAATTTGTAATGCTAAAAGCAGCACAGGCTGGCTTCCTAGTTTTGAGATCACAAACTAAAAACCAAGCTGCAAATGGCTCAGACTCATCCTACCCTTTCATCATTACCACCATCACCGCCATCATCATCACCACCCAATTGCTTTGAGAATTGGTCAATTACTGATACACCCACCCACCCCACTGCATTCAAATCTATATTTGGGGCAATGCAAATTTACACGGTCCATGGTTTAGAGTTTCCCGCCATAGTTCCACAGGGTGAGCTTTTGGTTTTCCACGTGGGCGTTTGGCAAACGCATTGAGGAGAGCCACTTAGGCATGGGCAGGTGGTGGGAATTCAACACTCGCTGCCACCATGGCTTAGGACCATGGATAGAGATATTCAACCACTCAAATCACATTGGAGCTTCGAGGCTTCTTGACTTTTGGTAATACGAACAGAGCCAACCAATGAATAGATACGTCATATATCAATGTCCATTATTGATATATCAACATCCATTATTGATCAATATCCATTATTAATATATTTCGCACACTCCGATTAGCGCGGGTGGCTATGTACGTTGCGACAGACGTTCAACATACACGCATACATTAGCATGTGCGATGTTACCGGTGTGAACATACGCAATCTGTGATGAACATGATACTAATAACCTCTATTTTATAAAGCGCCTTTCATATTGGCGTACCTCAAAGCGGTGTAGGAAAAATAAACTACTCACAGGTATCGATACAATCTGAGCAAAATAGAAAGCTGATACATGAATCACAATATCAATGAGTACATATTCTTAGGTTTTTTCGGTAAAGTCACGTAGGTAAAAAATTTAAATTAATCAAAGTAAAATACAAATATTTTAATATTTAATAATATATATTTGTTTTACTTTTATAAATTTGAATTTTTTACCTACGTGACTTTACCGAAAAAACCCAAGAATATGAATCCTTGCAGTCACGAAAGCTTCAAATCTAGAATCAATGAGTACACTCTAAATTCCAATACAATGAAGAACAAACGATGATGAATGGGAATAATGAAGTTAATTACGGAGCAATCCAATCCGACAACAAAATAGTGATGATAGTAATTTCGCACACTTGGAGGGGGCTGAGAACACATCTTTAAAGATGACTTTTGTCTGAATCCGAATCTTAGTTGATCCTGCAGGAATCCGATTAGAGCAATGAAAGTTATTTTTTTAAATCCTTTATATTAAGTTTGCTTGCTTGCTTGCGCGCTTACGACCGTGCACATCTTTCGGTCGTTTTTTAACCCACTTCCCGTGATCCAATCGAGCTGACATTTTCCACACAGACTCGTTGTGCGTGACAATTAATTTTCGTGAATTTTTTTTTGCAAAATTTTACACTTTTTAGGATTTTTTTATATATATTTAATTACCAATTGCTTAATGCTGCCAGGCAATCATCTGACCCATAGGTGGCAGCCATCTCAAGCCAGAGGACGAGAGGACTCTAGCCGCCACACATATATAGGATTTATAGGGACGAAAACTTTGTTTTTACGGGTTAATTTTTCTCGCATGCATTCACCGAAATAAAAAATAAATGCACCCTGGAAATGATTGCCCTAAGCGGTGTGCTTTAGGTTCGTGCCTTGATCGGCAAACAATTTCCAGTTTTCCATGATAGAGGCTTTTTGGGTTAGATCGCGTAAATATAAATGCGTCGTTAAACCCGCCACCACCCGACACAGCCTCACCAGGTGACAGCCAGTTGGAATTACCAGTGAAAAGTCGCAGTACTCGAAGTGTAAATGTCGTGAGTTTAATCTCCAACGCACCGGTGTGCTGAACAAGTAACTAATTGCCATGTTTTGTTTACGTGACAAACCTCACTAATTGGCTGTGTCGGGTGGCTGGCGGGATTAACGACACATTTATATTCACGCGATCCAAGCCTTAAAAAATTAACCCGTAAAAACAAAGTTTTTCACTATAAATCCTTTATATGCGTGGCGGCTAGAGTCCTCTCGTCCTCTGGCTTGAGATGGCTGCCACCTATGGGTCAGATGATTGCATGGCAGCATTAAGCAATTGGTAATTAAATATAATATTTTTGTCCTAAGCGCGCAAGCAAGTAAGTGAACTTAATATAAAGGATTTAAACAAAAACCCTCCATTATGGATATTATTGGTCACGAAAGCCTACGTGTTTCCAGTTTAAATATAAGGTCACGCTCCGATTTGCGTGCAATACATCGGTGAGCGTGCCGAGGCCAATGAAACTCGCTCCACGTGAGAAGACAGCTTGGCACGGAGGGCAGCGTCCATTTGAACTGAGCATCTCAGAGGGGCTCTGGCTCACTGCTCTGACGTGAACCTTTATAAGTCGGTCAAACTCATATAGATATCTCCATACTGTCGTGTTGTAGATGACAAGGTGTTTAAAAAAAATTACTCCCGACACCAATGGGCAAAAAAAAATTGTTTGAGTACATTATGCTTAATATTGCTCCGTTCAACCGAGCTTGCTTTAACACAATTTTTTTTTATTCTTCTTCCAGAGCTGTGGGAAGTGGAGGCTAAATTTAGACAGTCATCTCAGAGGCTGAAGACATAAACTCGAGACAGGTCACGACGTGAGCCTCCTATTTCCTTACAGCTGGAAGTTATACATCCACACACTGTATCAATTCCAGTGGGCCAGAAATGTTGAAATATAATAATAAATGTGAACATCACAATGCCACCGAAAGGACCTTAAAGCCATCCATGGAGCGTAATTGCCACAAAGTCGAAGAAATGCAATCATTTGAAGAAAGTTGACAATTTCAAACGTCTATTTCCCACGTAATTTTCGGGCAAATAGGCAATTTCCGCAAAGCAGCAATCGCCACTTTTTCAAGCGAGTTTCCACTTTCTTACATCCTACCGAATCGAGCTGCAGCGCTGCAAGTCAGGCAATCACATTCATCACGAGGCCACAGTGTCCACCCAGCACAATGCACGAACCTCCCGCAAAGCCAGCAGCCTTCCAGCCAACGCGAGCGCTCGCATGGCTGGCTTGAAGGCTGAAATATTCATCATCACCATCATCATTAATGATCAATCCACTGCTGGATGGACGCCTTTCCACGCTGCCACATCTCTTAAACGATTCCACGAGGTGATTACACTGGTCAACAAAAAAACCCATTTTTTTCTGGCTTGGACTTTTGCAGCTGTTTTAGACTAATTTCAGGGTGCTCATTCCAAATCTGATCTCAGATTTGCGCTATCACATCTCATTGTTATGCTATCGGCATACCCCATTTTCATTGATTTTACCCGAAATTAACTCTGTCACTTATGATTGCAAGTTGTTGCGAGTCATTGACTGCTTTAGTGTTAAAATACGGTGCTGTATTTTTAGGATAGTGTGTTTATAATATAATTTTATGTAGATATCCACATTTATTTAATATTTTTCTTCTGCAGTTTTTATTGAAAATGCAATATTTGATATCTCAAAAACCAGATAGACAAAAACTGATGCCAGATTTGGAATCAGCACCCCAAAATTACCTTAAAACCGTTGGAATACCTTATGCCAGAAAAAGTGTGTTGACCAGTGTAATCTGTCGACCACC
This sequence comes from Lethenteron reissneri, assembly GCF_015708825.2. Lineage (NCBI taxonomy): Eukaryota > Metazoa > Chordata > Hyperoartia > Petromyzontiformes > Petromyzontidae > Lethenteron > Lethenteron reissneri. The sequence goes on along the minus strand of NC_083833.1, from coordinate 3,622,731 downwards.
TGGAAATTAATGGATTTAATTGCACCATCGACTAGAGTCTAGATGGATGTCCTCTGAAAACGTATTCCATTCCTTGGCTGCCACACTGTTGTTATTTTTGTGTCCCTATAAACAGATAAACTCAAATAGTTTAGCAAACATATGTAACCAGAGCCTCACCAATATTTTTATCATGTAGATATTAAGAAAATATTGTGTAGTTCACTTCGATAGGATATTATATTGACTCTGTTTTCGGAAAATCTGCAACGGAAAATGGTTTATCCATTTCTTTCATGACGTTCAAAGTTATAGCATCTCGTCCAGGAGCTTTCCCCATTTTCATATTGTGAAGGGTAGAGTGTGACATCTGGATTTTCCTCAGCTTCATCTGAGAGATGGTCGATACGCACGATTTGCTATAGAGATGCCTGTAAATTTCCCCTCTGCTAATGTTAAGATTCTATCTCTATTGTGAGTTGTGGTTCCATCTTTCTCCTCGATAATGATTACACGATGTAACACGATTTTTGTCCCTGGGTAGTAAGTGTTATTTTTTAATTGCTCATGCCAAAAAATATAGAAAATGTCGATTATTGCCCACAAACTTTGCTTTTGTGACCATGGACTTTATGTGAAGGAATGACACAAATGCGCACGTTTTCTCATTGAAAATAGGTACATTTCTAAATATGACTGTCCTGTGGCAAAATATAGTGATAGGTTTTTACCCTTTCAACTAGTACAAAAACTGACACCTTTATACAAGGCATCATGTTTGCAATAACCACAACACAAGCAGTCAAAATGCAAACAAAAAGAAGCAACTCTGATCATGATAATGATATGCACTGTCCTTGAAGTTGATTGGTCCACACCCGAGACAGCTTTTCTTTACTGGTAAAGGAGGTCTTAAATTCCACATTCCCCTTGATGGAGACAGGTCGCAGTGCCCAGGGCCAGACACTTTTGGTTTCCAACAAATTGGTTGTATGCCTTTTGGCGTCATCTGGTCCAACACCAATGGAGACTAGGCTCTAAGAAAAGCTGTCTTGGGTGTGGACCAATCAACTTCAAGGACAGTGCATATCATTATCATGGTCGTTTCTTTTTGTTGGCATTTTGACTGCTTGTGTTGTGGTTGTTGCAAACATGATGCCTTGTCTAAAGGTGTCAGTTTATGTACCAGGTAAAAGGGTAAAAACCTATCACTATGACTGTCCTGGTCACGTAAGAACATTTGTGGGGAATAATAGCCATTTTCTGTACTTTTGAGGCATAATCAATTAGGAAATAACACTTACTACCCAGGAAAAAAAAAATTGTTTGTTACACAGTGTTATCAGAATTATATTTCTAAAGCACCTTTCTTCAAGAATCCCAGCGCGTTGTAGGACAGACACTTAGCGCGACATTCACCCGTGAAAGTAAAAAGCCAGACACCACAAAATTATAAAATCTTAACCAAAATCCAATTAAATACTGATAAGGTAAATATCGTGAACTGTCAATAATCAACCTATGTGCTGCTTTCATGCATCCGATGCTTACTCAACAAGAAGTGTGTTTGTTTTCTGTGATTTATAATTATTTTACTGGAATTCTACGTATTCATTCTTGAGATTCGCATTCAGGTTATTTTGCGCTGTTGGAACAATTCGCTCTGTGCTTTCTAACTTTTTCAACCACTTTACACGCATCACCCATGACTTTTCAAAGTTATATTTAAAGTGGTGGTTTTAGCATCCACGTCGTGAGCATAATCTTCACGAAAAACAATATTCTTTGATTTCGATTTAAAGCTTTTCGACAGACCTGTTCTTCACCTGAGGATGGCTGCTTGCGTTGTGGCCGAAACGTCGTGATAATTATTTTATTATGTTTTATTTTTAAATCCTTTATATTAAGTTCACTTGATTGCTTGCTTGCGCGCTTTCGACCGTGCAAATCTTTCGGTCGTTTTTTAACCCACTTCCCGTTATCCAATCGAGTTGACATTTTGCACACAGACTCGTTGTGCGTGACAATTTATTTTCGTGAAAAAAATGTTCCAAAATTTTCCACTTTTTAGGATTTTTTTTTCATATTTAATTTAAAATACCAATGTGATAAAAATGAAACTCTTACTCAAGAAAAACAGAAATGAATAATAAAATAAAACCGATGCCACGCATATAAAGGATTTATAGTGAAAAACTTAGTTTTTACGGGTTAAATTTTTATTACTTTATTATTTCCCTTCTACGTGACTTTACCGAAAGAACCAAGAAGATGAATATTATTTGAGTCACTATCGTCCTGCCCGTGTTAAAGACATTTATTCCGTACGCTTTTGTGGTATAATTCAGTGCACATGGGGGGGGGGGGGTTAAGTGACAATGGTGGGGGGCTCAGTGCTCAAGGTCAATGGAAAAATCCAGCACACACGCAGCCCTCATTTCTGCTTCACGCCGCACGCTATCACAAGCCGCATGTGTGTACAATTTACGGCGCCACGGGCATCGCCAAGTGAAAATAGAGGGCATGTATTAGATTAGCTCGACAAAGCACCTCACTGGGGTCAGTTGAAGATTCATTTCAGAGTCCATAGGCAAATTTTCAGGTTTTTTTGGTCCTTTTCCCCTCAAATTGCTCTCTCTGCCTTCTTGCAAAAGGTAAAAAAAAGTGTGTAATAGACTCCTTGTAAAAAAAGGTGTCAGTTTTGTTGCCAGATAAAAGGGTAAAAAAAACAATTATCATATTTTGCTACTGGAAAAGGAGGTTCCAATGGTGAACTTATCAATCGTTATGATTTTTGTACTTTACATTATTTACACCGCAAGTAGACACTTACATTCCAGGTGATGTATTAATTATCATTGATTTATTTTGTATTTGTCATATTTTCTGTTTGTCATGTGACACACTATTTTTCCATTGATTTATATTTATTTCGTATGTATTTACGTTGAACTTATAAAGAATTAAAGTTTCGATCTATTTTTAAAAGTTGCAACGCTCCAGTGACTTCCTAACATCGGAAGGAAGCGTGTTCCTTGCGATGCTTTCATTTCCGTCGCTGATTTGCTTTGATTTGTGTCACTTTTGAAAACAAAAAAAATTAGACTCCTATCCTGGTCTCTCTGAGGCCTCGCCCTGGTTGAACAAATAAACCCTTTGAATTTTTAATTTGCAACCCTTCCTCACCCGTCAGCTCCACCTGGTCAAACGGCGGGGGGCATTTGCACACGCACAGTCCCTTTGCCAACCCACCACCGGATGGGGAACCTTCCCCGCCTGGCGTGCAAGTTTGAGGGGGTCACTTGACTATACTTCACCATGTCGCTGGCATAGGGCCTCGTTGGAGGTTTTGGGGAGTGTCGAAGCACGCACAGTAGAACCCCCCTCCTTTTTTATGCTCCAAGCTGGTGTGCTGTTTCATTCAGACTCTGTCGCCTCGACGGACCTGGTTTTCACCTGAGGACGGCTGCTTGCGTTGTGGCCGAAACGTCGTGAGAATTATTTTATTGTGTTTTATTTTTATTATTTTATTACTTCCCTTCTACGTGACTTTACCGAAAGAACCAAGAAGAAAAAAGAAACCCCCCTCCTCTTAACCACGGCAAGTGTTTCCGCTTAACCTCTCGTTAAGTGATTTGGGTCGTCAAGCGAGTATAGGAAATGCCCGTTGAAGGCTTAATTCGTTCCGATAGCATCGAAAGTAACCCCGTTTTCACCCAATAAACGTACTTGATCATATTTAAACCATGGATATTAATACAGAAAGATATTAACATTATCAACACGAAATATTAAAATAAACACGGTTAATAAATTATATGATTAATATTTACTGCACCTATAACAGCCCATCGTTAACAGGGGAATTGGTCGGTAAGCGAACATATTGGGCTCTATAGAGGCACTACACTGCTATACACTACACTACTATACACTACTAAACACTACACTACTAACATTACACTACTAAACACTACACTACTATACACTACACTACTAACACTACTAAACATTACACTACTATACACTACACTACTCTACACTACTAAACACTACACTACTAAATATTACACTACTAAACACTACACTACTATACACTACACAGCTATACATTAAACTATCATACCTGTAAATCCCTTATCAGTGCCTACCTTATCACAGACCAATTCAGACCGTATTGGTCATCCCGTGCCATTATAAATCTCAACGTTCATCCTACAAAGTCACATGGCAAGGGAGAAAGACAAACAAATAGACACAAACTACGATTGTTTTCCCCCGTATTGAAACGGCTGTACACCGTATAGACCTGAAAACTCAATTTCTCTGTACAAGAATGCGGGTTAAACGTATGGGTCGACAGCTATGCATCATACACTACACTATACACTACATATTTGGCTCGATGGAGGTCCGTCGTTAAGCGATCAAGTCGTTAACAGGGGTGGTCGTTCAGAGGGGTTCCAATGTCTAACCCAACGGATATATCTTCACAGACTGTAGCCCCTGCAGCAGCCAATTGGCAACACTTCCGCAGCGCTGCGCAGCTGGGTCACCAAATATATATTCACATATTCACTTAAAGATATTTTTTTGTTCATGTTTTAGTTTTTTTGTTTGTTGCGGTTGCACCCGATTCAATAGCCGAATGGCTCACAGGGCTATACCTGATAAATGAACTTGCACCTTGAACTTGAATTCAACGCTCTCGCCAGGCACACACCTGCCCACCGCCCGAAATTTGGCGACCTCGGGGCACTTCCCAGGTGAGCTCGCGACAATATTAATTATGGATAACATTGGTCTCGAAAGCCTGATAGGTGTTAAACTCATGCAACATCTGTGATTATTACCTCGGCGTACTATTGAACCTGTGATTCATGCTGCTTGTAAGCGGTGATGCCGAGTGCCAGGATGGTTAAAGGATGCAACAATTGCACTCTGCACGTGGTTTAGTCTAAATTATATATGGGAACACCTGGCCAATGTAAGCCCTCGGCCTCAAATGAGGCTTCCTAACTCAATAACTCATTGCTACCTCCTCGATTGCATTCCATTTCACGCAGATTGCGTTTTAATGGACAATGTTGAATGTCTTCAGAAACTTCCGCCACGGTAACGACAGTCGTCGCCAGCCGTCCCACCGAATGTGTTTTGGTTAAGTGAGTTACATTAGTGTGAGTGGTGGCTCTTAATGCATTGAGATAGAGGAAGCTTTGGGAAGATGTCTTCGTTCAGCTGTGGTTTGATCCTCGCTGCTCCTGGCAATGAATAGATTGTCGAGTGTATACCATCAGTATTCTTGTTAATAGTATGTAGCTGCAGTTACTAAACCACCACGTAAAAAACTAAAGTATAGACTACATAGTATCATCAGTATACTAAATATACTCTCCAATAAGCTGAGCTACTAACAGTAAGTAAAACATAATAAGATAATATAAATAATAATAAATACAACTAACTTTCTATAATAATAGTGGCCAAAATGTGTAACATTGTACTATGTACATTTCCCAACGTTTTTCTCCAAAGTTTAAGAATGTGTTTGTATAACTATATATAAAGGACAACAGATCTCATGAGAGAGGGAGAGGAAAGAAATAAAATAAAAAACACGTCTAATTAAATTCCAACATGCAATTGGTTCAGGGTCCAAATGCAAAAGAGAAAGTCGTTCCGTTTCCAGATGCAGTTTGCAAAGTGGGCTGTAATTAAATAATTCTCATTAGATTCATCTGCGAATGCCCCCGGCAGTCATTCGCACTTTGCGCGCCGCTACGTTGGATGCGCCAGCTTGCTTCAGCGAGCACAGCGAGACGCCGATTATGTTTTCATGAGCCGATGTTCCTTCGGCGGTAATGTGTAAACATGCTGTGCTACGGGGAGTCGAATCACAACCACGGTAGGGACAATACTGTGCAATGTCTGGCGGATCCCTGCACGCCAAACACGTCCATGGAAGAATTATTGTCCAAGAGATCTAATTAAATATCACAACGTATGCTGGTTTTAACTCGTATCTATTTTCATTTCAGACAGTGCTCCGCTTACAAATACACTACACACGAATGGATTGTGAACTCAAATCAGGAGTTGTGGATTGACAGCCTTTCATTTCCTCAGCGGTGAATAAAACGAGGAACATTGTGTGTACAGCCACTTTATTGGAAGTCTGTTACTCGTCATAGGAACGTGGAATTTTCACCGCAGCTGAGAACAGGGATGAATGTGCAGGGAGGTATTTCGACCTGACGATTTCCAAGTGTGAGTCACAATCTTCTGCCTCCCATCTCTCCACTTTGAAGAAAGTGCTCCGCTGAAATGTTATCTTCGCGTACATTTTGTCAGCTGTAAAGCGGCGTTTTTTCCATGATTAATGTGAGGTCGTAACGTACGTGCAGCCTCTCCTACCAAACCACTGCCAGCTGCTGGCAGAGTCCCTGACACTTTAAGTCGCCGGTTAAACTATAAAAGGCAACGGTGCGGCAGTATGTGTGTATGTATGTTGCACTTCTTTCGCACCGTACGTAGCCAACCGTACCAAATCAGAGGTGCGGAGGAAATGACAACAAAACTAAACACGAAAATCAGTTTTAAAGAAATGCGGGGACTCCGAATGAAGTTCAAGTGTACATACCAATTCTAGATTTGAAGCTTTCGTGACTGCAAGGATTCATATTCTTAGGTTTTTTCGCTAAAGTCACGTAGGTAAAACATTAAAATTAATAAAAGTAAAATAAAATAAAAATCACGACGTTTCGGAGGCAACACAAGCTTCCGTCTTGTGTTGCCTCCGAAACGTCGTGATTTTTATTTTATTTTACTTTTATTAATTTTAATGTTTTACCTACGTGACTTTAGCGAAAAAACCTAAGAATATGTACATACCAACCCTCGCGTAACTGCACGATGGGCGAACTGTGCTCCACCTATTCGTACCGATGGGTGAACGAACAGCAGCGGTGAGGTAGGATTTAAGAAACTCGCAGCATCATCGCAACTGCCACGCGAGCAGATGTAACCGAGCCGGCGACCTCGGTATTGTAAATCCAAGCGATGTGCTTCGTGCTATGACACCGTGGATGTATCCTTAAAAGCTAATCTGGTCATGAAAGTATATTGCCGGAAAAGAATAGCCGTCATAATGTTACACCGTGGGTTAATGATATGCAAAAGAACGTACGTTTGAACTGGAGCAGAGTTTTCACAAATTGCATAGCTTTTTATGATGATCCATTTCCTATTCAGGAAAAGTGTCAGATCACGTTAAGCTTACAAGAGGTTTACACGATTTTTTGTTTATAACGCCGACAGAGAAATGAAACTGGTTATCTCTCCATGACATACTTGCAAAACTGCCACCTAATTTTCCTGTCAAACGAAAAGTCCTCAAGGAGCATTTGCAGCTTAGTAATGTAACTTATTTAGTCAAGTTCTTGGTTTTAGTGTCTTCTTCTGTGAACATTAATTGCTTTGCTGTGCCGTCCATACCTTGGCTGCAGAACTCAATTTTTGATCCACCCAACATACATAATCAGAATATATACTTGTACGGGAGGAATCCGATGAGATATTAAACTCATTTTTTTTATTTAACTGCCCGACCCAGTATATTAATTAGCCATGGATGACAACGTCTGAAAGTGGCTGAGGATATCATCCAGCAACTGAGACAGACACTCATCGTATTTTTTTTATTTTACAATCAACACGGTGCTTGTCGAAAAAAAAAAGCGATACTTGCCCATGGACATATTTGTAATTAAAACTGTGGCCACGTTCACATATTTTTGAGGCTCATGGCACATCTGCGAAATCAGCCAACAGCTAAAATCTGTCTCTCATTCGAGGCTAAGACTGCACAACTAATTTAAAAGTTACTTTTGTGAGGTTGACAAATTCATAAATCAGCCCCAAGTTAGGTCCTCTGACACAAACAAATCTTGTGTTTTTCTGAAACCTAATCGATGTGGCGAGCAGACCTTACATTGCATCACATCCTTAAAGATGCCTTGCGGTTTATTTTTGAGACTATGATGGAGAAATGTAAGAGGTTTATTCTCATAAACCACCACTCCTTAAATCAATGCACGTACATGTGCTACTATTATTTAAGAAAAAATTTAATCACAACTGCCTGTAAGGCTTGACTTGTGATTTCCAATATATATGCTCCATGTAGTGACTTCTACGTATTTTTAGAAAGTGTTGACTGTTGCTAGGCTGACACACCGTTTGTGGCATTGTATGTGATACGACCATCTGTGCATTACCATACAGCTTTAGACCCATATTAGGGTTCATAAAAAATATGGAAAATTGAATGGTCTGTGACAAATGTAAACCAAAACCTTGACGAAAATAATAATAATAATACTGGTTCTGGATAAAATAACAATGTAATGACGAATGATCGATTAATATTATTCAAATGTTATTTCACTCTAAAAATAAATGCTAGCTTTACATTTTGAAGATATTTTATGCCACTGGAATTTTTTCCCCCAAAACGAGATTCTTTTTCAGAATTGCTTCAATTTAGTGCAGCACAGCAAGCGCACTCCATGGTCTCCTTTGATCTGCCTCTCTTGGTATCAAAAACAGCTTCCAAGGGCTAGGTCAGAGGGCTCATAGCACTCTCTCTCTCTCTCTCTGTTGTCTCCTTCTACACTCTTATCATATCGGCCTCAAGTCATGTGCCATGTCATGGGACATGATGTCATGGGACAAAGAATCAATTCAGACGTCGCAGTGCAGTGCAACCTTTCATGTTCGAGAATGGCCCTGCAGAAGCGGAGAACACAGAGCTACCTCTGAATTCACTTCAGGTGACCTCGGGACCACACAGCAGGAAGCAGCACTTTACCACCTGTTCCTGCCACGGGGAGTAATGTTCGTTGCATGACACTCAACCTTATATCCATTAAATTTCGATGTAAAGCTTTCGTGACTGCAGGGATTCATCTTCATGGTTCATTCGGTAAAGTCACGTAAACATAATCAAATATGTTTTCTTTTTATTATTTTATTATTTCCCTTCTGCGTGACTTCACCTTATATCAATTGTGAAATAAGTGGGGGAACCTCATTACATATGGGCAAATTCACGCATAAGCAACGTTTTTAATCCGAATATTTACTAAAAGGAATACCGCCATCGTGTTAATGGTGAGCACACTTCTTAGAGCTGGACTCCAGAGGTTCTTGGTTCAATACGATCTCCCACTCGTGATAGCCCAAGTTATCAGAGTCACGTATTTATAAATGTACGTATTTACTTACTTAACATATGCTCAAAGATCAGAGCACCAAGCTGCCACTGCCGATATCTTGGGTTAAAATTCAAAGCAAGCCACCCTGCCATCGAACCAGGCCTTCAAGTGCGGAAAGTTGATGGCTTCAGCCCAGTCACAACACTGATTGCAGAAAGCAATCCCGAACGATTTTGGTTCTGAACTTAATAGGGGTTGATTTCAAAGTCTGAGAATTAAAAACATCAGTTTGGCTTAGCATGCACGTGGCTTGTCAAAACATCATTCGCACTTCCGATTGGCACGAATGTCTACGCACGGTGTGCAAGAAGCGCAACGCACGTGCGCACGTGCGCAGTGCATTGTGGGAAAGTGACACCTCTTCATGTGGCAACGAGAGGTCAGTTGAAGGGATATCAGTGTAAGCTCTGCGGACTTAAGAAAGTTTCTCACGCAAACAATTGCACACACCCTCTGCGTGAGATACAAATGGATACTGAAATTTGTCTCATACGACGTGATGTCTAATAGCATAATCGGGCTAAAATTGTTGGGGGGGAAATGGAGAAAAATTAGATAGAGAAAGGGCATTGGGACAGAACATTCATATCCATTGAGTCCTAAACGTATCATAATTATGTCTCCTCAGATGTAGACACATGACCAATTCTGTCCTGCAGAGCGGGGTGAAAGTGACCTTTGTGGGTTTTTTTTCTCGTACAAAGTGATGACATTAAATTTATAGACGTGGCACATTAACAGCAAGTTTTCTGGATTGTTAGCAACTGCAAGGTGGGCGAGATACATTCTGTGAAAGCAATATGAGTGTTGGCAAAGTCAACTTGACCAGAACGCTGAGGCAGTGTATCAAGACGAAAACGTGGGTGAAATGTATCCGTGACCACATGCGATTCAGAGTTACTAAGTTTGATCAAAGTCACAACTCTAGTGATGTGAAGGCATGATTTTGCCTTATGCCACGCATGCCATGGGATATCTGAAGCACTTTAATTTCAATATTTTTCTCTCGCTCGCACGCTCGCTGTCTCACACGCAGCAAAATCTCACACTTAGCCTTGCACACTAGAGAGTGGCAAATGCTGTTTAGAGTGCATGCACAAAGACAAAGATCCCCGTATAGCCTTAACGAACGTTCGGGGCAAGTGCTGTTAGCGAATACCAATGAAGGCATGCACGGCACACGAAGTGGTGGATGGCGAGCCCCACACCCGACCGCCTTTGTCTCTCCCAGTGGTGATGTTTACACACCACACCAGGTACTCGTTTGAGGCCGAGTCGACCTAAGGGAGGCTCAGGACCAGTTCACATAATCGCCACTGGCGCGCGAACCGTTATTCTACTGCTCCCCATAGAGCACACGTACACACACACATGTACACACACACATGTACACACACACGTAAACACGCGTACACACTACACACACACACGTACACACACACACACGTACACACACACGTGCACACACACACGCGCGTACACACACGTACAAACACGTACACACACACGTACACACACACGTACACACACACGTACACACACACACGTACACACGCGTACACACACACGCGTACACACACACGTACACACGCGTACACACGCGTACACACACGTACACACACACACGTACACACACACGTACACACACACGTAAACACACACACGTACACACACGTACACACACACGTACACACACACGTACACACGCGTACACACACGTACACACACACACGTACACACACACGTACACACACACGTACACACACACACACACACGTACGCGCGCACGTACACACACACGTACACACACACACGTACACACACACACGTACACACACACACGTACACACACACACGTACACACACACACGTACACACACACACACGTACACACACACACGTACACACACACACACGTACACACACACACACGTACACACACACACGTACACACACACACGTACACACACACACGTACACACACACGTACACACACACACGTACACACACACACGTACACACACACGTACACACACACACACACGTATACACACACGTACACACACACGTACACACGCACACACACACGCACACACACACGTACACACACACACGTACACCCACACGTACACACACACGTACACACACGTACACACGTACACACACACACATGTACACACACACGTACACACACACACGTACACACACGTATACACACACGTACACACACACGTACACACACACACGTACACACACACACACGTACACACGCGTACACACGTACACACACACGTACACACACACGTACACACACACACGTACACACGAACGCGCGCACGTAAATACGTTACCCCCATTTGGCTATTCATTTACACCCTGCTGAAGTCGTTAGCGACCATGCATGAAAGGAGGGACGACACACAAAGAGATAGTGTGGTCAGGGCCCAGCATGGCCACCTTTGTCACCGGTGATGATATTTACACACTGTGTTCCGTGCATATATTTTATGTGACCTCAGTCTACCTCGGTGATGCGGGGGACCACATTAAGAGACCACGAAGTACTGATATCGCTCTCTCTCTCTCTCTCGTGTGTCTTCGGGCTGTGCCACCGCGTGTTGTTCGGCGCAATGTCCGGAGATTCGCTCCGCGTGCCCGGGAAGAGGCTCCCGGAACGTGGAGCGGAACGTCGTTCATCACGCCCGACAATGCGCGGAGGCGAAATTCGACAGCGCATCGGAGAGATAGGCAGCGCAAACCGCGAAAACGAACTCGGTCGTACTTAGCTAAACTGATTTTATTTTACGAGGTGAGGGCCAATGAGCTGCATGGATTTTTTGAAGAAGCAACCTGTCCGCAAATGATAGCTCAGTGAAGTGACTTGTCGCGTGGAAAGTTACAGCAGCCAAATACTCTAACTGCGCGTTGATTCTCAATGTGGAAGGGAAAGGCGGCGGAGCCAGAGGAAAATCCACATGACCATGGGAATAAGATGGAAACTCTAAATTTACAGGTGTCAGGGTCAGAATTATACCCGCGACCTCGTGCACACAGGCGAGGGTGTTGACATCTCACCATCGCGGCAAAATGATCAGGAATAGAAGCTAGGCCACTGGGATTGCAACGCATTGTGCAAACATACCATGCTACACACGCACACACAAGACGCACGTTAAAATGCACACGTACACACACACACAAGCTGCTTTACGACCCAGCCTAAGCTTTCAACAGCACCTTAAAATAATAACCCAAGCTAATGCATTGCTACATGGCACGTACACTGAACCTGAACACACATAAATCCGTTTGTTAAATTAGTCTCTAGCCATAAAGTACCAAATGCTGCTGCAAATGGGCCAATGGGTGTTATTCAATATGGGAATATTCGTTGTTTTTAAAATAACGTCTGCCTAGAAGACCGGGTCATGAACACAGAACAATAATGCTCTTACCTCCGCCCACGATAGAGTTGTCATGAGCCAGTGATCGTGTTTTACTGCAGTGTTATGAACACATATGAGCTGTTATGGTATTAGGGTTTGTGTTGTTTTATTGCTGAGCGAATGCATTTTCACGTTTCCACTCGACAACAAATCTCGTCCATGCCACGCATCGCGCAGAGCACCACACGTGACGTAGAACGGGGAAAATGAGTTTCAGAATACCGCTCGCATGTAAGTTGATGGGATGATTGCGCGATGCTTTGGGGACTAACCTAGTGACCACCTGAAGCTAGCATCGTGTACGAATCCACAGCAGAGTTGCAGAGATACTGTCGATACAGCGACATGTTTTACAAGTTTCTATTTAAAGGTTTCGTGACTGCAGGGATTCATATTCTTAGGTTTTTTCGGTAAAGTCACGTAGGTAAAACATTAAAATTAATAAAAGTAAAACAAAAATCACGACGTTTTGGAGGCAACACAAGCTTCCGTCTTCAGGTGGAACCGTCACAGCACGATAGCTGTATCAAGTTCTTTTTTTTTTTATTAATTTAAAATTTTTACCTACGTGACTTTACCAAAAAAAACCTAAGAATATTCATATTCTTGGTTCTTTCGGTGAAGTCGCGTAGAAGGGAAATAATGAAATAATAAAAATAAAACAATTAAATTCTCACGACGTTTCGATTGCAACACAAGCGAGCATCATTAGGTGTGAAAACCACGGCAATAAATTTTGAAAAAAGTGGCTTTTTTTCTTAACGTCAGCACCACGGACAGCAACTGGCGGTTGTTCAGACGGCCGAGTCCTTCTATGCTAGGAACGGAGGAGGGGGGGAGAGAAAGAGAATGGAATGCGGTCTGAAAGTCACCGTAAGCGTGAACACAATAAATTAAGACCCGAAATTGTTTATCAAATCCTTCCAATGATTGCTAAGCCAGAATCCATCTTCTCGGTTGAAATTGTCTCTGTGTTTGTATATGTGGATAGCCTTATACATTTTTGGATTCGGTCCCGAAACGATCGAGTCAAATGTATGCCTTATTTATCTCTTAAGATATACTGGTAGGAACCTCCTGGTTGCACCAACCCACAGGGGATTATTGTGTCCGTCGTGCAGGGAGGGGATGGGTGGGGAGGGAAGGGTGGAGAGGGGCTGGGTGGGGAGGGTGGGGCTTGGTGGGGAGGGGAGGGTGGGGAGGGTGGGGAGGGTGGGGAGGGGCTGGGTGGGGAGGGTGGGGCCGGGTGGGGGGTGGGAGGGGTGGGGCTGGGTGGGGAGGGGTTGGTCACTCCGTGGTGCCCTTATAAAACTCAACGTTTAACCTACTCACGCCGGCTTGTGCCCACCCTCACAGTCGGGCATATTTGCAGAATACACCACGCCGCCGTTGACCCTGGCCATTGACCGAGCAACCCAAAGTTCCTACCAGCTTCCTCCGCAGGAATGTGTTTATGACTTCCTGGATTCTGCCTGAATGATGCTTGGCTCAGTTTCTAGCTGGAGCTAATTGACAAGTTTTGGTTGTGAGAAAGGTTTGTCAACTCGCCGCTGAGTGAGCCGAAACAAAAATGAGTGGCGCGTTGTTAAACGCCTGTGCACCGAGCGATGATCGATTTCGTTCGGCTGTATTGGGTGGTGGAGGGGTCTTTTCATAGAAATATATCCAGATTATTACACGGGGACTAACCCAAGCATCTGCGATGAATCACATCACTTCATATTATAAGTAAATGTTGCGTTACTCATTACATTCATTCTTTGCAAAAGTTTTGTCATAGTGATTCATACTTTGAAGTTGAATGTGTTTTGTTTCTCTGTAACTGACATCAAATGTACATTATTGAATTGTATCGATTGGACACTTTTTCCAGTATCAAGATATTGAACGACAACAGGAGGTATTGACCCTTTCTCGTATAAATGCAGGTGTTCAGATGTTCCAACACCAACGAGATACCTATCACAAGGCATCAAGTCTGCATTAACTAGACATATTAGTGGTATACAATGGAGGCACTGTCCATGAGACAATGCAAACTCCAAAACATTAATATAACTCAGGTTAAATTTCGATTTAAAGCTTTCGTGACTGCAGGGATTCATCTTCTTGGTTCTTTCGGTAAAGTCACGTAGAAGGGAAGTAATAAAATAATACAAATAAAATATAATAAAATAATTCTCACGACGTTTCGGCCACAACGCAAGCAGCCGTCCTCAGGTGAAGACCAGGTCTGTCGGGGAGACAGCGTCTGAATGACGTGACTTTACCGAAAGAACCAAGAAGATAACTCAGGTTAAGCAGTTATATTCACATGTTGTTTTTTTCTGACTTTATGGGAACGAAAATACACCAATTCGCCCGTTTCTCATTGAAAATAGGTACATTTCAAAATATCACTGTTCTGGTCACAAAAGCAAAGTTTGTGGGAATAATAGCCATGTCTGTACTTTTGAGGCATAAGCAATTAGGAAATAACACTTACTACCCAGGAACAAAAAAAAACAAGACATCAAGTCTGGATTAACCACACATACTTGTGTGTTATGGACTGTAATGGAGTGATTTAAATGATTATGGCCGCCGCATGTAGCATGCACTTCACTCAAACTGCACTCTTAAGTGATCTTTAGTCGTACTGCCGAAGCACACACACAATGCAATACAAATGCAAATGACGATTGTTACGAGAAACAGATATCGTGATGGTCGTCGGATCGAGAAAATGTATGTTGCGGTGTATCCTGAAAATGTACATTGTGGCAACCCTAATCCATGGGCATTCAGCACATGGTGCCTCAAATCCAGTTGTGCAGGCTTTGTAGACTGAGATAAATATTACTAATGGAATGAGCCAAGAATGTGTGTGTGTCCCGCGCGTGACGTCACTCCACGAGGCCCCACCTACCTCATTAATAAATATGAGCGGGTGACGTGACTCCACATGCCGCACCCCTCCCCATTAACCATGAGGGGGTAACGTCACTCCACATGCCGCACCCCTCCCCAATTACCATGAGGGGGTGACGTCATTCCATGCCGCACTTCTCCCCAATAACCATTAGCGGGTGACATCACTCCACATGGGGCAAACCCCCCCTCATTAATAATCATTAGCTGAACATTTTTTTCAGATTTACTGCAATCTACACCCGTCCTTGGGCGGGCAAACAAGCTAGTCTTGAAATAAAAAAAAGTATTTCTTTATTTTATCCAGCAATGCCCCAGAGCCGACAGGAGGGGCCGATGCTTTTGACATTTTCCACTCGAGTATTTCTGGAGGAATGGGAGAGAATTGCAACGCCTGCAGAAAAAGCAGATACATTTCTATTTAAAGCTTTCGTGACTGCAGGGATTCATCTTCTTGGTTCTTTCGGTAAAGTCACGTAGAAGGGAAATAATTAAATAATAACAATAAAACATAAAAAAAAATACAATTCTCACGACGTTTCGGCCACAACGCAAGCAGCCGTCCTCAGGTGAAGAACAGCGCTGTCGGAAAGACGCTGTCTGAAAGACACGCATTTGGTGGCAAATTCTACGACCGACGACGATCATGACAACGACGGCAAATGATGGTGACACCGACAATGATGAGGGTTGAGTTAAGCCGTGAGTGGGATTTGAACTCGAAACCACATAATTGGGAGCCCTGCCGCTCTATAAACTGATCTGTGTCCCAGCCCACATTAAAGCCTTCACCTCCCCCCTTATTGCCCACGGTTTGCTGACGTGGTATATTGGTGAGCACGCTGGCCTTGCAAGCCAGAGGTCAACCGGTGCCATCTTCCAGTATGGCAGTTGCAACAATGGATACCTAAATCCTTTGTCCGCTCAACGACGTAAATTGTTACACCGCGGCAAATCTTCTTGACCACTTCTTCCAAGAAAAAATGCATTTGTTGAGACAAAGACTGAATATGTATGGTCCAACTCTGCCAAGGAGCGTAATGCCTCTTCTCTTTGAACACAAACTTCCTGTATAATGCTTCTCCACTCCGAGCTGACTCGTGTTATCAATTGTATTGATGTTTCCTCTTTGGTTATTTCGGTAAAGTCACGTAGCTATAAAATGAAATAAATTAAAACACGACCTGATGACGGACAATTGTTTTGCGCCCGAAACGTCGTGATGTAATTTATTTAATTTTATACCTACGTGACTTTACCGAAAGAACCAACGAGTATGGATCCCTGCAGTCACGAAAACTTCCAATCTAGATTGTATTGACGTTGCCGCTACCACCTGTGGTGCACACTATAATTTCCCACGGTTCTTCTTGAAAGACGTTTGGACAGCGTCGAAGAGAATATGCCACCAAATTTTCCAAGAAGTTGCTCTGGAGACTTTCCTCAAGCTGAGGCCCTTCCACCGGCAGCGGTGTGAGCAGGCAATTGCAGGGCTGCACCTTTACTTTTTTTTTTCTTTTCCACCAACGTGCCAGAAAAGATTGAAACACAGACCGGCTTTGGCAGTGGTGCCAGAGGCAATAACAAAGCCAACACTCGAAGGAGGCTCAAGCCCTGGCCTAAATAACGAATCCTCCAATGTGCCGAACTGGGAAGACCGGCTGCATCATCAGCAGGATCAGGGTATGAAACGTGCACATCTATATTAGAGGCTTCTTTTTGAAGGCATGCAGCTGAACGCAGTCACGATCCTGAAATCCACTGGATGTGCCACTGGGTCACGCACGCGGCGCTGTGTATTGACCACGTAATGCAGGACTGTCTATGTAATAACCGTGGGAAATGATAGTATGCACCACAGGTGGTCGTGGAAACAGCAATACAATTGACAACACACACGGTGAACGAGTCAGCTCCGAGTGGAGAAGCATTATACAAGAAGTTGGTGTTCAAAGGGAAGAGGCGTTACACGCTCCTTTGCAGAGTTGGACCATGAACGTTCAGTCTTTGTCTTCAACAAATGATTTTTTCCACAAGTTGTGGAAAACACTCTCATTGAGGTGGGAGTGAAGTGTACACAACGCTAAAGACGCACGTGCATCATTCAAATGTAGCGGGGAAGGATTCGTTTTAATGTGGTTCTTTCGGTAAAGTCACGTAGAATAATATATAAATAAATAAATAATAATAAAAATATAAAAAAAATAACCACGACGTTTCGAGCGCTTCTGTTGCGATCGAAACGTGGCAATTTTTTATTTTATTATTATTATTTTTTTACGTAACTTTACCGAAAGAACCAAAGAATATGCATTCCTGCAGTCAGGAAAGTTTTAAGTCAATGATTCATTCTTCATAAACGCAACAACAACAAGGATAAAGATCCCTCATTTCGCTGCGGTTAGACAATTCGTAGCAGCTGCTGCTATGCTTGTGACAACCCTGTCCAAGCCGTCTACAATATATATACACAAGTATTTATCAGTTCAAACGCAATTCACTTGACGTTTTTCAATTTGCTTGGTCAAGTGAATACATTTGTTGCGCGGACATCAACTCTTCGATTTGGTTTGTGTCTCAGGCTTGTGTGTATGCATACGCGTGATTGTACCGCAGAGGAAAGTAACTGCACCGTTGATTGACTAAAATCGATTCTTGCGCTCCCGTTAGACGCGTCGAAACCGCGCGCGCTCGTACGCAAACGTCACTTTGGATGTTGTACAGCGTGTTCTTTCTTGATTTGAAGCTTTCGTGACTGCAGAAATCCATACTCTTTGGCTCTTTCAGCAGTTTTCTCTTGCTGTGGTTGTCCCACCTGATAACGATTGTTTGTGTTGCGATTGAAACGTCGTCATCTATTAATTTTCTACCTACGTGACTTTACCGAAAGAACCAGCTGGTTAAATTTCGATTTAAAGCTTTCGTGACTGCATGGATTCATCTTCTTGGTTCTTTCGGTAAAGTCACGTAGAAAGGAAATAATAAAATAACAAAAAGAAAAGATAATAAAACAATTCTAACGACGTTTCGGCCGTAGTAGTGTCGTGTATAATGTAGTGTAGTGTATAGTAGTGTAGTGTATAATGTAGTGTAGTGTATAGTAGTGTAGTGTATAATGCAGTGTAGTGTATAGTAGTGTAGTGTATAATGCAGTGTAGTGTATAGTAGTGTAGTGCCTCCATAGAGCCGAGTGTGTTCGCTTACCAACATTTTCCCCTTTTAACGAGGGGCTCTTGTAAGTACAGTAAATATGAATTGATTCACCATGTTTCTATTAATAGTATGCGTTTATAATGTTGTTAGTATCTTTATGCATTAATATCCATTGTTTAAATATAATAAAGTTATTTTTCTTGTGTGACAAACGCTAACTTTCGATGCTATCGGAACGAATTCAGCCTTTAACGTGTATTTCCGATACTCGCCTAATGACCAAATCACTTAACGACCGGTTCCATGGAACCAATTTCCGCCGTTAAGAGGGGTTTCTACTTTAATCACCCGGCTTATGAACAGGCATCTCATTGATTTGACCATCGCTACATAAAACCAAGCATCGTCCCGAAAGTACGTCCACTGAGCAGATGGAGCCGTGACATCGGTGCACATTGCAGGTGCCAGGTGGATTGTTGACTTTGCACAATCCACTGCCTTTGTGCGGCAGGGGATTGACCTCGGCTGCGCTTGACTTAGATTATGCGTTGTATATGCTGCTGCTGTTGTTGTTGTTTTTAAGCTTGCGAGAAAGTCACCTGCAGTATTTCACCCGCTTAGCGATTAGGCCGGGTGTTCAATTCACACAAAAAAGTTGTCATTGGGCTGTATGGTGGGCAACAGAGAGCAGTGCAGGATAAAGCATTGTTGTACTGTGCATCTATGGCCCCACGTCGATGTCCCTCGCTTTCAATGAACCCACCCTCACCAGCTAGAAATGTATGGTCAAAATACTCTGTACATGTCCATACGTTGTACAACACATTCCTGCGGAGGGAGCTGGTAGGAACGTTGGGTTGCTCGGTCAATGGCCAGGGTCAACTGCGGCGTGGTGTATTCCGCAAATATGCCCGACTGTGAGAGCGGGCACAAGCCGGCATGAGTAGGTTAAACGTTGAGTTTTATAAGGGCAGCACGGGGTGACCAGCCCCTCCCCACCCAGTCCCACCCCTCCCACCCCCCACCCAGCCCCACCCAGACCTTCCCCACCCAGCCCTTCCGCACCCTCCCCACCCAGCTCCTTCCCACCCAGCCCCTCCCTACACGACGGACGCAATAATCCCCTGTGGGCTGGTGTAATCTGGCGGTTCCTACCAGTATAATTCCTTCAGTTACCCCAGTAGCTATAAGCGGTGGAAAACATTTTTTGGATCCCGATGGGAGCAATTAGTCGCTGCAGGTCACGTGTCAAATTGGTGTAAGCCCATGGTTGCGAGCGCATGATTTGCCACTATCCTTGTATTTTAACACCAGGAAGCTATCTCTGATGAAACGTTCAGCATCAGCTCTAAACATGTGTTTCCCATGGAATGTCTCAAGATCCCAATCACTGATCAACTCAGGCTGTCCACCACTCAGGCGTCAATACAAATCAGCATCATTTGGCAGGAAGTTGACAGTAGTCATTAAATTCATACGCTGGCCATTCTCAGGGAATGTGTCATCTTCCCACTACTGGCTCAGTACCGAAAAAATTAACCCGTAAAAACAAAGTTTTTCACTATAAATCCTTTATATGCGTGTTCAATGGGCCACAACCCAGCCCACATTGGTCTTTGAAACGGGCGGCTAGAGTCCTCTCGTCCTCTGGCTTGAGATGGCTGCCACCTATGGGTCAGATGATTACCTGCCACCATTAAGCAATTGGTAATTAAATAAAAACAATTCCTAAAAAGTGTAAAATTTTGGAAAAAAATTTTCACGAACATTTATTGTCACGCACAACGAGTCTGTGTGGAAAATGTCAGCTCGATTGGATCACGGGAAGTGGGTTAAAAAACGACCGAAAGATTTGCACGGTCGTAAGCAAGCACGCAAGCACGCAAGCAAGCACGCAAGTGAACTTAATATAAAGGATTTAAAAATGGGGGAGAAGTGCTGCCCCATTGGTTTGCTTGGGCAGGAAGAATTGATTAAAATCAACACCAGCCTCACTCTTTGCAGGCTGGTGTGCTGCATGGGGACAGCTGTGGGCTCCTTAGCTAAACTGGAGCAGGGCGTTGGAATGATTGAGATGAGAGGGAATGTACTTTGAGTTGCTTGGAATAATCAAAGCCAACTCCCTGCAAATGCAAAATCGTTATCCTGAGGTCTTAATTTCTCATTATTTCTGGAACGCCGTGCATCGCCACGGTGGCGAGATGTTAACTACCTAGCCTGGTAATGCAGGAGGTCGTGGGTTCGATCCCGACCCTGATGACTGCTGTATATTTGGAATTTGCGTGTCTCTCTCCCCGTGGTCGCGTGGGGTTTTCTCTAGGTCCTCCGGCTTTTCCTACCACATGTAGAATCAACACGCGTTTACAGTATTTTGATGCGATACATTTCTCCACGATGAGCTGCTTCGGTGACCTATCGTTCGTGGCCAGTTCGCTCGCTTCTGAAAATAAGATTTAGAGCTCAGTGCGCCTGACCTGGTAAAATTAAATTAAATTTATTTTTCTTTCTACGTGACTTTACCGAAAGAACCAAAGAGTAATTCCAGCAGTCACGAAAGCTCCAAATCAAGTTTGATTAATAGAATAGTTTAAACGTTTTTATCTGGCTTAGGGTATGGATTATTGGCATCGGCGCTACCACTGTAGCACAAGGTGCACCTATCCATAATAACCATGAATTATTATTGCACTTTATAACACTATAACTCTATAAGAAGGTTTGTAAAGCATGATTTGTGGTACGACGTTCGGGACTGTTTTGGCTGAATTTACGCAACTGTACATCCTTATCCTTGACTGAGGTTTACATGAAGCCACAATGCATTCATGGAAGTGGTGAAATAAAGAATAATATTTATGGAGAGTTATGCCACTTCATGCTGTGCATGACAAAACGTTACCTACTTTGTGTTGAATCACAAAGAGTAATTTCCCCTGTCTTTGTTAATCGTCACAAATCCCATTACATCTCAAAGAATAAATCTCACAGATTTTTGTACCGGAATAACATTCTTGGATTAGATTTAATCATAATTTGCATGTAATGAGATTCAGCCACATAACACACAACAACAACAACAACAAAGTTAATGTGCACATATTAATTTACAGAAATTATTGAAGCGAGATAATTAATCCTATTTACACCAGGGCATGAAACACATGGCAGTTTGGTTGTTCTTCACATTACCAAATGGCACTCAGTGTAATTATAGCAAACGAGTGGTGGAGTCTGGTGGGCAATGCGTATCCCAGTGGTATAGTTGCAACGCACGCAGACGAATTGGCCTCTGGCCGCATCTGCAGCACGAAAGCCATGCACTGCCTGCTGCACGCGTGCGATTCTACGGTTTTGTTTACCTTACACAAATCGGGCGGTTCCAACCTCTGTAGGCCGCTCCTCATTCCTCTGTACACCCCACCCCCCATTCCTCCATAGGCCGAAGCAATTCCTGATTTTGCTCCGTTCTCTTCTCACTCTTTTTTAGGTTTCCACGCCTTTCCTTTTGAGGACCCACCCATGGACAATAACTTTATTAATTTACGTTCAGTAGTTTATAATTAAGAATAAAAATCAATGTCTTCTTGGTTCTTTCGGTAAAGTCACGTAGAAGGGAAATAATAAAATAATAAAAATAAAACATGATAAAATAATTCTCACGACGTCGACAGACCTGTTCTTCACCTGAGGACGGCTGCTTGCATTGTGGCCGAAACGTCGTGAGAATTATTTTATTATGTTTTATTTTTTATTATTTTATTATTTCCCTTCTACGTGACTTTACCGAAAGAACCAAGAAGATGAATCCCTGCAGTCACGAAAGCTTTAAATCGAAAAAAAAACATCAATGTATTAAGCATATGCACCCGCGATTCCCAATGTAAGGGGACAAAGCGAACCCCCCCCCCCCCCCCCCAAATATAGAGTCAAACTCCGCCTATGGACCCGCCCCTTCTTCCTGGACATCTGTGAAAAAGAGCTTGAAAGCTCATCGGATTCCTCTCCATGGATAAATACAGATTCTGATTCCTCTTCTCGGGGTCCTCTGCCTAACAACGGTGACAACCACTGCCCCCGCTTTTGATCGTTCAGAAATTCTTATTTTTAAATCTTTTATATTAAGTTCGCTTGTTTGCTTGCTTGCTTGCGTGCTTGCTTGCTTGCGTGCTTGCGTGCTTGCTTGCTTGCTTACGACCGTGCAAATATTTCGGTCGTTTTTTAACCCACTTCCCGTGATCCAATCGAGCTGACATTTTCCACACAGACTCGTTGTGCCAGACAATTAATGTTCGTGAAAAAAAATTCCCAAAATTTTACACTTTTTAGGCAAATTTTTTTTTATTTTACATATATTCAAATAGAACTCATTCATCGCTTTGGCTGAACGTCACAGTATAAGAGCCCAGAGCGTAACCCCTCCACAGGCCGTGGTGGAGTAGCGCAGTTGGTAGCGCCCTCGCTTCCCATGCCAAAGGTCGCGGGATCGATCCCCGCGTCCTCCACAGGCGAATATATTTTTAAATCCTTTATATTAAGTTCGCCGCCACGCATATAAAGGATTTATAGTGAAAAACTTTGTTTTTACGGGTTATACTTATTACATCCTTTATATTAAGTTCGCTTGCTTGCGTGCTTGCGTGCCGGCTTGCTTGCTTGCTTACGACCGTGCAAATCTTTCGGTCGTTTTTTAACCCACTTCCCGTGATCCAATCGAGCTGACATTTTCCACACATACTCGTTGTGCGTGACAATTAATTTTCGTGAAAATTTGTTTCCAAAATTTTACACTGTTTAGGGGAAACAAATTAAATATTTAATTACCAATTGCTTAATGCTGGCAGACAATCATCTGACCCATAGGTGGCAGCCATCTCAAGCCAGAGGACGAGAGGACTCTAGCCGCCACGCATATAAAGGATTTAGAGTGAAAAACTTTGTTTTTACGGGTTAATTTTTTAGATGTCCACCCAGGCTACTCCCGAAGCTATCCACCGGTTCAGATCACAGCCTCGACGCGAAAGCGTAAACATTTGCCGATAGACTCCACCACCAAAAACAAAGAAGCAGACCGCAATATCTCCTACAGCATCAATATCTCACGTAAGCCCACAGTGCATTGTAGTAGGTTTTTACCCTTTTAAACTGGTACAAAACTGACACCTTTATTCAAGGCATCATGTTTGCAATAACCACAACACAAGTAGTCAAAAAAGCAAGCAAAAAGAAGCAACTCTGATAATGATAATAATATGCACTGTCCTTTAAGTTGATTGGTCCACACCCGAGACGGCTTTCTTTAGAGCCTAGTCCCCATTGGTGTTGGACCAGATGACACCAGAAGGCGCACTGTGTTTGAGTTGTACGCCTTCTGGTGTCATCTGGTCCAACACCAATGGGAACTAGGCTCTAAAGAAAGCCGTCTCGGGTGTGGACCAATCAACTTAAAGGACAGTGCATATTATTATCATTATCAGAGTTGCTTTTGCTTGCTTTTTTGACTACTTGTGTTGTGGTTATTGCAAACATGATGCCTTGAATAAAGGTGTCAGTTTTGTACCAGTTTAAAAGGGTAAAAACCCACAGTGCATGTTAATAAGCCTTGGTGATGAAGGCGGCGGCGTGAAACCAGTCGACTTATTCAAGTAGAAGACTGGCGCGTGTCCAACATCAAGTGTTTTGAGGCCACGGCAATTTTAAACAGCGTATGCATTTTTTTTGTTGACCGTACAAACGCACGTCCTTGTAATCCTCGGTCAAGTTGAAAAAGGGGCTTTTGTAAAAGTGCAGTTAGTGAGAACCCTTTATAGACAACACAGCACATGACAGAATGGTCTTGTCAGCACCACTGATAGCCAAGCCATATTTGTTTTTCTAGTGCTGGAGCTGACTGCAGAGTGCACGCGTTGAGTCCCTGGATGAGGGCATCCCCACGCTGTGGATTTTGGGGGTTGTTTCGCTGGTCAATGGAGGTTGAAGGCGGTTAGCATAGAAGTACAGTACAACAATGCATTTTGCTGCACTGCCCTATGCTGCCCACCACGTAGCCCCATGTACAAGTAGCCCCGCACAATGCCTAGTACTCCTGTTACGTTGAGGCCAACCGATGGTCCCAACTATTCCAAGATGTCCCGCCAGCGTGGAAGAGTAGGCAAAATTACTATCCAGAGGGGTTTTATAGAGCTCCCTCCAGTGGAGGAATTTCCAACAAGCAGTGATGTGAGCAAGCAATGGCAGGGCTGCAACTTTATCTTTTAACAACCATTGGGAGACTAAAAACAGGTTCAGATACCTTGTTTCCTTTGGGCCTATTCATCGTGCTAAGGAATTAACACTCGGTTTTTTGTTGTTGATGTTGTAACGATAGCACGTGACGATAAATGTGCCTCCCACGCATTCACAAACACATCTTCTATGCAGAAATGTGGAATTTCCTACAGCAACAGATGCAAAGGTGCACAGGCTGACGGATATAAACAGTCCAGGGCACCGTTCCAAAACACACACCTCGACTCAAGTGCCAGGTTTTCCGATCCAATTCCAACACAAAATTAACCGACTCCGCTTTCAGTAATAAACATTATGCTTCGACGAGCACGCATTAGGAGCGTTTTCCCTCCAAGCAAATTAAACACATCTAAAAAAATCGCATTACTGCACCATGATTTAGTGTCAATCTGGACCATCGCCAGCAGAGCAAGTTTAACCCCTCCCTTGGCCCATCCGCTGTAGAAAGAAGACGATAAACCCCCCACCCCTATCCCCACCTCTCCACCCACCCTCCCACCATTCCTCCACCCACCCTCCCACTACCCCTCCACCCACCCTGCCAACTGTGGGGGGGGAACTGCTGCCCATCGGAGTGCAAAACAAGGGCTTAATGGTTGCCTGTTGTTTTCTATGCTAAACGAGGCGTGCACCAAGCCACAGATGGGCACTAAATCGGGCATCCACTTCAGCGATTTCCCCGTGAAACGGTGAGCGCCGTAATGACGGTCCTACACATCCTGAAACTTTTTGACGCGCAGCACTGCCATAGTTTTTTTTATTTAAACAAATGCATCAACGCTCGTGGACGAATTACATTAATAATAATTTAAACATTTCGGTGATTCGCGCCATGCTTACAACACAACGACGATTTGCAAAGGGGGCTACGTTTCACCGAGGGATGTAGATCGCCAGCAAGGGTTGATGTTGCTATGTGCGATTACCCAACTGCCCGACTTAAGGTAATAATTTTTCAAACTTGGAACATTTGGAACGCGCCGTCGCACATGGCCTCTTGTTTTGTTGTTTTCATATCCGTGGTCCACTGTGAGACGGACAAAGTGTATACACGGTTCATACACCTGTGCAATATTAACCAGGGTGGCCACTGGGCTCCAACCACGAACCTCTGCCACAAACGCCAAAGACGCGCTCCCGCTCAGTCACACATTCGCCGATGTGCGCATGCTTACAATGCGGAGACTTTTAACATTTGCAAAAGGGACCAAAAAAGGTTACGGCTTTAATATCCTTTGCGTGGTTATAGATGGTGCTCGTATAGTTCACCAAGGTTATGGATTAATTGTAGCGAGGTGTTAATCATCAGTACCAGCCAGGTGGCTCAGTGGTAGCGCGAGCTGCAGTCTAACACATTCCTGCGGAGGGAGCTGGTAGGAACGTTGGGTTGCTCGGTCAATGGCCAGGGTCAACGGCGGCGTGGTGCTTTCCGCAAATATGGCCGACTGTGAGGGTGGGCACAAGCCGGCGTGAGTAGGTTAAACGTTGAGTTTTATAAGGGCACCACGGGGTGACCAGCCCCTCCCCACCCAGCCCCTCTCCACCTTCCCCTCTCCACCCAGCCCCTCCCCACCCTCCCCTCTCCAATAAGATTGGATAACGAATAATAAAATCCCCTCCCCTCCTACTGTATATTTTCACGGCGCTAAATTTTGTGCTAAGGGGTGCATCGCATCGTATCGGATGACAGCTCCAAAATATGATGTCACAGACACCGCTTCTGAAATCCCTCGCCCGAACTGAGCGATCAGAGAACGTGGCGAGATTGAGGGGGCCTTCATCCAGCAGTGGTTTGAACATTGCTGATGCAAGTGATGGATTTATCGGAAAAGCGACAATTCCATGCCTCCCACCCCGCAGCAATTCTCGAAAATAATTGAACATTCCGCGCGGTGAAAATCTCTAAGAAACTTCTGAGAGCCTTTATCAGACGTTGTAGATGGATTATCCTTCTTTTTAAGATTGTTAACTCAGGAAAGTCTTACCGAGGGTCCTGCCAATGTTTCTCAGGCGGAGCAATGCTGCTGCTGTGTACTTCCGATGTAATAATTATTTGCGTGTTATTCTTCAGCATTGGGATATTTTTGGGCCAACACCAGTTATATTAATTTTATGGGTATTTTTTTGTTCTAGATTTGAAGCTTTCGTGATTGCAAGGATTCAGTAAAGTCACGTACAGTTTACTGATAGACAGCCAGTTTTGTTTTATCATATTTAGCTTCTTTTTAAATGCTTTATATTAAGTTCACTTGCTTGCTTGCGCACTTACGACCGTGCAAATTTTTCGGTCGTTTTTTACCCCACTTCCCGTGATCCAATCGAGCTGACATTCTCCACACAGACTCGTTGTGCGTGACAATTAATTTTCGTGAAAAAATTTTCCCCAAATTTTACACTTTTTAGAAAAAAAAAGATATTTAATTACCAATTGCTTAATGGTGGCAGACAATCATCTGACCCATAGGTGGCAGCCATCTCAAGCCAGAGGACGAGAGGACTCTAGCCGCCACGCATATAAAGGATTTATAGTGAAAAACTTTTTTTTACGGGTAAATTTTTTTCACACACTGGTTTACTGCTTTAAGTTTTACCTACCCAGCAACATAGCAAAGGGCTGTTTCATCTACATATCAAAGGCTCAGTCCCATTTACAGCAGCCGCACCTTAACAACTCTGGCACCTCCCAGTTCAACCAGTCTACACAACAAAGGCTCATTCCTAACAGCAGCCTCAGCCGCACCAACCTCACAATAATAATACAAAACTCCGATCCAGGTGCCTGCCTTGGCTCCTCCCACCCTCAACCAGTATATATACAAGGACGGGTCTCTTAGAATTTCTCTTACTTGATACAGCAATCGTGCTGTGACGGTTCCACCTGAAGACGGAAGCTTGTGTTGCCTCTGAAACGTCGTGATTTTTATTTTACTTTTATTAATTTTAATTTTATTTTTTTACCTACATGACTTTACCCAAAAAACTTAAGAGTATTATTTTTTGCTTGCTATTGGAGGAAGCCAGGGGACCCGGAGGAATCCCATGCAGAAAGGCACCCAAGTTGGGAATCAAACCCAGGCCCCTTCTTACTGTGAGACACCAGTGTTAACGCTGCACCACCCTGCCAGCCGAGATCACAAGCCAACAATTGCATTCACTCTGCATAATACTTACGTTGACAATGAAACACACACTTGAGTGTTTTAATGGAAATCGAGCCACTTTGGAGAAAAAATATGTAGTTTTTTTTATTGCTGTATTCTGCTCCACTGAGGCATGGCAAATATGTTGCAGATTTGCAGTAAGCTATTAAACAACCATTTTTTTTACTTAGCAAGCCCAATAAGATAAAACAAATTCCAAAAGAGACAAGTAAAACTGCCTTTTAAATAGATACAAATGCTCCTAATTGTTGAACATGTCTTCGATGCTACTTAAGTAAGTAAAAGTGTGCAACACAATATACTGCGCATGAAAATTGGGGAATATAGCGATAGGGAAGGCAAAATATGACAAGTTGTATTCCGATGTACTGGGCAAGTGTGGCCCCTGCAATTTGCACGCTCTCACACCACTGCCGCCTTCCACTCGAGCGAACTTTAGGCTGTATTTAAGCCTAACTCTTGCCACTTTGATCACACGTGTGCTGGAATAAGGTGGGGGCGCGCCTACGCCTCGGCCCAACCTCCTCATCCTCCTCCTCCTCGCACGCGACCTGCCGATCGACTGGGGCGTTCCCATTTACACTACTGGGCGAACAGCGGTGGGATTGAACAAAGTTGCACCCCATCTTCTCAACTTCCATGCCGGAAGGTCGAATGATAGATCTGGTGTGTAAGGTGGCGCTCATCACACACAAAGTGCTCGCCACAAATGAACGCAATACCTCGCTTGATCTCGTCAAAGAGCATAAACCACCATCACGCAAACTCCGGTCATCCTCGCAGTAGCGGCGTTTGGCTAACCGTCGAACAAATACGGTCTCAGCATCGCGCGCTTTCAGATGCGCTCCTGCGGAAGTCTGGAACACTTCTCCTTCCGATGTTAGGTAGCCAATGGGACTATGCACTTTTACATCTAGATTTAACATTTATTTCTTTAGAACTGGTTTTTGTGTTTAGCTTGTTGTCTTTCCCCAGCATCTACAATTAGCACGGATGGCTACGTACGGTGCAAAGGAAGTTCAACATACATACAATGTGCTAACCATTTTCACACGGCAGCGCCTCAATGCGCACTACGAATGTGCAATGTTGGTTTTATATATCGCTTGTAAAGTATGCATAACGCTTCTTTAGTGATTGCACGACCTTGTATATCAAACCAATTGCAATTACATTCATCGTCCAGGTTAACAGTGCTGCCGGAATGCACAGCATTGTGGGCACGTTGTTTGTATATTTACCTACTTGATCTATTTACAGAATTAGATAAAAAAAGACGAATGTACGAATGACCTCAACAGGCAGAGGAGACGTTTGAATACAAAGTGAAGAGTTAAAACACGAGTGTGTGTTTTGTAATGGTGATGTGTTTATGTATATAAATACACACGTAAAAGATATTCCACTTCAGGGTGTCTCATTGCTTTAACTCATTTCACCAATCAGACAAAACCCTCTCCCGTTGGTGTAATTCCGAGGCAACATTAAAGAGAAGCTATTTTCAACAACCCTTTCCATGAAGAAGTTTAACTCGCTTCTACAAAGTAGCACGACGTTGAAATTGCCTTGAGAAACGAATAGGTTTAGAGTTTATGGCTTTTATTTATAATTAAACCCATAAAACACACACGCACCTGCTAGTTAAAGAAAAAAAATAACATGATAGAGGTTAATTTCCTTCATTTGCGATGGAATATGACAACAGTAAGAATTTTTTTTTCCTGTCGATTTTTATATTATGAGCATTCAGTGAATGATTAAAAAATATTTTTCGATTTAAAGCTTTCGTGACTGCAGGGATTCATCTTCTTGGTTCTTTCGGTAAAGTCATGTAGAAGGAAATAATAAAATAATAAAAATAAAATATATCAAAATAATTCTCACGACGTTTCGGCCACAACGCAAGCAGCCGTCTTCAGGTGGAGAACAGGTCTGTCAAGGTCTGTCAAGGAGACATACCTGTTCTCCACTTGAAGACGGCTGCTTGCGTTGTGGCCGAAACGTCGTGAGAATTATTTTATTATGTTTTATTTTTATTATTTTATTATTTCCTTCTACGTGACTTTACCGAAAGAACCAAGAAGATAAAAAAATACTCTAAGATTGTCTGGAACCAATAACGAGCTAGAAGAGGTACATTGTGTGAATAATCATCCAGTGTGATCATTATATACGCTGGCGATACGAAAATAGCTTGCCATTTTTAATCCAACGTTCAAAAGCTTTGCCAGTCTTAGAAGATCCTTCGTGGTGTCACCTTCACACCTTTGATCCATCAGTGACGCCCTTTGCTCACCTCCCGTGACACCCTTGCACTAGGAGGTGCCTCGCATTTGTCACGTGGCTCCCAAAGTTTCGTTGCTATCCAGTCCATCTCCTGACGTCTGTATTTTGTGATGACGAACTCCAGTTGATTTAATCACCCTTCTCCCCCTCTCGCCAACAGAGAAGACCTTGAGCGTGTCTTAGGACAACAATTTGAAAAACCGGGGTGACAGCACGGGCCGAGCGGTTGCGTGGCCACAGCTAGTTGGCAGAGCTTCACGTTTAGAATCTGGCAAGCCGCCGTGGTAAATACTACAGGTGCATTAAAGATCCGGTGACTTCATTTGATTACGGAAAGGCCGTTGTGTACGTATGGATGTGTGTTGAGCTTCTTCCCGTGCTAATCAGAGGTGCTGGTGTCATGATTAAAATTTGGTCAATTTGCAAAAATTCTTCTGAAATTACGTAGTTGCACGTGTTGTGGTAAAGTGTGGGCACCCCCGTCTCAAGACGTCAGGCGAGCGTGGAAGAGTAGGCCAAAATTACCCTTCAAATTAACCTCTCGAGTGCTCTGCTCGTGGAGGCTCTTCCGCCAATAGACGCAGATTTACGTGGCTTGACCTTTTATCTTTTACTCATCATCATCATCAGGTGTTTATTTTGAAGGGAGGGATTGTCATGGTAGAGTTCACAGGTGTCAGATGCTCTTGCGTTTTGCAGCAGGGTTTAGAGCCTTTGCCAGTGTCTTATTGGTTATTTCGGTAAAGTCACGTAGAAGGGAAATAATAAAATAATAAAAATAAAACATAATAAAAGACAATTCTCACGACGTTTCGGCCACAACGCAAGCAGCCGTCCTCAGGTGAAGAACAGGTCTGTCGGAAAGACAGCAGTCTGAATGAACCAAGAAGATGAATCCCTGCAGTCACGAAAGCTTTAAATCGAAATCCTTTTCCAGTGGTTTAAGGTTGAGAATGGCGCAAGGGCACGTCTAAATAATGGTACGGGTCACACCTAACTCTATCAACAGTGAATGGGAAGATACCAATGATAAAAACAATAAGCCATAAAATAAATTGTTAAGAATCTAATAGAGCTGAAGAAGCAATATTAAGACTTGGATGGATGAGGGTAAGTGTATGGGGAACCAATTAAAGCTTGCCACGATATGGAACCTGGGAGGAGGCAGCTTGGTGGCTAGGAGATGTTTACTACCTCGCCTGGTATACAGGATGTCTTGGGTTCGATCCTGACACATGACGACACCTGCTGCTGTATATTTGAAGTCTGCGTCTCTCTCTCATCATCATCACGGTGGCTAGGAGATGTCAATTGCCACGCCTGGTATACAGGCGGCATTGGGTTCGATCCTGACACATGGCGACACCTGCTGCTGTATATTTGAAGTTTGCGTCTCTCTCATCATCATCACGGTGGCTAGGAGATGTTAACTACCACGCCTGGTATGCAGGAGGTCGTGGGTTCTATCCCGACCCAGACACCTGCTGTATTTTGAGTTTGCGTGTTCTCCCCATGGTCATTTGGATTTTTCTCTGAGTCCTCTAGTTTTTCCCTTCACATTTATAATCCACATGCGTTTAGAGTATATTGGCTGCGATACATTTCCACGTAATAAGCCACTTCGTTGGGCTATTATTTGTGACGAGTTCGCTTCTGAAAATCAGCTATATAACTCAGTGGTCAATTAAAAATAGTTTAGTTTAGTGTCAAAGCACTGAGTTGGCACCAATGAGATTCTGGGTTTATGTCTAGACTTCAGCCACCCACAACTAAAACATGTTCTCAAAAGTAGCAAGCTTATCGCCTCAGCGCAGACACCAGACATATGCAAAAACATCGTTTGATTGCCATGCCACAAACACTTTTCGAGCGGCAAATCAAATACGTATCATCTGTGGCCAGGTCGCTTCTGAAATAGAGCTCTGCAAGTGCAGTGGGCCTTATATGATAAAAAAAGTTTAGTTTTATCTTATTGGTTCTTTCAGGTAAAGTCACGTAGAAGGGAAATAATAAAATAATAAAAATAAAACATAATAAAATAATTCTCACGACGTTTCGGCTACAACGCAAGCAGCCGTCCTCAGGTGAAGACCAGGTCTGTCGGAAAGACAGCGTCTTTCAGCGTCTTTCCGACAGACCTGTTCTTCACCTGAGGACGGCTGCTTGCGTTGTGGCCGAAACGTCGTGAGAATTATTTTATTATGTTTTATTATTTTCATTATTTCCCTTCAACGTGACTTTACCGAAAGAACCAAGAAGATGAATCCCTGCAGTCACGAAAGCTTTAAATCGAAGTTTAGTTTTAGTTTAGGAGAGTGCATACTTCATGGGAATCACAATGACCTGCCCCTACTAAACATCTTTTGAAAAGAGCTTCATAGCTGATCGGATTCCTCCAGTTAAAAAAAAAATTCTCACTATGACATCATGGGGCCGGTGGGTGTGAGGGGGGGGGGGGCTGTGGGGTGTGGGTTGCTCTTAATTGTGTTCCAGTTAGTCTATAAGTCCAGAAATAGCCATCTGCCAGCCAGTATGTTCATGCGCATTCACGTGAATCGAGAGCCACTTTAGTAAAACCGTGGACACTTCACACTACCAGTGCTGCTGCCCTCTTGCCAGTTAAAAAAAAAACACATGGTACGACTTGGCAGAATTGGATCGCGGTGGCGAAAATGAATGTCATCTCCACTCTATCCACAAAGCTATTTCGCAAGAGTTAAATGGAGCGTCGCGTTAGCGTTCCCGAAAGCGTATTACGGGGCCGCACAAGACATGTCGGTTTTTTTTGTTTGGTTGTGAATCATTCATCGTGAAAAAAGGTATACGTTTAATAATAGATATAATTTAACATGCATATTTTATATTCAAGAGTGTGCAGTAGCATGCAAATGGCATATTAAGTACATATATAAAACACACACGCCGTCTAAATATTTGATTAAAATATATAAATTGCATGTGCCTGCCGCCATTCAGCAATTTCGAGGCAGGATTGGTGGATCGTACGAAGATGATCGTGAACCCCAGGATGTAGAACACCTCCTAGGCAGTTGGGTGGCCAGGAGATGGCAATAAGCACGATGATGTCCTGACTAATCCGTGCAGTTTTAGGTTGTATCGCTTCACACCAGAGGTCGCAACCGGGTACCCGATACCCGTACCCCGTTTGCGACCCTGGTGCGGCCGGGTACAGGTACGGGTAGACCGTGAGTCACTGGTGAGTAACCGTTTGTCACTCATTTCCCAACGTCTTGTCTCTTCTGACAATTCAAGTTCCTAGAATCAACCCACCCGCGCCTGCAACATGGCTTCATTCCAGAGGTCGCAATCAGGTACCCGATACCCGTACCCTACCCGCCGTACCCGGCCGGGTACGGCGGGTAGGGTACGGGTACGGCTGGGTACGGGTACCCGTTTGTGACCCTGGTGCGGCCGGGTACGGGTAAGGAATCAAAACCCACTTGCGACCTCTGCTTCACACCCATGGGCTCTCTCTGCCTACTCTGGCTTCCTATCGAATGCAAAATAGAAGCATTCTGATTACGATACACTTTTGAATATAAGTGCTCGGGTTTTCCTCGTCGAATAAAACGCGTCTTTTTCTTTTTTTCTCACGTATAAATAAATTGTCCTCTATTGGATATCTGGAAGTGTTCTTTGAAACTGTCGTAAAAATACAGAGATGATTAAGGACCGACTCTCGCAGTAAGAGTATGTAGTATTGCAAATACATATTCAACACGTATTTTATATTAAATATATGTATTGCTTGTATATTACTGCCTGCCATAACCTCGGATTAACATAAACGCCCCTGCAATCCAAAAAATGAAGGCATATGCTTTGAGAGAACACACTTTCTACAATATTTCTCAGCGGTGTATGCAGGAATAACATTACACTTCTAACAGTCCACGCAGGATGATTCCTGCATAAACATCAATTCTCCCAACGTTATGATCCCCATACATTTTAAATCGGCTTCGAACAGAGAAATAGGGCATGCAAGGTTTGTGCAACGGAATGGAATTCTATTGCGATCATAATGTGAGCCTAGCTTGATTCAGCCATGGCTATGCTTCGCTTAGCAAAACCTCACAAATTCCAGATGGCCATAGTAGCAATTACCGCGAATTCAAAGCTGCCCGAATCAATATTGAAATGCATTTTCAATTGCTATCGTGCGGAATTGCCCTGATTCCACCGCGATCATGGTATGGTATGGCATTCAGGAAAACAACGTGGGCCCTGCATGGCCTAATGTAATCTCCCTTGCTCGGTATGCAAGAGGTCGTGAGTTCAATCCCAATCCCAACCCCTCTATGCCTGTATGTTTAGAGTTTGGATGTTCTCCCCGTGGATTTTTTCCCGGCTCCTCCACATTTAGAATCAAAGTGCGTTTAGAGTATTTGGCTGCTATAAATGTCCCCATGATAAGCCACTTCATTGAGCTATCATTTGTGGCTAGGTTGCTTCCGAAATAGAGCTATATGATTTATTGGGCTTTTACCTGGTATATATATAAAAAAAGTTTAGTTTAAAATGTCCTGGTGGAAGGCAGGCCTGGGTATGCGCCTCGCTCGTGTACACTCGTGGGTGAGAATGCTGCTGGTTTATTCTAAAGCGAACGTTCACGTGGTATTCCGATGATTAAGAAGTGGCATTTTTCCCCAACATGTGAGGCAAGACCTTCCTAAACGAACGCCTCGAGACTCGATGTAAATTTTCTAGACACAAATCATGCACGGACGCCTATTATTGATTATGTTGTAGTGCTGTCAGATCCCTTCATTAAAATGTAATTTCTGTAAAAAAAAAAAAGAGACGTCGTTTGGAAATTGCTCTGTTGGAATTAGCAGCACAATTAGAATACATTTAATCTGCTGGTAATTGCGAAGCGTAATGCCGTACGCTGCTCTGCGGAGAATGTAAGGCGAAAAAAGAATGGGATCTTGCCGAGGTGCTCCGTACCACTGTAAGGAGTCCTTTTCATTCCAAGATAAGTCAATGTACTCATTGTGTACGCCACCACCACACCGCACGCGCCCCACGTGTGAAAAACTGAGAAAAGACAAGAGGAGTGTAATTCATTTGACACTTTGGAAATTGCTTTCGTAATAAGCGTTTTGTAAGATGGAAAGATTCTGATAATACCTTTCCCCCTTTAAATGGGGAGCAGATTTTTATCCGAGATGATTTTAAGGCAAGAATATCTGAAGATGTGCACACTCGCACACCACGTTGCCTCTAACAAGACAAAGATCTCCTGTACAGCCTTAACAGACTGTTAGGGCAAGTGCTGTTAGTGAGTACTTTTATCAGCCAGCACAGCACACGAGGGGGTAGGTGGCCACCACCAAACCCTCTGTCTCCCCAGTGGTCGATGTTTACATACCAGACCACGCACTTATTTGAGGCTGAGTCGACCAGAACCGGTTCAGATAGTTGCCACTGGCGTTGGCCATGAGCGGGAATTGAACGCATGAACATGCACACTCTGTCAAGTACACTATACAAGATTGGGCGGTGGTTCAAATTCATAGTTTTGGCAATGTATTACATTGCCAAAACTGAAAACTAAATCTTGACTGAAAGCTTTCGTGACTGCAGGAATTCATAATATTATGTGAACCTATCTACGTGACTTTACCAAAAGACCCAAGAACCTGAAGACTAAACTTTTTATTTTATTTTACCAGAACCACTGGAGCTATGTATCTGCTTTCAGAAGCGACCTGGCCACAAATGAAAGCTCAACAATGTGGCTTATCACGTGGAAATTTATAGCAGCCAAATACTCTATGCAAGTTTCTAAATGTGAAGGGAAAAATTAGAGGACCTGGAGAAAAATCCACGCGACCACGGGGAAAACATGCAAACTTCAAATATACAGGCATCAAGGTCGGAATCTAAGCCACGACCCCCTGTAACCCAGGCGAAATAGTTAACATTTCGTCACCGTGGCGTCCCATAATCACTCGTCATACAAATTGTTGAATTAAGTAAATTACCATCATAAAACGAGATAACGACACTTGGCATAAAATTTGCAGTTATTAAGCCCACTTCATGGGATGCAGTTATACACATTAGCACACAGCGGGAGCTTAATAAAAGGACCATGTCCAATGGCCCATATTAGGCAAGAGAATAATCCTGTAATTATCCATCCAGAGAGAAAATGCACGGACTGCATTTGTGAACACGCGTTCTCAGACCACAGTGGTCCGTGCCCATGCTGTGGAACTTGCTGTGTGTGATTGTTGGCGATTAAAATCAGCAAACATCCCATGGAGGGCATATGAAGGAACGGTAATGTGTGTTATACGTGCGGATGACATTTAACCAACTGTTAGCAGAACCTAATTTGAAACTAAAGTTTTTTTTTCATGGAGTCAAACATAATCGTTTTTTTTATCACTCTTAAAATTAATTTTCTTGGCCTACGAAATAGACTGAAAGCGCAACACTTGACGGCAGTATAGATGTATTACTTTACACATTTGAACATATTGGCCGTACAATGGTGCATGGTAACACATTCTTGCGGAGGGAGCTGGTAGGAACGTTGGGTTGCTCGGTCAATGGCCAGGGTCAACGGTGGCGTGGTGTATTCGGCAAATATGGCCGACTGTGAGGGCGGGCACAGGCCGGCGTGAGTAGGTTAAACGTTGAGTTTTATAAGGGCACCACGGGGTGACCAGCCCCTCCCTACCCAGCCCCACCCCTCCCACCCCCCACCCAGCCCCACCCTCCCCACCCAGCCCCACCCTCCCCTCCCCTCCCAGCCCCTCCCCACCCTCCCCTCTCCACCCAGCCCCACCCCTCCCATTTTTGGATGCACGACGGACAGACGGACACAATAATCCCCTGTGGGCTGGTGGAACCAGGTGGTTCCTACCAGTATAAATAAACTCGTTAAAAAAGGCGTTTTTAAAACAACGGCTTTATTTTAAAGTGCACTAAAAAGTAAAGAACTCGATTGGACAACGGGCAGTGGACGACATCGTGACCACAAGAGACACGTGGCACCTGCCTCTTGGGCGAGGCGATTCCAGAGTTTAGGGACCGCGGCGTTTTTGACCTGCCCACATGAATATATAATTAATACGCCGTCCATACAAAATGTAAATTGCTTTAAAAGAGGCAATTGATGAATTGATGGCGATTTTGATACAGGCATGCATTATCACCGAATCTGAGCACGTGTGAAAAATTTGGAATTCACTGGCAAACAGGAAGTAGGCTCTTTGGTTCTTTGGGTAAAGTCACGTAGGTATGAAATAAAATAAATCACGAAGTTTCGATCGCAACACAAGCGGTCGTCCTCAGGCGTAAAAAAATATAATCCAGCCGTGGAACTGCTGAACCAGCGAGAGAGCTGTTACAACAATATGTTATATATGTGGCGATGGGCAAGCAAGCGGGGTCTGAGCGGTAAAGGAAGTAGACTAAATTTCGATAACAAGATTTAACCACGACAAACATAGGAGTCTGGTTAAGTAAAACCGTTGAAAAAATAGCGACATTTTCGCAATTATTGTTTTATTTTCCCGAGATTCGCAACCCCGGGCGGAAAATCTTGTGGTGGTGGTGGTGGTGCGACAAAATCAGATCTCGCGATGTCGAAGCAGTCGGAAAGTGAATGTTACGAGCAGCTGAACATGAAGAAGCTTCTCGGTCTGTTGCCGTAGAGCAGCAATTCACACGGACACTTTTCCCGTGTTCCAGAGGCAAGATTTGACTCCTCGTGACCGAGACTTGGTCGGACGGTTCCTCGATTCAACGGACCCAAGTCAACGGCCAATATTGACCTTTTAAAAAAAATCAAGTCTCAGAAGACTAAATAAACATTCGAATCGCATCAAACTTGTCGATGACAGGGTCATTAAAAA
Source organism: Lethenteron reissneri (assembly GCF_015708825.2). NCBI lineage: Eukaryota > Metazoa > Chordata > Hyperoartia > Petromyzontiformes > Petromyzontidae > Lethenteron > Lethenteron reissneri. The sequence goes on along the minus strand of NC_083833.1, from coordinate 3,584,341 downwards.
ATTGAACCCCCAACAAAGATGTTTTTTTTATTCCTGCTTCAGCAGTCCACCTGCTGTATTTTTTCACCTGAAGACGATTGCTTGTATTGCGATCGAAACGTCGTAATTTTTATTATTTAATTTATTCTATCTTCGTCACTTTACCGAAAGACCCAAAGAGTATGAATTCCTGCAGTCACGAAAGCTTTAAGTCACATTTTATTTTATTTTGGACTGTTGTATGCGGACCGGTGTGTTATGCTCAACCGGCGCACCGCCAATACGTCCATATATACCAGATGTCCTGGCAAGCCAGTGGTGTGATCTAATACACAGCAAGATATATTCATTTCGAGTATGCACACTCATTTTCAAGCGTAGCATGAATTACAGACTGTACTTCTCCCCCCCCCCCCCCCCAGTGGAAGAGGTTGCGTCAATTTGTAACAAAGAAATGCATTCGCCGTGGGAGACTTGAACCTGCGTTTATTGCCGCTGCCGTTACAGTACCAGAGCGTGAATCACGGAATTATCTCGCGGGTCCCGGTTACATTGCGGCTGCATAACAACGGGGTTATGAAATACTACATTTTCTTCCCGTGACACCTCGCGCATACATCAGACGCACTAAACCGTTCGACCCTGAATTATTCATATCATTTCGTAGACACATTTATGCCAGTTAAAATCGAATGCAATGCTCGTGTGTAATGTTTTAGGACTGCCTAGCCCACCCACTGAACCGAGTAAGCCTTTTATTGCAGAAGCAAAGAGAAGTCACACGGGGAACACATTCTGGACATGAGTTTGGCTTGGGCCGATGTTGCAAACAACTTAAAATTCAGAAAGTTACCAAACAAACCACAACAGAAATTCACCCGATGCCATTAGGGAGTAGACCTTCTGAAGTCATTAAAATAATTTCACACGGACACTTTCGCCCAAGCGGGTTGACGCACAGATTCCTCTAATCGCTACGAAGCCTGCATCATTTCGTCTTACAGTCAGAGTCTCGAGATTATGTCGTCAATCGCCTTGACAGCATTTTTGCCACGAGGGTGACCCACCCCCCCCAAAAAAAAAACATTGGTGGAATGCCCTCCCGCGCAAGGCGAGTGCTCGAGAGCTCTTACAGAGGGCATCGTGGCCAACTCTTCCACGCCGGCGAGGTGTAGTCCAAGAAGGGGTACTCACACTTTACCCCACCACACGTGGCCTTCAGATCGGGTGAACTGTTGGTGGTGCACTGGACAAAGGCGGGCACCCAACGCCCTCGTGTGCTGTGCTGGCAGTCATAGGTGCTCGCTAACGGCACTTGCCCTAACAATACTTGAATGTCTTCTTGGTTCTTTCGGTAAAGTCACGTAGAATGGAAATAATAAAAAAATAAAAATAAAACATAATAAAATAATTCTCACGACGTTTCGGCCACAACGCAAGCAGCCGTCCTCAGGTGAAGAACAGGTCTGTCGAGAAGATAGAGTCTTCATTCAGACTGTCTTCTCGACAGACCTGTTCCTCACCTGAGGACGGCTGCTTGCGTTGTGGCCGAAACGTCGTTAGAATTATTTTATTATGTATTATTTTTATTATTTTATTTTTTCCATTCTACGTGACTTTACCGAAAAAACCAAGAAGATGAATCCCTGCAGTCACGAAAGCTTTAAATCGAAAAATATTTGAATGCTCTATACGGATCTGTGTCTTTGTCCTGTGTGCAAGTGTTGCACAACTGCCATGCCAGAATATGGAACCAGCCATGTCTGGATTGCAATGAGAGTGTGCTAACGATTACGCAATAGCAGCCTGCAATCACAATCCCATGACAATAGCATAATCTCCATTGACTTTCCATGAAGTGTACTCACTTTATATACCCCAGAAAGGTTGATGGCCTGAGTCGTTCTTTAACGCGAACTTTAACTTCTAAACTGCCCAATTTAAGCTGAACCATACAGCATAAATATAATAATGAACTATTTCCAACATATTTACACACATATTCTTGGTTCTTTCGGTAAAGTCACGTAGAAGGGAAATAATAAAATAAAAATAATAAAAAACAATAAAAATGATCACGACGTTTCGACTGCAACACAAGCAATCATCATCAGGTGTGATGATGATTGCTTGTGTTGCAGTGTATTTTTATTATTGTATTATTTCCCTTCTACGTGACTTTACCGAAAGAACCAAGAATATGAATCCCTGCAGTCACGAAAGCTTTAAATCAAAATATTTACACACGTTTACGAATGCCTACATGCAACACGTAACAACAACAACAAATCCATGGGGTAATATTGATAAAATATATATTAATTAAGTGCTTGCGCATAAAAATTGCCGAAACATCACATCGAAATACAACAAGCGCACGTTTCTTTTAAAGTCTGTGCCCATGAGTGCACGTGACAAATGTTTACCGATTTTTTTCGATGCCAAAAAGAAAGTGGTGTCTCGGGTGTTTTAAGCAAAGGCAGCCTCCCCTTGCTTTGATCTCCTGAATTCAAGGTCGCCGAACCTGGATGTTCACAACTCTTTCAATCGAATCCAATTCAGCGCAGTGAAAGTTAACGGATAAGCGTTTTTTTTCATTTTTCCCGCATACAGCCCGCCCCCCCCATATGTGGTAGGAAACTCACTGAGTCCCGCGGCCATCGTTCTTGATGTCCCGCTCGATATGTTTTGGGAATGCTGCGAGGCTGGGTTTGGGAGTAGAGATTATCTGCGTAAGGTACTAACTACCGTTTAGAGGACAAGGTACGCCTTACCCATAATCAGTGCCTGTTTCCGAAATAATCCTGCTATATAATTGTGCCCTATATTTCGGAAATAATCCTCCTGTATAATTGTGCCCTATATTTCTTAAATAATCCTGCTGTATAATTGTGCCCTATATTTCTTAAATAATCATGCTGTATAACTGTGCCCTATATTTCTGAAATAATGCTCTTGTATAAATGTGCCCTCTCTTTCTTAAATAATCCTGCTGTATAACTGTGCCCTATATTTCTTAAATAATCCTGCTGTATAACTGTGCTCTATATTTCTGAAATATTCCTCCTGTATAAATGTGCCCGAAATTTCTGAAATAATCCTCCTGAATAATTGTGCCCTATATTTCTGAAATCGTGCGCTAAAAGCGATCGTGTTATTTCAACAGAAGCAGATTACATCAGACACTAAAGTAATCAACAATTATGAACACAAAGCACACAGGTAGCGGTAAACACTGCCCTGCATGTTTAACTAAGTTCAATCCCAATCCCATGATGTTATATTCATGTTATTTCTGAATGTGAGGTTTTATTTTTTGTCTTTTTTGCAAAAAAGTCAAGTTACCGTGACTCGGACTCAAATGAGCATCATCAGAGTTCTTTGGGTCTTGCGGTAAAGTCACGTAGATAGGTTGAAAGAAAATAACAAAAAATAACAAAACAAACTACGACGTTTCGATCACAACACAAGCGATCGAATCCCTGCAGTCACGAAAGCTTTAAGTTCATATCATCAGAGTGTTGTGCATCTTTGCGGGTAATCCTGAAAAGTCGCGAAGACGTCACTTTCGAAACACCTTGACAATCTCGATGACGATGCTTCGTGACGATAAGAATTTGGTACTCCGTATTTCCAACGCCGGAGGGTGTTAGTCATGGAGTTATTTCTGGTGCCAATTTCATGATGCACGTTGAGAATCACGCATCTAAACATTGCCAGGTATTTACAAACGCGTGTGCAAACAGAACTGCAGCGTACTGGGATTCGGCGAGTAGGGGGAATTGTTTGCCTCGATTCTCGCGAAGAGAGAGAGAGGCATGTAATTACTGCTCATTTTCTGGTTCATTTGGGGATGTTATTGCCACAGATGGCACAGCTGCGAAAACGGGCTGTGTCTCCCACTGCGCGGAAACGGGGAATTTAAAGCAGGAGTGCCGCGTGTGTTTTCTCTTTGTAGTTTAGCGGTTCTACGGCGAGCTAAGCACGGGGCGCGCGTGTCACAAGCGGCACGTCAGCCATTTAGTGGAAGAGCAAAACAAAAAGTAAATGTTTTATTTAACAAAGTTTAAAAAAAAAATGTAATCATCAACAGACCAAAAGTGGATCAAAACCCGCATCTAAAAATGTATTCAGTTTTTGAACTGAGCGGTACCAATATATCTCATCTTCGAAATGTAAAAGGCGCTGATAATTAATTCATGCACAGTACCCCAATGTATTACTGTATACTGTGTATTGGCACGAAGGCTAACAGAGACTGGGAGAAGCCATCTAAAACTGGGGAAAAGTCGGTGAATAAAATTGTATGAGAATCGGCGATACACAGCAATATCTTTTAATCATTTAGGTTGTGTATTACTTAAACAAAATCTTAAATATGGGTTAGAAGTCAAGTAAAAAAAACAAATGGCAGTCCTTTTTAAATCCTTTATATTAAGTTCACTTGCTTGCTTGCTTGCGCGCTTACGACCGTGCAAAATTTTCGGTCGTTTTTTAACCCACCTCCCGTGATCCAATCGAGCTGACATTTTGCACACAGACTCGTTGTGCGTGACAATTAATTTTCGTGAAATTTTTTTTCCAAAATTTTACACTTTTAGGAATTTTTAAAAAATATTAAATTACCAATTGCTTAATGGTGGCAGGCAATCATCTGACCCATAGGTGGCAGCCATCTCAAGCCAGAGGACGAGAGGACTCTAGCCGCCACGCATATAAAGGATTTATAGTGAAAAACTTTTTTTTACGGGTTCATTTTTTTCAATCCCGTGCAAGATGAAAGCCTCTCGCCACGCCATGTCAGTTATGGGGGTGGAGTGACCATACTTCACCACAATGGTCAATGTGTGGTTAGTCTTCATAAAATGTGCACGATGATGTTTCGTGATTCTGTTTTTGCTATGTGTGGTGCACCACACACAGGCTTCTCCCATTCCATCTCCCCAAGGCCTCTCCCGCAAGAGAGAAGTGTTATACTGAACGCGTTCTCATCTTAAATAAAAGCATTTCAAGGCTGTATTGATCGACACGGGACAGGAATGTACCCATTTGCCCGTTGAGGTTCATTGTTAAGTGATTAAAAATGTATACATTATTCCACGTTAATATTTTTTGTACACCCAATTATAGAACCTGTCGTGTAATGTTCTACAATTTTCTGTTCATTTTGACTAACAATAATATTTTATTTCAACGCATTACTGTATATTAAAAAATGTTTCATATTTAATAATCTGTGTGCAATTGGCCGTCTGCAATCTTTTGAGGATTTTATTGTGGAACTATCACTTAAATATTGTCTGGTGCCTTTGGAAATGAGATGCGACTCCTAGTGAAATAAATTATATTACAAGTTAAAGGTGCAGCCCTGCAATTGCTTGTTCATGCCAATGCTGGTGAAAGGGCTTCCTCTGGAGGGAGCTCTATAGAGAGATCCTCTCGAGGGAATTTTGGCCTACTCTTCCACGCCGACTAAATATCTCAGAAGAGGTGGTCAGTACCCACATTTTACCCCACCACACGCTACTCACCAATCGACTAACTGTGGTACACCAGTTTAAATGTCCGAGTGTACAGAGGGTTTGTTTCAACTGCCACGCCAGGAGTTTGCACCAGTGACCTCTGGACTCTAAGTCTAGTGTGCTGACAATTACTCGACTGAAGCATCTCACGTTATTATTATTTAAACACGATAGCAGCATATTTCAAATTACGTCAAAGTCAAAGTGTCATTGGTGGCAGGCAGTTTCCCCAGACGACATCTCCTGCTCACTTTACACAAAGCGGTCCTTATTTTACTGAACACTGGAGGTGATAATGGCTTGCGATGGCCACAGACAGGGAGTCAAACTCACGATTTTCTGACTTGTGAGTGGAGTCCCATGACCACAGCGCCAGCCTGCCAAACGACCGTACACTTACGGCTCTTTTGTCAATCCACTGCTGGATGAGGGCCTCCTAACGACATGCAGAGACATGGAGTTTACGTGACCACACTTCACTACGCTGGGATGTGAGTGGGTCGGTGAAAGCGGGGAGCATAGACCTGGGATCATAGAAGAATAGCACAACATTGGGCTTTTCTGTCGTGCGCCGCTGCTGCCCACAACATAGCTCCACAGCCTGTTATGCCCGCTTACGCAAGGTCGTCTCCCCCAATGCAAGCCCGATCCAGATGCGCTTCTGCGGCCGTCTGGAATGCCCTTCCTTTCAGTGTTAGGAATCCACTGGAGCTATGCACTTTTCAATCTCGAGTGAAACCGCACTTCTCTGGAACCGCTTTTTGTGTTTAGTTGTTTTTGTCCTTCCCCCGCAACCTCCGATGTGCACGTTTGGCTACGTACGGTGCGAAAGAAATTCAACATACGTACATGCCCGTGAGCGTTCCCCCCAAAAAAGACCAGTCGTAATATTGCACAGAGGTAAAATCGGGATGGCGTGTTCTCCTCTGTGGATTTACAAGAAACAAAAAATAATGATTCCCCGAGCTCCTGTTATTGAGACTGAGGGAGAGGCAAAGCAGAGAGCATTGGCACTCTCGGGCAAGCTTTGCTGAAATTGATTATGAGGATGCTATCGGGGAAAGTGGCTATAAAAGTGAATCCATCAGCAAAAAAAAAACCCAGCTACTATCAGGACTCAATTTGAACGCAGAGCTTGGCCTCAGCGGCGTTTGCGAAGGCTGCAGTGACGCTCTTGGACGAATCCGATAAGGATGTGACGGTTGTGAGCGCGGTGCAGTGTTCGCGTGATGAAAGTCTGCAATTGCAGCATTTGATGAAGGAGGAAATTATAATTAGTATGAAGGTAAAAGTAACGTTGATTATGAGTATCAAATGGTAGTAAGGATGAAGTATATGCAGTGACAGTGATAATCGTGTAGATGATAATGTTGGTGATGGAGATAGTTACAATTATTGTTACAATAATTAAAATTATAATGACGAGACCAATCGTGCCGTTGACAATGATGATGGTTGTCGAGATGCTGTGGTACATGATAACGATGTAATAAACATGATTCAATGATGACAATCGTGTCAAATTAAGAGAATCACCCATCCAGATGGCTATATAATAATATTTTTTAATTAACAATTTTAACTTGCAATGCACCGCACAGAATTCGCTCACTCTCGACCAGAGAGAACAACTCAGAAGCACGTGGAACCACAGACGATGGACAGGTGCCAACAGTTGCCCAAGCTCTGAAATCCTCTATATATTAAGGTCTTATCGGCCAATGTACGTGCTTACATGTGGGAGGAAACTGGAGCACCCAGAGACAACTCACGCATGCGAGGAGGCAACACTTGATCCCAAACAGACGGGACAGATCAATATTGGTCCACTTTTTTTCCGTACACGCCAGGGTATAGCACCTCCTCGACTCAACATTGGCATGAGCCACAAACCCTCCTTGCCTTCACGGAGCGTAGCCACCACTGCCCGAGTCTCAAGCCTTGTTCACGAGGTCCTGCATTGGGATGTTTGGCCAATCTCATAAATGAGCGTTTGGCTTCAGGTGGGAGAAAAAACAGAGTAGCTGGAGTAAACCCACTGATACGAGGGGATAAACACTCAATGCTTCACACTGTTAAATTCAATCTGCTGCTGTAATGACACCTTCTGGTCTGATATTCCCAGGCGGACTCTAATCCACACATGGCCAAGGCTCAACACAGCTTAACCTTTCAACATCTGACAAGATTGGATGCATTCTGGGAGTTTGGTTGGAGGCAAAGTGTTATATGACCTTTTTTTATATAAATATCAAAATTATTGACATGCTTTGCCCGATGAATGCCTCCCAACTCCATTTGGGTTTCTTGATCATACTTCACCACGCTGGTCATTGCGTAGATCTGTACACCACGGGGAAGCATTGCCATCACGGTGCAACTGTGTGTTACTAACTAGACTTTCCTGCGAGACCCAATTAAACCGGCCGTGTGTCACTCATCACGCTAAAACTCTCGGCTGAAACGAGCGATCTAAACGCAAGCCCGTCTGACTCTAGAGTCACCCCTGCAGTGAGTGGCTTAAGAGTGCTGCTTGCGAACGCCAAATGACTTCGGATCAAAGTCAACTTGCGCACTTAAACGTCCGTGCAGAGGGAGAATAAATCAGAATCCGCCTGCCCGCTTGACGGTGATGGTACGGTACTGATCGTCAATCCTTTTGTATTTAATATACCGCAGTCATCAAGAAAGATTGCCACTTGTTTCTCATCGTAACGAAAAAAACAGACCCCCCCCCCCCCATCGTGACCGGGCGAGTTGTGAATTGATCACGTGAAGGAAGAGGCAGGGGTGGATCTAGCAACTTCTCGAGTTGGCGGGGGGGGAGAGTCCCAACATCTCAAGTTTTATAAACAAAGCTCTACGTTACAATAATAATAATGAAGAAACAACAACATTCACCGTATTTTCTCTGGTAAATATCAAATAAACAAAAATGTCCAGGGTCTCTAGGAGGGTGGGAGGGGATGGGGCAATTTCTTCCTCCATGTGAATAAAAAACTACATTTCATAAGGCGCCTTTCAAATTGGTAATCTTCATCACCACTACCCCACCCCCACTCCCATCATCCGAACTACAGGGAAGACGTCGGATGGAGAGGAATGGTGACGAAGGAAGCCATGAAATCAGAAGATGTATGTTGAACCTCTTTCGCACCCTAGGTAGCCAACCGTGATAATTGGGTGTTGGGGAAGGACAGCAATCTAAAACCCAACATCAGTTCGAAAGAGATGAGTTTTCAATCTAGATTTTAAAGTGCATAGCTCCAGTGGCTTCCTAATATCGGAAAGAAAAGCATTCCAGACGGCCGCAGAAGCGCACTCATAGACCAGATTTTGTTCAAAGTTATAAATTGGTTTACGTGTGGCCGGAACGCATATATAATTAACATCATCAGTGAACCAAATAGCGTGCCTCCCATGACATTTGACGGTAATGGTGTGAGAAAGCATGTAATGCCCTCTTCAAGTTACGAGTATTCAAATACAGCATGCAGAATGACTTGATTAAAACTATGACTAAACTATTTTAATTGTACCAGGTAAGACCCGCTGAGCTCTATAGCTCTTTTTTTAGAAGCGACCTGGCCACAAATGTTGGCTCCACCAAGCGGCTTATCGCGTGGAAATGTTTTGCAGCCAAATACTCTGAACGCGTGACGTTGATTACACTGGTCAACAACAACAACATTTTTTTTTTCTGGCCTGGACTTTTGCAGCTGTTTTAGACTAATTTCAGGGTGCTGATTCCAAATCTGATCTCAGATTTGCTCTATCACATCTCATTTTATGCTATAGGCATACCCCATTTTCGTTGATTTAACCCGAAATTAACTCTGTCACTTATGACTGCAAGTTGTTGCGAGTCAGTGACTGCTTTAGTGTTAAAATATGGTGCTGTATTTTTAGGATAGTGTGTTTATAATATCATTTTATGTAGATATCCACATTTATTTAATATTTTTCTTCTGCAGTTTGTATTGAAAATGCAATTTTTGATATCTCAAAAACCTGATGTGATAGACAAAAACTGATGCCAGATTAAGTGTGTTGACCATTGTTATAAATGTGAAAAGGAAAACCGGAGGACGTAGTGAAAAATCCACGCGACCGCAGGGAGAACATGCAATCTCAAAATATACAGCCTGTATACCAGGCAAGGTAGTTAATATCTTGCCACCGTGGTACCCCTATTATTGTGAGATTGTTTGGCTGGATTGCACTGTGATTAACAAGTATGCAGTGATTAACGCCCTTTAATCCCAGCGGAGTCAATTAAATGAGCACAGCACTGAAGGATGTCAACGGTGGCTGTTCTATTGAATGCCAGACATGGGGGTTCCCTGCCATAAGAATGTGTATCTTCCAATATTGGGTCAATGCCAATAGGGGGAGATCAGTACCGCCCCCGCTCTTCACTTGCGCATGGGAGAGGCCTTCAAAGATCCGTGGCTTGATTTAGATATATTTTTTTAAATAACAAATTATGCTGTTCAAGTGTCATCGAGACTAATTTTGCTCCATTTCACGCGGTAGATTTACCGCGGCTCAAAGGCGTTTTCTGGCTCACGGATTTAGCGAGAAGATTTTTGTCGCATCGTCACTTTTCCTGGAAATGTTGTGTCCGTGGGAAAAAGGGAAGAAGAAGAAAAAAAATGTGTGCATATAAATAAATAAATGGTTCATTTATTTCACGGAACACACATTTTCACCTCGACGGGGGCGCTGTAATGACCGCTCCTGCAAGATTTCACTTCCCACCGTGGCACTCAATGCCAGCAACACGGTGGATGGAAGATTAATGTCGCGCATTCAACAACCAGCAATCACCAGAGCACTCCGCACACAGCAATTTGGCGGAGATTTTTTATCCGAGCAAAATATATCTTTTGAGAAAATGCATTTTACCAAATGGCCATACTACATTTCCCTTAATAATGCAGAACAAAATAACTACGTGTCCGATAGTAATTTTTTTGAGCAATGAAAATGCTATGTGCTGATAAAATGATAACTGACGATGGTGAATGTTGTGACGGAGGATTAAGATCATGAAAATTATGATGATGATGATCATAATGACTAATTATGATGATGCAAATACGTTTCATAATCGTGTAAATGGATGAAAATAACGTAATTGATTATTGTAATAGTGGCGATTGCATTAATATTCCACGTGTAGGCTTTACCGACCAATATCATCCATAATAGAGGATTTTTGGGTTAGATCGCGTAAATATATAAATGTGTCGTTAAAACCCGCCCCCACCCGACACAGCCAATTAGTAAGGGTTGTCCCTGTAACAAAACGTGCCAATTCGTCACTAATACAGCACACCGGTGTGTTGGAGAGCCAAGCCACAACATTTACAATCTGAGTACGACGTTTCGCCAGTAATTACAACTAGCTTCATCTAGCTAGTTGTAATTGTTGTGGCTTGGCTCTCCAACACACAAATAAAATGACAACGATGAAAATGACAATTTAATAAAACGCATAACACGATTATTAATACACTACCATAATTCAAGTTACCTGATCGATACGTTGCGTGCTGTGGGTTAAAGTGTGGGTATGCCCACCTCTTCCAAAATGTCTCGTCAATGCGGAAGCATAGACACAAGCATACACTTAATGATCACTCTCGTGGTGGCCCTTCCGCCAGCAGTGGTGTTCACAAGCAATTTCAGGGCTGCTCCTTTATCCAATAATCGAGCATCCTGGATACACCACACAGATTTCCAATGCATCATTCCGATGGTTTCCTCGTTGACGTGCTTTCTACTCACACCAACCTCATCGGCACGCTGCAGTTTCAAGGCAAGAACAGACTTTCATTAATTTCATACTGTTTACATGCTACACAGCCCGTGAGTTTAATGAAGGCTCCCGCTGTGAAGGAGTCAATTTAGCGCTAATCAGAGGACCGCGCTCCATCCCGTGTACGGGGATGAATTGCCAGATGGCGCCCGTATTTCACACAACTCGAAAGTCGAGTGTGGTACATAATTCAATAGCTTCCTGCCACCTCACCCTTCGATAAGGGAAACATTCCTTGGGGGGGGGGGGGGGGGGTGAAGGTATTAATTAATATTCTGGGAGAACTTCACAAGTTTGCGGGGGCTATACTTCACAGCTGTGAAATTTGTCACGCTTTTAATTCGAATCACGCAGGAGCCAGCCCATTGCTCGTCAGTAAACCGGCGCTTAATACGCGCATATTTTTGTTGTTGTTGTTGATCACCAATTATTTTCAAATTCAAGGATGTGAGTGTTGATAGGCAGGTCCTGTGCAGTGGGTTAAAGCGTGGGTACACCCACCTCCTCTAACATTTCTGGTCAACGTGGAAGAATTAGGCCACGTGTATTCTAGAAGGGGATCTCTGGGGGCTCAGTATAGCGGGAGGCCGCCTTTACACCAGCAGTGTGCTCACGGCTGGCTGCCTCTTGCTTGGCAGTGTATATCTCACGCCGATTTCGACAAGTGTTTTGGCATCATTTATTTACAGAGTTTAAACAAGCTTGGGGTGACCGAGAGGAGATATTGGGCAGATGTGGCTGTACCGCCTTGCCTCTGATGGATAGAGGCAAGGCAAGGCAAGTGGGGGGGGGGGGGGGGGGTTAAGAAAGTTGCACAAATGAGAAAGTAAAAAAATTTTGATTTAAAGCTTTCGTGACTGCAGGGATTCATATTCTTGGTTCTTTCGGTAAAGTCACGTAGAAGGGAAATAATAAAATAATAGAAATATAAAACAACACATTTTTGTTTGTTTTATATTTGTATTTTTTACCGAAAGAACCAAGAATATAAAGTTAAAAAAAGTTGCACCGTTGTTTCAACTTCCGTGTTGGGAGATCGAACCGGCAACCTCTGCATTGCAAATCGCTCCGACGTGGAACAAAATCAGTTGCGTGCAATTACGTTACGCGATTTTCCAGCGAGCACCTATTAAGGCTGCCGTGACAATCGAAGGGGAGATTTTGGCCAGAAGTTTCCAACGGCCGCGTTCTTCTCTCGAGTGTTGACGCTCCACACTGCACTCGCTGCTCAACAACTGACGGTGTTGGTCGAACTGAAGCCCAGAGTCACAGGCATCGCTCTCAACGCAAGTTGTGCGTGGCCAGGAATCGAACCCAGGTTTCTAGGGGTCATGGCGTGGTGAGCTAACAACTCCGCGATCACTCTCTACGAAAAAAAACAAGACAAAAAATCCCCCGTATGACCGAAACAGACTTTTGGAGCAATTGCTGTGTGCGAGCACTTTTGACGCAGGTTGGCTACGTACGGAGCGAAAGAAGTTCAACACACACGCAAGGCCAGCACAGTTACACGAGGGGGTGGATGGTCAGCACCACGCCAGACCTATTATACACACACACATACTCAATGGATATAGATAATGGCTGCTTGAATAAAAAATATTCGATATACGACGATCAAATGTATTGCTGCCGCCAATGCCGCTGCTGTTTGTTTAGCACATCAAAGTACGATTTGGGCTTCCCATGATGCCGTGTCAGTGTCTGGGGGGGGGGGGGGGGGGCTGCTGGCACGGTGCTGAGAAGCAGCGAGGGGACTCGATGGCTTGGAACACATGTCAGCATTTAACCCTCGATCCCATGTGCTCACTCACGCGTGCTCAACGAGCATCACTCATCACGCGATGGCATTGCTTATCTGCTTTAGCAACATCGTTTCGTGCAAGTGCCTCAATTGCTTTCATTCAATATTCTCTGGCTCAAGTGGTCCTCTTTGCAGAGAGGTCGACTGGCACTTGGAAATTTGCGCCTTAAAATCGCAGTTGTCGGGCTCAACTTGGCTCATTATCCCTACAGAATTATTAGAGTAGTCAATGTTGGAAATTCACTTTTTTTAGTATTGACCCCTCGCCATGGGAACGGAGAATGACCACACCGCTGGCTTGGAGCCATCGATGAAGATGACCAATGCCCATTTGCTCGGTGGAACACGGGGAGAGTTAACCAACAGATGTGCGATGGATTTCAGCCGGATAAATCCACGATCAATCAGCAACAACGTCGGAAATCTTGATTCAGACAATCAAGACTACGCTGAAAATGACGCTGTGTGGGACCCATGCGATATGGAAATGGCTATGAGGCCTTTATCCAGCAGTGGATTTATTTTACCTGATGATGCATACTACTAAATACCTGAATTTATAGTGTCATTTTAACTCTAAAACCCATCATCTCTCTGGGATTGCCAACTCAACGGTGGCTATCCCATGGAGTCACATCCTTCCAAAATGGAATTGGTTGAGGGTGGGAGGAGCCAAGGTAGGCCCCCTTTTTATTATTATGGTAAGGTTGGTGCGGCTGAAACTACGGCTAGTCTACTTTTATTAATTTTAATTTTTTTACCTACGTGACTTTACCGAAAAAACCCAAGAATATGAATACCCTTCTGTGTCCTCTTAAACGAAAATGAACACACACACAGACACACACCGCAATCCTTAGAAATCCCTCTGCCTGCATTCGACCAAAATGTAGGGTGCAAATTAAAGTGACAACATTCCGTTGGAATCGCTTTTTTTCGCAACCATTAATATGCAATGCGCAGCGATGAACTTCCGACATTAGTGCACAGTGTGACAAATTCTTTGCCAATAAACTTACTGAAATAAAATCAAGGCAGCTGCGCTAGTCGGTTTGGGACGTTTCTCCTGCTACTCTTGGGAGTTTCAACGAGTCGCTGTGGCTTGGCTCTCCGAAACACCGGTGTGCTGTACTAGTGTCAACCCTTACTAGTTGGCTGTGTCGGGTGGTGGTGGATTTTAACGACACATTTACACATTTACGCGATCTAACCCAAAACAACCTCTATTATGGCGTCGCTTTAGTTTAAGCGGGCAGCAGCATGGCACAGCGGTGACACTTGTGCCTCGCAGAAATACGAGCCTGGATCTATATCACGACGTTTTGTGTGGCACCGTGTTCAATTTGTTTATTCTCTCCCTGGTCTGCATGGGTTTTCTCTGGGATTGTACAGCTCCTCCAACAGCTGAAACGACCCCCCCCCCCCTCCATGAAATGTAACCGTTCCGTTGGCCAAAAACATCGCAAGCTGGACGCTTCTGGCGAAAAAAAAAACGGTTTGCACACTTTTTGTATACTCGAGAAAATTTGAGTACCAGGAGAAAACACATACAAGAGGGGGGGGGGGGTGGGGGGCACAGGCAAACTCCAATGAACAACATCTGGGGCCTACTCGCTGTACTCAGAGCTTCCCAGAGGCTCCCAGGAGGCCCGTAGCGGAATGTCGCGAGTGATCCCCGTTCATTCATTAGCGGGGAGTAGAAGAAGTGAGTGAGTGAGAAATAAGTATAACCCGTAAAAACAAAGTTTTTCACTATAAATCCTTTATATGCGTGGCGGCTAGAGTCCTCTCGTCCTCTGGCTTGAGATGGCTGCCACCTATGGGTCAGATGATTGTCTGCCAGTATTAAGCAATTGGTAATTAAATATTTAATTTGTTTTCCCTAAACAGTGTAAAATTTTAGATTAATTGTCTCGCACAACGAGTCTGTGTGCAAAATGTCAGCTCGATTGGATCACGGGAAGTGGGTTAAAAAACGACCGAAAGATTTGCACGGTCGTAAGCAAGCAAGCAAGCACGCAAGCACGCAAGCACGCAAGCAAGCAAGCGAACTTAATATAAAGGATTTTAAAACACAAAAAAGACGAGCCCAACGCGAGGCCCTCTTTGCGCGAGGCCCAGGGCATAATGCCTCCCACCTCCTCTGCCCTTCCTGCTCGGTGAGCGCTGACTGCCTACAGCACGCGCGGAAAAATCTCGCGGTCCCATCACGCCTCCGTGCGTGCGCTATGCACGAGGCCGGCCCCGTTAAGTCGCCGGCTCACGCGAGCGTTGCAACGCCAACCGAGTCCCCGCGTTAATGCGCACCAATGCGCAGCCGCCTCGATAAAGATCCGCGGAATGCGCTGCGAGAGAAAAGCGCAAAGGACAAAAAAAAACCCCTCCTAAGTGCTTCACGTCCGTAAGGGGGCATTCAGATGTAATTAAATTGATCCCCTCAGTGAGGCTGGCTCGATGCCATCCATTTTCTCAAAGTGCTCGGCTTCCCATTTAAAAGTTCCGCACGCGATTCCCGTGCCACGGAGAGGATTTTTCACTTAACGCTTTTAATATTGCAATCACGCGCACATTTATTGAGACGATGGCTTTTAATCAGCCGCACAAAAAGGGAAAAGTGCATTCGCCGCCTTCGCGACGATTCCAACTGCAAGAAGGTAATGTGCATCGCTCTGGAAACCATGTGTAACCGCACATTTTAATGGACTTTAATCAAACCTACACTCCCTACGGTGCTGTCTAATTTATGACGGGTGGGAGGGGGAGGGGGGAAATGACCAGAGGGAATGTGGATGGTTAGGACCGTGGGGCATTGCTGCATTAAGCAGGGGATGAGGCACGTGGCACCTGATCTGTGAATAACCGTGGCCCTAACAGCCCGTGACCAAAGGCCTCTCGTGACGTGAATAAACCCGCTAGCCGCCTAACCAAGGATAATAGCTATGCAATGATAATAATAATAACAACATAATTGAATAATAACAAACTTACAATAAAGACTGTAAACAGACAGACACAAAAATACACGCGCAATAAAGAAAGTATTTACGGAAAGGAAATGAGAGACTGAAAACATCTCCGGTTGGCACGGTTGGCTAGGTACGGTGCGAAATGATTTTACCTTTTCTGCCCATTGAACAGGTGTTTAAGGCTGTAAAGAAAGCTGTCTCTGGTGTGGACCAACCAGTTTCAAAGACAATGCATATATTACCAGAGCATGTGTTGTTTGCATGTTCACTACAAGAATTGTGTGTGGTTAATGCAGACTTGATTCCTTGCAAAAGGTTCCTGTTTGGTGTTTGAACATCTTAACACCTGTTTTATTTTGATTTAATTTTGATTTATTTTGATTTAAAGCTTTCGTGATATTCCTGGTTCTTTCGGTAAAGTCACGTAGAAGGGAAGCAATATAATAATAAAAATATAAAAAACTATAAAATGTTATTGTTTTATATATTTTTTATTTTATAAAATTGTATTGTTTCATATTTTATCATTTTATTGTTTCCCTACTACGTGACTTTACCGAAAGACCCAAGAATATACCTGTTTTATTGCCAGAAAGGGGTAACACCTATCCTTATACATACATGATAACTGACACTGGCAGACGTCTTGATGTGCACAAGGCCGTGTCTTGGTCACCATTAACACGCCAAGCACGCGTCACCGTGGCGAGGTCTAGCGGAACCAAAAGGTTCGCACCCTCATTTGAGCCTAAAGGCTTCCCGACAAACCGGATAGCTTCAGCAAGATGACAGCTGCAAAGGAGGTGCTTTAGATGGCTGCCTGCGAACCACGGCAGTGGCGTAAAGCAGATTTTGGTTTCTCCTGCATCGAGACAGAGGCTCACTTACGTGGTCGCAGGCCATTCACACAGCAAATATACAGAGTGCTCTGCTATTATCATCATCATCATCATCTTTTTTTACCACCGTCACCAATAGACAACATGTAGCAAGCGTGCACTCTTCGACGAGTCCCTCCTGGCACTTTACCCCAAACGAAGTTCCCATCTCCATCATAGTCGCCCATGGCAGCTGTCCATTCAATGCAGAAAGGAGTGTTTGCCACGCGTGCCCTAGGCCTCCGCCACCCACCAGATGTTCGAGCGGAGAAAAGCTGGCAGCCCAGGGTCAACCACGAGCGAACACGCATGCCCTAAACACCGGAGTGTTTTAGCCACCTGACACTCTGCTCGTTGCTGCAATGTTTCTCTGTCACGTGATTTGGTGGAGGGTGGCTGTTGCCAGCTGCCCCATAGCATCGTTCACGAAGTTAATTTTTTCCACATCCGCTGATCCCGCAGTAATTGGACACTTTTGGCCAGTGCCAACTGTCTTCAAATCCACTTTGCTCCGTGTCTCCTTGTGCCGAATGCACACTGCTCTTGTCCCGACAATGGCAGTTTTCCAGTCGTGCATCACGAGTGATTAAACTCAAAGCCCAACTTAGAAACTCGCGTATCAAAAGCCATTACTCGTCACATCTCATTCAAGTCAACCATCTCATCATTGGCCGCGATCAATCCACTGCCGATTTAAAGCATTCCCCAAGCTTTCACCATCACTCGTAATCCTGCGATGTAGCGATCCACCAAGCACCTGCATATGAGCCAATATCATCGCTCCATCTCTGAAGAGCACGAACTCTAAATCGCGTTTCTTCCGTCAAACACCGGCCATTACCCCTTCTTCACGATGCTGCTCCCTGCACAACCACACTATTTTATTGACAGCTGAGATGAGTCTATGACCAGCGCATGCTCTCCAATTCAAACGTCCCTCTTTCTGTCTCAATGTATTCCACGCACGCACCTATTGTATGCACGTCCGTTCAACGTATCACGTAGCCAACCGTGCCACATAGGAGGTGCGGGGAGGAAAGACAACAAACTAAACACAAACAAACAGTTCTAAAGAAATGAGTTACCTGCATTTCACATACCTGCATTTCCCATATCCCTTCCCTTGGATGCTGCTAATCCTGCATAATGCACGGACATAAGTAGTACTAATCACATACCTGCATTTCCCATAAATATGCTAAATTCCTCTTGATATGCAAATTATTTTGTCAAGGCGCCCTTTCCCCCCCCCTTCCAACCCAGCTTATATATATGCTCCAAGCACGTGTGCTGTTTCATTCAGACGCTGTCGCCTCGACAGACCTGATTTGACCTGAGGACGGCTGCTTGCATTGTGGCCGAAACGTCGTGAGAATTATTTTATTATGTTTTATTTTTATTATTTTATTACTTCCCTTCTACGTGACGTTACCGAAAGAACCAAGAAGAAGAAAAATGAGTTTTCGATCAAGATTTAAAAGTGCATAGCTTCAGTAGCTTCCTAATATTGGAGGGAAGAGAGCATGCCAGACGGCCGCAGAAGGGACACTTTAAAGCGTGCGATCCAGTGGCCAGCTTTATTCGCTTGCTCGTGTATGCTCTTTGACGAGATCAGCAAGGTATTGTGTGGTTCATTCGGGGCAAGCACTCTGTGTGTGCAATGAGAGTGACCTTACAACGTTCCTCGCCGTTTCAATGCACCACATCGTTGCTCTTCCTCGACTTTGTTTGTCCTCGATGCGCTCCTCCGGGATTCGTTCCGCTCTAGCCCACGTGTCCAAACCAACGGGTTTGGTTTGGACACGTGGTCTAGAATGTGGTCTGGGAATGTATCTCTTCGATCTTCTCGATCAGTGTGTCTCAATGCCACCCCCCACCACCCCCGGCCAGTCTCTTATTGCTCAATTTATTCACTTCCTGTAGCCCGGAAACTCTCTGCTCGAATTTGTCTCGAGTCGAGACACTCTCGCGATTCTTTTCAGCCAGATAATTTCTGCAGTTGCTATTTATTGTTTTTTTTCTTTCAGAATTTTTCTCGAGTTCCAGCATTTGGAGTCATGTATCAGTATCGGCACAAGACCAAACACAGTTCCCTTTGGGCTTAATCTTCCACCAAGCTCACGGTCCAACCTAAAGCGCATCAGCACAAACCAGGACCTGATGCACAAATGGGAAATTAAAAACTCTCCCGTGTGCGACTGTGGTAATGCAGAACAGACTGTACAACAGAAAGACGCGATGCCCAATACACAAATACAAAGGAGACGTCACAGCGATACGCTCCACTGTTCCTGACGCAGTTATCTGGCTTGATCGCCTGAAATGTGAAATTGTAGTCGTTGCTCTGAATCTACATCAGCCGTACGAAAGAAGAAAATGCCACAACTGTAGTTTCATACGGCTTGATTCGAGTTTGGGCGTAAATACCTCGAGTTGACCATATCTATTTGAGATACCTCGGCAGAAGCACACAACACAGCGGGTAATACACAATGATTGAACGCTCTCCTCTTTAGGCACATTGATCTTCAGTCTGCCTTCAATAACTCTCCAGGATATGCATATTGGGAAACAATGAAAACCCATGTACAGAAAAGATCATCCATACTCAGACTGCGTGATTACATTTCCAACGTACATATGAAAAGGGTCGTCGCTTTATTGACAGCGATGTTGAAAGATTTGTTTTCTCTCCAAACAATTGATTTCATCATCAAGTGCGCTAATATATTTGCAGGGGGAAAGCATCCATCGCAGAATTGCTAATGGCACAGCGATCATAACATCCAATGGGAACATACTGTTACGAATGTGCGATAAAGGGCCGTTGCCCAAAACGTCACCTCTAACATGTGTTTTTAAGCCACAGTGTTATTATGTGTACGCATGTTTAACATCTTTCGTACCGCACCGTAGCCAACCGTGATAAGCGGAAGGTATGCGTACGCGTCGAGTTCTCTTGCGGATCAGACTATTTTGGTCTATTGGCTTCTCAACTTGGTTAAAACCACAAAAAACAACTCCAGGGAAAAGATTGGAGAAAGGCAAACAAAAAAATTAACCCGTAAAAACAAAGTTTTTCACTATAAATCCTTTATATGCGTGGCATCGGTTTTATTTTATTATTCATTTCTGTTTTTCTTGAGTAAGAGTTTCATTTTTATCACATTGGTATTTTAAATTAAATATGACATTTTTTTTCCTAAAAAGTGGAAAATTTTGGGAAAAAAATTTCACGAACATTAATTGTCTCGCACAACGAGTCAGTGTGCAAAATGTCAGCTCGATTGGATCACGGGAAGTGGGTTAAAAAACGACCGAAAGATTTGCACGGTCGTAAGCGCGCAAGCAAGCAAGCAAGTGAACGTAATATAAAGGATTTAAAAAGACGGCAAAAGTTACAGGCCGAGGATCAATGCGAGAAAAACAAAAGGCCGTGTACAGAAAATCCTCTCGCGCTAAACAATTGGAGACCCCTGCCATAGGGGACGCAACGAACCCCACTCATCAGTGCAGAGTCTGACACTGGACAAGTTAACAAATGTGCACGTGCGCATGTACGTTGAGCTTCTTTCGCACCGCACGTAGCAGACCGTGCTAATCGGAGGCGAGAAAAAGAAAAAAAATCGAGCGACAAATTAAATGTATCGTTTCGATTTAAAGCTTTCGTGACTGCAGGGATTCATCTTCTTGGTTCTTTCGGTAAAGTCACGTAGAAGGGAAGTAATAAAATAATAAAAATAAAACATAATAAAATAAAATAATTCTCACGACGTTTCGGCTACAACGCCGTCTTCAGACGGCTGCTTGTGTTGTAGCCGAAACGTCGTGAGAATTATTTTATTTTATTATGTTTTATTTTTATTATTTTATTACTTCCCTTCTACGTGACTTTACCGAAAGAATCAAGAAGATAAATGTATCGTCTTTCGGTGGCACTGTAGTAGTAGCAGTGATCAATGGCAAAGGAGACCGATACGTATACGTGTGGAGTCGACGATTCAAAGGTAGGAAGCAGCAGAATATTAAAATATAAATCAAGGTGACATGAAAGGCAAGAAGATGCACTTCAAAGTCGTGCCAATGTTACGTACACACATTTCAACTAGCAGAGGTTCCATCTCTCTGTGTACGCCTATTCAAGTTTTACACACACACACACAGATGCTTAATTGGCTGGGTTACATGCTATATTCAGGATGAATTATTCATCCTGAGCAAATAATTGGTAAGAAGTACAGTATTACTAATTCATGTGCAATATGAGTCATTTAAATTTGCCAAATTATTCAAGTTTTAGACATTAAGTGTCTTCTTCCTCAAGCGAGCAATGCGCTGGAACTCTCATTCATCATGCCAGCAGTGGAAATTACACATTATCATGGCAGGAGCCATTATGATGATCATAATCACATAATCAATTCCGACATAGTGCTACTTATTTTATTGTGCCTCAACAGGGATGATGTGCTTAAATCAACTCCCCTGGCAAAATTCGTTTTAATTGGCTGCTGAACAACTGCAAACTACAAACGGCACTGCTGCTGCTGCTGCTGTGTTTTTTTAAGGGCCAACGTTGCCCAACGTCAGGATAAAAAGACCAGAGTTGCGTCTGTTTCTTCCCGTTTATTTGTTACCGCCTCTTCTCCTTCTCCTCTGGGGATGTATTGAGCAGCAACTTTTAGCAACTTTTTGATGAGAAAAAAAAAAGCAAAGCCCAACTGTTTTGTAGGCTGTGGATTAAGTTGATATTAACCGCCGGGTCTTCTGATTGACAAGATGCCCACCACACCGGTGACTTTTGTCAATATACAAATCTGGTCACACACACACAATCACACCTACCGAATTGGAAGATGCTGCAACGTCCCCCCCCCCCGTCCCCCGCTAGCCCGCTTCCTCAATTTCTCTTGAGGGAGGGAAAAGTGTTACGTTGTAATCCAGTAGAGAATACGGTTCGTGTACTAAGAGGCGAGTGTTGAACTCATGCTAAAAAAATGTTTAGCCCTGGGTTAAAGTTTACATTCAAAGAAAGACCTGTCAAGGTGGACGCCTCCGTAGAAACACAACAACAAAAACAACAATGAAAAAAAAACCCAAATCAATTGGCGAGTTTGCCCGCGTGACAACTTGATTTTCTCGGGTGGGTGGAGCGTTATTTAGCTCGAATTGGCATTATTATACCGACATTATGTATCCGGCTATACATCGATTGTCAATTAGGATGAGACCACATCTGTTCAAGATGTAATCAGGATGGTAACCTGTTGCAGAATTACGCACACCCACGTCACTACTCCTCTTGCAGCAGCAACAGAAACGTACATGAAAAACTAAAAAAAATATCATCAAAAGTTAACTTTCAACTGCCGAGGTAATCACTTTTCATTTCTCTACGAGGATGTGCACAGCAAATGCATCTCCTAGCAGCAGCAGTAGTTTTTTTCTCTTTTTTTATTTCGAATTGTTTTGATATTCATTATATTTCAAAAAAATTCTGCTCAAAATCGAGCCTGTTGCACAATCAATAAAAATGCCTTGTTCTCTGCATCACAAGTCCAATGGGGCGAATTTCCCAAGAGGATGTCAGATCAATCCTGCACGTTAACCCGCGCTGCGGGTCACGCTCCCACTGTTCTACAAGCATTATCAGATGTGCTGCAATTTTTTCAGAGTGCACGTCACCACTTTCATATACACAGACACGACAAACCGCAGAGAACCTCTTTATCCATTACGATATGGGGGGGACAATATCGCAGATCCTATTATCTGTGGGGGGTTTTCGCGAACGGACTCCACTTATCCCCGTGGGGAAAAATAATGACGGTTGATTGGACGCCGTTCCCCATTGACTTTTGGGTAATGCAGAAGATAACGGTGGATAATTGAAACTAATAATACATTGGGGCCACGGCTAATGGGAGTTTTCGTGGACCCTACAGCTCCCCAGGATAATTTGAATTGTGGGTAATCGGGTTGCGGATAATATGAGTAATCCTGTATAAAGCACACATCAGCAGAAACAAAATTCTGTCTCGACAAATAAATAAACATGGGTTTCAGTCCATTATCAGCCCATTGGCTTTCCAGAGAAATGTTATCGCGCAAGCATTCGCTTAGGTCAGAAAACTCTGAGCCGGTTTTAATCTCCTGTGTCTCATCATGCTCATTATCGCATGATGAGCGGGGTATTACAAGTTGATCGTCAATGGTAAGCATTTGCAAAATGAAAACCCTTTTAGAGGCAAGCAGGCAATTGAGAGGTGTCATGTTTCTTTTATCAACCTACAGATATTGATCATCATCATCATCATAAGCCATGGTTAATTCACTGCTGGAGGAAGGCTTTCTTCCCCCAGCCGCTGTTATCTCCCACAATCCCGCAAGGTAACGATTCCATCAGCACCTGCGCACGGGCTTATTTCCATCACGCCATCTGCTCAGTGGATGTTCCTGGCAGATACCAGTCCATCACGATTCTTCAACGTCGGCCATTATCTCTTTCAGCCACGTGGTCCTGCCCCAAGTTGACTTTCTTCACACATCGTTTGGTGATGCCGCGTTTGAAAGCGGTGGTGCACAAGCACAAATAACAAAAGCCTCAAGCACATCCATCCATAAGTCGACCTGAAAAGGACATATATATATAGAGCACTGTATTTGGCGATGGTTAGGTTCATGTCCCTTTATATTTATAGTACGTAAATATTTACGTCACTTTAAAAAAATATCTTTTCTATAAAGCAGTGTCATTGAGTTTTTTCTATTATTATTTCAATTCTGAGTAAAAAAAATATGTATTTAACACGTGCACACTCGAAATATCGAAACGTTAAACTCAATCGCAATATGAAATGGCTCGTCTTGACGAGATCACGTGTCACCAATAGACGAACAGACGGAGATAAAGCGTGAACGCTGCCACCCTCGGTTGAAGAAAAAAAAAGCGAAAACAAAATTGTTACGTCAGCATTTTATCGGGCAGATGTTTCATTCTCTTGGCTTACAGTATATAGCCTGAAGATACGTTTAATAATGTTGAAAAAGTTTTAAAGAACCAATTCCCCCCAGACGATAATGTATCCCGCGCAGCACGTCACAGCGATGAAACACACAATGCCAGACTTCAATTTAGAGCCACTCTGAGTATCCCAGGGGTCAATAAGGAGATATGTCCTATCAAAAGCTGTATGTACTCTCACACGGCAAGGAATGATTGTCAGTGTGCAAGGCAATTCCACGCTCTTTCCTGCTATTCAAAGTGATCGTTGCGTGAACGCCGCTGGAATGCGTGCACTTTCAAATGCAGCGTGCGTGCGATTGCTTCATTTGATACTGACCACTCTCAGTAATAATAATTGTAACTACATATTCGTTTTCGCGATCATTGGTCGGGAGATCTGGAGAAATTGCATTAGCCCGAGACTTTGCTCAAAATGCGCTTCTTCGAAATTCCACCAAATACGTATAATGTAGCCGGCTCCTCTCGAATCCAGATTTATTTATATTTGTGTCGATCCTCTTTGCACCCGAACTTTTAAACGTCCTCACACAGTCGGCCACAAGGTTGTGTCAGCGTGTGTGCGTGCTTTCCTTTCCCCACGATGTTTGTCATCTGCAATGATTTCCATTAAAAGCACCACGCGTTCTTCATTGCTTCTCAGCGTTGCCTGCAGGACATCGCGATTGCCGGCGGCGTTTAAGGTGACAAATTGACCCGGCCTCTTCCCCTAAATCATTGCCCAAATGTATAATGGGTAAAGGTGCGGCCCTGCAATGGCTTGCTTACGCCGCTGCCGGCAGAAGGGCCTCCACTAGAGGGAGCTTTGGAGACACTCGCTCTCTCGAGGCGACTTTTGGCCTACTCTTCCACGCTGGTCATGCGTCTTGGGAGTGGTAGGAGTACCCACACTTTACCCCACCACGCGAACCGCCGTGTGCCCGTTCACGATGCTGGCTCAACAGGGGGGGGGGCAGGGAGAATTGAAGAAACTCTCTCGATTGTCCCACCGCGGTGGCTAGGAGATGTTAACTACCTCGCCAGGTATACAGGAGGTCGTTGGTTTCGATCGCTAACCCTGATGCCTCTATATTTGGAGTTTTCCAGTTCTCCTCATGGTCGTGTGGATTATTCTCCGGTCTTTCCGTCCAACATTTAGAGTCAACATCACCGCGTTTAGAGTATTTGGCTGCTATAAATGTCCACACGATAAGCCACTTCGTTGAGCTGTCACTTGTGATGGTCAGGTCGCTTCTGAAAAAAGAGCTACATAGCTCAGTGGGACTCATCTGGTAAAAAAAATAGTAATAAAAAACTGTAAAGCGCCACGATGGAAGATTTAACTTATTATAAACTGTATATATATAGATTGTAGAGCATAGCCTTGTAGCGTGACTTTGTTTAAAGAGAGGGGGGGGGGGCACAACACAGGCAGCATGAACAAACTGTGAAAGATACGTGTCGCCAATATAAAACAATAATTTTATGTTTTTATTATTTTATTGTTTCCCTTCTACGTGACTTTACCGAAAGAACCAAGAATAAGATGAGTAATGTTATATTAAACCGTATAAGTTCGATTCATATAATGGCATATAAATACGAATACATCTACTTTTATCAACCCAGAATGGCTGATGGGCTGAGTCAACTTCCATCCAGGAGTTGAACTCACGCCCTTGTGATTGTGGGCCACTCATGCTCCCACAGGAGCCACGGCTGCATAAATAAATAATGAAAAATAAAAATGCATGCTAAACATTAGTATTCATATAAATCATTCATGTATGTATGTGCACATACACATGATCGACATTATATATATAATTCTAAATATGTATTGTATAAAAGATCCCCCGTATAGCCTTAACAGACTGTAGGGGCAAGTGCTGTTAGCGAGCACCTATGAAGGCCAGAACGGTACACGAGGGGGTGGGTGGCCAGCTCCACGCCCGACCGCCTTTGTCTCCCCAGTGGCAATGTTTTACACACCGCACCAGTTACTCATTTCAGGCTGAGTCGACCTAGGGGAGGCTCAGGACCGGTTCAGATAATCGTCACTGGTGTTGGCCGTGAGCGGGAATCGAACCCGGGTCTCCAGGTTCATAGCGCAGCGCGCTAACCGCTACAATACAATATGTATACAATACATATTGTATTGTATAATATACATGCATACGCACATATACACACGGTACGAAAGCATAACGGGAGAAAGACCGACAACGATAACGCAATAAGTGGCGACTGGCTCCGTGGTGTCGGAGGGTATGGTTAAAAGCGGGGAAAGATAAGGGCATGGAAATCATTCATCAGCACTTGAAATGGGCAGGACAACAGGTCCATCTGCGGACAATTTTCCACACGGGAGAAAGCTACAGCAGGTGGCTGTGAGCCAGACACGGCAGGGGGCATCCAGACACTGCAGTACAAGGGAAACATGCCAAACCAGGTGTCTGAACACATTAACCGCACACTGCCCACACCACACTATACATAGATTTAAATTAGCTAATTTTTCTCTTCTCCCGTTCAGCGATGTTTGGTAGAGTGACGCTCAAACTCGGAACTATTCACGGCAGTTACACACTCTCTCTCTCTCTCTTACAGCCATTCCGTCGCTTCCGTGTCACCCTGTTACTGCTACCACCACGGTCTTTATTTGCGCAATTAATTTGTGCTTTGATATGCCTGTTGCTTTGCCCCTGTTGCCAACCGTACAGATACACTTCTTTTGCACCGTTACGTAGCCATCCGCGCTAACCGGAGGTGCGGCTTAATGATGTATGAACAAAAATAACAAACGTCAATACATCAACATTCATACGCAAGGATACATTTTTTTTTATCAATGCCATTATATAATCACCTTTCAATTCAATTTAATATATGATAATTGTGCATGTTACAGCCTCTTGCCCAGTCCACTGCTGGATGAAGGGCTTTCTCACACCCACTGTGCCATGTCGGGTTATTTTACCATCCTACACCACGTTTTGTAGCGGTTAGCGCGCTGCGCTATGAACCTGGAGACCCGGGTTCGATTCCCGCTCACGGCCAACACCAGTGACAATTATCTGAACCGGTCCTGAGCCTCCCCTAGGTCGACTCAGCCTGAAATGAGTAACTGGTGCGGTGTGTAAAACATTGCCACTGGTTGATGAATGTGGGGGTCATAGAGGTACAGTTCAAGGGATATTTCTGCACCGTCCTCAAGGTATCGCTGCAGACCACAATGCCTCGATTATCAGAGCATGTTTGATTGCATGTTCACCACAAGTACGTGTGGTTATGATAATTGTTTTTTTACCCTTCTATCTGGCAACAAAACTGATACCTTTTTTACAAGGAGTCATGTTGCATTGAACTTCAAGGACAGTGCATATATTATCAGAGTTATGTTTTTTATTGCATTATGGCTGCAGGTATTGTGGTCTATGCAAACATGACTCCTTGTAAAAAAGGTGTCAGTTTTGTTGCCAGATAGAAGGGTAAAAAACCAATTATCATATTTTTTACTGGCAAATGAGGTACCAATGGTACGTGTAGTTAATGCAGATTTGATTCCTCGCAAAAGGTTTCTGTTTGGTGTTTGAACATCTTAACACCTATTGTATTGCCAGAAAGGGTAAAACCTATTCTTATTTTTCATACCTTGATACTGGCAAACAGGTCCCATGATACACAATGCCTTGTTATGTATGGTGGAAGACCATCCAAGCACTCTCCAGGCTCGCCTCCTGCTTAGCTTCCGAGATCTGGCGAGATCATACCCACTCCGGGCGATTTGGTCATAGGTCGACGCATGTGGGAAAAAGAAAGCAACATTTAATCAAAATTCAGCTCGTGTGCTCTCAGTGTGTGTGTGTATATCTATCTCAGAACATCTTGTCATAAATTCTGTGCTGAGAGATAAGTTAATGCAGCCCATTTTGTCCACGGACCATTATCAGCAACATCCCCCCTTATCTCCATCCAAAATTCACGAGCCCCAATTGCGCGAAGGTTCAAGGGGATGTGTGTTTAGACACTTTTCAATTTCTGCACGACCCTCGTGTTGGTTTGACCTCGACACGGTAAGTATTTCAAGTGGGTTCTCATTTTGGTAATTAATACTTCATGAAAATGCAGCTATGGATCGCTCCCCTAAAGATAGCGATGATCGTGAACACAGTTTGGAATTTCAACCCCCCCCCCCACTGCCACTGAGCCAGTGGTGGAAATTCAACACTTTTTTGGTGGTGGATATTCAGTGTGAATGTCTACCACCAACCGGGTTTGGCTTTCCACAATGCTAAAAAAATTGAGGATCTAAATTCATGGGGTGATTTAATCAATCAGCAACTCAAAGAGAGGCCTGACATCACATCTCATCTGAACTATTCTAATGCCAAGGCGTAGTCAAGCCAAGGGGAGGCCCAGTGGCAGCTGTCCCTATGCAGGACAAGGTTGATGCAGCACTGGCCTGCAAGTGGGTATTGATCTGCCAGTAGGTGAGGCAATGTTGCTATGTGACTTTTCCCAAGTGAGTAATTTACAAGATGAACGTATCAAATTTGGCGAATTTGTACCATGACGCTGGCACACGCGGCCTACCTATTATTTCGCGAATAACATCGCGGGATCTGTATCGTCCAGTGAAAAGGCAAACCGAATTGTATTCATCGGTTAATACACGTTTAGTATCAACGAGAGTGGCCACTAGGCTCTGCTAGCACCATCCCACAAGACTGGAGGACCTATGCAACGCCACCCCACAATGTGGTATGCCTATTTTACCGACCCAGGAGAGACAGAGCTGAGTTGAAGTGTACCGCTCAACTAGAATTTGAACTCTCAACTTTGCAATTGCAAGTCACAACAACAACTGCCGCCATTCACCACTAAGTGGCATGTCTTCACCATGGCGTCTGTGCCAGGCCATATGTACACTAAGGCCACGTGAAGTGTCGAACACCCGCTGGCAGGAGGTCACGGAACAGACCCGTGTGCCATGGGTCGACTGACTGAGATGACTGGCCGAAGCACCACCTGTGTCCCCTCCTGTGCCGACTTGCTGTGTTTTAGCCACCTGGCGCCCTGCTCGTCGTTGTGAGCGTCGCTCCTCTGCCCGTTGTTGTTGCTTGAGGGCGACAGCCTCCAACTGCCCAGTAGGATCCTTCACGAGACTCCACCTTCATTCGTCAACTGTTTGTATCATCGACACGGCCTCAATGCTTTGCGGAAAGGGGATTTGACCTTTGGTTAATGGAAGGTCATATTTGCCAACACTCCCATGGCGAGAGGTTACGTACTGGTTGGTTATTGAGAGAGAATCTTTGTGACCATTGTGAGGGACCCGGTCACCCAATTTAGCCACCCAATTTTACCTCTTGACAGCAATTGGCTATTAAACACAAATACATTTTCCTGGCCTGCCTCTGACCACTGATTGATTGCCATCTGGTCCGTAGGTTGTTCGTTGAGCTGATTCCCAGATAATGACTCAGGGCTGCGAGCGTTGAGTGTAATAATGTTGTGAGTGTTTTTTTTTCTTTTTGATATCGGTGCTTGCCCAATTGAACTGGCAGGTTGTGTCTTGGCAGTTTGTCGGGAGGTTTAATATATATTTGGCGGTCATATGCTAAATTTTCATTTCTGCACTGAAACGGTTAGAATTTTGATTGCGATTACATTTTTTCCAGCTCATGTTTTATATCGATATTTTGTTAAGATCCTTCAACCTGTATCACCTTTGATTGGTTTTTTTTGGAGACGCGTCGTGAGATGGCGGTCTGCATGTAGACGCTATGCAACTTGACAGTGCACTGTATTTGTACCGTAATTTTCAACAGATGGAAAAGAATGTATTTGTAGAATTTTTTCTACCAATTGTTTATTTAAATATCATGTGCACAAATCAGTTTCCTCGAGAAATGCAATCCGTGCTAGCACTAATGTGCCTTCTATAAGCAAGCCCTCAAAACCACAACTCAATAATAATACTTTAAAAAAGTAAGATGTATTGGATTTTATTTGATTGCGGTAGCCATTTAACATTATGGTGCGATAGCATTGGCTTTTAACATTATCTCTATATGTATTTACACAGATATGTTGAATAATTTATTTACCTAATTTGCTCCTTCATTTACTCGCCTGTTTATTATATATATATTTTTTACACATAATGGGAAATTTAACGAGAGCTAAAAACAGAATTTGTCGCCACGTCGTTAAGCACTGCCCAAAATGAGAATAGATTTTCGTGTCAAAACAAAAAAAAGCAAATAAATACTTAAAAATACACACGTGCGCACGTGCTTTGCGCACAATGCACAAAGATTCCTCCATGTCGCCATTCATTGTACAGACAGGTGGGGCGAGTGCTGTGAGCGAGCACCTATGAAGGCCGACACTTTCGCACGCGGTGGGGGGGGGGGCAACACCAAGCCAGGCCCCCTTTGTCTCCCCCGTGATTATGTTTACACACCTACAGGAGGCGTGGATCCGTTAACATATTCGCCACTGTTATTGGTTGTGAGCGGGAATCGAACTCGGGGCCACCGGGTTCACACTCATTTTATTGACCCAAAAGTATGATGGGTTAAGGTCATCCCCAATTGGGATTTTGACTCACACGTTCAACCAAAACTATGAAAACAAATATTTTTTACCAGGTAAGGTCCACTGAGACTATATAGCTCTTTTTAGAAGCGACCCGGCCAGAAATGACAGCCCAACGAAGTGGCTTAGCATCATATGGACATTTATAGCAGCCAAATACTCGAAATGCGCGTCGATTTTAAATATGGAGGGGAAACCCGGAGGACGCAGAGAAAAAATACCGCGATCACGGGGATAATATGCAAACTCAAATATGCAGGCGTCGGGATCGAACCCACGACCTCCTGTATACCAGGCGAGGTGGTTAACATCTCGCCACTCTGACACCACATGCTCCTCTCCATAACCACAGTAGAAAGTAGAAATATATATTTTTAATATTTAAAATGGTTTGGTGACAAAATTGTGAGACTTAGATGATGAAATTTATATATTTTTTCCTCTTTAATTGTGAAATAAGCCAAATGTGGCAAATATTTAAAATATTCACAAATATTATAATTGGATGAATAAATGTTACATTTTAGTTCATAAGTATGCTGGATATTAATACTGCTGTCATGTATAAATCATTCACTCCAACTAAATCCTATAATTAACCTTGCACATTTTCCATTTTTTTGAAAAAGGAGAGCATGTTACACGTTTCACACAAATCCACGGGAGTTTTTCCACTCAAAAGAACATCGGGTGGTGCTCACACAGCCCTATTCTAAATTCCGCATTCATGTGGCAGGGGCAAGTGAGTTCATCGGTCGATCACTCGACTTCACACACACACACACTTGTACTCATGTTATATTGTGTAATGCGCAATGCCAGTTGCATTTGAAGCAGAAGGGTTGATATTGAAAGTGTTGCTGGAAATATCTCGTGTGCATCTTCACCCCAAAATAAGTGTCTGAATCACCATTGGAACCTCATTTGCCAGTAAAAAATATGATAATTGTTTTTTTACCCTTTTATCTGGCAACAAAACTGGCACTTTTTTTTTACAAGGAGTCATGTTTGCATATACCACAATACCTGCAGTCATAAAGCCTTTTGGCGTCATCTGGTCCAACACCATGTGAGACTAGGCTCTAAGGAAAGCTGTCTCTCGGGTGTGGACCAATCAACTTCAAGGACAGTGCATACATTATCAGAGTTGTGTTTTTTGTTTGCATTATTGTCAGTGTCGAGCTTGCCGTGTTGCTACAATGCAAAGGTGATAATCAATAAGGTAAAGGTGTGGCCCTGAAATGTCTCGCTCACGCCACTGCTGGCAGAAGGGGCTTTCACGACAGCGATCTATAGACGCCCTCCCACCAGTGGTGAGACAAGCGAGCTCACTCGCCCAGTTGAGGTATTCTCTAAAGACGCACACATGTTACACCTTAAGTCCTATACTCCCCACGTATGACCAGTGAACTCTGAACTTTATTAAACGTTGTATTTAGATCCCCTAACTTCGTGCATGGCGCATTGATATCCCTAGATGAAATGCACCGTATTATAGTACATTATTAGTAGCTTTCGATTTAAAGCTTTCGTGACTGCAGGGATTCATAATCTTGGATCTTTATTATTTTATCATTTCCCTTCTACGTGACTTTACCGAAAGATCCAATAATATTATTAGTATCACTCTTCCACGTTGACCAGCCGTGCTGGATGATGGGGCCGTACCCACGATTTACCCCACCACACGCACGCGTGACCTGCACATCAACAAACTGCAGTGTACAATATATTGTTGGTTCTTTCGGTAAAGTCACGTAGAAGGGAAATAATAGAATAATAAAAATAAAACAATAAAATTCTCACGACGTTTCGATTGCAACACAAGCAATCATCATCAGGTGTGAAACCCACATCAATATATATATAGATTTTGCGGTGGACAACTTTATACCGCAGGGCGGACAGAGATTGGGGGACTTTAGAAACTTGAACCATTGTTTCGACTTCCGCGCCAGGAGATTGAACCAGCGACCCTCTGATTTGCAAGTCCCAGTGTGCTACGCGTTACATCACGTCGTCCCCAAACGCTGGTACGTGTCTACCAGCGGTTCTTAAACCTGAGGCGCACGCACCCCTTGGGGCTGCGAGATGCCCTTCATGGGGGTAAGAGACATGGCCAGATTTGTTTAGAAGGTAAATCACGGGTAAACCCCTCTATGCATTTATTGACATGCATTTTTTTCAACGATTGAAAACCAAAGGAATGCAAGTCTGCAGTAAATGTTAAAAACCACCGGTGTATACTGTACAGTATATTTATTTTAAATATAACGTGCGTCTGGATGCAGTGACCAGCAGCTCACACTAGAGAGCACCAAACAACCATTCAACTAACTATCATCGACAGGGATACAAACGCAACGCTTCCAACGACAGGCACGCAGTGCCCGCTTGGACAGCTTCAGCACGTTTCATCAACGGATGAAGCTTTTACAGCAGTGAGAAGCTGGCAGTTAAATCCGGGACAAACGTCGTTATGAATATGGCTGCGTGTATGTACTCCGGCGACATACTATGTCAATCATTTTAACACGTAGGCTTTCGCGACCAATATTATCCATATATTCAAAAGGGAAATTTGTGAATGTGTGTCTGTTCAAAATGTTTAGCATACTTCCCAACTTGCAACAAACTTGAAATTTGGCATGTGGGTAGCTTACAAACTGCACACAGTCTGTAAGCTAAGTAGTCTAACACCATTTGAGACTAGGCTCCAAAGAAAGCTGTCTCTGGTGTGGACCAATCAGTTTCAAAGACAAAGCATATACTGTCAGAGCATGTTTTTTGTGCGTATTTTCACCACAAGTATTGTGTTTAATGCAGACATGATTCCTTGCAAAAGGTTTCAG
Source organism: Lethenteron reissneri (assembly GCF_015708825.2). NCBI lineage: Eukaryota > Metazoa > Chordata > Hyperoartia > Petromyzontiformes > Petromyzontidae > Lethenteron > Lethenteron reissneri. The sequence goes on along the minus strand of NC_083833.1, from coordinate 3,550,907 downwards.
TTTGGTGTTTAAACACCTTAACACCAGTTTGTTGCCAGAAACAAGGGGAAAACGTATTCTTATATTCCCACCACTTGTTCAGTGCCACCTACAGAAATGAGCTGGACCTCATTGTGCCAGCACCCATTTCACACACTTTCGTGTATTTTGTATCCGATCTCATCAAAATCTCGTAAGCTAAGCCGGTGTGAGCCTGGATATTTATTTTTCCATAACAGGTCGTTATAGGCTGTGGGGCTACGTAGTGGGCAGCAGAAAGGCAGTGTAGCAAAACACATTGTTGTTCTGTACTTCTATGCTCCTACATTCACCAACCTGCACAGACCAGCGTGGTGGAGTACGGTCCAACTATCTCCATGACCTGCACGACGTAGGAAGGTCACCGTCCGTCAGTAGATTGACAGCGTGCCGTGCGTATACGTGTCGTTATTTCCGTAATCCGTACGTGCATCGCCGTGGCGCGTTGTACTTTTAATTAAAATAAAAGAGCAGTGAGGTACAGCCAGGGGCTCAAAGATGCGATGTCAATAATGCAGTTGAGTACATTCCCGCTGATGGCTTCAAGAGGGCCTGGAGACAGAGAGAGAGAGCCTGGGACAAGCTCTGTAGAGAGGGACGATATGGAGGTGACGGCTCTGGGTGCTACAGGAGGATGTTGAATAGGAGAGATGCGACTTGAAAAATTACATTCCACGCAACAGGCCGCGCCATATGAAACATGCGTGTGCTGATACAGGACGAAATATGTGCGTCCATTTCCAGTAAAAAAAAAGTTTTACAGAATAAGTAAAGCGACATTCAAGTTGTTGATTCTCTCGGGAACCGGATGGGTGGGTGCTGCGGTTCAAGTGCCTGACGCATAATTGGGGAACCAGGAGTTCAAATCCCAGCCTATTGTGGCGAGATGTTAACTACCATACTTGGTAGACATGAGGTCGTGGGTTCGATCCCGACGCCTGTATATTTGGAGGTTGCATGCTCTCCCCGTGGTCACGTGGATTTTTCTTCGGGTCTTCTGGTTTTCCCCGCCACATTTATAATCGCCGTACGTTGAGAGCATTTGGCTGCTATACACGTGGTAAGCCACTTCGTCGCCCTCGGTCTCCCACCACTCCTTCAGTTCAGCACCAGGTGGCATCTCCACAGCCCCTCTAATTGCATCTTCCTTCATCTCTGCGAGGTCAAATAAAGGGACACATCTTTGCGGCAAACAAAAACAGCTGTCATTCTGTGGACACATTGTGGTCTCTGGCGTGGGGAATATGGAATTTCCACAGCCGGTCAGAGGCTTCCCGCTCCATTGTTTCAGACAGGTGATCGCTTTTTGTTTGTGCATTCGGATATTTCGTTTGACATTAACGTGCAGCGTTCCTGACATAGAAAGCGAGTGCGTGGTGCGTATAGCAGCATTCAACAAGACAGGTGTACCTCGGAAGAATTGCCACCTGTGCACCGAAGTCAATCTTGTGGAACCGTCAAATAGAGCCTCGTTGCCGAATGTCAGAGCCTTCCCCAATGCTTCTTTTGTGCCGGTAAAAAAAAAAATCATTTTATCGCTCGACTGTGGAATTTTCCGAGCCATTACCGTCCAAAGCTGTTTCCGCATAGTCCCACCTGGCACGTGTTAAATATATATATAAATAAAGATAAATAAGAAAGTAAAGTGGAAAAGAATGAAATGACGAAATGTGCAGCGGACACCTCCAGGCTATCTGCCCATGGATGGTGATGATGATGATGAAAATGGCAAATGCCAAAATAATGTACGAGGTAAATAACTAGGGGTCACGTAACCTGACGATGCATCATACAGCGCTGTCCACTCGCTGTTACGCGGTGCTCACTGCGAGCAAATAAAATATAAATACTTTGCATTCTTAAATCGCATGGCGATTAAATGTTTGCTGATTCTGTCACCCATTTACCTCGGGCGCATTAAATATTCAGGGGCGGTGATACAGGCTGACAAACTACAAGAAAGAGACAAGGGCTCGATAAATAATTCAGTGGCATTCACATGGTTTCACGAGGCACACTTTCACCAGTTAATATTTACACAATGAGGCATATGCAAATACACGCGGTTGACATAATGCACAAACCCACAGGGATACGGGTCTAGCAATGTATTAAATGTGCAACGCGGCTTGAGACTTCAAGGGGTGTGTTTTCTCAGCAGAAAGTAGAGGTGCTTGAGGAAAAGATTTCTTCTTACGGCTTTTTTTTGTTATTGCGACGTGAGTGACGAGGTACACTTTTCACTGCTGGGCTCTCAGTTGTGAGCTCATCGGCTGCACCAAAGGAGCCTCAAAGTTGTCGTGACTTCTTCTTCTGCTTGGTTCTTTCGGTAAAGTCACGTAGAAGGGAAATAATAAAATAATAAAAATAAAACTTAATAAAATTATTCTCACGACGCTTCGGCCACAACGCAAGCAGCCGTCCTCAGGTGAAGACCAGGTCTATCGGGGAGACAGTGTCATGACTTGTCCACACGCTCTGTTCTACAGGCAAAAAAAAAATATCAGAGTGCACAGCTCGGATACGATGGCACCCTATCGTGGCCCGAATACGATTGCCTAGCAACAAAATGTGATATATCCACCGCTGGATGAAGGCCTCCCCTCCCAAGCCACTGCGATCTGTCAAGATCCTGACTATGTCACGAGCCAATAAACATCTGCACACACGCTGATTTCCACTATTCTGTTGCTGCTACCCATGGTCACAGTCGCCGTAAAACTTTCCTCAATGATTCCTCCACCCACGTGGCTGGGCTCGGCCTATCAGACTGACTGTCCTGTGTCTCATCCATCGAGTTCAACCGCAACCACACTGCAGGCCACGACGCTCCCTCGTTCTGAATTCTTCCCTCGTGTTAATCTACTTTAGGAATTCCTTCCCATCGAATTTTTCTCTCTCCGAAGCTCGCAGACCTCTTGCTCAATTCAAGAAATGCCTTGATTCTTATCCATTGCAATTTTGGCCGTGCTGTTTGTTGCTGGCTGCTTGACATTTTGGGGGCCTTTGGGCCCTGTGCTGAGCGGCTCTGATAAAAAAAAATTAACGAATAAATCCCAAGCAGGACCCACCTGAAATAGAGTCTTGAACCTCAATGAGGCTTTCTCTACGGTGATCAAGGAACACAAGTATTTATTTAATGAAATACACACGTGTTACCCTTCATAAACACGAGCGTGATTTTTGTAATTTAGTTCACCGCGTGCGAATTCTCTCCTCCATTATGGCGTGCAATATGTATAAAACAACCCAGCTGGGTGTTGTTGTTGAAAACAAGTCTAATTAATAAAATAAATGCATTGACGTTTGGTTCATTACCCAGCTCGTGGAAAAAGGTACAAACAAATTGCTTTAAAAATGCAACGCTGACCCCGTTTAAAATATTCCCAGCAGTTCATGACTCAGTAATGATTTAGAAAGAAAAAAATTCAGTAACATTCCAGTTAAATTATTTTATCAAAAAAAAAATCGAGCAAACTTTTCAACGTTTGAACACAGTTATACAATCTTCCTTTATATTTTCTTCACGAAACAACATTACGTTTTGTGAAGAGTCCATTAATTATACACACTATGAAAACTACTTATATACCAAACACCCGCTGGAATTTTGACTTAAACAATCATGTGTTACGCGCAGATGCATTTATATAAATTATTATTTACTGCCTTCGTGAGGCATTGGACCAGGTGCTGCTGTGGCAGAATATTCAACTGAAGAAAATTCAAGTCCTGGTTGGAGATTAACTAAACCCATCATTATTCCACGGACTTTAAAATAAGTACCACTTTTTGGAAGTCATTAGGAGGTATCCTATAAAAAGACTGGACTTCTCTGAGAGAAATGTGGAATTTCCACCACTGATTGAAAAGGTTTGGCAAAAGATATGAACACTAATCTACGATTAACACGTAGGCTTTCGTGACCAATATCCATAATAGGTTTTTTGGGGTTAATTCTGGCTGTCGTCTGATGAGGCTGGTTGTAATTACCAGTTAAACGTCGTACTCTCATTGTAAATGTTGTGGGTTTTACTCTCCAACACACCAGTTTGCTGAACTAATAACTAATCGGCATGTTTTGGCTCCGTGACAAACCTTACTAATTGGCTGTGTTCGGTGGCGGCGGGTTTAACGACACATTCATATTTACGTGATCTAACCCAAAACAACCTCCTATATTATGGATAAGCTATGATTATCCAATGTAGTGGATCATGGAATTAGGATTGGTAGTCTGTTCAAATATGAGACCACCATGTCCACCGTACACTACTAATAGACATGAGGGTTATTTCACCACACTTCGCCACTTTGGTGAGCGTGGGTTGGGGAAGGCAGATATTATAGACGTTGGGGGCATAGGCCTGGGGATGCTTTCATACAGCGGCGGTGGTTGCGGACGCCCTTAAAGCAGCACTGTGGAAGCAGGGAGGGTTGGTGGGTCACTGCACACAAGTGTTATGAAACTCCCTCCCCGAGGGCATCGAGGTGCCATACCCCAGCTTGCTAAGAGAAGGCGGTACAGCACACGTGGACCTCATCTGTTCCGTCTCTATCGGACAGAGTGTTGGCCGCTGAAATGTGCGGGTTTTCTCCGGGTGCTCCTATTTCCTCCCACTCACGAATTGGCCGTACACACCTGGATATATGGAGGACTGCACCAGCTCATCACGTGACTGCTGCCTTCCCCCGCTTGTCTGCCCTTCCTCGTGCCTGCCGAGTCACTCCCGGTCTTTGAGAGCGAGCGAATATTGTGCTGCGTGACAATTAGAAATTATTGTGGTTTTTATTCGTCGATTGACGATGGAGCCGTGCATGAACATGTCCAACTAGACACTGAATTACTATGAACAGGTCTTCTGGGCATCTTTGAAGGTGTTTGTAATGTCCGAATTTGTCCGAACTAGTCCAAGTTCCTGTACCAACAAACATATCTGTTGTCGCTTCATTTTTAACGAGGTAGGTTCCGATCGTAAGCCTCAAGTGCCAGAGGGTTACGTTTACACCTGATTAATGTAATGGCATGTAGGACATTGAGAAGACTTGCAAGTCAGCTTGGAAAATGAACACAGCATTCACACCAATGTATCACTTACACACACACAGTTGTGCACGGTATGTAGACATCCATACGCCCACTGCTGAATGAGGGCCTCTCCATGGCGCTGCGGGTCACGTGGGTTATTCGACCATACCTCACCATGCTGGCCAATGCGGGCTGGTGAAGATGGGGACCCACATATTCTTAGGTTTTTTCGGTAAAGTCACGTAGGTAAAAATTTTTAATTAATAAAAGTAAAATAAAATAAAAATCACGACGTTTCGGAGGCAACACAAGCTTCCGTCTTCAGGTGGAACCGTCACAGCCACGACAGCTGTATCAAGTAAATGAGAGATTACAAGAGCTACCACTCCGTATATATAATGGTTGGAGAGGGGGGAAGGGCCAAGTACGGCACACTTTTTATTCATATGGTAAGGTGAGGCTTAAGAGGGTGAGCCTTTGTTATGTTGCCTCCGAAACGTCGTGATTTTTATTTTATTTTACTTTCATTAATTTTAATGTTTTACCTACGTGACTTTACCGAAAAAACCTAAGAATATGAATCCTTGCCGTCACGAAAGCTTCAAATCTAGAATGGGGAGCCACAGATGTCAGGGCAGGCAACATCGCCATTGCTGCACCGTTCCCCACTGGCAAAGGTAGCCTCACAGCTGCCCATAGAGCCCCTTTAATGCAAGTCCGTTACCCAACCACAAAATATGCAGTCAGTACTCATTATCCAACTATGGAACAGAGTTGCCATTGAAGCCAATTTCCAAAACTAGACTTGTTCCCATTCATTTTTGGCTTCACTACAGCTGGCTCGTTAACTTGAAAATAAATGTTCCCAATTAAAATAAAATGTGAGCTTAAGAAAGTGCATATTCTGTAGCAGCCACATACTTTAATGTTTTGTCTGTGGAGTGCATTAAACAATAAAAAATAATTATTTAACTTAAGAGCCGTATTTTTCATGCCTGTAATTAAAAGTACTCTATATACCCTCACACGTACAAGGACACGAGATAAAGCATCGTGTATTAACTCATACAGCTCATCACCTGAGAGTATGTTTGCAATGGTATATCCAGGGCAGAATGTAAATGTATGTAACCAGTGGTGTGCCATGGTTAGCATGAGCACCACTGCAAATGAATTGAAACGGGGCCCCATCAAATGTCCTCATTGACATATATACACATGTATTCAATTATTTAATTGTCAATTTTTTTGGTGCATCTGCTGCTCTAACCGCGCCAAAGTCGCGTGAAAAAAACATTTGCTAAAATAACATCTATACTCTTAGTTCTTTCGATAAAGCCACGTAGGTAAAAAAAATGAAATTAAAATTAATAAAAAATAAAATAATAAGATCACGACGTTTTGAGACAAGTGCGCAGTGCGGGAAAGAGACGCGGATAGAAGTGGTAAATAATAAAATAATGGAGACGGGCCACGCGCGGACTCATCGCTCACCACTATGCGGTGTGTAGAGTGTGTACACACACGGACTCGCCACGATGCGGTGTGTAGAGTGTGTACACACACGGACTCACCGCTCACCACGATGCGGTGTGTAGAGTGTGTACACACATGGACTCACCGCTCACCACTACGCGGTGTGTAGAGTGTGTACACACACGGACTCACCGCTCACCACTATGTGGTGTGTAGAGTGTGTACACACACGGACTCACCGCTCACCACTATGCGGTGTGTAGAGTGTGTACACACACGGGCTCACCACGATGCGGTGTGTAGAGTGTGTACACACACGGGCTCACCACGATGCGGTGTGTAGAGTGTGTACACACACGGACTCACCACGATGCAGTGTGTAGAGTGTGTACACACACGGGCTCACCACGATGCAGTGTGTAGAGTGTGTACACACACGGGCTCACCACTATGCGGTGTGTAGAGTGTGTACACACACGGGCTCACCGCTCACCACGATGCGGTGTGTAGAGTGTGTACACACACGGGCTCACCACTATGCGGTGTGTAGAGTGTGTACACACACGGACTCACCGCTCACCACGATGCGGTGTGTAGAGTGTGTACACACACGGGCTCACCACTATGCGGTGTGTAGAGTGTGTACACACACGGACTCACCGCTCTCACCTCCTGCTGCTGTGCGGCCCGGTTCCTAACAGGCCACGGACCGGTACCGGTTCGCGGCCCAGGGGCTGGGGACCCCTGCCCTAAAGGAATACCAAGATAAATTCAGATACCACTTGGCAATGATGTCACCTGTGATTGGGAAGTAAACCAAAGTTGCAGGGATTGAAGCACATTATGTGCCATGGCTACCTGCACACACAAAGATGAAGATCCCCCGTATAACCTGCAAAGACTGATGGGGCAAGTGCTATTAGCAAGCACCGTTAAAGGCCATACATTGCCTGGCACAGCACACACGATGGTAGTGTGGCCAGCACCGTGCCGAGCTACGTTTGTCTCCCCTGTGGTGCGATGTTTATCCACAGCACCAGGTACTCACTTAAGGCTGAGTTGACCTAGGCGAGGCCTAGGACCAGATCAGATATTCATCAGCGAATCTTCTCCCTGAGCGGGAATCAAACTCGGGTCGCCGGGTTCACAGTCCAGTGCGCCAACACCCACACTGCCCCTCCACCAGAGGTCGCAACCGGGTACCCGATACCCGTACCCTACCCGATACCCGGCTGGGTACCCGGCTGGGTACCCGGCTGGGTACGGGTAGCCGTTTGCGACCCTGGTGCGGCCGGATACGGGTACGGGTAGGCCGTGGGTCACTGGTGAGTAACCGTTGGTCACTCATTTCAGGCCGGGTCCTTGTACGGGTAAGGAATCAAAACCCGTTTGCGACCTCTGCCCTCCACACGCACGCACGCACGATGCCACTTCTGCGCCAAACTGTTTCTCGAAACTACTCGCGACTTGAAGCGCTTGCCCTTGCCGCACCTCGTTATGAGTTAATCATGAAAAGCATAGCGCATCATGTACAATTCCTTTTCATCTGTGCACAGCCTCTCTCCCAAACGGCCCCCCGACAACTGCTTTCATTTAGGGAAATAATGCTGGATTTAAGCCAGCGGAGCCATAATGAGTTGCTTTAGTACATTATGATGGGGCTTTGTCACTCACACAGGATCTGCAGTTATGCCTTTCAAATTAAGAGGCTTGTAAATCACAGCTAAATTGCAAGCACCGCGAGCCGGCCTAACGTGCATTCACAACATCGCGAATGAGTAATGATCGTACGGCTTCACGTGTGTTGTGATACAATTCGTGACTTCATATGCAGTGACTAAGGCTCTGCGATTATTGTACAACGTCACATATCCGACCGTCACGCATCCGTCTTGACCAATTAATTGTCCGAACTTTGTGCAGTAATTGTGCATGTGGGTGTAACTGTCAATATCTATAGATGGTGGATGTGTTTTAAACGAAACTATCAACCAAAAATCTTTTTTCTTTTACCAGGTAAGGCCCACTGAGCTATGCAGATCTTTTTCAAAAGCGACCTGGCCACAAATGATAGCCCAATGAAGTGGCTTAGCACGTCAAAATGTATCGCAGCCCAATACTCTAAACGCGCGTTTCTAAATGTGGATGGAAAAACCGGAGGACCCGGGAGAAAAATCCACACCACCACGGGGAGAGAACGCAAACTCCAGATACACTCAAGGAAACTGACACGTCTACTGGCAACAATGAAAGGTCTCGTGGTTGGCTGTCCAAACGTCCGGAGATAAAACTACGGTTGGAAAGTCTTCTTCTTGATGAGATCTTTCATTTCCAATCATTGTTTGGACATTCATTATAAATCCCAAACGCCACAACAATTCCGTTTTTTTTTGGTAATGAGCCACTTTGCACTGCGCTCATTGGCAACGTCGAAGGTGCTTGGCAGATGGTAATGTAACTCACTTCCAGTACAATACCTTCATTATGCCAAAAAATTGGAGACTTTTACGAGCTCCAAACAAAAAATATCCGTTAACATATTCAATCATTGAACATTTCCAGCCCTTTGTGTGAATACACTGGCGGACGAGTGCCTCCGCACATCGCGCTGATTACTCCACCATACTTCACCACGCTGGTTCAGTGCGGATTGCCGAGGCTTATTTTGTAAAAAAAAACAGACGCTCGGGCAAGCGGGCACAGTCTGCACGCCCGTGGCACACAAATGAGATTCGGGAGGCTCGCTCGCTCGCGCGCCGGGTTATCCAGGGGGGACACAGGGCCACTTCAGGCCAAGTCGCTGTCAGCGGCCGGCCCTTTGCGCCCTGGTCATCTGCGAGCGCGGCGCTTCCGATCTCCACTTAATAAGCCCGGAGACGGCGCGCACGCTCACCCACGTGATTTTACATTGATCGCCGGGGCCTTGATCCCGCTAATCCAGTCATTATGCGAGCGTTTGTGTTGCCCCCCCAACCCCCCCCCCCCCCCCTAGCTCTGACATTTGCGTGTTGTTAGCGGTGCCCAGAAGGTATAAAAGGTTAATCCAATTGGCATTACCAACCAGCACTTCATTAGCACACACACAAAAAAAAAAGGATACAAAATGGAAAATTGAAACATGTATTATTTTTGTTCCCTTAATAAACATCTTTTCTGGAAAAATAAATCAATGTAAACATGTAATGCAATTGCTTTTGGATTGAATATGTATGTGCATACCTTGTCATTTGTTGAAACGATAGATTTATGCTGTTTGTGGAAATGCATGACTGTAATCCTCTTGACTTGGAGTGTGCAGTTAGTGGAGCACAAAGAGATGGACCGATGGTGATGTGTAGGAGAGATACCCATCTGTCGGGTACTTAAGGCAGTAAGGCAGGAAGGTAGCCAACATCTTTGTCGGGGGTTCAGTGTAATCCCATCATTTGCATGGGTTTTCTCCAGAAACGACATTATTTATACGGTATAAAAAAAAAAAAACTCACGAAGGGCAAATGTTTTAAAACAGGAACCTCCTGCAAAGAAAAAAAGTCTCAAGACTCCCCAATGATATCCTGTGCTAACAATGCTTGATAATGATCACTGCTTGCCTTGCGTGTTATTGAGAATGACCATATTTCTGAAGCCTATGTTCATACCGGGTTGTTGTGTGCACCGATAAGATAACAAAAACATATTCTGCAGGCACATTTCTTGAAAGGTGCGCACAGAGAAGCGTTGGCAGATGCACACTTGAAAATTCAGAACTGGCAGGGGAACAACACGGATTAGATAATAAATAAACAAAGTAAGTGGGCTTGGGCCGGATGCATCGTTTGAAGGGACGATGATAATGGCCGATGGACCACAATATGTATATACATATGTTGCACTTTTTTCGCACCGTACGTAGTCAACCGTGCCAATCGGAGGTGTGGTGGTGGGGGCAACAAACTAACATGCAAAAAGCAGTTTCAAAGAAATGCGTTTTCAATCGAGATTTAAAAGTGCATAACTCCAGTGGCTTAGCATAAATGAGTGACAGCCAAGGAATGGTTTCTGTCCAAGAGGATGTCCAGTGGGAAGATAAAGCAAATGTTTTATTTATTTATTTATTATCTCCGTGACTTTACCGAAAGACCCAAAGAATATGAATTCCTGCAGTCACGAAAACTTTAGTTCAAGATTCAATAAAATTAGTTAATGAGCAAGGTGCTAGGTGGATTATTACATTGCAAGGATTGTGAATTGTAGCAGTGCCTTAGGGAGGCCTTCATCCAGCAGTGAATCGACCATGGCTGATGCTGATGACGCTGATGACCGACTGTCGAGAACAATGACAGAGTAGCAGCCGAGGAGCACGACCCGCCATGGGAGATGGAGCGATGACATGGGCGGCTCGTGGGCAGTGGGTGCTACGTGGATCATTGCATCGCAGGGCAGCGAGAGATGGCGACGACTCATCCAGCAGTGGACTGAACGCGTCGCGTGATGATTATTACTGGATAGAGATGAAGGGTTGTAAGAACGAGTTTTAGAAATCAGACATTCAGCAAGTCACACGAACCCGGCCAGATCACAATCGAGAAACTTTCGATGGAATTGCAACGTCAGTGGTTCTCGGTTCGTTTACTTTTTGTTTTGAAAATGTCTCGACTGTTTTGGAGATATACTGAGTATATATTTGAATATATATTTTAGGAGCTTCTCGAGATGCAGTTGCATTTAGATGGTCCACAAACCATCAACTTGTAAGTGTACAATGAACTTGCTCGTAAGGAGCATTTTGTCTTTGATCAGAAGTCTATTCAGTGCTATTAAAAGTTCCCATCGAGATTGAACACGATGCAATGCAAGCTTTTCTGCCATTCGCGATAACGCTCATATCACGGTCGTATCACAGTCCTGAAAGTCCCTGACAAGTCCTTTCATTTGCATTAAAAGGCATCAAGGAGACAGACGGAGGAAAAGACAGAATATCTAATTGCATATCATTTCCTTGCACATATAGCAGAATATTATTTCTCAAGGGTTGTTGGGGGGGGGGTCTAGGGGTGGTGGGTGATGGGGGGGGTCGTACTTTATTTTTCTCTCTTCAACATGTTATCAGCTGAAATCTATACCGTTCGTTCAAACTAAATGGCATTCAAACGTCGGCCATCAAGCACCGGCACTGCTGTTCAAAACATATTCGGCGTTGGCTTTCGATAACGATTGTTCCTTCATTCTAGATTTGAAGCTTTCGTGACTGCAAGGATTCATATTCTTAGTTTTTTTCAGGTAAAGTCACGTAGCTGTCGTGGCTGTGACGGTTCCACCTGAAGACGGAAGCTTGTGTTGCCTCCGAAACGTCGTGATTTTTATTTTATTTTATTTGACTTTTATTAATTTTAATGTTTTACCTACGTGACTTTACCGATATTTCCTTCGTGTCCAGGAATTGGCCGTCAAGTAAACTGCTTGCGGGATTGCACTGAGACGTTGCTTTTTTCAACGGTTTTATTTTAATTGACTATTAAAAGCCACTGCTGTGTGATGACTCACAGCCCAGTTAACTTAGCAGCGGGGCGAGCAAGATGAGGCTTTGTTTGCCATTTAAGAGAGGGGGGTGGGGGGGTGAATGCACAGTGGGGTAAGCCAGGGCGGAGGAGGAGGGATTAAATTAACTTGTCTCTGAGATAGATCACTCTGCAAACTGGACGTGTCAGCTCATAGATGCTAAGTGGGGTTGTGCCTGGTCAACAGTTGTGTGTGCCACTGAACATCACGTCTATAACTACGACTATTTTTTTGTTTTACCAGGTAAGGCCCACTGAGCTATACAACTATTTTTTCAGAAGCCATCACAAACGATAGCTCAACGAAGAGGCTTACCACGTGGCAATGTATAGCAGCCACATACTCTGAACGCACGTCGATTCTAAACGTTCAGGGAATAGGACCCGGAGAAAAATCCACGTGACCACATGTCGAGAGAGACATCCGCGCAAACTCCAAATATCCAACAGGAGTCAGGGTCCGGATCGAACCCACGACCTACTGTATACCAGGCGAGGTAGTTAACATCTCACCACCGTGGCGCACCCCAACACAGTGGAGGTGTCGCGAAGGGAATAGCGTTTTCGTCAGTGGCAGCTCTCTCTCTTACCATCATCCGGCGTGTCGAGGAGGGAGCTGGAGGGTCCACAGTCCCGTAGGAGTTGCATTCTTTTCGGCAGATTCGCATCCACACACCGAGATCCAGGCGATCTGCAGATGTTAAAAGGCAAAGAAGCAGCACTGCAACTGCCTCCTCAGGCAACTGCTGGTGGAAAAGCTCTCACTATTTGGAGTTCTAAATAGCCCGTCCCTCGTCCAAGGCCGGTCATCTTCGCAGTGGGTGGTAGTGCCACACTTTAACCCTACCATCCCACTGGGATTTTTGCACACAGCGTTGCTGTACGGTGTTTTTTTCTGCAATATTTTGCTGTCTTTTCTTGGATTTTCTGTTTGCACTCAGTCACATATTCACTTTAAGATGTTTTTTTTGTTCATGTTTTTGTTTTTTGTTTGTTGCGGTTGCACCCGATTCAAGAGCCGAATGGCTCACAGGGCTATACAAAATAAATGAACTTGAACTTGAACTACCACGTGTAACTTGCCAATCGACTATTGCTCTGGAGCACCCATTCATACTGCAGGGTGGACATAGGCTGGGCGGGTGGGGGGGGGGGGCATTTAATGAACTTGCACCGTCGTTTCAGCTGCCCCATCGGGAGATCGAATCAAACCCCGTAACCCCTGAATCGCAAGTCAAGTGCACTGACCATCAACACCGGGGCATCGCCGGTACTGATGCTCAGCACTGGAAATTATATCACATTGCAAACCTATTTTCTCGAGTTCTTCCAAAGAGGGCAGTATTCCCAATGTCTCATGCTCTACTCATGGACGCATAATGAACAAGTTGGGGGGGGGGGAACTGGGAAACGTATCTCTTCTGATATAAAACATATGTGTGTAATGGTAACGTTATTACTTTCAGCTTGGATGGGCTATTATTGGGGACATTGTCTGTTCGTGATTATATCTCGTAAGGCTGGCACGGGATGTGAGGGGGTGGTAGGGCCAACAATATGCATGCCTGGTCGCCTTTATCTCAAGTGATTATGTGGACATGAGGGATACTTTCATTTTTTTTTTTTTATCAATGCTTGCTAGGGGATAATTTCACTGCAATGTATTTATCAGGCGTGGAGTGCCACGGCTGAATAAGAGAGTAAAGGCAACGCAACCTATGGGAATGCCTTGTCGCCATCAGATACCAATAATCGCTGGCGTGCATAGCCCGGGATTTTCAAGCAAATTCAAGCGGCACCTCGGCCACTCGGATTTTGCAACAAAACAAAAGATACAATAGACACAATACAATACGTAAATACACTGTAAATTCGCAAAATGTATTTGCCGCAAAAAACATACACGTCCTGGTCACTTGAACGTGAATTCTAGATTTGAAGTTTTCGTGACTGCAAGGATTCATAATCTTAGGTTTTTTCGGTAAAGTGACGTAGGTAAAAAAATAAAATTAATAAAAGTAAAAAAAATCACGACGTTTCGGATGCAACACAAGCTTCCGTCTTCAGGTGGAACCGTCACAGCACGACTGCTGTATCAAGTAAGATTACTTTTATTAATTTTAATTTTTTACCTACGTGACTTTACCGAAAAAACCTAAGAATATGAACGTAAATCATTCGCCATTCCGTTGTCCACGCGCCATGTCCTCAACGAGTGGACGGCTAGGTGCATGAGCACCATGTCAAAGGTCACAGAGCGCCTTCGTCCGAAGCGGTTTCTTCCCCACGTCGCTGCGATGGGCGGATTCCACCCGTTGCAGTCGGAGTATCGGAAGTGTCCACGGAACTGAGACGGCTTTACTGAAGGCCACCGATGACGTCGACAAGATCATGGATGACCTCGATGTTTCAGCCGCCTTCAGCACCGTCGACCATGAGCTATACTAATCGGGTGGCTACGGTCAAGGTTCGGTGCATCGAGTACAGCACTGGGTTGGATTGAGTCAAATCTACATGGTTGATCACAGTTTGTAAAGCTGCGTGATGAACAGCCGTTGCCTATGCTATGCCTAGTTGGCGTACATTAGAGGTCCTTCCTCGGGGCCTTTATATTTTCAACATACAATAAAAAACCTGGGATTGCGAGTAACTTGATCTGCGAGTGTTTTGCAAGACGAGCAATTTTTTAAAGTAATTATTAATTTGATAAACGAGCGAGGTCTTGCAATACGAGTAGTGTGTGTGTACGCTTTGTCTGCCGGGCGTTACGTGATCACAACTGACATACGAGTGCTTTGATATACGAGCGCTTTGGATTACAAACACGTTTCCGGAACGAATTATGCTCGCAATCCAAGGTGTTACTGTACTTCTCTCCGGTCCTATCTCATCACGTGACCTCAAGTTCCATCGATATACCGATGATAAACAATTGTACACTGCCGTGAAGTCAAAGTTAGATACGGAGAGCCTCGATAACCTTCAAGATTGCACGCGAGCGGTGCACGTGTGCGTGTGGTATGAACGAAACGAAATGCTGCTTTAATCCAGAAAAATCGGCGGTTCTGCTGTCCAGGCGCAAACATTTGTGAGAGGATAAGGTGTGGTGGTCGCAGACTTCCTAGATTCCATACTCTTTGGTTTTTTTCGGTAAAGTCACGTAGGTAATAAAATAAAATTAAACTAAATTCAATCACGACGTTTCGGAGGCAACACAAGCTTCCGTCTTCAGGTGGCACCGTCACAGCAAAAGCACTGTATCAAGTTGGTACAGTTACGTCGTGATTTAATTTATTTTTATTTTATTTTTTACCTACGTGACTTTACAGAAAAAAACCAAAGAGTATGGACCCTCGCAGTCACGAAAACTTCAAATCTAAAATTCCTAGATTCCGTTTTATCGTCATCTAAAGAGCCTCTACACCATACTCGACCAGAAGATGTCGTTTGATCACCACGTGCAAAATCTAGTCAGGTCTTGCAATTTTCATATCAGGGCTCTATGACGCAATCGCTCATTATTGAGTCGTGACATAGCCAACACGGTGGGGTGTAGCATCGTATCGACAAGGCTCTTTAATTGTGACTCAATACTCTACGGGACGTCTGGCAAAACATTACCAAGCTGCAGCGTGTGTAACATTCTTTGGTACGTGTCATGAGAGATATCGCGCGATCCGAGCATGTCCGTCCAAGTGGTCGTTGAGCTGCAATGGCTTTTGGTTGCCAAACGAATACATTCTTGTTGTAGTACAGAGTTAGACTGATGGCCTTAATCTAAGTTGTCTTGTGGTTGTTGTTGTTGTTGTTGTTGTTTGACTTGCATCCCACTGGGATATTTGCACAGGGTTGGTGTACACGGTGATTTTTTCTGCAATATTTTGCTGTCTTTTCTTGCACAGTTATAACCTTTTGAAAAAAAAAACTTCTAACGAAGTGTTTATTTACCTATCTTGCAAAAAAACACAATGCAGACCTGCGAATAGTATTTTTGGGAAAGCTGTGCAAAACGTTTGGCAGCGATTAATTTCGCATTTTTGCATATTCTCTGAAAATATGCGTGAAATGCAGGTGATGTAGGTGAATCATTACATCACGTGATTATGGGAGGTGGTGACAGCTTGGGAAGACCTCCATCCAGCAGTGGATTGATGCTTAGCAATAACGCGGCTTCCCTTGCCAAACCGAAGTGCCTCCTTGCTCAAAAAAGTATTGGTGGCCCAGGGCCAGTGGCCAATATTCTACCGTTCTTTATCATAGGGTGGGGAAATTTGATTTTGTTCAGGGCAACCATCTGATTGGCCACCTCATTTTACTGACCTTGGAGGGAAGATGATGACGATGGTAATGCTATTATGACAGTAATGATGATAGCGATGATGGCGATGATGATAGAAATGATCACGATGACAGTAGTGATTATACTTAGTCAATGCAGATTATACATTTAACTCACGATCTAATGATTGGTAACCCAGCAATTGCTAACCCAGCAATTGCTAACCCAGCAATCAGCGCGGCTATACCTCGGCTCTGTGAACAGTTCGCGTTCTACACTTTATTATTCAACGTCACCACTAGAGGGTGAGACAGCCCCTTAGAATAAGAAAGCTACTTTGATCTTGTAGCCACTTAGACGTGTGGCATATATGACTGGTGCCATGGTACACGCTGAAGCAGAAATAAAACACAGCAACTGAAACACACCGAGGCAGCTTCCTACCATTTCAGACACCCGTGCATCCATGCATCCATCCAAATGCGCCGACGATTGCACACTTTGCCGCGCGACTAATGCCACGTCACCTGGCATTCATTACAAATCGCTCCCCGTTTTCGGTGCGGGACAAGGGCACGCGTGAACTGGCGTGCTCAAAGAAAATAATAACACACAAGCCACAGTAAATAGAGCAGAGGCTACCACGGAGTGCACGACTTTGCTGCACGAATAGGCTCGGGCACATTGACGACCACCCACCCCCCCTACCTTTTCTAAGTCGCCGTGGCGAAACACTGCGAATCGTCAAACAGCTAACCCCCATGCGGCAATAATTCAAGCGGCTGCACCGTTCCAGTGATCATCCTCAGGTGATACCATAACACAGATGAGTTTTCTAAAATGGGCCATAAAACTCCTTTTGACACGTTCCATTACTTTAAAGAGCAAAAACCTCCGCCGTTAAGGCGAGACATTGGTTACGTGGATTTTATCAGCCGGGATTTAATGCGTTGCCCGTATGAGGCATTCACTTTGTCCGTGCTAGGAATTTGGGCCGGGAAGGTCTATTAAATTATAACAAATTAATTGCACTACGTTTTATTCGCCCATGCTTTATACGTATTAAACTGCAGAAGCAATGTCTACACATTTGCACACCTTTTTAACTTGTCCATTTACACTATGATATATACTGCATACATATAATGGATTTCATCACCAAGTACTGTATATTCTAGGTGAGTTTCACGTAATTTTTTTCTGATATTGGAATTTTGGATTTTTTTACGTCCACATTTTTTATTCTATTTTCTGTGTTTCAACGTATTGAATCGTAGTAATTAGAATTGTGTATGCACTAAATGTAATGCATTACATTTTTGTAAATGTTAATAAAACAATGCATTTTTACATACAAGTAACACATTCATTTGAATGTCGGCATTTATATCGTCGAATGAAAATGTAAAAGGCACACGGAGCTGACGCCATGGAGTTGTTGTCACTTCCCATACCATCACAATATTTGTTTACTCTGAAATGTTCTTTGTTTCTGATCACCTGAAATGTTACATCTCTGCCTGCATTCGGGGATCCATGAGATCGATCCATACACTGACAATGCATCTCACGTTTATTCCGACTGTGTGCTATTGGTGGCATACAACGAGGCGAATAAATATCCTTTCATTCTCAAAAGTCTGCGGATTATCTCGCCACGACAGATAAGAGCCCCCCCCGCCCCCTTAACATGGCAATAATACTTACAGTATTTTGAAAACACTCCGATATTTCCGATTTAATTCACACGAGACATCGGTCCTTCGTGCTTTTTTTAAATGAACAGAATTACCGCACTAAGAACAGTTTAGCATTGATAATTTACAAACAATATCATGCAACGGTTGCCTTCATCAGGAGAAGCGGTGGTGCAGTGGTCATCGTGTTGGCACGTGATGACTGTGCTCACGATGAGCGAGGAGACTTTCAAACAGCAGTGGATTGTCAAAGGGCTCTACGCTACACTATTGAAATGAAACTAATATTTATATAAATCGTTTTTGTTTCACGGCTACATTTTTCTTTCCGCATGCCACGAGTCGTGCAAGGACGATCATTGCAGCATTTTGTGGAAACCGCACGAACATATTTAACGGTGCGATTGGGTGGGTCCCGGAATTTAAATACAGATCCAAACCAATAATTATCAGCAGTCATAAATCGACCACTGCTGAATGAAAACCTCACCAGGTGGTTTCCATTCCCCAGGACTCTATGATGTCCTAATCCACCTGGCACCTGCACAAGAGCTGGTTTCATAACTCGTTGCTTTCATCACTCAGTCTCCTTGAGCGGATGTACAATAAAGGAGTTTTGCCCACTGTCCAGGTCAGGCCATTACCTTCTCAAAAACATGCTTTAAGGACTGAATAAAGAAAGGCTTGAAAGTTGGGCGCAAGCGATATGAGTCACGTTCACTTCATGAATTGATGATACCTGAAGGAGAAGCAACAACTTCCACACGGATCGGAGTATGGATTCCTAGAGCGATTTCATCGAAGGCAGACGGTGGGTTTTGGAAAAACTGAAATTAATGAAACAACGCATCAATGTGTCTTTCAGAGGAATGTTTTTTCAACGGAATATATTGACTTCCGTGAAACACGCACAGGAGATGTGCATCTTAACAAAGGCAATTCAGAACGAAGGTTGACAGGCAGGAAAAAAAGCGTAGAAGATCCGAATGCTGGAGAATGAAGGTGGTGAGAGGCAGGGTAAGGGGGGGGGGGGGGGATTCCAGAGCATACACAAGTTAGAGACGTCATATCGATTAAGGGGAAGTGGGCTTAGACAGGAACACGTCACTCAAAGGAATGATGGCCAATCGACAAGAGTGACAAGGGAGTGACAAGGGAGTGACGGAGCCAAATGAGGGGACACGACCCTAGAGGATGAACCCTTGAACCTGAAGAGATGAAGCGACATGATCGTCTCACCTGCAGGTGCTCGATGGATCGTGTGCATCAAGGGGCCACGTGGAATGGCGATGGGGAGGGAAGGCTTTCGAACAGCAGTGGATAGAGCACGGATGACGGTTTATTGATTGTATTTGTTTTCTGGAGAGAAGCAATATAAAAAAAAAGAATCGTTGCTGTACTTTGCTAGTATAGTTAGATGAGAGGACGCCTTTTGGCGCACTCTGGTCTAACACCGTTTTAAAACTAGGCTCAAAAGAAAGCTGTCTGGTGTGGACCAATCAGTTTCAAAAACAATGCATATATTACCAGAGGTTTGCATTCTGACCACAAGTATTGTGGTTAAAGCAGACATGATTCATCGTAAAAGGTTTCAGTTTGGTGTTTTAACATCTTAACACAGCTGTTTTGTTGTCAGAAAAAATGTTAAAACCTATTCTCACACTGTTACGTTTTCATTTAAATAACTGTTTTACCATCATCATCATCATCTTCTTGGTTCTTTCGGTAAAGTCACGTAGAAGGGAAATAATAAAATACAATAAATTAAACATAATAAAATACAATTCTCACGACGTTTCGGCCACAACGCAAGCAGCCGTCCTCATCATCATCATCATCACGATCAGCGTGATCATCAATCATGACCGATGTGGTATTGTGGTTAAAGTAGACATGATTCGTCGTAAAAGGATTCAGTTTGGTGTTTTAACATCTTAACACAGATATTTTGTTGTCAGAAAAAAGGGGAAAACCTATTCTCACACTGTTACGTTTTCATTTAAATCATTGTTGTATCATCATCATAATCATCACGATCAGCGTGATCATCAATCATGACCGATGTTTGTTTTTGCCCATAATTCTGTTTTGAGCTTCAGAATTAAGAATGAGTCCCTATGAAGGCAGCAGCCCTGCGTCCTTGCCGCACGTGGCAATGGTGGCGAGGCCGCCTCAGCTGGTGTGTGAACGTGTACACGTACTGAACGGCCATTTAGTCAATCCGCCGCTTTAGATTGCATCGCAAATTCTGATGTAAGGTCCATACGAGCGCCTTAGAAGACTAATGTCGTGGCATTTGTGCCAGCCGGACCTGGTAATAATCGCATTTGATTCTTAGTTTGTTTTTGAAGTCCCTCGTTGTGCAACGGCAATTGATTTAGTGTTGAGTTCAATAACAAATGTAAGTCATTTCATTCACTCCAAAAGGTGATATGGGTTCGAGAAGTGTAAATGGTTAAATAAAATAAAATACATGGACTGATTGAAAGACAACATTTTATTGTCTGCCAATTAATTTTCTTTAAAATCCTGGCTTCTGATGCTGGAATCGAACATTTACAGTAAATGTTTTGCGGACTATTAAATTATTGTAGGCTTTTCTTTTGTAAAAATCAAAGTTCCATCTCTTTGTAAGAGATTCATTTTCAAACACGAAGCACTCACCACATATGAGATGTGGTAATGAATGCAGTATCGTGTCGCTTCAATAATGACGGTACGTTAAAATACATTTGAATGCATGTCCTTCGGTGCATTTAAATACCTTTATTTCCTCGAGGTATTTAAAGTGCTGCCTAATGGTTAAATCTCTTAGCAGAAATCGCTGGACATTTTGTGCAGATGACACTGCGAAGGTCAAACGAAATAGGTAAAGTCATTGTGATAGAAATCTCGACGAAGCCATTTGACGTATGCATGTTAATCTTCTTTCTCACCGTATGTAGCCAACCGGAGGTGCGGGGGAAGGACACCTATCTAAACACAAAATGCATTTCTAAAAAAAATAGTTTCCAATCTAAAATTAAAAGTGCGTAGCTCCAGTAGCTTCCTAATATCGGGAGGAGGAGCATTCCAGACGGCCGCAGAATCGCATCTAAAAGCACGTGATGCAGTGGCCATTTTTGTTTTGATGTTTAGCCAAAAGCCTCTGCTGCGAGCATGACGGGAATGTACATGCTGCTTCTGCGGCTATTTGTAAAACGCTCTTGCAGCTTAGTAGCCAGCATCAAGGGTATCGTAGAAATCCGTGGACCTGACAGTCACTCGCCTTGCGTAAATCACGATACGCCGACTGACCGAAAAAGTGAGAGCGCACGCAAATGTTTTGTCGAGCACACGAAGAGACAGGGCAGGAGGCGGCTGGATCGCAATTGCACGCCATCAGCGGCAATGATGACAACGCAAGAAAGCCTTCCTGTGGCTAAATAACTACTTGTAAAGCAGAGCGAACGATAAGGGGTGTTTTCCCTTGAATAAACTAAAAATGACAGGCAAAAACGTGCGCGCACTAAGGTGTCCTAAACACTTAGACTTTTCTCACGTTGTGTTCTCAGTGTGGATGCACAGGTAGATTGCAGTACAACGAATGGGTCACCGGGTTATTTGTACGGATGTCCAAACGTTATACCATGGAAATATCCACGTTATCTTAAGGCATCGCTACCTCTTCCCACATGCAAACGAATCAAGTCGGGATTTGGCCCAAATATCCATCTGTCCCAAGAACTTGATTACGTTAATGGTTTCCAATGTATGTGTTGAACGTATCTACCATCGCCACCACCGTCACCACCAGCCATGTGGTTACTGCACTGCTGGATGAAGGCTATCCACGCCTCTGCAATCTCCTGTGATCCAGCGATGAAACACTCCCGTCTTGATTTGTGGTACTAATGACAGCACGGTTGGCTACGTATGGTGCAAAAGAAGTTAATACATAATTGTACTGTAAATACCACTCACATGCAATGCATTAGTTTGGTACTACTATCCTTGAAAATTACGAGTAACATTTCACCCTGTCCTGCACATATTCTCTTCATTTCATTGCGAGCTCAACGTTACCAGTGGAGCCAAGCAGTGCCCAGTGGAGATGAACGTTGGCCGGATTGGTGAAGGACGTTAAAATCCCATCATCTCTCAAGGCCCACAAGGCATATAGAGGCCCTCATCCAGCAGTGGAGTGACAAAAACAGCATGTACATGTCTATGCCCAAAGTTTAATGGGCCAGGGTTGAGTGTTAAAATAAAAATGACCATCTGCCGACACAACTTCTATTGGTGCGTGTATGTGTTGACACTCATTGCACAGTGCCTGTCGTTACATTAGGCTTTCCATCATATCAGGTTTTAAACCTATTTGTGTCCGCGTGCGTGTTCCAGACACGGAGGGTGTCGGTGTGGACACACGGGAATGAATTGCAACACACACACACACACCACGCGCGCGCATATTTGTCAGCTGTAAATGAGTTGTAGAGGTCAGTGCCATCAATTTATCCCCGCGCCTTTGTTGTGTGGCCACTCGCAGGAAATAAGCGCGCGTACATTGTAAATGCAGTGGCGTTCATAGATGATTTTGCGAGCGGCAAGAACACAGCAACATTCGCAATGTACTTGCAACTGGAGACGAGGAACTGTCAGTTTTCAATGTACAAAATGTATATTAATACATCTACCAAAATGACAATTTATAATTCTAGATTTGAAGCTTTCGTGACTGCAATGATTCATATTCTTAGGTTTTTTCGGTAAAGTCACGTAGGTCAAAACATTAAAGAGTAAAATAAAATAAAAATCACGACGTTTCGGAGGCAACACAAGCTTCCGTCTTCAGGTGGTACCGTCACAGCCACGACAGCTGTATCAAGTAAATGAGAGATTGCAGGAGCTACCACTCCGTTTATATAATGGTTGGAGAAGGTGGTGGGGCAAGGGCCGCATACTTTTTATTTTTTAAATTTAATTTTACTCTTTAATGTTTTGACCTACGTGACTTTACCGAAAAAAACCTAAGAATATGACAATTTATAATTTCATATTTACTGCGCAAAATCTCGGCCGATCGACATGGCACAGCGGTAGCGCCTTAACCGCTTGATGCAGAGTTTAATTGTTCCTATCCAGATTATTACTGTCGGTGCAATATCCATGATCATAATAATAACAATGATAACACGCGCTGTATGTTTTACAGCAGGGTAGGCCATTGTATACCGGCGACACTTAATCCAAATTTGCCAAATTCGAAAATTACTCCGGTTTGGATTATGCAGAGCGATCACCGCCCCGTACTGGCCGATGGAAAATCAACAACAAAAAAAATCGCCAAACAGCGACTGCGGTGAAGCCCAAACCATGAAACGCTTCACCGACGAGTGCGCCGTCCACGCTGCACGCGCTGGCGGTAAGGCTGCAATCGACACAGCGTCTTCTGCCGCATTGGATCGCTTGGCAAACCTTATCATTCAACTGTGACATCGATACAAACTGTTGCCACCTCCCCACCCCCCCCGCCCACACCCCATACCGTACGAAAGAAGAAGACCTGGCAGATTGATGTTGATTTGCATGCCCGGTGCCAAGTCACCTTGTGCCCACAGGGACAGCTGCCCCTGGGGGTGCCCTTTCGTATGCGTCGAGATGAGATACGGCGTGAAGTGCTCCGAGACGCCCCGCAAAGCAGGGCGCGAAATCAAAAGCACATTCTTATCATTATTGTTAAACCATGTTACTTTAAAACATTACCATTTTAGTGTCAGATACTAGAATTTATGGCGTATTTATTTGTCATCCTTTTGTATGTTTCCAAGTGTAATACTTATATATATATATACAAATTATACTCTGAGGTTTTTTTCCGGTAGAGTCACGTAGGTAAAAAAATAAAAAATTACCAAAAGTAATAATAGAAATAAAATAATAAATCACAACGTCTCGGAGGCAACACAAGTCTCCGTCATCAGGTGGGACCGTCACAGCTAAATCTAGAATATACAAATTACCCAAGTAATAGAAAAATCTTCCCCTTAACATGTACAAATGCTTCTTCTTGGTTCTTTCGGTAAAGTCACGTAGAAGGGAAGTAATAAAATAATAAAAATATGTATTATGTTTAAAAATATTTATTATGTTTTATTTTTATTATTTTATTACTTCCCTTCTACGTGACTTTACCAAAAGAACCAAGAAAATGAATTCTTGCAGTCACGAAAGCTTTAAATCGAAATGTACAAATGCTGTTAGCAATCAACTATTTAAACCACAAATACAGACAATACGCTGCTGTGGACAGTGCTACACACAAGTACAACCCACTGGCGTCGTGTTCCCAGTGTCACCGTTGATACACTGCCGTTCAAATCCCAATCACTGGACCCGAAGCTCCGCTCACGAATCACCGCTTCAAATAAAGTTTTATGCCTCCAAATTTTGTTTTATTTCTCTCCGAAAAGAGTTACGTTTATGTCAATACAGACTCCTGTGATGGCCGCCGGCGATACTTTTTTTTTTACTCGACACACACAAAAAAAAACCGATAAAGATAACCCGAGATGATGATTGTAGCCCGAGGGCATTTTGAACTCAAAGAAGAATCCTTAATTGAGAACGTGACAAGTACAGCGGAATATTAAAGTTTGAAAAAAATAATGAATATTTTAGGTCAAGACCAGTTTGACCTTACAAAGCAGATTTTTTTTTTAAATCTCAGTTTGAAGTGCAGAGGGATTAAGGGGCCTTAAACTTGGGGCAAATTTCAAAGCAGTGTCAAATACAACTTTGCTTTATTCTGATTTTGCTGCCAAGAATGCACTTCTGTGAGACGTACGTACTGAATAAACAAGTCTGAGCTGATGATGCTTCAGTTAGGAATGAACATCTGGTGTCAAGCATATAAGTGAACAGTAACAACATATATAATACATTTTAACCTTTTAATTCGTCAGCAGAATTCACAATTCCCACATATTTATGCATTTATTTTGTATTGGCTGCCGCATTTCACCAGAGATTGCTTAGACTGTTCATAAGTATTACAATGGCCATTCTCAACGCATTGCTTCAGCGCTGCTGGGATCTGGGTTCACATTCATACAGCCAACCATAATTAAACTAGTTTTCCAAATCGATTACGTTTCAAGCTCGGTCGCCAATGATCTCTCTTCATAGTTAATTTCCATTATATTGACAATAGTAAAATAATCTAGCATATCCAGATCTCAGGACAAAACTGTATGAATATATTATACGGCTGACACATGGTGGAATTCTAGGTTTGAAGCTTTCGTGACTGCAAGGATTCACTCTTAGTTCTTTCGGTGAAGTCACGTAGGTAAAATATGAAATAAAAATTAATAAAAATCACTACGTTTCGGATTCCCTCCCTCACTTGATGCAGTTAATCTGGCTGTGACGGTCCCACCTGATGACGGAGACTTGTGTTGCCTCCGAAACGTCGTGATTTTTATTAATTTTTATTTCATTTTTTACCTACGTGACTTTACCTAAAGAACTAAGAGTATACATGGTGGAATGTTCTCTCAAGGGCAGAAGAGGAAAACCATTTAATCTTGGGTAAGAGAGGCCAGTTCTGTAGTTACATCTTTTGGGTCATCCAGTAACATAACCACACGTGGCTCTGCTGACTTACGGAGTTCTCAGAAGAAACGCCTTCACATCCTAACATGACCGAAATCAAACACAGGACCGGTTCAAATAATCGTCCTTTGTGTTGGCAACGAGAGCGGGAACAAAACTCGGGTTTCAGAGTTCATTGCGCTGCGCGGTAACCGCTACTCAACCGCTCCCAGTGTACACGTGTATGCACGCACACGCGTGTACACGTGTGTGCATGCACAAGCGTGTACACGTGTGTGCATGCACACGCGTGTACGTGTGTTTGTGCGCGAAAGGTGACAGTGGTTGGCACGCTGCACTGAGCCTGGCCACCTGAGTTAGATTCCCACTCACGATCAGCAACAGTGGTAAATATATGAACCGGCTATGGGCCTACCCCCACCAAGGTCGACTCATCCTTAAATGAACGCCTGGTGAGGTGTGTAAAACCATCAGCACTGGGGAGATAAAGGCGGCCGGGCGTGGTGTTGGCCACCCACTCCCCCTCGTGTTCCGTGCCGGCCTTCATAGGTGCTCACTAACAGCACTTGCTCCAACAGCCTGTTAAAGGCTATACGGGACATCTTTGCCTTTCTGTGAGATGGATCGAGCTTGATTGGTCGAATTGGTCCGTCGGCAGGGTCAGCTTGCTGGCATGAGCACGCACAACCCCGATTTTTTTGACACTTTCCAGGCCGCTGATTGGCTGCGAGATTTATTTGTGGAATGGGGCCCCTTCCAGTTCCACCCGGCGAATGGAGCCAAACAGTGTCACGTGAAATTTGTGAAATCTACGATGACACAATTTCCAGCTAGTGCTGCTATTCCCCAAACGCACGAGACCAAAGTCTTCACGAATAGGGCATTTAGTGTCTCCTTGTTCCTTGATTAAACAAGCACGACGCAATGCACTTATGCTGGTAATTCCACATTAGCATGGCAAGAGCCCGTTTTTATACACGGGGTGACGACTGTTCACTTTCTATCAAGTGATACTCATTTATCAACCCTAAGGATGCGCTGTCACGGTGTAACGATTAACGTACTGGATTTGCAATCTATAGGTCACCGGTTTGATCTCCTGCAGTGGCAGTTTAACTAATGGTGCAAGTTTATTAAACCCTGCCGCCTCTGTCCACCCACCAATAGGAGAGAAATTGGTATGCCACAGTCAGTCGATGAGCAGGTCCTGTATGGTGTATGTGAAGTGTGGAGACTCCCACCTCTTCGAAGGCGTTTGGCCAGAGTGGAGCAGTAGGCTAACATGTGCTCGTCAGGGGTTCTCGCCAAAACTCTCTTCTCGTGGAGAGGCACGTCCACAAGCAGTCCCACGAGTAAGCGATTGCAGGGCTGCACCTTTGTCTTGCAATTATCAAGTCCAACCGGAATCTGAACTGACAACCGTCACATTGCAAGCCAAGCGCGCCAGCCCCAGCACCGTACAGCTGCCCTGGGTATGAGTCACCTGACCTCTTAGGCACTCATTGTGAGCTTGGACATTGAGTTCCATATTTCGAGACAATGTCTGGTGAAGTAGGAGGTTAATTACAAACAAAAGCAAGGAAACTGGGGAATTCAGATACAAACTTTTCTGTGAAATGGGCTTTTCACTCGGTGTGTCTCAGACTCTTGGGATGAGAGTACTGAATTTTTTATAACTTGCCTCGGGCAGGGGAAAGAAATTACATAACTTTGACCCAAAAGAGTAAGATACAAAATACAAAGCTACTCCTCACTCCCACTGTCGTCAATGCTGGTTGAAAACTGAGATATTTCAAAGCCTTCGACTTTAAATAATTACAGACACGGCACGCTAACCGCGATTGAATCTATAATGCCGTGAGGTCGGTTTGCCGATGAAATTAAACATGAAAAGAAACAAATACTTCTACAGCGCAAACAACGCAAACGCGCGATGCATTTGTGCAACACCAACACAATTCGCAATCTTTATTTAGACTGCAGGAGAAATCCGATGAGCCGTGAAGCTCTTTCCCAGACGTCCAGTCGGGGCTGGTCAGCAGAGCTACATCAGCAAACGATACAACTCAAGATTGGAGTGCACAATAGAGAGAGAAAGGTAAGCAAGCCACTAAATATGAAAACATGATTGTATTATCTTCTTGGTTCTTTCGGTAAAGTCACGTAGAATGGAAATAATAAAATAATAAAAATAAAACAATAAAATAATTCTCACGACGTTTCGGCCATGCAGACTGTCTACTCGACAGACCTGCTCTTCACCTGAGGACGGCTGCTTGCATTGTGGCCGAAACGTCGTGAGAATTATTTTATTATGTTTTATTTTTATTATTTTATTATTTCCATTCTACATGACTTTACCGAAAGAACCAAGAAGATGAATTCCTGCAGTCACAAAAGCTTTAAATCGAAAAATGAATGTATTAATTGCATACGCCTGATGCATGACGCTTGGGCAAGGCAGCAAAAATAACAAAGAAAAGTCCCAGACCACACTGAAATAACACAACACAGCAGTAGCCCATCAATACAATGCCACATTAGCATTGAACTATCGATATACTACACGGGTGAACATCAAAGTTACAAATCGCATTTGCAAATGTGACTGTATCCAGCACTACTCTTTTCCTTCCGGATTTTTTTAAAAAGAAGATTTGCGACATTAAGGAAAGGAAACAAGGTTGGAGGTGCACGGTAATTGTATAACACCCTAGCGAACAAACTCAATCCAACACTCGACGCATTAATTCAAATTATGCTCCCAGAATCATTTGCTTTGTGCAATTATCATTATGAAACGCTATTAAGTAATGGCCAGATGAACGAATATCATATTGAATAAACTTGTCCCAATTACCGGCAATAATCAATTATTAAATACATGTATAAATGTGTTCCATTCTGCCGCGTAGCTTGTCTGGAATGATGTTTGTGCTGTACGTGCTGGGAACTTAGTCAGGAACTGAATTATATGCACTGCAAACAATTCTCGGAATTACATTAAACACCAACTGAAATATATAATAAGCGCACAATCATATTAGGGAAGTCGACGCAGGACATGTGGCCATGCCAGTCAAGTGTTATTATTTGTATTGCCAAACAAGGACATATTATCCTATGAGACATTTCCTTTACCAGTGGCAAAATATAGTAATAGGTTTTTACCCTTTCAACTGGTACAAAAACTGACACCTTTATACAAGGCATCACGTTTGCAATAACCACAACACAAGCAGTCAAAATGCAAACAAAAATTAACAACTCTGATAATGATAATAAATATGCACTGTCCTTGAAGTTGATTGGTCCACACCCGAGACAGCTTTTCTTAGAGCCTAGTCTCCATTGGTGTTGGACCAGATGACGCCAAAAGGCGTACAACTCAAAAACAGCACACTATCAGTATTGAGAGCTCGGGGTAAGCATTTACACTATGTACCAGTTGAAAGGGTAAAAACCTATTACTATATTTTGCCACTGGTAAAGGAGATGTCTCATAGTGTAAATGCTTACCCCGAGCTCTCAATACTGATAGTGCGCTGTGTTTGAGTTGTACGCCTTTTGGCGTCATCTGGTCCAACACCAATGGAGACCAGGCTCTAAGAAAAGCTGTCTCGGGTGTGGACCAATCAACTTCAAGGACAGTGCATATCATTATCATTATCAGAGTTGTTTATTTTTGTTTGCATTTTGACTGCTTGTGTTGTGGTTATTGCAAACATGATGCCTTGTATAAAGGTGTCAGTTTTTGTACCAGTTGAAAGGGTAAAAACCTATTACTATAAGGACATATTATATTTTCACGAAATCTACAAAACAATCGTTCAGAAACTTTACCAATAAAATCGGCAAGAACAAGACGGAGCGAGCAATTCACAGATACCCCCAATACACTCACAGGGACGAATTATCAACAAAATTTCAAAGCCCCCTAACCACCTCTCCCACCGATCGTAATACGCGCATCAAATATTTTATCACTTTCATCAGTAACACGGGGAAGCGATCGAGATCCCAATATTCAATCGGCCGTTGAGATGAAAGCGAAGAGGGTCGATAGATATCGGTTCAGCATTGGCTCATCCGACATCGTTCATTGGGGGAAATTCACGACGATGTCTTCGACGAAGCGATGTTGCCCCCTGTACACCTGTGTGTTGAGAGTGGTTTGCCTCACGTGTGTGTGTGTCTGCGTGCCATTATTTCTGCTAATTTGCCAGTACATTTCTTCACGCAGTCGAAATTCTTCACAAAACAGGGCTCTCCCTGTATGCACTGGCCTAGCAGCCTACGTTTTTAATGTTTTTGTTACCATAATATGTAACTCATTATTTTATCATCGCCATTGCACCAATGAATGCATTTTTATTATTTAATCAGTATTCATTATCTGTTGTGACATTGGATGAGATGTATGAATGAAGAAAATACAACAACTGAAACCTTTTCAAGTAAGTTGTCCGGGTCCAAAGCCGTGGAACGATCCCCATTAAAGCCGTCAAGAGAAGCGTAAAGTTTAGATAAAAAATATAACCCGTAAAAACAAAGTTTTTCACTCTAAATCCTTTATATGCGTGGCGGCTAGAGTCCTCTCGTCCTCTGGCTTGAGATGGCTGCCACCTATGGGTCAGATGATTGTCTACCAGTATTAAACAATTGGTAATTAAATATTTAATTTGTTTTCCCTAAACAGTGTAAAATTTTGGGAAACAAATTTTCACGAACATTAATTGTCACGCACAACGAGTCTGTGTGGAAAATGTCAGCTCGATTGGATCATGGGAAGTGGGTTAAAAAACGACCGAAAGATTTACACGGTCGTAAGCAAGCAAGCACGCAAGCAAGCAAGCAAGCGAACTTAATATAAAGGATTTAAAAAAGAATCTGCATCTAATTGCTGTAGCAGAGCGCAGATACGTAAAGCTGTCTGGGCAACGACTTTATCGTGTTGTTGGCGTTGTAATGTACTATAATCTTACATACGTTTACAATTACATTGCCTCGGATACGCAGTGATTTGTTGACATTTTAAACTCGATAGAATACATTTGATATATTTAATCGCGGGGCATTCGTGCGAATTTAATGTGATGCAAGGCGCTATGAGACGCATTTTATTGACGTGCACGGATCGATCGACGATTGATCGGAGAGACGCACTCCTTGAATTGCATCGAGACGGATTAAAAATAAAAGTGCTCGTGAATTAGAGAACACATGCACGTTAAGTAACGGCGATTTTGACTGTTTGGAAAACCATGTGGGCTTAGGCAAGATCCTTCGCAAGGAACAACATGACGGCCGATGATTGAGAATAAATGTTTGCAGCCAAGGCATTAGATCCCATCCGAGAGGACACCCACCGATGAGGTAGACCAATGGAATCAGCTCCTATGCGGGCGCTGTATGGATTGTCACATTTGCAGGATCGTGAGAGATGGCGACAGCTTAGAGAGGCCCTTCATCCGGCAGTGGATTGATCATGGCGTGCTTTCAGATGCGCCTCAGTGGCCGTCTGGAATTCTCTTCCCTCCGATATTCGGAAGCCACTGGGAGTGATTCACTTTTAAATGTAGACTGGAAACTAACTTCTTTAGAACTGCTTTTGGTGTTTAGTTTGTTGTCCTTCCCCCGAACATCCGATTCGCACGGTTGGTTACGTACGGTGCGCGAACGAAGTTCGACATACGTACATTACGATACCCAAGTGATTCTGCAAACTTTAATCCAAAATGTACGGAGCCATGCGTTTTTTGCTTGGATTCTCAGCTTTGGGATAATTTCCACGACCAGTGGCCGGACCGTGTTTCGTTGTGCGTTTGCAGTGGTTGACAATATTCATTGATTTAGGTCTACCGTCTGCAGACACAACACCATTTTTCAATCTTGGATTCATCGACACGCCTAATGTAAGTCGATTTGCAAAATTATTTAGCAAAGTCACAGGTAATCAATGGGGGAGGGCGTGGGGGGGAAGTGAACTAAAATTAAGTACGGTCGATTACTTTACATCTAAAACAAACCCCTCAATATAGTGTTTTTAAGTAAAACAATATATGTAAATAATACTATTCATATTAAAAGGTGCCTAAAAATTACTTGTGGAAATCATTTTAGTGGCTCTCTATCTCTCTCGCCTCTCTATGTGCTGTGAAGAAGGGCCGTTGCTCAAAACGTCGGCTATTATATACCTTTTCATTTTACGGCAGTGATACTGATGAATGCATTGATTTTTTTAAATTACAAACCTCAGCATCTCAAGTTACCTTACATCTCATCTCAACCATTCGCCCTGAGAGCTCAGTACGTATATGCGGACATTACAACGGTTGAAATATGAACTGACCTTTGCATGTACGTTGAGAACAATTAAGAGACACATCTCCGATTGTTTTCTTCACTCTCTAGTTGAGACCCTTTCACCGGCAGTGTCACGAGAAAGCTATTTCAGGGCTGCACCTTTACCCAACTCGGAGAGACCGGGACAGGTTTCCATCGCTGTACAGCGAACTTGGTTTGTGCGATATTGCGTAACGTACAGGGTGCTTAAAAAAAAATGTTGACACTTCTGAGAATTTACAACAACATCACAAGAAATGTGCCTCCGGGCTCTGGAGACCACCTGGAGAAGATTCCAGGCACGTGCTGACAATGATGGCGAACAAGTGGAGACTCTTTGAAGCTATTAACATTACATTTGTTATCATGTTACAGTGTATTATCCGTTCTTTTTATATTTAAAACTATAGTCCCATGTAAGTGTAACCATTTTTTAAGCACCCTGTATATGCTATCAACCTGATTTCTACCCACAATTCTCCGTACTCTGGGGTTTTTATTCACTCAGACGCGGCTGTGCGCTCGGACGTGGGACACATTGTCTTGCGGTACTCGGCAGGTCCGCCGTCTCTCGTGCAGTTTCGCTATGTGTGCCAACTTGTTCGGAATGCATCTACATCCCGCAGAAGGCGAGGGAAACCTGTGCCCATGTTCAAATCCAGGTGCCTTGCTGCTGTGCGCGTGACGAGGAATGGAACTTGGCTCTCCAGGGACAGTCGTGCAGTGAACTAATCACTATCCCACCACTCCCAGTCACGTGTGATTGGAGGCATCTTAATTCAGGGACTGTGCGTTTTCTTGGTGTGGTCTGGGACTGTTTTGTAGGTTGTTTTTGCTGCCTTTGCCAAGCTTGATAATTGTGACTTCATGACTTATGTGATACATTTATTATTTACATTTAATTACCATTTTTGTCGACTTTGTAATCCTATCGTTTTTTTGTATTATTTTCTGTTGTAACTTGATGACCCGCCCATAACGGACACCTGTGAAAAAGAGGCTTCTCATTAGCTCATCGGATTCCTCCTGCAGCCTAAATAAAGATTCTGATTCTGAAATAATGTTGTGGTAACTGGTAGTGTGGGCTCACCTGCTTTCCATTGGCTCCAGTCACACTAAACGGCATGAAACTGACCTGGTTGACTGGTCATTGGGACTGTTATATACATTTTACACAAGGACACTTAATGTGACTTAGAGCTTCAGGCTGACTCTGCCCGATGAATGGGGTAAAATTTTGGGTACTCTGACCACTTCCACATCCACACTGTAATCTTCGTAGCACCAAATGACTTTATTAAATCCTTTATATTAAGTTCACTTGCTTGCGAGCTTACGGCCGTGCAAATCTTTCGGTCGTTTTTTAACCCACTTCCCGTGATCCAATCGAGCTGACATTTTGCACACAGACTCGTTGTGCGTGACAATTTATTTTCGTGAATTTTTTTTTTCAAAATTTTACACTTTTTAGGAAAAAATAAATTATATTTAATTACCAATTGCTTAATGGTGGCAGGCAATCATCTGACCCATAGATGGCAGCCATTTCAAGCCAGAGGACGAGATGACTCTAGCCGCCACGCATATAAAGAATTTATAGTGAAAAACTTTGTTTTTACGGGTTAATATATTTTTTATTTGTTTTTTATTTTTCTACTTATTAAAAATAAACGTTATAATACCGTATTCGTGACGAATTTCAGCTATCCACTTTCACATCATGAGCATTTACATTGGTCAGTCTAAAGCAATAGTAAATTGTGTATGCAGCGGCGTCCGTACCATTGACTTACAGCGCGTAAGCACGCGCGCGCAGCACACACGCACAGAAACGCGCAGGCGCGAACGGTTTGATTTCGACGGCACTAATAGCGACACAAAGACAGGCCCATCAGGAAGAATAGCACATCAGGTATTGAAGTAAGCGTCTCCTGTGGCTTATTAACGCCCCCAAGTGAAGCCGATGCCCATGAAACAATCCACCGCTGGCCCTGGACGGTTGTGTGGGGTTTTATTGGCTCAACTTGAAGCGTTTGCGCACTTGACAAGTTCCATGGGGCTAGTTAAATGGGCGCCACGGTGGCGAGATGTTAAACTACCTCTCGCTTGGTGTACAGAAGATCGCGGGTTTGATCCTGACCCTGACACCCATATACTTGAAGTTTGGATGTTCTCTCTCCCGCCGTGGCCGCGTGGATTTTTCTCCGGGTCCTCCGGTTTTCACCTCCACATTCACGAATCAACGTGAACGCGTTCAGAGTAAAGTCACGTAGTATCGAGGAGACAAAGTTCAGAGTCTGTCTCCTCGACAGACCTGTTCTCCGCCTGAGGACGGCTACTTGCGTTGTGGCCGAAACGTCGCGAGAATTATTTTATTATGTTTTATTTTTATTATTTTATTATTTCAATTCTACGTGACTTTACCGAAAGAACCAAGAAGATGAATCCCTGCAGTCACGAAAGCTTTAAATCGAAAAATCCCAGCCAAGTCAGGGAAAGCTCACAGGGGGTGGCGGTGGAGTGCCAAAATGTTATGACTAATTTATATAAATGGGTCCAATGTCCAAAAAGCGGTAACATTGTTACGAACATCTTTATCTTTATTACACTATTATTCTGATTACACTATGAGACCTCCTTTACCAGTGGCAAAATATAGTGATAGGTTTTTACCCTTTCAACTGGTACAAAAACTGACACCTTTATACAAGGCATCATGTTTGCAATAACCACAACACAAGCAGTCAAAATGCAAACAAAAATAAACTACTCTGATAATGATAATGATATACACTGTCCTTGGAGTTGATTGGTCCATACCCGAGACATCTTTTCTTAACTTTCTTAACTTCAAGGACAGTGCATATCATTATCATTATCAGAGTTGTTTCTTTTTGTTTGCTTTTTGACTGCTTGTGTTGTGGTTATTGCAAACATGATGCCTTGTATAAAGATGTCAGTTTTTGTACCAGTTGAAAGGGTAAAAACCTATCACTATTATTCCGATTGTTTTATAAAATTGAGTGTCAATTTGGAAAGTGTTGCAACAGCAGAATGCGTCGCCTCACGTTATGGAACGGCGTGCTGAAGACGACATCAAGGCTACACACTTCTCAAATCCATCGCCATAGTTTACTTATTGGCGCTTGGAGTGTTGCAATTTCCCACGTGTCCTGCTGCGAAGAGAACCTTCGCGAGACAGACGTCGATTTTTTTTTTTCATTCCAAAGTGCATGAAATGGGGCAAACGACCTGGCAGTTGAAGTGGCATCAGGAGCTGCCCCACTGCCTGTCAATTGCTGGTGCCAAGTCACGCAGACCAAACAGCTTGACAGCAACGTCGGTGGGACTATTTACTTGATACAGCTGTCGTGGCTGTGACGGTACCACCTGAAGACGGAAGCTTGTGTTGCCTCCGAAACGTCGTGATTTTTATTTTTATTTTACTTTTTAATGTTTTTACCTACGTGACTTTACCGAAAAAACCTAAGAATATGAATCATTGCAGTCACGAAAGCTTCAAATCTAGAACTATTTAGCAACTTAAATTTCGAATTAAAGCTTTCGTGACTGCTGCAGGGATTCATCTTCTTGGTTCTTTCGGTAAAGTCACGGAGAATGGAAATAATAAAATAATAAAAATTAAACATAATAAAGTAATTTTCACGACGTTTCGGCCACAACGCAAGTAGCCGTCCTCAGGTGAAGAACAGGTCTGTCGGGAAGACAGCGTCTGAATGAAACACCCCAGGCTTGGAGCGTATATTTAAGCTGGGTTGGAAGGGGGGAAGGGCGCCTTGACAAAATAATTTACATATCAAGAGGAATTTAGCATATTTATGGGAAATGCAGATATGGGATTAGTACTACTTGTGAAATGCGTAGGAGGTGTGCGGGGGGTTTATTTAGCAACTCCCACATCGGCGGCCGTGTCCACCTAAATAAAAGTCGTCGTCTTCGTGGAATTTAATGCCTCGTTTCGATCGGGACTTCGACAACCAATCAAGGGCTTCATATACCATGGGTTTAAGATCCGTATTAAACAATTAATCAATTAATCATTGCATCGTTCCTCCATGAGGATAAATGTAATGATGCTGTTAATGGTGATGAAGATGAGACTAAAAGAACCACGCAAAGGCAACCTATTATGAAGACTCCTTTTCCACTGGCACATCCGAGCCATTCCAGCACGGAGACCTTAAGGTACGGGTGATTTTCCACCGATTATTTTCTGCGCCGAGGCCAGAACCAAACCGCGATACGCTGACCTCGCAAGACGTTTGAATTCGGCACGAGGCAACATCGAACCAGAAGCAGGTGCAATGATGCGCTCGATGTGTCCGACTTCACTCGGTACATTTTTACGGCCACAGCGTGACCGCGTCATTTGCACGTGACTCGACTCTTTAAATGGAGGCGATATGAGCGGCACAAGGCGGCGTTTGGCAGTAGTGGGGAAGAAAAAAAAACTATTTGGAGCATCCTTAGCTGCGCTGGCACGATGCCGGTTACGTCTTGGTTTTATGGTTGAGAGGGGGAGTTCTAATTCTAAGGGTAGTTTGGGAGAAACCATCCCGGGGTGCCCTCCACGCCTGCCCTGTCTTTATGCTATATTGCAACGTGCGGAACGGGCTTGTGATGGGGAAACAATCGTTTATTCTTAACAGCAACAGCACGCAGCAGTAGCAGCAGCAGTGGCGGCAACTCGGCGCTGGGCAGCAAACAAAGTGGAACGGTGACACGTGGCACGGCACGGCTCGAGACAGAAAGAGCTTAAATTTCGATTTAAAGCTTTCGTGACTGCAGGGATTCATCTTCTTGGTTCTTTCGGTAAAGTCACGTAGAAGGGAAATAATATTATAATATTATTTTATTATGTTTTTTTTATTTCCCTTATTTCCCTTCTACGTGACTTTACCGAAAGAACCAAGAAGACAGAAAGAGCTTGTTAAGATAGATTTGACAAGCCAAGTTTGTCGCCAGCACGCAACGGCAGGCCACACGTTTCTGATGCTTCAGGAATGGGTGCGATTAAGACGTAGGCTTTGGAACTGGCCGCTGTAGAGACCACACTTAACTGATGATGACACTGCTGGAAGTGGAGGCCATCAATTGATAAAGAGAGGGCATCTGTAAAACTATCACTTTATTTTGTTTGCATTGTCTCCTACTTAATGTTTCAATAGAGCGACCTGCGTTGTGTCATAAAATCAAGGGCATTTGTATTCCGAACCGTTTGCATTACCTTTCACCAGCGAATGACCTTTGAAAGATGACATCACATAACTGCATGATATGGTCACAGTAGCAACATGCTCTGAATGGAAATTAAATTTAACCTTTTATTTTCAGATTTGGTTTATGCAATATTAAGCGAAAAACAAATGAATGATGGTTTTTTTGCGTAGGCATACGTCTCTGGGCTGAGAACATCAACTTGCTATACTTGAAACGCTTCCTTAATCAGTTGGCTGTAACATGGATTTGAACCCAGTTTCTCAGCAGTGCTGACCTGGTTAATCCACAACCATATTTGCCCCATATCTCCTTTGAAAAAACTTAATGGTCTGCGTCTTGGCAGGAGTATACGAGCACATACCAGAAACATCTAACAACTACGACAATTTATTTCTATGAATACAAAATTTCATTAAAAAAATAAAGCCAAATATCCTCAGGATAGCCTTAAATAGACTGTTGGGCCAAGTCCTGTTAGCGAGCACCTATGAAGGCCGACAAGGCACACGATGTGGTGGGTGGCCAACACCACGGCTGGCCGCCTTTGTCTCCCTAGTGGCAATGTTTTACATAATGCAAAAGGTTATAATTTGAGGCTGAGTCGAGCTAGGGGAGGCCCAGGACCTGTTCAGATAATCGTCATTGGTGTTGGCCATGAGCGGGAATCGAACTTGGGTCGCCAGGTTTGTAGCACAGGGAGCTAACTACTCTTCTACCACATTATAAAGAAGGCAAATTATAATAATAATAATAATTTGAATGATAGTGGGGCAAAATATTACGCCATGCTGTGCCCAATAAAGACTGGATAATTTGGAGAGAGTTGATATGCAAACAATATATTGTCAGAAATTGTTAGCAAGTAAAACCCAGCATTAGTAGAAAAAAAATATATATATGTATTACAAAATCAAAACGTAGCAGTTCTGTACGCCCTGCTAATACAAAGCCATGGTAGACACGTGTCTTTGATAGCTCCTGTCAAGTTCAAGCTAAACATTTCCATGGCAGAGGCTGGGGGTCTCTCTGCAGGATGACGACCACTGCTATCTACCCCCTAAAAAGTGGCACTCAACTCGTTTGTATTGGCAGTCGAACGGCAACGGCTGGAAAAGGCTCCCAAATTAAACGTTTGCGATCCCAACCCACGGCTCATCCGACTGCGAGTCACACATTCTGACAAGGTGCCAACTTGCCAATTCAGGATATAGACCCGTAGAGGAGTAGAGTTTCCATCCACCGGCTCAAGGCTGTAAAAAAAAACATGGAATTACGACCGCCTCGATGCTCCTCGAGTGTGTAATCAGTGCACTTTGACTTGTGCCAACGCCAAATTGGCACGATCGGAGGTCTCTGGAAAACACTCATTGAGTTGATCTGACGGCGGAGTTGTAGTTTTATTAATGAAGCATATAAGCAGACAGTGTTTAAATTGTTGCACCTAATGAGTTAAATGATGACGACACCCTGCTGCTGCCGGGAGCACCATTCTGGCGAATTGCCCGATGATGCTGGATGCAATTACCAGCGAAACGTCGTACTCATTTTTTTTTTGTAAATGTTGTGGTTTCACGCTTCAACACACCGGTGGGCTAAAGTAGTGAACTATTTTGTCTTTTGTCAACGTGACACTTTTTTTTGCTGATTGGCCGTGTCGGGTGGTGGAGGGTTACGACACATTTATAAATAACGCGATCTAACCCAACAACGTTTATTATGAAGACAGTGTTCCCTTCACATATTTTTCTGACCACGTAAAAAGGATTTCTTTCACAACCCATCGGCCCAATGGCCTTCTGGGAGTGCATATTTTCAGCAGCATCGATTCCTTATATCTGGAAACTCTGGACTGGTTTCGACCATCTCCGCAGCCGAGTCAGTGTGTGTCATCAGGAGTCGAATGAATGCTGTGAAAACTGCTCGATGCCTTAGGCACGGACCCTCATTCAAATAAGGGTCCCAGTTTGACGTGAAATGTTATGATAGTTCACACAAAGTAACATTTAGCATCATTGTGAATAATATAAATAACCCAATAGACAAACAGAAGATGCTTCCACCGCCCACATATATCCGTCATTTATATGTAGTTCTTTTCGTCGGGCAACTTTAATATTACGCGGTATTTCATATTTCATGAACATGTTAAAAGCACACCGAGTCATAGTTGGGAACACGATTGACGCATGTTTCGTTGTGTGTGGCTACCATTGTCATTTTTTTTTTGCCTTCGTATGCGCTTGAATGAACGCGAGAGAGAGACCGTTTCAATAAATCGACAACCCTTTTGAATTCCAGCTGCAACATTTTCAAGGCGAAGCTCTTGGAATAAAAAAAGGTCAATGCTACATGTATTATAAGGGCAGGGCTGTAAACTCTAAAACGTGTGCAAATTGTGTGACGTTAAATGTTAATCCCATGCATTTGAAACCTTAAACGCATCGCAATGTGCAGTTTTTGCTGCATATTGCCAAAGCAGGGAATTGAAGTAACGCATAAGAAACATTTTACAAAGCAACGGACACTGTTTTGTACTCTCAATGATGTTACGAATTAAACACTTAAATGTAGTTCTCTAATTTCAATGGGGGAAGGCCTAAATGCAAATGAATGTAAATGTCTTATGTATTTAATTAAAATGCTTAGGTTCCTTCTGGATTCTGATTTGACATCACCGTGACATGAAGTTGAGATGAGCAATAAATCCGAGTGTTTAGAATTTCTCGGGATTATTAATCAAATTAAGGTCACCAATTTATCACACATTGTTTACATCCCTAGAATTATATTCAA
Source organism: Lethenteron reissneri (assembly GCF_015708825.2). Classification (NCBI taxonomy): domain Eukaryota; kingdom Metazoa; phylum Chordata; class Hyperoartia; order Petromyzontiformes; family Petromyzontidae; genus Lethenteron; species Lethenteron reissneri. Next base: position 3,510,893 of record NC_083833.1, on the reverse strand, counting down.
GGTGTATATTACATCAATATTTACAAACAGCATGTAAACAAACATTTCACCTTGCCATTGCCCATTATTAACACGCTGGGTGGAATTGCATTTTGCCAAGATTATATTTATTTCTTAGCGCTTTCAGACAAAAGCAGGGTGGATTTCAATGTGTGCACAATTTTAATTGAAATTTCCTACCAGAGACCGGACGCAATGGACAAACGCGTCTGTCCCGCTGTTTGCTCTCTCTCTCTCTCTGTTCTCCAGTTATTTACACGCGTGCCCTTCAGCGCGTTCCAATTTCATCCCAGTTCGTTTTGCAATTTGAGTTTTAAATGTAGTGGGAGGCGAGGTACTCTTGGTAGAGTAGGAGCCACTTCTCCGCGTTTCATACCAACTTGGACGATACATATACGACTACAAGCTAACCGAAAGCTGCTCTCGCCATTCTACTTATATGTTCAGTGCAAGAGTGAGGAAACTCACTCCGAGTCTTGGATCTAACACACACACAACAAAAGTGCCATTCACAAACAGCAGGGCGGCACAACTCCCATCATGCATTGCATCTTTTGCATGTGCCGTACACTGCTGCCAGCCTTGACTCAATCTTTTTGTTTCCTGCCTGCGTGCATTTCCCTGTTGTGATGGGTTTTCGCATAATTTGTAAGAAAAAAAATGTCAGGTTTGAAACACAAATTGTCAGAAAAAAACAATCCTCTCTCGAAAATGCACGTTGGCAAATGAAGAGGACGTTACTTGAGCTGGAGAGTGGGCAAAACATGTTACACTGTAATCCAATTATTGGTTAGTTGTGATGGCTCATGAGAACAACCATTTGACAAAGAGCTCAATTCCAGCATTGCCTCGTTTTTCACGAACTTGCCATCCGCGATTTTGGCTCTCCTCGAATCGCATCTGGGACTCGATGTCTATGTCGCAGCAGTAACGACATCACGACGATCATCATCGCCATCGTCATCATCATCATCATCGTTACTGCATTCTTCTACTTGCACAACATTATTATAATTTAAGGTAAGTTCATTTCTAAACTATTACCTAATACGTTATGTTTTTTATGTTCATTATTACAATTTGTATTTTTGTTGTGTTATTATGATACTATTCATGTACTGAATGGCTCATGTATGTATTTATTTAAGGCAATTCCTTTAAAAGGTGGGTTTTCGTAGGGCAATAATATTATCCGCGAAATTTGCTATTCACAAGCATCTCCGGAATGTGTCACTCACGAATAACGAGGGAACAATGTGCAATATTTTTTTCAAATCTTCATAATACTACAATAATGGACACGCATGTTTCATCATCAACTTTTGACCGCTGTGATATATTAAGACGTGTGTTTATTTGTCGACATCACTTTAACTCGAGAGCCTAAAGTCGTCTAGGAATAAGCCCCTGTGGGCGTGTCAGAGGGCCAGATTACAATTCAAGAACGTTGCATATTCGACTCGCTGAGAACTACGGTATAGGCGGATAATATCTTGATTTGAAGCTTCCGTGACCGCAGGAATCCACACTCTTCGGTTCTTTCGGTAAAGTCACGTGCCTTTACCGAAAGAACCAAACAGTATAGGCGGATATGTTAAACTATCAGATATAATAATTTCAATTTGTGACCCACACAGTTTCCGCTCACTCTCGTTTAGACAGATAATGACTGATAGGTGCGAGGAACCACAGACAAGCAGGATGGCAGCCACGCAATAAGCTTGTACCGACAATTGCCCAAGCACTGCAGTCCTCTATATTAAGGTGTCATCGGCCAATTAAGGAGAGTTTACATGTGGGAGGAAACCAGAGCACCCGGAGAAAACATGCACATGCGAGGGGGAAACACTCGATCCCATACAGATGGAACAGATGGGAGTCAAATTTTTTTGCCGTACTGCCTTCTCCTCGACAGGTCTGTCTTCTCGACAGACCTGTTCTTCACCTGACGACGGCTGCTTGCGTTGTGGCCGAAACGTCGTGAGAATAATTTTATTATGTTTTATTTTATTATTTTATTATTTCCATTCTACGTGACTTTACCGAAAGAACCAAGAAGATCTGCGCGACCCACAAGCCCTCGAGCTCAACGGTGCTGAATTCCCAGGCACGGGTCACCATCGCCCGCCTCTACGTGAACATCGATAGAAAACGACAGTGACACCGCCATGGACAAGCACACTGCACTTGGTGCGGCCGGTAATTGGTCGGGGCGGATATGTGACGGTCGGATGCGCGACGTTGTGCTGGGTTTTTCAAAGGCGGCGAGATGACACCGCAAGTGGCGTCGAAGATACGGGCTACCTAATGACGGACTTCATTGCTATTTTGCAAAGAAACTGTTTGTACTTCAAGTTTTTATTTTTACCCGTCATGCAAATCAGCGACGTTGAGCCGCGAGTATATTGCGCGGAGTTTCTAAAGAGGGTCACGTGTTTTATATGCATGGCAACATCGATGTTTAAGGATTGTTCACGGTGCTGTAAAGCCGCTTTTGTGGTAGGTTTTCGGCAGATTTGTGGCTTGTGCCGTTAAAAAAGGCAGCGACAATTCCAAGGGCAAGATGCCAATAAAAGAAAAGAGGGGGAGAAAAAAAATAGAGAAGACAGGAAACGCGGTGGTAAATTTCTCACAAAATCAACAGCGGTCTATTGCTAGAGTCACTTTTACAATGGACACATCTTAAAAAGAAAAACCCTGGCAGAAATGTAGCGGTCATTATCAGTGCCGAGGCCCCCGTGTTCAAACATGCCGTCTTACCAAGCCAGACATTTGCAGGACTCCCAGCAGTGGGTTTATAAGAGCCAGTATATAAAATACTGCCTGCCCATGAACACAGCAGATACAAGACATCAGTGGCTAACATAAAATCCTGCAGAAGGTAACCATGCGATTTCACTATTGTCCTCGAAATACTGAGCCAATTCAGCAGTTGGGTCTTGGTATATATCCACGCTATTAACTATAGCCTGTTATTTCCATGAAGAATACAAATACCACGCTAACCGAATTTGCATTTGCGCTCAACAAATCACACTGTATTGAAACGCGGAAGTTATATAATACGAAGTTATGAATGGACTTAATAAAAGGGGAAAAAAAATATGAGAACTTTGGAAAGTGCCACCACCTACTCTGCGGGCCAGCGGTCACTTGAAGGGATCTCAGATGTAGCTCTGTCACATCCATTTCCGTGGGCCGTTCGAGAACACGAAGGGGTTGCAATTCTCTTCGAGAGATCTAGATGGGTACTTTGTCCTACGGCATGACACGGGTGGCACGATAGCCCGTAGTTCTATAAATAAAGATTTTTTTTAAAACTATCCCTAACCCACAGTTCAATCCCAGCCTGCAGCTGGTACCATACATCCAATCAACACGAGCCCTCAACGTGTGATGGTGGCCAATACGTTGATCGTAGATGCGCTTCTTCAGCCAGCTGGAACGCTCTTCGTTCCGATATTAGGAATCCACTACAGCTATGGACTGTTAAATAATCTGGATTGAAAACTCATTCATTTAGGACCGCTTTGCGTATTTAGTTTGCTGCCCGCCCCCCGCACCTCCGATTAGCACGGATGGTTACGTACGGTGCGAAAGAAGTTCAACGTACATACACGCAACTGGGATCAGAAACAAATGGGGGAGAAAGTAAATTTTTGTCGAGGACGCGGACAGCAGGAGCTGGAAACTCGGCCTTTGGCGAAGTAGTCGCGCACACTTTAGAGCTCTTCGAATGTACGCCGTGCTGACGCAGCTCTTGATCTCGCCGAGGGCACGCGTAGGTCATCACCAGATTAAAGGCAAACAGCTGCGTATTACAGAGCGCCAGGCACTAACCGTGATAAGTACACACCTCCCAATTACGCCTTCAATGTAGGGAGAGGCGGGGGGGGGAATTAAGAGGTAATGAGGGGAAACTGCCACGCACGGGCAGAATGAGTTACTTTTATCATGGTCTACATTTACAACGCGTGGTTATTTCTTTCCCAGCGCGCTGTTACAATGACTTGGGTCGAAAACGCAATTTAAAAAAAGGACGCATTTTGATCAGGGTTTAGGCGGTGTTTATTGTGCGGATAAACATGCCAATGTTTTTATTATGGTGTCTCTCCCCCCCCTCTCCTGCTCAAACAAGTGGTGGGTACCTCTTGTGTTCGCAGCCCTGAGGATTGCGGTGAGTGAAAACATTCACATTCCCAAGACAGGCGCTAGTCTCCGTAGATTTCTCATAAACGCTAGGTATTTTTAAAAACCCTTAGAGCTGTGATTTCCATTTGGTTGTCATAATGGAGATGTCATCAGAGAAATCCGAAGTGGTTAATATTTAATGCGTCTATATATGAATGACTTTTTTTCCAGCAAGTCTTCTAATGTCACTGTGAATAACCATGGCGATCGCGTGTCACCTTGTCTGACTCCCCTTGCGAATATGGAGCTTGTAAAGTCACGTAGAAGGGAAACAATAAAATAATAAAAATAAAACATAATAAAATAATTCTCTAATTGTGAGAATTATTGTATTATGTTTCATTTTTATTATTTTATTGGTTCCCTTCTACGTGACTTTACCGAAAGAACCAAGAAGATGAATCCCTGCAGTCACGAAAGCTTTAAATCGAAACTTGTATACCTTCTTCATGTTGCCGTTCCATATTTGTCATTTATATCAATTATTTTTGAAATAAGTGAAATGACCAAATAACCTAATAAGGAGTTAAGATATATCATGAACAAGGTTTGCTAAATAACTGAAGATATCTGTTTGGAGGGACGCAATACAGAGGAGTGTGTATCCCAGGGGCATTTCAAGGCAGACCCTGTGAGAAGCGTGGGCCACGTGGTACCCGTGGGATCAAAATGATGAAATAAAGCGGCTGACGAGAGAAGGCTGCGGTGCTTTAAAAAAAACTGAGCTTAAAAGCAACGTACCGATGTGCCTAAGAGAAGAATGATTTTAAATAGACCTTAAACATGCTATGATCCTAACACAACCGTTGAACAAATAAAAGTGACAAAAGCTGTGCACCAGCACAAGCTCGTTGATTTGTGGCAGTTCAGAACCACACTTTTCATCCAGCAATCCATTATATATTTTTTGTATTGCAGGGAATGGTAGCAACTCTAGTGGTTGCATGGGATGACATAAACCCATTGCGAACAAACCATACGATTAAAAAACACACACACACACACGTGCGACCCAACGTTTGCATCGCACACTTAGGACTCAATATTAAATCGACGACGACTCGGCGCTGCTGTTCTCCTCCTAATGGAAATTCACGATTTCTGCTACTGGCCCTCGGCCAGCAATGGACAGGGGGGGGAGAGCTGCCTCGTTGCTCACGAGGGCTTCGCAGGACACTTTGGGAGTGATTATTATTAGAGTCCACAGAACACGAGAGGCAGCGGCGTCACTGGCTCGGCGCTAAGTCCGCGAGTTGGCACTCTCAGCGGCTAATTGCGGGGAGCTGACGGTGATTGATGAGCACAGGTGGACACTCACACAGGGAGTCTCATGCGAGAATCTCGGATGTGGCCTCCAAATGTACTCCCATCAACGCCCGGCGCAAAAAAAACTTAAGTACTATTGATCAGTTGCGGATGAAAATATCCGTGTCCCCGTGTCAAACCACTCTCATCCGCCCCCTTTCCTCCTCTTGCTTATTGCGAAGTCGGCAGTTCTTCGCTAGACCTCACCTGATGGTAAAGCAAACAAAAAAATCATCGCCCTCTTTAACCCCTGCAGGCTTTTGGAACACAAGTCACTTTTGTAGCACCGAGCTTGGTTTCAGAGAACGTTTTATTATATTGTCTTTATGTACGTGAGTTCGTATACTCTTTGGTTCTTTCGGTTAAAGTCACGTAGGTATAAAATAAAAATAAATCACGACGTTTCGGGCGCAACACAAGCGTCCGTCATCAGGTGCGAAAGCATGGTCTGCTGCTGATGCAGACTGTTTTAAAAAGGTTTGAAATGGGTGTAGCACAAGGGTCGTAAAGAAGTGGCCGGGGCTAGTGATGTCAACGTGAGAAATTAGCATGTAACTGTAGAGGAGATCGGCCTCCTCGACGAGGGAGTGCATACGTATGTATGTTGAACCTCGTTTGCACCAAACGTATCCAACCGCGATTACACTGGTCAACACACTTTTTCTGGCATAAGGTATTCCAACGGTTTTTATGGTAATTTTGTGGTGCCGATTCCAAATCTGGCATCAGTTTTTGTCCATCACATGAGGTTTTTGAGATATCAAATATTGCATTTTTAATAAAAACTGCAGAAGAAAAATATTAAATGAATGTGGATATCTACATAAAATTATATTATAAGCACACTATCCTAAAAATACAGCACCATATTTTAACACTAAAGCAGTCACTGACTCGCAACAACTTGCAATCATAAGTGACAGAGTTAATTTCGGATAAAATCAATGAAAATGGGGTATGCCGATAGCATAAAAATGAGATGTGATAAAGCAAATCTGAGATCAGATTTGGAATCAGCACCCTGAAATTAGTCTAAAACAGCTGCAAAAGTCCAGGCCAGAAAAAAACATTTTTTTTTGTTGACCAGTGTTATAATCGGAGATGCGTAGGAAGGACACCGAACCATCGCAACGGCACTTCAGGGCGCTGTTAATGGTGCCAATGTGGAGCCAGCGCAGATAACAGTGAGGCTGGGCTGAGCTCCACTAGGTTAACTCAGCCTAAAAAAATGCCGTGCTTAATGCGAGCACTGAAGGGGTTGGGTGAGGGGAAGGACAGTTGAGTTTGAAAAATGCTATCATCGTCATTGTTGTCTGCCATGATCTATTCACTTGTGGACGACGGCCTTCAAAAACATCTCTCAGTACAGGGACTCCTCCTCTACTTACGAAGGAGTTAGGTTCCAGAGGTCTGTTCGTAAGTCGATTTGTTCGAAAGTCCAACTTTACTCCCGTCGATTCCAAACATGCTGTACGGCATCTACACTAAACACGGCGAATGGTTTTAAAAGTTGTATAATCTCCTGTAGATGTAGATGCCACCGGTTAATCACGTTCTGCAGATGTAGATTCCACCACCGCCATCTATTGCGCGGCGGTTGAACTTACGACTCGTGGTCCGAACAGGCAACTGGACATACGGACAAGGTTTGTTCCTATCTCCGAAAGTTCGGTGTCATCATCGCTCTACAAGCTGGCCTCATTGTGACGCAAAACACATACGCAAGTGAAAAATGCCTCTTAAATTATTGTACATTTGTTTTAGAAAGGAAATAAAGTTGAGATGCATTTTCAGTTCGTACGGAGTCATTTTTATACTCTTCAGTCTCCCGAGACCTGGCTCTTTATATAATAAAATGCTTCCATAAAACGCCTATATATTAACCGCCCACTCACAATCCACCAAGTTTGTAGTGCATGAGAAGCCTGCATTATATGTAATAACAAAACAAATATATGGCTACGGTGTGCCCATGCTAATCCAAGCCACACTCCACCGCAAGCAGACCAGAATGTATGCATTCATTCCATCTACCATCAACGCACGGATTTTAACCATCGACGAGCTTGCTCAAAACCTATATTTAATAACCCACGTGTCTGTAATCCTTTTTGGAAGTGGAGTTGGTGGTTCATGGAAATATCACCGAGAGTGAGATGCACATCTGCAGAGCTGTGAAAACGAAGGCTGTTGACGCATCCCTGCGATTTCTTGGTATTCCTTTGTTTGTGCAAATAATATCAAGACTCAATAAGGAACGGGCCAAACATCTCATTGCAAGACCATCCTGAAAGAGGATCTGCCTTGAATGTACAAAAGGCTATTATATTGCAGACACTTAAGAATCATCAAGTGTCACAGCGGAGAATGTAGCTGAACAATATTTGTCTCTCCGCATAAAACATTGAAGTATTGTTGACATATTCCATCGGCTCCACAGCCTGGTGGGAGTGCATTAATACATGTTTTTTTCAGCCGCATTTGGTTTCATAAAAGCAAACTCTGGACCAGCTTTGACATTCAATGTCTCATCAGCAAAGTCAGGCTTGCTTAATTAATCCAATATTGGTGAACTGCCTGATGTTTATAGGCAAGGATTCTTCCTCGGAGTTATTATAATGTTCATGATGATACAATTGATTGTATGTAAATATATTCAAGGGATCACATTTTTACGTGATTTGCAAATAAAAGATTGGAAAAAAAAATAACTCTACAATCACAACAATTTATTATCGGTTTCCCGAATGCAAAGTTTAAGAAAAAATTAATGGTGGTCACACTAAAAAACAAATACAGCCAGATCAGGACAAATTACAAGGTTAAATGCCTAATAAATGACCGCAATATTACTACGTGGAAAATATGCGCATTTTTATCAGCACGTGCTTTGGGTGATTTAATGTTTTCAAATGCATTCATTATCTGCGATGCAGAGGTGTGAATAGTGAATTGCTCAATTGACCCAACTTAATCATCTCACAAAGCAAAAAAAGGGGGTATGTATTGCAAAAACTCACGGGAAGAGGCTAAAACGCAGACTCTTGGGCTAAAGGACATAGTCGCTAATTGCCAAAGCTTAATGGAGCATGACACACGATGATTAACAATTATTAAGAATGAGTGCAGCAATCACTGAAGGCGGAATTTTCTGCCTTTTATTACTTTTCAGATTTTGAATAATCAGCTGCGTATAATCGCAAGCGCGTATTTGACAAAATATGTCTATACACATTTTCTTTCACCTTTTGCCAAACCTCTGGGAATGTGCTCCAATCTCACCCGATGTTGGAAGCTAAGCAATGCTTGAGCCTGGAAAGTACTTAGGTAGATGGGTGAAGTGTATTAAAACCTAGTATAACGCTTCCGCTTATTAAACTTTTAGTTCATTTAGTAAATGGATTTTGTTTTAATGTATTTATAATTTTATCATTATTTTATGCCGAGCGTCTGCTGCTACTGTGTCCTGTACAGCGCTATGAGATCCTTGATGAAAAGCGATAGATTAATGGAATTATTACTCCACAACAGGAAAGATAAGTGGAGGAGGAGATGTATGTATGTGTGTATGTGTATGTATGTGTGTATGTATGTGTGTGTATGTATCTTCGCCGGTTGGAAACATTTAGACTGGCCTGCCTACGATCCATCCTGGGTTTAACCAGGCTGGATTGTGTGAGGATGTCACAAATCCTTGAAAGATCTGGGCAAAGTCCATCGGTGAGCTCCTCCGGCAGGCAAGGCTGCGTTGGTTGGGTCATGTAGCTCGCATGCCCAGCCACCGCATGCCTAAACAGCTTTTGTTCAGCCGGATCGAGGGGGCTAAACGGGCGCGGCACGGGCTAGAGAAGAGATGGAGTGATGTGGTACAGGAGGACGTGGAGCTGAGTGGACTTGCCGATGACTGGTACCAGCGGTGTCAAGATCGGCCTCTGTGGAGGAGGCTCGTGAAGGACGCTACTGGGCAGTTGGAGGCAGTCGCCCTCCAACAACAACGGAGGGCGGAGGAGCGACTGCTCACAACAACGAGCGGAGCGCCGGGTGGCTAAAGAACAGCAAGTTAGTACAGTAGGGGGCACAGCCAGTCATCTCGGTCATCTCGGTCAGTCGACCCGTGGCACCTGGGTCTGCCCCGTGACCTCCTGCCAGCGGGCGTTCGACACATCACGTATCCTCAAGGTGCACATGGCCTGGCACAAGCGTCGTGGTGACGTCACCGCCACTTAGTGGCGAATGGCGGTTGTTGTTGTTGTTGTGTATGTATGTGTGTATGTATGTATGTGTATGTATGTGTGTATGTATGTTGAGCTTCGTTTGCATCATACATAGCCAACCATGCTAATCGAAGGTGCGGGGGGAAGGACAACTCAACAAAAAAAGCTGTTCTAATGAAGGGAGTTTTAAATCTAGTTTGAAAAGTGCATAGCTCGAGTGGCTTTCTAATATCGGAAGGGAGAGCGTTCCAGACGGCCGCAGAAACGCATTTGAAAGCGCCACGCGATGGGCAGCCAAAAGCCGCTGCGCGATGCTTTATGCTCCTTTGACGAGATCGGCAAAAGTCTTCGGCGTGTAAGCTTGACCAACCCTCACCGATCAGCATGAAGGTACGGTTCAAATGTCACGTTCAAATCCCGCGTATCAATTATGCAACACCGTTTAGGTTTTCCCAGGATTCGAACTCGGGTCGCCCAGGTTCGTAGTGCAGTTCGCGCGCAGCTCCGCTACCGCTCCCCTACACACACACACACACTGTAATATAGCCTGCAGTGATCTGCAGTGATTTGCACAATGCTAAATCAAAGCCTTTGGCCCCCACTGCACCGTCAAGGTCAGGCCAATTCGTGCCTGCTCGAAGCTAATAAGGCAGCGATGTGCATGGCTCCGGGACACAAGGGCTTCGAGTTGATTTGCATAGGAAATGAATCATTGCTCAAGCTCTCCACCAGGGAGTGCTACTTAATCTGAATAGCATCGCTCTCCACGCTTCGTCCCATTTGCATTGTTCCTTGCGTTATCGTGGGCGAACCGCTTTAAAGGCACGGCATTATTTGCATGTTGTTACGCGCGCTCAATGAATGAATACAGCTCGGTCCGTGAAATTGAACTCTTGTAGAATCGTACCCGCATATCGCAACAGTCAGGTATTGTTTTTTTAAACATAGATGACGATTGCAGACTTGTACACGCGCTGTGTATTGCAGTTGTTTTGTGAGTGTTAATCCTGGATTCGCGTGCTCAACGACTGTTTAAATCTCATCAGAATTGTTTTCATATTCAATCCCATGCTCGTATCTCAGAAGGCATGTCGTAAGCAAAAAATACATGTTGACTATAATTGATGTAAACTGTTATTTCTTACTATACAGTATTGAGTTTGTTTAAAGCAGTGACGCATCTGACAAACAGTGGGTTTGTCCGTCGGAATTAATTCATAATTTGGCCTCGACATCAATTTCCTAATAGGGGTTTTCCCCTTTTTTCTGGCAACAAAACTGACACCTCAGAGTATTGTTTTTTGTTTGCATTTGACTGCAAGTATTGTGGTTAATGTAAGCATGATTCCTTGCAAAATGTGTCAGTTTTGTTGCCATGGCAAAGGAGGTCCCATGATGTATAAATTTCCTAGTTTCCTTGATTTTTGGAAAATGTGTTCTTTTCTAATTAGTTCATCTGGGTTATTCCATATAAAGACACTCACATCCCACGTCTAACTCCAACGCCAAACAATGCCGACCTCCTTTCTGTCCCTCTTACCGACGTTTTCAATAACGACTCCCGTCATTATGCAGTAATGCTTTGTCTCTTTTCCCCGACATCACGTGGCGATGCTTATTTAGAACTTAATCTCTTCATACATATGGTCTACTTCTTAAACGACACGGCTTGTTTTTAGAGCATGTATTTTTTATGCTTAAGTTATATAGCGGCTGGAGAGCCTCACTGTTATCTGGGAAACTCTTTCGCTGATAAGCCCTAATTATGATGTAACAGACCCACATTTATCTTTCAATGCTGTTTTGAGTTGGTTACGTTTGCTTTGATCTATTTTGACGGTTTTCTAAGCCAAAAGGACCAGAATGCACTTCTGCGGGAAATGCTATTGAGTTTGTTGCATGTGCACAAATTATGGTGTACTTTTTACACATGTATGCGTCTTGTTTGAAACAAACCCCTTTATCGAAGACGAAAATCTTTCGTTTAATTTGTGGAGAACCGAAGAATTCCACACCTCTGGAACACAACTCTCTCCCTCCTAGGTGTGAAAGGTTGAAAAATGTTCAGTCCGTAGTATGGAGTGCTCTCCTCTTCATATCGCCTCGCTGAGGCCAACTCTGTCCACATTTATTTTTCTCAATTCCATCTCCAGATCTCCACAAAGAGTCCACCACCAAGCTGTAAAGCACAATGAGCATCCCCTCCTACTCCACCGTCCCCACTACTATCATGTGTTTGATGAAATCACGGTTACGAGTGATTGAGGCCTGTTGTTTAGGCTCTATTATTACCATTAGTAGAAAAACCCATAATATGCTTCACCAGGCTGGTCAGTGGGTGTTAGTGAAGATACTCACCTGACATGGGCAGTGTTACTCGTGCCCAGTTGATCCCCACTTTCTCCCAATCTCTTAGGGGTTAATCACCCGTGCCTTCACCGAAGTGCAACAATGCCACGTTCCATCAGGTTAACCTGTTGAAAGTCAGCCTGAACACTATGTATAACACATCCATGAGACTATATTAGTCAAAGCGATATCCTGCTCAGGTGAGAAATGGGACGATATTCAATCTCCTGTTTACAGCCCTGAGTCAGTGGTGGCAATTCCACATTCAGATGGTCGTGATGAGTCTATCCATGACAACCATTATTGGCTTCCCCAAAGTGGTACTCATGGTGATATATCATTATATGTACGTGACCAAATCGTACAAAACGTGCCAGATTTGTGTCAGATCTCAGACACACTCCGAGATGGGTGACCGCCATTGCACGTGCAGGCTGTCATGGTGCTACAGGCCGACGTGGTTTGGCAGCAGAGGGCAGTTCAGCAAAAAAAGAACCCACAGTTGTCCTGCACTTCTCATCTCTCACACCCACGCTGCCCGCCTTCACCAATCCCCGCAGACGATCGTTGCCAAGTAGTTAAGTAGCCTTCACATCCAGCTGTGTATTCACAACAGATAGCACTGCACAGAAACATACAAAAAAAGGTGCAGCCCTGCCATTGATTGCTCACATCGATTGATTGCTGGTTGGTGTAAGGGCCCTCCCACTGGAGGGAGCGCTAGAGAACCCATCTCGACGATAATTGACCGACTCTTCCTGCTGTTCTGACATCTCGGAAGACGTGGGAGTTTCCACACGCTGCGCTACCACATGGAAATTGCCGATCCACCAAGTGTGGTGATACCAATTTACACCGGCGCTGGGTAGACAGAGCCGGAAGGATGTAAGAAACGGGCGCAATGTGTCAACCACCGCACCAGGCAAATGAACCGAACACCTCTGAATTGAAAGTCTAAGCATGCTTGCCGTTACACCACGACAACATTGTTTTTAAATATACTTAAGATTAATTTGCAAGATTCATGACTGATTTGCAAAGGTTAAATTTTAATGTTCAAGAGACCCCTAACCAACATGATTACTGTCACCTAGTAATAAGCCAACTTGTGATACATTTGCCAGGATAATTTATCATATAGTACACACCCCTAAAAAAAAAACTCCAGATCACTAATGGTTATGCTCTGCTTGAGCCACATTCTGAGCATTATGAATGAGGCACCGCGTCATTAACGATGCTCACACAGCACCGCTTTAATATTCGACGGTCTTTTGACTGTGTTAAGTAGAGCATCAAACCTCACTGCTCCGTGCCTTTATGGTAAATAGGGGGCTCATACAGAGATTAACGAACACTGGCGAAATGTGAGGAGCGACCTGCTGTTTAATAAAACAAACCAAGTGCCTTCCCATAAGCACTTAACTTTGGACAATGGATCGCAAACGGTGCGCCGCACCACGACGATTTTCATGCGCAGCCTGACCCGTCCGATGGCGCTTTAAATAAACACGTGAATAATTACACGGACGTGTACACGCATTTGTTCTTGACGGGGAAGATGACAAAATTCGTGCGCAAACTGCAAAACAACCACGATGCTAGCGACACGCAAGAGTGATGGGTTTAATTAAGAATCATTGCAAGCGATTCCTCCGAACTTTTGACCTGGTAGAAAGAGACACATTCCAACTGGGGATGCTATTGATTTGTGCGATCCGTGATATATTTTACCCAGAATTGGCAAGGAGTGGAATAGATGTTTTTTGGCAGATGCATACCGATAGTGAATAGAATGCCACATTGGGTGAGTCTATAAAAAAATCGACTATGCTGATCATTGACTACTGAATGACTGCAGAGCACAGTATTGAAATGGATTTAATAAATCCAGTCCCTTATGAAAAACCAGAAAATCTATTTAAATGTAATATTCATGTTGCTCGCGGGACCTTGCAAAAATATAAACACAATGCTGTACCTCAATACTTATAACCCCAAGTCTATCTAAAATGTAATTACTCGCAATATTTGGATTTAACATAATGCATACTGGTTCATAATATAATTTCAAAATAAATATCGAAACAATAAGTTAACAAGACTTATTTTAGGCCACAATATCATAAGATGCGCATGAAGACAATAAGCCAATAACAAAACACACCTTGATTCACAATAACGTTTTGTGGGTAAGATCGTGTAAATGTGTTGCAAAACCCACCCTCCACCTGTCACAGCCAATTAGTACTGTTGTCACGTGAACAAAACGCGCTGATTAGTTTCTACTTCAGCACAATGGTGTGCTTGAGATCAAACCCACAATATTTACAATTTGACTACGACCTTTCCGCTATTGATTAAAACCAGTTACATCAGGTTATTAACAGACTTGGTGTTATGGGTATCGAGATACGGCATTACCAGAAGTCTGGCAATCGCCTGATGATGCTGACGGGGCTCTGAGCAGTCTGTTGATGAAGGACATGACCCACACCAACCGCTGGAGAGAGCGCACTCCTGATTGAAATCCGTCCAAGGCGGCTGACCGAGGAAAATTTCCGCACGCCGTTTAAAACGGCCACATGGAAAGAGCTCACAGACTGGTTGGCACAGGCTACACCAGACAACGCTTGCACACGAGTTGGATAATAATAATAACAAATGACATTTATAAAGCACGTTTTTTTACCGGGTGCACAGGCCACTGTGTCTCAAATATAGCAAATACATTCATAAATGCCACAATGGGAGGAAAAACGAAGAAGCATAGAAGCGAGTTTTAGAGAAACAAAACGTACAACCATGTCCCGTAATTTTTCGATTGAAAGCTTTCGTGACTGCAGGGATTCATATTACTGGTTCTTTCGGTAAAGTCACGTAGAAGGGAAATAATAAAATAATGAATATTAAACATAATAAAATAAACAATAAAATAATGAATATTAAACATAATAAAATACACGTCGTGAGAATTTTCCTTTATTAAATTTTATTTTTATTATTTTATTATTTCTCTTCTACGTGACTTTACTGAAAGAACCAAGAACATGTCCCGTAAATATCAGACGAAGTGTGGAACTCGCACGTCAACTGGGCACCTGAATTCTCTCCCGTTGGCTCCACGCCCGACTGCTTCACATGGGTGGTCACCCAATCAGCCACCGTGGCCTCGACACCAACGGAAGCTTCAGACTCATCTGATGTGGACGAATTCTCTGCCAAACGAGACCCTGTGGCATCCTCAACGCCACCGCACGACAAACGAATCGCCTTTGGAGGGAGATACAAACGCCATGAGCGGTATCATGGGACATTTTTGCCGGTATCAAAGTATGAAAAGTAAGAAGAGGTTTTACCCTTTCTGGCCATTAAACAGCATGTGTGAAGACGTTCAAATCGGTGTAGGCCAATGCGTTTCAATGACAATGCATGTATTACCAGGGCATGTTTGTTTGCATGGTCACCGCAAGTGCTGTGTGTGGTTAATGCAAACCTGATGCCTTGCAAAATGTTTCTATTTGGTGTCTGAACATCTTAATCACTTGTTTTATTGGTAGAAAGGGTAAAACATATTTTTATACTGGTCGGAACCTCCTGGTTACACCAGCCCACAGGGGATTATTGTGTCCGTCCGTCGTGCATCCAAAAATGAGAGGGGTGGGGCTGGGTGGGGAGGGGCTGGTCACCCCGTGGTGCCCTTATAAAACTCAACGTTTAACCTACTCACGCCGGCTTGTGCCCGCCCTCACAGTCGGCCATATTTGCGGAATACACCACGCCGCCGTTGACCCTGGCCATTGACCGAGCAACCCAACGTTCCTACCAGCTCCCTCCACAGGAATGTGCTTTTTCATGCCATGAGCGGTGCCACGAGGGATAGTGTAAAGAACATCGTGGGTCCGCATGGGTTCAGCACAACCAATGACAGCATTGAACATCTTCTAAGACTTTTTCAGGCACCTACTACTACTGCTGCTCGACTTGAGATGTTTGGACATTCATTATTAAGTCTTTGCATACGTAATTACCTATATTATCCAGTGTATAATTAACTCTTACAATCGAGACGCAAATAACATGATACAGCGATTACAACGCTGTAGTCGTGGTTCATAAATCACGGTTGAGTTCCCGGTCACGGCACTTAAAAAAAATAGATCAGGTTCCTTCAAGCGCAACGTGTCTACTCAGCGCTAACGTTTCAACCTTCTGTGTGGTACCTTTGCGAAGAGAATACTCGCACACCCAAAGCATGGCAAGTCGGAGTGATCGGTGGAAGCACTACACACCGTTATTATTTCTGGCTCGGACCATTAAAGGCTCATTTTGTCTTTTATGGCTATCGTCGCATCATTCGCATCTGTTCTGTAATGTCACCGGGAACAGATCTAATTAATTTGCTGCACCATCTATTTTTAACGGCATTAAGAACCACCATGGTTTGTAAGCCAATGGCGAAGGAAACACGGTATTTCAAAGCCCGGGTATTTTATGATACCACTTAAAAATAACCCAGGTAGACGTATATCAACAAACTAGCAAGATTCTGATATTGTTTCCGAATACCGCACTATTTCCAGTCTACTCCTTTTCCATATACAGATATTTCAAGTTTTCATGTCAGCATCGTATATGTTTAGTACAGCAACGATATGAATAAATGTATATGTTACGCGAAGCCAACCGCTGACGTTGGATATTGAATAAAAATCTGAGTTGAGCATTTTTTGCCATACCAGAGAGACGTTACATTTTGTCCAAGTGGAAATATTTCTTGGCCAATTTTTTTTAATTTTCTATGTTCAGATTTTCTTATATATACGACTACGTTCAAAACCACACTCTATATTCACGTAAGATTATAGTGTACAGTTATTTCACGTTATTTACTGTGCGTAATGCGTACTATATATTCATGCACGCGCATATACAATGCTGGATGAAAATAAATGATATAACATCAACATAATTTTATTTATGAAGGTCACTTTTCGGATATTTTTTTTCTCCCCCTCCCCAAAAACACCAACACATCTGTGTGGTAAGCAAAAGATGGCACGTGCCTTTCATTCCGGGCATATTTGAAAAGCCAATTAAATGTAACTGAAGAGACACAATTGGCAGTGACATCCAGCACCTTCAGAATGAGTGCCTTCTCTGTGGGCCCCCTTCGACCTAAATCACGTTTATAGCCGCCGCGTCTGCCTGTTGCAGCGCGCCTGTGGCTTTATTTACGATTCCCAGGCTGCTTGAGGATGTGATATAATGCTCAGGTTATGGTCAGGCCTCATTCTCCCATCAGGCCTCTCTCATTCTCCCATCAGTGCAAAATACATTACCTTTGCCGTGAAAATACTAAGTAAATAACGAAATAAATTTTCATAAACGAGTTTATGGAGTTGCTCAAATAAATGGTTTAACTTTTTTTATTTTATTTACGCATCTACAAATTCAAACCATTTGTTATTTCCATTATTCAGTCACCGACTCGATAATTTGTCACATTTCTGTACGATGGGCAGTCCCCAATAAAGATGTCACGATGAAATGCGTAGACTGAGCACGCATTATGGGAGAATGGGTGAGAGCCCTGGGCTGGCACCGTTGATGTCATGAATCTGCATTGCAGCCATCCGTCGGCAATCATATTGGTAATAATGTCCTATGCAGAAGAATATTATATTGGGATATTTGAGAAAGTCCATTAACAAGTGTTTGACCTGTGGGAGGAAATTGGAGAAAACCCAAGCTCTCTACAGATAGCTTTGATAATCAATTGTTCTCTTTGGCCACCTTGCAGGTCAAGCCGATAACACCTGGTAATTGCAGGCAGTCTCCCATCCAAGTATTAGCCAGACTAGCATGATTGTGCACATTCAGGGAGATTTACTTGTTCACCAGAAACAATGGCTTATCGAATAAAGCACCGTATTAACTTTATTTTTCATGTAATTTGATGTTGAATAGCCCTTAGACCTGCATTTTATAAATGACATGTGAAACACGTTTTTTAAGATCATATTGCTTTCCTGTTTTGCACGTGCACGTTTTCACTCATCATTAGTTTCCCCTCATGGAAAAAAAAATACTCTCCAAATATTATAAAACAGGACTCGTCCTGAAAAGGTCTTAAAACTCCCGGAATAGTGAATGCTATTATTAAATAAGATTGGATTATAAACGCAATAACGTTGTTATTTATCGTCAGAGTCACCTTGCCAAAAAATATAAGAAGGTTATGTTTTGACTTAAAACTTTCGAGACTGCAGGAATTCATATTCGTTGGTTCTTTCGGTAAAGTCACGTAGATAGAAAAAAAAATAACCGGTAAAAACAAAGTTTTTCACTATAAATACTTTATATGCGTGGCGGCTAGAGTCCTCTCGTCCTCTGGCTTGAAATGGCTGCCACCTATGGGTCAGATGATTGCCTGCCACCATTAAGCAATTGGTAATTAAATATAATTTATTTTTTCCTAAAAACGGTAACATTTTTGAATTTTTTTCACGAAAATAAATTGTCACGCACAACGAGTCTGTGTGCAAAATGTCAGCTCGATTGGATCACGGGAAGTGGGTTAAAAAACGTCCGAAAGATTTGCACGGTTGTAAGCGCGCAAGCAAGCAAGCAAGTGAACTTAATATAAAGGATTTAAAAAACATAAAGTGAATATAAATAAAATAAAAATAAAAAATAAAAAATTCTATCTACGTGATTTTGCCGAAATAACAAAAAAAGGTTATGCTCATTCGGTGGCAGCGCTCAGCCAGTGGTAGGAAAACGTCACCTTCCATGGACAGGGGCAAGTCTCCCCGTTAGATAATCACCGATGGCATTCCACAATTTGTTGCAAATTTTCTCATCTACGAAGGGTCGATGGACTGAGTTGCCCGATAACCGAAAGGTACCTCAACACGCAGTGCTTGCGGTTGGGAGTCTGTCCAGGGCTTCACGTCAGCCCAAATGTTTATTTATTAGGAGACTCAACTTAAAGGGGAACTCGAGATGAATTATTAACAGGCGTTATACTGACGGAGCCTGCATGATGCTCAACTGTAAATGTAAACCTATCAATAATGTGCCGCCATAGCCAGTGGCAATGTCAAATGGTTGGTACATGTACGAGTCGCTTTGCGTGCACAACACAAGTGGAGGAACGTACTGTACAATGAACGACGGATGACACCGCCTCCACACTCATCAATGCTACGAGATGAGTTTTGTTTTAAGGTCAATAACAATGACACGTGACAATGCCCCGGATGTTAACACGAACGCGCTTCTTTTGAAGTACGAAAAATAACAATGATTTTATTTTTTTACGTTACACGTTTCCAATTTGGGACTAGCTTATGGACGGTGCATCGGGACTACATTCGTGAATTCCTTTTCATCACAACGGCCGCACGAGGCATTCATAATCTGTGACAAAGGCCTCCATAAATGGGGAATATATCGGTTGCACGGCGATAAGAAATGTAACTGTGGTGTGTGCCTAATCTGGCTGGATTTCTATCACCCAGCCTTGTTAAACTGTGTGCTACCTTAACTTATATCGAAGCCTCAATGGAAACGTGACGTTTGATGGCGAGACTGGCTTTTTATCATCGCTGGCAAACTGCGCACTGTTTGGCTTTACGTGCCTATCTCTCGGGGGAGTTAAACATTTTAAAGTGTGCTTAAATATTAGACACACAGCCACGTGGGGCCAGCGAGCAAATTAGAGTGTGCGCACATTCACCTCGCAATTTCCCCCAACACTCGCTGCATTTGTAGCGCGGCGTTTAAAATCTGCATTGGTCACATATTGGTGGGGGGGGGGGGGTGAGCAATTCCTCACCCCAAATTGCTTGACTTGTCACGAGAACGGCGCGCGGACCCGCTGTATTTTACACATAACGGGCCATGGTCAATGGGTTACCGTGTGCCAGCTGGCCGCCCAAGTGATCTGTCCAGCTGTCCGGCAAGGCCAACAGGCGTCAGGTGACGGAGGCTGGGTGATACAAACGCGTCGAACAAAGGAGGAACGTTTAACAAACAAACCAAAAATGTAGCTTGACACTGAATTGAAGTTATCACAGTGCCCCGCTGCAAAAACGAACCATGCGACCCGAGTTCGATTCCCGCTTACAGACAACACCACGGACAGTCATCTGAACTGGTCCTGGGCATCCCCAAGGTCGACTTTGCCTAATGTGAGTACTCGATTCGATGTGTAAACATCGCCACTGGGGAAACAAGAGGTGGCCGGGCGTGGTGCTGGCCACCTCGTGCCGGCCTGCGCGTGTCCTCGCAAACAGCACTTGCCCCAACAGTCTGTTCAGGCTAAAGTGGGGGGTCTTAGTCTTTGTTTGCTGCTGTGCTCCATGTTGAGCAGTGATCATCTTCACCGGTGACCCCGAGCCAGGCGTGTACATTACACATTGCGATGGTGGCGGATCGCTCTGTCCACAGGACAAGACACTGTTGACTTGCCACAATGCAGCACTGCATTCATTTCACACCAGGTAGAAGACTGAAGCTTGTGTTGCCTCCGAAACGTCGTGATTTTATTTAATTTTAATTAATTTTAATTTCATTTTTTTTACCTACGTGACTTTACCGAAAAAACTAAGAGTAAGAAGACGATGGGCCGAGCTGATCCCAGACCGGGATTTAAACTTACAATCTTCCATTTCGATTTGAAGCTTTCGTGACTGCAGGGATTCATCTTCTTGGTTCTTTCGGTAAAGTCACGTAGAAGGGAAATAATAAAATAATAAAAATAAAACATAATAAAAAATCATTCTCACCGAATTCTCACAGAATAATATTTTTTTATTATGTTTTATTTGTATTATTTTATTATTTCCATTCTACGTGACTTTACCGAAAGAACCAAGAAGAATCTTCCATTTGTGAGCCAAATGTTAGAACTACCACCCAGCCGGTGGTATAATCTACATGCATAAGAACACAAAGTGTTTCTTAATTTTGCAGCACCCTTCCCATGCCGCGTTGTTCATGGAGGTTGTTTGACCATATTTCACCACGGTAGTTAATGCGGGTCGGTGAAGAATGAAGTGGGCGTGGTGGATTGTGGGGGTCGGGTGGAGGTGAGGCAGGTCGGTGGGGTGCGCACGATGGATTCAGATATCACTTACTTCTGATGATTGGCCATGACTGGAAATCTAACTCGGGTCAACGGGTTCATAGCGCAGTGTGCTAATCACCGCACCACCGCTAAAATCTGCACAGTCTGTGTGCGAGCTATGTTAATTCGAACCTCGCATTTAGCCTTTCACACTGTCTGGGCAAGTGCTGTTCGTGAGCTCCAATTAAGAACAGCACAACGACCAGCGTGCTGCGGGCAGCACCACGGGACAGAGGTCGCAAACGGGTTTTGATTCCTTACCCGTACCCGGCCGCACCAGGGTCGCTAACGGGTACCCGTACCCGGCCGTACCCGTACCCCACTCGTACCCAGCCGGGTACGGGTGGGGTAGGGGTATCGGGTACCTGATTGCGACCTCTGGGATGAAGCCATGTTGCAGGTGCGGGTGGGTTGATTCTAGGAACTTGAATTGTGAGACGAGACAAGACGTTGGGAAATGAGTGACAAACAGTTACTCACCAGTGACCCACGGTCTACCCGTACCCTACCCGTACCCGTACGGGTATCGGGTACCTGATTGCGACCTCTGGGATGAAGCCATGTTGCAGGCGCGGGTGGGTTAATTCTAGGAACTTGAATTGTGAGAAGAGACAAGACGTTGGGAAATGAGTGACAAACGGTTACTCACCAGTGACTCACGGCCTACCCGTACCCTACCCGTACCCGTACGGGTATCGGGTACCTGATTGCGACCTCTGGGATGAAGCCATGTTGTAGGCGCGGGTGGGTTGATTCTAGGAACTTGAATTATGAGAAGAGACAAGACGTTGGGAAATGAGTGACAAACGGTTACTCACCAGTGACCCACGGCCTACCCGTACCCGGCCGCACCAGGGTCGCAATCGGGTACCCGATTGTCCCCCGAGCAACAGGAACTCAGTTTCGGCCGAGTCAACTTGGAGAGGGCAGCAACACCTGGAAGCGATTTCAATATCCACTGGTGTCGTGACTAAGCAGGAGCTAAACCCGGGGTGTGTAGATCAAGGCCGTAGCCGTGGAGTCAACATTGGGGGGGGGACCAAATCTTCCAGGGTGTCTGGGGGTCCCAACCCAGAGAGATATCTAAATTTGAAAACGAATTTCCTGCCTAAAATATTTAAAAATTCACTAACACATGGGATGGATTTTTTTAAAACCAAAATGTCGAATAGTGTATTGTATTACTTTGCTCTGTTTTAACTTTTTTTTACCATTTCTTGTTTCATTGTTTGTAATGACAGAGATTACGGATTAATAAAGTACAACCATAAGCACAATCATATAAACATATGATTGTGGTTATGGTTGATTTATATGAAGACAAGTCCAGATATTGTGGCCAAGGTTTAGCAAATGATTATTTTATTTCCATAGCATAGCATTTTTTTGTTATATAGCAATATATGGGGGGGGGGGGGGCATTTTGAGCATATTTGAATATTGGGGGGGTGGGGGGGTGGGGATGTGGCCACCCATCAACGAAACTCCCCCCATTCGTGATTACATCTAAAACACTTTTCCTTCCACCTTTAATTCGCAACCTCAACAGTTGCTCACCCTGCCCTCTATCCTGCACATGTGTCTGTCCCACCCACCGTAACCTCTTTGTCCGGACTTGCTCACACACTTTCTTGCCATAGTCCATGCTGGATGACTTAAAGAAGGACGATACACAAACCAAGCCTAAATCAGCAGCGGTTCGAAATCCATTGCAGCAGCGGTTGTAACCCCATTGCTCTCCCCACCCTCTCCCACAAAAAGCCTCTCGAAGAGGGGCACGGATACCGTGCAGGATAAATGTAGAATGTGCACGGGGAAACGTCAAAGCAAAGTTGCTGCAAAAAGAAAAGCGACTAAAATACACCAAACGCACGAATACACAACACGACACACACGTCTCATGAGCACCACGTTGACGAGAGGGGTTGATGCGTTGGGGAGGGGTTGATGCGTTGGAGAGGGCTCGTCGAGCCAGCGGTGGTGATTGGCGGCGGCGTTGAGATCCACCGCTTTACAGCGCCGTGTTCGAAAAATCGTCGCGCCAATTCACGGAGATTTTATCTTTTTCGTTTTTCGGCGAGAATACGAAAGAAAAAAAAAACACGTCGACGAAAAGGGACGGCTTGCTGTGCTGTGCATGTATAATTTACAAATTATCACATTACTCCGTGCTTCAGTGCACACACCTGATGTGCGGTCGCAACCCGTGTTGTACAACCATCGTGCCCATCCCTCCGTGCGTCCCCCGTGCATTTAAATCACACGCCAAGCTCATGCGTGAATTGTTCATCCAAAGCAACCCAGGGTCACACTTATCGCGGGCTGGCAAATACACAGCGCTGGATAGCTCGCGAACAATAGCAACGCTTCTTTGAGTACATCGGGCACCCACGTAACCTTGATCACTTTTGAAATGTACTAATGTGCTCTAAATGACACGGTCTTTTTTTTCTTTCAAAAATAAATAACAGGATGAAGTTAGTCATTCATGCCAGTGGTGTACACAGACAATGGAACGGTGTGCGTTAACGTTGTCATTAACACTGCCATATAACGCAGAGATATTACTGGTAGGAACCTCCTGGTTACACCAGCCCACAGGGGATTATTGTGTCCGTCCGTCGTGCATCCAAAAATGGGAGGGGTGGGGCTCGGTGGAGAGGGGAGGGTGGGGAGGGGCTGGTCACCCCGTGGTGCCCTTATAAAACTCAACGTTTAACCTACTCACGCCGGCTTGTGCCCGACCTCAGTCGGCCATATTTGCGGAATACACCACGCCGCCGTTGACCCTGGCCATTGACCGAGCAACCCAACGTTCCTACCAGCTCCCTCCGCAGGAATGTGTTACGTAGGCTAACACTTTGCGCCACGGTTCACGTTCACAACAGACACAGAAGAGCGATTGACTGGCAGTGTTTAACCACGGCGTTTTTACAATGACTTGACACGACTCATTTTTCCTTTGGCAGACACATTTGTTTTCTCTCCGTATCGTGCGAAGCAAAACAAATTCAAAGGTAGGAAGAGGCTTGAGAAAATACCACTTGAAGCCAAGGTAATGCAGAACAATATACCGCAGCTGTGAAGTCGAAAGGCAATCGACAATTTCTCTGCTTGGAATTTATTCAATTGTCTCTGGAGTAATTTCACGAATGTCATGTTTACAATTGACACAATTATACCGAACTATGCAACATGCATGCACGAATGCGCATCTGCATGCTCTCGTAAACATGCATCCACGCACAAAGACAAGATCCCCACCCCCATAGCCTAAACAGACTGTTGGGGCAAGTGTTGTTAGCAAGCACCTATGAAGACCGGCACGGCACATGACGAGGTGGGGTGACCAGCACCACGCCCGGCCGCCTTTGTCTCCCCAGTAGCGATATTTATATACACCGCACCAGATACCCGGGTGGGGGGGGGAGCCCAGAACATATTCAAATAATCGTCAATGGTGTTTAGTCTTCTTGGTTCTTTCGGTAAATTCACGTAGAAGGGAAATAATAAAATAATAAAAATAAAACATAATAAAATGATTCTCACGACGTTTCGGCCACAACGCAAGCAGCCGTCCTCAGGTGAAGAACAGGTCTGTCGGAAAAACAGCGCCATTTTTTTTTTACCTACGTGACTTTACCGACAGAACCAAGAAGATGAATCCCTGTAGTCACGAAAGCTTTAAATCGAAATGTAATGGTGTTGAGCATGAGCGGGAATCGAACTCGGGTCGCCGGGTTCTGAGCGCAGCGCGCTAACCACGGCACTGCCGCCCCCCGCTACATGCATGGATACACACGCGCACACACAAACAGGGCTTCTAGATTTGAAGCTTTCGTGACTGCAAGGATTCATATTCTTTGGTTTTTTCGGTAAAGTCACGTAGGTAAAAAACATTGCCTCCGAAACGTCGTGATTTTTATTTCATTTTGTTTTACTTTTTAATGTTTTTTACCTACGTGACTTTACCGAAAAAACCTAAGAATACAAACAGGGCTGATATTGCCTACCTTCGGGGGAGGAATTACGTGCTTTTTCAACACGACGGAGAATTTATAATCAAAGAAGTTTGGGGTCAAAATGTAAAAAAACAAAATCAATGCTGTCCTCCGGTTCAACCGGCTGTGCTCATAGTTTATACAGCATAATACTTTGACTGGCTGACAGCAAAAAAAAACTCTACCTCTGTCGCGATCAAGGCCACAGCGGGGTAAGCCGACACATCACATCTGGTTTGTGACACGTTACGGTTAAAGAACAATGCCGTGCCATGGTCAGCTGAGCAGATGCTGTCTATCTCTTGGTGTCAAATCAATTTATAGGCATTTAAAGGAATGCATCACTCGCTCGACAGTGGCTGAAAACACACGAACACACGCGCGTGCACATATAAGCCCCCCACAGTCAACCTTTGCTTTTGCTCCTCTGCTGCGCCCATTGTCTGGAATTCCCTTCCCCATGACATCAGTGATGTCGACTGCCTGCCCACCGCCCCCCCCCCCCCCCCCCCATTAGATCACACCCTGGCTCGAACAGCATGTATGTATGTTGAACTCGTTTCGCTCCCTACGTAGCCCACCGTGCTAATTGGAGCAGTGTCGTTATGTGGCTAACACCACTGTTCTGTTTAAGTCCTCAGAGCAGGACGATATCCAATTAATTGAAGCAAACATTTCACGTGAAGGTTTTTGTTTTGCTGTTTTTCGTGACCGGGCTGAGACCCTCCGACTCACTCTGCTTGAGACCTTGGCTGGCGGGGGTGGGCGCCATTCCCCTAACCCAGGTTCACGCTCCTTAGCGGTCCATGATAATCATAATCTTTATTTAAAATGGAGGAATCCGATGAGTTATGAAGCTCTTTTTCACAGATGTCAAATATGGGCATGGGGTCAGCAAGTTACAAAGGGCAGACAATATAACAACAACACGATAGGAGTGTTAAAGAGAAAATGGTAAGCAAGTCACTACATATGAATACAAAAGTAAAGGCTTTGATTTGAGCAAAGGAGCTGATCGACTCCAGCGCATGGTAGTGACAAGGCAGTATGGCATCCAACTGATTTTTCGGTAGGTTGAAGGGTTACCAGTTTTAAACGATTAGCATGTGTACCCACCTGGAGTCACCGCTGGTGTCGAATTTACGTGTTTTATTTAGCTGCCTGCAAGAGGGCCCCACTAATAGGTATGTGCCTAACTCTGTTCCAGTATATGTGAGCAACTCACGCAATGAAAAACTGGGTAAACCCAGCATGTGTTTGTCGACAGGTCGGCGTGAATATTTCCAGCTCTCATGAGTTTCTGTAAGATATCCATCCCCCTTATGCAGACAAATGCAGAGAAACACGCGCACACACAGAGGTCTCCAAATCAGAGTTATGGATAAGGCTGTTGGAGCACGTCATGTAGTGTGCATTTACTAAAAAGCCAGCGAGGGAGAGAAGTATGAGCAAATAAGCCCAATGGCTTGCATAAGGTGGAAAAGTCCTCACTCAGCAGTGGACTGACAAATGCCTGTACATGTACCCACATCAAGCTTGCAAATGAGACTGTCCTGATCTCTTAACTTCTCACCTCGTTAAAACACAAAAAAATATTGTCCACGAAAGCCAAAAAGACAAATCGTGTTGGAATTATATTCACACTCATCTTCATCTATTCGAAGTCAGTTTTATACACGTGTAGTGACATAGAATGGGTCACTACGGCGCGTAGCGCTGGTTACTGGTAGAGAGCAGGATCGTGGGTGTAGTAGCACAGTCTACCAGCAGGGCAGGTGAAGTGTGCCACTGGGGCGCGTAGGGCTGGTTACTGGCAGTGAAGGGCATTTGAGGACACAGCGGCCGGTCTGCCAGTAGGGCACGTGACAGCGGGGACACTTGAGGCAGAGCCCAGAACCTTCTGGTAGGTTCCAGAAGGGGGCGTGGCCGAGGGCGGAGCCAGGCCACGCTGGGGAGGATACAAAATTAACCCGTAAAAACACATTTTTTCACTATAAATCCTTTATATGCGTGGCGGCTAGAGTCCTCTCGTCCTCTGGCTTGAGATAGCTGCCACCTATGGGTCAGATGATTGCCTGGCAGTATTAAGCAATTGGTAATTAAATATAAAAAAAATTCCTAAAAAGTGTAAAATTTTGCAAAATTCTTTTCACGAAAATAAATTGTCACGCACAACGAGTCTGTGTGGAAAATGTCAGCTCGATTGAATCACGGGAAGTGGGTTAAAAAACGACCGAAAGATTAGCACTGTCCTAAGCAAGCAAGCAAGCGAACTTAATATAAAGGATTTAAATAAAAAACGACCGAAAGATTTGCACGGTCGTAAGCACGCAAGCAAGCAAGCTAGTGAACTTAATATAAAGGATTTAAATAAAAAACGACCGAAAGATGTGCACGGTCGTAAGCACGCAAGCAAGCAAGTTAACTTAATATAAAGGATTTAAAAAGGGAGGCCCCGACGCTTGGTCGGGGCTGCTGCGGTTTGGGAATAGAGCCCGTCATCTACTAAGTCATCGTCCTCCTCGTCAGTGTTGGGTCAGGCAGTGAGCCGGCTGTCCTGACCCGTATATAGTTATCCCCCATACTGTGGAAAGTGTAGAATAAACGTGCATGTCTCCTACCATTAGTGTCTCCGAAGTGACTCACTACACACGTATTTTAAACAATCCGAGTATTTGTGCCAGGCTAGGTGGCACCATCATGCCACGTGTAATCGCAAAAAGGCTCACCGGCGGTGGTCAAATTACAGACCCAGGTGTTACGGAGTAAGAGATCAGGGTGATGGGCATATAAACCACCTGCACCCCCCCACCACCACCGTGCCAACTTTTTGTATGTTATCCGCCCCGATCATCCTGTGTGCTAGCACACACACGGACACACAACACTGCTACAGAAATGATAATGCTATTTTCTATAACGCTTTGGGACTCCGCCATAGTAGCCACATAAAAAAAGGTTTCCTCATATATCGCTATATATATAAAATGTTACAGCAATTTTCAAAGTCAGGGCACCGACACGGATCGATATTATTTCCGCAGCCACGTCCGGCAAATCCTAGAAGGCATTTTGTCCAGGGATAGGCTCATTCGTTAAGTGTGGCACGTATAGAGGCAGACATGTGTTTGTGTGCGCGCCTATGGGGGAGCGGTAGCGTAGCGGTCGGCATGCTACTCTACAAACCCGAGTTCAATTCCCGCTCACGGCCAACACCAGTCAGTACTGTGCCTCCCCTAGGTCGACTCAGCCTCAATTGAAACATCGCCACTCAGGAGACAAAGGCGGCCCGTGCGTAGTGCTGGCCACCCACCCAACTCGTGTGTCGTGGCGGCCTTCATAGGTTGCTCACTAACAGCGTCTGCCTTGACATCCTGTTAAATCCATACGGGGGATCTTTGTCTTTGATCACCCGCATCTCAATTGCCACCAACTGTCCGCCTTTGTGCAACACAAGCACGTACATCTTTCCGTTGCTAATGAATGCACTCGATGTGAAGTGATGACCAAGAGCATGACACAGAGCATCGTAGCAGCTATACTTTATCGCTCAAAAAACTATTAAGGAGGAATTGTCACTCTGTGATGTTGCAGTCTCGTTAAACAACCCCCCCCCTCACCCTACTAAACATCTCGAAGTGGTTCTCTTCCACCCCGCTCCTCCCTCTCCTCGCTCCAAATTGCATCGAGTTTTGATTACGCTTGCGCACGCGTGCAGGAGGGGTTGAGAAAATTGTCCATTTGTATCAAGCGGGCCCAGCAGTGGCGATGTCCCCGTGATGATGTTTCGAGAGTCAAAGTGTTTCTTTGCTCAAGCGAGCGTGGCGAGAGGTGCTCGTCTGTTGGTGGAACCGGGCCAGCGGTAAAATATCACAACCGCAAAAAAAAAACCACCACCGCGTTGTCTCTTATTATCTCTGTCGTATATGTAGAATGGTCAACAACAACAACAATAAAGGGGACATTTTTTTGTGTTTTGTCCGGAAAGAGAGGAAATTCTAGATTTGAAGTTTTCGTGACTGCAAGGGTCCATACTCTTTGTTTTTTAGGTAAAGTCATGTAGGTAAAAAAAAATTTACCTAAAAAAATATATTTTTGTTTTACCTACGTGACTTTACCGAAAAAAACAAAGAGTAAAGAGAGGAAGACCTAAGAGGATGGCTTGACGATGACCTCATGAGATTGGTGCCAGAAAGATGTGAGCACTACCTGACCATATTGGCACATGACAGAATAAAGTGTAAACAAATGACGAAAATGTGTAGTGGATACCTACGGGACCATCTGCCCATCGATCATGATGATGATGATGATTCGGACGCGTTAAGTTCTGATCCTACAGAAAAGTTTGACGAATGGATGCCGTCTTAAAAGGCGCAGCCCTGCAATTGCTCGCTCACGCCACTGTTGGCGGAAGGGCCTCCCACTGGAAGGAGCTCTCGAGGTGTATTTTGGCCAATTCGCCCACACTGGCCACACGGCTTAGATGATGTGCGAGTACCCACACTTTGCCCCCCACCGCACGCGGCTTACCGATAAACTACCCGTGGTGTACCCATTTATATTGTTTCGTGGACAGAGGCTAGGGTGGGTTGGGTTGGGGTGGGGTAAGAACCTTCCATATTGATAATTGTTTAATTACCCTTCTATCTGGCAACAAAACTGACACCTTTTTTACAAGGAGTCATGTTTGCATAGACCACAATACCTGCAGTCATAATGCAAACAAAAAACATAACTCTGATAATGTATGCATTATCCTTGAAGTTGATTGGTCCACACCCGAGACAGCTTTCCTTAGAGCCTGGTCTCACACATGGGTTGGACCAGATGACGCCAAAAGGCGCACAACTCAAAGACAATGCACCATCAGAGTATCACCATCAGAGTATGAGAGCTCGGGGTAAGCATTTACAACATTTACATCTTCCAAATTGTTTCAACTTCTTCATCGGGAGCCTGAACCGGCAAAGTCTCGAGATCGAGCCCAAGTCTGCTGGCGTGTGGCACCCCGATGTTTATCATCTGAATTCAATGTTTGAATTCACGTTTCTAGTCTCGCATCTGCGGCGTCCTTTCACGATTGTTCGCGACGGCTGTTGTGTTACCTCTGAGTGTTGTTTACGGGGTGAAGAGGATACGTGTTTACAGGCCACGGAGGGTAAAGTCAGTACTTTATTGTTGTTGTTGTTGTTTTTTGCTTCAGAGATTTAAGGGCACATTTTATTTTATTTTCACTTCAAGCGAGCTGCTTCCCAAGGGGAACACATTTACGTATTTTAATTTTACCTTTTAACAGTTTAACGTGGGCAATCAACAGGACATTGTCTACTCTTGTCAAACGCTAATTTCCCAATCCAGCTTATTATTCCACAACATATGATGATCTCACTTCCCAATTAATTGGCCTTGATGGAATTCCGCAGTGTAAGAGATACTGTGGTGAATATGACTTTTATTTTAAATTTTTTTTATATTAAGTTCACTTGCTTGCTTGCTTGCTTGCGCGCTTACGACCATGCAAATCTTTCGGTCGTTTTGTAACCCACTTCCCGTGATCCAATCGAGCTGACATTTTGCACGCAGACTCATTGTGAGTGACAATTTATTTTCGTGCAAATTTTAAAAAAAAAATTCCACTTTTTAGGAAAAAAAAAATTTCATATTTAATTTAAAATACCAATGTGATAAAAATGAAACTCTTACTCAAGAAAAACAAAAATGAATAATAAAATTAAACCGATGCCACGCATATAAAGGATTTATAGTGAAAAACTTTGTTTTTACGGGTTAATTTTTTACACGTCAAGTATGAGAAGCAGCCCATTTTACACATTGCGAGCAGTGGAAATAGGTTGCGGCAATTGCCATTGGTGCGATTCTACCATGCTCCCACTCCTAAAACTCCCACCTTCACCAACCCACGCCGACTAGCTGACCAGCGTAAGGCCAAATAATCCTCACAAGCCGCACGGCGCTGGGAGGCTGTCATCCAGCAGCGGAGTGGCAGGAGGTCTTGTGCATGCACACACATTACATTGGCACTCATCGCATTCACGACAAGGACACTCCTGACAATTCACCGTCTCTCCGGGTGTGGCGGTGCCACACCTCGAAGCCATCACTTTAGAGTTGTCGTGGGTGGGCCGTGCGGGGATGCTCACTTGTAGGGTTACAAGATGACCTGAGGCAGTACAGCAAGTAGGCGTTTTGACCTGTCAAATTTAGACTTGGCGTGTTATTCCCCAATATGCATGCGATTTGTGGAGGCGAACTTATGATATGTCTTTTGATATAAAGTCCACGATTAATAGTGTCTGTTGCAGAGGCCAGTTTATACACAGAGGAACTACTAGTTGATGAGTTGACAACAAGTAACAATTAATCAGTAAAAAAAAATATTCTAAAACTATGATATTAAACATGCATTGAATCATGTTTGAGAGACTCAGTTAACTACAATTTATCAAAACTATTTCCAGCTAATATCACATTTTGGCTGAGAGAGCAAGAAGCAGCAACCTACAAAGTGCACGGGAAAAAAATATACAAACGAGACCGAAAATTTGATTTAAAAAATAGTTCGTTGTATCAAATAATTCGACCAAACTATTAGAATTCATCAATTCACTGGGGAAGGCTGGTGGGAGGTGGGTTGGTGAAGAGATGACAGGTCGATTGTCGAATTCCGACGAAGCAGTCGTCGTTTATTATCACAGCAGCGTTGATGACGATGAGCTGAAATCGACCCCGGGCTAAGCTTTGAACTATCAACCTTGCAATTGTTAGTTGAGCTCCGTGGCTCTGCAACACTTAACCACCGTCTAAGGCCGCAATAGGCAATGTCGGAGCTCTCGGGGACACCTTGCGTCGAACGGGAGAAGTTTTCCAAGCGGATACAAAGAAAGCTCGCGGCTGCGCGCTGGTTGTGGCGAGGAAAACGGAAAGCATTTATCTCAAACCCTAAGCCAGAGCCTCGAGAGAAATGCCCTTTCAATTAGTCGCACTGGTTGTTCTGCAGTGGGCCGTGTGCGTTTGTTTGGCTGCCAGCCAGCCAAACGCCAATCGCAACGACGCCCTCCTGTCCACAACAAACGCACGCGCATTAAGCGCCAGGCTCGACCCGTTTTTGCCGACAAAATATTCTTAGGTTTTTTTCGGTAAAGTCACGTAGGTAAAAAATTAAAATTAATAAAAGTAAAATAAAAATAAAATAAAAATCACGACGTTTCGGAGGCAACACAAGCTTCCGTCTTCAGGTGGAACCGTCCCAGCACGACTGCTGCATCAAGTAAGAGAAATTCCAAGAAAACAGTCCTTGTATATATACTGGTTGAGGGTGGGAGGAGCCATTGTGAGGTTCGGTGCGGCTGAAGCACGCTGCAAGGAATGAGCCTTTGTTGTGTAGACTGGTTGAAATGGTAGGTTCCAAGAGTTAAGGTGCGGCTGATGTAAAGGTGCGGATGCTGTAAATGGGACACTCTAGCTAAGGCACTTCTGCAGCGGTGGCATGAGCACGTGACTGGACGGCTGCCCGTTCAATCTTTGTCTTTGCTGTACACAATACATTATAAAAGCATTCGTGGATGTAATCTCAGAGCAGTTTCATGGTGCAGAGCATCTTTTTATCAAATAGCAGGTGCACGGCATTACTGCAGGCAGTGACATTCTGGCTACAGGTCACAGTGGCCTAGTTTTGCACAGTGCCGAGTGGAATGATGATGATGATTGCGATGATCAACATGCCCACACACACACACAAGCGACGGGAAACAGAACGTGCTGTCCAAATTAGGCCGATGTTTGCAATGCGTCGCAAACTGCACAAACATCCAGACCGGGGGATTCGTTTTTTTTCCTCCAATAATCGCACAAGTTGGAAACTTCAGGGTGAATGCCATGCTGCTAAAGCGACAGCTGCATGCTCGCTCTCTCCATAAAGCGGTGCCCCAGAGACAATCACAGATGGGAAGGAGTTGGACGTCCACTGACATATACCACTTACAGATTTTGACCTCCAACTCAACCGGATGTGCCCTTGTCACGAGGTCGATATGGTGAGCCTCAATAATGAATAACTCCACACTTGGGCACATCGGTTTGCTGTGATTACCATTTACAACAATTAATTATTACAATTTTCATCGGATAGCCACCGTTTAAACCAAGCAAGCGCTCACCGTGACGTTAACTTGTTTTTGCAAGGCCATTTTGTGGGGTAATTTTATGAATTAAACAAAAGCTTTCCCGCACGGTGATTTTGAAAGTTGGGTACTGATCCTGCAAAAAAATCCACTTTCGTATGGCAGGGACCAGTCTCTCCATGAGGTCACCCACCGCAGATTTCCATTTGGAACTAATTTAAACCCCCAGGGGGGATTTGAACGTATAGCTTTCTTCTTGCGATTCAAGCGCTCTTAACCACAGGAACAATGGGCAGCCAGACTCAATAACATAATAATAATAATAATCTGAGAAATTTAATGCAAACTGTGCAATATTCAGTGTCTCAAAGTGTTTATCGATTTTAATCCTATTGCAGCGTGCATGAGCGTTTGGAGTCTCCGCAAGCGTCTCAAAGATAATTGTGTTTTCTGCTTTTTGATCATTAAACACAGCTCCGGTTTTATGTCGGCCAATAGAATCTAAACGCATTTGCACAGACGTTTTGGACGTTTACTGTATTAGCGTAGAGATCCGTCCATATGAAAATGCCGTGCGGCAAGGTTAATTGTTTTAAATGGTTCCACCGAGTCAATATTAAAATTCATAACGCACCTGCAAAGAAATGCTATAAAAATCAATAGGCAATTATCTTACGAATTTGATTCTTATTACATTAGATAAATGCTGTCCATTAAAAGATGATGATTTAGGGGAGAGCACTCCTGAGTTTTATTGCATTCTAACGTATTAACCTTTTACTTTTGGTATATTGCAATAAATATGCAGTCTGTGGCATACCATATATGTGAAAGTGTGCACGGATGAACCATGAAAGATATACAGAGCGCGTAACTTTTCACATGACATTGGTCAAACGGTAATGTCCCGTGCTGTGTGTCGTGGATATTACACGGACACACAAACGGCGTGCAGTCGCGTTTCACTAAATTGCACACATCATCTCAATAACAATAATACTCATCATCATCGTCGTACTCACAGAAATGTGCAACACAAACACCAAGACAACAACAGTCGGATTGAGAAAACTTCAAGGGGTAAGGGGGGGTCAGGCAGTCTGAGAAATGTCAAGCTTGTTAAAGAGGGCCCTGCATTCATTCAACGATAATATGCAACGCTTCTCTTTGATAAGTATCAATACAATACCTATACTTGGGGTCTCAAAGGGGGGGGGGGGGAGCAATTACCACAATTGCACCCCCCACCCCACCACGCTTTGGATCCACCACCAGATAAGACTACCTTACTGCACATTGCGTGACGATGGGGGGCCAAGCAGAGCAGTTGGTGGTGGTAATGTCAGCGCCATGCAAGCCTGGGCCGCCATTGTCTCCCCAACTCCAGTTGCTCATTCAAAAACTTGAGTCAACTTCGGGGAAATGGGGGGGGGGGGGGGGGGATTTGGACAGGCTCAGGTTGCACACAGACATCTCCACCGACAGCCACGCACAGAATGTTGCGGAAAGTGACGTTCCTGGGCACCGCCTGTGAAGGCCACGGTGGTGTGGCCAACACCACGCTGAGTCCACCTCATGAAGGCTCGTTCCCCGCACACACACACACAGACACCACCCCCCTTCCCCACAGCACACATTCAGATACCACTTTTGCCACCGATCGTTACCCACGGCCGGGTACACAAGCCACTGCACCATTTGCTCGCACCACGCACAGGCAACGTACGCGCCCGTCTATACGGAAGAGATGCAGCACCCGAAAGCATCATCCTGATACAGAATGTAAAAAAAAAAGGCTGGAATACTTAAGTGGTGAATAATGTTTACTTATATAATTAATTAACCTATCATGAATAAAATAATAATGCTGAAGCAACATCAAGTTAAATCGGATACAGTTATAATTATATCAGACCTCTGCATCATGACGAATGTCAAACATTGTTTCCAATTGGCATAAATTGCCAACGCTTAGCAATTAGTGTTTGTCGCAGGAACATTTACACTCAAGTGCCCAGAGACTCTTGACAATTTAACAACACATCAGCAGGCCCCATGCTCGTGTGTGGTGTATCGGGAGCGTGATTTGTCAACAATGGCTTCCTCAAAGTTATCTTGATTCAGGGGGCATTATGAAACCCATTAAAGAGTGACTCTTCTGTCTTTTTATTTGGCAAATGCGTTAGACATTTGAAAAATACATGTTAGTTTGCGATGATAATCTTTTGGGAGACAAGTGTGCGTGATATAATGTGTACTTGTTTGCATGTTTATTATGATGGTAAACATGGGATCTTGCTTTTACGATAAAACGTAAAAACATTTATTACAGTATTTAAACACCACCAAACGTGAAAATATACCGTTTTAATTTTATTCCAGTGAATATTATAGTAATGTGTTCATATATTTGTTTGCAATTGTTTTCATTTTACAGCCTATGTGGCCAGTTAGAATATGGCCATGCAAATCAAACCATAGACCATGGGTCGTAAAAGGCTGTGGTTATGTGCTCCTTCAAAAGGAGGAGGAATAGAAAAGCTCCAAAAAAACTCTCTTTACCAAACTCTTTGGTTCTTTCGGTAAAGTCACGTAGGTATAAAAATAAAATAAAATAAATCACGACATTTCGGGCGCAACACAAGCGTCCGTCATCAGGTGGGAAAGCATGGCCTGCTGCTGATACAGACTGTTTTAAAGGTTTTCCCTTTCGTCGCTAGCAGACATCAACATTGGCATTTACCCACCGCACGTGTTGCTGCCATACGAGAAAAAATATCGAATAGCATTTTTTGCGAATCTTTTTTTTTATCAAGAAACATATTTGACGTGTCTCGAACATTGGCGATGCTAAATGGCTTAAAAGTGGCTTAATAAATAAATTGACTGCACACGTGCAATACCAAGCAAGTGGCTGCGACTTCACATCCTGGTTGGGGGGGTTGACTCAACCATTTAGAGTTATTCAGCTCGCTTTGTTCCAAGCGGCCTACAGCCTCTCACCGCAGCCGTCGTTAGGGTGGAGAGGATCCCAGCCAGCAGCCAGCCTGGAAGCTCGAGGCAAAGATGTTTTTTTTTGCAGGAGCACGATTCAAAACACCAATTTAAAAACCAAAACAAATTTGCACAATCAGTCAAGAGGTGATTACGGCCGATGCTCTTTTGTGCCACAAACGTTTTCACTTCTTGCCTTTTACCAAAACTAAACAATGCAATTGCAATAAATGTTGTATTCACAAAGCATCAAACTGTAACCACATCTACATATGCTGCAGAGAAAGAGTGGGAATATTTATGTAATGGAGAGAGGCAGTCAGTCATAGGCAGAGCGAAAGAGAAAAACAAAGGAAGGCCTTGACCCTGGACTAAATAGGGGCAGGAAGCCGACAGCACGAACGACTGGGGGAAGGCAGTGTCAGTGATTGGGGCAGCGAAGAAGAATAGGCAACCTTCCGCTGAGCTAATGTTGACCGCCAGTTTAGACAAAAAAAAACGTCTTGGGTGCCGGGAGAAGAGAGTGCATGGAGGGGAGCAGAGTCAGATGAAAGGGGAGAGGTGGGCAGGGGGAAAGTCCATTAAGGCTCTTGAAGACGATGAGAGTGACCTTTGAAATTGATCCGTGGTTTGGATTGGGAGCTGGCGGAGTGAGTGGGGCCTTGGGGCGATGTCGTCTCATGCACGGGTATGAAGTCTGGCACATTCGTCGTGGAGAATCTGAATGTGGAGCCTGCAGAGGAGAAGAGTTACAGGATTCGAGTCGGGAAGCAACCAAGTCATGGATGATGAGAGTCTCGTCTGAAGCTGCGGATGGACGGGGGAGGGGGGGGAGAGGTCAGGAATTGACAGGTGAGAAAGATGTTTCGCAGACGGAGGAACGACGTTCTGCTGAGTTGAGACATGTGGGAAAATATAAAGAGTTCAGGATCAATGACAACTCCAATGCGTCATACACCATTTGCCAGTGTGATTTGAGAGTTAACAAAACTCCAATCTCTGGCTTTACGTACCTTTTTGGAATACCACTCCATTTATGAGTAATGCTTTTACAAATGGTTCAACTCTAGTGCAATGACACGATCTATAAATATGATGTTTTTTTGTTTTTGTTTCGGAACACATTAGCTGCATGAGAAACATCAAAGAGCTCAATCTGAACACAAGGTCAGAGTCATAAAATTCTGTGTTTGAGAAATTGTGCAATGGTGGATGCAACATTTATAAATATATAAAAAAACACACAACATGAAAGTACTAAAGAATAAAAAAATATTCCCACATGTAACATGGCAATGTTTTGAAATCAGTTCAAATTAGCCACAAACACAAGCAATGTGCAATTGCGCATACCAAAACCAATTCATTCTGTCTTATTAGGCCCCGACCTTAGATTAAAATGTACATCTTGGGCAATTTCAATTAATCTTTAAAATTCTAAAAGGGAGAGAGACCTTATGGGATACGATATTCTAAGGGTGCCTTGGCAAGCTTTGCGCTCACAGCTAAGATCCACAAAGGACCCAAGAACTCATTTATACCCCCAATTACTTCGTCCAAGGCAAATAAAAGGCACGCGTGTTGTGGAACCGCATGCGAACCTCTCTGGGTAATGACTTCTCATGCCCGAGCAGCTGACAAGGGATTGCTTTCATTTGTGCGGTGATACATTATTAGTTAATTCTTTCAGCATCAGCTAATGTATTATTTACATCGACCTTTAGCTTCTTGTGTTTAAAAGCCCGTGTGTGTACACATGTCAACGTGTCCATTCATCAGTGGCATTACCGCGATTTTGTTTAGTTTCACCAATCGCGCGCTGCTGCCGCTCCACGTGAAACGCCGTAATATTAATGCACATTCTGGAAAGTGCCTTTTGATATATACCGGTGAACTATAATAGTTTGGCGTCGTTGTTTTTGGCTATTATCATTCATTAAAATACGATCTTAATTTGGGTTCTCACCATTCGTGGAGGCTGCTGGAGTTTAATGTCTAGCACACTCGTAGCTCGATCTCCCGGGTGTCCCTGTGTTTGGCAGACGGGAAAAAAATTTGGGCAGGATTCTTGAATATCCCCCCACTGCTTCTCTGTCCACACGGTAACGTGGACGAGTTCACCACATCTTCTTGGTTCTTTCGGTAAAGTCACAGTGACATCGTTCGGCAGATCTTGTGTGGTGGGGATGAAGTGTAGGTACTCCCCTCGGCCAAATACTTCGTGAGAAGAGCTCCAGAGGAGGTCCCTTCTGCTCAAAGTGGCACGAGCAAGGAAATTGCAGGGCCTGCACCTTAACCTTTAAATGTGTTTTTAAAATACCATCGTGGAGGTCTTCTCATAGCAAAAGAGGCTGATTGAAAACACACACAAAAAACTCCATTAAATCTAATTATGGTAAGGGCAACGCATAATTACGAGCAATATCCCGTACTTCTATCACAATGGGCTATAAAAAAATGACAACAAGCAAGATTTAGGTTTTTTTTAAATATAATTGCTTTGACAGAGACCTGCCATTGTAATTGTGGAGAATGTAGGTGGGGGGGGGGGGTCTTCACTAAATGTGCCGATTGTGTATGCATCAAGAGCCTGGAGGGTTATGATTAATTACCGTCATCCACCCACAACGTATATGAAAGGGGACCTGAATTGATGTGCAAGACACCTGCAAAAATAAAGATAAGGAGCTCTCCGCCCCGAGAACGCGTCCTGCATTATTTACAATCGCAGCTCTTCTGTGCGTGAGGAGGTGGATGGGTGGCTGGCTGGCTGGCGAACTCGCAACAACAGCAACTAAACACCGGGGTAGCATTTAACCCAGAGGTACACAGATCAACAACAACAGCAACGCATACACGGCCAACGACAACTGCAGGTCGGTGACATTTAAATACTGCCCAACAGTTGCCCCTTTTGGTTGACTTGGGAAATATAAATATGTGGGTGGTGGGGGGGTTAGATTGGAGGGTGGTTGCCAGGTTTAAACAAGAAATGCTGATAAAGGAAAACACTAATTTAGTATGAAACCTGATATCTCTTGCTTAGCGATGAAGAGGGGAATACGCATCGCGTTTTTTGTTTTTTATAGCGACAGTGATCGGTTTTCTTGCCGGCACGTTTGCGGGTACAAAGTGCGTGGGGGCACACAGACCTTCTGCGAGCGAGGAGCAGCAACGAATAATGCAATAATGGACCGAGCGAACGTGGCTTAAAAAAAAATGTTTAATTTTTTACGAGCACAGCCAATCTGCAACCCGGGTTATCCGTCAGAACATAATCGAGAGTTAATTGCGAGGCATTATCGTCACGGTCGTGTCATTTATTTCGGGTATGACAGCTGTAGGGAACAGATATAGTGCAGTTGTCAATCTCCACACGCGCTGACAATGTTCATCTTCACTAGACAATGAAGGGAGACGATAGGACTGATGCATTTTTTTTTCCATGGGAAAATTGGCCCAATCCATATTTTTTGCAGACAGCGCCGCTGATTTTTTGCCGTGGGATTTGGCGCGAATCGGCCAACAAAACTTGCACAGTCATTTGGAGCAATTCATCGCCTTGGCAGAATTTCTACTTACCGGGCAGAATTGTCCGCAAAACACGCCAAAGCAAATCCAATACGAATATAACCCACATATTTCACAATAAGTACAGCTCTTATTTTAGTGCGTGCCTGAAAAAACACATTAACGCCGATTTTACAATACGAATGCGGGGGGTGGGGGGGGGTAAACCTCGACTCATTCCTATCCGAGGCCCACTCCACATTCCTCTAGCCACTCTCACCTTGGTGCTTCCACGTATATCGCATTTCTGTTGTTGCCGTGGGATTCCTCTCTTTTCCAGGCATAAACACAGCCAATCTGCACCGACGTTCTTCCCTTTAATTGCATGAGTCAGACCAGGAGAGACACGCTTTTTTCCAAAGTTATTTGCAGCGAAATTGAATTTTTCCCCCCACAATATTGGATGGGAGAAAGAGAAGCTTCACTACGTATGGGGACAACACGAGGGGTCTCAAGATTATCTGAGGACGCTGTAATTATTGCCTCGACAACTTGGCACTTCGTATTGAGTCGACGCACCCAAAAGGGGATTTGAACTGGCAACCTTCCGATCGCAAGCAGTATACAAAACTCAATAAATTGATGGTTCTTAAATAAAACCCAGCGGCATGATTACAGAAACCTAATTAACACATGCTCTGTCACAAATTGATTTGTGTGAAGA
Source organism: Lethenteron reissneri (assembly GCF_015708825.2). Lineage (NCBI taxonomy): Eukaryota > Metazoa > Chordata > Hyperoartia > Petromyzontiformes > Petromyzontidae > Lethenteron > Lethenteron reissneri. The sequence continues at coordinate 3,470,325 of NC_083833.1, read as the reverse complement.
CACTTTTCAGAGGTGCTGAACGTATACCGAGAGTACTTAAAAATAGTGACAAATTATGTCTTATGGTGACCCTGTGTTGATTGACACACCTCTCATTTTTCACCAATGATGTTAGTTTTTTAGCTAGCCATTGAATAAAGATGGTTAATGCACCGTGCGCTTTCAGATGCACTTTTGCAGCCGTCTGGACCGCTCTTCCTTCCAATATTAGGAAGCTACTGGAGCTATGTGCATCACAAACAAGTATAACCCGTAAAAACAACGTTTTTCACTATAAATCCTTTATATGCGTGGCGGCTAGAGTTCTCTCGTTTTCTGGCTTGAGATGGCTGCCACCTATGGGTCAGATGATTGCATTGCACCATTAAGCAATTGGTAATTAAATATAATATTTTTGTCCTATAAAGTGTAAAAAAAATTAACAAATTTTTCACGAACATTAATTGTCACGCACAACGAGTCTGTGGAAAATGTCAGCTCGATTGGATCCCGGGAAGTGGGTTAAAAAACGACCGAAAGATTTGCACGGTTGTAAGCAAGCAAGCGAACTTAATATAAAGGATTTAAAAAAGGAATGAATTTACCTTGACCCGATGTGAACCCTGCTATTTGCCGTGACTTATCAGGGTACCCTACCTGGTATGTTTAACTTCTTTTGCACTGTACGTAACCAACCGTAATAATTATCAGGTGTGGGGGAAGGACAACAAACTAAACACAAAAAGCAGTTCTAAAGAAATTAGTTTTAAACCTCGATTCAAAAGTCCATAGCTCCAGTGGCTTCCTAATATCGGAAGGAAGAGCGTTCCAGACGGCTGCAGAAGTGCATCTGAAAGCGCGCGGTGCATTGGCCATCTTTATTCAATGGCTAGCTAAAAAAAAATAACTACCATCATTGGTGAAAACTGAAAGGTGTGCAAGGAAGCATGCTTGCAATTCTACTGAGAGGGAAAGAAGAACACGTGGATTAGAGAACACACTTAGAACAAGGATGGAATTCAATATGTTGATGAAAGTAAGTGAGCATGGGCCAAATGTGTCGTTAGAAGAGATGATGATGGCCGATGGAACAGAATATTAATGGAGTGGCAGCCAAGGAACGGTTCCTGTCCGAGAGGATGTCCAGTGGGAAGATGAAACAATTAAATAAGTTTATATGCAGGTGCTAGGTGGATTGTTGTATCACACGATTCTGAATGGCGGTGGCGGATTTAGGGAAGCCTTCATCCAGCAGCAGATTGACCATGATCGATAATGATGATGATCCAGATAAATGGCCGGGATTATAACAGTAATGGTTGTTGTGAGAAACTGGGAAATTTATATTGTGACGATGTTCTATCGTCTAAGTTTATATCGCATCGCAAAACAATTTATTTCCTGGTATGTTACCTATTCGTGAAGGATGGTGTTTCAAGCCAAATGTTATATATCATTTAGAAATGTTATATATATAATTGTTAAATTATTATAATGTTGCTTCAACTAACTGGAGAGTTGCTGCAATGATAATAATAATCAGCCGTGTCGTGAAACGCTTCAGCAAGTGACAATTTTATTCGTTAGAACGTGTCGAGTGGTGGAGGGATTCACGACAAAAAAATGTGTTCAGATCGCTAAATTGACCTAAAAAAACCTTCCCACTGCCACATGAATGTAGAATTTCACCAGTGGTTCAAGGCCACCAAATGTAGGCGATCACCACCCCGTCGGTGATTGAGCGGGGAGAGACACCCTCACCGATTTTGACTTTGCGTCATTCAAAACGATAAAGCATTCACACACGCACGTTTTTTTTGTTGCATACACATCTGCGGCCACAGATGGGAATATTTTTCCTGCAACACGTGTGTGAATTCTGTAAATATGCCATGGTGCCTTTTAACACCGGTAGGATTGCATGCGGCAAATAACAAAAAATTACCCTTTCGTATTGGCTGCCAAGTTTTCTCCCGAGAAAATAAAAAGTGCATTAAAAAGGTGGCCTTAATTTAACCGGCACTGCGTCTCCTTCTTCCGTTTTGGTGGCTGACATCGGCTCCGGCACCGCGAAGCATCCTCCTGTCAAGAAGTCTCATCCTCTCCTGAGCCCAGAGCGCACAGCTTTGTCGTGCCTCGGGCAGGAAAATGCCCACGAATATTTACTTCCACACACGCCTGGCTCGTTCTAGTTGGCAAACAGATTGGAGCGCGCATAAGGTGGGATGAATTACTCATAGCTTCCAAAAAAAAATGTGCGTTCGTGCGCGCGCGCGCGCGTGGCGGCTGCCTAGTGGATGGCTCACTACGCCGAGATCCCGACAAGCGACTCGCAACCAACATCGCTGACGAACATCTGAACCGATCAAGTTCAAGTTCATTTATTAGATATAGCCATGTGAGCCATTCGGCTCTTTAATCGGGTGCAACCGCAACAAACAAAAAACAAAAACACGAACAAAAAACATCTTAAAGTGAACATGTGACCTGGGCCTTTCCTCGGTCAACTCGGACTTAAATGAGTACCTGCTGTGGTGTGTAAACATCGTTATTGGGGGCGGGGGGGGGGGAGACAAATACGGCCTGGCATTGTGCTTGGCGCAGGCACCCACTACCTCGTGTACCGTGCCAGCGTTAATCTGTGCTCGTTACCAGCACTTGCCCCGAAAGTTTGTTAAAGACTATACCGGTGATCTTTGTCTTTGAGTGTGCCTGTCTATGCGTGCGGTCATTCACGTGTGTGTAAATATACGTGTTATTTTTGAGTCGGTGAATGTGTGTATCTGTGCATTCCTGTTTGCCTTTAAGCACGCGTGTACACATGTGAGTGTGTGTAAGTTGTATGTGCATGCCTTCGTGTGTGTGTGTGCGTGTCTTGTGTGTGCATATGTCCTGGGCCTCCCCTAGGTCGACTCAGCCTCAAATGAGTACCTGGTGCAGTGTGTAAACATCGCCACTAGGGAGACAAAGGCGGTCGGGCGTGGTGCTGGCCACCCACCCCCTTGTGTACCTGCTCCGGCCTTCATAGGTGCCCGCTAACAGCACTTGCCCCTACAGTCTGTTAAGGCTATATCGGGGATCGTTGTCTTTATCTTTGTGTGCATATGTATACCTGGGTGTGAGCAAGGGTGTGCGCACGTGTAGTTTGTGGGTGTAAGAGGCAGGTGTGTGTGTGTACCTGTGCATGCAAGACTGTGTGTCTGTATATGTGGCGTGTGCAGCGTTTGCGTCAGTGTTTTGAGTTTGCCCGGAAATGCGTGGGCCGACAGGCCAACATTTGACTTGCAATGCTTGAGATTGACACCACGATATTTCTTATGCAGCGTTGAAAAATGCTGGCGATGTTTATTTATTTCTTTTATTTCAAAAGAAGGGATGGAAGAGTGGAGGAACGGTGGGTGGGTTCGGGGACCAGGTGGCTCTCAGCGTTTGTGAAAGTGAGAAATCTCTGTGGCACTGACTTATAGGTGGCAGATGGGCCAAGCTTACCCTCACATTTATTCCTACAGTTGAAAAAATATGTTAATGACTACGGTGGGAAAGCTATTGCCGCCTGTAAATAAACCTGTAATGGTAGACTCTATATAGATGCACATATATATATATACAATGCTCAGACTGTGCATTATAAAATACCCTATTTTTTAATCTGTCTGGCTGTGCTTTGTATTACTGTAATCTGAAATGTATTGTTATATAGATATCATTATTGTTCGAGAGCCTCAAAGAACACGCATTTACATTTATGGATCTAACCCAAAAACCTCTTTTGGATCGCAAATTTACTTCTGGCATTACCTTAATCGGCCTCTCATACACGATACTTGTCCTTTCAGGATGGCAGGTTGGTGCAGTGGTAACACTTGTGTCAACATGTATGCATGTGGAACTTATTTCGCACCGTACGTAGCCATACATAGCTAACAGCACTAAATGTATAACGTGGCATAAGGTCCTGGATTCGATTACTGACTGAGGGACCTCTTTGCGTGGGGTTTGTATGTTCCCTTCCTGTTCTACGTGGGTTTCTTCTGGATTTTCCAGGTCCTCAAAGAGCTAAGAAACCTTACACAATGTAAGTGGAATTGGCCAAACATCCCAAAGATGAAAATAAATCGTGAGCATTATGCAATTTGTAATACCCAGCAGCAACATCACCACCAACTACTGTGAGAAACCTTTGCAGGCCCCTTCCTGAAATAGAGTTGAGACTCTGAGGTTTTCCTGTGCAAATAAACACAATGAGAACAAATTTCGATTTAAAGTTTTCGTGACTGCATGGATTCATATTCTTGGTTCTTTTGGTAGTCACATAGAAGGAACATAATAAAATAAAGTAAATACAAATAAAATAAATTATTTTATTATTTCCCTTATACGTGACTTTACCGAAAGAACCAAGAATACAATGAGAATTAAATAAAAAACAATAATATAAAAAAAATGTTTTACGTAATATATCGCAGCATGTCAGTCACCTCATGTGTTTAGACATTTGTCCCCAGAGCTGTATAAATGCTAAATTAATTGAAACCATACTTTCGAAAGATGATGGGTAGTCCTTTGTGACCAGGCCGAGAACAACCTATTACAGAAAACATGGCTCAGTTGTTTTGAGATGGCATAACCCCCACCCTGAACTAACTATGCCTGGTCATCTTCATAATTTTGCAAATACTGCATTGGCAGTGGTGCACACTTCTAGATTTGAAGCTTTCGTGACTGCAAGGATTCATACTCTTAGGTTTTTTCGCTAAAGTCACGTAGGTAAAATAATAAAAAAATTAAAATAACTAAATTAAATCACGACGTTTCGGAGGCAACACAAGTCTCCGTCTTCAGGTGTGACCGTCACAGCCAAATTTACACACGTGCACACGTAACAAAAAAATCACATTCGTCAAAAACACTGCCTTAAAAAGTAAAACAATAATTGAACAGGTGACATTTCGGGCAATGGGCATTGTTCGAAATTAATAAAAAAAGAGCGGCCAGAGAGTGGCGAATAGTTGGAGGCTGGCACCCTACACAACGGGCGCCTTGACAATAATTACGTTAAAAAAATGTGTCCAGACGAGCATCTTTGAACTGACCTTGTAAATGCGAATAGTTACCCATGGTCCGACGTCTCGCTTTCCATGTGCGCCTGGCCACATCTTTCCCCAGCCCTACACTGTGCTCCACCATTGCCTCAACTTTCCATGTGCACCTGGCCACATCTTTCCCCAGCCCTACACTGTGCTCCACCATTGCCTCAACTTTCCATGTGCACCTGGCCACATCTCTCCCCAACCCTACACTGTGCTCTTCCATTGGGCCAACTTTCCATGTGCACCTGGCCACATCTCTCCCCAGCCCTACACTGTGCTCCTCCATTGGCTAAACTTTCCATGTGCACCTGGCCACATCTCTCCCCCAGCCCTACGCTGTGCTCCTCCATTGGTTCAACTTTCCATGTGCACCTGGCCACATCTCTCCCCCAGCCCTACGCTGTGCCCCTCCATTGGTTCAACTTTCCATGTGCACCTGGCCACATCTCTCCCCCAGCCCTACGCTGTGCCCCTCCATTGGTTCAACTTTCCATGTGCACCTTGCCACATCTCTCCCCAGCCCTACACTGTGCTCCTCCATTGGCTAAACTTTCCATGTGCACCTTGCCACATCTCTCCCCCAGCCCTACGCTGTGCCCCTCCATTGGTTCAACTTTCCATGTGCACCTTGCCACATCTCTCCCCAGCCCTACGCTGTGCTCCTCCATTGGTTCAACTTTCCATGTGCACCTGGCCACATCTCTCCCCCAGCCCTACGCTGTGCCCCTCCATTGGCTCAACTTTCCGGCCACCACACCGCTGCTCCTACCAGCCTCCACCTACCTATCCTCATCCATGCCCATTTTACCACTTCCCACACGTGCCCCATACCCCACTGACTCTCATTCCACGTTGCACCCATCAGACACCCTCACTCACCATCACACTCCACCTTATTCTGCCTTACCTAAACCAGCAACATCAGCTCCATTACCCCCCATCCATGCCATCGCCTTCCTCACTGAAGACCACCGTATTGCATCTTAAAGCACCCTGGAAATGGCGCTGTACAATTTCGAAATAGAATAGAATAGAATCTGTTTATCGCGAAACTCCTTTTAAAATGTTATTCTAACGAGGGCTGCACGGTGCAAAGTGCAGTCTCCAATTATTGTACACTATTTCCATGGCCTCTATTTGCTGTGAAGAATGGTCACTGCTCGAAATAGCACCTATCATACAAACTCTTTTGTCTCCCACAAGGCAGTTGTATTTATTAATGTAGACAGTTCCAATTAAAACCCTGGTGGGAGATTTGCTAATTATTCAAGGAAACTTAGTGAGATTGTTTTGAATGTGGGCCGCCACAACTTCAAATGCATCCAAATATTGCTTCTTTCTGAAGGTTAAGTTCTGCCATATGCCGTCTGATGGGATTTTAATTTAACGGTTATGCTTTGCTCTAAATCAACCACACAGATGGCTCTATGGCCAGACAGCATGTAGTACTGGTATGTCTGGATGTAGAAAAAAAAATAAACCCGTTTGTCCAATTAAACAATTAAACTTCACTTGTCCGTGGGATAACACATTCCTGCGGAGGGAGCTGGTAGGAACGTTGGGTTACTCGGTCAATGGCCAGGGTCAACGGCGGCGTGGTGTATTCCGCAAATATGGCCGACTGAGGGCGGGCACAAGCCGGCGTGAGTAGGTTCAACGTTGAGTTTTTTAAGGGCACCACGGGGTGACCAACCCCTCCCCACCCAGCCCCACCCTCCTACCCCCCACCCAGCCCCACCCTCCCCACCCAGCCCCTCCCCACCCAACCCTCCCAACCCCCCCCCACCCCCACCCAGCCCCTCCCCTCCCTCTCCACCCAGCCCCTCCCCAGCCCCTCCCCACCCTCCCCCCTCCATCCAGACCCACCCCTCCCATTTTTGGATGCACGACCGACGGACGGACACAATAATCCCCTGTGGTCTGGTGTAACCAGGAGGTTCCTACCAGTAAATTTACGGATGAATTGTTGATGATTGGAGTCATTTGCCGTGCGACTCACCTCACCCGTTAAAACACGTGCACATAATTGGAAGTTGCTCCGCGAATGAACTCTGGGAAATTCTGCGAATGGTAGCAGACGAGTGGAAGATCGGGGCCCGCTGACAGGCAACAGGAGATTCCCGACGGCGACCGTGGATAATGAAAGTCGCCGATAATAGGGTGACAGACATATGCGACGATGAAAAACAAGAATAGGCTTACTCTTTGGTTCTTTCGGTAAAGTCACGTATAAAGATAAAATAATAAATTATATAATAGCTATTAAATAATAAATTATATAATAGCTATTATATAATAAATTATATAATAATTATATAATAAATTATATTATAGCTATTATATGATTTTTTATTTTATCTTTATACGTGACTTTACCGAAAGAACCAAAGAGTAATTCCTGCAGTCACGAAAGCTCCAAATTAAGAATAGGCTTTACCGTTTATGGCAATACATCAGGAGGTGTAAAAATGTTCAAACGCCAAACAGGTGCCACCAATGTAAGGCATCGGGTCTGCATTAACCACACATACCTGTTCATAATCAACGTTTTTGGGTTTAGATGGCCTTATTTATAAATGTGTCGTAACCCTCCACCACCCGACACGGCAAATCAGTAAAAAAGTGTCACGTTGACAAAAGACAAATAGTTCACTGCTTTAGCCCACCGGTGTGTTGAAGCGTGAAACCACAACATTTACAATTTGAGTACGACGTTTCGCTGGTAATTGCATCCAGCATCATCGGGCAATTCGCCAGAATGGTGAGGCTATGCTGTGTCTCCCGTTCTTATATATGCTCAGCTAAGATATGCATTGTCTTTGAAACCGATTGGCCTATACAAAAGATATCCTTCTTCGTGGCCTCGTCTAACCAGTGCCAGACAGTGAAGGCCAAAAGGCGAACACAGTGTAAAGGCAATGCAAGTTTCAAAACATTTAATAGCTCGTGTTGAGCAGTTCTGTCTGTGGCAACAAGGTCCCATTGATACGAGCAGTTCTCCGGCAAACATTGAAAATGCACTTGGAGTTACATTCTTGAAACGAAGAGGCGAGTTGTCACACGGTACAGGTACCGGTGAATGTTCGTGGAATTTTCCAATCCATAATTGCACTCGTCTCATCACCGTCACAAATTTACATTTTCGCTCAAGCTGTCACTTTGCGAAGGAACGTAGTCAATAAAGCTTCCATAAATACGCAATAAAAATGGCTAAGAAATTTTTACTAATGTAAACAAATCCCACTGGAACCTAATCGCAGGCGCTGTCATTGTATCACGCATTTATTTATTTTTTGCTACGTTGCAGTCAACCGCTTTTGAATTGCCATGTTGCTCGGAGGGAAGGATGTGTGAATTTTCAAAATTCTGTTTAAACATTTTTTTTTGTGCCCCAAGTACTCACCCTTACACCTCGCGAAAAGCACTTTACACGTGTCAACACTCAACAATATTTTAACTTTCAAAGTCATATTCACGTTATTGGTTGCCAATGAGTCACGTGACCCTCAGCCCCGTGTATCTGTGTTTACGCAACGTATTCAACAGTTGAATGGCATAGCATTGAATGCAGAACACGAAGAATAATACTGGTAGGAACCTCCTGGTTACACCAGCCCACAGAGGTTTATTGTGTCCGTCCGTCGTGCAGGGAGGGGCTGGGTGGGGAGGGGCTGGGTGGGGAGGGTGGAGAGGGGCTGGGTGGGGAGGGTGGGGCTGTGTGGGGGGTGGGAGGGGTGGGGCTGGGTGGGGAGGGGCTGGTCACCCCGTGGTGCCCTTATAAAACTCAACATTTAACCTACTCACGCCGGCTTGTGCCCACCCTCACAGTCGGGCATATTTGCGGAATACACCACGCCGCCGTTGACCCTAGCCATTGACCGAGCAACCCAACGTTCCTACCAGCTCCTTCCGCAGGAATGTGTTAATGAAGATAGAGCCAGGCTTTGAGTTAAATAAGAAGACAACTGTGCTTCAATGAAATGCAGGTAAATGTTAAAATATTGGCCCCAAAAGATGCACGAGGCGAAATTATTACTTGCATCACGTACGCATGATGCATTGGATTCGTGGAATAATATTTTACATTTGTGCTACATTTAAAATCTACTGTTGATGAAATTTCATTTCACAGATTGAATCAATATTTGGAAGTTATTATTGTAAATGTTACCTACCGAATAGACACGCAAGATAAATAGATTTATCAATCAAGAATCGATCCTCATGCTCATGATACGTGCACCAAATCACGAGCGTGGGAATCAAGCCACTCATTTGTCTTTGATCTCAATCGCTATACCGGTGTCAAGACAAAAATAATAATCATTTTGGAACTCTTTCAGGTTCAGTGGAACCCTTCACGTTTCAATAACGGCCCGTGGAGAGAGATAATCAGAAGTAACTTTTTTTTATTGATCTTAGCAGGTAAGGCCCACTGAGCTATACATCTATTTTTCAGAAGCGACCTGGCCACAAATGATAGCTCAATGAAAGGGCTTATCATGTATAAATGTATAGCAGTCAAATACTCTTGAAGCATGTTGATTATAAATGTGAAGCCAAAACCCGGAGGACCCGGAAAAAAAATCCACGCGACCACGGAGAGAACACGCAAACTCCCAATATACATGATGGCAGGGTCGGGATCGAACCCACGACCTTCTGCATACCAGGCGAGGTAGAGTTAACATCTCACCACCTTGGCAAGTGACCTATTATCTACACAGTAACGGGCAGCACTTCCCCAATGCCCTGCAATAGAGTAAGTATTGTCACATGACAGGAATTCTCAGAGCGGAATTTTGACCAAATTAAGTGCAAAGAACGAATAAACTATGCTGGTTTGTTGCTGTATTTTGGTGTGACCATCTACTCGCTACACTCGAGAACCCAGTTTAAAATCACAAATGCTTTCTTTCCAGATGTGAATCCATGATCTCAGCAGTGCCAGCTCACGCTCAGACTTCTGAGCCGAACTGGGCCCACCTGCTGGCATTATTATTTGCCAATGATGATTAAGGTTTTTTGGGTTAAACCGCGTAAGCATAGATGTGTCGTAACCCTCCACCACCCGACACAAGGTTTGTCACGTAAACAAAACGTGCCAATTAGATACTACTTCAGCCCACCGGTGTGTTGGAGAGTAAATCCACGACATTTACAATTTGAGTAGTACGACTGTTTCGCTGGTAATGACATCAACCAGCATCATCTGGCGATTTTCCACAATGGTGAAGCAATCTACCTTGCTTCTCGTCTTAAATAGAGCAAGAGGACGTCATCACCGTGACCCAAACATGTGCGGAGAGCAGAGGAGAGAGGAGGGGGTTATGGTAATTATATAACAATAGATTGTTCATCACAGTTTATTAGCATGTGATGCTTTTACAAGGAATACAATTGTAACGTGTATTAACAATACGCTTCCAGGCCGCACTGACCCTGTACTTCTTTCAATTTCAATAGATTATCGAATTAATATTGCGGACAACAGTACGTGCTTTGGATGTAAAGCAGCGAATGAGATTTAAAAGGAAAAAAAAAGAATAAAGATCATAAAATGTCAAAAGGCAAAAACATTGAATCGAATCATCACCTCCGATTCGCGACAGCTCATTACATTGTTGATGGGAGTGCATTTCCATTGCCCTCTCGCCAGCATGCATATCCATCTACCTACCTACAGACATTTGGGGCAAGGGCAAGTGCTGATAACGAGCACCTATGAATGCCGGCATGGCACACGGGGATGGGGGCAGCACCACGCCTGACCGCCTTTGTCTCCCTGGCAGAGGTCGCAAACGGGTTTTTATTCCTTACACGTACCCGTACCCGGCCGCACCAGGGTCGCAATCGGGTACCCGTACCCTACCCTATACCCGGCTACCCGTACCCGGCCGGGTATCGGGTAGGGTACGGGTACCCGATTGTGACCTCTGGGATGAAGCCATGTTGCAGGCGCGGGTGGGTTGATTCTAGGAACTTGAATTGTGAGAAGAGACAAGACGTTGGGAAATGAGTGACAAACGTTGACTCACCAGTGACTCACGGCCTACCCGTACCCGGACCCGGCCGCACCAGGGTCGCAAACGGCTTCCCGTACCCAGCCGGGTACGGGTAGCCAGATATCGGGTAGGGTACGGGTATCGGGTACCCGATTGCGACCTCTGCTCCCTGGTGGTGGTGTTTCCACACAGCACCAGGTACTCGATTGAGGCCGAGTCGGCGTACGGTAGGGGCACGGGACCGGTTCAAATAATCGCCACTGGCGATGGCCGTGAGTGGGAATTGAACTCGTGTCTCCGGGGTTAGCAGTGCAGCGCTAACCCACGACCTCTCCCCGGCTCATCACATCTGTCTCCCTACCCAACAACCTACACAACGCACCCATGAAGTGCACGTGTAGTGCTTTGTCCCAGAATCCCAGATAATACGCTCGCTTTCCTTCCACATTGTCCTTCGCCTGTGCTGGTGTGGCATTGGACGTGTGATGCAAAGAAGCAATGTGCCCTTGTGCATTGCTCTAATGGCAACAGACGGTGATTTTGCTACGATGAAATACGCGCGTGCGCTCTCTCCCACACACACTCCCTCGCTGCTAAAGTTGTTTTTACCCACAGCTGGCTTTTTTCTTTGCAGTTGAACACTTCACCGTGAGCGCTTGATTTGATTCCAGCTACGTTAGATCACGTGAGCGGATATAAAGAAAAACAATTGTTAAAATAACATTTACAACAACAATGTCATACAGGCAAAGACATGGAGCTCACTTTTTTATTTGCATGATGGGTATAATAAAAAAAAAAACATTTTTTTCAAATAATCACATTCGATGTTAGCAGCAAAGCCAGATTGCACACGTGAATTGTTATGGGGCGATGCATTTGCTCATTCATGCGAATCACATTCATTTCCCTGTACAGAGAAATGGCAGTGTGTCGTCTCTTCTCCCCACTGGAAAGGGAGTTGCTCATTGCGGTCACGAGGACGTGTGTGTGTGTGTGTGCGCGTGTGTGGGGAGCAATAGTTCAGCGGTTAGTGTGCTGCTCTACATATGCATGTATATGTAGGCAGTCGGGTGTGGTGCTAGCCACCCACCCCCTGAGTGTGCCGTTCTAGCCGAGGTGGCCGCGAACGTGTGCTCCGCTAACAGCACTTGTCCCAAAAGTCTACTAAGGCTATACGGGGAATCTTTGTCTTTGTGTGCATATGTGGTCCAGTACGTCTGTGCATGGCTCACACCGCTACTGCGCTACAAACGCAGCCTACTGCCAGGTGAAATCCTTGGGAACGCATAACACACACGTGGCAATTTGAATCCAACTGCGGCAAGCGACTCCTCTGAGGTCAACTCGGCCTGCAATGAGTGGCTGGCACATTGTCGTCGTCGTCATCAACAACAACAACACTGGGTGAGATAAAGGCGCCGCAATCAACGAAATCATTTCACCAAAAGCGCCTCCGATTATCACGCATGGCTGTGTACGGCGCGAAAGAAGCTCAACATACGTACTTACAAAATATGTTTTTACCGTTTCAGTGTGTTCGTATTAAACCACGTGGCTGATGGGAGGTGTTAAAAAACATAATGCTGACGGATATACAAGGGATGGAGAGATATTGTTAGATTGTTTTTATTTTGTCACATACTGCATTCTCCATAAAGACGCTAATTATTATTTTGTGTTATGCATCACTGCCACGCGTGCTTCGCCAGTTTTAATAAATGCTTAATAACAGCCATAGTCTTAGCAGTCAACAAATGCTTTGCAATGTTAGTCAAATCAACTAATTTATTTTAAAACTGCCTTTTGTGTTCCGTTCATTGTCCTACACCCCCGCACCTCCGAGCTGCACGGTCGGCTACGTACGGTGCGAAAGAACTTCAACGCACATACGTGCCCTGCTCAAACATGCAACTGAGGAGGTTGGGCATCGTCTCTTTACAGCCCTGAGCCAGTGGTGAAAATGTCCACATTCCTGTGGCGAGGATAAGTATACCCATAGGACGCAACCGTTGTGGACTTGAAACGTGGTGAATGCACATTTTGAACGTCGAAATCCATTCTTCCATCCGCGTGTCTGTCCACGTGTCCGAGCGAGCGGTGATTGGCTAAGAAGAACGACGATTGTCTACCTCAGCCAATGGGTTCATTCGATGAGCGAAGCGATCTGTGCCGTGCTCCCAGAGCCACGCTTGCACGGCTCTACGGATGACGCAGACGAACACAGACGAAGCTTCCCCCCGCCATGTACATTTTGACTAAAAACTTTCGTGACTGCAGGAATTCATATTCTTGGTTTTTTCGGTAAAGTCGCGTAGATAAAAAGTAAAAATAAAAATGATAAAATTAAATCTAAAATAATAAATTGATAATAAAAGCAAAACACCCACGACCTTTCGATCGCAACACAAACGGTCTTCATCAGACCGCTTGTGTTGCGATCGAAACGTCGTGGGTTTTTTGCTTTTATTATTTTTAATGTATTGTTAATTTTATTTTAATGTAAAAAGATGTATTTTTATCGTGTTTTTTTTTGCTTTTATTATTTTCAATTTCTAATTTTCAATGTATTATTTTTATTTTACATTTTTATCATCTACGTGACTTTACCGAAAAAAAACTAAAGAATATGACTTGCCCATATAGCCTACGTAGATTGTTGGTTGCAGAGCTAAGAGCAGTTGAGCTGCTGCTATGTGATGCCATTTTAGTTTTCTATCCAAACGTGAGGTCTCATCTCTGAGAGATGCAAAGTAACTTTAACATGTAAGCCTCCGCGGATAGTTTAATTATTATTATTAATCATTTTTTGTTAAGGCCATGTAAATATTCAACTTACCGCTGAGCTGAAACAATAATAAATGACACGCTAAACACTTGCAATCGTGAATATTTAGTTTACGTGCTTGCTTGAATCAGTGTAAAAGTACTACTATGAAATAATAAAACGAAAAATAATTAAAAAGTATGTTAATTAAACTAAAGAATGGCACCAGATCGAGGTGTGTAAATATGCCGGGAAACAAAGGAAGATTGGTAAATTTGGCATTGATAGAGGAATGAGAGGGGAGGATGTAAATTAACTTTCTCAGCAAGCAGAAAGGTTATGCAGAATACGACACCTTTCTCAAATAGAGGGTGCAGAAAAAATTGAGGAAACCAAAATTGAGAAATTAGAAATGTAATTGACATAACGAAAACCTCGGATTGCCAGAGATGCCTCTGCCATCAGCAAATTCACCACTGGAATGGATCCTCAGGACGGTGCAATGCGAGTTACGTTGCCGAGGAGAGAACTAACCCAAATAATCTCAGGCAAGAAAATTAGAAAGAAACATAAACATGCAAAAATCGCAACAACAAAATTTATCTGGAGGAGTTTAAAAAAGTTTAGACCGGTTCTAAGCAAAAGATGCAGGTCCCGCTCGCTATAGTTGAATACGTCTGTATGCACGCGCGTTGAACTTCTTTCGCACCGTACGCAGCCAACCGTGCGAATCGGAGGTGCGCGGGAAGGACAGCCAAAATACGCGGAGTAGCATCGGCCAGTGCCGGTCAGCCGCCTTCGACTTTACGAGTTCTCACCGGCAGTCGTCGATCCGTGCCAGTCAGTTGTAGTTTGGGGACCCCCCCTCCCCCTCCAACCGGCACACGCGCCTGCCTTTGCACATTTATTCGTTTGTGGGTTTATTTATCCGCATTGCTCGGGCGCGTGACGGGTGCGGTGATTGACGCTCGATGTCGACAGCGCCGCTCCGCCAGAAGCCACCGGGGGCGCGTTGCGGAGGGTGGCGCGCGCGAGCATTGAAGAGGACGTGGTGGGGGGAGGCGAAATTAAATATCAGAAAGGAAATAAAAAATTAACCCGTAAAAACAAAGTTTTTCACTATAAATCCTTTATATGCGTGGCATCGGTTTTATTTTATTATTCATTTCTGTTTTTCTTGAGTAAGAGTTTCATTTTTATCACATTGGTATTTTAAATTAAACATGACATTTTTTTTCCTAAAAACTGTAAAATTTAGGAGAAAAAAATTTCACGAAAATAAATTGTCACGCACAACGAGTCTGTGTGCAAAATGTCAGCTCGATTGGATCACGGGAAGTGGGTTTAAAAAACGACCGAAAGATTTGCACGGTCGTAAGCGCGCAAGCAAGCAAGCAAGTGAACTTAATATACAGGATTTAAAAATACGAGAAAGGGGCATATGAACAATGGCGATAATCCTCGCCACTGCGTCTTGAAAGATAAGCGGGTGTGTGTCTCTCTGTGCGGGAAGAATTAAAGGAAAAATAATAATACTAATTTTAATTTGTCGCTACTGCGATGGTTAGAAGTTGAAATGAAAAACAGATGGAGGAGAGACCCTCGAGACGTGAGCCTTGGAAGCAGCATCAGCAGCAAGGGGTAGGGGGTTGGTGGGGGCAGATCGAGTCACTGTCTGCGTTGAGATGCTGAGAGCAGGTCCTTACTAGAGGGCTCCCCTGCCTCAACAGCTGTTGCCCACACACAAAGCGCTTCCTTCTGTTCCACGTGTGAACCACAGCGTGACCTTTGCACGAGCAAAAGGATATCACGGAGTTCACCGTCTCTGGGATTTGTGATTGATGTCCAACATTTCTGCACACTACTTTTTTTTCTCACCCCTTCCCCCCCTCCCCGATGTTGAGAACCAAAGGGTTCCCTTGCTCAGTACGAGCCTGCAGGCATTGCTCATCCCAGCGGGAAGGCTCGGGCCAGTGGTGGAAGTTCCACATTCATATTGCAGAAGCTCGTGCTGGTATTGTCCTCAAAGTGGCCACTGTTTACTACAACACGATGCACATTTCAGAGTCTGTCTTCTCGACAGTCCTCAGGTGAAGAACAGGTCTGTCGATAAGACAGACTCTGTTCACTCTGTCTTCTCGACAGACCTGTTCTTCACCTGAGGACGGCTGCTTGCGTTGTGGCCGAAACGTCGTGAGAATTATTTTATCTTGTCTTATTTTTATGATTTTATTATTTCCATTCTACGTGACTTTACCGAAAGAACCAAGAAGATGAATCCCTGCAGTCACGAAAGCTTTAAATCGAGACTACAGCGATGAAGACAATTTTAATCGGGGCAACAACTAAACTCACCGAATAAATCTAAATGTTGCACGAACATAAATCGTTGCTACACAATAAAATCCCCGGAACATGAGTTTTTTTCGGGAAGATTACGTTGTAGACTAATCATAATACACTCACAACATTGGGTTACAGAAACTTAAACATATATGTAGGGTTACCATCATACTATTATGTAATAAGTTGGTCTTTAAAACAGGTAGCCAACCAAACTGTGGAGATATATTTTTAAGATTGTATCCCCTTCGATATAATATATATAAATGTAATTAGCAAAACAAAACCAATCTGGAACGGAATAAAAAACTATACATTTTACGATTTAAGTTATAACCTTTCTGGGCGAATAATTATTATGATTAACATTGATATTGCAAGCTATATTTTCACTCTTTGCTTCTTACTCAATTTGGGTGTTTTTTGCTTTGGTCCCATTTTTTTCTTTATTTTAATTTTACTTTGCTTGGTAGGAGGATTTTAATTTGCTTGGTAGTGGCTGTATATGGGATTTGGTCCTAATATACAATTAATGTACATGGTTGTGGGATTCTATTAGCATGAATGACGCTCTATAAAATGAAAGTATTATTATTTTGTATTAATTTCATTTTCTTTCTCCAGGCTGCACAGGCTCGAGTGTTTTTTTCACAGGAGCTCAGGCACCATCTGTGTAAAAAGTTTCCCTCTTCTCCTTTGGACCTCCCCTCTCCTTCACTTCAATCGCCATCTGTTACAAATCTGCAAACAGCTCAACAGTCGGCCATGGCTTAGCTGGGGGCAACTACATTTTTTTATCTTACTTTTTTTAACTGTTGTTTTTATTCTGCCAAAATCCCTTTGAGAGCATATATCTATCATTTGCACTGCTGGCACTTGTGAATTTATTCACGTAAGTACTAATAACGTGACTTGGGCTGGATTGCAGTTGAGAAATCAGAGATGTATGCAACAACAGGTGTGTATTCTGGGGAATTCATGTTCCCCCAGTGATCCAAGAAAGCTTCAGCCGAGTCTCAAACCATATTTTTAGGGAGGTTCTGTTTGAGATCTTCAGCCAATTTCATGGCGTTGTATTTGCCTTTTGAAGGAAGCTGTAGTTCCCAGAGAAAGCCCTTTAAAACGAGGGGCTAACATACACTTGGCACAGATAGCACAGCTAGTACCTCTACTAGATTGCTTTCTACAGGTCACACATTGTGGCTCTCTGTGGGATATCCTGACCCCACTTCCAAAGCTGTGGATTGCAAACACGTGCAACCATCACACGGCGAATGAGTCCGTGCGCTGGGTTATGGGGGAAGAGGTGCAGACAGATTGAGTCACTCTCAATGTGGTCCTGTCGACCGTCCAATTTACTTGTTTACCCAGGAAAGCCAGACACCCCTTTCTCTGCTTGCATTCTCCCATCATTTATTTACCCTTCTCTCTCTTCCCACGTGAACGTCATCAGGTTTCCTATTATTTTGTTTGATGACAAACGGGAACAGTGGATTATGCGCCCATGTTTGCCGATCTCCCACTGTCTGTCCAAGTCGGTCCTGCACTGCGCTTGAAAAGCATACATATTTTATTCCTTTCTAAAAAAATAGACCGAGGTCACTTCCCAATGTGGAACACTTTCAACTGACCTTGGCTCGTCTGATAAACCTTGAATTCTCAGGTGGATAATTTATTTTTTTCTTGGAAAATTACCCATCGAGGCCGTGTCGGGTTTCAAACTTGTATCATCAATTAGACAATTGCTCACAGAATATCACTTTACGCGTTCGCCTACTATAAAAGCATACTTTGCACAATAACAGAGACGAAAGCGTCTGAATTGGAAACCACAAAAACCACTGAACTCTAGGGGCCCAAATCGTGCTGCTATTTTGACCATCATCCCACCACTGTTTTGGACAAAAACATGGTTGTTTTCATAGACAGTCGGAACCATTCCACATTTAAGTTCACACGTGGACAGTTCACCACAGAAAAAAACCATTCGCCCGCTACTCATTGCACAAGTGAGGTAGGGCCCATATTGGGTGGGGGTTAGGACAGGATGTCAATGGAGAGACGCCGATGACATAAAAACTTTCTGCAAATATTAGGAAACACTCCGCCTTCAAGCAAGATTGCATCAATTGTGACTTTGGCTTGTGCACTGAGAATGTTTTGTTGGCCCATTCCCCATAGGCTCTCACATGCACGTTTGGTGCCTCCATTTTTCGCTTCTCTGTAATATTTAGAGCCACTTTTTACCGCTCTAAATTTTGCCGCGAGCTCACATGGACAAGACGATGGGGGCAATTGATCAAAACTGAGAAGACAACGATGAGGGTAATGATGACGGCAACAACGACTTTGATGATTGTGACAATTATTTTATAATATCTGCCGATAACCATGATGTAACAGAGGAAGTGCTCCCAGGAAAACCTCACTCCACTGATTCCTAAGACGTTTTGTAAGTGGCCAGTGAGAGGAAACTGAATTATCTGGAGAAAATCCACAGCTGTATGGAATAAAAATTACATCTTTTTTCAAAACTGTTTTACTTGTACGTTAAATATACTTTCCAATCCACCCTCAAAGTGAAATATTACATTGGGGCAAAATACAGTGTAGTGAAAATGTTTCCAGAATATTACATGTATTCCTTTTTCATTCACAAAACATGGTCACTTTTTGCGGTATTTAAAAGTCTAAGAAATGATTACATATGTACAATGTGTATACCACAAAATCAAATTATAAATGTATTTTCTTTACACCATGAACACTGGAATTCACATGACCCAGTAAACATGCAACCCACGCGAAATTATTTAGCTCCTGAACATGCTGTTACAATATACCTGATGAAGATTGCTTGTGTATTCTATTATTTAACTTATTTTTTTCTACGTGACTTTACCGAAAGAACCAAATATAATTAAAATATAATTTGGTGATGCTCTGCTGACAACGGTGCACAAGCACGAAGAACAAACTTAACACATTGGTGAGTAACACTGCTTCAAAAAGAAAATGTATAATAGGCAACATTCTGGGACAAGTGTCGTTTTTTCACAGCACAGCAAGGGCAGATGCATATTAATCTCAAAGTTTACATATATCAACCATACACGTAAAATGAGCTTAATACTTTACAACATGTAAACACAAGAACATATTTTTGCATTTCCATTGTGTAGACAATGCAATATGGTTAGATGGAAAACGACTTATAAATGTAAGATTAAGTATATATATTAACTACGTGTGCGTCTCGCCGTTGTGTCTATGAAAATATGCATTGCACTGGGGGGCGATCAAGGGAGGTGTTTTAATGCCCATACATTAGCATTGGAGTGGAGATTTGAAAGAGTGGGGTTTCTTTTGTTTTTACCATGAATGGCAACTGCTTTCTTCATGGGTGAAGCTTCCTTCTTGACTCTTAAAGATTTATGATTCAGGAATAAATGTGTGAAATGTGTACCTTTATCCACTTTAGCTTGAGAGTTAGATCAGCAGTCTTACAATTGGGATTATACATCACAAACACGACACATTTGTCAAAAACATCACTTCCGGAAAAGAAAACAACACGTAGATAATAGGCGACGTTATGGACTATGGCTCTCCTTGTTAAAATGTGTTTGGTTCGTAGCAAAATGCAAGTGTAAAAAAAAGTGTGGTTTTGGCGATAATTGGTTTCCAAGGAAAACTTGCACATGTGCTCCAATGTTTAGTTGAGTGAAGTGTTACAAAGTAACTACGTGTTACTGTACTACATAGTCCCGAGTGCTCAGGCAAGTTGCCAATGTCAATTGACTAGTAATTCAGTTAATATCCGTATAGACGTTTTTGTTTAATACGAAAAAAACTACTGTATACATAAGGTTTTTTAAGGTTAGATCGCGTAATAATTTGTCGTTAAACTTACCACCACGCAATACAGCTAACTAGTAAGGTTTGTCACGTAAACAGAACGTGGCCAATTCGTCAGCAGTACAGCACTAGTGTATAGTGTAGTGTATAGTGTATTGTAGTATACTAGGACAGCACTAGTGTATAATGTATTGTGTATAGTAGTGTATTGTGTATAGTAGTGTATTGTGTATAGTAGTATATTGTATAGTGTAGTATATAGTGTAGTGTATAGTGTAGTGTATAGTGTAGTGTATAGTAGTATATTGTATAGTGTAGTGTATAGTAGTTTAGTGTATAGTGTAGTGTATAGTAGTGTAGTATATAGTGTAGTATACTAGTACAGCGCACCGGTGTGTTGGAGAGCCAAGCCACAACATTTACAATCTGAGTACGACGTGTCGCCAGTAATTACAACTAGCTTTTTCAGGCGACAGCCAGATTTGTGGAGAAATCCTCCGGTTCGTTCCTTAAACAGGGGGGTAGATATGATGGCATCACTGGGTGTCCATTGCCAGTTGGGTTATTTATATGGTAATTCATCAACGTGCATTATTGTAAACTTGAAAGTAACTTGTTTAGCGGCAGAGATTACGTCTTTGTATCTGTAACGATACATTGTATAAAATTATCCTTTCGAGTCGTGCCCCCCACACTTCACTCAACGTTATTTTGGTACAGCTTGCACAAAAAAAACTTTCATCCATTCCATAACTTCACCTCCATCTTCCTCATTCTGTAGTCCTCATCGCCAGCCTTACTATAATACTTAGCTGACAAACTGATTTTAATAGAACAATAAAAAGTTTTACTTCCTTGTTTAACTCACTCACCGGTCAATATTTAACTTAAATTATTACTGCACCCGATTCGGCCTCTATCACCACACCCTCGTCAGTCGCAGAAATTCAAATGGCCACATGACCAACATAGCAAACGAGATTTACCTTATGAGCTTCAAGAGATGCGGAGTAAGTGGAAGAAATCTTTGAGGTGAATGTTGATGGTTAAGACGGCATATTGTCAATATCATCATTTTCTTGTAGGTTTGCCACTTTTCTCCCTCCTTCTGAACAACAACAAAAAAAACATGTTTTTCTCCATCAATACGATGTGAAATGAAGAGACCAATCATGTCCACTGCCACTCCACCACTGTGCTCCCCACACAAGTCACGTGGCAAATAGTAATTGTCACGATTCTGGAAAAGACGAAACATTGCCACTGCCGCTCGGCACAGCATAAACTCTGCCCTAACCCCACCTATGTTGAGCAATTCCACCTGTGTGGAATGAGTAGTGGTGGAACCAGCTCTTTGAAAGTGTAGAATCAACCCATACATATTCTTGGTTCTTTCAGTAAAGTCACGTAGAAGGGAAGTAATAAAATAATAAAAATAAAACATAATAAAATAATTCTCACGACGTTTCGGCCACAACGCAAGCAGCCGTCCTCAGGTGAAGACCACGTCTGTCGGGGAGACATTCAGACGCTGCTTGCGTTGTGGCCGAAACGTCGTGAGAATTATTTTATCATGTTTTATTTTTATTATTTTATTACTTCCCTTCTACGTGACTTTACCGAAAGAACCAAGAAGATGAATCTCTGCAGTCACGAAAGCTTTAAATCGAAATTCAACCCATACATCATTGGATCAACGGTGGCCAAATTGGTTAATTGGTTGAGTCGTTAAGTCTTCGCCTCCTCAAACAACTAATTTACTGTCACGAGAAAAGTGTTTTTTTTCTTCCCATTATTAATGTTTAACTGTTGAACAGGTGGAAGGCAATTTGACCCACGTGTGATGAGTACGGGTGGGGCGATGTGGGGGTTGTGCACAATTTTGTTTTCAACTGCAACCATTTTTCTCCATTTCACATTCCACATGATTGTTAAACATCGACGCATATTTGCTTTCAAAAACGTGTTGCACAAACTCACTTTAAAAATTCACCGTTTTTTTTGCAATAGCATCACTCATATGTCAGGCAAATTATGTTTTATTACTACTTATAACTTTGAATGTCTTTATTGATTTACTGTATGCAGTTCACTGCATATACAATACAAATATGTTACTTAAGTGAATAAAGAAATGCAGCTTCAATCCCCTTTGTACAGTGCATGCCTACTCTATGCGAAATTTCGTTTCATCTGTCAGAAATACACTTTTTTTCCGAAATGACTCGCGATGCAGTTTTTATTTGCTTGCATCTAAGAGGAGAACTTTCAGTGCTTCTGGAGATGATGTCTGTCATTCAGTTATTCATATATTGAAGAACCGCTTAAAAAAACGGCAAAAAGTGACAGCAGGAAGCTGACCTTTGGGTATAAATGTATAATACTTTGTCTGTGCCTTGCCTTCGAATGCGTTTTCAAATACCCATGAATTATAGGGCATGGGGAAATTCATTTCTTCAAGACCTGTGTTTCATTTTGAAAGTCACATTCAGGAAGATGCGATTCATGGTTATATGACAGAGTGGTAGAATGTAATAAATGAGTAGCTAAATGCATGGACAGGAAAATCAATACTTCAGCGCACAATATTGTGACTTTGCGTTCAAATCAAAAGTCAGCGCCTTCGTGTTCACATGGTGGCATTATACAAATGTTATGAATTCCAAATTCCTCTGGCCGGGGTTAGTAAATCCAAAGTAACACAGAACTTCGCACAGATGAGCATACACACACTCGACACATGCAAAGCTTAATAACTTTCGATTTAAAGTTATCATGACTGCAGGGATTCATCTTCTTGGTTCTTTCGGTAAAGTCACGTAGAATGGAAATAATAAAATAATAAAAATAACAAAAATTCTCACGACGTTTCGGCCACACGCTGTCTTTCTGACAGACCTGTTCTTCACCTGAGGACGGCTGCTTGCGTTGTGGCCGAAACGTCGTGAGAATTTTCAATAATTTTTGTATTATTTTATTATTTCCATTCTACGTGACTTTACCGAAAGAACCAAGAAGCTTAATAACTCTTTTAGGAATGTATCTAGTGAGACAGTACGGTACACAGATCAGTTGTGTGACAGCACTCTGTACACCATTTGGTTTCCCAGTGCTGATGTTTGCGTGCAGCACAAGTATATTACAGTCTTGATTTAAAGCTTTCGTGACTGCAGGGATTCATATTCTTAGTTATTTTAGTAAAGTCACGTAGAAGGGAAATAAAAAAATGATACAACTTTTATTTTATTTTATTATTTCCTTTCTACGTGACTTTACCGAAAGATAATTTATCATTTATTATTTTATTATTTCCCTTCTACGTGACTTTACCGAAAGAACCAAGAATATATATTACAGTCGTCATTTTATACAAATTAAACCTAGGGAGGGCCCCTGATAGGTCTATATAAAACTTGTCACTGACGTTGTACATGTCCAGGAATTAAACGCAGGTTGCTTGAATCATAGCGCAGAGATTAAGCGAGTTTGCCCACTTCTTTCCACACTACAGGATGGTCCAGATGTCTTGTAACCCCCAATGAATTGACTCCGAACATATTTTTCCCCTTTGCATATTCATTTATGTTTTAAATAAACTTTACTTAGAACAAATATTACGTTTCAGTGAATTAAATGGGGGTCACAAGACATGCGGAAGACCCTGTACATATACAGCACATTATACACATAATCAGCTCACGACTATACTGGGCTAACTGTCGATTAAGGATTTGGAGCAATGCACATCTACTCGTGTGCAGGCGCTGGGTGGAAGTTTGCATTACAGGACAGCGAGAGATGGTAGCAGCTTTGGGAGACTTTCATCTAGCAGTGGATTGACCATGGCCAATGATGACGATGACAATTTAACACATTCTGTTTAGACTCACAGGTACATGCATGTATTCTAGATTTGAAGCTTTCGTGACTGCAAGGATCCATACTCTTAGGTTTTTTCGGTAAAGTCACGTAGGTAAAAATTTTAAATTAATAAAATTTACTTGATACAGCTGTCGTGGCTGTGACGGTTCATCCTGAAGACGGAGGCTTGTGTTGCTTCCGAAACGTCGTGAATTTTTTAATTTGTTTTATTTTCATTTTATTAGTTTAAATTTTTTACCTACGTGACTTTACCGAAAAAACCTAAGAACATGCATGTATGTTGAGCTTCTTTCGCAGCATATGTAGCCAACCGTGCTAATCCGAGGTGCGGGGCTAAGGACAAAAATCTAAACTCAAAAAGCAGTTGTCAAGAAATACATTTTCTTTTCGATTTAAAGCTTTCGTGACTGCAGGGATTCATCTTCTTGGTTCTTTCGGTAAAGTCACGTAGAAGGGAAATACAAAAATAATAAAAAATAATAAAAGTAAAACATAATAAAATAAAAATAATTATGTTTTATTTTTATTATTTTATTACTTCCCTTCTACGTGACTTTACCGAAAGAACCAAGAAAATAAATTTCAATCTAGATTTAGAAGTGCATTGCTTACTAATATCAGAAGGGAGAGTGTTCCACAGGGCCGCAGAGGCGCATCCTAAAGGAATACGATGCAATTGATCATTTTTGTTCGATGGCCAGCCAAAAGCCGCTGCAAGGAGGACCAGACCGATAAATAAGGGGCCGTCCATAAATGACGTCACGCACCTAGGGAGGGGGGGGGGGGGTCAGACATTTGTGACGATGTGTGACGAGGGGGAGGCGTTTGAGAAATTTGACGTCACATCAAAATGCACAACTTTTAATATATATAGACAACACGTTCTCCTTAATTAAATATACTTTTTAATAAATGTTTTCTCCTACAACATCAGAGTGCAGCGCCACATTAAATACGCACTACAATGACAATAGTTTAAAGCGATTTTAAGAATGTTTTTTTTGGGAGGGGGGGGGGCAGAGCTTTGTGACGTCATATTTGCGAGGGGGTCTGAATTTTTGTGACGCCGTGTGAGGAGGTGGGGGTCAAAATATCGTCCAAAATCGCGTGACGTCATTTATGGACGGCCCCAAATATCATGCTAACAAATTTGGAAATGTGGATTTTCATGTTTTCCTATGACGACGTGGGTGCAGCAGTGGCTTGACTTTGTTGACTGCCTCCAACTGTAGCCTATTGCAAACAATCCTCATGTCATCACACCTTTGGGGAGGACTAGGAGGTGCTCTGAGATACACAATAGCACCCAATGCAGAGCGCCCAGCTGATATCCACAGCATGTGCGCATTATGCAAAAGATTTTAAACTTCAGAGGAATAAAAAAAAACCACCCTGAGCACAAGACGTCTTGCTTTATGAGCTTGGCGTACCAACACGAGCATTAAAATTTCATTTTCTGTTGTGCGTAATAACAAGCAGCGGTGTTTGCTGTGCAATTACTTGGTAATTGCCGGAAAACAATGTGCAATTATACAATTAGAAGGTAATTGCACAACAACGGCGCACCAATTATCCGGTCACAATCGAGCATACGTACAAGCGGGGAGCTACCTGGTGCGTTATAAAAACAAGCGATAATGTGTAATTTCGTAAATATTTACCAGTAACCAGCCGTAATCACCATTGAATCAAATTATAATAAAAATATTGGTGTTTGAGCTGACGTTGTAGACTTTGGCTTAGTTAAAAAGATTCTAGCCGTTATTGCCACTTTAACCTCCTCTTGATCTGAAGCCACCCAAAATTGTCAGCCACCTGTTTATTGCCCCCACTTTGAATATTGTGCGATGGCAAAACTTTTTAAACGAATGTACGTTAAGGTTAGGTTGAATTGCCGTGCAAAGGTGCGTCTCAAAAATTACTGGGCCTATCAAACGCTAACATTAGAATCCCTACTGGGCAATAAGGTAATGGCAAAAAAAATGTAGCACAGCAAAGAGGTTTTGGCAGACTCTGCACGTAGAATTCCAATGTAAAATTACGTCTATGAAATAAAATACAACATTGTATTTTCAAGTATAAAAAAAAACATCTGAAGAAATTGATGAAACATCCCAAGCTGGGCCCGTCTGAAAATATTATATAAAGCGCATTGCTGGTGCTTTTCTGGACAAATGTTTACATTTGATAACCTCTCCAAGTCGCATGACGCGCAAGCGAGATGTTAACTCCCTCGCCTGATATGCAGGAGATTGTGGGTTTAATCCTGACCCTGACGCCTGTATGTCTGGAGTTTGCATGTTCTCCCCGTGGTCGCGTGGATTTTGGCTGCGATAGTCCACTTGGTTGAGCTAACAATTCTGGTCCGGTCGCTTCTGAAAACGGTCTATATAGCTTAGTGAGCCTTACCTGTTAAAGTAAAAATAAAATAGTTTAGGACGTGTCTTGCCAAGTTTACTCATGATCATAATTAAGTAATTTGTGGGTAACTGATCAAGTTTGAACTGTGACCCCGGCACACTCTTTGACATACACGACAAAGCAGATGGCAAGTATGTAAAAAAAGAAAATACACCCACGGCCACTGGATTTAAACCGTGAACCGTTGCAACAAGTGGCGAATGTGCTACCGCCATGTCATGTCACCGCCCAGAGCCACCTTTGAAGGGATCTCTGAGGAAGTTCTATGATATCCCCTTCCGGGGGCCATTCTCTTAACATGAAGTGTTGCACTGCTCGGCATAACGCTGATGGCACAATCGGGATTAAATTGTGGAAAATTATTCCCAACAAATATAAGAGTCCATAATAGAGGTTGTTTTGGGTTAGATCGCGTAAATATATAAATGTGTCGTTAAAACCCACCACCACCCGACACAGCCAACTAGTAAGGGTTGTCACATAAACAGAACGTGGCCAATTCGTCACTAGTACAACACTAGTGTATAGTGTAGTCTATAGTGTAGTGTATAGTAGTGTAGTGTATAGTGTAGTGTAGTGTATAGTGTAGTGTATAGTAGTGTAGTGTATAGTGTAGTGTATAGTAGTATATTATATAGTGTAGTGTATAGTAGTGTAGTATATAGTGTAGTATACTAGTACAGCACACCGGTGTGTTGGAGAGCCAACATTTACAATCTGAGTACGACGTTTCGCCAGTAATTACAACCAGCTTCATCAGGCGACTGCCAGATGAAGTCTGTTTCGTTGTAACAAGGTATACCGCTTTCTCAGGCCAGCCATTGTGTCTTCGCAGCGGTGAGATGTCCGCACTCTTGTATTCGTACAGAGCAGGTGTTGCATTGTGTCGTGATATTCGTATTATCCTGACGGGTCGATCGGCTGTGTATGTTGAGCGGGGCGTAGAGGAGGAGCGGAAGGAACGGCTCGAACGCTTTATTTATCTAACCGCTGTTCGCGCGTGTGAATCTCGCGAACAACAACGCGGGCGTGAGTCCGTGAAATGCAATGGCATGCGGCAGGCAGCCATCCAACCGTGCGTGGCGATTACAGCAAAGCGTGGCTAAATACCCGTGCGGAAAAAGGCTCGTGAACTCTAAACATGCTACTTGGCTCAGGGCAGATACTAGATAATCTGTAATGTCATTATAGATAATAATCTCAGTATGTAATCCCGCTTTAATATTGATCCCCCACCTTCTCTCTGAAACCAACATTTCCAACAGAGAGGCATTCTTCCATGACTGTGCCTATTAAGCCACGGGGGGAAGAAAAAAAATTCTCAACATATTTTTTTAACAATGTTAAAGCGCAGCGTGTAACATCAAGAAATGTGCACAGCAAGTTAATTCATCAATTTCATGATGTTGAGATGTTTAAGTTGCTGTGATGTAATTAATCACTGGCCAAAGGGCTTTGTGGCACATTTTACACCAATTACCGCCATTAATTACATGAAATAGACTCTCATAAACACATTCCATTTCATTGCACAGTACATCAATATGCTTATTAGCGGTGATACTACAGCGACATGGCTTGTCAACATGACGAGTTAGGTTTCTAGCCCATTTAGGAAAGCAATTCAGGGTACATCAAGCATAATGCAGGCTGGGATATCACTTGAATGCAGCGACCAATGCACCCTTGGGTTATAGAAACATGTTTACTCTCGCTCACAGTCACAGATCCAGACATATGGCACCATGGCTGCAAAGCTTGAACTGTGATTGATTGACAACGGGAAGGCATCTGGGCTATATTCAGCTTATTGTCCCTCTATGGTTGATAAAATGAGCATCAATTTACGGAATGTTAATTGCGGCCATCCCATGTGACCTGAATATGAATGCCCTTTCAATTAGCCACGCTGCTTGTGTTGCAATGGGCCATGCGTTTGTTTGACGCAATCCAAACGCCACTCCCACAGATGTCCTCCTGTCCACAACAAATGCGCACCCCCAGCGCCAGGCGACAGCTGACAAAAGCCCACCGCACAGCGCCTGCCGATAACGGGCCAAGAAGCATCGCCCCACGAAATCGATTTGCGGATGTTTAGACAATAGTAAACAATAATAAGCAATAAAGATGTAGCCTTGCGTAATGGCTTTGCTATACAGAGGTTGTCCATTCAATCTCCTGGTGTGGATGTTGAAACAATTGTGCAATATTATAAAATGCCCCTGGCCTCTGTCTACACCACAGGATAAATGGGTACAACACTGTCATTTGATCGGCAGGCATGCATTGGGGTAATAGTCTCAATGCAGACATGGGGAACTTGAATTACAGATGTCAATAAAAAAAAAATTCTCACCAAGTTGACCCTAATTTTTAATATGAATGTATTAATGGATACTTGCTACATTTGTCTTTCCACATTACAATTTTTATAATTAGTATGTTTTACACAACCCATCAACCGCATAGCCTTCTGGGGTTGCACGCAGTGGCGGCTCCTGCAAAATCTCTCAGGGGGGGCAAATGTCTGGATGATTGATAAGGATAAGGTCCACCCATGCAATGGATAAATTAACAGCTTAAGCATCTAAAGGCAACTTCACTTCTTTAATATTAATGAAAAATAAAGTGACTCTTACAATACATCTCCTTGTTTGTTTCTATACTCACTATTAAAACAAACCACTCAAGTTTCTTTTATAAAAAATTCCACTAGATGGCGAACATTATATTGTTGGATGAAACGTGCTTACGTATGATGACGTAAGCACGTATGATGACGTAAGCACGTTAGGGCGAGCCCTCCCAGAAGCCATAGAGAATGCATTGCAGCGCCCCCCGGTCGAAAAAAAACATGTTTGAATGTAAGTCTATGGGGCCACTCGGGGCGATTCTCAGCCGGAGTGAAATCGCCCAAAAAGAGGCGGTACTCCGCAGAACGTGACATGACGCTGATTGGACTATATCCAGAGGCACAGTGACGGCTAGCGTGACTCTGTGGTTGAATGACATTGGTGGTGCGTCGCCCAATCGCCCTAATGAAGAAACCGCCCCTGGTTGCACGTCATTATACATGTACGCATCGATGGGAAATAAGCAAACTCTGGGCCGTTTTCAACATTCACTGAATGTGTAAAATTTCATAATGTTTTTGTATGCGGATATGCATTGCTTATTGCTTTGGTTATTGACATTCTCCACAACGAAGGCCTTGTGATTGTTTTGCGATACTGTTCCAATTGCAATCGATGAGACACAAAAATTCGAGCCGCAATATTTAGTCAGAATGCGAATTAAAACAATGCACACCATGCACACATATCACTAGAGCATTATTATTATTCCGTGATCTAAACAGATTCAAGTAATATCAAAACTCCGAGAACCGTTGTGTGACCCAGATTGCACTGCATTCCCAAAGTGTGTTCTCTTTTTAACATTTTATTGAGGCTCAATATTGGTTTTATAAATTTTTTAAAAGGTATCCACGAGTTCATAACCTGAATTTTATTGTGGGATGCCACTTAAAAGGAAAACATTTCCATAATAATGTATACAGTACATATAGAGGAAAAACACGTGCGTGTCTGAAGCGTTATTTACGTTTAACTCTCAGGGGTCATTAAAACAGGTAACACGTTGTGCGCAAGTCAACAGCAGTCTAACTATTATTGCACTTCCAGACTGTTGAGTTAGCGTTCAGTCTGGTGGCTGCACACCTATTTTATTAATATTTACATCTTCAATGCCCTTGTGTGGTACAAAGAAAGCAACTGCGTTGGCCCGCGGTGATTTCAACAGAATGGGGAGCTTCATTTGCACCTACCGATGAGTTTCCACCACCGACGCAGCGCTGTGAATATGAAACGGGCATCGCCAACACATTCCTGCGGAGGGAGCTGGTAGGAACGTTGGGTGGCTCGGTCAATGGCCAGGGTCAACGGCGGCGTGGTGTATTCCACAAATATGCCCGACTATGAGGGCGGTCACAAGCCGGCGTGAGTAGGTTAAACGTTGAGTTTTATAAGGGCACCACGGGGTGACCAGCCCCTCCCCACCCAGCCCCACCCCTCCCACCCCCTACCCAGCCCCTCCCCACCCTGCCCTCCCCACCCAGCCCCTCCCTCCCCACCAAGCCCCTCCCTGCACGACGGATGGACGGACACAATAATCCCATGTGGGCTGGTGGAACCAGGCGGTTCCTATCAGTATAATGCTCATTTGAGCGGGAAATCGCTTTGACTCAATTTGACAACCGCTCCTAATCTAGATGGAGGCAAGAGCAGACAATGGTGGGCGGTGCAACCTCAAGGTAAACACAAGTTGAGCTTGATTTGAAGCATTCGTGACTGCAGGAATCCATACTCTTTGGTTCTTTCGGTAAAGTCACGTAGGTATAAAATCAAATCAAATAAATCACGGCGTTTCGATCGCAAACACAAACTGCTGAACTAGCTGGTTCAGCAGTTCCACTGCTGCATTATATTTTTTCCGCGTGAGGACGACCGCTCGTGTTGCGATCGAAACTTCGTGATTTTTTTTCTATTTTATACCTGCGTGACTTTACCGAAAGAACCAAAGAGTATGCATACACGTTTAGCTTTTCAATGAGTTTGTATTGCATTGGGTTTTACCGACAAATCTTCCCAGTGAATGTCACTCGGCTTTTCCAACGCAGAAACTTTCTGTGGAAGATTTTTTTTTCCGTTCCAACGTGCAACCATTGTTTGTTGCCTAATTCTGTTTGGGGCAAACACGATATGAAACGTACTAAGATGCACACTTCTCAAACAACGGAAGGCAAAGGCAATATACGTGAAGATTGTAGTTTTGGTATCAAAATGAAATATGTATAACTCATCTCGATTCAATGAGATGAGAGTAGGAGAGAGGCACGCTATCATTTTTGTGTGTGTTTGTGAAGAAGGAGCAATTTTTAAAAATATTTTTTCATGAATAAAGAATGAATGCAATTACGTATCGGCCAGTGCGAGGGGGCGCGAAATAGGCGTTGAGTTTTTAAGTTCAAATGGAGAAATGTTTTGACGACGCGAAGAGCGTTTTTCCAATATACCGTTGTCGATGCGCGAAACACACAGCCATCGTCAGCGCTCGGGCGCAGACGCAGCACAACGGAGTCCTGCCAGCACGTGGTGGACAGGGATGAGGGCGGAGAAGCCTGTTGGATGGTTGATTAAATAGCGCTTTCAATGTGGACTTTTCTTTTTTTTACTCAGCAAGACGTTTTTCGCATTCAATGCTACGATTCGTCACTTATTTTTTGGAGTTGGGCCTCGTCATAATTTCGCTAGGTTTGTGTCGTTAAGGCCCTCCACCAGCCAACGCGCTTTCAATGTGGACTTTTATTTTTTTTACTCAGCAAGTCGTTTTTCGCATTCAATGTTACGATTCGTCACTTCTTTTTTGGAGTTGGGCCTCGTCATGATTTCACTAGGTTTGTGTCGTTAAGGCCCTCCACCAGCCAACGCGCTTTCAATGTGGACTTTTATTTTTTTTACTCAGCAAGTCGTTTTTCGCATTCAATGTTACGATTCGTCACTTCTTTTGAGGAGTTGGGCCTCGTCATGATTTCACTATGTTTGTGTCGAACAAATGAAATAGTCACGCAGTGCACAAGCTTTGAAGAACACGCAGATTGATATCGTTTCAACGGTGAGTTGAAGAGCAATTCTCACCACCGCGTGACGAAATTTTGCCATTAGGTACAGAATATAATGCGTACCTTTGCTTGTGGAATGGTAATAATGTCTGCACGTCGTTACGTCGCTTGCGCACGTGACAATGCATTTGTTAGGACGTGGAGGATGGTGGCCTAAACCAAAAAATAAACTACACATCTTAATGTTGGCTGTAAGGACCGACATGATCCGTTAGACCATTTTATTGCCATTTTATTGAGGGACTGTGTGTTGTCTTGGTGCGCTCTGGGACTATTGTTGTTGTTGTTTTTGTTGCCTTGCCCAAGCTTGATAAATCGGACAAATACAAACAATATATTTATTTACATTTAGTGACTTGCCTGCCTTTTTTTCTATTTTGCACTCCTATCGTTTGTATTGTTTGCCCATACTGGACATGTGTGAAAGGGATCTTCATTACTTATCGGATTCCTCCAGTCTAAACAAAGATTCCGATTCCGATAGACCTCCTGAGTTCGGCGAGTGGGACAAGCGAGTGCGAACTCCGTAAAACTCTTTCACTTTTGTGCTGAAAGCCCGTGCGTGAATTCACGAAATTCGATGTTTTACCAAAACGTTCCGCTATTGTGCAGCCAATCTTCCTCGTGACACTTAAATAGATGAAGATTTATTAATTGCCCCGGAGCCAGTGCGATCGCAGAGTGAGATTCATTCCCGTGCGTTCCGAAGAGTGACCGGGATATTTTCTGTTGTTATTTCCTCCACAACATAATTAGTCCCCGGCCAGCACTGAGTGCTAACAAGATCGGGAGGAACCTTGAGGGAAACAAATAAAGTTACGATCGCTATCAGCACCTCGTATTTATTTATTTACGTGTAAAGAGGCAATTTTTAGATTTGCTACTTTCTAGTCATTCAATTGATGGAGAATATTAGTATGTAATAGCTGTGGACCGCAGTGACGTTGATCGTAATGAAGATGATAATGATAATGGAGTATGCGTGCTGGATGGTGCTATAATGGGAGCGCATAACTCACAAATAGGATGTCATAGTTCAAATCCCGGTCGCGATAGTCATATTTTATTGAAGGGGCAAGCACTATTAGCTAGTCAATTATTGAGGATGCCATGTCACATGAACGGGTGGTGTGGCTAACACAATGCCCTTTCACCTTTCGCTCCCCATTGGCAGATGTTCACAATGCACCGGGCACTCGTATGAGGCTAAATAACTTAGAGGAAATCCCAGGACAGACACGGTGCCGAGAATCGAACCCAGGCCTCCTTGGTTATACCGCAACGCACAACCCACCGAGACGTTTCTCGCGAATGAACGCGACCGCCAAATGCGAGGACGCACACGAAGGGCAGGTGCGTTAGAAAGTAAATACACAAGGCTTTTCGGAGGGGAGGGTGATGGGGAGTGGGCTCTGAGCTAATGTGCCTGAAACCAATGCACAAATTACCCTCCCGAGCAATACCACGACTCTCAATCGCTCGCGGGAGGCAGCCGAGCCCTAGGCTTCCGTGCGCGTAATGAAGAGAGCGCAGGAAATGGGTATCACAAAGAGAATGGGCGATGAAACCTGCGTGTTCGTGAAAATCTTACAGAGCCAGGCCTTGAATTATTCACCATCATATGTGACACCGTGGCACGCGTCCCTGTTTCTGCGGTGTAACCTTGGCTTGTGTTGATTTGCTTTAGGGAGTGAGGGTCTGTTGACTTCTTATCACCACATAACAAGGTTATACAGAGAGTGGCTGTCTCTGTGGAGTGCTACCACATTGTCCAACCTTTGGAATCACAGGTCATACGTTGACTGAAATCAACAAATGTTAGCACAAGCCATGACAGACAATGTTTTAGGTTCTAGATTTGAAGCTTTCGTGACTGCAAGGATTCGTATTCTTTTTTTTCCCTGTAAAGTCACGTAGGTAAAAAATTTAATAAATGAAAACAACTAAATTAAATCACGACGTTTCAGGCGCAACACAAGCGTCCTTCTTCAGGTGGGGACAACGTAGCGAAAGCACAACCGAAATATCGTGATTTAATTTGGTTCATTTATTTTATTTTATTTTTTACCTACGTGACTTTACCGGAAAAAAAAACCAAAGAGAATGTTTTAGGTCTTTGTCCCGTTGAATATTAATGGTCGTCCACTCTCTCCTGATGGGACACGGATAAGTCCAAATCTGGTCCAGTGTTTGCTGTGTTTAAAACGCGAAAACATTTGCTGGAAAACGTTGCTTCAGGAGGCCAGTTGATTGACGGAATTCAAGTTTGGATTTATTTTTTAAGATGTCCATTTTTAATGTTATTTTTTATCACCTGGATGCGCAATGATTTTATGGTGCGCTGGTAATTATTTAATTCAGTACTTTGCATGACCTGTTAAATTGGTTTTGGCTGTGAGTAGTTCATCATTTTGCAAAAACAACACTACTTATCTAATGCCATGGAGGCCTATTGTCAATTTTTCTTGAGAAGATAAAATTAATTATAATATCAACCATAGCATGAATACTAACGTTTTGTTCAGCTTTTTACGATGTTTAATTTACATATTCTTCTTTTTGTGATCTCAATTCAACGTTCAAATTTCATTTGAAAATGTTGCAAAAATACATATTCTTCTTTTTGTGATCTCAATTCAACGTTCAAATTTCATTTGAAAATGTTGCAAAAAATATTGCGTATCTTACATTTGCTAATTTTTGATAATCAAGTTTACATTAATAAAATTATATTTTACAAAAGCTTAAGCATTAAGTGATTAGGTCGGTTGGACGACTGCTGATGATGACTGCTTGTGTTGCGATCGAAACGTTGTGATTTGTTTCATTCGATTTTATTTCTACCTACGTGACTTTACCGAAAGAACCAAAGAATATGGATTCATGCAGTCACGAAAGCTTCAAATCAAGATTGTCTAACCCCTATTTAGTAATTTACAGGCACTTCTTCAGCTTTGGGACGTTTGGCTAATACCAGTTGCATATTGTATGTTTTGTTGTTGTTAGCTAAGCGAGAAAAGTGGAGAGCACAGAAGAAACCCATCTCGAAACAAGGGGGAGATCTCGCGATCGAACTCAGGCCCTATTTGCTGGGAGACGCAAGTGTCAGCACCACACCACCAGCTGCAACAGAAGGGCTTGCCTACCGCACTTTACCCCACCACACAGAGGTCGCAAACGGGTTAAGATTCCTTACCCGTACCCGGCCGCACCAGGGTCGCAAACGGGTACCCGTACCCGGCCCTACCCGTACCCTACCCGTACCCGGCCGGGTACGGGTAGGGTACGGGTATCGGGTACCTGATTGCGATCTCTGGGATGAAGCCATGTTGCAGGTGCGGGTGGGTTGATTCTAGGAACTTGAATTGTGAGAAGAGACAGGACGTTGGGAAATGAGTGACAAACAGTTACTCACCAGTGACTCACGGCCTACCCGTACCCGTACCCGGCCGCACCAGGGTCGCAAACGGGTACCTGTATCCGGCCGGGTACGGGTAGCCGGGTATCGGGTAGGGTACGGGTATCGGGTACCCGGTTGCGACCTCTGCCCACCACACACGACCTGCTGATCCACTGACTGTGGTGTGCCCATAAGTACCGGTAGGATGGAGGTGAGGTGGGTGGGGGTTAAGAAGCCGGCACCGCTTTAACTGCCACACCGAGAGATTGAGTTTAAGTGGCGACCTCTGCATTGCAATTTCTGCGGTGCTACCCATGATACCGCTGTGGCAGACTCCTCGTCTTAATGACACGTGTGCAACGTATTGCGTGCACAATTGGCGATGCAGACTTGTTTTGGTTTAATGCGCAGCACGACAAGACACAACAACGGACGTGAGAATTCAGGTTGTTTTTTTTATTTTTTACTACCAAAGATGTGACTCGAACTTATTTAACAAATGGATAGCATGCTGGTGATGCCTGTGTGTGTATTTTTTTTTAATAAAGCAGTAGATTAGTAGGAGGGCTTCACCGAGAACCAGTTGGAGGTGTGCTCCTGACACGACCCGTGAAAACACAAGGGGACATCGCTGCCTCGAATTTCTTTAATTGTCCAATCCTATTATGCGGTCAGAGAGCAACCCTCGCCGATTCAATGGCAACGTTTCTCAAGAAGAAATGGATTCTGTCGTGTGTGATACCTATCATTCCGCGCACATCAAAATTCGCCGCACAAAAAAAAAATGTCTTTGGTCGCATACAGTACCGTCGGATATCAAAGGAGAGAAAAGGGGGGGGCAGGGGTGGAGCGGTGGGGGGGGGGGGGCAAAAAAAAGCTCGTTACGCTGTACTGAGCCGCATTCTGTCCTCATTCTAAAAGGAAAAAAAAAACTAATCTCCTCTGCCATTTAAACGGCTGGCTCTTCCACCCAAAGCACATCTCCTCAACATGCAAATGAGTCTCCTCTCTCTGCCAGGGATTTAAAAGCCACTGCTTGAATATGAACTCAAGATTACACGTTGAAGGTTCTCAAAATGGTGGAGACCCAACTTACCACGCCTTTATTCCATGCGGCATAATAGCCAGATAATAGCTTACTTTTTTTTTCTTCACTGTGGGCAATTCCCACGAATTTGACATTTCAACGTGTTACATAATGCAGTGTACATATCGCCTATGTATATACAAACGTGTGTTGCGGTGTTCAAAACGTTTCGTACTTTCCATGAAAATTGCGTGTTCCCATTTCAAAAGTGCATTCAGTCATTGCGCTGTTAATATATTTCGGTCAGAGAGACAGACTGACGGGCAGAGAATCAGACAGGCAGACAGGCCAGGCACACACAGATCGCCGCAATCCAGAACACTGAAAGGTTCGTCATCGATTCATTTAATTATCGCTGTTTCTCATGCAGAGTAAACATTCAGCTGGTCGTGGGATTCTTTGTCAACGAACGTTTAAATTGGAGGACTCAATTATCTTACTAATGATAAACGGTAAATAATGAAGAGGTGCAGTCCCTGCAATTTATTTCTCATGCCACTGCTGGCCAAAGGGCCTCCACTCTAAGGGAGTTCCAGACAGCCCCTCCAGAGGGCATTTGGCCTCCTCTTCCACCCTGGCAAGACATCTTGCAAGAGATGACCTGCCCATCGACTTTTGTATGCATGCTGAACCTTTCGCACCATATGTGGCCAACCGTGCTAACCGAAGGTGCGGACTGACTGTGGTGTGCCCATAAATACCGGTAGGGCAGAGGCGAGGTGTGGGGCAGAGGGTCAAGAAGCTTACACTGTTTGAACTGCCGCACCGAGAGATCGAATCGAACCGGTGACCTCTGAATTGCAATTCCCAGGGCGCTATCCGTTACACCACTGTGGCAGTTTGCTCGTCTTAATCACAATCGCACAGCGTTTTGCGTGCACAATTTGCGACGTAGAGTTTGTGGGTTTAAAGTGCCGCATGACAAACCAGAACGGCTGAAATGAGAGATAGTGGTTTTTTCTGCATGTGTTTTACTCACTGGAGTGAATAGTATTATGCAGGGCGCTCTTTCTCTCTCTCGCTGCCCCTCACGCTCACAAACACCGAGAAACACACACACACACGCGCGGTTTCTCATAACAGAGAAATCGGGTTAAACCAATAATGAATGGCGGTCACGGATATGTGTTGTATGACACCACAAGAAACCTATAACATCGCAATTTCGGAGAACCGAGGGGAAGAGAGAAAAAAATGGGCAACCCATAACACAAATAATTAATTCACTGAAGCTGTGACGCCCTTTATGAAGGAAATGAGAAATTATGTTCCAGTGGTTTCAAGAAGACCAAAAGTGCAAGCATTTATATCAACTGAGGGCCTTTGTGTGACAGCAGCAGCAATAAGAATTCCTAGCAAACTGCTCTCTCTCTCACCAGCCGTGCCCCTGGTTCCCCTGCCTTTGACACGGCGCTGATGAAAATTGATGCAGCAAGAGGGCTTTGCATTTGGAAAGATCTGGGTTTTAACTGCATTCCAGCCAGTCAACCCCAAAAACGATTCATCGCGTTCAACAAATTGTGCTTTCATACTGCGTTCACCAGTGGCGCATACGCACAAACAAGCACGAATACAAAAAATGCAACTCAACATATTCATCATTAACAATTCCCTAAAATGAAAACAATATATAAGATGTGATATTTTGGGTCATGGTGGTTCTTCATAGCACCATAGCATTGGATCCATCGTTGTACATAGTCTCACGTGACCCCGATTTAAATAGGCATTTGTACATACAGTATTGGCTTCTTTGAGTAATTAAAACCACGTGTGTGTGTGTGTTCTATTTGATTTTACGTCAATAAATCCGGAGTGAATTTTACGCAACTTGGTGTATTTTAAGGGGAACGATTTTGGCAGGAAATCACTGCGAACGTCAACGCCCCACACGCGCTCAAACGACACCGGCTAGTTGCTTAAAAGGCACGACTTTGCAGCACCATGACACAAATCTTCCTTCGCGAAAAAAGCACTCAGCCTTTGAAATTATTTGTAAGGTTAAAGTGAAAGGCGCAGCCCTTCAATTACCCCGCCTCACGACACTGGTGGCGGAAAGGGCACCACTCAAGGGGCCTCCAGAGGGGCTCTCTAGAGGCTAGTTTGGCCTGGCCTGGCCTTGCATGCCTGCCAGACAAATCTGAGAGCATTGTACACGCAATGTAAGCTATACACGAAAACTATATATATTCTAGATTTGAAGCTTTCGTGACTGCAAAAATTCATATTCTTAGGTTTTTTCGGTAAAGTCACGTAGGTAAAACATTAAAATTAATAAAATAAAATAAAATAAAAATCACGACGTTTCGGAGGCAACACAAGCTTCCGTCTTCAGGTGGAACCGTCACAGCCACGACAGCTGTATCAAGTAAATGAGAGATTGCAAGAGCTACCACTCCGTATATGTAATGGTTGGAGAGGGGGGAAGGGCCAAGTACGGTACACTTTTTATCTTACCAGGTAAGGCGCACTAAGCTATATAGCTCTTTGTCAGAAGCGACCTGGGCCACAAATGATTGCTCAACGAAGTTGTTTATGCGGAAATGTATAGTAGCCAAATACTGAAAACGTATGTTGAGGGAAAACCCGGATGACCCAGAGAAAAATCTAGCGACCATGGAGAGAACATGTAAACTGACAATATACAGCAGGCGTCGGGGTCGGGATCGAACCCACGACCTCCTGTACACCAGGCGAGTTAGTTAACATCTCGCCGCTGTGGCGCTCCTGCAGTGCAGTGGTGCTATGACATGTGTGCACGGCATTATGGGAGCTGTGCCTTTGTAAGGTTTGCGAGCAGCACATATTTTCCTATTGCTATATGTACTCGCCAGACGCACTGCAGCAGTTGGGAGCACCCAGCCTTTATCCCAAGCACACGCGACCTGTCGATGCAGAGGCTTCTTTTTTTATCCTTTATATTAAGTTCACTTGCTTGCTTGCGCGCTTACGATCGTGCAAATCTTTCGGTCGTTTTTTAACCCACTTCCCGTGATCCAATCGAGCTGACATTTTGCACACAGACTCGTTGTGCGTGACAATTAATTTTCGTGAATTTTTTTTCCAAAATTTTACACTTTTTAGGGATTTTTTTAAAATTTTATTACCAATTGCTTAATGCTGGCAGACAATCATCTGACCCATAGGTGGCAGCCATCTCAAGCCAGAGGACGAGAGGACTCTAGCCGCCACGCATATAAAGGATTTAGAGTGAAAAACTTTGTTTTTACGGGTTAATTTTTTACGTGTGTGACCCATTTGTACGCTGCTGTGGTGTGCATGTACCCAACGGGAAGAAGAAAAAGAACACGACGGGTACGGTGCGAGTGGGGAAACACAAGAACACTCGCTTTCGATGCCGCTCACGTAACGAGCTGTTAATAGGCTCGGAAGGAGAGAGAGAGAGAGGCAGGTAATGATGGGACACAAATCACACGTGACGCTCTCTAGTTAAGGGGGCTCCGTTGGCCGCAATCTCAGCGAGGAGGTGGAACAGCGCTCCAACACGGGTATAATTCCATAAAACCCCACCAGCTGCAATTTAACGGAACATGCGGATTTCACATTTAACCGCTGGCTACGTGGAACTTTGCATTTTCACGACCGGTAGGAAGGAAATGGATTCACGATCTACTCACGTGGAGAAGAGCGCCTAAAATAATAATTGCAGAAACAAAGTTTAGCTGGTTTGATTTATTTTTATTTCCCCATAACTCAAATGTTCTAAAGTGCTAAGTTATTGGCGGTGGTTCTAAGTATCACTTTAAGGTGGCAGATGTTGGGATAATTAATGTTGCATGCAAATTGTCAAATACATGCATCGGCAATTACATCGTTAAAAAGTGGCTTATAAGATGGCAATGATATATTTAAAAAAATATGATATATACATTACAATAAGAGCATTCTGTTTGCTTGTTGTAGAGCTGGGCTATATGATATTTGAGTAATTGATTACTAGACTGATTATCGGTTCAATTACTCAAGTAATTGGGTAACATATAAAATGTAGCTGCTGTAAATGACTAACATATGATGATATAAGTCACTTTGATGAGCTAATATGTAGGGCCAGGTCAACCCTGAAAAAGAGCTAATTGCTCATTGGGCTTTACCTGGTAAGATAAAATAGTTTATGTGTAAATCTCTGCATCATTTTTCAGAATATGTCTCTCCACAGGCTACCCACTGCTGATATCCCATGAATTGTTTTCAATTGTATAAACCAAGAAGAGATAATTACCACGAATCAACTCCCTACTAGCATTTTTAATGCTTCAACCACAGCAGGTGCCAGCTAAAATTATAAATCTGATTACATAACCTAATGATACTATAATAATAACGGTAGTGCCCTTTGTTCAGGGAAGCCTCGCTGAGTCTCAGACTTTACATTCAGAAGGATTTCTGGGGATGCCTTGTCCAATTCTACGAATGAGCAATCAACATTTGATTTTAAATCAGATTACTTGGAGATAATAAAAAACGCACACACAAAGGAAGGACACTCAAATTTCTGCACAGATAGATTCAAGCATCTGTAGCAAAACTGCCATCTCCTGGTTACATTCCAGCCCAAGCCTAGAACACTCGATATTCCCACAAAAGTTCTGCCCAGGCTTAACCCTGCTTAGCTTCTGAGATGCAAGAAGATGGAGCACATTTAGGGTGAAATGGACATAGATGCTGTTTCTATGCTCTATGTAATTTGTTGTCGCAGTTGGTGACGGTTTGTGGAGCAAACAAGCAGTTTTGCTAGGTCACACAGACTTTATGTTTTAATTGGTATGAGCAGATGGCACCGTGGGTGACTTTACTACGGCACAAAAAAACCTCAGAAAGTGCATTTGATGCTGCGTAGTAGTAAACAACTCAAATGAAGATATTTCGAAAATGGTCATTGAAATAGCTTAACAATTTCAGAATAAGCAGTTATATCATCTGTAGGATAATTGGTTTTTTTACCCTTTTATCTGGCAATAAAACTGACACATTTTTTACAAGGAGTCATGTTTGCATAGACCACAATACCTGCAGTCATAATGTATGCACTGTCCTTGAAGTCGATTGGTCCACACCCGAGACAGCTTTCATTAGAGCCTAGTCTCACATGGTGTTGGACCAGATGACGCCAAAAGGACAGTGCATACATTATCAGTTATGTTTTTTGTTTGCATTATGACTGCAGGTATTGTGGTCTATGCAAACATGACTCCTTGTAAAAAAGGTGTCAGTTTTGTTGCCAGATAAAAGGGTAAAAAACCAATTATCATATTTTTTACTGGCAAATGAGGTTCCAATGGTGTAAACATCTGTAGCATTAGAGTTACTTAAACATACGTTGGCGAATACCCTCTGCACATAGAGACGAGCGTGGCAGAGTTGGCGACTGGTGTAGGATTGAAGGACGATCGAAGAGGAATCAATATTAAGTCTACGAATCTTTATTTATCACGCGAGAATTTCTAAACCAAATGTGTGTCTTGTAGAATTATGATTTGGGCCCCTGAAATTTTGGCCTGGAAGTTTCACTTCTAATTAAGGCCCCAGCCTAAACTTCTAATTTTTTAATGTCATATATTAAAAACTTGTAAATATATATAAGCCCCATGATCAGTGCTACCAAGTAATTCACCTTCCATGGAGTATGATTCCCAAGCTGATAAAAACATTTTGATATTTTTTCAGATATATTTTTAGCCCCATTTCCGATTTGCATTACATTTTTTGTACTGAAATTTATTAAACTAATATCATTTGGCATTTCGTTAAACGTGTAAAACAGTAACTTTAACGTAATCATTGTAGTAATTGAATTAATTATTTGAGCAAAAGCACATCATTTGTGCCATTGCATGATGGTATGGAACGACGCATGGAGGTGATGTCATGGATGCGACACCACTTGTGTTGTCAAATTTTCTGATCAATCTAAAGATTTTTTTTCAAGTCATCCGAAATGTCACATTTAGGCCTAATTTTTTCCATAAATATTTTTCAGTGTGTATATGTTTACGTATTAGAATTATACAACTGCACGGTCTTATTATTGAAAATAGTTGCTAATGCATCATACAATCACAAATATCCAGTTAGTAAAAGAACGTTTAAATCAGATGCTGTGGATAAACACCTTACTTTCAATCTAAAGTTAGGCAGTTCAAATGCTAATTTGAGGATACATTTAACCAATCATCCCTCTGGGGTTGATAGAATGAGCACCAATTCAAATGTGGACATTCTACTGCATCTCATGATCGCAAACTTGGACGTTGGCACTCTCTCTTTCCGTTAGAGCTCATCATGCCAAACAATTACGATCTACTAACCCATACCAAACACACCATGACCCAACTAAAATAATAAAAAAAAAACTCCTTTTCAGGTGGGACATGCATTTTATAATATTTAGCCAATTCCTTACCGGGTCTTATTTTTTTACGTGGAAGCAGCTGGCCTTCCTGGGCAAAAAACAGACCGTGCACACGACATGGCAACGCTCCAAATGCGCACCGAATCGAAACCCACGTGCGGTATTGCTCTCTATTTGGCCACCTCCGTCACCCACGCAGTTTGCGGTGATCGCATCGCACGAAAAATCCCAGTGTAAGCCACCGATTTCACTTCCATTGCCAATTAACATCAAGTTGACAAATCGGTTTTTGTTGCATTTCGAACTGAATAAGCAATGTCAATGCGAAACCATGCGCGTCGTTTATATGCATGTGCGTATACAAAGACAAAGATCGCCCGTATATAGCCTTAACATACTGTATGGTGCAAGTGCTGTTAGCGAGCACCTATAAAAGGCCGG
Organism: Lethenteron reissneri; assembly: GCF_015708825.2. Taxonomy (NCBI): domain Eukaryota; kingdom Metazoa; phylum Chordata; class Hyperoartia; order Petromyzontiformes; family Petromyzontidae; genus Lethenteron; species Lethenteron reissneri. The sequence continues at coordinate 3,426,999 of NC_083833.1, read as the reverse complement.
CACGGCACACGAGGGGGCGGGTGACCAACACCACACCCGGTTGCCTTTGTCTCCCTAGTGGCGATGTTTACACACCGCACCGGGTACTCATTTGAGGCCGAGTCGACCTAGGGGAGGCCCAGGACCGGTTCAGATAATCGTCACCAGCGTTGGCCGTGAGCGGGAATTGAACCCGGGTCACCAGGTTCATAGCGCAGCGCGCTAACCGCTACACTACCGCTCCCCACGTATACACGCATACGTATACACGCATACATATACACGCGCGCACAATTCACACGAGATGCCTCCGTCGTGCAGCGAGACAATTGAATAATGTATAACGACTGTCACGCGTGCCAGACCAAAGAAAAAACATGAGCACGTGTAGCAAGCCCCTTGCATTGCGGGCAGGGCACCGCTGTTTAATTATACACACGCACCGCTCCTGTGTGCTGTCGAGTAGCCAGTTTAACTTGGCCACCTTTGTTGACGAGCTACGTCGAAAACAACAACAACAACACACTTCGGCGAGAACTGAAATCAAATGCCCTCGCGGCTTCGAGCGAGAGGTGAACGACCTCCGTGTTTCGGCGAGAGGGGGAAAACATTTGAATGACTGCGCCGTTTGAAATGCAAATGCGGGAGGCGACGGGGTCAAATTTCGCCTCGGGGCGGGTTGTGTGGCGAAGCAATTGCTAAAAGGCTCCTCGCAACAATTCTAAAGGGACCACGGCTCTGAGCAATGGGAGTGGAACAACAGTTTGTGTTCCCTCCTCCTCCTCCGTACGTGGTGGTGTGGAGCATCGGGCTCGCGATCTGTGGACGAGACCTCGAGTCGCGCATCGTACGGTGGAGGTGGAGGGAGGGGGGCTGGGTCTTGGGGAGGAGAGACATTTTCACAGCACTAGCAGTAAATTACTTGGAGGTGTGCATCGTTCACAAAATCTAATTTTCAACCATTGGGTAAGTGTCTCTCCCACTGCCCCCCGCCCCCCCTGGATCCAGTGGTAGAAGATGAAGATGATGAAGGAGTATAAGAAGTGAGCGGAGCGGGCCGTCTCGTTATTTAGAAGGCGGGATGCTTCGTCAAGTAAAATGTGATTATCTATTTGCCGCGGTAATGTGTTTTCAGCTTTGAGTGTACGAAGAAGATGTCCCAGTCTCCCGAAGACAGCGGAAGGGATGTGTCAGTGTTCGGTGTCGAGGGAGGGCTGTGTTAGTGTTAGGAGTGTATGGGGGTAGAGCATTGTTAGTTGTAGTGGTTGAGGTCGTACTGTGTTGGTGTTATGAGTAGAGAGAGGGCTGCATTAGTGGTAGGGGTAGAGTAAAGTTCTGTATTCTAGCCTCTCTTCTGCCCATTGACATGCAATTTTAAAACACTGGCATATAGGTGGCATTGTTGTCAGGCAGTAACAGTAATTACTTTTTCTGATCTGCCTGTTTATAATTTTAGCATCCTTCCCTTGTGTGTGTGTAGGTGGGGGAGGGGTATTTTTCAGGCATCCTGGTTTGCTCCCAAATGCAAAACAAAATTGGGAATCCAAGCAGGGCTATCCTCGCGATGAGCCTTGAGGCTGTTCATCGTAAATGAAGGATTTGTTATAATATATTTTTTGATATCAGTCAGCAGGAAAACGCAAGCCCATCATCGCAATAGGACCAATAAAAAGCACCACTTTTTTGTAATTCAACAGTCGATATTCTGTAGAAAACGGAACCCTGCCACACGAATGTGGAATTGTCCACCACTGGATCGAGTCTGCGAATGTAAATGAGCAGATATAACGCTTCGCGTTTTTTTAAAGGCATTCAACATTGTTTTACCTTTTTAATACACGTCACATATAAATGCTGCTTGTGTAGAAAATCTCGTGGGAAATTAACAGTTATTATCATGAGCCGTGGTCAATCTACTGCTGGATGAAGGTTTCCCCAAAGCTGCCGCCACCTCTCACGATCCTGCGATGTGACAATCTACTTGGGCACCTGCACACGAACTGATTTCGCCGGTGGATGCACTCTCGCTTGGCCGAGGCCTTGCGTGTTGCTGCTTTGTTTTTATTAATATTATTGTCATTGCTGACCACCAAACGACAAAGCGTGACACAGCGTGACACAGCGTGTCGTTCCGTGTTGTTTTTGTTTCAGATGAAGCCTACGCGTTGGCCCTTGATGAGGCTAATGGCAAGACGAACACTGTATCGGGCGAAAAAAAAATGCTTGATAATGGTCATTATTTCTAGGCGAGGCTGTGCAGGTAAACAGCAGAGGGTTTTATTCCCTGCGGAACCCATCAAGACAGCACTACATCCCGACCACACAGCGGACCCCCCATTGGGAATAACAGCTGTAGCACCAGCGATGTGTATGCAGATATTCATTTGAGAGGACCTGTTTAATGCACTCTGAGAATGAGATTTTAATAAAGATATTCAGGGTTATTGTATGCAAACGCCGTTGTTATTATTAACTGTATTTGCATTCATCAGCGGAGAGAAGTCGATCACATTGGCTCAAATTTATTTTGATGGTTCCCTCCAACAAGCCGGGCCACAATGCCATTCTGCAGGAACTGCTGATGGTTTTTATTTATTGCATAACGCAACAGAAGCATTGCTCTTTTTTACATATTCTCGTGCCTTGCTTGAAACTTTCGGGATTCCAGCCTGCGCTATTGTTTGTGTAACGATGGGCTTTTTTGGTCATCGGTAACAGATTTAATTTTCATCTTCTTGGTTTTTTCGGTAACGTCACAAGGCTGCTTGTGTTGTGGCCGAAACGTCGTGAGAATTGTATTTTATTATGTTTTATTTTTTATTATTTTATTATTTCCCTTCTACGTGACTTTACCGAAAGAACCAAGAATACGAATCCCCGCAGTCACGAAAGCTTTAAATCGAGATTTAATTTTGCGGACAGCGACAAGTGAAACAAGTATAACCCGTAAAAACAAAGTTTTTCACTATAAATCCTTTATATGCTTGGCGGCTAGAGTCCTCTCGTCCTCTGGCTTGAGATGGCTGCCACCTATGGGTCAGACGATTGTCTGGCAGCATTAAACAATTGGTAATTAAATATTTAAACATTTTTCCCTAAACAGTGTAAAATTTTGGAAAAAAAATTTCACGAAAATTAATTGTCACGCACAACGAGTCTGTGTGCAAAATGTCAGCTCGATTGGATCACGGCAAGTGGGTTAAGAAACGACCGAAAGATTTGCACGGTCGTAAGCACGCAAGCAAGCAAGCGAACTTAATATAAAGGATTTAAAAAGAGCAACAGAATGCCATGCAATCATCTGACCCATAGGTGGCAGCCATCTCAAGCCAGAGGACGAGAGGACTCTAGCCGCCACGCATATAAAGGATTTATAGTGAAAAACTTTGTTTTTACGGGTTATACTTTTCACGTACTACAAATTCACGAGCCTCAGCCAAGAAAGCCTCAGTAAGCCTCAAGGATATGTTCAAGAGGGGCGTGCTAGTCATTGAGCATTTGACGTCCTGCGGGAGAGAAAACCGCAGAGCTTGGAGAAATCCCACGACTCGTACGGAGGGGGGAGGGGGTAACACTCAGCAATGCCACCTCACAGCCCCACACACCGACAACACCATGCAAGCCCTGGTGCTCTTTCATGCAAGTCCCCCAATGCTTAATGCCGCAAACCTTCTGAAAACAGAACTGGCAAAATTGGTACATCTTCTTGGTTCTTTCGGTAAAGTCACGTAGAGAGGAAATAATAAAATAATAAAAATAAAACATAATAAAATAATTCTCACGACGTTTCAGACGCTGTCTTTTAGACGCTGTCTTTCCGACAGACCTGTTCTTCACCTGAGGACTGCTGCTTGCGTTGTGGCCGAAACGTCGTGAGAATTATTTTATTATGTTTTATTTTTATTGTTATTTTATTATTTCCCTTCTACGTGACTTTACCGAAAGAACCAAGAAGATGAATCCCTGCAGTCACGAAAGCTTTAAATCGAAAAGATTGGTACATTTACGGTAAGGTGGTTTCTCAGTGTGTTTCCCTCGTAAATTTCATCCCTTACATGAAAAAAAACGTTCTTTATAATTTTACGAACTCTTTAATTTAAAAACTCCATGTAATGCGCATTGAAGCGGTGTGTAAATCCACACATCACGCTTCATGGTGATGTACAGCATTATATGCTGCCTCAAAGTGGGTCGCGGAGCTGAACATAACCGCTAGAATAAATGACCTCATAGGTGCACGCAAGAGGATGCTGATAATTCATTGGCAGGATAGGGAATGCAAGTTGTACATTTGGATTGTAACATGGCAATGAAAAGTGTTGTAGATGTCGTCAGTAAGAGGAAGTTGTGGTGGGTGGGAGACGTGTGCAGGGTGGAGGAGAGCATGGCATACTGGTTAATATTTGAAACGGTCCTGGGCCACAACATTCACCAAAATGCACACTGACCAGCGTGGTGAAGATGGCGAATCTTCATCGTGGGGATTGAATTGACGCCCAGAGGTCAGTGGCAATGGGGGAGGCAGATCTTCGTTGTTGGGTGTCCATGTGCAACAGCGAATGAGTATAACAGAGGAAAGGAAGCAATGGCGATGTGTAGTTGCACAAACAGCATTGACCATGGTGACCTCCGGAACTTCACATCGGATGGTTGCGGGCAATAAAATAAACGAAGAAGCAGGCGAGAGGGTATCTAATTTACTTAAATCAAATAACGTTGAATAATTCCCGACCAATGTGTTTGGGGTTTGCCTTGCTGATTAAGTTCAAACCAGTCTCGAAATTTGTCTTCTTATATTTTTGGCGTAAAAAATATATATATACTAGGTGTTGTAAAAAGATGGACCCAATTTCAAAGCAGTATACATTGAAATTGGGTCCATCTTTTTAAAACACCTTGTAGATAAATTCTGCAATGCATAACTTTGAAAAACTCAACTATTGAGGCTTAAACATCAAATTCATACATATCTTCTTTGAATTTTCAATTTAGGGACAATTAGCAACCTGGGTGGACCCATCCAGTAAGTGACCCTCCATTTATATTCACCAAGTCTATATGATAATTATATGTGAGGTTACACAGATCCGTTCATTATGAATATTTCTTATTAAGTTGTCTCAATATTTATTTCAATTAGCCAAATATTGTTTTTAATATTCTGTGTATACTTTAATAAGTCATGAGTTGAAGTGGCTAAAGTGATTTTTTGTCATTGCAAATTAGGAGTGCGTTAATCCATACCCTGCTAATCCTGGCTGAAGCTTAATTTAAACTTAATCTGAAAGCAGATAATAGCTATGCGTCACTGGGACCCCCCCAAAAAAAATCGTATTTCACGATTACACAACACAGCCCTCTATATAGATACTCACGTGGTAATGTTGCTAAATGTACAAAGGCGGTGGGTTGGAGTGAAAATTTACACAAATAATTATCAGTATATGAAGCTGTTAAGACGGCGGCAGCGTTGTTCATTGTTTCAGTCCGAACAAAGCCCAAATCCTTCTTCTTTTGTACCAATAATATCGAGCATCAATTGGTGGTTGGTTGGCCACTCGCTGAATTGTGTCATCCCGCGGATTGTTTCATGCCGGGCGGAGCGAGTCGCCAATGTGTACCATTGTCTGGTCTGGCTTGGTGACCACATTCGAAAACAGGATGATCCTTGATTTCCCATCTGGGCACGCGGTGTCCACATCTTCCATGGCCTCACCGCTTCACCGCGCTAGCACGGTCCGTCGCCTCCATGGGAGGCTGAAACCGATTGATTTTAATTGATTGTAATCAGAACACAATTCCAGATTCAATGAAGAATGGAGCAAGTCTCGCACAAACACAAGAGGCCTGCGTAGCCTTATGGACATGTTGTTGTTGTTGCAATTTCAGTTAGCGAGCAAACTATTCAGGCCGGAATTGCACACAGGGGGAGTGGTGTAGCCAGAACCAAGGCCAGCCACCTGTCCGAATTGGCAATTTTGATTTAAAGCTTTCGTGACTGCAGGGATTAATGTTCTTGGTTCTTTCGGTAAAGTCACGTAGAAGGGAAGTAATAAAATAATAAAAATAAAACATAATAAAATTATTATCACGACGTTTCGGCCACAACGCAAGCAGCCGTCCTCAGGTGAAAACCAGGTCCGTCGAGGCGACAGAGTCTGTCGCCTCGTGACTTTACCGAAAGAACCAAGAAGACGAATTGGCAATGTTTACAAACGACACCAGGTACTAATTTCAGGGATCATTTGGCCACATAAAGACCCAGGATGGGTTTAAATACCAGGTGCCCATATGATGTCCATAGCTAGGGATCTAACCCAGGTGACCACGATCGCAGCACAGTGTGCCAGACGCTGTGTGATTGCTCTCAAATACACACACACATACACACATCTACCAAATGGGCATTCATGCGTTATGCAGTTCCTTGCAGAAGAGTGCTTAAAAATCATATCGTCAAGACTGTTGACCTGGGTGCACGCCTCTAGATAGACACGTGGAAATTCTATTTTTTGCCCGACTCACCGAGGAATTGAGTGCAGATAATGAGACAGGAGGTTTTGTTCTTTTAGGATAATTAATGTCGATATCTCATTTGCAGTTTGATACTCGCTCACAGCCACCCTCTTATGCCATCGATCCACTTAAAATAACGATGCTTCATTCGCCCCCGGCCAGGTGTTAAACTCATGACTTTAAGGTTGTCGACCAAGTGCTCTGCTATCGTGCTACATAGCTGAATCGATTGCACTCGAAGTACAACTGGACAGGCGTTAGGGTCGAGATCGAGACCCACGACCTCCTGCATACCAGGCGAGGCAGATAACATCTCGTCGCAGGCGCACTGGTGTCTTGTACAATATGTCGAGGGCAACGTCGCATATCCCACTCACAACGAACACAGCTTCAAACGCGTGCCCACTGTTTCCGTACCATCTCTTTAGTCGTCCTAATACAGTTTATATTCTTGGTTCTTTCGGTAAAGTCACGTAGAAGGGAAATTGTATTTTAATTTAAAATTTTATTTTATTTTTATTTTAATTTCATTTTAGTATTATTATTATTTTACTTATTTTATTATGTTAATTTTAATTATTTTATTATTTCCCTTCTCCGTGACTTTACCGAAAGAACCAAGAATATGAATCCCTGCAGTCACGAAAGAAGCTTTAAATCGAAACGTAATACAATTGTAAAGTTCACAAATTTCGCCAAACGGACGAATCGCCGTTCTCTCGCGAAACTCGGAGGCGCCGAGTGCGGCCTCATCCCTCCCCGAGAGTCACTCTGGACGAGCGAGTCGCCTCCAGCTGGTTCCTGAAGTTTCAACCCTTTCGCACGCGGAGCGAGGGAGTACCAGGTGATCGGAGTAGCCACGGAGAAAGGCAGCTCGATGTTTCGGTTTCATTTATTAGGTATAGTCCTTGTGAGCCATGCGGCTCTTGACTCGGGTGCAACCGCAACAAAACAAAAACATGAACAAGAAACGTCTTAAAGTGACTACACGCAACAGAAAAATCCTGGAAAAAAACAGCAAAGACTTCCAGAAAAAAACACACCGCATTTCAACGATGTATTAATGCGTATGGTATTTTTTGTCTTACCTGTACCATGTTTTTTTTTTCATGTACCGTCGTTCATACATTATTGCATCTTTTGTATCATCTTGTCGGTATTATACGCTGTCTGTCTGTCTGCCCGTGCTGCGGAGAGGGGACGTGGGAGGATGTGTGGGCATGGGGTGGGGTGCTTTGCTGGGGGTCGGCCACTGAACGTCACGGTGGGGAGAGTTTGCCCGGTTTCCAGCTCGCGAACAGGAGTGACGTTTCTCTCCTTTGCTACCGTTCTGAAATTACAGCGGCGAGCTCGGCACGTCACCGTGCCGTGGGGGCACCGCTTGCAAGGCACTTGGCGTGAGGGGCAGAGATGTCCTCGCAAATGATACCCAGGGCGTCAGGGCAGTGGCATGCCGAGGTGGCACTTGGGGGGATTGAGTTATTCTCCCTTAAAATACCCACCGAACAAGCTTGCATTTTTACGGAAACCCAGGAATAAAATAGTTGGGTGCGTTTTGTTGATTTCCGCAGTGTAATGAAACGTTACATTTTAATCAAACGCCATCGTGATGTTGCATTATAGTTTTCAAAGCTTAATTTACTGCCGTGTTTACTCTTATAAATATGACATCAATGGAAAATCAAAGATCTAAAGTTGGATACAAATTAATAATAAGTTTAAACAAAAACGAGCACAATTAGAGAAGCGATCCCGCCTGGTAAATAATTTGTATATTTATAGAATTGCATCGTTCATAAAATAATGAACCCAAATTAATTATATGGAAATTATCCAGACTTGTGTGGAAGACACACACACACACACACGCACGAGAAATGCAATTAGGTTGCAAGCTTACTATATATCACGGAGGTTCTTCCACCGGCAGTGATGCGAGCAAGCAGTTACAGGGATGCACCTTTACCATTAGCGCCAACAAATGTAAAGTATGCAAAAATGGATATCTGTTACATATTCTTAGGTTTTTTCGGTAAAGTCACGTAGGTAAAACATCAAAATTAATAAAAAAATAAAATAAAGATCACGACGTTTCGGAGGCAACACAAGTCTCCGTCATCAGGTGGGACCGTCACAGCCAGATTAGCTGCATCAAGTGAGGTAATGATTCAAGATGTAATCCCTTAAAAGCGAGTTGAGGGGGGAGGAGAGGGGGGGAGCTCATCAGAATGTGGTAGCCAATGAATGCCAATGAATGGAACGTATCGGGAGGGAGGGGGAGGTTGTCAGATGCGCATCTCTATCAAACGAAGGAACCTCACGCAGCAACAGACTGTAGTCACAAACACACACTTAGCGAGCCCTTATTCAATGCGATATAGCACGTGTGATCGGGTGATGCAAGCCTCCATTGTGCATAGCCAGCCACGTTTGTTCCCAACACGCAGATTCGGAGATGCTGCTGCGTCGTTTACGAACGCAAGGGCCGAGTCGACCTAGGGGAAGTCCACAGCAGTCTCAGGTGTTGCGCATCACAGCCAGGAATCGAACCTCGATCACAAGAATTCTATTAATCGGACTCATAGAACGCCGCTCTTCACTCACTTAATGCGGAAAGGCAATGCAAAAATGTGGTGGAGGCGAGGTGGAGGGGGGATAACCCCCCACATTTGTGAAAGAATGAAAGAACTGAGCTTCTGGCCATCAGGCCTTGATGGTCAATATTTCCCATTCCGTATCAAGTGGTAGCTTGACCGCAGGGGTTTGGTTTTGACTTTGCACTTGACAAGATAATCTTCCTTACACTCTTTCACTTGCCTCACATCTTCATCACTTGTACCGAGTGCCGGGGTCCACGAGGCAGTCCCGGGCCCATGAGGCTGGCTCTGGGGACATCGTCTGGGTTCTTCAACCTTGACCTTGGCTCCGGCGCCATGACCTTGTTCCCAGCATTTGGTTTAGCGACACACTGGCCCTGACGCTGGCCTTAGCCAATGGGATCTGGCCTTGACTGGCCCAGACAATGTTTTCAGCCTTGTAGGTCTGGCATTGACTGGCCCTGACACTAACCTCAGCCTAGGGGATCTGGGCTTGACTGGCCCTGACACTGACCTCAGCCTAAGGGATCGGGACTTGACTGACCCTGACACTGACCTCAGTCAAGGGGATCAGGTCTTGACTGGCCCTGACAGTCAAGGCCCTGACACTGACCTCAGCCTAGGGGATCTGGCCTTGACTGGCCCTGACACTGACCTCAGCCTAGGGGATCTGGCGTTGACTGGCCCTGACACTGACCTCAGCCTATGGGATCTGGGCTTGACTGGCCCTGACACTGACCTCAGCCTATGGGATCTGGCCTTGACTGGCCCTGACACTGACCTCAGCCTAAGGGATCTGGATTGACTGGCCCTGACACTGACCTCAGCCTATGGGATCTGGCCTTGACTTGCCCTGACACTGACCTCAGCCTAGGGGATCTGGCCTTGACTGGCCCTGACACTGACCTCAACCTAGAGGATCTGGGCTTGACTGGCCCTGACACTGACCTCAGTCAAGGGGATCAGGTCTTGACTGGCCCTGACAGTCAAGGCCCTGACACTGACCTCAGCCTATGGGATCTGGGCTTGACTGGCCGTGACACTGATCTCAGCCTATGGGATCTGGCCTTGACTGGCCCTGACACTGACCTCAGCCTATGGGATCTGGTCTTGACTGGCCCTGACACTGACCTCAGCCTATGGGATCTGGCCTTGACTGGCCCTGACACTGACCTCAGCCTAGGGGATCTGGCCTTGACTGGCCCTGACACTGACCTCAGCCTATGGGATCTGGCCTTGACTGGCCCTGACACTGACCTCAGCCTAGGGGATCTGGGCTTGACTGGCACTGACACTGACCTCAGCCTAGGGGATTTGGCATTGACTGGCCCTGAAACTGACCTCAGCCTAGGGGATCTGGGCTTGACTAGCCTTGGCACTGGCCTCGACTTGAGAGAGCTCCTGGCCTTGGCCACACCTTGATGTTATGGGTAGGTGGTCACCCGCCCTCGTTTCCGCAGGGTCATCCTCTTTTTGAGGCAGTCATCCAGGGAAATTTGATAAGTCTTCTCTGGATATGAAGAAAATTCCCATTTTTTGTCAGTTTTAAAATGTCGCTTCACTCAAGATAAATAATTTAAATATCGTTCTCCCCTCTTCTGGCATTGTGATACAATCGTCTTCATCCCGTGATAGTCTTGGGCTTTGTTGTACCTGAGAGACTTGATTCACGTCTATTTCCACATCCTCCCTTACTCCACACGCACCCTCTGCTTGCCTCTCCCTCCTGCAGCAATATCGATCGGTCTGTGTCTTCATTAGCAAATAAGCCAAAAAGTCAAAATGACCCGCTGATAAAATGACGCACGGGATCACGCTCATCTCTCCATTGGCTTCCTCGAGCCAGTGGTGGAAATGTAAATGCCGAGAGTGAATTTCACGATCGCTCATTTCATCATGAGTGCCGAGCCGCAGGGTTACCATTTTTCATGATACAATACGATATAAAATGTACACCTATGCCAATTATCGTGATATCCCTTTCCTATAACTTTTGAAATCGTATTTCACATGTCTATTGGATTGTTTATGTGATTTTTATTTTGCACTTCTATTCCAAATACTGATGACAAATAAGTGATACTGATGTTCAATAAACATATGCAGGAATAAAGTATTTCAAATCGTTCTAACTTATAACGTTTATAATGCACATGCTGTCAGTTACACCAAATACATACATTAATGAGTTGTATAAGGGCACCACGGGGTGACCAGCCCCTCCCCACCAAGCCCCACCCAGCCCTACCCTCCCTATCCAGCCCTGTCCCACCCTACCCTCCCCTCTCCACCCAGCCCCACCCCTCCCATTTTTGGATGCACGACGGACGGACGGATACAATAATCCCCTGTGGGCTGGTGTAACCAGGAGGTTCCTACCAGTAATATTTTTTAAAATTAAATTTGCATGCAAATAAGCGTCAGTTCATCGATTAAAATATGTCTTCGGCTCACGGCACAAGCATCCCATAATTTGCGTGAGAATGAATGTGTTTTCGTCAAGGGTGTTATTTGACTATACTTCACCATGCTGGTCACTGTAGGTTGCTGGAAGGTGGTACAACAATGGATACATTCTCAGAATGTGCATATTAGTTTAGGTCAGTGGTTCTTAACCTTCAATGCAGCCTGCACCCGTTTAGTTCTCATTCGTTAAACATTTTTTTTATAATGTGAATAAATACAAAGGGTTTGATGAAACAGAGTAGTTGTGCTTACATGCCCGTGCATAATTTGTATTTCGATTATTTACCTCCTAAAGAAACATCTGGCATGTCTGGCACCCCCAGAAAGTGCATCTGGCGCCTTCAGGGGTGCCTACACCCCAGGTTAAAAACCACTGGTTTAGGATAATCAAGTGAATATGTAAATAATCAGTTTAACACGTAGGCTTTCGCGACCAATATGATTCATGATCAACGTTTTTTGGTTAAGATCGCGTTATTTATAAATGTGTCGTAACCCTCCACCACCCGACACGGCCAATCAGTAAAAAAGTGTCACGTTGACAAAAGACAAATTAGTTCACTGCTTTAGCCCACCGGTGTGTTGAAGCGCGAAACCACAACATTTACAATTTGAGTACGACGTTTCGCTGGCAATTGCATCCAGCATCATCGGGCAATTCGCCAGAATGGTGAGGCTCTGCTGTGTCTCCCGTTACATAAATAACGACATATATTGATTCTTGAATTGTAACCTCATAAAAAAATGTGAGCATGTAGTGAATTGCTAGGGTGAATCATTACATGGCTTTAATTGTATATATAGACGACAAACATATCACTGCTTTAACTTTAACAAGCTGTTAGGGGCAAGTGTTGTTAGCGAGCGCCTATTGGAGGCCAGAACAGCGTACAACAGCACCACGCCTTGTCGTCTTTGTCTCCTGGATGCTGTAGTTTACACGCAGCACCATTTACTCATTCTTAAGGCTGCGTCGACCTAGAGGAGGCCCAGGACTGGTTTAGATATTCGCCACCGATGTTGGCCGTGAGCGGGATTTTGAAATCGGGTTGCATGGTGCACTCTCGCTACCCACTAATTAAAATATATTTTATGTACACAGACACACCTAAACATATACAATAATATAAATGCAATAACTAGCGTTGCTAAGTGTTGCAGTTTCTGTTATAACAAATCTGCAAATGTCTAAAGGTAAAATCAGAAATAACCGTTCGTCTTTTACCACCATTAAGTACGGGTTCCAGCTGTCAATCTCACTCGAGCATTCAATTTCACATTTACCAAGAAGCCATACTTACCATGAAACTAAAGGACCTTATCACTTGTCAGAAATGACATTCGCATATATACCTGATAATGGAAAATAAGAGTGGCATGGCTGTTGTACAATTTATATCATTTTCAGGGCGTGCCTTTCTATTGGGTATATGTTAAGAAGTGCCTACAATCTGGAGGGAAATGTATTTATCTCCGTCGATGGCAGAAGAGTTGGCCTAAGTGCCGATACACACCGGTGTAAATCCGTCACTTAAAATATCGAGACAGATGCTATTCTATTCTGTATGTATAAAGCGCCTTTCACCAAGGCGCTTATGACGATATCTTCTGGCAGATCAAATACCAAGGTGGCAAATTTGATCATCATCAACAATGCCATAATCATCATCATCATCATAAATCATCAAACCTGCTTGTTTGTCAGTTTTCACATTCTCTTTCTTCTCCCTGGTGTTTCTCCCACTCACGTGGGTGGGCTCTGCCTTCCTGGTCCTCTTTCTCTCTCCACTCATCCCTCCCACTGGCCATCATCTCCACGTCTGCTCTACTGAAATTCACGTCCCTGCTCACCACTTAACGCCAACTCTGTCTGGGACCGCCTCTCGGCCTCCTTCTTGGCGCTTCCCCTGTGAGTTTCCTCCCCTCTTGTTAAATGATTCTAGCCAACTGAGCCGACTTTCAACTTTTTGCCATCAAGGAGCATGAACTGTTACGCGAACTCTGGTCATCCTCGCAATGGCATTTGGCTAAGCCATCGAACAAAGAGGGTCACCGCATCGAGCGCTTTCGGAAGCGCTTCTGCGGCCGTCTGGAACGCTCTTCCTTCCGATATTAGGAAGCCACCGGAGCTATGCACTTTTGAATATAGATCGAAAACGAATTTCTTCAGAACTGCTTGTTTGTGTTTAGTTTGTTTTCCTTCCCATGCACCTCCGATTCGCAGGGTTGGCTATGTAGGTGTGAAAGAAGTTCAACATACATAATATGTTTACCGGGCTGCTGCATGTGAGTAAAATGTGTTCTCAAGTTCAACAAGTTGATGGTCTCAGCCTGGTCACAAATGACGGCAGATGAATGTTTCTTCTGCATTTCGTTTAGATACATTCCATCTCACTGCGAATCCCCACGAAGAATATCCCATTCACCATCACGCAACGAACTTTACTGTCATTTGCAGAGCGTGGTCACGAAATCACTTGAAGGCATCTCAGAGCGAGCTCTTGTGATATCCGCTTCTGTGGGATGCTCTCGAACGCAAAGGGGTTGGACTGCACAAAGTGAGAGAGATCTGAATGGATCCATTATCTCGCTGCAACGATGCTGACAAGACAATTGGGATAAATTCAGGTTGGGGGAAAGGTACAATCCCCCCCCCCCCACCCCGAAAAGATGATGGCTAAGCCTCGTTGCTAGAGTTTAGGTGAGCGCGTTACACAATCTGCACGTAGCTTAATGAAAGCGTTGTCCAAGGGCGTTTGTGGACCAGAGCCAGGTAGCAATTTGGGGAGGGGGGGGGGCAGGTGTGATCACTAAGCTCGATTCAATTTGTGAGAAGTGGAGTTCGGCCAAAAGAATGAGCGAGCAAACGCGCCGTGACTGATTGGACTAACGCGCTCAGCTCAGAGCACAAACAGTGGGCAGCGAAGCGAACAGATCAGGTCTCACATTATCATTAAGTGCCGGGATCTTGTTTTGATTGTGAGCTTTAAAAGGGAGGCTTCTGGGCCGCTAATGCATCACACGTTCTAACATCGGCCGACCGTAGCGGATAGCCTCCAAAACACGAGCGGGCTTCCAGTCCACGCAAAGCAGACCCATTGCGCTTGATTCAAATGCGAGATAGACCGACTTTAACATCAATGGGATACTTTCTTGTTTTTATATTTTGTATTGCTTTTATTGCTATTAAATCAGTTCTCAGAATGTGCACTTTGAATGCAGTTCTATGTCCATTAACGAGGTGCAGTTAGACTATTTAAGAAAATGTTTATTTTATTTAACGGATTCACCATTAACCCTTGCTCACTGCTTCAGTGTTCTTGTTTAATACTTTATAAAACATTAAGACCCCTCTGTGCGCTTCTACCTCGACGTAAACAGCGCATTAAAGTTAACCACATTCACCGCTCGCTCGCTCTCTCTTTACGATGGCGAGCAGTCAAAAGTCACCGAGTTTCCCATCACTCGCGCGGGCCACTTTACACGAACGAACGCCGCCCTCCTCGCAAATGCTGTCGACATGCGCACGCGAAATGGATATGGGGCCGTCCATAAATGACGTCACGCACCT
Source organism: Lethenteron reissneri (assembly GCF_015708825.2). NCBI lineage: Eukaryota > Metazoa > Chordata > Hyperoartia > Petromyzontiformes > Petromyzontidae > Lethenteron > Lethenteron reissneri. The sequence goes on along the minus strand of NC_083833.1, from coordinate 3,411,870 downwards.
AGGGGGGGGGGTCAGACATTTGTGACGATGGGGGTGGGGGTTTGAGAAATGTCACGTCACGTAAAAATGCGCAACTTTAAAAAATATAGACAACACGTTCTACTTAATAAAATATACTTTTTAATAAATGTTTTCTCCTACAACATCAGAGTGCAGCGCCACATTAAATACGCACTACAATGACAATAGTTTAAAGCGATTTGAAGCATGTTTTATATTTTTTTTGGAGGGGGGCAGATACGAAGGGGTCAAAAATGGTCAAAATCGCGTGACTTTACCGAAAGAACCAAGAATATGAATCCCTGCAGCCACGAAAGCTTTAAATCGAAACACAGAGGGCATGTTTTGGGAATTGACGCCAGTCTAGACAACAATGCAGAGTACAATGATTACCATGGTATTTGTTTTCTTTATGATAAGTGGCTGTTAGTGGGAAACGTTTTTCGTGGGGTGACGCTGAAAAAGGGACATTTATCCATGCTTCTTTGCACACGTTTCAAACTTTGCTCTCCGTGTCCTCGCTTCTGATCCATGCACATTGTGAGTTATCGCACAGAATTAAAACGTCCTTCTGTAGGTAAATCCGGTATACTGCTTTTCGTTTTCGAATTCAGTTTTTCTCCATCCTCTTGTTCACCTGTTTATTTCATAATTTGTATTCCTCCCTACCTTCAATAACTGCCTCAGATAATTCGAGATTTGAAGCTTTCGTGACTGCAAGGATTCATACTCTTAGGGTTTTTTCGGTAAAGTCACGTAGGTAAAAAATAAAAAAATAATATAAATAATAATAGAAATAAAATAAAAATCACGACGTTTCGGAGGCAACACAAGTATCCGTCATCAGGTGGAGACAGTAAATCTAGCTGTGACGGTCCCACCTGATGACGGAGACTTGTATTGCCTCCGAAACGTCGTGATTTATTATTTTATTTCTATTATTATTTATATTATTTATTATTATTTATTTTCTCCCCTCGTGACTTTACCGAAAAAACCTAAGAGTATGTCCCAGATAAATGTGTTCTGCTGTGTCTTATAGGAGCATCCATTCGATAATTGTATTCTCTTCCGTTTAGCAAAAAATGTTGGACGTGAATTGAGTTTAATTCATGTTTATCTTGAGCCAAACTTAGCGGTCTTCTTTCTTTTTGTTTTCACAATACAATTCTAGAGTTCATTCGCATTGGCTGTTATAATGACCGTGTTGTGAGAAACACCGAGGTGGTGAATAATTTATGTTCCCTCCGTTTTACGTACAACATTAGTTTTACAAAGAAAGCAACAGAGACATACAGAGTCGGGCAAGGAGACAACGCTCTCACCAAGGGATATTCACGGCAACATTTCGAAGGCATTTAAAACAAAAATTGCACACTTTCCGAAGCGTCCAATTTTAACACAGCTCATTATATGGGGGTTATATCTTCAACATGAGGAACCTGTGCAATGACGCTCGTAATACACGTGAAAAAAATATAACGAAGTCCATTCTGAAGGAAAAACAAGACGGTTTGAAACCGCAATTCCCTGTTCGCATCAATCAGTCCACGTCGCTCATTATGCAGAATACTCACTTCGAAACCGCCTTAAACCACATTGCAGCCACCACCACCACCACCACCGAAAATCAAGCAACGAGCATCTCCACTCATTTTTCCTCGTTAAAATTCGCTTGGCTGTCATTTATTATTTATTTTAAAACATTCATATGAACGTGTGTCCTCGTGCAGGCAAGTCAACGGACGTGAAAGGCAAAAACTCCGGTCGAGGTGTTTTATTTTTTTAAATCCTTTATATTAAGTTCACTTGCTTGCTTGCTTGCGTGCTTACGACCGTGCAAATCTTTCTGTCGTTTTTTAACCCACTTCCCGTGATCCAATCGAGCTGACATTTTGCACACAGACTCGTTGTGCGTGACAATGTATTTTCGTGAAAAATCTTTTCCAAAATTTTACACTTTTTAGGATTTTTTTTTTATATTTAATTACCAATTGCTTAATGGTGGCAGGCAATCATCTGACCCATAGGTGGCAGCCATCTCAATCCAGAGGACGAGAGGACTCTAGCCGCCACGCATATAAAGGATTTATAGTGAAAAACTTTGTTTTTACGGGTTAATTTTTTGTAGAGTGACACATCAATCGAACACGGAGCTCAAGACAAGCGGAGAGAGAGAGAGAGAGAAAGCGAGACTTAAGCTTTAATGAAGCGGTATTCGATATGTAAGCAGTGTCGTCAGCATGCAGTGTTTGTCTTGTGGTTAAAGATCTCTAATGAGTATTGGCAGCATTCTTGTGCCTTTCAATTGATGATCATATTTCAGCTGGTATATTTTCCACCCCCCCCCCCCTCTTTTCTCATTAGGAACTTGAATTATAGAGCTCTCAAACGCGTCATCTCTCATTTTGACCACGCTATTGAATTAGCATAAAAAGACTAGCACTTTCTCCGGTTAATTAGACCCAAGATTTCTTTTTAGCTAATCTAAGAGAGGGAATAATGAATATGGGTATCAATTCTCGTGTTGGGAATATTACAAGTCCCCGAGTTAATGTGCGTGATATTTTCATAAAATATTGGCTCATTTGCTAATAAGTTTATGAGCATGGAAATGACTGGGGATGGAACATTAGTAGATGCAAGCAATTATACATTCTTGTAAAGTTTGATGAAAATGTTTATATTAGTTTACATGCATAGTTGTGTTATAGTATTATATATATGTGTGTGTTGTTGATCATGGTGTGCCAGGTAATAAGCTAAACTGGTATGAGTTGAAGTATGTTCTTCTCTTCCTGGATATAAACATATTTGTTGTATATTTTTATTGTCATGATTATCACGACTGCATTTGCTCGTGAATGATTCCTTTATTATTGTTGAACAAAATCGGTCCGATTTCATGCATATACAACCGACTTATGAATAGATTTGAAGCTTTCGTGACTGCAAAGATTCATATTCTTAGGTTTTTTCGGTAAAGTCACGTAGGTAAAAACATTAAAAAGTAAAATAAAATAAAAATCACGACGTTTCGGAGGCAACGGAAGCTTGTGTTGCCTCCGAAACGTCGTGATTTTTATTTTATTTTACTTTTTAATGTTTTTACCTACGTGACTTTACCGAAACAACCTAAGAATATGACTTATGAACACTGAACAAAAACACAGGTTCACGTGAATCGTTCGTTGCTTACTTAGGGACAGTTCACAGAATCTTACTACTTGTTTTCTTGATTGTTATATGGCTTTGCAGCCATATTTTTTTCTATTTTAATTAAGTGGTTTTCACGCGTTAAGTATTTGAAAAATAACGCACCAATATTTTGGGCAAAAAAAAACACACCCCAATTTCATTCCCAGGAGCGCGGTGTGTTGCCACGAACTTAACATCCCTAGATCAGCGGTTCAATTCGATGTCCCGGCACAACGGTTTAAATAAGGGTGCCACGGTGGCGAGATGTTAACTACCTCGCCTGGTATGCAGGAGGTCGTGTATTCGATCCCGATCCTGACGATGCCTGTATATTTGCAGTTTGCAAGTCTCTCTCCCTGTGGCCACGTGGTTTATTTTTTTATTTTTCTCCGGGTCCTACGATTTTCCCCTCCACACTTAGAATCAACATAGGGTTCGAGTATTTCTCTGCTGTACATTTGCACGTGACAAACTGCTTCGTGGAGCTATCATTTGTGGCTGCCAGGTTGCTTCTGAAAAAGAGCTGTGTAGCTCAGTGGGCCTTGCATGGTAGGTCAGCGGTTCAATTCGATCTCCCAACACAACGGTTGAAACAATGGGACAATTTAGATCTTACGTTTTCGTGACTGCTACGTTCCACACTCTTTAGTTCTGTCGGTAAAGTCACGAAGGTATAAAATAAAATAAAAATAAATAAAATAAAAATATTTCTTTGGATTATTTGTATTTTATAACTACGTGACTTTACCGAAAGAACGTATGGAACAATGGGACAAGTTTCTTAAATCCCTGCTGTCTTCTATAGCGGTCTTCACGTAGACATCCGGCAGCATAAGTGTACAGCACAGTTCGTCCTTTGGCAAACAGCACAGCACGCCGTTGAGTTGACGACTTCAAATCGTATATCCCAATAGGCCACGGCAGGTGCATTCGTCGTTTAAACGAATGGAGAATAATATAAATCCTGCAAAGTGACGGCGACTCATCGCATCCAACGGTGGAACACATCATACGCTTTGTACACAGAGAGCCTGTGGGTCTCTAAGAGTTTGTTTGACACGTAGGCTTTCACGAGCAATATTGTTAATAATAAAGGTTTCTTGGGTTAGATCGCGCAAGTATAAATGTGTTTATGAATCTGTGGGTCTCTGTGCGTGAGTAGTGGTGGTGAGCGCGCTGTCGTATGAACCCCGGTGACCTGAGGTCAATTCCCACTCACGACCAACACCGTTGACGATTATTTGAACCAGTACTAGGCCTCCCCTCGGTCGACTCAGCCTCAAATGAGTACTTGATGTGACGTTTATACATTGCCATGGGAGAGACAAAGGCGGCCAGGCGTGGTCTTGACTACCCTTCCCCTCGTGTGCTGTGCTAGCCTTCATAGGTACTTGCTAAGATCACTTTCCCCAACAATCTGTTAAGGCTGCACGGTGGGTGTTTGTCTTTGTTGTGCGAGTCTCTGGGGTCCCCGTGTGAGCCTGTGGGTCTCTGTGCGAGTCTATGGGTCGCTGTTTGAACTGGCATCCACTGAGAGCATTCTCCGAGGGCACGAGTGGGAATTCACTTGTCGTGCCTGGAAGCCAGCAGCTGTATTTATGACCAAGACACGGATTTATAGTTGCTACTCAATTCATGCCCACACAAAATAAGAAATCCGTAGGCAGGTAGCGTGCGAGGCATCTTGCCAGCGTGAAATAATAGGAAAAATACCCTCGAGTGGGGCACTTTAGAGCGACATACAGTGAAAGTTATTCTGCTTGCAGTGGTGTGAGTAAGCGATTGCAGGGCTGCACCTTTATTTTTAAATTACATGGCATGCTCACATTGCGATGTTATCCTCTAGCGCACGTACAGACCTGAGCGAAAATAAATGGTACGGTGACACCGGTTAAACATTTCGAGGAGGAACGCGCAAAAAAAAACCGAAGGATTTTCACACACCATCTATTAATTTAAATCATTCCGCTTTGATGATTAACGAGGGGCCATCTGCATGGTTGCAAACCCTGGAGGGCTTCCAATGGGTATTTACATCAGAGCCCCGAGGCATGTGCAGCGAGAGAGAGAGAGGCGTGAGTTGCCAGAGACCTGTCAATTGTGACATGGGACACGGGGCCTTGAGAATTTGTTACGGATTGTTACGGTGTTTCCGAGGTGTGAGATATTAGACTACCTCCCCCCCACCCCTGCCCAATAGATGCTGAGAAATTCCACGTGGAAAAAATTGAGGTAAAATGCATAGGAATGCACACTGTTTATATATGCAAATGCATTGTAAACATCGCGTGGAAATGTGCATATAAACGAATGGGATGGGGGAATTGTAGATAACATGCCTCAATAATTAGTGTCAGAATAAATGCGTGATACGATCAGTTCGTCTGCAGGAATAAGATATTTGTGGCATTGTAGGGCTATGCGGGATGGTGACAGTATGGGGAGTCCTTCATCCAGTAGTGCATAGACCACGGCTAATGATTAAACATCTTCAAAATGAGTGTGGGTTGATGCTCACCTGTTTACAGCTCTGAGCGAGCGGTGAACATTACACGCTCATATGGTGAGAGTGAGTAATTTTCTACAGGACAGACACTGTTAATGTTCCATGAAGTGGTACTAGCTGTAATGACGCTGAGGAATGAAAGGCTGAACCTTTCCCTGATCGGGATTTCAAGGTGACGCAACAAAAAACACATCACCACCCAATGGGATGAGTGAAAACTAAACAATTATGTCAATTGCATTTTAAGAGTAAAAATGTATACCGCAGATCGGAGCCGGTGTATCTGATTATATAATTAACTGATTACTGTTCCAATTATAGGTTCAATTTCTCAACTAATCTGATAACACGGAGATGATGGGCGGGGCTTGGCGACGTCATCAGCATCATCAGCCGCATCCTGCTGGGCGTGGCTTGCTAGGGGTTTCCCGCTTTCGCGAAGAACCTCAACAAACGCAGTTCCTTACCTTGTTTTAGTCAATTGACCAACTTAATTGACTAATTGTCCCAGCTATGTGGTAGATACCATCTCAGCGAATTTTATCAAGAGGGGCATGAATCATGGTCATACGTGTCTCTTTCCATACGGGAGGAAACCAAAACACCTTGAGATAGTTCACACGGGCACTCAGTGTGTACGTACACACAGAACCGGCCCTAGACATTTGGGGGCACTAAGCAAAATTTGGTTGCAGGCCCCTTTGATGTATGATTTTTTTCACCCACTAGCTCGCAGTGACTCTAGGGGGCCCTCTGCTGGCCACGGGGCCCTTTGCAATTGCAAGGGTCGCTTAGTGGCTGGGCCGGCTCTGCGTACACACACACAGGGTAAACACACGACCACCTCCCACATGCATACACACCCCCATGCGTAATCTTGCAGCCACGTGTCAATCCACTGCCGGGACAAGGGCAATCCCCCTTGCTGCACGGCTTATTGGGGCTATTTGAACATACTTCACTGCGCCGGTCGGTGACGGTGGGAGGATGGACGCACAGAGTACAACAATGGATTTTGCTCCGATGCCTCCTGCTGCGCGTCCACTAAGCTCGGTAGCAGCCTATAACAACCTGCTGTGCATGCTGATCGCCCGTCCGAGCTCTCGATATGTTGCAGGCTCAAAGTACTTGCTTCGCTTTCGAGGTCTGAAGAGACCAGGTGCATTCCAGGTCATTTGGTTACAAGCGCGCTCGCGCGCTGACACACACACAGTTGCATGCACACACAAACACACGTTGAAAAAAAAAAGGATTTTCAAGACGATTTAAAAAATGTACCCGAGGGAGCGGGTTATATAAGTCAAGTATGCATGTTCTACAGCCCCAGGCGCTGATGTAAATGTTCCTTCGTTAATGCCAAAATACGGTGGTGCCATCTCTGGTTTTTTTTTCTTACCCCTCAGCATTAACTCGGTGTGAACCGAAAACGCTGTGTGTATGTGAAATCACACAAAAAAAAAAAACCTAATTCCTTGCCGATAGCCGTGCGGTGCCGTAGGTGCTGGTTCGTGAGCGCCTGTTAAGGACAGCGTGCGTCGCGAGAGGGAGGATGTTGCCGCACACCACGTGTGTCCCCGCCGTCTTTGTCTCTCCCAGGGCGGATGTTTATACACCGACGCGGGTTCCGCGTGAAGGCTGAGTCGAGCTAGGAGTGGTGCAAGGCAAGTTGTGATACCGCCTGCCACTTAGAGTCATACTCTGTGTTGTTGTCTTCCATAATAAAGTTTTTTTTTGGGGTTTTTGGGTTAGATCGTGTAAATATAGCACTTGTCCCAACAGTCTGTTAAGGCTATACGGGGGATCTTTGTCTTCGTACGTGTACGTACGTACGTTGAACTTCTTTCGCGCCGTACATGGACAACGTTGCCCAAGCGAAGGTGCGGTGTATTGCAGTGCAACTTGCAAAACCCGGCACTTTTAATTGTCCTCGCAGGACTAACGCATTTCACCCCAGGACAGCGAACTAAAACAAAAAAGAGGACGGTCCTGGGAAAACCGGGGACAGGTGGCAACCCTAGCCGATGCTAGAATTTCTCGGTTGTGTTTGTGCCGTCTGTGTGTGTGTGTGCCGTGTCGCTGTTTTATCTCTGCACAAGTCCGCGTACCCCCCCCCCCCAACTCACTTCCCCCCTCCATTTGGCCCTCGCGCCGTGCTATTCCCATGCTTTTGTGAAGCGCTTTCAAGATGCCGAGGCCCGTCATGTGTTAAACAGATGCAAATCCTTACGTGTTTTTTTCATCTTTCCGGCTGGGAATCAAACCTCAGGTCACTGGGCTCGGAGCGCCGTCCGTGACCCATTACGCCCCCGTCCTCCTGCGCCCGCCCCCCCACTGCCCCCACTGCCCCCCCACTGCCCCCCACGAATGTAGACCCAGCGTTGGTGCACAAACGCCGCACCCGAAATCCACAGGTGCTGCTGCGCGCAAGGCATCGTACACGGATGATGCGCGGCGATGGTTCACAGAAGGCTGTTTATTTAACAAACTCGGGAATGCTGAGAGCAGATATATTCAGCTGGGAATCGGTAAATGATGAGATCCGGCTCTCGCATGCGTTCATCACACCAGGCTCGGCGAGGGGGGAGTCAATCTCGATATTGAGTCGCTGCGAGGGTTGCTCGCTAATGAATGCAATTTACTTTTTTTGCGGTAATGAAACAAATTGAGAAATGCATTTGCACACGCACATCTAATATTGTCAGCAATTCAGCAATGAGTGTTGAGACGTTCTAATGATTAAAATCAGCCTTCACTTACCCGGATCGTCCTCGCTGAGTCTCATGACTCGTACACAGGAGGGTGGTGATTTTTACTTTTTCATGATTGAGTATGTTTTTTTGTATAACAGGGATCTGAAAGTGCCACACATACAAGAGTATAACGTCAACAACCTGTATAAATTAGGCTTGCGACCTACTTGCTACACTGCCATGTGATCCTCCAAGGCTGCCTCCATTGCTCTGAATCGAAGGCATGCAATAAAACCTTCACCTGCACACTTATTTACCCACTCGGGTTACAATTCCTCTTTGTCTTCGTGTGAAACTACTAAAGGGACCCCGCACTCTGTCACATGTTAGGGGCTTATGAGTGTTACTTAATTAGCTTGCATTGAGCGTCGACTGACCGTTGACTCCTGAAGCTCAAAAATACTAATCCTGACTGCCGTCATTGCACAACGACGGCTTTCGTTTTGTAGTGCAGACAGCTTGGAGGCGTTGTGATTCATTATCATCAACAGCCCTTGCCCAAGGGGATTGCCATTGACCCGTACGGCCTCAACTATTTAACGCTCGTGGCGATAGCTTACCAACTCGCATCGCTGGGCCAGCGGAGGACTGCCCAATCGTGTATTTACTCGGCCTCATTTTCACCATCGTGGGCAGCAATCCCGATGGCGATGGGCAGCTTCGCGGCGTCGGGAGAACAAAAAATTGGGGCGAGAGTTTGGAATTTTCGTGGAGCAGTTGCACAACGGCGCCGTGTATCGAGATGCAGCGTCTCAGAATGACTGACTTCTGACAACCAAAGAGACCTTTTTTTTATTTAAACTCGGGGACATCACTGCCCCACTCGCCCTGCTACAGAGATAAATGTTCATCAAATGACAGTCAAAGCAATGCGTTTCAAATCTCAGTGCTGGAGTATAAGACATTTTAACGTGGTGTTTTGCATTGCAGCCGTTGGAGTCTGGGCTGAAATCGTGATCTCGTCACGCTTGAGAACCGGGGTCAACCACGGGCCCCCTGCCTGGAGATTCAGACCCAGGATCTCAGATGTGCCAACTCACAGCTCCGACCTCTGAGCCACCAGGCTACCTTCTAAAGTGGTGTACAATTGTTGACCCCCATGACCTGAGACAACCTGCATTTAGTATTTAAATTCATAACTTCATGATTTCGATTTAAAGCTTTCGTGACTGCAGGGATTCATCTTCTTGGTTCTTTCGGTAAAGTCACGTAGAAGGGAAGTAATAAAATAATAAAATAAAACATAATTAAATAAAATAATATAATAAAATAATCTAATACAATAATATAATAATATAATATTATTTTAACCCTGCCTCCATTTCTCTATATATAATAAAAGCATATAATATAATAATACATTATTATATTTTTATTATTTTATTACTTTCCTTCTACGTGACTTTACCGAAAGAACCAACTTCAAGATTATAACTCAAGCAAGGTGGCGTCGGTGCCTACGTAGCAGTCAATAATAATAATGCGAGAATACAGAGCTTGTCGCTAAATAACACCTGACCAAATTAAATGTTGAAACACATGGCATAACAAATTGCAACCCAAACAAACATGGCCAGCGAGCTGTTGATAAATATTAGCTCAGCGTTGTGCCTCCCAGCTGTAACAATTAGCTTTACCATGGCCAACAAAAATGGACGTTTGGCTCGAGAAAATCCACCGTGGCGATCGTGTTATAAATTACGCTGGATCGCAGCCTGCCCGCAAACACCGTGCCATTCCAAAACAATGCATTAATTACTGCCCTGCGATACAAACGCGAGATTCGGAACCAATGGGTGGGTTACGTTTCACATTCCTATATTGGTCAACGTGGTTAAACGCTTGTGTTTAACCACACAATATATGCATACAAAAATGATGTACAACTTGGCAAAATAAATAAGTACATGTTCCTAGGGCTATTGTAATATTGTAGACGTTTATATTGCAACAACGTTGGGGGGGAATGAGTTAAGACAGGACTTATGGTGTTTGGCTGCCTAAAGGGTGTATTGCTGACCTGCTAATATTCAGATAAAAAGTTTCAAACTCACATGTAAGCCAAATTGGTTTGCAAAAATTACAAGCCGTTTTTTTTATTTTTTAGCGGTGAGGTGGGCGGCATTTTAAATGAAGAATCAAACAGGAATGTTTGTTTAATGTGCATGGCATATTGGTGTCTGTGCGACTTGGGAAGCCTCAATGAAATGTGATAGGGCTGGTCCACCCTCAACAGCTTCAGGACTAGTCAGGACCCATGCCTAGCAAACCTCCACCTATGGGGCATAAGAGCAAAGCCCCCCTTATGTGCCTGCGGGGTGGAGAAAACCATGTACCACATCCTAGAAGTCTGCCCAATCCACAAACTCAGCGGAGGCCTACTCGCCCTCAATGCAGCCGCGTAGCTTAGGTACTTTGCATTCCCTAAGTAATCAAAGGACCGCTATGATCGTGGGTTCAGCACGTGTGGAGAGATGTTTTTAGCCGAAACAAATTCTTGCCCCTTAGCAAATATGGCATCGTCTCAACCAGAAAATTGTCATTTGGTTGTACGTTTAATCTGGTTCTTGGACCCCCAGCTTTGGGAAGCTGAAAATGCAGTAAATTCCGAGACAAATGCTGATTTAATAATGCTGCTTTTCTTTCTGTTCTGGAAAATAAGAGGGAAATTTTAAAGAGATGGTGGAAGTGAATCTGCATTTGGTAATGCTGTACCGGAATGAAGTCTGAAATAATACTATGCGAGTACTTTCTGTTTTTTTATGCACTACGAGTACAAACATCAACTTTTCAAAACGATAGTTCATAGCTGTAATTGCCATCATCATCAATCATCAGCTGTGGTCAATCCACTAACAGATGAAGTCCTCCCTCCCAGTGCCGGATTATCCTAGTAGCAAAAGTAGCTACATATGCTACGGGCCCCGCACTTTCAAGGGCTCCGCGCTAAATGCTTTCAAGCTATCAATTCAGGTTCAGTATTCTGCACTTGCACTACTACTATAGTACTATACCGCCTTCAACTTTCATGAACGACTGGGTGTTTAAGGTTAGCGATTTGTCGTATTATCTGGCTGTATAGCAAATAAAAACATACAATTACTTTACTATGCAAGTAAAAAATGTGTGTTTTAATATTTACTTTTTTTTTATTTAGGGCCCCTTCATAAACACATGCTACAGTCCCCGCACTAGCTTCGTCCGGCCCTGCTCTCTCCCCGTATGCCGCTGCTACTTCTCACGATCCTGCGATTTAATAATAATCTACCCGGCGCATAATTTCAATTTCATTGCTCCATCTCTTCGGTGCGCGACCTCTCTGACCCTTCCTATTCTTTGGCCGAGACACTTCGTCATGCTGGTAGGAACCTCTTGGTTACAGAAGCCCACAGGGATTATTGTGTCCGTCGTGCAGGGAGGGGCTGAGTGGGGAGGGAGGGGCTGGGTGGGGAGGGGAGGGTGGGGAGGGGCTGGGTGGGGAGGGGAGGGTGGGGAGGGTGGGGCTGGGTGGGGAGGGGAGGGTGGGGAGGGGCTGGGTGGGGAGGATGGGGAAGGGCTGGGTGGGGAGGGTGGGGCTGGGTGGGGGGTGGGTGGGGAGGGGCTGGGTGGGGAGGGAGGGGCTGGTCTCCCCATGGTGCCGTTATAAAACTCAACGTTTAACCTACTCACGCCGGCTTGTGCCCACCCTCACAGTCGGGCATATTTGCGGAATACACCACGCCGCCTGTTGACCCTGGCCATTGACCGAGCAACCCAACGTTCCTACCAGCTCCCTCCGCAGGACAATGTGTTTTATTCTCGCCACGGTGTGTCCATCCCCCCCCCCCCCCATTTTCTTGTCTCAACAGTTCGAACGATGCTGCAGGTGTTAGTGAGCACTCATTAGGGGCTTTGTCTGGCCAGCAACTTACACCTGGCTGCCTATTTCAGAATCTTTATTTATACAGGAGGAATCCGGTCAGCTAGTAAAGGCTCAGAGATGCTCAGTAAGTTTACACACGCGTCTAGTAAGTTTGTCCCACGTGACGATGAGCGCGTAACTCACCAGGCACTCGCTAGACGGTGAGCAGACCTAGGGGGGTGGCCCAAGCAGGTTCAGAGGCTGCTGATAGTTCTACACGTTTGGGAATCGAACTCAGGATACCACCATTCTATCACCGCACTCATAAACAACGACTTTGCAAAAATCACTTTTGTCGCCCCCTATTATATTCCAAACACGACCTCGCAGTCAATTTATGAGATGGCGTCTTCCTTCGGTAATCTCGCAACGAGAAGTGTCCCACACTGCGTCAGAGAAACACCTCGGGATGAATACAACACAGAACTAGTTCTGTTACATTGGCCCGGGTATCCAAACTACAGGCACACCGTTTTCATGCGCTGCAAAGAGTGTTTGTCTCATTTTGAAGAAGCCAAAGTCAGCAAAAAAAAAACCAGAATATAATGGATCTGTTACTCAGTCAGTCGTGACTGGGCTGAGACCTATAAATCACAACACTTGAGTGTCCAGCTTAATCACAAACTGCTCAAATTTGGATTCGAACCCAGGATCTCAACGGTGCCAGCTTGGGCTTCGGACTCACGAGCCAAAAATGTATATTTACACAGAGACAAACATCTCCTGTATCTCATTTGTATCCTTACACACTACCAAGCACTGTTAGTGAGCACCTATTAATAGGTTCACCGAGGCACATGCGCTCCTGCGGATTTTGTACGCTCCTGAGTAACTGCCACTTGCTTTATTTTACGCATTTAGTGGCAACACCGATGTATTTTTAATGTGCTGGGGACTGCACAATGCATCCCAGCCTCGCAAGGCTCTTGCGCGCATATCGGGGGGCCCGCAATGTCACCGCAGCCCTTAGCGGCGACACTCACACAAGATGTGATTTAAAATAACGAGACGTAGGCATGGCCCAACTAGCAGCTAGTGGGGATTTGAACACCAATTTCTGGAACCCAATTTAAAGCAAGACTCAACTTTCTACCCATGGAACATTCTGTCTACAGCTGCCGCTTTTCAGGCACAGTCCAAAAAGAAAAAAGATATGGGAAATGAAAACATCAGTAACATTAACTGTGACATTCATCTGATACTTCGTTCAATTGTGCAGTTGTGGTCATGTGTTTGTTGCAAGGGTTCGAATGTTTAAGTTGGTGCGGTTTGGATAAATTGGGCAGTAATGTAGGTGAGTGAGTTCCCTGTGCTTGCAGATAAAAATGCAAACATTTTATTCTCCCCCCTGGGTACAAATATTGTCGGCTAGGTAAAATGTACTTCTACATTTTTAATACATAAGCGCACACATTCATACACGGATACACACATGCATAATATATAGAGATTTTTTTTTTACACACCGAAAACATTCTTGCTCAACTTTTTCGCTGAAATGTATTGATGAAAAATCATTAATGGCAGTCTCACACGCTTATAAACATGCTTATCTGAATACAAGCACTCGTACATACATACATTCATACACACAACATACATACGAGCAGTGTAAATGTGTACAGCACAGTTAGTTGATCGATCGGCAGCTGTAGTGTTGTGGGGAAAAGTGTGGGTAGTTCATACTCTTAGGTTTTTTTTCGGTAAAGTCACGAAGGTAACAATAAATAAAAATAAAAATAACAATAAAAATAATAATAGAAATTAAATTATAAACCACGACGTTTCGGAGGCAACACAAGTCTCCGTCATCAGGTGGGACCGTCTGCTAAAATGTACTTTAGCAAGTGAGGCAAAATTCCAAGAGACAAGCCCTTAAATACAAATCAAGGGGGGGGAGGGGCTTATCTGAATGTGGTAGCCAATGAATGGAACGTGTTGGGGGGGTGGGCGGGGCTAAAAGAGAACACTAGGTGCACATGTTGTTGTTTTACCCGGTGTTGGTTGACAATTCAAATACAAAAAGGAGAGTGCTGTTAAACGCTGAGGATGTCAACACTCGTTAAAGTAGAATAGTACCTGTCAAATAAGATGGTCCAAATATGTGTAGTTAAATCTTTTTTGCATGATTAATAACATTCAGACCCTGTCTTCTCGACAGACCTGTTCTTCACCTGAGGACGGCTGCTTTCGTTGTGGCCGAAACGTCGTGAGAATTATTTTATTATGTTTTATTTTTATTATTTTATTTAGTTTTATTTTACTTTAATTAATTTAATTTTTTTTTTACCTACGTGACTTTACCGAAAAACCCTAAGAATATTATTTTATTATTTCCATTCTACGTGACTTTACCGAAAGAACCAAGAAGATGAATCCCTGCAGTCACGAAAGCTTTAAATCGAAATCTTTCCAATGATTACTCAGTTTGTACCCATCATCACGGTTGAAGTTATGTCTGCGTTTGTATATCTGGATGGGTAATCGCATGCAGTCTTCCAATACGTCTATTAACCAGCGTGGAACAGGAGGCAAATGCCATATTGAGCGGCTCTCTGGAGCTCCTTCTACGGGAGGCCCTACTGCTGGCAGTGGTGCGAGCAAGCAGTTGCAAGGCTGCACCTTGCGTACCCGTGGTGCACACAAAATGCCACGTGCACAGTCGTGTACAACGTATTTTAACAGGCACACAAATCAGCAATGTTTTGCCAAATGAAGCCCGCCAATGGCAATTCCTCGCGTTCTACGCCTGATTTACGAAGCGAAAATCAAATGTGCGTATTTTTACTGACATTAGGCCATTTGTTATAAAGAAATCCGTATTTTGGGAGCCTATGACACACACCCATGGTCTGGCAGCAGCATTCTTAATGCATTGTGTCGTCTGTTTCACTTAAGGGCAAAGTGACGGCAACGCCACGTGTCAAACGGTCAACCAATGGCGCGCGCCGGTTTGCCTACGTCACGAAAGGTTTGAGCAATAAAACACAATGACACGTAACAATGTTACTCGTCTCCCGTGTGGAAGTATTTCCCTATTTAAGTTTTCTTTCATATGCCTTCATTAATTCGTCAGACGGCTTTGCGCAGTTGCTGTAGGCCAGGGAAGGGTGGATGTTTTTAAATTGTTGTTTTTATTTACTCTTTAATTGAACGCGTTCTCAAGAGTGATTTTGACACCTTTGGCATACATGGTCACACACAAGAAAGACAAAGATTCCCGCCCGCGTGCAATTTGCCACCCTGTTGGGGCACATGAAGTTAGCGAGCACCTATTAAGGGCCAGCATAGCGCAAAAGGTGGTGGTTTGGTTAGCACCACGCCTGGTACCATAACTATCCCCAGTGCTAATATTTTCATACCACAACCATGGATTTTTTTAAAAATCTAAGTTCAGATCTTTGTCCCTGCTATTAGCTGTGAGCTGGAATTAAACTCAGGTAGCCAGGCTCGTAGCACACGACAATAACTGTGACTGCACAAAGACAAAGATCCCCCATGTAACCTCTAACAGCTGGGACAAGTGCTGTAAGCAACCTATAAAAGTTGACACGGGACACGAGAGGGTGGGTGGTCAGCACCACGCCCGGTCGCCTTTGTGTCCCGAATGCTGAAGTTTATACATTGCACCAGGTTCTCATTTGAGGCTGAGTCGACCTTGCGAAGGCCCAGGATTGGTTCAGATATTCGTTGCTGTTATTGGTAGTGAGCGCGAATCAATTTCGTGTCGCCGGGTTTATAGGGCAGCACGCTAACCGCCGCACTTTCGCTCCCCACACAGAAATCATGCAACACACACTCACACATTTGGCCCAATTTACAGCAGTGGCAGAGCAAGTTCTGGCAAACTGTCTGAAGGTTTAGATATTTTGGCACTGTGTGAATATGCACGTCCTGCAATCTAGCTTTTGGTTTGTTTGTTTGTTTGGTTTCTCCCCCCCCCCCACCATACCAGGGTATATAACCCTAACCCATTCAATCAAGCAGCAAAGGAGCCTGGCTGCATTCTGCCTGACAGAAGCATCCTTAATATTTCATGGACTCGCTGGTACACCAGGCAGCAGTGTACCACCGCGTTTCAAAAGGGGCCCTGGCCTAGAATAAGATCAGGGGTGACACAGCGATGCTGACTCTGTGCCTTTGCCCGGCAACTTATTCCTGACACAACTTGCGGAGAGGGAAAGGTCAGATTCGGCTGAACTCACTAGCGAGGCTTTGGCAGCAGTCGCGTGACCTCTCTTCCCCATTTCTCTCGCTCGTTACTACCTCCGACAAACACCCCCACCCACCCACCCACCCCCCGCCTGCCCATCAAATAATACCCCTGCAAACATTTACGGCCGAATTGTGTTCGTTCTGAATCCCGTCTGGTGGTGCCATACTTAGGACATGCTGCCTCCTAGACGAAAAGTCGTAAATTAAAATGATCAGTGAAGGGGTAGACGACCAAGTCCTTCACCCGCTCCAGGGTTTGATTAATTGACGACCAATTTGTGCAAAGTCTACCAGTTGCTTAAACGAACTGAGGCTGCTGCCATAAGAATGTGGAATGTCCGTTGCTAATTTAGGGCTTCCAGAGGAGATGAGCAAAATCCACAGTGGCAACAAAGTCATTTTGACTTTACTTAGACGTCTGACTTTACAGTGCTTCTTTGTAGTGGTGCTTTGCATTTAAGACTGCCCTAATTACTCTTAATTTAACATGTGTATTGAAAAAAAAACTGTAACAATATTAGGGGCAACAATAGTGCGTGATGTAAATGTCACTAATATCCTTGCAAAATTTTACCACCAGCTCCCATCCCAATTACACGATGCATAACCAATAAATTAACGTGACATACTTCATCAGCATTAATTCTATGAAATTCCTCATTTGCTGAGATTACACTTTTTAGATATGAAATTTATTAGCAAAATTAATTTTCATTATGACAGTACTTGTAAAAAAAATTTGACCCGGTTAATGTTATACTTATGACTTTGCGTAAATTCATTGCAGTGTTATTATTTCAAAAGAATTATCGTGTCACCATTATCTGCACCTTTTTTTTTTACTTGGCGATAAAGGCGAGACGAATTAAAATGCAAAATGCCACTGAAAGGCTGCGTTAAAGTCATATTAAAATTTACAGACATTTTTTTTGTTGAAAACAAGGTCACTCGAGAATGGGAAATAGGTTGAATGATGATTCTTACGTAATTTTCATTAGCTTTGTGCTCCCAGTCTGTTAATGGCTTATTAAGCTTGTGGCTATTCGAAAGTAAGGCATCATAAGACTGGGGGTAAATGATTAGATGCAGCCTGTTTTTAGAGACATTAGCACGTACGGAAAGTACTGGGTCTGCATGTTATATCAAGCGCAAATCTGCATAATTCACATTTTAAAGAGCTCAAGGATTCACATCAAGTTCAACAGGGATGATAATTCATGGGATTCACGCAACTATCTAAAAGGATAATTATTTATCTCTAATATAAAATAAATTGAGTTAGCTCAAAATAAATATATAACATTTGTAATGAAAACTGACTACAGTGATCCCTCGTTTATCGTGGTTAATGGGGACCGGAACCCCTCGTGATAGGTGAAAATCCGCGAAGTAGGATTGGCCCCCTAGGAATTTCCGTATATGTGTGTGTGGGTACCGGAATGTTTAAAATATGTATATTTATACTTTATATATATATTTTACTTAAATCTATTTAATTATAAAACCTTAATATTATACATTCTCTCTCTCTCTCTCTCATACGATACGTATTATGGTGTTCTACACTCACCAATGGCAGCAATAGTATCTTGAGACTTGACTCCAGTAATGACGACGACGACGATGACAATGACGATGACAATGACGACGATGACAGACCTGCCTGTGCAGTTCGATGAATGTGATGATGAATGATGATGATGGTGTTACTGCACAGGTATAATGAGGCCTTTAAATCAGTTCGAAAAATCCGCGATGCACTGAGGCCGCGAAACTTGAACCGGAGGGATTACTGTAATAACAACAACAAAAACCTATATAACAGGTCAACATTATTATCAAAATATTTTTTTTGCGCGATGGCTGATGAATGTCCATCAATGCCACTTGGAGCAGAAGGGTCTCAATTAAAGGAAGCTCTGGAAAGCTCACTCTCTAATAAGTAATATAAAAATATATATTTTTATTAAACACGCTTTTATGAAATGTACTAGTAATGGGAGAACTCCACGACTCAAGGAAGTGACCCGAAGCTTGCCATAACGTAAAGGACCGTGGCCAATTACAGCCAACGTCAGTTGAGCGTGGACAATTAGACCCAAGCCGAAACTTAACATTTAAAAAAATATTGTTAAAAATATATATTTATTTTTTTATGATAGAATATAGTATTGTCATCAGTATGACATAAGCATGCCAAGTTTGCAGTCGATGCCACATTGGGAAGTGGGTTAAAATTTAGTTACAAGATTTGAGGATACAACGACAACAACAGAGTGAGTTAAATAAAGCGTGTAATAAAAATGAATTTTAGCCCACTCTTGCACGCTGGCCAGACATCTTGGAAGAGATGACAATACCCACACTTTACCCCACCACACGTGACCTGACAATCAACCAACTGCAGTGGGCCCCATTACTACTGCTGCTGGGTGGGAATGAAAGCTGCATCATACTTCCAATTGATGAGCCGGGGGTGGATCGAACCAGTGACCTTTGGATTGCAAGTCCAGTGCCCTAACCAAGACGCTATAGAAATAGCATAAGTAAGTGTTCATAATGAAGGTGATTTTTTTTTCATGATGTCGAAAGTATTTTTCATGCACACGAGAATGTTGCAGTGCTTGCTATAGAATCATACATTAAAAATGAATAATATTCCGCCAAGCATGTAGTTGTGTTATTTTATTCCTCGCAAAAACTACTCTGAACACGTGCGGATCATACAAAGAGTCACAAAAAAGTGACATTAATCTCGGACAATCGAATAGAGTTTCACAAAAAGCTCAAGTCATATCGCAACGTTTAAATATTTCCGTGGGGTTTTTGTTTTTTTGTCGCCGATTTACGATTTCAAATGAAAAAAAATAGCACAGAGATGACATCGTGAGACAAAATCTATAAAAGAACAATAATTCAAAGCAAGCCACCAAAAGAATAACTCCACCATACTCCTGTGCCCTGTAACTGTGTTGTGCAATACGATTGCTCCTTGTGTTGTTTCATGGTGCTCATTGAGAATTTAGTCAAAGCAAAGGTGCAGCCCTGCAATTGCTTGCACAAACCGCTGTTGGCGGAAAAGCCTCCAATAGAGGGAGCTGTAGAGTGATTCTTGTCCACGCACGATGTGAATGAATTTCATTATATCAGACAATGTGTCTTCCTAACTATTAGCCCCTTTTTTGCCAATCAAGACAATGAACGATAAGTCAGGGCTATGCCCTTTCTGGCACAAATACAGGCGTGAAAATGTTCAAACACTAAATAGACACCTATGAACTGCTTAACCGGAGCTATTAATGCTTAAGTGTTTGCATTGTCCTCGTATTGTGTGCCTTTTGGCGGCCTTCAGTCTAGCACTGGTGAGACAAAGCCATAGAAGAGACACTCTGGTGGAAGCCATCAGTTTCAAGGGCAGTTCATACATTATCCAAGTATATTTATTTGCATTTCTACCACGAGCATGTGCGGTAAATGTAGAGTTGATGCCTTGTGTCTATTTGGTGTTTGAACTTTGTAACACCTCCTGTATTTATTCCAGAAAGGGTAAACGCCTTTTTAAATCCTTTATATTAAGTTCACTTGCTTGCTTGCGCGCTTACGACCGTGCAAATCTTTTGGTCGTTTTTTAACCCACTTCCCGTGATCCAATCGAGCTGACATTTTGCACACAGACTCGTTGTGCGTGACAATTTATTTTCGTGAATTTTTCCCCCCAAAATGTTACACTTTTTAGGAAAAAATAAATTAGATTTAATTACCAATTGCTTAATGGTGGCAGGCAATCATCTGACCCATAGGTGGCAGCCATCTCAAGCCAGAGGACGAGAGGACTCTAGCCGCCACGCATATAAAGAATTTATAGTGAAAAACTTTGTTTTTACGGGTTAATTTTTTTCATTCAATGTGTCTTCCTGCTGAAAAAAACACATGGGGCACTGCTAATGATGCTCACGGATCGCACACAATGATGCGGAGATACCTATCCAGGAGGCCTGGTCAGGAGCGACAGGTGAAGGAACATTCAAAATGGTCCATTGATGGCTTCGTGATCACCACCAGTACTCTTGTTAATTTGATGGCTTAGTGATTAGCACCTTACGCTTGTTAATTTGCACTGATGGTCACGAGCCATTGGTGGAGATTCTACATTCCAATGGCATCCTCGGAGATCTCAAATGAACCACAAAATATTCCTCAGTTTTGTTGACCTTCGACGAATTATGGGCTGAGACAACCCCCAACCTGGAATTGAAATTGAAATCTTTTGATTGTGAGTCAAACGCACCAACCTCAGGGCCACCCGGCCAGATGGTACTCGAAGAGGGTTCGCAAATTATTTACTATCCTGATATATTACAAAATCGTGCGTTCGAACACGGTGTGTCTTTGCACATGCTTCCAAGGAATTATGGGTGAAGCCCAGTGGTGATGTCATTGGTCCTCTGACCCCCTTAAAATAAAACGGTGCAGAAAGCGAATGCGTCAGCGAAGTTGCTCTGTGGTCAACATCGCCACAGAAAGTGACTCGCGGAATGATAGGGGCTAATAGGGGTCAGTGCCGGTTGCTTGTTTCTGGACGTGGGCGGCCAGGCAAGTTAGCCCCTCGTTCAAAGGAAACAGTATAAACTACACAGTGGACAAAATGGGCTTTACATAGCATCAATATACAAGTGGCGTGCCTCCCACAGAAGCTGCGTTAGAGGAGTCACACTGAGGCAGTGTGACTCCTCTTATGCTTCTAGTATCTCATCTTCCTTGTACCCAGGCCCCCAAATCGATTTGCGCTAGAATCCTATCGTCCATTCGATGCTTCTTCTTGCTATGATACGAACCTTTTGCACAGATAAGTGTCCTGGAAATGGCCGTAAGTTCACCAGGGCCTTCCAAGAGGGACTTCCCAAGATGCTCCGATGGCAGCGGAGGTTTCAGCAGAAAAATTTCAGGGCTGCGCCTTTATTTTTTATTTTTTTAACGGGGTTTATATAGATCCGCTGTTAACGCTCCCCACATCGATTCAGATATGGGGATTCGCAATGTAGCGCTGGGAAGTCGTATTTCAGGGCTATACGTGACATGAGGTGACGTCGCGCTTCTTGGCGGGAAATTTCCCAATGGATTTTTTTTATTGCCTAATTACATGACACTGATAGCACGAACGATATATAATTTGACATTTTTAAAGAAATGTTACAAAAGCCCAGTTGAAACACCGATAAGGGTTTAACATTATGAAACAAACTCAACACGTTCACCGCCTTGAAAATAAAAATAATAAAAGAGGTGACATTCCACCTTTTATTTCCAAAGCGTCACCTATTGTAGAAATTATTTTAAGGCGGTATTATTGACGACTGTGTTGAGTTTCTCCTGGTAATTGTACGCCACTGTCAATGCAACAACAGCAGCAGCAGCAGCAGCGGCTAATTTGTATCAAAAACACTGCCTTTAAAGAAAAAAATCTCGAGTATATATCATCAGCAACTGTTGGGGGAACGGCCCTGCTTCATCCCACGTGTGCTATGCTTCACAGATCAGCAATATTCGCACGTGCTACCACTGTTATGACCATAGTCGCTGGCGCGCCGTGGTGGCAAGATGTTAACTGCCTCGCTTGGGTTATAGGAACTAATAGGGTTTTTCCCCTTTTCTCTGGCAACAAAACTGACACCTTAGCAAGGAATCATGTTAACATTAACCACAATACTTGCAGTCAAATGCAAACAAAAATCAACACTCTGATCATTTATTCATTGTCCTTGCAACTGATTGGTCCACACCAGAGACAGCTTTTCTTAGAGCCTAGTCTCATATGGTGTTCGACCAGATGACGCCAAAGGCGCACAGTTCAAAGACAACGCACTATCAGAGTAATGAGAGCTCGGGGTAAGCATCTACATCATGAGGTGATGTAGGAAAACCCCTATTAGTATATTTTGGTACTGGCAAAGGAGGCCTCATGATGGGTTACAGGAAGTCGTGGGTTCGATCCCGACCCTGGCGATGCCTCTATGCTTGGAGTTTGCATGCTCTTTCCGTGTTCGTGTGGATTTTCTGTCTTCCAGTTTTCCCCTCCACATTTAGGATCAACAACGGGCGTTTAGAGTATTTTAGCTGCTCTAAATTTCCACGTGATAAGCCACTTCGTTGAGCTATCATTCGTGGCCATGTCGTTTCTGAAAAAGAGCTACATTGCTCAGTGAGCCTTCACTGGTAAAATAAATAAAACAGCAAAATAAATAGTTGTTCTTGTATTAAACTAGCTCAGATATGAACAAAAATGTCAGAAGAACCCCTCTTAACGACCACCCCTGTTATCGACTAATCGCTGAACGACGGGCCTCCATAGAGCACAACGTGAAGGGTAGAGTAGTGTATAGTGTAGTGTATAGTAGTGTAGTGTATAGTGTAGTGTATAGTAGTGTAGTGTATAGTGTAGTGTATAGTAGTGTCGTGTATAGTAGTGTATAGTAGTGTAGTGTATAGTGTAGTGTATAGTAGTGTAGTGTATAGTGTAGTGTATAGTAGTGTAGTGTATAGTAGTGTATAGTAGTGTAGTGTATAGTGTAGTGTATAGTAGTGTAGTGCATAGTGTAGTGTAGTGTATAGTGTAGTGTATAGTGTAGTGTATAGTAGTGTAGTGTATAGTAGTGTAGAGTAGTGTAGTGCATAGTGTAGTGTATAGTGTAGTGAATAGTAGTGTAGAGTAGTGTAGTGCATAGTGTAGTGTATAGTATTGTAGAGTAGTGTAGTGCATAGTGTAGTGTAGAGTAGTGTAGTGCATAGTGTAGTGTATAGTAGTGTAGTGTTTAGTAGTGTAGAGTAGTGTAGTGCATAGTGTAGTGTATAGTGTAGTGTATAGTAGTGTAGAGTAGTGTAGTGCATAGTGTAGTGTATAGTATTGTAGAGTAGTGTAGTGCATAGTGTAGTGTAGAGTAGTGTAGTGCATAGTGTAGTGTATAGTAGTGTAGTGTATAGTAGTGTAGAGTAGTGTAGTGCATAGTGTAATGTATAGTAGTGTAGTGTTTAGTAGTGTAGAGTAGTGTAGTGCATAGTGTAGTGTATAGTAGTGTAGTGTATAGTAGTGTAGAGTAGTGTAGTGCATAGTGTAGTGTATAGTAGTGTAGTGCCTCTATAGAGCCCGATGTGTTAACTTACCGACCATTTCCCTGTTAACAACGGGCTGTTGTAGGTACAGTAAACATTATTTAATGCATTGATTAGCCATGTTTCTTTTACTACTATTATGTGTTAATAATGTTGTTAATATGTTTATGTATATCAGTTGTTTAAACATTATAAAGTACGTTTTTTAGGTGAAAAATTGTAACTTAGACAATATCGGAACGAATTAAGCTTTTAACAGTACTCGCTTAACGACCAAATCACTTAACGCCCGGTTTCGTAGAACCCATTACCGTCGTTGAGAGGGGTGCTGCTGCACATGCAATTGTTTCGGAAGAGATAAAGAAGGTTTAAGGCGCAGCCCTGAATGTGCTCGCTCATGCCACTGCCCGCGGAAGATCCTCGAGCAGGACGAACTCTCGCGGGTACGGTGTCGACTCTTCCAGGGCGACCGACGAATTATCAGAGTGGTTCCACGTTAATTCTAGATTTGAAGCTTTCGTGACTGCAAGGATTCATACTCTTAGTTCTTTCGGTAAAGTCACGTAGGTAAAAAGATGAAATTAAAATTAATAAAAAAAAAAAAAAAATCACGACGTTTCGGAGGCAACACAAGCTTCCGTCTTCAGGTTGTGTTGCCTCCGAAACGTCGTGATTTTTATTGTTTTATTTTTATGAATTTTAATTTCATTTTTTTACCTACGTGACTTTACCGAAAGAACTAAGAGTATGGGTCCACGTTACCCACACTTTGCCCCGTTGCACGTGGACCCCAGCCGATCGACTAACTATTTACACCGCTGGGCAGACAGGGGCGGTGGCGGCATTTGAGAACGTTCCCCCATTGCTCCAACTGCCGCGCCACAAGATAGAATTGAGCTGTTGACTTCTGGATTCCAGGTCCACCTCCATCACGCTCGCTTCATCGTAATGTGTGTACAAATTGTACAAATGCAATTGATGTACCTCGAGGGAAGTCACAGGACATTAAAACGACCAGGGGCATGCTTGTAACGTGGGCGAGGAACAGGACATTCTTGCGTAATCGCATTAACAAATGATCTTTTTGGTCTTGAAGAAATTAATGAAGGTTACTTGTACACTTTGGGTGCAATCTGATTGGCCCTGTGAACAAGGTTCAGGGCAAATGGAACATTGTTATTGCTTTGCAGCTTTGCTCAGCGCATTCAGCCAATGTTGCTGCTTTCAACCGCCATTCGTGAAATAGGTGGGGGTGAGTTTGGTGATGCAATTTTTTTTCATTTTTTGCCCGTGAAAATTCAAATTTATATGCTTAAGAATAAACAAAATTCACATGTACATCTTAATTCCAATAATACCTGTAAATATCAAATGAGTCATGTATAAAGCTCATAATCTTACAACCAAGGCCTTAGTTAATATGAGATATACATTAATTATGAGTCACATCTGAAATGATCAAATGGGCTTACGCATGTTCGTAGACCCCTAAATGGGGCGGCGCTCTCTTTGAACTGGCTTGGCCCACGATGGCGATTGAATGAAAATATCAAATTTGTACAAACAAATTCTCGGAACAACAGCAGTGATTGGGTGTAATAATACTTAATCACGCCTAATTGAAGGCAAGTAAAATAGCCATCACCGTCAGGGTTATTGTTGTTTGTGAGAATCTATAAAGGTCATCACGGCTCAGAAGGTTTGCAGCGTGGCCTGTACCATGCCGAGCAACGTCTGTCGACACGACTGCTCGTGTTCAACCACAGCACCCGGTTAAGATACTCAATTAAGGCTGAGCAAGACCTATGGGAGGTCCAAGCCAAATTCAGAGTCTGCTGACCATGTGCAGCCAGCATGGAACACGGGTAACCGAGAGTGAAGTGCATTGTGCAATTAAAAAAACAGGATAATTTGGTGTAATCCAAAACCCATTTATTCCAAACTCATGGTCTACTATTGTGTTTATTTTACCAAAGCCCACTGAGCTGTATAGCTCTTTTTTCAGAAACGAGCTGGCCACAAATGATAGCTCAACGAATCTGCACCAGAGTGTGAATCAGTTCAACTGCAATCGACGCACGTAGGCAGAGGGGTGGCGCGTTTTGTCGATGGTGGCAGAGGTTTGCGGTTCGAGGCGCACAGCCGCCCTGGTTAATACTGCGGGTGCATTATCCATGAGTTTGCGACTGTCTGCTTCACAGTAGACGTTAGAGATCGAAAGAGCGTAGGCCATGTGTTCCCTTGTCACGATCTAAGTTTGTCAAATTATAGGAGAAGACAGAGAAACCATTGCACCCCTACTGCAAGCTTTTTGTAGACTATGTCTGTGAAACAGTCAGTGATTTGCTACTCAAATGATCGCTGAGGCAGTGCTCGTCTCCTGTTTACGTATGTGTAGTGTCCTAATTCACGGACGAGTAGGAGGTACTCGCTCTCTCATTCTGGCCTTCACAGCCTTAGGGGATAACTACATACTGGGTCGGGACAGCCAACACGCTGCCAGACCCACATCTTGCAGAGGGCGAAGATCACGACGACGACTGCACGACGAGTTCCGATCGCAGCAGCCCAGATTGTGAGTCGGAGCTCGCCTTTTATCCTGCCCAGCGTAGCCAGGCTCCGCCCTCGGCCCCCTCTGGATCCCCCAGAGGGCTCCGTGCCTTGCCCACAGGGGCAACTGGTAGAACAGGCTGCTACCCCCAATCTTCCATTGGCACGCGCTACAGTGACTCGTTCCATGTCACTACACATGTACGTACGTTGAACTTTTTTTGCACCGTACGTAGCCAACTGTGCGGACCAGAGGTGCGTGGAAGGACAACAAACTAAACACAAAAAGCAACACAACCTATCCCGAACCAGTGGTGAACAGTTCAGGTATGCGTCTATCCATAGGAAAACCACTGTTGACTTCTCCACAAATTTGTACTGATTTTATCGACACGAGAGAGATGATAGGCAGAGACAACCCCCTACGAGGATGTTGTTTTATCACAACCTTCCAATTGTGAGTGGTTATCTCGCAAATGGGTCACCTGGCCGAGTATATATATATCCAGGGATTCCTCTACTTACGAACGAGTTAGGTTCCAGAGGTCTGTTCATAAGTCGATTTGTTTGTAAGTCCAACTTTACTCCTGTCGATTCCAAAGATGATGTACGGCATGTAAACTAAACACGAGGAATTCCTTTAAAAGTTGTTTAATCTTCAATAGATGTAGATCCCACTGGTTCTTCGTGTTCTACAGATATAGATGCCACTGGTCATTCGTGTTCTGCAGATGTAGATGCCACAGGTCCTTCATGTGGCGTCTGCATGACAAACGGACAGGTTTGTTCGTATCTCTGAAACTTTGTAAGTCTAATCTTCGTAAGTAGAGGAGTCTATGTATATATCGTCTTCGTTATAGCCTTGCGTGATACAAACGGTGAGAATAACACATTTACGAATGATTTAATTTGATTCGCTGTAAGAGAAGTCACATTAAAACCGTTCATTTTTCAGATCTGAGAAAACACCCTGGGCTTGTTTGTGCTCGAGCCAAAACCAATTTCACGGGGCAAACGGAAATGTTCTCAAGATTGAGCAGCGACGAGTGAACATATTTAAATGCCTTGCACGGTCAAAGTGGAATTCTGGTGACAACCCGGTGCATTTTTCACGGGAAACCATCACAGGCCTAGCTTGAGCACAATCGAGAAAACCTCTCTTAAGTGAACGGACGTGTGTATATAGGATTTGCAAGGAAATGCCTGCAGCTAACATTCGAGCAGAAAGCCAGTAGCACTCGCCATTACAAACTGTTGCTACGTGTTGTTTTTTCTCTCTTGTAATTGTACCTCAGTTTGGTTGAGCATGTAGCAAACGGGTGAATGTTAAATATAAATGCATAAATAAATCTTTCAAAGAACAGACAAGAGGTCGACTACATTTTATTTCCCATTAACATACTTACACTCGGTCATAATTGATTTGGCCACGTTTAATGATTTGGCCAAATTTGTGTTGAAAGACCATCCATCACCCAACACGGAAAAAAACATGTTCAATTGTCACATGGTGTACGATGGTTTAATGCATCAATTATTATCGTTACAGCTCACCGGTAAGTTAGTTAAAGAGCAATCTTCACATAATTGGATGCGATAACCTAAGTGTTAGGCTATACATGGGCACATTAAATCCTCGTGTATGTTAGATAACAATAATTTATCAATCGTGGAACTCAAAAATGTCAAAACCTGCCCTTGTTCGATTCTCTTACACGTCATGGTTTGGGCATGTTACGTGTCTTGCCAGGTCCAATCTTTTTTCTTGCTTTATCTTATTGCCGTTGTCTTGTTAACAGCTGTGAGATGCAGTTTTTTTGCACGAAGGACGCTAAATATATATGCACTATTAATATTACAGTACGCCCATTGCTCTTTTCTCGCCTTCGGGAGGAAGAATTGTGTCGGGGTGGTCGTCAATTTTAAAGAGACCTGAGCCAATAGACCACCGAAGACGAAGACGATAACGAGGTTTCATTCGACCAATCGTCTGAATTTCTAAATACCAGCTCTGCCCGTAATCACCATCAGGCATTAGCCTCAAGCTACATTGGGCTGAATGCCACACGCTACGGCGTCGCAAAGACCACAACTCTGTGCTGACACCAGCACTGCCCTAAGTATTGCCCGCTGAAGGAAAAGCACCGAGCGTGAATGTTGTTGATGTAGTCCCTTCCACTGGAGGAAGCACATCAACGAACTTACCTGTGTGTTGGCTGTAGTCATTAAAGCTGAACAATCACTGCATTGTGAAGGACGATCACCAAACGTTGCCAATTACACATACAGATGTATATCCTATCGGAATTGATGCTAACTAAATAAAACACGACAAAATTACGCGTCTCACGGGTTTGCATTTAAAGAAAAAAACCTTTAAATATTTTTTTGACCGCGTTTGAATTAATACTTTGCTATTTCAATTGGTGCAGATGCTTAGACGGTGCACCGCTAGAAACGCTTCACAACCGCCAAGCGTGCCAGCTATGTCCCATGGCGTGCTCTCGTGTACCTTTCCAACAAACACAAACTGTAGATGTTTAGCGATCTTGCAAACATTGCTCCAACTTGATTTGTAGCTTTCGTGACTGCAGGGATCCATACTCTTTGGTTCTTTTTTAAAGTCACGTAGGTATAAAATAAACTAAATTGCGATGCGTCAGGTGACTGACGCTTGTGTTGCGCCCGAAACGTCGTGACTTATTTTATTTCATGCCAACGTGACTTTACCGTAAGAACTTAAAGATAATTGCTCCCACTGTCGCGCGCCAGTGGATTGAATTGAATGCGAGTCCCATGCGCACACCAGGGCAGTAAACATGAGAGGAGGGTTCATTCAAGGTTGCAATCGATCATCGATTATCCGGCGAATTCGGGGGGGGGGGGTAGGGGGAGGGCGCCGGATTTTCAAAAACCAGAACATCATCATTATTTAAAGTAGCTTATTTTTCAACTTTCTTGTATATTATTATGGGTTTTTTTAAAGCGTTGTGCGGTTTTTGTGTGTGTTTTGAACTTGATTACTACGTGAAATTGGCATAAATATACGAATAGACAAAATGTATTATCCTATTCTCGGGTCTTTGGGTACAGTCACGTAGATAGGTTCAAAGAAAAATAAAATAAAATAACAACAGAAAACTACGACGTTTCGATCGCACCGCAAGAGGTCGTCTTCAAGAAAAGAAGCTATCTACGTGACTTCACCGAAAGACCCGAGAATATGAATTCCTGCAGTCACGAAAGCTTCAATATCCTATTATAAAAAGTAACTGTATTTACACTACCGTACCTGCCACTCCAATCGCGAACACTCTGCATGGGGTGACGTATACACGTGCAGTATTTTTTTATTGTTGTACGTAGTGTGTAGTATACTGGGACATATCTAGCGCTGAAATCCACCATGCCGACTTGTATTGTCATGCACATGGTGCCAATCGCAGCACTGGTTACAGCATTTGAAGCGGTTTTTGCCGGTTTCACCCAAAGCCGGTTAATCGATGATCAACTTTATATGATGTTATTTCACGTAAGGCCCACTGAGCCATTTAGCTTCTTTTCAGAAGTGACCTGGCCGACACAAATTATAGTTCAACGAGGTGGCTTTTAGTAATAGGGTTTTATCCTTTCAACTGATATAAAAAACTGCCACTTTTATACAAGGGATCATGTTTGCAATAACCACAACACAAGCAGTCAAAAATGCAAACAAAAAGAAACAACTCTGATAGTGATAATGATATGCACTGTCCTTGAAGTTGATTGGTCCACACCCGAGACAGCTTTTCTTAGAGCCTAGTCTCCATTGGTGTTGGACCAGATGACGCCAAAATGCGTACAACTCAAAAACAGCGCACTATCAGAGAATTGAGAGCTCGGGGTAAGCATTTACACTATGAGACCTCCTTTACCAGTGGCAAAATATTTTGCCACTAGTAAAGGAGGTCTCATAAGTGAGGTGGCTTTTGTCGCCAAATGCTCTGAAACGCGCGTTTACAAATGTGGCGGTGAAAAAACGGAGCTCCCGGAGAAAACTCCACCCGAGCACGGGGAGAACATGCAAACTCATAATAGAGGTTTTTTTTGTTAGATCGCGTAAATATATATATATATAAATGTGTCGTTAAAACCTGCCACCACCCGACACAGCCAACTTGCAAACTCCAAATATACAGGCGTCATGGTCGGTATTGAACCCGCGACCTCCGACGAGATGACAAATGCGTACTCATTTGTGCTTATGCGTACGAGTATTCCTCAATATTCCGCATCGCGAATATTTACTCATCAGCCCAACATCATCCGTCGCTCTAACCCGAGTATTTTTTTCCCCATAATGGTCACATAGAGCAAAGTTCCATCAATCACCCCACATTCACCCCGAATCTACATTCTACGTTGACAAAGCAGAGAGTCAACATGAGTCACGCTGTTCAAATAACGCTCCTTGTTTACATGGAATTCAATAGCTGCATGAAATAGAAAAGGGCAATGTCCCATCCTTTTGTGATCCACTAACCCTGCACACCTACGCTTTAGCTTTTGCAAGCATTCATGAGCGAAACCACCAAGGTTAATTCATCATACATGGATACGCTACGTGAAAACAACAACAACAACGGATGTATACACACGCGTGTACACATGTATGCACGGGGGTGGGGGAATGTCCTTTTGGAATGGGATGGTAAAACGATGCAATGCAAATTGAAACATTTTCATGAAAAAAATAGTCACGATAAATTCATCATATGCAGTACAGTCATTGAACTCAAATAGTCAAGTGGAATTCACTGTTATCGGTCGTTTCCTTTTTTTTACAACCGAAACAATTGGCCAACATTCCAAAATGTATTGGTGAGAAAAGTGGATTGGTAAATTACGATATATTCACAATAGATACATTTTTGCAAGAATTATCTTAATCCCCACCCCTCCACTACAGACATACGTACAGCCAGACACTGCCAGACAGACAGCCAGTGCACTAATGCTTCCAAACTTATTTGAAATGCAGCAAAAACCCACGCAGACAGATGAGAAACCCACGTGACCTTTCCTTCGAGATGCCAACTCGTAGCCCTGTGAGTGACTTTCTCACGCACGGCCTAATCGCCACGGGCTTCACCAATCCTTCCTCCAAGTGGTGAATCAGGGTCACTTAAATCCACACGCCCGAGCTTTAAAAAAAAAAAACTCCGTATGTTTTAAACAAATAAGAAAGTGATCTACGCAATAGCAGACGGCAGGTCCAAGATAAGTGGGATCAGGGAGCCGAATAGATCTAACGGGAAGCGTGACATCAAGAGCACTTACAGCGTCTGACAAGACAGGGTCTGCCACCACGGGGGGTCTGTCTCAATGGACCTGCTGACTTTTTCAAACAGCAAAAAAGATAGAGAGAGAGAGAGGCAAGAGGAAATACACCAGAATTGACCGTGCACCCCAAAATCCCTTGGTAGCTCAGTTTATAATCCAAAGTGCATCGCCTGCCCACACAATCGCTGAAGGATGATCGTTGCGGCAGTTGTACGGTTTGCGGACATTGCGTGCTGGGTCCAGGAGGGAATGAGGCGGACCGGCTGCCGAACAATCCGAGCTCTGAGATGGGGAGGTGTGGGTGGTGAGCGGGCGGGTCATGAGGTTATAATTTCTCGGCTTAATCGTGAACGGGAGCCGTGCATTCTCGGGTTGTTTGTTGGCACTGACGATTGACGTGGGGATTATGAACACACGATGCTCCAACAAGCATCGCTCCATTCCGCGTTAGCAAACGCCGCACGTGTGTGCACACGTGACCGGCGCTTTTGCCAATAGCCACTGCTGGATGAATGGCTCTCCTCACGCCGTGTGGATCGTGGGGATTGCTTGACAGCACTTCACCCCATGCACGGCGGTCAATGCGGGTCAGGAGATGAGGAGCACAGATGTGGGAGCATAGAAGTATGGTTCAACAACAATGGATTTTTTTTTGCTGCACCTCCACCTCCGCTGCCGACGATGTAACAACCCCTGTTCGTCATGGTGGTCGCCCATCCAAGCACTGCACAGGCTTACAAAAAAAAACCCTGCTGAGCTTACACAATCTGAGGGAGATGGGGTGCAATCCTGGTCATTTGGTCATTGACAATGGGAAGCAATTGATGCTTTTTCAGGGTTTTTTTTGGAAGGGTGGGAGGGTTGCTGGTGAGGGATAAGGCGGAAAGGTGAGTGTTTTACAATTATTTTTAAATTTAATTGTAAATCACTCTCCACATCGGGGAAACCTCCGAGGAGAAAGAAAGCAATACTGGAATTCATCATCATCAGCAGCATCATCATCAGCAGCAGCAGTCCACGGTCAATCCACTCGTGGATGAAGAAGGCCTCCCCAAACCACTGCCACCTCTCACGATCCTGCGATGTAACAATCCACCCAGCACGCAAGCGTATTTCGTCGCTCCATCTCCCCTGTGAACGTGCTCTCTGATACGTTCCGTTCCTTGACTCACCTTAATTAGATTCTATAGCCATTTGTCAATCCACTGCTGGATTTCATGGTTTACCTTACCCATGATTATCATGCAATCTTCCGATATGGACAAGATAAAAACAGTTGCAGGCAACATCCATTATACCCAGACGTTGTTGAGGCCAAATCAATTAAATGTATTATGTGTTCTATTCTACAAAACCACCATAAAAATGTTGGAATATATATTTTCAGAAATTTTAGCTCCTTGCCTTAACTCCAAAAATGAAATTACATCGTAGTTATAATCACAAAAGTAGTTTGTTTTCAAGATTCAAAATTAACAGAATAACTTAACATTGTATTATCATTAAGCTTGTTAATCAGGAAAACCTCACTGAATCTCAAGTCTCAATTTCAGGAGGTTCCCGCCAAGTGATTGTAGTCAGGGGGGAGTGGGGGGGCGATGTTGCCACGTGCGATCCCAACTGAGTAATTTGCGGGTGCTTCTGCAGCATTGGGATGCTTGGTCGAGGCCCGTTTACGATGCGTTGTTGTTCTTCTTGGTTCTTTCAGTAAAGTCACGTAGAAGGGAAATAATAAAATAATAAAAATAAAACATAATAAAATAATTCTCACGACGTTTCGGCCACAACGCAAGCAGCCGTCCTCAGGTGAAGAACAGGTCTGTCGGAAAGACAGCGTCTGAATGAACACCACCAGGCTGGTCTGAATGAACACCACCAGGCTGGTGGTGTTCATTCAGACGCTGTCTTTCCGACAGACCTGTTCTTCACCTGAGGACGGCTGCTTGCGTTGTGGCCGAAACGTAATGATAATGATTTTATTATGTTTATTTTTATTATTTTATTATTTCTCTTCTACGTGACTTTACCGAAAGAACCAAGAAGATGAATCTCTGCAGTCACGAAAGCTTTAAATCGAGATGCGTTGTTGCTTCGTGATTTTGTCAGGAAGCGAGAAAGACTCCGAGGAAACCCATGCAGAGCGGGGGGCGGGGGGGGAATGAAACGTACAAACTTCTCACTCAAATCTGTGGCACCTTTTTGGCCAGCTTCAAACTCACCCTTATCTCTCCTCGCTGTAAGGTGCCCGCGGTTGGCTGAATCGAACCGGACCCCTTTTTCTGTTTGTTGCTTGTGAGGCCCCGAGACTTACCAATGGCCGCCCATGGTGATGGACGACACACAAAAAAAAATGACTTAACCTTGACAGGCTATTAGTGAAACGTGTCACCGCTGTCAGTGCGCACGCGTTAACAATGGGAGCTTCGTGAGAGGCATCTCGGCGGCGTGCGTGGCCGTGAATTATTATGTGGGCCGCACAATGCGAGGGAGGACAGCGACGATGTCCTCAACCACCGTAACATCATCGTCATCATCATCACATCCGCTCAGGTATGCCGCTGTTGGCGTCATCGCCCGTGTGTGGCAATTCTTTTCTGGTGTTTTGAAGGCATGTTCAACTCGGCGAGGACGTGAAAGCAAAACACAGGAAGCTGGTGGGTGCGTCGCGTACGTACGGCCGATGTAAAACACCGTATTCTTGATTCTTTCGGTAAAGTCACGTGGAAGGGAAACAATAAAATAATAAAACAATAAAATTGTCACGACGTTTCGACTGCAACACAAGCAATCGTCATCAGGTGTGAAATCCACAGCTGCTTTTTTAAATTTTCGTGCTGTGGATTTCACACCTGATGATGATTGCTTGTGTTGCAGTCGAAACGTCGTGATAATGGTATTGTTTTATATTTGTGTTATTTTATTGTTTCCCTTCTACGTGACTTTACCGAAAGAACCAAGAATATGAATCCCTGCAGTCACGAAAGCTTTAAATCAAAAATAAAAAATCGTGTCAACGGCAGTCGGTGCCCGTGGCTGAGATCTGGGAAACACTCGCCCGAAACAAGGGGGGGGTAGGAAAGAGGGGAACGAAGAGGTTGAAAGGAGTAACGGAGGGAAAAAGTTGGCGGGTGGTCTGTGCACCTCCGATTATCACGCTTGGCTTCGCGCGGCACGAAAGGGGTTGCATGTGCACATGGGGCGAGAGGGTCATGTCAGAAACAAGTCAACAAAAGGAGACCAAATTTTCCTATGAGTCATCAGCGAGCCTTGCCACAGACGCCCCACGACGTCGCTGTGCGGATATCTCATGCGCCAGGTTCAGCCAGCGCTCCACAGTGGAGAGGGTTCAGAGGAGTCTTCCATTGTGTCCCAATTACAAAGGAATATCCCCATCTCCACGTGTTCGTTCGTGCGCAGTCCTTCATCACGTGATGCACGCCTTAAGCCTTCTTCCCCACTGAGATGTTGAATTGTGGACTCCCCTCCGAGGGTCTGGCTCAATATATTTAAAAGGGGCATTAGCGCCTTGAAACGTTACTCTTAATTATACAGGGCGATACGTTTATAGATACCCCACGAAAATCGTATGGGGAAATGTTATATGTGGTTGCGATTGAGGGCTGCGTGGCACGCTGTACGTGCAAAACACTCTCCTCTACGTGCAAAAAAGTGTTCGCTTGGTAAATCAACTTTCCTCGACTCTGACAGTGTTCGCTCAGATTTGTTCATGATGCGCGTTCAATTCTATCCCGCAATAGGCGTTGTTTCGTGTGTGCGTGAGCCACATAACCACGCTGTGCCATTCATGCCACCGACATCCTTTCTTTGTCCCTCCATCGCTTTCTCAAATGTTCATTCGCCCGTTGAGAAGGAAGCGATAGGTGGTAATTCGAAATCAGTGGGAATCTATAAATGCACAGTATGTTTTGTATTGCATTGCAAAGCAACTTTAAAAGTCAAAGTGTATCCCGGTTCAAATGAACAATAGTGTGGCAATCACCTCTGTTGGTGGCTCTTATTCATCCATCATCAGCTATGGTCAATACACTGCTGGATGAAGGCTTTTCCAAGACGTCACTACCTCTCACGATTACCACGTGTGTAATAGATTCAACTGAGTTGCAGACGTACACTTGGAGGCAACACATTTATTCAATTCCAACACACGGGGTAACTTTCCCCTTAATAGAATAACAACATGTGGTGGTGACCACCAGGCTAACTACACTAGTCGCATTGTAACTGGTGTAGTTAGCCTGGTTACAACGTAACTGCTACTACGGACCGGGACCAACAGTTTCGGCCCAGGTCCACGTGTTGGAGACTCGTTGAATGGAGAAACGCAGACGAAAAGTTTATTCCAGGATGAACAACAACCCCGGTCCCTCTCAGGACCCGGCTTATATTCTCTGTGGCATGGCCGGCTCCACCCTTGGCCACGCCCACCTTACAGAATCCTGGGGAAGGATCTGGGTTCCAATCACGTGACCCCCCCCCTAGCCCCCTCTTGGGGCCCCTTTGTCAACTTAACTGGTCACGTGTCCTCCCGGGTCAACCAGAGTGCCATGGCCTCACATGACCTCATCCTTCGGTCGGCACCCACACACCCTGTCCTGTAGGGTCGGCACTGCACTTAAGGCGTGGTGCTATCAATCAGCGCTATCAATCAGCGCTCACCGGGCCCCTCTAGGGCCGGTATTGCACCCAGCATATTGACATCCAGCGATGTCACTACACGTGTAATAATTATTCACCAAGCATTTGCGTACAAACTGATGTCATCTCCACGGTAGATGTCCTCTCGGACGCATATCATCCCTTGGTTGCCACGACGTTATTATTTTTGATCGTCCTCCATCATCCCAGCCATGACGTGTCCTGCCCAAGCGCACTGATGTATGTATGTTGAATTTCTTCCCTACGATACGTAGCTAACCATGCTAATGAGAGGTACGGGGGAAGGACAAAACACTTAACACAAAACGCAATTTTTAAGAAATTAGTTTCCAACTTACTTTCTGAAAAAATGTGAATTATGTCATTAACAGATTTTGTTCCCTAACCCACGTGTTCTTCTGTCTCTCAATGGAATTCTAAACACGTATCTCTGCATGCTTCTCTGTGCGCTCTCCAATTTTTGTGTTACAATTGTTGTTAATGACCACGTTTCTGATCCATGTCACAGCAGGTAGTATCTACCAATTAAAAATAACAGTGGTTAGAATTACACATTTACATGGTAGGGGCCAGTATTTCCATATGATGCCGACCGTTGATTTTTAACGAAGTGAAACTCATTGGACGGCCGCATTTTAGTGACTTTTGAGAGTGCACTGTTCATTAATAATGTACGGCGCACGCACACCAAGAGCTTGCATTGTGTGTCCCACAAATATTTGCTGAGCATCCATGGCAATTGAGTTTGACACCTTGGATCTGAGAAAAGAAAAAAAAT
Organism: Lethenteron reissneri; assembly: GCF_015708825.2. NCBI lineage: Eukaryota > Metazoa > Chordata > Hyperoartia > Petromyzontiformes > Petromyzontidae > Lethenteron > Lethenteron reissneri. The sequence goes on along the minus strand of NC_083833.1, from coordinate 3,374,866 downwards.
CGAACAACAGTTGATTAAATCTGCGCACAATGCAGCCTTGACGCATTGCCAGAACGAAATCGTTTAATTTCCCTCTTCGTGATATTCAACGTTGTATTCTAGCTTTGTTACAAATATCGACCACGTGGCGGCCTTGTCACAAACGTACGGAGGGGGCGCCGTTTGCTTTTCATGTACAAAAAGTCAGAGCGTGTCCCGTGCTCAAAGGAGATTTGTATGACACTCACCTTTATTGGTGGCCCTGAGCCGGTCATGAAAGCGAAACTCATTTGATCAACTCTGGAGGAACGATAGGGCTCAGGCGACCCCCTCGGCAGGACCGAAACTCGCAACCGTATGATTAAAACCAAAAGGTTATGTTCATAGGTACCTTTCATATTTCTTGGGCAATTAGTTTGAGCAGAGGCATTCATTCCGATCAGACGCAACAACTTGTATCTTTCAATGAAAAGGGGGTTAAAGGATGAGTTGGTATAATGCATAGTTTTTTTTTTGCCAAAGAATCCGACCGAGCAGAACATCATCTTCGGCAGACGCAGCATCAGAACCGTGGCAAATTAACAAGCAGTGTGATCCATCATTAATGAAACAAAATCGATAGCAAAATTTCCATAAAATGACCCCCATCAACAGTCGATCTCCATCAATCATTCATCACCTTAAATCCAACGTTGTCATTTAAGGGGCATCAATCAGCCTTCAATAAACTTCAACTTGATTGGGTTGCGAGGAGAGAGCATTGTGGGGTAAATGGAATCTTAACAGGCGTGCTGCATACGCGTGTAAGCAGGAAAGATATTTTGCTAAACGTTGCAAAATATCTATCTATCAGTTTCAATGTCAGATTTATGTTTTTTTTTCCATTGCACCCTTGTTTTTGTTTCAGTTAATGGAAATCATTTTCCGTTAATGACCTTACTAGTCCATTAACAACATGAAATGAAGTCATTAAGATGTACACCATTTACATCCGGTTCCGTTAATGTTCAGGGTCCACAGCGGAATACGGAACGTCTTCACATTGTCATCCTCTACATTCTTTTTCTTTTTCCGCTTATTGTTACGATTATTATAAAACTGGATAATTACTTAAATAATAACGAGTCACTATTTTAAAATAGCTTATTGATCATTCCAATCCGTTACACGCATTCGCCAGCTGACCGGAACATACAACAACAATAACAACAAAAAGTCGTGTTGTTTTTATATGAATTGAGTCTGGAATGCAATGGCTTAGACAGGGCGTTCTTTTCACATTGAAGAATGTGCGGCATGTTTACGAGTGCAGTCACCAAGGCTGCTTCGGCAATAATTCAATCCCTTTGGGAGTGATAAATCTGCGAGATTATTAAACAAAAATCTGCTTAATTTCGTAAGCGACACTTGGCTTAGTATATTATATGCTCCGTAGCTTGTCAAAAATGTTTAACTTGCTTACACGGCATGGCAGGATGTTATCGTGGCCATTGCTATCAATGTCACCACACATTTTCATCATTGCCTCCCTTCTGCTAAGTGTAGCAGCTGTTGGGCAGTCGACACCCAATGTCCAAGGTCTGCTCTTTAAGTCTCATCGCCATCGTCATAGCTCTACATATTTCCCACTGGTCACTGTGAGCAGGTCCTATAACGTTCAAGTCCATCTGAGCACATTTCTTGGCCCTATTGTCTGGAACAGCCTTGTATTTCACGTAGAGTATATCCTTTTCTCTGTACATATTAGTAGCATAGTCACCGCCCTACATCTGTTTCAACTTTTTGTAACTTCATTATAATTAACATTCTATTCATGTTTGTGCAATATTGTTGTTGATTTGTCACGTGATGCGGTTGTTTTTGCTTCGGTTTCGATTTGCCCCATTGCTGTTACTTTATTTTGTATTTCTTTTGTCAGTCTGGTGACCCAAGTGACCCTTGCACATGAGACTGATTAAGGTACCTTTAATATTCACCTGCTTAAACTACATTTTGATTTAAAGCTTTTGTGACTGCAGGGATTCATATTCTTGGTTCTTTCGGTAAAGTCACGTAGAAGGGAAATAATAAAATAAAAAAAACATAAAACAATAAAATTCTCACGACGTTTCGACTGCAACACAAGCAATCGTCATCAGGTGTGAAATCCACAGCAAAAATTTTTTTAAAGAAAAAAAAATGTTGAACTTGAAACTGACCCGCAACATCTGGTTAAGGCCCTCATCCAGCAGTGGCAGGATGTTAACTCTCTCGCCTGTGAGACAGGAGATCGTGAATTCAATCCTGACCCTGACGCCTGCTGTATATTTGAAGTTTGTATGTTTCCTCTCCCCGTCGTCGCGTAGATCTTTTTCGGACTCCTCAGTGTTCAGAGTATTTGGCTGCTTGCCGTGTCCGTGCGATAAGCCACTTTGTTGAGCTATCATTTGTAGTCAGGTCGCTCCTGATATAGTGCGATATAGTTCAGTAGGCCTTACCTGGACAAGTAAAAATAGTTCAGTTTAGACCATCTCTGTAACCCCTTATACTGCTATACACAAACACAAATCAACTTAACACGCTCATCAATACAAACCAATGCAAATCACTGCACCGCACATCGCAAAAATTATCAAGTGTTTCATATACATCCACCGCACACCGACAATAAATTTTAATTCTCATCCCGATGTATTCCGGCTGAAACTCAATGTGGCTTTGAAAATTCTGATTTGGTCCATTCAGGCTATAACAAACTTGTGGGAAAAAAAATATTCTGCTGCCAAGAGCATTACATTGTGGGGTAGAAACATTAAGCATTAGAGAAGAAAATAATCCAGTAGTTAACATGAAACATGTAAGCAATGCAACTATAAAGACGTATAATGTATCGTGTATGATATTACTTCAAATAAACTTCAAAAATTTTACACTAACATTTCTCAAGAATTTTACTGAAAAGAAAACACAAACCCATCTTGCGTTTAATTATCAAGAACATCGAAGTGTATCCTCTGCTTAGATGAGCCAAAGAAAACATTTTTTCTACATAATGAGTTGCATCATTATTTTGAAGATAGTGTCAGAGTTGGTTTATTGTCACACTGATGTAGGTCCAAACTTCACGCATAGTCATCAGAGAAAGGGCCTGTCCACTTCAAGCCACCAGGCAGATGTTGGCAATGACGGCTCTACTATACTGATGATTCCGAACAATGAGTAACCCGGTATTAAACAGCTGGCGCATTGTCCTGCTACTGCCCATGTAATAAGGTACGGGCACATTTTTTTACTCCTTTGAGTTGGTTTCAAAGCCACTTTTCTATAGAGAGACTTGAATCCTGAAAGCAATACAGTGCACGTGTGATAAAGGTAAAACATATTTGACGTAAGCCTTGGCATACCAAGCAAGATAGAACAAGCAATGAAAATACAATTAAAATAAGACTGAATGTTTGAGGAAAGTACATTTAAAAAGTGAGGTATGTTTCAAAAGCACTTACAATCGTATTGTCCGAGTAATGAGTACAATCTCACAATTACAACTGAAAGAGAGGAAATGTGTTTAAATGTAAAATATATCCAATGCTTTTCCGTGCACGAGGGACATCGTGGGGGAAACAACGATGCCCAAACATAGTATTTAATGTAGAGGGGCGATATATATTCTTAGGTTTTTTCGGTAAAGTCACATAGTTAAAACATTAAAAAAGTAAAATAAAATAAAAATCACGACGTTTCGGAGGCAACACAAGCTTCCGGAAGCTTGTGTGTGTTGCCTCCGAAACGTCGTGATTTTTATTTTATTTTACTTTTTTAATGTTTTACCTACGTGACTTTACCGAAAAAAAACCTAAGAATATGAATCCTGGCAGTCACGAAAGCTTCAAATCTAGAATGAAGGGGCGATAACTGCCTTCGTTGGTGACCCTGAGCCAGTGATAAAAATTCCATTCCACATTCCTATGACGGGAGCCGGGCTCGTCCACCGTTTGAACTCTCACCGTGCGGCGCGAGTTTCGTCGACCAATTGTGACGACGCGAGCGAGTACTACGTTGACTGGGATTTTAACTCGAACCCTTCCGACTGCGAGTCAAGTGCTCTAAGCACAGCGCCACCGGATTTAGCTTTCGCGATTAGAAGTGGCTCCCTAGGTCAGACGGTGCCGAGGCAGCCAAGGTGGCCACTAGCGCATCCACGACTTTCCCACTAATCCCCATTAATCCTCGGCAAAGAGCAAAGCGTGCATATGATTTATGCTCTGTGTCTGTTAAAGAGGATTTAACGTGCTTTAATCACACCACTGCACATGTATCAGGCTCCAGGGCTTTTCTTCAACTTGTTCATCTCGTCAGCTGGAATGGTTTAATGAAAGAGCGCACCCTAGTTCATGCCCGGCTTCATTTCGCACGCCACAATGCTCGCTTGTATTCGCTCTTAAGCTCGGTGTGAACGGGTTGGAGGTGAAACTTTAAAGCCCAAATATATCTTTGTTTTTTTTTTTACTCAGAAATCCTGCAATCAAGTGAAATCGAGGTGTTCCCATGCTCAATTTTATTCAACGAGGGTGGCACCTTTATGGGCATTATCAGTGGTTCAAATGTCACGTTACTTTGAGAGGATAAAATATTTTATTTGAAGTGTGCTCAAATGCTGCAGCAACTAAAACTGTTTACACCATTGGAACCTCATTTGCCAGTAAAAAATATGATAATTATTTTTTTAGGTTCCAATGGCGTAAATGCTTACCCCGAGCTCTCATACTCTGATGGTGCATTGTCTTTGAGTTGTGCGCCTTTTGGCGTCATCTGATCCAACACCATGTGAGACTAGGCTCTAAGGAAAGCTGTCTCGGGTGTGGACCAATCAACTTCAAGGACAGTGCACATTATCAGAGTTATGTTTTTTGTTTGCATTATGACTGCAGGTATTGTGGTCTATGCAAACATGACTCCTTGTAAAAAAAGGTGTCCGTTTTGTTGCCAGATAGAAGGGTAAAAAAACTATTATCACCTCATCCGTTGACATCCCTGCTGCAGTCTCGCCAAGTGGACTCACATTGGAAGGGGTCCCTGTTCAGAGCCAATCCTCACACATCGAGGATGAGTTCGTTACTCGGTGGGCACAAGTTGCACACGGCAGCGGCCTGCTGATGAGCATTAGTCTGCCGCTAGGCAGAGATGGTTGCCACGTGTTTTTTTTTTTATGAATCACATTTTATGACCACTCACCGGGCGGTACTAATTTCATCGGCCCCTCGAACAGACGAGGGGCCTGAGTGGATTTTCCAAAAGGGAATTTTGATCTTGCAACCTTTGCCTCGGGGACGAGTCAAGCACCTCTGCCACTTGGAGGGTTGATCAGAGACGGGGGGGGGGGGGGGGGTGGACAACACCAAAGACGGAAACGAGACAGAGTTAGACGCATATGGTGGGGCTGCCAGCACACACCAATTTTTCTGAAGCGCCAGGGCATTGCAGAAACAAATGATAACTTGTAATGCAGCACGTGGGCGCGTTTAAACACGTTTAATGAAATCTCGCAACAAGACATGGCCTGGGATTTGTACATCTGTGCGAAAGCACACTGGCGCACGGTACACTCGCATTATATATTTATGGACTCTGCTAATTCCCTTAATAGTAATATATTAGACGTGTTGGGACATGTGTTCGGGAATTCATGCTTCCGTCTACCAAAAAACTTGGGAAAGTGAGTCAAAGCAATAATTTAAAGGGCTAATTCATAAATTAAAGTCATGTGTCTTTTGCTAATGAACAAAAGTGAGTTTCAAAGTAATTAAAATCGCAACATGAATGGACGTGAATCTCGGCACAAAATGCAATTTATGCATTTTTAATTAAAGCGATAATCTTTTAGAAGAGAGCACATTGCAGCTGACAACAGATTTTCTCTAAAGTCCTTAGTTGCTGCCTCAGCGTTCTTTAATAATTAGCCAAAATACTTAACAAGAAAATTCAATTTGCACCGCAATATCTGGTAAAGATTAGTGCGAGGATTTGACATGCTTAATAATTGCCATAACTCATGGTCTACCATATCAATTAGTCGTGCATTTCAGTTTTCTATTTTGGAGTGTTATTATTACTTTGAATGCGCTCGTATATTTGGAATTAATGGAGAGAAAAAAATCTGAATGTATTAACAATCATGAGAGTGGATATATATATATATACAAATATTAAAGTGTAACATGAATCAGCAATACAATTCATAATTCACCCAACACATGCCACCCAGTATGAAGAATGTTTTCAGGAAGATACTTGCTGGGAGTGTTTGGACAATTTTTTCACGATTCTGCACAGTTATGCAATTGGAAGAGCATGAAAGTAATTAACGATACAGTGCATGAGGTTCACATCATCATAGCCACAGTGTACATGATGGTGATCATTATATTATAAACACAAACTGCACATGTTACATGCTTAGTTTATGTGACTTACACACATTTTTTAACGATAATAATTATTTCATGGGACCTACTGATAATAATTATTCTACACAGCCGTTTCTCATTGCACCACGAGGTGAAGGCCTCGCCATGTGATGTCAGTCGAGGGGTTTGATTGACCATACTTCACCACGTTGGTTAGTGAACGCAGCTTCTTGGTTCTTTCGGTAAAGTTACGTAGAAGGGAAGTAATAAAACAATAAAAAGAAAACATAATAAAATAAAATAATTCTCACGACGTTACAACGCAAGCAGCCGTCTTCAGGTGAAAAATGAGACACTGCCAAGCTAGGAGCTTATATATAAGCTGGGTAGGAGGTGGAAGAGGAGCGCCTTAACAAAAGAATGTGCATATCAAGAGGAATTTAGCATATTCATGGCAAATGCGTAGGAGGTGGGCGGGGGGGTTTCAAAGTCATATTATGCCCATGCATTATGCAGGATCAGCAGCACCAAGGGAGGGTGCAGGGAGTAGCATTAACAAAGGAAATGAATGTTAATAGTATGTAGCTGCAGTTACTAAACAACCACGTAGAAAACTAAAGTGTAAACTACATAAAAAATTAAAGTATAAACTGCATAGCATCATCAGTATATTTACTATACTCTACAATAAGCTGAGTTTAGTGAACGCAGGTCGCCGAGTTCACAGTGCAAAGCTCTAAACCACAGCGCTAGCACCCCCCCGCCTCCACTCCCCACTGCTCCGTGTTAAGCTGCAATTACATCGGCAAGAAGAGTATCTATTTGTTTGTACATAAGTAAGATAATATTTGTAACAAAACTCAACTCCATCCCCCCCCCCATGCAAAAACTTAGCAGGAGCCTCCTGAGTATCCTGACAAGTTGTTTTGAGACTCGGCCTTGAGACACAAACAAATTTAGCATGTTCTTGGTTCTTTCGGTAAAGTCACGTAGAAGGGAAGTAATAAAATAATAAAAATAAAACATAATAAAACAAAACAAATAAAACAATTCTCACCTGTGGAAACCCTCCCCGTAGAGGCGGTTAAATTTCGATTTAAAGCTTTCGTGACTGCAGGGATTCATCTTCTTGGTTCTTCCCTTCTACGTGACTTTACCGAAAGAACCAAGAAGATGAATCCCTGCAGTCACGAAAGCTTTAAATCGAAATGTAGCATGGTTGGCTACTTCCGGCGATAAAGAAATTTAACGTACAGGGACTCCAACTTACAAACGAGTTATGTTCCAAAGGTATGTTCGTAAGTAGGTCCAACTTGACTCCCGTCAATTCCAAACCTGTTGTACGGCGTGTACACTAAACACGGAGATTAGCTTAAAAAGTTGTATAATCTCCTGTAGATGTAGATGCCACTCGTTCGCAACGCTTTATAACGTCCACTTTAGTTTCCATCGTAACAGTGCTCCTCTTCTTACTACCACCTTCAACACTTTTCACAACTCTTACCCTTCTGAGACACGATGGGGGTTGATAATGTTCGTGAAAAGCACAGAACGTCGTAGTGAACAGCACAGCGACAACACAACAACAGACAATGGCGGTGGCCCAGGCAGAAATGCTGGGTAATGACACCGAACAACCACTGCCGTATGTTGCGCGGCGGTTGGACGACTACTGGACATACGGACAGGCTTGTTCGTATCTCTGAAAGTTCGTTAGTCTAAAGTTCGTAAGTCGAATGTTCGTAAGTAGAGGAGCTCAAGTGCACACATGTCCTTGGTAGACAACCGCTAAAACTATAACAAAGCCAAAGTACCTTAAAGTGTTGTGTACAGAACACAAATGTGCAACAGTTGCCTCCAACAAAAGCTTGGCATTGATAATAATCAACAACAAACTATAACACTGCATAAGCCCTGCTGTCCGTACTTCCTCTCTCTGTGCTGTAGTACAAAGAACGGTGATAAACAAACCACAATGTCCCTTGTCAGCCTCGTCAGATAACACACAACACATACCGACTGATGCGACGGTATTGTAAATAAGCAATAAAACGCACACAAAAAGACTGTGTTCTTACTCGCGAACTCTATTCGCCGGGGATGCTGTAACGTCCCTGTGAACAGAAAACCCGCATCTTCGTCGCGTGCGACCTTGTGTTTCGAGACAAAGTGAAAACACGTGCAGGTGCACCAGGCATTTTTCAAAAGTGAGAGAAGAGATAGTTTTTGGTGAGTATAAACATAAATACATCCAGGTTTCCACTCCACATTTCAATCATTTTGACAGGCAATGTTATATAAATATACAAAAAAAATCACCTTCCCTTTTTTTGTTTAAACAGATACGAAAAACTTATATGTGCCTATACACACACACACACACACACGAGTCAATTAGCATATGTACAACATCTTCAATTACCCCCGCATATATGGCACGAACATAGACCAAGAGCTGAGTTAAATGTATTATAGGATAAGCAAACGTTGCACCCCTACCATTGCTTGTTCACACCGCTGCTGGCGAAAGGGCCTCCATGACGGCGAGCTGACGAAAGCCCTCTGATAGGAGGGTATTTGACCTTCTCTTCCATACTGGTCAGACATCTTGGAAAAAATTAACCCGTAAAAACAAAGTTTTTCACTACAAATCCTTTATATGTGTGGCGGCTAGAGTCCTCTCGTCCTCTGGCTTGAGATGGCTGCCACCTATGGGTCAGATGAATGGCTGTCACCATTAAGCAATTGATAATTAAATATAATTTATTTTTTCCTGAAAAGTGTAAAATTTTGGAATTGTTTTCATGAAAATACATTGTCACGCACAACGAGTCTGTGTGCAAAATGTCAGCTCGATTGGATCACGGGAAGTGGGTTAAAAAACGACCGAAAGATTTGCACGGTCGTAAGCAAGCAAGCAAGCGAACTTAATATAAAGGATTTTAAAAAATTAACCCGTAAAAACAAAGTTTTTCACTATAAATCCTTTATATGCATGTTCAATGGGCCACAACCCAGCCCACATTGGTCTTTGAAACGGGCGGCTAGAGTCCTCTCGTCCTCTGGCTTGAGATGGCTGCCACCTATGGGTCAGATGAATGGCTGCCACCATTAAGCAATTGGTAATTAAATATAATAATTTTTTCCTGAAAAGTGTAAAATTTTGGATTTTTTTTTCACGAAAATAAATTGTCACGCACAACGCGTCTGTGTGCAAAATGTCAGCTCGATTGGATCACGGGAAGTGGGTTAAAAAACGACCGAAAGGTTTGCACGGTCGTAAGCAAGCAAGCGAACTTAATATAAAGGATTTAAAAAAGGGTGGGTGTGCCCAAACTTTACCCCACCACGCACGAACTATCGATTGACTAACATGAGGTGTAGCCATTCATTTTGCTGGCTGGAAAGATACTGGGTGCGGTGGGAGATAATAAAAATAAATCTTGCCCCATTGTTTCAACTGGCTCACCGGGAGATCGAACAGGCAACCATTACACCACGGCGTACTGTTCATACGTACAACTCTGAACACAGAGTACTCTACTCTCAACGAATTCTGACTTCCAGAGGAAATAATGTTAACGTTGCTTTGTCCGCATGCGAATTTACAAAACACTTATTTTCTGACAATTTGCGAAGGCAATTTTAACAGACATTTTCAGCTCTAACTGCCCATACTATTGGCTACATCAGACATACAATGTCACTACTTCCACTGCAACAACCATGACATTTATTTTAAATATTTTATTATTTCAACCTCAAATAATAATAATACAATAAAACATTCTGTTGCAGGAAATGTAAGCATCTCTAGCAATTCAACATGAACAAAATGTATGATTAATTCATTTAATATTTACATTGGTCTATTTTTTGTAATAGCCATACGAATAACACGTCCTAAAAGCCTGTTCTGTCGTGCGATTGTGACTGCCTATTTGAAATATTGTAAAGTAATTATACTGCAATCAAATTCGCAGAAGCAATGTGGATTCACCATTGGCTCAGAGCCACAAATAGGACATGCCCCATGGTCAGTCGAGCCGGAGACATGTTCACTTTGACTTAAATTACATTCATATTGTATTTACGCAAACCTGAATTTTATATTTTGCACAATGAGCTGTGCCTCCAGATGCATGTACAATTATGTGTTTTCTGTTAGAAAAGAAAAAAAAAACTAAACAAACACACATTTGCTTAAAGTCCACAGGGATTGGTCTCATCATCATTAGATGTGACCAAGTCATCGATTGGCACCTCCAGCTCACGCATCACAATTACCGCGGTGGACGTTTAACATCGAATATAAAATGGTAAAAAAAAAACCCACCAACTTTATACAGCGTGCTCTTGAATACTACCAAATTCAACACACTTGCCAATAACACTGCAAGAGTCATTACCTGAAACATTGCCAGTTATATATGTATATATTTGGTTAAGATAACTATGTTGTTGATGAGTGTGAGTTTTATTTTATTTCCTGTGCTTGTGCACTACTGCCAACCAATCAGCGTCAACCAATCATTTGTTACTCTCGAAAATACCATGCTAGTTCCGGGGTGGGATGCCCTGGTATATCTATTTACACAACAATATCCCTTTATTTTCGATTTAAAGCTTGTAATATCACTTATATAGATTTGTAACATTATGACAAAAATAAAATATATATATATATAAAATGAAGGTAAACAATAGTACTGGAACAAAATAAAAATAGCAAGTCAATTATAAAAATCACAATTCAGGACTCAGCTCGATGTAAAGCTTGTAATATTACTCATATAGTTTTGTAACATTATGACAAAAAGAAAAAAGTGATATAAAATGCAAAATACTGCAACAAAAGAAAAATAGCAAGTCAATTATAAAAATCACAATTCAGGACTCAGCTCGATGTAAAGCTTGTAATATTACTCATATAGATTTGTAACATTATGACAAAAAGAAAAAAATGATATAAAATGCAAAATACTGCAACAAAAGAAAAATAGCAAGTCAATTATAAAAATCACAATTCAGGACTCAGCTCGATGTAAAGCTTGTAATATTACTCATATAGATTTGTAACATTATGACAAAAATATAAATATATATATAAAATGAAGGTAAACAATAGTACTGGAACAAAATAAAAATAACAAGTCAATTATAAAAATCACAATTTAAGACTCAGCTCGGAATATGGAGATGCAGCGTAACTACCAAACAGAATTGCTTTGCACGCTGTCCAATCAGTGGTCTATAGGCGTGCCCTTCTTTTCATGGGAAAGGTCCCTTAAAAGCCCCCATGATATGCAGGACACGGTATATGCACTCATGCGTCCGTGTACACTGTTGTAATTTTAGTTTAAGTAGCAAACACTTTACACGCTCTCCCCTTTTATTTGGGCATTATGCGATGCTTATGTCCATTGGTGACCATTTGCCAGTGGTGGCACTTCTACATTTTTATGGCAGGGGACAGTTTTTGTATCGAACGACCACTGATAATGGTTTTTTTACCCTTCTATCTGGCAACAAAACTGACACTTTTTCATGTTGATAGATAGTTGCCAGATAGAAGGGTAAAAAACTAATTATCATATTTTTTACTGGCAAATGAGGTTCCAATGGTGTAAAGAGCGACCACTGTTGACTTCCCAATAAGTGGTCGTCAATGTATTGACCGTGTAGGGATGATTGGCAGAGCCGACCTTTGGACATCAATTTTTATCCCAATTGCACTATTGGGGTCATGTCAAGAGGGTGAAGAAACATTATTCTTCAAGTCCTTTGAGCCATCAGCGCATCACATCGTGACAATGAATGGGATATGACATCACTATTTTGAGAGTCACTTCAAAAGGCCGCCCTCTCCGACCTGTCAATCAACAGCACTCCCTTTGTGCTCTCTGAAGAAGGGGTTCAAACATGTACATTCTATTCCATTCTTGCATATGGCAAACACGTTCAGGAGCTAAATGCAAATGCTGAGGTCTGCTGGCCACGACAGGGCTTCAGGAGAAAGTCTGTGTCATTTTGCTATTCCTCCCCTGCAGCCCATAGTGGTTTATGTACGCGGTGCACAGTTTGGGTCACATGGCCACAATCCCACTCTCGTGGCTTGTCTTTCATTTTCCAATCATGAAGGCGATGTGCACATTATTCTGTTGACGATCTAATGCCGTGATGGTGACACCGGTGTCTACAAGGAATGTCAAAGACATGAGGTTGCGATGCTTGGGGTCCCTCGTGAGGTGTTTATTCTGGACGTCCACGTTGTTCTACTCTGCTTTGCCAGCGATCTTCCGGATCTGGATGATAGTGGCTGCATGATCCCGGAACGGGGAGCACATAAATCAGAGAAGGTCTACCGGACATGAATCAATTAATATGCATTTAAGCCTTGATAAGCATGATGTACAAGGCCAAGTGGAAACTCATATTTATGATGGGGGTTTATTTTGCATTCTAAACTAAACTATGTTTTTTTATTTTACCACCCTAGGCCCACTGAACTATATAGATCTTTTTCAGAAGAGACCTGGCCACAAATGATAGCTTAACAAAATGGCTCATCACACTGAAATTCATAGCAGCCAAATACTCTAAGCACACGTTGATTCTAAATGTGGAGGAAAAAACCAGAGAACGGGGAGTCAAATCCACGCAACCACGGGCAGAACATGCAAACTCAGAATATGCAGGCAGTTAGGGTCGGGATTGAACCTACGACCTCCTGTATACCAGACGAGGTGTTTGACATCTCGCCACCGCGGCGCCCTTCATCGGCGTCCAGGTTGAGGACTGTCAGCATGCTGCGCGTGAGAATATTGTCTCATCACAGGTGGCGGCCTGGACTCAAACCCAGCAGAATCTCAGTGGCACACTATGCCATTGTTCTTCTTGGTTCTTTCGGTAAAGTCACGTAGAAGGGAAATAATAAAATAATACAAATAAAACATAATAAAATAAATTCTCACGACGTTTCGGCCACAACGCAAGCAGCCGTCCTCAGGTGAAGAACAGGTCTGTCGATAAGACAGAGTCTGACTCTGTCTTAGACAGAGTCTGACTCTGTCTTATCGTTTTATTTTTATTATTTTATTATTTCCATTCTACGTGACTTTACCGAAAGAACCAAGAAGATGAATCCCTGCAGTCACGAAAGCTTTAAATCGAAATTTATTCCATTGTTATTCACGAACTTGCTATCTGCGATGTTGGCTATCAGCGAAGCGATTCTGGAACTCTGCACGATTGCATCGAGAGAGAAAAAGAAAAAAGTGATGATATAAATTGGTTAATTTAAGGTTAATTATTTTATAAACTATTAATTAATACGTTAATATTCACTTTTACTTACTTCATATTTATTATGACCTTTTTTGTGTCATGATAATTTTTCATGTATGTAATTGCGTATCTACGAATTTATTTAAGGTAATTCATTCAAATATTTAGGTTTTCTTCCCCTCCCCATATAAAGCTTCACACTCCTCCATGTGTTCCCTACTTGAGAGGGGTAGTGAGTCCAATTTCTCCCCTTCGTGAGGCCCTGCCGCCGTGCCGAAATCAGATTTCTGAGTTTACATGCCCTCCCCAGCCCCACACCACCCCGTTTGCAAGAGGTGTATTGTACCAGGCACGTGTTGTTTTGCAGTAAAAAAAAAACTTATTCTTTCTAAAAGATAGGTTTTCGAAGGCCAATTTCATCATCCACAAAATTGTATTTTCACGAGTGTCTCCAGAAAGTATCCCTCGCGAATAACGAGGGAATACTGTATTGGCATTCAAGGTAATTTTAGAAAATTCTCCCCGATAGTATTACACGTTTTACGTTTTTGCACGATGTATTTTCAGCCGAAAGTAAGTGTTTTTTTCTTTCTCTCCACGGTATTTATATTCATGTGCGTATATATTTCCTGCAGGAATTTGACTTTTCGAGATAAGTCCATGCAGCTGCTCTTCCGTACGTTCTATTACTTTAATTCCCTTGCATTTATTTGAAGCCGGCTGTTTTGGGACATTTCGTTCCCAGTGTGTATCAAATATCTTTCAGGAGGCTTTCTACAAATTAACCAGTGGCCAAAAACATCTCCCCAGGCTGAACTCTTAATTAAAATCTGTTTTCCCTACCCCGAGAGATTACCTACCTTATGGAAATACCGCGTAATTTCTTCCACTTTTTTGTTTATTTTCATGGCTATTATATATTTGTTTTCAGAAGCATACTCGCCCGCTATTGTTCGTCAGAAAATAACGTTTCCAAGCACAAATGCCAATGCACAATGAGGCAGGCAGAATGTTATTAGTGAAGTGTATCGTATTAAAATTTGCTAAGCAGCTACATTCAACAAATTTGGCTATATCACAATAAAACTACGAGTGCATACGATAATGTGCAAAGATGAAAAAAGATTCAGAATAACAACAGCTTTAATCTCAAAGGGCTTTAACCTGGTTCAAGCCACTGAAATATACCACTGCACCTGAATGATAGGTTTATTACTGCATTTGATTTGAATTTAAAGTCTTAGCAGAACATTATGATAATGTGCCCTCATTTCTCAAGGTTCAAAACTACGGAACATGGAAAAAAAATGAAATATTTATTTTTAAAGCCAAGGTTCTTTTTCCACATTAGCATAGCGTGGTGCTAATTCCCACCGGTTCATATACCACGTTTTTGTGACAGGGACAAGTCCATCCATTTGACATCCCACAGAATGGAGCTCATTGCATTGATCTCAGAACGCTTGAACAGCTGAGCGAATTCCTAACTTGAAGTTTTTTTTTGTTTTACAAAATTTGCTGGGCACAGGCACAAAGGCCGAAAATGCTAAATGTTCAGCGTCTTGCAAAAAAAAAACAATGCACTGTAATAGTTGCATGACGTTTCTTGCATTGAGCATGGTTATCATCATAAGAACTTGAGAAAATAGACGATGAGAAGAAATTCCAAGCTCGAGCAACAGATAGCTTGAACTCACACTCACGCAAGCTCTTCATTTGTGCCTTGTGCATTCATGAACCTACAGCTTTAATATCCATGCACATTCACTGCCCTATTGCCGTGTGGGTTATTTCACCGTATAGTTGCGTTTAAAATGTTGTGTATGTCTGAAGCAAGTGAGTCTGGAAGCAAAATGCAATGTTTGCTTAGGGGCCGTCCATAAATGACGTCACGCGATTTTGGACGATTTTTGACCCCCCCCCCCCCCCCCCATCGTTGCACGGCGTCACAAAAAGTCAGACCCCCCCTCAAATATGACGTTACAAAGCTCTGCCTCCCCCCCAAATAAAACATGCTTCAAATCGCTTTAAACTATTGTCATTGTAGTGCGTATTTAATGTGGCGCTGCACTCTGATGTTCTAGGATACTTTTTTTTATTAAAAAGTCTATTTAATTAAGTAGAACGTGTTGTCTATATTTATTTAAAGTTGAGCATTTTTACGTGACGTCACATTTCTAACCCCCCCCCCCTCGTAACACATCGTCACAAATGTCTGACCCCCCCCCCCCCTTAGGTGCGTGACGTCATTTATGGACGGCCCTTAATATTTATGTGTGTATGTATGTAGTCAACCGTGTGATTCGGAGGTTCAGGGGAAGGACGACAATCTAAACACAAAAAATCTGAATAAAGTTTCAATTCAGATTTCAAAGTGCATATCGCCGTGGCTTCCTAATATCGGAGGGACTGAGCGTTCCAGACGTCCACAGAAAGCGCATCTGAAAGCGCGCGATGCCATGACCGTCTTTGTTTGATGACCAGCCAAAAGTCCACTGCGAGGATGAGTGGAGTTCGCGCGATGGTTTATGCTCTGTCCGAGATGTCTCGGCCAGCTGGGGTCACAACGCCCTCTTGGTGGGGCTCTCTAAAGCTCCGTCCAGTTGAGTCTCTTCTGCATGCAGTGACATGAGCATGCACATTAATTGCTGCACCTTTGCACTATAACCTTCATATATGTATATAAAATGTATATAAAACAAAGACCCCCCCGTATTGCCTAGAACAGACTGCTCGAGCA
This sequence comes from Lethenteron reissneri, assembly GCF_015708825.2. Taxonomy (NCBI): domain Eukaryota; kingdom Metazoa; phylum Chordata; class Hyperoartia; order Petromyzontiformes; family Petromyzontidae; genus Lethenteron; species Lethenteron reissneri. The sequence continues at coordinate 3,358,477 of NC_083833.1, read as the reverse complement.
GGTGCTGTTAGCGAAAACCTTATGAAGGCCGGCACGGCACACTGAGTAGGTGGGTGGTCAGCACTAGGCCCGGCCGCCTTTGTCTCCCTAATGGCGATGTTTACACACCGTACCAAGGGTGGCCCAGGACTGTTTCAGATAATCGTCTATGGTGTTGGCCGTGAGCGGAAATTGAACTCGGGTGGCTGGGTTTGTAGCGCAGCGTGGTAACCGCTAACAGCACGCTCACCACGATGTACATACACACACACATACACGTGATCTGTTCGTTAAAATATTCGTGAGCTTTAAATGCCAACCTTTTGTAATAAGCACATCATAGAGTACCTATGCGTCAAGAAGAAAAATAAATTTAACAAAAGTGATTTAAAGAACACTGAACATCCAGTGCTTCCAAGAAAGATTTAATCAAAGGTTACGCCAGCGATGATAAATGCTTCGCCTTTTTTTTACGAAGCTTGCCTCTTTTAATCTTCATAACAGAGGCTTGAAAAAAAATGTCTTTAAATGCGTTAAGGGCATTATTCAGAAGACAGTAAATGTAACATCTTTGATTTTTCAATGTTATTGTTCACTTATCAGGGATATAGCTCGTCGTCAAATAAAATAATTTTTCATGAATTGTTTTTAAAGCGTGAGGCATGAATGAAGTTGACTTTATGTGTTTAGCAGAAAAATAAAATAAAAGTGACGTGCTGCATCATGTGCCTGAAATATGGTTTCTGTTGTAGTTGGGCAAACAAGTTGTATTTCAAAAGATTCAGAGACACACACACACACATGGAGTGTTAATAGTAAATAATCTAGGCGGTGGGAAGGGGGGGGGGGGAACAGAATACTCTATAGACTAGCGCATTCTCAATGCGCTGCGTAAAAGTAAAAGTTGTCGAGAACGACTCGTGCAACTCCCAGTTCCACTCCGAAATCGTGAATATCTGTTCGATTTTGAAGGAGATAAAAATGTGCCATTGAACAGACAATTTGTCCGAATGCTCCCGTGGTGTCGTGGTGAGCTCCACTCGACTTGCAATCCAGAGGTCACCCAGTTGTCTCTCTCGGCGTGGCAGTGGAAGCAATGGGGCACAAATTTATTAAATCTTCCTGCCTACCACCCAACGGTACAAATGCGTACACTGCAGCTGACCGTCAGATCCTGCACGGTGGGGTAAAGTGTGGCTACTCCGATCCTACTCTTCGGTTCTTTCGGTAAAGTCACGTAGGTATAAAATAAATCACGACGTTTCGGGCGCAACGCAAGCGTCCGTCATCAGGTGGGAAACGTCGTGATTTGTTTTATTTTTCTACCTACCGAAATAGCCAAAGGGTGTGGATTCCTGCAGTCACGAAAGCTTCAAATCAAGATGATTCCCACCTTGTCCGAGACGTCTGGCTAGCATGGGAGAATTCAAACAAAAATGCTCTCTCTCGAGAGGAGGCTTTTTTAAATCCTTTATATTAAGTTCGCTTGCTTGCGTGCTTGCTTGCTTGCTTACGACCGTGCAAATCTTTCGGTCGTTTTTTAACCCACTTCCCGTGATCCAATCGAGCTGACATTTTGCACACAGACTCGTTGTGCGAGACAATTAATGTTCGTGAAAAAAAATCCAAAATTTTACACTGTTTAGGGAAAACAAATTAAATATTTAATTACCAATTGCTTAATACTGGCAGACAATCATCTAACCCATAGGTGGCAGCCATCTCAAGCCAGAGGACGAGAGGACTCTAGCCGCCACGCATATAAAGGATTTATAGTGAAAAACTTTGTTTTTACGGGTTATACTTATTTAGAGCTCTCACTCGTGGAGGTATTTCTGACAGCAGTGTCTTAGCACGGAATTGCAGGGTTGCACCTTTGCCGATTTTAAGAATGCTACAGTAAAATATATCAAACAGTTTTTTTACTCGCACACCAATTACGGCAAATGTGCAATTGACGCTAGACAGAGTCACCCTTTGTTCCCATCCAAACCAGTGGCTCCTCGTGTGTGGTGTTATGTTGTTGTTGTTGCTTTGTCAACAAAATAAAAACAAGAGGGAGAAAAGTTGTACTCCTCCCAACCCCGATAGAACCGGGGAAGCAAGTAATTGGACCTGCAAGGTTATTGGGTTTGAGCAAAAATCCTGCTTGAATGACCCGAGTGTGTGGTTTTTACGATATTCTCTTCTTGGTTTAACCTGACGCTCTGAATAAGATGTTAAGAGTTTTCACGACAAATGGTGTTCGACCGAATGTAGTCGTGGCCGAGGCATATTTGCACTTTCAGGCTGTTATGGCACGTCTAAAAGTAAAAACCTCGATATCGAATAGATATCTCAGGGAAGGCTCTAAAATATGAGGGTAATTCTAGATTTGAAGCTTTCGTGACTGCAAGGATTCCTACTCTTAGGTTTTTTCGGTAAAGTCACGTAGGTAAAAAAATAATAGTAATAAAATTATAATAAAAATATGAGGGTAAGCCAGCACACGCTATGGTTTTTTTCCATGTCATCACAATATTAATTCATGCCCATGTAATAAATTATGAAATAACTCCTGCAAAAAACAACGAAACTTTAAACTTGTGAATTTGCATCTCCTGGCTCAAATACAATGGGGAATAGATATGATTTTTTAAAGCAATTCACAATGCAATTATCAACATTAACAATACTAATTTCATCATGGGACCTCCTTTGGCAGTGCCAAAATATGACGATAAGTTTTCCCCTTTTTTCTGGAAACAAAACAGCTGTGTTAAGATGTTAAAACACCAAACTGAAACCTTTTACAAGGAAGCATGTCTGCATTAACCACAATACTTGTGGTCAGAATGCATCCTCTGGTGTAACACCGTTTGAGATTAGGCTCCAAAGAAAGCTGCCTCTGGTGTGGACCAATCAGTTTCAAATACAATGCATATATTTTCAGAGTATGTTTTTTTTTGCATTCTAACCACAAGTATTGTGGTTAATGCAGACATGATTCCTTGTAAAAAGGTTTCAGTTTGGTGTTTTAACATCTTAACACCTGTTTGTTGCCAGATAAAAGGGGAAAAACCTATTCTCAATATTAATTTAAACTTCTTACGCGCCGTCACTGCACACTATTCATTCAATCTCATGGAGAGGCACGAGGAACCACAGGTAAGTGGGGAGGCAGCCAGGCGACGAGCCAGCACGAACCATTGCCCAAGCTCTGCGGTGCTCTGCACATTAAGCTGTTATTAGAGAATTAATGAGTGGAGGAATCCAAAGCAACCAGGAAAAACACACGCGTGCGAGGAGAAAACACTCTATCTTATAAAGATGGTTTCATGTTAAGGGAATTCCTGGATAATTTATAATTTGCAAATACAAATCACCATTCAGCTGCCGTGATCATCATGCTCATCATAGCTGTCATTCATCGACTTCTAGATGAAGGCTTCCCCACGTAGTTGTCATTCTTCTACGATCCTTTGACATCGCAATTCATTTAACTCCTGCGTAAAAATCTGATTCCATTGCTTCTTTTCAGCGGTGCAGTGAATGGAGGATGGCAGGCATCATGTGACCCACTCTGTTAAGTGAGAAATTACGACTAAAGCCATCATCAACCGGGCGATAGAACATCAATCAACGATCTCCCAGTCTTCAGAGCGACAACTCGTTTCATTGTTCCGGCTACAATTATTTTACCCAGTCATCCGTCTCATCAGTCGATCACATTTGACTCAAATTCTTTTCGATGGAAATCTAAGACAAGAGGACCATAATGCACTTCTGCAGAGAATGATGATGATTTTTTTTGCAGAATTCACACAAAATGTGTTAGCTTTTTACACGTGGTTTTGTTTGAAACGTATAGTTTTCCAGTTTACAGTATTATTTATTGTTCTGCAATCATGCGTTTTTTAAAATAATTTACTGATTTGACATCCATATAAATATTACGCACAGGACTGTAGGAATTGTAACACAAATGATAAAGCCTTCATATACAGCAGCGAATGAAGCAATACTAATGATGACGCCATTGAATGATTACGAGGATGCTGTTAATGATGATGATCATGTAGCTCCTGTTAATGATGCCGATGAAGATGGTGGTGATGCTGATGGCGGTGGTGGTGATGATGAACAACTGAATATTATAATGATGCAAATGCATGTGTTACGTTATTGTGTTGTAGCACCCAGTGTAGCATTAATATTATCAAGCGAAATGAAACATAAGTGATGTGTGCAGCTTAAGCTTCCAGAATCTCACTATGATCTGTCATGAACCTACATGCAAAGCAAAAAAAATGCCCTTTTCCTGGTTCACAGTGAATACAAATAAGTTAACATGGCTGTTTCACTATGAATTAATCAACAACAAAAACAACAACATCGCCCAAGTCCATTGTGATATTTAATTGATTAGCAGACACAAAGGAGTGATTATAATTCACGGCAGCTGTAACGGAAGGTGCGATTGTTGGAATGCATGCGTTTGTGTGAAATAAGCCATTGAGGTGGTGCTCATCTCATGTTTACAACACTGAGCCAGGGTTGGAAATTCCACATTCACATGGCAGGGACAAGCACATCCCAATGACACCCAATGTTGACTTGATCGCTCCCACGGGGTTGCGTTTATTCCCCCACCATTCTTTGAACATGCAACCTTTCAGTAGCGAGCCACACACTGTGCCACTGCAATGGCAAAAAAAAGCACTTCAAATAATTTAGCCCCAGTGTCAAAATAAGTGGGAGGCACTTGTCAGACGATTTCTTAACATCTGCGCACAAATGCTGGGAAATTTGTTGCCGCCAGACAAATCAAAGCCAAATTGCAGCTGGAAGACCTTGCATTAAAGCATGGAAATTGATGATGATAGAGTAATATACAATATTTATCGAGGAAAGCCTCATTCAGTGTGTGATGTTTCAGGAATGTCACTCATTCGGGATGCTTGGACAAATTCTTAATGTGCATTTTACTGGCATGTCATCAAATATGACTTGAATCGCTAGGCACATGTATTGTTAAACGACTATCATGTTGATGAAATAAAATATTGGAGGGATGTTTGTATTGTAGGGCGTGAACATGAATGCAATTGTTAGAAAATTATACTCAGAAAAAATCCAACGAATTTTTTGCGTATTTGCTTATTTACAAGGTATGCAAATGCTACCTTGAAGATAATGAACGTGACCATTTATGCCAACACAAATATACAATATAAATATACATTTGGCGGTTGGGCAGCATAGTGGTCACTCTTGTGCCTCACGGCTTGATAGTCATGGGTTCGACTCCTGACTCGGGTGCCTTTCAGTATTAAGTTGGTATGTTCTCCCCTTGTTCAACATCGGTTTCCTTTGGGTTCGCCAGTTTCCTACAATAGCGCCAAAAAAACCCATAAAATATAACCGCTGTTGGAAAAACATCCCAATGCTGAAACATTACCTGCAAATTACTCAATAACGATTGGAGATTGCCCTCGAATGCAAAAAAAAAGCTTACCAGAAGACTCAACGAGACTTTCCTCGGTAAACAAGTATGGTTTTAAGATAACGTAATTTCTAACTGCAAAATATGGTTGTCAAAATTGTTCTTCACTTCACCAGTGAAATGAAACTATAAGAATTGGCACATTAAATGCTTGGCAGTTTCACAATTTCATTTACATGGCTATGTCTGGTGGCGGTGGAGGATTACACAACAACAACAAACCACGGCGAAACTGTAACGTGACCTTAATAAAACATAATTCATGAAATAGATATATGTAACAGCGCTTGTGAGAGTTTACTAATTTATTAACACAGTCAACTGAACTCCTGAATAATTTTTTTTTCAGTCTTTAATATGTGAATATTTTTAATGGCACAAAATTTTCGTAAGTTTACCACAATGACATTGCAGCAACTTTTTACGACAGTTAATTATGACATAGACTTTAGCACTCTGCATACTTTTTGTTGCGTATTATCAACACTTAATGTTTTTTTACAACTTCAGGACATAACATTTGGGGCATAGCACAACAAAAAATGACCTTTAAAAAGAACGTTTTAAGCTACTTATAATGTTATCAGCCGCAGTAGATTAAATTAAACTGGTATGAAAGCAAAACTAAGCTATTGTTTGAAGTTGATAAAAGCAATTAATTTACATACGTGATTTATATATATAGTTTAAACACTTTAATTAATTAACTACAGTACGTAAGATTAATGACTCAACGCACTTGGGCAACGCTTTGGTTTGGCGCAGATCAGTTGTCTTCCGTGGAAAAAAAAAACGCGTGGCACTAAATTACGCAGGGAAATTGCAGTGCAGCCAACTATTGACGCGACCGATGGAACCTCATGGTTTAAGTCATCATCGCGTGCATGAAGCGCGCGCGTGTTTTGTTGTTGTTGTTGTTGCTGAGCGAATGCCCCAATGGATAATCGGGACCGTGGATGTTGACACGAGGCAATGGCAACGAATTCACCTTTTTTTCTAACCGCATTGAAAGAAATGCAAGAGTCGTAGACGGGGGGATTTCAAGTCACGCTCACTGAAACTCCGGTTTTTGGCATCGTGCGGAGTGCCCCCATGACTTGGGGAATTCAGGGTCACGGTGAACAGAACTCCATTTACTTTCACACAGTGGCTCGCCGCTTAACTATTTGTTTTCGATGCGCTGAGCAATGTGAACGACGCACAATGACTACCTGCTGTTTTCGGTGAAGGCTTCAGATTAAAACAAATTGCGAATTGTATTACTTTTCCCTGTCCAGCTAGGACAGGGGTTAGCGACTTGTGGCCTCTTAAAGGACTTGATTCGTGACCTTATTTATTAATGACCACCGTCTCATCTTAACATGCATTGCGGCTCTTGAAATGTTGAGCTGTTTAACCGAATTCGAAAAAAATGGCTCTTCTTGTTTTAGTTTAACACGTAGACTTTCGCGATCAATATCATCCATAAGAGGCTTTTTTTGGGGGGTTAGATCCCGTAAAAATATGGGTCGTTAAACCCGCCACCACCCGACACAGCCAATTAGTAAGGTTTGTCACGTTAACAAAACATTCCAATTCGTTCCTTAGTGTAGTGGCATCGGTGGATGTCTCTACATGCTGTGTGAAGCCGGCCTGTGTGGGGACAATAATCGCCGCTCACACTGCAGGATGGATGCAGTACCGGCCCTAGAGGGGGCCGACGGAGATCGCCTGTCAAGGATGGAGGGCACTGCACTCTTACGTGCAGTTCTAGATTTGAATCTTTCGTGACTGCAAGCATTCATATTCTTAGGTTTTTTCGGTAAAGTCACGTAGGTAAAGAAATTAAATTAAAACTAATAAAAGTAAAATAAAAGTAAAATAAAAATCACGACGTTTCGGAGGCAACACAAGCTTCCGTCTTTACCGACAAAACCTAACAATATCTACGTGCAGTGCCAGCCTCTGGAGGTTAGGCGGCGAGAGTGCCAGGGACGGTGCAAGGGTTCCCACTGGGCCATGGCACTCCAGGTCAACCCGGAGGCCTGGTGACCAGAGGTACCGCCTAAGGGGCCCCAAGGAGGGGGATGGGGCGGGGACCATGTGACCGGGACCAAGTCCCTCTCGAAGGCTCGAGAAGGGAAGCGAGGCTCGGGGCGGAGGAGCCCCGGGACTGGAGATAAAGGTTGGACCGCCGAACGGGTCCGGCAGCTGTTGCAAGACCGAAGCCATAAGCCGTCACCCCGAGAAGACCTGCCCAACTATGGGACCCAGACCATGGGACCCAGACCCAAGCCAGGGTCCAGTCTGAGAGAGCCACCCCGTGTGAGCTAGGAACAGCTAGCCCGGAGGAGATACTCCCTAGGGCAGCTGGTGCAGGGGCAGGCATACCCCTTCGTGGTTAGGGTTTAATGTTTCAATACACGTGTTTGCCTTCAAAGAAGTCTCTGCCTCCCTCGTGTGAACCACTACACTCGTACAGCACACAGGTGTGTTGGTGAGCCAATCCACAACATTTACAATCCGAGTACGACGTTTCACCTTTGGATTGCACTCTCATGCTCACATGTCCTTTGAATTGCACTCTCATGGTGCTAATCTCTCATGAACACTGCTGTTGTGTGCATATGCGGGGATGATACTCTTATGCGGCGATGGAAGCTCATCCATGCTAATCTCCCTCCATAATCTCTTTCCCTAATCTCCCCCATTCACACAACTGACATGCTTGCCCATCGCCACATATATAACCTTGTTGTAACAGCTCTCTCGCTGGTGCAGCAGTTTCACTGCCGGATTATTTTTTTTCCACCTGGGGACGACCGCTTGTGTTGCGACCGAAACGTCGTGACGTTATTTTAATTTTGTTTTATTTTTCTACCTACGTTACTTTACCGAAATAACCAAAGAGTATAGTAATTACAACTAGCTTCACCAGGCGACAATCCACCTGTTTCGTTCCTTCTATGGAGGCGTAGATGTGGTGACCGCACCTGTGCACTTTACTTGTTTTCGTTTGGTTGCCGACTCCTGAGCTAGTACATCATGTGTTCAGAAACACGTGACTCACAGTGGAATGGTATGGGAGTAAAGCCGGGCTATCAGATTATTTAAGTAATTGATTAACCCCACGAGTAATCAGTGTGATGACTCTACTAATCAGATAACACCAACATGGTTGTGTAAAAAAAAAAGTCTGACCTCTGTTCCCAGGTGTGTTGCCAGATGGGGGAGGTGATAGTTGGGGTTTGGTGAAGTTTTCAGCGTCATCAGGAGAGTCATTCTGGACATGGTTTGTGGGGGATTTCCTGCCTTTGGGAGGCAGGATGTGGAGTTGGCCACCAATTTTCAACGTGCCCAATTTATCGACAACAAACAAAAGTAGCCGATCACGTGTCTAGTTGCTTAATCGACTCCATTGGCCCAGCTCTAGTTGAGAATTCACAACCGTGTTGGAGTTAAGCTCAGATCATTATCGGCTCTCTACGATCAATGATGTGCATACACATGAATTGGAAGTCGTTCTTGATCTAGCTGTACATTTACTACAATGGTTGGAAGTCAGCAGTGGTTACTCTTTGGAAATAATCATCCCTTGACTCTTTTGGCTGTCGAGGCATGACCATTTCCTTCAAACCGATTCCTCCTCGGAGTGTCTCTTCACTTCTCTCTGCCCGTTGTTGAGTCTCTCAACTGAGATAACTTTTTATCCCGTTCTATGTTTCTCGTTTGACATCTCGTCTTCTTCCTCCCCTTAGCACATTCGGGCATTCATTCCATCACCATCCTTTGCAGCCGGCCACCATTCATTCTGCTCGAGTGGACATACAGCTGACCTGGTGACCCAGTGGTCGAGTTAACGACTCATTTCTGGTAGGTTTCTTGTTCAAATGCTGCTTAGGGGTTGACTGAGACCCCGTCGTCCTCTTGGAGCAAATAAAATCAGTACCACTTCGTGGGGGAGATCAACTGTGGATAGACTCGCTCCCGTTATAGGAATACGGGGAATTGTCACCACCGGCTCCGGTCTGTAAAACGGGAGATAAGCACTGCCTCAATCTTATTTGAGCAGGACATTCATTTGAGTGGACCTACGGCAACCAGCAGTGCCACTGCGTTCTCAGCTGGAGGACACACATGGCATTCCATTGACAGAACCATCGAGAGGAATCGTACAGTCTCGTTCCAGGGTAACTTCACAGAGAGAAACCTTGTTGCTCTGATATCAGTGGGGGTTCTGATTGCAGACGAAGACAGATTCAGTTTGTAATTGACACCAGTAGCACATTGGCACATAGGCACAGAGTGAAAACAGAAATAGATCACGTGAAGAAAAAAAATAACAACTCGTATGCACGCATCACTTTATTTTTCAAGCAGCAAACTGTTTGATCAGATTTTCGCCTTTAATTTGTTTTCTTTATTTAATTGTGCCTTTCGCATTATGTCACGGACATGCCGATTGAGCACTCCCACATGGTGGTGCATCACGCCACGTTCAAGAACAAGCCCGCAGAAGGTGACATCACTGAACTACTTCTGAGATCTCTTCTCGCGGCCACTGATCCACACGAGTGACACTGCACCTCACACGCTCCGTTTAAATAAATGTTTCCACGTGTAACGTTGCCAACTTAAGCGAAACAGTGATGTGATGGGGTGTTTGTTGAGTCGTTGGAAACTGGGCGGAGGTGATGGACTCTCCGAGCAGTTAGCGCATTTGCCGCTCATTGCAGAGGTTCACGGTTGGCACCCAGCAGCCACCCTGGTCAATGCTGCGCATATCTGTCATTTACAATAATGCACCATCCGCTTCACAGTAGATGTTAAAGATCCCGTGGCGCTATTCTAACAGGAGTGGTGGGCCACGTATGCCGGCATGACGGTTCGATGTTTTTTTTCCTGGACAACCTGTGAAAAAGAGAGCTTTACCCCTCATCAGATTTCCGTGGTATAAATAAAAAGTCTGATTCCGAAATTTGCCACGTTTGAAAAGTACTCGCAAATTACCCAGTTGGGTGAAGTCACAAAAGAAACATCGCACGCTGGTGTGAATCTACTCCAGACTATTCCTCTCTGTGGTGCATAGTGCCTTCAGGAAAGGCTTGCGCTGTATAACGGCACAAATAATACCAAATATCTTCTTGGTTCTTTCGGTAAAGTCACGTATAAGGGAAGTAATACATAATAAAACATAATAAAATAAAATAAAATATTTTATTATGTTTTATTTTATTATTTTATTACTTCCCTTCTACGTGACTTTACCGAAAGAACCAAGAAGATGAATCCCTGCAGTCACGAAAGCTTTAAATCGAAATACCAAATATACTAATGGTTTGATTTGCATTTGAACTCAAGATCCCAGTGGTTTTGACTCATTGCTTTGACCCTGAGCCATCCCGACGCCTTGCAAGCTGTGTGCTTGAATGAGGTCAGCAATACGCGTTCTAAAGTTTTAAACCGAAAGTTAAATGGGATCAACTGTGCACGTCGTCCCACCAGCGCTTAATACAATGACTACTTATTGTATGTCAACTTTGGTCATCGTACGAAAAACTGGTCACAGCACAGGACATGTGGGAATTTCTAGCACTGTCTCACCAACCACAAACTGTTAAAGGCATCATCCCAATTTGAACGTGGCCATGGATGCAATTAATTTTTTTGTTTTTAACAAATGTCATCTGACCCCATACAGTTAGCCGAGTAACACATTTGGTTACAATTCATTATTGGTTTCCTAATCAGCAAGTCTGAACATATTCCGAATTATTCATAGCCTTTGTGAAGTCAATGTCACCTCCAAGTTGCAGAGAGTGTTGTGCAGTGTTTTAATATTCATTTGATCTAGCAGCACACTGTATAATGAAAAAATCTAAATTATATTTTATAACCATCACACATGCTTACACCAGCTACGAAAATACACTGCTCTTGTCTTTGGGAAATGCGATCACTGCAATACAATGTGCATTATTAATATTGTGTGCAAAAAAAAAAACAGTTGAACGACCCAAGCAATTGAAATTACTTTAATTTTGAAACAATTTAACACTAGTAACCTCATAAGTGCACATTCATTACATTGTTTTAAACAATTAACTAACGATAGATTAATGTGGCTTTTCAAATGCACTTTTTGCAACTAACGTCTAGAAAAAAAAATCCGCACACGTTCATACTATTTCACAATGAATACCCCAAGAGGCAAATCTTTTCTTAAGGTGAAGAAGCAGAGCAAAATGAACAAAGAAAATGTCCCAACTTTCTTAACGAGCGGGTGACTCTAGGGCAAACTTAGGCAATAGTTGCGGAACGAGAGGATGGTTGGTAAGTTTGGAATTTAGAAATGAGGGCATCTGCAGTACGGCACAGGAGTTCAGGCAGCAAGAATGCTTTCATGTTTTTATTTTTTATTTCAAGACCCCCCCCCCCCAAAAAAAAAAAAAGACAACGCATACATCGATGGGGTTTCCTGCATTCAGGAATCAGTCTTTTGGGACAGCCACCACTTTTAACGGGGCTCCAACCATTAAGCGAAAACAATCGATTGCATTCATCGTTCATCGACTTCATCGGCGAATTAGCACAGCTATAGATGAATGCTGCCACCATTTTGAAATGTTGGCACGAGTTCCACGGTGGCTCAAGAGCGTAGAAACGGATACAGTCAACATTAGGACACGAACAAATGTCCATGGCATATACATGGACCGTTACGTTACTAGTTGGGGCAGTTAAAAAAAGTTCAGAAAAAGAGTAGGTACAGGTTTAATCATTTCATTATAATTAATAACAACAAAAATATGAAACACACAAAACTAAATCCAAGAAACGCATAGATAATAAATAGATAATAATTTGTTCATCCTCATTAATTTTTTTTTTCATCATTCGCAATAGATTCACCTCTTCCCATAAAATGTGGAATTCTTACAGTTATGTCCACTACTAGAGACGATGGCTTCCTCGTTGATAATTTGAGCAAAGAGAGACTCCGGCTATTATTCTGACTACAAATTCAAGTGACGAACAGCGGATTATCAAAGATTACCTAGGCTATAATGAATTAATTTGCATTCTATATATGTAATAGTGCATAGATGCACTAACTCGTAACACCGAGAATTGTTCTCGATTTGAAAACAAATTGCCAGAAAAAATGGGAAAAACCTATTATTATATTCTGGAAAACAATGACTTAAAAATGTTCATCAACATATTTACTCTCAAGTTTAACTGTATCCCTTAACATTGCACTCGTAATAAATACTCCCGCTGCAATGTGTGCAGATTTTAGCTTTGACACAACTATTTTAATGGGCAATTTCAACTGACATTGCAACTCAAATGTCAAATACAATTTTGCAACGAAATTGACAACAAAAAAGTTGCATTTCCATTAACAAATTTTTTTAAAACCTCCGTGGCTTGTCAAAAAAGAAAACACCATCGCACCAAGCACTCATCTCGGCACTCACATTTTCGAACGCGCATCACATTTTAGGCACCGTAATCATTTTCTTCCTCCAGCTCATGCATAAGAGGTTTTTTGGGGTTAGATCGCGTAAAGTAGAAATGTGTCGTTAAACCCACCACCACCCGACACAGCCAAATAGTAAGGTTTGTCACGTAAGCAGAATACGCCAATTCCTTACGAGGACAGCACACCAATGTGTTGGAGATCAAATCCACAGCGTTTATTTGATTACAATCTGATTGTAAATGCTGTGGATTTGCTCTTCAACACACCGGTGTGCTGCTGTACTAGTAACGAATTGGCATGTACTATCTACGTGACAAACCTTACTAATTGGCTGTGTAGGGTGATTGACGGGTTTAACGACACATTTATATTTACGCGATCTAATAAAAAAACGATATTATGGATGAGAATGGTCGCGAAAGCCTACGTGTGAACATTCTTCTTCATCTTAGCTCTCTCCGTCCCTCCCCTTCTAAATATTTATAGGGGTTCCTAAAGTGTTATGGGTTCCCCTTAAAAAAATACACTTCAATGCACTAGGAGGGTGGGTTGCGGGGGGCGGGGAGGGTATGCATTCAATGAAACATGCATTCAAACATTAAATCAAATACAGGCGGTCACGTCACAGTTGTTGGGACAGCCTCAAATGAATTGTATTTTGAAATTCTTCGAATGAAAACTTCAAAATACAAGAAAAACCAAACGACGAATTAAAACTAAATTTACGCTCTACAGCATCACGACCGGCTCGTCCGCGACCTCGCCGCCACAATTGTTGCGAATCCCTTCGCCGCTCGTTTTATATATTCCGCTCCGTGGTCCCGGCTCGCGGAAAAATAAAAATCAAATCGCCGTAATTGGCATCAAAGTATTTCGAACAGCGACGACGGCCAAACAAAAAAAAACCCGTACTCCTAATTAATGGGCCTAATGATACCCGGGCAGCATGTGCCGAATGCACTTTTAAAGCATATGTGGCAGGCAAATTGCACACTCCAGCAGAGAGGATTAGATGTGCTGTGCATTCGGTCGGGGGGAGGGCGGAGGGGGTGCCAGGCGCTGATAAGACATTAGAGCGTGTCTGGCAAGCACGGATATTCCCCGTGTGACCTTGAAGAACCTAAGCCAATGGGTGCCTCCTGCACCCTGAGCTCGGCCCCAAGCCAGTTCTGCTCGGAGATAATTTTCTCATTAAGGATGAAACAAGAGCGATATCTCCTTTCTGGGTGTGGTGGAGGTGGGGGGGGGGGGGTGGGAAAGGGGGGGGGGGCACCGCGGAAAACGAGGAGGCGTGGGATAGGTGATGGGGAGACGGTTCAGATGGGGCTAGGAGGTGCAGATATTCTCTCGTGAGTTGATCTCTCCTGGCGGGCCATCGCAGCGAGTTGCCAGAGGACAGGGGGAGGCAGATTGCTAAGACTGCATCCTTGAAAAACAGCACTCAGGGAATGCATTGCCGCATTCTCGCCAAAATGTGCACCGACTAAGGGCGGGATTAATCAGTAGCGTGTGAGTGATGCAGCTATGTGTTGCGCAGCACATATATATATAAATATATATATTTTAAATTAATTCCACGAGGTCTGCGGTTGCTATGGCAGAGGAGCCCAACTCACAAATGGCGGAAGGTGAATTTAAACCCCCCAGTTGGAGGATGACCCAACTCATTCAAACCTCTGGAATCAATCAATTGAGTTCCCGCTTTGCTGGATGACAAAAGCGGCTATGCGATTGGAGCAATGCTCTGTGGCCTCGGAATGTGGAGCTTCGGATCACCGGGAGCCGAATATCGGCTTTTCGAAGCCGAGTATCGCAATCCAGAAGATCAGAATGGCTGAGCCGTGATTATTCCTTGTATATGGGTGATCGCTAGGGCCTGCCAGATGTTGCAAGCGATGTGAAGGTGAGCTGGCCAGGCAGAGCATCCGAGTGTTGTCCCCTGACATGCGTGGAGGGTTTTCTACGGGTGCTCTGCATTCTTTTCAAAAAGCCGAAAACACTCAAGATTAGAATTGGCCAAACAACCCAATGCAGGATCCTTGTGAGAAAAAAGCGTGGCTTTCCTGGACAAATAATTGTTATTATTGCTCTCATTGTAGGCATCATTGTATATGGGATACAGGTAGATATGTGAAGAGGTTCGATGTGTGAACATCTGTATAACATGACGGTTGCGTTGAGCTCAGATACTGCACCCTGTGTGTGTGTGTGGTTACTATTTGGTCAGGGCGCATACGTTCTGGTGACATACGCGACGTGGGGATTTGTATATTTTTGCCAGCAGATTTTTATTCCCGTACGTCAATGCATTTTTGTTTTAAACGGTGCACACGTGACGGCATTAAATGCATTGAAACGGGGCGAGGGTATTTTTTTTTGCACAAAGTCATTGAAAAAGTAGTGCTCTTATAGCCTCATTAGATAGAGGGCCAGGAGTGACAAATGATGATTAATGAAAGCATGTTCAACGCGTGTCGGTACACTCTCAAAAACATGCACCGAGGCTGCTTATTTCCATGCACACTTCTTCACTGCGCATGCAGTTACACGAGAGAGAAAGAGAGAGAAAAAACGACTTAGAGATAAAAAAAACGAAATCTGTTTCCAATAGCACGAACAATCAAACGTCATCGTGTCACCGGGCTAAAATCATCACCGGAGTGGCACACATCTCCACCAATACGCACACGGTGGAGAAATGTTTACTACCTCGCCTGGTATGCGTGAGATCGTGGGTTCGAAACCTGACCCTGACGCGTGTAGATTTGGAGTTTGCATGTTCTCCCCGTGATGGGGTGGATTTTTTTCTCCTCCGGGTTTTCACTCGACAAGTAGACACATACGCTGAGTGAATTTGGCTGTTATTATATATTTCCACGTGATAAGCCACTTCGTTGAGCTGTCATTTGAGGCCAGGTCACGTCTGAAATAAATAGTTGCATAGCTCTTAGCTTCTTTTTCAGAAACGACCTGGCCACAAATGATAGGTAAACGAAACTGATTATCACGTGGAAAATTCTAGCAGCAAAATATGAAGATGATAATAAGGACAGAGCGTTGCAATTTAAAACGCAGTTTCGCTTCATAAAGCATTTCAATGCAACCGCCTCTCAAGACTGTACAGCATCTTAAAGCTGTGAAGATGATACAATATATATATACACACACACTAGATACATATATGTTTTGGATCATGGTGATGGTGTACGCGATATTAAACCTTATATTTATATATAATTGACTTCGTGTGTGTCTTTTGGTATGTGATCCATTTACACTTTTCACCAGTCGAAAAATGTAACAGCTCTTACATTGCTACGACAAGTCCCGCTTAAATATAACACATGAGCATTGTCTGATCGGGGACATTACATATTATATATGTACACACTGCACATGCCGAGAACAAATCAATAGCCAAAGCCACTCACAGGATTCAAACGCTATATGTTGCCGTGAGATTTCTTTTTTTGGTTTTGGAACCAATGTATTTTTGATGGGCCTCTGCTGACAACTCATTTAGCACTCCGCATTTCCGCACGTGAACAACATGCCATGAAAATTTTATACACAACGCATTGCAGGAAAAAAATGTGCCCAATTTGTTCACAAGCTTATACTACCCCCAGCTAAAGCCCTCCCCCTCCTCTCCCCTGCCCATTGTGTCTTGCACGTGCTGCTCGCAACCGACTCAATGTATCGTCGGTTACATAAAAAAAACTAAATTAATAATTTCCAAGAAAAAAAAAACGTCTTATTTTTTGAACAGCACAAAGCATGGTGGGGCTACGCGCAGTGCAAGGATCGTGTCGTGACATGCTTTATTATCTGAGCTTTTTGGTTCGACAACGGTGGTTTATTTGGGATTGCCTCTGTCGCAGCGGTTATGGGTGCGTGTACACCCCACATTGGCACCACCTGCTGTGGATGTGATGTTTATAGTAAACAAGAACTGGCTTATATATGTTCAACAATTACTGCTATTTACATTTCTACAGCTTTCAAGTTGTTGTTGCTGTTTGAATTACGTGTAATTGCGTGTAATAATGAAAACAAAAGCTATACGCTGTATGTCGTGATTATGCCATCGTCATCATTGACCTTTTTTTTCCCCCCGTGGATGTTTATCCCCAACGTGCTCGTGGCGTACCATGTCACGAGACGAAGTGATCATCGGAACTATTTCAGTTTCATATCGCGTCATTCACGCGAATTGCATCTCACAACGCTGTACAATAATCACACGCAAAATCACGTCAATTATAACACTGGTCAACACACTTTTTCTGGCATAAGGTATTCCAACGGTTTAAGGTGTTCTTTCCAAATCTGGCATCAGTTTTTGTCTATCACATCAGGTTTTTGAGATATCAAATATTGCATTTTCAATAAAAACTGCAGAAAAAATATATTAAATAAATGTGGATATCTACATAAAATGATATTATAAACACACTATCCTAAAAAATACAGGCACCATATTTTAACACTAAAGCAGTCACTGACTCGCAACAACTTGCAATCATAAGTGACAGAGTTAATTTCGGGTGAAATCTATGAAAATGGGGTATGCCGATAGCATAAAATGAGATGTGATAGAGCAAATCTGAGATCAGATTTGGAATCAGCACCCTGAAATTAGTCTAAAACAGCTGCAAAAGTCCAGGACAGAAAACAATGTTTTTTTTTGTTGACCAGTGTAATCTAATCGAATCTCTTCCAGAGCGGACGCAACCTATCGTGTTGTTAACTACCTCGCCTAGTACACAGGAGGTCGTGGCTTCGATGCCGACTCTGACGCCTGTATATTTGGACTTTTACATGTTCTACTCGTGGTCACGTGGATTTCTCTCTCTGGGTCCTTCGGTTTTCCCCTCTATATTTATAATCAACGTGCATTTAGATGATTTTGCTTCTATACACTTCCACATGGCGCGATGTATAAGCATGTATAAGCACCGCGCCAGGTACTCATTTGACGCTGAGTCAACCTAGATGGAAGCCCAGGACTGGTTCAAATAATTGTCACCAGTGTTGGCCGTGAGCGGAAATCCAACTCGGGTCAGCTGGGTTCGACAGCAGCAACTGACATTCGTCGCTAAGTAGTGGTGATGCCACCGCAGTGACGAGTATACGCACACACGCATACGTGAATGTGTGTTGTGTAGTCAGTGCATCTAAGCTGATGTGCCATACCAGGATTGTGGATTGTCTCGACGGAGAGTCACACCCGTAAGGATGCGAGTCAAGAGATCAGATTTGTAGATCCCAGAGTGAATGCGCTCGTAAAGCAGGACAACTTAAAAAGTAAATCAACGCTTAACATGAATAAATAAATATTCCTGGGGAAAAGAAAAAAAAACCCGTTATGACATTCCAAACATGTCGGTATACTTGTGATTTAAGAGACCATTAATATTAAAAGCCTTCGATTTACTCTGCACGCCTTTCATGGTGCTGATGAAGGGATGTCAAATAGTTCTTCAGCGTTTCCCGTAAACGGTAGCGCAAACGCTGAAGCGACGCTTTTGTCGACTGGCGTTCATCGGAGCACGTGCGACGGATAACCAACGAACTAAATAACCAAAAACAACGATTTAGTTCCCGAGAAAAAGCCCCAATGGGGGCTTCAGGATTCGCTTTCAGCATCGAGATCATGCACACGAGAAGTCATTGCGCCAGATTCCACAGCTGCTATACAATCTAGATTTTATTATATGCCTACGTGACTTTACCGAAAGAACCAAAGAGTATAGCTGCTACACAGTCGACACGTGACCTCCAAGACCTGCCCTGACAGCCTCCGACCATCTGTTCTGAAGGTCTTCCCCACTGGCTACTAGACACCAATGGAGACCACTGCGATAGACTGTTTCGGTGATTGGCCCTCCTCCGTCATGTTTGTTGAACTTCTTTCACAACGTGCTTTGCCAACCGCGCTAGTCGGAAGCGTGCGGGGTGGACAACAAGCCGAACACAAAAAGCAGTTGTAAAGAAATGAGTTTTCGATCGAGATTTAAAGGTACATAGCTCCAGTGGTTCCCTAATATCGGATGCAAGAGCGTTCCAGACGGCCGCAGAAGCGCATCTGAAAGTGATTATGCAGCCGTGTGGCTAGCCAAAGGCTGCTGCGAGGATGACGGAGGTCACGTGATGATTTATACTCCCTGACGAGATCAGCAAGGTGATGAGATCAACATCCTTCGTCAATGTCCTTCCCATTGCAATCTTTATTGCTCCCAGAAACTGTGGCACAAAAATATCTGACATCGGAGTGATGACGTTGATGATGATGATGATGATGAATAAAGATCGTGATAACAATGATGCAACTGCAAACTACAGATGACCCCACAAACCCCAATAATCTAAAACCCGCTTTTAATTTCCCACAATGCACGACCAATTTTAGTGACGGATGGTGGGCTCATTTGTCTCCCAAGCAGAATTCGAACCAACAGCCACTTTGACACATGCGGTCGGATTTAAGGATTGTATTTGTGTCACATTAAATGCTATCTCAACAATAAATAAATGCCAAGTATAAACAATACATCAATTATTATTATTAGCGTTATGTTCGCAACACAATGGAATGCACGACGCATCCGCTTTACGAATGAAAAGATAAAATGATGCCATGCCTCCAAATTTCAAACAATCTTATTACGTCCAATTATTTTTCAACCAAAAATCACGTCGCAACTTCCCAATAAACGGCAATGAATCGTGGGTGCTGCGCCCCAAATTACATTTTCAAATTCCTACAAGACCTGACAACATTTCCCAAATATCCCCCAGGATTTGATTCAAAAAGGTTAACAATCTTCGCGATATTAATGACTGCTTGATTTGTATGCAACCGCGGAGTTGATCGGCATCACCCGGCCCCATAAATGCAGGAGCATGTCCTCCTTGCGTCTAAAAAGGACATTATACGAGTGCCAAATAGGACAATGTTTTAGCTTACCTTTCCCCATTTGCATGCATTTTACAACCAATTATATTCAACTGCCGTTTCACTGAGAAGAGACGCAAAAAAACATCTTCTTTCTGAAACTCTTACAAACGCACAGAGCATGCGTAGTAATGTCACAGAGCAGATGATAACATGGAACTACGCGACCATATACAATTTTGAGTCACTTAAAAATTCCTCTGCCAACAAGTACCAAGCTCGTATATCACTTAGGCCATCCCATGTCAGTATGTATGTTGAACTTCTTTCACACCGTACGTAGGCCAACCGCGCCAATCGGATGTCTTATTGAAATCAGCATTGAGTTCGTGCTCACTTCTCGCTTGCAACCCCTGGGCCATTGGTAAAACGTCCACATTCCTATGGTGGGGCGAGTATTTCCAAAGACTGACCGCGACATGCCCAATCAATGCGAGAAGTGCTATACGATTGGTGCATGCTTGACATAATAGCATTCTTTATATACAGCTAATTGGTTTACGTGTTGCTGTGTGGCTGTCACAAGCAACGTGGAGTATTGGCACATCCAGTTCAATAGCAGTGAGAGTTCTCCGTGCCTGCTCCAGATAGTGTGGCGTATTGGCATGTTCCATTTAATCATTCATGGGTGCATGCTGCCTCGAATAGCGCGTCACATCGATTCATTGCTACCAAAGGATTGCCACTGATTAACTGGCCACCTGCATGCGTCACTGTTAATTTAAATTCTGCCTTATGTTTTTTTTTTTCATCGGTGTGAGTCGTCTAAAATTGCACGCACAAATTAGCCCAATGCAGGTAAGACGTGGGCCACAGCTTACGTTCATAAATAATGGCGTGGCATATCTAAGGTGCACTGCATGGGACTTTGCGCTCCGGTCAGCAAGCACGTGGTGATGATGAACAGCTGTACTCCAATGACTCAGAGGTAGGGATGGTGGAGCAATGATGGAGTAATCATGCGTACAAAAACGTATTCATGCAGGGTAGGTAGCAAGCATGTTTTTAAAGTTTGTAAAGCGGAGGTTGCGTGACATGCCCTCTCACATGCGTGGGTTTTCTTTGGGCACTCCAGTTTAAAATAATCATAGCACATACCTACTATAATCACCCAGGAATGTCTGTGCTTAACGCTCGTGACGTCACTCCACATCGAACAGCCCCCCTAATTAATAATCATGAGCAGGTGACATCCTCCAAATGGACACCCCCCCCCCATTCATAATAATTAGCGGCTGACGTCACTCCACATGGGGGGCCTCACGTCACGCGATCTCCGAAACGCTGTTGAGACATCAACGTAAAAAGGACGTCATGATGATTATAACCTTAAAATGAAAAAGGTCTGTGTCACTGCGCCCTTACAAACTGCACACGCATTCATGCAATGAATATCACAACGCGGTCTGCTTTTCGCTTGCAAGTTTCAGATTTACTGAAATACACCCGTCCTTGGACGGGCAAAAGGCAAGTAATAGGGTAAGGAACCCATGACAAGACGTTCTTGAAAATGTGTCTTGAGAATGAGAAAACATCTCCCGTGTAAATAAAGGATACCACCCGAAGCACATTATCACAAATTAAAGTATAATGCCATCGTGTAATATTCCCCGTGTAAACTTTGCAGAAATACCTGGCGGAGTTGTGCTGTGGCACAGTTTATGACTTATATTTCCAAGTCTGGGTCTGACTCAGCCCCATCATCCATCTGAGGTCAGTAGAATTATTACCACTTTGTTGCAAGTCAACAGTGGTTGTCCTAGGAAAAATACTGGTGATCGACCATCAGAGCAATCCAGTATTTCAACCACTGGCTTCAGGGCCACCAATGTCAACGCTTGGCTTTGTTTCACAAGCCAGTCTGTGCCGAGGAGACGCCATAAGGTTGAAACCAGTCCCGAATCTGCCTGGTTAAACTAATTCTGATGGATGATAATATTGGTCTGGAAAGCCAACAGACCATGATAATTTACACTGTGTACATATATACTCTGTATATGTGCAGACACATAATATAATTCTGCTTCGATGTATTTTTTTTCTACCCATCTTCTTTATCTTCATATGGCTGATGTTGATGTAGAGCAACAACTATGATTGAACACTGAGGCGGTTGAGCCAGATAGTTGCGTCAGGATTAGCGGAGTGCATCGTCCGTGATGCCTCCTTCGTATTTGTGAATTAGCCATTGAGTTCCATACTGCTCCCCGGCAAAGAAATAACGCGTTTGTCCACGCAATATTATCTTGCAGTGGAAGCGTTGCGCGCCAGTGGTGGGTATCCAACGGTGGAGTCTGAGCCATCGTGGCGACCGTGACGACTATGGGCCCTTGAGTGCGATGATCATCAGAACCTGCCCGCTGCGCAAGGGTTCTTGCCAGACACGAAAGGCCGCGTGGCAAGCGGCTCCGGCGCGAACTCTTCAAGCGCAGCCCGTCTGCCACTCCAGAGCAGAGCATGAAACTTTTTTTTTTTGCGAACGAAGCCTGCTTCGGTATGCAGGCAAGATGAACATCGGCAGAATTGCAACATCTGAAATATCATCGGCAACGTCACGTAACGGGGTGAATCTCGCGAGCCGTCGCTTTAAGAGTTTTACAGAGGGCGAGCAAAAAAAAAAACCCGCTATCGGTGTCGCCAAACACCAACGGAGGCTGTTTACAGCGAGCGGCTCAGGAACCTGCAGTGTCGAGCAAAAGAAGGCAGCAGTCGCGGTAGATATGGCATTTGAATTTCTTCCGCTGACATTTGAGTGTCTCGAAAGCGGGACTGGATTTAATTTCAGATTGCAAACGCGGTGCCCAACGTGCAATTTTCAGTCGAGCGCTTTGCCGTTGACGTCTTCTAAGGCGTAGGCATAATTGGAGAGAGATCCAAAAAAAAACCGTCCAGTCTTGCGATTGCTTACGCCCGTAAATAACAAAACATACACCCCGCTGAGAGCGATACATTTTTTTCGCGAATTTAAACTGCTGCGTCGGATACACATACACTGCATGTGAGACAGCATCTATGGTCAAAGGTTAAACAAACTATCTCAAATGCGCAGAATTTGGAAAGTTGTAAGTGTTTACATCGGAATCAATAGTTAGAACAATCAAAGTTCAATAATTTTATTATGAAATAAAATATCACCGAATGTCACCACTCATTTTCAGAAGGGTCTTGCTTCGCGAAAACTACCGTAGTGTCACGGCTACCACTCTCTCGGCATGGTTATTTAAAACAATGGAACACGTTTCTTAAATCTCCCTGCCTCGGTCAACCCAGAGGTATAAATGGGTACCACTACAGTTGATCATCAACTCGTGTGTGGTGGGGTACAGTGTGGGGACTCCCACTTCTTGCAAAACATCTGGCCAGCGTGGAAAATTTAACCAAAACACCCTCTCAAGGGACGTTTTAGAGCTCTCTCTACCGAATGGCCATTCGGTAGGACGCGCATAGCAGGGCAAATTGTGGGTATTCACACGTCTCGCATGGAGAAGTAGGCCAATGACCGCTTGGAGGAGATCTCCCTATCGCGGAGGTCCTTCCCGTTTTTCGTGCTACGTTTCGCAAAAATGAAAAGTATTTTCAAAATCTCACAAACACGAAAGAACACTCAAAGAGATAGCTTAACGCCCTACTTGCTATATCGCTCCCATACACTCCAGCGTGAAACAGTAGGCCAAAGTCCTTGGGGGGGGGGGTGTATCGACCTCTCACTAGCGGATGCCCTTCCACCATCGACGGTGGTGTAAGAAAAGCAATTGCAGTTCTTTTTTTTTCAGGCATCATATTCCCCTGGGAGATAGCAGTCTCAAAACTATAAACTTTCTAAAAGTGTTACCAGGTAATGCTCACTAAAGTATATAGCTCTTATTCAGATGCAACCTGGCCACAAATGATAGATCAACGAAGTGGCTTATCACGTGAAATTTTATTTTAGCCAAACACTCCGAACGCATGTTTCTAAATGTGGAGGGAAAAACCGGAGGAACCCGGAGAAAATCGACGCGACCACGGGGAGAAAGAGTAAACTCCAAATATACAGGTGTCAGGGTCTAATTCACGACCTCCTGTCTACCAGCCGAGATAGTTAACATCTCGCCACTGCTGGATGAGGGCCTTACCAAACCTTGCGGGGTCAGTTTCAAGTTTAACTTTTTTTAATTTTGTTTAAGCAGGTGAACACTAAAGGGACCTGGATCAGTCTCATGTGAAATGGTCACCTTGGTCACCAGGGAGTTAACATCTCGCCCATGCTGGATGAGGGCCTTACCAAACCTTGCGGGGTCAGTTTCAAGTTTAACTTTAAAAAAATATATTTAAGCAGGTGAACACTAAAGAGACCTGGATCAGTCTCATGTGCAAGGGTCACCAGAGTCACCAGGGAGTTCACATCTCGCCCATGCTGGATGAGGGCCTTACCAAACCTTGCAGGGTCAGTTTCAAGTTTAACATTTTTTTAAAAATTATTTAAGCAGGTGAACACTAAAGAGACCTGGATCAGTCTCATGTGAAAGGGTCACCTTGGTCACCAGGGAGTTAACATCTTGCCCATGCTGGATGAGGGCCTTACCAAACCTTGCAGGGTCAGTTTCAAGTTTAACTTTTTAAAAAGTAATTATTTAAGCAGGTGAACACTAAAGGGACCTGGATCAGTCTCATGTGAAACGGTCACCTTGGTCACCAGGGAGTTAACATCTCGCCACCGTGGCTGTCTCGGGCGCATAGCGGCTGTCACAAGTCGACAAGCCCCACCTTCAAGAGTATTCACCCGCGCGTGCGCGTTACCATGCCTGGCTCGTGATATCAACGGGGGAGGGAATACTCGTATGAGCAGTGCTTAAGAGAACATTACACCCCCGATGACAATGGAAAACATTCAAAAGCTACTGATGCCTGGCCAATCTTTCCTTGGCAGAAGCGTTTTGTGTTTACAGAGCAAGTGGCGAGAGATACCCAAATCCAATTATGGATTCAGGATGTTGCATGGGTCAAGAGGGAAGTCAGAATGTAGATGGATTGGGGAAATCAGTGCTGTCTATTTAAATTTACAGTTATCCAGTACACGGTACATGTTGCTTTCAATTTAAATTCAGCGTGATGCTTCAATAAAAGGAGAAATTTAAATCTTATTTATGGATCAGTGTTCCCTTTACGGCATAATGTGTTTGTGTTGGGTAGCTATAAACTGTGCACATTTGTTACGCAGGTACAACACAACAAGTCACGCATTTCTCTATGTACATTACCAATACCCAGGAAGGTATATTGTGAATGTACTTTTTTTATAAAAAAAAAATGGGTGCTGAGCACAAGCCCAAATGCAAAACATGTCAATTGGCCATGATTAAACAGGCTCGTAAAAGTTGCAATACTTCATATGTTTTGTTACTTGAGCAAGGTTATCAGTGAAAGTTTCAAGGTACATTTTGTTTAACCAGGTGAGAAGTCATGAGACCAAGGTAGAGTGGCATTTGCTAGAGCGTCCTGGGTCACTTAATTAACGAAAGCAAAAACAAATAAAATGAAGTACAGCAACGACGCAAATAGAAACCGCAATAAACACATCAGTGTCATATGAGAGATCAAAACTATTGGACAAAACATGAATCAATAATACATTCTCTGTTGCGTAAGT
This sequence comes from Lethenteron reissneri, assembly GCF_015708825.2. NCBI lineage: Eukaryota > Metazoa > Chordata > Hyperoartia > Petromyzontiformes > Petromyzontidae > Lethenteron > Lethenteron reissneri. Next base: position 3,332,958 of record NC_083833.1, on the reverse strand, counting down.
TGGCTCGGGATGATTGTTTTTATGGTTGATCTTAGCGCAATTAGCACGTTTGACTATGTACGGTGGGAAGGAAGTTCACCGTACATATATACATACAATAACCATGAATCTAAAGAAACATTAAACATTATATTGGGTGACTATTCTACGAATATGTAAACATACAATGCCATATGGTATTGTCAAACCTAGGACGAGAGATGATGGGAGGGAATTCCAAAGTGTGAGCAAAAGAATCAGAAAGGAAATTGATGAGACATGCAGTGTGGTGAGTGAGTGGGTAAGTGAGTGAATCTGTGAGTGAGTGAGTGGAGTGAGTGAGTGAGTGGAGTGAGTGCATTGTTGTGACCTGCGAGGTGGTGGCGGTTGAACATTGTGGCTGAGATGAAAGTCAGTCTGGTAGACCTCTTCACGATGGGTGGAGAAATTAACGGAAAAAGTGTTGTGCTATTAGAAAGGTAAAGCAGATGCAAATATAGGATGTGCAGGACGTATGTGTATATATTTATAATAGAACCATCATACATAGTATTATATTCACAAATGTTGTGTAATCTACCATTATTTGTACGGCATATGTAAGGATACGAGAATATACACTTTATATATATATATAAACAAAAATGTTCGTTAGCTGTGGTCTTTAGTCCTGGGATGTTTTTATTTCCAGAAGAAAATCCACACCAGAGAGCTGCACTGCAACAGGCGTGAAAATCCACGCAGCAGTCGTAGTTTGACCATACTTCACCACACTGTCCATGGCAGGTTGGGACGTCAGGTGCTCCAGTATAAGTTCCATCATCAATCGCAACCGATGTGAGCCATTGCCAGGACTCAAACCCAACTCATTGGTTTCGTAGTACAGTTCAACAATCAAACAAACTAAGTATATTTATTTTACCAGATAAGGCCCAATGTGCTATTAGCTTCTTTTTCAGAAGCAACCTGGCCACAAATTATAGTTCAACGAATTGGCTTATCGCGTGGACATTTATAGCAGCCAAATACTCTAAACGCGTGTTGATTCTAAATGTGGAGGGAAAAGCCAGAGGCACCGGAGAAAAATCCATGTGACCACGGAGAAGACATGCAAACTCCAAATATACAGCAGGCATCAGGGTCGGGATCGAGCCCACGGCCTCCTGTATACCAGGCGAGGTAGTTAACATCTCGCTACCACAGCCGCCCCCTGCACCAGACCTCCCCTCCCCACGCCCCATATCGTGTGTTAGCAAGAGCCGAACTATGATCCATTCCTTATATTATATATCTTAATAGGCACAGAGAGAGAGAGAGAATTTTGACTTTTAAACAACTTTTATTGCCGCCAGCAGCAACAGCACTGGAGGCGATTTCGATTCGAAATACACAAAGTCACCAGCAATCAAATGAAATATAAACGCTACAAATCCACGCGCCGTGGCGCTACAAGCACCGCGCACAACACGAAAGAAAAGCCACGTGGTGGTGGTGGTCATCGCGCACGCCACGGTGACGAGCGAGCGCTTCAGAAGGTGAACACGAGGGTGCCGTGCACGCTGGTACAGAGGGCGGCTTTTCCGGCTCCCCAGCGTTCGAAGAAGAAGTGCACATCACCGACATGTGTGTGTGGTACGCGTGCTCCAGCCGGAGCCGCGCCTGAAGCAGGCTTGAGAGAGAGAAGAAAAAGTACGCAAAAAAAGTAGTGTCTGCTTTCGATCATAAATCTTGCGACTCAACAAAATGAAGGAGACAATCTCCTGCAGAGAGTCTCTGACAGTCAGTATCCCAGTAGCGCCGCACGCTGATGCACGTAATGAACGCGCCCATTAAGTACTTATAATTGCCTCCATCATTTGCCACGCTCTCTCCAGCCAAGGCAGAGGGGGACATCTGCTTGGGAAGGAGCCCGTGCCCGACCAGCGTTCCGCTCCGTGCCAGGAGAAGTGAGCCAGTGGCATCGGGGCCTGATTCGCACGGAGAACCATGGCCAATTTGTGTTCCGTCCAAACCCGCCCCCCCGGGGTAATGGATTGCCTGAAACTCTTTCAATCGTGCACGGTCAACTGCTCCTCCACTCGTTCTTGTTGGTCTTGTCAGCTGGTAACTTCCCACTCCTTGGCAAAGGCCTCTCTCTCTCATTTTATTCCATTCCCTCCTTTCATTTGTGAGTCTACAGCAGTGGCGGCTCCTGCAAAATCTCTCAGGGGGGGCAAATGTCTGGATGATTGATAAGGATAAGGTCCACGCATGCAATGGATAAATTAACAGCTTAAGCATGTAAAGGCAACTTCACTTCTTTAATATTAATGAAAAATAAAGTGACTCTTACAATACATCTTGTTTGTTTCTATACTCACTATTAAAACAAACCACTCAAGTTTATTTTATTAAAGATTCCACTCGGTGGCAACAAATTATATTGTTGGATGAAACGTGCTTACGTATGATGACGTAAGCACGTATGATGACGTAAGCACGTATGATGACGTAAGCACGTTAGGGCGAGCCCTTCCGGAAGCCATAGAGAATGCATTGCAGCGCCCCCGTTCGAAAAAAAACATCTTTGAATGTAAGTCTATGGGACCACTCGGGGCGATTCTCAGCTGGAGGGAAATTGCCCAAAAAGAGGCGGTACTCCACAGAACGTAGCATGACGCTGATTGGACTATATCCAGAGGCTGACAGTGACGGCTAGCGTGACTCTGTGGTTGAATGACATTGGTGGTGCGTCGCCCAATCGCCCTAATGAAGAAACCGCCCCTGGTCTACAGGTTTATGAGAGTCTATGGGTCTCTGCGAGAGTCTATGGGCCTCTGTGTGGGAATTTATCCACCCACTATATGATGTAGTGGGTGGCCAACTCGCTAACAAATTGAGAACCGAGTTTTGTTCCAAGTGGCTCCCCAAATTTCAAACCCAGGATGGGCTTAAGTACGCTGACCTCTGAGCCATCCAGCCACCTCTCCATTCGTTACATGTGTCTCATTACAAGCAATGTGACAGGAAAAAAAAACTAGCAATACAAATGTTACATATAGATTCTTTACGTATTTGTTTCACCTAGAAAGCTGCACTAATTTGGGACTTTAAAAAAGGTCTTGGCTTGTGATATTTGTACCATTTTTAAATCCTTTATATTAAGTTCACTTGCTTGCGTGCTTGCGTGCTTGCTTGCTTGCTTAGGACCGTGCACATTTTTCGGTCGTTTTTTAACCCACTTCCCGTGATCCAATCGCGCTGACATTTTGCACACAGACTCGTTGTGCTTGACAATTAATTTTCGTGAAAAAAATTTTTTTACACTGTTTAGGGAATTTTTTTAAAATATTTAATTACCAATTGCTTAATTGTGGCAGACAATCATCTGACCCATAGGTGGCAGCCATCTCAAGCCAGAGGACGAGAGGACTCTAGCCGCCACGCATATAAAGGATTTATAGTGAAAAACTTTGTTTTTACGGGTTAATTTTTTTACTGATGAAGATTTATGACAGTGGTGGTGCTGTTGATGAAATATGTTTGCAATGTGTATTCAAATGCGTGGTGTCTTCATGGAATTTTAAATCTTCCAATAAAAATTAATTCACTTTGCAAGGTTTTATCAAAATCTCATCTCAATCATTTTGGCTCTCCCTCAAGGTATGTGTTAGTGTGTGAGTGTTGATGCCTACGAATGTGCACGTGTTGCTTGCGTGTATGTTGCTTGTGTGTGTACGTGTCTTTGTGTGCGTGTGCACGGGCAATGGGGAGTGGTAGTACAGTGATTAGAAGAACCATGATCCCTCAGCACCCATCCCAGATGAGACCTATACTTGCAGCTGTTGTGGCAGGACCTGCTTGTCCCGCATAGGCCTCTTCAGCCACCAGCGTGCCTGCAGAAGACGTGGATGTCCTTCCTAGATCTTCGTTCGCGAAGCCAAGCCATGATGATGATGATGAGAACACTTCACTCTGAACTTGGAAATCGAAGTTTGATTCCCGCTCAGGGCCAACACCAGTGCCTGATGTTTGAACCGGTTCTGGGCCTTCAATAGGTCGTCTTAGCCTCAAATGAGTTCACAGTGCGATGTGTAAACATCGTCACTGGCCCCGAAGTCGTTCTGGTCACCCTCCCCTTCGTGTGCCATGTGGGCCTTCATCAGTGCTCGATAACAGCACTTGCCCCAAACGTCTGTAAAGGCTATACGAAGTTCATTTGTCTTTGTGTGTACACGAGTGTAATATTGAGCACACACTACTCTATGGACCCGGTGACCCAAATTAATTTAAAAACATCGGTGGTGAATAGCTGAACAAGTCCTGCGCCTCTCCTAGGTCCACTCAGCCTCAAATGTTGCCGTAGGTAAATATCAGCACCGAGGAGACAAAGGTGGTCAGGCATGTTTCTGGCCACGCCACCGTCTCATGTGCCACGCCGGCCTTAATAGGGATTCGCTAAATATAGTCTTTGGTTGATGTGCCCGGGTGTGTGATCTTGTGCCTGTGTATTTTCAACCGGGCGGCTCTTACAACAACACAAAACAACAACAACAATAAGCAAGCAAGAAAACAAATTAAAACCCGCTTGAGAAGCAAAACAAAAACATGCCCAGCGAGGAAATAAATAAAAAACGTTCCAAAAGTTTCTCAATTCAACATCCGTCGCGACCGGCAAAGTGCGAACGCAGGAATGAGGCTTTCAAGAGGCGTGGGAAGTGAACAACGGTGGGGGGGGGGGTGGAGGAATTGTCGTGAGATGCAAGGTCCCCGATGAATTCTTCTCAAGTGTAGAAGATGCTGTCCAGCCCCCCCCCCGCCCCCCTAGCCCCCCATCGCGTGCGATGTGATTCTGGTTTTTGCTTGTTTGTTTTTCATATCTCAAAGGGAGAGTTTCGGTATCTGGATTACGTTCATGCACGGCGCGTGGCAGCCGCTGTTGCGATGCGCCGTCGCACGTGCAAGCGTTTGTCAAGATCCTTCGGACTTTGGAGTGTTCCCGAGCAAGTGAAAATGCCCTTTTGTGGTCCGTGCCTGAGTTAGAGAGGTGCCAAATGAAAGAGTGTATCGAAAGTGCGGTATTTATAGAGCAACGTATTTTTGTTGACATCGTTATCTTATCTTTCTTATATATATATAAAAAAACATCACGCTACACACTGCCGCATATACCGGAGCATCAACAAAAAGAGTTCCAATTGACAAAGGTTCTAAAATTTCGATTTAAAGCTTTCGTGACTGCAGGGATTCATATACTTGGTTCTTTCGGTAAAGTCACGTAGAAGGGAAATAATAAAATAATAAAAATTAAACATAACGTCGTGAGAATTTTATTTTATTATTTTTTATTGTTTAATTATTTTATTATTTCCCTTCTACGTGACTTTACCGAGAGAACCAAGAATGTGAATGGCTCTCAATATAAATTCAGTGCCATTTTAAAACGGTGTTCCTTGCAAATATCATAACGAATGTTACTCATGCAAGAATGCCTCTATGAGAGTTCTATGGACGTTTTCAGAAAATGTTCCGTCCTGCGTTGTGATTTTCAGACGTGTGCCCTCCATGTTAGTTCATCATGCGTTCGGCGATGATTTGCGTGTTGGCATTTTGGCACGTATTTTAGACCGGAGACAAAGACAATTAGGTTCAGGATGGAGGTTTCCTCGGACGCTCGCAATGCAAGCGTAAAGTCACGTAGAAGGGAAATAATAAAATAATAAAAATAAAACATAATAAAATGTATATAAAAATGTATTTATTATTTTATATTATAAAAATAAACATAATAAAAATATTTTTTTTATGTTTTATTTTTATTATTTTATATCTTAAAAATAAAACATAATCAAATATTTTATTATTTTTATTATGTTTTATTTGTATTATTTTATTAATGTCCCTTCTACGTGACTTTACCGAAAGAACCAAGAAGATGAATCCCTGCAGTCACGAAAGCTTTAAATCGAAATGCAAGCGTAGTTTTCCGAGTCGGGCTGCATGTTAAGCATTTCTTCTCTCGAGATTTCACCGCTCAATACGTTTTTGTTCATTTGTTCGTTCGATTCGCAGTCCGCTTGTCCTGGTTGAGGGTCGCGGCGGTAGCAGCGTGTTGAGTAGGGCGGTGCAGACCTCCCTTTCCCTCATTATTATATTGTTTTTGTTATTATTATTATTGTTGAAATTGTTAACCTAGGAAAAGTTTCGCAGAGTCTCAAGACTTCTCGTTTGAGCAGGGCCTTGCCAAAATCTTCGCAGTAGGGGGGCGATGTTTGTATGTGCAATCACAACTGAGAAATGTCGAGGTAATGTTTCAGCAATGGCATGTTGTTTGGCAAATATAAGTTACATTAAATTGTTTTTCTATGGGAGGAAACCGGGGAAACCCATGCAAAACAGTGGGGAGAACATACGTACGTATGTATGTTGAACTTTTTTCGCACCATACATAGGCAACCATGCTAATCGGAGGTGCGGGGGAAAAAGAACAAAACTAAATACAAAAAGCAAGTAAAAAAAAATTCGTTTCAACCTACATGTAAAAGTGCATATCTCTAGTCCATTCCTAACATCAGAAGGAAGAGCTTTCCAGACGGCTGCCGAAGCACATCTGAAAGCGCGCCATGCGGTGACCGTCATTATTCGATGGCCAGCCAAAAGCCGCTGCTTGCGAGGATGACCGGAGTTTATTTGATGGTTTATGCTCCGCCAAGAGAGGTGCCCGAGTTAGGAGTCCAACTCAGGCTTTTCTTGCTGTAAGGCGCGAGTGTGGGCATCTTATGATGTGCTTTAAATGAAATGGCTGTTTCCATGAACTCAAGCCAGGGTTTTTATAGGTAAAGCTACGACGTATTTTTGCTCGTGCAGAATTTCACATGCAGGACTGCATTGGCATGAACCGATACAGTGTGATGACATTCAAAATAAACACGTTGAGTGCTAGTTTGCTAAAACATTTTTAAATCAAACTAAACTGAGACTTTCAGACATCATCACAGTTTTACTCAAAGAGGTGACATTGCCATCAGGCGGCACAAATATTGCCCGAGCTGCATTTGGAAGAGCACCCTTTGTCAGATCGAGAGAGTCAGGCAAACAAAAGGGAATGATGAAAAGCACACTTGGTCATCCATGCGGTACGTATACTTACACTTGTGGGCTATACTCATGCTCGTACCTTGCCGGACCAATTACTCACTTTCACAGCTCTATCGGGGGAAAACAAAAAAGTTAAACCTTTTTCCCCTGTTGGTATTCTTATGTTGACAGTCAGTCAAAGGAATAAAAACACTCAATGACATCGGCAACAGCGGCTTCAAATTGGTGCTGCAAGGCTTTATTTGGATTAAAAATCAACAAGGGGGTAAATATTTGTGTGATGTGAGTTTCACTACTTCCATAATTGGTGTTTGGCAGTGAGGTGTTTTAAATGTTTTGCATTTGCACACCATATATACCGAGGGCAAAATGCAGGTACAATGGTAAAGTTCCCTCACCTGCAAAAATTGAGCACAAATCCACAGCTGCTACCGATGATGCTAGTGTAATAATCCTTCTGAGACGGCTTCGGAATCAGTCCTTTTATTTCCACTCCACAATACACTTTGCTCACTCACTCTCCGTTGCTGGCAGACAACGGAGAGAGGACAGACTTCGCACTATGTCCCCACCGCGCACGTGGCACCCAGAGCCCCCGTCCGTGCGTGACCCTGCTCTTGTCAGTTGCAGTCTGCTCTCGATCGTTCTCTCTCACTCTCTCTTAATCCCTTCGTCACGTGGTCCCCCCAGCCAATCGTTCATGGACAGCTTCGACCATTCTCGATGGTTCCCTGTCAATCCCGGGACCACGCCCCTCATCCGGCTCCCCATTTGCTGGGGCCCCGAATAGCTAGGCCAATCACTCCTGATGACATGTCGTGATGACGCCTGGGCCATGGTCCCTATCTCAACCCTTATTGGCTACAAGCAGGACCGGCAAGCCAATCCCCACGTGAACCCTCTATGGCTGTTATTACACTAGTCTCGTCATCGTTAATCTATTGCACCGACTCACTCGGGCACACATCACCGCTTTGGCTCTGCATGAAACAGCGACGATATAAGCCGGACGTTTTCTGACCGATCTCTGTGGTGTGTGAGTGTTATCCCCCTCAGATGAGTGAGTCTTCTCCAGTCACTCCAACTTACTCTCACACATAAAGTGCTTGCCACAAATGAACCACAATACCTCGCCGATCTCGTTAAGGAGCGTAAACAAACCATCAGGTGAACTCCGGTCATCATCACAGCGGCTTTTGGCGAGCCATCGAACAAAGACGGTCACTACATCGCGAGCTTTCACATGTGCTTGGTGCCATTATTTTGAACACCTTTACATCTAATATTAGGAAGCCACTGGAGCTATGCACATTTAAATCTAGATAAAAAACGAATTCCTTTAAAGCTGCTTTTGGTGTTCCGTTTAATGTCCTTCCCCTGCACCTCCGATTAGCACGGTTGGCTACATACAGATCCAAAGACGTTCAACAAACAAACATATGTAGTGACGAAGACGATAAGACTTGGAGGCACTTCTTTATTAACCAGCATCATCGGGGTTAACACTCTTAATAATAACTAGTCCGTCTATTGCCGGCGACGCTACTCAGTCAGGACAGTTGGTAGGCTGCCTGACTGGCGGCGCCCCGGGATGGTGAAGATGAAGACGACGACGAGAAGGATGGCGAAGACGACGAGATGGTGACGATGGACTTCAGCCACGCGACGGGGACCCCACGCCATCAACAGCCACGTGGTCCCCCACAGGGGCCCCTCTTATACTGTCAGCATGGCCAGGCTCCGCCCATGGCCACGCCCCCTTTCTGGAACCTACCAGCGGGTTCCTGGTGGGCCCCTTCTGTGAACTTTCCCCCAGATCCCCCACTCGAGTCTCACCTCGCCTGCTGACGTCAGGGCTGCCGTACGCCGCAGATCCCCTTTACTGCCAGCAGCCGGCACTATGCCACTACACTATGCCACTACACATGCATACACATACTCGAATATGTAGTCCATGGGCTAAAGCAGAAATTGGTACCACCGAAGGTAAAACATATTTAGTAATACCAATTTATATACACGGCGAATCGTATTGTATTATTTTATAACCTACTAATATCAGATGGTTATCAGGTAATTAACTGTCGTGGGCTCCATAAACATATGAGAACCATTAAAGTTCCCCCACCCTAAGTGGTAGTGACAGTTGAAATGTCTGGTCTGAGCTCACGGGACTGCAAACGGAATTTGTGAATCCTCGTGATAGAGAGTCACGAGTTTCATCAATAATTTTTAGATAAAGGATGGATAAAGGTATATGATTTACTTTCACAGTGTGTGAAAAGTGTTTATGATCTCTGGTCAGTGGTGAAATATTTCAGTGAAGAGACACGAAGTGGAGGGTTGTTAACTACCTCCCTTGGTATGCAGGAGGTCGTCGGTTCGATCATGACCCTGATGCCTGCTGTATATGTGGAGCTTGCGTGTTCTCTCCGTGGTCGCGCGGATTTTTCTCCCGGGCCCTCCAGTTTTTTCCCTACACATTTAGAATCAACGTGCGTTTAGAGTATTTGGCTGATATACATTTCCACACGACAAGCGACATCGTTGAGCTATCACTTGTGGCCAGGTCACTTCCGAAAAAGAGCTACATAGCTGGTAAAATAAAATAAAGTTTTGGTACAAATAAATACATGCTCGGGTACTCACACCTTTTGTCAAACGTCTGGCCAGCTTGGAACAGTAGGCAACGTACCCCCGAGAGGGGTTTTCTACAACTCACCAGCAGTATTGTGGGATAGCAATTGCAGGGGCTGCACCTTTACCTCTACACAAGGCAACCTAAAACGAGTACAGGGCTCGTGAAAATAAAATGTGATTTTGGAAGTTCTTCGTTTGGCATAAAAGTACGTAAATAGGATATGTTAAGAAGTAAATAATTACCATCCAATTACAAGCCATTTACATCAATTGCCACGTGTGCAGTTACGATGAAAGTTTAGGAGTTCAGAGATTAGTGGCGACTCGAATGACATGTCTCCTTGAAAATGCCTTTCTCCGCGGAATTCTACTTGCTTTGATGGTAAAATTTCAGCTTTTGTTCAATTATTCATACTGTTTAAAAAGAACAAATGGATAAAAATTTAACCAAGCAAACTGACAAATGAGTACAGATTAAAAAACATATATGTTTAGTTCCCAAACATACATGAAATCTGAAGTCAAAAGTCAAAGTGTCTCCCTGCAGCAGCAGAAGAAAAAGATGAGCAGTGCTCATCTTTATTGTTGACCCGAAACCAGCGGTGGAAATTCTACATTTGCCTGGTGGGGACAAGTCCATCCTTCCCAACAAACCTTTGCTGAGATGTTTGAATCCGCTAAGGTGGCTGTCGTGGTGTAATGGGTAGCACACTGGACTCGTAATTTAATTATCACACGGTTTGACCTCCAGGCACGGCAGTTGAAACAATGGAGCTAAATCTTGACTTAAAGCTTCCGCGAATGCAGAAATTCATATTCTTTGGGTCTTTCGGTAAAGTCACGTAGATAAGTTCAAATAAAATAGCCAAAAAACTACGACGTTTCGATTGCAACACCAGCGGTCGTCCGCTTGTGTAGCGATCGAAACGTCGTAGTTTTTTTTATTATTTTCTTTGAACCTATCTACGTGACTTTACCGAAAGACCCAAATAATACAATGGAGCTAGTTTCTTAAACCCCCCCCCCCCCCCTCTACCTCTCTCCACCCAGCACTCCATGAATATGGGTACTTCAAAGCCAATCAGCAGATTTCATGTGGTGGGGTAAAGTGTGGTTAGCCCCACCTCTTCAATCACGTCTGATCAGTGTTAAATGACTCCTTTCTAGATTATCAATCCGGAACACCTCGTAGAGTGGAGGCCCTTCTGCCAGCAGTGGCTGTGAGGAAGGAATTGCAGGGCTGCACCTTTAACTTATCTAATTAATGTATTTTTTTCAAACATCCTCATGATATGCAGACATGCATCGCTCTCCTCCCAAGTCCTAGTTTTATTTTAAAAATGGTTATACATTTTATTATTACCATTAAACATCATCGGCTATGATCTATCCACTGTTAGACGAACGCCCCCCAAATTCATCACCATCTCTCGCGGTCTAGCGGCGCGACGATCCATCCAGCCCCTGTACGCGAGCTCGTTTTCACCGCTCCATCTCCACAGCGCACCTCCTCCCTGGCGCATCCGCTCCTTTAGCTGCCAAACCCCAGCCTTAACATTCACACAGGACGTCACCCTTCCCAGTGAGTTGTGTCCTGCCCTCGTTCATGTACAAAACATGCATCGACGACGCTTCGGCAAAAAAAAAAGTTTAAAATACCCTTCAAGGAACGTGTCAAACAATGCAACGCAGAACACGATTGCGAAAGAGAGTCTCACTGAGGCTTCTCCCGATAAATCAACGGCTGTTGTTATAATACACGAAATAAAGAGTGATGTCCACGTCTTCCTCGTCCCCTGCGTGCCAAAGCCATATTGCCTGCCATTTATTGGACGTCCAGAACCGACTAAACCCAAACCGCCACACACTTCTCAAAGAGGGGGGGGGGGGGTGAGGGTGACTGTCACCCACGGATATTGGATCCATACATGAGGAGAGCTAAAAAAACAACACGGCACACAACACCACAACGACGACATACATTCTCTTTCCCTCCCCTCATTCCTCCTGACAGTGCCCTTAAATTGCAAGGAGGTGAGGGCATGTGTGCGTGACGAGGCGCGTACAAATTACGCCCGGTAGCACACGCGCGGACTGGGAGGGGGAGGGGGCCTGCAGGGGTCGGTTCAAAATGCACGCCGCCAACTTGACCTCGAACGCAAACAAAAAAAAGATTGACCCAAAAGGGCTGCACAAAACGGACAGTACGATGCTTTGAGTCGCACGGCGGACCAAAAAGAGGATCACAGAGGCAAAGACGAAGAAAGGGAAAAAAAACACGCAACCGCGGAAACAAATGTGCGTAGCGGAACCTGCAACGGACAAACGCTTGCTGCATCCGAGGAGCTGGGAAAGAGACGACTTCCAGCCCACGGTTGCCGAGGTGAATCTCGTCTTGCAGAGGTAATAAGTATAACCCGTAAAAACAAAGTTTTTCACTATAAATCCTTTATATGCGTGGCAGCGAACTTAATATAAAGGATTAAAAAATATATTCGCCTGTGGAGGACGCGGGGATCGATCCCGCGACCTTTGGCATGGGAAGCGAGGGCGCTACCAACTGCGCTACTCCGCCACGGCCTGTGGAGGGGTTACGCTCTGGGCTCTTACACTGTGACGTTCAGCCAAAGCCAAGAATGAGTTCTATTTGAATATATGTAAAATACATTTTTTTTGCCTAAACAGTGTAAAATTTTGGGATTTTTTTTTCACGAACATTAATTGTCTGGCACAACGAGTCTGTGTGGCAAATGTCAGCTCGATTGGATCACGGGAAGTGGGTTAAAAAACGACCGAAAGATTTGCACGGTCGTAAGCAAGCAAGCACGCAAGCAAGCATGCGAACTTAATATAAAGGATTTAAAAAAAGAAAACAACCCACCGCATTGCACTGCGGCAGTTGTACCGTGTCCCTTGGATCGAGCGAGGTTTGCTGGCACAGGAAAAGGAGACGTTGGGGAAAGGGATTCCAAAGTCGAGCAAGTTGCGTGAGAAGCAGCAGAACGTTTGAACTCGCGCTCACGCAAGCTCCTGATTTGTGCCTCGGGCCCTCATGAACCTCCATTACAATGAATATGGCCGATTTGAAGTAGTTTTTTTTTTAAATACAGAGTGCAATTTAATAATGAGCTGTATTTCACTAATTTTTTTTTTTTTAAAAGAGGATCATTTTTATATTGCGATGATTTACTATCTTTTTTTCGCTCATTTGTTATTGTTTATTATTGATACGTTGTTATTGTGGCTTGTTGCGTATGTCGGAGAAGGGCTGTTGTTTTATTTGCTGATGAAACCCGATTTAAGGGCTTTTTGGCTGACAGAGTAATTCAAAATTAACGACTACTACTACTACTACAGCGATAATATTCATGCACATTCACTCTCCTATCGTCGATTGACGACTGCTGAATGAGGGCCACCCCACGGTGAGCCGGTCACGCGGGTCATTTCACCACATCGTTGTGTTTAAGATGTTGTGTATGTCTGAGGCAAGTGAGTCTGGAGGCCAAATGCAATGTTTGCTTATTGTGGATATATATGTGCATACGTGTGCAGTTTTGAACGTATTTCGCACCGTACGCAATGCACGTAGCCAACCGTGCTAATTGTAAAGAACGCGCAGCACAGGTGAGGAGGGATTGATGCTGGGCTGGTCGCAAGAGCATGGCTTTTACCCAACTGGGCGCGTGCGTGTTCAAATCGGCCACGCAGCCGATCCACGCGCGCCAAGAATGCCCTCTCTAGATTTCAGAAAGACAAAGATTACCCCCCTTCCCCACCCCCTTATAGCCTTAAACAGACTCATGGGACGAGTGCTGTTAGCAAGTGGGTGGCCGACGCCACACCCGGCCGCCTCTGTCTCCCCAAGTGCTGATGTTTTTCACTCCGCACCAGGTAGCCATTTAAGGCTGGGTCGACCTAGGGGAGGCCCCGAACCGGCTCAGCTATCTGTCGCAGAGGTTCACCGTGAACGGGGATTGAATTTACGCGGCCGGATTCGCAGAGCGGTGCGCTAACCACAGATGCAGACCGGTTGTAGAGGCAAAGGTGCAGCCCTGAAACTGCTTGCTCACACCGTGGCACGTGGAAGGGTCTTCACAGGGCGGAGCGCATCCAGGGGGAATTTGGCCGATTCTGCAACTCTGGCCGGGCATTTTCGAAAGTGGCGGTGGTGCCCAGAGCCGGCCCAGCCACTAAGCGACCCTTGTAATTGCAAAGGGCCCCGTGGCCAGCAGAGGGCCCCCTAGAGTCACTGCTAGCTCGTCGGTGAAAAAAATCATACATCAAAGGGGCCTCCAACCAAATTTTGCTTAGGGCCCCCAAAGGTCTAGGGCCGGCTTTGGTGGTGCCCGAGCACTCCCCGACCGCACGCGGCATGCCGATCGACTAACCGTGGCGAACGCAATGACGCTGGCGAGCGGTCAGGGCTTTGACACACTTTGACCGTTGTTTCAACTGCCGTGCCGAGAGGGGGGATTGAACAGGCAAAGACTCTGTATTGCAAGTCCGGCCACGGTTGACCGTTATCGCTGCGTACATGGGCGTGACGCGGAGAATGACGACCATATCGTGTCGAAGGTGTTCACGTTGACGGTCACATACTGGCGACCCCATGGGCTTAGATCGAATCAGGACGGACCCCTTTAAGGCTGACTAAACCTCTCAACGTTTCTGCGTGGTGACACCAGGTCGCTCGGAATTGTTGGAGATAAAAGCAAACGGGGAAAAAAATGGAATATACCCTCCGCACGGTTCATCTTTTATATTATTTGGTTCTTTGGGTAAAGTCACGTAGACAGATCTTTCACGTAACCGTGGGAATCACAACTCAACAAGTGCCGTACACAAACTTTGGACTACAATTCCCCCCGCCCGCCCCCTGTTAGCGAGAGCCTATTGCTAATAACGAGACGGGCTCACTCCTGTAATGGTGGTGGATTGTGGTGGAGTGATCGCCCGTGTTTTGGGATATACAATCAAGTCTGGGGCCTACAACAACCTGGTCAATGCCCTTCGTGGCTGTCCAGCCGGTGCGGTTTTTACTGACCCATACGTTCAGTTTTATTCTCCGTGGCTGTTGTTGTTGTTGCTGTTGTTGTTGTTGCTGTTGTTGTTGTTGCTGTTGTTGTTGTTGCTGTTGTTGTTGCTGCTGCTGCTGTTGTTGTTGTAAGGGTTCTCTTCACAGATTCTGGCGTAGAGGTACGTATCCGACAAACAAGCGTTGCACGGGGATTATACGATGCGCGTGTGCCATTGATTTCCCGAGTCTATTATAGGTATCTGACCGACAGGGTTAGTCTCATTTTTCCTTTCATAAACGGTGTGGGGGGGGGGGGGTGTTGAAGGCTGGCCAGGAGAGAGAGGAGAACAGAAAGAAAAGAGGGTGGGAGGGAGGTAAATGAGGGGTGGGTGACGAAAGCGGATTCTGAGTTAATTGTGGGTTTTATTGGAGGGCTGGGTGGGGCTCATGTTAGTGGTGAAGGGGGGGGGGGGCATGCCAGGGGTTTAAGGTTGTAGATCTGGGGAAGCAGAACGTAAGGATTTGTTTCCTTACCTTAATCTGCTAACTGGCGTGGGATTCTTCTGGATATTCCAGTCACCCCCCACCATAACCACCACCACGTTCCAAAAACGCTAAATATAACGAGCGATGCAGAACTCTCCTGAAAGATCGACTCGAAAGTCAGCGAGGGGTTCGTGGATAAGGGGACACGATTGTTACCGTGGTAGGTGACACGCCGCGAGTCGGCCTGAGACAACGTCACCCAGATTTCAGTTTAAAGCTTTCGTGACTGCAGGGATTCATCTTCTTGCTTCTTTCGGTAAAGTCACGTAGAAGGGAAATAATAAAATAAAAAAAATAAAACATAATAAAATAATTCTCACGACGTTTCGGCCACAATGCAAGCAGCCGTCCTCAGGTGAAGAACAGGTCTGTCGGAAAGACAGCTTTTGTTATTTTATTATTTCCCTTCTACGTGACTTTACCGAAAGAACCAAGAAGATGAACGTCACCCAGAGTCCATCAGATCTCATCAGATTTTTGCTAAGCTAAGCAGGGCTGAGCCTGGATAGTGCCGGTCCGTGGGTGACCACAATGCACAGCCGACACTTTTGGGTTTGTGTTGAAGGCGGTGCAGTAAAATCAATTGTTGTACTGCACTCCAGTGCTCCCACGTCTATGCTCCCCACGTTAACCAACCCGCACCGATAAGCGTGGTCAGGTATGGCAAAATGACGCGGCACGACCCGCACAGCGTGTGGAGGAGGCCCTCATCCAGCAGCGGGGTTCCAAAGCACCGACCGTATCAAATGCCACGCTTTAGCGATGACACCTGCAGAGAACCGTGCCTCGCATTTGGAGCGGCATTTGAACATAAGGAGATTAAGCCCGACGCTGCTCTCGACACCCACATTGGCCAGGGCAGTCCGCATGGAATATGGGGCAATGGAATGTTTGTGCGGTCATTGCTTCTGCCAAGCTGGCATATGCTGGCAGGTGCGTACACCCACAGACGTGAAATGCTCCGTGCATTGCAAGAAACCACTTAAACCCTGGCTGCACGCGCCCTGCTCGTTGAAAACACTGCAATGTCAAGGGCGTGCATTTGTGTCTCCACGACACTGTGGGATATTGCTTTTTTGAGTTGAAATCCGAGACATGCACATTGCACACGTACAACAACAGATGCTAAAATCCCAGATGGAAAAATGCAGACTGTAGGAGCACGTGCTGTTCGTGAGCACTTATTAAGGCAGGGCACATGGAAATGTGGTGTGGTTGGTGGCATGATGTTAACTATCTCGCTCGGTATACAGGAGATCGTGGGTTTGATCCCAACCCTGACGCCTGCTGTATATTTGGAGTTTGCATGTTCTCTTCGTGGTCGCGTGGATTTTTCTCCGGGCGCCTCTGCTTTCATCTTACACATTTAGAAACGTGCATTTAGAATATTTAGCTGTGATAAATGTCCACGTGATAACCCACTTCTCATCGGGCTATCATTTGTAGCGAGGTTGTTTCGGAAAAATAGTTACATAGCTCAGTCGGCCTCACCTAATAACATTTAAATCGTTTTGTAGTTTGCAGTTGAGTGGCATGCCCAGCTACCCTCGTCTCTCCAGTGCTGGCGTTTCCACTGCACCGGTCTCCCCCGATGCCTGCATTGGGTTTCCAGCGGGTTCTCCAATTTTCTCCCAATAGCGTAACAACATGTAAGCGGTCTTGGTCAAAGAAACGATAAACATTGTTTTGATACTCTTTGGTTCTTTCGGTAAAGTCACGCAGGTAGAAAAATAAATGAGAAATCACGACTTTTCGATCGCAAAACAAGTAATCGTCATCGGGTGGAAAGATACAGCAGTCGAACTGAACGAAGAACTGAACGAAGCTCTACTGCTGTATATTTCCACCTGATGACGATTGCTTGTGTTGCGTGACTTTACCGAAAGAATGAACCAAAGAGTATGGATTCCTGCAGTGACGAAAACTTCAAATCAAGATTGTTTAAATCTTTTTGTTTTAGCAGGTAAGGCCCACTGAACTGTTTAGCTCTTTCTCAGAAGAGACCTGGCCACAAATGATAGCTTAACAAAGTGGCTCATCACGTGGTAATTTATCGCTGCCAAATACTCGAAAAGCATGTTGATTCTAAAAGTGGAGGGATACAAAACGGAGGACCTGGGGAGAAAATGCAAAGTCAAAAAATACAGCAGGCATCAATCAGGGTCGGGATTGAACCCCCAACCATCCTGTATACCAGGCGAGGTAGTTACCACATCGCCATCATGGCACCCCGAAACAACTCGTGATAAAATTAATTTGAAGCCTACTCTGTAGTGCCATCCTCCAAAATAGTGTTACAGATACTCTCCACAACTGAGACTCTTGGAAAGATAGAAAGATATTCCTACTTTTCACCCCCGTGGCACGAGTCTGACAGTACAAACAGAATGTGGCTGGCAATATATAACGATGTTCTTTGGCCATAGGCACATACACTAGACTTTTCACAGATGATAAAAAAAAAATCCCAGATCTCGATCAATCAGTGGCAGTTGAGAGCTTGTTAAATTCCCCAAGATAATTTACCAACTCACTCCAACACACACACACACATTCAATCAGAGCCCCGGTCACAGAACTGGTGAAACAAGCACACGCTATTGACTATATCAATGGCAATCAAACTCCGTGCAGACATATTCCACAAAAGAGGAATACTAAATCGAAAAGTATTAAAGACCTCTTTTTGCAAAGGGCTGCACACAATCCACTTGGGTGCACGCACATTCCATTTGCATGCAGCCCTTGCAGCCTTTGTCGAGTCACTTGGTAGCCCTTACAGTGAATGTACCATGTGGTGAGCTCGCGGTAGTTTCATTTGCTATTATATGTGGGTCACGTATAGAGTAATAACACTTTCTGGCTAAAATTTTTTTCGAATTTTGTTTTTCCCACTCGTAATTTTATTACGTGTATATATCGCATCTTTATCACCCATTTGATCGGTACCTTTTTTTGTTACGATTAAAAGAAACAAATCATTGCAGGCCGATAATTGTACGTTTCAACATTTGAAGCTGATACTGAAGTGTAGATGCTACTACCACAGTGGTGCAAGGGCTTTGCACACTGGACTTGCAATCAAAGAGGTCACCGGTTCCATTCCACCTGCCGGACACGGTGCCGTTGAAACAATGGTGCAGGTTTCGTTCCTCTGTCCAGCCAGCGGTATGAATGTGTAGCGGGTTAAATTCAGGCGCACACTGGAACTTGAAGGCAACAATATTTATTAGCTAAACAGGTAACCCTTAACATTAACAAGATAACGACATAGGGTGGTAACCACCGTTCCTAACTTAGCTAACACACGGGGATACTACGTTTCTGGAGACCGAGGATCGTAGTTGGTGGCTTCATCCCAGAGTTGACCCAGCAGAACAGCCCAGAGCAGCGTCCACACCCAGCTTGTATCCACTCCGGCGTGGCCGGTTCTCCCCAGGCCACGCCCCCCTTCCCGATCTTTCGAGAAGGCCAGAACCCCAACCACGTGACTCCCCTGGGGCCCCTGACCCCCCTTTATCCGGTCACGTGTCCTGTTGGGTTCACGCAGAGTGTCACGGCCCGACACGACCCCCGTGACACCTGCCCACAGCCCCAATACCGAGCCAACACAGCGTAGTGTCGTTCTACTACACTTCAAGTTCAAGTTAATTTATTAGGTATAGCCCTGTGAGCCATTCGGCTCTTGAATCGGGTGCAATCGCAACAAATAAAAAAAAACATGAACAAGAAAACATCTTAAAGTGAATATGTGACTAAGTGCAAACAGAAAATCCAATAAAAGACAGCTAAATATTCAAGAAAAAGCACCGTACACCAACGCTGTGCAAAAATCGCAGTGGGATGCAAGTCAAACAACAACAACAACCACAAGACAACTTACTATAACTATAACAACTACAACAAACAAACATTGCCAAACCAGTAAACTTTTCGAAATCACCAAAATAAAGCAATGAAACAGTGATCATAGGAACTGTGACGGAATTTTCACAATAAACGACAAACTACACTACACATGCGTACACCACCTCGTCAATTGGCAGGCCGCTTGTGGTGGCGGTAAAGTGTGGGGTAACTTCCACCTCTTCCAATGTCGTCTGGCCAGCGTGCAAGATGGGGCAACAGTATGCTCTCAAGAGTGCTTCGCCAAAGCTTCCTCCCATGGAGGCCCTTTGTCAGTCGTGGCATTAGCAACCAATTCTACCACTGCACCTTTACCTTTGTGTACGTATGTATGTCGAACTGCTTTCGCACCGTACATAACCAACCACGCTATTATATGTTAAAATACGTGTGCTTGTTACATACTGCGGCAGTATAATGTGTAAGAGATTGTCCACTTATTCTTCTGTCATACGGCATTTGAGTAAAGCAAAGGGCTACAGTTGTAATGTTCTTCGCTATTCCAAGGTACTGGGGGGTGGGGGGTAGTTGAGTGGAGTCCACGTTCCACTAGAATACGCCAAGTGTATTGTTCATGCAGACTGCTGAGACAAAGCTGAGCATCAATCAGACCGATAAGGCACATTGGGGGGGGGGGGGGGGGGTTCAGGGGTAGTGGCCACAACGTACTTGCACAGCAGGCCTTTGTCTTTACATCGCTGATGTTTCACACACGGCACCAGCTCTCCAGTTTACTTGGGAGAGGAAGGCCCCGGCACCTGTTGATCAGACGCACTTGATGAAGAGCTGCGATTTGTTCCGAATTCGCTTGGTTCAAATCGACTTGATTTGGAAGCACTTGGCATACATGTGCATAAGTTGTAATTGAACCAAGGTTGGTATTATCATCGCGCAGTACATACTCCTTAACCAACACACAATGTGTATATACAGGATATGCACTATACAAATTCTGAATAATGCTTAAGGATAATAGTTGGGAGCTATTCCACTGTATGTATGTTTGTCAGCTTAATACATGTTGGCTGTGTGTTTTTGTTTTGCATTTGGTAAACACACACAGTACGATAGCTGCCAAAACAAAGTATTATAGGAGGCTCACTTAACAGACTTGCTTACCCAGCTGGATTTTATAATAATAATAATCACTCCTGCGCAAAAAAAAAACAAATGCAAAGGGAAGTGGGTAGTGATCTCAGCTTCCCTGGGTCAGCTGGCATGGATTGTCCACTAAATTATTCACTGACAGCCGGGAGTGAGACCTTCCCGTTGCTTAAGCATGAGAGAGATGTAGGCATAGGTGAACGAAGCCTCCACAACTCACCCTGGCTTATCTTCATTTCAGCAGGATAAAAAAAACGTGACATTGAAACTAAAATAGCCGAGAAAAAACTCCCCCACCCTAAAGTTCGGGAAACGCCACCAGTCGGCTGGGCACTGCCGTCAAGAGGGCTTGACTTGCAGCGCGAAAGTTGTGAATTCAAATCCCCGTCAAAGGTTAAAGTCAGCCCTTCATCCCTCAAGGCTCAATATCATGAGCAGCACTTGATGCTGCAGACATGTGGACTCTGGCAGGACGGGGGGGCGGGGGAGAAGAACACAAGCATGTGAAATGCGATTTCTGTGAAGCGTTGGGTGCGAGGGGGTTGAGAGGTTAGTGGGATGAAATAGGCCAAGGAACAAGCACGTCAGGGTCACGTGCACGAGGAGGTGGAGAGCTCGACAGAACGGGGCAAGACTCCACGTGGTTCGGTCATGTATGTAGGTTCCCGTGCGTCGAACTTCTGTCGCACCGTACGTAGTCAACCGTGCTAATTGGAGGTGCGCGGCGGGGGGGTGGGCAACAAACTAACACACAAAAGCACAGGTGAGGTGGATGGAGAAATCAG
The DNA here is from genome assembly GCF_015708825.2 of Lethenteron reissneri. NCBI lineage: Eukaryota > Metazoa > Chordata > Hyperoartia > Petromyzontiformes > Petromyzontidae > Lethenteron > Lethenteron reissneri. The sequence goes on along the minus strand of NC_083833.1, from coordinate 3,311,901 downwards.
AATGGTCAAGTCGGTTTCTTTGAAGTCAGACGATTATATTTGTGATAGTTTTGTCAAGCGCCCAATTCAAAACGCGAATGCCCGGGAGGGAAAAACAAGTCACTCGCGAGCAACACATCTGGGGCGAAGTCAGATGATTTAATTAGCTTGGCTATGTTGGGTGGTGGAAGGTCTTAAGACTGATATTTGGCCAGATAATTATATAGTCTATCCCGCATTTCAATGATGAATCTTCCTCATAGCATCCGCATGTTTTGATTATTGGCTGTCATTTATTAATGGGTGAGCCATAATAAAATTATAATAACATTTCTGAGTAGTTATTACCCAATTAAATCGGTTGTTTGCTAAAATGTTTTCCGGAATAAGTACAGCATTTGACGGCATGCCAATTTATATAACCAAATTTTCTGACAGCATGTGCGTTATAAGCATTATTAATTGTACCGCTGCGGTGATTAACAAGACAGATGGCAGGCTTAGGTCGAGTTAACTGCAGTTTAAGAACTTTAAGCAAGTTTCACTCGCACTGGAAGTACAGCAAGGCATAAAAACAATGCAATAAAAGCACGAAATACAATTGCAACCTTATGGGAAACCGATATCGTGATGATTTTCATACAATAAAAATGTACGTCGTATTGTAAACAAATTACATTGCAAGGGAATCTTGTATTATTATTTCGATACTGCAAAGGCTTCTGGGTAAGTCTGATGCAGGCTGAAGGTACAACACTTTCCCACCCGCTCTGCCACTGAGAGAAATGTTCGTCGCATGACAGTCAAGACAATATTTTAAATGATCAGCTCTTGGAATGTTGCCAAATTAAGAGGGAAAAAATAATGTTCTTTTTTTTTGCATGAAATTATTGGAGACCGGGGACTGACACAATGGCATCATCAGAACTCGCGTTAATCACAGGCTGCAGCAATGATTCAAAGCCAGTTCAATTGCACCGGGTCAGCACTATGACCGCTCCAAACACCTAAAATAAAAAAAAATGGTGAATTAAAAAATATATAAATTTTCTATTTTTCTTTTATTTTAAGGTTAGGCAGTGGGTACCCATTGTCCTTAGGGACAATGCTTTCACTTCAGATTTTTTCTGCAGACAGGTGAGGCTTTGTACAATAAAGAATAATTCAGGCTAGAATAAAAGAATCAAAATTCCGGAGCGACATCACGAGTGAAAAAGGTCCTTCGCGAGTTTTCTTTATCGGTTTGGATCGTCGCCAATTTGTTCTAATTTAAAGCAAACTTTAATTCCTCGCGCTTTGCTTTTGGTCCACTCAATGTCGTTGCTTGCTACTAAATATGCATTCTTGTGGGAGATACAAAGACGATCAATAGAACCACATTTTAGTGAATTTTGCAAGTGCATTCGGCGTTAATAATTTATGGCACACCCCAAACCAAGCTTGCTGTGTATTCCACAAACATTTGCTTAGCATTCCTGCCAATTGAGTCTGACACCTTGAGTCTCAGAAAAACAAATAAAATCACAATTTTTTTAAAATCTTCTCAGATTTGACAAATTTCCAGGGAGAAATCATTTGTTTCATTGTCGAGCCTTGTTACAAATATTGCACATTGCATCACACAAGTACCAGGTGTGATGTCTGATATTTTTTTTTATATGCACGACGCCCATCTCAATTCGCGATTCTGAGATGATGGCGAAAATGACGATCTTCTACAAGTGGAAACCATTTCTCTCCCTGGAACGGCCAGTGTTGGCTTCCCAAAAAGTGTTGCTTATTTTAGTTTGGCTTTCAACCAGGACTGGACCTCGCAAACGTTCAGTTATGAATGGAGCACTCTGCCCAGGACAGTGGCCAGTGACTATATACAGTATAACTGAATTACATTTGCTCAATGGAAGTGGATAACAATAACACATTATTATTGAAAATATCCTTAATCCAGAAAAAAAGGTTCACAACTTTTTTTTTTCATAAGAGCCCAGAAGGGCAGTTATTTTTTTTGCAATTCCTTTACAAAAAAAAGTTGTTCCTAGGGGTGTGGAATTTTTACCACTCATTTCAGAAGTAATACCATAAATGAGGGATGCTGCTGTGGTTAGGGCACTGGACTTGTAATTCACAGGACACTAGGTTGATACAGTGGACAAGTTTCTTGAAGACCTCAGCCTCTTGGTCCACCCAGCAGAGGCTGGATGTCCCATCCACAAGCAGCGAAACAAACAATCAATTTCAGGGCTGCACCTTTATCTTTTTTTTTTTTACTGAGCACATCATAATATATTGCTATATGCACCGTCTTGGCACCGTTCATTTATATACGCCGCACATAACACGTTTACAACTAATGGACAAACAACGTCATGCTGAAATGAAATTATTTAGCCCCTGCACATTTGCAGGCATGTGTCATTTGTGTAGTTATCAGTGGAAGCCTCTCAGGAATGTAATATTGTGAACATTAATGCAGGGACAGGTTCGGTGCAATAAATTAAAATCATATTGCTGTTACGCAACAACTTTATTGGCTTGGACACACGGAAAAAAGATGGTTAATTCCAGTCAACATTGTAAGAGAAGAGCCTATTAATTGAAGTCCTCCAGAGCAATATCGGGCATTATCTGCATCATTATTTACATAGAAAATGTTGGATGAGTGAATTGATATGGGCTGCAAATACTACACCGATGTAATTATTTAACAGACACTGTCTTATAGGATTTGCAAATGTTTTACAGAAATGGCTCTAGTTCAGGGCAAATAAAGAGGGGGGGAGGGGGGTAGAGCATTCGTATTGACAGTCGCACACAGGCTTTTACAGAGTAATGTCTTGAAAGATTCAACTTGTCAAGAAATTAAGTGGAATTAAGCATGAGAACCTTTGAGTGAAAGCGTTTGCACGTTCGCAGCACTTGTCTGTCTTGGCAGCCCTGAGCCAGTGGTGGCAATTCCACATTCGTGTGGAAGGACCAGTTTTTATTGAAAAACAAGTAAAGCAAGTGTTGATTTCACACGGTGATATCATTTTACTGAGCCCTATGAGTGTTCTCCTTACAACACCGAACCGATTGGCCAGGTGGCTAAAGAATATCCACTTGGATGTGAATTTCACACATTTTACTTGAGGCTCATTTTCTCAGAAAGTAAAAATTCAAGAAAAGGTGCATCCCTGTAATGTGTTGCTCGTGCCACTGAGGGAGATGTAGAGAACCCCCCCAGAGAGAATGTTTGGCCTACTCTTCCACCTTCTTGGTTCTTTCGGTAAAGTCACGTAGAAGGGAAGTAATAAAATAATAAAAATAAAACATAATAAAATAATTCTCACGACGTTTCGGCCACAACGCAAGCAGCCGTCCTCAGGTGAAGAACAGGTCTGTCAGAAAGACATGGTCTGTCTTTCTGACAAAACATAATAATTCTCACGACGTTTCGGCCACAACGCAAGCAGCCGTCCTCAGGTGAAGAACAGGTCTGTCAGAAAGACATGGTCTGTCTCCACTTTCCTGCATCGACAGGCGAAATGAACTGACTCACAAGGCTGTAAACGATTGGCTCAAACTGTCGACTCAACAAAAATATTGGTATTTAAATTGGAATACCCCGCACGTTACGCAACAGAGACGCTTCATTTTAACCATCCTTCTCCTTGATTTGAAGCTTTCGTGACTGCAGGAATCCATACTCTTCGGTTCTTTCGGTAAAGCCACGTAGGTAGAAAAATAAAATAAAATAAAGAATTTCACGTAGGTAGAAAAATAAAATAAAACAAATTTTTTATTTTATTTTCTACCTTTGTTAATTTTTTTCTTTTCTTTTCTGTTTCTACCTACGTGACTTTACCGAAAGAACCAAAGCGTGTGCATCTTTCTCCTCTCCATGCCCCCTCCCCCCCACCACCATCACTGTGCGTCACTGATGCGTGGAAACAGGTGGAGAGAACGTACGACATGCATATGCATCAGTTGGTGCTCATTCTAATGCAAGGCTCATCGCCAATTCAGCTGAGTCAAATTTTCCTCATTAAATTTAATTGACCTCTTGTCAAATCACAGACACAGGCCATGGGCCAACAAATTGACAAACTACAGTGGTGCAGACCGGCCCCGCTGTTCATCGCCATCATCAGCAGCAGCGGCACCATTATAATCATCATCAGCAGCAGCAACAACAGAAGACTCAACATCAGCAGTAAAACTGTCATCAGCAACATCAGAAGCAATATAAGGATCATTATTAGCATTAGCTACAGCATCGACAGAAAGGGAATCATCATCGATAGCAATTGCAGCAACAGCAGCAGCAGCATCATCATCATGAACAGCATCATGATCATAAATCAGCAGCATCAACAACATAACCATGGACATGAAGAACTACAGGTGCAGCATAGGCATCATCAGCAGCAACAGTCGCGTAAATACCATCACCAGCAGCAGTTGCATTATCATCATCACCAGCAGCAGTCATATCATCGCCAGCAGCATCATCATCAGCAGCATTATCATCATCGCCAGCTGCAGTCATATCATCATCGCCAGCAGCATCATCATCATCAGCAGCAGCATTATCATCATCGCCAGCAGCAGTCATATCATCATCGCCAGCAGCATCATCATCAGCAGCAGTCATATCATCATCGCCAGCAGCATCATCATCAGCAGCAGCATTATCATCATCGCCAGCAGCATCATCATCATCAGCAGCATTATCATCATCGCCAGCAGCATCATCATCAGCAGCAGCATTATCATCATCGCCAGCAGCATCATCATCAGCAGCAGCATCATCATCAGCAGCAGAATTATCATCATCGCCAGCAGCATCATCATCAGCAGCAGCATCATCATCATCAGCTGCATTATCATCATCGCCAGCAGCATCATCCTCGCCAGCAGCATTATCATCATCGCCAGCAGCATCATCATCAGCAGCAGCATCATCATCAGCAGCAGAATTATCATCATCGCCAGCAGCATCATCATCAACAGCAGCATCATCATCATCATCAGCTGCATTATCATCATCGCCAGCAGCATCATCCTCGCCAGCAGCATCATCATCAGCAGCAGCATTATCATCATCGCCAGCAGCAGCATTATTACCATCATCAGCAGCAGTCATATCATCATCGCCAGCAGCATCATCATCAGCAGCAGCATTATCATCATCGCCAGCAGCAGTGGCATCATCATTGGCAGCACAATTACGCTCGTGTCACTGTGGATTTCAGTATCTCTGCTCTCAGCCACGCTTCCCTTGGGCGTCTGCCGTGGCCAAGTATGACGTTCACCGCACGTGGCTAAGGCTACATTGTCCGAATCTGTTATGCGTCACTCCGTCACACGCGCAGTGGAGCTTCACTGCGCAAACATGACAGTGGCCGTCTTTTCCAAGCCTTTCTTTAAACTTTCAAGCGAGCATCTAAAAATACGAGCCAGATCTCGGCCCAGAATGAATGGAAAGCTTCCGTGGATGAGTTATGGAGTTAAAGGCTGCTGCAGAACTAAATTCGATATTTATATATTTTTTTAAACGTGTCAAAATGGTATGTTGCATTTTGGCAAGTAAAACGCATGAGTATCAGTTTACTATGCGGTCAAAGGTCAAGGGTCAAAGTGTCATCGTGTTCAAAAGAGCACTGGTTGTGGTGCTTTAATATGTTGGTGGCCCTAACGTAGTGGTGGAAACGCCATATTCCTATGACATGAGACCCAATAAAATCGCCGTTCACATTCCACTCCAAAGTGGTACCCTATTGTATTAACCCCAGATGGTTACTGGACTGAGATGACCCTGACTGTGATTTGAACCTGCAACTCACCACCTTCTGACTGAGAATCAGTGATAAATATTCAATTGTGTTTGATGCTTGGCAGACGGTGTGAAATTTGGCATGCAGTGCAGTATCTGTACAACATCTCACGAAATATAAGCAATGGTTCGTGACATTTTGACGCGAGGCAAAATTCAGTATGACATCACCACTTAAACCGCTAATTCCTAAAAAAAATACGTGCAAAAATACAGTTTTAAATGCAAAGAAATATCATGAAATAAATATTGAACAATGATCCCGGTCAACTTCTCCCTTTTTAACATTAGATTAAAACAATACATTTGTTGATGATATATTTTCGCTACAAGCGATGAGTTCCCCCCCCCCCCCCCCCCCCCGGTAATGCGTCTGTCTTCGAGGAAATTTCCGTTCGCGTGATTGTCGAAGTGTTAATGAAAAATTTTGCACGTTCCTAAACTGTCCGCATCAACCGGAGGGCACATAGCGTGCGTAATTCAGAGCATCGAATGCATGATTGCTCCCGTAAGGACCGTTATTAGGTAAAGCAAGGCGGTGCACCGTGCTCTCATGAATGACAATGCGTTGGCGAGATGTTAACCACCTCGTCTGGTATACAGGAGGCCGTAGATTCGATCCCGACCCTGACGCTTGCTGCTGTATATTTGGAGTTGCACGTTCTCTCTTTCTCTCTCTCTCCCCGTGGTCGCGTGAATTTTTTTCTCAGGGTCCTTTGATTTTTTCCTCCACATTTGGAATCAACATGCGTTTTCGAGTTTCTACATATGCACATGATAAGCCGCTTCATTGGGCTATCATTTGTGGCGAGGTCGCTTCTGAAAATGAGCTGTATGTCTCGGTGAGCCTTACCTGGTAAAATACGAAATAGTTTAGTTGATATCCTCAAAAATGACACCTGCCAAACGCATGCCCCAGTCATTTCCAAATCTCACCCTAGCATCCCTCCCCATACAATCCACAGGCTTACTTTACTGCTGAGCTCAAGTTATCGGTGGCATGGAGCTGCCAGGAGTGAGACTCAGAGCATGAAGGCCTTGGGTTAGATTACCGACTCGGCACAACTGTCTGTGGAGTTTGTATGTTCTCCCCAAATCTTACCTAAGTTCTGCAATGCTGTAAGTCTCATGGCTAAACACATACGATGATACGACCCCCCATCTGTGAACCAAGGACTTTGTCTCCTGTAGAATGTGTTGCTGAAGCCAATAGCAAGCAAACCCTTCTGCCAATTATTAGCGTTACATATATGAATGTATATGAATGCCCCACTTAATATGTTGGAGCAAATTTCGATTTAAAGCTTTCGTGACTGCAGAGATTCATCTTCTTGGTTCTTTCGGTAAAGTCACGTAGAATGAAAATAATGACAGACCTGTTCTCCACCTGAAGACGGCTGCTTGCGTTGTGGCCGAAACGTCGTGAGAATTATTTTATTGTGTTATATTTTTATTATTTTCCTTCTACGTGACTTTAGCGAAAGAACCAAGAAGATGTTGGACCAAGTTGCTATGAATAGGAACCTATTACGGCGACTATGACTCATGATGAGTGATGCTACCAAAACCGCGTGTGCCTTTCACGTTAACGTACTGCTGATATTGACCAACTGTGACAGGCATGATTTTTGTTTGGGATTGAATCAACCTCGAATAAGCGCAAGAGAGTTCACGTTATCAGTCGTGCCAAGGGGCTGCCGTGCCGTTTAAGTATGAACTCATACATGCATAATTACCCCCCATGCAGCCATACACACCATTGGGACAAGTGCTGTTAGGAAGCACATGTTAACACTGGAATGGCACATGGTGAGGTAGTGTACCCAACACCACGCCTGGGTGTCTGCGCGCCACCCCCCCCCCCCCATGCTGTTGGTTACACACTGCATCAGGTGCTCATTTAAGGCTGAGTCAACCTGGCGAAAGCCCAGAACTGCTTGAGACACCAATTGCCAGGAATTCAACGTAGATTGCGGATTTGGAGTGCAGTGCGTTCACCACTGCACCACCACTCCATGAAAACTGTTGCAAATATTCTTTGGGTCTGTCGGCGAAGTCACGTAGAACAAAACAAACAAATTAACAAAATTTTATTTTTGTTATTCTACGTGACTTTAACGAAAGACCCAAAGAATATCAACTCCTGCGGTCATGAAAGCTTTAAGTCAAGATTTAACTGTTGCAAAGACAATAACCACCGTCTAGCCTCCACAGGCTTTGGGACAAGTGCTGTTAGCAAGCACCCTTATGAAGGCCAGCACAGGTCACGACGGGGTCATGTAACCCAAGCGTAATATTCGGCAAATTTTGTCTTCCCGATGCTAATTTTTACACGGCTGGCCAGGAACTACACATTGCAGGCTGAGGTGATCTAGGGGAGGCCAAGCACTTGTTCTGATGTCAATCGCCACCTATGTTGCCTGTGAGTGGGAATCGAACTTACGTCGCAGGGTTCGTAGCGCAGCATGCTCACTGCCATACAAAGGCAAAGGTCCCCCGTATAGCCTGCGACAGACTGTTGGGGCAAGTGCTGTTAGCGGGCAACACCTATCAAGGCCGGCACGGCACACGAGGGGGTGGGTGGCCAACAGCACGCCCGGCCGCCTTTGTCTCCCCAGTGGTGATGTTTACACACCGCACCAGGTACTCATTTGAGGCTGAGTTGACCTAGGGGAGGCCCAGGATCGTTTCAAATAGTCGTCAGTGTTGTTGGCCGTGAGCGGGAATCGAACTTGGGTCGCCGGGTTCGTGGCACAAAGCGCTAACCGCTACACTTTAAACAAAAAAAACTTGCGTGTGGACGTATGCATACTTTCTTTCGTTGTGCAGGTGCGTCAGTCATGAAATGGTCACGTTTAGGATGCGCACAAGCAAGTTCACACGTGCCTGCATACATAAGCACGCAATAATAGCGTTTTAAAGTGTCAATGACTTTGCAGTCCCAACTTATGAGCGGCGCTCATTAGTGGCTACCTCACCCGAGCCATGCTGGTGGCACGAAGAGTTAAGCACACCTGCAGAGATGTCTGTTTATATCAGCACAAAACTAAAAATGTCCCGCGGTTTTAAAAACAAAAGGTCCTGCTTACTCAGGTGCTTTGAGTACGAATTCCGCACTGCGGTCTAAGAAATAAATGAATGATGAAAGGAAAACCGTCAACGGCAAATACACATAACTTGGCGCAATTCAAGGCAAATATTCACGAATGATTATCATTATTTCGTAGCAATGTGCACGAGCGGAATCCATTCAAGGCTCAGGCACGATGCAATTAAATGGATAAGTTGGGGGGGGGGGGGGTATGTGTTCCCGGTTCACGGCTTCACCTGAAAAGTCATAAAATCAGGCCGAGATGCAACACTTTTGGACGCCCCAATTGGTTTGTTTTCGGATTCATCCGAAGTTTGACATCGCAGGAAGTTACATCAAACGTGCGTTTTTCTTGCCAAAAAAAACGGCGTCACTCTTGCAAGCGCAAAAAGCCTCGTCACATGAGCACGTAGTTGTCGCTTGTCGGACGACCCTACCATCTTAAATAGGATCGGACATTGTGCTGCTAAAAAAAAATCTGAAATCACAAAATTCTTACCGAGAATGAGTGTAATTCATTAAATATGTAGACCGGCTTGGAAGATGGCCAAACCTAAGCAACAAATGGTGATGGCAAAAACAAAGATAAAGGTCCCCCGTGTATCCTTCACAGATCGTTGGGAGAAGTGCTGTTAGTGAGTACCAATGAAGGCTGCCACGGCATACGAGGGAGTGGGTAGCCAACACTACGCCCGGCCGCCTTTGTCACCCCGAGTGGCGATGTTTACACACCGCACTAGGTACTCATTTGAGGCCGAGTCGACCTAGGGGAGGCCCAGGACCGGTTTAGATAATCGTCACTGGTGTTGGCCGTGAGCGGGAATCAAACTCGGGTCGCCGGATTTGTTGCGCGGTGCGCTAACCGTTGCACTGCTGCTCCCCAAAGGCACACGCACACACACACAAGTTAGACGATAAAGAGCCGCTTGATTTTGTTCACTCTGAAATCTCAAAAAGTCCATTAAGCTTGGGTAAAGTCCCTGCAGAGTAACGGCACGCTTTGTGTTCCTGTGCCGCGACCAACGACAAACGCGTCAACTCTGCCTGCTCATGGCAAGGAGGGCATGAAGGCCGCATTGCGCGAGTCGAATTTGTCAGCGCTCTTCATTACGCTGCGCCGCGCGGAGTAATTCCAATTTGCGAGCGCCGTCGCAATCATCGTGCCGAAAAGCAATAGCGCACACGGGCGTGGATCAAGCGAATTAAGATGCCATCATCAAAACCCTCCGGTTTGGATGAAATGCCACACAGCGGCTTAACCTCCATCACAGCTGCCTCCTTGAGCAAAATAAATATAGAAATGTTCCATTGCAATTATAATAATAATTATTGTCTCCGGTCTATTTAGACGTGCGTTCCAAGTGGAACAATGTCCCCTTAAGACTTGCACGGCACAAAATAGCACCACTTTTGTGGCTCCCGTGTTATTAAATCTCGCAGAAGGCAAACAAGCAGCAATGCACCTTGTCAACATTGTGATGAGAAATCGTTTGCTGGGAGGATGGGGAGGGGGTGGGTTTGTGGGGAAAGTGGTTAAAGGCTGGATTAGTCCTCAAGATCAGGTTGTGCTTTGGCGCATGGCCAGCTCATTTCAAAACACTCTGAGAATTGTCAGCAGGTAAAGCCATCAACAAGGCCCGGGGGAGGTAAGAGGATTTTCTACTATCAAATGAAGAGGCAGATGTTTTGGACATATCATTCAAGTGAGCGACGCTGTCGGGAAATCCAGGATTATGTTTTGCGAGACTGATTTCACCCTTATTATACACACTCGGAACTAATAGCATGTTTATACGCTCAGCCCTTGTCAACGAATAATAACTATGGTGTATGTATTGAGTACGAGAGATATAACGACACTATTACCGTTATTAACATTCTTTATACGTTTTATCCCGCACCTCCGATTAGCACGGTTGGCTGCGTACGGTGCGAAAGAAGTTCAGCACACATACACATACAATTGTTAACAGATTATACAAGTATTGCTTGCCTCTTCTGCTTGCAATTTTTTTATTTTTCTCCACCGTTGAAAAGCTAAAGGCAGACACAATTGTAACAAAACTAAAGAAACTCACTCCGCGCTTTTGGTTCGAGTGACAAAAGCACGGTGAAGCACCGTAGTTGATTAAAAAAACACAGACCAAGTGATTGCACTCTTCTACGGAAACAAAGTGGAATCTTTCTCCCACTCATAGTCCTGTACATGTGTATTTTGAACTTCTTTCGTACAAATTGGAGGGGGGAATGACAAACTAAACACGAAACAACAATTCAAAAGAAAACATTTTTCAATCCAGGTTTAAAAGTGCATAGCTCCAGTGGCTTCCTAAGATCGGAAGGAAGAACGTTCCAGACGGCCACAAGAGAGCATCTGGAAGCGCGTGATGCAGTGACCGTCTTTGTTTGATGGTTAGCCAAAAGCTACTGCTGCGAGGACGACCGGAGATCCTCTGATGGTGTATGCTCATTGACGAGATCACCAAGTTCTTGATTTGAAGCTTTCGTAACTGCAAGGATTCATACTCTTAGGTTTTTTCCGGTAAAGTCACGTAGATAAACAATTTAATTAAAAGTTAATAAAAGTAATAATGGAAATAAAATAAAATAATAAATCACGACGTTTCGGAGGCAACACAAGTCTCCGTCATCAGGTGGGACCGTCACAGCTAAAATTACTGCATCAAGTGATTACTGCATCACTTGATGCAGTAATTTTAGCTGTGACGACCACTGCTCGCGTCCCTCAAGTGATGCAGTAATTTTAGCTGTGACTGTCCCACCTGATGACGGAGACTTGCGTTGCCTCCGAAACGTCGTGATTTCTTATTTTATTTCCATTATTACTTTTATAAACTTTCAATTTTATTTCTTACCTACGTGACTTTACCGAAAAAACCTAAGAGTATGAGATCAGCAAGGTATTGTGGTGCATATGTGGCAAGCACTTTGTGTGTCATGAGTACCTTTTAGCGAAAATCTCCCACATTCCCATCGTGGAAGAGAATATTTCCATAGAACGACCACTGCTCGCGTCCCTCAGAGCAGTAAAGATGTCTTCGTCCACTGACCAGGATTTAAACTCACCATCTTCTGATTGCGAGCCATGCGCAATCATCACATTTTCCACTCTTGCTTGCATGTCGTCCCTTAAGGAATGTGGGCACAATTCAGGAACGTTATAACCGTGAGGATTTTATATAAACACGTGATGCAAAATTTCGATTTAAAGCTTTCGTGACTTCAGGGATTCATCTTCTTGGTTCGTTCGGTGTCTTTCCGACAGACCTGTTCTTCACCTGAGGACGGCTGCTTGCGTTGTGGCGAAACGTTGTGAGAATTATTATATTATGTTTTATTTTTATTATTTAATTTTTTCCCTTCTACGTGACTTTACCGAAAGAACCAAGAAGACGTGATGCAAAATTATGAATGTATTAATGTCTTAATATCCTGTGCGCAAATAACGTAGAATGCATCTCGTAAAATTAAACACTGTTATATTTTTAAAGCAATAACTTTACATCGTTATCAATTGTGTCAACGGGCCAGGAAATTGCGTTCGTCTGAGACCGCGTCCACTGAGTAGATGGAGCAATGAAATACATTCGTGTGCAGTTGCTGAGTAGAAATAAAAATTTCACCGGGTGCCGGCAGTAGTTTCGGGAGTTCTCTATCCAGAACGTGGATGGACCATGGCTGCTGCTACCGACGATATGATGATGATGTTGAAGATTATGTTAATGCACACATCACGTGGTTTAAGTTAGATTTAGAGCTGTAAATTAACGTTTCCTTTACTTGCAACTTCTCAGGTGCCATTCGAACCGCGTCAGAATTATCGACAGGCCGATGCGCGCATGTCGTTCATAAAGGGCCGTCCATAAATGACGTCACGCACATAGGAGGGGGGGGGGGTCAGACATTTGTGACAATGTGTGGGGGGTGTTTTAGAAATGTGACGTCACATCAAAATACAGACAACACGTTCTACTTTATTAATTAGACTTTTTGAGAAATGTTTCTCCTCCAACATCAGAGTGCAGCGCCACATTAAATACGCACTCCAATGACAATAGTTTAAAGCGATTTTAAGCATTATTTTTTTTTAGGGGGGGGGGGCAGAGCTTTGAGACGTCATATTTGAAGGGGGGGGGGGTGCTGACTTTTTGTGACGCCGTGTCACAAGGGGGGAGGGGGGGGGGTAAAAAATTGTCCAAAATCGTGTGACGTCATTTATGGACGGCCCCTAAAGGGAGGCCAGAGAGTGGTCCGATTGTGGCCATTCAACCCAAACTGTGGACCACGTAGTGCACCCCACTGCGCTCTTCGCTACGTGCACGGAGGAGGAGGAGGAACATCAAAACAACAAACTCTCTCCTGAATCACCCTCTCGTGGCGAGCAGACCTGGCCATTGGTGTTTATCTCCTGGGAATGTTGCCATCAAACGCATGAATAGAACAGTCGCCACTGATGCCTTGAATAGCCTATGTTGCTTACATTATTTCAAAAACAAATCAAGAGTGTAATTATTTTATAGTTTGTGTTTAAAGTTTGCAGCAATTGATTCATTTTACAGCGCGCGAGCCATCCAGACCCGCATTCTACGTATGACTTCTTCTTGGTTCTTTCGGTAAAGTCACGTAGAAGGGAAGTAATAAAATAATAAAAATAAAAATAATAAAATAATTCTCACGACGTGTCGGTCACCTGAGGACGGCTGCTTGCATTGTGGCCGAAACGTCGTGAGAATTATTGTATTGTTTTATTTTTAGTATTTTATTACTTCCCTTCTACGTGACTTTACCGAAAGAACCAAGAAGATTAATCCCTGCAGTCACGAACGCTTTAAATCGAGATACGTATGACTTGTTGTTTGAATCGGATTATTTATTCGCAACGCCTTTTGTTCGTGTTTACGCCGCTAAGGTCACCGTCACATGAAAGAAGAAAACAACGCGCGTCTCAAAGTACTGTACATCTCATCTGGTTCTAAATAAAGCAGTGAAATAATGAACGCGAACGTGCACACGCGCGTGTACGCGTGTCTGTTTTGTTTCATGCGTACACCTGTGCCGCTTGGGAATTCTTCACTCGGCTTTGAACCCCGCCCCCCCCACCTTCAAACAGCTCATCGCTGCGCTTTACTAACCACGGAATGACAACTCCAACAAATCGGCACATGTTTGACACGTGTGATGCCCGGCTCGTTAAGCAAATTAAAAAAGGAGGAAAATATAAAAATAAAAATATACATTTGCATATTTATTAACTTATTTGCCAACTGAAAACGAACAGCGTTAGCAATGATGTATGTGCAGCGGTAACGGTAAGTCTTTTTATATTTTAATTTTATCGTGTTTATTTTTAACTCTGACAAGAGCCCCGGTACAGAATGCGAGCAGAGAGCAAGATAATAGGAGTGTGGCCAGCTGACGGAAGAGGACGGTGGAGTCTGCTGGTAGAGCAAGCGGTCTAGAAGCAGCAAGACGGTTCGGGAACGTGGCCTCGGACCGTATATAAGCGAGATGCGCGGGAGACTCAGGGCTGTTCCAGTGGGGACTCCGCCTGTTCGAGTGTGAGCACGTGGCTCCTTAATAAAATAAACCCACTCAAGACAAGTGCGTCCATGTCATCTTTACACGTGCAAAGGGGAACAATCGAGGTGCTTTTGGCATTATATTGCGTGAAAATAAATCTGTCGTTAAACCCGCCACCACCCGACACAGCCAATTAGTAAGGTCTGTCACCTAAACAAAACATGCCAATTAGTTACTAGCTCAGCACACCGGTGTGTTGGAGAGTAAACCCACAACATGTATAATTCGAAGGCGACGTTTCACCAGTAATTAGATATGTGAACACATTAACCCTCACTCCCCTGGTCTTCACACCCGATTGGCTCACAAGTGACGACATCATAATTGTCCATCTATTTAAGACCGAAACAGGAGGAGGATTTCTCCAACAAATCTGGCTGTCGCCTGATGAGGCTGGTTGTAATTACCGGCAAAACGTCGTGCTAAGATTGTAAATGTCGTGGGTTGAGTCTCCAATACACCGGTGTGCTGAACTAGTAACTAATTGGCATGTTCTGTTTAGGTGACAAACCTCACTAATTGGCAGTGTGGGGTGTTGTGACGGGTTTAACCACATATTTATAGATTATGAAACAAGATCTAGCAAAATATAATAACCTACATGCGCCAAATTACCCTATCGTCGATATGAATTCTGTAGAGCAGTGCTGTGCAATTGGTCTTTAATTGACACCAGCTAAAAGCCCATTGAGACTAAACAATGGGTATTTTTTTTGAAGGGAGATTGACGGTGATGGAAACTTCCTCGACAACGTGCGATAAAAAGGTGGAGAGAAAAAAAAGTCCACAAGGTCGAATTATTGAGCAATAGAGTGAAAAAAAACACTCCGTAATTTAACAAAAAAAGGTTGCGACTAATTATTCATAGCCTACGTGTTAAACTGCGACTATTTACTTGTTAGCTTGCACCACTGGTGGAAAAAAGGGCATACATTGGAGGAGCCTCTCGAGACACCCTCAGTAGGGTATTTTATCTGGATAGAAGTACGTGAAAGAAGTCGGAGTACTGACACTTGTCACAAAAACCGCACGTGACCTGCCGATTGACAGTGGTGTACCCATTTACACTGCTGCAAGCATCATTATTGCGCAACTTAGAATGTCAGTGTGATACATCGCAGATCTGAATTGGCTTCCGGTTGCCCAACGAACACATTATAAGTTCGCATTCATTACACACGTAAAGTGCTTGCCACAAATGCACCACAATACCTCGCCGATGTCGTCAAGGAGCATAAACCATCACGCGCAATCTCCGGTCATCCTCGCAGAGGCAGCGGCTTTTGACTGGCCATCGAACAAAGACGGTCTCCGCTTCGCACGCTTTCAGATGCACTTCTGCGGCCGTCTGGAACGCTCTTCCTTCCGATATTAGGAAGCCACTGGAGCTATGTACTGTTAAATCATCTAGATTGAAAATTAATTTATTTTGAACTGCTCTTTATCTTAAGGTCGTGGACCTTGCCCCGCACATCCGATTAGCTCGGTTGACTACGTACGGTGTGAAATAAGTTCAACATACATACATTAATGCGTGCCGTCTGTTTCACAGCCAACGTCAACGATGCTGTGATGGCATGAGCGTGAGTAGGCCTTTGTTTGTTGGAGATCAAGGTCCAATTTTTCCATATTTGAAAAATTACCTGCAAATTACTCAATTAGGATTACACATCGCAACATTTTAGCCTCTTGCAAAAAAAAAGAGTCTTGAGGCTCGATGAGGATTTCCTGGGTAAACAATCTTAATAATGAAAATAATAATCAAAGATGAATAATACAAATGACCGAAATATTGATTCTTGACATACGACCAGAATTGTGGGGAAAATCTCACGTGTGGAATTAAACCGAGATTCCTAATCTTCACCGTTTACTGGCGTAGCGTGTTGCCTGGGTAAATACGCGGTCGAGCCATAACACGGCAGGAAGTTAAGTGATGCCGTTCCCAATTGAATTAGATGTGTATACGAGTGAACAGCAAAATATAGTAATAGGTTTTTACCCTTTTAAACTGGTACAAAACTGACAGTTTTGTACCAGTTTAAAAGGGTAAAAACCTACTACTATTTTTTGCCACTGGTAAAAGAGATCTCATAGCAAAAACATACGAAAGCCAGAATAATAGAGGGAAGAGCCTTAATGCTACGCCGAGTTACTACATTTGTATTACATTTATATGTATGCTGAACTTCTTTCACACCATATGTAGCAAATCGTGCTAATAAGAGGTGCGGGAAGGACAACAAACTAAACACAAATAGCTGTTATAAACAAATTAGTACACATAGTTTACACCTAAGACATTTAATTTACACTTAATTACGAAAACACAATAACTATTTATCTTTCTAAACCAAAAGTAAGCAGTTGTTTTATTTGTTCAGTGTTGGTGGCTTGCTGGTGTACTTCTAATTGTGGCTTTCTCCCATCTCTGGCATATTCGCGGCCGGGTTTGAGAGGTGTTACTTTTTGTAAAACGCCAAAGTGTCTCTGTCATCCACAAGAGATTTTTTGGGGTTATATCGTGTGAATATAAATGTGTCGTTAAACCTGCCACCGCCCGAGTTTTGTCACACAAACAAAACATGCAAATTCCTTACTAGCACAGCACACCGTTGTGTTGGAGAGTAAACCCACAATATTTGCAATTCGAGTACGACGTTATGCCAACAATTACAATTGGCATCATCAGGCGACAGCCAGAGTTTTCTCTGTCAATCAAATTAAATTATCACGGGCGAAAATGTGCCAATTGTTTTGGTTTTCCAGAAATACCGGAGGAATGTTGAAAAGTGAACAACATGTTGGCAATCACTCTTTGGTTCTGTCGGTAAAGTGACGTAGAAAGAAAATAAATTAAACAATAATAGAATACGACGTTTCGATTGCAACATAGGCTGTCGTCATCAGGTAGAACAAAATTTGAGAGAGAGACAAAACACAGACACGGAGACACACAGACAGACACACAAGCAGATAAACACAACACAGAGACACACAGAGAGAGACACACAACTCTGTGTGTCTATGTTGTGTGCATCTCTCTGTGTGTCTCTGTGTTGTCTCTATCTGCTTGTGTGTCTGTCTAAGTATCTCCGTGTCTGTGTTTTGTCTCTCTCTCAAATTTAGTTCTACCTGATGATGGTTGCTTGTGTTGCAATTGAAACATCATATTCTATTATTTAATTTATTTTCTTTCGACGTGACTTTACCGATAGAACCAAAGAGTAATTCCTGCAGTCACGAAAGTTTCAAATCATGTTGGCAATCATTTGCACGACGTTTCACTGCAGGTCACATCCAGTACCAGCGGCTGGTAACAAAAGACACTTGCTTTTCAACAGACCTGTTTGCTGATGGGAAAAAAACTACAATTAGCATAAGTTTTTTCCCCAAATGACAACTTTATTTGATTGGCTCTGTCGGGTGGTGGAGGGCTATACCCACGCGGTGGTCTAACCGAAAAGAAGCTAATTGTGAATCACAATTAGTGAATCACAATATTGTATGCATGTTTGTTTAGCTTCATTCGTACCGTACGTAGGCAACCGTGCTAATGGGAGGTGCGGAGGATGGACAACAAACTAAACACAAAAGCAGTTCTAAAAAAATATTGGTTGTGAATGCCCATGTATACAATGATCCTTGTTCGCATGCGTATTTGTTCATTCATTAAAACACATTTAATTTGGATAAGTTCCAGGTCTAAAGCCTAACAAATATCAGTTTGACTTTCACGCTACAAACCTTATTCTAATACACCGAGCGAGTTGGAAGCGCTGCCCTCTTAAGTCTCGTGACATCCCGCAAATAGCACGCTCGGGAAACAATTAGTGGAGGGTGAAATAATTAAAGAAGAAGGAGGAAACATTCGACGCAGGCATGCAAAGAGTGTGCCAAAAATAACTCGTGGATGTAGTCAACTTCGAAATAAATAATGAACTGCACGTGGGCAACGGTGCACGCCATTTACACCTAAACTACCGCTGTTTTGTTGACAGCTGTGAAACGGAACAACAACAACAACAACAAAATCAAACACATCGAGTAGAGTATTTTGGGAAGATAAACTGCGGTGGCACTTTCACTGCTGACAAGTGTAAACACACACACACACACACCTGACAAGCGTTGGAAACAAGGCAAGCAATCACAGGATATGTTCGGCAATGATGCCAGGAGGGTGACTGACGGCCGGCGAGAACGACAGCTGGAGGGAGTGCCCCAGTCTGCGGGACACGAGTGCGCGACATTAAATTTGACTCTGGGGCGAGAGACCCGATTAGGTACCCTTGAGCGAAGCCAGCCAGAGAGAACACGGGAACCACTGAACAAGATGCGGAGATGCCAGGTCATAGATTCCCCCCCCCCCCCCCCACCTCAAAAAAATAAAATCAGAGGTATACATCTCACGAACAGGATGTCAAAAGTGTCACCATGCTCAAATGGGCAACAGAAAGTGCTCATGTCTATTTATGAGCCGGTGCTAGAAAGGTCACTTTCCCGTAATGGGGAACCAGTCACCCCGCAGGACAGACACATTGATGCAGCACAAAGCGGTACGCAATTTATCAGCCCAGGAGGTATGATGGTGGGATTATTCGACCCCAAACCGAGATTTGAATGTGCAACTTTCCAAAAACGAGTCGAATGCTCTAAATACCAGCAGCACCCAATTGAATAGTGGATTCCCATTATCACCATCGTCATCTTTAGCAACGGTCAGTCCACTGCTGGATGAAGGCATCCCCAAACTGCCCCCACCTATCGTCGTCCTCCATTGTAAGGATTCGTTTGGTACAAGCACGTGAGCCGCTGTCATCGCTGCATCTCTTTAATGGGACGTACGCTCAGACACATTCCGTTTATTGGCTGGCACTCCATCATTAGTCTTGACCATCTGCCATCATTCCTTCGAGCGACACGTCCTGCCCAAACCCACTAACTTTTCTAAACAGTTTGAATTATATAATTTACACGCATATGTTCTCTAATGAATGCGCTCTTCGGTCATTCGAAGCATGCATCTCTCCTCACCTCTTTGTGCATTTTTCAAAAATGTCCCCATTTATTTTGGCTAATGACCACGTCTGTGAAGCGTGTCATAGCAGGTAGAATGTGCTCATTAAACACATTCTTCTTTAGGCGCACATCGGTATGCTGCCTTTCATTATGAAGTTGAATTTCGCGTTGAGTAAAAATGTATCCTCGTCAGTGACAGTATGTATTTCACTCTTAACGAACATATATTTTCTAGTTTTGAACCAAGAAAATATACGTGAAGATTCATGGTCTTTTAGCAAAGCTGTGCACCTATCCAAAATGCAGCTTATGATTAATAAATCAGCCCGCTCCCTTATGAACATCACTTATGACTTTGCCTCCCTATTGTTAATATTACATTTTGTACAGCAAAAAAAAAAAGTTTCAATAAAACATGTATTTTAAACATTTATTTAGTTAAATATTAATCATCGTCCTGCCCTCTATTTTTGAGTACACATCTCATCACTGCAAACAATCTCACCGAAAAATGAAGTGAGTAACTGACTAAATAATTTCGCCGCACATCTTGGCGCGTCGAATAGGATAGCCGGGAAGAACCGGCGAGGGAATTTATTTTATTCTTTCAAGTTCCGCGCAGACCACGGCGCGCATCTCTCTCTCTCTCTCTCAATGCATGAATGACAACTTGTGAAGTCACCATAGGTTAAGCAGTCGGCAAGAATTGCATCACGTCAAACACCTGACATTTATACTTGGTCTGCAACTGCCAATCGTAACTGTATCCTGCCAAGTTGAATTGTAGATTGAAGGTTCAACACGGACGCACGCACGCACGTGCGCGTGCGCGCCATCGGAAGGTGTTGATTTGAAATCCTGGTCGGAGGTCGAATCATTCCATCATTCATCTTGAGCTTCTAAAATAAATAAAGATATTAATTGTCTTTATTTATAACCAGGTTGAGAGTGTGAATGTACCACGTTGGCCAGTGCAAATTGGGGTGCCCAGGATTGGTGCAAACATCACTCACAACTGACGGTGGCCGTGGCCTGGAACAAAACACAGGTCACTAACCATGGCACCACAGCTTCACCCCAGTATATTATCTTTTGTTGTATTTGGTGCAGTTCTGTTAAATGAGCGAATCTCGATCATATAGTAAGATTCCCATGGATGTATAGCAAGCCCGTAAATATGATCCCCTTGTGTTCATGAGGTTTCTCTGTTCATTCCAGTTTCGACTCACGCGATAAAAAAGTTAAAAAAAAAACTCAAAATAGGTATCGCCCAAACATTGCAAGCCACCCCATTCTGAAAACAAGTCTCAACACTCCACGAGATCAAAAACAAATTGTATTCCTGAACAAAGGAAGGTGAGGAGATGATAACATATCTTCAGCCCTGAGCTAGTGGTGGAAATGCTATGTTAGTATGGTGAGGGTGAGTCACAATATACAATTACTAATTTATACCATGGAGGGATAAATAGCTGCGAAAAACCTCGAACCAGGATTTTAACTCGTAACCTTCCCAAATGGGGTGCCGTGGAAGCGAGATGTTAACTCCCTCACCTGGTAGGCAGGAGGTCGTGGGTTCGATCCCGACCCTGACACCAGTATATTTTGAGTTTGCATGTTCTTGCCATGGTTGTGTGGAGTTGTCTCCGTGTCCTCCTGTTTTTCCCTCCACATTTAGAAAACATGCACTTAAAGTATTTGCCTGCTATAATTTTCCAAGTGATGAGTCACTTCGTTGAGCTATCATTTGTGGCCAGGTCGTTTCTGAGAAAGAGCTATGTACTTCAGTGGGTCTTACCTGGTAAAATAAAAAAACATAGTTTAGTTTTATTTTAATTGCATGCCATGTGCTCTCACCACATTGCCACATGGCTAGGTCTAACATGACAAATTATAAAAAAAAACATCAGAGTGGCTATGGATTTTTGTTTCGGTGAAAAAAAATGTTCATGTCACGCATTGATATCAAAACATTTCCAAAATGCAGACAACTTCCAAAATACACGACATGCATTGCCATGCCATCTTTACAGAGGCTAGAAAATTGCTGCACACAGATGGACAGATGGACAAAAGGTCGGACACACATAAAATCATGACATTATGCCTCTTGGCCAGACGACTGGCTTCCATCATAAAGAAGAAGAGAGCTAGTCAACCTATTTTTATGGCTGTGAAGCCCAGGGCAAGAGCAATCAACATTTAATTAAGAGCGAACTATACCGGCAAGCCGCAGACAATTACGAAAGGATGGAAATTGCCAAATTACAAATAAGTAACCCTCGATATTACAAAATTAGACACACCCTTAAAGAGCCACCATTTACGGAATACATCAGAAGTGACACGGTCTGAGGATGGTGAGAGCGCGGCTTGCCGCACGTTAATTCGTACAGTTGCAAATCGTCTGGCTCGGTAATTGCGCATTTACAAAAATCCGTTTTAAAATGAAATGCAAAATGTTCCCCCCCCCCCCCGATGGCAGTTGTACCACACTAACAAGGTGAGATTAAAGGTTATTCCTTTAACAAACTGCCCTGTATAGCATTGCTCAGGATTTGAATTGTATAATTCGAATTATTATGTTTATCCCTTTGTCAAACCACTGCAGGATGAATCCCCCCCCCCCACCCCGTGCCATGTCATGGAGGATGTTTTTATCATACTTCGCCATGCGAGTCTCTGAAAGGAAGAGAGAAAGGACTGATTTAGATATCACTTGCCGCCGATGTTGGCCGTGACCGATACAGGAATTCGGGTCGTTGATCGCACAGCACATTGCGTCACTGCACAATGGTTGTTCCACATACTCACCCTCTATTAGACACTCCTGTCCATGTGGCACCATTCTCTTTCGAATGTCTGCAGCGCTGAGGTCTCATGGTTGGTCCTTCATGAATGTTGAACTTCTTTAAGCACCGTACGAAGTCCAACTGTGCCTGGAAAGGACAATAAACTAAACGCAAAAAGTATTTCAAAAGAAATTCGTTTGTCAATATAGATGATTTAAAAGTGCATAGCTCCAGTGGCTTCCTAATATTGAAACGAAGTGTGTTCCAGACGGCTGTAAAAGCGCATCTGAAAGCGCTGCATGATGCAGTGACCGTCTTAAGCCACGCGTGAACCACTGCTTTCACAGCCTCGTCACGGTGGCACCACCTTCTCCGTCGAACTTATTCCGATGCATGAACAGATGGAAGTCTGAAGTCGCTAAGTCTGATTATATGCAAAATGTTATAGAACTTTCCATCCAAGCGTTACACATATTCACATATTTTCATTTGCTGTGTTTGGATGAGAGTGCATTCTTACGTTTAAACATTCTTTCCTAAATCACGGGTTCATAATATTTTTTTGGAAAATGGTGGGCTTTGTCCAAAATCAACCTCTCGACTGGTCTACAAATTCTCCATCATAATCACCACCATCACATGAATGCTAACTTTCTTAATACAGCTGTTCCACCAAAATGTAAACGTTGCCATGATCGTTACAGCTGTGACCAGATTGTAGTTTTGTTAGTCATTTATTATTCAATCAGTTGCTCGTAGGACATAAAACCAAGCGTAATATAAACATAATTTTTTATGTTTTGGCACTATGAGTAACAATATGATCTCCCATCCACTATGACATTGCACAGACATAGTTCAGATCATTTTCAGAAGTCTCTTTACCTCGCTAAACTCCATTAAATATGCTTCTTTTTCTGATCCAAAAAAAATTGGCGATGTAACACATTCCTGCAGAGGGAGCTGGTAGGAACGTTGGGTTGCTTGGTCAATGGCCAGGGTCAACGGCGGCGTGGTGTATTCCGCAAGTATGCCCGACTGTGAGGGCGGGCACAAGCCGGCGTGAGTAGGTTAAACGTTGAGTTTTATAAGGGCACCACGGGGTGACCAGCCCCTCTCCACCCAGCCCCACACCTCCCACCCCCCACCCAGCCCCACCCTCTCCACCCAGCCCCTCCCCACCCTCCCCACCCAGCCCCTCCCCACCCTCCCCACCCAGCCCCACCCTCCCCACCCAGCCCCTCCCCACCCTCCCCACCCAGCCTCACCCTCCCCACCCAGCCCCTCCCCACCCCCCAGCCCCTCCCCACCCTCCCCTCTCCACCCAGCCCCACCCCTCCCATTTTTGGATGCACGACGGACGGATGGACGGACACAATAATCCTCTGTGGGCTGGTGTAACTAGGAGGTTCCTACCAGTATGATTTCCAATTAGAGAAACATTGCCCTTGAAGGGTCAGTCAAACATGTGCGACTTTTTTCCACAATGAACAGTAGAACGGGCCGTTTGCTGAGAGTGTACTGTTAAATGATACAACAAACGAGCTGCAAAATTACTTTTTGCGAGCGATTTTCTTTTTCCACAGCAATTCAAGTTTTAAACATCGTTGCAAACAAGTGTCGTAGAAAAGTTTCACTTCAACCTAACCTTTGCTTTCATCTCACTAATTAGACAGAGACCTTTCAAATGAACTATTGCCCATTAACGTGCATCCTCGAGCCTGAGAAAAGTAGAAATTCTGGCAGAGATTAAGACG
The DNA here is from genome assembly GCF_015708825.2 of Lethenteron reissneri. Classification (NCBI taxonomy): domain Eukaryota; kingdom Metazoa; phylum Chordata; class Hyperoartia; order Petromyzontiformes; family Petromyzontidae; genus Lethenteron; species Lethenteron reissneri. The sequence continues at coordinate 3,287,844 of NC_083833.1, read as the reverse complement.
CAAGACCCAAATAATATGAAAACGCAACTTAACATCGAGGTAGTTTTAAGCTTCACGCGACTCAATTTTTATACCACACTATAACATCGTGCGAGCTTCGCTGTCAGTAGAGATATACGTTAGCACGAATACAAACAATAACACATTTTAAAGCACGTAAATAATAAAACAGTCAAAGCCCCTTGCATTGCCCATTCAATTAAATAATTTTCATTTGCACAACAATAAATTGGCAGGCGGGCCCTAGAATTCACTTAAAAAATGGCAAAGACCCCGAACCATTGTGCAATCTAATGAGACGAGCCACACACACACACACAAAAATAATGGATTGCACAATTCTCGGCACAATGTGCAAAAGCCATTTTTTTTTCTTCTCCCCCAGACCGACCGCCTATTCAAAGGGGCCAATGTCGATGGCCTAAACACGCCGCTTCATTTGCAATTGCCCAGTCCTCAAGTGAGAAAGCACCGGGGCCTTGACACGCTTTGCTACGTCACGCACCGCGCGCCAGGTGCACGCAAGGTCCACGGCAATCTAAATGGGATTTTCATTTCAAGGTGTTCCACAAATTAAACACGTGACCTTCATAATGCACATCTGACCCCTGACCAAAATGGAAATGGAATGACAATGACAGTGGCAATTTTCTTAACGATAACCCCCCAACCCGAGCTTTTACTTTGGCATAGCGTTTACAATCATTAGTGCGCGAGCGCGTCTTATTCTTCAATTAGATGAATCCTAATTAGGCTTCATTCAGTTACCGTCCAATTAGTGAATTCCGGAGTTACAAATGGCACTGTACTTATGCGATATTTACACACGGCCATGGTTTAATTAGGTTAGGAGCCAGGTTAGGTGGCATTACCCGACTATCAGTTTCTGAATTACCAGTAACACCAAGACTAAGTGGTAGGCATGGAGAGAACCCATTTGCCTGTGAGCAATAAGACTGTATGGCCCAAGTCATTTGACTCCGCTTAATTTGGTGTCCATACTTAGCAATCGAAAAATGTTATTGTTTCATGATTTACCCCCCCACACCCCCACCCCCCATATTGCGTGATAATATAAAATAATTTAATTAAGTCAGATATTAAGGCCATGGTTGATGCAGAGCTATTTGCTTGTCATTCGGTGACTTTTCGATTCAATTATATTATCATTGTTTTGTAGTCGGGCAGAGCCATGCACTGCTGCTACGCATTCCACAGTCGTGGAATGGCTCCAAATCAGCCGGGTTATGGCAGAGTTGTGGTGCAGCCTACGAATGGGACCTAATCTAAAGCACAGATTTTAATATAATTCGAGTTTCACTCATATATATTTCCCGTTTGTACCAATGTCAAACCAACAGGCAGATCAAACGGGGGGTCGGTGGTCCAATTCCCGATTATGACCCAATCCAACGGTACACACACCCCGCAGGAATTGTCTTCCTTTCGCCAACATAGCAAAGCCTCGCCTCGTCTCCATTGCCCATTCACTCTCTCTTCCCTCCACTCGCCCCTCCACTCCTTCCCATCCCTCCCTTATAGGCCGTTCGTGACCCCTGCGTGCCCCCTGTTATGGTGACTCATTCCTCGACACTTGCACGCCCCTGGCATTTGAATCACTCTTAATTTTTGTTTCCTATCATTAAACTATGTTACGTGCCTTGAGCTGAGATGCCCTCTGAATATAAAATAGGACAACAAGGTAATAATTTGCGATTGTGTTATCTGAGGAAGAGACCATGGCAGCAGTGGGCATATCACGTGCCACTAACACGTGACCACAGGGGAGGACATGCAAACTCCAAACATACAGACGTCACGGTCAGTATCGAACCCACGACCTCCCTACGTATAGTCCACTGACGACGATGTTGAGACCACTATTCCCTCCAGATATGAGAAGCTGCGTGGTTTCGCCAACGGGTGGCTGAAACCCAGATTCAAACTCAGGAACTCAAAAAATGCTGGTCCTCAGTGCTCTGGCCATAGTGAGCATCGCTGAGCCACGAAGCTACCTCCAGAAACATCCGAACTTTGTAAAGGCAGAGAAAAGAATAAAGTGTTCCAGTAGTGCATTGTGCCTAGCTGATTGCATTATTACACTGATATAGTTGAACTTTTTTTCACATATAATTTTTTGCGTTATGTAATTTGATGCCCCGCCGCTTTTATAGATTAATTGCGAAAAGAAATTACTATCACATAATCAGTGAGCACAATAAATGAGAAACACGCTCATACGCATGTATCCTTGGGGTTTTTTGGTACTGGTTATTAAATTAAACACACATCACTACACACTCACACTCACTCAAGTGAGATTCTTTAATGAATTCATTAAATGCCTAAGCTCATCCATGGAAGTGATAACATGTAAATGTATTTTCAATAATGAATGCCTAAATTATATGGAAAAAAAATAATAACATGAAAATGCTCTTATCCAGGATAAGCATAACGCCCGCTTTAATCACAGAAAGGTTAATTGTGTGCTATATGCGGATGTGTTTAAATATTTATTTTTTAAAATGAAGGAGAGAGAGAGGAAAAAAGAAGTGTCACATGTTTTTTTTTTCCCAGGCATTAAATCAAATGGCAGGGTTTCACAAATGGCTCTGGACAATTAACACTACCGACATTCGCAAAAAAAAAAGGAAGACTCATTCATTGTAGCTGTCATAGAATGATAGTTCAGCAGATGGTCGATTTCAGAAGTCCCACTTGGGGCGTCACGCTATTCAATCATTGCTCACAGCGCCACCCTGGCAGTGTGTTAACTCTTTGCGCAGACTCGGGACCACTCTGCACCCCCCCCCCCCCCCCACCGTGCAAACCAGGTTCAGTCCTTGCCCGCAATCTGCGTTCACGCATTGGCAAAGGGGGCCTGTCGCTAGGATCTAGAGTTCGGACGTCCGGTAGGCTAGGGATAGGATAATGAACAGATTGACGTGCATATTCTTAGGTTTTTTCGGTAAAGTCACGTAGGTAAAAAATTAAAATTAATAAAAGTAAAATAAAAATAAAATAAAAATCACGACGTTTCAGAGGCAACACAAGCTTCCGTCTTCAAGTGGAACCGTCACAGCACGATTGCTGTATTGAAGTGCCTTTAGTTTGTTTTGAATAAATACGGTAGGATCACTGTTCGTTCTCTTTTTTGTCCGGGCATCATCATGGAGGCCACTGGTTCTTTGAACTTCACGTAGCAGCAGCAGCATCAGCACTGTTTATGATCATCTTCATCACCACCACCATCATTATCATCATCATATCACGGCTACTGATGATGTTTCCATCCCATTCCTCTCAACTCTAGTGCCCCCTCCTCCTCCACTCTATTCATCCATCTTGTTTGATTTACAAACTAGAGATATCTAAAATAGTTGATGTTTCAAGCAATGGCTCTTCTTCAAAGCACATCATTTTATTCTGGGTCTTCCACTGCCTCTCTTGCCTTCCACGCGTGTCACCATTGCTTTTGATCGATTGCCGTTTGGCGTTTTCCTTCTGACTTGACCACACCATGGCAGCCTGCATTCCTCCACTATTCCTATTAATTGTTTGTTGCATTGTCAACGTCTTTGAAATGTCTTCATTTCTTCGTCTACCAAACATCATTGCTCTGCGTATTTTGATCATCCATGTGTTTTTCCTGTGAAGATGGAATGAGAGTCAAGGTTTTTTGTGAGGGTTCTTCATGAGGATATTCGACCCAAGTTCCATCTGAGCAATATTCTTTCTATGCAAAAATAAACCGGAGCAACTTGCACGAACGCAAGTAGAATGTGTCGTGCCAATTACAACTGGTAAAGAATATAACGTGCCCGAGAGTTTAATTCACGCATTTAAATAACAATACGGTGGTTTGTTGTGCTCATCAAAGAACACTTTAGGGTCCTTTTAGGGTTCTTTTAGGGCTGTTTTACAATGCGGAAAAGTATAGTCCGTTTTACATCCAGAGGAGTTATAATAACAACGTACACGCAGTTTGAACGTGACTGTCCTTCCGTCCCTCTGGACGTGACTTCCTGCCAGCCAGCGAAACTTAAAAAAAATGGTATGAATCGTGTAAATTCGAACGAGCATGGGAGTGCTCGCCTTTGCTGATGAACCTAAGACAGGTGATGCGAATTCCACACGGCCCACGACAGGGGTCAGTCTCCGAATGCAGAAACGGCGCTTTTAATCGACAAACTAATTGTTATTCATTTTATTTAACCCCGGAAGCAATGATGGAGCCCCGAGCCAACCCACCACCCGACCAGAATTATAACCTAGAGCCGTACGATCCCGCAAATCGCGCATTCTAAACCGTAAACGCAGCGTTAACGATGAATGCATTGTGAGATGTACGCATTTAAAATGCGAGTCAGATTAACTATTTATCACCATGCCACCCCCCCTCCTTCGTCTGGACCTGCAACGCTCCTGAGAGCCAGAGTGTACCCTCACATGCACGCTCGGCACATCTTCTCCGAGCCCGCTTTAATAATGCACGGCAGGTGGGAGGGCAGGATTTTAACTGTATTTGGGTCTTGACCCCGTCACCCCACGCCTAACACTTCAACCATGGGACGGTCCAGATGGGCAATGCAATGGCGCTCACAATATGCATTAGCACATTGGAAACAGCCTGCCGTACATCACCATTAACCCCTTCCCCCCCCACCCCCTCTGCATTTTCAATTTCCAGTGTGTCCCTTAATTTAGAATCAAAAAGAAGCACTGTGGTACAAAAGCCCTTTTGCAAGTGAGACCTGAGTAATGGGATAAGGACTATTGCTTTTATTAAGTATTAACTCAATGCAATGTCCTTTATTTAATTGGGTGACGCCCCATTGAGATTTATGATCGTTTGCAAAGGCAGAAATGAAAGACCACGGTTATATAAGGGACAGTTATGTTGCTTTACAATTCATATCATTATTTGTATTTGCATATGCATTCAAATGTTGTCACTAATTCATAAGCCAACCACATTTTTATATTGGAAAATGAAAATGTCAAAATGTAAAATGTACTTTATTTCATAAAAGCTAAAACACTAAATATCATCGAAAGCCACGATCTATGTACTGCTGGATGGAGGCTACATCACACCCATCACATCACTCATGGTTCCGCGATGCCACTGCACACGAGTTCATCCCATCGCTCCATCTCCAAGGGGGTTGTATTCTCCGGCATATTTCTTCCGTTGACTGCCATTCCTGTCACTAGTTTAGGCCACTGTCTCCATCATCCCTTTGAGCAATATTCCCCGTCTAAGCCCACTTACTTTTCTGACCAGTCAATATGATCGATCTACTTTACATTTCTTCTCTGATCTATGTGTTCATCTGTCTGTCTCTCAGTGGAAATCCAAGTACGCATCACTCCACGAGCACTTTTCAGCCTTTGTTCTATTTTCTTGGCCAATATCTGTGTTTCTGATGTCACTTCATGCGATGTCACATGTTCGGGTCGAACTTTAAACAATATATATATCGATGGGCAAATTTGGTATCCAGGCCAGATTTTCAGGGTTAGTCTGGAAATCTGGAATTTGCATCTGTGATCAAGTGGTAGGAATAGTGTTGCGTCGAGATCTGGTGGAATGTTGTTGAACTATATTGCAGTTTACTGCCCAGATTTCCCGTTCCGTTGTAATAGGCACTCATGCCTATTTTCTAGCAGGTGATATTGGCATATGAAATTACGATTGATTTATTGATGAGATCTGATAGGCCTAGGACGACTGAGAAATATGTCTGGGCTTGGTCTATTGTACGAAAAAGTGTCCTTAATCTAGCATTTGATTGAAAAATAGAAGTGAACTATTATTATTAATTTATGGTGGGGTGGTATTTTTTCAGAAACAAAATCACTAGAGTTTACTGCAAAATTGTGCCTAGAAAAGTGCTCATCTGTCCAGCAGAATCCTACATTCTTATGACTGGGCAAAGCATAACTTCCAACGATAAGTACTCATTTTACCAACAACATAGCAAATAAATATAGGGTTGAGTTGACCTTTGATACAGCTTTGAACTCAGAACAATCTGATTGCGTGTCGTGCACTCGAATCACTGCATGCCTAAAATAACATCACTGGATGTGGCTTGGTGGAGCAAAAAAACATGGGACAATTATGGACGCGATACATCCAGACTTAAGTAAACTATGACACCAAGCAAATGAGTAAATTACACGCAAAAAAATAAATCCACAGCTATGTCACCAGCCTATTTGCTGCACTGCCTCCTAGAGGCACCATCTGGTAGCGTGTACTTTGGCAATGATTTCACGATCCACTAACAACTCCCACCTCGCCCAGGTAAGGCCCACTGAGCTATGATGCTCTTATTCAGACGCGACCTCGCACACAAATGATAGCTCAACGAAGTGGCTTATCATGACGGGGAAATTGATAGCAAGCAGTCACATTCTCTAAACGCATGTTGATTCTAAACGTGGAGAAAATGAAATTGAAGGACCCGGAGACAAATCAACGCGACCACGGGGAAAACACGCAAACTCCAAATACGCAGGCGTCAGGGTCGGGATCGAATCAACGACCTCCTGCATACCAGGCGAGGCAGGTAACATCTCGCGGCACCCTCAAGCAATAACAACTTATCAACACATTTCGATTTGAAGCTTTCGTGACTGCAGGGATTCATCTTCTTGGTTATTTCGGTAAAGTCACGTAGAAGGGAAATAATAAAATAATAAAAATAAAACATAATAAAATAATTCTCACGACGTTTCGGCCGAAACGCAAGCAGCCGTCCTCAGGTGAAGAACAGGTATGTCGGAAAGACAGCGTCTGAATGAAATCAACAAAATCAATAAATAGGCTATGAGATCAACGTGAAAATAACAAGCATTGGACGGGTGGGTTGACAGGCAGGAAAGCGGGCGTCCGGACGAACGAACGAGCGAGCAATCTGCCCCATGTACCATGGCATATGGGGTTCCTTGCACGGGGATATTTAGCGAGCGTGTATCTGCCACAAAGGCAGGAATCATTCGGCGGGTGATTGTGTTGCCAAATGCCCGGGCACTTAGGTCTCCCTCAGTCATCTTTATCCCATCACCCGCTTGTCGTTCCGCGAGTCTTTAGCAGAGCGTGGCTGCCGTCACCCTACTCTGACCCCGGCGCTCTGTGCATCGCCATCTGTGGGAGGTTGGGGAGTGGCAGCGGCGGCGGCGGCGGGGGAGGTAAAAATCGGGGGCTCGTCCCTAAATAGCACTCTTGACCTTGTTCGTCTGCCATTCTCCAATTTATTCACTTTTTGCCGCACGCATGGAATTGGGGAGAGCTGCTCAGTATAGTAACGCTGTCCGGCGCTAATGGGAAGGGGAACGTTTTTTTTCTCCCCCCCCCTTCCCCCTTCGGCCGATAGGCTCCAAGGTTGCAAAAGCGGAGGTGCCATTTTGCCGTCGATGCACAGCGCACGCCCCCCCGCCCCATCTCGCTCTCTTCCCAGGGCCCAGCCAACGGCGGTGAGAGCGAGGCGGAGAGGCAAGGGCATTCCGACGTCCCGCGCGCGCGCGCGCGCCGATGCTTTGTCCTCAGCGAGGGGATTGGGGTCGTGCATTTAGGACGAGCCCGGTGACTGAGACGGAGAGTGACGGTTTGCACTTCTTCACCATTGGAACCTCATTTGCCAGTAAAAAAATATGATAATTGTTTTTTTTACCCTTCTATCTGGCAACAAAACTGACACCTTTTTTTATTTCACTTCTTCTTTATAGTTCTTGCGTCTTTTTCTTTCTCTACTTCACTTGCGCGTGATTAACGTCGAGAAGACTGCACTTTGTCTCTCTCTATGTATATTTTTTTACATGTAAGAAAAGTGGTTTGAGAATAATATCATTTATGTAAGGTACTCTCGTCAAAAGGTCAAATGGGTTCATGCTCAAATGCTCAAGGTGCAATGCTTATTTCCATCAGGTGTAACATGAGACAGGAAAAGTGAATACTCCGTATTCCTATGGGAGGGCCCAGTGTATCCATAAGACAACCGTCGCAAACCTCGTACACCATATGTGGCATTTGAAATCACAAATGTCGCATCCAGAGTTGAGTGTGCTGCAGTCGAAATGAAGGACGTGGGCAGGTGTTCCAAAATCGAGGGCAAACATTGTTATAATATAATCTGTGAAATGCATCAGCACCTGTGTCACAGCAATTTTCAACCGAGTCGCCATTAACCACGTGACTTGTGTACAGGTCAGGCTACTCAATAGGTCAACCTTAAACCCAATTCCATTAATGATGCACCATCTTTGTCTTATTCATAACCTTTAGACGACACTATTCGAATATTACTTTAATTCTTAGCTGTATGTCTATCGATACCATCCACTTATATTGCTATCTTACACCCATTATATGTACAGCATATGTACTGTACGTGTCACCATTGTACAACTTACTACTGTGCATGTGTTCTACTCTTAATAGCATTGCAAGTAGTCATATTCTGGGTGCATGGGCATGGTTGTAGAATAAACAGTATTAGGGTTAGAGAATATCCAGTATTACTACAGTACGTCATCCTTTACAGTGTACAGTGCTAAACCCCCTCCTATTGAACATAGCACAAAATACGAATTCAAAGCCAAGCTTAAAGACTATAACATTTCTATAACTGTCAAAAACAACATTTGGGTCCTTTACCTATAAAATGCAACAGCGCGTGTGTCACACACAGCAAGCAACCAAGTCGCCATTAACCACGTGACTGGTGTACTAGTCTAGGTTAATCAATAACCCCGCCCGCCACCCACAGGCCCAACTCAGTTATTGCATGCTGGTGTACACACGTGCATTGATGTACTGCACAGCACATAAGGACTTTCACAAAACCACAATTTACTCCATTGCTGTTGTAGTTTAGAGTTAGAATGATGGTTTTAATTTACGTTGTTTTGTGGTTGTTGTTGTTGTTATTGTTTGACTTGCATCCCACTAGGAATTCTGCACAGCTTTGGTGTACGGTGATCTTTTTGTTGTAAAAGACTTTGCACTTTTTTCCTGGATTTTTCTGTTTGCGCATAGTCACTTTAAGATGTTTTCTTGTTCATGTTTTTGTTTTTTGTTTGTTGCGGTTGCACCCGATTCAAGAGCCGAATGGCTCACAGGGCTATACCAAATAAATGAAATTAAATAAATGAAAAAACGAGGAAATATTTAAAAGAGTGGTCAATTCCTAATGTACCACAAGTGCTCTAACCACAGAGCAACTTGCTCTTTATATACCACCCCCCGCCCCCCACTTAACAACCTCACATGTCCGACTCGCTGGGGACCAAAGGGTACGGACGGATATCTGTGAATGTCAGATATGTGAACATCTATAGAAAATAAAAGATGCACCATCGTACAAGACACAGACTACCGGACTAAACTAAAGCGCGGGTCGCTTTAAGTTTGGGTGAAACGCTTTACTGCGTCGTAGCAGTGAGCGACTGTGTAATGACGACTTGACACACCTCTTTTGAGATGGCACTTTAATGAAGACACGTTCACTTGACATCAGGCGGAGACCCCCACTGCAACAGCCCCGAGTCTCCCGCTCATCTCCCCCTTTATACCAACTCAGGCCACGCTCCCCTTCTCGATCATGCTCGCTGACTCTGGACGCTCGCTCCACCGGCAGACTCCTCCGTCCTCTTCCATCACCTGACCATGCCCCCCTTCTCGAACATTCCCGTAGCCACCAGTCCCTTCGCAATCAGCAACTGATACCCCTGTCATTACCTCCCGTGGCCACTAGTGCATTTGTACTGTGAGCTGACTTCCCTGTCATCACCAACCCGTGGCCACTAGTCTCCTCACACCGCATGCAGGCTCTATTGTCATTACAAATGCATCACTGTGCGTGAGAAGGTCAGGTTTGCGAACCTCGATAGAAAAGGACAGCGACACAGTGTTACAAACACCTCAATCGGTTTCGGCGGTTAATTGGTAAGGGTGAATATTTGATGGCCGTTTATGCACCTCCGATTAGCACAGTTTACGTACGGTGCAAAAGAAGTTCTGCATACATACATACATACGCGATGTTGTAACCCAGCTAATAAAACATTTTTGTAATGTGTGTCTTGCGTGTTAAAGCCTTTGTGGGGGGAATGGTAGTGTAGCGTTTAGCACTTCACGACAAACCCGGTGAACTGAGTTTGATTCCTGTTCATGGTCACCGCCAATAACGATTATTTGAAACCGGTCCTGGGCCTCCCCAAGGTCGACTTAGCCTCAAATGAATACCTGCTGTGGTGTGTAAGCATCGACACTTGGGAAACAAAGGTGGCCGGTTGTGGTGTTGGCCATTCCACCCCCTTGTTGGTGGTACAAGCCTTCATAGGTGCTCGCTAACAGCACGTGCACCAAGAATCTGTTAAAGGCTATATGGGGGATCTATGCCTTTGATAGAGCTTGTATCCCTGCAAAATTAACCAAACACTAACAAATGCGGTCTCAAAGAACGCAAAATGACCATGCGAAGGTCACGGGACAATGACATCGGATGGTTAACGTTACATGACAGAGAACAAAAGCAAAATAATTTCTCGGCAATATTATGCGTGTAGGTAACTAACTACAAAAATTGCAACAAAACCCTTTCGGCTTTCCGAGTCAATAACTGAATTAATATTCCTCCTTCGCATTAGTTTCCACTCATTCTGCGGTTTCCCACATTAGAAACCAGCGTCTTGCCAGTATGTTATTGTGATGCACAGACCTACACACAAATTGCTTTAATATACAATAAAGTAACCACGGACATTTTGACTGCCACTCTTTACATTTTAACATTTCACTTGGCGCACTGGCAGACTCACACAGACACAATAGGAAAATATCCCCCTCCAGCCGTACAAGTCTATTGGGACGAGTGCTATTTGCCGAGCACCTCGTAAGGCGCTGCCTAGGTGTGGTGTGGCCTGGTCCGTTCCCGGCCTCATTTGTCTCCCCAATGCTGATGAGTACATTTAATATCAGTTACTCATTTAAGGCTGAGCTGAGTCAATGTAGAGGAGACGCAGGGCAGGTTCAGGTCATTGACATTGATGTTGGTCGTGGTGGAGAATTCAACTCAGGTCACCGAGTTAGTAGCGAAGTGCACTCATTACTGCAACACGACTCACCCCCCACCACCAAAGACAAATATTCCTCGTATAGCTTGGACAGACTGTTGGGGAAAGTGCTGATAGGGAGCATCTATGAAGGCCGGCATGGCACATGAGGGTGAGAGACCAGCACCACGCCCAACTACCTTTGGCTCCCAAGTGGTGATGTTCACACATCGTACCAGGTACCCATTTGAGGCTGAGTCGACCTAGGGGAGGCCCAGGACCGATTTAGATAATCGTCACTGGTGTTGGCCTTGAGCGGGAATCGAACTCGGGTAACCTGGTTTGTAGCGCAGCACGATAACCACTACACTACTGCTCCCCCAATCCCCACCCACACACACTCATACTCAAGCACACACACATTCTCAAATCATGTGCACATTTATGCAAACCTATACATACCGCATGCACTCATTCATGACCTAAATACTCACACATACCTAGAGCTCTAAAAGGCAGCACAGCAATATATTACTGTCTTATAGTAGATTTTCAAGCATCATACCCCCAAGATACGGTATATTTGAGGCTTTCGTGACTGCAGGAATTACTCTTTGGTTCTTTCGGTAAAGTCACGTAGAAAGAAAATAAATTAAATAATAGAGTACGACGTTTCGATTGCAACACAAGCAACCGTCATCAATTAGAACTAAATTTCAGAGAGAGACAAAACACAGACACGGAGACACACAGACAGACACACAAGCAGAGAGAGACAACACAGACACACAGAGAGAGACGCACAACATAGACACCGGTTTTCCCAAGGTACTGCAGTTTTCCTTCCACGTGTAATATTACTCCATGAAAACGTGGCAAAGCACCCCGAGACGGACCCTCCTGAAAAGCATTCCTGGGATATATCAACGGCGTTCTCTATGAATTAATTACTGCTCTAATTTACTACTCACAGCATGTGTAATGCTGAAGCAACGCTGGTTCACTTTCAAATTAATTTTACCCATCACATCATTTTTTTTAAAGCGGTCCACCCCAAAGTGTGATTGCACGATCCCACGAGACTTAACTTTGTCACACCTGCCAATGACAGTTCCTCGAACTAAATGTGCAACTTGCCAGTTTGATTTTTAAAGACGTATTATTATTATACATCATGCCCTCGAGGGTTGTGCCCCTTATAACCATCCGGTCTAATTTGGTGCGTTTGTTTGAGACTACCCCAGCCAGCAGTCAACGACCGAACGAAGCGAACAACTGAAAATAGATGTCGATTTAAAGCTTTCGTGACTGCAGGGATTCATCTTCTTGTGTTTTTCGGTAAACTCACGTAGAAGGGAAATAATAAAATAATAAAAATAAAACAATAAAATAATTCTCACGACGTTTCGGCCACAACGCAAGCAGCCGTTGTGGCCAGGTTTTTCCGACAGACCTGTTCTTCACCTGAGGACGGCTGCTTGCGTTGTGGCCGAAACGTCGTGAGAATTATTTTATTTTTATTATTTTATTATTTCCCTTCTACGTGACTTTACCGAAAGAACCAAGAAAACTGAAAATAGCTCAGTGCGCACAATTTGGATGAAATCAATTCGATGTCACGGACCTCGCGTTATAAGCGTGCTTCAGAGCAGTGCAGTCATGTCGGTCAGTAGCTCTTGGATAGTGATGGAAATTCCATGTTCCTATGGCGGAGTGCAGTTTCTCCGCTGTCGAATATTGGACAGAGTGCTCGTTCGTTTTGAAACATTGTCATCACAAGCGGTGCTCACCGATTTACCGAACGTTGACCTTTAGGTGCACTGTGTATGCTGCATCAAGTTACATGATCAAGTTTGACTTTCCAAAGCACTTCACCCATACTCTCGTCGACCTCTTCATTTGTATCAATGTGATTGTTGCCCATCATCGTTAACAAGTAGATGGCAGTCTAGCACAGTGGTTCACACTTGCAGTTTCACAATCTTGCTGTGTGGAGTTCGCGAGTTCTCTCTCCCTGTTCTGCATGGGTGTTCCTCCCGCTTCTCCGTTTTCTTCCGATAACTAAAAGAAAACACAGTGTAACCGGTATTGGCCAAACATAATAACGTGTATACATAATACCTGATTCTTTTTTTTTTCTATTATCTGCAAATTACTCAAATTACTGCACATTACTCAATTGGGATTACACGCACCAACATCAAACTGACTGCGATTTGTTTTACCATGTCTCTACTTTGCGCTCCTATGGTGTTTTCGTATTGTTTAACTTTGTATCTTTCTGACTCACCCACCCACCCACCCCTCCAACTGGACGTCTGTGGAAAAGCGCTTACAGCTCATCGGATTCCTCCAGTATAAATAAAGATTCTGATTCTGTACCCTCCTGTAAAAGGCTTGAGAGTCTGTGAGGCTTTTATTGTGAAACAAGCGTGTAAAAATCATAATAATGTCAGTCCTAGGTACACATACTTTGCTTTGTTTGCCATTGGTTCCCTCGATTTCACACTGTCTTGCACCCCACTATTCCCTCTACCACTGTGGCTAATACCCATCAACACCATCGGCTCGTGAAAATCCAGGAACGCAAATAGCTTACTCCCGAGAAATGTTTAACCAAAAGAGAATTCGAAAAAAATTGGAAAGTGATTGCACGTCATTGCACAGGAAGGGCAGACGGACCTTGCTTCATTTTGAATTAATGATTTGCTGCCCAGATTGATTGTGGGTAACAAGATAAGTGAACATAATAGTCATATTACTTCTTGCCATTTTTTTTAAATATTTGTATTGACTATTGGGTGCCATAGATCAGAAACATGAACACTGGCAATGAGCATATTTGGCATTCAGTTTCGAGATGGGAAGTGGAACACACGGACGAAAGAAAAGTCGATGGGTATGTTCAGGACATGTTTGTAAAGGGGATTACGGGATCGTGGTCGAGACTAACAACAGAGTGGCAGCCAAAAAAAGGACACGTCCAAGAGGACATTAACTGCAAGGATGGAATAATGATGGAGGCGTTTGTGCCGGCGCTATGTGGATTGAGGCATGACATGACTGTCGGAGATCATCACTGATGATGATATTAACCCTTTTCCCGTTCCGATGACGTACGTGTACGTCATGAGTGTTCCTTCCAATTTCGTTCGGATAAAAAACTGTATCGATACCGAGGCTCCCGCTAGGCCATGCGGGAGTACGTGTGGCACAATTTAGCAACAGCTATGATAGAGTGTGGTCGTGTCGCTACAGTTCTCTGCGGTGAGTACAATGTCTTTAAAAACAACAGCGTTATGCCTCTCTAAATAAAATGAACGCTAACTGATTGCGCGTTCCGAGATTCAGTGGTGAACGGGACCCACCTTGCAACTTTCAGTCATCTTGGAATGGGAAAGAGCGAATAGAAATTAATGTAGAATTATTTTCCAGCTGAATCTGCCTAGGCCACGATTAATAAAAGTCACGGAGGTATAAACCAATCCAAGGGTTCCCTGGTTTAACGCATATCTTACGAGGCTACAGTACATTGAGATCCAGAAACCGTGCTTATGAATTAACATAAAGTGATGTTATATTGTCAATTATAGTGAAAATAAACACGTAACCTGCATTTCGTTCAGTCTTGTCATTTCATTTCAACCTTGTTTGGCCAATGTATTTAATGCGGTCACAGAACGTGTTTCGTTTATGATACTACATTAGTCACTGCCGAAGTGTGATGTATATTGAGCTGCCTGCAGAAAGTGTTATCTCTATGCTGCAAGTTAAAAAGGCTGCAGGTTGCAATTAAGAGCCTGCCAAGCGGTTGCTGGAAAATACAACTGCATGATAAAACACAAAACAGTAAAACTGAATATATGTTGTAACTGTAAGCCTATTTTCAAGTCTAATTAAGTGAAACAGTTAATATTTAACTTAATGCTGGGTTCATGAACACCATTCCCCATGCTCTTTTCCAGGCCACCATGATCATCTGCAGCCGTGATCGATCCACTGCTGGATGAAGGCCTCACCTGCGATATTACCATTTATCTAGCACCTGCTTGGAGCGGATTTCATCTCTCCATATTCACGGCAGATGTTTTATCGGGCGCATTGCGTTCTTTGGCTGCCACTCCATTGTTAGTCTTGACTATGGGTCTTCATCTCTCTAAGAAATCCTGACCCAGGCCCATTAGATAATCCATGTGGTGCTTTTTTGTGCAATTTCCAGAATGTTTATTTTCATTCTTCTTGTCCCACCTTAGCCAGTGGTGGGAATTCTACATTCCTATGACAGGGGCCAGGATATTCATATGAGCACTGTTGACTTCCTCCAAAGTTATACCCAATTTATTGACCCGAGAGATACAATGAGCTTTGACTGTTGGCAATAGAAGCGATAATAGCCTTTTATTCCACCAATTAAGAACCTACACATTTATCTGTAAAAAAACAACCAAACAAACAAGCTGTAAATGAAATATAATTCGCAATAAATTAGATGTACCCAAATGATGGCTGTAACAAAAATACACATTTTCATTCTTTCACAATGACTCTCAATAATATGTCCCACAAGTCAAAATATATATGCTTCACAGATTTGCATAAGCACGCTGCTTAAACATTTATAAAAAATAACAAAAATAATAATATGTGCCTATAGTCACAGTGAGGTCATATAATTTATTTTTGCGAAATATATATTAGGAGGCAAATCGATAGAGTAAGCCACTCACAAGGAGCTCGAATTATGAAAATGCAATGCCATGAAATGTGCAGGGCAAATTATTTTTGACAACACACTTGCCAGCCATCTGATTGACACGCATTCCGATAATTTTCCGCGCCATCATTAAAAACAGGCCATTACTTTCGCAGGGCAGGTTAGAGCCGCGGAATTCGACTCAACCAATATCCCAGACTTCTCAGTTCACGGGCAATTTTGCACGCGGAGCTCTTGACAAATAAATAGGTCGCTCTTGGCAGCCCAGGGATAAGCTCAAAATATGGGGTGCACACGTACGCCTTAGCACCAATGCTTTCCCTCCCCCCCAACACACTACCACCCACCCAGCCACCCAGAAGAAAATTGCCAAAGGTGACGACGGAATTTTCAGAAGATTTGCTACAGTATTAATTCAACAACAGCAATAACAACAACACCAACCACCACCATTTGTCACTAAGTGGCGGTGACATCTCCACGGCGCTTGTGCCAGGCTATGCGCACTTTAAGGCCACGTGAATTGTCAACCGCCCGCTGGCAGGAGGTCACGAGACAGACCCAGGTGCCATGGGTTAGGCAACCCAGTCAGTCGTCTGAGATGACTGCCAGATGCACCAGCTGTACCCCCTACTGTGCCAACTTTCTGTGTTTTAGCCGCCCGGTGCTCCGCTCGTTGTTTTGAGCATCGCTATTCTGCCCTCCTCTGTTGCTGGAGGGCGACTGCCTCCAACTGCTCAGTAGCGTCCTTTACACGCCTCCTCCACACAAACAAAGATCTGCTGTATAACTAAATATATTGTTGGGGCAAGAACTGTTCACGTGCCACTTATTGAGGCAAAAACACACAGACAACACATTCCTGCGGAGGGAGCTGGTAGGAACGTTGGGTTGCTCGGTCAATGGCCAGGGTCAACGGCGGCGTGGTGTATTCCGCAAATATGGCCGACTGTGAGGGCGGGCACAAGCCGGCGTGAGTAGGTTAAACGTTGAGTTTTATAAGGACACCACGGGGTGACCAGCCCCTCCCCACCCAGCCCCTCCCCACCCTCCCCTCACCACCCAGCCCCTCCCCACCCTCCCCACCCTCCCCTCCCCACCCTCCCCGACCCCTCCCATTTTTGAATGCACGACGGACGGACTGACACAATATTCCCCTGTGGGCTGGTGGAGCCAGGTGGTTCTTACCAGTATAAAAATGCCCTGTATAGCCATGTAGCTCTATTGACAAGTGACGTTAGCATGCCACCCATTAATGCCAAAACCAACACAAATATCTTCCGTATACCCTTAACAGACTGTTAGGACAGGTGTTGTTAGGGACCACCTTTTAATGTCTGCATGTGTCACGAGAAGAAACAGTGCCGGATTATCCTAGTAGCAAAAGTAGCAATTGCTACAGGCCCTGCACTTTCAAGGGCCCCGTGCCAAATGCTTTCAAGCTATCAATTCCGGTTCAGTGATTCTGCACTTGCTCTATTACTATAGTACTATACCACCTTTAACTTTTATGAACGACTGGGTGTTTAAGGTTAGCGATTTGTCGTATTATATGGCTGTGTATCAAATGAAAAAATACAATTACTTTACTGTGCAAGTAAAAAATGTATGTTTTAATATTTGGTCGTGTTTTTTTATTTAGGTCCTCTTTATAACATATGCTACAGGCCCCGCACTAGCTTAATCTGGCACTGAGAAGATAGTGTGGTCAGCACCATGGTGAACCGCCGTTGTTCGCACACTCTGTACCAGGTACTCATTTGAGGCTGTGGGGGTGTCCAGAATAGGTTGTGATACCAAATCACTGCACTACCACTCTCTGTCATTCCCCCACACCTCCAGTTAGCACGGATGGCTACATACGGTGCGAAAGAAGTTCAACATATTGTACGCAATACATATCCCTGCAGACTGCTATGGAAAATGCATACTGTTAGTGGGGCACCAATTAAGCATGAAACATTGGTGCAGCCAGTACAACACCTGTTGAAAATACCATTGGGCTTAGCTGACAATCAAAGCCACAGGAGATGACAACAACAATGGAACAAAGATGACAATCGTGAAAAGCACGGAAAGGTGAACGCTCAGAATGAGGCTTGGGGACAGGTTGGGGTATGCACGGATCAAGCAATAAATGTGAATCAGATCAGAGACGTTCTACTGCCTATCAGTGAAAGTGAGTGGGCTTGTACAGGACTCTTTACTGGAAGGGATAGTGGCTCATAGATGGCACTGGTCATGGAATGGCAGTCAAAGGAGGGTAGAGAACCTCCCATTGGGTGTGGCCACTGCAGAGATGGAACAATGAGAGAGTATATATATTATCGGTTCTTTCGGTAAAGCCACGTAGAAGGGAGAGAATAAAATAATAAAAATAAAACAATAAATTCTCACCACTTTTCGACTGCAACACAAGCAATCGTCATCAGGTGTGAAGACCACGGCAATAAAATTGTCTTGCTATTATTTCCCTTCTACGTGACTTTACCGAAAGCTTTAAATCGAAAAAAATTAGAGAGTAATTCGTGTGGAGGGATTGCATTGTGGAATCACAGGACAATGACAGATAGAGGAGGTGTGGGAAAGCCTTAATCGAGAAGTGAAAAGATCATGCCTAAGAAAGACAATGATGATGATGATGGGGATTAGAAACCAGCTGCCATTAGGAGGTCCGCGCGGCCAATTAAAAACAAATTCTGCAGCGGGAGGTTCCATTACGTTACGTGTGCAATATAAATGAAAGCGTCAAAGTTGTTACTATCGTGATGGATGAAGTGCTTAATTTTCTGTAAAGGTTTTTCTGTAAAGGGTCACGAATTGTGTGTCCAGTGTCAAACTTTACGAATGCTAAAGTGGAACTTCATCCAACAAGTTAGATGTTGTTTTTTTTCTTCCCAACCTTTTTTCCTCTTCGCTTCCTTACCAGGGGTGAGAGTCGCCGAGCAATACATCAATGTGTTGTCTATCTCTGTGTTGTTTCTCTCTGCTTGTGTGTCTGTCTGTGTGTCTCCGTGTTTGTGTTTTCTCTCTCTCTCTCTCTCAAATGTAGCAATCTTTGGAAGAACGTAATCAACCAGGTAGGGTTTGAAGCTTTCGTGACTGCAGGAATTACTCTTTGGTTATTTCGGTAAAGTAATGTAGAAATAAATAAATAAAATAATAGAATACAATTATATAATAGAATGCAATTATGTAATTTATTTTCTTTATAAGTGACTTTACCGAAAGAACCAAAAAGTATCCAGGTAGGGTGTTGACTCTTGTGTTAGCCGACTCTCTGTGTTGTATTGCTTAATATTTCTAAGTTGTCAACGTTTGTTTTCTCATTCATTCTTACCTGATGACGATTGCCTGTGTTGCAATCGAAACGTCGTATTCTCTTATTTCATTTGTTTTTTTTTACGTGACTTTACCGAAAGAACCAAAGAGTAATACATCGATGATAATTTTTAAAATCCAATCGGCCACATCTCTATTTTTTGGCAGACATTGGCGATATGCGGCAGATGAAAACGTTTTACACACTAATTTAATTGTCCTGAAAGACCCCTGGCTGTTAAACAATTTTTCTTTCTCTTTCACTTCTGTTCCAACAGTGGGTTCCATCGCTGTGTACATTTGTACAAGTTATTATTATTATGTTTGCTTACCCAGGAAAGCCTCACTGAACCTCAACAATCTTTCTCAGGGTAGGGCTCTGCTCGGTTTCACCATAGGGTGCAAATGATATGCGTGCGCGTTCGTTTTCGCTTGTTTAATACAAATTATGAGCCTTTTTTTTGCACCATACCACATACCATATCACGCTACGAGCTGGGTAAACGAGGGTTAATTGTATCTAATAGACATCTGTCACCTCATTAGTGTCTCCTGCCTTTCTCGTTTGACTAATGAGAGTTGTAATTGAAAATGAAGGCAGTAAATGAATGATATGCAAACCAATATAAAATATTGTGGGCAGTAAATGAATGATATGCAAACCAATATAAAATATTGTGGGCATTACGCTCGCCCTACGTCAGGCTTAGCTAATGCCCCGTGGGCGACAAACTGCTGCGGAAAATGCCCCATGCAAAAAATTCACGACGTTTCCTTCTTAATTTCGTGTTGTTTTTGTCTATCTAATGAATGCTCAGTTGCATTATGGAGCGAACAGCTCATTTACAAGACAGCAAAAAAAACACATTTTGCTAACGGGAGGGAAAGGAGGAAAAGCGCATTAATTATGCATAGTTAACGTGAATATCCCGGAAAAAATTACAACAAATATGCATCAAAATTATGGCTTTCGATTTTAATCCAAGCAGAAGCCAACATTTAAAAGGGCTTTCCCTGCCCGAGCATGAATTGGAAGGAATTTATATGCATTGGCAGCCCTTTGCCAGTGGTTGAGATTAAACGTGTCTATGGTATGAGCCAGTCTGTCGTTAGAATGATCACTGACGACGTCTCACAAAGTGCTACGTAGTTTATTCGTGCCAGGAGAATGATGGGCTAAATTAATCATCACCATCAGTCGTGGTCCAGCCACTCCTGGATGAATGCATCCCTACCACACAACTATAACCGTAATAATGCGATGTATACTATATATGTACTAATCAGTATATGTGTATACCATATATTTACTTATTAGTGCCTTCAGGCTTCGGGGCCGTCCATAAATGACGTCACGCTATTTTGGACGACTTTTGACCCCCCCCCCCTTCGTCACACGACGTCAAAAAAAGTCAGACCCCCCTCAAATATGACGTCACAAAACTCTGCCCCCCCCCCCAAAAAAAAAATTAAACATGCTTCAAATCGCTTTAAACTATTGTCATTGTAGTGTGTATTTATTGTGGCGCTGCACTCTGATGTTGTCGGAGTAAACCTTTATTTAAAAGTGTATTTAATTAAGTAGAACGTGTTGTCTATATTTATTTAAAGCTGCGCATTTTGATGTGACGTCACATTTCTCAACCCCCCCCCCCCTCGTCACACATCGTCACAAATGTCTGACCCCACTCCCTCTAGGTGCGTGACGTCATTTATGGACGGCCCCTTACGTAACTATCCACGTGCATGCGGAATTTTACAAAGCCTTTAAAAAAATCCGCCTTAAGTTCCAAATCCAACAGTGGTAAAATCAAGGTATCAGCAAACCTGGGGCTTGTTCGTGGTTTTTCCAAACTCAGCTGTCTGCAACAACTGAATTTGTCATCACAGTAGGATCTATAACTTAAAAGTTCACGGTAGACTTGAAGTATAAAAATGAGACATTTTGTGTTTGCATGTGCAGCTTCAAACTTGTGCCAACTTCGCTTACAACATTTATCTTTTTCTGGATGTAACAAATGTACATTTACCAATGTGGTTACTGTCACTTCTTTCAAGACTTCTGGCAAGTGTGAAACTCCGGTCATCCTCGCAGCGGCTTTTGGCTGGCCATCGAACAAAGACGGTCACCGCATGGCACCCTTTCAGATGCGTTTCTGCGGCCGTCTGGCAAGCTCTTCCTTCCGATATTAGGAAGCCACTGGAGCTATGCACTTTTTAATCTACGTTGAAAACTAATGTATTTAGAACTGATTTTTGAGTTTAGTTTGTTGTCCGTCACCCGCACCTCCGATTAGCATGGTTGGCTACGTACGGTGCGAAAGAAGTTCAACATACGTAGGCCAAATGTCATCTAGGAGGAGCTCTCTCAGGGATCCCTCTGGACTCAAGGGTGGGGAACATTTTTTTCTGCAAAGGGCCATTTGGATATTTATAACATCATTCACGGGCCATACAAAATTATCAACTTAAAAATTAGCCTGTTATATTTGGTCAAACATTTAATTAACTCACCCCTAATGTGATGGCTGGAACTGCTTCTCTTTGACGAGGCGTGTGATATTAGCTGGTATTGATGATGTTGCTACTCGCAACTGCTTTTCCAGGTTTGCTCCTAGATTTATTGAATTTCGAGTCCCGCCTGCGGTTGCCTTGGCAGGGCCACACCAAATGATTTCGCGGGCCTCATACGGCCCGCGGGTCGGACGTTCCCCACCCCTGCGTCTAATGGAAAGCCTTTCACGGGCGGTGGAATGAGCGAACAGTGGTCAAGGGGAGAAGTGATGAAAACGCGGATGAACGTTTCAGCAGCATCTGCGGCAAGTAAGAAGTGGTGGTTGTGGGAAATGTTGCGGAGATGGAATGCCGAAAGTCTTTGCCGAGCTAAGAGATATGTAAAGAAGAACAAGAGATTTCGATTTAAAGCTTTCGTGACTGCAGGGATTCATCTTCTTGGTTCTTTCAGGTAAAGTCACGTAGAAGGGAAATAAAAAAATAATAAAAATAAAACATAATAAAATAATTCTCACAACCGAGCTGAGAATTTGAACATTTTTCCATGTACAAATTCTCAGCTCGGTTGTGAGAATTATTTTAATCATGTAATTTTTTTTATTATTTTATTATTTCCCTTCTACGTGACTTTACCGAAAGAACCAAGAAGAAGAACAAGACAGTTTCAGTTGCGGCAGAAGGGTCATGAGCGTGGGGTGGCAAGAGGGTGCATTGCCCCCACCCCCCCTGGTGGCCATAGCTACGAGTTGCCCCCTCCCCCCTGACAGCCACCATGAGATGATAATGTAGTCACTGCGCCACTCAGTTGCAGACTTCCAGGGCTACTTTCGAGAAGCCACAGGATCGCTGGCAGCGAATGCGGTAGTTTTTTTGCAGGAGACCAACATTACGAGCTTACGGCTTACCTATTACGAGTATAATAAATTAATTCCACTACATTTTTGACCGCACCTCTTGTGCTATTTTAATACATTTTGGGTTCATTGATTCTCCATTAAGAGAACCAAAAATGCACTCAAAGATATCATTTTTCAGTCCTTTTGACGTTGTGTCAATAGAAGCTGACGTTTGATAGATGACACGATGGGAAATGTTTGAAAAGCGTAAAAACACCAGTGGCGATATTTCATTTGCAAAAAGTTAAGCCGTGAGAAAATGTCGTTTTAAATTTGCTGTACAATTCCCAGTTGTGAGTTGTAAAATTTACACGTGAGCAACCGCGAACGAAGAAAATTTATCATATCAAATGTCAAGATATTGATTTTCTTTTCACAAAACAAACTTCCACATGTACAGCAATGCGTGTGTATATAGGTAATTAAAGGAATACAAAATTATAATGAATAGCAATACAACCAATGGGAAATTACTTATTTTTAGGAGTGTTGACCTGGCACCACTGACATTCTGGGTTCCAATCCAGGCAGCCGTTGTTTGCGATTGCACGGGGCACTCAAGTGGCGAGATGTTAACTACCTCGCCTGGTATACAGGAGGTCGTGGGATTGATCCCAACCCTGGCGACTGCTGTATATTTGGAGTTTGCGTGTGCTCCCCGTGATCGCGTGGATTTTTCTCAGAGATCTTCGGGTTTCCCTCCACATTTAGAATCAGGCGTTTAGCGTAATTGTCTGCTATACATTTCCACGTGATAAGCCACTTGTTTGAGCTATTATTTGTGGGCAGGTCGCTTCTGAAGAAGACCTACAATATGTAGCTCCGTAGGCCTTACCTGGTAAATAAAAAAAAAGTTTAGTTTTTAGTTCAGTAATTAGTTCATGGTCTCAGTCTAATCATAAAAAAAATCGATCACATTATAAATTTGGTTCTGCAATTAATTATGTTTACATTTCAGTTACGAGAATTGTAATATTTCCACATTCATAAGAAAGAGGCCAATACCTCCACATCACTACAATTGACGTCCCAAAGAGTGGTAACTTCTGTTCATGACCCTGGAAAGATGACACTGTTTAGACCCTTGAACTAAACTTCTGCTCAGGAATCGAGCCCATGAGCCGCTTGGCTAAACGATGCTTCATCATGCTGGCGGCAGAGTGGATGTGGTACCAGGAAATGAATTTCAATTTAATTCCAGGGCCGTGGCTAGTAATGAGTGATATACACTCTGCACAAACTGGTACTAATGCCAACCTGATAAGCGTGGCAAGTATGGTCATACAACCCCCATATAACGAATATTTAAAAAGAAAGTAAACATTATTCGTGCTTTATTTTCGGTTTGTCATGTCACAGCGTGGTGAATTGACATCTGTGGCCGTTTAAAGAGTATCATTAGAGTACCTGCCCTGGACTTAAGCCACGTTGGCTGCCCTTGACGAAAAAATGTTTACCACAATGTGACAGCAGTCTCCACTGCCAAATGTTTACAAATATCCCCCAACAATATTCATTCCCGCAAGGTAAGTTCTCGGCCAGCAAATAACCAACTTTTGGCCTTGCATTCATCTAACGTGCCAAATTTGTCTTGCAAGCCGTGCAAGAGGTACACAACACACATAGCCATGGATGATTTTCAATACAGAGGTCCTCTTTCATGAAGAAAGGCGAGAACATAAATTAACAGTATTCGACATAATATGATCACCGTCACTAAGAGTAAAATCAGCGGCATATCTTCCGCATGTCGATCATCCAACATATGAAACTGTGCTTTAGAATAATATTTACTTATTTTTTATATCGTGAAGGTGCTGCCATGTAATTGCTTGTTCATGCCACTGCTGGCAGAAAGGCCTCTTGCTATAGGGAGATCTAGAAGCCCTTCTTGAGTGTATTTCAGAAAATGTTCAATGCTGGCCAGTCATCTTTGAATAAAAACAAATCTAAATAAAACTATGCTTGCCCTGTTACATTCTACAGTGCCTTGATATACAGTTACATTTAGACGCTACGAACATTCAAATTGCAATACTATAATTGTGGAAAAGGAATTGGCTAAAACATCCCAATGGAACACAGGACCTTTTTAAAAAAAGCTAAAATTTTGCAGGCTCAATTGAGTCGTCCGTGAAAGAATGAACAATGTAGATGTATGCGTACAGTGCATTACATATTTTGCACATTTTAAGCCTCAGAGCTAGAGGGGCTGAATTAAGCGGACTCACAATTTCCCAGCCATATTTTTTTGCTTGCACTCGTTTGTGACCAAAATGACACTCGATCATAGGAAAACCCGGTTCAACCTCGGGTGAATGACGCCCACATACAAACACAGAATCTCAACGGTGCCAGCCAGCTCAGAGGTGCACAGACTCCCTCCGTTTACGAGCGACAAATCCACATCAAATAAACTGTGTATTAAAAAAAAAAGTCATACGGTCGTATTAAGCGGACCGTAGTCGCAGGAGGGCTAAACGCCCCGTGGTCTGCTTGCTTGCATTCGTGCATGCAATTGGCCACACTCAGCGCTGGCAATCAGAGAAATGCAGGCGGATTCGGCGGATAACTCTACGCAGATTAGTGCAATTCCTGCTCGCTGCCATTAAGCGGAGGGAGATGAGAATTGCATGTTATTGGGGTGAAAAAGGTGAACAGAAACCCATTTTTAACATTTCAAAGCGAAATGTTGAAAATGGTAAAGGAAATGACAATGAAACGAAAGGAAATGACATAGCAGGTGTTGCTTCAGGGTACCATACGCGTACATAATTATTGTTAACGTGTTCGCGGGCACATTGACCGGCAACCTGGATTCTCAGCACATTGCGAAACACACTTTGAATGCTCAAAAAAACTATATTCGCGTGAAAATGTTTTTTTTATCGTGAATTACACAGAGAGACGTTAAAAACTATCGACCTACGTAGAGACTCTTGGCTCACACTGAGAGCCATAGACTCACTTAGAGGCCCACACTCACAATTTACTCACTCACAGTGTCCCATAGTGAAGTGCACATTGAACAGTCGGTTAAGGCTACACGGGAGATCTTTGTTATACATATCTAAGTGTGTGTGAACTGTATTATGCTTGTGAGCCTTTGCATTGTAATATTTGCATTTGCGTGTCTGTCTCTGCTTCAAGTTAGTTTACAAAATTGTTCGCCAAATATCACAGTATGCAGTATTGCATGAATAATTTCTTGACCAGGCAAATCGTCAGCTAAGTCTATAATATAGGTTTTTTTGGGGTTACATCGCGTAAATACAAATGTGTCGTTAAACCCGCCACCACCCGACAGAGCCAATTAGTATCGTTTGCCATGTAAACAGAACATGCTGATTCGTTATTATTACAGCACTAACCAGTGTGTTGAAGAGCAAATCCACAACATTTGCACTCTGAGTACGACGTTTCACCATTAATTACAACTAGCATCATCAGGCGGACAGCTAGATTTTTGGAGAAATCCTCCTGTTTCGTTGCTTGAATCGAGGGATAGATGTGACGACTTCACCTGTGAGCCCTTCACGTGCGAAGGGGAGTTATTAATGCATGCATATACATTACAATGGGTATCCATTGCCAGGAGGGTTATTCACATGATGATTCACGTACGTCGCGAAAGGTTACGTGTCAAAGGTCAGCTAAATCTCGGGAGTTTTCTGGAGGATTGAGGTTGGGTTCATTGACCAGTTTCTTGTCGAGTACTTTGCGTTCGCGAAAATCTGGAATATTCGAAAGAAAAAAAAAAACCCAGACATGCAATTGGGTAACACCTATATATTATACTAATGCGAAATCAGCAAACTACTTTCTGTACTGCCTTGAACAGGCCACCTTATTGATTCGTATTTCTCTTGGGAACGTTTAAACACGTACCTAAACTTCAAATAATTTTCTTGTCTGAAGAAAAAATATATTATAGAATCTATATTTTAGATTGCATTGGCGGTATATTTGTAAGATGAACAGAAGAAAATATATATATTTTTTGGAAAAACATTCACGTGAATTATTCCACATGAGCAAACAATTAATTTTAAAAATCGTATTGTCAGCCAAAATGGTAATTCAATATGAATCTAAGTATATATATGCGTGTGTAAACACAATATTCACATACACAAGACAAATATCCCCTGCATAGCCTTTAACAGACTGTTGGGGAAAGTGCTGCTAGTGGATACCAATGAAGGTTGGCACTTCACTTGAGAGGCTGGTTGTGGCCAGACCCACGCCCCCGTTATTTATATGTCTGAGATGAGGCTGAGTCGACCTAGGGGAGGCCCAGGTCTGGTTCAGATAACCGTCACCGATGTTGGCCATGATTGGAAATTAAACTCGGGCCACGGTGTTAGTAGCGCAGTGCGCTAACCACTACACTACCGCTCCCCACACATGTATAAGCAAAGACAAAGATCCCTCGATTCGCTTTAACATACTGTTAGGGCAAGTGCCAATCTAGGCTCGAACGGCACACTAGTGAGTGGGTGGGTGGCCAGCACCACGCCCGAGCGCCTTTGTCTCCCCAGTGGCGATGTTTATATACCGCACCAGGTACTCATTTGAGACTGAGTCGACCTAGGGGAGGCCCAGGATCGGTTCAGATATTCGTCACTGATGTTGGCCGTGAGCTGGAATCGAACCTGGGTCGCCGGGTTCGTCGCGGAGCCCACTGGCCACAACACCACCGCCCTCCAAAAAGACAAAGATCTCCCGTATAGCCTTTACATACTGTTGGGGCAAGTGCTATTAGCGAGCAGCTATGAAGGCCAGAATGGCACACGAGGGGGTGGGTGCAGGACCGAATTATCCGAGTAGCAAAAGTAGCTACATATTCTACGTGCCCCGCACTTTCAAGGGCCCCACGCTAAATGCTTTCAAGCTATCAATTCCTGTTCAGTGATTCTGCACTTGCTCTATTACTAGAGTACTATACTGCCTTCAACTTTTATGAACGACTGGGTGTTTAAGGTTAGCGATTTGTCGTATTATCTGACCGTATAGCAAATGAAAAATACAATTACTTTACTATACAAGCAAATAATTTGTGTTTGAATATTTGTGGTTTTTTTTTTATTTAGGCCCCTTTATAACGTATGCTACAGGCCCCGCACCAGTTTCATTCGGCACTGGGTGGGTGGCCAGCACCATGCCCAACCGCATTTGTCTCCCTAGTGGAATTTTTTTTACGCAAGCGCACCAGGTATTCAGGACCGGTTCAGATAATCGTCACTGATGTTGGCCGTGAGCGGGAATCGAACTCGGGTCGCCAGGGCCTTAGCGCAGTGTAGCGCTAACCGATACTCGCTACCCTACCACTCACACACGCACAGTCGCACACACACTACATGTGAATGCAAACACATTTGCGAGCGCTCTTAACGACACACTTTTATTATTGAAGCGCTCGTCATACGCAGAAATCAATTTTCTTCATCTTTGTGCCGCGAGCAAAACATGATTAATAATGACAACAAATAAAAACATTTAGCTGTGGGCACGGCATGACAAATGGTAATGAAAAAGTGTACACTTCAACTCTTCAGCCCTGAGATATCAAATAAATGCATAGCCCGCTGGAATTTGCAAAACGCGTGGCCAGTTTATTGTACAGAGAGATGGAAGATTTGCCCCAAAATGTCTAAATGTACCGTCGGTAACACAGGCCATTAATTTCGGTGGGATGGAAATTGGGTGGAAAAATGGGAGGTGTTGAAGAGAAAGAGAGAAAGAGCGCTAGAGAGCGAGAGCAAAACCCAACACGAGATTTATAGATGCCTTTACACGTACCGTTCATCTGTTCACAATAATCTCTGGTTGCACGGTCAAAACAGATGCACGTGTCAAACAAAACGTGGAGGTGGTGGCGGCGGCGGCGGGTGGAGTGCAAGTTGCAGTCGTAAATCTAATTAGGCTGCGGATGCTGTCAGTCCGATTGTGATTACAACGGAATAAACACTTGTGACCACTTTGGGCGAGGCGCTGCATGCAAAACAATCGAGATCCCCGTGCAGTGGAGGTTAGAAAGAATCACTTGTTATATATATACACACACACGCACACGTCAGCAGTTGTTAGGCCACGAACCCAGCCGAGACGATTTATCTCTGTCGGTGCCACCCGAGGAGGAGGGGAGTTTCGCTTACAGCGGTTACAATGTTGCGGCCATCATATGGCGAATTGCCTGATAAGCATTTGAAATGAGTGGGGTTATCAAGGGGTACGCTCGTATTCACTGTGTAAATACATCGGTACCCGTAAAGGTGTGCTACTTTGGGTGGTTTATTGGAGTTTATGCCCTGGCACCATGGACTGTGTGCTACAACGTAACACGGTGGCGAGATGTTAACTACCTCGCCTGGTCTACAGGAGGGCGTGGGTTCAATCCTGATCCTGATGCTGGGATATTTGGAGTTTGCACGTTCTCTCTCCCCGTGGTCGCGTGGATTTTTCTCCAGGTCCATTTATAGTATTTGGCGACTCTACAATGTCCACGTGATAAGTTTCTTCGTTGCGCTATCATTTGTGGCCAGGTCACTTGTGAGAAAAGCTAAATAGCTTAGTGGAGTTTACCTGGTAAAATATCTTTCATATAAAATATAATTAAGAAAAATCACGTGCACATATACATCGTGCAATGATTTTCAAAGCGTGTTTTGTCCTCATAATTATTTAATTCGAAATGTTTAACGTTCGAGTAAGTCCCTGAAATAAAAAAAATATACTAAAATTAGATTTTTATTGGTTCATTTTTATGAGAGCTATCCGCTCATGGAAGATAATGTTCAACCATTGTATGTATATGTGACGACAAATGGATTGGAAACATTTGCTCTGACCTGAGAACATTGAACACCATTTAAAAAGTGTCTATAGAAAAAAACACGTAGAGCGATGCATGTTGGGAATTACACTGCCAGACGGCAAGAGGAGCACGTGGTCTAGAAAACAAATGGAAATAAAATGTCGATTTAAAGCTTTCGTGACTGCAGGGATTCATCTTCTTGCTTTTTTCGGTAAAATCACGTAGAAGGGAAATAATAAAATAACAAAAACAAAACATAATAAAATACAATTCTCATGACGTTTCGGCCACAACGCAAGCAGCCGTCCTCAGGTGAAGAACATGGCTGTCGGAAAGACAGCGTCCGAATGAGTCAGCGTCCGAATGAGTCTTTCCGACAGCCATGTTCTTCACCTGAGGACGGCTGCTTGCGTTGTGGCCCGTAACGTCGTGAGAATTGTATTTTATTCTGTTTTTTTATTATTTTACTATTTCCCTTCTACGTGACTTTACCGAAAGAACCAAGAAGATGAAAATCACTTAGATCATTAACTGTTAAAATAAAAAAAGGAAAGCAGGGCACGACACATTACTTATAAGGTGCTAAAATGAGACGGACGAGAGTGGTGATGGCATGGCAGTCGAGGTAGGGAACGCACCTGGAAATATGACCACCGCAAAGGTGTGGCGATGACGTCTGCTCCTGCACGGCAGCGAGATGGAACGTGGTGGCACTGCAGGGACGCGAGAAATGGCGATGACACAGATAAACTTTCATCCAGCAGTAGATAAAACATAGATTATTATAAGTACATCAAACATATGTTCGTGGTTTACTTTCTCTCTCAATGGTATTGTTCATGATGTTCAAATAAATCAGTTTTTACAGTTGGTCACATAGCTGCATGATACCATAACAAATACATACACATTTTGCTGACATTATAAAATAGGTTGTAATACTTTACTAATCCACAACATGCCCAGGTCATTACTCAAAGATAAATCCAGAAATGCTTACGTGTACTTTGCTGATCACGGGAATTCTATTTTGCAGCCTCTGTTTGATAACTGCATAAACGCTTTCTAAACTCACTCAAGACTAATTTGGTTTCTCCCCTTTTTTCTGGCAACAAAACTGACACCTTTTGCAAGGAATCATGCTTACAATACTCTGATAATTATCAGAGTATTGTTTTTTGTTTGCATTTGACTGCAGGTATTGTGGTTAATGTAAGCATGATTCCTTGCATAAGATGTGAGTTTTGTTGCCAGAAAAAAGGGGAAAAACCCTATTAGTATATTTTGGTACTGGCAAAGGAGGTCCCATGATGCAGCTCACTCAAGACTGCTTCAGAATGCGAACACCCTCTCTTAAACATTCACCATATTCTCTAGAATTAAAAAAACCACACCAGAAAGTAAAACGCACCAACAACGTAAGGCCCATTTAAAGCACACAGCATTTGCACTGATGAACAGAGCACGGGTAAATGTACAGCAGTATTGCACAGACGGTGCTAATTGCGGTACCGGTACAGCGCTATCCACCGTGTTGTCTTACAGCTGGTGCCCAATGCTGCGATTAATCACAAAAAAGTTAGGCTCCCGGTAAAAAAAGAAAAACATAGGGTATAATATGCAGACACGCTGTTCCGTCTCCACATGTAAAATATATGCAAGTAGAAATTCCTAATGAGTTTGTGCAAAGTACCGGGGGGGGGGGGGGGGTTAAAAAATCCTTTTGTCTGCAGTCACCTTTTTTGTTGTTGCAAAAATACATTCGGTGGACCGGGTGGCAAATTCAACTGAGATCGATTGGACGGTGAGCGCAATTTTGACGTTTATGCCCAGGTGCCAGGTTCCAGGCTAACACATCAGAATATATGACACACCAACAACGTGTGCTTTAAGATAACTGAATTAAAAAAAATACGGTATATATGTAAATAAATTGTACGTTATTTGCCAGCGCTGGGCATTTTTAAATCCTTCATATTAAGTTCGCTTGCTTGCTTAGGACCGTGCAAATCTTTCGGTCGTTTTTTCCAAAATTTTACACTTTTTAGGACAAAAATATTATATTTAATTACCAATTGCTTAATGGTGCAATGCAATCATCTGACCCATAGGTGGCAGCCATCTCAAGCCAGAGGACGAGATGACTCTAGCCGCCACGCATATAAAGGATTTATAGTGAAAAACTTTGTTTTTACTGGTTATACTTATTTGTGCATCCAACCAGCCACTATCTCTGAGAAGCAAGCCTGCTCTGAAAGTGGCGCTTTGCTGAGTGGCCAGAAATGTGAATCGCATGGCCCACAAGTCACCACCAAAACCGGTTTAGTGTATATCACAGACCCGGTTCAGGTGCAAAGGGACAATCCTGTAATCCAGGACATTTTGACTCGCCGCGTGCAAGCTTGTTGGGCACATCAAGGCAGTGCCCAATTAAAGAACACAATGTTCAATCCATCGTTTATAAAAGGCTGCACCAATACGAGGCTATCGAGTGAACAAAGATACGGTGTGGTGTGCAGTAGGGTGGGTAGAATAATACATAGTGTAATATTACGTAAATATGCTAAAATTCCTCTTGATATGCAAAGTATTTTGTCAAGGCGCTCTTCCTCCTCCCTCCCAGCTTAAATAGTCGCTCCAAGCCCAGGACGTGTCATTCAGACTCTGTCGCCTCGACAGACCTGTTCTTCACCTGAGGACGGCTGCTTGCGTTGTGGCCGAAACGTCGTGAGAATTATTTTATTATGTTTATTTTAATTATTTTATTATTTCCATTCTACGTGACTCTACCGAAAGAATCAAGAAAAAAAAAGATACGGTGGTCAGAATATAAATGGTTGTTATGGGTGTTCTGTTGTCCTGTTTGGTGAAATATCGTGTAAAATTTTAGTTTTCATACACACATATATAATGTAGTATGTCGAAAGACCTGAATAGAAGCACAGTGACATAGTAAAGTCGCAGCCCTTGCAATTCCCGCTCACAACACTGCTGGCGGGAGAGCCTCCACAGGAGAGAGCTAAAGAGAGCCCCTCTCTATAAAAAATATTGTCTACTCTTCCATGCCGGGCGGACATCGTGGAAAAATGTGAAAACACACTCACACTTTACCCCACCGCGTGTGACCTGTCGATTGACGAACTAAAATGTACAAGAATAAAAAAACACACAAATGCTTTCACACATGTGTCCGCCTGTGCCCGAGTTGCATCCATTATCAGCTCCGTGTGAGTGGTGAGAATTGTTCGTGCCTAGGAGAACACACACTATTATCTACGCGTTTAAGGTAGTGGTGCGCAATTCCGTGCGGATGGCCAATTGTGCTCGCCAAAAGTACAAGCCAGTGTTTGATGGCTCAACAGCGGACAGGTCTAAAATTGTAAGTCATATCTGGGGGCCCTGTGGATAGGAATATACACAGACCAGCGCCTTAAGGATAAATACAAATGAGACAGATATCTTCTTTTTTTTACTGTCAATATAGATTAAACCAGCGTTGTCATATATTATTAATAACAAGTAATAAAACAAAGTTCTGTTCGTTCTCCTTTTCAGATGGGTACATTTTTAGGTTAAGTCGTGTTGTGTAAAATTCTTTTTTTTTTTACGAAAGTTTTTCTTTTGCGGAAATAACAGTCACTTAAACGCTCCCCCCTGATTCGTTGAGTTGCCTATCAGACACTGTGCAATTCACGGTCGACTGTGCAAATATCCATTAGTTTGGGAGGATATCGTTCATTTTGTAGAAATAATTTTGAATCTTTTATTAGGTGGGGGAGGCACTTTCTACCCCCCCCCCCCCCCCACTAAATGCAACATTTATTTAACTTTTGAGTGGGGATACAAAGCTTGTGCTCACCAACCAATGGCTTTTAAACTATATCTTTGGACAAGACAACAAAGTCTGAGAGAAAAAAATAAAATAAAACCCAAACGCGCTGACATTCACGTTATTAGAGAAAGTGTTTTCAGCGCAAGCGATAAAATAACCCGCAGTCACAAATCCGCAAGCTACCCGCTTGGGTGTCAGACACGGGGCCAAATTCGAGGAAACTGATGAAAATTTGATCTCTGTTTTTTTTTATTGTTGCCAAGAGTTGACAACAAGAGAACAACGGTGAAGGGCACGTGCTTATCACACGCACGCTCCACCCACTTTCAGCAACAAACCGATCAATTAAATAGTGGCTCTCATTGATCAAATATTGAGAGCCACTTTTCCCCTTGCAACTTTAGCGCCATGCTTTTCAGAGTTTAGAGCGGCCATGAATTTGGGCGTAATATGCATCGCATGCATTTATACGCGGCATGCATTTTTTAAAAAAGCTCAAATATGCACACACACACACACATAAGCACGCGGAGATTCTGGCGGGACGTCTGAACGTCTTGAGAATTAAACTTTAGAGTGCCGTACTGACAATCCCAACTTGCAATGAGTGTTTTGGAAAATGTACTTTCAGCACGAGCTTGAAAGCGCTGACCAATAATACAGTTGTTTAAGATCTCCTGCCAATTTTTTTTATAGCATGCAATGAACACGTTTCGACTGTCCCTTTTCATTTACATATGTACAACTTAACAAGATACTCATATTTTTTTATTTAAAGCTTTCGTGACTGCAGGGATTCATATTATTGCTTCTTTCAGTAAAGTCGTGTAGAAGGGAAATAATAAAATAATATAAATATAAAACAATAAAAAAAAATTCTCACGACGTTTCGACTGCAACACAAGCAATCATCATCAGGTGTGAAATCCACAGCAAGAAAATCCACAGCAAGAAAATTTGAAAAAAGTGGCGTTTTTTCCTAACGTTAGGAAAAACCGCCACTTTTTTAAAAAAATGTCTTGCTGTGGATTTCACACCTGATGATGATTGCTTGTGTTGCAGTCGAAACGTCGTGAGAATTTTTTATTTTTTTATTGTTTTATATTTATATTCTTTTACTATTCCCCTTATACGTGACTTTACCGAATAAACCAAGAATATAAGATATTCATACTCCCGTATTTGTTGTTCTTCTAACCGAAGTTGCCCAGACCAGGTTAACATAAACTCTGGCTGCATCGTAGCCTCAACTAAACTGAGCTAAATTTCGATTTAAAGCTTTCGTGACTGCAGGGATTCATCTTCTTGGTTCTTTCGGTAAAGTCACGTAGAAGGGAAATAATAAAATAATAAAAATAAAACATAATAAAATAATTCTCACAACGTTTTGGCCACAACGCAAGCAGCCGTCCTCAGGTCTGTTCTTCACCTGAGGACGGCTGCTTGCGTTGTGGCCGAAACGTCGTGAGAATTATTTTATTATGTTTTATTTATTATTATTTTATTATCTCCATTCTACGTGACTTTACCGAAAGAACCAAGAACACGCATACAATGTCGGCTGAAATGACCATAGGACTTTATCTAATAATAGTTCTCTTATTTCCCCTGTATCACTCTCGGTGAACGAATGATACAGGGGAAAGAAACATGGAACTACGTGTTGTATTAGTTCAATATAAAATGGCTTGTTCATATAGGATGGCTCATTGCATTGCGTTATTGAGGAATAAAACAGGGGACTCTGTGTAGTTCCTTGCATGAATTTTACACAAACATCTAGCCGACGTAGACTGTTAGAGAAAGTACTGCTTGCAAGCAAGTCATACGAGGGGGTGTTGTGGCCAACACCATGCCCTTCGACCTATGGCTTCCCAGTGCTCATGCTCACTAAGCCCACCACGTACACATTTGAGGCTGAGACGACCCAGGGGATGCCCAGGACCAGTTCTGACATCACTCCCCAACGTTCGCGGCGCAGTGCACCAATCACCGCGCCGCCACACCACATATGTGCACACATAACCTCGCATAGGTATCATTGATAGATGGACGATAAAACTCGTAAAAAATGTTGATCCTATAGCTGATTTGATTGGCTTCAATATTACACCACCACCACCACCACCCTTTCCGTGTTCTTCCCGACCTAAGCTATTGAAGAATAATGGCATTTGATTAATAGTGCATTACCTGCACACTGCCTCATCACTTATTCCGGGGCGGAGCAGCGTGTATGGGGCTTGACAATGAAATCAATTCTGGCTTAGTATTTATGCACATGTTTATCAATAGCGCAAAGGGGAGGTTGCTACTATTGATGGAATTGCGATGACATCACGGCAAATGCTCCGCTCGTTTTGTACCCCGAATGCCTCCTAATGTGGAGTGATATAAACCGGTTATGTATTTTTTTGTCATTTGCACAATGTGTCACAAGCATTGTTCTTTGTTGTCCTGAGAACACCTGATGTGCTACTCAATAATGCAATACACAATCATCATCTTCATCAGCCAGGGTCAATCCACAGTTGGATGGCGGCCGCTGCAAGTCATCGTCACCTCTCATGATCGTACAATGCAACAGTTCTCTCAGCAGCTGCACGTAAAATAATGTCGTCACTCCATCTCTTCAGCGGACACACGTTATTTTAACATTAATAATGATACTGGTAGGAACCTCCTGGTTACACCAGCCCACAGGAGATTATTGTGTCCGTCCGTCCGTCGTGCAGGGAGAGGCTGGGTGGGGAGGGAGAGGCTGGGTGGGGAGGGGAGGTTGGGGAAGGGCTGGGTGGGGAGGGTGGGGAGGGGCTGGGTGGGGAGGGTGGAGAGGGGCTGGGTGGGGAGGGTGGGGCTGGGCGGAGGGTGGGAAGCGTGGGGCTGGGTGGGGAGGGGCTGGTCACCCCGTGGTGCCCTTATAAAACTCAACGTTTAACCTTGTGCCCGCCCTCACAGTCGGGCATATTTGCGGAATACACCACGCCGCCGTTTACCCTGGCTATTGACTGAGCAACCCAACGTTCCTACCAGCTCCCTCCGCAGGAATGTGTTTATTTCAGCCCTATGTCAATCCACTAATGTGGCAGTCATGGAGTTTGTCTGACTATACTTCACCTTTCTGGTCAATGTGAGTTGCTGAACAGGAGAAGCCAGGCTGAGTTTGGATATCGCTTGACACTGACAACAGCAGTCAGTGGCTGAGAAGCGAACTTAGTTCACCACCACCACCACTCCAACCAAAATGGAACACGTAGCATGCAACATTTCCAACAAGGAACACTTAGCATGCAATTTAGAGTCTTGTGCAGATGCACCCCCCCACTGCACTGCTATCGGTTGCATTGGTGAGCACCTTAATCCAGGGTGCTTCAAAGGTGACAGCTACTTCCTGATCAGAGCTCATTACTGACCTGTGTTGGAACGATCGTATCAAAGCGCGCACGTGGTGGTGTTGACGTTGGTTCGGGATGAATGATTCACGTGCCCGCATGTATAAGCCACGCGGAATGGCTGCGTGTGCTTGTTCTCTTCTTGATAAGTGGTGGCAGGTCGGAAATAAAAACTGCAGCAGTACCAAAACGGCGGAGTAAAACACGAGCCTCGCGTCTGTTTCACATCTAACAGCACCCATACGTGATGTGCAGAACCCGGGCAGCCCTCCTTAACTACACGGCCCGCCACGAGCGTGTTAGCTGCTTGTTAGAGGTTTGAATGCGGTAGGCAGCCCACGTTATTACTGCGGGTGGATTATTCTTATTCGTAGTTTTGGTTATTTTTCGATTTAAAGCTTTCGTGACTGCAGGGATTCATCTTCTTGGTTTTTTCGGTAAAGTCACGTAGAAGGGAAATAATAAAATAATAAAAATAAAACATAATAAAATAATATAATAATATAAAATAATATAATATAATAAAATATTATTTTATTATGTTTTATTTTTATTATTTTATTACTTCCCTTCTACGTAGCTTTACCGAAAAAAACCAAGAAGAAGTTTTG
Organism: Lethenteron reissneri; assembly: GCF_015708825.2. NCBI lineage: Eukaryota > Metazoa > Chordata > Hyperoartia > Petromyzontiformes > Petromyzontidae > Lethenteron > Lethenteron reissneri. Next base: position 3,250,680 of record NC_083833.1, on the reverse strand, counting down.
GTTATTGTTCAGGAACCCAACAACAATAAAGAGAAAAAGAAAAAACATCCACGAGAGAAACGCAGGTCCCGAACGAGTAACAATTCGGAGCGAACCCCCCCCCCCCCCCAAAAAAAAAGGGGACCTGCTGGAAGCACTTGGGGCTCAGAGCCTCTTCCGTTGTAGGGATGACGATCGGCATATTAGGAGTTGGGGTGCAAGGGAAATAATGTAACCACTGGAGTTGTATTAAATGTAACATGTGTTCCGTCTGCTTCGCAGGTACTGTCATTCGAAATGCGTAGGCCACTGTGTGGTAGTTAATGTCATTCTAAACGTGTGGCCGACTCATGTGGCGTCATTAAAAATGAGTCTGCACCACAGTCCAAATTTGACAAATTCTAAAAAAATGTTTTTGTTACCACAAATGCATCGACTGGGATTGCACATGGAAACTGTCACCTCCCTACGAGACCCGCACGCCTCGATATTCAGTCACCTTGTGCCACATAGAGAAAGCTGTCACTAGGGGTGCCCTTTGAATGGCCGAGAATATACAATATGTGACAACTAACATACAATGTCTGTGTATATACCGTATTCATAACATGATAAGATCGAGATAACATTTTTTCTTTAATCACCTTAAAGCACAACTTGTGGGTGCGTATTATAATCCAGTGTGTCGCCTGAAACCTGCCATCTGCACATGCTTAGTGCGTGTAAGCAAACACATTTATATTATTATCAAAAACAAATCATGAAAAACATACTATTATTATTACGACTATGAGTGTACCTTAAAATGTGTGCCTCTTGCAAAATGTAATAATTAGCATTATTTTCTTCTTTTATATCGTATTTCCCCCCTTAACAATTAAGAGTAAATGATCAGACTTCTCGTAGTGCAATTTCAGCACGAGTAGTGGCAAAATGCGGTTTTTATTTTTTGTGTGAGCAGAATTAGACTTGTACATGCATTTATAAATACCAAATGGGTCAAATTTCCCTCAACATGAACGGGACCGATAATCTTGCGACGCCACAGAAGCAGATACTTCAGTCACATGGAACGTGCCATGTGCGTGCTAGAAAACAATCACACGCATAACATTAACGTTGGTTTGAAGCGTATACAATTATATGAAGGAATGCCATCATGAACGGTGTATTTAAGTCAAAATTACGACATTTAATACTCCCAAAACTTGCTCCTCACAGAGCCAAACTTAGACAACAAATAAATACAGGACTTACTCGAAGAGAGAAGGAAGGTCTGAAGCCAGCTTGGTTGGCTGCCTTGATAAAAAAAAAAACGTCGTAAAACGTATTAATTTGCTTTTGTGACGGATGCATGAAAGAGTGGAATTTTAAAATGTGGCGTTTACAAAGGTGGATTATTTTAGTTGCATGTTTCGTGGTCCAGATGTTGACAAATGCTTTACGACTCAATTCACCGTAAATTGTACAGATCCTCTCCGCCTTTGCATAGAGCAGCAACTGTTGCAATTATTGATCATTGCAATTTAGCCGATTAATTTTTCATAGGGCGCGCCCTCCACTAATGCGTATATTCATATTAATATGCAGACGGTTCCTTCTGCCTTCTTGTTCATTGTTTCCTCGTTAATTCGCTTGCTTATTTATTTACTCCTTAATTTCTAATGCTAATTAAATTATTTTTATAATTTACCTGCACGAAAAAAAAACCAGTAGGGTCATTATTAATGCGTTCTCTCATTACAATGTAACAACCTCGCATGTAATAATTCAATAACTCGTTAACGATTGCACATTAATATTAACACGCGAAAGATGTTGTTGGGGAAACAACCCATGCTCCATTGCCCTCCCTTCATCCGCAACGTGTGCACTATTCTTTTTTGAAAACACGTCTAGAGGTTCGTGCGCCTTCAGTGAATGCCAAGGCATGACGTTATGTCAACTGAATAAACCAAATGCCTGAACTAAACTAGAATCATTTTATTTTTTATTTGACCAGGAAAGGCCCACTCAGCTATGTAGCTCTTTTTCAGAAGCGACCTGGCCACAAATGATAGCTCAACCAAGTGGCTTATCACGTGGACATTTATGGGGAGCCAAATACTCTAAACACGTGATGTTGATTCTGAATGTGGAGGAAAAAAACAGAGGACACGGAGAACAACTCTACACGACTACGAGGATAACACGCAAACTCCAAATATACAGCAGGCATCAGGGTCGGGATCGAACCCACGACCTCCTGTATACCAGGCGAGGTAGCTAACACATCGCCACCGTTTTGTTTTTTTAAGCAGAAATGTCCACCGTCACCTAGAGTGTGTAAAACAACAACAACAAAAGAGCTAAAAAAATATCGTGCTAAAAAACGGCGATCTTCAAAAAAAAAACATTGACGCCACTTTGCAAAGAGACCACTTAATTTAAGCTCGTGAACAAGACATAGCACAATGTAAAACAGAAATATAGGGCCAGACATTGACAGCATGGTACACAGATTTTTTCAAATATAATTTCTCACATTTGTCATCATTATCCTTGTCTTATATATCTAAAAAAAATTGCTTATACCAGTGGGATGATGTTTTTTGGCGACAAATTAAGCCATTTTACAAAACAAAATTGGTCTAAATTTCGATTTAAAGCTTTCGTGACTGCAGGGATTCATCTTCTTGGTTCTTTCGGTAAAGTCACGTAGAAGGGAAGTAATAAAATAATAAAAATAAAACATAATAAAACAATTCTCACGACGTTTCGGCCACAACGCAAGCAGCCGTCCTCAGGTGAAAACCAGGTCCGTAGAGGCGACAGAGTCGCCTCTACGGACGGCTGCTTGCGTTGTGGCCGAAACGTCGTGAGAATTGTTTTATTATGTTTTATTTTTATTATTTTATTACTTCCCTTCTACGTGACTTTACCGAAAGAACCAAGAAGAAAAATTGGTCTATTTCAATGCACAATAAATCAATCAATTTAATATATTTAAAGTCAAGGATGGGCGAGAGTAGGAATTAGAAGAACATTTACTGTATTTGTAGCCATTTAACAGCTTGGTGCAACACGCAGACTTTCACGACTAATAATATCCATATTAGAGGTGTTTTGGGTTAGATCGCATACGTATAAATGTGTCGTTAAACCCACCACCCGACACAGTGAATTAGTAAGGTTTGTCACGTAAAAAATAAAATTCCAATTCGTAACTAGTTCAGCACACCGGTGTGTTGGAGAGCAATTCCACGACATTTACAATTCGAGTACAACGTTTTGCCAGTATATATATATTTATGTTAACAAAGATAACATCTATTATGCATTTAACAGCTTGCTACTTGTTAAAATTAAACTGTTCACGCGAACACTATATCCACACAATAACTGCCGAACGGTATGTCCAATTCTTCCATGTTTCCATGAAACCATATTGCCAAATTCATCTTGCAACATAGTTGCATCAAGTCGCTCAAAATGTTCTTCTGTCTTTCTCTCTCTCTCTTGGCACTGAAGAAGAACCATTGTCTGAAATGCTGTCCTCTTGCTGTGTACATCTGATTCTGTCAGAAGGAAGTGTTCATAAGAAACGTTGTCTTGGGGATAGAAAACAGGTAGAACATCAAAGCACGACATTTCACTGAGGGTTTTTCCAAGGAAGATTCGCTATGAGGAAGAATGTGGAGGGTGGAACGGGAGGGGGGAGGAGTGTACTGGCATCTCAAGTAAATCACCTTGTCACATTTCCGCAGGTATTTTTTTTTCTTCTTTAAGTTTCGCCACTAAATAAATTATCAATTGTCTCCCCAAAGTTAATGACTCGCTGTGAATCTCGGCGGAGAAAAACATGGCTTCGTTTCTTTCCCATGAAGCTTAATGCGTGGCTGTTAAACGCAGTTTATGAGAATAAATGACTTGAGTTTTAAACGGCGGTATTTTTTTCTCTCTCTAAATATTTGTCGTGGTATTATCTATATATATATACTGTACACCTTGTGCGAGTCGCGTATTCCCATAATTTATAAGACCGTAAATCGCTCATAAAATTAACACGCTAACATTCCTTCAAGCCGCCTTGCACTTCAACGAGCGGCAATAAATTACCAAAAAATATATATGAAGACTTAATTGAGTGCATAAATAAATGAGTGTGTACAACGCAAAGCCGTGCGTGCTAAGTAAGGATTTTAAGAACTGCTTAAAATGCATGACGAGAAGACAGATGAGATATACGGTGCCTACGCCCCACGAAGACATGGTTCTGATATACTCGCAAGATGTTGCAAATACGAATGCAGCGTGTTAAAAAAAAAGAGGAGAAATGGGTTTAATAAAGAACTGGGTTTCACCGTTGACACGAAACGCCCATAGCTCACTTGGACGAGAATAAATGTCACGGGTACGCATTGAGTGTAGATTATCTTTCATGCAGGCCTTGCCAAAAGTGAATATGTAGTTATTAAGAATGCAACAGCAACACAAATGTATGTCCTGTCGTATTTCAGTTGTTTCACTATTGTCTTCAAGTTAGTCCTGCTTGGTCTTTTTTTTTTATAACCGGCAGTCAGTTGCCTCCATATCACTCTTCTATGGCTACTGCCATGGTTAACAGTCTCCATAAAATGCACTCATTGGTTGCTCCACCCATGTTGAGAACTCGGTCTAATAGACTGACCGTTTTTTTCTCATCCACGTTGTGTTCAACCACCACCACCACCACACTGCAGGTCACAGCGACATATCCACTGACCCACTCACGCACCACACTGCAAAATTGATGGTAGCAGTGATGGATCGTGAGGGATGGCAGTGGCATGAGAAGGCCTTCATTCAGCAGTGGATAGAGAATGGCTGTGGACTGCAATGATTTTGCCCTTGAGAATTTGATCCAATCACAGACAGCTGGTACAATTATTCAAACCCAGAATTTCAGTTTTGATGGCTCACTGCTCTTACATAGCCATTGCGATCCAACCAGTCACCTTTGATTCCCACTTGGTCTTGAAGGTGCTATGTTAAGGCTACCGAATTGAACATTTAGTTTGAAGAGAATTGACTACTTGTCAGGTCTGGCCAAAGGTGTCTCCATACGAGACAGGAGGTGTGATAATTACTCCATAAACCAGTGACTGCAGATGTAGCATGAGGATACGCGATGCCAATATTGGTTGAGGGTCACCATCTATTAGAGGGCACAGTGAAACTCTATCTGATCGATATGAATTCAGGCAATATGCCTGTGATACCCTTATGGGATTCGTTATGAGCATAGCTAGTAGTGTTTATCGTCATTAGTTGGCCATGCGTCGGTTGTGGGAATTCAACATTCATGGGGCGGCAGAGTGGCACAATGGTAACACGTGTGCCTTACAGAAATAAGTTCCTGAGTTCTATTCCTCACTCGTGGGCATTTCTGTGTGGAGTTTGTATGTTATCTCTCTCTTCTGCATGTGTTTCTTCTGGGTTCTCCGGTTTCCTCGCAGAGCTAAAAACCTGACGTGTAATTGGTGCTGGCCAAATATCCCAATCCTCCTGAAAAATAGTCAGCAGACTCAATATTTCCTTGCCAGGGCAAATAAGTGTATTTTAATTTAAATTTTTTACCTACGTGACTTTACCGAAAAAACCTAAGATTATGAATCCTTGCAGTCACGAAAGCTTCAAATCTAGAAGTGTAGAAAGGATAATAACGTTGTATTGTAGCTTGTGTACACAAAGCGCCACATTGTAGTAGAAAGCTAAAAGCATCGGTCCGTTTTGATAGTGGTAGCAAGTGGCAGGAAGCCAGTTTATTCACGTGACAATATTAACACTGAACAAATGTTGGACGATGCAGAGAGCATTCATTGCAAGAATGAATCGCTTTTTAAAAACTAAACTTTGGATGAAATGCCATGAGTCATATAGTTGGAACATCTGATCTAATAATTTTAATGACCGATAAATATGTGTATATTCATTATTACAGATACACATTTTTAGCACACGGACTTCGTACTAAATGTAGAATATCTTTACTGAATTCTAATTATCCATTACTGTAGATGACAAAGTAGGACATTCCATAGTGTAAAATAATATTTAAAACGTAACGAAGGTTAATATATTTTGAAGTAAAATACAAATTTCGGAAAAAGTGTTTCCTTACTCTTTGGTTCTTTCGGTAAAATGACTTTACTGAAAGAAAATAAAGTGACTTTACTGAAAAAATCAAAGAGTATGGGTTCCTGCAGTCACGAAAGCTTCAAATCAAGATTGATTGTTTCTTTATTACATTTCAAATGTGGTAGCATCGTCATGTCATTAGACAATTTATTTTCTATAAGAACACACCAACAAGAATCACCACTTTGATCTAAAATGATGCCTGATTGCAGAAAAAATACACCATTGATCCTGTGCCAGTGAAACACAGCATTGTTGCTACACTTTTACTGTGAAGTTGTCAGATAATGTCCCACAATATTTTCACCAGTGGACAAGATCCCTCTTGCGATTGAAACAGTAGTCATGTTTTTGCCTCTGAAATCAACATTTGACCGTAGTCATGGCCTCTTTACAATGTCCAAACCTCCCTCCGTGGAGATTGAACTCCAGCGTGGGGAAGAGGAACGTGTCTGCTGGAGCGAGGTCAGGTGAATGTGGCGTGTGCAGCAACAATTTATCACCAGAACTATTTCCGCATAGTCCACAACCAGAATCAGAATCTTTATTTGCACTGGATGAATCCGATTAGCCATGAAGCTCTTTTTCACAATCCTTGCCCATTGTTTCAACTTCCACGCACGGGATATTGAACCAGCGGAGTCTGGGTTGCGAGTACAGTGTGCTAAAGCGTTATACCACGGCAATATGCTGTCAGAATCAACATCTTTATTTTGACCGGAGGAATCCGGTGAACTATGAAGTTCTTTTCCACAGATGACCCAGGGCTAATTTCAAGGGTTTGCACAACAGTGTCAATGTAAATGCCACAATTTTCAAACACCATTTTCTGTTGTTGTCATCGCACATTCGCTACGGGTTCCTCATCGTGAGCATTTGCCGGGCATCCAATTATCGGTTTGTCATGAATTCTCAACCGACCAAAACGTAACTTGTCGTCAGCCGTTCCTGGAGGCCTGGGGCAGAATGCCACACGAGGCCCCATTATTCCAGAATGCGAAGTGCCCAAACCTACATCTCACGTGTTTTGGACAAAAAATATAAATAAACATTTATTCACGATTATTTTCCACATTTTTTGGTTCGATGAAATAAATAACAATTGGAATGTTATTTTGGTTCTTTCGGTAAAGTCACGTATAAAGATAAAATAATAAATTAAATAATAGCATACGACGTTTCGATTGCAACACAAGCAATCATCATCCGCTTATATGTCTGTCTATAGTTTTCTGGTTAGATTTTATGTCGCTATTTCATTATACCTGATGATGATTGCTTGTGTTGCAATCGAAACGTCGTATGCTATTATTTAATTTATTATTTTATCTTTATACGTGACTTTACCGAAAGAACCAAAGAATGGAATGTTCTTATTTTAGGCTTATTCATTTGCAAAAAAATACCAATCCGTTGCAGAGTCCTCTTTTGTCGAAGGCCTGGGGTGAATGACCACTTTTCCAACGTTGCTCTGAGCAAACCTCCTCGTGATTTCCGAACATTGTGGACTAATGGGTCAACCATGAAGCCAGGACATTTCTCACGGACCAGCGTGCAATCTTAACGAAAAACGTGACAAAAACACGTGACGGAAGTGGAACGTAGATCCCTAGGTTGATAAAATTAAGTTCTTAACTTGCATTTTAATTGAAGACGATTACTGTGAAGGATGTCATCACTCAGACCAAATTGAAACCAAAAACTCAGACATTTCGTTTTTAAACAATAATGTGAAAGTACTGTCACATATAAGTTTCACTATGCTGCCCTCTTATATTGACATCGAGACAGTTGATATTTCAGTACATTGGTGAATGACTTTTTTCTTGTCCAGTCATTTTGAAATCGGTAACGGGGACATGTTCCCGCAGTTGTATTTGCGATCTGGGAAGTCGTTCCCTCGTAACGTTCTGTACTTGACACAGCTCCAATTTATTGATAATTTCTGCCACTTTGTGTTATACGTAGGCGACACCAATACCCTGGGGGGTGGGAGTGGGTGATACTTCATAGAGCTCAGCCCCCTTGACTCCCAGCCTTAGGTTGAGCCCATTCAGAAGACTGTAAATATCTACACGTGAAAACTGAGGCAACTACCAAAAAAACCCCACGAAAATCAGACAAATTAGTAGGAAACTCTTACTTGTTCACATTCAGCTGCCCGGTGTCCACTGCCTAATTAGCTGCTCAGAGCCGCCCATGTTTGGACTGGCCTTCATGAAGTGGCCCATTTTCACAGATTCATCTTGAACATCATTGAGGTCAGCAGACACCTCCTTGTGTATACAATGTCTCCTCCCTATGCATATGACAGTGAGTCAATTTTACTGCAGGTCAAGTCTATTGTTTAATATATTCTGGCGTCATGCTTGACTCGTAATATGGGAGGGGGGGGGGCTACCTGGTAGAGGGCAGGGAGACCTCAGTTGTGGGCGGGGTTACCTGAGAAGTGGGCGGGGTTGGCAGAGGAGGGGGTGGGACCTATGAGCAGGAGGCGGGGGTCAAGGTCAGTCAGAGGTCACTCGCCCTGTGGGTAGTGACTGAGTGGGTGTGGTTATGGGGAGCGGTGGTGCAGCGGTTAGCGCGCTGCGCTATGAACCCGGCGATCCGGGTTCGAATCCCGCTCACGGTCACCAACACTAAGTGACGATTATTTGAACCGGTCCTGGGCCTCGCCTAGGTCGACACAGCCTCAAATGAGTACCTGGTGCGGTGTGTAAACATCGTCACGAGGGATACAAAGGCGGCGTGGTGCTGGCCACCCACCCCCTCGTGTGCCGTGCCGGCCTTCATAGGTGCTCGCTGACAGCACTTGCCCCAACAGCCTGTTAAGGCTATTCGGGGGATATTTGTCTTTGTGGCTATGTAAATGTAGGTGGGTCTGCTGGAGGGAGGAGATGCCAGTTCACCATGCGTCCCAGTTGAGCCACTAGGACATCTTAGGAGGCTCAACCAGGGACGAAGATGCCAGAGCACGGACACATGCACGTCAAAGCACCTTGTTTGGCCGTCATCGCACAAGCCCTGTCTCGGTGTAAATTCCAACAGCATGTCCAATCAATACCATTGCTTTCAGTGAATTCATTCACAGCTTCAAAAATAGCTTCTGCTGCAGTATGGGCCGGAACGACCAGCAATCTTCATGATATCTATCATTGAATTCATAATTGACGAATGTCAAAATATTAGCGTTGTTGGCACCGTTCAGGTGGCTTCGTCAATTTGAAGTGTATAGCAATGACTTGTTTGGATACTCGACACCAATTGCTCCTTCGCATTCTGACGTTGCAATGTATCATTAAGAGGTGCACGCACAAAGCCGTGCTGTCAATCCACTGCTGAGTGAGGGTCTCGCCACAATATGCGTGTCATGGGGATTGTTTGACCATACTTCAACATAATTCTAGATTTGAAGCTTTCGTGACTGCAAGGATTCATACTCTTAGTTCTTTCGGTAAAGTCACGTAGGTAAAAAATGAAATTAAAATTAATCAAATAATATTATTTTATTTGTATTAATATTATTTTATTTCTATTAATTTGAATTTCATTTTTTACCTACGTGACTTTACCGAAAGAACTAAGAGTATGTATACTTCAACATGCCAGTCAGTGCAAGAGCATAGACCACGAAGCAAAGTGCAGTTCAATGATGGACTTTGCTACGCTGCCTCCGACTGCCGACAAAGTTTTTGGCAGCAGTTCACAACACCTCTGATGCATTGTGGTCGCCCACCCAAGCATTATCCAGGTGCAGTCCTCCTGCTTAGATTCTGAGACCCCATTGGGAGAGAGGACGCATTCCAGGTGGGTCAGCCATAGGCTGTATTACGTAATGAAATGTAATCACTTTGTTTACCAGCCTTTATCTCCCAAAAATCAGCAGTGACAAACTGTTTTCCTCTGTTGCTGCTGAAAATCAGGTGCATTGCCAAAAACGTGAGGTTTCATCTGTCCAGGAATTAAGCAAACGCTCACTCAGTAAGAAGCCTCCCCAGCCATTCGTCACTTCGCCTGTGGTGGTTGTAATGGATTTGCTTTCTTACTTGAGTGCCAATTCCTTTAGTTTGTTAAATATGTATATATAAAAAAAATCACAGGCTAACCAGCAAGTTTGTTGGGCTCAGTTTATAAGTGGCACCGAAGATTGGCTGGTTTTTAAGCTCCCGCTCGCTAATACTTTGCACTGAGGCGACGACTTGTCTTCACGGACAATCCCTGTAAATCCCATTTGAGAGTAATTCTCACAGTGCTTTCGCAAAAAAACTTTTCGCGTATTCTCGATCGACAGGCGCACGCTGTGACTCATCGTCTGCCTCGTTTTTTTTTTTGCCAATTCTTTTTGTCACTTTTACGCTTGAGTAACCCCTCCCCCCCACCGCCTCCATTTTTTTAAATGATTCTAGATTTGAAGTTTTCGTGACTGCACGGATCCATACGTTTAAGTTTTTTCGGTAAAGTCACGTAGTTGAAAAACAAAAGAAATTAAATGAAAACAACTAAATTAAACTTAATTTAGTTGTTTTCATTTTAATTTATTTTGTTTTAGATACCTTCTGGAGACACCTTCAGGCAGCGGTGGCCTGAGCAATAAATTGCAGGGCTGCACCTTTTCTGCCTTTACCTTTTAACCAAAGTGCAGAGGTCGCTCAGCCAATCTCGTGGATATCTAACGAGACCTCTTTGCCAGTATCAAGTTGTGAAAAATAAGAATATATTTTACTCTCTCTGACAATAAAATAGATGTTACGATGTTAAAACACCAAGTAGATACTTATTGCAAGGCATCGAGTCTGCATTAACCACACGTACTTGTGGCAAAACATGCAAACACACATGCTCTGATAATTAATATATGCATTGTCCTTGAAGCTGTTTGTCCTCCACCAGAGACTGACTTCTTTGTGGCCTTGTCTCACAGGTGTTAGACCAGAGACTGCCAAAAGGCAAACAGTGCAAAGAGCTACACGTGTTCTGATACGTGCACTGTCTATGAACTGTTCGCCTTTTGGCGTTCTCTGGTCTAACAACGGTGAGACAAGCCCATAAAGAAGGTTGTCTCGGGTGTAGGCCAATCAGTTTCAAGGACAATGCATATTTTATCATGAGCGTGTTGTTAACATGTTTTTTTTTACAAAAGAACGTTCGGCTAATGCACAATTGAAGCCTTTAAAAGGTTTCTATTTGGTGTTTGAACATCGTAACACCTGCTTTATTGCCCGAAAGGGTAAAACAGATTATTGGTGGTGCAATATGTTGTTGTAATCCCCATCTCCCGCCGACCTCCGCCTACCGTTCGTTGATTGGCAGGTCACCTGGGGAGGAGCAGAGTGTGGGTTTTCCAACTTTGTTTTCCAAAATGTTTGGCCAGTATGAAAGTGTAGGCCAAATACCTTTCATCGTGCCTCTCTTGAGATCCCTTTTAGTGGAGGCCTTTCCTCTGACAGTGGCGTAACCAGTAACTGTCGGGCACTCCACTTTCACCTTTTTAACCAAGAATCCATTGTCTTGTCCTGAGAATATCACGTATCGCGTGTCCCACACCTCCGGTTAGCACGGTTGGCTACGTACGGTGCGAACAAAGTTCAATATACAAACACGACAAATCTTTTTGATGAATAAGGGCTCACATGAATAGCTTGATTTTTATATCTATTAGATATTTTTCTATCTCCGTAACTTTACCGAGTGATCTATTATCAATTTTTCTATCTACATGACTTTACAGAAAGAACCAAAGAGCATTCATTCCTAAAATGTGGAAAATTTGTGAAATTTTTTCACGAAAATAAATTGTCACGCACAACGAGTCTGTGTGCAAAATGTCAGCTCGATTGGATCACGGGAAGTGGGTTAAAAAACGACCGAAAGATTTGCACGGTCGTAAGCGCGCAAGCAAGCAAGCAAGTGAACTTAATATAAAGGATTTAAAAAGGTACCAACGTTGAGTCGTGATTTTTAATGCCCCAGAGTTCTAGACATTTTTGTTCCACGCGTGACAAAAAAGCGGTAACCGGATTTTGTACCGGTTTCTCAAATGCCATTTCCGGTAACCCTACACACAAACCCACGTCTTAATCCATAACGACGCGACGCAGGCTTGCTCCCACTTCTATTGACAATCTCTGGCAACTTCACACATCACCAGCGCCACTCACTCGGTATTTTTATAAGGGAAAGAGCTCACACTCGATACTACATCATTGCACCGACCAATGGGTCAAGCAATTTAAGTGTGCGCATTGGTTAACAATGCATTAATATTGCTTTAAGAGTAACTAATCAAGCTTAACGATATGTAATGGAGGTATAATATGCTTGTTGAGACTATATATATATACACACTGCTATCTGGCAAAGAGGCAGGGAACCATTAATGGTTTTTCCAATTGATTATTTACAATGGTTGATTGGTTCTTAAATCAATAAGTCTTCTGCGTTGGCCCTTTCCTACATTGCACGCGGAGGGGTTTCTTTTTTCCCCTCTTGTTTTTTTTCCATCAGCAACCATTGAGGTCTATAGACTTCATTGAGTGTGCGTCTGCATTTGCATGAGTGCCATGCATCTCAATGAAGCTTGGGGAGGCAATGCAAAGCCCTTAAGCTAAGAAGCAGCTTTGCTCGCAAACGAAGGTCATTCAGCCAAAAAAATACGTAAGAAAAAAGAAACGCTCCCACATTTTGTCGTACAGACTGTTGGGGGCAAGGTGCTGTTTAGTTAGCGCCGCTGTAAAGGTTCATTATTGCACCAATATAGGATGGTGGTGTGGCCAGTACACATCCACCGCAACCTCATCAGGGGTTGTGAGGCCAGCGCCGCACACACGCTCCATTTGTCGTTGTCTCCGCCGTGCACCGATGTTGACAACACCGTACGGGCTATCGATTTTGGGCTAAATCAACCCAAATGGAGCCTCAGGCCGAATTCAGATACCAATTGGCAATGGTGCGTCTCGAGGAATTGAACCCAGGTCAGCAAGATTGTAGCACGGTGAATGAACCACTTTGCCATCGCGCCCCAAGCGCACGCACACACACACACCAAAAAGAATAGAACGATATCCCGCCATGCTGTTAGAGAGCACCTCCTAAGGATGGTACGGCCCACGACTGCATTGTGTGGTCAGCATCACACCCGGCTGCATTTGTCTCCCCAGCGCTGCAGCTCTTGCATTGAATGAGGCACGGGACTTATTTTAAGACTAAGTTGACCTCGGGAAAGTCGAGGACAGATTCAAATACCAATTGCTACTGAATCAAAGGAAGGTCAACCAGGATCACAGAGCGGTGAGTAAACCTATATGCCCTGCTATACACACACAAAGATCCCCCTGATAGCCTTGACAGACTTGAGGGGCAAGGGCTGTTAACGAGCGCCGATGAAGGCTGGCGACGCACAAGACAAAGATCCCCCATATAGCCTTAACAGACTGTTGCGGCACGTGCCATTAGCGAGCACCTATGAAAAACCGGAACGGCACACAAGGGGGTGGGTGGACAACACTACGCCCGACCAGCCTTTGTTTCCCCCAGTCGCGATGTTTACAAATCACACCAGGAACTCATTTGAGGCTGAGTTGACCTTCGGGAGGTGCAGGACCGGTTCAGATAATCGTCACTGGTGTTGGCCGTGAGCGGGAATCGAACTCGGGTCAACGGGTCGGTAGTGCAGCGCGCTAACAGGTACACACTACCGCTCCCCACACAGTATATATATACACACACACACACCGTATTTCAATTTTCCTAACACTGGTCGGATGATCCCATATGTGTATGTCTCACATACTAAGCAGTTGCTGTTGGCGTTGTGATTGGAAACTGTGAAGAGCGAGCACAGGGGCTGCTCACAGTTGTGTTGTGCCCTGGCTGTGTGTCACAGATAAACAGCAATAAAAGAAGGAGATGTCCTGTTTACGGGAAAGTAATGAAAAGGCACGGGTTATTCCCATGGGATCAGGGTTCTTAATGGAGCGCTGTCTGCCAAGCTTACGGCTTGCAGCCAGTCTAACCCTTTTACCCACAATTCCATGAAATCAAGGGGTTGCCGAAAAGAAATACTACAGCAGAGGGGAAAAAAAGTCACCGACTTTGCACATTTTTTTTTTCAAGATTGTTGTTGTTGTTGAAATTTCCCGTACCCACCAATTATATTCCACTCGTGTTATCACGGGAGCTATGTCACGAGCTGAAGAAATGTCCTTCTGGGAGTGCTTCAGGGGAAACGGCGCTTTAAATTACAGCTCTCCGACGTGCCGTTCGGGTCGTAGCATCGTCTCCTTCGGTCCCACGTCCGACATTTTCTCTCCGCCTGCTGTGAGCGTCTCCGGGAGCTGAAATGGAGCGAAACGTCGGGACATCGTGCCGAACCAGCGCACGGCTACGACCCGATAACACATCGCAAAGCGCTCGTTCGTTCAAATGACGTCAGGGAATGGCGCTGAAGAATTCGGCCACGGTACCACTGTTGGAGCCATGTCAAACGACACAATCAACACTCGGTTGTGCTCAGTAAGGAGCGGTCAACTCCATATCAGTCATCGGATATCTCCATATGTATAAAAGGCTAAGTTGTGATTATGTGTCTGTTCAGAATGTTTAGCGGACTTCCCGACATGCAACACACTTGAAATTTGCCATGTGGGTACTTTGCAGACTGTACACCATGCACAAATTATGAAAATACACTTTGGGGGGGGTAGCTCAATAATGCTGCTATTTTTTGCACGGCAAGTGAGCTGTGACGTCACATCTGTCACGTGACTCGCGCATGTGGAAGCGTAACGCGTTGTAGTGTAGCGGTTAGCGCGCTGCGCTACGAACCCGGTGACCCGAGTTCGATTCCTGCTCACGGCCACCACCGGTGACGATTATTTGAACCCGTCCTGGGCCTCCCGTAGGTCAACTCAGCCTCAAACGAGTAACTGCTGTGGTGTGTAAACATTGCCACTGGGGAGACAAAGGCTGCCGGGCGAAGCCGGTTAGTACAGCTAGTATTTCATATATGTATGCATTTTTGACGTTTGGATAGGAAAGAGTGTCCACCTCGACCATTTGTTATTGTCCATCGGTCTTCGAGCCTCATGGACCAGCTCCCCGGCAATGTCTGTGCAAGTCGGTTCAGTATGGATTTTCTGAGTCTTGTCAGCAGTCAGTCCTGTTGAACAACTGCCGCTTGGTTGCCAAATGTTGTTGTCTTGGGTGCTCCATCTTCCGAGACGAACAGAGGCATAAACCAGTCCAAGGGTTGCCTTGGTGAACAGAAATCTCACTCGGGCAACATTGATCCATAAATCCTGTTTGTTAATGGAACTTAATATTACGCTATGTTCTCTTGGCAATGATATTAAAATAGACGCGTCGCCTGAATTAATTTCAATCAGTCTTGTCATTGAACATCAAACTCGTTTGGCGAAGTCATCTAATGTGCCATCAACTTGTTTCTGATCATCGATTGCATCCCGGTAGTTTCCGGAGATCGGGAGTTGGGGGGATGTGGGGGGCAAGGAAGGCTGGAGGGGGTGCACATCCCCCCTCCGTCCACCACTGCTCAATGCTTAGCCCCCCCCCCCCCCTTTCTAAATGATACCAAATGTTTTATTATGTTACCAATTAAGGCCCACTGAGCTATGTAGCCACAAATGATTGCTCAAAGAAGTGCCTTATCGCGTGGAAATTTACAGTAGCAGCTGCATACGCTCAACA
Organism: Lethenteron reissneri; assembly: GCF_015708825.2. NCBI lineage: Eukaryota > Metazoa > Chordata > Hyperoartia > Petromyzontiformes > Petromyzontidae > Lethenteron > Lethenteron reissneri. Next base: position 3,234,837 of record NC_083833.1, on the reverse strand, counting down.
ATTAAGCAGTACAATTATGTGATGTGTATCGCAGCCTTGCCTCCTACACAAGGGAGTGAGCACTCCAGCAAAATGCAGGGTGGGCAAAAGAAGCCCGCTTTCTGATTTCGTGGTTAGCGTGGGTTTAGGGTTTAATCAACATTGTCCGTGCCGTGCCTTCCTGAGTTTGTTGTGTCGCCACCTTTCAAACTAAGTAACACTATAGAGTGGCTCGAAAAGTCACCGTTGTACAGCAGGTGTTATCTTTTATTATGAGACTTTAGAGACCGGCTCAGCCGGATCAGATAAAACACAGCGGTTGTATATGACAGTATTATGCGTCGGTGGTGACTGGCAAGAGGCTGACACACTTCACGCACTCAAGATCACAGTTTAAACCGCACATGGCTTTGGCTACATTTTCTTTTTCGAGAGGAAGATTTTCTCAAATATTTCTCATGCCAAATGTGATGTGAAAAAAAAGTTCACCTCTGAGTCATCGTGTCAGAATTGGAAAGTTTCTGTTGCAACGCTTACTCATTCCTCTTTAGTCGTGGCGGAGATGAAAGGGCTCAACAGATAGCTGTCAAGTTCGTGGACAAATGTTACGTAGCAAACCATGCGAATCGGAGGTGCGTAGGAAGGACAACAAACTAAAACACAAACAGCAGTTCTGAAGAAATGAGTTTTCAATTGAGATATAAAAGTGTATAGCTCCAGTGGCTTCCTAATACTGGGATGAAGAACATTCCAGACGGCTGCAGAAGCACATCTGAAAGCGTGCGATGCGGTGACCATTTTTCATCGATGGTTATCTAAAATAACCGGAGTTTGCGTGATGGTTTATTTCTCCTTGACGACATCGGCAAGGTGCCGTGGTTCATTCGTGGCAAGCACTTTGCGTGTAACGAGCGCGACCTTTGTCACGCTGCATTCATTCGGCGGCCGGTAGCCAATGCAGCTCTATGAGCAGCGGACGGACACGGTGGTCGGAAAATGAATTCGATGAAGGGGCGGGAGTTCGAGATTTGAAGCTTTCGTGACTGCAAGGATTCATATTCTTGGTTTTTTTCGGTAAAGTCACGAGGGTAAAAAATTAAAATTAATAAAAGTAAAAGTAAATAAAAATTTTAAATAAAAATCACGACGTTTACACCTGAAGACGGAAGCTTGTGTTGCCTCCGAAACGTCGTGATTTTTTTATATTTTTATTTAATTTAATTTTATTTTTATCAATTTTAAATTTAATTGTTTACCTACGTGACTTTACCGAAAAAACCCTAAGAATAAGGGGCGGGAGGTTTGAGCGGATGGAGAAAGCGGGGAGGCAAATGGGAGATGGAGAGAGACAGTCAGCGTTGGGAATCTAAGAACATTGTGTGCATGCCCTCAGTAAACAACTAAATATATATATATTCCTCCATCCAATTTAATTTAATGCAAAATACCCCGAGGTCACAGTCTATTATTAAATACATCTCGCCTACTCGAAGTGACATTGGGCTTGTTTTCCCCTTCTCCGCCTACCGCTTATACAACTTTTCCAGTGCTGATTACATGCCTTAAAGTTTCACACAACAAAGTCCACACAAAAATAAAGCCAGTACGCTTCTTGCGTCGAACAATGTTGTAATGACTTGCTGTTAAACTTGTTTGCTTATGCATTTTTTATTTTCATTTCCTCCTACTTTTTTTCCAATTTTGTTGACGACATTTTTTTTTGTCTGTACCTACTTTTCGCCGAGATTGCAACACTTGAATGTAAATATTTATCTCTCTTTACTTTTTCTAAAAATGTCCACAAATTCAAGTTCATTCAGTTGCCTTACCTTTGACTAACAATGAGTGGCATTGTATTTGCACGAGTGTCATTATATATGCCCAACTGAATGTTTTTTGCGACCGATATAAAATAACTGCGCTGGTACCCATTATATTTGTAATCAAACGTAACCGAAAAACACAGTAATTTAATTTCAGCTACTAATTGGGTTTCAAACTTTAAATGTGTATGCCTCACATTACGCAAGATGATGGAATTACATGAGCGTGCCATTATAAAACACCATAAACTATTAATTAAAAACCATCACCTTAATTACAAATTAACAACTGTTTAGTGCTTGAGCTGTAAACAACAAAAATAAACTCTGTTCGGTCAGCATAAACGCATTTATTATAGCGTTATCCCAATACAGTACCATACACTGCTTGACGACACTTCCCTGTGCTCATCGGTGTGGGTTGATAAAGAGCGGGGGGGTACCACTACCAGGACTGGTTCAGACACTACCACTAACCCTGGTTGCTTGCTGTGGCCGACAATCTAATTCGGTCCGCAGTCCGTAGCGCAATTCACTATTCAGTGCCATCAGTGCAACCCTCATCAGCATATATATAGAGAGAGAACGCGTGTGTGTGTGCACAATAAAGTCTCACCAATTCTTGCGGTGTATTTTCAGGAGGGTTCAACAGTGAATTGTTTGGCCAGTTTATTAATGAGTGTTTAGTCGGTGGGAGGAAACTGGATTGCCGAAAAAAGGGTCAAGTGCATGAAGTTTCATCATCATCATCATAATCATCATCAAAGCGATCACCATAACTCCATAATCATCGTCATAATAATTATTAGTCATCAGCATCACCATCATCTGAATATCCATCATCATTATAGATGATATTTGGGCGGGGCCACGCAATGATCTGGCTTAATCTTTGTCGTGAAACTCTACAAAATTCAATTTTGAGAACAACTGTCACAATCAATTTAAACAAATAGACACAGAAAATTACGAATAATTGCAATCGTGACTTTTAAGTAGCGCTACGCCATCTTTGCAAAGATAAAGATCCCCCATGTATCCTTGACCGACTTTTGGGGCAAGTGCTGTTAGCGAGCACCTATGAAGCCCTGTACCGCACACTACGGCGTGGGTGGCTAGCACCACGTCAGACCGCCTTTGTCTCCCCAGTGGCGACGTTTTACACACCGCACCAGGTACTCATTTCAGGCTCAGTTGACCTAGGGGAGGCCCAGGATCGGTTCAAATATTCGCCACTTTTATTGGTCGTGAGCGGTGATTTAACTCGGGTCGCCATGTTTGTCATGCAGCGTGCTAACCATTGCACACCGCTCCGTCGAGAATCCCAATACCAACGTCCGCCATTCGCCACGAAGTGACGGTGACGTCACCATCGCGCCCGTATCAGCCAGCCCAGGTGCACTTTGAGGCCACGTGAGGTGTCAAAGGCTCGCTGGCAGGAGGAGGTCACGGGACAGACCCAGCAGGTGCCACGGGTTGGCCCACTCAGATGACCGGCAGATGCACCACCTGTACCCCCTACTGTGCCAACTTGCTGAATTTTAGCCGCCCGGTGCTCCGCTCGTTGTTGTGAGCGTCGCTCCTCTGCCCTCAGTTGTTGTGGGAGGGCGACTGCCTCCAACTGCCCAGTAGCATCCTTCACGAGCCTCCTTCACAGAGGCTGACCTTGACACAGCTGGTGTTCCAGTCTTCGGCAAGTCCACTCAGCTCCACATCATCCCCTACCGCATCAGTCCATCTCTTCTTCAGCCCGTGTCGTGCCCGTTTTGGGTTCAAGGCACATTCGCACACACACCACGCAAACATTAACGTGCGCGTGCATTTCACGTACGAGACAGACAAGCGTCCTGATTTTGGCTGTTGGCTTGGATCCTGCCGGCAGGGCGAGCGTGCTGACATTAGCTCGCAAAGGCTCCGATCCTCGTTGACTCTCCCCATGGCTACTGATTGGCCGTAATGGTTGCGTGAAATGGGAGGTCAAAACTGCAGTGTGGATTCAGCAAAATTTCTCCTTTTATTATTACACACTTTTATTTAACTTGCCCTGTTGTCTGTTTATATTCTTTCAAATCTCTGACGCGTGATATCTTCGAATCTACGAAGCCTAACGAGTTAACATTTTGTACATAGACTCGTCTGGTGTGACAATTCAAGATTTAATTTAAATAACCGATCCTGGGCCTCTTCCTATTTTTTAACTTCATTTATATTGTACTATTTCAAACTGATTAAAATTATCCGGACAATAATCAACTATTGTTATTGCCTGGATTGAGATCTTAGAATTAATATGTACATTTTACATTTATTTTCACAAGATTAACTTCAAAAGTAGAATTGTTTTATTTTGACCCCAGAATTAATCAAATTTGACGTGCTGAATTAAAGTGGGTGACTTGCATAAAGAAAATTAAACATCGAAAGGAAACCACCCACGTTTATTCAGCACATGAAATTTGATTAATTCTGAGGTCAAAATAAAACAATTCTACTTTTGAGTACAAATAAGTGCGTGCTTTGACAAACGTAAAATTTACCCAACTAGTTTACCAATGTATTGTATTTGAAATTCTGCAGATGTGTGGAAATAAACACTTCACGCATCGGACTCCGTTGCGTGAGAACCCTGCATGTGTGTGTCTATGTGTGGAGGAGGCTCGTGAAGGACGCTGCTACTGGGCAAGTTGGAGGCAGTCGCCCTGCAGCAACAACGGAGGGCAGAGGAGCAACGCTCACAACAACGAGTGGAGCGCCAGGCATAAAATACAGCAAGTTGGCACAGTCGGGGGGCACAGTTGGTGCATCGGCCAGTCATCTCAGTCAACTTATGGCACCTCGGTCTGTCCCGTGACCTCCTGCCAGCGAAGATTGAACACTTCACGTCGACTTAAAGTGCACATCACCTGGCAGAAGCGCCGTGGTGACGTCACCGCTACTTAGTGGCGAATGGAGGTTGTTGTTGTGTACTTTATGGGAAAAAAAATACATACCTTACTCATTTGGATTGGTCTTCAAACTGTCAAATGCTTTCCAGAAAACCTGACAAGCATGGATCACAAGCCTGCACTTGACTTAATAATAAATTACCCATCACTCACTGGTAATCCAACATGCGATGCGCATAACCTGTCACAAGGGACACAAAACGATTCATCAAACGCCCATTACTTCAGGGATTCAAGTTTTCCCTCTCACTGCCGGGCGGCGGTGGCTACGCCCTTGGCCTATGATCCAGCACTGTGTAGACGAGGGCTGGTGGACCACACCAATGTTGTGAGAACTCCCCTTCCCGTGAGCGTTAAGCAGGTGCCATACCCTGGCTCGCCAGGAGAAGGTAGTACAGCACGTGGACTAATCACCATCTGTTTCCATCTGTACGGGTATAAAGTGTTGCCCCTTCGACCGCATGGGGCTTCTCCAGGTGCTCCGGTTTCCTCCCACTTGTATAAATATTCATAATTAATTGGCTGAATAATTATTACAATCACGTACTTATTTATGCAGGAAAGCCACATTGAGTTATCAGGCTTTTTTTTTTGCATGTACAGTAACGAATGTTGAACCCCCTTCACGCAGTCCGTAGCCAACCGTGCTAATCAGAGGTGCGAGAGAAGGACAACAAACTAAACACAACAAGCGGTTCTAAAGAAATTCGTTTTCAATCTAGATTATTTAAAGTACAGATTTGCAGCGGCTTCCTCATATCGGGAGGAAGAGCGTTCCAGACGGCCGAAGAAGGGCATCTGAAAGCACGTAATGCAGTGACCGTCTTTGTTCGATGGCAAGCCAAAAATCCACTGCAAAATGAGATGCTTTCATCAAATTAAAACTCCAATGCAGCGACCCTCCTGAAAAAGAGTACTATGAATTCGTGTCGCTATCCTGCATACATACGTATGCAGCACATTATATTGTTTTTCGTATTATGCCACACAAAAGACAACGATCCCCTTCCGTATACTCATGCAGACTGTTGTGGCCAGTGCTGTTAGCGAGCACATTCTTCAAGGCCTGTGTGGTAGCACTGGAGCGAGGCACTATGGCTAGTGTCACGTCTGCCCACCTTAGTCTCCCCAGTGCTCATGTTTGCACACAGCACCAGGTACGAATATCAAAATTAAGTTGACCTAGGGTCGGTCCAAAACGTGTTCCTATCACATTTGTACTGGCCTTAGATGCGGCCTTAGATGTGTCTCTGGCCACCAGAGTTTAGTGGCACAGTGTGCTAACCGCTGCACCACTGGTCCCTACAATATGCCCACGTTCAAATCGTTGCGAAGGCAAATGTAGGAAACAGCAGCCATTCTCAAGGAACAGTAATTATCACATTCGTCCAATACCCATATGTATTGACAGTTATACATGTGCATACGCATCATTTTAAATATCACTTGCGTCTGAAAAAACTGCATTCAATTAAGGCTGAGTTGACCTAGGGGAGGCCTAGCGCAAATTCTGCTACCACACATCACTGATGGTGTCTGTGCTGGAGGAATAGAACTGAAGTCAATGGGTCCATAGTGAAGTGTGATAACCAACTGTGAATGCTCTTCCCCGCTCACACAGACAAAGGTCCCCATATAGCTTTTCATGCTGTTGGGACAAGTGCTGTTCTTGAGCAAATACAAAAGCCTGGCATAGCGAATGAGGAGTTGGAGTGTGGTCTGCACCAACCTCGGTGGATTGTGTCTCCCCAAATGGCAATATTTACACACCGTGCCAGGCACTTATCTGAGACTGCGCATACCGAGAACCAGTTCAGATATTCACTGCCACTGATGTTGACCGTGAGCAGGGGAATTAAACTCTTGGAGACTGAGGTCGCTGGGTTCACAGCACAGCACACCGAAGCACAAAGACACCCTCCCCACACACACACACACAGACACGTTCTAATTCAACACAGCGACAAGTCAGACAGGGACAGTATCACAATGTAACCTGCATTTTAGCCATTATACGGGAACACTCTCTAAGTACGGCTGCTGCCATTCTCCCCAGCCGCGTACAAAACCGTGGCCCTCCAAGCAGTTCTGACTTACGGTCAACCACCACTCTCCCAGGAGACAAATCATTGTCGCTTGAGCCCCCGATGGGAACAGAGCAATTGCCTTTGTCCATCCGCCCATCCAAATGTCTTTCAGCCGCACATCAGCAAACCAACGCTCCGATGGATCGCGGTGGAATTCAGGGCACAGTTTGAGTTCAAGTCAGGGCAACTGTGCTTGTCCTGAGACGGTTGCGCTGAAAGGTAATTTGTTTAATTCATCCACACACAACGCCAGGCACTCTGGGCCGAATGCGGAAGGCCTGACGCGTATTTTACGCATCCAGGAAAGAAAAAAACATACAGATGGATTTAATTTGAGGTCTATAATTTGCATGGGAATAAGGAATATGGCCAATGTGGGGAGAGGTTTGTATTACGACTCCTTCAGGGCATGGGCTGTGCTCTTCGTGATTTATACAAAGAGAGACATCACTGTTTCATTGCATTGTGTTCTCGTATTCTGCCTTTCTCCAACAGCAGCAATAAGAAAATGCCGCCACTTACACACACACACACACGTTAATTCCATTAAGTGGATCATTTTGCAATTAATAATTGCCAATTTAATCCAAAAAGCATCGTTAAGGCAAATTGCTTTCAAATGCGTCAAATTGGTAGAGTTTAATAATATTTTGTTGAATCCAAACAGAAAAACCTCCTCGCATAGCGTTGGGGGTGTAAAATAATAAGAATCCAAATTTACATTTCTCACTTGCCAAAATGTGAGGAAGCCCTCCTATTGATTAGTTATAATTTAATTTTGGGTCTTAAAAACACCATGACAACAATTAATGGCACAACCAACCTATCATTTAATTAATGAGCCTCTTTCACAACAGTCAGGGGATCATGGTCTTCATCATCATCAACAGTAACCATGATCAATTCACTGCTGGATGAAGGCTTCCCATAAACTGTCACCATCTCTCTACATTCTGTGATGCGATAATTCCCATCCAGCGCCCGCACTCGAGCTGATTTAATTGCTCCATCTTCTCGACGGGCGTGCTGTCGAATGCGTTCCATTCCTTGCCTGTCACTCCATCGTTATTCTCACTGCAGTTGAAACGTCTCGTTTTATTAAAACGTAGGCTGGGTTTTACGACATAAGATCCATGACAATCGTATGCACTGGTGGAGCCAGTGGGGGGGTGGGATGGCACGTGCCCCCCCATTGATCCGATCGAAATCCCTAATTTCGATCGGATCATTGGGGTTTATTAGTAATAAATCGGCATTTTGCGACCCCCACTGCCACTGTGTAGCATATTATTACGTGCCAGGGAATCTATGAGATGAGAGGACAATAGTCTGAGTCCATAATTGGCAATAAGTAACGGCAAAGCAGTTATAAGTAACTCACAGAATTGTTCGCAGTTGCATATACAGCACACGACTTCCCTGAAGGCATTCACCTTCAGCGAGCGCGATGCCGATCACACAACGCGGTTCGAATTCGACCCTCGATCGATGGCTGCGCCATCGCCGCACACGCGTCGAATAAAAAGCAAGGGACAAGTCCTTACTTACTAACAACTCCTCTATCATTTTTATTGATGGAGGGGTTGCCCCCCATACCTGAAAATCTTTGCTCCGCCCTTGATCGTATGGTTCACTTTTCAGGATATAGTCATGCCGTGATTATCACGACTTGTGTACATAATACACAACACCCTGATAACATGTTTACCTCTTAACAAAAACCATGATTCAAAGTTGAAAATAAATTAACATTAGCGCATTGCAACATGTTGTCTCCAGAGTAAGTGACACCATGGAGGCAATATGACATCAGTGCCTACCATAGTTAATTTGATCATTCAAATAACGTCTCGTGTACCTGACAGCACGTGGCATTCTAAGGGTTGTACATCGTAACGTCCTCACGATCAGAATATATATGGCCGGTTCAGAGTGAACTGTAGCTTAAGAACTGCGAAGCAATATTCATTTGTATTGGAAGTACAACAAAAGCGAAACGCAGAACAATAGCATCGCGAGATACAATAATCGTCGTCATAGCGTGAAATTTGATATCATATCAACCCCGGTTGTCATGAGTGTTCATATTGCCAACCGCCTCACCCTTTGTGTTCATACCAAGAGCACCATGCTTTGTTTGAGTCGGCAATCACACAAGATGGGAGTGCCCGAAGTGAGCCCACACAGACGGCGTGTGCGTTTGTATGTTGAACTTCTTTCGCACCGTACCGTAGCCAAGCGTGACAATTGGAGGCGTTGGGGAAGGACAACAAACTAAATGCGAAAATTTTGATTTAAAGCTTTCGTGACTGCAGGGATGCATCTTCTTGGTTCTTTCGGTAAAGTCACGTAGAAGGGAAATAATAAAATAATACAAATAAAACATAATAAAATAATAAAATAAAATAAAATATTTTATTTTATTTTTATTATTTCCCTTCTACGTGACTTTACCGAAAGAACCAAGAAGATAAATGCGAAAAGCCGACAGGGTAGCGACCGACTCGCTCTGCTGGCATTCAAAGAACCACCTCGCAAACGAGAAACGGAACAAAGCTTCGCGTAGAAGCGCGGAGAGGCGCACGTTTGACAATGAACTTAGAGGCAGGAATGAAAACAGATCCATTGGAGAACATTCGCAATTTGGAGACGTTATATTTCACTTTTACGCAAAGTGAGCGGGATTAGGCAAGATATGTGCGTCAATTAGAAGGGGCAACATTGAACACAACTACACTAGATCACTGCACCCTGCTGCTGATCGGCGCATCACGTAAGTATTTTGAACTTCGATCGCACCGTACCTAGCCAACCGTGTTAATCGGAGGTGCAGAAGAAAGACAACAAACTAATCACGAAAAATTGTTCTAAAGAAATTCGTTTTCAAGTTAGATTTAAATGCGCATAGCTCCAGTGGCTTCCTAATATCGGAAGGAAGAGCGTTCCAGACGGCCGCAGAGGCGCAATCTGAAAGCGCGCGATGCGGTCGCCATCTTTGTTCGATGGCTAGCCAAAAGCAGCTGCTGTGACGATGACCGCAGTTTGCGAAGATAACCGAAGTCTGGTAACCTCTGCAGCTCTAGCGCATTCTCCCTCGGCTGCATCATCTGCCAGACATCGCGTCGTGACAGCTTTGCAGCGCTTCTCGCAGGCCTTCATCGGCGGCCGATTCAGAAAACCATCGAGTACAAGGTTGCATCTCATCACCCACCAGGCTCCAACAGAACAGTCGCCCCCATCTGTCCGTTGGAACAGCTCACACAATTCACAGTCCGATCGGATGACTGTGGTCAGCCGGCGACCGGAGCATTTCGAGTCGCCGCTCCGTCCGTCCGTCTGGAACGTTCTGCCAGGTGACCTTTGACTTATCGAGAAATGCAAAAAAAAATGTTGTATGTTCCATGCAGCCTTTTGGGACTCAGACCGAAAGTCCCCGACGCTTCTACAATCGAGCATGGTCACAGGCCTCGGCCTCACGACTGCCTCTGAAATATGGTACAGTACAAATGAATGCCCTTGTAAATTATTCTTCAATAGCTTAGTTTATTTGTGTATAATTTTTTAAGTAGTTTGTTTACACTGCCTATCATGTGCACTCCCATCGTGTTTTTGTATTGTTCGCTGTTGTAACATTCTTAACCCCGTGCCTCCTACCGGGACATCTGTGCCAAAATAGTGTCAAAGCTCATCGGATTCCTCCGGTATAAATATAAATTGGGATTATTTTAATTGTGAGACGTGTTACGGTGACAAATAACAGCAGCAGGGGCTTCACACGTGTTTTTACTGCTGTGCCTCGCCAAGATGAGTCAAATGATAATTTGGAGGGGAGAAAAATAGCCACTTAAAAATAAAATATGAAGGTGTCTATGCTCCCCTGCTTAATGTGCTCATTTATAGACCACCTGGGTCCTAAACAGGCTGACTAAAATGTTTAAAAACGTCTACTAAACAAGTGAATTTCACCTTTTTTTTTACTTGCACAAAGACACTTATTTAATCATGTTTTGCAGCACTGGGAATTACGCTCTAGCTGATGCAGGGCATTCCAATAATACATTCAGCACTGCACTCCATTGTGTGTGGACTCACGTATGCCGGTGTGTATGTGTGCATGACTTGTTTTGCACCACACGTAGCCAACCATACTCATCGGAGGACAACAAATTGTGTGTTGAGTCGTCTGTAAATGAGCACCGGTGTGCCGTGTGAACACCAAAGATTGTTGGTAATGTCCTCAAATTACCATTCAAGTGGTTCTCATCTCCCGTTTAATTCCCTAAGCCAGTGGTGGATATTCCACATTCATATGACAGGGGTGGATACATCCATAGGACAGTCACAAAGTGATTTATTTTATTTTAGAGTAAAGTCACAAAGTAGAAACTATTTTATCGACCCGAGAGAGATTTTCGGCTGAGTCGACGCCCCCAGATTTGAACTCACAACCTTGCTATTACTACCCTCTCATTCTACTGCTCAGCAACCTGCCCTGCCGATGTAAACATCCGCACTCTTCTGGCCTCATATTAGCTGTATTGGTGGTGCAGGAGTTCACTCACTTGCACTATACTCCTGGAAGCCTGTGTATCGTAATTAACAAGCGGGCAATATTACTCCTTCGCATAGCTCCCCATCCACTGAAAAAAATCAAGTACGTTTTTTTAATACACTTCCTATCCACCACACAATCTTTTCGGAGTGAATTATTTTTCATCAGGATCTGTGAATAACAAACAGCGTTGTAGCTCATCGGATTCCTCCAGAATAAATACATATTCTTATTATTGTAATGACAGTAGAGTCTACCTGCCGTTGGAGCGGACTAGTGGCCACGGGAGGTCATGACAGGGGAATCAGTCTACAGTGCAAATGTACTAGTGGCCACGGGAGGTAATGACAGGGAAGTCAGCTCACAGTACGACTGCACTAGTGGCCACGGGAGGTAATGACAGGGGAGTCAGTTGCGAGTGCGAAGAGACTGGTGGCTATGGGAATGTTCGAGAAGGGGGGCGTGGTCAGGTGACAGAAGAGGACGGTGGAGTCTGCAGGTGGAGCGAGCGTCCAGAGTCAGCGAGAATGACCGAGAAGGGGGGCGTGGCCTGGGTTGGTATATAAGGGGGAGACTCGGGGCTGTTGCAGTGGGGGTCTCCGCCTGATGTCAAGTGAACGTGTTTTCGATAAAGAAGCTATCTTAAGAAAAATGGGTCAAGTCGTCTTTACATTATGATAAACCAAAGATGAACTGCTAAGCCTGACCCTGCTGATGAGACATTGTCAAAACTGGACCACAGTTTACTTGTATTGAACCAATGCCGCTGCAATTGAATCACTCCCAGGAGCCCATGTGGCTGATTGGATGTGTAAATATATGTGTAAGGACAGATACGTGAATGACGCGTATTGTCTGCTTATTTATTTTGTTTGTTTATTTTGTCCTCCAAAACAACGCTCATGACTATATCGTGTAGTTGTATCGTAATGGACGCCACAGGGGTCATAGGTTTGTGTGTGTGTATGTACATATGTTGAATTTATTTTGCACCCTACTTAACCAACCGTGCTAATCGGAGGTGGGTGTGTAGTCTGGCATGTCGGAAGTAAGGTGAGCAGATAGTAATAATACTGGTAGGAACCTCCTGGTTACACCAGCCCACAGGGGATTATTGTGTCCGTCGTGCAGGGAGAGGCTGGGTGGGGAGGGAGGGGCTGGGTGGGTGGGGAGGGGAGGGTGGAGAGGGGCTGGGTGGGGAGGGGAGGGTGGGGAGGGGCTGGGTGGGTGGGGAGGGGAGGGTGGGGAGAGGCTGGGTGGGGAGGGTGGGGCTGGTGGGGAGGGGAGGGTGGGGAGGGGCTGGGTGGGGAGGGTGGGGAGGGGCTGGGTGGGGAGGGGCTGGGTGGAGAGGATGGGGCTGGGTGAGGGGTGGGAGGGGTGGGGCTGGGTGGGGAGGGGCTGGTCACCCCGTGGTGCCCTTATAAAACTCAACGTTTAACCTACTCACGCCGGCTTGTGCCCGCCCTCACAGTCGGGCATATTTGCGGAATCCACCACACCGCCGTTGACCCTGGCCATTGATCGAGCAACCCAACGTTCCTACCAGCTCTCTCCGCAGGAATATGTTATCGTGATCTCTGTCATACCAGCCTGCAGGATGGCCTAAACACAGCAGTACAGCAAATATGTGTGCTGGTCTCTGTGTGCGTGTTTGGCGGTATCCCCTCACACGTGTGTTGTGGTTTTTTCCCCAAGCATTCAGGCTTCCTGTCAAAGCCAAAACACGAATTAACGAGTCAATCAAATGTAGTATCCTCCTAAAAAACATTTTTAGATTCAGCCAGCCTTTTCCTGATTAAATAAGTGATTTTCATCGTCATTATTATAAAGGCCATCCTTTGGGAATAACATCAGGAATACATAAAAAAATGTTGTTCATGTTCACACGCAGCTTCCAATGATGCCTATGTTGTAATTGTACTGTGTTGCTGTGAATACAAACGTATGTTCTGAAAAAAAGTCATATTTAAGCAAAAAACGTGTTCTCAGTGTGATATAAATTCAGACTCGTTCATGCTCCGCACGCAGCAGTTCACAGCACATATCTTCCCTCACAATCGTCTATTTTTCTCCAAAGCTCTTAATAATAATAATAACCACGCTAATTCAAACGCTTAATCTGTCACAAAGTTCACAGTGCTGCTTGTTGCTGGCTACTCTGCATTGTGGGCCTTCCTTTCGGCCCTGTGCCTAGCAACCATGTTAGGAAAAAAGCCAGGCGCGCGCACTGCCACCACAATCAGGACGTACATTTTCACACCGCTAATTTATTGGACGCAACGCAAGAAATACAAAGACAGATTCCCACAGTCGCCTCCGCTTACAAGGAGGAGGGGGGGCGGTGGCAATATTCAGGGCATGGGAGAAGAAGCACTTGGAAAGGTAAATACAAAAAAAGACTACGTGAGAAATCATTTCCCGGTGGACCGAAAGTGTGTCTCAGAGCGAGAATCACAGAGTCTCCGGTGAGAAGCTAATTAAAACGGCGGCAGAGATTATGCACATTTCCACATGCGGACACATGAACGCGCTAATTTCCCATTTGGCCGGGATATTTGGTGAGTTGCGAGTGTCCACACCGCTGGATCTGTGCAAACTTTACTTTGGCAAGCCGGTCAATCCAGTGAGTGCTCCCCAAGTAATTATATTGCAATTGTTTGCTAGGTCCATTACAAATCAGCTTGTCTCTCGTCTTAGAAGCACCCGATAGTGTTTGCAGAGTAAATGGTTAATTCGCCTGCATATGCATGCCCATGTTTAGAAGCATTTCCATGCCATTTATATGTAAGACGTATACACAATTCATGACTGAGTGATGTACATTCTAATTATGTATTGGAAGGGGTAGAGAATTGAAATGGGGCACAACTATGATTGAGTCTGTGCCTATAACTGGAACATTTCATGAGAAAAGAGTTTCAATTCTGGGCCCCAAAAATATCTGCTCCGAAAAAAATGAAGATTGTATTTGGTAACACTCATAGGGCAGGATCAGGCGAACGTTCTAAATTGCTATCACAAATTAATTGCTTACAAATATGTGCTCCCTATCATCATCAACACCATCATCAGCCATGGTCAATCCACTGCTGGATGAAAATCTCCCCAAGCTGCTGCCACCTCTAACGATTCCGCGATGTAATACAAAGACAAAGATCCCCCGTATAGCCGTAACAGACTGTAGGGGCAAGTGTTGTTTGCGAGCACGTATGAAGGCCGGCACGGGACACGAGGGGGTGGGTGGCCAGCACCACGCCCGGCCGCCTTTATCTCCCCTAGTGGGAATGTTTACACAAAGCACCAGGTACTCATTTGAGGCTGAGTCGATATAGGGGGAGGCCCAGGACCGTTTCAGATAATCCTCCACTGGTGTTGCCCATGAGCGGGAATCGAACTCGGGTCGGATTCTTCGCGCCGGGGCGCTAACCGCTACAATACCGCTCCTGCTGCATGTATATATATATATCCATATATACACCAATATACACACACTGATGATGACACAGCAGCGTGCCATCCGATTTTGATGAAGATACACTCGTGGAACTCGCAGAAAACCGCTGGCCGATGCATATCAAAGGACATCTACATTCGACGCGAGAATGAGGGCAACACAATTGTGATTCAAGGTGAGTGATGTCGAATGCTTCATTTACAAGGCTCCGCCACCTCTCGCTGGGATGCACGAAGCTGCGCTCAGCCCCACGCCGACCCGTTGTTGTCTGCTCGTTGGAGATGGCTGCTATTGTGGTGCGTGATGCATGACCCGGGATTGGGGGAGGGTGCCTAAACCCTCTGCGTGAAGGTTGCCATGATTTTTTAATAACAGAGTTGAATATGCCTTTACACGTGACCTTCACTAACCCAGAACCTGTTGGGAAGGGGAGCTGGGGATGACGGTGTACAGCTGAGCCATCTATCACGTGCAGCCACCCTTACAAGATCATCCTGGAGGAAACAAATATATTAATAGGAGAAACACAGCCCTTGAGACTGACTCCATGAGGTTAGCATTAGGGTTTCTGGCCCCACTGTGGAAGCACAGTGGTTTAGGGCACTTCTCACGCAGCTGGGGGGTTGTAAGTTCAAATCGCGGTCGGCTGTTGATTTTTCTGGAGTTAAGAAAATGCACGTTGTTTCTGGGGAAGTCAAGCGTACAGCAGTTAACTTTGTACGTAGGCTTTCACCAGCAATATTGGTTTATTTTTTGGGTTACAGCATCGTGCAAATACAACGTCAATGTTCAACTATAACCCTCCACCACCAGAGAGAGGCGATCAAATCAATGGACATGTTTGTCCACGTGACAACTTGAGGGGTTGTATTTTTACTCTTAGGTTTTTTCGGTAAAGTCACGTAGGTAAAAAATGTAATTAAAATTAATAAAATGTATTTTGAAGCGACTGTACCCTTGCCTTCCCCCCCCACCCCCGCCTGCCATCAGAATGTGGAATGTTCAACTCAGGACTTCCAATGAAGATGGGCACTCGCACAAAGCGCTCCTCTGCACAGGGTAACACTCTGACCTTTTGAACCTGGGGAGGATCGCGGTTAGTGAAGGGAAGTTAGTGGCTGGTGCGTTCATCATCAATCCTGCCGGTTTGCAAGACGGCAAGGTTTCTGACCTACACTGCACTGATTTTGAAGCAATTTCCCTTCACTCTGCTTTTCGTCCACGTGAGCATTTACACATTAAAGAATTGGCCAAACGTCACAATGCAGGGCCCGTCTGGAAAAAAGATTAATAATCTCTCTGAATAGAGGTATTTATTATAATGGTAGCAGAACCGCTATTGTTAATTTTCATTTCATACCGTGAGCTTCGTGTGTTTATTGCGAACGTTTTTACAAACACCTCATTTAAGTTTAATATTGCTTAAATAATAACAGCAATAATAACCTGGTTAAGCATAATAAATATTATCAGATCATTTATAAAGCCCATCCCACGGGCTTCCATAGGGCATTGTAAAAATTCCTCTCTGTGCAAATACATTTGAATTTAATTATGAATATATCAAGTCGATAAACATCATCACTGTCTTTCTGATTATCGTTATCATTATCATAGTTATTACTGTCCCCCATACCTTCCCGATGGGGCTGTGTTAAGGCTGCCAAGAGACCATATGCTAGATTTTGAGCTTCGTTCTCAGAGGGATTGTGCAAAAATTTAATATTTGCCTCCACACAAGGTCACAGCATCAGTCTGGTGCCCGTCTCGTGGAATTTCTTATATTTCTCCAAACACGTTAATCAAAAGTCAATAGAAACTGCACACTGCCCAGATGCGTAATTACAATCATACCGATATAATCGCGCGTGTATATTTTTGGTAAATTCATAAGAGGTGTGTGTGTGTGTATGACTGTCTGTCTGTCCATCTGCCAGTACATCTGTCTTGTCTGCAACGTTTTTTTTTTTCTCATTGGAACTGGAATGACCATCAGAAGGCCGAGTAAATGTTATTTACTGCTCACATGCACGGTGATGAGTTGCTCACCACCACTTTAGTCCGGAGCCAGTGGTAGAGAACCCACATTCCTACGTAAGGGTACGGGGCCAAACTATCCATAAGACAAGCACGGTTCAATTTCCCACAGCAGTACTCATTTTATCAACGCCCCGGAGGGCTTAGCCAATCCCCAACCAGGATTTGAACTCTCCACCTTCAGATTGTGAGCTGCTCGCTCTACCACTGAGCCAGCTGGCCAGCTAGAGGACAATCGCAATGATTGGCTGACCTTTAACCTCCGTGGAATAAAGGTCGCGCGCGTGTGTGAGAATATTCACGGTTGACCAACCTCAAAATATACCACGGCGTTGTTTGCTATCTTCGCAGCTTTAAGTCACCATCGGTGCATCGAAGAAAGATGGCTGTCGGAATAAGCTCATGAGCATTCCTGCCCCACCTTTCGGTCTAAAATTAACAGACGATTAAAATTCAGCCTTCAACAAAGCATATCAAGGATTTTCCCACGTAATTGGCTTTTTTCACCCCGTGATTGGATAGTAAATATATTTATAATACCAATGGGGCCCGTTGGCTCATGAGGTTTGCCCTGCTGTGTCAGAGCAGTCCGCCGCCAATGCTGTGAACCCGGCGTTCAAACTGTGGGGTTTGAGCCACTCGTGATTAAACTGGGATCCCAAGTGTGGAGACTCGATTTGTCTGAGTCAGGTCACCAATTACTTTACGGGGGGGGGGGGGAATATCAAAATTGTAAATTGGTTTTCACTTATTATGGCATATTGCAGCTGATAATTGAACATAGTGGGTTCATTAATACATGACGAACACTCTTTTCAAATCCTTTATATTAAGTTCGCTTGCTTGCTTGCTTAGGACCGTGCAAATCTTTCGTTCGTTTTTTAAGCCACTTCCCGTGATCCAATCGAGCTGACATTTTCCACACAGACTCGTTGTGCGTGACAATTGTTGTTCGTGAAAATGTTTTTCTACATTTTTACACTTTTTAGGAAAAAATAAATTATATTTAATTGCCAATTGATTAATGGTGGCAGGCAATCATCTGACCCATAGGTGGCAGCCATCTCAAGCCAGAGGACGAGAGGACTCTAGCCGCCACGCATATAAAGGATTTATAGTGAAAAACGTTGTTTTTACGGGTTATACTTGTTTTACTGAAGTGATTTCCGAAGTAGCTCTATGATGTCATCTTCCAGGGTCTTTCTCTGACACAGAGTGATATCATTTACCTTTTTTTTTTACAAAAACTGAAAAGTGCCGAGCCGACACCTCTTAAATGGTGCGATCGAATCCGGCCAACCGCGAGTGACTGAACCTTGGTGCCGAGTTAAATGAAACAGCATCATTCGTACATTGAGAGACAGAAAGAGGTACAACATCGCCACAGCGGTGGCTTTTGGCTAAGCGTCGAACAAAGATGGTCACCCCATCAGATGCGCTTCTGCGGCCATTGAAATTGCTCTTTTTAAATCCTTTATATTAAGTTCGCTTGCTTGCTTGCTTGCGTGCTTGCTTGCTTGCGTGCTTGCTTGCTTGCTTATGACCGTGCAAACCTTTCGGTCGTTTTTTAACCCACTTCCCGTGATCCAATCGAGCTGACATTTTGCACACAGACTCGTTGTGCGAGACAATTAATGTTCGTGAAAATTTCATTCCAAAATTTTACACTGTTTAGGGAAAACAAATTAAATATTTAATTACCAATTGTTTAATACTGCAGACAATCATCTGACCCATAGGTGGCAGCCATCTCAAGCCAGAGGACGAGAGGACTCTAGCCGCCACGCATATAAAGGATTTATAGTGAAAAACTTTGTCTTTACGGGTTATACTTATTTGAGATAGTAGTAAGCCACTCGAGCTATGCACGAAAGTGAAAACTAATTTCTTGAGAACTGCTTTTTGTGTTTCGTTTGTTGTCCTTCTCCCACACCTCAAATTAGCACAGGTGGCTACGTATGGTGCAAAAGAAGTTCAGCATACATACATAGATACTACAACATACGGACGTCAATTATATTTTTAAAAGTAAGCAAGCTTAGGAAGAGCACATTATGGTTTGAACGGATGACGAAAAGCAATAAAGACGGAGTGGGCAGCCTAGAAATGGAACGCGTTTGAGAGGATGTCCACTGGAGGAGATGGAGTGATGAAATCGCCTCGTGTGCAAGAGCTAGGTGGATTGTTGCATCGCAGGATCATGATCATCTTGTCACGGTGGCGAGATGTTAACTACCTCGTCGGGTATATAGAAAGTATTTATTTCTAGATTTGAAGCTTTCGTGACTGCAAGGATTCATATTCTTAGGTTTTTTCGGTAAAGTCACGTAGGTAAAAAAAATTTAATTAATAAAAGTAAAATAAAACAAAATAAAAAATCACGACGTTTCGGAAGCAACGCAAGCCTCCTTTTCAGGTGGAACCGTCACAGACACGACAGCTGTTCCACCTGAAGACGGAGGCTTGCGTTGCTTCCGAAACGTCGTGATTTTTTATTTTGTTTTATTTTACTTTTATTAATTTAAATTTTTTTACCTACGTGACTTTACCGAAAAAACCTAAAAATAGAAAGTATTTGTTTCGATCCCGACACTGATGCCTACTGTAGATTTGGAGTTTGCATATTCTCCCCATAGTCGCATGGATTTTTCTCCGGGTCCTCCAGTTTTTCCCTCCACATTAGACTCAACACACGTTTAGACTATTTGCCTGCAATAAATGTCCACGTGATAGGCCACTTGGTTGAGCTATCATTTGTGGCCAGGTCGCTTCTCAAAAATACCTATATAGCTCGGTGGGCCTCACCTGCTAAAATAAAAACAATAGTTTATCGATAGATGGCAATGGCTTGGGGAGGCCTTCATTCAGCATTGCATTAACGAATACACTGCTCAATGAACGGTACATCATGTGCGTGGGCAGGAACGTGAATCTTAACTCTACAGGGATTCCAATTCATACCAATAAGCCGCACCACCAAAACGCGAATTGGATGACCAATCGCGAGAGCTCAGCGAGCCAGCCACAGAGGCAAATTGTCATTCGCCTACAACTTCAACGCAACTCTCTTTCATCATCAGAGCACAAATGGTAAAGAATGATGACGCTGCTCGTGGACAGAACACATTGTGAATGGGGCAATGCTCTCGGGTATGGTTAGTTTCTACACAAGCGATGGCGAAGATGCTGCCACTGCGGTATCACAAATGGTGAGAACACACTGGACTTGCAATCCAGAGGTTGCTGGTCCGATCGGCAGTTAGAAACATCGGGCGTGTTTCTTGAAACCACCTGCCTTGGTCCACCCCGCAGTATAAATGCACCGCGGTCATTCAACCGACAGGTCCACGTGCGGTGGGCTGAAGTGTCGGTATGCCCACCTCTTCCAAAATGTCTGGTCAGCGTCGAAAAGCAGGACAATAATCGTCTCGGGGTGCTATTGCGAGCTCCCTCTAGTAGAGGACCATCCCCTGGTTGCGACGTGGCCAAGCAATGTCCAGGCTGCACAATGTATCACCTTCTTTGTGTGTATTGCACGGCCATACGTGACGCACTCATGTGTAAATTGTATACATAGGCTTTCACGACCGATATTATGATTCATTTTAAGTAACGTTTTGGGTTAGATCAATTTTCAGCGATGCCCTCCACCACCCGACAGAGCCAATGAAACCAAATCTTGAAGCGCATTCATGCGAGAGCAGAGGTCTTGTTAACAACGCTTGATGGTGCTAGATGTGATTTCTGGCGAAACGTCGTACACATTCTGCTTGCCTTTCAACATTCCCGCTTCGCTGCAACATCAAATCAATTGGCATATTTGCCTACTTGTATATATCGTAATGTACAAGTCAAGGTCAAATCACGCAAGCTGTTTCACAGTGAGCACATGACCTTCAAGGTCTTTCGCTCACAGTGTCTCACCATCTGGTTTTTGGGTCTTTCTCTGAAGCACCAACATCTGGGTGCCACTCCAGTGCCTCCCCCACATTGCGCACCCCCTCTCTCCGACAGCGTCTGCAATGCTCGACTGCCGCACGATATTCTACGCATTAGAAGTCTCTTACCCTGTCTCGCCACGGAACACCTGCCGTCATCCGCATGTACCTCTTTGCAAAGACCAGAAGACGGTCAACCATGCGTCTGTTTAAAGAGTTGCCGTCGACTGCACACCTTAAGTGCACCTTTTGTGCCTTAAATATGTTCAGTGGACAATGAAAAGCAGCAAATTCCATTCGCCACTATCGAGCGGTCATTTCACTGGGGTAGTGTGGCCAGGGTAGGTGGCAGCCTTGCTGGCAGGAGGTCATGGTGCTGATCGAAGTGTCACGTGTTAAACAGAATGGAGGAGGTGTGTCAGACGCAATCGGGAGGTCATCACACACGGGCAGCAGCAGCAGCAGCACAAATGAGACAATGACACGTGACGTTACTATGTCAACAGTGGTTGTCTTATGGATAGACCACCCCCCCCGTCCCCCCATAGGAATGTGGAATTTCCACCACTGGTTAAGGGTTGTAAAGAATAGTTGAGTGCCGCCGAAATGGTCATGTTAGCGGGGATATTCCCTTGAATGCTTTTGATTAGGGAGTTTAACTCGGGCGACATTAGGCAAAGGGTGCCCGGGAAAGAAAAGCAAAGGCATCGTTTTATTTGAGGTCCTCATGTGCACATTATCAGCCTCTTCATTTGTCAGCTGCCAACGGAAGGGCTCGCTCCCGAGTAGGATTATCTCCTCCCTTGAGAGCGCGTCGGTCAGTTCAACCATAACTCAACTGCATCTTTTTTTTTTTGCTGCTGCTGCTGTTGCTACTTCCTTCTTAGCCGAACAACATCATCAGTCAAACCACCGTTGGAAAAAAAAAATTGTTTAAAAGCTATGGGTCGATGGGTGGAACACCCGTGTCGCTGGAGTGTTTTATTACACTCGTTGGACGCGCGCCGACAATCCGGCGACCGGCAGAAGGGGTTTGGCGGATCACGCCGAGATCAGTGCGTACGTGAGCGCACGCCGCCCCAGCGACGCGTGGGATTGCAAGAACTTGATTAGCGAATTGGTCAAGCACGC
The DNA here is from genome assembly GCF_015708825.2 of Lethenteron reissneri. NCBI lineage: Eukaryota > Metazoa > Chordata > Hyperoartia > Petromyzontiformes > Petromyzontidae > Lethenteron > Lethenteron reissneri. Next base: position 3,212,891 of record NC_083833.1, on the reverse strand, counting down.
TCAACGTTAGGGGCCTTCGTGAAAATAAGAGAGATTGAAGACTTAGCCAGACTTTGCTGATTTAGACAAGCATGTTTAGAGAGCCATTATTTGGAAGCTTTTGCTGAATACGTATGCATGTTGAACTTCGTTCGCACCATACGTAGCCAACCGCTCTACTCGGTACTGCTGTCAGGTAGTGCCGCACGTTCTATGGCATGGTGTCAGACGTTTTTGACTCGAGGAACTGAAGAAAGTTCTTGAACCGTAGGATCTGAACGGAGCTCGTAAGGAAGCTAACAAATACAAAATAATAATTGTATTTATACTATGAGATCTCTTTTACCAGTGGCAAAATATAGTAGCAGGTTTTTACCCTTTTAAACTGGTACAAAACTGACACCTTTATTCAAGGCATCATGTTTGCAATAACCACAACACATGTAGTCAAAAAAGCAAACAAAAAGAAGCAACTCTGATAATGATATGCACTGTCCTTGAAGTTGATTGGTCCACACCCGAGACGGCTTTCTTTAGAGCCTAGTCCCCATTGGTGTTGGACCAGATGACACCAGAAGGCGTACCCCGAGCTCTCAAGACTCTGATATTGCACTGTGTTTGAGTTGTACGCCTTCTGGTGTCATCTGGTCCAACACCAATGGGGACTAGGCTCTAAAGAAAGCCGTCTCGGGTGTGGACCAATCAACTTCAAGGACAGTGCATATTATTATCATTATCAGAGTTGCTTCTTTTTGTTTGCTTTTTTGACTACTTGTGTTGTGGTTATTGCAAACATGATGCCTTGAATAAAGGTGTCAGTTTTGTACCAGTTTAAAATGGTAAAAACCTACTACAATAATTGTATTGTTTTACTTGTAACGCTGAGCCGCACACTATTGGCTCGCTCTCGAAGAGAGAGAATGACTCAGAGGCGCAAAGAGGAACCACATGACGAGTGGGAAGGCAGCAGCCACGTGAGCAGCTAGCATCGATAACCGCCCAAGCTCTGTGGTCCTCTACACATTAAGGTGTTATTGGCGAATTAATGGATGTATATGAAACGCCTATGAGGTTGTGTATCTCGTAAATATTCACAAGCTGTTTTCCTATCCGTATGCCGTTTTAATGTCTTTCTCTGATGCATGTGGGTTTTCTCACATGCACCGTGGATTCATCCATCTCTTTAAGAAATACCCGAAAGAGAAGTGGCCAAACATCCCAAGTGGGAAGCCTCTGAAAAATCTCTTCAGACTTAGTCTCTCTTTGTTCAAAAAATGTTAAGTGATTCTGGAGGTGGATGGGTGGCTTAGAGGTCACAGGCACTGAGCTGGCACTGCCGAGGTTTTGCGATCTAATCCAGCCAGCTGCCAGCGATTAAAGCGGGTTCCTAAGTCAAATTATTAGCACATTTGATATTCACGTTTTAGTTATTGCGCAAAGCTATCGCAAAGGCGCTATTTGTGATACATAGTCTTCAGTAGTCTCACAGCACACAGCAGTATTGCGATGTGTAATCTTATCTTCTTGGTTCTTTCGGTAAAGTCACGTAGAATGGAAATAATAAAATAATAAAAGTAAAACATAATAAAATCATTCTCACGACGTTTCGGCCACAACGCAAGCAGCCGTCCTCAGGTGGAGAACAGGTCTGTCGAGAAGACAGAGTCTGAGTATTTTGCGGGTACATTTCCAAAAAAGCTGGGAAATTTGGACAATGATGCCAGCACACAAGGACCGACTGTTTTCGAATGACTTCACAGGATATTTCAAGTCCATTGCGCAGCAGATGGGTGTGTAATTCATGGTTAATGCGCCGCAGTATTAACCAGGGTGACCTGCCAGAGTCGAACTGCAAACGTTTTCAACAAGTGGCGCACGTGCCACAGCTGTACTACGCCACTGCCGCACGTGTATTGAGTCGATGTGCTCGTACCTAGTCACCAATGACTGCAATAACAAATATAAAAACCCCAATACAATAAATGTTGTTGTGGACTTACTACATACTAGCTGTGATAATTAAATTGCAAGTTTAACTGTCGTGTAACAAACATTACTCTTTCGATTTAAAGCTTTCGTGACTGCAGGGATTCATCTTCTTGGTTCTTTCGGTAAAGTCACGTAGAAGGGAAGTAATAAAATAATAAAAATGAAACATAATAAAATAATTCTCACGACGTTTCGGCCACAACGCAAGCAGCCGTCCTCAGGTGAAAACCAGGTCTGTCGAGGACGGCTGCTTGCGTTGTGGCCGAAACGTCGTGAGAATTATTTTATTATGTTTTATTTTTATTATTTTATTACTTCCTTTCTACGTGACTTTGCCGAAAGAACCAAGAAGATGAAACATTACTCTCAAATGAAGAGTGGGTATGAAAGTGCTGCCTTCCGCTGTGTGTGGGCCAAAGGTCATTGGGAAGATCTCAGAGGTAGCTCTGGGATATCCGCTTCTGTGGGCAGTTCTCAACTGAACTGACATCTGAAAGGACACTTTGCATTATGACACTGACAGAAAAATGAAATTGGGAAAATTAAAATATATAAATATATCTGAGCAATATTAGTCAATCAGTGAACAGCACCAGTTTTGTTAGTTCTGTGAAGCAGCTGCAGCATTGACGGATAAATACAACGCCTTGATTTTCGTAAGTATTAGCTAACATATGCACTCAATGTGTATTACATAAAATAACCAATTCACAATTAATAAATTGCATAGTCTGGTGTTCCTGTAATAATGAGGACAATTTGATTTTTGTATATATTTAATAGGGGGGAGGTAATGATTCGTCCTATCCACAAACTCATGAGCTCTCACAATTATGGGTACTAATAACCTCGTGAATTCATTCTTGGTGTAAACACACAAATGAGAACGAATTGATCTTCACGGCACGAACTTATGCGTGAATTGTGGGTGCAGAAATAGTCGAATATAAAACAAATTCTTTTTACATGCTAGTTTCTTTGTTAAATTTCGATTTAAAGCTTTCGTGACTGCAGGGATTCATCTTCTTGGTTCTTTCGGTAAAGTCACGTAGAATGGAAATAATAAAATAATAAAAACAAAACATTATAAAATAATTCTCACGACGTTTATTAAATTACAAGTCTGTCGAGTAGACAGACTCTGTCTACTCGACAGACCTGCTCTCCACCTGAGGACGGCTGCTTGCGTTGTGGCCGAAACGTCGTGAGAATTATTTAATTGTTTTATTTTAATTATTTTATTATTTCCACTCTACGTGACTTTACCGAAAGAACCAAGAAGATAGTTTCTTTGTTGTTTGCAGCCCTTTATATATTTCAATCCACTGCTGAATAAAGGCCTCCTCCCCATGCCAGGTTCAACAGTTGTGGGTTGCTGAAGGGTGGGGTAGAGGTGGGCAATAAGACCGTTTCAGACAACGCTCAATACTCATGTTTGCCATGGCCGAGAATTGAACTCGGGTCTCTCCCGGTTCATCGTGCGGTGCGTTCACCAATGTACCATCTGCCCAAACAAAAGTCTTGTTATATTACGCATTAATTTGTCCAGCTGTGCAGTAGACATTCTACAAAGGTTGCAGAGGGGGGGTAAACTAGGATAAACAGGAGAAAGCAAAAGCGTCGGTGATGGAAAAAAATAATTGTGCTAACGAATTGAATTAAAAATGTAAGTAACTTAAAAGTTTTAATATCGTTAAAACAATCCAATAGAGAAAGCAATAATAAAAATAACAAAAACAGCAAATTGCCTAGTGCTTTCTGAAATTTAATGGCATTATATGAATTAAAATACACTTTACGGGTTTAAATAGTACGGTATATAGAGGAAAGAAAATAAGCTGGTGCCTTTTGTCTCACGACTGTTTTCAAAACAACCCGCCTCAACACATCTCTCGTATATTTATATTCGCAGAAGAAGAAAAAAAAAATCCATGCTTTTAAATTACACGAGGTTGCAAAGCAATAAAGGCGTTTATTGTTATTCTTTTTTTACAGCCCCTGTCTTTTTATTCGTTCTTTTGTGGTCGACGGCGGTGACATCACCTTCGCTGGCGACAATTTGAATAGCTGGTGTAAAGCGCGGCGTAATAAACAGACCGCACAATAGAACGACTACCCGCAAGGAATGGTTGTATGAAAGCGTAAGTATGCACGATGTTTTACCAGCGCGTTGGATACGAAAATAAGCCGAAAATATGCTTGGAAACAGGAGTTAATAAATGTTTATTTTTGCAGTTCAAGTTTATTAGCAAACACTAAAGTCCTTTATTTAATCAAGAAAGTTTCACCGAGTCTCATAACTGTTTCATATGGTGCCTAAAAAAAATTCTTAAAACAAATATATTAGTATTTGTATTTTATTTTCATCTACGTGACTTTACCGAAAGAATCAAAGAGTATGGATCCTTGCAGTCACGAAAACTTCAAATCTAGAATGGTGCCTTACGTGGCATGATTGGCAAATCCAATTTTTTAAAATATTTTTTTTGTTTGCGGAAGGAAGCCAGATTGCATGGAGTCAGACGCATAAATATATTGCAGTGGGTAGATCAGTAACCTACTTGCTGTACTGCCGCCAACGAGGCCACATCACAGCCACACAAGCTCACGAGTCACCATGCCCACTTCATAAGCACCGGGTCACACGGGCCTATTCCATCACGAAACTATAATTGTTGCCTTTATGGTTAACTCTCAGAGAGAATTCGTTTTAGTGTGCATGCACATCAATGAGAGATGTAATTAAATGAATCATCAATGTTAGGTTAACTGGCAAATCAGACACAACAAAGTTGGCAGTTATGTCCTTCCTGTCATTAAATATCTATTGTGTGATGACCCTTACAAACACTATATTAGCATCTCGAATTTTTTTTATTGTTTTTAATAGGATTCAATAAGTATCTGACATTTAATTCATATCCGCTCATGCTGTACATTGTATCTTTGTGAATATAGTCAGAGGAAATGTCTTAAAATAAAATTTTAAAAACCACTTCTCTGCAGAAAATAAAATGAGTACTACTTTGTGATCCCTGCCATGCGAATGTGGAATTTCCACTACCGGTCCAGGACTACCATTGGAGATAACAACACTCGAGGCTTATTATCGTATCAAGAAATAAAGATGCTTGGACCCCCACCCCAATTATATAGCATTTGGTTTCAAGGTGTTGCAGAATTCCGCAAAAGCTTGTTCCACCAAATTCACGGGGACACTTGTGATCGAAATCATTACCTCAGCAGTTTGTCATGTCCAAAAGATGACATTGTAGAAATACTTATTTAATCAAATAAAAACAAACTTTTTCATCTTCGATAAATGACCCTTATGGCGGCACCCCGGCGTTCCAAATAATACAAAATGGCCGATGCAATTAAATATGTTATTTCTGAGACACTAATTTTTTCCAAGGGTGTACTTAACTCCGCGACTGGGGTACCAATCAATCCGAAGTCAGTGCTACTTCACGATGTCGAAACGCAGCGAGGACGTTTGCGCTGAAACCCTGAACGCTCGCGGTATGCACCGTGGCAGTGCATCGTGTACAGCTAGAATCTAGATGAGTCGATTGCCGCATTGCCGACCATCAACAGACTAAAAATAACTGCATCGCGGACATTGTGCGAGAGCCAGGGTACCGCCACAAGATTCAAATATCACTCATCAAAACATCGGATGTGCAATATTTCAACCTGTAGCATGAGGATATCTTTAATAAATCTGTGCAGTTATTGGTGACTGCATTGCGACTGGGAAAACTCACTACATTTGAGAACCCAGTTTGACCACGGGCATCTGGATACCAGACTCGAACCCAGAACCCAGCACCTCATGCGGTACGGGATCAGTGACTTACGCATCAGAGGGGCTCTAAGAGGTCACACCCAGTCAGCTGCCCTTTCAATGCATGCAAATGATTAACCACAAACACACCTCTATTTTACTCAATCCGACTTAATTTCCACATTCAATCAGGTATATAGTGTAATTAGACTTGTATTTCTTGGTTATCACTTCATGCTAGTCCATACTCATGCAGCCACACCCTCCTGCGTGTGTATAACATTTGTTTTGTTGCAAGATGTATGTCATTACTTGGTGATTGTGGCAAGAGCTAACACAAAAATTCAGGTGAAAATTGTAAACCAAAGATCAATGCCTGAAAGAGCCATCGTGAATTTTGGCAACGACCTTTACAAAGGTCAGAATTGGAGGCAAAGTTTGGCCAAAGTGCTAGAACCGCAGGACTCACTGCTCTTGACAATAAGCCAGACCGACACATGCAGTTCAACGTAACATGCCAAATATATCCTACGGGGAGTTTGGTCTTGGGGGACTTTATACACACCACCAACCCCATCTTCCTCAGTCACGTTCCCCATATACAATATTTAGATCATAGGTTTGGATGAGTTGATGCCATTGGAAGAATGTTGGCTTCCCTATGAATATACTCGCTGTGCCATGGCAGCGTGGGATTTCCACTACGGGTTTATGGCTAGTAACAGAGATAAGTGTTGCTTTTTTGAGTGGTGGAAAAAATTTATCATTTGATGCATCTAATAACACTGCTTAGGTAAGACGGTGCAATAGCGATCTTTGCAATTACTGGCATGAACGAAGACTGTTCATGGAAGCTCATGCTTATCTTCTTGGTTCTTTCGGTAAAGTCACATAGAAGGGAAGTAATACAATAATAAAAATAAAACATAATAAAATATTTTTTTTACTTTACCGAAATAACCAAGAAGATGAATCCCTGCAGTCACGAAAGCTTTAAATCGAAAGCTCACGCTTAGTTACATGGATAGTGAAATGACACCTGACTGGCCAAGTTGTGACATCCATATATACTGCGTGCAGATTGCCAGGGGTGACATCGAATGCCTGGAGCCCATTGCTTTACAGGCAGCGGGGTCAGTGCATCATTCAGAGATGACCTTGACACAACCACTTCCAGAGGCAACAAAATGGCCAGACAGATGGCAACACAGCAAGTAGGGTGCTGCTGCTGTATACCTGCGCGCACTTTCTGAGTGTTATCCCCTTATTTGCGTAGGCTGTTTCTGGGCACTCCGGTATAATCGCATACTTAGAGGTCAGTGATGTTTTTTTGTAATTTACTGGCAAATGCTCATTAAGAAATTGGCCACACATTCCAGCTGTAATAAATGTAAGAGCAAGCTGTGGTGTAATGTACATGTATTGTATTCCATGTAAACAAATGTTGAACAGTACTATTTTTTTCTCAATAAGAGGCCCGTTACTGGTGCGAGAGTTGCCTTTTTAAATCCTTTATATTAAGTTCACTTGCTTGCTTGTTTGCTTGCTTGCGCGCTTACGACCGTGCAAATCTTTCGGTCGTTTTTTAACCCACTTCCCGTGTTCCAATCGAGCTGACATTTTGCACACAGACTCGTTGTGTGTGACAATTTATTTTCGTGAAAACATTTTTCCTAAATTTTCCACTTTTTAGGAAAATTTTTTTAATATTTTATTTAAAATACCAATGTGACAAAAACGAAACTCTTACTTAAGAAAAACAGAAATTAATAATAAAATAAAACCGATGCCACGCATATAAAGGATTTATAGTGAAAAACTTTGTTTTTACGGGTTAATTTTTATTTGGTGAGGATCTCACCATTGTACGCATGTCACTCACCCGCCAATTCATGCAGAACACCAGAGTACAGGTTAGTATCCTGTCACGTTATTTTCACTCTTAACGGATGTGCTGGTATTTCAGTTTATAGAAGTGCATTAGGAATTAGTGGTTGTGGTGCAGGGGGGGTATAAAACAGGAAATGACCAAAAAATCATTCAAGAGTAGAGTGGTGGTTATAGCTATTACTCAAAGAGGCATGCTTTAGCCATGACGTTCACGCATGCCTCAATTAGCTTACTGCTAACTGCAAGTTAAAAAGCTCTGGCACGTGTTCATGAATTTAGTGGCAATTAACCCATTGCGCTACCTGAGCCTGAGTGCGAGCGCGATGGAATCTATGCAGCACTGCTATAACAATTTTATCCAGGTCAAGGTGCAGCCCTTCAATTGCTTCCTCACAGCACTACTGGAAGAATGGCTTCCATGAGAGGGAGTTCTGGAGAGCTCCTAGAGTGCATATTTAAGGTGTAATGAGCATTGTGTGATTATTTCGTTTCTCAATCCGCTTGTCCTAGTGTGGGTTGCAGCAGCAAGATATTGAATAACGTTGTCCAGACATACCTTTCCGTGGTGATGGACTCTAGCTCTTCATGGGGAATTCCCAGGCGTTCCCAGGCCAGCTGAGCAATATAGTTCCACCAGCATGTCCTGGGCAGGCCCCGGGGTCTTCGCCCAGTGGGACGTGCCTGGTAGAGCATGAGGGGGAGTCTACCGGGGAGGCATCCTTACCAGGTGCCCGAACCACCTCAACTGGCTCCTCTCGATCCAGCGGAGCAGTGCCTCGACTCTGAGGCTCTCCCGGATTACCGATCTTCTCACAAGATCATGGAGAGTGAGCCCTTCAAACCTTCTGGAGAATCCACATTTCGGTCCCTTGTACCCGCGATCTCATCCTTTTGGTCATTACCCGAAGCTCATGAACATAGTTGACGGTAGGAATGTAGATATGCCTGCAAACCGGGTTTGGTTTCGGTCTTCCACGTCGATCTGGTCGTTGCCCCAAGAATCGGATACAACTTACCACAAGGTCGTGATCAGATGACAGCTCTGCGCCTCTCTTAATCTGTCCTTAGGTTCCGATGATACAACTATAAAGTCAATCATTGACATTCGGCCCAAGGTGCTCTGGTACCAAGTACACTTATGAGCATCCTTGTGTTCGAATATGGTGCTTGTTATTGACATTCTGTGACTAGCGCAGAATTTCAATAACATCTCACCATTCGGGTTCAGATCACGGGGGCCATTTCTCCCAATCTTGCCTCTCTAAGTATCTCCATTGTTTCCCACGTGGCATTGAAGTTGCCCAGTAAGACGACGGAGTCGGTAGGCAGCACTCTACCGAGCACTGCACCCACCATCTCCAAGAAGGTCGAATACTCTGAAATTCTGTTTTGTGCATAAACACATACAGCAGTAAGAATGTTCCTTTCTGACACCCAAAATCTCATTGAGTCGACCATCTCATCTACTGGGGCCAACGCCAACTAAACAGCGCCCAGCCAGGGATTTGTGAGTATCCCCACACCCACCCAGGGCCCCTCACCTGGGGTTACTCCGGAATAGGAGAGAGACCACCCCTGTTTGAGAAGCTTGATTCCAGTGCCAATGCCGTGTGTGGAGGTCAGGCCGACTATAGTCGATACCTTTCCACCTCCTCTGCCAGCTCTGGCTCCTTCCCTCCCCAGTGACGTGACATGCCACGTCCCAATAGCTAGTGTCCATTGCCAAGGTTCAGTCCATCCAAGACGATCCCTCTCCCCGCCATACTTGCATCGCAACCGCACCTCACCCTTCGTCTTGAGGATAGTGGCCCACAGGACGGCGCAACGTAGCCTTTTTGGGCTGGACCCGACCGGGTTACGTGGGTCACCTGGCCACCAGGTGCTTGCCAGTGAACACCACCCCCAGGCCTGGCTCCAGGGTGTGTCCCGGTAGACCTTGTCCGGGCGAGATCCTCTGATTCTTACATTTTAGAACCATTCATAATGAGCTTTTGTTTTGGACCGTTATTTGTCTGGAACCTTCTCCCCAGACTATACATGTGGAGGAGAACAACGCACTTCTAATGTAATCACAGTACGATTCTAATCCCGTGCCTCTGACTAGTATGGATGTACGGTGTAAAATAAGTTCAACATTCATGCATGCGTGGTTATCCAGACATCTTGGAATTTTCATAGTTTATTCCACCACACTTCATCTGCCGATCGACTAACTCTGGTGAACCCTCTTACGCTTGTGGGTGTAAAGAGGCGGGGGAATTTAAGAAACTTGCCACACTGTTTCAACTGCCGTGCCGGGAGATGTAACTGAACTGGAAACTTTTGTATTGCAAGACAAGTGTGCTAACCATTATACCACGGCAGCTCCCGTTATAGTATGCACCTGCCAGATAATCCCTCAAGTTCCCACGGGAACACGAGCACTAAAATAGCCGTTCAGACGAAAGAAAGACAGGTACATTAAAACCAATCCTCCAGGAATAACATTGCAGACGTTACATGTTATTGAAGGAATTATTGGCCGCGTAAAACATTGACATTATATTCTTAGGGGGCAGTCCTGCAGGAGAATAAAAAGTGCATAAAAGTTCATCACAAAAGTGAAAATGTCACCCTGCTCGATGAGCAATGGAGCGGCACTCATCCACAACGACAGCCCTGAACGGAGGGGTAGAAATTGTACGTCCCCACGGTGGTTTCTGTGTGGCCTGGCAAGGGACCGAGCTCGTACGCATTGAGTCGGATCGTGTTGGCTACCACCGTATGCACGTACGTACGTTGAACTTCTGTTGCACCGTACATAGCCAACCATGCTAATCGGAGGTGCTGGGGGAGAGTCAACAAACTACATCTAAAAAGCAGTTCTAAAGGAATGAATACATCTCCCATGGTGGGTGACAGTCACTCAATAAGACTAGACACATCTGCTATTGATGCTGATGGCACTGTGCACGAGAGGGTTAAATGAAAAGGAAGTCACAGCTGCTTTGGTCTCATTAGGAAAGTTGTATGAGAGGGAAAGATTAGATGGGGGGACGAGGGAGGGTGGGGGGAGGGTAGTGAATAAGGGTGGAGGCAACGGTCCCACTTGATAGTTGACAGAAGTCAGAAATCAGGGTTATTACCAATTCCCAAAGGCAAGTGTGAGGGGTGCCTAATGGTGTTCAAAGCCCCATTTACAACCCAGCCATGAGACAACAATCGATAGTGCACAATTGTGCTCTGAAACCCAAAGGCGCCAGGGCTAGTTAGCGTCTGTGTTGAAGTCTGCTTTGGCCAGCCAACCTGTGTTAATGTCCCTTATTATTCCATTTTTGGCACGTTTTTTTTTCATCTCCAGACCACCCTCACCGCATCCCACTACCCAGCAATTTGCGTTTGCGGGAATGCAATGAGCTAATGTATTGATTGCTTTTAATGACGGCGGGTGTCATGATGCTTTATTTATTAGTTTTCTATTGAAACTGATTCCGCCTCAACTGCTCGTAGCCAAGAGAGTCATTCTGCATGATGGACAGAGCGAATTTGCATGCCGCTAACGGCAGAAATTTTAGGCTGACGGCGTATAAAAAGTGGCGGAAAATATCAGCGATTGCGTGGGCGAGTCAAAAAGTCGTCGTGTCTGCCTGCTGAGACGTGCGTGGGTTGACACTCATCTCCGCGTATTCCGAGGTGATCGGGGAAAAATAAACAGCTGCGCTGAGTGGGACACTTGCACAAAGTTTTTGTAACGGATGTACGTTGAATCTCTGTCGCACCGTACGCGGTCGGTTTGCCGAGACAGCCGCTGGAGTTGCCTCCACGCGCCCCGTGTCCAAGCGGTAGAGAAGATATTCTTAGGTTTTTTCGGTAAATTCTAGATTTGAAGCTTTCGTGACTGCAAGGATTCATATTCTTAGTTTTTTTCGGTAAAGTCACGTAGGTAAAACATCAAAATTAATAAAAATAAATAAAATAAAACAAAAATCACGACGTTTCGGAGGCAACACAAGTCTCTGTCATCAGGTGGGACCGTCACAGCCGGATTTTTGTTTTATTTTATTTATTTTTATTAATTTTGATGTTTTACCTACGTGACTTTTTCAGTAAAGTCACGTAGGTAAAAAAAATAAATGAAAATGTATAAAAGTAAAATAAAAAAAATATAAAATAATATTAATAATAAAAAAATATTTTTTACCTACATGACTTTACCGAAAAACTAATTAAAATGAATAAAAGTAAAATAAAATAAAAAAATAATTTAAAATAATAATATTTTTTACCTACGTGACTTTACCGAAAAAAACCTAAGAACATAAATCCTTGCAGTCACGAAAGCTTCAAATCTAGAATCGGTAGAGAAAACCCAAGAGCGGATGGCGGGGGAGACTGTGAGGGCAGATCGAGGAAGGTGTCTGCGTGTCTGCTGTGCAGCAGCTACGGGGAGCCCTGGCGACGAGTTGGCATCACCGTCCCTGGCCGCGGTGACGTCAGCGATCTTCGTTGATTGACAGCTCTGAAGCAGTGATGGCATTTCCTACTAAAAGTGAGAGAAATTCTAGCATACTTAAAGCAAGAACTGCTTTTTGTGTTTAGTATCGTTGTCCTTCCCACGCACCTCCGATTGGCACGGTGGGCTACGTACGGTGCGAAAGAAGTTCAACATGCACGCGTACAATGTGGACATAACACAAAGTGGTACTCGCTTTATTGACCACATGTATGGGTTAATGATTTAAATATGGCGCCCTTCCCCAGCGGCGCTTGTCCAGATCGATAATTGTACATCCATAAAAGAGTATATTAAAACAGTCTTCATTTGATTTGCTGCCCAGATATCGATTCGGGATACAAAGTTGTGGATTACTAGCGATAGGCTGTCATGCATGATGGTAAAGGTTAGCTACAATGGGAACTGAGTGCACACCAAAAACGGATAAGAAATGACAATCAGCTGATTGACTTGGAACAAACACAATGAGATGAACAAAGTGCTTTGTCGTCAGCTTCAAAGTTGGTGAACGCCATCCATCCTCGTTCAAACGTGCATTCCTCTGCTGTCACAAGTCAATGTCATCATCACGTGTGCTTCCCAACAGCCATTCGGGTTACAATTAGTTCAACATTTGTCCAATATTTGCTATTTTTTTTTTTAGTAGAAAGCTACATTCGTGGCAATGTGACATTGCCACTACAGGCTCAGGGTCCTGGAGGCGAGACGAGTACTGTCCTGAAAACTACTTTGCCACTGGAAGTTTGTACAAACACTCACACATCAGTTTAACACGTAGACTTTCGCAACCAGAATGAAACACTCATCCTCTTAAATGTACAAGTACACAATAAACCCAATGTGAACGATATATAACCGCCACTGCCGAATGTCAAACAATTGCCATGATTGCACTGCACCTATGTCGTTCAGGAACACAGTGTGTCTGTTCTCTTTGGTTCTTTCGGTAAAGTCACGTGGGTATGAAATGAAATAAATCACGACGTTTCGATCGCAACACAAGCAAGCGGTCGTCCTCAACCGGAAAAAATAGAATCCAGCATTCTCTTTGGTTTTTTCGGTAAAGTCACGTAGGTAAAAAAATCTAATAAAATAAATGAAAACCACTCAATTGAATCACGACGTTTCGTGCGCAACACAAGCGTCCTTCTTCAGGTGGGGACAACGTAGCGAAAGCACAACCGCTTACTTTTATTAATTTTTTTACCAACGTGACCTAAAAAACTAAAAAAGATTAATCCTTGCAGTCACGAAGGCTTCAAATCAATAATCCAGCAGTGCAACTGCTCCCTCGCTGGTTCAGCAGTTCGACTGCCGGATTATATTTGTTCTTCCTGAGGACGACCGCTTGTGCTGCGATCGAAACGTCGTGATTTCTTTTATTTAATACCTACCCACGTGACTTTACCGAAAAAACCAAAGAGTATGGATTCCTGCAGTCACGAAAGCTTCAAATCAACAGTGTCTGTTGCTCCCATAACCAGGCCAACACCGAAACCCACGCACGTTGCAACTTCGCGCGAAGCGATCCGACACAGCTTATTAACATTCTGCACTCATTTCGTGTCCTCAGATGAGTCACTTCAAAAAGACCGTCATCATCCCGGGCTTTTTTTTTCTGTATGTTCTTTATTTGCCCCCACTTTGCTTGTGGAATTAAGAGGATATGGGGTTGGCGGGGGGTTGGGAGGTGTTATAAACCTCATCAAAACAACTTGTGCGACACTTTGTGAACCCGGCAGTGATCGAGTGTGTTGTGTGTGTTTGCGAGCAAAAGGCTGTAGCTGAAGACGCCATCCTCCTCTGACAAATTACACGTTCAGCGAACAAGACTGAAAGACTGATATGTACTAGCTATGAGAATGTTGCAACGGGACAACAACAACAACAACAACAAAAAAAGCCACACAAGAAAGAAATATAATAGAAAGTTTTCGTAGCGATCGTCAGACCTTTGGTGGTAAGTGCCGGCAAGCAATTCATTTTTCTTTCCTTTTCCATAGCCGACAGCACTCGGGCACAGGGCCTGGTTATATCGGAAGCCACATTTGCAGCTTCCCAAGTGCTACACAACCAGAAATGAGTGCAGTTTCTTTTTTTATTATTTTCTTCCCCCCTCTTGGCAGCCTGGACACAGCGAGCAAAGTGCAGGGTAGCGGGCGCTAACCTTGCCAGCGATAGGCCACCTGAAATAAACGAAAACGCTTGGCCTTTTTTGGGGTGGGAATTGAACCGACGTAACTTGAGTGGCATTCAGTACAAGCTTCACGGAAGCCTGCGAATTGCTCCTCAATCATTCCGCGGCTTCGTTGCTGCGCCACGGGCCCCAGCGGCTTCCGGTGGGAAATGTCGAGGTTCGCTTCACGGACTGACGATCGCAGCGTGCCGCTGCAAAGCGTGCTTCATGTCAGAGGTCGCAACCGGGTACCCGATACCCGTACCCTACCCGATACCCGGCTACCCGTACCCGGCCGGGTACGGATACGGGTAGCCGTTTGCGACCCTGGTGCGGCCGGGTACAGGTAGGCCGTGAGTCACTGGTGAGTAGCCGTTTGTCACTCATTTCGGGTAGGGTAGGGTACGGGTAGGGAACGGCTACCCGTACCCGGCCGGGTACACACGGGTACGGGTACCCATTTGCGACCTTGGTGCGGCCGGGTACGGGTACGGGTAGGCCGTGAGTCACTGGTGAGAAACCGTTTGTCACTCATTTCGGGTAGGGTACAGGTACGGGTAGGGAATGGCTACCCGTATCTGACCGGGTACGGGTACCCATTTGCTACCCTGGTGCGGCCGGGTACGGGTAAGGAATCAAAACCCGTTTGCGACCTCTGCTTCATGTACTCAGGCGCCTTGGATTACCACGGTTGGCTACGTACGGTGCAAAAGAAGTGCGCACAGTACGTACAAGCTACCGCTCGATGTTTTTATTTTATTATGCCACTTGTGTTTTTTATCCAGGGAAGGTCTCAAGAGGCTTCCTTTCAGGAGGGTCCTGCCATCTTTGTGGCAGTAGTGGAGCGATGCTGCAGCGGTGTGTAATCCCAATCGAGTAACTGTTCAAGTAGAGTGGTGTCATTTTTCAGCAATGGGATGTTCGGCGAACACAAGTTACATTGCATGTTCATACTCTTAGTTCTTTCGGTAAAGTCACGTAGGTAAGAAAATGAAATAAAAAATTAATAAAAATAAAACAATAAAATCACGACGTTTCGTCGTGACGGTCCCACCTGATGACGGAGACTTGTGTTGCCTCCGAAACGTCGTGATTTTATTGTTTTATTTGTATTAATAAAAAAAAAATTTACCTACGTGACTTTACCGAAAGAACTAAGAGTATGAATCCTTGCAGTCACGAAAGCTTCAAATCTAGAATTACATTACATGTTGGTTGTTTTAGTTCTGGAAGGAAACCGGGGAAGCCGGAGAAAAACACATGCGGAACACAGGTAGAAGATACATATTCAACACAGATGGGCTCCCAAGGCAGCAATCGAATCCAGATTTTTCTTGGCGTGCGACACGGACGTAACTCTCCACCGCCTGCAATGCAACGGTTAACGTTACAGTGTCTCGTACTTTTTCTCGTTCCAGTCTGGGGACTCTATAAAAAGCGACTCATCATCACAATGTGTTACAAATGTCCCGGTATTAATAGTATAGGGCAAAGTCAAAGTGGTCCCCAAACTCAAATGAGTGTGAAAATTTCACATATGGCAGTGCCATGTTTTTTTTTTTTGAAGAACGGCCACTGTTTGGCTTCCCCCAATGTCATTTTCATTTATTGGCTCCAAAGGGATGATGGGTCAAGTTCGACTGCTGATCATCGAGAGCTCTACGACAGCGCCATAGATAGACACGAACAAAATTACATAGCCACCCATTTCCTCCAACGTGCGTCCGAATATAGAAATATAGAGAATGTGTAATAATGGGGCAGTTTTTTGGGGGGAATTAAATAATCGGCTCAATAATTAACTCACTGCATCCGCGCCGCATCTCTAGAAGCCTTCGGTGACAAGAACATCGGTCCGTCAATCGCGAGCGACGTAGAAGAAGAGACGCTTACACGCACCAGCCAATCCAAGCGACTGAAATCCAATCGCTTCCAAAACAAGAGGGAAGGAAGCAGAGGGGGGGAGGGGGGTGGAAAAAAGAATGCACTGATGTGAATCTGAGTTGACACAATTGAGAGGGCGTGCGAATCTGTTAAGATATTGAAGCGATGCCGCTCGTGACAGTGGTAAAACGCCGCATTGTGCTTCCACCGTCCCCTCGACACTTGGCAATTTTGTGCGGGAGAAGAAAGGAGAGGGCCCACCCAAACGCACGGGAGAGATTCTGGTGCCGGGGCGGCGAATGCGCGGCGGGTAAGAAGCCAGAGCCATTGGAAGCGTGACCTTGACCCGTGTCAATAGAGAAGAGGCATTCTTTTTATTTATCCACTTTACACTGTATGCGCTATATACGCGCGCAGGAATAACAACAATAATAATAAAAAAAACGTCAGGCAATTCACGACAAAATAGTATTTCACAAAAAAATAATATGAATCCCAAACCATCGTTTTCCTCACCGTCAATAATCCTTGCATTTCACTGCGGTGATACAAAAAGTGTGGATTGTCGGTCGTACGCTTCCACAAAATAAATATACCGCTCATATTGCCTTGGCGGAATTGTAGGAACTCTACACACTCCCAAAGGGGAAACATAATGGGCGACGTTTTGGGCAACGGTCCTTCATCATAGGAGAGAGATAATCTATGAGCTATTAGTCACAAATGTGTAGAGTTTTGTTATTTGCGCTTGTGTAGTGATCACCCCTGGATGAAGATTTATCGTGCCGTTGATATAAGAGATGAACAATTTTTTACAAGTGTCAGATTTTTTTTCATTGAATGTTAGCCAATAATTATTAGTGAGCACCTATAAAGGCTGGCACGGCGGTGCACGTTGGGGATAGGTATGGGCATCTCTAGCTCCCCACTGCTCATCTTTGCACACCACACCTGGTACTCATTAGAGGCTGAGTCGACATAGGGGAAGCCCAGGACTGGTACAAATCATCATACTATAATGGAGCAAGTGTGAGTTTGTCTCTTACTCTGTCCGGAATTTTTTTTAAGCCTCTTTTTTTAACGCAGAACATTTGTGAAACATTACTATTCAATTCAAGATTTGAAGCTTTCGTGACTGCAAGGATTCATACTCTTAGGGTTTTTTTCGGTAAAGTCACGTAGGTAAAAATAAATAATAAAAATAAAATTATAGAAATAATAATAGAAATAAGATTATTAACGTCGTGATTTATAATTTTATTTCTATTATTATTTCTATTATTTTATTTTTATTATTTATTTTTACCTACGTGACTTTACCGAAAAAAACCTAAGAGTATTACTATTCAATCAAACATAGTGTCAGTAAAAATGCAGACTTCAAATTTGGGAGACATTACCCTCGGTTTACGACGGTCCGATTTGCGACACACATTTACGATGTATGTATAAGGCCACCACGGATCGACTTACGACACGGAAGCTGAATTTACGGCCCATCTTCCAACATGACTGAACACATTTGAGCGGTGATGTTTCTTCCGTGAAACGTCGTAGAAAGTCGGTGAGTATTATTTTATCAAAAGGTCAAGTCACTGAAGCAGAGGAAGGAAGAAGACAAGGGAAGACAATTATGTTAAAACTAATATATTACAAAAATTGCTTTCGTGTCAATTTCTGTAAAAATGTCATGTTCAGTACTGTACACTTAACACTCTTGACCTATCAATTTATAGCACTATGGGACTCTTTTATGACATTTTATAGCATAATACGTTGTTTACATTTTTTTTAAACATTCCTTCATGTTATTGTTGATTAATTTCTTACTTAGAGTAGTTGAGATTTCATTAATTCGAACCAGTTGAAGCCTAACCTCACGTTTGGCTTCGTGGTTTCGAATTCAACCCCGAAAGCCCCCCCCCTCCCCCCCACCAAAGCCTTCCACAGGATGTAGGAGTTGAAAGCGACGTGGGTCCCGGAAAATTATCGCATCCACAATGACCAGGAATCCAACTGATCTCGCCAGATTCATACCGCAGTGTGACAACTACTGTGCCACATTTCTACACAAACAGCAAAGCCAGGATCCGCCGTATTGTCGTTAACATACTTTTTTTACACACCGCGCCATAGTACTCATTTGAGGCTGAGTCGACCGAGGGTAGGCCCAGGACTGGTTCTAATCATCGTGATTGGTGTTGGGCATGAGCAAGAATCAAACTCGGGTCGCCGTGTTCGTAGCACAGCGCACTAACCACTACACTACCGCTCCCCACGTATACACAAAAACAGAAAGAACCCCCATATAGCCTTAACAGACTGTTGGGGCAAGTGCTGTTAGCGAGCACCTATGAAGGCTAGAACGGTACCCGAGGGGGTGGGTGGTCAGCACCACACCCAACCGCCTTTGTCTCCCCAGTGGTGATGTTTGCACACCGCACCAGTTACTTATTTGAGGCTGAGTTGACCTAGGGGAGGCCCAGGACCAGTTCAGATAATCGTCACTGGTGTTGGCCGTGAGCGGGAATCGGGTTCGTAGCGCAGCGTAGCGCTAACCGCTACACTACCGCTCTACATACAGGCACCCATAATCTAGAGGTTTTTTTTTTTTACAATTTAAAAATTGTAAGCGACTAAAAAGTGCTTTTGTTGAGAAATAAATAAACTAGACATTGGCCATATATTGCGTGTTGTCGGAAAGATGTTATAATAATATGCCATTGAACATAAACGGGGGAACAATGTTCTTTGAATAGTAATAAAGAGAAAAATCACGTTGTTTTGCAGGGGTCCTTTTTCCCACACCATATTATGAAATGAACTGCCAGCTTTCCTACAGTTGCAGAAATAATGGCCTCCGGTAATTCCTTCTCATTGGTGTTTTCTTTTACAATTTGTGAAAAAGAAATATGACAATTTAGAGGTGGCGAACACACGGAAATTGTGCGGAGATGAGCAATATCAGGCCATCCACAGCTTTGCTATAAATTGCAGGGAAATTGATGTGGTTTTTGAAAAACTATTTCATGGAGGCTGCTAAATTGTGTACATACTTGAATCCACGCACAGACTGCAAAATAATATCCCACATCTCTGAGTGTGCGTAGCCTCCTCAAGCACCCGAAAAAGCACAACAGCAGCGTACGTCGCATAAGAGAAAAGTGAGAATTTCTGAATAACTGATTATGATTAATATACAAGATGAAATGCCATTGTTGAAAGCTACTCCCTTCTCAAGAACACACTGCGCTGTCATATCGCCAACGACTAGATTACTCTGGATGTGCTCAATCTTGTCACATCTCGAAAACAAAAATATTGAGCCTGGTCAGTGTTTAGACAATGCCTTGCTAGTGCTAGGTGTTGAGGCCTGGGCTGCAAGGTGATCAGGAGATGGCAGTCGAGCAATGGGATACTTAGATCCATCTGTGCGGAACGTTGAGTAACACCCCTGCATGAATGTGGTACCGTGTTTTTCTCCCACACAGAGCCCAGCACCGTATTCCTGGAACTGGCCAAGCATCTCAATGCAGGACTCTCCAAAAAAAATATTAGCCTTGAGATTCGGGCAGGAAAGATAAACATTGTTTTTTCTTAGCGTAGAACTACGTTGCCAGATCGACCAAGGCTTTAATAAAATGTTTTACGTCAGCGATATGAAAGGCACTGTCCTCTATTGAGCAATGCCTTATCGTACAGGCCATATCAAGACATCAGTACTCGAGCATTGATGGACAATATCAATCCGTGGTTATTAAGCGAATCAGTTGATGCATTCGAAGCACTTCAGCCATCACGATGTCCAGACTGGCGGCAGTGTGGTTGATGCGTGCAGCTTGCAAAGAAAACAGAGGTTAAGTTCGCATCCTGATCAGAAGGCGACTCAGCCCTCATGCATGTACTTCAGGGTGAATAAAACAAGTTGTGTTTAATTTGTGCATAAACCTCCCTTGGCTTGGACAACTTGACAAATATCAAACCTCCTGAATAATTGTCCTGTTTGGGATGTTTGTGCCAATTCCTTAATGGCTATCCGTCAACATATAAAACACTTATTATCCGTTCAAACAGAAAGATAATTACTTTGGTGATACTCCATTAGCAGTGGTGCATGTGTGCAAATAACAAAAACTCAACACATACAGCAGTAGCACTGTCTTAAAAGGATATGTTTAAAAATATGTACGTTTCAAATGCACAGTCTTGACAAACGCACGTACTCTCACAAACAAAAATAGCATTTCCCCTCGGAAAGCTCTAATAGATGTAGACGTTTGTAAGGCTGGTTGTGAATTCATGCCATTTAAAAAAAGCACATATGCGTATTATTTCAATGCATCTTTTTGGAATCGGTATGTATTATTAAATCCGGTTTATATAGTTCTATTTCACCGCAAAGATGTCGCCAATGCTTCCGAACCCCCTTTAATTAAGCGAGCAACCATTAGGTACCTTATTATCTATGCAAATTACATGCAAAAAAAAGAATGACCTTAACATTTCAGTGCTGCGACTGTGCAGGTGGTAATTGGGAAACCGCATTTCTCTTTTATTTTCGTTTATTCCCTTCTCGTGGTGAAGGCACGTGTGCTAATTAGTTTGTGGTAATAATACTGCACGTACATTTGCGTCCGTGTTTAAGAAACAGAATATTTTTTTTCATGGGATCGTCTATGCTACGTCATTTCATAAACCGGGTCATGATGGGGCATTAAAATGCACATATATTGCAACAACAACAACAACAAAAATCATCAGATATATTTGTGCAACTTCATGCTAATCGCCAGCTAAAATCATTTCATGCACCACTTTCACTTCCACGTATGTGCTCAGGGGGTCTTCTCTCAACTCGCAATAATGTTGGGGCGAGTGTGTTTGCGAGTACCTATTAAGCTCGGCGAGGTCTGTTGTGGTGTCGTGTCACCAACGGCACGCACGTGCATGCCGTGCCACCTTTGTCTCCTCAGTGTGTCGTTGATGGCCACACCTCACCAAGTGCTCATTTTGTGCCGAGGCAAGCTCGAGCCTAAGTACGAACACTCGCACAGCTGCCCTCTGACCTCTATTATGACTCCAGATGCTTGCCGTGCCATCTTAATTTTCTCGAAATAATTTTAATTCTTAATGGGCTTAAATACCCCAGCTGTATATACATCAATAAATAATTTCACCAATGGTAATGCAGTCAATGAACACTCTAAATGCCTGTCTATTTCATGATAATACGATGAATAATTTCTGTTGTACCTGAAGAAAGGCTTGCTGAGGGTCAAGATTCATTTTCGGGAGAGTTTGTCTTTGAAATGTTTGGCCGATCAGTTTTTTTTCTTTTTAAGCGGAGTGTATATGTGTCTGCTTTAATCCTACAACGCACACACTAACGGTTAGTGGGCAATAATATGTCACTGGCATCTACCAACCCTCCACACAGGCTATGGAATGCCTTAATAACCACCATAAAAGGCAAAGATCCCCCGTAACAGACTGTTGGGGAAAGTTTTGTTAGCGAGCACCTATGAAGGCTGGCACGGCACAACACCACGCCTGGCCGCCTTTCTCTCTCCAGTGACGATGCTTACACACCGCACCAGATACTCATTTGAGGCTGAGTCGACTTAGTTGAAGCCCAGGAACAGGTTCAGATAATCGTCACCGGTGTTGGCCGTGAGAGGGAATCGAACCCGAGTCGCCAGGTTCGTAGCGCAGCGTGGCGCTAACCGCTACACCACCGCTCCCCACCATATACACACACACACAGACACACACACACAGGCAATGTTGCAAATTTCACTTTACATTTTTTAAGGAAGAACAAGAAGTGAGCTTTGTTCCCGGCCCCTTGCTGTCCTTTGTTTGGTGGCAGAAGAAAACACGCACATGTACAAAAAAGAACATTGAAAAAAAACCACTGAATAAAATGGAGGAGAAACCTACCCACAAGAAAAAAAACATGCCAATGTTGGGCCATGGTAACTGCTGGCCCAACGTTCCACGTTTACCGTGCACTCTCTGCGCTGCACCATCTAAGCAACATTGGATTTCCTGGCAGGTGTATATGTCAGGGGGAAACATTTCTCCAACTTTGTGTGATTCACCGACTCATGGGACCACAGGAGCAGGTCGCCACCACCGAACTAAATAATTCACCGTCGTCTTCATCAACACTTTCTTAGCGCAGCCTTACAACGATGATGTCGGCCTCCTATGCGAGATATGATTCTAGAATCAAGACGATTGGATATATTGCTTGTATTTAAGCTTAATGCAAGCGTCTGCATGGTTTTTATTTCTACGTCCATCGTTTATGACCTTTTCTGAAGCACAATTCACAGAGTGTGCCCAAAATCACACGTGCTCCTCAAAGCAAGGTGCAATCTCCAACTTCCAAGTCAGTCAAGCAGTCTGTCCTCTCTCTCTCCGCCCTGAAGAAGGCTATTTCCAAAATCGTTAGCCCGTTGTACGCTTTCTTGTTATAACGCCATCACATCTGGTCAAGCCAGTTGATTGCACATTTAATATTGCGGTGCACGAGATTGCTAATCCAATGGTCAAATAACTGGGTGCCTTATATAAGGCAGTTCCAAGTCGACAGGGAACACACGGAGTGAATTCATAGCAGTGATATCACAATGGTATGTATGACTCTTCTTTCTTTTTTTTCAAAAGGAAGAGACATGAAACGAGCATAGCATGAGCCATTTTTTTATAGGATGATCACAGCACGCTGCTTTTTTGCGTCAAACAAACTAAAAAGCAGCTGGTTTTTTTGCACGTGTTTACAACTTGTTTTTTGAAATCACTGCCAGACAATGGGTTCACGGAGCGAAGCAAATCGACGTGTATAACTATGGCCTCCACATATCCCTCTCAATGTCACGCTTTTAAGCGTGACCCAGATTGTTGCCGGCCATCTTTCTTTTTACGCAGAGTCGTAAAAAAGAGGCCGAATCATTTCAAAACCCATCGGACCACTCCCACTGGCTCGGAAACCAACCGCAGGTTCATATGTACGATCGCACCTTAAATGTCTTCAGCATTCTCCATGGACCTGCACCTTCTTACCCCGAACATTTCATATTTCCTTCTATTCCCATCACCCTTTAGGTGGGCGATCTTAGGGCCCGATCTCGTAAAAGGCTTTCTGTTAGCAGTGGCGTGAGCAGGACATTAGAGGGATGCACCTTTGAATTTTACTCCCATCACCATAGCCTCTGCTCCAGCACCAAAGGCATTCGTTGACATTCTCAAACTCTACTTAGGGGCTAGGTAGGTCGCTCTGTTTCTTCTGCTGCTCCCACTGTCTGGAACACCCACCTCGTGGCCATAGACACTGCCTCTGTTGGAGTCAAGTTGCGTGAACTTTCCCTTTCTTCTGTGGCTACGAGTGGCTGTTCTAATTAATAAATATGACTGCACGGTGTTCATTGGCATATTTTTTTCATCTAGTCGTTATTAGTCAAGTTGACGATAGCCTCTGAAATTTTAGGCACGTCTTAAGTTTGTGGATTCATGGAATTATTTTCTAAGCCCAGACGACAAAGCAATGAAGCATCATGTTCACTTTGAGTTTTTAAAAGTGAGTGTAAGGGGTGCATAATCCTCCCCCCCCCCCTCTAGCTAATCGGCAAATTCAATACATATGTTACATGTGTAGTGACATAGAATTAGCTATGTAGCGGCATAGCGCTGGCTGCTGGCGGGGAAGGGGATCTGCAGCTTACAGCAGCCCTGGCAGCAGCAGGCCACGTGATACACCAGAGGTGGATCTAGGGGAAAGGTCACGGAAGGGGCACACCAGGAATCGGTGGGTAGGTTCCAGAAAGGAGGCATGGCTGGGGGCAGAGCCAGGCCAGGCTGACAGCATAAGAGGCACCAATGGAGGGGATTCGGGGCTATCGTTTGGAGTGGGGTCCCGGTCGCACTGCTGGAGCCTTCACCGTTCTTCTCATCGTCTCCGTCTTCACCGTCTCGGCGTAGCCATTCAGGCAGTCTACCCGCTGTCCTGACTGGGAACCGTAGTCGACTATAGACGGATTTATTGGAAGTGTTAACCCGTTTGTTCGTGTTAATAAATAGAGTGCCTCCAACTCTTAATGTCTCCGATTCAGTCACTACACATACATACAGTGCTAATCGGAGGTGCGGGGGAGAGTCAACACACTAAACAGAGCAGTTCTAAAGTGAAGAGTTTTCAATCTATATTTAAAAGTGCATGGCTCCAGCGGCATCGTAATAACATCGGAAGGAAGAGCATTCCAGATGGCCGCTGACACGCATCTAGAAGCGCGCAATGAGTATATGGTCGACTACCCCACGTGAGCTCGTCCTCAGTGCACTGCCATCTCTACTCGGGTTGCTCAACTCTCCCAGTCTGCAACTTTTCATTCCAACTCGTTCATTTCATCTCGTCAAAGCCGGCCACACTTTGCTCCGCGGTAGGCAGCGGTCCTGATCACCTTCACGCTTGATGACCTTCATCCACTCATGGTCATCGCTCAATGAAATAACAAACAAACAAGCAAAAAATAAACACTTGGTCAACGACTATTTTCGTCCAATTATTTCTTTCGCGCAAAAACAACACCGCTTCTGCATGGGGTCGAGCGCGTGCCTTTTGCGCTCAAGCGCTCAACGCTTCACGCTCATCCTGGCGCCAAAGTTAACGTCTCTCGTCCGCCTGGCGATCACGATGCCTCCCCTCTCACGAGGAGACAACCGGACAAGCACTTTTGGCTTCGCGCTGAAGACGACTCGCATTTCATTGGCCCCGGAGGGTTAATGAGTCGACCGGTGATTGGGATTTCTTGACTCGTTATTTTCCCGATTATGAGCTGAGCACTTTACGCAAAGCACCACCTGGCCACATTATTATTTGAGACCCCACCCAGCCCGATCCCCACCCCCCCCCCCCCCAACTTCATTAGCCCAGGCAAATCTATTGGCCACCAGCGCAGTAACTTGCAGACAGGTGGCGCGTGATTAAAAGAAAACAAAATAAATAAATAAAGCTCGCGAGCCACAAACAGCGACGGAGACACAGACACGCGCACACACACAAAAAAGGGACATAAAGTGGAGCGTTTAATACTCGTGGCGAGATTAAAACGGTCGCTTCCAATACGCGGGCTCTCTGCCCCCCCCTCCCCCCCAGGAATCCAGATCGCGCAAATCTCCCAATAATTGTCAGCGGCTCCGCGGATTAAAGTAGAGGCTCAAACGCTCCTTACATTCGATTGCATTTTCCCCGCACGCTCTTAATCCAGAAGAGAGATCTTTTTTTTTGTTCTGCTGTTGTGTTTGAGCGTATGCAACTGACCGCCCCACTGTTTTCTGTAATCGCGCACGCACGCACGTGTGTGTGTGTGTACCCATGTGTATATCACGTGTGTGTGTGCCCGTGTGTATATCACGCGTGTGTCTGTGTGCGTCTCCTTGTGCGCGTATCCGTGTGTGGGGAGCGGTGGTGCAGTGGTTAGTGCGCCGCGCTACAAACCCGGCTTCCCGAGTTCGATTCCCGCTCACGGCCAACACCCAGTGACGATTATCTGAACCGGTCCTGGTCCTCCCTTAGGTCGACTCAGCCTAAAAATGAGTACCTTGCGCGGTGTGTAAACATCGCCACGCGTGGTGTTGGCCACGGACACCCTTCGTGTGCCCTTCCGGCCTTTCACAGGTGCTCGCGAACAGCGCTTGCCCCAACAGTCTGTTGTCTCTGTGTGTGACACGCGTGCGCAAACCCCGAGCATGTGTACATCCCTGGTTTGTGATCAACGGAGGGGGCCATCTGTTACGACGGTGGGCGGGAAAATATCGTAATTACAATCGATCGTGGCTTCGATTAGTTGTCAGCCACGCATTTACTTTTGAAATGTCACGCCCCCCCCCGTGCCCGTGTCCCTACAACATCTGTTTTATCCTTACCACCCCCCCTTCCGCTATGTATACATTTAAGCGGTGTGTGTGGCTTATGGGTAGCTAAGTAAAATTTCAAGGCAATTGTCCTACATGCAACGGGGTTCTTGATATTCGCTCGCAGTCTGCTCTGCGCGCAAACGCAAACGCGTCGTGTAATTTACGTGCACGATGATTTGGGGTGTTTTTTTTGTTTTGTTTAGCTCATAAAAGCATCTGCCGTCCAATTAAACAGGTCTGGAACGTTGCCCATCTCTATCGGTGTCCCCGAACCCCGAACCGGTGAAAATTCCACATTCCTAAGTCGCGTCATTGCCATTGTTGAATCTCTCCGAACGCGGTTACACGATTTATCGACCCCCACGAGGTATAACTGACTGCGTTGACCCCACTGGCCTGGACTTAAGCTCCGCAACCTTCCAGTCACGAGCCGAGCGATCTCCACAGCAGTGTCCCGAACACATTTTCAAATTCCCACAGTGGGGGACCATCTTTAAAATCCATACGGATTTGTTTCCCTTTTTGAAAGGGTTTACCCATGTCTCTACATCCCGACCTTATTTCAAATGCCATTATTTGGTTGTCTTAACCAATGCCTGGTCTCAAATCCTCTTGGATAATTATATACCACGGCAAGAGAGGGAAATAAAGCTTCCTTTGGCAGATATTTGCTAAATAAATGATTTTCATGTCACCAATATCACCTTCTTCTTTATTAACGGTGCCTTATTACTGACACACACACATATATATAGGGCTAGCATTACAAGCAATAGCTACTGTATATTACATTTAGCATACCTTATTTCTTATCATCAGCCGTGATCAATCCACTGCTGGAAGAAGACCTCCCCAAGCAATGGCCATCTCTCACGATCCTGTTATGTAAAAATCCACCGATTGCACATGAGCTGATTTCATCACTCCATCTCCTCATTGTCATCCACTCGGATGCATTCCATCATTTGGCTGCCACTCCATAATTAGTCTTGGTCATCCGTCACCCCTTAGAGTGCCACGTCTTGCCTCAAGCCCGCTAACCATCGGGCTGTTCTGTATGTTCTTCTTTATTAATCGCAAGTTGAAATCCAATTATGCAACTCTGCACGCCTCTTTGTATGCAGAGTTTTCGTTCTATCTTGTTCAATAATCGTTTCATCATCATCATCATCATCGTCACCATGCACTTAGGCTAAAATATATATAAAACCAATATATGATGGAAGAGGACGTGTAATTGCCACAGGCATTCGAGTGGTACCCACACTAATGAGAGATCGACACCCAATTGGAAACCATGAAGCCAGGGTGTAGTGATGGGGCTTTAAGAACAGCTGGTGATGAAGCTGTGAGATCAAGCCTCAATTGGCAGATGTCAGCTGTGGAACAGTTGTGGGATATGAGCAGAAGAAAGTTCAGTTGCGGTATGGTGACATCGATTGTATTGTGGTGACAAAACGGTTTAAACATGGAGTTGGCAGATCACACACTGGTGGAGCCAATAATGTGGATAATAGTATACGTGTTAGACAGATGTGCGGAGAAATGGCAGCAAACTGCACGTAGCCAACCGTGCTAATTGGAGGTGTGGAAGTAGGAAAACAAACTAAACACAAAAAATCAGTTCTAAAAAATAAGTTTTAAGTCTAGACGATTTAAAAGTGCTTAGCTCCAGTGTATGTATGTATCAATGTTGAACTTCTTTCGCACCCTACGTAGCCAATCGTGGTAATTGGAAGTGCGGAGGAAGAACAGCGAATGAAACACTAAACATCAGCAGTAAAGAAATGAGTGTTCAATGTAAATTTAAAAGTGCATAGCTATCGTGGCTTCCAATTTTCGGAAGGAAGAGAGAGCGTGTGGATTGCAAGTGCAGCAAAATTAATTGGGCAAAACCATCCTAAGGCAGCACCCTCTAGAAAACGAGTCTTGAGACTCTCTGATGTGTTCCTGCTTCAAACGTCTCTCTCATCTCTGTTGGTTACAACGGCAGTCTCACCATAGAATTACCAACCGCAGGAAATTCCAACAAAAGCCATACAGAACCGTGATTAATATAAATCAAATTATCGCACCCACCGGGAATGTTAGCAAACTAATAAGCTAAGAAATGCAATTCACACCGCCACTGCAGAGAATTGTTGCTAAGGCTTACAGCTGTTCCATGAGATCCGTGCAATCTCAGACAAATTATTCCTGATGGTACATGCTATACAAAAACCCCCACTGACCTCTATAGAGCAGAGGCAATTTTTTTTTTAAATGATGCCGCAGACTTATGTATGTACAACAATTCACGCAGAACCTTTAAAGCCACCTTGTCCCGTAAGTCGAAATAAATGCTTACGAATAACCACAATATAAACACTCCAACCCTGCACAATTAGGGTGATTGTTTCACCGTGTCATACATTGATGCAAGTACAATAATTAATGCAGGGAATTGGAAGGCGATGCTACGTTTAAAAGGCTGGCTTAGTGCACTGCAATGCACTTTCATCTGCAGCACACTGAAGTACCAACAACCAAATTAAAGCTGTTGAATTCATGAACGCGGCGCTGACTTTCCAAACCTTTGGCCGTCGCACGACGTTGTTTGCCACCACTAAGTGTGTCTGAGTGTGCTATTCAGGGATCAAGGCACTCCCAAACTATGTAAATTTAGAGAAAATGTTGGCAATTAAAGCGTACGAAATCATCAAGAACCTTGCTTTACATGGTTGCATGTGCAACTTCCTTGAGGGCGCATTCGTCGTGCTTTGAAGGAGTACAAAAGCGCCCAGTGACGGAACGGCTTGCGACCTCCACGGCCTGCGTTTGATTCCTGGTCACGTGGCGTACACGAGCAGAGATTTAGACAAAATCTGTTTAAAAGGAATGGACTGCATTGGCAGCAGTTTAAAAGCTCGCGCGAAACATATCGACCTACTTTCACCGTGAACGGTACTTAAACAGAATCGCAAATGAGAGGCCGACGTTTCATGCGATGTCCCGTCTTTCATCAAAATAACCTTTTCGCTTTTTTTTTGCTCGACGAAGTGGCAGTGTTCATAATACATTTGGGTGCGCAGTTTGCACGGACAATGGTTGTTTAATCTGCATGTACTGGTCCCGAACATAATCTTCTAAACTTACCAACACTGGTTTAATTCTCATTTCAGTGTGAACCTAGTACAAATACACACAATCCACTTAACCCTTATGAATCGATACTCTTCGATTTAAAGATTTCGTAACTGCAGGGATTCATCTTCTTGGTTCTTTCGGTAAAGTCACGTAGAAGGGAAATAATAAAATAATAAAATAAAACATCGTCTTTCCGACAGACCTGTTCTTCACCTGAGGACGGCTGCTTGCGTTGTGGCCGAAACGTCGTGAGAATAATTTTATTATGTTTTATTTTTATTATTTTATTATTTCCCTTCTACGTGACTTTACCGAAAGAACCAAGAAGATGAATCGATACCCTGTTATATCGTCTCGTTTTTTTAACCATTTCACTTGTATTGATGACCATTTGTTCTCTTTTTTGGGTTCACAATTGTGTTCACTCAAGTCGGCGACAATTGTAACATCAGCACACTATTTGCACACTACACATGTACATATATCCTTACTCAATTCCATACCAATACATACAAATGTGGATTTACGGAGCATTTAAATCCAACTGTAATACCGCTACGGTGTAATGGGGCACCACCACTGGACTTGCAATTCAGACATCGTGCTTTCGATCTCCTGGCACGGCAGTTGAATCAAAAGTGGAATATTTTGTTTTACACCCCATCTCTGTCCACTCAGCAGTGCAAATGGTTCCACCACAGTAAGTCGATCAGCAGGTGACGTGGGATCGAAGTGTGAGTGTTCCCACCTATTCCAAAAACGTTTGGCTGGCATGGACGAGTATTAGAATATTTTATTTATCCTGGAGAAATCCGATGAGCTATGAAGCTCTTTACCACAAAGACGTTCAGCAGGACACGTGGAGACTCTTTAGGACTCTGTCGAGTGGAGGCCCTTCAGCCGGCAGTGGAGCGAGCAAGACATTTGAGGGCCGCACCTTAACCAAAAATACAACTTGCATCTCGAGAGAATGACAAGTATTTATACTGGAGGAATTCGATGGGTTATGAAGCTATTTTTCACAGATGTCCTGTAGAATAGAATGGCAGGGGCAAGACCACGGGAGGATTTAGAAGACAGTGAAGGAGATTTTGGAAGTTGGCTCAGGATTAGACGGGGATCCAGTTTAGAGATTTGAGGGCTGTGGTGATACGGACTCGGACTCAAATGAGTACCTGGTGCAATGTGAAAACATCGCCACATAGGAGACAAAGGCGGCCAGGCGTGGTGCAGGCCACCCACCCCATTATGTGCCGTGCCGGCCTTCATAGGTGCTCGCTAACATCACTTGCCGCCAACAGTCTGTCAAGTCTATTACGGGGGATCTTTTAATTGCTGTAAGAGAACGCCCACCTATTTATTCTGTTTGTTTGAGCGGTGGAGTCGGTGTGCTGCATAGGGGAACCACGTGACGTAGTGGTGCCTGTGCTAGATGGCGAGCGAGAGAAAGAAAGAGAGTTGTTCTCCAGGGAGACGCAAGCCACAGCCTCCACTAACAACGGCCTTGTCTGCACATTTGCTTCCAGCGAAGGCGTCGGAGGGCAATTTGTGAGCGCCGTCGTGCTTTGTTACTCTGCCCGCTCGGTCATATTTCCGCAAGGAGTTCCTGCCGTGCCGCCGCTCACACGGCCCACGGGGTCACCGTCCCTGGGCCTCCAGATGCCCCTCGACGCTTGACTTACGCTCGCACAAAGTTCAGCGCTTCGGGCATGGCCGGGTGGCCACCGTGAATCAGCTAAAAAGAAAAAATGTTCAAGGCAATTGCTTAACGGAAGTTTCCGCCTCGGCAAAAAATTTCTTCTTCACCCCGTCGCCGATGTTTTCACACCACGCCAGGAATGTGTTTAAGGGTAAGTTAACCTAGCAGCGGCCTAGGACAGATTCAAATACCCTTTGTCAGGAATGTGCAACACTGTGAACGGAAACCCACGCACAGCCTGTTGGAATGCTGTCATTGTTGGGCAGTGTGATAACAATGATACCACAAGCATTATTGACCGGTGTGGAAAGTGCCGTTAGTGAGCACCTATTAAGGCCAGAACGGCGCATAAGAGGGTGGCAAAGCCAGCTGCACGCCCGGTCGCCTTTGTCTTTCCGACGCTGATGTTTACATCCCGCACCAAGTGCCCATTGAAGGCTGATTCAACTCAAGGGAGCGGTGATTTTTGCTGCGGTCAGGTTTCAAACGCAGGTAGCAGCTTTGTATAGCATGCAGTACTAACCACTACCCCATTGCTCCCCATACATACATACAGATGTAGTGATGTTAAATGGATCACTATGGCACGTAGCGCCAAGTGCCATAGAAATGGCCGCAGAGGCGAACACACCGTGCAGTACCACTAGGTGGGCCACTAGGGGCATGATACTGAGTGCCAGATGAGTCCCACCGACAGAGGAGGGGATAGCAGCCTCCGCCAGTGCCGCAGGTAATCGTCGCAGAGTCGGTCACTGGGGGAGTGTGGTGGGGGCGGCTGGCGGTAGCGGGCGGGGGCATGTGGGGACGAGTCACCCCAGCACCGGGTTAATCACGTGATGGGCCGGGGTGAGGAATGTTGGACCAAAGGTGAACGAGGAGACACGGGAAGAGCAGCTGAGAAACGTGTGGATAGTTCACGAAGGGGGCGTGATTAAGGGCGGAGCCAAAGAGGGAACATGTGCGGTATACCTTCTTGGTTCTTTCGGTAAAGTCACGTAGAAGGGAAGTAATAAAATAATAAAAATAAAACATAATAAAATAATTCTCACGACGTTTCGGCCACAACGCAAGCAGCCGTGCGGTGTAGCCTGGAACCGTTGAGAATATTCCAGAGGTGGGCGTGGCCGAGGGTGGAGCCAGGCCACGCCCAGGAGGATAAAAAGGTAGCACCGATCGTATATCGGGGCTGTCTGCAGGTGAAGTGGAACCCAAGTGCTCCGTCTACGTCTTCATCTCAGTCGTCGACATTGTGGGTCAGGCAGCACGTTAGCTGCTCTGACCCGATTGTAGTTATCCAATATGCGAGAGAAATAGGTGTATTGTGGTGCTACGTGTAACACGAGTGAGAGATAGGTGTACTTAGTATTGAGTTTAACGGTGTTGCATAAAGTATAGAATAAACGTTGTTGCCTCTTAAATAGTGTCTTTGAATGACTCACTACACATATATTTGTACAACTCAGGTAGCAACGTTGGTGTATTGATGTGCTAACCACTGCATCACACTCCACACGTACAATTATGTTTTCAAGTAGGGCAGTGTGCTAACCACCATGCCACCACTCCCCCAGCGTTGTTCCCTAACACTCCTCCCACACTCAATGCACACACGCAAAGATCACCCGCATAGTCTTAACAAACAGTTGGGACAAGTGCTGTTAGCAAGCACCTTTGAAGGCCGACATGGCACACGAGGAGATAGGTGGCCAGAACCACGCCCGTTGTCTCCCCAGTAGCGATGTTTATAGATCACACCAGGTAATCATTTGAGACTGAGTCAACCTAGGGGAGGCCCAGGACCACATCAGATAATTATCGCCACTGGTGTTGGCCGGCAGCGAGAACCAAACTCTAGTCGCCGGGTTTGTAGTGCAGCACGCTAACCATTGGCACTACCCCTCCCCATACAACAAAAACAAAGACAAAGACCCCCCGTATAGCCTGAACAGACTGTTGTGGCAAGTGCTGTCAGCGAGCACCTATGAAGGCCGGCACGGCACACGACGGGGTGGGTGGCCAACACCACATCCGACCGCATTTGTCTCCCCAGTGACGATGTTTTACACACCGCACCAGGTACTCATTTGAAGCTGAGTCGACCTAGGGGATGCCCAGGACCCGTTCAGATAATTGTCAATGGTGTTGGCCGTGAGTGGGGACTCGAACTCGGGTCGCCGGGGTCGTAGCGCAGCGCGCTAACCATTCACACTACCCCACCCCATACACTCACACACAGACACACGGCTTATTTAACGGCTTATTTAATCCTTAGCCCATTTGTTAATGTGGTCAGAGAATCCCCATTCGCATAAGCACAGTGTGGACTCGGGAAGGTACCAATTTGTACGCCAAGCGCCGTAACAGTGATTGTGGGTTGTGCGTGATTGAATCGACCAAAGAATGTAGCCAATGGCATTTGTAATAAAATAGTTCAGGAGCCTGAGTCATCTGAAAAAAATGGATGCAACACACAATTCACACCAATAATTCTGCATCAAGCTTCAGGCCACAGCTATTTTACACAGCAATGAAAGCGAAAATAGTAATGAAAAGCCAGACGATGTGTAAATAAAATGTTCAAGCAAATATATGAGTTCATCAACTTTTTTGCATTCGTTTCATTTATTTTGAGAATTAAGGGAAAAAGTCAACTTTCAGTTATTTCAGTGTGCACTGTGTACTCTGAATCCATGGATGAAATTCCATCATACTATGTCAGGGATAAGTCTTTCTATGTTACAGTCTCATTATGTGGTAATCTGTGAATCAATCCTGGAGTGAATGCTGATGATGTCATGGCGTCACGATGACACCATGATGTGAGCACGCACTTTGAGAATTGCGGTTTAAATAAAGTCAAGATGCAATACAATAACAAAACAGTGATTTTTGCTATTTTCTATCGTGAGGTTATTTTTCACCAGTGCATTGTAAACTATTAAACAGCAGCAATATCAATAGATTTCCGTTTGCATGCATATGTACATAATGCATTTTGCGCATGTTTTCTTCTGTGCACAATTGCTTGCACGTGCGTGTGTGTGTACATGCCCCTATGTACGCATGTGTGTGTGGGAGGGGGTGTTGGGGAGTTGTGGGGAGCGGTAGTGTAGCGGTTAGCGCGCTGTGCTATGAACCTGGCGACCCGGGTTCGATTCCCGCTCACGGCTAACACCAGTGACGATTATCTGAACCGGTCCTGGGCCTCCCCTAGGTCGACTCAGCCTTAAATGAGTACCTGGTGCGGTGTGTAAACATTGCCACTAGGGAGACAAAGGCGGTCGGGCGTGGTGCTGGCCACCCACCCCCTCGTGTACCGTTCCGGCCTTCATAGGTGCTCGCTAACAGCACTTGCCCCTACAGTCTGTTCAGGCTATACGGGGGATCTTTGTCTTTATCTTTGTTGGGGAGCTGTGGTGCAGTGGTTAGCAATGGTTAGGGCACTGCGCCATGAAAACAGCAATACGAGTTAAATTCCCGCTCACAGTCACAATCGGTGGGGAATATCTGAACCGATCTTTGACTCCCCAAGGTTTACTCAGCCTTAAATGAGTACCTTGTGCGTAAACATCGCCACTAGGGAGACAAAGCGACCAAGTGTGGTGCTGGCCACCGACCCACTCGAGTGCCATGCCAGCTTCGATAGGTGCTCCAACAGTCTGGTAAGGCAATACAGCGGAGGTTTGTGGGGAGCGGTAGTGTAGTGGTTAGCGCGCATGAGCGGGAATCGAACCCGGTGACCCGAGTTCGATTCCCGCTCATGGTCAACAACAGTGGTGAATCGGTCGACTCACCCTCAAATGAGTGCCTGGTGCGGTGTGTAAACATTGCTACCGGGGAGACAAAGGCGGCCGTGCCAGCGTTCACATGTGCTCACTAACAGCGCTTGCCCCAACAGTCTGTTAAGGCTACACGGGGGGTATTTGTCTGCGTTTTTTGTGTGAGTGTGCACAAGTGCATGTCGAAGACGAACATCAGATGATGCCGAGGTCTTCTATACCGTGCCTTGTCTGGTGCAAACCCGAAGTAAATCACACCACACTAGCAACCCTGATGTATCGTCTCTATAGAAATTCGAATGGTGTCTCTGTGTAACACGTTGAGTCACAGCTACAGCCACTGCCCATAAACTTCTATAGAGTTTTACCGGGGGGTTTTTTTCCCATCATTTTATATTGGACGGAGGTTCACACAAACGGAATTGTGTTCACCACGAATTGTGCCAGTGTACAAAATTGTATAACGAGGTATCCATGGCTGATGTGAGATGGACTTACCTATTTGGCCGTTAAGCCGCTCATACCCACTGAACGTGATTCCTTCAAGTGTATTGGCAGCGTTCATCAGCAGTCATCCGTTTTGCCTGTATTTTACAAAGTGAGGGCCCATTGGGATATTAGCAGTCCAATTGGTGTGTTGGATGCTGAAAGAAGTTAGAAAAAATAGCAGTGGTCCGGTCATTATTTCTGCTGAATGTCTGTGGCATTGGGCTTCCTGCCAGCACACACATTTTTCCCACGAAGACCCGGGGATAAAAAGAGCCCTCCCTATATTTCCCATTACATTAGGTTTACTGCCTTAAATTGACCAAAATTATACCATTAACTGACTGTGCTGTAGAATCCTTGTTTAAACGTAGGTTGCTGAAACCCAAATTCTAACCCAGGAAGTCAGCGATGCTGGCTCAGTGACTCAGACACGGAATTATCAGCTTATCCATCTGCTCAGTAAGCTAAAAAAATAAAGTTAAAGTAACAAATATGCTTATAACAATCATTTACGAAGTAGGATTATTTTCATCGGTACTCTTAAACAAAAAGTAGAGAGACCTCCGCTTCATACGAGCAGTGCTGGTGGGGTGCTCATCTCCTGCTTACAGCCCTGAGCCAGTGCTGAAAATTCCATGTTCCTATGGCAGGGGGTGAGTATATTCATGGGACAACCACTGTTGACTTGCTTGTGTTACTGAACATCCTATACGAAACTTAAAACAAAAAGGCAATACAGTTCATTTATCTAAACGTGTAGGTTTTTCACATGCAATACTGTGATTCATAAACTCATTTTTGGGGGGTTAGGCCCCACATAATGATGTAGCCGAATTTGATCAGATAATTAAGTGGCATAACAAAAACATCCATCATGAATCGATGTTTATTTATTTATGCAGAAAAATAATAATTTTGCTTTGTAATGAGTTAACTTAGGACGTTTTAGTTGGGCAATTCGGCAGGACAGAAAATCTAGAAAAGGCGATTTGTTACATGTAATGCAGTGCTACTCTAACTCGTCCAGCGACAGAATAATAATACTAAGCAAAGGCAATGTGGACAGGGGAGAATGTTTGAGACGGGTCCATGGATAGGAGTACGGAAAAATGTGGTCAAAATCCCCAAGTATATATAACTATAAAACAAAACATGATATACGTCCACGACTTCCACTGCATAGCAAGGTGATGAGGCCACAAAGATAACGCAATAAAAATACTACAACAACGTCACGACGTTTATACGAGTTTATGACGGGGATATACCGAGTTTTTTAAATAATTTTTATATTTAACATACATTGGGATGGCCAAGTTAAAACCTCCCATTCACTTGAATCGGATTCCAACCGAGATTCTGTGCACAGAGTGACTCCCTAGAATCCATAGTATTTTCAATGGCAATGCCAGGATTCCATTTGAGAGCCTGAATTCACGTGAAATATCTTTTCGGACTGTGTGAACGAGACACCCATCCCCGGAGCAATGATAGACTGCCTGTATAATGCAGTGGATGTAGTACAGCAAATAGGATGCAGTTGCACCTATGGAACTGACAAAAAAACTGAGATTTTGACGTTGTGGGAACACTTCTAATTTCCCAGTTGCTGCCTCAACATTTTGAGTATCCTGGGGAAACCAGAAGAGGTGGCAACCCTCGGATGTAGACCTAAATGCATGGACTAATGCGATACGATTATCATTTGAATCTAAAGTGTGTAAATTCAGCTGCATTTCAAGGTGCTGGAAGATTATCTCTTCACACCCTGATGTAAGAAAACAAACTATTTAATAACAGACAAGCCCTTTGCCAGGCCACTGTTGTCATTGCGGGTTGGTGAAGGGAATGCCAGAACAATGATCACTAGCCACTGACGTTAGTCGTGGCTTGGAATTGAACTCAGGTAACCGGGTTTGCAGCTTTGTCTTGCCACCCTCCATTGGAAGGCTCTCTTTAAAATAATTCTCAAGACTCAATGAAATTTTCCTGTGCAAATAAAAATAATAGTATTCGCGAAGTAATTTGCATGGAAAGAAAGGACATTTTGCCAATTCGCCCACGTGGATTAAAAGTGGTAATTCAGAACAAGCATATTCTGGTGAACACTTAACTAATGAAATTGTTAAACGCTTCTCAGTAGAAAAGGATATGTTTTATTTCATCTCAGAATATTGTATTTTGTCTCCATCACACTTTACATGAACTTTACAGATCGTAAAAGATAAGCATAATTTCATAACGTCAGTATTCATAACCAATTTTTCAAAAGTCTTTTTTTTCTTTTAGGATGTGACACTGCATTAGGAGCAAGTGCACATGTTAAAAAGTATATTATATTTTAGCGTAAGTTCACTGCATATTTCACGACGTTTTGGAAATGTGCTTGAGAAGTTTCTCTAAGTACAAAAGCTGTTTTATTATCATATGGCTTATTACATTTAAAGGAGAGATTATTTTTCTTACTTTATAGAATTTTTCACATTCTTTAAACGTCATCTAGCCCCTATCACTAACCGTGAATTATATAAAATATTATACCTTGCTGCATTTAACACTTCTAACCAGGATAGTCATCGAATAACCTGTGAGTGGCACTAAAATACGTTTGTACAATCCTTGAAAAATATATATGTAACAAACGACTTAGCAAGGTCATTTTTTATCACTTTCCAAATATAGGTCTAAATGTATACGCAAGCTTCTTTGCTCAAAGCAAAAGATAGAATTTAGTTTTTCAGCAACTGCCAGGGGGATAAAATGGAAAAAAAATCAATTACAATTCAAAATTGACTTGCTTATATTTTCTTCCCCTCAATTTCCAAAGAATTATGGGTTACAGGGTTAAGTTTTAGCCAGGAGCTCTAGCTATGGGTTGGGATGGTGTGGAAAGCCATTCATGGCAAAGCTTTGATGTGGCGCTAACCCCTAAGACTTGAACACAGCAGGGAGGGAAACAATGCAATGGTGTTTTTTGTGTGCTTTCCCATTTGGAATGAAATTTATTTATCTATTTACTATCACGTGAACAGACTTTGGATCAATGCTCATCTACCCGTGATCTCAGTTGGATTTTGCTAACGATAGGAACAAAAAAATACGAAGAAGAAGAAAGCCACAAACAAATGGCCCAATTTACGTGGCATTTATTTAACCATCATTCCAGCAAAAAATGGCGAAATGCCGGCCACTTTGTTGACGACCAAACTGCAATTTATGTCTCGTCTACGCCGTGTTCAACAACCACCACCACCACC
Organism: Lethenteron reissneri; assembly: GCF_015708825.2. Taxonomy (NCBI): domain Eukaryota; kingdom Metazoa; phylum Chordata; class Hyperoartia; order Petromyzontiformes; family Petromyzontidae; genus Lethenteron; species Lethenteron reissneri. The sequence continues at coordinate 3,174,423 of NC_083833.1, read as the reverse complement.
ACCAGCACCCCGCAGGTCAGAAGCACTTCTCGTTCTGCTTGTTCCCCCACACTGCCCGACTCCGGAATTCCCTCCCGTGGTCCCTATTCCCATTCTCTCGTAACCTTTCTCAATTCAAGACGCGTGTTTACTGTTATACGCGGCGACTCTGATAGTGCCGTTTTGTTGGTGCCCTTTGACATTTTTGGGCCTTCGGGCCCTTTGCTCAGTAATTGTGTAAAAAAAAAATGCATTTCAGCAAAGGGGGGAATCCCAACCACACAGCCGAACAACCCAATCTCTTTCGACAAATGATTTGGCGATTGTGTACAGTTTTTCAATCTATTGCTACTCATTACGTACGCATGGACTAAATAGCTCAACCTGGATGGGGCTAGGCCAGGGTTCTGGCAGGACCTCATCAGGCGTAGTTCGCACGAGTGGTGCTGAGAGGTGGTCCAATTTCAATGCGCCGTGGTGGCTAGGAGATGTTAACTTCCTTGCCTGGTATGCAGGAGGTCGTGGGTTCGATCCCGACCCTGACGCCTTGATTCTTCTCCGGGACCAATACAAATATTATTGTTGTACGAACATTTTTCATAAATCTGGGGTCACTTGAGCTACTTGGTGTCCTCTGTTCAGTTTGTTTCAGCCGAGTGATACCAACTAATCACCACGCACTACGAGAGGATAAAATAATCCCGTAGACTGACAAATCGCCAAAGCCTTGTAGAAATTACCGCAACAGTGATTTAAGATAGGGCACAGCAGTATAACATAACTGATGTGGTTCACAAACTCCAAACTTTGCAGGTTTTTTCACTTCTTGAGTGTTTAATAAATGTGTAAAAAAGTTTTTAAAATCCCATTGTGTTCAGTTTGTGTTTGCAAAGATCTACGTTTATTTTCTTTTTAACTGTTCATTAAAATAAAACGTCAATTTGGCTCAACTTTGCTTCTGAAATATCAGGTTCTTGAAACCTACCCACAGTGCCAATGCGTCATCAGAGAAGCATGCTCAATTGAATTACTGATAGGATTTTCTGTGCAATTCAAACTTAATCTGTTATCCGATGAGTCTGTGCATACATCTGGCCTGGCTCAATTTGCTAATCAAAGGCGATTTTAATGGAACATATTTCTACAACCCATACGGAGAGATTGTCTGAGCAAATGGCAAAAGCAACGGATCGAGGTGGAGGTTTTTGGAGGTGGGGGGAGGAGCGTGGGTATAGCCACTTGGGGTCATTTTTATATTTTTTGAATGTTCAAAAATAGCCATAAGGCCCGATCAAGCCAAACTTCAACCTTCATTTGCATAGCAAAGAAAAGTAATTTGTGCATGCCAATTATCGTTTTTCATGCAGTTAGCAGATCTATCTTGCTGAGTAAATACCGCTGTAGACATTGTGAGAGGATAAATTATATAACACGTGCACACACAAGCACACATATATGTGTGTACGTGCACAGACACACACACATGGCACAACGATCCCTCCGGACTTGTAGGGCAATTGCTGTTAGCGAGCACCTATTAAATCCAGCATGGTACGCGAGGGGGTGGTTGGCCAGCACCATGCCCGGCCGCCTTTGTCTCCCCAGCCCTGATGTTTACACACCGCACCAGGTTCCCATTGAAGTCTGAGTCGACCTAGGGAAGGTCCAGAACCAGTTCAGATATTCGCTGTCACTGATGTTGGCTGTGATTGGGAATCGAATTCGGGGTGCCAGGCTCATATCGCAGTGCAATAACCACTGCGCCACCACTCCCCATAGCACACACACATATATATTTTATATATACCCACATGCAAATAGGCATACAATGCATACTTTATACCGTGTACGTGTAGTGACATCGCGGGATGTCACTGGGTAATGCCGGCCCGAGAGGGTCACGGCGTGCGATGTAGAGGGGCTCGGTGAGCGCTGAGTGACAGCGCTGGATGGCACCACGCTTGGCGTGCAGTGCCAGCCCCTACAGGACAGGGTGTGGAAGTGTCGGCCATAGGAACAAGGTTACTAAAGGTCTTGGCACTCCGGTTGACCCGAGTGGACACGTGACTGGTTAAGTCTACAAAGGGCCCTAGGTGGGGGCTAGGGGTGGTCACGTGGTCCGGGTCGAGATCCTGCTCGAGGGTTCTGGAAGGTGGTCGTAGCCTGGGGCGGAGCCGGCCACGTCGCAGGGGATAGAAGCCGGGTCCCCCAGAGGGACCGGCTGCTGTTGTTCATCCTGAAGAAACCTCCGTCTACGTTGTACGTCCTACAGAGTCTCCAACACGTGGACCAGGACCCAAGCTGGGGTCCGGTCCGTTGTAGCTAGTAAAGGTGTGATTAGTATAGTTAGCCTGGTGGTCATCACCATTGGTTGTTATTCTGTTTAGGGGTAGTTACCCCGTTTGTTGGTGTTAATAAATACTCCAAAGGGTACGTCTGCGACTCAGTTAAACCAACTCCATACGTATTGGGACTGGGTGGCAGTGCAGTGGGTGAGCACTTTAAATCCGGCGGCCACAGCTAACATCAGAGTCGTGACTGATTTCTGAACAGGTCCTGGCCAGATTCACTGCCGGGCGTGATGAAGTATGCTCAACCATCTAAACCACGATCGACACAGAGTAGGGGAGAGATTTTTAGCCAGCAGTTGACTGTCAAAGAGTAGGCAAATGTGTATTTCGCTTTATACTGTATTGAATTTGGGGGGATATAACCAAATAAATGACCAGTTTTTAAATTGCCGTGATGACCAGAACCGTGATGACCAACACCGTGATGATCAACATCGTGATGGCCAAGACCATTGCAGCCTGCATCGTCGTCAGCAGCACAGGTCCTGTGAGGCCTCACCATTGAGTAGAACATCAACCGTGGTCATCTTTGGGACAAACTCGTCTCTGACAAAGTAACGTGGAATTCCCATGTGCGTGTAATTCAATAAGTGTGGGTGGGTTTAAACACGTGTGCATGTTTGTTTGCGTGTTTTGCCACAAGTACGTGTGGTCAATGCAGACTTGATGCCTTGCAAAGAGGTATCTGTTTGGTGTGTGAACATCTTAACACCTGGTTTATTGACAGAAAGGGCAAATACTCTTCTCAATTATTATTTGTTTTGTTAAATGTGTTCTCACAACCACCCGCTCTGGTGGTGCCTACGAGAACGAGCGGCTCACCAACGGAAAGTTTCGAGTTCAAATCCTGGTTGGTTGGGGGGTGGGTGGGTGACTCAGGCCATCATCCCTCCAGGGCAGTGCTCTTCACTCATATTCAGGTCGTGGGGGCCAGAACCGGCCCTAGACCTTTGGGGGCCCTAAGCAAAATTTGGTTGGAGGTCCCTTTGTTGTATGATTTTTTTCACCCACTCGCTAACAGTGACTCTAGGGGGCCCTCTGCTGGCCACGGGGCCCTTTGCAATTGGGCCGGCTCTGGTTGGGGCACTTTCAACAATAAGACGTCATCCGTGTGAGGGCCGCCACACATTTGAAACCATTGGGGTTTGACAGCAGCACGATGACGATGGGATGTTGTTGCCACTATTTCTTGTTTGTATTGTCGGGGGCTGCCCTATAGTGCGGGGTCGTGTTCACCATCGTTCCTCCCAGGGCATTGCATTAGCTAGCACTTTGCGGGACATCGAGTGTGGTTGTCTAATGGGAAGACCGGGCCGTACAGCAGGAGACAAACACCGCCTCGGCTCTCATTTGACTTTGTCGTTTTGACTTTGACTGCTGCCGCGGTTTTAGCGCAGTTGACTTGCGACCCGGTAGGTCGCTTGGCTGGCGCCATCTCTCAGCAGGGCAGTCGGAGCAATGACCGACTTTCTCAAATCCACCGCTGCCCACTCGGAAGTAGAACTGGCTGCACTCCAAGTCAATCAATCAGCAGGTTGGGTGCGCTGGGATAGAGTGTCGCTGCTGCCACCTCTTCAAAACTAATGTCTGGCCGGCGTGGACGAATATTAGAATCAGAATCTGTATTCATCCTGGAGAAATCCGATGAGCTTTGGGGATCTTCTTGGTTCTTTCGGTAAAGTCACGTAGAAGGGAAATAATAATGAAATAATAAAAAATAAAACGTAATAAAATATTTTTTACGTTGTTTCGGCCACAACGCAAGCAGCCGTCCTCAGGTGAAGAACAGGGCTGTCGGAAAGACAGCGTTGTGGCCGAAGATGTCGGAAAGACAGCCCTGTTCTTCACCTGAGGACGGCTGCTTGCGTTGTGGCCGAAACGTCGTGAGAATTATTTAATTGTGTTTTATTTTTATTATTTATTTCCCTTCTACGTGACTTTACCGAAAGAACCAAGAAGATGAATCCCTGCAGTCACGAAAGCTTTAAATCGAAATTTTATTGTTTTATTTTTATTATTTTATTACTTCCCTTCTACGTGACTTTACCGAAAGAACCAAGAAGATGAATCCCTGCAGTCACGAAAGCTTTAAATCGAGCTTTGAAGATGCCCAGCAGGACAAACTATCCCACGTGTGGACTCTTCAGAGCTGCGTCTAGAGGAGGCCCTTCAGGCGGCAGTGGAGCGAGCGAGACATTTCAGGGCTGCACCTCTTCCGAGACATCCGGCTAACGTGGAAAAGTAGGCAGAAAACCCTCTAGAGGTGCTCTCTAGAGCTCCCCCGATATGTAATACCCAGGGCTGCACCATTACCTTTGCACTCAACGTTTGAGCAAAGCATTATCGTGAGCAAGTGCGTAGAATTGTGCGGTAATCTAAGAAAACAAGAGCATAAACAACATGCGCACATCAAACACAACTTTCGAAAACAAACATGTTCTCACACTGAAATAAATAGGTGCTAGACGCATTTCTTATACAACACGTTGTACCCAACGCAGTGGTTGTTTTGTGTGTTTTCCACATCGAATGCATGTTCTGCTTTACACAGCAACCACGGAGATTATCTTACTGGGTTACATCAAGAGCTGTGACAATGTCACATTAAGTTTATTTCCATATTTTACATTCGTGCTGAGCCACCACAAATATGCATGTGCTCAGTGAATCACAAAACGGGCAAAGAAAAGCCATTCTTTACGAAAAAAGAATATTCCAGAAAAGCACTTATCATGGCTAATGTACTGTGCAGAGGGGACTTAACAGGAGCTGTGACATTTGTAACTTACAACAGGCACGAATCGTGGAAGCCACAGTTTACGGATCAGTTACATCATTCCCCTACGTCTCGCTCTGATCAGCCAAACCCTTGTGACTCACAAAATGGAATACAGTGTGTAGAAATGCGTACCGCATTATGTATATATATGAGACACGTAGTGGAAATAATGTTATGTTGTTCAATGGAGATGCAGCTAATTTGGAGACACCACGAAATAAACGTTTCATTGCTGGAATAAAATAACATTTAAGTGCATCCATCACCGTGATGACGATGATTGCGCATCCATCGAATGCGTCTTGTGAACCAATGTTGTCCAACATCATTTGTATAAAATAGAGAAAACCTTGGCCAGTTTCAACCTCTCTGAGTCTCATCAGCAAAGTGTTGCCTCTTAACTAAATTCCACTTTGTGTTATAGAAGAAAAAAATTCAACAACATGGAGCCCAAAGTCATATTCGGCCATATTTCTGATGTATGTCACATGTCATCGTCATTATCATCAGCAGCCATGATCAATCCACTGCTGGATGAAGGCCTCCCCAAGCCATCATCGTCGCACATGATCCTGCATCGCAGTAATCCATCCAGCAGCTGCACACCAGCTGATTTTATCGCTCCATCTCCCCAGTGAACGTATTTTGAGAACGTAATCAATTCCATTATTCTTGAGCATCAACGCTCATCCTTCCTACTTTCCGCCACATTGTTTGCAACATATAATTGTGACAATGCGCACTAAAGACTCGTCGCGGAACACAATGTGTGTTGCTTCAAATGATGGATCAGCAAGCGCGTCATAAATAGCATTTAGTTGTGTCGCCATGAAAATTCAATTGCTTGTAATAATATCTTGCAGGAAATATCTATTCATATTTTTCCATATAAAGTGCTTTAAAAAGGAGGTGCAAAGGTCCCATAGAGGTTAAGGACACGTGACCCTCGCGATGCGCCTTCTATCACCACAGCACAGGGTGGTGTACGCAGGAATGGGAGGGCATGAATAATATTTTCTTTAAGCCACAGATGCTACAGTCTGATCCCTGCTGTTCATGTTTACCAATATCACGGGAGCTTCATTGGTCTAAAGCTCTCCGCTTACGTTTGATTGTTGAGCAGGTCAAAAGCCGAGATTTTTGGGTTCAAATCGCAGGCTTGCACCCAAAATACTGTCAAGATCTATCACAAATTTCCGTGCAAAACAAAATCCCAGAAACACCACCGCCTTAGTAAATTGGAATTTGTATTTTTACTTCCTTTGGACTCGCACAACCAGATGGCAAAGGTGCAGTCCTGCACTTGCGCACTCACTCCACTACTGGCAGACAGGTCTCCCTTCCACTCGAACAGTAGCTCTTAACATGGGGTGCACTCCGTGGGGCTGCAACATGCCCTTTCTGGAGGTGCGAGACATGCCAGATATTTTTTCGACGGTAAATCATCGAAACACAAATTAAACACCGTCACGTAGGTACAGCTAATTTATTTCATCGACCCCTATGTATTAATTAACATTATACATTATTTTTACGATTGAGAACCAAAGGGGTGCAAGGCTGCAGCAAAGGTTAAGAACCACTGCACGAGAGGGAAATGTAGGCAGGAGGGAAGTCCAGACTCTTTACCCCAGGAGTCTCCAAACCCTGGGACGCGAACCGGTACCGGTCCGTGGCCTGTTAGGAACCGGGCCGCACAGCAGGAGGTGAGAGCGGTGAGTCCGTGTGTGTACACACTCTACACACCGCATAGTGGTGAGCGGTGAGTCCGTATGTGTACACACTCTACACACCGCGTAGTGGTGAGCGGTGAGTCCGTGTGTGTACACACTCTACACACCGCATAGTGGTGAGCGGTGAGTCCGTGTGTGTACACACTCTACACACCGCGTAGTGGTGAGCGGTGAGTCCGTGTGTGTACACACTCTACACACCGCGTAGTGGTGAGCAGTGAGTCCGTGTGTGTACACATTCTACACACCGCGTAGTGGTGAGCGGTGAGTCCGTGTGTGTACACACTCTACACACCGCGTAGTGGTGAGCGGTGAGTCCGTGTGTGTACACACTCTACACACCGCATAGTGGTGAGCGGTGAGTCCGTGTGTGTACACACTCTACACACCGCGTAGTGGTGAGCGGTGAGTCCGTGTGTGTACACACTCTACACACCGCGTAGTGGTGAGCGGTGAGTCCGTGTGTGTACACACTCTACACACCGCATAGTGGTGAGTGGTGAGTCCGTGTGTGTACACACTCTACACACCGCATAGTGGTGAGCAGTGAGTCCGCGCGTGGCCCGCCCCCATTATGTTATTATCTACCACTTCCATCCGCGTCTCTTTCCCGCACTGCGCACTCGTCTCAGTGTCACAGTGTTGGTGAGCCCACAAGCTCTAACCCCTAGTAGCCAACATGAGTAAAAAAACAGACGTCGCTGGAGAGCTTCTTTGAAAAGGGGGGAAAACCAAATGATGACCCCCCCCCCCCCCGGTCCGTGAAAAAATTGTCTTCCACGAAACCGGTCCCTGGTGCCCAAAAAGGGTTGGGGACCGCTGCTTCACCCCACCAAACGCCACTTGGCGACCGACACATTGTGGTGTCGTCTACCGTTTGGTGGACAAAGGCGGCGGGATTGAAGAAATCTGCCCTGGCCGTTGTCTCCACTATCGTGAGTAGAGAGATCGAACCGGGAGAGACCCCCTGCCGGCATTAGTCGCGTTGCAAACTAACGGCTACGTAATTTTTATTTTGTTTTTATTTTACTTTTATTAATTTTATTTTTTTACCTACGTTACTTTACCGAAAAAAACCTAAGAATAACGGCTACGTAATTGCATCGGCAACGGAAACCGCTCTCCACACAACACAAACGATCACCCGCTGGTGTTTGGCGAGGTTGGACTATTGATTGAAGTGACGATAGAAGCATTTCAGTGGTCGTTTTCCCCCAGGTTTCGTTGGGAAAACACAAAGGCACGATACTCCTTGAAGACATTGTTGGAGGCTAATTGTGTAGATGAAAAAAAGTATATATGCATTTTAGGTATTCCGTTCATACTCTGTAAATATATATGAAAAAGGTAATACATGTTTAGCGCCAGCAGTTAAATGCAAGCGCATTATTATATTGTCAAAAGCGCTAAACATGTTTAATGTGATTTGTGGTTTGATTAATGTCGACTGCTCTCCCCTCTCCAATACATGAATATTCACAGATCACTGAAACAGGCAAATCAGGAGTGCAATTCGCAAATTAAAAGTGAAAGCTAAGAAGCACATGCAGGCACGCACACTCACCTGAGATGCCGTGATTGATTCCAGGATCATCAGTCTTCTCTGCATCATCACACACACATAAATAATAATTATAATTAACATGTATTTGTAAGGCGCCTTCCATTAATGTCTCAAGCCGCCATTATGAATAAATATCCCAATTATCCCCTATTATCGAGCCAGGTGACTCAGGAGTGGACCGAGTGTTTTATTTATTGATTTGCTTTTTATTTCCTTGTTGAGCCAAGAGACCCCGACTACGTCTCATGACTACATTTCAGGAGGGTCGGGCTAAGGTTTCACAGTAGGGGTGATGATGATGATGATGATTTCTACGTACATTCCAATAGACTAATTTGTGGGTATCTCTGTTGTTGTTGTTGAAAATTCGGGACAACCGTAACACCGGCACATAATGGGGCCTACTGCAAGTGACGTCACGGGATAATCAGTGTCCGCCGCGAACCAAACGTCGCGTATTTTTACCGGCTCAGGCATCACTCGCCACTGATGATGTTAGCCTGTGGCTGGGAATCGAACTCGGACTGCTGGATTTACTAATAATAATACAATTCATTGCTCGTGCAATGTTGCGAATCAAAGACGCAATTCTGAGGCGCAGAGCCGAGCTCATTGTCAAATTGTGTCGTGCGGTCCGGTGAGACTCAGTTAAATGTCGAGCTGAAGAGATGCGCCTTTAGATGGTTTTTGAACGGAGAAAATGATTGATTGTTATGGCTGTGAATAGTGATGGTGTTCCAGATGACGGAGGCTGTGACAGAGAAACGACGAGAAGAAATTACAGTCCTTGTCCTGGGAGTGTCAAGGAGGTTCTGGGTCGCACTAAAAAGGCGTCGACGATTCATGGAAATGTGTAAGGGTGTCAGAAGAGAATTTAGGTATGGTGGGGAGCCAGATTTTAGGGTGCGGTAGCAGAGGTAAGCGATCTTGAAGGTAAATCTGGTTGAATTTGGCAGCCAATAAAGAGCACGCAGGATGGACAGAGAGTCAGGGCGAGAGTTGGAGGGGCCATAGACAACTCGAGCAATGTGGTTTTGGAGGCCTGGCAGCTTATTTTGGTTGCTTAGAGTCGACCGGACGAGGAATGAGTTAAAATAGTCGAGCCTCGACCCAACAATGCTGCAGGCAAAAGTATTTACGATGGTGGCGGTGATGAGCGGACGTAGATGGTGGAGGGCCTTGAGATGGTGAGATTGTAGTTGCAGGACTTGAGAACGAGGTTGGTTTGAGTGTCGAAAGAGAGATGGGCTCCAGAGTGGGATCCAGAGTCATGCTGAGAAATGTCAGACAGTCGGAGAACTAAACGAAAGAATTAGCGATTGAGATTCCCAAGGGGAGTGAGAGTGAAACCAGCCTTTGCCTAGTGCCAATTAAGATAGCCTCGGATTTGGTAGGGGTTAGGAGGAGGTCGTGATATTGAAACCAGTGCTGTAATGCAGTCAAGCAAGCGGAAAGACGGTCAATGCCCGAGATGTTGGGAGATTTAATGGAGGCGATGAGAATAATGTCGTCGGTGTAGCAGTGCTCGCAGATGCTGAAGCTGTTGATCAGTCGACCAATGGGAGATGAATAGGCGGAAACAGCGGGGGGCCCAGGACTGAGCCCTGAGGTGCTCCGCATCTCAACGGAATTTTGTTAGATGAAAGGGCGCACACTTTGATGTTTAATCGCCTGCCAGAGAGAAATGAGGAAATCCAGATAAGTGCAGTCCCACCGAACCCGAAGTCGGACTCGAGGAGATTGTTTTGGAATCTGTGGTTCACGGTGTCGAAGGCTGTGGAAATGTCAAGGCTGACGAGTAAAGCAATGGAACGGGAATCGATAATGGCAAGGATGTCGTCCAGGATCCTTGTCAGAGCGGTCTCTATTGAATAATACTTGCGATAAGCCGATTGAAATTTGCAGAAATTCCGTGAGGATGTGATCGGAGACTTAAGTTGGACGAGGGCGAGACGCTCGAGAAGGTTGGAGGGAGTAGTGGAGCTGGTGATCGGACAATATACTCTTAGTTCTTTCGGTAAAGTCACGTAGGTAAAAAATGAAATTAAAATTAATTTTAAAAAAATCACGACGTTTCGGAGGCAACACAAGCTTCCGTCTTCAGGTGAAACTTGTGTTGCCTCCGAAACGTCGTGATTTTATTGTTTTTTTTATTAATTTTAATTTCATTTTTTACCTACGTGACTTTACCGAAAGAACTAAGAGTATGAATCCTTGCAGTCACGAAAGCTTCAAATCTAGGATCGGACAATAGTTATACGGGTCAGCAGGGTCCACGCCAGGTTGTTTGAACGGCGGGGAAACCTGACCGATTTTTATTGCAGGAGGAAAGCAACTGGTGGAAAATTAGGCATTAGCAATGTTGGTAATAATGGTTGCAAGATTCACAGCACAGTGGTCGAACAGATGGCCAGGGAGAATATCCAGTGGCGATGTCTTGATGTGAAGTGAATGGATTAAGGCCAATACATCATTTGAAGAAAATGTTGTGGATGAGGACAAGAAGAGAGTTGGGTGGGTGGACGGCAGGGTGATGACGAATGAATGGTGATTGGTGAGGGATGACTTGATGGAGTCCACAAGAGTGTTGGGCTTGTTAGTAAAATAAATCCCGAACAAAGTTTGCAAGGTTTAGTCACGCCAACTGGTCATTGTTGGAAAAAGATTATCCTGGCTGTAACAGAGCCTTAAAGACTTTTCATAGCGCCCAATCAAAGCATTTTCAAAATGGTAATGCAACGTTTTTAGTGTCGCGCTACCAAAAGGTGTTACGTGCATTCTAACACACGCACAGTAAGAACCAGGGCGGCTTCTGGATTCGAACCACGAAGTTGTACAATGAGCGGTGAACGCGCTGGTGCCGGCTCCGCGTCACCGCGCCGCTTTCAGTCGGAAGGTATCTGGAGGATGCCTCGGCCCATCTTCCTCCCCTCTCAGAGTCAATACAATGACCACCGCTTTGGTGGGAACATCAAGAGTGGTTGTCCTATTCATAGACTCACACGCACAATTGGAAGGTGCAAATTTCTACCACTGGCTCAGGGTGAAAACAGGAAAATGAGGGCATAACACCTCAATGCTCATTTGAGGAAGAAACCAATTTTTTTTTTACTTTGATGCCAAGTGCTCATAGTGGGCCCTCAATAGGGTGAGTATGACAAATGATGGGATGGTGTGTGCAGCGCCATGTCTAGCTGCCTTTGTATCATAACCACACTGCACCTGAGACTCACTTTAGGCAGAGTTGACCTAGTGGAGGTCTACTATCCTAGATTAAAACCAAGAATCTCAAGGGTGCTGGCTTCAGTGTTTGTGTGTGGCCATTAAATGCCTACTGAGATGCACATTTCTATGCGCCCGCCATCTGGTTAAATAAAGCATATTCGATAAAAGTCACTCAACATATTGCCAATCACTGTCTGTCTACGCATATAAGCCTTTCTGCGGTTGTCCATTTGATTTCATTTTAGGGGCAGCCGGGCTTGGGATTTCACATGGCCACAAGCGAACAGCGGCCCCCCCAACCCGCCCCGCCACCCCCCCTTCCAATGTGTGAACTTTGTCAGATTGACCGTCGCGAAAAATGTGTATTATAAAACTTTAAACAGCGCCATGCGTTGATGTAAGTCAATGTTTATTAGTGGTAATGAATCGTCGGGTACGCCGCCAGCCGAATCAAGGCCATCATTTTCACAGCAGACAGCCCTGGAGTGATTATACTTAAAATACTATCACTGCGTGCTTTAAAAGGGGTACAAAAAAAGTTGTAAGCTATCACGGGAAATTCATTTTCAACCAGCTGAGCTGGCATTTTACACATATATTGAATTGGGTTGTAAAACCCTTAGATAGAGCGACACTAAAAACTTTGCATTACCGTGTTGGAATTACTTTGAGCGGAGCGGTGGCGCAATGATTAGGATACCGGGCTCTAAATCCAGCAGCCTTAGTTCAATTTGCCAGCCGTGGCTAACATTATCAGCGACGACTGATGCCTAAACCGGTCCCGGGCCTCTCAACTCAACCGTGAGTAGAAGGTGTGGTAAAAAAATTATGCGAGAGACAAAGCAATTTTTTTTTTACCTTCTTGTCAGTGAACCTTCAACAAGACGTGGACTCAAAGTACACGTAAGCATAACAACGGTGCCAATAATAGATTTTTGGAAAGATTTTGAAGGCTCTCAATTTTTGGGAAGGTCCTGCATTGGGGCATGTTTAGCCAATTCCATTCGAGAATCTTTCGACATATGAGGGATAAAGAAGAAGTCCCCCTGTGCCAACGCAGCGTTGATGTAGGAACAACTGGGAGGTTTGATAGGTACGGTGCGAAAAAAGTTAATCGTACATACATAAATATTTCAGAAAGCCTACACACACACACGAGGGGTCACACTCAGCAATTCCCATCTCCTGGCCACACCTCGCAGCCTCACTCCTACAACAATTGGCAAGCCCTGGTGGTCACATGTTCTCTACGTGTGTATGTTGAACTTCATTCGCACCGTACGTAGCCAACCGTGCTAGTCGTAGATGCGAGGGAAGGACAAGAAACTAAACACAAAAAAGCAGTTCTAAATAAATGAGCTTTCATTGTAGATTCATTACGAAAGTATTAGCCAGGCTCTTAACTGCTTAACTTCTGAGTTCCTGCGAGATTTGGCACATTCAGGGTGATTTAGTCACGTTAAGCCAGCGCAGGCACCGCGGTGGAATATTCCGCCGCTTACTTGGCGACCATCAAGTATCGACACTATTATTGCGCATCTAAAGATAATACGATTATTTGCTAAAGCTGCATTGGCTCTGGTGCACGTGAGACAACAGAAGTCATCGAACCCAAACGCAGAGAAAGGTCCCCCGAGTGAAGCACACCGAGGCTTGCACGAATGCGTCTCGCGAGAAGAAATCCAAGCGCGTCGTGGGAATTCAACTCCTGACACAGGCCTCGAACAGACGCAGTCTCAGAAGAGCCGCCACTTCACGGGGAGAAACGGGTGATACAGATCAGAAATGAAGGCTTCCTTGGTGCAATCTCATCAGGAGCGAGGGAGGGAGAGAGAGAGAGAGACAGAAATTGTCACTAAAGCTGACAGTGTTTTGTGAGGCACGACGATCACCATTTTTTTCCCTTCCAATCAACATGTTTAGAATTTATGGAAGCGATTTTTCAACGTGGTGGTGGTGGTGGTAGTTGTACAATTCTCTCGCAGCGCAAGTGGCAATGTTATGCATTTTATGCAGAAGGGGCTTTGGCCTGGAAGGTTAACTTGTGAATGGTGTCGTGTGGGGTTTTGAGGCTGTGCCGTACAGCTGCACGATGTGTCTTTGGGTTGGACTTTGTGTTGTTCTGCGCGATGCCTGACGATCAGCTGCACGCACTGGGAGCTTCCGGAAGAATCTTCCCGGAGAAGCACCCAGCATATCGAGAAAATCTTCAGGAACTGAGGAAGCTCCCAGCACATGGATTGAAAGACGTATGACATCATGCGAAAACACATAGAAAGCTTATTAATATATCTTAATTTTGGAGCTTTCATGACTGCAGGAATTATTCTTTGGTTCTTTCGGTAAAGTCACTCTCTGTGTTGTATTACATAACCATTCGATATTTTGCTAGGTTATTTAATTTAGTGTGTTCTTTCTCCCTCTCTCTTACTTTACTACGCGTCTCTTCGTACTCATTGACATGTACATTTTTCTCTAACCCCTCTGTACCTGTGTTACTCTCTCTATGTATCTTGGTGATATCTGTCCGCTTATATGTCTGTCTATAGTTTTCTGGTTAGATTTTTTGTTGCTATTTCTTTTATACCTGATGATGATTGCTTGTGTTGCAATCGAAACGTCGTATGCTATTATTTAATTTATTTGTTTATCTTTATACGTGACTTTACCGAAAGAACCAAAGAATACTTATTACTATATTCACGCGTTGGACAGCGTTGTTTGTCATGGCATTGGTAAATTATTCTTAGCCTACTAATACTAATCATCTGTCTCTTCTGTCAGCTCATTAGCGAGATGGAGACATGTTTATAATGATAATACATACATTATTTAACTGGAATAAACCCTTGAGGGGAGCATCTCGTGCACAAGTAGGTCCTGACAATACAGTTAGTTCCACATAAAATGAACAAAGTCAACGAACAACAAATTGATATTGAACACGAGGATAATAAATTACCAGAGAGATTCAAATCGTGATACCTTGAAATTAAATATTAACACGACAAGAATGCATACACTGGTATACGTTATTTTAAAAAAAAATCCAATTTGTTTTGCAATTAAGTTCATGCACTAATATTAATGCATTTATTGCCATTAACCTCAATTCAAGAATGATTGCCTCTGTATCCAACCACATTTCAATTTATACCGCACAGACAGACATGCCCAAATTAAGTGCCAATGCCAACAATGCAGTGTACAAGCTGAGTGGCATTGTCACAGAATTCAGACTCGGCCAATTACATTCTCAAGGGTTGATAAAATTACTGGTTCCCACCAAAGGAATAAAGAAAGCTCCCAACTGGCTCAGGGCAGCCAACGGAGATGAAGGCTGCTCCACCTTCGACTTGACCAGGGCGACACTTTGATCTTGTTCGCCAATTTAAAATATGTTCTCTCCACGGGTCGAGACCATCAAAAACACGCGGAACACTAGAACCCCGTGAAGCATAAGTGTTAGCCAGGGCTTGAACCCAAGTACTCAAGGGTGCTTGCTGAACGAGTGTGTGTTATCTCCCAGAAACACGCAGCAGCCACTTAACGCGAAACTTACAAGAGCCACCAATGCAATCTCTCTCCGAAAGGAGAGTCAGGAAAATTAAATGCTCTCAGCATTGCCACAACTGTTTAACACGAGACCAAATTCATTACCGAGAGCAGCAAAAGTCTTCGATGCTTCAGTGTCCATCATTTGAATGGCGAAACGACAAACGAGGGCATTGATGGATTCTCCCCCCGATATTAAAAAAACATGACGTTTGCGAACGATGAAATTGATCAAGCATTTAATCACGTCCGGTCTCGGTTGGCTACGATTTCACGACACCGAATTTGGAAAGAAAGAAAAAAAACATCGATAAAAATGACATCACTGCAAAAACGGTACGTGTAACACACACTAACCAGGCAGCACTTAAACTTTGCCATAGGAATGCTTGTGGAGACTATTTTTTGCCACCGCTTAGTACGGTTTTACAATTTTTTTTTATCTGACCGACAAAAAACACCCGTTTGATGCTCACATGCAGCTGTGATCCATCTCTCTCTCTCCCTCTCCAGCAATTATATTGCCACTCCATCTCATCCGCAATCATCCCTTCTTCGCGAGTTCCGCCGTTGCTTTCAACCGGCTCTCGGAAGCTGTCGTCATATTTCAGCAACAACAACTAAAAAAGTGATCGTGTTCCACAAAGCATTGTACTAGGGGACCCGAAAATAATAGCATCTGTCTCTACGCAGTAATTTACCACAAATGATCGTTCCTCGTTCTTTAGAACTGTTGCTTGTTGCTGGGGTGGTTGCATTGCTGCCAAAGCAGACAAGACGCGTTATAGGCTACTACTACCATCACGAACATTTCAGAGTATTTTTCATTGTTGGTTTGCGTTTACATTTCGTTTCATATGCCTACTATACGACATGCTATATTATCTACCAAGTGTAAACATTACTCGCAAATTAACGAGTTATGTAAACAGCCACGTAGCAACATTGCCTGCAAATGTGAAGTTATCGCAGGCGATAATCGTCTGCGTGACACGGCGCCCTTGCGTTCGTTGTTACAACAGCGCAAACACCAAATGTGCTCTTTGTTTGATCTGTCTGCAATGGGCTGAGTTGGACAGATCTGGACTTGTTTGGCCAATTCCTAAATGTTGGTTAAAGCGCGTGGAAGATAATCCTGCAGGAAAAACTCACGTTCGGGCATAACCTGCCTATCATCTCCCATCGAGCAATACATCAATGCAGCAATCAGTAGAGTAAAAGATCGCTTCCATAATCTTGAGAAATCGGCTCTACCTCTATACATATATCGGTGGCTCTTAGCCAATGGTGCAAAATATTCCACGCCTCGACGGTGTTTCCCAGTGTCTACAATAGGACGTACCCCTTACCTTTGACTTCCCGCAAATCGGTGGTAATCTTTGTGCAGAAATAATCGGCTGAGTTGAACCCCGGCCAGGATTTGAACTCACACGCTGACGACCCTGAGCAGTTTGCACCACATAATTAGCGGCGGGTTTTTGCGTAGAATGGTAGGAAAATTAATGTTAAATGGAAGACAATTATAGCGGAGGCTCCATATTAACCACACTTGCTCCACTAATTGGGTAGAAAAATTGTTGTTCTTATTAGGCAATGCCTACATTTGGCTTCTACCAAACTGGTGGCAAATACATGAGCATTAAATTGGCAATGTTAATTAAATAAGGAAAACATTAATTTACAAGTCACGCTAAATTCTATATCCAATTAAGTTGCCTTTACTAGCCAGCACTTTGGCACTGATTTGTTCCGAGTAATAATTTAATATTTATTCCTTTTGCTGGCTAAATGATTTGAAAACACAATTATTCATTAACATGACACAGAATGTATTAATTGGACACTAGACGTTATTTTTGTAATTTAGTTTAATAGGATAAGATCGAAACTCGAGCCACTCAACGCTAACCACAATGCCACCCGGTCATAAAACTACAGTCATGAGAATTATACAACTTGCAAGAACAAAACATCCGATCTGGCATTTTTAAAATATATATCTGTTTAACACGATGGCTTTCACGACCAATAATATTCATCATAAAGGGTTTTTTTTGGGTTAGATTGTGTAAATATAAACGTGTCGTTAACGACACCTTTATACTTACGTGATCTAAGCCAAGAAAAATAAATCTGTATCATTAATAATTATTTACGTTCACTTGCCACCCCTCCAACTGTTCGTTGGGCTCTTTAAATAGCGAAAAAGTATGTCAAAACATACCAGGCAGCTGCTTAAACCTTTCCAGGTCATCGCCCGAGTCGCGTACCCTCATGCAATAGCGCGGCAGCTCTGCGCGCAACGCCACTCAGCTTCCGCCCGCCTGTGCCCTCTCCGTGCCCTCCTGTGCCATCGACAGCAGAGGCTTCCATCTGGCAGCGGGCTCAGCTAAGAGCCCAGCGAGCCACAAGGGCGCGACGCTGTTCAGGCAACAGACATCACTGCCGCTCGTCAATGTCACACGCCGCTGCCGGTGAAAGAGCCTCCGCTAGAGGGAGCCCTAGACGGCCCCTCTGGACACACTTCTACGCTGAACAGACGCGTTTGGATGAGGCGGGAGTTGCTCACGCTTGGAGGCACAGGGTGGGGTTGATGGATCACGCAGGGATTTTTTCTTTTTTACAAGAGCCCGCTACAAAGCGTGACGAATTCACGCAGGGATTGTTGCGTGGTGTGCAAATCTAAATCCGCTGAAAATTGTCCACGGTAGGACGAGTGGATTCTTGACCCAACTGTGTGGATTTTTCTTCCGTGTTATCCCCTTGCATAGGGATGCTGCCGTGGCGGAGTGGTGGCTTGAGCTGTGGCTCTGGAGGCTGGGAGGTTCGTTGAGTGATGTGCGGTAGCCGGGTGGGTGATGGCATTCGACTCGACTCCTCAGTCAACAGAGTGGGCCGCGTGAAGGCCCCGATCGTCCACTCTGGTGGAATTCTAGATTTGAAGCTTTCGTGACTGCAATGATTCATATTCTTAGGTTTTTTCGGTAAAGTCACGTAGAAGGTCTGTCGCCTCGACAGACCTGTCTTCACCTGAGGACGGCTACTTGTGTTGTGGCCGAAACGTCGTGAGAATTATTTTATTATGTTTTATTTTTATTATTTTATTACTCCTCACGTGCAACTGACCCAATCACTAGATTTGAAGCTTTCGTGACTGCAATGATTCATATTCTTAGGTTTTTTTCTGTAAAGTCACGTAGGTAAAAACATTAAAAAGTAAAATAAAATAAAAAAATAAAAATCACGACGTTTCGGAGGCAACACAAACTTCCGTCTTCAGGTGGTATCGTCACAGCCACGACAGCTGTATCAAGTAAATGCTTGTGTTGCCTCCGAAACGTCGTGATTTTTTATTTTACTTTTTAATGTTTTTTACCTACGTGACTTTACCGAAAAAACCTCTGGTGGAATGGCTGGCGGGCTGGACCTGCAATCCAGAGGTTACCGGTTCGAGCCCCAAGTGTGGCAGCCGAAACAATAGTGCGAGCTTCTTGAATCCCACAGCTGCCCACGCACCCGAGGCGGTAGAGTGGCAGGGCGCACGGGTGTGGGATGAAGTGTGGGTATTCCCATGTCTTCCGAGACATCTGGCCAGCGTGAGAGAATAGGTAACAAAATACCCTCTTGAAGGATCTCTAGAGCTCCCTCTTGTTGAGGCCCTCACGCCAGCAGTGGAATGAGCAAGCACTTCCAAGGGCTTCACCCTGACCTCATTGTATTTTTAACCCCGTGTAGTTGTTGGCTTTCTTCGGGTACTCACAATGTTCATTAAGGAGATGGAGGAAAAATAAAGAGAAAGAGAAAAAAAACCTTCTCGATGTTCAACGCTCCTGAAAAGTTCTCAAGACTCTGAGGGTTATTTTAAATTATATTATATTTAGGTCGGCATACCACTGCTCAAACAAAACCTCGGCAGTTCCCATCTCTGTTGGCAGCTCGCGAGTCGAGTGGCAAAACAATACACGTTCACATTTTGCATGCCAATGTATACCTCGAACAACTGCACCGTTCACTTTCAAAATCAGCCCAAAGGGAGAGAGAGCGGTTTGAGTTGAATCACTACAAGGTTTGAATTCCAATAATAATGAGTTCGAGTCAAGCACTCCAACTACATTCCCACCCAGCCAGATATGTACTATTAAAATAATAATATTTACATGTTCAATTATTTTAACATTTCTTTTCAAGAGTTGCATAGAGATCATACAAATTATATACACTGTAAATTTCAATTTGAGACGCAGTCACTGACAAAAAAAATGCCACATTTTACAGTAATAGGGATTTTTGTTTAATTTAGAATCTTCCACGAGAGTGAACACAACTACAGCCATCAGTAGCAATGCAAAAAAGAAAAAGAAAAAACGGAAAATGAAATGTAGGTCATTGGAATTTTTTTGTTCCGACAAGTCAAAACCAAAGGAGACAAAGTGTTCTCGAAAGAGACACTTTGGCTGTCACTTTTACGAAGCCAGGTAATGTGTCAACCCCCTCGCACCTAATGTGCTGCATGTAAGATGCACTCACTTTCCAAAAGTCCGTAGGATTATACGTCATTACAGAGTTTACCAAGATTGCACACTCAACGAGGTGCAAATTGAGCAACAGTGGGGTGGGGGCTGGGATGGAATTTAACAGAAGAGTCGTGCATCTCAACGCTCAAAAGATTCTTCATCAACAACGTTGCGTCGGTGGAAACAAATTCCACGTTCCTAGGGCAGAGATCAGTTCAACCCACAGGGCAACTACCGTCAGCTTCCCCATAAACGAGTGGTTTTATTGAAATTTGCCCCGGAGGCAAGATGGGCAAAAATTTACCCGTCATTGTCATTTGAAATTGTACCTTTAGAATTGCGAAATTGCTACTCAGCCAGTGGCATCTGGTCAGATTGACAAAAAAAGGGTGTTCACATATATACGTGACCTCCTGTTCACAATTCACAAACCTAAATTTCGATTTAAAGCTTTCGTGACTGCAAGGATTCATCTTCTTGGTTCTTTCGGTAAAGTCACGTAGAAGGGAAAGAATAAAAGAATTAAATTAAACATAATAAAATACAATTCTCACGACGTTTCGGTCACAACGCAAGCAGCCGTCCTCAGGTGAAGAACAGGTCTGTTGAGGACGGCTGCTTGCATCTGTTGAGGACGGCTGCTTGCGTTGTGGCCGAAACGTCGTGAGAATTGTATTTTATTATGTTTAATTTTAATTATTTTATTATTTCCCTTCTACGTGACTTTACCGAAAGAACCAAGAAGATGAATTTACAAACCGTTAGCTTTAGGAATTCTAAACAAGCACGTGTCAAGGGTGTCGCGATACACACGAGGATGGTGTGGCCAAGTTTCACGCCTGGCCGCCTTTGTCTCCCCAGGTTGCAGATGTTTACAAACTTCGCTGGGTACTCATTTAAGGCCAAGTCGACCTAGGGAATACTCAGGAGCAGTTCAGATATTCATCTCCTGATGTTATCCGTGAGCGTAATTCGAAACTTGGGTCACCAGTATCTGTAGTGCAAGTGTGTGTGTGTGTGTGTCTGGGGAAACACATCCACATTGTACTCACACACCAAGGTAAAACTGTATTTTGAAAGTGGTGACTTTAAACATTATTTTAGAGGGTATATTACAGGGCAAAAAAAAAGATCAAGCACCATTATTGAATCTAAAGTTTCATCCTAGGGGCATTTATTTGCTAAAGGTGATAAATGTGCACCATTCTGAGATGCCAAAAGCACTTAGCATTACAAAGAGCCATAGCGGTAATATTACCCCATCAGAGGAATATATAACATTCAACAACGAGGCGTCTCGTGATACACGTCAATCAATACGACAACTAATATTCCTCTGCATTCAAATCATCGGAGCCAGCGCACAATATGACGCAAAATATGCTCTCAAATCCTCGGGATCAGCATTTTTACTCGGCCAATAAACTTCACGTGAAAGGGTTTATTTGCAAACAAGCACCAATTAAGCGCTCATAGATATGAAATATTAGAATAATTTTGACAATGCAGATTCCGATTTTTTTTTTATCTTAGCTTCGTCTCACGGAGAGCAATGACGTGTTGATATTTGCAATGGTTATGATTTTATTACCTCTGAAGGGTCAGTTCAAGGGAGTGCATGTGAAAGTATATGGGTTGGCATACTCTCACAGAAGATCGTACGATGTCATCATCATCATCAGCCATGATCGAGTCGCCATGCACAGTCCACGGACACGCGCACCATACCGAGATCTATAGTCGAATGAGTTGAACGTTAACACATTCCTGCGGAGGGAGCTGGTAGGAACGTTGGGTTGCTCGGTCAATGGCCAGGGTCAACGGCGGCGTGGTGTATTCCGCAAATATGGCCGACTGTGAGGGCGGGCACAAGCCGGCGTGAGTAGGTTAAACGTTGAGTTTTATAAGGGCACCACGGGGTGACCAGCCCCTCCCCACAAAGCCCCACCCCTCCCCTCCCCACCCAGCCCCTCCCCACTCTCCTCACCCAGCCCCTCCCCACCCTCCCCTCTCCACCCAGCCCCACCCCTCCCATTTTTGGATGCACGACGGACGGACACAATAATCCCCTGTGGGCTGGTGTAACCAGGAGGTTCCTACCAGTAACATACCACCTACACCTACTTTTAAGAGACACTGAGCTTTGGCTCCATGCCTCAGACACGGTCATTTGTGCTTGCAAAATGTTATTCGCATTATAAATTGCATTTTGTATTGGTATTATCAGTATTAAAGTTCCCTGTTGCAATGCCTGTAAGCCACAACTCCATCATCATCAGCGTTGAAATAAAAAATAACGGTTGCACAACTGATCGGGGCTTTGACTGCGATGCCCTAACGTGAATTTCCTAAAGGTCCCGTTGCTTTTCTTCACCCGGCTGTCGACCCACTCAAGGAACTGGCAAAAACAGGTCCAGCTCTGTCGGCGGCCAACTCAGCCCATCGTGGACAAATGAAATCGATTCATGAGCACATTTGGTTCTTGCAGCGAAAGGCAATCACAGGTGACAATTATACTCGTCTGCGTTAAATTCACAGTTGGGGGGCAACGTTGCGATGTGGCTTCACCAAACGAGTTAAATTGCGAGCAATTTTAAGATTTGGTCAACACGGACTACCTCTCTGTGGGAAGTCAGCAATAGTTGTTCTAGGGACGCACTGACACTCTTGCCGTACACCACTGGCTCAATGAAGATGAGCGCTGCCCCATGCTCACGAGGACAGACGTTGACTTCTGACCTTTGTTTAAACACGAGTCGATTACAAGCCGCTTATTCGTTACCGCGCCGAGTCTGCGCCATAATTGCTACAAGCACGGGCGATGTTCGGTGCCCTTGATGTAAACTGGCCACGGCAAAGACAAAGATCCCC
This sequence comes from Lethenteron reissneri, assembly GCF_015708825.2. Classification (NCBI taxonomy): domain Eukaryota; kingdom Metazoa; phylum Chordata; class Hyperoartia; order Petromyzontiformes; family Petromyzontidae; genus Lethenteron; species Lethenteron reissneri. Next base: position 3,151,852 of record NC_083833.1, on the reverse strand, counting down.
CGTGTAGCCTTAACAGACTGTAGGGGCAAGTGCTGTTAGCGAGCACCTATAAAGGCCGGCACGGCACACGAGGAGGTGGGTGGCCAACACCCGCGCCCGGCCGCCTTTGTCTCCCTAGCGGCCATGTTTAAACATAGCATCAGGTACTCATTTGAGGCTGAGTCGACCTAGGGGAGGCCCAGGACCGGTTCAGATAATCGTCACTGGGTGTTCGCCGTGAGCGGGAATCGAACCCGGTTCGCCAGGTTCGTAGCGCAGTGCACTAACCGTTACACAGCGCGCACAGACACACGAATCGCGACCGACACCAGGGCAAATTCTACAACACGCAAGCAGCCGCATCGTTTTAATGGCACGGAGCCTTTATCCATCACGTCAGCTCCAAGTTCGTGAAAATGAACGTGCCCTACTTTATAAGTCGATCTTCGAGGCAGCCATCAACATGCCAAGAACTTGGTATATTTATGCATTCATCATCTCTGTTTCATGACCTCCTGAGATCAGCATGTCAGTTTCTCCACCATGCACTTGCAAAAGCTTTTAGCAAGGGAACGTTTGCAACTAGTGTGGTGTGTTATTTCAGGTATACGTTTTAGTTACATTGAACCCCACCAGTCCCTACGCACCACCTTGGTTTAGAACACGAATCCGGTCCACCTGAATAAGCCCCTCCTTAGGGAGTGAAGGATACCCAGAGGGGGTAATCCCTGGACGCGCAAACACTTCCTCGTTTGTACATGTGCTCTCTGTTATGACTGTTCGTTTGTGTTCAATATAAACTATAAAAAACTGCCAAATTGTATCCGTACTCAAGCAAGTATTGAGATGTTTTCACCTCCATTGTTGGTACTGAGCGAATTGTGTAAATTCAATATTCATTCGAAACGAAACTAAATTTATCTTCTTGGTTCTTTCGGTAAAGTCACGTAGAAGGGAAGTAATAAAATAATAAAAATAAAACATAATAAAATAATTCTCACGACGTTTCGGCCACAACACAAGTATCCGTCCTCAGGTGAAGACAGGTCTGTCGAGGCGACAGACCTTCTACGTGACTTTATCGATAGAACCAAGAAGATGAATCCCTGCAGTCACGAAAGCTTTAAATCGAAACTAAATTTGTATCTTATTTTACCAGGTCATGCCTACTGAGCTATGCAGCTCCTTTATCAGAAGCGACCTGGGCACCAATGATAGCTCAACGAAGTGGCTTGTCATCATGTGGAAATTCATAGCAACCAAATAATCTAAGCACGTGCTTCTAAAATGTGGTGGTCGAAGCTGGAGGACTCAGAGAAACATCTGCGCGACCACGGGGAGAATATGCAAACTCCAAATATACATGCGTTCAGGACCGAATCAGCGACCTCCTGTGTACCAGGTGAGGTAGTTAACAGCTAACCACCGTGGCTCCCCTTGTTAAATAACCCTTCGGTGGTACTGGAGGAATTGTGCTCGGAGTCAGAGAAAATGATGACTCTATATGTGCACCTAGAATTTGTGCCCATATCTGGCCTAACAGATGACAGAGAGATGATATACAATTTATTTTTAAAGTTAAGTGCACAGTTTATAAGAGGCGTATGGTGATTGACCCCCTGCCAGCAATTCAACCCATTGTCAGAATGTAGGGTCACAATTGATTTAAAAGTGTATTCTTCTTTGTCCTGCTCTTACCACCTCATTTCGAATGTTCCTTGCCCGTTTAGTTTTGATGACTTTGTTTATATGAGTCTAAAGATTACCACGAATTGTACCGGCAGCCAATATCAATACATCTCTTGTGATCACTGCTCAATGCCTGAGTCGAGCAGAATCAGCTATTTTCATCTATGAATCAAAGCATTGTTAATTAACTAATTTATACCACATATACAATCCATGCTATACTTTGATAAAGTCTTGCAACTCTGTTACTTGCGAGTTAGCTCTTACGGCCTAACACGGCACTCGCAGAATGTTTAAGCTGCCTTATATTGGCTCTCCGAGCCTTTGGCAATCATATTAACAAGAATATCAAATATGATGTTTTTTTACTCATACATTAAAAATGAAGTGTAAGATTCCTAGGGGTGATTCAGTTTGGAGCCTGCAGCGTTAACAATTAATCTTTAGAATTAATAACAGGAGGCAATGCGAGCCGTATTTTAAAATTACCTGTAAATATATAATTGCATCATATATTACGTATACGTAACGGTGGGTATGAAGTACAATATCATCCAAATCTCTCTTTCACAAGAGATCCGTTCCGAATCTACTCTTCCTCCGTGATAATCACTGGCTGCGAGATGGACAATCCCACCTTCCAGGGGCCTCTATCTCCATCAATTTTTGATAAGAGTTTGTTCCGCGTTCGGGCCTGTCTAAGCAACAGCGTCATCGATGCGAGCTTTTCTGGGTCGGCCGAGGCCTCACTTTCCTGGGACCGAGCCTTGAATTCCCATCTTCTGCAGCAGACAGCCTCCGGCTTTCGGCAGGACATGCCCCAGGGAACGGATCACCTCGCTGCTCTCGACTCAGTTGGAGTGTCTCTCTCTCTCATTCTGTGGTCGCGTAAAATTGTCTCTGGGTCCTCCTCGTTTTTTCCCCCCCTCCACATTTATAATCAACGTGCGCTTATAGAGCATTTGGTTGCGAAACATTTCCTGCGTGATAAGCCACTTCGTTGCGCTATCATTTGTGGACCATTTCGCTTCTGAAAGGAGCTATATAGCACAGTCAGCTTTACCTGATAAAATAAAAAAAAACATGGTTTCGTTTTTTATATATTCAAGGACACCCTCATTTTTGTCGCCCGTTTCATCAAGGATCGATATTTTTGTCAGGCTGGGCTGCCTAGAGGAGTGTGCAGCGGAGTCCTTTCATCTCCCAAGGCCTCGGCCCTCCTTTGTTCACCTCTCTCCTAAGCGACCCTCAACGCTCACGCCCGTGCGAAGCGACGGGGATACGACTGGCGCTTGCTCCATGAGCGAATCTCCCGTTGTTGTCAGCGCGACGTTACGTCCGCGCGAGATCGGCCTGAGAGAAGCCGTGCTCTCCGTCCCCGCGCCGTGCCCCCCGGCACAAGATGTGCTTGTCTTGTTGGTTCTTTCGGTAAAGTCACGTAGAAGGGAAGTAATAAAATAATAAAATTCTTCACCTGAAGACGGCTGCTTGCGTTGTAGCCGAAACGTCGTGAGAATTGTTTTATTATGTTTTATTTTTATTATTTTATTACTTCCCTTCTACGTGACTTTACCGAAAGAACCAAGAAGATGAATCCCTGCAGTCACGAAAGCTTTAAATCGAAATTTAAGATGTGCTTGATTTATTTGGGTTTTCAACCTGTTTCGACAAAGAGGGCGTCCGAAATTGGTCATCCCAATCGTGCACGAACATTGTAATTCGCTCGCTCGCTCGAATGATGGTGACGTTCGGAATCAGAAGCTTGATTTAGACTGGAGGAACTCGGTGAGTTGTGGAATTTCAAAGGTGTGCAGGAAGAATCACGAGTTTTTGTGGCGTGACACCACACTGGTTTAACAAATAAACACCCATCTTACCCCTTCATATGGACCTGCCGAAATAGGGTTTGGTGTTCGCTGGAAGTTTCCGTTCCCCCCAACCATCTCAACCCCGTTTTGCGTTCCGGACGTATTGTACCGAGCTCGCATTGAGTTGCATGCAAAAACATTGTTTTTGTTAAACTCCATCGAGTGTAATTGCTAATGCAAAAAGATGCAAAACTAAAACAACTGCTTCAGCCCATGTTCACATTTAAGAAATGTATAAATTGTTTTTTTTCATTCGTCAATATTTCGTTTCAAGCAAGTCAAAACTCTTGCAAATTCATTCGATTCTGCTCTTTTTTTCTACCTTGTTTAGTACGGAAATCTATATATACACAGAATTGTTGACATGAAATTAAAATATAATTGGCCACGATTTAGCAAGCAAACATCAAGAAACACACAGGCAAGGTAAATTGTTCACTTAAACATCAACGCACTCATCAGGATCATTACCACAAGGAAAAAAATATATAAACTATTCTCCCTTGTTACTCTCAAAATCCGATTATTGCTTCCTTTAATTTTAATTTCAACATCTGCCTGTTTTTGCACACCCAATGCTGCACTGCCTAATCAGTCAAGAGACTCTATTCCTTTCCCTGCATGCCTCCGGGCACATTGACAGCTGTCACCACGCAAGTCATGTATCGTCAGGCTGCGGCGTTGGAGGTTTAAATCTGCGCGCGTGCGCTCGGTTGTGCGCCGGACCTCAGAGGAGCCGGGTTTGATTCCTTGCCAAGGCTGCAGAACAACAGGGTGTCCAAAATTGGCGTTGACTTCCTACGCCGTCTCGAATGACTCAGCCGTAAATGAGAGAACCGGGTGGGGTACAGTCAATATCAGGCAGCTCTGGGAGGAGACCAAGGTAGCCAGGATTACAACGCATTGGGCCACAGCATCCTGTGGTTTTAGTCGCTGTGCTGGCCTTAATAGGTGCTCACGAACAACAATTGCTCCGATAATAATCTACAAGAGTAGATGGAGGACGTACCTCTGAATAAGAATAACACGTATATTCCGTTCCTTCCTTCAAACCCGTCTCTTCTCCCTTGTCTATCGTACTTATGCTTTCAGTCCCAGCCACCCAGCTACAACCAGGCCTACCACAGCCCCTGTCACTACCCCTATCACTACCACTACCCCAACCCCTATCACTACCACTACCCCAACCCCTATCACTACCACTACCCCAACCCCTATCACTACCACTACCCCAACCCCTATCACTACCACTACCCCAACCCCGATGATTACCCCTACCCCAACCCCGATGATTACCCCTACCCCCATCACTACTCTTATCACTACTCCTATAACTACCCCTACCCCTATCACTACCCCTACCCCAATAACTACCCCTATCACTACCCCTACCCTTATCACTACTACTATCACTACCCCAACCCCTATCACTACCCCTATCACTATCACTACCCCTACCCCTATCACTACCCAACCACTTTCACTACCCCTACGAAAACCCCTATCACTACCCCTACCCCAACCCCTATCACTACCACTACCCTTATCATTACCTCTACCCCTATCATTACCCCTAACCCTATCACCATCCCGATCCCTCCTTAACCACTCCCACCTGTCCTCCTTACTGTCACCATAACTACACCACCACGTTTAATAACTCCACTCTTTATTTTAACCACTATGATCGAATGTACAATTGTATAATTATTGCAAAGTGTCTTGGGCTAAGGCGCTACATAAATCTATACACGATAAGATATATAGTCATATCTGATTTGAGTTGCAATTCAGACCTTAGTTGCACATATGCTTACCAAAATTTCAACCCGCATTTCGACGAGAGTGTATGGTAAGTTGTTTGAGAGTGACAGGTCAAAATAGCTCTGCTCAAGTGCATCTGGAAGTGCTCGTCTCAAACTGTAATCCTTGGACTGTCATCAAAATTGCATCGTCGCATTGCAGGGACAAGTTTGTCCATAAAAAAGAACAATTACCACGACTACTCTCATTGCCAAATGGATAACGGGCTAAAGTTGACTCGCAACCAGAAATTAAAATCACAATATTGCAAATTTCATCTTCTTGGTTCTTTCGGTAAAGTCACGTAGAAGGGAAAAAATAAAATAAAAAAAATCAAACATAATAAAATCATTCTCACGACGTTTCGGCCACAACGCAAGCAGCCGTCCTCAGGTGAAGACCAGGTCTGTCGGGGAGACAGCGAGGTGCAAATTTCAATCGCGAGATTGTTACAAAAAAAAGCAAACACACATTGACTATGTGACGTTAAATACGCACATGTACATGCATACGTGTGTGTTTACTCATGCATGCACAATTACGATTTTGTAAAAAAAAATTATGCTATGGCTGAGTTTGACATGAGCCGTACACTGCTATTCAGTGTGCCGCTGCACGCATTATGCAGTGCTAATCTTACTTCTATAAATTATACATCACTCTCCAGATTGTCTAACCAGACGGCAGCTTCCTTATTGAAAAGACAGATCTGAAACATCTGCTGAACCCTCTCAAGACGTAAGTAACTAAATTGCTATTTTCCCCACAAAGCATTTTCGAGGAATATATGCACTCCTTGGCATGAGGACGAGCCATTTTCCAACTGCTTCAGTGTGATTATGCCTATGCCGGTTTGAGACAATTACCATACACAGAGTGATGCATTTCTCTCGTCTGAGGAACATTCATTTAATCATAGTGTTCATTGTGACGACTGATGCTGAGGCACTTTTAAATCTTGCTTTCGGAGATGAGCATTTGTAAAGTGGTTGATATTCACAGTGTGCATGAAGCGCATCATCCCCTTGTAAAAACAATGGTGAGGCCCCATTTCAAATTCTGTAATGCAGCTTTAAAAAAAGATATTGGTGCCTGTGCTCAGCAACTGAATTTACGAAAGAAAATATGATCGTGATAATCTCTTGGGTAGCTCAGTGCCAGCGATAGGAATTCCACAAATTATTCATCGGAAGAACCGCGAAGACATCCCACAGAGTGGGAGGTATTTAATTTAATTTATTTACCCCCCCTGGCATTCTGATTGTGAGTGTATCGCTCAGGGTTGCGATTTCCGCATGGAAAATGCGGAAGGAGGGTTCAAATTTTCCCGCATTTTTGCTAAAGTCAACCGCAAACGGTGGAAAGACTACTCCTATGACCGCGCGCTTTTAACAACACGTTAATGCGTTCTATTGGAAAGGATACATCATGTACATGTGCTCGTAATCACGGCTCCGCTTTTGAATAAAGTATGTGGTTCTTGTGCGGAAATGCGGAAATCATATATTCATTCCAATCAGTAACTCAAAGCCCTACGTGATGCTGGGCCTTGCATGTATCCTTTCCAATAGAACGCATTACCGTGTTGTTAAAAGCGCGCGGTCATAGGAGTAGTCTTTCCACCGTTTGCGGTTGACTTTAGCAAAAATGCGGGAAAATTTGAACCCTCCTTCCGCATTTTCCATGCGGAAATCGCAACCCTGGTATCGCTCTCGTCATTGTGCCACCGGGTTAGGTCGTGAGAGAAGGTGGCTGATGCGCGCACAATAAACAAAAGTGGCCTCGTCAACGATTAGGAAATGTAACGTAAAAATGTAAGGAACAAAACCAGCACACACTGAAGTTGTGGAAATGTTCAACATGCACGTACACATCTGTGTGCAAGTTGATTATTTTACTATTTCAAAACGTATTGCCAGTGCCATATCTCAAAAAAAAATAATAATGGGTATATTGAACAATTCGTTTTAAACAAAAATACTGTATTGATTACACGGTGCAATTTTTCCCCTACTTGTTGTGCCACATTATAGCCAGGCCCTGTTTATTTTAGGTACACAAGAAAACTGTATTTGTTAGCCATGGCATAAAAACAACTAATCACACGCCACACTACCTTCTTTACAACGTGGTGGTGTAATTTATAAAATATTGGGGTTTTTTTTGGGGAAGGTCGACCCAAAGCACATTATTTCAACGGGGATTTCATCACTCAATTATAATTTCGGAACAATATCATCCAACGCAGGACATGGCGGCAGCACATCGGCCAAGATAATAGGATAAAAGAATTACCATTTTCAGGCCATAAGATGATTCAATTGTAATTGATGATGGAAGCTACATTAGTCTCTGCTGACTGTAAAGACTTCGGCATTTTCGGTTTTATAAGTTCTTGCCAAATAAAATCAAATGGTGAACCTCTGAATTCAAATTAAGTCAGTATTGATGCCTTGTGTTCAAAGCTGGAAGAGGAAAAAAATTAAAATAACTGAAATATATATATCCCTGCTTAAATCTACAAGCTTGGCAGAAGGCACACATAGAAAATGCAATTATTATGCGAATTGACGACATCTGCATTGTGATTACTGTCTCTTTTACATATACAGTTCTGTGAAACTCCTGAACAGGATTATCACACGTTCATAATCTCCACAGAGACCTAAAGTAAAACCACATTGTCCACAAGTTCTCTTTCAACCGTTTAAACCACTTCCAAGTTCCATAAAGCAAGGTGATGCATGCCCTTAGTCATGTGCTTTGGCGGTACAGTTGACAAGTCACTCACGTTACTCTTGCAGTTTTACTGCAATCTCCTTGTATGCATGTCCTCCCCTCGTCAAGGATACGCATGGAGGCGGTTTGAGGACACCCTCAAGTCCTCCCTGAAGTGCTGAAACGTCAGCCTTCAAGACGGGGAGGCGCAAGGCTGCCCACCGTGGTGGCGACATGTAAAATACCTCGTCTGGTATGGAGGAGGTAGTAGGTTAAATACCCATCCTGACGCCTGCTGTATATTTGGAGTTTGAATGCTCACCCCGTGGTCGCGTGGAATTTTCTCTGGATCCTCCGGTTTCTTTCCTCCGCGTTTAAAATCAACGTGTGTTAACAATATTTGGCCGCGAAACATTTCTATGCTACGATACGCCACCTCGTTGAGCTATCATTTGTAGCCAGGATCTTCTGGAAGAAAAAAAACCTACATACTGTAGCTCAGTATGCCTTTCCAGGTAAAATAAAAGATAACTTAACACGTCGGCTTTTGCGACAAATATCAAGATTAATTAGCCTTCCAAAGATAACTAGAATAAAACAAATGTGCATTAATTCTAGATTTGAAGCTTTCGTGACTGCAAGTATTCATATTTTTAGTTTTTTTCGGTAAAGTCACGTAGGTAAAATATCAAAATTAATAAAAGTAAAATAAAAAATAATTTAGATTTTTTACCTACGTGACTTTACCGAAAAAACCCAAGAATACAAATGTGCATTATTATTTTACTTAAAATATAATTTGTATTACTGTATAATTCTCGATGCAGTCTCTGGGCTCAGACTAGCACATTCACTACACTTATGAAGCTGATTACATCACCGCTGAGAACCGAGGATTTAAGCACCAGGATTTCAGTAGGGCTGGCTCAGTACTCTGAAAGCGGCTGAAAAATAAGCTTCCTCATCTGAGCCATCAATGGGAACTCCATTGACGTAAGCAAAAAACAAAGGTTCAACCCTTGTAATATTCTGCTCTCGCCACTGCTGACTGAAGGGGCCTCCACTATGGGCGAGCTCTAGAAGCACCTCTAGTGTGGCGTTCTTCGCTGCAAGGCCCACGGGCCACAGGAGGCCCCTGGTGGCCTTTCGTGCGGCCCCTGTAGTGCGACCCCCGACAATCCACAGATGTGAACACAACCCCATCATCATCATAGAGGATACTGTGGTCCAGTTTTCCACGCGAGCTAAGATTTCTCAGAGATGTGGAAGCACCCACACTTTACCCCTACCACACACGACCTGCCCATCGACTCACCGCGGTGCACCAATTTATTTACACCACTGGGCGGGACGGAGGCGGACAGATTCGAGAAACTTGGTCATCGTTTCTACTTCCGCGCCGTGAGAACACATCGAACCTACCACCTCTGCATTTGCGAGTCCTGCATGCTGACCGCTATACAACGGCGGCAATCCACTCCGCGAATAAGCATCAATTGGCAATTGTTCACACGCATGACTGAATTGAACCACAAACTGTAGAGCCCTTACGATTAGCACATTTGGCTACGTACGGTGCGAAAGAAGTTCAATATACATATCCCCGTTGACAAAATACAGGCTCTTTTTGAGAGTGCTTGACCTGACACAGAGAGTGGACAAAGACGTTTAATGGGCAGCAGTAACGACTCAACGACCACAAACCACCCGCCCCACTGCCATCCGCACGTTGCAAAGCAATAGATATTGAGCAGTTCCCAGAAAGAGATCGAAATTGCACGTTTGGACAAGGTGATGCGGGAGAGTGGGGACCTCACGTCGTTCACCGATCATTGGTTGTGTGCGCACAAGTGTAGCTTCCCTGCGTACGTGGCCACGGCAGCAAGACTGCAACATGCACACATGCAACAGCACGAGCGATCATTGCCTCAACGAGGGAGACAGTCATTGCAGAGTGCGTCATCTCTGGGTGACAGTCGGTGCAATTTTAGGACGATAGCATCGTGCCCATGGGGAAGGTTACCGTGCTGCGTTGGCGCATGCCCAATCTGAATCCTTCCGATCGCTCGCATTGCATTGGCCACCCCTCACGTGCAACTGACCCAATCACTAGATTTGAAGCTTTCGTGACTGCAATGATTCATATTCTTACTGTTTTTTCGGTAAAGTCACGTAGGTAAAAACATTAAAAAGTAAAATAAAATAAAAATCACGACGTTTCGGAGGCAACACAAGCTTCCGTTTTCAGGTGGTGCCGTCACAGCCACGACAGCTGTATCAAGTAAATGAGAGCTTTCAGGAGCTACCACTCCGTTTATTGCAGGAGCTACCACTCTGTTTATTAGCTGTATCAAGTAAATGAGAGATTGCAGGAGCTACCACTCCGTTTATTGCAGGAGCTACCACTCCGTTTATTATATAAACGGAGTGGTAGCTCCTGCAATCTCTCATTTACTTGATACAGCTGTCGTGGCTGTGACGGTACCACCTGAAGACGGAAGCTTGTGTTGCCTCCGAAACGTCGTGATTTGTATTTTATTTTACTTTTTAATGTTTTTTACCTACGTGACTTTACCGAAAAAACCTAAGAATATGACCCAATCACGCAGCGCATTCCGCATTAGCAAAGCACGTTCTTCGTGAGCACACGCGCGGCCATGCTGCACATCACAACGCGCACCGAAGTGGAGACGGTCATTTTACACAATTTTTAGGGATTCGCGATATCCGGCCAGATGCCTCCGTGGTAGAGTAAGCGGGTTGCAATCGAAAATTGCAAATTCAAATCCTGGTAAGGGGTTGAATCAGCCCATAATTGCCTCAACGGTCGATACAATAGGTACCAGTTTGTGGTCAAGTCCACAGTGGTGATCCTAGAGAAAGTGTCACCCCTGCCATAGGAATGGAGAATTCCCACCATTGGCCCAGGGATGTAAATTAGAGATGAGCACTGACGCAGTGCTAAATTTAAGAAGAACCAGTTTGACTGTTTAAGTGACCTGTTAACCAAGAGCAGTAGTGCAGCGGTTAGTACACTGTGCTGTGCACCGGTGGCCTGAGTTCAAGTCCCAGCCATGGCTAATAATAGTGGTGAATGATATCCAGAACCGGACCCCACCACCTTCATCAATCCACATTGGCGTGGTGAAATATGGTCAAATAAACGACCGAAACGTGGGGGTTGTTTGACATACACGTCTAGTTATACGTTCAGTCATTTGTAAATCCACTGCTGGATGAAGGCCCCTCCATGCCGTGGGGGTTGTGGGGGTCATTTGGTCATACGTTAACGGTGTGGGTTCCTTGGCGAAGGTGGGTAGCATAGATGTGAGAGCATAGAAGGATATCACAACAGTGGATTTCGCAGCAATGTCCTCTGCCAGGCACCACCGAGCCCTGCAGCCCATAACAACCTTCTGAGCATGGATGTCACCCATCCATGCATTATTCAGACTCAACTCTGCTTAGCTTTTGAAATCAGATAGGATCAGGTGTGTTCTGGGTGATTTGGTAATGTCATCCAATTATATATATACACACGCATCTTAAAATGGGTCCTGTCAGAAACCGTAATTAATTTTTAGTATGAGTTTGGTTTATGAGATTAGTCATTGTGTCAGTGTTATGAACATATCACCTACGCAAATTTTGCGTGATTATCATTTGCTTACAGTGTTAACAATGTGTGAAGGATACGCCAGTAGATGGTGAGGCATCTTGGAGTAGATTTTTAATGAAAGGTGAAATATGCGGTATTAATCATTGAAATAAATATGTATTAGCCTTTTAGTATACACGTACAAGAATTTAACACGGAGGCTTTCGCGCACAATATTATCTATAAAAGGGTTTTTGGGGTTATATTGCTTAAATATTAATGTGTCGTTAAACCCTCCACCACCTGACACAGCCAATTAGTAAAGGTTTGTCATGTAAACAGAACACGCCAATTAATGACTAGTTTAGCACACTGGTGTGTCGGAGAATAAACCTACTCGAATTGTAAATGTTGTGGGTTTACTCTCCAACACGCCAGCGTGCTGAACTGGTGACTTATTGGCTGCGTCGGGTGGTGGCGGGTTTAACGACACATTTATATTCATGTGATCAAACCCAAAAAACGCTTATGAAAAAAACACGTTACATGTCATATTTCGGCCCGAACTTAAGATTTTTCTGTCAGATTACTCTAAAAATCTAGAAAATTCCTGCTCGAGTACTATAATGGCACGCCTTGCTGGAACTTAAAGGTCTTGTTTTATTATGGTTAATAATGCTTCTGACGTATGTATGTATGTATGGTGAACGTCTTTCACACAGTATGTAGCCAACCATGCTAATTGGAGGTCCTATTGTTGGATAGCCATGGGATGGATACACAGTTTTGGTGAGTGTAAATTTTTGGGTTCCATCCGTTAATCCAATAGTTTAATATTGCAACTATGGGAGATGCAACGGCATTTTAAAGTTTGTTTTACATTCTTTGAAGGTGTAAGGTTAACTAACCAATTTCATTGAGGATCATGACGTTGCATCACACACTTGCATACTTATTGTTGGGTTAAACTGTTTAAGGTCATGCACATATTTCTTACCGTGTGAAACATTTCAATGATATGCAAATATGTTCTCCGCCAGTTATGAAGAAATACTCATCAGTATAGGTGTGGGTGTCTGCCATCAGTTTCGTTCAGAATTGGAATTTTAAACTTTTTTTATCTTAAAATCCTATCTGTGTCGTTGATCAGACAGCCACACAAAGAATCCTATTTTAATGGGAATCAGATTTAATTACTCCAAAATGTTATCTGAGGTCGCCCGTTTGATTCAGTCTCCTAATTCTGCAGTTTACGACAATGGTGCAATGTTAGGGTTAAGTGGACATTTTTAAACCTATTAAATTTACATGAAATTATTGTTATAAACTTTGCAGTGAATTGTGCAAGTGAATAGTGAACAGTGCTCAATGCAGCGCCAGTAGAGATTTTCATCGACTCCGATGGGTGGCAAATAGTTTAAATACAGTCGACATTTCCAAACAAGTGCAATAGATCATTCACCAAAATTAATTTATACTCAGGCTGAAGACCCATGCTTGTGAGAATCGATTCACGATTTATGCAAACAAATTGCTGTTACGTTTAGGCGGAGTGGAGTGAATAAACCAACAACAAACAATTAACGAGGCATAAAACAAACAACAGAAACGAGATGGCAAACATGCAATAAAAACGTATTGTTTCTTGAGCCAAATATTGACGAATGGTTCACTGTGGGCTGAATCGTTAGGCGTTTGGGATCTACGGTGTTGTGGGTTCCATTACATTTGTAGTGGGTGCCACGTAGGCACACACTTTAACTTGGAGGCAACATGTTTATCACAACAACCCGACAGGGTAACGACATAAACGTACGGGATAACGACGTAGATGATAACTACTTTGAGTATTAAATAATCCACAACGGGGCAAGTACATAAGCGGTCAAGTCAGCAACATTCTGACTGACCCACGATGTCGAGCGAAGACCGAAAGGACGTAGCACCGAGGGTTGATTCCAGAGAACAGCCGCGATCGCTCTCAGGACTTCCCTCTTAAGCTCCCGAGCGTGGCCTCTTCTAGATCTCACCAGAAATGATCTCGACCAGCATCACGTGTCCCTCAAGCTCCCCTTTCGGCCCCCTTGCTACCCTGTGCCGGTCACGTGTCCTCTTGGGATCACGCAGACTGTCACGTCCTCACATGCCCTCTCTCTGGTCGTCATCCGAATCATACCCTTTAGGGTCCGCTTCCATGGCATGCACACCCTGGTGCCAGAGAGAGACTCAAGACGACATTTGCTGGCGCTAAACGCCATAGTAACTCCATTTACGTCACTACACGTTTTCCACAATCCAGGACCAAGGCTCGGTTTAATAATACGTTATTTTTCGTCTCGTTTTTTCCCTCTACTTCACTTCTCCAACTTTGTTCTCGATACTATCCTCAAGGTTTCATTAGCAAAACAGGACCCTGCGGGGTGGGCTGGTAAGAATAATACTTAGTACCGGTACAGAGATATCGACCGGGTATAGAGGAGTTAAAGAAAAAATTACTGTATTCTAGTGTAACGTTAATTAAAAGTGTTTGTTTTGACAAGAAACGCTGTGAGATTTAAAGACTCGTAGTCTTTCATTTCCAACACCACCCTCAACACCACCCCTCCCACGGACGGACGGACGGACGGACGGACGGACGAACGGACGAACGGACGGACGGACGGACGGACACATTAATCTATTGGTGGTCTGGTCCACTTCGTTCCTACCAGTATAATTTGCAATTCTACGTGTACACTCTGTCCTCCAACTGTCGGGCTACTTCAGAGGTGGGGTGCCTGGGCATGAAAAAAATCAACAACCCACAATTATTTCCATGAAGAACAAATGAATCTTATTTCACAGACTTGTCAGTTTATTTTTGAATGCTCAACAATGTATACTGCACTAAAGCGACAAGCAGCATTTAATATTAACGCGTAGTTCACTTACGAATTATAAATATGACAAGCAACTGTTGTAGCGTACACTACTTTTAATTAATAAACTTGGACTGCATTGGCGTGAGACGCATCTTTGCAGTGTCGGGGACACAGCTAGCGACAAGCCAGCGATTGCTTTGCACTGTTGAATGTTCGAGACCAGTATCACCGTGGTCACACAGAACAAATATCCCCATTTAGTCGAATATATACTAGATGGGTGGATATATAACACGTCCTCCAAGGAGATGGAGCGATGAAATCGGTTTGTGTGCAGATGCTGCGTGCAACGTTGTGTCGCGCAATCGTACCACGTGGTGGCAGCGGTTTTAAGATGTCTTCATCCAGCAGTGGATTGACCATGGCTGGTGATCATCGTTTATTATCGGGGCTAAGTACTAATGTTGAACACCTATTAAGACCAACGAGACAAAGGCAAAGCTCCACCTATAGCCTCAACAGGCTGTTGGGACAAGTTCTGATAGCATGCACCTATTAAGCCTGGCAAAGTAGACACGAGCGAGTGTGTGGCCATCACAATGCCTGACCGCCTTTGTCTCCCCATTGCCAATGTTTGAACACCATACCTGCTGCTAATTTAAGGCATAGTCGACCTAGGGAAGGCCAAGGTCCGGTTCAGATACTCATCACCATTGTTGGCTGCGAGCGGGAATCGAACTCGGGTCATCGGATTCATAGAGTAGCAGTATGCGTACCACTGAGCCAATGCCAACGCTCCACACACTAAGACCAGCATCTACGAGTTCCCAGACAACACGGCACGTGACTGGGCAACACTCCTTCATCCACTCGCATTATCATTTTACACAGTCGACTGAAAGTGGCCGGTAAATGAAAATGCATTGCCAATGCTTTGCTCAAAACCTGAAGCATTTGGGCCTCAGACTGAAATGTGATTGCCGGTGTGGCTGGGTTGATAGGAATACAGCAAATAATCAAGGGGAAAAGCATGCCCTCTGTGATCCCTCCATGCCCAGGCCACACAATATATATTGTACGGTTATTGTAGTGGACAAATTCATAAGAACGGCCCTGCATAAAGACTAATGAAATATTTACTCGTTCTGTGCTCATACCCATCGCAGAATAAATCTGCAGCAACTACAGGTCCACCGGTGCATTACTGTGCCCTTACGGATGCGTCAAAGCGCAGCTTAAAACCCTTCAGTGGCAGAATAGGAATTGTCTAAATGAGCACTCAAATTAACACACGCGTCATTTAATTTCTTCGTATTATTTATAACTTGACAGACAGCAAGTGTCGCAATTGCACTTGTGTTTTCAAGTTTGCGCTCTGAGTTATGCGTGAAAGTTCCACGAATTTTTAGTGTGTCGGGAGCCTGCAGAATGGCTTCCTGTTGTCCATGACTTTTCGTTTGTTGCAGATAAATGTAGCTGCACGGAAAAATGTATCCAATTACCCACAGGCTATCCACGGGTCTTGATCAGCTCCTTGTCTGGGCGTTCACATCAGGAAATCACGTCAGAGCTCCTAATGTCTGCAATTTAGTTTGCGGACAAGAGAAGTACATTAGCAAAATATCATATGATGATGATGATGATAATAATAATAATGATGTAATATTGCGGATAATAATCCGCAATTATTTGACTTTTTTTTTCCTTTTTACACAAAAGCGGAGCACATGAGTGGACAATCCAGTGCATAATAATAGCCGTGATGTTCATCGCCCACGTAACCATCTGCTGTACGTTAAACTACCAAAAGCCACACAGTCCTCGGTCAAAGTCTTTAGCCAACAAAACTGCAACTTCCACATATGCTAAATCTCTCAGGTACCAATTTGAGCAAAACATATTTTACCCCATATTAAAACCTTAATCACCACCATCGTACCCAGAGCAGGAGTGCGGAAACTTTTTTTTCAAGATCGTAACACAATTATGCTCGTTCCTAAGGTGACTGCTGCATGCAATATTGCTCCTCCCACGCGCTCACTTTTAATTTGTATGGTAATAATATTTTCCCTAATTTGTTCGGAGTAGTTTTTCATCACCTGATTTTATTTTTGTCACCTCTTCATTTCACTTTGTCTCTCGATAATATTTACAGACAGTTGATTGGCCCTTACAACTCATTCCCTTGAACAATTCCCAAATCTCAGCCTGGCACAATGTGCCAGTGGCTTTACTCATTCCACATTCTCACAATATGTTTGTGCACAAAAAAAGCCCTTGCCCAAACCTCTGTACCTAGATCTAATGTATTTTTACATGCCCCTGATACCCCCACGATTCCTAAATTAATTGTGCCTTTTCAGTGAGTTTTGTTGGTATAGAGGGCTGCAGGTAGGAGTGGAGGAGATGGTGAATAGTATAGGTCATAGGTTCGATCCCGACCCTGACGCCTGCATATTTAGAGTTAGCATGTTCTCCTTGTGGTCGTGTGGATTCTTCCCCGGGACCTCCGATTTTTCCATCCACTTTTAGAAATATGTTTGGATGCTCTAAATTTCCACACGATAAGCCACTTCCTTGAGCTCTCGTTTGTGGACAGGTCGCTTCTGAAAAATGGAAATTATAGTTCAGTGGGCCTTATCTGGTAAAAAATAAAAAATGTTAATTTAGTTTTAGAGGGAGGAAGGTGTCCTATACAATTCTACATGAATCGTTTTCTGAAGCAGCATGAAGCTAACCTCCTGCAAAACTCCCACCCTTATGGAATTACATCCGTCTAATAATTAAGCGGATGGATGGAGTGGTGGTGCTTTTTGTGTTTGGTTTGTTGTCCTTCCCCCGCACCTCCGCTTAGCACGGTTGGCTAAGTACGGTTCCAAGAAGTTCAACGTACATTCATACATCCGTGTCGTTGTCAGCAGCAGAGTCAAAGCCAGAGAGGGGGGGGGCAGCTGTCCCGACCGCCTTTCCCGTGAGGGATGTTGCCCAAAGGTGAAGCCGACTTATTGGAATCCAAGCAAACAGTGGTGATTGGTGGCTCAATTTTGTGGGTGGAGGTCTTGTTGTTGTTGTTGTTGCTGGCACCGCAGCAGCCTAGGGGAAGGGGAGGGGGGAGCCCGAGTAGGGGGGATGGCTCCTTGCCTCGGGTGCCAATATGCATGTCTAGCTAAGGCTCTGGATGGCGCACTGCGCTATGAACCCGGCGCCCTGAGTTTGATTCTCGGCCACTGCTAACATCGGCGGCGAGGGATATCTGAACCGGTTTTTGGACCTCACTGCCGCAGCCATTGACCTAACCCACACTGACCAGTGTGGTGAAGTATGCTCAAAGAAGTGATAATTGTTTTTTTACCCTTCTATCTGGAAACGAAACTGACACCTTTTTTACAAAGAGTCATGTTTGCATAGACCACAATACCTGCAGCCATAATGCAAACAAAAAACATAACTCTGATAATATATGCACTGTCCTTGAAGTTGATTGGTCCACACCCGAGACAGCTTTCCTTAGAGCCTAGTCTCACATGGGTTGGACCAGATGACGCCAAAAGGCGCACAACTCAAAGACAATGCACCATCAGAGTATGAGAGCTCGGGGTAAGCATTTCCACCATTGGAACCTCATTTGCCAGTAAAAAATATGATAATTGTTTTTTTTACCCTTCTATCTGGCAACAAAACTGACACCTTTCAAAGAACCCTCCTGGTCCACACGGCATAGAGAGACAAGGGTAAAGCGTTAATGCAAGTGCACAGATTCCTCGCCATTTTAGACACGTCTGGTACATGTTGACGATTTTTTTTTTAAATGTGTCTGCCGAATTAAATTCCAGCGGCTCTTTATTGTGTTTGCACAAGTAGTTTATCAAGGAGATCTTAGAACTTTCCACGGACAATATGTGGCTGTTTTATTTTTTTTACAGTTTCAATATATGAGAGATCCCTTCGGGCAGGGAACCCGAAAGTTTCTATTAGTCTCAAAGCTACTGCCTTGCCATTGTTCTGGGTTCGGCGACATTGGTAGCATGTTAGCGGGCTGACCTCGCACGCACAGAGTCTCTAAACTAAACGTGTTGTTTCCCTTAAAAGAAAAAAACAGCCCGGGGAAGAAATAAAAATGCATGAGGTGCGCTAATTAGATGCATTAGCGGGCGCATGTTTCCCATTACAACGCGTTTACATTTATTCCATAATCGGTCACTCATTTGAGTGGCGTGCTTATAGCGCGCGCACATGCAGTAATGAACGCCGAAATGAACAACTTGATATGAAGTCGAGTTTGCGCTGCTGCGAGAGGCATACGGTCCGTACGGAATCGCGGAAATTAAAAAGTTAATCAAGCAGCCTTTGCTAGGCCAAATAGGCATGTTTTTAAACGTCTGGGATTGCGAGCATGTAGAGTATTTGTGAACAATAAGGTAACCTTCACGCGCTGTTTTAATTTAGGTTTCACCCTTGATAGAGATCATCAGCACAGAAAGGGTACGTAACTTTGTAATCCTTGGAGGTATGTTTGTGTAAATAATACATTTGTAGTTTACACAGGAAAGCCTCACAAGAGGCATTCCTAATTTTGTTTAATTGTTTTGTGTATTGATATGTGTTGTCCTAAGTCTGCATTATAAATCCCAATGAGATATATCGAAAAAGCATTAGCTTCAGCGGTGACTTCGTTGGAATCTTGCTTCCATGGCCAGGTATACAGCAAAGCTACGTTGCGAACACAACCAATGATTGGTGAACGATGTGCAGTCTCTACTCTACCGCATCACCTTGACCAAACGTGCAATTTATCTCGCTTTCTGGGAACTGCTCAATATCTGTTGCTTTGCAACTTGCAGATGGGAATGAGGCAGGTGGTGGTCGTTGAGTCGTTACTGCTTCCCATGAAACGTTTTTGCCCACTCTCCATGATAAGCGAAGCATGTTCAAAAACAGCGTGCATTTTGGAAAGGGGAATATGTATGCATTCATGTATGGTGGACTTTTTTCGCACCGTGCTAATCGGAGGTGCGGGGGAAGGTCAACAATTGAAACACAAAAAGCAGTTGTAAAAAAATGCTTTTAATATAGATTTCAAAGTGCATTGCTCCAGTGGCTTCCTAACATACTAATGAAGGTCGTTCCAGACAGCAGCAGACGCGCATCTATGTCTGCGAGGATGATCGGAGTTCGCGTGATGCTTTATACTCCTTGACGAGATCAGCAAAATATTGTGGTTCACTTGTGGCAAGCGCTCCTTTGTTTGCCATGAGTGTGACCTTATAATGTGACCTGCAGATCGACGGTGTTGTACCCATGTGCGTTGCGGTGGGGGGGGGATGGAAATTCAAGACATTTTCACCCCAGCGTTTCTACTGCCACTCCGGGAAATCAAATCGAACCAGCGAACTCTGGATTGCAAGTCCAGCGAGCTGGTCATTTATTCCACCACTGCGGCAGCATCCATATTAAAACAATTAACCCGTAAAAACAAAGTTTTTCACTATAAATCCTTTATATGCTTGGCATCGGTTTTATTTTATTATTCATTTCTGTTTTTCTTGAGTAAGAGTTTCATTTTCAGCACATTGGTATTTTAAATTAAATATGAATTATTATTTTTCCTAAAAAGTGGAAAATTTTGGAGAAAAAAATTTCACGAAAATAAATTGTCACGCACAACGAGTATGTGTGCAAAATGTCAGCTCGATTGGATCACGGGAAGTGGGTTAAAAAACGACCGAAAAATTTGCACATTCGTAAGCGCGCAAGCAAGCAAGCAAGTGAACTTAATATAAAGGATTTAAATAGCAGTTCACTGTCCCGGTCTGCCAGATCCTGACTGCTGGTCATGTGCTACTTCCTCCAGGTATCTTGTCTCCCTGCAGGATGATATCTCCCTCGATTGCTCCATCTTTGCACATTGCCTCCAGCTCACCTTCAAGTCACCGGATTACAAGCCCGTCAATCTCCCACGTTTACTTTTTGTGCCTTTATAACGACCGCACACATTTTATATACGAGCGAAACAAGTGCCGCGTGACACCGATAACATCAGCTCGGGGTCTGCGCAAAAACATCAGTGGCGCGTGGTGCGTATTGCACGCTGTTTTTATTTGCGGTGCAACACTCAAAGTGAAATGTGCCGCCGTTGCCCCAGCGCTCTTTGTTTAATGAGCCCCCCCCCTTCCCGCTTCTTCATTCATACGCCACGATTCGAGATTGTCACCAACAACAAAAGCGGATTCGGGGAGAGGGGGGGGGCGAGTAGCGGGTAAGCGGGTAGCAGAGCAGGGTCCGTGGAGGCAATCGCTAATTAAGGGACAAAGAGAAAGTGAAAACACAAAGAAGGCTATGCTATTTAAAAAAAAAACTCACTTAACTGCACGCACGCACACACACGCGTGCGTGCGTGCGCGTGCGGGCGTGCATACGACAAAGCTGCATCAATGTGACCTTCTCTCAAGCACAATAGGCCCCGCAGCCTGAGACGAACATGCCGAAAGGGTTTCAATCCCACGCACGTGCTCACCCATGCCCTATCCAACCCCGCAACGCAAAAAAATACAATAAACCTGCGTAGGCAGACGACGCATACAACAGGCGCGATGGTGCAATTAGCTACAGGCAAAGAGAGCGCGCGCGTGTGTGTGTGTGTGTTTTCCCATCTCTCTTCCAATGTCGGTGGCGGTGATCTATGTAGATGAGTCGTTATTAATTTATTTCCCGCCGTCTCATTTGCCTTCTGACTCCTTGCACCATCAACCAAGCGTTAAATTCCATATGGCCATAGCCATGCCTGGACAAACGAGCGGAATGTCTCCGAGCGCTGTTAACCCACGCGCTGCCCGGCGTTTGCGATGCCCGAGTCCGGCTCGAATGCCCCGGGCAACACACATATCAAACACCCGCTTCGCTCATTTTGATGCATTTCTTATGGGAGTGTGAAATAAAAATTTGTAAAAAAAAAAAAACGTCGCGCACGCCAATAATTCTACCGCAGGCCCTCACAATGGGCTATCGACATTTAAATTAGCCGTCAGTGTGTACAGTACTTGTTCATTACGTGGCGTAAGTATTTTTTTTCACATTCAATTTGTTTATGCATTTCAAAAAACCGTGAAAGTGCTGCCGATGTGTCACGGCTCTAGTTTATTACAAAACGTTTAAGCGATTTAATGCTCAAATGAGTGATGGGGATTTTTTTTATTTCGTTAACAGTCACCAGTCTGTGGTGGAAATTCAACAATGCTATACCAGAGGCCTAGTCCATGTCTTGGCAACAACGATTTTACTTCGCAAAAAGTGGTACTCGCTTTATCAACCTCGGAGGTATGATGAGTCGCATCGACTCCCAATGACGATGTCAACTCACAACATTCCGATCTTTTCTCAAGTCCCCTGCAACAACATTTCAACCCCTTTGGATCTACTCGCACAAATCAGTCGTTTCGCTCGCGTGCGTGGTTTGATTAGGCAAGGTTAGGTTTATTTCTGTAGCGTTTACACAATTGAAAGGTGCGATGTTACTGCTGGTACAACGCGGACACACACACCCCCCCCCCCCCATACACACCTCTCGTTTGTAACTCTTCCGTACCATCATTTCCACAAGCCGTTGATGACACACACACACACACACCAAAAAACCACGTTGCGTAAAATGACCTCTTTCAACTCGATGAGGTTTCTCGATCGGGTGCTGTCGTTTTTCTTCACGGGGAATAGGTCGGCGATGTCGATTTGACATTCTCACGGTGGAATGAAAGTCAACTCCAGACAGAAACTGCCGCTCATGTCCTCATTCCATTGACCGCAGAGCGACAAACGAGTTGATATCCCTCGAAGTTCCGATCGCGCAAGTCGAATGCTCGAGTCATTGCCCCGGTCCACCCAGCGACCAACCTCCTCGTAATTTTTTTTAGCGCTTTGCTCGGATAACCAGCGAGGCATTGGTGCTCATCCCCTCTTACAGGAGCCCTGCAGTGGACCCAGTGGTGGAAATATCCCATTGCTTTGGAAGCGGTGGGACTATCCATAGCCCAGCAACCGTGAATTTCCTCCCACAAATTGGTACTTCATCTTGTTGGTTCTTTCGGTAAAGTCACGTAGAATGAAAATAATAAAATAATAAAAATTAAACATAATAAAATAATTCTCACGACGTTTCGGCCACAAAGCAAGCAGCCGTCCTCAGGTGAAGAACAGGACGCAAGCAGCCATCCTCAGGTGAAGAACAGGTCTGTCGGAAAGACAGCGTCTGAATGAGACGCGAGAATTATTTCATTATGTTTCTATTTTTATTATTTTATTATTTCCATTCTACGTGACTTTACCAAAAGAACCAAGAAGATGAATCCCTGCAGTCACGAAAGCTTTAAATCGAAAAATTGGTACTTGTTTCATCAACCCCGGGAGGAACGGGAGGGCCGTTCCAGACGCTCACCAAGATTTGAACTCGCGAGCTCTCCGATTGCCAGCCGCTCGCTCGGCCGCTGAGCCCGCGCTGGACATTTGCGAAAAAGTGCTTCATAGCTCATCGGATTCCTCCAGTCAAAATACAGATTATGATCCTGGTTATCTCACTTAGCACACACTGCACGGCGATGCACGGGGATGCAGGGAAAGAGGGATGCTGCGCTACTAGCAACGAGGCTTCCCGAGACGTAGTGCGGGCAGAACCGGGTTAAAAGAACGTCTCTCCTGCGGCCGTGCAGAACGCTCGCTCCGCGCGTGCCCCATTTGCGCGGCACAAGCCGTGCATACAGATGGCGCGCGCCCTGCGCCCCGCGCTCCGCGCTCCACGCCCCGCACCCAGCACCCAGCCCCAGGGCCGAGCACCCTGCACCCAGTGGCCAGCCCCAGCGCCCTGCACCCTGCACCCAGCCCCCAGCCCCAGGGCCAAGCACCCTGCGCCCCGCGCTCCGCGCCCCACGCCCCGCGCCCTGCACCCAGCATCCAGCCCCAGGGCCGAGCACCCTGCACCCAGTGGCCAGCCCCAGGGCCCAGCACCCAGCCCCAGGGCCAAGCACCCTGCACCCAGCATCCAGCCTCAGGGCCGAGCACCCTGCACCCAGTGGCCAGCCCCAGGGCCCTGCACCCAGCACCCAGCACCCAGCCCCAGGGCCAAGCACCCTGTACCCAGCAATCAGCCTTCATCCCCAGCGCCCTGCACCCAGCACCCAGCCACATGGCCAAGCACCCTGCACCCAGCGGCCAGTCCCAGCGCCCTGCACCCAGCACCCAGCCCCAGCGCCTATCCACCCATGTCCGCACCCTGCAGCCTGCCCCCGACGACCAGCGCCAACCTCCCAGCATCCAACGCCCTGTGCACAGCGACCTGCACCGGCGTCGTCGCCGTCAATGCCCTGTCACTTATGCAGGACTCTGTTTCGCCCTGCCGTTGCTCGCTGCGCCCAAAGCCTGGTTGCACTCGCAATCCCTTTTGGGTTGAAATTGGCTCGTGTTAAGTAAGACAACATTCCCGGGGGTGCGAAATTCTCTCCCCCCCCCCCTTCACCCCTGCCATCCCACGCTTTGAAAGTCAAGGGATATCGAGGGAGCCTGAAGAGAAATATTCGGAGTGACAGACATTTCTGGAGGGGGCGTCCGGGTAAAAGGCTCGTGCGTGGAGGTATCTGAGTAGAGAGAGAGAGAGAGAGATGTCTGCGAGATTGAGGGAAGTGATATGAATGAAAATCTGTTGGGAGATCATTCTGGAGGAGTCCCACGGTGAAGGTTTGTGCAGTTTGTGCCGGCCCCACCCTACCTTAAAGTGCAGAATTTTTTTTGTTTTTTTTGCAGAAGGTCCCAGCATGTGGACATCACGGTCGTCAAATGCGTGGTACAACCTGACAACGCACCGGAGAGCAATTCTGGACGAGCTCTGGTTGGAAAGATTTGGGAATGTGGATTGTCTGGATCGACGGAGATTCAGAGACATCTGGTCCGAAACGCATTTTCGGAGGCGATCTAAATCACCATACTTTCGCAGGTGACTCATATGGAGAGATTAATGGGAAGGGTGTAGATCGAGCGATGTAATTGTGAATCTTGATGGAGAGTTTGTAGGAGACACTGAGTTGGGAAATGTTTTTGGTGGGTGGGTGGGTGGGAGGGGGGGCGGGCGGGCGGGCGGGCGGAGGGCATTTGGAATTTAGTACATTTCTTGTGTGCGAGCATTATTGTTCGTAATTAGAAGTATTATTATTACGGAAGTTCCGACGTAAATGCATTATTTCACGATGGGATGTGATCAAATAAATTGTGACGTCTCGTCAATTAGACGCTTGTGGTTCATTAGCTCCACTTTCACGTTTCATTTGTGTGCACAGTTCATATTGGCTGGGGTGCTGCAAATGTCGTACAATTCACCTAACTTGCCTGGAGCTTGTTGAGCAGAACTAAAGGCGCACACATGAACGTTGACAATTATTAAAATCAATTTGAGGAATTTGCTGTGCTGGGCAATCAACAGAATGCACAGTGCGCATGGCACATGTGCAGAAAGCATTTAGATATGATGGTACAATGTGTGCACATTTATATACATGCATGTATACATGCATACAATGTATATGTGTATGTGTGCGTGTGCGTGCATGTGTGGGACGTGCTTATGTAGCGGTTAGCGCGTTGCACTACAAACCCGGCAACCCGTGTTCGAGTCCTGCTCGTGGCCAACACCAGTGATGATAATCTGAATGAGTCATGGGCCTTTCCCAGGTCGACACAGCCTCAAATGAGTACCTGGTGCAACGTATCAACATCGACACGAGGGAGACGGAGGCGGCCAGACATGGTCCTGGCCACCAAAGCCCTGGTGTACAGCGCCTGCCTTCTGAGGAGCTCACGAATAGCACTTGCAACCAACAGTTTGTTAAGCAACACACGGGGTCATCTTTCTCTTTGTGCAGAGTGCATGGGCGAGTAAAGTGGGAATGCCCTCCCACACACTGTGCTACGATCCCACAGGCCTGGGCTAAATTCCCAGGAGGGTTGCCATCTGTTCTGCGTTTTCCCAGGAACCATCCTAGATTTCAGGCAGCTTTCCTGGGATATTAAGAGTCCTGTTTTTTTGTCAGTTGCGTAATCATTCTCACAATGCACTTACACGCAAGTGCTGAGCTCTTCTCGTATCGTGAAATGTTTGTTTCTTCCTTCCCCCCCTTAATACGTGCTGGTTATTTGTACCCGGGAGGTAGCCACCCTTATTCTGAGCCACGAATAACATCAGTGGTAAGTGGCGTCTGCCGTTTGTGCATTGCTGCTTGGTCTCCCCCTTAGGTTGATTCGAGGCATGCATTTAAAATAAAAATAAAAACTTGTATGGTATGCTACCATCGGTACTGGGAGACAAAGGTGGTTAGATATGCTTCCGGCCACGCCACCCCTCAGGTTCCATGCCACCCCGAACAGACGTTCACCTACGGTACTTGCGTCCAACGGTCGAGAACGCCAAATGAGGATTCTTTGTTTTTCATTGTTAAAGCTCAGACTCGTACACAATAATGACAAATGAGTTCTCATTGAAATCAGGACAATGAAATTGGTTATTTGACCTTGGAATTTTTTAAGAATGTGCTCAAGACAACACATGTGGCTAACCGACCTATCAAACAACAAAAGCCCACCGTGTATTCTAGAATTGTGAGTCCAGAGAATGGCTTAACATTTTTTATTCACAGATTTTTTTTTCTGTTCGCATTAACCTCTCCCATTCGACATGAGACGTTAGCATATATATGTATTTATTTTTTTACCTTATTTTACTCAGCACGTTTATCTTTGATCAAATCGTTTTAATTAAATGTCAACCGTGATGATGCTCACACATTTGTGACCAGAGCATACTGTTCAGATTTTTTATTTAACTGAAAACTTTTGAGTTGTTTCCCAATGTTCTATGAGTCATCATGCAAATCGCTGCCGAGGTGATTATTGCACACCTACAACATCAGTTGTCATAACATAATGTCTATATACATATATAAAGTAACAGTATGCTTAATTGCCAGAGATATAGTAAAATAATATACATATCCACCAGTAAAACTGTGTTTTTTTATAATATTACTTTCAAATGGCACTTAGTAGAGCAGGCAAACCTTGCACCAGTTTAAAATGTTTGTGCCAGTCCACGATTTGTCAACTTCAACCAAAGCTCCAGGAGTACAACAGACCTGAAGGCCTTCTTTACGAATATACCTATATGTTATTTTATTCTCTATCAATGAAAGAGACTGTCTATTTATTAATTGATTGATTACTTTGTCACCCACAATATGTAAACAAAATATATTGGTCAAGTCATCCTAATGTATTTATTTATATAAAACTTTATGTGGTTGCTGCTAAGCTGTGCTGGTTAGCACACTGGCATTAACAACCAGAGGTCACCGATTCTATTTCCCAATAAAAAAAATTGTCCTATACACCCGCGCCTCTGTTCACCTAGCATTCACAATCAGAATATTTATACTAATAGGAACCTCCTGGTTACACCAGCCCACAGGGGATTATTGTGTCCGTCTGTCCGTCCGTCGTGCATCCAAAAATGGGAGGGGTGGGGCTGGGTGGAGAGTGGAGGGTGGGGAGGGGCTGGGTGGGGAGGGGCTGGTTGGGGAGGGGTGGGAGGGGTGGGGCTGGGTGGGGAGGGGCTGATCACCCCGTGGTGCCCATATAAAACTCAACGTTTAACCTACTCACGCCGGCTTGTGCCTGCCCTCACAGTCGGGCATATTTGCGGAATACAACACGCCGCCGTTGACCCTGCAGGCCATTGACCGAGCAATCCAACGTTCCTACCAGCAGGAATGTGTTTTATCATGGAGAAATCCGATGAGCTATGAAGCTCTATTTGACATGAATGTGTACACCACGGTTAGTCAACCGTCAGCTCGGGCGCAGTTGGGATCTGACCAGCATGGAACAGAAGTGAAAATACCCCCTCTCTCTAGGGAAGCTCTCTTGAGCTCCCTATAGTGGAGGCTCCTCCACCCACATCAACATGAGAGAGCAATTGGTATGGCTGCACCTTTACCTGAAATACTCTTGTGTATTGTAAAAAGACAAAGATCCCCCAACAGCCTTCATAGACTGCTGGAGCAAGTGCTGTGAGCGAGCACCTATGAAGACTAGCATGGAACACGAGGGGGGTGAGTGGCCAAAACCACGCCCGGCTGCCTTTGTCTCCCTAGTGGCAATGTTTACACACCGCACCAGATACGCATTTGAGGCTGAGCCGAGCTAGGGGAGGCCCAAGACCGATTCAAATAAACGTCACTGGGTGTTAGCAGTAATCGAACCCGGGTCGCCAGGTTCATAGCGCAGCACGTTAACCGCTACACCACCACTCCACTATTGTTTGGAGCACCACTGCCCACACACATTGTACAAATTCGTAAATAATTGTCTCCCATTTTGCCTTGTTAAGAACATGGCAACAAATGTAGTTAACGATCACCTATTGCGATCAGACTGGCAGATTAGAAGGGGGTGTTGCCTTCATCACCCCAGTTCTAATATGTATTCATTACACGATGTACTCATCTTCTTGGTTCTTTCGGTAAAGTCACGTAGAAGGGAAATAATAAAGTAATAAAAATAAAACATAGTAAAATAAAATTATCACGACGTTTCGGCCACAACACAAGCAGCCGTCCTCAGGTGAAGACAGAGTTGTCTGAAAGACAACGTTCCAATGAACACTGCTAAGCTTGGCAGCGTATTTTAAGCTGGGTGGGAGGAGAAGAGCGCCTTGACAAAGGAGTATACATATCAACATAATAATTTAGCATTGAATAAGCTGTGTTAATGTGAGAGAATTATCAGGATGTACTCATTTAAGGCTAAATCAAACTAAGCAATGCCGCCCCATGATGTTGTGTACAGTCAAGGAATTGTATCCACTTCTTCGTGATTATAGCACAGTGTGCAATCCACTGCATTCCTGGTTCTCACACAAACAATATATAACTTGCACGAGCACCCCATGCATGCGCAAGTGATCCAAAGCACGCACAGATGCGATTCACGCAACACATGATCAAGCAAAACAAATTGATGGCAGATAATAAGGCTGCCGATTTTAGGAGGAGATATTTTAGAAAGAGTAAATTGCCCTCGCGATGTGTTCTAACGCAAATAGCCAGAGATGAACAAAAAGCTAAGTGCACTCTGCAGCTAATTTCCAAACGGCGTACGACGTTCTTAAAAAAAGAAAAACAGATTTATGAGCCGTAAAAATTTGGATTAAATGATGACATTTTAAAAGTATATTTTATAAAAAAAAAAATTGCCCACAACAGTTGGGGGGGGGGGGGGATTGCAGTGCACAGGAAGGACCTCAAAAGGGAAAATTATACCTCCGCAAAATTTAACCATCAATCAACATTCTCCCCTTAATTGCTTTTTTCCCCTCCATATAAAAATTGGTGTTCCACGCTCAACCGTATTGATTTCATAAGTGAATTCTGGTCACACAAACAACGCTCGTGGCATTAACTTGCAATAAGTCCATTCCAGGTTGGGGAGAAAAAAAGAAACGGCGGCTCTTAATTGCTGCCGAGTAACCGCAGTTACAAAATGAAAATGTTGATCTTCACGGCCACGTGACTCAGTTGACTGAACCTGGGTCTGAGCACTGAGCCTAACCTGCGGAGAGATCTCGTGTTAAAAACACATTCCTGCGGAGGGAGCTTGTAGGAACGTTGGGTTTCTCAGTCAATGGCCAGGGTCAACGGCGGCGTGGTGTATTCCGCAAATATGCCCGACTGTGAGGGCGGGCACAAGCCGGCGTGAGTAGGTTAAACGTTGAGTTTTGTAAGGGCACCACGGGGTGACCAGCCCCTCCCCACCCAACCCCACCCCTCCCACCCCCCACCCATCCCCACCCTCCCCACCCAGCCCCTCCCCACCCTCCCCTCCACACCCAGCCCCTCCCCACCCTCCCCACCCAGCCCCTCCCCACCCTCCCCTCTCCACCCAGCCCCACCCCTCCCATTTTTGAATGCACGACGGACGGACACAATAATCCCCTGTGGGCTGGTGTAACCAGGAGGTTCCTACCAGTGTCATTCTTCAAGTCGACCTGTCAACGTCGTCTCTCTTCTTTCGTACGGCTGATGTAGATGCAGAGCATCAACTACAATTTCACATTCAGGTTCGTCAAGCCAGACAACCGCGTCAGGAGTAGCAGATCAAACCAGATTCTGCATAAGATAGTTTTTTTGGGAAAGATCGCGTAAATATAAATGCTTCATAATAATTGTTTTTTTCCCTTTAATCTGGCAACAAAACTGACACCTTTTTTTTACAAGGAGTCATGTTTGCATTGAGCACAATACCTGCAGTCGGAATGCAAAAAAAACACAACTCTGATAATGTATGCACTTTTGGCGTCATCTGGTCCAACACCATGTGAGACTAGGCTCTAAAGAAAGCTGTCTCGGGTGTGGACCAATCAATTTCAAGGACAGTGCATACATTATCAGAGTTGTGTTTTTTGTTTGCATTCCGACTGCAGGTACTGTGGTCAATGCAAACATGACTCCTTGTAAAAAAAGGTGTCAGTTTTGTTGCCAGATTAAAGGGTATAAAACCAATTATCATATTTGCTACTGGCAAATGAGGTTCCAATGGTATAAATGTTTCGTTAAACCAGCCACCACCCGACACAGCCAATTAGTAAGGTTTGTCACGTAAACAGAAGATGACAATTCATTACTAGTACAGCACACTGGTGTGTTTGAGAGCACATCCACAACATGTATGGTCTGAGTACGACTTTTCAGATTCTCACGTCTCGTGGATTGATGGTCTCAGCCTGGTTGCCAATAAGTGCACACGCAAAAATAAATTAGTTTAAAAACAAGTTTGCTAATGCACTAACGTTTATTTACACTCAAAAGTTGAAAATAAATTATTAAAACCCCAGAATTAATCAAATTTGATGTGCTGAAAAAAAGTGGGTGGTTTCCTTTCGATCTGTTTAATTCTCTTCATGCACGAAGAGGCCCAGGATAGCCGGGAACCTGGACCGGCTATTTAAATAAAATCTAGAATTGTCACGCGAGACGAGTCTGCGTACAACATTTCAGCTCGTTGTGCTTCGTAGGTTTGAAGATACTACGCGTCAAAGATTTGCAAGAATATAATAAAGAGACAAAGGGGCAAGTGAAATAAAAGTGTGTAAAAGGAAGTGTCCCCTGAACACGTGCCTCGTTCATTGTGAGATTCCCTGCCCGGCCAACATGCACAGCTCCTAGCCTTCCAATAAGTTGGTCCACTACCCACCCCCTCTCCTGCATCCCTTATCCCTCGCGTGTTTATTTTAATAAAAGTTCAGCCAAGCCTATAAAAATCCCGACAATGAGCTCTGTAAATAAGGACGCCCACAACCTGCATATTTATTGTTGGAGTGTACCACGCGTGGGAAATGTGAATGTGAAAAAAAACGATATATGAAAGAGAAAAAAACAAATTCATTAAATGCGGGTTATTTTTATTGTCTGTTCGAGCCCTGACAATAGATTTGGTTTGTTGATCCCCGTTTCTTTTTTGTTTGACAAGCCAACTTCCCTTTAGTGCATGCTGTAGTATGACTAAAAAAACAATTAAAGTGGAGTCAGATATTAATTATGTGACGTCATCATCTGCAGACTGTCCTCCCACACAAGGTGATACTGCCAGAGCTGCATGTGAGAGTTCTTCATGGAAAGTTCCTAATCTCATGGCATGGTGTCAAGAGCACATTTTGGAAGATAAAATAGTTGAAAAAAAAATGTGTTTTTTTTTAATATATAATGACACAGGTGGCTGGGTGGCTCAGAGGTCATATAAGTGACCTGGCACTGACCTAGGTTCGAATCTAGTCAGCTGCCTTAAATTAAACTGCACGTTCAAGTGTAGTGAGTCACCAAATATGATTCTGCACTTATTTTGTTGAATCCCAGAGTTGAAAATGTAAAAAAATTGGATAACTCTCATGCTACGAATCTCACTCTTGTAAATGTATGGTGAGTGTAAAAAGTACTGCTGTCTGCTGTGCGCGGACTGGAGGTCACTTGAAGGGATCTCAGATGAAGCCCTGTGATATCCACTTCTGTGGAGCATTCTCCAACACGAAGGGCTGCAATGCTCTGCTGGAGAGGATTATCTCATGGCATGAAACCACCAGCAGAATCGAGATAAAAACTGGGGGGAAAATGAGATGATATTTTACTTGCAAAATTGTGGCATGAAGCACTGTTATAATATTTCAACTTGGTTAAATCCATGCGTTCTCATATTTCCAAACATTTTTTTATTACATTTAATATGCAAAGTAGATGGAGTTCAGTATATTTTGACCACAGAGCTAAGATAAACTAAACTAAGTAAACAAAACTAAATTTTGATCAACTTAACAGTAAATTTAATAGCCCGTTGAGGTCAGGCTAATATATTAAACACGACTAGATTTTACAATTTTATAACGAGTAGCTAAAATGTTATGTTACCGCTAATTTAAATGTTTTAAATACATTACTTCATTATGTAATTGAACTCCCAAAAGCATATCTACCCATAATGCCACGTGCCAGCAACATTTAATTTTTTTTTACTTTTGAAACAGATTTATGGGTTTATTTAGTAATACATTTTTTTATTATTTAAGCGGTTTGTCTGTTACTCAATAGCTACTAATAGGTTATTATTCACGTGCAAATTTAATAACCGTCCATCAGGAAACATTGAAACAAATATTCTGATCATGCCTCATGGTTTAAAGTGCAGTTTCCAACTCCAAGATGCAGTGTGTTTGATGAATGAGATTGCGATTATTTGCAATTCCCCCCCCCCCCCTCCCCATTTTTATCCCGAATGTGATTTTGGCGTCAGTCGGAACCCTAGCAGTGCAACCTCACCCTTCATGTTAGATAATAGCCCCGGCAAGCAGACAAGACAGAGCTACCTCTGAGATCTCTCAAGGTAACATCTCGCCCACGCAGAAAATGGAAGTATATTTCTAGATTCTTTCGGTAAAGTCACGTAGAATGGAAATAATTAAATAATGAAATATTAATGCTAAAATAACTATGCTTTATTTTATTATTTCCATTCTACGTGACTTTACCGAAAGAACCAAAAAGATGAATCCCTGCAGTCACGAAAGCTTTAAATCGAAATATATTTCTAGATTTGAAGCTTTCGTGACTGCAAGGATTCATACTCTTAGGTTTTTCGGTAAAGTCATGTAGGTAAAAAATAAATAATAATAAATAATAGAAATAATAATAGAAATAAAATAATAAATCACGACGCTTCGGAGGCAACACAAGTCTCCGTCATCAGGTGGAGACAGTAAATCTGGCTGTGACGGTTCCACCTGATGACGAAGACTTGTGTTGCCTCCGAAACGTCGTGATTTATTATTTTATTTCTATTATTTCTATTATTTATTATTATTTAACTACGTGACTTTACCGAAAAACCTAAGAGTATGAAAATGAAGTACTTTTCCACCCACCCTGCATATGACGGTAATGTTAGTCGCATGATGGCAATGTTAAGTCGCATGACGGTAATGTTAGTCACATGACAGTAAAACCGATGCGAGACTTTCACGGAGCGGGAATTTTACCAAAACGTAGTTGTGCTGGGTTGTTGTGCAGTCATTGGTGACTGGGCTAAGACCATCAACTCACGATAATTGAGAACTTGGCTTAAACACAGATGAGATCTTGGATTCTAAACCAAGATCTCATCTGTGGCAGCTCTGCATTCTGATGTCTGAGCCACCTTATTTTTTTTAAGCACGTTTTTGTAAAGGTTTCAAACATACAGAAGGTCGTGTATAACACAAGCCTTCATATTGAACTAAACAACTGGCAGCATTCATCCCCGTTGGCCATCTGCGATGAAAATTCCACGTCAGTTTGACAAGGCCAAGTCTACCCATAGGAAAATACTATTAATTTAAAAGTTGGATTTGAACTTACAATCTAGTGATTGTGAGCCAAGCACTGTCAAAGGGTCACCTGGGTAGTATTTCGCTGCAGTATTGAACACTGAGTCAAAGCAATGCCTTATATGATCGCGATATACTTAAAAAAAAAAATTCAAAGCGGATTGCAGCATTTGCAAAAAAAATTACGGCTTTTCGTTATATATGTATATACACGTGTTCATTCGCACAGAGGCTAAACGGTGAAATGACATTCCAATATATAACTCCTAATTTTATATGAAATTAAATGGCAAAGGAACAAGCATCGTACCCTTTCGGCTGAATGAATGTGGTTATGAGCAGGCACCCCACTGCCTCCAATTAGTTTCTCTTTTACAGTCGACCACAGGAAGAAGGAAAAAAATGCCATAACCAGACATTAGCTTGAAAGGCATGCCTATGCAGCAAAATATAAAGGAATTGGGGGGAAATTTAAAGGCAAAATTGGCGAATCTATTTCAAATAAATACTTCTATATTTTGTTATTTTACCTACTGAGAACCATTATCATGCCCCTTTAATGATCGATGTACAGGGTGGACTAAAAGTCAGGTAATTATATTTATTTTAACAAATCACATGGGGTTATTTCAGTTATTTTAACAAATGTTCAAAGTTCCATTAACATTAATGCATGCATTAATTCTTCCTTTAAATGCATTTAGGACGTTTTTTTTCAAGATTACAGGCGCAATATTTGAAGATTTATCAATTATGTTTCATCTCAATCCATTCGGAGTTCTTGGTCGAGTTTTGTAAACGAAGGATTTGAGGCATTGATCATGATAATAAATAAAATATTAACTTTAAGAATAACCAAATAAAATGTTTTAATGCCACTGTAAAAATGTATGATTAAAACAAAAGACTCCTGTCCTGACCTTTGCCCCCTCCCCCACCGTATATACAGCAAAAGCTTCAAAGCATATATTTTTTTATCAACCTTTGTGTTTTTTTATACTGACCCTTATGGGGTCAAGTGACGGTGGTGCAGTTGCTAGCGCACTACGCTGGGAACCTGAGTTCGGTTCTTGCCCACAGTTCATGTGAGATAGTTGAGTGACCACCCCTCTCACCAGACCACAATGACCAGCACGGTGAAAGATGGTTACGCAACCCCCATGACTGAACGGCATGGGGAGGCCTTCGTCCAACAGTGGACTGATCATGGCTGATGACTACGATCACAATTAACTTTTGAATTTCAAGCACCACTCCCTTAGGGGGCCAATGAAGAGCATTGCTCCTTTGACATATTTAATCATTAAACCAGGAAAATAATTTGAATTACAATTTTGACGGCTAGGGTAATTTCGATTGGCCTTTAGCTGACTTTCTGAGTTAACAAGAATGTGAGGTCACATTTCTTTAATTGTAATTTTATTGGACCCCTAAAGAACTGCAAGACGAATTTTCGGCTCAAATGTTAACATCGAGGTTTTGACCTTCTGGCGAGTATGGATAACACTGTGAGATCATCGTTTGAGCTCTAATGGGGTTTTTTCATTACAAATCGACTCCAAGAACAAGAATGTGAAAGTTTTTTTTTTTTCCTGGCTCTAACACATTCATAACCTGGCGAGTAAGTAGCATCACTTATTCACCCAGTAAAAGCAATTTAAACGATAAAGGTGCAGCCCTGCAATTGCTTACTGACGCCACTGCTGGCGGAATAACTTCCCCACTACAGGGGGCTTGTGAGATCGCCCCTCTAGAAGGAATTTGGCCTACTCTTCCACACTCAACCGACTCCTTCCCTCTTCTTTCCCCTCGCCCCTCCACTTGTTCATGTCCCTCCGCTACCCTTTTCGTGACCCCCATGTGTGACTCGGCCCGTGCACGCCTCTGCCATCTAAATCACGAATTATTTTCGTGACCGTTTTTGAAACTGAAGCGAAGGCTCCGGTACAATTATAAAATCAGTTGAGGTGGGAGTACCCACAACTTTACCGTGCCACACACAACCTACCCATCAACTAGCTGTTGTACCCAACTTATACCGCTAGGTGGACAGCTGTCAGTGGGGGGGTGGGGGTGCTATAGGGTGTAGGGGGGCGATTTAAGACACTTGAACTATTGTCTAAACGACTGGGCTGGGAGATCGGATCGAACCGGTGACCTCTGGATTGCGAGTCCATTTTGCTAACCATTAGGCGTATGGCAGCGGATGATTGGAATCGATGGCACGTACAAAAGTTATACACCATTGCCGCTGCCCCCAAGCAGTGGCTGGTGAATGGCTGGGCGTTTGGAAAGGGCCCTCAGAGTCCAGGTTCAAATAAGCAATTGCACAGAGCAGCGTTCATCGAGCGAGATTAACAAACTTATCTCTTTCACCCACAGAAAGCAATACAACAGCTTGTGGAGTAGTTTGTTTACCAGGGTTTCACAACAACAAAAATAATGCATTTATCCTACTTGGAAAAATGATGCGTAGAGCGCACTGTGAAGGTAATTATTCCAAATGTATTTTTTTCTCTTTAAGTCGCTTCTATGCATACGTTGCGGGAGGTTTGCTCTATTAGATTTTTTAAGAGGTGCTGATGTGCTTGAAAAGAGGAGCGCATAAAATGTGCGTACGTTATATCTAAACCATATATTTCATTTTGCTTTGCGGGCATTTTTAAGGCCATTGGGTAACGGTAAAAAAAATAGGGCAGAGGAAATGGCTTTGGAATGGAAAAAAATATCTCTTATAGCCACTCAGAGGAGAGGCATATGATTTACATTGTTCGTTTAAGGAAAGCAAAATTCGATCGGGGAAAAAGATGGGCAGCTTACGGGCACGACATTCTCCATATTTCCATGTCAACCAATGAAAAGTATGCCCCTCAATGCTCACTTTCCAATTTGCAAGTGAACGGATAAGATTGGCTCTGCAACGCAATTTAGTTTTTGCATAACGTCAAAATGTAGGGCTACCTTTTCGATGCCCGTTGTCATAAAAAAGATGGAATTTGACCCATTAGTCCCTTCGGTAAATCTATTTGTAAAAAAAAACACTTTCAACATAAAGCAGAGCCTTCCGATTGAATTGAAGATAATTGCGAATTAAAAAATAATAGATTACGTTATTTGACAAATGTGAAATACAGGGTGTAGTAAAATAGAATGCAGATTTTCTGAGAATTATTATTAAATCCTTTTATTAGCTTGAGTGCTGTATTTGGTGCCATCCACATCACTGTTGTCATGCAGAGAAGCCAATTGGGTCTTGTTGGCCCAGGGATAGAGTATCAGGGCTAGCGGCCAAGTCATGGACGCCCATGGCTGGAGGCCCAGGGCTAGAATCCCAGTCATGGAGGCCCAGGACTGAAGGCCTAGACATGGAGGTCTAGACATGGAGGCCCAGGCATAGAGGCCTAGGGCTGAAGGCGCAGACATGGAGTCCCAGGGCTTGAGGCCCAGGGATAGAGACAGAAGCATGAAGGCGCAGGGATGGAGGCCCAGGCATGGAGGCCCAGGGCTAGAGACCCATGGTTAGTAGTCCACGGCTGGAGGCCCGAGGTAGAATAGAGCATGTGACATGGTGACCCCCCCTTGTTTATTAACGACAAAAAAGACATAGCACCTTTTGTGGGGCCCTCTTTTTTGCAAGTCCCGCGATAAATTGCCCCCCCCCCCCTACTCTGTGTGGGCCATGAACACAAAAATGGCAACCGTTTAAATTGGGGCCTATTCTTGCACCGCTTACAGTTGTCACGTTAAAAGCAGAATTATAAATAAATGTCTCTGTACAAATCTGTGCGGTCATTTGTCAATTATCTGGGGCAATGGGCGCGAGGGGTGGCATGAATGAAACAAAATCACATATCACACAAAACATGCGTTAACTTAGCATGAACCGTAGTATTTATGGGTTACTGGTGTAAATATTGGGTTGTACGTGTAATCACAGAGAAACATATCGCCATAAACCAATAGCTGTGTGATCACCATGAAGGCATTGCAGTAGACGAGTACTGATAGTGGTGGAACACACCACTTATCCAGAACATGGGTGAACGGTTCGTGGGTCACACTGAGATACTCGCCTGCCAGGATTACAACAAAAAGGTGGCCAGTAGATGGAATGAATGCAGACGTCCGGAATAGAGTACTTGGCGGGTGAGTGTTGAACACATGACTAGGCAATCAAGGTTGGGCTTGGGTAGGGCATGTGTGTAGGATGGATGGAGGAAGGCCGGTTCCTGAGACAGGCGACCAAAAGGGTCAGCATATGAGTAAGAGCAGATGGTGGGATACTGCGGAGGGAGAGGGGGCAGATCTTGGAGGTGGGCTGCCTACTGTGCAGCAGCTGCGAGATCTGGCAAGAGGGTAGAGAGCTTTGGCGATGAGGTGTGGTGGCACCAATGGCATTGCACGTAATCTTGAGTGGACGGCGTGAGAGCAAATACATTGCTGACCTATCTGTGGACGATTGAAGAATGTTATTCTTCTAAGTGTGGGTATTCCCCAGGTGCTGCAGGTTTTAGTTGGGGGGGGGGGGTATCCCCACATGCTAAAATATATTTTTCAAGATAAATATCCCCACAAAATACCCTCATGAAAAAATATCGCCAAGATGGCCAGACCTTCTTGTGGATAAAAACGAATAAAACATTACTTTGAAGAGAAAACAAAACTGTAGAGTATTTAAAAGCCAATACACATGTATGTGGTGTGAGGCTTCAAAAACAGTAGAATCAATGCTGGATGCTAAATTACCAGGCAGTTTAGTTTCCTTAGATAAGCATAAACTATTTTTGACGACGTTTACTTCCCGTCTGCAAAGTGATTGCAACAGTTTCAGCCTTTTTTTATTTTTCACCTGGATATTTACAGATATCGTATAGCTATCTCAAGTCAGAACCCGTGAAAGAGTTTTTCTCTATCAAGTCATACACATACCTTTCAAGAAGATCATTATTGTATTTGTGACACAGCCTTTTCACTCGAATGGCCCAGTACATATTAACTATTGAAGAGAAAAAAATGTCATATTTTCACTCTTTCTCTTCATTAAATGGCCTGGCTTCTATTTAAAAGCACCCCACTGACACAAATAATCAATTACAATTTATTAAACTAGTTCACGCAGAGTATTTCCTTATTTTTTCCACATATTTGACAGAACATTAAATATAGATTATACGACTGTCCAAATGAGGAATTGAGTGTCGTCCTAATACACTGCCATTTAAAATGATACAGCAGTACGCTTCACTGCCCCCTGTTAATAAAAATGTGTGTGTCCTAATGAATTTCAAAAGAGATGGCTTTACCAACAGCGCTAACTGAACAAATATTCCAGCAAAATCCACCGATGTCAAATGTACAAGGAACGGAGTACTACCAGTCGCGGTGTGCGTGGGTGTGTTGTGTGTATGGGAGTTTGTGAAGAACGCGACTGGGAGTCAAACCTCCCACCAACTACAAACGGGAGGGCAGAGGATCGACGCTCACAACGAGCGGTCATCTCCAAGGGGCTCAAACACAGCGTGATGGTGCACAGTGGGCAGCTGCTGGTGATGCATCGGCCGGGCCATAGCGGTCAGGCAACCCATGACACCTGGGTGACTTCAACGTGCACCTAGCCTTGCACAGACGCTGTGGTGATGTAACAGTAACTTAGTGGTGAATGGCGACTGTTGTTGTTGTTGTTGCTGTGTCTATGGAGGCGCAAAAAGATGTAGCGATGTTTATACAGGTGAACCCCTCTTAATTGGTTCCACGAAACTATATTCTTGGTTCTATCGGTAAAGTCACGTAGAAGGGAAATAATAAAATAAAATAATAGAAATAAAACAATAAAATTCTCACGATGTTTCGATTGCAACACAAGCAATCATCATCTACGTGACTTTACCGAAAGAACCAAGAATATGAATCCCTGCAGTCACGAAAGCTTTAAATCGAAATCCACTAAACTAGTTAAGTGATTTGGTCGCTAAGCGAGTATAGGAAGTACACGTTAAATGCTGAATTCGTTCCGTTAGCATCGAAAGTTACCATTTTTCACCCAAAATAGTACTTTATAATATGTAAACAATGGATATGAATAAATAAAGATACTAACAACATTATAAACACATTATATTAAAAGAAGCATGGTTAATCAATGCATGAATTAATATTTACTGTACCTACAACAGCCCGTCGTTAAAGGGGGAATGGTCTGTAATTGTACACATTGGGCTTTATGAACGCTCTACACTATTATGCACTACTATAGACTACACTATACACTACACTACTATAGACTACACTACTATACTCTACACTATACACTACACTACTATAGACTACACTACTATAGACTACACTAGTATAGACTACACTACTAAACTCTACACTATACGCTACACTACTTTAGACTACACTACTATACTCTACACTATAGACTACACTACTATACTCTACACTATACACTACACTACTATACACTACACTACTATAGACTACCCTACTATAGACTACATAAAACACTATACACTACACTACTATAGACTACACTACTATAGACTACACTACTATAGACTACACTACTATAGACTACACTACTATAGACTACAAAATACACTATACACTACACTACTTTACACTACACTACTATAGACTACACTACTATAGACTACATAAAACACTATAGACTACACTACTATAGACTACACTACTATAGACTACACTACTATAGACTACACTACTATAGACTACATAAAACACTATACACTACACTACTATAGACTACACTACTATAGACTACACTACTATAGACTACACTACTATAGACTACACTACTATACCCTACACTATACACTACACTGCTATACACTACGCCACTATACACTACACTACTATACACTACACTACTATAGACTACACTACTATAGACTACACTACTATAGACTACACTACTATAGACTACACTACTATAGACTACACTACTATAGACTACACTACTATAGACTACACTACTATACTCTACACTATACACTACACTATACACTACACTACTATAGACTACACTACTATAGACAACACTACTATACACTACACTACTATACACTACACTACTATACACTACACTATACACTACACTACTATACACTACATAATACACTACACTACTATAGACTACACTACCATGCCCCTTCCTTGGGGAATGTGTAATTTCCACGACTGATCGCTGATGCCCACCGCTGATGCCGATCATCTTTAAACGCGTGGTCACGCAGAGAGACACCGACTTTTTACTTGGAGTAGATTTGCTTTCGCGTATCTATGAAACCCCATAACGCCCATTGCTATGTTCATGGCTGTACACAGTCCAAGCATTGTCCCCCAATGAAAGCTGTACTGCTGATACACGTGCAAACTCACCTCATTCAGCGGTAACAATGCGTTATAAAATTAATATTTGCATTCGGCGAGCATTCAACAGCAGAGAGGAGATATTGAAAATTGCACTTGAAAACACCGTGGTACCCTAAGAGATTTTCATTCATGAACGAAGAGTTTTAACCTGACGAATGAACCATTTTGTCGTCTGGCATGCACGCAACAATTATATCTGCCAGAATACATATCTGGGTGCGGTTGTCCACATGTCCCCCTCAGAGGCAAGATTTTAAACAGCGGACGATATACAAAGGAAGGTTCTACAGTAGCAGGTTGTCGTGACAAAGTACACATTCCACCTTTATTGCCACTGTGCAAGTGTATGGTTGTTTTCTCCTTTATCCAGAGGCATGCCTTGTGCTGCTGGCCGAGAGTGTTGCCCACAGCTGCTCTTGAGGCTTCTCACTGTGTGCATCTGTCCGTTCTCCCATTCTGTCGACTCGTACAACTTCTACCCCCCCGTACAAGCATCGTCACTGCTGCCAAACAAAAAAAAACGTTAAAAATCTAAACGTAATTGGGTTTTTTGGGCAAGGTCGCGTAAAAAAAGTGTGTCGTAAACCCTCCTCCACCCGACACGGTCAATTGTACGTATGTACGCTGTACTGATTTTTCACCATACATAAGCCAACCGTGCTAATTGGAGGTGCGGGGGGAATGAAATCAAATTTAACACAAAAAGCAGTCTTAAAGAAATGAGCCTCCAATCTAGATTTTAAATTTCCATAGCTCTAGGGGCTTCTCACATCGTCTGAAATTATCTAACGAATTAAAACGTCGTGTCTGGCAGCAGAACTCGCCTGTAAGACAGTTCTGCGACTTGGCGTGGCTGTCCCGAAAAATATGATTATCGTGACTAAAAGTGCCAGTCAATTAAAAGCGGCCAAATTGAATACTGCTTTGGCACAATGGTGTAACGTTGTTGTTGTTGTTATTGTTGTCATTGGAAAGTAATCTGACAACATTACACCCATCATCATCAGGTTCACAGCTCAGATCTCGATTGAAAGCGGTTCCCGGCGCAGGCCCTTGAGAAGAATACGGTAACGTGAGGAACACTGCAAGCAATGCGCGCCACGTAAGTGCCATGCGATCCGATTTGCTGTAGCAACTGAAATAAGCATTGAATTCCCAGCAAAGGCAGTCGATAATGTATACAAGGGTTAAATTATTCAGTTCTATTTGGGTTCTGTTTTTTTCACCCCTCCATTCAAATGGGATATGCATTGATTTCTTTCTTTGTTCAATACACGCCTGTTAATGAGTACAGGGAAGAAGTTGTCTTTTTTACAAATTATAGACGTCTCAATTTAATTAGTGCCTTTACGGAACAGAGACTAGCCAATGAAGCACTTTGAAACGACGTGCCTCAATTCACACTCCCGCTGTGACCTTACCAAAGTGGCGATATAAATTTGCAGTGACGAAGGGACATTAAAAGATGGGACCGAAATGATATGTTCTTTCCAAAATATTGCATCGAGGTATCGATGAAACCGAACGTGTAACCAAAGACAGCGGCGGATAGCAGATTTCATCAACTTTATACGAGCAAAAGCATCACACGCCCGAAGGGAGGTAAATGGCTTGGTTAACTGTTGAAGGAGATCGTGTATTTTAAGTGCTGAGTTGAATTCTTCGAGACTTTATTTTAGAACTTCATGTTGGCCCTATGATAAAAATTAACCCGTAAAAACAAAGTTTTTCACTATAAATCCTTTATATGCGTGGCGGCTAGAGTCCTCTCGTCCTCTGGCTTGAGATGGCTGCCACCTATGGGTCAGATGATTGCATGCCACCATAAAGCAATTGGTAATTAAATATAATTTCTTTTTTCCTAAAAAGTGTCAAATTTTGGGGGAAAAATTTCACGAAAATAAATTGTCTCGCACAACGAGTCTGTGTGCAAAATGTCAGCTCGATTGGATCGCGGGAAGTGGGTTAAAAAACGACCGAAAGATTTGCACGGTCGTAAGCAAGCAAGCAAGCACGCAAGTGAACTTAATATAAAGGATTTAAAAAAAACAATAAAACGTTGGTTCTAAATAAATAAATAAAGGCTTGGTATTTGCATTTTTGAATTGCAAGCATTGAAGCACTGAACTATATCTGTGCTAGCTTTCTATCCTGTCTAGAACATGATTATAATTAACACAAGCAACTTTTATACGTATAACGTATTACTCTTTGGTTCTTTTGGTAAAGTCACGTAGAAATAAAATAAATTAAATAATAAAGTACGACGTTTCAGTTGCAACACAAGCAGTCGTCATCAGGTAGAACTAAAATTGAGAGAGAGACAAAACACGGACATGGAGACAAACAGACAGACACACACGCAGATAGAGACAATACATACTTTACCGATTCAAAGCTTTCGTGACTGCAGGGATTCATCTTCTTGGTTCTTTCGGTAAAGTCACGTAGAATTGAAATAATAATTTATTATGTTTTATTTTTATTATTTTATTATTTCCATTCTACGTGACTTTACCGAAAGAACCAAGAAGATACTTTACCGACTTTACCTAAAAAAACAAGCAGCAATTCCTGCAGTCACGAAAGCTTCAAATCAAATTTGTATGACGTATATTAGCTGTTCATATAAAGACAAAGAACGCCCTTATCGCCTTCCAGAGACGATTGGGCCAAGTTCGTGCGAGTGAGCAAACACACACACACAGAAATTGGATGAGTTGTCATGATTCGATGAGTTATTATATGTGCCACTGCACGTAGACTATTATAATGGCTGCAAGGTTTCTACGAACCAATCACCCGCTCTATATCAATCAAACGTAATGGATTCTCACACGCTGCATACATTGCGAGTGCATAAGAATCAATTTTAATGGATTAATTGATAAATCATTACATACCTAACTACTCTGTAACGTGTTCAATCGTTGGAATTCCTATCAATATTCAACTCAGTCCCTTCATCAAAGGTGCTATGTCCAATGGATGTACATGGACCCTGTAGTAGAAATGTCGAGTTCACACAGTGATGCACTCAGATAAAACTCATGGAGGGGGGGGTGGGAGGAAAATTAGTTTTGGGAAACAACATCGATTGTATATTCATTAACATTTTCATTTTCCATCATAGAGGTTTTCATTGAACATTTTCACTGCATAGTGTTTTACGTATTGAACATGATAGGTGGAAAGGCAAAGGTGCAGCCGTGCAAGTGCTCGCTCACGCCACTGCTAGGAGAAGGCCCTCCATGACAGCGAGCTCTAGGGCCCTGACTCGTACAACGTTGACCAGACGTGCCTGAAAATGTCGATGTAACCCACGCTTTACCCCACCGCATGCAGCCTGCCCGTGACTTTGGTATACCCATCAAAACTGCTGGGTGAATAGACAGAGGAGCATGGGGGATGGGGGGCGAAGTGAAAGGGGGATTAATGTCAGAAACCTGCGACCGATTAATTTTTGACATTTTTATTCTTAGGTTTTTTCGGTAAAGTCACGTAGGTAAAAAAATTTAAATTAATAAAGTAAAATAAAATGAAAATCACGACGTTTCGGAGGCAACACAAGCTTCCGTCTTCAGGTGGAACCTGTCACAACACGATAGCTGTATCACTTGATCACTTGATCCAGCTATCGTGTTGTGACGGTTCCACCTGAAGACGGAAGCTTGTGTTGCCTCCGAAACGTCGTGATTTTTATTTTATTTTACTTTTATTAATTTAAATTTTTTTACCTATGTGACTTTACCGAAAAAAATCTAAGAATATGAATCCTTACAGTCACGAAAGCTTCAAATCTATAATTTAGACTTTTTTGTTTCATAACAGAGGTACTCGATTTATAAATGTTGTGGGTTCACTCTCCAACACACCGGTGTGCTGAACTAGTAACTAATTGGCTTGTTTCATTTACGTGACAAACCTTACTTGTTGGCTGTGTCGTGCGGTGGCGGGTTTA
The DNA here is from genome assembly GCF_015708825.2 of Lethenteron reissneri. Taxonomy (NCBI): domain Eukaryota; kingdom Metazoa; phylum Chordata; class Hyperoartia; order Petromyzontiformes; family Petromyzontidae; genus Lethenteron; species Lethenteron reissneri. The sequence continues at coordinate 3,107,046 of NC_083833.1, read as the reverse complement.
ACGACACATTTATATTTACGCGATCTGAACCCAAAAACCTCTATTATGGATAATACTGATCGCGAAAGCCGAATAAGTGTTAAACTTCCACCCATTGTTTCAACTGCCGTGCTGGACGATTGCCATTGGATCAGCGACATCTCGGATGGCAGGTCTGGTGTGATAACCATCACACCAGTGTGGCAGCTCCCCGAGCATGAAATATAAATGTCAATAATTCTCAATTATTTACTTACAATTGTACATTCAAAAATGGTCTGATATGTAATGGCCATCTGGGAGGACGGGTGGGGGAGATGCCCCCCTCCTCCCCCCGCCCCGCCCCCTGTTGGGCACATCTGATTCACATGATTGACTCAAGGCTGCCACGTGAGATGACCACGTGGGACACCTTGCCGAGACCATTTAGAATGCAGCGTCTATTGTATTAATGTAAAAAAACAAATCCTATGCAATGCATAGTGCTTTTCAGCAGTAACTCCTGGGAAATTATCTTAAACTAATTAGAAAATGCATGTGCTTATGTCCTAGGGTATATAACAAGCATTGCTGCTTTCGGGTGCAGTAACATTGGTGTAGTATCATCGGAAGTAATATGCCCGTCTCCCCGTAATGCACGTTTCAATATTGCGCACGGTGCCTTGAGATGGAGCTGCATTCAAGATGCTTTATAAATGCAAATACGATTTGTAATCGTGTTTGCGTGCACACTTTGGCTTTTATGTAAGTCTAAAAACACAAAACACTTCCCTTTCCCAAAAAAAATACGTTGCAAATCTTTTCACGTGTGAATGTTAAAGTATTGTACACCTATTGGTCCTTTCACGTATGTTTTTTTTCAATTCATGAGATTGTGCCATTGCAAACCGGTTTGTTGGGTTGGTTATGATGCTGCTGCTGTTGCCGTGGAGCAATGGTTGGCACATTGGACTTGCAATGCAGTCACAGGTTCAGTCTCCTGGCACAGCAGTTGACACGATGATGAAAGTTTCTGTACACATTTATACGACCTTAGGAATATGTGTGTGTGTGTGTGTGCGTATATATAAGTGAGGAGCGGTAGTGTAAGCGCTACAAACCTGGTGACCCGAGTTCGAATCCCGCTCGCGGCCAACACCAGTGACGATCATTTGAACCAGGCTCTGGGCTTCCCCTAGGTCAACTCAGCCTCAAATAAGTATCTGGTGTGGTGTATAAAAAACATCGCCACTAGGAAGACAAAGGCGGTCGGGCGTGGTGCTGGCCACCCACCCCCTTGTGTGCCATTGCCAGCCTCCATAGGTGCTCGCTAACAGCACTTGCCCTAACAATCTGTTCAGGCTATACGGGGGATCTTTGTCTTTATACATCAGTGTTGCTTTATTTATTAGTATTTGCATTGTAGAGCGCTGTAATGCTGAATGCCCCGTTCATATGATATCTTGTGATTTCTGAGAGCGCTATATGTTTCTATTGCCTCCGTTTACCCATCACTCACCCCTTCTGGGATCACGTTTGAAAAAATTGCTTTTATCTCAACGGACCTCATCCCAAGTGAACAAAAATCAACAACAACAACAACAACAAAAATGGCAGAAGGTCGCGCGCATCTGAATACAGATTTGGGTGCTCCTCTTCTAAGACATCTGAACAATGTGAAAGTTTGCCGAAGTGCCATCCGGAGGGCTTCCCCTATTGCGCTGTGCCAGCAGTGGAGTGAGCAAGGGACATTTACCACCTTGACATTTAGTGGGGTAAGGACAAATAATAGGCACGCTTCCAATCTCATTCAATCAGTGTGGTCAAAACTCTAGAAAAAAACATCGAAAAATGTCCCCGTGTCATCACGACACGCAAACTTTTGCTGGGCGCACTTTCTTTCCCTATCTCCGTTCTCCTCCATGGGTTTACGAGGCATTTCTCAAGCGCCACGAGGGATATTTACCGACATTCACAGTTGGCATATGCATGGATGTACGCGTCGCTGGAAAGGGCTGCGTGTGACGTGCGCTGGTGGTGCATCTCGAATGCGAATGTCAGTGAACAGTGGCATCCGAACCTCTCCTGGGCCTCCCCTAGGTCAGCTCAGCCTCGAACAAGTATGCACCTCCGATTAGCGCGGCTAGCTACGTACCGTGCGAAAGAAGTCGCCGCCTTCGGGCAAGTGGAAATGTTGCGCGTTACAATTTAGCATTATTATTATTATACATCCATACGTGGTGAGGTGCGTAAAATATCATGAGTATGGGAACAAAAATATGGCCAGGTGTGGCTTTGGCCAGACCACCGTTGTGTACCATTCCAAACTTAATGAGGTTCTTACACACAACACACACACGCCCCAACAGCCTGCATGGCTACACGTGGGATCTTTGTTGGTATTGGCACGGTGGTTCGTGTACTGCGTGTTGTTATTCCGAATCCCAGCCAAGAAGAACATCGGTAAGTGATTTATGAACCGGTCCTGGGCCTCTCATATGATGACTCAGCCTTAAATGAGTACATTTAGCAGTATATAAACATCAGAACTGGGAATAAAAAGGCAGCCAGGCAATGGTGTTAGTGATACGGCCCAACATCCCAGCGTGCTGTGCGATAGGTACTTAATAACAGCGCTCGCAGCACGAGTATATCAGGTTAAAGGAGAGATGCTGTGATTTCGGTATATTTTGCCGTGCTGACATGAACATAGTAAAGGCATGATGCTTTGTGTCCCTCGTAGATTATTTGACGTTGCACACACCGATTAACTCGAGTGACTCGCTCGCTCGTGGTCAGGCGCCTACTTATCGGTTTTCTATCGCTACTACCACAGTTACTATCCCAATTTGTTGTGTACCATTCAAATTGTAAATGTTGTGGCTTCAACACACCGGTGGGCTAAAGCAGTGAACTATTTGTCTTTGTCAACGTGACACATTTTTACTGATTGGCCGCGTCGGGTGGTGGAGGGTTACGATACATTTATAAATAACGCGATCTAAACCCAAAAACGTTGATTATGAACTTACCTTTTCTACTTTTCTCCTCGACTCCTATCACCGGTGTTGCCAAGTTCTTCGAATAACCTTGCTCAACTCTACCTTGCCTGGTATACAGGAAGGTCGTGGGTTCGATCCTGACCCTGATGCCTGTGTAGTTGGAGTTTGCACGATCTCCCCATGGCCGCGTGGATTCTTCTCCCGGTACTTCGGTTTATCCATCGACTTTTAGAATCAACAAAGTGCGTTCAAGAGTATTTGGCAGCGATAAATTTCCACGCGATAAGCCACTTTGTTGAGCTTTCATTTGTGGCCAGGTCACTCCTGAAAAAGAGCTGTACATAGCTCAGTGGGCCTAGCCTGATAAATTTTGGAAAAAATAGCTTGAGTTTTTTTAAAAGTTTAGTTTACTTCAATTCCAGGAACGTTTCAAGGCTTGTCTATTCCACCTTGGGCAGTGCTGTTAGCCGCTGGCTGCTTGACATTTTTGGCCACCTGAAACATTGACCCCTCCCCCGCGCGCTCAACGTGAACCTGCCCACAAAAGGCATCGTCTCCGGCACACGGTGTGCATGCACGCACGTAATGTCCCCGTCCGTGCATGCGTGGCATTGGGCTGCGCATGCAAGCAAGGGGTTAAGCTGTAGGGTGGCTGTGGCGGTCTGGGGGATAGTGCGGAGGAGGGGTGATGGTCGTGGGGACAGGAGTATCTGAGCAAGCAAGGATGGGAGGAGACATTCTGGCTCCAATGTCCGTGTTCATGTCTCCCAGTCCCAGACAGAGACACAACAAAGTGTTAGAAGAGGAAATGGGAAATAGACACAGACAAAATGACTTGCCGTGGCTGACACTTCCCAAGGCCAATCGACATATGCCCCGAGCAGACGGGTCGCATGTCAGACGGAGGGGGGAAAGAAACACATCTATTGTTTCCTTGCTGCTTATTATTTTAGAGTTGTTTTTTTTTTCTTTAATAAAGGCATTCTTGTACATTTTGCCTGTTTCTATCGTAGCTGTGCCAGTGCTCGTATTTAATGAAGAAACATTAAAAACGAGAACATCTCGCACGGTGCTTTTGGCGATGAATTTTTTTCGCTAAATATGTTTAATTAAAAGTCACCTTTCGCCTTCACGGATTGCACTTAACGTCATTAAAAACCGAACAAGTGCAGGTAAGACTCCCAATTATTATTTTCATTAAAAAACAAAACCACAGAAAGTTTTATTTTCGCGTAACTTGTGCTAATAAAAATTAAACAGAACTTCATTTCAACAGGACTGTTATGTTTAATTACCCGTGCAAACTTTATTATTTTTAGGTGTGATTATCTAACAACATCCCGCAAAGGGAATGATTCGATATTTATTGGCAGGCTTCTTTAAGGCGGGTGCGATGTGGTATTTCCTTAGGGCCGTTTACTTTGGAATAATGGCCTAAAAAACTTGGCTTCAGACAAACCCATTTCTTTAAAGTTACCAACGCAGCGTATAATTTGCATTCATTGAAGCATATGTACATAAACAACTGAAAGAGTAACAGACTTGCTGCTGCAATAAAAAAAAGTACTATTTAACAGCTTACAAAAATTCCTTTGATGAACAAAATGACTTGTTAAAAAATACATGAAAGGAAAATCCTGGAGAAAATAGATGGCGCGTACATTTTTTTTTTAATACGCGCTGTATTCACGCGTTAAAAACATCTTTAAAATGTCCTTTAAAGATTTTAGTTTGCATGTGTATGTCCGCATGGGGAACTGTGGCAGCTGTTGGCGCGCTATGGACTCTGGTGACCCGAGTTCAATTCCCGCTCAAGGCCAACATCGGCGACAAATATCAGAACTGGTTCTGAGCCTCGCCTAGGTCGACTCAGCATTAAAGTATGGGTAACCTGGTGCGGTGTGTAAACATCGGCACTGGGGAGACAAAGGCGGCGGGGCGTGGTGCTGGCCACCCACCTCCTCGTGTGCCGTGCCGGCCTTCAATGTTGTTTGCCAATAGCACTTGCCCAAACAGTCTTTAACAGGCTATACAGGGGGTCTTTGTCTTTATATGTGCAGGAGAAAGTGGTGGCTTAGGTATAAGCAGTAGTTAGGGATAACAGCAAAGTTATTCACACACGACATTCCAGTGACTCCAGTCAAATTTCTGCCCATGATATAATTCGCCATTGCATCTAAATATCTAAATCTCGCCGAGGTTAACTGAGCTTAAAATGAGTACCTGGTACGGTATGTGAATGTCAGCAATGGGGAAACACAGGCACATGTGCATCAACGACTGTGGTACTGGATCAAACACCCAACACTGCGTTCATTCACTGTGCTGGTCTCAATAGGTGCTCGCTAACGGCACTAAAATTGGGGCTGTTTGCGTGTGTGAAACTTAGGCATGAATTGGCAAGTAATGGCATATAATTCTGTACACCGCAATCCCAAAAAGCCCAGTTCATTTCCTGCCCATCGCACAAAGCATCAGTGCCATTCATTACCCAATCTAGCCGGGGCCTCCCCAAGGTAAACTCAGCCATAAAATAGTACCGGCTACAGACTACCATTGAGAATGAAACAAAAAGTTGGCACGGCTTACAGGCGTGGCGCTGCCAGACCCCATTGCATGATGTGTGGCGCGCAAACTGCCATAGGTGCTCGCTAACAGCACTCGGCTCAATAGTCTATAATACAATCTTGATTTGACGCTTTCGTGACTGCAGGAATCCATACTCTTTGGTTATTTCGGTAAAGTCACGTAGGTAGAAAAATAAAATAAAATAATAATATAAAACAAAAACAATAATATGATTCATTATTTTTGCTTTTATTTTATTTTTCTACCTACGTGACTTTACCGAAAGAACCATATAATACAGCTCCAAATGGGGGCTCTTTGTCTGGTGTGCAATGAGCGTGGAGCGTTCGTGTGGTGGTAGGCACATGACACGGCAAAAACCCTGGGACATGAATTTGATTTCCGACGATCATCAGCATCCATGGCGATGATCGAATTCGGAATTGGGCTTAACCTAAACGAGTCCAGTGTGTAAACAGCAACACTGGGGAGACAAAGGCGGCCACACCACCCTATCGCGTGCCGCGCCTGGTCTTCGCAAGTGCTCCCTAACAACACTTGCCTCAACAGCCTCCGTGGACTGTACGGGCGATCTGTGTCTTTGTGATGCGCGTATGTGCTATTCCTAGCCCGCCCTGTAGCTCATTCTCCGTGCCGATGCTGCCTCCCTGCCTCTCCGTTGCCGACGCTCCGTACAGACTTTGTGACTCCAGACGGCCGATAATGAATCGATATCAGCGCCGCACTGGCTCTGACTTTCCGCATCTCCTTGACCCTTTCCGCCATAAACGTCGGCTTCCGAGAGCGCGGCACCAAGACATTTATTATCGCTTTCATTGTGGCCGCCAATAGCACTTGTTGCCCGGTGGACGAACCGGTCCCCGTCGTGGCAACGGGAAACGTCCACCGCCACTGGACCCAGTGGTGGATATTTCTCGTTGAAATATTAGCATGGTTGGTTAGGTGCGGTGCGAAAGAAGTTCAACATATATTCGTGAGCGCTGGCCCAAGCTGGGAGACACTTTGACTAATTAAACTGAACGATAAACTATTCGTATTTTGTCAGGTAAGGTCCACTCTTTTTCATCAGCGACCTGTCTATCACAAATGATAGCTCAATGAAGTGGCTTGCCATCAAGTGGAAATTAATAGCAGCCTTAACTCAAAACGCGTGATGTTGATTCTAAATGTGGAGGGAAAAACTGAAGGACCCGGAGAAAAATCCACGCGACCACGGGGAGAACATGCAAACTCCAATTATACAGCAGGCGTCAGGGTAAGGATCGAACCCACGACCTCCTGCATACCAGGCGAGGTAGTTAACATCTCGCCACCGTGGCACCCATTTTTGCTATTTACCATCATCAGCCTTGGTCAATCTACTGCTGGATTAAGGCCTTGGCAATCCATCGCAATCTCTTCTGAAGATCATGCGGAGCAAGAATCCAGCTCACGCAATGATCCAGCTCACGCAATAATCCAGCTCACGCACAGATCCAGCTCACGCAATAATCCAGCTCACGCACAGATCCAGCTCACGCAATAATCCAGCTCACGCAATGATCCAGCTCACGCAATGATCCAGCTCACGCAATAATCCAGCTCACGCAATAATCCAGCTCACGCAATGATCCAGCTCACGCACTGATCCAGCTCACGCAATAATCCAGCTCACGCAATGATCCAGCTCACGCACTGATCCAGCTCACGCAATAATCCAGCTCACGCAATAATCCAGCTCACGCACAGATCCAGCTCACGCAATAATCCAGCTCACGCAATGATCCAGCTCACGCAATAATCCAGCTCACGCACAGATCCAGCTCACGCAATAATCCAGCTCACGCAATGATCCAGCTCACGCAATAATCCAGCTCACGCAATAATCCAGCTCACGCAATGATCCAGCTCACGCAATAATCCAGCTCACGCAATAATCCAGCTCACGCACAGATCCAGCTCACGCAATAATCCAGCTCACGCAATGATCCAGCTCACGCACTGATCCAGCTCACGCAATGATCCAGCTCACGCAATAATCCAGCTCACGCACAGATCCAGCTCACGCAATAATCCAGCTCACGCAATGATCCAGCTCACGCAATAATCCAGCTCACGCACAGATCCAGCTCACGCAATAATCCAGCTCACGCAATGATCCAGCTCACGCAATAATCCAGCTCATTCAATGATCCAGCTCACGCAATAATCCAGCTCACGCACAGATCCAGCTCACGCAATAATCCAGCTCACGCACTGATCCAGCTCACGCAATAATCCAGCTCATTCAATGATCCAGCTCACGCAATAATCCAGCTCACGCAATGATCCAGCTCACGCAATAATCCAGCTCATTCAATGATCCAGCTCACGCAATAATCCAGCTCACGCAATGATCCAGCTCACGCAATAATCCAGCTCATTCAATGATCCAGCTCACGCAATAATCCAGCTCACGCAATGATCCAGCTCACGCAATAATCCAGCTCATTCAATGATCCAGCTCACACAAGCTGATTTCATCGCTCCATCTCCTCGCTCGACTTCATCTCATTGACTAATTAATAATCGATAATGTATCATTAGACTTCATGGAAAGAGCATTAATTTGAATTGAGAAACCCGAGGTAAAATACAAGCAGGAGAATAATTGAAGGGGTGCGATCGTTTAAAATAATGGTGTGAATGTGTTTAATAGAAAAAGAACTATTCATCTACGATAACGTTATTGCAATGTTATGGAAAACAATGCGTTTAAATACACTACAGTATATTACATTCACAGAAACTAATGTTGCTCTTGTATTATACGCTGTGTTTCCTTCAAAAGTTTTAAATATGCTTGGGTATACTTTTAAAAGCCACACAGCCTTAAAATGTTTAATCGTTAACTTTTTACGCAAAACACATTGCTAAAAGTGTCCCTTGGGAGCCGTCCATAAATGACGTCACGCACCGGGGGGGGGGGGGTCAGACATTTGTGACGATGTGTGACGAGGGGGGGGGTGAGAAATGTGATGTCACATCAAAATGCGCAACTTTAAATAAATATAGAATTGTTATAACAACACTCCTACAACATCAGAGTGCAGCGTCACATTTAATGCGCACTACAATGACAATAGTTTAAAGCGATTTGAAGCATCCTTTACTTTCAAAATTTAAATATGGTTTTGGAGGGGGAGCAGAGCTTTGTGACGTCATATTTAATGGGGGGGGGTCAAAAATCGTCCAAAATAGCGTGACGTCATTTATGGACGGCCCCTTGACAAATATATTACGGTCTTGCGGAACATCTGATGGCAAGACTCTCCTGAAAAAGTGTGAAGACTTCTAAAGGCTTTCCTGCAAAAATAAAGAACGCAATGATTTGCATGCGTTGCTTGGCTATTTTTGTTGCATTGACCAGTAGCATAAGTTTAACAAGCCTGCATCTTGCCGATGAAACTTGGCATGGGTCAAGTCCAGTCCAGAGGTTGCCTCCTTAAATAAATCCTGCTGGACAATGTTAGTCCGCAAAGCCCAAGAGGCCAATGGACAAAAACGGTTTAACGTTTCGTGGAAAGACCAACCAAAGGGCTTTTTAAATATGCAGCGTATACTATTATTCTTTCATTCGTTGCGATTGAAATTACAAATACACTATAAATTACATATTTTTACAGTGAAATTTTAATGCAAACAATGGTTTGTTTTCAACAATATTCACGTATTTCTGTGTAATCAATGTTCTGCGTGTAATATGTAGTTATTTGTTTATCTTTAATAAAACATATTTATATCTTTTCCCTCGATAAAAGCTTTACATTTGATTAATCTAATTGTACAAAAAGTTACGAATGTGAACATACAGTTGCAATCACGATGTTGTAACGGAGGAGTTATCCATTTATTCCAACTCTAATCTTAGAGTCAAGATAAAAACAAACTTCCCCTCCACATTGAACGGTCACCTTCGCTCACGAGTTTACGCTCCACACTGAAACCTCACTTATTTTCCCTCGCTCACCCCACGACCCTCTTCATAGTCTCATCATATGGCTATCACTCATCCCCCATTCATTTAATACATTCATCATTATTTACTGTCATCAATTTCGCTTTTACCGAATTCACGCGTCGCAGATTTGCCACCAATCCTCTCATCTATTTAATTCACCATCACATCCATATGTGCCGTTGTGGATTCAGTGTAAAGCGGATTCGTTAAGGCGCTATATAAATTCATTCAAGATAAGTTAAATAAGAATACAATTTACCTTTCTTGTGTCTCAACAGCCAAATAAAAATTGCGTATAAACGAGCCACTTCCTCGCACACGGTCATCCTAATTGTGTTGCACATTCCCGTTCAACAAGCGTAAAACATCGAAGTGTGTTTATTTTTCCCACGTAATGTTCATTGTGGGCTAGCAACAGTGCATGAAAAGGGCACAGCATCAGTCCTCCAATTGTCCGCTCACGCCAATGCTGGCGGAAGGGCCTTACACTCGAGCAGACTTCTGGAGGGCATTTGACCAAACGCGTTGGAAGAGGTCGACGTACCGACACTTTATTGCGTAGTGACGTGGTGTTAGCACTAGCCACTGTGAGAAGAATATAACTGTGCATCTTAGAGCATCTCTCTGTCACCAGAGCACGTGTGGCATACGTGGACAGGAGAGGTGAACCCGAGAGGGCACGTGACCAGGATAGGATAAGGACGGGGGCCAGAAGGGGACCGAGGGGACATGTGATGTGAGGTCCAGGAACCTTCTGGGAAGATCCCGAAGGGGGCGTGGCCGAGGGCGGGGCTAAGGTCACGCTCGGGGGATAAGAAGGGGGTCCCTGTGAGCTAAACGAGGCTGTTCTCCGGAATCAACCCTCAGTGCTACGCATCTTCAATCGTTTGTCTCCGCTCTGCATCGTGGGTCAGTCAGGCCGTTAATGACTGACACGGTTATGTAGTTACCCGGTTAAAGTAAAGTCGTTACCCTGTTAGGGCCTAGAGCAGGGGTGGGGAACGTCCGGCCCGCGGGCCGTATAAGGCCCACGAAATCATTTGGTGTGACCCTGCCAAGGTAACCGCAGGAGGGACTCGAAATGCAATAAATCTAGGAGCAAACCTGGAAAAGCAGTTGCGAGTAGCAACATCATCAACACCAGCTAGCATCACACGCCTCGCCAAAGAGAAGCAGTTCCAGCCACATCGCATTAGGGGTGAGTTAATTCAATGTTTGACCAAATATCACAGGCTAATTTTTATGTTGATAATTTTGTATGACCCGCGAATGATGTTATAAATATCCAAACGTCCCTTGGAAGAAAAAAGGTTCCCCACCCCTGGTCTAGAGTGTACGTTTATGTAGTTAGCCCCGTTGGGCTGTACAATAAACGTGTTGCCTCCAAGTTCGAAGTGTCTGCCTCCGTGGAACCCACGACAATTGCACCACGCACGACCTGCCAAGCGACTGACTGTTGTGTACCCATTTATATTGTTGTGTGGACAGAGACGCCATCGGTCCGACTTCCACACAAGGAGATGGAGTCTGAACCGGTGACCCTCCGCTTTGCAATTCCATTGTCCGAACCCATTACACCACGACAGCTGCAATATGCCCCGAATAATAATGAACAATAAATTACAAAGATCAACCCGTGCTCTCGAGAATTACAACGTATATCTCCGACAAGTGGATGTTGTACACGGCAACAGCGTATTGTATTTATTGCCCCAATGTTCGAAAGGATGTTCTTACGCTTAGCTTAAACAAATACGATTTTTTTTCTTCAAATTTCTCTTTATTTTTCTTCACTTCTCTTCGTCCGTGTACAAACTGCAATGTCCTTCAGCCGAACATTTACTTGTGAGTCACGACGCTCTGTGGCTCCGCCTCCAAGCCGCACGTCGCAGTGAAATATCGCACGTGTAAAGGCTAATTTCCTAGTCATTTTCCAATTTGTTTTATGGCAGCCCGGAGGAATCTTTCCCTATTACGACAGTAATGAAATAGAAAGGGCTAGCGCGCTGCTGAATTTACAGCTGTTCTATAATTTTCGCCACGTGCATTCAGAACGCCGCAATAAGTGCAGACTCCGTGCCATTGTTGACGTGAATGAGGAGGCCCGCTAATTATTATTCTTTCATGCGTTTCATTCGTCCGGCGTCGTTGAAACTCTGCGATCTAAAATATTATTATTATCATCAATGCATGATATTCAATGTATAATCCAGTAAACGCATTTGAAATATATGTTAAAGTCATCCGACCGTGGCAAATTAATCATGTGCTCAAATGACCGTTGGATGGTGATCAGCTTGGTTGTCAGCACTGAGCAAGTCGTGAAAATAATTCTGTATTCCTATGGCAGGTACCAGTATATTCTGTATCCTGCACACAGCGAGGGCTGTTGACATCCAAGCAAGTTGTGCAGCTTCACCAGATGGTGGGTGATGCGTTTACCCAGACTATTCATTGCGATGATGAGACAATGGCGGCGGTGGCGGTGGTGGTGACGGTGATGATGGCCAGGATTTTACGATGATGACAATCCAATCCTACAATTATTTTCAAAACCTAGTCCCGTGGAAGCAATGTTGAACGGCTGTGTTTTTTTTTTTTCATGTGAAATAACAGAGATACATTAGCATTTGTAATTACAGTTTTATTTTTTTTCATCTTTTATCGTAAATAATTACAAGGAGTTGTCATCGTGCCTTCAAAAAAAGTTAAACATGCATCCCTCCGGTTGTTATTCCCGTTCTGATGATGTGCGTATACGTACATGAATGTAATCTTTTTCTTCTGATTCCATTCCGATGACGTACGTGTACATCGTAAAAACGGAACCGGAAGAAAAACTTAAATGAAATAACTTTATCGGTACCGAGGCTCCCGCAAGTCCATACGAAAGGGCGTGTGGCACAATTTGGCGCCAGCTATCATAGAGTGTGGTCATGTCGCTACACTTTTCTACAGTGAATACAACGTCTTTAAAAACAGCGGTGTTTTGCCTCTATAAACAACATTAACGCTGAGCCTCTTGCGTGTTACGAGATTCATAGATGAATGGGACACAGCCTGCGACTTGCAGACTGCCCGGAACAGCATAGCGTTGAATGACGAATGACGTGTTGCTACTTCCATTTGCGGTGGCCATTGTGGCTGCTCGAACTACCAGCCGAGTGGCAGTTACTATGCACTGGGGAGGCAAGGGTTGGTGAAAAACGTCGTGAGACTCCCTACCCATGGGCATTGAGGTGAAGTACCCTGGGGCTCGCCTCATCTGTCCCTTCCGTATGGGATAGAGTGTTGCCCCCTCGCATGCGTGGGTTTTCTCCAGGTGCTTCGGTTTCCTCCCACATGTAGCATAAGCACCCGTCAATTGGCTGAAAACAGCTGAATATGTAGAGAACTGCAGAGCAATTGTTGGCGCTGACACGCCGCTTTGCAGCCTCCCAGCTTGTCTGGGGTTTCCTCCGCGATTGTCAGATACAATTTGCATGAACGATGTTATATAAAATGAATCATGAGATTGTTTTTTTTAGATTAATGTTGCTGCCATTTAAACATTGCTGTTTAATGAATCATCTGCAGTTGGTCCTGTTTTCAACATTGATATTGGAGATACTTTTCTCATTTCCAGTAGGCTCAACGGCAGAGCAAGCTTCTCACAATCGCAGGCTGCGAATTCAAATCCAGTTTGGCATTACACTCAACCCATCATCCTTATGGGGCCAACAAAATAACTACCGTTTTGTGACCAAGTGAAAAGTGATTCGTCCTCTGGACAACCTCGCCCCCGTCATAAGAATGTGGAATTATCACCACTGGCTCAGGTCTGCAAGCAGGAGATGAGCACCGCCTCAATGCCCATTTGAGCCATTAATCACTTCTACTTCGCACCTGTTCAGTATAACACGGCAATTACCACTCTTACTATTGTTAATCTAAAGAATTAATCATTCAGCATGAGCGTGGCTGGAACCGTCACGCGACAAGTTAAACTCCAGTCGCTGGGATGGAGACATTCAAAAGATTTTCTTCCAAACTGCTGAGTGATCAGAACAAATCTATCAAATAAATCAAATAAAGGCTGCAAAGAGCCCAGGAGATTTGGAGGCGAAGTGAATTTCCCAAAGCCTCTTGCTAAATTCAAGGAAATGGAGAAGGGAAGTAGTCTGGACTGAAGCGATGCACTGTGTGAATGGGGCTTCAATTGCACGTGAAAGGAAAGCTGTACCCCATATGCCTCAAATCACACCTCCCATGCCAACAGAGTAAAACATTTTCTCTCTGCATAAGGCTTCCATGCATACGCGGATATATTACACCAATGAATTACTGGCATGAACGTACAACGTAATTTAACGTTTCAAACTAAATAGCCACATTTTTAGATACATTTTAATTTCAAATATTTGTATAAATAATAGTTAATTATGGCATTGCATAAATACATACAAATGTGGAATTAAGAACAATACAAAGGTGCATGGAAGACGGAATGAAATAAAAAGCAAAGACGCGCCGGATGGACGCGGTGAAAAATGTATGAGAATAGGTTTTCCCCTTATTTCTGGCAACAAAACAGGCGTTAAGATGTTAAAACACCAAACTGAAACCTTTAACAAGGAATCATGTCAGCATTAACCACAATACTTGTGGTCAGAATGCAAACCAAAAAAAAACGTACACTGATAATATATGCATTGTCTTTGAAACCGATTGGTCAACACCAGAAACAGCTTTCTTTTGAGCCTAGTCTCAAGACGGTGTTAGACCAGAGAACGCCAAAAAGCGTACAAAAAAAAATCCATCTCAGATAAAACGGACGACAATCTCGGAAGCCGTGAAGCTGATGCGGGACAAAGCGAGGTGGAGATGTCTCATTCGGCCCCCAAATGTCTCTCGCAGAGGACGGAAAGGGAACCGAATGGAAGACGACCGTCACCGAGAATATCAACTGCACTTTGCCGGTGCACTCAGCCCACACGCAAAAGTGCCGTCGATGCCACCACGCTTTGTCATGGCACCCTTCCCTTGTGCCGCCGTTCTCCGTATACTGCGTAAGTTGATACCTTGACCCCGTGACGTCCGGTTCGCATACTAACCCAACGCACGAGGTTTAGGCGTTAGCATTATAAACGTTGGCTCGGCCCAAACAAAAAAGATCAGCTCTGACAGCACTCGCTCATGCCGCGTCTAGCGGAAAGGGGGCCACCACTCAGGACCTGCAGCAAATCTGGCTGTGACGGTCCCACCTGATGACGTGACTTTACCGAAAGAACTAAGAGTACACTCAGGACCTGTTCGAGAGAATCCCCTGTCCGGGTTATATTGGCCTACTCTTCCACTGCCGGCCAGATATCCGTCTACGGAGAGGTGTGAGTTCCCCACCCTAGCGGCATCTGTTGAATGAAGATCCCACCGGTGAATACATTCGTGCACAGCCGCGATGTGAACGTGCCTCACTCACTCGGGACTTTGGTTGAAGTCCAGGGGTTGATGTTAATGGAGGTGGCAGACTTTAAAAAGTGAGTAAGAGGTACAAAATGAACAGTGTAGGCTCTTCACCCTGCAACTATAGTGCAATAATAATCAGAACTTGAGCTGATAAGGGAACATTTTGCTCGCAGTCTAAAATCGATGCAATGGACGTATTATGTAATGTGCATTCTTTTTTGGGGGGGGGGGCTCAAAACCAACATGGCACAAGGATAGAAATGAAGTGACCATTTGATTTCCGAAATGTGCATTCGTGTCATAAGTTGTTAAAATGTGGTTGATTATAGAATATAAATTAATGGCATATCGTGGAGACCATAATACATCAATGCCAAGCACTCCAAATGTTTGATTAACAGTGCCGCAAGTCACCATATCTGGGCAATTTGTCACATATTTATAGATGACCCAGTTTGGAAATCACACACAGGCACGGGGGCAAATTAATGCGATCAATACCCACAAACGCATTTTAACCTCACATCCCTTTCATTTCACCACGTTTTGTATGTCAATACATCTCTTTAATAGGCACCACCGCAGATATTCTGTTAAACGTCACCGAAACCGACTGGTAAGCCTATTCACGCGCCGAGCGAAGGTCGATGTGAGGTCGTACGGTAACCGTAAAAAAAAAATGCCTTGCAGCGAACCGCATACCCATATTACGTCCAAACGACTTGCATAGAAGTAACGAACATTTGACGTAATTTTTCATCAATCTTTTATTCACTTACACTTCGGTTGCCGCTTAATGGGTTTTTGTTGTTGTTGTTGTTGTTGTTCCCATATCCCTTCCAAGGCCACTGAAGTGACTTACACATCCTGCGAGAGCAGGTTGCTCACTTTTTTCAAATTTTCTTTGCCGTGGGGTTCACACCTGATGATGATTGCTTGTGTTGCAATCGAAACGTCGTGAGAATTTGATTGTTTTATTTTCATTATTTTATTATTTCCCTTCGACGTGACTTTACCGAAAGAACCAAGAATATAATAATCACAAGGTTGCGAGTTAAAACCCTAGTCAGGAGGTCCACGGAAACATCATTAATCATCTTCAACCACCATCAATGAAATATCACTTAGTGGGAAGGTAACAGTGGTTGTTCTATGGAAAGCCTGGTTCCAACCATAGCAACGTGGAATTTCAACCACTGGTTTAGGGCCACAAACATTGGTGAGTTCTGTCACATGCTAGTGGAGTGGAAAAGCTTCCAATGTTGCAATGGGCTGTTTTGGGGTTTTGAAACAAAATAAAACAGTCCATTATGGTCAGGAATGAAACCCAGGGTCATCACAATCATAGCCCATTATGCTAACCACGACACCACCACTCCCATTCGTGCATAGTTAATATAACACACATATGCACACGTGTCTAGCAGATAGGGAACATCAAAGACACGTCCCAAGCCAATGTTTATTGACGTCAAATATCACTCCCCCCCCCCCCCCCATTTTTACTCCTGATGACGATCGCTTGTGTTATGATCGAAACGTCGTAGTTGTTATTTACTTTTATTTTCTTATATCTACGTGACTTTACCGAAAGAACCAAAGAATACGTCAAATATCAGTGAAATACAGCTCCAGGTCTCAGTAGCTCCAAAAAAAAATCCAAAGTGTCTTCCTATTTTAAACGAGTGTGGGGGGATGCTCATCTCTCTCTCACATCTCTCTGTCTGTCTCCGAGTGGCCCTAAACCAGTGGTGGAATTTCCACCTCTCTATAGCGGGGCCAGTCTCTCTGGCGACTGGCGACTTCCCACAATGTGACACCTGTGTTTTATCTTTTTTTTATCAACCCCACCGCCCTCGCCACCGACGTCAAGGAGATACCTCTCATATTCTTAGGTTTTTTCGGTAAAGTCAAGTAGGTAAAACATTAAAAAATAAAATAAAATAAAAATCACGACGTTTCGGAGGCATTTTATTTTATTTTACTTTTAAATGTTTTACCTACGTGACTTTACCGAAAAAACCTAAGAATATGAATCCTTGCAGTCACGAAAGCTTCAAATCTAGAGATAACTCTCCCCGAGATTCTGCACAACGCTCATGCGCGTCCTCTCCACCGACATGCAAAGCGGATACCCCGTTCGTATGCGAATAGTGGCGATGCGTGCCACATGTGCTCGCTAATTTTCCGCGTGGCGGGGGGGGGGGATGGAGGGGTCACTTCCTGAAACCGCAGCCCGACATTTGACAACCGCCGGGTCCCCACGTGACTCCACCTCTCGCTTTTCCCCGAGCGGACCGTGGTGGGGAAATCTTCCCTCTCACTCGCGAGCATCCCGTCCCCTTTTTTTCTTCTTGGTTCTTTCGGTAAAGTCACGTAGAATGGAAATAATAAAATAATAAAAATAAAACATAATCAAATAAATATGTTGTTATATAAAGTCACGTAGAATGGAAATTATAAAATAATAAAAATAAAACACAATAAAATACATATTTTATTATGTTTAATTTTATTATGTTTCATATTTATTATTTAATTATTTTCATTCTAAGTGACTTTACCGAAAACATAATAAAATTATTATTTTATTATGTTTTTATTTTTTTATTTTATCATTTCCATTCTACGTGACTTTACCGAAAGAACCAAGAAGATGAATCCCTGCAGTCACGAAAGCTTTACATCGAAATTTTCCGTCCCCTTTTGCCACCCGATCGACAATCGCCTGGCGTTTGCGGCCCGACTCTCAAGCCCGGCGCGGAATAACGTTTCGCCTTCGTGCGTTTTGCCAGACCCCCGGAACGTCGGCCGCTGCGTGTGTGGCGCTGTTGCGTTAAGAGCAGCCCGACTCGGATCCAGTCCAATGGGGCACGATTTTTTTGGCCTTGAGCGGGGCCGTTTCGATGACTTCAATTCTTGCCACTCGAACCAGAAGGTCGCCCGTAACACTGGATTCGGTACCCGAAGTGGCGAAATCAGCAGTCAAAGGCTTCGAGAAGGCTGTCATGATCCACTCCGACCCATCGTCCCTCTGAGGTCAATAAAATGAGTACCATTGTTTTGAACATCAGCAGTGGTTGCACTATGGAGGGAGTGGTACCTGGCTAAAGAATGAGGAATGGGCAAATCACAGCACTGGATCCAAATATGCACCACCTGACTCCTCCACCTGGCACGGCCAAGATACACAACGTTGTGAATAAACACGATTTTGAATAAAGATTTTTTTTTTGTTTCTACACACCTGTATGTTGAACTGGCCGTGCCATCACCACGGCAATCGTGACAGGCTCGGTGCACCTTGAGGCAATATGTACAGCAGTAAAGGCTTCAATCTTGGTTTGAAGCTTTCGTGACTGCAGGAATCCATACTCTATGGTTATTTCGGTAAAGTCACGTGGGTATAAAATGAAATAAATCACGACGTTTCGGGCGCAACACAAGCGTCCGTCATCAGGTGAGAAAATAAAGGCTTGTTGACAAAGTTCACCACCTGCACTCCGCCTGGTACAAACTCTGTCATCACACACACACACACAAATAAATACTCCTAAAGCCACTCACTCTGAAATGCAACCCGTCTCATTAGATCTCAGACGCTGAACAGAATTGAAGCCTGGTTAGTCCTTTGATAACAGACTGCCTTGGGAATTCCAGGTGTTGTAGGCTTGGGCTGCGAGATGGCGGTTAGAAAGGAACCACTGCAATGCATTTGTTGACTATCCGTGCGAGGCTGTAAGTCGTAGATCTCCTCATAAGCACGTTGTTTCCTCTCTGTGCGGTCCAGTTGCATCCCTCATGGCAAACATTACTTAAAAGAATCGGCCATGCAGGACATTGTCCTGATAAACACTTTTGAAAGTGTGTCTACATCATCGCTTATGTGTGGAATTGCAATTAATATCCGTTTCTTTATCAGGAACATTTGTAAAATAAGAGGGAAAAGGGTCATGAAAGCGTCTGGTGGTAAAAAAAACTGCACGCCTGAATGGCCAAATGCCCATGCCCGATTGGTCCAATAGCGTCACCAATAGCGTCACCAATAGCATCACCGGGTGATTAATAGATTTGTGCGAGCACGACATTCATTCAATTAGCTGGCCCTGACATCGGCACTTTGTAAAAACCCAGTTCAGCCCACCGGGCATGTGAACACAGGTTTCTATCCGTATTCTATCAGAATGGACGAATGTTTAGCTGTCTGAATACTTCTTCAAATATATTACCCCTGAAAGGTCAGACGGAAATGACGTATGACGTGGCCGCGTGAATAAAAGCGGTCATGTTGGCTGGGTCGGAGCGACGGGCCACCGCCACTGACATTGTTGTATTTAATCCATGTGTAATCCACTTGCGATTAGTCTTATACTGGTTTGCAATGTCATGGATTCATAACAAAGGGTTATTTTGGGTTAGAGCACGTAAATATAACTGTATCACCCAGAATTCACCACGTCTCGTCAGATTTCCGAAGCTAATCAGCGGGCTTGAGTCCGGACAGTGCTCGGATAGGTGATCGCCATGTATGAAATGTTTTTACCTACGTGACTTTACCGAAAAAACCTAAGAATATGAATCCTTGCAGTCACGAAAGCTTCAAATCTAGAATTAAGTGTTGGAGGCTGTTGTGGGCAGAGCAGCGAAGAAAAATCTCGTGCTGTACCATACTATGCAGTAACATCTACGCCCCCTGCCTTCACCAACCCACAACTAACCACGTCTGGTCTAAGAGTCCCCCCACAACCAGCATGCCATCCGGAGGCTCTCAAACGCAACTTCCGATTAGCACGGCTGGCTACGTAGGGTGTAAAGGAAGTTCTACGTGATAATAAACCATGCACACACCCCGCTGTGTTTTCTGCCCCACAACTACATTTCTGCGCTAATTAATCTTCCGTAAAACGTGACTGACATGAACAAGCGATTCTTTAAATTCGAGCACATTCATTGCTCATGCCAGGCTCTCTCTCTCTCTCTTGAGAGCGGTGGGTGCTTAATTTTTCATTGTTCTGTCAAGTACGCGTGATTTTATTCGGAGACTTGAAAAACAAAAAAAAACAAGTTATAGCCAAAATAAACAAAAATAAGAACGTGAATGACAGAAGCAGGCCAATATGCCCGGCCCTTGCACCAAGGTGAAACAATATAAACATTCGTGCTTTTTGTTGAATACATCAGAGCACATCTGGCACATCAATCTCTTTCACAATACATTCAGGAATCCATCCTTTCTGTTGTGCACACAAGCATCAATCATCGTCATCATCACCTTAGCAGGAGTGCATATAGTAAAAAACGACCCTACTTATATTCAATCACATGGTAATCATCGCTCGAGTTAAAAATAGGAATCCAAAATAAATATGTAATAATAATAATGTTCCATTAATAGACATGTTTTTTTTTGGGGGGGGGGGGTCGGTAATTTGGATTTACAACCGTTAACAATTGAAAGGTCGTGTGAGTTCAAAATCCAGTTTGGAGGTCAACTCAGCTCATCTTCCCATTGGGTTGGATAAAATGAGTAATGACCCCATTATGGGTAATCAACAGAGGTTGTCCATTCGAGGGACTGGTTCCTAACATTTGGTGCAGATGAGCAACCCACAACTCTGATTGTGGCGATATTTTATACGTTACTATGCACTACGCTCGTATGTATATACGTGCATATGTTGAACTTCTTTTGCGGCAGATGTAGCCAACCGTGCTAATCGGAGCTGCGGGAGGACAAACTAAACACAAAAGCTATTCCAAATAAATTCGTTTTCAATCTGGATGATTTCAAAGTGCATAGCTCCAGTGGCTTGCTCATTTCGGAAGGAAGAGCATTCCAGACGGCCGCAGAAGTGCATCTCAAAGCTCGTGATGCAGTGACCGTCTGCATTCTAAGACGTTCAACGGATTGCATAAGCAAATGGCAAATACCTAATCACTTAAGGGCACACATTTACAATCGATTTTCTAAGTGAGACGTGGATGAATATAACTACATACCGCTCTGACATTTTCTAAATTTAAAGTGGCCCTCTTTTGTTTTTGGAGCATTGAGATGGCCATATCCTGAGCATCTGCTTTGCAGCAGCAGACGGCGATTCGTGAACGCGTATGCCTGAATGATTTACCTATGGCCTACGTGGAATTATAATGATAATGAATTCATTACCCAGGAAAGCCACACTGATTCCGAATGCTCCTTTTCAGGAGGGTCCTGTTACATTAGAATGTTTTGGCCGACACCAATTACATTGCATGAACTTAAGCTATGGAAGTAAAGCAGAAAACCCAGAGGAAACCCATGCGGAGCAGGAGAAGAACATACAAATTGCACAGAGATATGCGACCGAGTCAGGATTCGAACCCAGGTTATGCTTGCTGTGCCGCCAGTCACTGAATTTGTAACGTTTTGGACGCTGACTCAGTGGCCAGCAGGCTGATGAACAAGACTGCACGTGGACAATGTATGCCGTGCCGCGTCGTCATCTTACTTGCAGCATCACGTTGTCGTCCACTCATTGATATGCTAATTTTTTCTCTGCCCCCTCCCTCTCTCCGCCCCCGCCCCCCTCTCTATATTTAAGGCCCCGTCACAGAAACGACCTCTCTCTTTGTGCCGATATGTGTTCTCTCTCTGTGTGTCCTTGTGATGTCTGTCTGCTTGTATGTCTGTCTATAGTTTTCTAGTTAGATTTTTGTTGCAATTTCTTTTATGCCTGATGATGATTGCTTGTGTTGCAATCGAAACGTCGTAATATGCTATTATTTAATTTATTATTTTATCTTTAGACGTGACTTAATCGAAAGAACCAAAGAATAATTCCTGCAGTCACGAAAGCTCCAAAATTAAGAATGTATGCCCACTTAAGTCTTTGGTCAGCATCTTTGTCCTAATCAAAGCGCGCAGGTGCACGTAACAGCACGCGAAGGCTATTTAAAGTAGACATGACAACGAAAATAATTCAGGCGAAAATACCCCAAAAAAAATCAAGGATAAATATGCTTCATTACCAAGGTCACCACCGTTAGCCCATGAATGCGTACAGTTATGAGCATTTTTTTTACGGAAATAATCAAAATAAGCACTCAATATGCCATAATAAACATGGGTAATGGTTGTTGTCTGCTCTACTGTTCGTTTTTTCTCCATTACTTCATAAAACGTGAAAGTGGTTTTCAGCCAAAATTATCATTGAGCAGTGATCATCACCTACTTGCACCCATGCAGCACCAATTCGTAAGATTCCACATTACCATGGTGGGGGTTGGTGCAATAACCCTCCATAGGACAACAAATGTCGACTTTCCACAAAATTGTATCTTTTTTATCGACCCAAGTCTGATGATGGACTGAATAAGTTTGACTCGTAACTTTTCAATTGTGAGTCTTGTGATAACCAAATCGTGTAATATAATCATTCGCATACATCTTATACACGTTCTACTACCCATTACTCAACTTTTTTAAACCATTGTGATAACCTGATAAACCAAATGAAGACATTTCAATATTCTTTGCATTTAACAGAAATATTCAAACGTCAAACAGGATTTTGAAGTAATGGGAGAGAGGTCCTAAGCCAGACTTTAATTAAATGAATTTGCTGAAGAGTCATGTTAAAGTGTTGCTGAGGATTTTTGTAACAAGAATCTGATTAAACTTTCTTCAGACGTTATTGTTAATACTTCCAACTGGCTAAAGTAATTATTCAAATACGGCAGCACTCTCAGACCTGAGTTCAATTCCTGTCAATTCACGACATGAGTGGTATATGGTAGTAATTTTAAGTGACAATGCATGAAATAGATTATTATGCTAACATTGTGCACGTTAAATTGTGTGCGTGAAAATGCATTGCTTATGATTTATGCAAATCATACGCAAATCATATGCCAATGTTACATTTAGGTTAATGGAGCAAATGAAACTGTACAAACGACACTGAAACCTTTTAAACAATACAAATTTGACAGTAAAAATTGGGCCAAAGAAAAAAAACTCAACCATGGCCCACCCCTCACAAATCGTTGCAGCTCATCAAACATTGCAAATTAAATCTCAAACTGACGTGTGCCGCTCACCTCACCCCACCCACCCAGGTTGATGCAGAAGCCTAAAATCATAGCGTGGTGCCCCGTGGACATCAGCAACGGAGAGGAGAGCCAACCAGAGGTTGCCATCGAGGTCCAGGACAAGAGAAAGGCCTCGGGTAGAACATCCACGGGGCGAGGAGGGCCTCATTCATTAGCGACGAAGAAAACCTCTCCGCTGTGTGGGAAGCCGCCACCCCAGCCCCAACCCCTCTCTTTTTTGCGACGCCTGAAGACAACGGAACACTAATTCTAGATTTGAAGCTTTCGTGACTGCAAGGATTCATATTCTTAGGTTTTTTTCGGTAAAGTTACGTAGGTAAAAAATTTAAATTAATAAAAGTAAAATAAAATAAAAAAAATAAAAATCACGACGTTTCGGAGGCAACACAAGCTTCCGTCTTCAGGTGGAACCGTCACTGCCCGATAGCTGTGACTTTACCGAAAAAACCTAAGAATATGAATATAAAACAACGGAACCCTTTTTTATATTTGGAGTCTGCAGATTCTTTCCATGGTTGCGTGGATTTTTCTTTCCACATTTAGAATCAACATGGTGCGTATTTGGCTGTTGTAAATGTCCACGCGAGAAGCCACTTCATTGCGCGATCATTTGTTGGGCCAGGTCGCTTCTGAAAAGGAGCGATACAGTTCAGTGGACCGTACCTGGTGTATACAAACACATTCCTGCGGAGGGAGCTGGTAGGAACGTTGGGTTGCTCGGTCAATGGCCAGGGTCGACGGCGGCGTGGTGTATTCTGCAAATATGGCCGACTGTGAGGGCGGGCACAAGCCGGCGTGAGTAGGTGAAACGTTGAATTTTATAAGGGCACCACGGGGTGACCAGCCCCTCCCCACCCAGCCCCACCCCACCCAGCCCCACCCAGCCCCTCCCCTCTCCACCCAGCCCCAACCCTCCGATTTTTGGATGCACGACGGACGAACGGTCGGACACAACAATCCCTTGTGGGCTGGTGTAACCAGGAGGTTCCTACCAGTAAAAAGATGTGTTAAATCGTTAACAGCAAGCCATCGACACTTCACGTGGCCTCAGAGTACACCTAGCCTGGCACAAGCGCTATGACGACGTCACCACCAGTTCGTGGCGAGTGCCCCCTTCTCTCTGATCGATGACAATGCAGAAGATAAGTTCCATGCACCCCACCAACCCCACGCTCCCCCCCCCTCCCCTTATTTTTGCACCGCTCGCCGTCGTTATCAGCGCCACGGATTCCGCCTTCAGTTCGTTCCCGAATTCCGAGGGGGGTGCGTGACGTCTGGCCTCGTGAGAACGTCACAATGTTGTTCCGCCCTCCCTTTCGATGTTGCTGCCGTAGTTTCTTCGCAACTCGAAAAACCACGACAATGTTTTGTTTCGATTTAAAGCTTTCGTGACTGCAGGGATTCATCTTCTTGGTTCTTTCAGTAAAGTCACGTAGAATGGAAATAATAAAATAATAATAATAAAAACATAATAAAATAATTCTCACGACGTTACGGCCACGACGCAAGCAGCCGTCCTCAGGTGAAGAACAGGTATGTCAGAAAGACAGCGTCTGAATTCAGACGCTGTCTTTCTGACATACCTGTTGTGGCCTAAACATCGTGAGAATTATTTTATTATGTTTTATTTTTATTATTCTATTATTTCCATTCTACGTGACTTTACCGAAAGAACCACGACACTGTTTTGTTTTTCTCAACATGCTTACGAGACTCGCACGGTGTGAGCCACGGCGCTCGGTTGTTGTACAATGCTGGTCTAAACGGGTTAGCGCGTTTGGCCATGTACGGTGCCAAAGAAGATCAACATAAATAGGCACAATAAGGCGGCAAGGAGGTAATTGCATTTGTGCACGTACCGTACACAGACTCCAATCAAAGTTTTTGTTGAAACCCTCAGAGACAAACAATTACTTGTGGCTCAATGAATTGCTCGAGGTGAAGGATTGTATTGACTCCAATGAATTCATTATATTTGAGACTTATTTGCTACACAAAGTTTTAGCCCTGTATTTACGTACTGAAACTGGGCGCCATGGTGGTAAGATGTTAACTACATTGCCTGGTATGAAGGAGGTCGTGAGTTCGATCCCGACCCTGATGCCTCTATATTTGGAGTTTGCACGTCTCTCTCATCGTGGTCCTGTGGATTTTTCTCCCAGTCCTCCAGTTTATCCCTCCACATTTATAATCAAAATGCGTTTAGAGAATTTGGCTGCTATAAATGTCCACATGATAAGCCACGTCGTTGAGCTATCATGTATAGCTGGTCGCTTCTGAGTAAGAGCTGGTAAAAAAAGAAATTGTTTAATAGTTTAGTTTTGTGTTTTAGTCTGTAAGATACACGTGTATAATTAACTCTGCTTCATTGACGATGCGACTCATTGGTGGATCAAGCGGCTTGCGATCAGAAAGTTGCGAGTTCAAATCCTGATTTAGTGGTTGACCCAGCCCATCATTCCTCCTGGGTCGATAAAATAGTACCACTTTGCAAGAAGTCAACAGTCATTGTACCATGGAGACTCGATTCCACCATATGAATGCCGAATTTCCACCACTGGCCTTAGGACTGTAAACAGGAAATCAGCGGTGAAATAATAACAATGTTGACTTTGAAGTGTTGAAGCAAGTCATTCGATTTTTCAAGGAGGCACAACTCAAGGTTATTAAGTATTGTTTGTTGGTGAATTATTTTGATTGTCTTTTTGATTAATACTCATGTTTATGTACAGAGATAGGTATACTGTGCTGGCAAAACAAAATTGTGAAATGGTTATTGTTTTTGAGATCAACTGAAATGCCCGCACAATGTTTAATGTAAGAAAACAAATAGGATATTACATAGGTGCATATTGCATTTGTGAATTAATGAATTCATTTGAAACCTTTGCTGGGATGCATGGCTAAAGATGTAACATCTCATTTACAGCACGGACCCAGTGACAGAGTGAGGTCACAGGCTATTATAGCACTGTTTTACAGCAGTTATATAAACATACTTTATGGAATGCTGTGAATGTTGTGATGAAAATGGTGAGCGGTGGGACCAGTGGTTGAGTGCGACTGTGAGCCGACGTTAAGTCCCTGCCACAGCTAGTGGTGGTGTTCATTCTAACCGCAGTTTCAGCCGCACCAACCTTACCATAATAATAAAAAATTAACCCGTAAAAACTAAGTTTTTCACTCTAAATCCTTTATATGCGTGGCGGCTAGAGTCCTCTCGTCTTCTGGCTTGAGATGGCTGCCACCTATGGGTCAGATGATTGTCTGCCAGCATTAAGCAATTGGTAATAAAATATTTAAACATTTTTCCCTAAAAAGTGTTAAATTTTGGAGAAAAAATTTTTCACGAAAATTTATTGTCACGCACAACGAGTCTGTGTGGAAAATGTCAGCTCGATTGCATCATGGGAAGTGGGTTAAAAAACGACCGAAAGATTTGCGCGGTCGTATGCAAGCAAGCAAGCACGCAAGCACGCAAGCAAGCAAGCGAACTTAATATAAAGGATTTAAAAAATTAACCCGTAAAAACAACGTTTTTCACTCTAAATCCTTTATATGCGTGGCGGCTAGAGTCCTCTCGTCTTCTGGCTTGAGATGGCTGCCACCTATGGGTCAGATGATTGTCTGCCAGCATTAAGCAATTGGTAATTAAATATTTAAACATTTTTTCCCTAAACAGTGTAAAATTTCGGAAAAAATTTTTTCACGAAAATGAATTGTCACGCACAACGAGTCTGTGTGGAAAATGTCAGCTCGATTGGATCATGGGAAGTGGGTTAAAAAACGACCGAAAAATTTGCGCGGTCGTAAGCAAGCAAGCAAGCACGCAAGCATGCAAGCAAGCAAGCGAACTTAATATAAAGGATTTAAAAAGGGGGCCTGTCCTGGCTCCTCCCCCCTCAACCAGTATATATACGGGGTTGGATCTCTTGGAATTTCTCATTTACTTGATACAGCGAGCGTGCTGTGACGGTTCCACCAGAAGACGGAAGCTTGTGTTGCCTCCGAAACGTCGTGATTTTTATTTTATTTTACTTTTATTAATTTTAATTTTAATTTTTTACCTACGTGACTTTACCGAAAAAACCCAAGAATAGTGGTGGTGTTGGATAATTTGGGGCCCTCAGGAGATTTTTTTTTCCAAGCCCCTGCTTTCATTGTATTCAATCTTTGTGAGATGACAGATGATACAGTATATATAAGATGTACATATATGTAATGGGATGAGAGAATAGATATACACGCAGTCATATGAGAGACGAGAGTTCATGGTAACGGTAACCATGGTGTTGGAAGCCAGTAAAGTGATAAGGATACTGACGACCAGTCAGCTAGCGACTGGAATGAATGAGTACATTCTGGAACATCGCTTGACTCTCTTTCCAGAGTTTAGTGAGATTACTCTTATTTGTCATGCATGGCCTGATTACTTTCATTATTGCTTTCATTTCAGGGGTGCCACGGTGGCTATGATATGTTAACTGCCTCGACTGGTATACAGGAGGTCGTTGGTTCGAACCTGACCCTGACGCCTGCATATTTGGAGTTTGCACGTTCTCCCCGTGGTCGCGTGGATTTTTCTCCGGATCCTCCGGTTTTCCCCTCCACATTTATAATCAACACACGTTTAGAGTTCTTCGCTGCTATAAATGTGCACGTGATAAGCCACTTCGTTGAGCTATCATTTGTGGCTAGCTGGCTTCTGAAAAAAAACTACATAACTCAGTGAGTCTTACCTGGTGATTTACAAAATAATGCAATTGTTAATAGCAAGCCATCGACACTGCACGTGGCCTCAGAGTACACCTAGCCTGGCACAAGCGCTATGACGTCACCGCCAGTTTGTGGCGAATGACAGGCGTTGTTGTTGGTGTCTAATGCAACTTTACGTTTGTGGAGCTTTCAACCAAGGTTCAATTCCCATCCATGGACATCGTTAGTGTGAAGCGGTAGTTTAAGTTTAATTACTTCTGAAAATTATTCAAAGAGAGCGGGGTTGTGGTGGGGTGGGGGATGTTGGCAGTTTGAATCAATGTGAAGCCAGCAGCCATGTTGATCGTGCCATAGAGCCCACGGGTCGTGCTGGCCGCTTGTGAGACGTGAAAATTAACGGAGACCTCGCAAGCGCCGTAACATGGCAAGCCATGGAAGGGGCATCGGTCCGTCATCGGCCAGCCGTGGTCAATCCGCTGCGGGAAGAAAGCCTCCCCCAATCTGCCTCCGCCTCTCGCAATCCTGCATGCAAGGGTGCATCGCTCGCTGGGAGAGAGCGTTTGACTGCCACCTAAAACAGTAAATGCTCACGAATAGAATGAAATAGCATTCGTTTGAACAACATATGGGTTTATGGTACATAACGGGCATGCAATGATGCTTCTATTCATCAAATGTAAAATGATTCGCATACTCACGATTTGCAGTGAACATTGTGCATTGTATTTACATGTTGGATATAATTGGTTCGTGTGAATACTGCGGCTACTTGAGGCAATGCATTCCCCACAATGTGAAGAAAAAAAACACAATAGATGGATTTTTTGCTTATTATCAGACCACAGCAATTCGTTGAATCGGGAGGGGGCAAATCATTTCATCCCGAGTAGCTGTTATGCGTAAGGAATCAGACTACTTTCAAATGTCACTCAACACTCATTCATGAGACTCCATACCATCACATCATGTTAATTAGAATAAACCGCCTAGATTACCATATTCTCCAGTTCATAAAATGCTTTCCCCCTGTGTTTTAAATTAAAAGTTGGTGGGTGATTTTTTTATACCCCTGTAGGTGTGTATGTGCGTTTGTCTGTGTATGTTCCTGTGTGAGTGCAAAGCGATAGTGTAGAGACACTTGCCCCAACAGTTTGTTAAGGCTATACGGGGGATCTTTGTCTTTGTAGGGACAATTAACGATATTTCATGTACGACTTAACAGCCACTGGATGATTTTTTCATTATAAGTTTAACCTTTCCCTGCACATAAAATCTAAATATCGAACATTATCTTACACGATGACGTCCTTACAATCTGATGTTCATTCCTGTCAATTCTGATCGCGACAATGTTAAGCTTATCTCCTGCACCAGCAGATCGGATGGGTCGTGGATTATTGCAATTTGTGACTATGACCTCATCCTACGGTAGCAACCCTGTGGAGGCGAGGATTAGTGGATGGCACACATGTTGCGAAAACTCCCTTGAACGTTGAGGTGCCATACGATGGCTTGCCACGAGACGGCTGTCACTTCAAACAAAATGGACTCGAGATGTTCCGTGTGTACAGGTTGGGAGTGCTTCCCACTGCTTGGGTTTTCTCTAGGCACTCTGATTTCCTCCCACACGCAAACGCTCATCAACTGGATGAAACAATTCGATTTAAAGCTTTCGTAACTGCAGGGATTCATCTTCTTGGTTCTTTCGGTAAAGTCACGTAGAAGGGAAATAATAAAATAATAAAAAATAAAACATATAAAATAATTCTCACGACGTTTCGGCCACAATGCAAGCAGCCGTCCTCAGGTTAATTTGCATATCAAGAGGATTTGTTTTGCATATTTATGTAATATTACATTATGTATTACATATATATGCTAAAATTCCTCTTGATATGCAAATTATTTTGTCAAGTCGCTCTTCCTCCTCCCTCCCAGCTTAAATAGACGCTCCAAGCCCAGGACGTGTCATTCAGACTCTGTCTTATCGACAGACCTGTTCTTCACCTGAGGACGGCTGCTTGCGTTGTGGCCGAAACGTCGTGAGAATTATTTTATTATGTTTTATTTTTATTATTTTATTATTTCCATTCTACGTGACTTTACCGAAAGAACCAAGAAGATGAATCCCTGCAGTCACGAAAGCTCTAAATCGAAAATAAGGAATGCTGTAAAAAAAATTAAAACAAACAAAAACACGACTAAACTCCCATCGTCGTTGTTTGTGCATAACAAGGCATTAATCTTCAATGCTGTCATCTTCACAGTGGCATTTTCCTACTGTGCAGGCTTTATACAAGAAGCTAGCGGGGTTCTGCCTTTTAACTCAATCAAAGGAGGAATGTTATTTTGAAATATATTCATATTATTAAATGATATCTCACACAGAGAACATCCCGGGAAGTTCTCTGCATGCGGCGAAAACGATGGGTAAAGTAGCGGTGATCAGTATTTGAACTTGGTCGAGGACACCCCTAAGTCAACTCAGCCTAAAATGTATGAACTTGATGCGGTGGTAAGGCCAACTTCAGCGTCAGACACGAAAGTGGTGGGGTCAGACATGCATAGCAGTGACCAATCTCGTCATCCAGTCACTTTGCTGATCCATTGTTAGGAGGTGGTCACATCCTGAGAATGCCCCAACGCTTTATCTTTGACGTAACAAAAGACATATCCTGTAACCGTATATTTAGTGCGGGATTTAAAATTAGCGTTTTACATTCATTAAGCTCTTAAACGTAATTGCAATTCAAAACGTTGTACAAGCCAAAAGACAAGATAATACGTATAATTATAGCATAATAAATAGGGGCAAAAAATGAGAAATTCAAAGGATGTACAATACAAAGAAAAAAACACATCTAATGGAACGTAGGATTTTGAATCAGCCACAATCCATGAAGGAAGTGCTGCCACAGTGGCGTAATGGTTAGCAGCGCACTGGAATTGCGAGTTTCTAAAATACCTCAACCCCCCACCCTCCCCAGCCACCACCCACCACCTCTGTGAATGGTTTCACCACGGCTTCAAATCAATCGATGGGCAGGTCACGTGTAGGGTAAATGTGCACCGCTCGTGTGACGTCTGCCCAGTGTGGAAGAGTAGGCCAAATACCCCCCTGGGGGGGTGGGGGGCTCTCTTGGAGCTCTCTCTAGTGGATGACCTTCTGCCAGCAGTGGTACGAGCGGGCAATTGCAGGGCTGTGCCTTTATCCACAATCCATTGAGAAAAATCTACTGTTTAGGACTCAATGGGGAAAATAATAATTGGATGAAAATGGCAAAACGTCGCTGGGCTTACGTTTTTCTAGTCTTTATCGACTGCATATCGATGCGTTGAATTCAATTATTTTGTTGGTGGAGTAGATCTAATTTACGAAAAGAATTACTCAAAAAGGTGACCGATGACTTTGGGATGTGCGGTCTCGGGATGACTCTGTAAGTGTGTGTGTGGGGAATAGAAAATATAATAGCGCGAGAAAAAAATGTCCAACTGCGCTATGGAAATCGGGGTAATGATCGGCAATCCCCCAATATTTCGATTTAAAGCTTTCGTGACTGCAGGGATTCATCTTCTTGGTTATTTCGAACGAACCAAGAAGATGAATCCCCCAATAACGTACTTGCGCTTCTAATTCAGTTCAGACGTTCTGACCACACCACGGAAGCACGTGCCATTTTAGTCTAAGTCGGTGTTCGCTCACAGTAACTTGTCCAGCCAGTCAATGGGGGGGGTAGATCGTAAGTGGGTAACAGAATTACGCGGTGATGATGCTCCAGCCTTTGCGATGGTGCGCAAGCACGATCAACACAAACACACTCGATACATCCATCAATAACAGTGTGTGTGTGGTCTTTAAAGAAAAAAAAACAAATATGATTGATGACCTTTCAGACAATGGCCCTCCTTCATCGTAAATAAATGAAGGCCCAAACCCCGAAAATATAGCCGATTATATATTTTTTTCATTTAAGGCAACACTCAAAAGTTATTGATGAACGCCCCCCTACCCCCCCCCCCCCGTTTCGTTTCTGTAAATGTGCGGGTGGATCCTTTTTGCCTTTGTCCACCACGCTTATGCAGTCTCATCCGATGACCCCCATTCCCAACCCCACCAATCCCAGCAGGCCTTCTGCATAAATCATAGATGACGGCGTCTGCGGCCGTGAAGGATGGCATGACACACTCGGGGCAGCCTTCTACTCCCGCAAAGGCTGGCTGAACCCGCACAAGCCCTCTGACCGGGGGCACTAATTTGTCAGCGAGCGAGCAATAGGAGCTGCCCGAATGAAGCCATTTACGAGATGCATACGCAACTATTTGTGTCCGCGCAGTGAGAAGCCTCTGATCCCGTGGCAATTTGTTTTGTTATTTGCTATAATTTTATTAGTTTCTCCGGGTAGCGGGAGAAAGCTCCGTGCTGGCTTTATTGTGTCACGATTTAAAGTGACGCAAGTTCAATTCCTGACCGTGTAAGCAACATCAGTGCGGGCCATCTGAACTGGTTTCGGCTCTGCCCGAGGTCTACTCAGCCTTTCTAGATTTGAAGCTTTCGTGACTGCAAGGATTCATACTCTTAGTTCTTTCGATAAAGTCACGTAGGTAAAAAATGAAATTAACATTAATAAAAATAAAATAATAAAATCACGACGTTTCGGAGGCAACACAAGTCTCCGTCATCAGGTGGGACCGTCACAGCCAGATTTGCTACACTTGATGTATTTTATTTGTATTAATTTTTATTTCTTACCTACGTGACTTTACCGAAAGAACTAAGACTCAGCCTTTTTTTTTAAACAATGGCACCTCACTCCATGTGTACACATCAGCGATGGAGATATAACAGCAGCTGTGTATATCGTGCTGGCCACACCACCTCATTTGTGTGTTTGTGCCAGACTTCATAGGCGCTATCGTTTTCGTGGCAACTTCCAGCCAGGTGGCACGGTGTGTAGGGCATGATGCAATCAGCGTCAAACAGACCCACACACGAGCGTTGATGCTGACCAGAACGAGTAACGATACAGTCTGCGTTGGTTTTTTGTGCATTCCACTCCCTGCATATATGAGGAAATGATGAAAAAAAGGGCAGTTGTGTGAAAAAAAAATATCGCTATGAGCATTTAGAAGTGGGGGGCTCAGCCTTTAGCAGAGGGGGGAGCTCAGCCCCCCCTCCACCCCCGCCATCCCCAATATATGCATCACTGGCTGCTAGGACATGATGGCGAGTGATGTGACGTATGTATGTATAACTTCTTTTGTACCGTACGTAGCCAACCGTGCTACTCGGACTATGGGACATGTCATTCTTACCGTTACTTTCAAACATAAATCTCCCTTGGAATGAAATCTCGGAATAAGAGTGCACATTTATCTTTTTTTTATGTCACGCCATCATTCTGATCAGAAACTCTTGCCACCTAACATTTTTTTTATTTGTTTCGTGTTCTTGGGATTTTTAGAACCAATTAAATGTTAATTACACAATCAGAGTTACTGCATGAAACTAAACAAAATACCTTCCTCCTGATTCATCATGATTAGATCATCACATCCAGGTCAGAGAATGACCTTGGAATAGTACACTCCAAGAACCACTTCTGATGTCACTTGAAATGGCCGTTCTAATCCAACACGGAATGGTCTACGTGTCTTCAAAGTGAAAGTGGTTTTCATTTGAAATGAACATTGGGGCAGCGGTCGTCTCAAGTTGACAGCGCCGAGCAGTGATGGCAATTCCACATTCCTATGGAGGGTGCTTAGCCTATCGACCATTGTTGACTTCCCCATGAAGTGTTACTCTATTTATTGACCCCAGAGTGATGAGGTCATTCTTTAAGACTTCACCGACACAAAAGAAATCCGCAGACAACGTCTCCTTAACATAGCCACCTCTCCACATACAAAAAAAAATCCAATTATTTCTTACACAACTCATCAGCCGCATGGCCTTCTGGGAGTGGATAATTTCAGCAGCATTGATTTCAAGCAAAGCAAACTCCGGAATCGGTTTCGACACTCAGTGCCTCATCAACAGAGTCAGGTTTGCTTTATTCAGCGCCTGGGAACTGCCGAACTTACAGGCAAGGATCCGCTGTTTATGATATGGGTCCTTGTTATTTTTTATATATACAGCGCATAGAAAATTTTCAGATCTCCAATGCAATATTAGTGATGATAATTACTCTTTGGTTCCTTCGGTAAAGTCACGTAAGTAGAAAAATATAATATTATTATTTCTACCTAAGTGACTTTACCGAAAGAAACAAGGAGTAAGGATTCCTGCAGTCACGAAAGCTTCAAATAAAGATTGATAATAATTAATAAATCTTAAAAAATTACGCGCACATGCACTTAACTTTAATATAACTTGAAAAAACTGGAATTAGCCATGGGCAGCTGTAACCCAGATTCAAACCCAGGCCTCAGCAGTGATGGTCTCAGTGTCTGAGAAAATGTCCATTAAGGACCCTCCAGCCCCAGCCGCCCTCCTCCACCTCCTCAAATGATCCGTCCACTTCACTCCCTCTGGAATCTTAATGGGGGAAAAAAATACATCCCAATTAAAACTGCCACTGTAATTCCGGCCAGAAAAGTTCCAATGTGCAAGTTGTTTGAATTTAAAAACCCACGAGACAAAAGACTTCTCCCGGTGCACATGGGGGGAATTCACATTAGAAATTCCATGGGGATTTTTTTTTATTCCTGCTGAACTTGCTGCATCTGATGTCCTCGTGACGTCAGAGCTGCTACCTCTAGAGAATGAAAATTGAAAGAAAGAAATTCGGCTTAAGAAGCGGCACTCGTTTCTTTGAATCTCCGCAACACAATTCTCTTACGCCACCGGGAATTCATTCCATGCAAGGAGCCAAATCTTACCGGTCTGATTTGTGCAGTCTATGTGTTGTGCATCTGCCTCTTTCACCCTGCCTTAAGGGGACACATTGCACACATTATATTGTAAAATTTATATTGTGTACACATGAAAAGATATGTGAGTCAGTCATCAAGCGCATGCATATTTTAATGCACTTATGGCAAGTAAAAAAGTACAATGCTGCAGATTAATGCGGCATGATTACCAACATTCTAATAATTCGTTCGATGTGTTGATGATTGTATTTGTCAACAAAGCAATCGTTAATGGTACATGTAAGTATTTTACAGGTTTATTCATTTTGGCACATCGTGCATCCACTTAGGTGGGACTGATTACAGTGCTTGACTCACAACTGGGAGTTTGGAAGTTCAAATCCTGATCAGGGATCGAGTTCAGCTCATCATCCCTCTGGAATGTGGAATTTCCACCACTTACTGTGGGTGGACATGGGATCAAGAATTGGCAAGGCCAAAGAGGCATTCAGCAAAAGTAAATGTGTGTTGACAAGAACGATTAGTGAAATAGTAAAACATAATACCGTTTGGTCGATGGTGCAGAGTGGAGCTGTGTGTGGAGCAGAAACGTGGACACCGTAAAGGTATGATAATTGTTTATTTACCCTTCCATCTGGCAACAAAACTGACACCTTTTTTTTACAGGGAGTCATGTTTGCATAGACCACAATACCTGCAGCCATAATGCAAACAAAAATGGTGTAAATGCTTACCCCGAGCTCTCATACTCTGATGGTGCATTGTCTTTGAGTTGTGCGCCTTTTGGCGTCATCTGGTCCAACCCATGTGAGACTAGGCTCTAAGAAAAGCTGTCTCGAGTGTGGACCAATCAACTTCAAGGACAGTGCATACATTATCAGAGTTTTGCAATATGGCTGCAGGTATTGTGGTCTATGCAAATATGACACCTTCTAAAAAAAAAAGTGTCAGTTTTGTTCCCAGATAGAAGGGTAAAAAAAAAATTATCATATTTTTTACTGGCAAATGAGGTTCCAATAACGTAAAGGTAATTTAGGCCAGTATGTTGAACTTCTTTCACACCGTACATAGCCAACCGTGCCGTTTGGAGGTGGTACCGATGCACCACACCTCACCGTCACTTCCTTCTGAGATGACCCCATAGTTGGAACCTTCTCTGAAAATTCACCGGATTTCCACCAATGAGCTCTGGCCACTGATCGTTGGATGCCACTCCAGTGTTTGTCTCAAGCTTCTCGGTAATTTGCACTCGAAAACTCTGCACGTGTCTCCCACTCATCGACAGCACTTTTCTGCTGTGATGTATTTGTAACATCCAAGTTGCTTACCATAATCCAAAAAAAACAAAATTTGCAGCATCATTCACACGCTTAACCCATGCTTTTAATGATTTGGTGTTTGCATCATCCTTGAGCTGTTTGGCCTTTTTGGCCGGCCGTTGGTCCAGCACTGGTGAGATGGTGCCATAAAGAGGCTGTACCCAGCGTTGGCCAATCACTTTCGAGGACAGATTGCACCTCCAATAAGCATTATTGGCTTCATATACGGCGTGAAAGAGGTTGAACAAATATAAATATATATAGTTCAACATGCAAGGACAGTGCGTATATTATCAAAGCATATTTGTTGCATTTTTTACCACGAGTATACAGGCTTGATGCCTTGTAGTAGGTGTCTATTTGGTTTTTGAACATCTTCAGACCTCCTGTATTTATGCCAGAAAGGATCAATCCTTTTTTTATCATTCAGGTTATCTTTTAGTTTATTTTCTCAAGACCAACTCTCTGTCCTATACAGTAACACAGTTGCCCTAAATGCCCAGCCATTCACAGCACTCTTTCAATGTGGCTTACATCATCCATCAAAATTCTGCTTGACAATGCAATATACGTCGTGACGGATTCATCATGGCCCTCGGCATTATGCGCATTACTACATACTTAATGAGATGGAGTTTCAGATTATAAAAAATATATATTTTTTTTCAAGTACATTATATTTTTGGACCATATACATTTTTTACTAATTAAAAATGGTTGTATTGCAAAAACATTTCTACGTTACCCAATGCCACAAGCGTTGAAGTGACGGGATATTAATGACGCCACTTCCAGTATTCGAATCAATCCAAAAAGAAAAAAATCGGATCATCCAAACTTTGTATTTAGGCCAATTTTTTGTTATTTTTCATATGAATACATTTTTGGGAATACATCCCTCCTACGTATGTATGCATGTTGAACTTCTTTCACACCGTATGTAGCCAACTGTGCTAAACACACAAAGTCCTGGACTACCTCTAAATTCTCACTTCCAACTGAAACCTGTAATACAGGTGCATGGAAACTATCCCGAATCACACCGTCAACTCTTTTTTTAAAAGCTCATGTCAATGTCCCAACTGTCCAATGTCAGTGCCTAACCCTAACAAGAACTGCAATGCCTCAGCCAAGGCCCTCTCTAACAAACCTGTACACTCCACGTCTTTCGGTCGCCTTGATACATTGTGATGCATCTTCTTGGTTCTTTCGGTAAAGTCACGTAGAAGGGAAGTAATAAAATAATAAAAATAAAACATAATAAAACAATTCTCACGACGTTTCGGCCACAACGCAAGCAGCCGTCCTCAGGTGAAAACCAGGTCCGTCGAGGCGACAGAGTCTGAATGAAACAGCACACGAGCTGTTGTGATGCCTCGAATGTTCACCGCCCCTACGATGTTCATGGTCAAAGTGTAGACACTGAACATGGTTGGTGATGAAATACAACAACTACCAAATACCGGTCCTCAGCCCAAAAAAAATCCAAGATATCTCTCCGAGCCACACACAAACTCATTCCATCAAACACATTCGATGTTTGTATGCTTATATTACCTATAATGTCACACGAATATAGAAGTTCCAATTGCACTTCTCTCCAAACAGAATCATGCACAGGACTCAAAGTCTCATCGAGCAGGGGAACATCATGGCTTTTATTATCCAAATGTTGTGGACTGTTTTCAATTTGGATTCAATACAAATACTATGGCGTTTGTTTTCACGGTGGTGCTGTGAATCTCTGCAATTTGGTT
The DNA here is from genome assembly GCF_015708825.2 of Lethenteron reissneri. Taxonomy (NCBI): domain Eukaryota; kingdom Metazoa; phylum Chordata; class Hyperoartia; order Petromyzontiformes; family Petromyzontidae; genus Lethenteron; species Lethenteron reissneri. The sequence continues at coordinate 3,069,314 of NC_083833.1, read as the reverse complement.
TTTGTATGCGTGTTGAACTTCTTTCGCACCGTACGTAGCCAACTGTGATATTTGAGTTGTATCACGTGTTGTTCAGCGACACGATGTCCGACGTTTCGCTCCACATGCCAAACGCCTCGACATTTTTTTTTCTGAAGAAGCTCATCGCACTCAGGGGGAAGCGTCAGACAACATGTCGAAAAACATTATCCATACTTAAATGTGTATGCATCCTATTTCCATTACATTGCGCTGAATTGTGCGCTGTCTGATTTATGCAGCCAATATCTTCATGTTCCAAGCTGCTGTTGCTAAACGATGCGGGTTTGTGGCAGGTGACAGTTTCTTTCTAGTCGGCTGATCCATGGAAAATGTACGTGATAGCTTGCAGAGTTGCCACCGCAAATGAATTACGTTAAATGAACTGACCAACACTTTTTCGAACTATGATATACTTTACTTTCATGCCATCGATCATGTTTACAAGTTACCAATGGTGAAGGTGTTTGTATTAGATAGGAAGGGAATTTACAGCAGAATTAGTGTGTCACGAATAACTCAGTTTTATTACACTGATATTCCTTTTAGCTCTATTATTGCCTAGTTTATTGAATTGCATTCCTCACAATGTGCTTGGATGCACCGTAAAACGCGCGAGTGAGCGTATATGTGTGTGCCCGTGTGTACGTCAGCTCGCTGTGCAATGCTGCGCGAGAGACCGCCTGTCGATCCACACAAAGCTCCGAGTCTCCTCCGCCACCACAAGACCTCTCTTTATTCCTGAGAAATGTGGACCCCCCCCCCCCCTTAACAGAACATCTGCGCCAGCTTGAAAAATTCAGGATGGATCGTTTGAAGCGCTCGCACATCCTTTACATCCACTGTCCGAGTGAGTGGATTCCTCCTGCGGGCAAGGGGATGCATCGGCTGAGTCATGTATCACAACAAACCCAGCCAGTGCATGCCCGAACAGCCTCTGTTTTGGCTGAACGAGAAGGAGCTAAAGTGGTGCAGAGAGTAGGCCAGAGAAGAGATGGGATGAGGTGGTGCATGAGGACTAGCAGCTGAGTGGACTTGGCAGTGACTGGCACCAGCGGTTGTCAATATCTGCCTCGAAGCATCAGGCTCGTGAAAGACAACTGGGCGGATGGTAGCGGCAGCTGCCCTCCAACAACAACAACAACAGGATGCAGCAGATAAGTTACGCCTCTAACAACGAGCAGAGCATCAGGTGTCTAAATCAAAGCGGCTTGGAGCAGTGGGGAATGCAGGCGGTAACATTTGCAAGTCAAACTAGTCAATCAACTCAAAACACTTGGGCCTGTCTGGTGACCTGGCAGACAGCTTTCGTCATTTTACGTGACCTCAAAGTGCACATAATATGGCGTAAGCGCAGTGGTGCTGTCACTGCCTCTTAGTGGCAAATAGGTGTTGTCATGGTTATATTATTATTGCAATACTGGTGCCATGTTCCCAATGCAAATGTTGTACGGGTTTGAATTCTGTCCGCAATGAATATTAACTTGTGTTGTTTTATATTTGTAGAGTGCCTATAGGTCAAGGCACTCGACAGAGTTTAATAAGTGGTGCAAAAATAAGAGTGATTTAGATCAGAATATCCGCATCAGAATATGTGTTTATACTGAAGGAATCTGATGAGCTATAAAGCTTTCTATCACAGATGTCCAGTAGGGGCAGCTAAGAACGTTACAACAACAAACAGTACAACATATGATAGTATAGCAAATTACTAAAAAGGTAAACAAATCAGACAAACACATAAACATACAATTAAACAATCCCATCCTACCAGGCATTGTCCACTGAGGTATTCAATTATTTTTTAGCAGCGACCTGGCCACAAATGAGAGCTCAACAAAGTGGCCCATCATTGAGACGTTTATGACAGCAAAATTATCTAAATAATCTCAAAGCATGTTTCTAAATGTGGAGGGAAAACCCGGAGGACCCAGAGAAAAGTCCAAACGACCAATGGGGAGAGAGACACGCAAACTCCAAATATACAGGTGCCAGGGTTGGGATCGAACCCCCGACCTCCTGCATACCCGGCGAGGAAGATAACATCACGTGACCACGGCGCCCTTGAATAAATAAAAGATGGCAATAGCATGCAAGGGCTGAGGAATGAGCAACCGTAACAGAGGGCACAAGGCGGGTCACTGAAAGAGAAGGAAGATGGACAGGACGGAGGGGAGGGGCGATGGTAAGGAAGAAGAACGAAATGGGCAATGGAGAAGAGGCGAGTTTGAAGAGAGGATTGAGATGAGGTTAATTAGTGGGGCTGCACAATGTGGCACCACAGAGGCGAGATGTTAAATGCCTCACCTGGTGGTGTACAGAGGACGTTGTGAGTTCGATCTCGACCCTGACGCCTCTATATTTTAAGTTTGAATGTTCTCCCCGCGGTCGCGTGGATTTTTGTCTTGGTCCACCGGTTGTTCACTCACCATTTAGAAATATGAGTTTAGATTATTTGGCTGCTATACATTTCCACTTGATAAGCCACTTCGTTGAGCTATCATTTGTGACCAGGGCGCTTCAGGGAAACAGCTATATAGCCCAGTGGGCCTTAACTGGTGAAAAATGATAATACAGTATAGTAAAAAAAAATAGCTAAAATCATGTACTGGGGAAGTTTATTCCAGTCGTCGGGTGCAAAGAGGGCAAAAGATCTAAAACGAAATTGGACACAGGTAAGAGGGACAATGAGAGACAGAGAGAAAAAGAGACAGAGATATTCTGAACTTACATGGCTGGCTACATACGGTGAGAAATAATTCTAGATTTGAAGCTTTCGTGACTGCAAGGATTCATATTCTTAGGTTTTTTTCGGTAAAGTCACGTAGGTAAAACATTAAAATTAATAAAAGTAAAACATTTTTTTTTAAATAAAATTATTTTATTTTACTTTTATTAATTTTAATATTTTACCTACGTGACTTTACCTAAAAAACCTAAGAATAGGTGAGAAATAAGTTTGGCGTACATACATGTGGTACTGCTCCTGGGCTGAGCCTTGTTCAGGTTGACTCAGGCTAAGACGGGAAACCTTTTGGCTCGATGTTACTATCGGAGATGAGCACTGGCCCAACGCTCATGTTCGAGTAGACACCCCGTGGTCTCAATGCAAAAGGTGGCGAAGAAAAGAAAAATACATCAAACATTACTCGGACACCTGGACACACATTACACAGCTGGGCAAGAATTGCTTGAACCTGAGTGCTCGTCACAATCAATATGAAGGCAGGGAATTAAGGCGAAGCCTTCCCGCAACTCCTCCTGCACGCTACCTGCCGCTGCCATTAGGATCACGGAGGCAGGCACAAGCGATCAGCAGGACACCTTGTAAGCTTCTGAACAAACCACATTAACGGGATTTAGGCGTTGCCGAGCCAAATCGAGCCAAGGCCAGGAGCCAGCTGCGTCTGTGCCAAGCAGGCCCAGGGCACCGTGCAAAACCCGTCGGGGTCTAATCCTCTAAAGTGCTTAGGGGAGTTGTCCGATGGAATCCCATGCAGACAGTTGCTTTCACCCGAGCAGTGTCATCGCCGTGGGATGCAATGCCTCCCCCGCCCTGCCTGTGCCGTCATGACGACCGTCGCCACGACAGCGAGCCGCGAATGCAATCTCGATGGGCGAAAATAATAACTTGTGCTCACCTCCGATAGGAAAATTCAAATTTGCGCTTTGCCTCAAAACTTATTTTTCCTCTGCCCCATTTCTACTTTATGCGCGCATGCGTTTGTCCTGGGTTTCTCGGTGTCCGCCCGTACGCAAAGTATATGCGGCAGCGTGTGTGTGTGTTTTTTTTATAATTCACTAAATATTTCCAAGCAACATTTTCCTGAAAATGAGCCTTGAGACTCAGTGGGACTATCCTGGGTAAATCAGGTATTATTGTTCTTCATAATCAACGTTTTTGGGTTTAGATCGCGTTATTTATAAATGTGTCGTAACCCTCTACCACCCGACACGGCCAATCAGTAAAAAAGTGTCACGTTGACAAAGGACAAATAGTTCACTGCTTTAGCCCACCGGTGTGTTGAAGCGTGAAACCACAACATTTACAATTTGAGTACGACGTTTCGCTGGTAATTGCATCCACCATCATCGGGCAATTCGCCAGGGTTACGACACATTTATAACTAACGCGATCTAAACCCAAAAACGTTGATTATGAATAATATTGATCGCAAAAGCCTACGTGTTAAACTGATTATTGTTCTTGTATGCAAGCAATACGCACTAGGGATAGGAGATTCTCACAATATCTAACCTGAAATGAGGGTAATTCAAGTCTCTGAATTTAAGTCATTTGTAGTGGGGTCATAGGATAGGCAGAATCTTGGGATGGGGGGGAGGCAGAACCAGGCTGCACGAAGCCTAGTGTGGCATTCAGACGAGAAGGTAGGGCTCACAGGGCCTGGCCGGTGGAGTATAATCACCACTAAAACATCGTCTCAGTGGTCCAAGTGGTCGAATACCATTCTGTCGTATGAATGTTTGAAACCAGAACTCCTGTTCGAAATGCAACTTAATTGAATGGTCATTGTACCAGTAGAATAACCTGTAGGACAATCACAATTTCTGCAAGGATCATCCAAGTTGGATCGCAAGAAACGCATATTATTCACGAAGGAATCACCACGTTCTATAACACAAGGAAAAAGTTTCCCCAAGTAACCTACAAAGGCGATTGGAGCAAGTGTTGTTTTCGACCAGTGCTGAAAATGTTCACACCGCGCTTACTACTTTACCCATTGCAGGCTGAGTTGACCAATGGCAGGTCGAGGATTGGTTTAGATATTTCCCGTATATGTTAGCGATGGGTTTGTAGGACAGCGCATAAACCACGTTGGCCATCGAACGCTTTCAGATGCGCTTCTGCGGCCGTCTGGAACCCAGGTAGCCACTGGAGCTGTGCACTTCTAGATCTGGATTGAAAACCACGTTTCTTTAGAACTGCTTTTTGTGTTTAGTTTGCTGTCCTGCACACGCACCGCCGAATAGCACGGTTGGCTACATACGGTACGAAAGAAGTTCAACGTACATACTACTGCTCCACTCTGTCTTTGCCTCGCATGTTTGGATTATGCACACACATATCACACAGCGCACCAGGCACTCATTTGAGGCTGAGTCGACCTAGGGGATGCCCAGGACCGGTTCAGATAATCGTCACGGGCGTTGGCCGTGAGCGGGAATCGAACCCGGGTCACTGGTTTCGTAGTGCACCGCGCTAACCGCTGCACCGCCGCTCCCCATACACGCAACAAACACGTGCAATTCTCAATGAAGAATACGGTACGTATTTGTCCGGACATCCAAAAATAGCACTCTCATGCAATATCATCTTCGGTCGAGGCCTGCTCATATAAAATAAAGAGAATTTAAATGCATTAAATGCAAAAGGCACAGACACACAACCGGGAATGCACTGTGCACGTGCATACATAACACAAATGTGTGTATATATACACACAGCAGAGACCCTCCATCGACTGTCTACTAAAAGCTTGGATTTTGACATTGAGCCGGTTATATGCAATGTGGTCAGCTATGCATAGAGGCGACTAAATTGAACACACAGCTAAAGGCGGGTGCAGCGAGCGCATTTTAAATTGTTCCCAAAGTAAACAAGTCAAAAAAATAAAAAAACACACGCACGCACGCACACGCGCACGCACGCACGCACGCGGGTCGCCACGGCGCAGCAGAGAAACAGCGAACGAGGCAGGCAGAGACGACGGCGGCGGTGGGAAGGTGGGGGGGGGGCGGTTGTGGGTGCGTGATTTAAACGGGGGTGACAATGTATGTGGAGGTAAATAAATAAAGAAGCAAACAAATTAATAAATTTGGCCACTCAGGTGTGGATTTAGGGTGCGAAATGTGCGGGGTGTTGATAAGGCGCACACCGCGCCGCCAGAAAGTGCATCCAAATTGCCAGGATTCTAGTTACAAATGTCCATGGGCAAAGTCTCTCCCACCCCAGCTCCCTCCCCACGTGAACTCTTGCACGAGCCATTATCGCCCCTCACTCAAATCCTGACCTTTGGAGGAGCCGCATTATTTCATTGTCTGCCCTCTTGCATGCGAATCCAAGCAGAATTAAATGGCTAGAGGAAGAGGGGCGGGGGGGGGGGAACGACGCACGTGCTAACAACGTTTAGTTTTTAACCTTTTATATCGCGCAGCGGCAGAGTGATATTAATATGACGTGGCTAAGACATCCATTATTTAAATAACCCTAAAGGCTGTTCTTTAAATATGTCTGACAACTAATGCATGTTCTTTTAAGATTTATAGCACTCAAAGGGGATTAAAGCACCGAGAATGCGAACATCCTTATATAATGCAAAGCAAGTTAATGGTGCATAGTTCATGATGGCTCCTGAAGGTCAAATTAATCACATGTTTATTACCAAAAAAAGTTTGATTTATTGAAGTCCTTCTGTGCTATATTCACAACAGTCTACAGATGTACGATTTTGTATGATGGTTACAGGGTTGTTTTGTAGACGAAAAAAAACGATGACAGCAGTGAAGAGGTTTTGTCTGTTGTTATACGGACTCACCACCGCCTAAGCAATGTGATGATCTACCGCAGATTAGCACCACGACACTGCTTATTTGAGCAAAAAATCACTATGACCTTGACGTGACTTTGTTGTTATTCAAAATTGCGAATGCGATGTTTGGTTTTGTAAACACACGAAGAACTGCTAACTCGGATCAAGCGTTGCTCATGCATTCACTTCAGCAGAGTTGACTAATGCTGGCCAATTCTAACGATTCCTAGCTGAACCCCAGTTCGTTTCGCGACATCGGATGCAATTGCGAGCGAGCGGAGTGCGGCATCAGCGGAATCGTTGACTTGTGGAGCAGCTGTAGCGGCGTTCATGCGAGACGGGAGGGTCACTCCTGTCGCCTGCCCAGTATCATGACATCACCAACTACGCACAGTCCTCTACTTACGGATACAATTCGTGAGACGACCCGTTCGTAAGTCGAACGGTTCGTAAGTTGGAATACTGTAATCTCCTGTATATTGAAATGCCCACACACACACTCACTCCCAAGCCCCGAGGCTGACTCATTACGTTTTAACACGTAGGCTTTCGCGACCAATAGTATCCATAATAGAGGTTTTTTGGGTTAGATCGCGTAAATATGAATGTGCTGCTAAACCCGCCACCACCCGACACAGCCAATTTGTAAGATTTGGAGGTTTACAACATTTACACTTGTAAATGTTGTGGGTTTACTGTCCAACACACCGGCGTGCTGTACTACTAACGAATTGGCATGTTGTGTTTACGTGACAAACCTTACTATACTCTTAGTTTTTTCGGTAAAGTCACGTAAGTAAAAAATTTAATTAAAATTAATAAAAATAAAATAATAAAAATCACGACGTTTCGGAGGCAACACAAGTCTCCGTCATCATTATTATTTTATTTTTATTTCATTTTTTACCTACGTGACTTTACTAATTGGCTTTGTCGAGTAGTGGTGGGGGGTTTCATGACACATTTATATTTACCCGATCTAACCGAAAAAAACCTCGATTAAGACTCATTGCATATCGTGGAGGATCGCTCATCTGATCACAATAGTACCACGGATCAATTAGCAAGGTGAGAGAGTTCACGTAAAAAAACTAACATTTCGTGGAAGCTGGTTCGTAGGTGCAAGTCTTCTTAATTCGGGTGTTCGTAAATCGAGGACTGTCCTAAACACCTAACGCCTACAGTATGTTAATGTCTTCAGTGGCGATTCCGGTTGACACAGGCCAACTTAGTATCGACCCCAATATTGGCGAGGGTTGCCAGCTGTCATGGACGCTATCCTGGGGAATCTGCAAGCCTCTCCAGGGTATTAGGGGTCCCGATTTTTTCCTGTTGCTTTGTAATAATAATGATACACCACTCTTTTTCGATTTAAAGCTTTCGTGACTGCATGGATTCATCTTCTTGGTTCTTTCGGTAAAGTCACGTAGAAGGGAAGTAATAAAATAAATAAAATTAAAATAAAACACAATTATTATGTTTTATTTTTATTATTTCCCTTCTACGTGACTTTACCGAAAGAACCAAGAAGATACACCACTCGCTCAAGACAATGCATTTACATGTCGTTCTCCCCCTCTTGTGTCCTTGTGAGAAATTCTTCTTCCCATGATATGTCCCGTACATAATGAAAGGCATTGCCTATCTATTGTACCCATGGAGAGGCATGGCCTATACGTTGCCTATGCCATCCAGCCCACACATGCTACACCAATGCAGAGAAGGGCAGTTTCTCTGTACATGGATCAGCTAACATCGAAGTGTGATTTTTCTACAATAACTGAAACCTATAGACAACAATGTATTACTGTCATCCACTAACATTGTCCACAACACAGCTCAACAAACAGTTTCCTGGAATTCATCTTCTTGGTTCTTTCGGTAAAGTCACGTAGAAGGGAAGTAATAAAATAATAAAAATAAAACATAATAAAATATTTTATTACTTCCCTTCTACGTGCCTTTACCGAAAGAACCAAGAAGATGAATCCCTGCAGTCACGAAAGCTTTAAATCGAAGTTTCCTGGAATTTAACTCATATCACCTAAACTCAGCCTCGTAAAAATCGTTCCTCGTCTGTGCGTTTGAATCCACACTAAGATATTGCAATACGTTTCAAGCCCTATTTTAGAATTCAGCGGCTCACAAACTACATAATCACCGAAGGAATTTAAGGCATATTCAAGGCCCCCCACTGTTTTTATTCTAAAGCCGAATAGCATATGCTATGGCCTTTCCCTGCAGGATCTGCCAGTGATTGCTACACGTGTGGAGGAGGGAGTGGTGGTTGCAGACTGAAATAAATATGGCACGAAGTTTTCCTCGGGTGGATTGAACGTTAGCAGCTTTCGGTGACAGACAAGCGCGTCAATTATGAAGAGATTTTCGAAGCTCACTCGATTCCCCGACGTAGCGTGAGAAGAGAGCCTTGGAAAAGGTGTCGCCTGTACGTCGCACCCAGGAGGGGCATCGTTCTTCGGTGAAAAAGGAGCGGTCCTGCGATCGCGTGACGTCATTTATGGACGGCCTCTAAGGCATTAATTTATTAAGAGTCTTAAGGCGGCCAACACATCCCAAGATGTCATACATAGCACACAAGAACACCACGTGACAGAAGAACACCATGTGACACGATGCCACAATGTGACACAATGCGACACAATAACATAAGTAAAAAAATCTGAAATGCATTTAAATGAAAACAAGTAAAATTGTGATTTAATTTTATTTGTTTTCATTTTAATTTTTTTCATATTACCTACGTGACTTAACCGCAGAAACCAAAGAGTATGGATCCTTGCAGTCACGACAACTTCAAATCTAGAAACAATAACATACGTTTAACACGTAGGCTTTCTTACGAACAATAACAAAATGATAGAAACAATCATAGAAATAAAATAATAAATCACGACGTTTTGGAGGCAACACAAGCTTCCTTCATCAGGTGTAACAAGGCACAGCGCGCTGGCCAGGCATCGTGGGAGAGGTGAGAGAGCCCCCCCCCTTCACCATACGTGGGGGGCCCAGGGCAATCGACTAACTACGAAGAAGCAATTTTATTCTGTTGGTTTAGACAGAGGTGGGGTAACCAAACGTTGCATTTTGCGTGTGGATTGTAGTTTGGCTCGTTGATCAAACTATCCATTGGGCGATGCTCATCTCTGCCGGCAGCAAAAATAAAACCCACTGATGTAAATTCCACATTCCTATGATGGGGACTGATATATCCCATTGGACAAGCGGATGGGAATATTGACGAAGAAAATAAGTTGTAGCACAACGTTGCATATCCGACTGTCTGGGGACTGACGTATCGATGGATACGTGAAGTGGTCGGATACGTGAAGAACTACGGTACACTCTGCACAAATACTGCACTGGGTGGTATCACTCGATTGGTCAAGGCACAGTACGTAGTTAGATGTATCGTCCTTCCACCACACCCCCGATTAGCGTGGTTGACTATGTATGGTGCGAAAGAAGTTCAACATGAGTGCATACGTCTCGTAAATAAACACACGCCACTGCAAATGAATAAATACGTAAATGCAATGCATCTCACACCCTATGTTCTATTTATTTCGAGTACCATGGAAAGAACAGAAACCAGGGTACATGCTGTCCAGACGACCGACGTTGCCACACGTTTAACAACAGACGCCTCTAGTTATGACCTAGGGAACAACAATAGTGCAAGCGAAAATAAAGTGATCACCGAAGAAAGAGAGATGGAACCGCAGAAACGAGAAGATCTGCACGTGCATTTTTTTTAAGTGGCCACAACACAGCAACTCATTGGAATGTGTGAGCGCTCAGCCAACACCCAAGTGACCTCGTGTGGCCTTGAGTTAATCTCCAATGAGAGATGTAATCGGGCCGCTCGAGCCTGTACAGGACAACCACGGAAATGCCGAAAGCCATCGGGCAGCGGTGGGGCCAGTGAAGGGGCTGCACACTTCCCGACCGATCACATCAGAACTTCAGCGATCACACTGTCTTGTCTCGCCCACACGGCCCTCCGCCACCATCCTGCAGGTCAAATCAGCACAGTCCATTCACCCACCCATCCACTCACTCACCAGGTCACCCACTCACTCATCACTCACTCACTTACCCACCATACTGCAGGTCAAATCAGCACAGTCCATTCACTCACCCATCCACTCACCATCCTGCAGGTCACATCAGCAAAAAACATTCATTCACGCACCCATCCAATCACTCACTGGGTCACCCATTCACTCATCACTCACCCACCCACTCACCATCCTGAAGGTCAAATCAGTACAATCCATTCACTCACCCACTCACCATCCTGCAGGTCAAATCAGTACAATCCATTCACTCAACCACCCATCCACTAACTCACCGAGTCACACTCTCACTCATCACTCACCCACCCACTCACCATCCTGCAGGTCAAATCAGCACAACTCATTTACTCACGCACCCACCCAATCACTCACTAGGTCACCAACTCACTCATCCCTCACCCACCCATCCATTCACTCAGCGGGTCACCCACTCACTCATCATTCACTCACCCACACACTCACCAAACTGCAGTTCAAAACAGCACACCCCATTCACTCATCCACTCACTGGCTCACCCACTCAGTCATCACTCACTCACCAACTCACCGTACTGCAGGCCAAAGAAATCACAACCCACCCACTCACTCAACCATCCAAAATTCTGGTACTGATTTTGTTGTTGCAAAGGGGCCATGTTAGCCGAGTGACCAGGTATATTAAGAACGTGAAGAACACTCCACTCACAATCTGAAGGTTGCGAGTTAAAATCCCAACTGCGAGTGGCCTCAATCCATCATCCCTCCGGGGTTGATAAAGTAGATATATCGCTTTGTGGGAAGTCAAGAGTATAATGTCATTCGGAGAAAGTGGACCGCCGTCCTGGGAACGTGGAATTTCCACCGCTGGCTCAGGCTTACCGTTTGGATTGAACGCTGCCCCAAAACTCAAGTCAGCAGAGGCAGTGATTGCTATGGTCATCTACGGGCTGCCTATGAGTTAGTCAAGGAAACTCCCTCGTCAAGGGAGTGTGTGGGATGGTTATCTCAGTTGGTAGCCCTGAGCCAGGCCAGTCTCCCCATTAGATGGCCACTGTTGTCTTACCACAAAATGACACTCGGTTTGATTTTTTATCGACCTCAGAGGGATGATATTCCGAAAATAAATATTCGGGCCGATTAATTGATTACGTCAAACGACTGCCAACAAATTGCAATCGACTCGATTACTTTGGCCCCTTTGGAAATGGCTGAGCACCCACAACATTGTCTTCCCCGAAGGCAGGAAACCCCCAACAAGCCACTCCCATCGTGACGTGGCTGTTGCTGCTGCTGATGACGTCATCAGCTCCCAACCCATCACCTCTCGTCCAGATGTACATCATGCGGAGGGCAGTCGAGTAATCGAAACGATAATCGGGACATTAATCAATCACTTAAATAATGGGATATCCCTCCTCCCTAGGCTGAATCAACCCCCCCACCCTCTTTCTGATTGCGTCTATCACTCTAATCACAGCCGCCCGCCTCCAGAGATGCAGATATATATAAATTAACACAAACGCGCGCACAACGGACGGACAGTGTCTTCCCCACGGAAGAAACCAAAAATAACGAAAATGTGTAAAGGCAACAAGGGGCGAGGGAGCAGTTGCTGATACAGACAGGGATTCTGAACCCATCCCTCATGCACGCTACAGGGAGTAACCCTTCTGCTTTAGAGCAGTAGAAATGGCACGACTGATTGATCGTTCGTCAAGAATCGCCAAGTCGAAAAACCAAATGGCCAGGGCAGAGGCATGCTCTGTATCACCGTGCCCGACACAGCTGGGGGTGTTTTTTTTTCTTTTTTTTCTTCCCCCAGAATTTCTTGACATCTTAAGATTTATGTGCAAAGATGGCAACACATTTATGTGCGCTGCACTGTCTTCGGATTTAACTGTGACTAATGCGTTTTTTAGGAAAGTGACTTCACTGATATCCATATCCAGAATTCTATCGTACAGATATTTTTTTCCGTCTCCCAATGAAGTTCTACATTTACTTTATGCTAATGGTCTTGGGCAGACTGTGCTGAGTGTTTAATAAAGCCCACTCTGCCTTGACACAGATATCAATCACAAGAATGTCACGTGTAGCATTTATAAATTCCCTATCTTCTCTCGTGCTTTTTTAGGTTCTTCTGCCAATAATTGGCTTTCTTACACACACACACGCACGCACGCATGGACACATACGTACACACAGTTCTGAATTCGTGTGCGCATGTGTACGTGTGTGATTAGAGCGAGTGGTGGTGCGGTTATTTGCCCACAGCGCTACAAACCCAACATATCTGGGCTTCATTTCTGACCACATCAAACATCGTTGTGAAAACTGAAATTTGTCCTGGGCCTCCCCTAGATCAACTACGCCTGAAATGAATACTTGGTGGTGGTGGTGGTGGGGGGGGGGGTCTTTAAACAGTGGGATAAACGCGTTGAGGCGTGGTGCTCACCACACTACTTCGTCTCGAATGTGCCGGGCCGGGTCGAGAGATCGCTGGCGAATATCACTCGCCCCGTTTCGTCTATCGGACTTCAACAGAGAGTCCTCCTATTTGTGTAAAGTAATGTGGATTGATGATGTATAGTTACGCTTAGCCCGCTGTGCAACAATCCCACCAAATCCCATTTGATTCCTGGCCAACACCAAATGCAATTTGTATCCAGATGTCCCCCAGTTCACCTCAAACAGAAAGGACACACCGTACCAATGGCTGTGCGTTGTACCACTCTTGATCGGCGCCTACCTACGACGGTTGCCTCGTCTACCCACGTGTCGGGTCGAGTCAATTTTATTTTTGCTTAAACACCGCGGCGCCTTTCTGGCACGAATCTTCCACCCAATGCGCCATCACACGAATACGCGTAAACATCAGAATAGGAAATTCTGCATGAGTGTGTGTGTATGCCTTATACATTGTGGGGAGCGGTAGTGGAGCGTTTAGCGCGCTGCGCTACGAACCCAGCGACCCGGGTTTGATTCCCGCTCACGGTTAACACCAGTGAAGATTATCTGAACCGGTTCTGGGCCTACCCTAGGTCGACTCAGCCTCAAATGGGTACCTGGTGCGGTGTGTAAACATCGCCACTGGGGAGACAAAAACGGTCGGGCGTGGTGCTGGCCACCCACCCCTTCATGTACCGTTCCGGCCTTCATAGGTGCTCGCTAACAGCACTTGCCCCTACAGTCTGTTAAGGCTATACGGTTTATTTTTGCCTTATATATATAGGGCAGTGATTGCAAAATGGTTAGCTTACTGCACTACAAACTTAACGACCTGAGTCCGATTACCGCTCACAGACTAATATCTCACTCAGCCTTGAGTCTCTCCCGAGGTCGACGCAGCCTTCAGTAAGTACCTGATGCGGTGAGGACTGGGGAGACAAAGGCAGCCAGGCATGGTGCTAGCAACGCCACCACCTCTCACGCCGTGCCGGCCTCTATAGCTGGCCACAAACAGCCTTTGCCCCAACAGTCTGTCGAACTTGACAAGGGCTGTTTGTCTTACTTGGAAAGCACTGATAGTACAGTAATTGGGTTAATTCCAGCATTGATTCCTGCAGTTCATACAATGAGCGCCAGCACTGAATTGCATCAATGGGAAAGCATTGAGCAATTACAAGGCAAGTAGCAGTTATCGGTGAAATTAATTTTCTTTCCGTATTCATTGTGGGGTCAAACAACAAACAAACATGAGGATCTTTTTTTTTTGGTGGCTTCCAAATTCGACGGCGTCTCAAGACGCCGCACAGAAACGGTTTACACATATTTTGAGAAAAAATACGTAACATTTATCTCACGCTGCCAATTATTCAACATCAGGGCCTGAGACAGCCTCTGGCTGTACCATGTGTCGTTGTCCGGGGAGCTTCTTCGCCAACAGAATTTTAAGAACTGAATTTCCCGTAGAAGCTTCGAGCACGCGGAGTTGGTTATTGCTCAACGCTCACACAGAGCTAATAAATAAAAAAATCTGCGTAGTCGGTGGGATAACTGATTTGTTAGATTATAAGTGGCCAGTTAAGCATTAAGAGCAGTCTCTCTAAAGCGCAGGCACCCATTGGTCAATGGTCATCACCCTGCTTTCATTGGTGTTAATCTCTGAGCGAGCAGACACCACGAGAGGACATAAAGCCGCAGCGTGGCATGTCCTAATCACTCAATTAAACTGCTGGCCGTTTTGATGCAGAGTAGGAGAAAAAAGACCCGGTGACTTTCTCCACCGCCTGCACTGCTTAATATTCTTAATTTGGAGCTTTCGTGACTGCAGGAATTACTCTTTGGTTCTTTCGGTAAAGTCACGTATAAAGATAAAATAATAAATGAAATAATAGCATACGACGTTTCGATTGCAACACAAGCAATCATCGTCAGGTATAAATGAAATAGCAACAAAAATCTAACCAGAAAACTATACACAGACATATAAGCAGACAGATATCACAGAGATCGGTAAAGTCACGTTGATAGAAAATAATGGAAAGGTAAAAAAAAAACACGACGTTTCGATCGCAACGCCAAACGGTTGTGCTCAGGCGAACAAATACAGCTGGCGGACCCTTGTGAGAAATATCTCGAGAGAGCTGTTTGAGCCAAATGCAGAGCCGCTGCAACCAAAGGTTGGTTATGCTTGGAGGAGGCGGGGCTAGAGATGGAATTAGCAAGTAAATGCAAGATCGCAGAGCTAGGAATACCTCGGCTAATTATGTCCGTATTAACCACAATACTTGTGGTCAGAATGCAAACAAAAATAAGGCTTTTTTCTCCGTGACTTCACCGTAAGAACCAACGAATATGAATTCCTGCAGTCACGAAAGCTTTAAGTCACGATTTACACTGCTTAAGTTCAAACATCTCAAACTCCTCAATAGCATTCAAATGATATCGACGATGTAGTTCTAGGGAATAAAAATGTACAAAACAAACGCCAGCTCACAAAATAGCACAGTACTATGTATTGCATTTATGCATATGCTGAACAGCTGTAAAATTGATATTCTATTTACAGTCAGATGAAAACCCGGCTATTTTAAATGCCTTCATAGCTCTCTGAAGTGTGTGTCTCGGGTCGTGCCACGTGTTGGTTGAAACTAAGCATCACACGACTCAATTGTAATCCGCATTGGGGGAGTAAACCTACGGAATGGTTAGGGTGCATCGAGCAGTGGTTCTCAACCGGGAGGGTATGCGGACCCCTGGGGGGGAGGGGGGAGGGGGGAGGGGGGGTGGGTAACGTGGCAATGTCCCAGGGGGGGTACCCGTGAGATGATTCACAACTGTGTGAAATTATATCAATGCATGAGAGGTCATCGGTGAACAGTCGTGTATGAATCTGCCAATATAACATGAACACGATAACATTTGAAATCCATGCGGTAACGTCGAACGATATAAAAAAATACCTTTTCCAAACTCATTGATCGTGAACAATGTGGGTTCCGAGAGTAACCAGCGAGCGCAAATGTAATAACATCCATAGAGGGTTCAAGTGGGGATTGGCTTGCCAGTCCCGCTTTGTAGCCAATAAGGGGTGAGCCAGGGAGCATGGCCTCAGCGTGATCACGGCATGTCAGCAGGGGTGATTGGCCTGGCCAATCGGGGCCTCAGCTAATGGGAAGCCGGATCAGAGGCGTGGTCCCGGGATTGACAGGGAACCATCGGGAACGGTCAACGCTGTCTATGGAGGATTGGCTGGGGGGTACCACGTGACGAAGGGATTAAGAGAGAGAGGGAGAGGGCAGTCGGTAGCAGACTTGGGAATGAGAAGAGCACGAGTCACGTGCGTACGGGGCTCTGGGTGCCACGTGCGCGGTGGGGACTTGGTGGGAAGTCTGCCCTCTCTCCGTTGTCTGTCAGCAACGGAGAGTGTGTGAAGTGTAACTGTGGAAGTTGAAAATAAAAAGGACTGATTCTGGGAGCCGTCTCAAGAAGGTTTATTACACAAACAACAAATTGACGCCACGCATGGGAGGGCGTCCGTTGAATTTTATATTCAGTTGCAGTTACCACCAGCCAGTTAGGATACCTCACGAAATGGGCAAATGCTTAAAACGTTGACGCTCATTATTCATACGTTGATTTCCCACAGCCGTGTAGGTTCATGCAAGGGGTGGTGGCGGAAGGGGGGCTATAAGGTTGAAATCAAATTCAAGAAGGGGTATAGTAGCCCAACAATATTGAGACCCACTGGCATACAATTCCGAGAATGGTGATCCACGACGTGCATTGAATATGTCTACAACAATACAAGGTTACAACGTTCAGCAAAACTGCTCAAGAGCACGCCCAACAAGTAAATGAGTTGCATGCAAAGCAAGTACAGCTTCGAGTCGCTCCGGGGGCCACGATGTTTTATTTATTTCAACAGGAAGGGCCCTCTAAGCGCCTGAGTCTCTTATTGCATGGGGCATCCTGAGACGCTTCAGGCATTATAGAGGACAGATGTTGGTTATATTCATGGTTATATAAGTCACGATATGTAAAGTATGCTACAGGAAAACGTAAAACATATTCTGCACATAAGTAATTGCTGTTTATGTATTTCAGTATCGGTAATCATATTTACGGAGCACGTGTACATGTTCAATATAACACAGATGTATTAACAAAAGGCTTAATCTAACAACATAGCATGCTTTAATAGAACACCATAACGTACTTTCCGTTTGTGTTACCTTTGGAATGTATTTCATATTCTACATAGACCCAAATGTATGCGGGCATGTGTTTACAGTCCCGTACACACTCTACGACAAGAGTCTCGCTGTTATAAATAAAAAAATCTCGAACTCAAAAAGAGTGAGAATATGTTTTCTACTTACTCTTTACCTTTCCATAGTCCGCAGTTGCATTTTAAATTCCCACATCGATAACCACAATCACCATATAATGATCCATCCTTAAAGGGCCCCGCCTATGCCCTAATTTGTCTTACAATACTCAACAAAGCCGTTTCCATAACACTTTGCATCCATTTAACCAACATAACAGTTAACTTGTAGCATGCTTTACAATCGTACGTATCCCACATTGGATGTGACCATCTTACCTGCAACAATACAAGACGAACAGTGGCCATGTTCAGCTCCACTGCTCAGGAGCACACTGCAATTGTCTTACTCACTCCAACGTTTCACCATCACGGTCCCCATCTCTGCCAACTACTGGCAGGATCTGAACAGTTCAGTAAATCGCAGATTTCAGCAGCAATAAATGACGGCCACTTCAAACTAATCGTACACGAATTGCAATGCGCTAATTTAAAGTGTCTATTACGTGTCCATTTTCATGTATCGTCCCTCTGGAGTTGATAAAATGAGTACCACTTTGTATGTATGTGTGTTTAACTTCTTTCACACCGTACGTAGCCAACCCTGCTAATCGTGGAAGGACAACAAATTAACACAAAAATACATTCTAAAGAGATGCATTTTAAATCCAGAATTTAAAGTGCATAGCTCCAGTGGCTTCTTAATAATACAGTGTCACATTTGTTTTCATGTTCAAATGAGCATTGGGTCGCATTTGTGGCCCACACGTGCATATTCCGCATGCCTACCGCTCATCTCACTCTACTCCCCCCATATTGCTTGATCTCAGCTCCAACAACCGTCCAAATTTCTCAGCCAACTTTTGCACAAAGGGGGGAGGGGGGGTCGCTTTGCTCTGATGCTGCCCCCACTGTTTGGAGCTACCTTCCTAAGGTAACCCGCACTGCTGAGACACCTCCCCCTGTTCAGATCCTGGGTCAAAACGTGTCTCTCTTTGCCTATGGCTTGACCTGTCTCTCCCTATGGAGTGCCTTTAATCACACTGCTACCTTAAAACTATCTACATTCTCTCTCTGACCTCATAGAATTGCACTCCTCTTTCTGTGCTTTGATTTATTTTAAACAACTTCAAGCTTCCAAGATGTCCAATGCTTCTTCCTCTATTTTGTACAGAATCTTGAGAGGCAGATTCTCATTTTTACATTCTCTATAATTTAGGTTGCGTTTTAGTTGTACACGTGTCCACGGTCGGTTCTTGAGGATAAAGAGGAAATATTCCACGCGTCTCAATGGGTTTATTCCATCTCCCAGTTAAATTCATTATGCTGACTGATTAGGCGTATAGAAAGTCCACTTTCTAGGTATTTGACTATCAAAATGTATAGTCGGAATTCAATGTAAGTATGCATTTTCTCTAACTTGTGCTCCCCGTTTGTATGGTCTATCATGTATGTTCTGCCTTGATTTGGTGAGGCCGATTCAATTCCACTCGGCTAAAGGTCACATTTGGATATATGGTAATCACACACATCGTAAATCATTGATTCCTTACACGCAAGATTCAATTCACGAGAATAACAATACACTCGAAATCGATCCAGTGCAAAGTGCATACGAATGTGTACGCATTGTAGGCAACATCTTCCCATTGTTTGTTCATTCACTGCCAGGGAAGGTGCTGCTTGTAAGTGAGCACCTATTAAGGTCAGCACAGCACACAAATGGGTGGTACGGCCAGCAGCTATGAACTGAATTGTAAAGAACAAGTGGGATGCTAAGGTTTTTAACGGTTAGAGTAACGAAGAATGTCCTCACGGAGAAAGCCATTCTTTATAAAAAGGACACTGCCAATGCCCTAGGCACCGGTGTTTGGATGAGAGAACAACAATCTGTGTCTGGAGACCGGGAGTTGTTGTACTCTTGGTCTAAATCAATTTCGGGCAACTTCCAAACATCTTAATGGCTTCATAACCCTGAATCCAGAATAGATGAGCCTGTGCAATTTTCAATTATGTTTATAATTGCTTTGCAAAGAAAAAAATATATTTCTGCGGAAATAAACAAGTAAATTTACATCTTGGTTGGCAACCATTCAACGTCGTTAGTTACTGTTGAAAATAGATGGGCCAGGCAATCCAGCGGTATTGCTTCATGGGCCAGACTCGACTGACGATATTTTGGAAAGTATAAACCAGCCTCCCTTAAAACGTCGCCTCATTAATCAATTAATGTAATTGTAAAAAAATATATATATACATTTCAGCCATTCTTAATCCATCAATGGATGAAGGCCTGCCAATGCCGGTGAAGAGGGGTTGTTTGACCATACTTCACCATGCTGGTCAGTGCAGGTTGGTGAAGGGGCAGGGAAGTGTAGGACTGGTTCTGATATCAGCTGTCAATTGATGTAAGCCATCGCACGCGAACCGTTTCGCCCCACACTGTTATTTTTTTAATTACAAAACACGTTTCTTTCTTTTTGACTCAGTATCATCTTAAATCGGCTGGGACAGTGCACAATTATATTTTGACAGCAAACAGGAACACCTGCTATGGTATTAGTGTAGTACTCATCGGCTTAGGACATAGGTTTTAGATCCAATTAAACATGTCTTCTTGCATGAATGAGCAACAAGGCCGTGCTCATCGCCTTCAGTGGTGTAAACTTCCACATTCAAACGGCAGAAGAAAGTCCCTCCATCAGACAAAAAAAAAACCTCTCGACTAGTGCATGCATGAATATTACAGGTAACAATCAACACGCATCTCTAGCTCACTCGGCCTCTCGCTTCTGGCCCCGTCTACTTGTCACCCCCACCCTGGCGTCCACGAGGCCCCCCCCCCTCGCTCCCTATCCCGCCCCCCTCCGTTTCCCCCCCCCCCCTCTTTGACTTATATAGCCTCCTGGCATCTCTCCACTTTAGTATAAATGTTCTTGCTGCGGTGTTCACACCTGATGATGATTGCTTGTGTTGCAATCGAAACGTCGTGATTTAACTTAATTTATTTTTTATCTTTTATTTTATTTGTATTCATTATTTGCTTTCATAATCAACGTTTTTGGGTTTAGATCGCGTTATTTATAAATGTGTCGTAACCCTCCACCACCCGACACGGCCAATCAGTAAAAAAGTGTCACGTTGACAAAAGACAAATAGTTCACTGCTTTAGCCCACCGGTGTGTTGAAGCGTGCAATTACCAGCGAAACGTCGTAGTCAAAAATTGTAAATGTTGTGGTTTCACGCTTCAACACACCGGTGGGCTAAAGCAGTGAACTATTTGTATTTTGTCAACGTGACACTTTATTACTGATTGGCCGTGTCGGGTGGTGGAGGGTTACGACACATTTATAAATAACGCGATCTAAACCCAAAAACGTTGATTATGAATAATATTGGTCGCGAAAGCCTGCTACGTGTTAAACATTATTTGCTTTACCAACGTGACTTTACCGAAAGAACCAAGAGGATATAAATATTAGCATTTTGTACCTTTAATTTTCCAAACGGTGTTTAGAATCCATGCAGGGGTTCAGAAAGCCGATCAATCCTCTGCGATCTCTAAAACGAGTACTAATTTGTGGGACGTCACAACCGTGGCGAACCTGTGGGGAGACTTGTTCCAACCATGGTAATGTGGAATTTTCCAACCAATGGATTTGTTTTGCCAGCAGCAGAGAAAACCACCCCTCCCCCCCACCCCATTACTCACGTGAGCGGGTGGGGGTAGAACGCTGTGTTTATTTGACTTGACTTGCTACATTATTTACTTGGGTTGATGTTTTTGTTTATTTTACTTCAATGCTCCCGTTGCAGCAATTGTTGCACGGTCCGTGTTTTTTTTTCTTCTTCTTCTATATTTAGTTTCTATGTTTAAAACTAATGTCTGTGGGGAGATAACTTTGAGAGCAGCAATGATTTTACGTCGAGTACCATATTGTTTGTTCACAGGTCAAAATACCCACGTGTCTCTCCTCACTGCAAATCCTTTTTCAAAGTTTACTCTCTCCTATGAACACCGACACTTTCCGCCCTCGCCCCTCCCCCCCGCACCAAAAAAAAAGTAACCTGTACAAATGGATTATCAGAGGTTGTACGGCACTTAAGGTTGTTTATCCCCACAATGGAGTTGGAGGAATGCTGCCGCGGTTGTAACGGTGAGTCCCCTGGACTTGCGGTCCAGAGGTCGTCTTCTCGATCTCTCTTCGTTCACCGGCAGGTTGCGTGTGGTAGGGTTAAGACGTCTGGCTGGCTTGGAAGAGGAGACCAAAACACCCTCTCGAGCGGTGGCTCTTAACCTGGGGTGCACGCTACACCCCCAGGGGGTGCGAGATGACCTTTCTGGGGGTGCGAGACATGGCCAGATTTTGTTTTAGAACGTTAACCATCAAAAACACAAATCAAGCACGGCCACGTAAGAACAACTTTGTTTCATGAAACCCTATGTATTTATTAACATGTTTTTTTTGTTAAAATGTACGATTTAGAAGCAAAGGGGGTGCAAGGGCTGCAGTCGAGGTTAATCACCAAAGCTCTTGAAGGTCCCTCTGGAGGTCTCTCTTGCGGAGGTCCATTTCACCTGCAGTGGCGTGAGAAATAAATTGCCGGTGCTGCACTGCTTCCATTAATATTCTTTATCCTGATCGGTCTCATTGAATATCGAGGCATTTCAAGCATGTTTGTGAATCGGCATATTTGGTCTCTATTCGTGCTTAAGTATTTTTAACCAATTCAATCCGAGTGCAAGATTTTGCTGGAAAACTGCCTTGAAACGCCAGTTAAATTTACCTTATTTTATATTTTTGTCTATTTTATTCATTTAAAAGCCATTTCTTTCTAAATTTAAAAGGGGCACAGCGACACACATTAATTTAGAAGCTCACTGAATCAGTTGCAGGGCAATGTTTCAATGGACAACGGTCGCTCACAAACATTTCGGTAGATTCAAACGCGCATGAAGGGAGACCTTCTCATAAGGTAGCTGTCAGTGCGGTTGCATCTGCCGCACAGATCTTTGGGTAGGCCGTGAGGAAAATACTTTTGATTTATCAGACGCGTGTGAACGCCTCGCCTATCCACGCACATGCCCCGCAGTATCCCCGGGACTTTTATCTCGACGGTGTTTTGAAGGACAGCCCCGAAAATGACAACATTTTAGGGTATAAAAAATAACCTTCAAAACGCTGCCTGGCAGTTTGTCCAGCGCGGAATTAAAGGGAATAATTTTCATCGGGAATTCTTCATAAATTGATTCCGAGGATATGGTTGCATAAATGATTACGGTGGACTGTCCTGCCTTTTTTTGGAGCATTTCCATGCGTGCTGCTCGCTTTTGCTCCTTTGCTAAAACCATTGACCTCCGCGTTTTTATTTATTTTAATCGTGATGCATGGAAGGAGGAACATTTATGTGCGTATCTCTTAACGACACGGCAATGGAAAAGTGACGTTTTTTTTAATATAAATTCAGTATATGTCAATGTGCCTTACAACTCAAGCATGCGACGTTTATGCAATCTCAAAACTAAGCCACACCCGTGAAATAATCCCAAGAGATTGTGTTCTGTCAATGCACCTCCATTCATAAAGTCAAAGCCCTCTCAACACGTTATCTCTGTGTTGCATTGTCTGTAATGTTAGATTTAGGGACCTTACACGTAGATAATGGATGAGTTAATACCCTGGACGGATTGTTGACTCAGCCCGTCATCCTTCTGGGTCGACACACAAGAACCACTTTGCACTGGACGAGGATAGAGAGTTGCCCCCGACCTAGGAATGTGGAGTTTCCACAGCTGGCTCAGAGTTGTAAACAAAGAATAAGCATTAATTGCCTCGATGCTCACTTTGAGCAGATAAATCACGTCCACTTGTCTTCGACTGATATCTCGTGTTGGCGAGCCATGAGCAGCTCAATGTCAAGACATTAAACCCCCACCCCCCTTTTTGTCACAATTCTGGCCATCATTCTACCGCACAAACAAAGTGTGTTTTTTTCCGGGTTTGGGCTGTGTCATTGAGCAGGAGCTGAACTGAAATGACTGCAGCGTCCGTCGAAAGCTTGAGAGAAGAAATACCCGGCACGCAGCCCAGCCTTGGGAAACCGCACTTGGATTACAAGCAACGTCCACAACATGCATATTGTATCATTATTACGATGCTTGTTTACCCAAGAGCATAAACCCTCAAGCAAACTCATCCTCACAGCAGCGGCTTTTGGCTAGCCATCGAACAAAGTCGCCGCATCGCGCCCTTTCAGATGCGCCTTTGCGGCCGTCTGGAACGCTTTTTCCTTCCGATATTAGGAGGCGACTTGAGCTATGTATCTTCTAAATCGAAATCTGAGCTATGTACTTTTAAATCTCGATTTAAAACTCATTTGTTTACAACAGTTTTTTTTGCGTTTGGTGTGTTGTCCTTCCTTCGCGCCTCCGATTAGCACGGCTGGCTACATACGGTGCGAAACAAGTTCAACATACGTGCATACAGGAAAGCCTTACTGAGTCTTAAGACTCTTTTTGCAGGAGAATCCTGCCAAGTTTTTTCAGTAGGGGGGGGGGATGTTGCGCTGCGTGTAATCCAAATGTAGTAATTTTCAGCAATTTTTTTAGCATTCGTATGTTTGGCCAATACCCATGACATTGCATTATTCATGGAGTTGTTGGAGGAAACTAGGAGGACCTGGCGTAGACCCATGCAATGCTGGGCGAGGACAATGCAGACTCCACACGGAAAGGTCGAGAATCGAACCCAGGCGATTTTTGCTGCGAGGCGCGAGTGTTGCCACTGCGCCTCCCTACCACCATGGCGAAGAGCTACATGAGCTAACGTGTTCAATATGATTGCCTGGCTTATCCGCTTCTGAGATATTTAATGAGTGAAATAAAATTGTATGGCTATGGTCAGCATGACAAATCAAGGCACAATGCCATTCCAAATAACTGAGCCATCATCACGCTTACAATAAGTTGACATTTTTTGTTTACCATTAATTTACGTGCATGACAAACATTTTTAGGACACATTTTAAATGGACTATTTTTTTTTTACATCGCGACACAGCCAGTAAATTTAACCTGGGAAGGCATTCGATTGCTAAATTATCAACATTCCCTTATCTCAAGATCACAATCAACAACATGATTGACTGTCAGTTCATGGCAATGTGAACACGTTTGAAATATAATGATGCAGTCTCAGCACACCTATCGAGCCGTGCCTCCGAACCAATGTAAAACAGACAAAAATGCTTCATCTGAAAAATACGTTTTGTCATTCCGGCCGAAAGAAATATGCAAATGTTGCGATGATACGCAAAGCATAATGTTCACGCTCTGCACACAATCAAAACATTTGGACAATGAAGGCGGTTCAATCCGAGAGAAATAAATGTGCGCAATCGTATCGCGTTCCTTCTTTCAATGCGCACCGCTGCTATTTGCACGAAGGAAAAGTTTTTTTTCCCCTTCTCGGCATTGCATCTCACGCGGCGTGCTATTTGCCTTCCATACTCGCGTGTTGATCGCAGCCCATAGCCGAGCTCAGCCCCTCGAACGGTCTCTATGTGCGCGTGTGTGTGTGCGCGTGTGGGTGTGCACGTGTGTGCGTGCATGTGTGTGCACGTGTGTATATGTGCGTGTGTGTGTGTGCGCGTGTGGGTGTGTGTGTGCGCACCTGTGTGTGTGCGCGTGTGTGTGTGCACGTGTGTGTGTGTGCGTGTGTGTGCGCGTGTGGGTGTGTGTGCACGTGTGTGCGTGCGTGTGTGTGCACGTGTGTATATGTGCGTGTGTGTGTGTGCGCGTGTGGGTGTGTGTGTGCGCACCTGTGTGTGTGCGCGTGTGTGTGTGCACGTGTGTGTGTGTGCGTGTGTGTGTGTGCGCGTGTGGGTGTGTGTGTGTGTGCACGTGTGTGTGTGCGTGTGTTAGTGTGCGCGTCATCTCGGTCAGTCGACCCGTGGCACCTGCTGGGTCTGCCCCGTGACCTCCTGCCAGCGGGCGTTCGACACTTCACGTGACCTCAAGGTGCACATGGCCTGGCACAAGCGTCGTGGTGACGTCACCGCCAATTAGTGGCGAATGGCGGTTGTTGTTGTTGTATGTGGGGAGCAGTAGTGTAGCGGTTAGCGCTATGCTGCTCTATGAACCCAGCGACCCGGGTTTGATTCCCGCTCACGGCCAACACCAGTGGCGATTATCTGAACCGGTCCTGGCCCTCCCCTAGATCGACTCGGCCTCAAATGAGTACCTGGTGCGGTGTGTAAACATCGTCACTGGGGATACAAAGGCGGTCGGGCGCGGTGCTGGTCACCCACCCCTTCGTGTACCGTTCCGGCCTTCACAGGTGCTTGCTAACAGCACTTGCTGTTACAGTCTGTCAAGGCTATATGGGGAATCTTCGTCTTTATCTTTGTGCTCAGTGCGTTTTAGCTGCCTTCATCCCTGTACTCAAAAAATCATTTGGGCGCGCGGGGCTACGGTTTGCAAAAAGACGGAGGCTGTGTAAGCCAAAGGGGGACGGGGGGTGTTTTGTTGTTTTAATTTTAAGGAACAACAGAGCTAGCTGCTCACTGTGTGTTTATCACTCGGAAGCATATTGCGCATGAGAACCAATGAAGGCGTACGTGTTACAAAAAAATGCTTTCTTCTAAAAATTTAACTTTTACAGGAAAACCGAGCCTCGTCAATGTTCAACATGCTTGGCGTTTGTTTTGCCAAGTTATTATCGAGTGCGTTTCTTGTGTTCTTTTTTTCGCGTGTGAGGATACTGGAGGGCACCGATATAAAAAAAAACCGTGCACATGACTGATCTGAACTCAAATCAACCGTTATAGTTCACCGCATTACGCAAGCTACTTTTTTGCTGGCCATTCTAGACATCACATTGGTTTTGGGCTTATTAGGCCTGACAACCAAATTGTAGTTGGCCATTGTGAACCGTCGTGGTGCCGGTACGTTCTCGCGGTTGACAGCGCGTGCTGAGAACTTCTTCACGTACGGAAGGAACTCAATCTGGGCCCCCCTTTTTAAATCCTTTATATTAAGTTCGCTTGCTTGCGTGCTTGCTTGCTTACGACCGTGCAAATCTTTCGGTCGTTTTTTAACCCACTTCCCGTGATCCAATCGAGCTGACATTTTGCACACAGACTCGTTGTGTGAGACAATTAATGTTCGTGAAAAAAAATTTCCAAAATTTTACACTGTTTAGGGAAAACAAATTAAATATTTAATTACCAATTGTTTAATACTGCAGACAATCATCTGACCCATAGGTGGCAGCCATCTCAAGCCAGAGGACGAGAGGACTCAAGCCGCCACGCATATAAAGGATTTATAGTGAAAAACTTTGTTTTTACTGGTTATACTTATTTCTAAATCCTTTATATTAAGTTCGCTTGCTTGCTTAGGACCGTGCAAATCTTTCGGTCGTTTTTTAACCCACTTCCCGTGATCCAATCGAGCTGACATTTTCCACACAGACTCGTTGTGCCAGACAATTAATGTTCGTGAGAAAATCCCAAAATTTGACACTTTTTAGGCAAAAAATTTTTATTTTACATATATTCAAATAGAACTCATTCTTGGCTTTGGCTGAACGTCACAGTATAAGAGCCCAGAGCGTAACCCCTCCACAGGCCGTGGCGGAGTAGCGCAGTTGGTAGCGCCCTCGCTTCCCATGCCAAAGGTCGCGGGATCGATCCCCGCGTCCTCCACAGGCGAATATATTTTTAAATCCTTTATATTAAGTTCGCTGCACGCATATGAAGGATTTATAGTGAAAAACTTTGTTTTTACGGGTTATACTTATTTAAATCCTTTATATTAAGTTCGCTTGCTTGCTTAGGACCGTGCAAATCTCTCGGTAGTTTTTTTAACCCACTTCCCGTGATCCAATCGAGCTGACATTTTCCACACAGACTCGTTGTGCGTGACAATTAATGTTCGTGAAAATTTTTTTCCAAAATTTTACACTTTTTAGGACAAAAATATGATATTTAATTACCAATTGCTTAATGGTGCAATGCAATCATCTGACCCATAGGTGGCAGCCATCTTAAGCCAGAGGACGAGAGGACTCTAGCCGCCATGCATATAAAGGATTTATAGTGAAAAACTTTTTTTTACTGGTTATACTTATTTTATCTGCCAGCGCAGTGCAACCCCCCCCCCCACCTCCCCACCCTAAAAAATCGCATCGGAGAGATAATCTTTTTTGAGAATCACCCAGGACGGGGAATTCAAGGATTGCATTTCATTATTGCATCGCGCAATGTCCGACTCAAGCACGTGAGACGCTCACTTAATTACGAGTCGACGCAGAGAAAATCCATGACAGCTGAAGATGCCACTTTCTGCTGACGATACACATCAAAGCAAAAGGAACCTTCGCATGATGGCAAGAAACAATTGTGCAGCATGCTCACTCCTTCACCACCGCCCTCACACAAAGACAAAGCTCCCCCTTATAGCCTTAACATACTGAGAGCAAGCGGTGTTAGCGAGCACCAACGAAAAACGAATCGGTGCACAAGGGGGTGGGTGGCCAGCACCACACCGGTCCGCCCTTATTCTCCCTCGTGGCGATGTTTACACACCGCACCAAGTACTTATTTGAGGCTGAGTCGACCTAGGGGAGGACCAGGACTGCTTCATATAATCGTCACTGGTGGTGGCCGTGAGCGGTAATCGAACTCGGCTCGCCAGGTTCGTAGTGCAGCGCGCTGACCGCTACCACCACCGCTTCCCACTGTCCCTCACACAGACACACGAAGACGCACAAGCGACAGACCGCGATGCCCCCAACTCAGATTCATAAACGATTTGGAGAAGTGGTGTTAAGCGAGCGCCGATTAAAGGGCGGGACGACGCACAGGGGGGAGGTTACGTGGCCAGAACATTGGCGGCTGCCTTTGTCCGTCTCCGAGGTGGTGTCCCATCATCATTCCAAGCGCTCTCCTCAATCTACGAGACACATCGGACGGCATCAGCAATGCCGCTTTCCTCCTCCACGTTGCCCACGGCTGGCAATTTGAACCTGGATGGCAGGAAACGCAGCGCGGCATCCTAGCTAAACCACTGGCTGCTGCCACAAACATAAAGTTCTAGATTTGAAGCTTTCGTGACTGCAAGGATTAATA
This sequence comes from Lethenteron reissneri, assembly GCF_015708825.2. NCBI lineage: Eukaryota > Metazoa > Chordata > Hyperoartia > Petromyzontiformes > Petromyzontidae > Lethenteron > Lethenteron reissneri. Next base: position 3,040,763 of record NC_083833.1, on the reverse strand, counting down.
TTCTTAGGTTTTTTCGGTAAAGTCACGTAGGTAAAAAAAAATTTAAATTCATAAAAATAAAATAAAAATCACGACGTTTCGGAGGCAACACAAGCTTCCGTCTTCAGGTGGAACCGTCACAGCACGACAGCTATCGTGCTTGTGTTGCCTCCGAAACGTCGTGCTGTGACGGTTCCACCTGAAGACGGAAGCTTGTGTTGCCTCCGAAACGTCGTGATTTTTATTTTATTTTTATTTAACTTTTATAAATTTTAATTTAAAACATTTTTACCTACGTGACTTTACCGGAAAAAAACCTAAGAATATGAAAACGTAAAGTTACCGAAGACGACGACGAAAAAAACAACAATGTTTGTTAATGCGACACAAACTGGCGTTGGCGTCGTCACAGCGCTTGTGCCAGGTGAGGTGTACTCTGAGGACACATGGAGTGTCGATTGCTTGCTGGTAGGTGACCCTGTGGCACACCTGGGTGTCAGGGGTTAACTGACTGAGATGACTGGCAGATGCACCACGCGTGCTTCTGCTGTGCCACCTTTGCGTGACCCTAAGACACACACACACGCGCACAATATAAAATGGGGTATTGGTCCCATTGCCAAATATTTGCTTGGCTTTGGGGTTGCAAGGAGGCTTTAAGAAAAACAAGTACAATGCAACGACAACGCCGGCACGCGGAGTTTCCACCTCCTCCACCTCCTCACCAAAACCCATCAGCAATGAGGCTCGGGCAAAGATCAATACCAGGCGTCAGAGAAGGAGCTTTAAGAAAAGAAGGGGAAAAAATCGGAGCTGCCATCCCCTATAGCAACAACGGCAAGAAGCACTTCATCTGAGTGACATTGGCATCCTTCAGAAGGCCGTCTCGTGTAGGTCGTGTGTACGTTCTATAAGAGTGATGAGAGCTGTATTGACCCAAATGCACAACACTTGCTCCTTTATGCTATCACATGGGTCAAACCAGGATTTTTGGCACTTCTTAACAGCTATATCTATTGCTTTTCTAACATTTTCTCTTCCCCCCCCCCTCCCCCCATTCGGAAGCTTACTTGCCCCGGAGGTAGACAGATGGAAGCAGTAAGCAGCACTTGGGTGTAATTGCAATGGCTGTGGTGAATTTCCAGCCTTTGTGGCCCAAAGAAGGCGGTCACGGGATTGACTCGGACTCAAAATGTGCAACACAGTTGCGTTGTGCAGCATCACTCCACTGCTGGATGGAGGCCTCCTTATGCTGTCGTCAGTCACGAGTTTAGCCATAAAGAATAATAAGCAGAGAATTGTGGTTGCAAATGTGGCCGCTCGCATTCATTTAAGCTTCATAGCGTGCATTGCTTTCTCCTGAAATATAACCTAATTGTCATTATTATATTTCAATTGCTTGTGCTCGTGTTAAGAAAGCAAACGAAACGGATTTTCTCTGCAAGCCTGGCAGTGACGTGACCTTGCAGCAGCGCTCGTTGCAGAGGTTCACGGTTCGACTCCAGCGCCCACCCTGATTAATACTGAGCGGTGTCATAACCACGATGAGTGGAGATCGCCTGACGTAATTTGCAAGCAGAGGTCATCCCGTCACCCGCTACGACATCGGTCAAAAGAACATGGACATTGATGAAGAAAGTGTGAAAAAACGATTAAATTCGTGCCAAAGAAGCATATATATTCGGTATATGATTGGAATTGCACTGAATATGAGACGGGAAGAGATGCACACATGTTCGATAATGTGCACACGTTAAATGCATCATATTGACTGCTCAGAAAAGTAAGTGAGCATGGGCAGGCATATTGCTACTAGGGATGATGGCTGATGGCCATGACTAATTAAGGAGTGGTAGCCCAAGGAGCACACACCCAGGAGGGCATCAGCTGTTGACATCAAGCGTTAAATCAGCTTGTGGTGCTTGAGCTCGATGGAGTATTGTATCGTAAGACTGTGGAAGATGGTGATGGCTTAGCGAGGCATTCATCCAGCAGTGGAGAGATCTTGGCTGACATTGATGATGATGATGATGATGAAAAAAATGGGCTACTGGGTCTGTTATTTTTGTCACTCTGTTATTATTAGAAGAATTAGCGAAAGGCGTTGTTCCACAATTGAGATATTTCATTTCTGAATAAACATTCTAGAAAACGAGTTTGCTAAATGTTGGTCTCACTTCTTTGATGATGTGTCCATAGTAGTGCTATTTAATCCTCTGAATATATATTTACTTTTTCGGATGTGATGTCTGGATGTGCTTTCAATCTCAAAACACATTTTTATTCCTAGGATATGATCTTTATATGTTGTGTATCTAGAGGTCTGCATGGAATTTCTCCACTAATTTTAAGATTGCATCTCTGCGATGTTGTTCTGGTTCATCTTTCTCCTTACGCCACTGGCTACCATCACATACTATCCATCGCATTCTTGGGAAAAAAATATGAATGCATATCTAATACCATTACGTCTTGCCTTTTTAGATTATGAAGAAGCCTTTTTATATTATGAAGAGGCATTTGATTCGGTGGAAATGAATGCAAACTCTGACTCACAAGCCGAGGCCTATATAACAAAACAATATTTCGAAAGTCTTCAAAGTGAAAGCAGACGTTGGCCCTTTTCTTTATCACCAAGGTAAGGTCTTCATTTTACGGCAAGGGTCCACACCTTCATCTTTGCCCTCATGTTCACCTTCTGAAGCGCTCGCTCGTCACCGTGGCGTGTGCGATGACCACCACAACCACGTGACTTTTCTTTCGTGTTGTGCGCGGTGCTTTTAGCGCCACAGCGCGTGGATTTGTAGCGTTTATTTTCATTTGTGTTGCTGGCGACTTTGTGTATTTCATATCGAAATCGCCTCCAGTGTTTTTGCTGCTGGCGGCAATAAAAGTTGTTTAAAAGTCAAAGTCTCCCGCAAAGCTCCCGAACTCTGCCTTCCGCTCACTCTCTTCACCTCTTCCTGACTCCACCCCTCGTCACACTTTGTCTCCACCAATCATCGCCTCTCTTACCCTCACCTGGCCTAACCGTCCCACCTGACACTCAATCAACCCTCCAGCTCTTTTCCCTTTTGAATGCTCCGGCCTATCCTCTTGCTTTCCGTGCCCTAACAAATCAGAGCGTTGAGTGCTTGCTCCCGCCTTCTTGATTGCTCTGTACCAGGGATCGTGTGGTACAAACGCGACAAAAGCATTGGAACGACTCCACTGAGATTGCATGATACAAGCACAAAGACACCGACGCGAACAGGAGTCAGGCGGGGAGGCACGATTGCACCGTAGCTATTCGCAGCGACAAGATAAGGTGGTGTTTTTTTTTTTTACAAAAATAGGATTGGAGAAATAAAGATTTGAGGGTAAAAAAAATGCGAACGATTTCAAATATGGACTGAATTACAGGAGATTATTGAAAAACGTAATAATGAAGGCTGAATAAGGAAAACAGCAAATATGAGAAAAATAAAAAGGTATGTCAATCAAATGAAGCTATTTGTTGGAAGAACAGAACGGAAAGGCACATTAGAGTTACCGAGGACCCCTATCAAAGGGATGACATCAAGAGAGCAGACAAGAGGAAGATGGGGCACCTTTGAAAAACTGAACTTCACGATGAAAAGCAACACAGAAATGTGCCTAAAGACGTATTTCATATTTGTGTATTACCTGCTCTGGCATGTGGATCAGACATGGCTTTTGACACAAACAATGAAATGAAGGGTGCATGGAAGCTTAGATAGGTGCTTGCATAAATGAGAAAATCAAAACATTTTTTATTTTATTTTACCAGGTAAGGCCTACTGAGCTATGTAGCTCTTTTTCAGAAGCGATCTGGCCACAAATGATAGCTCAACGAAGTGGCTTATCATGTGCACATTTATAGCAGCCAAATGCTCTAAACGCATGTTTCTAAATGTGGAGGCAAAAATCGGAAGACCCGGAGAAAAATCCACGCGACCATGGGAAGAACATGCAACCTTTCGATTTAAAGCTTTCGTGACTGCAGGGATTCATCTTCTTGGTTCTTTCGGTAAAGTCACGTAGAAGGGAAATAATAAAATAATAAAAATAAAACATAATAAAATAATTCTCACGACGTTTCGGCCACAACACACGCAGTCGTCCTATTTTATTATGTTTTATTTTTAATATTTTATTATTTCCCTTCTACGTGACTTTACCGAAAGAACCAAGAAGATGAACATGCAACCTCCAAATATACAGCAGGCGTCAAGAGCGTGATCGAACCCACGACATCCTGTATACCAGGTGAGGTAGTTAACATCTCGCCACCGTGGCGATAAAACAATTGGGCTTGAGCAGGACACATCGCTGTGAGGGTCGGTGGTCGAGATTAACAACGGAATGGCAGCGAAAGGAGGGAACGTGCCATCATGGAGAAGGAGACAGATCATCTCGTGTTCAGGAGCTAAATGGACCGTTGCGTCGCAAGACCGCGGGTGATGGCAACGGCTTGGCGAAGCCTTTATCCAGCAGTGGACGGATGGTGGTTTGTGACGATATCTAAAATAAGGGTTCATTTTAAATTTCGACGTGCAACATTATCTACCCCAAATGTATGAATAATGGCGTAAAATTAATGGCTATGCTTCTCAAGACTCTCCCAGGAGGATTCTTGCTTATGATGCTCGTCTCATTCTATTTTGGGGCGTCGCGAGTGTGTGTTAATTGCATGGAGGAATCAATGGTATGTATACCATCTTGATGGGGGTTACTTTGAGACTTCTTTTTTTCGGCGGCATTTTATTCGCCGAACACGGCCAAACCCCCAAGTGGTCGCAAGTTCAACCAATGCCCTTAATAATAATAATAGTACAATTTGTAACGCGCGCAAATTTGCAGACGTAGTGGCCGCAACTCAGAGGCGCGGAGCCAAGCTCAGAGTCGCTCAAAAGCATGATTGTAGAGGTGAGTTTTTAAGTGTCTCTTGAAGGAGGCGATTGAGGTGATGCTGCGAATGTGCAGAGGGATATCGTTCCAGACTGTTGGGGCTGCCACCGAGAAGCGGCGCGTAGACACGACGACCATCCTGGATCTTGGTATCGAGAGGAGGTCGTGAGTCGCGCTGCGCAGGCATTTGCCGTGTGCTGAGCTGCAAGTTGTCAATAATGAAGAAAGATTCGTCACGTGGTGGCATCATGCACAAAAAAATGATGAACGCTGACGTGGGCCGGAGCAGGGCCACCCGCACAACAATTCCATGGCCAGTTGATGCGTTGTGCAGCAAATGTACATCGAGCCGACACGCGCAGAGACATCACATGCCACGTCGAGGAAATATAGTTGCTTTAATGATATAAACAGTGGATTTGTTTATTTATTTGGTCTCCTTAACCGTGACATTTATGTCAGGATGCATGGCTAGTTAAAAGAATAACTGGAATATGAAATGCCTATAAATTATTCCTCCACTCGGTAATGGAAAGTTCAACATAGAGGCTCAATAACATGCGGAATGCCCCATCTTGCGAGACAGGAATGGACTGAAAAAAATACATGACGATCGGGCTAAGGCTTACAGTTCCTGGAATGTTTTTTTTTTATGCTCGATTTCTTTTTTTACTTACACAGAGCCGGATTCCGCGCTGACAAGCCATTGCTCTACATCTACCCTGCTAATGCGCAAATTAATTGACACGTTTCAAATTTTTCACCCGACGTTTTCAATTATTTCGAGAAAACATTTGCTCCTTCACCCCCCCCCGCCCCCCCCCCCCCCGCAAAGCAAAATAATATTTATACAAAAAAAAAGAAATAAAAGCCACCGTTGTAACATATAACGAGGGCGTTATGCAAACATATTTTCTCCTCTGATTCAACGCACTTATTTGCGCGCGTTGTACAAGCCCAAAATTTAATTTCTCTACGTCAACGTCCTCACCGCACGTTTGGTTGCATTGACCTTGGAGTAAAGCCCTCCCGAGCCCATTTGCATTCCTCCATGCAATATGCGCTCGGCCTCTTTATATCCTCTGCGAGCGCCGCCGTCAGAGATTGCGTTGCTCGATACGGGCCTGGCGTCCGACAATCGTGCCGGCTGTGTGCACATCCCGCGGAAACACGACATGAAACAAACGCGCAAAGCACCTTTGCCAAACACGCACGGAGAGTGACCTACGATTCCGCGCATCAATTTTCTAATCGATGCCTCGCAACGTCACCATGGACACTTTGTAAAAAAAAAATCTACGGCCGTCACTTTCTCTCTCTCTCGCAGGGGCAGCGCGCGTGCCACCGCTTTCACTTTCAGCGGCCTCGTATCGGCATTTTACAGACTCTTCGTGCGTCTCAACGTCGCTCCTTTCATCTTGCGCCGGTCTCAGAGGTTATTTATTCATTCACTCACTCACTCTCTCTCGCTCGCTCGAACACTCTCACAGCAGCGCGCGCACATGGGTAGATCCGCATGCTTTTGTCGTGCATATCTCCCGCATACAGGGCTTGGCTTGCGTCCCCCCCCCCTCTCTCACCAACATCCCCTTCAACCAGGCAAGTGTCATCTAATTCTTCAAACTTGACTACATTTACCTTTTCTAGAATTCTATCACATCCTTTGGATTTTACGGCGCCGCTTGTCTTCCGAGGAGTTTGCGCTGACACCCCCAGCAGCTGTGCACGCCAGCGTTCCTCAACTTTATTTTGTTCTGGACTAATTGGGGGCAGTTCCCTAGACAAAGCTGGCAGGTGCAAGTTACGCTCAGACACAAATGCACGTTTCGTTGTCCTGTTGTTGTTAGTCCATCCCCCCGCACCTCCTAGTGGCACGGTTGTCTACGTACGGTGCGAAAGACGGTCAACTTACACAAAGAGTGTGTAACTCGTGGATGCAAACATACGTATGACTCATCTCATTCACACTGCGTGTAGCTGCAGGACAACAGCCGATGACTTCCGCTACAAAGTGGTACTAGTTTTATAGAATACCGAAAGGATGATGGGCTGGGGTCATTCCTAAATTCGGGTTGTGAATATTTCTCCCATTTTTCTCTCCGCACCACAGCTCGACTTTGACACCTTCTTCCCTTCTCGTTCTTTCCAACCTCGTGTTGTCCTCGTGTGCAGGTGCCAAGTAGAGTATTATACCGCGGGACCATGAGAGATGGTGACAGCTTGGAGAGGCCTTCATCCAGCAGTGGATTAACCATGGCTGATGATAATGATGATCGAAGAAAGCCCTTTTTAAAATGAAAACTGACCTTTGACATTTACTCACAAATTCCCGTTTCTCTTGTATTCCATATTGGAAATTTTATATTTAAGTGTCTATTATGAAGTGTGACGCAATACATGAGTGGGTCGTGTGACCAGTACCACATCAGCCCTGTTGAATCTTTGATTCACCAGGGCTGAAGTTAATGCACTGCACCAGGTAATCATTGTGAGTCAAGTTCATCACCGAGGGGAGGTTCACGACGGGATCGGATAGCACCCAGCACTGTGGTTGTGTATTGGCAGAAACCTAACACAGGTTGCCGGGATTATATACAAGACATGCTAACCACTTTGCCACCAGTCCCACACACCCACACTGACGCATGCCAATAGCAGGATGTGCTCGCACACATGCATCACGCAAAGATCCCCATGCAGCCTTTAACAGCTTGTCGGGGGAAACTGCTGCGAGCAGACACCTATTGAGGTTGGCAGGGCACACATACCTGGCCAAATGTGTCTCCCCAGTGCTGATTGTCACACACACTGTACCACGTACTAATTTGTGGCTCTGTCGGCGTATGGTAGATCCAGGAATTGTTCAAATAATCACCACTGATGTTAAGCCGTGGCTGGGAATCGAACTCGGACTGCTGGGTTTGGAGCGCTGTGTGATAACCGCTGAACCATCGCTCGCATACACGCATTGCACACACAGACAGATACACACGCCATCACACATGCATGTACAAATACAACAAAGGTCCCCCTATAGCCTCAAGAGACTGAAGTAGCAAGTGCTGTTAGCGAGCACCTATGAAAGCCAGCATGGCACACGAGGGGGGTGGGTGGCCAACACCACGCCCGGCCGCCTTTGTATCCCCAATGGCGATGTTTACAAACTGCACCAGGTACTCATTCGAGGCTGAGTCAACCTAGCGAAGGCACAATACCGGTGGCCGTGAGCGGGAATCGATTCGTAGTACAGCGCGCTAACCGCTGCACCACCGCTCCCCACGCTCACAACGACACACATCACATGCACGCCACTGGCACGCCTGTATACACACATCGCACACACACACGCACGCAGATACACACGCCAGCACACACGCATGTCCACACACACGCGCGCGCGCGCACTCTTTCTCACTCAAATCCATATTTCCTTCCAGCCCTTTCAGATTTTCTGTTGCAAGCCAGACAACGATACCCCACAATTACCACCTCTCCGAACGCCACCCACCTCTGGGCAGGACTACACAGCGACTCACTGTTGCACCCATTGTGTCCCCGCATGGAGCAAACGCAGCATCTTACGCCTCCTACGCTCCACGCAGCTGCTGACGAAGACGCTCGGTCGATCAATTGTCTGTTGCACCGCGGTACGGTACAACGGACCCGGGATGAGAGCGCATGAACTGTGTTGCACAAGCAGTACCTGCGCAGGTAACACGAGTGCAGGCGATGAAGACGGAGTGATGGCCTTCGCTTCCATCAGTAACCTTGGCGAGATGGTGGGGTTAGCGGATCACGTCAAGATGGAGCCACGGTATGCATGAAGCACTGGGCTATACGGGCAATGAGGCGTCACCTGCAGAAGGCAGTACAGCAAGTATTGTTTGATGTCATCTTGTCTGTACAGTTGAGTATGTTACGTACACTTTGGTTACATATGGCATCATATGTCATTTATATTGTAGCGTATACATACATATGTATATGCACACATAAGTATATGGTAATTCACACAAGGCAGCCCTTAAAGAGCAAGATTGAAACTATAATGCATGGTAGAGACAGAATCGTAAAACTGGTGACAGAGTATTATGCAGATCGCAGTTGCAAAAAAAAAATCATATAACCCGGGAAATAAATCATTATTTTTTCAGATGTAGAGGGGGAGTTTCCCAGATGTCACAGCAGAAGAAGTAACCACTGGCTTTCACATTGTGAAAAACTCGAAAAAGAAAAAACCCTCCCTGAACCAGAGAGAATATCTCGGTGACATCATCATAATTCCGTGTCCATCAAACCAACAAAAGTCAGATCGGCGGTGACAATTAGCGGCGGGAGAGGGATCCGCGTGCGGCGGGAATCATCAGCCGTGCATCGGCTACTCTAGCGGGCGACGCTGTGGTGGTCGAGCTGGGGGGGGGGGGCGGGGGTGGGCATCGTTCGTCTGTGTCCTTCACTCATTTTTAGAGGGGGGGGGTTTGGGGGGGAGGTCATTTTCGCCGAGAAGACATCATCAGTGCGAGGAGGGCCGCCACAGAACTGTTAAGTCTATGGGCAGTGTTGAGTCTATGGGCAGTGTTGAGTCTATGGGCAGTGTTGAGTCTATGGGCAGTGTTGAGCCAGTGGGCAGTGCTGAGTCTATGGGCAGTGTTGAGTCTATGAGCAGTTTTGAGTCTGTGGACAGTGTTGAGTCAGTGCGCAGTGTTGAGCCTATGGGCAGTTTTGAATCTATGGGCAGTGTTGAGTCTGTGGGCTGTGTTGAGCCTATGTGCAGTATGTATGCGTGGTGAACTTTGTTTGCACCGTACGTAGCCGAGCGTGCTAATCGGAGGTGCAGTGTCCTCGTCCCGGCCGAGATGGTCCCCTCCACTGTTGCCGAGTGTTTTCTTCATGTCGGACGACCCCCGTGTGGCAGTGATTGAGGCAGCTGCCGATAAAAAGCAGTGGAGCCAAGTCCGTCAATCACTGAGAGATGCCGAGGCTATTCCTGCGTTCCTCGTGGGAGTTACACACCTGGCGTGACGGGGTTCAGACCCGTTAGCCTAACGCCACGTGCGCGTCGATGGTTCACCAAGATCGAGGACATTCAACACGTACGTTGAACTTCTTTCGCACCGTACGTAGCCAACCCTGCCAATCGGAGGTGAGGACAACGTGATTGTTTTGTCATTGACTAAATACAAGCGTTCGTACTATCAATCAGATTCAAGAAAATGCCATCGAATATAAAATACCGTTACGCCTCACTGCAAAAGGCGTACGATTCAGTGGAAACTAATTCAGCCACCCAAGCGTTTACAAATTAAGCCCTGAATAATATACTGTTTCTGGAACAGCTACACTTAGATTGCATGAAGGAATCAGCAAAATAACAGAGGAGTGAGGCATGGGAGTTTTGTTCTCACCGAGGCTATTTTTTCACAGTGATTGCTAGAAGAGGTTTTTGAAAGATGTCTCGGCAAAAAATAAAGCCGTGAACATAATTGGAGGAAGATGTAACGTCTCAGATTTGCTCCCGACTTAGTCATTTTAACAACCAATTGGAAATGAATTGCACGTAATTGTTAGAGAATTAAACAAAGGAGGCTGCAAAGCTGTGCTAAAGAAAAAAATCAGAGCAAAGAAAAAGTGACGCTGAACAAAAGAAAATAATTGTTTGGATGGTCGCAACCTGGAAACGCAACCTGGGGACATTACAGAAGGGGGACCTAAATGAACACTGCTTTTTTTTAATTTATAAACAGCAGCTTGCTAAACAATATAGTAATCAATCGTTGTGTTTGAACTGCTATGGCATGGTTATGGAAATATGGACACTGATAAGGAAAGGCAGAAGCTGGAAATTACACAAAGTAGCATTCAGAGACGAATGTTGGGAATTATACCGGCGACAGACAGGGGCGACGCGTGGAGTATAAGCACACGGCAGAGACATCGTGTTGATTATTACAGCGAGTAAGTGGGCTTGGGCAGGATGCGGCGTTAGCAGGGACGATGGAGAATGGATGTGACCGGCGACAGAAGAACAACTTAGACTCAGCGGTGGTTTTTCACCCTTACAGCAGCCTTAGGGGCCGTCCATAAATTACGTCACGCACCTAGGGGGGGCGGGGTAAGACATTTGTGACGATGTGTGACGAGGTCGGGGGGGTTTGAGAAATGTGACGTCACATCAAAATGCACAACTTTAAATAAATATAGACAACACGTTCTACTTAATTAAATAGACGTTTTAATAAATGTTTTCTCCTACAACATCAGAATGCAGCGCCACATTAAATACGCACTACAATGACAATAGTTTAAAGCGATTTGAAGCATGTTTTTTTTTGGGGTGGGGGGGGGCAGAGCTTTTGACGTCATATTTGAGGGGGGTTTGACTTTTTGTGACGCCGTGTGACGAGGGGGGGGGGGGTCAAAAATCGTGACGTCATTTATGGACGGCCCCTAACACCCCTTTGGTTCCCACTCGCTAACACACGTGTGTTAATAAATACGAAGGGGTTTGATAAAACAAAGTGGTTGTACTCACGTGCCCGCGCTAAATTTGTCTTTCGATGATTTAGAGTCGAAAAAAATCGGACATGTCTCGAAGCCCCAGAAAGGGGCATCTATCATCCCCCAGGTGACAAAACCACTGGCCTGCAGGAAAAGAGAATGCCGGAGAGGACCCAACCACCACGGAGATGGAGCGATGAGATCAGTGCAGGAGTTGATACGGACCGTTGGCATTGCAGGATCACGAGGAATGGAAACATCACAGGGAGTCCTTTATTCAGCCATGGGTAGATCGTGGCTGATGATGAAGACGACGATGATGATGATGGTGGTGTTGATGTGGTGGTTCCGTCCGTGCAGAGCGCACGAAACGTATCACGTATGAGAAACATTCTCACATATTTTACCCTTTAAACGAAAAAAAAAAGTTCCGCGCATGCCAAAAGTCAGCAACGTCAAAAAAATATATGAATTTTTAAATAATGAAACAGCTCGTTAAAAGTCGGGTTTTGACAAGGTCGAAACTCGCCTTAAAACGAGGGGAAATAATGTCAGAGGAGGCAGATTTATGGCGTTGCTCTCTCTCTCGGCTCTCTGCCTTTCGAGCCAAGACACTTGCTGGCATTTTATTTTTATTTATACATGTGCACATATTACAGATAGAAAGCTGCAGGCGTATTTTTTTTAGTGCTTCTGTGCCGCCAGTATAAAAACGCGCGCGCGCTCGCCTAACGGTAAATTGGACATTGCTAAATGTTGTGTTGCAAGCGAAGTATTCGAAGGAAAACCTCGGTGAACTCTTAACTATTCAGCAGCCCTAACCAGCTTTCTCTTGGCGCAGAAAAGGAAGCTTTCAATTTTGACGGTGGAAATTGACAAGGCGCTTTTTTGCTGTTCACAAATCCCACGATGTGCCATTGCCAGGGCTGAATTGGAAACGCCGGTTTGTTTTTATTTTTTTTACCCTAAAATAAATTGAATGCCACATTTAACAGGTGCGGTAGTAATGATACACATAAAACAGCCGAGTAATGTTTGCTCAATTTACTGCGTGATTGTAAACGCAGGATTGTGCAAAGGGGACGGGAAAGATAGATTGGAAATAGTGGATGTGACAATGGATCATCAATTTTGAAAGAAAGAACAAAACCAACATTTGTAGAAATGCGTCTGTGTTAAAACTTGTTTTGTTTGTTGTTTGCTCGTATAGAAATGAGCGAATGTGGGCCAATGCATCTTCTTGGTTCTTTCGGTAAAGTCACGTAGAAGGGAAATAATAAAATAATAAAAATAAATCAAAATAAAATAATGCAGGAATGTGATTAGTACTACACCTCCTACGCATTTCACAAGTAGTTCCCATAAATATGCTAAATTCCTCTTAATATGCAAATTATTTTGTCAAGGCGCCCTTCCCCCCTTCCAACCCAGCTTAAATATACGCTCCAAGCGTGGTGGTGTTTCATTCAGACGCTGTCTCCCCGACAGACCTGGTCTTCACCTGAGGACGGCTGCTTGCGTTGTGGCCGAAACGTCGTGAGAATTATTTTTATTATGTTTTATTTTTATTATTTTATTATTTCCCTTCTACGTGACTTTACTGAAAGAACCACGAAGATGAATCCCTGCAGTCACGAAAGCTTTACATCGAAATGGGCCAATGCAGTCACGTTTCGTAGGTCATCAAAGGTAAATTGCAGCCCTGCAATTTTTTGCTCACAGATGGAGCTTTCGAGAGTTGCTCGAGAGATGATTTGCTTAACTCCACCACGCTGGTCACACATCTGGGAAGAGGTGGGGGGCACTCAAACCTCACCTCACCACCGCGACATGCCGATAGACGATAGCCGGTGCGTGCGCGTTTGTCTTCCTGGGTGAACAGAGTTGGGGGAGGGGGTCGGATTTAAGAAACTTGCCCCGTTGTTTCAATTGGAAGTTCGAATCAGTGGCGCACACAGGTGCAAGATTCTACCTTGTCCGTCCAGTGCTCGCCGAACTGCATTTCCTTCCGGTTGCCGAACGAACACATAACACTGGTCAACAAAAAAAAAAACATTTTTTTCTGGCCTGGACTTTTGCAGCTGTTTTAGACTAAGGTCAGGGTGCTGATTCCAAATCTGATCTCAGATTTTCTTTATTACATCTCATTTTATGCTATCGGCATACCCCATTTTCATTGATTTTACCCGAAATTAACTCTGTCACTTATTATGATTGCAAGTTGTTGCGAGTCAGTGACTGCTTAAGTGTTAAAATATGGTGCTGTATTTTTAGGATAGTGTGTTTATAATATCGTTTTATATAGATATCCACATTTATTTAATATTTTTCTTATGCAGTTTTTATTGAAAATGCAATATTTTATATCTCAAAAACCTGATGTGCTAGACAAAAACTGATGCGAGATTTGGAATCAGCACCCCAAAATTACCTTAAAACCGTTGGAATACCTTATGCCAGAAAAAGTGTGTTGACCAGTGTAATTAGGTCGCACTCATCACACACGAAGTGCTCGCCACAACAGCTTGCTGGTCTCGTCAAGGAGCATACACCATCATCACGCCAAATCCGGTCATCCTCGCAGCACCGGATTTTTGGCCGTACATCGGACAAAGACGGTCACTGCTTCACGAGCTTTCAAATGCGCTGCTGCGGACGTCTGGAACGCTCTTCCTTCCGATATTAGGAAACCGCACGAGCTACTGTATGCACTTTTAAATCTCGATTGAAAACGAAATTCTTTAGAATTGATGTTTGTGTTTAGCGTGTTGTCCTACCCCTCGCACCTACAATTAGTGTGGTTGGCTACATACGGTGCGAAATAAGTTCAAGATAAATACGTAGAGTGACCAGTATGCTAACCGTTACAACACTGCAGTCTCCCTGGAATGTTAAAGGACAATAAAACTGGTTGATTGACCTTAGACAGTTGAGCAATTAATGTTTGTATGAAAATACACTTTCTGAATGGATATACATCACAAATATAAACTATGAGCAGAGTAAGGCAACAGTCTAATATAACCATGTGTTCAAACTACTCTGGATATAATTTCCCTTTGGTTTCATATCAAACACTAAATGCTGCTTTGGAATGACACTGTAGGTAATGTTTGTTCCGTGGCAGCTAAAGCAACATTTTTTAAGGAAATATATAGACGAAAATAAAGAATAATTAAGTGTGGCGCTGTCTTTGTGTGTCACCACATGGGAGGGAATGAAACAACCCGAATGAACATGGAACGTAGTGCGAACTTTTTGAGGCAACGTCGATCAAACGGTTCCTAGCACATGCCAACGTTCCGCCAACGTTGATCCAACGTTCCGCCCAACGTTGATCCAACGTTTTCCCAACGTTGGCATGTTCACTTGAGAATCAACTCTCTACAATTCAGAACCAAGCTTCATTTTTCCAGGTGGGCCCGACATCCGGTTTAAGAACGGGGGTTGACTTCCAACGGGACAATGTCGCCGCGCTACAGACAAGTGGCCGGTAAAGGATGACTTTGGACTGACCGCCTGTGTTCCACCTCGACAAATTGCGCTTGGGATGCCGGGCGGCGGGGGCCTTTCAACTGTATTCTTAGGTTTTTTTCGGTAAAGTCACGTAGGTAAAACATTAAAATTAATAAAAGTAAAATAAAATAAAAAATAAAAATCACGACGTTTCGGAGGCAACACAAGCTTCCGTCTTCAAGTGGAACCGTCACAGCCACGACAGCTGTATCAAGTAAATGAGAGATTACAAGAGCTACCACTCCGTATATATAATGGTTGAAGAGGAGTGGTAGCTTTTGTAATCTCTCATTTACTTGATACAGCTGTCGTAGCTGTGACGGTTCCACCTGAAGACGGAAGCTTGTGTTGCCTCCGAAATGTCGTGATTTTTATTTTATTTTACTTTTATTAATTTTAATGTTTTACCTACGTGACTTTACCGAAAAAAACCTAAGAATATGAATCATTGCAGTCACGAAAGCTTCAAATCTAGCCTTTCAACTGCTTCGCGACGTCTTCGCGGGTGATGCCGTTGTGGTGGCGGCGGCGGCGGTGGGGCAGGAGGAGCAAGCAGCGGTGAATTAGTCCTCGCGGCAAAACGGATCGAAGCGTAATCGCTGCTTAACACCTGCGTGCCCCACAATTGTCCCGAAGAATTGGCACATATGCCTATAATTTGGCCCAGGCCCCACGGTTGCGTGAATATGCATGGGGAGGGGGGGGGGAGGGCATCCAATTATTTCAATGTTTTACTTAATTTCGAGAATGACGTCTTTGGGAATTGTAGAATTGTACAGGGTGGTCCAGATGTGTTGTGACCCCGCATTTAATTCTCTAAAATGTAATGTGTTTTTTGTTTGTCAGTCGGGATTATTGAAAATTGAAATGAATGTGGAAAGGGCAAAAATAAATGCTCAGGGTCAATTAATTGTGGGTCACGAGACATCTGTGACCTCTCTGTAGATAATAGTTGTTAAATACATAAACGTATGAAGGTATGTTTTACAGCCTTCAAATATAAAATGCAATAACACCCCTTATGGTCATTAAGATAACATATACCCGCACCCCCGATTATCAGGCTTGGCTACGTACGTTGCGAAAGAAATGCAACACACATACATAACGAAAACTTAAGAGTGCGATGGGGGTGGGGATGGGGAAATGTTGAGAGACTCATGCGTGTAATTACCTTGAGAGAAAATAAGAGGAGCACGCGTGGGATCAGAGAAAGTACGCGGTTTAATGACATCACACAGTATAAATTTTGATTTAAAGCTTTCGTGACTGCAGGAATTCATCTTCTTGGTTCTTTCGGTAAAGTCACGTAGTCATTCAGACTCTGACCTGTTCTCCACCTGAGGACGACTGCTTGCGTTGTGGCCGAAACGTCGTGAGAATTGTTTTATTATATTTTATTTTTATTATTTTATTATTTCCATTCTACGTGACTTTACCGAAAGAACCAAGAAGATCACACAGTATATTTATAAACGGGAAAGTGGGCTTGGGCAGGTACGAATAACGGAGTGGCAGCCAAGAAGTGGTGTAACGGCGTCCGAGAGAATGTTTTACGGTGGAGATGGAGAGATGACATCAGTTCGTGTGCGGTTGCTTTGATGGATTATTGTTGCAGCGCGGGGCGTTGAGATGTCGTGGCGGCGGTGGCTTGGAGAGGCCTTCATCCAGCAGTGGATTGATCACGGCTGCTCTGATGATGATGATGACATCGCAGGTCCTGCCGTGTCCGCGATGTGATTCGTGAATGTATTTCGCACATCTGCAAACAGCGTGGCTCGTGACTAATAATCCATTTTTTTTAACACGATTTGGAAAACTGTGGATAATTATGAACAATAGGAAGAATAGGAGAGAGAATAATTTTATTTTATTATTATTATTATTACGTAACCCTACAGCTCCAGTGGAACACATTCCTGCGGAGGGAGCTGGTAGGAACGTTGGGTTACTCGGTCAATGGACAGGGTCAACGGCGGCGTGGTGTATTTCGCAAATATGCCCGACTGTGAGGGGGGCCACAAGCTGGCGTGAGTAGGTTAAACGTTGAGTTTTATAAGGACACCACGGGGTGACCAGCCCCTCCACACCCAGCCCCACCCCAGCCACCCCCCACCCAGTCCCACCCTCCCCACCCAGCCCCTCCCCACCCTCCTCTCCCCACCCAGCCCCTCCCTCCCCACCTTGCCCCTCCCTGCACGATGGACACAATAATTCCCTGTGGGCTGGTGTAACCAGGAGGTTCCTACCAGTGGATAATCTGAATCGTGTATGAGAGTAGTAAAATTGCATTTAGGGCCATCAGTCTAGGCGATTGCAGCATTGGTGGGAAGTGTGTGGACTGCATTGAAAATCAAACATAAAACAGGCCACCCACACAGGGCTGATGCAATTCAAAATGCCACAGCCGGTCCAGCGTTCGCTTTTTAAACAAATGCTGTCGGGAAAACATTGATCAGAGAGGTCCCTAGGCTGATGGACAGAAATGTTGTTTTGTGTTACACAATGCTGATAAATTCGACTCCTGTGTCTTCTCTTTTTCTTCTCTTTATTATCCTACTGCTGTTTTTTTTTTACTTCACAGAGTAATCTCGTTGCCTTCCAGACGCAAATGTTGTGCAAGTAAATAAATCAATGAAATAGGCCAAACATTTTCCAAAGCAGTTCCTGCATGAAAATTTCTATTGAGACTCAAGTAAGAAGAGCCTCCACTTCATAGGTACTCGAGAGAGTCTCACCGCCCCCCCCCCCCCCCTACAGGGAATTTGGCCTACTTCTCCACAACCCGCCAGACATCTTGGAAGCAAAACTAAACAATTTTAATTTTACCAGGTAAGGCCCACTGAGCTATATAGCTCTTTTTGAAAAGCGACCTCGTCACAAATGATGGTTCAACGAAGTGGCTTATCACGTGGAAAGGTATAACAGCCGAATACTCAAAACACGCGTCGATTCTAAATGTGGAGGGGAAAACCGGACAACCCGAAGAAAATCCACGCGACCACGGGGGGATCACGCAAACTCCAAATATACAGGCGTCGGGATCGTGATCGGACGTGCAACCTGCTGTATACCAGGCGAGGTAGCTGACTTCTCGCCACCGTGGCGAAAAGCAATTGGGCTTAGGCAGGGCACATCCCTGGAAGGATCGGTAGGGTCGAGATTAACACGGGAATGGCAAGGAAAGGAGATACAAGTTCAAAGTTCATTTCAAAGTTCATTTATTAGGTATAGCCCTGTGAGCCATTCGGCTCTTGAATCGGGTGCAACCGCAACAAACAAAAAACAAAAACATGAACAAGAAAACATCTTAAAGTGACTATGTGCAAACAAAAAATCCAAGAAAAGACAGCAAAATATTGCATAAAAAATCACCGTACACCAACCCTGTGCAAATATCCCAGTGGGATGCAAGTCAAACAACAACAACAACAACCAAAAGACAACTTAGATTAAGGCCATCAGTCTAACTCTGTACTACACCAAACAAACATGGCCAAACCAAAACGTGCCACAATGGAGATCATCCCGTGTGCAGGGAGCTAAATGGACTGCTGCATGGCGACAGCTTGACGAGGCCTTTATCTGGCGGCGAACCCAAGCCTTCCTGCATACCAGGCGAGGTAGTTCACATCTCGCCACCGTAGTAGGAGTACGCGGACGGTACCCACACGGCAACAGCCTATCAACTGTCGTATTCACTGGGTGGACAGAGGGAACGGTGGATCTTAGAAACCAGCCACGGGCGGGAGAATGAACCTGCGACCTCTGGGATGCGAGTCTGCTGTGCAAACCACTGCATCGAGGCAGCATGCGGTGCAGTGATGGTGTCTTCACACGGCCCCGATGAACAACTTCTCACGGTTAAATTTAGATTTAAAGCTTTCGCGACTGCAGGGATTCATATTCTTGGTTCTTTCGGTAAAGTCACGTAGAAGTTACCGAAAGAACCAAGAATACAACTTCTCACGGTGTTCGTCATATGTAACAACCAAGCGCTTCCATTCGGAAACGTCCACCTCAAGGCGATAGATGTGAATGCATCAAGGGGTTCACCGTTGCTTTGGCAATCACTGTTATCGTTCATACCAGCGTGGAGTACAACATATATTCTCCCCAAGGGAGAACATTTGTGGGATACATATCAATTAGACTTTATATTTACCTAACGAATCGCGGCTTCTTCATACCTTCTTTGCAGTGTGATGCAGTTTCAACGTGAAAATGTCCAGTCCCAAGATGGTGCAGATAAAATGGGAGTTGCCTTTTACACCGATTTAGAGAATAATTGCTTGTGAAGGGGAAATCTTTTACCCACAATCAAGATAAACTTGTCGTCGATAAGACTTAACGTGATTCTTGACCTGAGCAAGGTTATATAAGAACTTGGGAAATACTAAGAGTCAACCTCAAACTCACGTTCCATGACTCAGCAGTGATTCAGCTGGATCTTGTCTCAATCGCCCACGTGTGAGTTTAGATCGGGATGGGGGGGGAAGGGGGGGAACCTGGCGAGTGAGTTTGCTCAGAGCCGTTTTGCTAATTACTTTCAGTTGTGAAGTCTCGGGGTAGGAAAACCCTGCCCTTTAGGGGCAATTTATAATGAAGTGAAATTCATCGCATGAAAATAAATGTGCAATGTGAATCATGTAATGAAGGAGGGGCGGGAGGAGAAATCATTTTACATCTTATTATAAGGTCGAATTATTCCACCCGTTTTCTAAAGTGAAATCTATAACGTTATTTAATACGGTTATTAAGCAATATAAATTTCCCCGCTGAAAATACATTTTGTATATAAATCAAACTACTGCTTATGTAGGTCACCTATTTAGGAATATTACTACGATTCGTTTGTAAATGCTTTGACTTTTTATTATTATTATTTAACGGAAGGAAAGTTCAGTTTGGTACCTACCCCCGAATTGAATGCATTTTTCAGTCTAATGATGTATGAATAATTTGTGTTTACTGCCGTATAACTCTTCATAAGTCCAGGGTTACGGTGTCAGGAAAAGCAGCGTTCTATATTATAAAGAGCACTTTAGAATAAATAACAGCTCCCGTGTTCACAATATACTTTAGTTTCTTCAACAAAAAACGCGAAGAAAAATATTTGCTTTACAAATAGGGGCCTAAATATTGCAGCACTGTTCAGGCATTATAACAAAAAAATATAACAAACCAACATGGATTGAGAATAATATATTCTTTATGATGTAAGATAATTTTCAAAATACATCTTTCCTTTGTAAATTTTGTGTGTGAATGCAGCCTATCAGAAAATGTTACTTACAAACGTACAGGCAATACGTTTAATATGTTATAGGCTTTCACGACCAATATTACCCATAATGAAGCTTTTCAGGTTAGATTGCGTAAATAAAAATGTGTCGTTAAGCCAGCCACCACCCGACACAGACCATCAGTAAGATTAGTCACGTAATTGGAAAGCTTTGTTTACGTGACAAACCTTACTAATTGGCTACATCGGGTGGTGGCGGGTTTAACGACACATTTATATATTTACGCGATCTAACCCAAAAAAACTGTATTATGGGTACAGGAAATAAACAATATTTAGTTTCAGACAACGACTCTTCTTCAGGGCACATCATATAATTTTATTTTAAGACCACAGCGCTGTTAATGAGTGCGTTGAATTTTTATCCAACACATGATTTGACGGCCACTATTACGATTCATAATGCATTCGCTTTCAACGAGGCCACTTAATGATCTGACCACATTTGTACCGTTTAAGAACCTTCACCACATGACGCAGCCAAGCAAACGTGTCCGCCACTCGAGCAAAAGCGTTGAACGCGCTAATGAATGAAGTGCACGCGTGCACCATTTATTTGTTGGCTGTGTTGGGTAGAGGAGAGTCAGAACGACACACGTTTGATCAGATCATCACGTGAGGCGATCTCAATCTTTTTTTTATTCACGAAAGTTGAAAACAAACATTTGGTGGAGAAGTCAGGCAGCGTGCCTGTGACCACAGGCACATTTGTTTAAGCTCTGGAAAAGAAGGGGGTTTACTAAGTTTCATGATAGTAGACAAAAACAAAGGTACACAATCATAATCGACATGAGAAACATTGAATATTGAGTCATAATTCTAGATCTGAAGTTTTCGTGACTGCAAGGATTCATACTCTTGGGGTTTTTTCGGTAAAGTCACGTAGGTAAAAAATTTTAATAAATTAAATCACGACGTTTCGGGCGCAACACAAGCGTCCTTCTTCAGGTGGGGACAACTTAGCGAAAGCACAACCGCTTAAACGTCGTGATTTAATTTATTTTACTGTTTTACCTACGTGACTTTACCGAAAAAAAACAAAGAATCGAGTGATAATTGAGTCGATGATGATGGTGATGATGAGGATAATAACACAGATTGAAGGATGATGATGTTGATATTTTGAGGATGATGATGTCAGAGAAAGAGTGTATTTTGAGGATGACCATGATAGTGGTGGACTGGGTCGACAATAAGTATAACCCGTAAAAACAACGTTTTTCACTATAAATCCTTTATATGTGTGGCAGCGAACTTAATATAAAGGATTTAAAAAATATATATGCCTGTGGAGGACGCGGGGATCGATCCCGCGACCTTTGCCATGGGAAGCGAGGGCACTACCAACTGCGCTACTCCGCCACGGCCTGTGGAGGGGTTATGCTCTGGGCTCCTATACTGTGACGTTCAGCCAAAGTGATGAATGAGTTCTATTTGAATATATGTAAAATAAATTTTTTTTGCCTAAAAATTATAAGATTTTGGGAATTTTTTTTCACGAACATTAATTGTCTGGCACAACGAGTCTGTGTGGAAAATGTCAGCTCGATTGGATCACGGGAAGTGGGTTAAAAAACGACCGAAAGATTTGCACGGTCGTAAGCAAGCAAGCGAACTTAATATAAAGGATTTAAAAAAAGGACAAACTCGAATGTGGAAATCCGGATTTACAATGAGACATACGTCTAAGGTATTTTCACGCATACCAATGAATATATTTCTTTTTTTTTACAAATCTTAAAACCTTTAAAATTATATAGATATATTTTCTTATCTGCCACTTTGAATATTTGCTTTTATGTTGCCATCACAATGAATGTGACCACATTCAGCCAATCGCATCTTCGATTGCATTTCCCATGAAAAATTAACTATTCAAGATCATTTCGAACTAAGCTGCGTGTTGCATGTTGGACTAAAACACCGCTGTAGGCAACATCATTGAAGGAATTTGCACCGTAACTTCAACGTTACAGACTTGGTATGTGTGCACTGAGGGCTTCGTTGCTAAGTAACGATATGCTATTGCCTCATTTTATGCAACATATGTGGCTGTGGAGCATGAGTGGCTCCCAAGTTTAATATTGAGAGATGTATTTTTGAGCCTGTGAGGTTTTGTATTATGCCAAGAGCCTAATCCCAAAAAATGCCCACGTTGTAAGAGGAGCGTCTGGAATTTGAGTATATTTGTTAGCCACGCCACGGCTTATCTCCAATCGTGATATTTTTCACTGCTGACATAAATCAGTGAAGACAATCTTTTGCAGCAGTCAAACTTTCCATGCAGCTAAAACATTCCAACATTTATTCATTTGTAATTACTGAAACGAGATAACATTAGACATTTTCACCTGACTTACATTTCAATTAAAACATATATTTATATTTAAAACGCTTAATATTCCAGGGCTGTGCAGGGGTAAGAGCACTTCAATCAATTGGTTAGTTATGAGATAATCTCGTGATTGGAGGTTGACAACCCATCATCGCTCTGTGGCAGTGGCGTAGCTATTGAGTACACAGGCAATGCAACTGCACTGGGGCCCAATGGCCAGAAGGGCCCATGGGCCAGAGCGGACCACAGGCTGGCAGGGCCCACAGGCTGGAGGAGCCCAAGGGCTGTTGAGGCCTATGGGCTGGAGTGGCCCATGAGCCGATGAGCCACAAGGACCGGAGGGGCCCACGTGCCAGCAGAACCCAAGGGCAATACAATCCATACTAAACCACTGGTCTGAGGTCAATGATGGCGGTTATTTTATCAAAACGTCATGGATTTATGGACATGATAGCGACATGAAAATTTTGTTTCAGATGTCGCCAATCCTTTAATTGACAAGGCGCATCCATTCATACCCAGTGATTCTTAGCACCCCTGCTCCTTCATCTTCCTAGCTGATACCAATTCTGGTGGTTTCAGAGCTGCTGTGGGACTGGGTGGGCAGTGTTTTATGGGCATTGTTTGGCCTTACTTCGCAAATCTAGTCGGTGTGGGCTGGTGAAGGGAGCAACACTTGGATATTGAGTATCTGAAAGACTGGCACTAAGTGTCCCTATCCAGTAGAGCCAAATATCATCCTTGTAAAAGATCTGTTGAGCTCAATGGGCTTTTCCACCTGTGTTACCAATGTCAAGGCAGAAGAATGCTTTGTAAGCCAAACGTGCACATGCATAAATCCATCTTATTCAATACTAAAACAAACAGACATCCAGAATATTAAGGCACTGCTAACATTTTCTGATGGATATGGCAATTTTACCCTACTTTTGTATACTGTAGTGGGTAAGGTGGGTATTTTTGAACTTATTGCTGATGTGTTTTGCAAATGTGTAGTTCTAAGGCTTAGACTTCTTATTTCTATCTCTCAACTCCTAAAAGTGTGTCCCAGGCAAAGGCAATTCAAGTGATTGAGAGCCAAAACACAACCCAGATTTATTTATTCTAGATTTGAAGCTTTCGTGACTGCAATGATTCATACTCTTAGTTTCTTCGGTAAAGTCACGTAGGTAAAAAAGACTTGATACAGCAAATCTGGCTGTGACGGTCCCACCTGATGACGGAGACTTGTGTTACCTCCGAAACGTCGTGATTTTTGTTATTTTATTATTTTTTTATTTTTTTGCCTACGTGACTTTACCGAAAAAACTAAGAGTACAGATTTATTCAGCTGTTGGCATCAGCCAAGCTCTGGTGCCTTTGATAATATTTTATTTCCCTTACTTCTGTGTATTCCTTCTCGTTTACCATTTGCCGCCCCCAGCACCAACATTGCCCCCAAAATAATAAAAGTAGCCCCCCCCCCACTCCACCCCGCCACGGTAATGTGGAATTTCCAACACTGCCTCGTGGCCACCAGTGGACACGAGTGTTGATTCACGCTCGCTCGAGCGTGGCCACATTTTTAATTTTTAAAGAATACACAGCAAAGTTGACTCTTGGGTTTTGTGTGTGTGTGTGTGGATTTATCCTGGTGTGAGATTAACCATGCTTGAACAAGAGGAAGAAAAAACAATACATATAAAATATATTCCATGCTCATTCATATATTTTGTGCGCACACTGGCTCTAATTTTAGCAGCTCTTCACTCGTGACTCGGTTGCTGATTATGTTAAGAAACAATGAAACAAAAGACAACACACGTCTGTCTGGAACAGGGGGCTGCGATAACTCTCTTAAAGACGATTGAATTTGAGCAAAATTTCCTTGTAAAGTTCTGTTGCTATATGGGAACTCGCATGTCGAAAACCGTCACAGCAAAATTGCTGTATCAATTTTGCTGTGACGGTTTCACCTGAAGACGGAAGCTTGTGTTGCCTCCGAAACGTCGTGATTTAATTTATCTGTTTTCTTTTTTAACCTACGTGTCTTTACCGAAAAAACCAACAAGTATGAATCCTTGCACTCACGAAAGCTTCAAATCTAGAATCAGTCCAAAGTGGTTTGGCCAAAACTTAGCGACAAAATCCCCGCGCTAAAAAAAGTAAAAAAATACATAATTTACGTTTGTCGGGAGCAATTTCACGTAGACCCCGATGCGACCACCGAAATGTGCACAACACCTCGCCCTCCCCCTGCCTTGGCGTCATCTCGTCGCAGCTGGAAATGTCGTGAGGTCAGGGCAAGTCGCTGGCCTCGAACCGGGAACCTCTGGGGCAAGCGGCGAACGCTTCACCCGCTGGTGCCTTCGTGTCGCCGCCCAGGAAATACGCCGACTCACGGAGGAGAAGGGGGAGGGGAGTAAGAAAAAACGCGTGGGCCATTGTGTGCTGGCGTCGTGGTCCACATGTTTTTTCATCGCGTTCAGAAAACGCACCAGGAAATCACTCAACTGGGGTCACACGTAGCGATCATCACCACCAACGGGCAGATTCAAATACGCGCTAGAAGGCGCTGAGTCACCTTGTGCTGCGCAGGGACAGCTGCCACTGGGGGTGCCCTTTCCAATGTGTTGAGATAGAGATGTGATGTAAGTCGCGTATTGCATGTGAAGTGCTCTGAGGTGTCTGAATCGGCAGGTCGGATTGGTCGGGGATCGTGTCGTTTTCGATTTTGACCTCATCTACAACATACAGTTAGGTCCTGATATTTTCATTTCAGGGCCCTGTGACACATCCGACCACTATTGAGTCGTGACATAGCCGACACGGTGGCGTGTAACATAGCATGGACAAGGCTCGATTAGTGCAACTCACTACTCTACGGGACGTCTGGCAAAAACATTACCAAGCTGCAGCATGTACAAAATTCGTTGGCACGTGCCGTGACGGGTTGCCGCAAGATCCGACCACGTCCGTTCAGTGCTCGTTGAGCTGCAATGGCTTCCGGTTGCCAAACGAAAACATTATGAGATCGCACTCATTGCACACAAAATGCTTGCCACAAATGAAGCACAATGCCTTGCTGATCTCATCAAGGAGCAAAATCCATCACGTAAACTCTGCTCGTCGTCACGGCTAACCATCGAACAAAGACGGTCACTGCATCGGGCACTTTTAGGTGCGTTTCTGCGGCCGTCTGGAACGCTCTTCTGATGTTAGGAATCCACTGGAGCTGTGCCCTTTTAAACTTAGATTGAAAACTAATTTATTGTTAACTGATTGTTTTGTTTGTTTGTTATCCTCCCGCACCTCTGATTAGCAAGGTTGGCTACGTACGGCAAGAAAGAAGTTCAACATCCATTCATGTTACATTTATACGGACAATAACAGCTGACTACTCCGTGAATACTTGACTTTTATGGCTACATAAAACGCTATATTTCGGAAACTCAAGGTGCAGACTTGTCATAAAATAGTCCATCTGAAATACTGCAAGTATGCTATGACTACGTCGCCTGCTAATGTGTGGCGAGCAGCGGCACAGCGATTCGCCCACTACGCCGTAATCCCCGTGACCCCAGGTTTAATGGCCGGCCGTGCACTTAATCAGCCACGAGCGATATCTACACCTGCACAGGGTCTCCCCTAGGTTGACTCGGTCGTAAATTAGGGAGGATCGTGAGAGATGGCGTCAGCTTGGGGAGGCCTTCATCCAGCAGTGGATTGACCATGGCTGATGATGACGATGATACATGCAAACATTTGCACGTGATGAACATTGGCTTCAGACACCCCATCCCATTATAACCCTGAAACAGGGATATGTATCTTGTCTGTAATATGCATGAATTATATCCATAATACCACTTGTGAAAGTACCCTAATGCTATTTATTTTACATGCCGCCTACGCTGTTTTTTGAAAAATTGAAGTTAATGTTACGTAAGTGATGATATTGCCCCATTTTTATTTTTAGTATTGCTTTGAAAAGGAAGTCACATTGCAGATGTCACTGTGATATAACAAGCTTAGTTTACTTTTATCTTTCCCTTTGTGCTCTGAAAATATGTCTACTCAAAGCCCCATAAAATGTGTCATTATTAATATTTGCAAAATAAATTTTCAGCGTATGGTCTCAGTGAAAAGAATTAGAAAATTCCACTCTTCCCAAAATACGTCAACTGCAATGTCAAATATCCTCAAACAGTGAAACACGCAAACGATGTAAGCCCTATTTTTTTACTTTCATATAAATGCACTTTGGTTTCCTTCAAAACTCATCAAACATGACGCATTGAAACCACCCTTACCAACTGCCACAAACTCATCATAAGAATCGAAACAAGTCTTACGCCCGTATCACCTTTGCTGGCCGAGTGAGAATCCTTCAAAGTCATTATGTTCAAAAACCCATGACAGAAAAGCACCAAGCCTGTGGACTACACTATGTAAAAACACACATCATTGTCTTGCAAAAGCCTATGACAATTATTTGCCCGATATCTCTCAAGACTTCACACACCCGTTCGAGCGCCATTGCAGGGTATCTCACCTCTTTGCCTTTGAATTGCGAGCCGAATGCATCTTCCGGCACAAGCGCACCAGCTTAAATGTCCGCAGCAATTATTAAAACTGTCCAAATAGATATACGAGTTTAACAAATGGAGCATATGGGACTTCCGCACCTGATACATAACCAAGTTTTATATAGCTTTGCGAAACACCCTCGGCTCAATATTAGCTGCGCATTTCTTTTTGTTCTTCACTGATTGATGTGCAGTATTCCAGCCGAGATGTTTCGGGGGGGGGGGGGGGGGGGCACACGACTCCCACGCTATTTATCAGGAAAAGGTTATGGCACGTTTCCAACTTTCAAATAAGGCCACGCAATAAAGAGGTTGAGGACCTCGTGGAAGAGCACGCGTTTCACTGCTCCAGAGGGAACGGAGGCCCAGAGATGATGCCACCGCCGCTGTGATACATGATACACACCTAAGCGCCTGGGCGAGGAATTCACTGTTTCTGTGCAGAGCCACTTGAACACGGCTCTGCTATAAAATGTAAGAGCTGTCTATGGGTTGCCCTTCTCATTTCTACACATCGTCGTCGTCATCATCGGCCACGATGTCATAATCCACCCAGCGCCTGTTGTTCATGTAAATTCACAACACGTATAACGTCACCTTTCAAAATATTAAATTGTCACAATTTGGGAAAGTGATTCAGTCCAATGAGTTACTCTTTGTTGCGTCATGTGTGCTGTCTCATTTGAACTGCTACTCTGTTTGTTTGTCTTGCATGTAAATGTGTGCTAATGCCATGAACCTTAATGTAACATGAACATGCAATTTAGATAAAATTGCAAATTAGTGAATGCTACACGCGTGATGTGATACGTGCATTAAGATGAAATTGAGTATTTTAATCGATTGCTTGAAACGATGATTTTATGTCTCATTAAATTCTTAAAATAAAAATAGCACAAAGGCAAATGTTAAACAACCTTTCCCATCATCGCTCTGAAGTTAATAAAATTAGTACCGCTTTGCACGTACGTATGTTAAAATTCGTTCGCACCGTACGTATCCAACCATGCTAATCAGAGGTGCGGCAGAAGAACAAAATATATTTTCCCTTGGTTTAATCTTGGTTTAACTCATTCCTGTCCTAGGAATGTGGAATGTGCATCAGTAGCTGACGGCTGTAAATTGGAGACAAATACCAATGACAACATAAAAATACATTTTTTGAATAAAGGCTGTGAGTGAGATGTGTGCGTGTGTGCATTATTCCCCAAGCTCAACCCTTTGCAAGGCATTCAGCAATTGTTGAATTTCCGATTTCTCCTTTTGGAATCCAATTGCAGTGGGCATCCCCTGTGGTTTTGAAGACAATGCAAATTTTTAAACTTTTCATTTCCACTAATGTAGAAATGACCTTTAAATTTTGGTTTTGAAGAATGATTTAAATTGCATGACTACCTGCGGCATATGACAAGTTCTTAGGGGCGGTTTGCTTAATTCAAAAGTGTGTGCACATTCAAAATGCGGTAATTGTTGCCCTGTAACGTTTATCAGTGTGATGTTTTCACATTGCCATTTCACAACAATGGGATATTAGAGGCTAGAAAAACACCAATTGTGTTCAGGGATGAGATGATTCGTTTTTTTTTAAGTAATTCGTCCCTGATTGCTCATTAAACGAGGGTTTGAACGTAGGATCATAGTCCATTTGATATTTCAAAAAAAGTATGTAAATCTGATTACTTTCTTGATTTTGCAGGCGGTGAATATAGCACAAAATTTTGATTTAAAGCTTTCGTGACTGCAGGGATTCATCTTCTTGGTTCTTTCGGTAAAGTCACGTAGAAGGGAAGTAATAAAATAATAAAAATAATAAAAATAAAACGTCGTGAGAATAATTTTATTATGTTTTATTTTTTATTATTTTTATTATTTTATTACTTCCCTTCTACGTGACTTTACCGAAAGATCCAAGAAGATGAATCTAGCACAAGTTGATTGGGTATCGACTCAGATCATCATTCCTAGCGGGCAATAACACGAGTACCGAGTGTTGGCATTACATCAATGTTGTTTTTGTTACGTCCACTGTCATAGGAATGTGAAATTTCCACCAATGGCTGAAAGTTATTCATTGAGTTGAGCACCACCCAACATTGATCTTGGAGGAAATGTTGCGTTGCTTTTGTTTTGTCTTCAACGTCAGCATCTAAAACGTGAACATGCATCAACAGCGTTTAGAGCAAAGATTTGAATCAAAACCATGGTGCGGAAATTATTAGCAAACGGGTTACAGTGGAATTACTCTTTTGTTTTTTCGGCAAAGTCACGTAGGTAAAAAATAAAATAAATGAAAACAACTAAATTAAATCACGACGTTTCGGGTGCAACACAAGCATCCGTCATCAGGTGAGAAAGCATGACGGACGCTTGTGTTGCGCCCGAAACGTCGTTATTTAATTTAGTTGTTTTCATTTATTTTATTTTATTTTTTACCGTCACAGCACGACAGCTATCGGGCAATAACAGCTATCGTGCTGTGACGGTTCCACCTGAAGACGGAAGCTTGTGTTGCCTCCAAAACGTCGTGATTTTTATTTTATTTTTATTTTACTTTTATTCATTAAAAAAAATTTTACCTACCGTGACTTTACCGAAAAAACCAAAGAGTATGAATCATTGCAGTCACGAAAGCTTCAAATATAGAACACAGTGGAATTGTTGTGTTAGGCGGGTCTAAACGTTGGGGTTGGGCCATACGAGGAAAGGACGATCGCTATCGGTGAGATACGAAGCGATTCGAGTCCATGGGGATGCATTTAATTGAGCCCTCCCTTCAAGTAATGCCTCTGATTGCTATCGCGGTGTAATCGAGAGACCATCATTATATCTCGTGGAGCCATGCCTAATAGGACCTTATAGAGACCCCGCTGTAATATAACAGACGATACAGCTTGTGTTGCATGGAATTAGACAATTACAGCCGCCGCGAATTGCTCTGATGACAACAATTCAAAAATCATGCTTATTTTCATCATGCTTTTGTGTTTAATGCGGCGTTGGTAAGCCAAGAATCGTTGCGACTATATCCGGGCACTCCTCGTTGGTAATGGGAGGTTACTAATGGCCATAATATCACCGTGTCCACTGGCATTAGTCTATGAAGGCAACATCTTGCCGATGAGACTCAATGAAGATGAATCCACGTGGATTGTCTGATGCCTTTCCTGAGTTTCTCCAATGTTTTCTTTTTCAGCCATTCTCTCAAGATGTGAATGTTCCACAACGCGTGAGTGCCCAGGCAAACGAGCGGCAATATTCTGACCAATGTTCTCAAAGGCTTAAGGACATACATAATCTGTTCTATGGCATTCTTTCGATCTGTGAATGAAGGATGAAGTCTATTTTAAAACTAGATTGAAAACTCATTTATTTAGAACTGCTTTTTGTGTTTAGCTTGTTGTCCTTACCCCGCACCTCCGATGAGTACGGTTGGCTATGTATGGTTGCAAAGACGTTCAACACACATACATACAAATTTAGATTTTAAATATATTCAGCTTATATCGTTCTATTAAAGGTGGAATAACAACGTATATTTGAAATATAATTTCCAAAAACTCAACAATTAAATTCATAATGCCAATTGGCTATAGTTTTAATTCATGTGTGGCACTGCTTTTTTTTCAAATCATCAGTAAAGGGTCTACCTAAAGTTTATTAAGTATGGTGTGTATATATAGTGTGCGGTAATTTTCTTACATTAATAACAACGTATATTTGAATATAATTTCCCAAAAAACTCACGATTGAATTCATAATATCAATTGGCAATCATTTGTATTTATGTGTAGCACTAAATTTTTTTTTCAAATCATCAGTAAAGGGCCTACCTCATGTGTATTAACTACAGTATATATAGTGTGTCGTAATTTTCTTAATTGAAATATTTTGGGACCAAATCACCTCTCTAGCGCAGGACACGTGGTAGTTTTAGCGTGCGCATGAATGGATGATGTGTTGACAGTTCGGAGGTGGGAGGTGTCCAGTGCTGTGTTTTATTTCGCCGTGCAACGCAGGTGCTGTAATGAAAATGCGATCCCGGAAAAATATATAACTGTCGATTAATTTGATAGTGTAACAAATATAAGTCATATTTAAAAACACTTTTTAAAAAACACGCTTTAATGAAATGTACCGTACGAGTAATGCCAGAACTCCACGACTCCAGGAAGTGGCCCCGAAGCTTGCCATAACGTAAGGGACTGTGGTGATTGACAGCCAACGTGAGTTGAGCGTGGACAATTAGACCCAAGCCGAAACATAAGATATACAAAAGATTGCTTAAAAAATGATAAAAATGATAGAATATAGTATTGTCATCGGTATGACATACGTATACCAAGTTTGCAGTCGATACGACATTGGGAAGTGGGTTACAATTGAGTTACAAGATTTGAGGATACGACAACAGACAGAGTTGAGGATACAACAGACAGAGTGAGTTAAATAAAAGCGTTAAATAACAATAAAAGCCCCATGCACCGTCTGAGTGAGCGTCCGGCAGACATCGCTTCCAGCGGGTGAGGTGCACCTGTGATTTGATCATCATTAAGTAAACAACTCCACGAAACATCTCCGTGCATTTACGCGTCCGTGGATTATTGCCCCAGTCTTCCCTCGTTATTCGCGAGGGGCATGTTCCCGATGTTCGTGAATAGCAAATTTCGCTGATAATATTGGCCTATATAAATACGCTATTGAATACATGAACATTCTCATCGCTTTATCTCATCACTCTCTCTCTCTCTCGATGCCATAGTGGTGTAGAGTTACAGATGAGATTCGCGGATAGCCAAAATCGCGCAGAGGAAGTTCGCGAATTACGAGGGAATATTGTACGCCGATATACCATGTGCAAGCGTGGGCGTCAAAGTGCCTTCGTGTTCAAGCCAGTGTGGGGCACTACTCGTTTCCATCAGCAGCTCTCAGCCAATGAGGTGGAAATTCCACATTACCATTATGAGGCCCAGGGCATAATTCATGCAGCAATTTTATTTATCAAAAATACAGGATTTTTTTAGGGTTAGATAGCGTAAATAGGAATGTGTCGTTAAATCCACCACCACTCGACACAGCCAATTAGTAAGATTTGTCACGTAAACTAAACGTGCCAATTCGTTTCTAGTTCAGCACACTGGTGTGTTGGAGAGTGAACCCACAACATTTACAATTCGAGTACGACGTTTCGCCAGTAATTACAACCTGCCTCATCAGGCTATCGATAATGTTGGTCGTGAAAGCCCACGTATTTTTTTTATACTGCCATCAATCCGTTCATCTTTTGGTGGAATGAAGACTGAATGATAAACATGTTGCATTTGGCAATTCACGTCCAAGTCATCCGCCGCATTGTTTCCATTATGCAAAAAGAAGAATGTCTTAAAGCTAGTGGGGATCATGGCCCAGTTGACTACGCTAACCCACGTAAACGTGTGTGCTTGTTTGGTGCCTTCATTTTCCACAGCTTTCATTTCACATTTGTACGGAATGTGAGCATCTTTTTCTGTTGCTGGAAGCTTTCCGCCAAACACCGGATAGGAGGCTCACATGCACATCAAGATGAGAGCGCTAGTATGAAGACAAAGACGTTGATGATGGTGATGATAGATGAAGATGATGATAAAATACAATATATTGATGAAAATTACGATGAATGATGATGGCAATTATAAATAATAATAGTAATTATAGATAATGTTGATAGATGGCTATTAATGAGTATGCTATATAGATGCTGCTGCAATGATGATGATGATTTTTACCATTGTCATAACTACTGCTGCTGATGACAGATAAGAAGATGACACGTACGCGATATCATTCGTGGGAAAGCCACTTGAACGCAGACTAGGTTTGGTTGTAGTACATCAGAGACATGGCTGGTGGATCACACAGACATTGTCCTATCGAGTGCACGAGACATTAACCTGCACAGGCAGTGAAACGTACCTGCGAGATATAGTATGGCAAGCAGGTTACTCACGCATTAATGAACATTTTGTGCATTTTCATTTCGTGTGTGTGTGTGTTGTTGTTTAAGGGCACTTTGATTTCTGCTCACATAGAACAAACGTATTGTAATTAAAATTAAATAAATCCCAAAGGGGAGACCACTGAAAGGGTCTTGAGATTCAAAGAAGCTTTGCTGGTGAAATATATAATTATTATCAATAGTATTAATAGCATGCAAACCACCCAAAACAGCAACCGTTTCCTTTCGCCTTCCATTAACTCGAGCAACCAAGCGTGCAGTTCAAGGTTGGGCAGGCTCTATGCTTTTAGAACGAGGCAATACGTCTCCCCAATGCAAGCCATCAAGTGTTACGAATAATAATGCTCGTTATCCAATTTGCAAGTGAATGGAAACGAGTCTTTGGGCGTGCAAAGATGGACTCGCACGACCTGCAATGCCTTCAGCTTATGCGCGCCGTATGCATGCAACGCGTTGTGAATGTGTCGCTCAATTCTCCGAGATGTAAAGATGAGGATGAGAGGTTAGGCGGTACGGTTAAGTTGACTGTGGAAGGTAGCAAAAGAAAAGTGCTAAGAATTAATTTCGATTGAAAGATTCAGAAAAAAAATTCCATAAAAATATCAGACTTTTGGGGGATTTTCTGAACATTTGCATTTTTATAGACAATACTTACGTGTCTGCATGCTAATAAGTGAAGTCATCTGAGGCCCCATAACAACAACCGATGGATCGTCCAAAATGTCATATCTAGGTTTGATTTTAAGACTTTGCAGCTGAATTGAAAGATCGGTAGCACAGCCGTAATAGCCACGTATCCACAGTGAAGAATGGATTTCCAGCATTGTTATTCATTGGATCCCATTCGTTTTGGGAAATAATTAAGGTTTGTTTTGAAAGTGATGGCCAGAGGTTAGCCAAGTGGGCAGGACAAAGACTGACAAATGAGAAACCTTCACAGTGATTTCCAATCAATGGTGTGAGCCATGAATCTATGCCAATGATAATCAATTCTCATCAAGTGTTAGAGTAAGGCTTGTGGGCATCATCGTTTGGCACGTAACAACACGGAGATTCATTGATACATTAAAAGATTCTTGCATATAACGAGTGATTATTTACAAATGACGTGAATCGGATGCAAACTATTTGACTATGACCTCGAGGATAGAAAAACAATTAAACAGAACAAATGCTACAAACTGTATGATATTAACAATACATTCAAGGTGATACAAATGAAACGAAAACAAAAATAATCGACTCTTGAAAGGAATTATCAGCGACATTGTAATGGCCCACCAGGTTAGGGCGCAGATTGAAATTATGAATATAGACCACCAATTGTGACAATTAATTGAGTTGCAGGGAGAAGGAGTGGTCTGAATCATAACACGTGTTCCAATAACGTAAGTGACATTTGCAGAGATTTAACTCGAAGCTCAATATAAGTCGGTTGAGTAGTACCAAGATGAATGTTGCTGGGGAAGATGTTTTGAAACTGGGTGTAAAAAAAAAACAATCCACGTGTCATTATCTTTGGCTGACATCTGGAACGACACAGGTTTGCACCGCCTTGGTGGCAAAATGTTATCTCACCCTGTATACAGGTCATGGGTTCGATCCTGACACTGACGCCTGGATATTTGGAATTTGCATGTTCTCCCCGTGGTCGCGTGGATTTTTCTCCGGGTCCTCTGGTCTTTCTTTCCACATTTAAAAGCAACATGTGTTAAGAGCGTTTGACCGCTATAAATTTCCACAGAAGCCACTTAATTGGGCTATCATTTGTGATCGCCAGGTCGCTTCTGAAAAAGAGCTATATGGCTCAGTGGGCCTTAGCTGGTAAAATGTGTTTTTATTTTGTTTAGTAACAGCTGCTTGCAATTAACTCAACTCAGGCTACGAATATTCTGGGAGACTCAACCAGGACACACGGTGACCTGGAAGACTTGGGCCGCTGTCAGCAATGCCCAATCAAACACAAGCACCACACACACAGTAAGTCACCTATTTGCCATATATTGGACATAGCAAATAACATATGAAGACGTTTTGCCCGTAAATTAAACATCGGTATATTGTGTTTTCCTTATCCCATAGCGTTTTACTTTATATTTTTAATTCATGCCATACAGAGGCAATATTTGTCTTTACAAAACAGAATCGATTACAACTTGCATTGTTCGGTATGTTGCTCAGTTACAGTTTTTCGTATGTCTATGGCAAAATATATTAAGTGTAGGCCAATTCAACCTGGGTGGCATCAATCCTGAAACAATAACAGAACAGGCCAGCCGAAGCTGTAAGCGAGGCTCGTCTTTGATCCAAGAAAACTCTTGAAACTTTTTCCAACTCAAAACAAATGGCATACATAAAATTGCATTCAAACAACTCTAAAGTAATTTCCTGGGCTTTGAATACAGGTTCTATTCTTGGGCATGATGACAACATATTTGGGAGCTAGATGCCAATGTCTAGGTCTGCTGGCCATAATGAGAGGGCTTCAGTTTGTGTAATAATAGGGTTTTTCCCCTTTTTTCTGGCAACAAAACTGCAACCTTTTTACAAGGATTCATGTCTGCATTGACCACAATACTTGCAGTCAAAATGCAAACAAAAAAACACACTATGATAATATATGCATTGACCTTGAAACTGATTGGTCCACACCAAGGGACGGCTTTCTTTTGAGCCTCTGAGCCTCGACCCAATTGGTGCTCGACCAGAGGACGCCAAAAGGCATACAGCTCAAAGACAATGCTGCACTATCAAAGTAATTAGGGCTCGGGGTTTCAGTTTTGTTGACAGAAAAAGGGGCAAACCCCTATCATTATATTTTGGTACTGGCAAAGGAGGTCTAATGATGAAAGAGTTCATGTAGTTTTGCTATTCCTCTTACATTCAAGGACCGCAGACTACAGTGGTGTACTCTACAGTATGGTCCATAGTTTGGATTGCATGGCCTTCAATCTACTGCAAGGTCATTCCAGTGCTCGCTGAGCTGCATTGGCTTCCGTTTCTTGGACCCAATAAACAATAAGGTCGAACTCATTACACACAAAGTGTGTGCCACAAATTAACTACAATACCTTGCTGATCTCCTCAAGGAGCATAAACCAACACACGAACTCCGGTCATCCTCGCAGTCGCTTTTGGCTAGCCATCGAACAAAGGCAGTCACCACATCACGTGGTTTCAGATGAGCTTCCTTGACCATCTGGGACACTCTTCCTTCCGATATTAGAGGAAGCCACTGGAGATGTCTACTTTTAAATCTATATTGAAAACTCATTTCTTTAGAACTGCTTTTTTAGTTTGTTGTCCTTGCCCTGCACCTCCGATTTGCATGCTTGGCTATCTATGGTGCGAAAGAAGTTCAACATCCATCCATACATACAGAGGCTCGTCTGTAATTTTAACGATGGGTTGGAAGAGAGTCGCACTGGGGGACACGTATGTCGTGGTTGACCCAAAGCGAAGTGACACCCAGGTGATGGAAAGCCAAGAGCATGTATGTTAAACTTCTTTCGCACCATACATAGCCAACCATACTAATCGGAGGTGCGGGGAAAGACAACAAACTAAACACAAAAAGCAGTTCTAAAGAAATTAGTTTTCAATCATGAACAATTTAGTTTTTAACCAGACTAATATTGCTCAGAGACTAGCATTGCTCATACACTGGCATTGTATATGTGTATGTTGAACTTCTTTGCACCGTACGTACCCAACCGCGCTAATTGGAGGTGAAAGGGCATACCTTGGAGGTCAGGTGTCAACTTTGAAGCAGCTGCAGGCGGAAGAAAGCGCTTGTGGGGTACGGTTAATAAAAACATCACACTGCAAACAAACGCAAAAGCATTGATGAAAATGTGATCCATTATCATTTATACCTGCTATGCACGTTAATTTTTTTTAGCTTTTCTGCACAGATGCATTTTGGTATGTTCATATGTTAGGAATGGCCTGCGGAAAGTAGGCCTCAACTCCTACTGAAAACAATTGATGGTGAAAGGAGCCACCCCACGATGGCCATCTTAAGCTGTTACTGGCGGATAGGGAGCTCTAGGGAAACCCTAATTGGGTGTATTTGTCCTTCTCTTCCGCACTGGCCAGCTGCCTTGGAAGGGGTGGGACTACCGCCCTCTCTCCCCATTCTTTACCTCACCACATGCTATCCACCGATCGACTGATATTTCCGTTGCTGAGCGGAAGACAGAGTCGTGGGGATTTTAAGAAACTCCGAACCATCGTTTCAGCCAGCAGATCGAATCAAAAAACGCCAACCTCTGAATTGCAACATCCAGTGTTGGAGGCAAATTGATACAGAGTTGTATTGTTGCTTTTGTTGGCTTGTTCATTTAAAAGAGCCAGCACAAAGGGACTAAAATCAATCGCACGCGCAGAATGCTGCACTGAAAAGGCACAAGCAATGCGGAGATCCATATTGTCAACGCAACACACTAGTTTTTACGGTTCTGCCAATAGGCCTAATTTGTGCTGAACACCAAAACACAATCTCATGCGTTAACCATTTCTCGGAGGGATTTACATCATTACTGTTCTTATTATTAGTTGAATTAGTTTTTTTCACAGACGAACTCTTTATTCCAATATG
This sequence comes from Lethenteron reissneri, assembly GCF_015708825.2. Classification (NCBI taxonomy): domain Eukaryota; kingdom Metazoa; phylum Chordata; class Hyperoartia; order Petromyzontiformes; family Petromyzontidae; genus Lethenteron; species Lethenteron reissneri. The sequence goes on along the minus strand of NC_083833.1, from coordinate 3,003,059 downwards.
CTTAAAATCATACTCTTTGGTTCTTTCGGTAAAGTCACGTAGATGTAAAATAAAATTAATTAAATCACGACGTTTCGGGCGCAACACAAGCGTCCGTCATCAGGTGGGACAACCACAGCAAGAAACAATTGCTGAAGTGGGCAAAAGGGCTGCTGTAACAAGAGGCTGTATAGGTAAGAGAAGGGGGAGGAGCCAGGGGGGGAGAGATAGAGAGGGGGGCTGCCAAGTGAAGCGCTGCTAGAAGGGATTTAAGGGCGAGTACGGAAAAATGCCAGGGGAGGGGGAAGTGAGCGGGGCTGTGAGTGGGAGGCTGACGAAGACTGGAGATGCGAATATGAAAGCAACACCATAAAGCAGTTGAGGTTTTACCTGGTTAATAACATCCTTCCAATGATTGCTCAATGTGTATCCATCTTCTCGGATGAAGTTATGTCTATGTTTATATATCTGGATGGCTTCATGAACAAACCTTTGATAGCAGCCCGAAGGTTTGCAGAGTACCTTGGTTTTCGGAAAAAAAACAATATCATAAGAGCCCACAGCGTTATAGCAATGCTTAAAATCGCCAATTGACAAGTAAATGCATGCAGTGCCGGATGATCCTAGTAGAAAAAGTACTTTAAAGGGCCCCGCGCTAAATGCTTTCAAACTATCAACTCCGGTTCAGTGATTCTGCACTTGCTCTATTACTGTAGTACTATACCACCTGCAACTTTTATGAACGACTGGGTGTTTAAGGTTAGCGATTTGTCGTATTATCTGGCTGTATTAGCAAATAAAAAAAGACAATTACCTTACTATGCAAGTAAACATTTGTGTTTTAATATTTACGTGTTTTTTTTATATTGGATTCCTTTATAACATATGCTACAGGCCCGCACTAGCTTAATCCGGCACTGAATATATGAATTGCTTTAAAAAATACGCATATAGACAAGCCAGGTTGTGCACACCATCAGCTTGCTACGCGTCTGCTGCTACACTGACGATTCTTCACTGGAGTGCCGGAGTGTCGCTCTGAAGTTCAGGCACTTCCACTGAATCTTGATCATTGTAAATGTGCCCAACTCCAGGCCCACGCCGAAGCGATGTAGCTGTGCAACGAGGATACCAGTCGGCGCACTCAGGATTGTGACGGCCAGAGTTCACAAATGTTCACGTGATGGAATACGTCGCCACAAATCTCTGAGCAGATCGATGCTTGTGAGTAGAGTCTGTCTCTACCGTAGGCAACCGTTTTCGCAAGTGTTCACAATCAAGACATCCACTGCTTGCTTGCATGCAACTAAATGGCATGCAACCTAATTGCATGAATCCAAAATGCATGCAACTGATCGCTCAGATGTTTACCTGGCTCAAGAGTTAGGCTTGACGAGTAACAACATTTTTGGAGACATTTCTGGCGTTGCCAAGGTGACTCAAGTTCACACGTTACATCCGGTTCCCTCAAGGAGGTCACCCTATCACTGACCATTAAGTGTGACTACTCAATACCTCGCATTCGTGCTATCAAGCCTCTGAGGAGATGGAACCATGAGTTTTACATTGGAGGGTATTGATACCTGTGGCTTGGGGAGGTCTTCAGCCAGAAGTTAATTGAGCATGACTGAAAATTATAAGTGCTATCCGAACAGGCTATGCAGCAAGAGTGAGAGAGTGTTTAGATCAGTAGCTGTTGGGATGTGTGAACGTCAGCACTGGGGAGACAAAGGCGGCCCAGGCGTGGTTCTGTCCACACCACCCCTCGTGCATCATGCCAGGCCTCCATAGGTGCTCACTGAAAGCACTTACCCCAAGAGTCTATATGGCTATGCAAGGGATCTTTGTGTTTGTAGGTATGCTCTCAGAGCACTTACCCCTAGAGGGTGTACGGCTAAAAAGCAGTATTTTTGTCTTTTTAGTTTCTTTTTTTTATATATATGAATATAAATATATATTTCCATTCTGTCTTTTTGAAATGAAATAAATCAATTTCCACAATTCCGTTTGTATAACCCACGCTGCACATTCGCTCCATGTAATGCTAAATTTGAGAAAATGCACCACACCAGAATTGTGAATATTCTGATGAAACCAGTTGGAGGCAAACGTATATATTATTTAAAGTTTTATTTCCTTTCACCGACTGACTGACCTTCAATTTTTATTGAAATACACTCAAATGTACACAGCATTTCTTTGGCGAAGCACTACATGTGATTACTTATGTACATAGAGCTTTCATTTTTGTCACGAAATTTACCTTTATCTGAAACTTTCAATGGATTTGATGAATTCCCTCCAAAACACAGGTCAAAAATTGGCCAATAAATAATAATCCAAAAGCTTCGGAATTGCTCTAGGAGCAAAAAGTTACAGTTAAACTTTTCGATAATAAAAAAAACACACGGTGCACATGCCCGTGCCTAAACTGGAAGCTGGTTGTGTTGGAAGCCCAAGAGTTAATAGATAATTTTCCTTTGCAATTTCTGAAGAAGAAATAAAAATCTAATACATACTATATATGTGTGTGCGGTAGGCAACTTAAATATAGTGCAATAAATTCCAGCCATTCTCAATCTACCAATCAATGAAAGCCCTCTCACGCAATGTCAGTCATGGGTTGTTGTTGTTGTTTGTTAGTTTTACCGTAATTCCCAAAACTCATCACCACTACTGATGTTATCCGTGGTCAAGAATCGGACTTGCGTTGCGTGATTCATGACACAGCATCACTGCCCCCCCCCCCCCACCATATGTACACCATTGGACGTGTGTTTTTATTTACTATACATGAATCATAATGAATGTTATACCAAAGATTGCATTAAACAAGCATAAAGGTAACACTAGAACATGACAAATGTGTTTATTCAATTTGGAGGTATTGATTAAAACACATTTTAATTATACAAATAGCCTCTCACGACGAGCAGCCATCTGTTTTTTGGCCATTGTCATTAAGAATGCCGCAACAGAACGCACTTTTTGTTACAGGAGAGCCTCAAGCAGAATGTTAAATGAAGGCAATTGCGTGTACTCTACACCTTACTACACATCCGCTGTAATAGCAAATTAAATTTTAATAAAGATGCGTGATAAATAACGCGCATTGCTGTACAGCTGAGGCCTACGCTGATAGGCTTAGTAGCAGCAGCAGTGGCCATCACACATTCACGAAGCGCGGCCAACAAGGGGTTCTTATCGAATCGGCATTATAAAAAATATAAATAGTTTGTGGAAATAGAAGATAGCGTTGACAGCAAAACTAATTAAGGAAGACACAATTTGTATAAATGAGCTGTCACACTTGACATATATGTAGGACTTCGGTAGGTCACGGTAATGGCAGAGGGGGGGCACATTTTAATAATGCCTTGGTTATGCAGAGGGATTTTGAACGGAATAGCACACCGTAATCTGCAACTTTATCAGTAAAGTGCAATTCTCTGCTCTCCAATGCTACCTGATATTTATTCACTTGCTATATTATGGCCAGAGGCAATGCTACACCAGTGTAATGGTTAGCACACTGGAATTGTAATCCGGATGCCGGCAGCTCGATCTCCTGGCATGGCAGTTTTAACAATGATGCAGGTTTATTAAATCGCCCTGCTGTCCTACACAGCAGTACAAATTAAACTTTTTTATTATTTTAGCAGGTAAGGCCCACTAAGCTATGTACAGTAAAACCTTGGATTGTGAGTAACTTGGTCTGCGAGTGTTTTGCAAGACGAGCAAAACATTTTACTAAATATTTATTTGATAAACGAGCGAGGTCTTGCAATACGAAGAGTACCTATAGGCTTTGTCTGTCGAGCGTCACGTGATCACAACTGATTTACGAGTGCTTTGGATTACAAACACGTTTCCGGAACGAAGTATGCTCGCAATCTAATGTTTTACTGTAGCTCTTTTTCAGAAGCGACCTGGCCACAAATGATGGCTCAACAAAGTGGCTTATTGCGTGGACATTTATAGCCACAAAATACTCTTAAACGCACGTTGTTGATTCTAAATGTAGAGGGAAAAATCTAAGGACCCTGGGGAAAAGTCCACGCGACCACGGGGAGAACATGCAAACTCCAAATATACAGGTGTCAGGGTCGGGATCGAACCCACAACCTCCTTTGTATCAGGCGAGGTAAATAAATTGGTACGCAACAATTAGTCAATCGGCAAGTTTGCATGTGGTGGGGTAAAGTGTGTGTACTCCCACCGCTCCCAAGATGGCTGAGCAAAGTGGAAGGAAGAGGCAGAACATCAACGTAGGCGACGTAGCTCAATGCCTATGAAACCAGCTTACAATGAGAAAGCGTGACGGCTTCAACCGAGCGTAACAAGTCCATAGCTTCAGCTCAGTCACCGCTAACTGCGACAAAAGAGCGAAATCACGAAATGTTAGTTTTTCACTTTATTCTTCATATTACAACTCTAAAGGTTACAACTTTGGCGTCAAGGTGGAAGAAGTCGCGGCAGTGGCACATCCCCGCGTGTTCACAGGCCATGGGGGTGGATATCCACCATGGGTATAATAATAATAGTTCAATTTCTAACGCGCACAAATTTGCAGACGTAGTGGCCGCAACTCAGAGGCGCGGAGCCAATATCAGAGTCGCTCGAAAGCATAATTGTAGAGGTGAGTTTTTAAGTTTTTTTTTAAGGAGGCGATTGAGGTGATGCTGCGAATGTGCAGAGGGATATCGTTCCAGACTGTTGGGGCTGCCACCGAGAAGCGGCGCATAGACATGACCATCCTGGATCTTGGTATCAAGAGGAGGTCGTGAGTCGCGCTGAAAGCTCAGTGTATATGCATTGTGTCAAAAGACCAAAGAAATGTCCTTCCATAGACGTACATCACATTCGTTCCCTTATTCCCAAACGATATTCTCTACCAAAAAAACTACGGGACATAATTTATGAAAAAATGTATCATTAAAAGCTACCACCGTGACCTTTCTATCATTAAATATGTGATCTTGAGATAAAATGTTTAAAGAAACCCATTGATTGAATTTGCCACCCATTTTGGGCCAGTGGCTCAAGGAAAAGAAAATTATTGCTTGTGAACATAATATGACACAAGTGTACGTTAAACGACGTCAAATGTATAAACACTTCTCTCCAGCCATGCAGGAAAGAGAGTGGGAAAGGGTTGTGAAGACAGAGGAGAGATGCTGTGCCGACAGAGCCACATGATCCTGAATCATCGGTACAAACAACGAGCCATGCTGGACCATACCAGGAATGGCCCAGCACAGCTTGAATCCAGTTTCTAATGGCCATGAATACACAGCATGAATGAATTCCAGAATAACATTTTGTTCGTCTTGTGACACAATGCAGACAGCACAACTAACACATAACTGACATAATCAGTCATCATCATTGTCATCATCTTCATCATCACTAGCAGCAGCCATGATCAATCCACTGCTGGATGAAGGCCTCCACAAGCTGTCACCTTCTCTCACAATTCTGCAATGCAATGAGGGATAATCAATAACATGATCACGAGCGAGTCACAACTGGAATGTACCCCACTCGTATCGCGGTTATAACGCACGGCAGTTGGCACGGAACCGCTGTGAGATCATGACCATAACCCGCACGCTATCGCTTTCCACCCTGTGCGGGAAATGTAATCGACGCCAATTCAGCCCATTCTCGTAAATGTGCCCATTTAAAAGAAAGCCTTCTGGGGGAGCAAACTATCATTGCCTTTAAGTGGACCGCAACTAAATTTGGACATTAAGAAAGCCAAGATGAATTTAATACTATACTAATAATATTATTATAATAAGGGCTGCCATGGGGTTTTGGCGTGGTGGTGCATGGTGTATGGATTTTGGAGATCATTCATCACGTACGAATCTCCAAACCGCAGGGCTGCGTGATGACCAGTATGAAACAGTGCAGCAAGTTGGATGGCCGGCCAATATTTTTGTATATTTGACCGTCGTGTGCTTCATGTGGTGGAGCTGCGGCGTCGTGAGTTTTCTCACCGTGTGATAAACCCGTTGACCACCTGAGCTCCATCACTGGCTGCGGCTGACCTGAGTGGTGAGTGATATTTGAACAGGTCCTTAGGCATCCACCAGCAAAATGAAATAAGGTCAAACAACCCGCCGATGATCAACACGGCATGGGGAGGACTTCACGCAGCAGCGAATCGAAATTGGGGGTCGTTAATAATTATATACATTTTCTCACCGAGGCCTGAACAAGTGGGGTCTTCGGTAAAGTCACGTAGGTAAAAAATGTAAATGAATAAAAGTAAAATAAAAAAATAAAATAAAAATCACGACGTTTCGGAGGCAACACAAGCTTCCGTCTTCAGGTGGAACCGTCACAGCACGATAGCTGTATCAAGTGAGAGAAATTCCAAGCACACAGTATTTGTATATATACTGGTTGAGGGTGGGAGGAGCCAAGGTAGGCGCTGAATATTATTGTTGTGAGGTTCGGTGCAGCTGATACACGCTGTTAGGAATTCGAACCAGTCACGAAAGCTTCAAATCTAGAATTAATGTGGGGTCTGTTTTTTCCCCAAAGACTCCATTCAGAGACAAAAGCCTCGGTCAACATGAGGCTAAATAAAGGGCACGTACTGCTACATTGATTCATTGATTAAAATTGATTCTTCTCCTCGCAATATATGCAGCTAAATTGTGCACGATTGACTTGATTACTTTCAATTCATGCAAATTGCATGCAAACGATAACATATGTGTTACTTATAGGGCTAATGGAGCAAATAAAATTACTAAAAATCACGTGGACAATACGCACGGGAGACAATTAAAATGTCACGAAACAATCAATGATTTGATTTGTATCGTGACCCTATATCGTGACAATTCATCGAATCGCTAGGGGAGGTTATTTACATTGGATGATGACTAAAACATCCAAGGCACGGCGCTACTGGAAGAGAGTCTAAAGTGAGGTGTGGCTGGGGAAATGAAGGGCACGACTGCAAATCACCTGGGGGCTCGGTGATTCTATAGCAGAGTGAAAGGTTGAGATATCATATCCCAAGAGGGGGGTCAAGTTCAGCATACCATTCCTCCAGGGTCAAACAAAATGAAAGGCACGTTTTTGGGAATTCAACAATGGTTTGGGTTGGTGACATAGCCCAATGGTGGCATGCTTGCCACTTGTTGTTCATGGTTCGAATTCGGTAGGCAACCCCGGTTATTACTGCGCCGTGTGTATAAAGCATTAAAATACGCGTGCGTCTGCTTCACAGTGGACACTGAAGATCCTCTCACTCATTTGAAATGAGTAGGCCATTGCAAGCCAGCGTCATGGTCCAAAATTGCCAATTTATAAAAATGGCAGACTAATTCCCATTTTCAGGCCACCTTGTTACCAAAGGAGACAGCTGCCACTAGGGGTGCCCTTTCAAGTGTATGGCATGAGATGTTATTTAAGTTTTTTATCATGTGTCAAGCAGTGTAAAGCAGTTTGATGTAGCACCTGTAAAAATGCTATATCAAAACACATCATTGTTATTCATTTAAATTCCAATCGGGGGTCAAACTCGGTGATCAATTCCTCGAGGGTCCAAAAATTGGAAACCACATTTGGGGAGTCAACTAATGGTCCCCACCATGAAAATGTGGAATTTCCATCCACTCGTTCAAGACCACCATTGGAAACATGCATCTCCGAAGGCTCCATTGAGTGTGGAGACATCCCGAGTTTGTTTGACGACAGGAATGGAAGCATGCGAGCGGACGTAGATTTCACAAGCTTACACACAAAGACAAAAAATTCAAATATTTTATTTGAAATGTCTCTTTGTCTTAGGTCTGACCCCCCGCCCCCTCCGATTTATTGTCCACGTTTGACCCTGGGGATTCAGTAAAAAGCGACATTTGGGAGACATCAACCACCCCATTGCGTCAACTTGTTCGGATCATTACACCGAGAGACATGGGCTGTGTTCTCTTGCATCCCACCGTAGAATCCAGATTAAGCCTACCAATCTGCAGAGAAACTTGCAAAAGCAGCAAATTCCAACGGCGTCCAATTTTTTATTCTCCCTCCATGTGGCGCATCTGGGACCTCCTACCAGGTTCGCCGTCCCCTCCATGTAATTGTGTCTTATTCACACAAATATTTGTGTTGTGCGTAACACCGTGGGGATATGCGCAGCTCATTTACGCTAGGTTAATGTCAAAAGTTCAAATCCCAGTTTGGGGTCGACTGAATCCATCAGTCCCCTCCAGGGTTGATAAAATTAGCGTCATTTTTGCAGTACGTCAGCAGTTGGAGAGAGTGGATCTCAAACATAATAATGTGGCCAGGTGGCTCGGGAGGTTAAAGCTGAGTTTCAACCACCCATGATTAAATCGTGGGTCTCAAGTGCTGAGAATTGAGGATAAGGATTTCCATTTATAGGGCGCTTAAATGCCTTAGCAACTCAAAGCGCCTTACATCGCATCTCATCCCAACCATTCTAACGTCCTGCTAGTCTAGCCGAGGGGTACCCCCAGTGGCAGATGTACCCACCTGCAAATTAGCATTACACTTCTAGACGGTGGGGGGAGGGGGGGGGGGTTGTTGTATGTTTTTTCACGATTAATTAAGTTTAAGAGTAACTTAACAATTTTTTTTCCAAATTTGGACTATGACCATGAGTTGATAGTGTCAACTAAGTCACAGATAACTGCACAAAAAAATCACAATAAATTTAGTCTTACTCAATATTACATCTGTGGAAATTTTAAAAAGCGATTTTCAATGCCAATATTTTCGACGGACATTGCTGCTGTGTTTGAGAAAAAAAAACCGACAAAGATATTAAAGCGCAGACAACATCGCACAAAAAACACTCTACGATAATAATAATAATCGTAACACGATACTGTAATGATAATACCGCCGGTGTATAAATCAAAGTAAAAATCGTGACACCTCCGATAAGCACGGTTGGTTTACGTAGGGTGCGAAAATTGTTCAGCGCACAATCCCCACCCACTGCAGCGGTCACGATGGAGAACTCGCCAAACCGGGCCCGCCTGCAGACGCGGCTGATGCTGAAATCGGCGTCAATTCGCAAGACGGTTTGATTCGCGATCTTCGGGAGCGCGATTTTCAAGTTCAGCCTTTTACAGGTAGGAACAAGTTAACCCGTAAAAACTAAGTTTTTCACTATAAATCCTTTATATGCGTGGCATCGGGGCGGCTAGAGTCCTCTCGTCCTCTGGCTTGAGATGGCTGCCACCTATGGGTCAGATGATTGCCTGCCACCATTAAGCAATTGGTAATGAAATATATTTTTTTCCTAAAAAGTGTAAAATTTTGGAAAAAAAATTTCACGAACATTAATTGTCACGCACAACGAGTCTGTGTGCAAAATGTCAGCTCGATTGGATAACGGGAAGTGGGTTAAAAAACGACGAAAGATTTGCACGGTCGTAAGCAAGCAAGCAAGTGAACTTAATATAAAGGATTTAAAAACAGTTCCACACTGCCCACCATGGATTATACACTGGTCAACACACTTTTTCTGGCATAAGGTATTCCAACGGTTTTAAGGTAATTCTGGGGTGCTGATTCCAAATCTGGCATCAGTTTTTGTCTATCACATCAGGTTTTTGAGATATCAAATATTGCATTTTCAATAAAAACTAAAGAAGAAAAATCTTTAATTAATGTTGATATCTACTTAAAATGATATTATAAACACACTATCCTAAAAATACAGCACCATCATTTAACACTAAAGCAGTCACTGACTCGCAACAACGTGCAATCATAAGTGACAGAGTTAATTTCGGGTAAAATCAATGAAAATGGGGTATGCCGATAGCATAAAATGAGATGCGATAGAGCAAATCTGAGATCAGATTTGGAATCAGCACCCTGAAATTAGTCTAGAACAGCTGCAAAAGTCCAGGCCAGACAAAAAAAATGTTTTTTTTATTTACCAGTGTTATGTGTCTGTCGTTCATAGCCCCTCCCAAACATGTACGCTCTCGGATTGGTTGAAGTGCGTCACGTGACCGCGAGCTTTCTATCGTGCACAAATGCGCTGTCCAACCAAGTTCCTACCTGCCCACTCCGAAGGAACGTGTTGGTGCCCCAATTTCATCGGCAATTTTTCGGGTTTCCCTCGTCAGCGGGTCTGTATTATCCAATATGTCACAGTAGGCATTGGACTGAGGGTCTATGAAAACTAAAGGGCCTTCGCAAACAAAACACTTGACCATGTTTTTTTGTTTGTATGATTTTGAAAAAATGTAACCAAGATATCTTCTTGAACAAATATATTTATATAGCAAAAAGGCAGAATCACGTCAATGTCAATCTTGTTTTTTTTTCTTCATAAGGTAAGATAAATTAAGACCGAACATGAACTTCTCTAGATGTTTTCGTTGCAAAATTAGCAGTAACATAATCTAATTCTCAATAGAGAGTAGGGCAAGGGAAGACAAGGTGGTGTTGTGCTACGCGTAAGACAAGCGAGTGACTGCGGTGGTAGTAGTCACTTGGGCAGCAGTAGTACCAACTGCAGAAAATTAGCACGAAAGGCTTACGAAACAGAAGGGCATCGGGCCAACAAGAAGCTTAATCTGGCCTTAGCACACACGGTGATCATCTCCCACAAACGGCGATAATCTCACACACACGGTGAACATCTCACACACAACGCGATCATCTCACACACGCGGTGATCATCTCTCACACAACGCGATCATCTCACACACACGGTGATCATCTCTCACACAACGCGATCATCTCACACACGCGGTGATAATCTCTCACACAACGCGATCATCTCACACACGCGGTGATCATCTTCCACACGCGGTGATCATCTCGCACACGCGGTGATCATCTCACACACGCGGTGATCATCTCACACACGCGGTGATCATCTCGCACACGCGGTGATCATTTCGCACACGCGGTGATCATCTCACACACGCGATGATCATCTCTCACACAACGCGATCATCTCACACAAGCGGTGATCATCTCACACAAGCGGTGATCATCTCACACACGCGGTGATCATCTCTCACACAACGCGATCATCTCACACACGCGGTGATCATCTCGCACACGCGGTGATCATCTCGCACACAACGCGATCATCCAACACACGCGGTGATAGTACACGGAGGGTTCTTGCACGCGCCACACACGCAGGTGCATTCTGTGGCGAGCGTAGCGCAAAGTTGCATTAGGGGATCAGACAGCTACGAATACGTCTGGGGGAGGGGGGGGCGAGGGGTTGCTGTCACAACAACGTCGCCGCGGCCGTCACGGCTTTAATTGGCGAAGGAGTTTGAACGTTGTGGAAGTAAAAGGTTCGGGGAGCAACGAATGCGAGACCTGCTCCGCTGTAGATGCTGCCACGATGTTCTGGGTGCAAGTTTAAAAAGAGGGAGGGAGGGAGGGGAGGGAGGATAGTCTTTAGTCGTTTCAGAAAGGATATTAAGAAACTCTGCTTATCCAATTGTCTTGGCTGTGGATATATATGACAGACATTTAAACAACAACAACAAAAACAATTACAATTCATCAACAACGACTGTAAAAGAACCCATCAACAAAGACATTCATCACGAGCCCATCATCAAAGTAACAATGGCGAGCGGGTGCTTCTGAATGTTAAACAAGCCGAGTCAAGCGCAGAGATCCTTCACGATAGCCGTACGAACTCATGTGCAAGGCGGGGTGACGTCTATGCAGAATCCTTTCTGTTGTTGCTTTAGCCACCACGCCGCGTTGCTCACGTCAGGTCGAGGTGACCGAGAGGGGACCTCGGACCGGCTCTAATTTACATCGGCAACTCACGTTAGCCGTGGCCGCGAATTAAAAATTGCGTGGCCTGGTTTGTAACGCGGTTGCAGCTCAGCACTACGCTATAGCACCTCGGTATTAAATAAGCACACCCACACACACTGGCATTCCCATTTAGCTATGGGTTTTTTAATGAAAGTGTTCGTGGCCACCGATCAAAACACTGGCAGGATACAAAAGATGATAGGGCGGCCAATACTAAGCATACCTTAATGGAAGTACATTTTTTTTTTGTTTAGATCGCGTAAATATATATTGGGTTTACTCTCCAACACACCGGTGTGCTGAACTAGTAACTAAATGGTGTGTTTTGTTTACGTGCCAAACCTTACTAATTGGCTGTGTCGGGTGGTGGTGGGTTTAACGACACATTTATATTTCGATTTAAAGCTTTCGTGACTGCAGGGTCTTCACCTGAGGACGGCTGCTTGCGTTGTAGCCGAAACGTCGTGAGAATTATTTTATTATGTATTGTTTTATTATTTCCATTCTACGTGACTTCACCGAAAGAACCAAGAAGACACATTTATATTTACACGATCTCACCCAAAAAAACTCGATTATGGATAATATTGCTCGGCAAATCCTACTAAGTGTTAAAACTGACCAACGATAAATACCAGAAGATCTCTGTCTCCCCATTGCTCATTCACAAAATAATAAAATGCCCCAGTTACCCTTCATAGACGATTTGGGGCAGTGCCGTAGCGTGTTCAGCACCATGGTCCCGCTGCTTTTGTCCTCCCAAGTTCTGTTATTCATTTGAGTCCGACAAAGTAGACCTAGGAGAGACCCTCTAATTACCATCTGTCACGGAAGATAGCCGCGATTTGCACCTGCAGAGATAACGAACACGACATGCAACTGCGAAGTGTCCCCGCCGATGCGCTGCGTCCGCTGCAAGAACCCCTCCGGCGAGCCTCTCGTACGAACACAAATTCCGAGGCGGATCCATCGCGGTTGGCACAGTGGGCGAAAAACATCACGAGCGGGAGAATCCAACGAGTGTGGAGGACATCCGTCGGTGGCGTTCCCCATTTACGAAGCCGCGTCGCACGCATAAGGCATTAATTGTCGCGGGCGGGGAAAACACGAGGACGCCACCGATGGCCGTGACATTTTAATTGCGGAATGTTGTACGGCCGGTCGGGAACGAGGGTGAGCGATGTTGTTGTAAATCCATTCAGTCGGCCTACATTGGTGTCAACGATTCCATTCGCGCAGATGGCGAGCACTGTAATCCATCCCATCACTGCCAAATGTATTTATATACATATACAAGTCTGCGGATTGCTGTGAAGTGGGCGTTCAAAAACCCCGAGACATCACTCACAAGCGTGGGCTATTGTTTGCTGCTGTCAGCTGTAAAAGCAACGTTACATTCTTTTTGTACCCACAATGGCAGCCTAAAACCGGAGATTCAAATTCCGCTCGAGGAATAGACTCAGTCCAATATTTCCTCCCTGGGTCGATAAAATAGGTAATACTTTGTGCTGAAATGGACAATGGCAATGTGTTTGAGAGAACGGTGCCCTGCCATAGCAATGTGGAACTTCCAACACTGGCCCAGGGAGCCGTCGTTGTTGGATGTAAATGAGCGGGGCTAGGGGACTAGTTTGAACGGGACCATATGTTTACAACGTACAAGTCACATTTTTGTGGAACTGGATTTTCATCTGATTAATTTAATGCCAAGTAACCCATGAGGAAAGCCAAGCTATGGCAATTGTCTTCCCAGTTATAAAAAAGCAATATAATGGAATTTCCATGATTAATGAAGAACACTCTGACGATTTAAGTTTTAGTACAAACAGAAAAACACCGATGCTACTACAATTAAATTTGGTCAGTAAACCTCAAAAGATATTAATTTAAATTGCATCATGGCAGCCAGTTATTAACATTTTCCTGACAATTTCCTTGACGAGATATTACAACATATTTGCATACAATAACTTGGTTTTAAAACATGAATAATTAGCCTTTTGTTTTCTCAAAATAATAAGTGAATTCCTCTCTTATTAATTACCCATAACGCTCCACTGTGGCAAGTGAATTATTCTTGACAAATTAGTTTTTTTTCCATTACTTTGACATTTACGAACTAACTAAAATGGCCTTTAAAACACACACAAGTAGAAGAGGACATCACTCAAAATCTGCACATAGAGGATCAGACAAACTCGTTGTGGCAATGCCTCCAAAAAGCACCGTCCCACAGGCCTTGGTCAGCAAGAATGTGGTCCATGTGAACGATCCCTGCGTGATCCACCAATCCCCCCGTCAAAGCGCCAGGTTCCAGCTGTGCGCCATCACAACGCAGAAACTCCGATTGCCACCGTTGACTACGTACGGTGCGAACGAAGGTCAACACACACAAAGATCCCCCGTGTAGCCTTAACAGACTGTAGGGGCAAGTGTTGTTAGCTAGCATCAATGAAGGCCGGCACGGTACACGAGGAGGGTTGGGTGGCCAGCACCACGCCCGACCGCCTTTGTCTCCCCAGTGGCGATGCTTACACACTGCACCAGGTACTCATTTGAGGCTGAGTCGACCTAGGGGAGGCCCAGAACGATTCAGATAATCGTCACTGGTGTTAACCGTGAGCGGGAATCAAACCCGGGTCGCCGGGTTCATAGCGCATCGCGCTAACCGCTAGACTACCGCTCCAATGACACAAAGATCCCCCGTATAGCCTTAACAGACTGTTAGGGCAAGTGCTGTTAGCGAGCACTTATGAAGGCCGGCACGGCACACGAGGGGGTGGGTGGCCAGCATCACGCCCGACCGCCTTTGTCTCCCCAGTGGCGATGTTTACACACCGAACCAGGTACTCATTTGATGCTGAGTCGACCTAGGGGACAAACGCACGCACACACACACAGACAAACGAACAAGCCCAACTTTTTACCACGTATCGCTCGACCAAAGGAACCAGCTTTGAGTTCACAGAGTGGAGCATTCTCACGCACTGGCGGGTCGGTGTTGGCTCTCAGAGGTGGCGAATGCGGCCCGCTCTCGTTGAGAGCCGTGCGTGCAAGGAGCGCGCCGTCACACACCCGGGGTGCCTTGCACCCACGCAACGCAGACGCACCAGGTCTATAATTAGCGCAAATGCAAAATTGCTTTCATGGCCAATGAGGCACGCGTAGAGGCAGAAAATGACCCTAAAACCATTTCCCCCCCCCCCCCCCAGCTGTAAAAATCTATTTTGTAACGGAACACTTAACCGTTTTGTCCGCGATCTCGCGAACATAACGGGGGCACAATGTAAATCACACGGGGGGGGGAGGGGTAGCCGGCGAGTGTGAGCGTGGGGGGGGGAGAAGCTGTGTGTTGTTCCGAGAATGTTTCAGAGCAAAATTTTTTTTATAATAAGGGGCCGTCCATAAATGACGTCACGCAGCTAGAGGGGGGGGGGTCAGACATTTGTGACGATGTGTGACGAGGGGGGGGGGGGTTGAGAAATGTGACGTCACATCAAAATGCGCAACTTTAAATAAATATAGACAACACGTTCTGCTTAATTAAATAGACTTTTTAATAAATGTATTCTCCTACAACATCAGAGTACAGCGCCACATTAAATACGCACTACAATGACAATAGTTTAAAGCGATTCGAAGCATGTTTTATATTTTCGGGGGGGGGGGGGCAGAGCTTTATGACGTCATATTTGAGGGGGGGGGTCTGACTTTTTGTGACGCCGTGTGACGAAGGGGGGGGGGTCAAAAATCGTCAAAAATCGCGTGACGTCATTTATGGACGGTCCCTACACTAATCGTCGATAGTATTCACCGCAACAGGCGCTCGACTTTGACACGGGGAGTAATTCACGAGCGTAGACACGCACGGCCACGTTCCCTGTCGTGTCCCACACGCGCACATGCGGACTTGGTGGTGCAGCTCGGCTCGGGGTTAGCAACGAAGCAGTCGATTCGTCGATTGGAAATCGATTCCTTAAACGTCGCGTTTGGTGCATCGAATTAGCGGAATGTGAGGATCAACGTGGGTTTTTGTTGTTGTTATTGTTGTTGTTGTTTCCTGCAATTGATTCGACCACCGCTACGTTCAGGATACTCGGACGAACAAAACTGTACAAACGAGATAGGGGGAGGGGGATTAAAACACTTTCAACAATAAGAACGAGATGGTGAACACGAGACAAAAAGGTTTACAATTAATTCCGGCAACTTCCTGATGATGTTGGTTGTAAATGTCGTGGATCGCTCTCCCACATTGCCCCGCTGCTGCCGCAGCTGAAAACGTAATAAATGAACGCGTCGGTTCACGTGACAACTCTGTTCATTGGCCGTGGCATGCGGAGTAAGGTGTATGACACGGGTTATGCTCGTGCAATGTGACCACAACAATTCTAGATTTGAAGCTTTCGTGACTGCAAGGATTCATACTCTTTGGGTTTTTTTCGGTAAAGTCACGTAGGTGAAACAATCAATAAAATAAATGAAATGAAAACAACTAAATTAAATTAAATCCATTAAAATAACTGTAGCCAACAGTTATTTTGCTGTGCCTTTTTTTACACCTGATGAAGGAAGCTTGTGTTGCCTGCCGAAACGTCGTGATTTAATTTCATTTAGTTGTTTTCATTTATTTTATTTTATTGATTGTTTTTCCTACGTGACTTTACCGAAAAAATCAAAGAGTATGACCACAACAAGTCTTTTCGGAATCATACCGTTGGTCGCGATAGCCAACGTGTTACATTGATATGAAAACGAGTGGTGTTTGCATCGAATCGCGGCTGTGAGTTGGTACGATGTATTTAATTGCCGTGGACGCGAATCATTACATCCCTAGGGAACGTGCATGTCCTCAATCCAGTGGCTTGGAAGCAGGGTTGGTGGGTTGCAAATATCTGTAATGTCACATACAGGTAGCTAGCTGAAAGCAGCAGTACAGCAAGTAGGTTTGTGGCCTGTCAATGCTGTATTCCAGTGTTATTCGCAAAGAAGGAGCAGCTGGTGGCATCGATCGACATCTCTTGGGGCAAGGCTCAACACGGTGCCAAGGACAGGAAGAAATGGAGGGAACTCGTTGTGGCCTCGTGTTCCGTCGGGGATGAAGAGATTATCTAACTAACTAAAGGTAACAAATTCACGTAACAGATGGGCCACTTCATCATGGGACCTCCTTTTCCAGTACCAAAATATACTAATAGGGGTTTTCCCCTTTTTTCTGGCAACAAAACTGACACCTTTTGCAAGGAATCATGCTTACATTAACCACAATACTTGCAGTCAAATGCAATGTTGCCAGAAAAAACCGGAAAAACCCTATTAGTATATTTTGGTACTGGCAAAGGAGGTCCCATAATGTAGCTTCTCACCCCGACCTCTCATTACTCTGATAGTGCGTTGTCTTTCAACTGTGCGCCTTTTGGCGTCATCTGGTCGAACACCATATGAGACTAGGCTCTAAAGAAAGCTGTCTCTGGTGTGGACCAATCAGTTTTAAAGATAATGCATACATTATCAGAGTATTGTTTTTCGTTTGCATTTGACTGCAAGTATTGTGGTTAATGTAAGCATGATTCCTTGCAAAAGGTGTCAGTTTTGTTGCTGCAGTGGTGCCAATGTGGTCATGCAACCCAAACTATGGGCCACGCAGTAAACCCTCTGTGGTCTGAGTTCCTTCAACAGAGGAGGAGGAGGGATAGAGAAACTACACAAACTCTCCTGAAGCCCTCTCGTCGCAGCGAGCAGCACATCTAGACATTGGCATGCGGCTCATGAACATATTGCCATCATACGCAGGAATTGAATCGCATTGCCAATATGTGCCACTGATTTCTCACTCTCGCAAATTCTGGCGCGCAACGCGTTCCTCTGCAGGCCAGTCGAGGACGTAAACTACATGGGCAACGTCCTCCCGGAACCGGCCACCGTTGTTGACGAAATCGTCGTGCAATGGATCGCGCCCGAATTTCGCCACCGTGCATGTTGGCTTTGCGTTGACGGCACCGGCTAAAGGGTTAAGGTCTCCGAGGCGATCGTCGGGCAGGTTTTACCTGGATAATGAGGATGCATTAACACTGCATGGGAGATGTGCACAATGCTTGAAATGGAACTAATGGCTTTAACACAAGGCGAGGGCACTTCACGGATCAGCGTGTTCATTTACAAAGAAAAAATGGGAAAATGCGCGCACATATCGCTTTGCATAAATAACACAGCATTGTGGGAAATAAAACCCACAAGTCCTTGAAGTGGCCGTTCTATTTTATTTTACACGGCTGCTAAATACGGGGCACAACGGCCTAAAATACCAAGCGGCGAGCAACAAACAGCACTGCCAAAGTTGAAATAGTTAAGAGCTTAAACGTTTCCGGAATTAAGCAGGGCTTTAAGGGTTTGTGAGAAGAGAGGACGGGAGAGAATTGAAAAAGTGGAGCAGTCCGAGGGAGGGTTCGAAAGAAAAGTGTAGCAGTGCAGTGTGGTGGTGATCGAGTGGGTGAGTGGGTGGGTGGATGAGTCGTTGTGACTTGCAGCGTGGTGGTTGAACACATTATGGTTGAGACGACGTTGGTAGCAGCAGACGAGCGAAAAGAAGGCAACTTGACTGCCAGTGACGGAGTGGCGGTGTCGGCACTCAGCTGTCATCCAGCGCCGTGGAGGCAGTCAGGATTGGTGGATCACTGGCACAAATGTTGTGAGTATTCCTCCTCCTCCTCCTCCAGTGGGCGTCGCGGTGCCACATCCCTGGCTCACGAGCAGAAGGCAGTGCAGCGAAAAATGCGGACTCCACCTGTGTTCCGTCTGTCTGGGATAAAGCGTTTCCCCCTCTCGCGCATGCGTTTTCTCTGGGCGCTCGGGTTTTGTACCACATTTACTTGACCAATAACACTTTAATACACAGAGCTTGGGCAATTGTTGGCATCTGCGTATCTGCCTTCCCGCTTCGCACCTCTGAGTCGTCCTCTGTGCGCGTTATAAGCTAACATTCATGATAAGTTAACATTTGTAAAGGTTGGCATTCATTCGCGAACTGTGACCATCCTCGCAGCGGCTTTAGACTGGCCATCGAACAAAGACGGTGGCCACCGCATCGCGCACTTTCTGATGCGCTTCTGCGGCCGTCTGGAACGCTCTTCCTTCCGATATTAAGAAGCCACTGCAGCTATGCACTTTTAAATCGTCTATTTTGAAAACTCATTTCTTTAGAACAGTTTTTTTGTGTTTGGTTTGTTGTCCTTCCCCCGCACCTACGATTAACACATTTGGCTACGTACGGTTCTAAAGAAGTTTTACATCCACACATTAGTGAGTGCTGAAGCCAGGAGATACGAGCAACGTCATGCATTTTGAATAATGTTCAATTATCTTCACCCACGCAACAAGTTAAACAAGTTTACAATTAATCATTTGGATGACGCATTGAGGCTGAATTACATTCGTTTTAAAGTTCGTGTTGTAGATTTTAAAAAAATGGACAATTATTCTTGTTAATTGATGCTGTTTTCAAGTCTGCACAGCGAAAAAATGCTCATCATAAAACATAATTCTCTCAAATCGTAGGCAAGAACATTAATTGGTGAGCACATTTACATGTTTTACTTCACATTTTAAACATTGTTAACAGTCTATGCGAGTGCATTGAAATTGCTCCAAAAAATCACGAAAAAAGTTAATGGTTTCAATTTCTCGCGAATGTTGGCCCCGAATCTCTGGAAATACCCTCACCATCCTTGTCCGACTTTAAATCACTTTTGGACCCCAGATTTTCTCACATGTGTACGTGCAACTGATCACTCTGCAAACTTTAAGTTATATTTGTATTTTTTTTTATGTGATACATTCTATTAGCCTTGTATTTTTCGTGACAGTTGTACCGTGTTGATGCACGGACCTTGCTTTGTCGAAGTTGACCTTGTACGGTTGTGTCGGATAGTTGTGTGCATGTTTTTTTTTATGTAAACAGGTTTCTATGTTGTAACCAGTTGCTACATCGAAAATGAGCATTTATTGACGAATGGGTTATACGTGTGTCCATATAAAACCTAAATAAACCTAAGGTGTATGAAAGGCTGACAAAAAACGACCTTGCGTCTTTATAGGATGCAACTCGGTTTTTAGTTTAATGCGATGTTCCTGTTGCCAATTTCCAAACTGATATGTCATCAGGGGCTACTGTGAGTTCATGACCTGAATTGCCTATGATGATAAGGATGATGATGATGATGATGATTCCTATGATGCTAAGGATGATAAGGATGATGATTACTATGATAAGGATGTTGATTCCTATAGTGATAAGGATGATGATTCCTATGATGATAAAGATGATGATAATGATGATAATGATTAATATTTACCCAGGAAAGCCTCAACGAGTCTCAAATCATTTCACCACAAACTGCTTTTCAAAGCAAAAACTTGATATATGTTTTTTAGTTTATAAAGTGGTATGATGATCTTTTAAAAAATCAGTATGGGTTAAAAAAAGAATAAATAAACAAACAACTGACAGCACACCTCCTACAGTATGTAATTGTGTGTGGGACGGAAATCAGAAAGCCTGAGGAATGCCTTCATACAAGGGAGAACATGTGAATACCCAAACGACCGAAATGTGGAATTTCCACCAGTAGCTCAAGGCCGCCAATGAAGATGAACAATGCATCGCACTTGTTTGAACATGGGGATACACATTGCCTCGAAGGGTTCACATCTGGATTAAATAATGCAATTAAAATGTGTATTAAAATATTGACGAAATGTACATTTCCCTGACTGTCACCTGAACTGACGCATCAGGGTTTCGAGTCCAGTGCAGTCTGGAGTAAACCTACCTTTGCGCCACTCTTACGCAAAAGGAAGTGTGCAAAATATTCGATGGATGAAAAGAGGGAAGGAAAAAAAAAAGTCAAATTTATAGCAAAAGACCCACAGAATGGCCCTTCCTGCTTGACTGGATTTGGGAGCACTTGCAATGGCAGCAAACAGCTAAACGGACCGTATCGTGGCCGGCCAGAGCCCTCTCATAAATATGCAATTGAAATTCCGCTTGCAGTGCAATTTCTTTTTGGTACAAAAATCAGCCGAACAAAATTCAAGTGTCTCTCAGTCAATTGAGCCGTGTTGGTGAGCTTTCTGATGCCTCTTCAATTTCACTCGCGCTGGTCCTTGCTTTTTTATTTCTTCTTTATTTATCCTCGTTCGCTTCCCCGGGGAGCCTCCCTCTCGTTCTTCTGTTCCGTTCCACCCCTCACGGTTTCGTGGCGCGTGCCGCGTTCCGGCACGATGTTTGCGCCCTCGTGCACATGCTCGCCATGTCGCTCCGCGGTTTGGGGGGGGGTGTGGGGAGAGCTTCCAGAAGCTGACTCACAGTCGTAATCTTGTGCCCTTCATGCCTCGATTTTTTTTTGTTCAAATTCGATTCTCAAATCTCGTTTGAAGAATATTTGAAAAGGGGACGACTGTCAACATCAATTTTGATAATTCCGGCGGAGCACGAGACAGCAGCCAAAGAGGAGCCGCCAATTCAATCCTGTCATGACCGTCTTACTTCCAAGGCTGTTTTCCTCGACACTATTTTGTCGATAATTTAGATTCCCGCCCCCCTCCCCCATACCACTTAAAGAGCACTTAAAATCAGCCTTCAGGTATGCGTAGGTGTTCCAGCGCAGCGCATTCATTCATTCAGTGAGTTGCGTTCATGTCAATTTACCTTTTTAGTGTCTCCTGTAGAAGGAAACTACTAATATTGAGTCCACAGAGAGAGAGAGAGAGATCTGTCCCTATACCTGTCTCCACCACAACCACTCGGCTTACCGCTGCAATGTCGCTGTGACATTAAATTGGTGGCTTCACTCGAGAACCACAACGTCATGTATTTCACTTCCGGAATGCTTGCGGTTTGGGAGAAGATTTCTCGGACAAGGATGATGTTCCAGATGTCACATCTATAACGCCATTCGCGTAAATAAAACATGTACTTTCATCCGCCTGCGTGGAGAGATGAACTCAGCCCATCATCCCTCTGGGGATGATAGATTAGGTACCATCTTCGTGAGAGGTCAACAGTGGCCATCCAAAAGATCGTCTTCGTCTTGCGTACATGGCTGTGTTTGAAGAGAAACGATGAAACAAATTTAAATCTCCGCTGTTTATTCACACGACGCCTTCGGTGTACGCCGAGAGAAGACGGTTCGCTCCTCCGTCGAACAGGAAGATCCTCCGATCTCCACTCGTTCGGATCATTCCGTATTTCCAGCGCTTGTCAAGGGGCTACCCATATCAGCTGCGCGTCGCCCCCGATGCACATTTGGCCAGGGCGGCGCTTATCACACACACACACGCACGCACACTCGCACGTGAATCAAAGAGCCTGATGATTTTTCGCCACACGACACGCAAAGAAGGGGGGAGGGAAGAAGAAAAATGTACGGATGAATTATTGACTGTGTTTATACACTGGAGGTTGTTTGACGATGAATTATTTTTGCCAAAGCGCCAACTTAAATGCATGTTCTGACTGTGCTTTGCCACGCGTATAAACACAGACCCACGCACAGCGCGCAACATGCAGAGAAAAGTTACCGGATCCTCCCACTTAGTCTGAAAGGCATCCGGGACAAGTGCTCGTTTGTGAGCAACCATGAAGACCAGCAAAGACACAATTTGCATTCCCGCAGTCTGCGTGCCACCTTTGTCTCACCAATATAAGCTTGAACGCCTCCAAACGCGGTAGTCATTTGAGGCTGGGTTAACTTGACCGGTCAAGGCGAGGCTGAAAACATGGAATCACGCCGATTTTGTAAAACAACCGGGAATTAAACCTGCCGGTCGCGTGATGTGGTCGCAGTGGCACGAGCAAGTGGCTACGGTACTGAATACTTACCCTTACAGCCTCAAGTGTAATGCCCTAAACACTGTCACAACTCTGCAGGAACACCTACACACACACGCCTCACATCCACGTGCAAAACACTTGCTTTGCGTAGAAGGGAAGGTTTACCAGAGTTTCACATTTGCCTTGCAAGTTTTCATATTTGTTAAAGTATTCCAATATGTCGCATGTTGCGGTGTCCAGATATATATATAAACATATATTACCTTCCTGAGCAACTCTATTGACGCATTGGCACTGTCCTCACATTGCCCAGTGTAACAGGCCGTAGTGTACCCCCAGGCCGTAGTATACCCGAGGTTAAAACGGCCTAGGCTAGATTATACCCTGGTATATTATGGCCTCGGCCAAATTATACCCCTCTAGGCCAAATCATACCCCCATGATAGTAATAGTGTTGAGTGATATACACATGAATCACTACATTTTTCCAACATTTTTTTTTAACTGTAAACACATAGACTTTGTCTTCTTGGTTTTTTCGGTAAAGTCACATAGAAGGGAAATAATAAAATATTATGTTTCATTTTTATTATTTTATTATTTCCCTTGTACGTGACTTTGCCGAAAGAACCAAGAAGATGAATCCCTGCAGTCACGAAAGCTTTAAATCGAAACATAGACTTTGATTGCTTCAACCAGAAAAACTTTAATAATAACCTTAACCCTATCCCTAACCCTATCCCTAACCCTAACCCTATCCCTAACCCTAAAAATGCTTCAATTGATCAAATTGAGATTCTTCAATTTATACGCTTTTTAGATATCGATTGAAGTTCGTTTGAACTTTCACATGGGACATATTCTGGCCAAGAGGGATATAGTCTGGCCCAGTCGAGTTTAAACCTCCGGGGGGTATAGTTTAGCCTTGGACACTTCATCCCCCCGGGTATACTCTGGCCTGGGCCAAACTATACCCGAGTTTAATCGGGGCAGGTGGTTATTTTAGCCTGTTACACCGGGACATAACTGCGCCATACGAGGACGTCATCCTTCAGCCCTCCCGTGCGATCTCACCGAAGAAGGCGAAGCCCTAGGCGGTGGCTTAAGGCAGGGAGGGGTCCCCAACTCCCGGGCCGCAGACCGGTACCGGTCTGTGGCCTGTAAGGAACCGGGCCGCACGGTAGCAGGAGGTGAGAGCGGTGAGTCCGTGTGTGTACACACTCTACACACCGCATAGTGGTGAGCGGTGAGTCCGTGTGTGTACACACTCTACACACCGCATAGTGGTGAGCGGTGAGTCCGTGTGTGTACACACTCTACACACCGCATCGTGGTGAGCGGTGAGTCCGTGTGTGTACACACTCTACACACTGCATAGTGGTGAGCGGTGAGTCCGTGTGTGTACACACTCTACACACCGCATCGTGGTGAGCGGTGAGTCCGTGTGTGTACACACTCTACACACCGCATAGTGGTGAGCGGTGAGTCCGTGTGTGTACAAACTCTACACACCGCATAGTGGTGAGCGGTGAGTCCTTGTGTGTACAAACTCTACACACCGCATAGTGGTGAGCGGTGAGTCCGTGTGTGTACACACTCTACACACCGCATAGTGGTGAGCGGTGAGTCCGTGTGTGTACACACTCTACACACCGCATAGTGGTGAGCGGTGAGTCCGTGTGTGTACACACTCTACACACCGCATAGTGGTGAGCGGTGAGTCCGTGTGTGTACACACTCTACACACCGCATAGTGGTGAGCGGTGAGTCCGTGTGTGTACACACTCTACACACCGCATAGTGGTGAGCGGTGAGTCCGTGTGTGTACACACTCTACACACCGCATAGTGGTGAGCGGTGAGTCCGTGTGTGTACACACTCTACACACTGCATAGTGGTGAGCGGTGAGTCCGTGTGTGTACACACTCTACACACCGCATCGTGGTGAGCGGTGAGTCCGTGTGTGTACACACTCTACACAATGCGTAGTGGTGAGCGGTGAGTCCGTGTGTGTACACACTCTACACACCGCATAGTGGTGAGCGGTGAGTCCGTGTGTGTACACACTCTACACACCGCATCGTGGTGAGCGGTGAGTCCGTGTGTGTACACACTCTACACACCGCATAGTGGTGAGCGGTGAGTCCGTGTGTGTACACACTCTACACACTGCATAGTGGTGAGCGGTGAGTCCGTGTGTGTACACACTCTACACACCGCATAGTGGAGAGCGGTGAGTCCTTGTGTGTACACACTCTACACACTGCATAGTGGTGAGCGGTGAGTCCGTGTGTGTACACACTCTACACACCGCATCGTGGTGAGCGGTGAGTCCGCACGTGGCCCGCCCCCATTATTTCATTATTTACCACTTCCATCCGCGTCTCTTTCCCGCACCGCGCACTTGTCTCCGTCACAGTGTTGGTGAGCCCACAGGCTCTAGCCCCTAGTAGCCACAATTAGTAAATAAAACAGACGTCGCTGGAGAACTTCTTTCATGGTGCAATGATGCATGTTTTCACACAACGAAGGAAAGCCAACAATGTTGCGGGGTGAACGCCCGAACACTCTGAAATGAATGTTCATGAATTCCGGCCGCTCCCAATCGACCAATGGTTGAAGGCCTCCCGACACCACACCGTGTTGGTCGTGGCGACGGGGGGGTTCGTGACCGTGCATCACCACCCTGGTTATTGCAGGCCGGTGATGGGGACAGGTTAGGACCGGTTCTGATTTCACCTTTGCCTGTGTGACCAGGTTCATAGTGCAATGCGCTAACCACCGCCCCCACACCCGTGTTTTATGTTTGAACGGCCCAGTCGTAGAATTACTGGTTGACATTTACATCTATATTTTGTAATTATTATTTTAGCTTTGCTACCCATAGTAGTCATCTCTCTGATGTCTGTGTCGACGTATTTTATTTTTCACATGACCCGGGTATTTTGAATCTCACCACCAAATAAATGATCTGCTGGCTCGGATCGTAACAGTGTTAGAATTTCATGTTTTTTAAGTAAACCGCTCTGATCTAAGTGTTTGAAAGGAAAATGATTCCGACTGGGATAATGGCTTCCTGTCAGCAGAAATGTGGAAGAGTACTCCTCAACACAATCATGCCTTGCACCATTTTTGTATAATTATTTAGGATAATTATTTTTTGCACAAATTAATCACCTATATATATAAAGTACACGGGAGCGTTTGCAAATGAACATGAAATAATGTGACAGTGTGTTGGAAAAATAGCTTCAATTGCAATGTAAATTGCCCCCAGGTTCACTCCATATCATTTATAAAAATTACAGAATAAAAAAAATCTAAGAATTCGCCTAAATATTCTGTTTCAACCACACTTGATTTAACACGGCACTTATTTGCAATGCTGCAGAATGAACAAACATTTGGTGGCTAATATAACATCCAATAAATACATTTCAAGATTAATGCAATTTTTGGTTGTAATTTTAAATTTCATTGTTGTCCACATTTTTAGTGAAGAAATGTTTTAAAACATGAATTGGCTAATTTTAAAATGACTTGTTTCCGCAATATGTATTTTCTGCTCTTTCAAGTTAATGGGAAAAGATTACCTAAAGCGTGAACATTTTTAACCGCCTTTGTATGTTGCATGCATAAAAAGCAGGTCAAATAACTGAATATAAAGAATATTTTAATTATTTGCAATAAATATATATACAAAGAAAACACTATCAAATATTTCATTGTTAAAGGTGCATGGTTAATCATAAACACAAGTGGACATTTCAATTTGCTGGTGTAAAATATACAAAGCAAACTGATAGATATTCAAAGCAATGTTTATTAATTTTTTATAAAAGCGGCTACCAATATTGTCCATAATAAAGGTGTTTTTTGGGTTAGATTGCATAAAAAATGTTTGTTGTTCTGGCCCTCCTCTACTGAACATCTGTGAAAAATAGCTTCATGGCTCATCAGATTCCTCCAGCATAAATAAATATTCTAATTGTCATCATGTGTGAGCACGTGCGTCTCTTGCGTATTCGTTGCGCGTGGTGTCAGCGGCACTGCTCTGGCTCGGCTCGCCTTCTGCAGTGGAAAATCAATTCTGCATCTCCCGGTCTCGCAGTGGAAGAGACGCAAATTTGGGCAGATCTTGATTTGGCCTAACACAATAATCAATTGTGAATCGTAATATTGTCTGCAGAAACCTACATTAAGGTACGTTCACGTTGACGTCACTGTTATCTGCGCACGTTAAACATTTCTCCTGCACCTCGTTAATCAAGTCGCAGCCCGCATGACGTGCATGGAGCGATCCTGATTGGTCCGCCCATGTTTTTGGCTGGCCGAGAGGGCAGATGTCATCACGCACGGCCCCAATTCCCGTTGGCATCTCCCCCAGCTGCTGAATGGCTATGGGGTTTTGGGGGGAATGGGGCCCCACTCATTCAGCACGGCAAATCTAGAGATTTTAAAATCGATTGGCCCATTAATTTGGCCCATTCAACATTGTATCTATGTACTGTATGTTGAACTTTTTCCAAATCGTACGTAGCCAACCGTGCTAATCGGAGGTGTGAGAATCGACCTATTGGCAGACTTATTTTGGCAGAAGCGTGAAACCAAATTTCAAATCTATTGGGCCCTTAACTTAAAAAAAATATTTCCAACAAAGCAAACAGAAACACACATCCAGGGTACCATGTCCAGTATAGACGAATGGATCTGGAGAAGAACATCGTTGGGATCCAGAGCAGCGCAGCAGTGGCGCAGGAGGAAGAAGTCATGGGAAAGAGGACAGGAGAAGAAAGAACACGAGAGAGAGAATCCACCAGATGTTTGACCAACAAAAGCCCACAACGGATGAATAAAAGGGGACCGCAGATCTTCCACGAGAGAGCGAGCTCTGCGAGTGGGCCCTCGAATGTTTTAATATAATATATACAACGGTTACAATGCTATGCATAAAAGAGAACATTAAAAAAAAACTTTCTCTTTATACGTTCAATACTGTCGTCCTAATCGTAAAAAAGTGTCATTCTACGTTTGTGATAAAAAGCCCTTCTTTTATGTGTATATATATAAAAGAAGGACTATATTTTTTCATCACAAAAGCCATTGTCAGAAGTGTGTGTGTGTTCATCCTTTTGTCATCACGGCTCAAGCCACCTGAACTGAGATTCCCTGATACCGGTCGAATTGAAGAGCGCAGAAAAAAGGGGTTTATCCTCATTTTGCGCTCTGCCAGTCTGCTAATGTAAATTGAGGCTGCCGCAATGACTCAGAGAGAGAGAGAGAGAGCGAGAGCGAAGCCTTTGGCAGCTGCCATCCCCCATAGATGTACAAATTTTACCGTTTGAAGGGTTCGCGAAAGCATGTCGTGAGACTTGTATGGAAATATAAGTTGCCGAGGAAGAAAATAAAAGCCCATCAAGTTTAGATTTACACAGTGGAAAAAAATAATTTCATGTCTGATTAGTTTGCTGGCTTTGAAGCTGCGAAACCAGAGTGCAACTGGCATTTCTGAAGTGGGCAAACTCGTCGCTCTCCAATCCGCAACGGGATGTCACCTTGCATGCAATTACTGCGTTTAATTACGGAGGTCCCTTACCCAATGGCCTGGGGAAAATCACAATTCACCCTCCACCAACTTCTCTGAACCATAAGATGAATATTGTCACGGTACAGATTAGCGATGCAGTCCAAGAATCGATTCTTTATCTTCGTTTGTTGACTAATTTCTGACAGGACCCACTCGCCTCATTGTGTACTTATCCCCATCATCCTACTCTTTTCCCTATTCTTTTCACTTATTTGTCTCCACCTATTCTTCCCATTCTCTTGTTCTCTCCCTCCCTTGTTCGCTCTTCACCGTGGCGTGCGCGATGACCACCACAACCACGTGACTTTTCTTTCGTGTTGTGCGCGGTGCTTTTAGTGCCACAACGCGTGGATTTGTAGCGTTCATTTTCATTTGTTTGCTGGTGACTATGTATTTCATATCGATATCGCCTCCAGTGTTTTTGCTGCTGACGGCAATAAAAGTTGTTTAAAAGTCAAAGTCTTTCCCTTGTTCTACTATTTTCCAGATCACAACCTAGGGACACCTACGGTGAGACATGCTGATGCCATTCGCATCGATTCTGCCTACCCTGGTTCTGTGCTCTCCTGACTTAGTTGCGCTGCAAATATGAATGAAATTAAAATAAAAAATCGATTCTTTTCCGTCGTGTTTTTACCGTCCCGTGTTTTGTTGATTTTTTTTTATTTTCCTGGATCAGCAATACCGCTCGGTTCACGAGAGTAGTCGAAGCATACCATGGGCGTATCGTTCCCATACGATTTGCGTAAATTGCAATTAATCAGTTCTTACACGCAAGATTCAGTGTGCGTATCGTGAGCATTACGCACCGATTCTAATCGCCCGCTCGGTGAATCAAATGCCCGCTAACGACTGCTAGGGCTGTTCTGCGGTCTGCGATAATACATATTTTTAAATCCTTTATATTAAGTCCACCGTGCAAATCTTTCGGTCGTTTTTTAACCCACTTCCCGTGATCCAATCGAGCTGACATTTTGCACACAGACTCGTTGTGCGTGACAATTTATTTTCGTGAAAAAAAATTCCCAAATTTTCCAATTTTTAGGAAAACAAAATTTTTTCACATTTAATTTTAAATACCAATGTGATAAAAATGAAACTCTTACTCAAGAAGAACAGAAATGAATAATAAAATAAAACCGATGCCTTGCATATAAAGGATTTATAGTGAAAAAAATTTGTTTTTACGGGTAAATTTTTTTGGTTTGCACACGGGGCCTGCGTACTGGTGCCGTGACAAAGCATTCGACTCACAGATTAGCGGTTTAAATGCCAATTGAGGGGGGTCAACTTTACTTCTCTGGGGGCCGATGACACGAGGACAACTTTGTGGGAAGTCGGCGGTGCTCCCTCCGACGGACTGCCTGCGCTGCATCATCACGAGAGTTCGACATCGCGATTCCGACCCGCTGGAGACTGAGGTGTAGGTGTATGCGGCAAGAGTTCAGGTGTGTGAACGTCTCTAGCAAATACATAACGGAGGGTTTTTTGGGGGGGGCGGGGGTTAGGGTTAGGTCGCGTGATTATAGATGCGTCGTTAAACCCACACCTATTAACGCGTACATTTTATTATGAAATGCCACTCTTACATTTAGGCTAATATAGTGCAATAACGCACGATAATAGCGGGAAGAAGAAAGTAAAAAAAATCATGCAGCATTACGAATGACCCGGTAATAGCGAGACAAAAGATGATTTTTTTTCTTAAGTTGAACCCTTACGTGAAAATCCTGACAATCCAATAACATTCAGTTTAAGACGCAGTCTTTCGCCACTGATATTAACCATCATAGATATTTTTGGGTTATATCGCGTAAATATAAATGTGTCGTTATACCCTTCCACCACTCGACACAGCCAACTAGTAAGGTTTGTCACCTAAACTAAACGTGCCAATTCGTCACTAGTACAGCACACGGGCGTGTTGGGGAGTAAACCCACAATATTTACAATTCGAGTGCAGACGTGTCGCCGGTAAACACAACCAGCCTCATTAATCGGCATGTTTTGTTCACGTGACAAACCTTACTAGTTGGCTGTGTCGGGTGGTGGAAGGGTTTAACGACACATTTATTTTGACGTGATCTCACCCCAAAAAAATAACCCGTAAAAACAAAGTTTTTCACTCTAAATCCTTTATATGCGTGGCGGCTAGAGTCCTCTCGTCCTCTGGCTTGAGATGGCTGCCACCTATGGGTCAGATGATTGTCTGCCACCATTAAGCAATTGGTATTTAAATATTTATTTATTTTTCCCTAAACAGTGTACAATTTTGGAAAAAAAAATCACAAAAATTAATTGTCACGCACAACGAGTCTGTGTGGAAAATGTCAGCTCGATTGGATAACGGGAAGTGGGTTAAAAAACGACCGAAAGATTTGCACGGTCGTAAGCAAGCAAGCAAGCACGCAAGCACGCAAACAAGCAAGCAAGCGAACTTAATATAAAGGATTTAAAAACACCTCTATTATGGATAATATTGGTCGAGAAAGCCTACCACGTGGTAAACTTATGTAACAACACAGTGACGCCACGAATACATATTGCATTGGCAGTTAATTTATCAGGGCAGATATGAAACGGCTGGATACTGTATGTACATATGTTGAACTTCTTTCGAACCGCAAGTACCCGACCGTGCTAATCGCAGGTGCGGGATATGCAACATTGTACTCTATAAGACCAGGCAGGAAATACTCCACAATGTAAATTAAGTTCTATTTCACACGATGTGATTTATAATAAAGTTACGTAGCTTATCCAGCATATATTTTTGCATGTGATATAGCCAAATTCATTTATTATTTGGTTTTTTCAGTAAAGTCCCGTAGAAATAATAAAAAAAAAATTATGGAATACACGACGTTTAGATTGCAACACAAGCAACCGCCATCAGGTGTGAAAGAATGCTAGCTCGTGACTTTACCGAAAGAACCAAAGAGTAATTCCTGCAGTCACGAAAGCTTCAAATAAAAATAATTTATGCTTATGGCTCCCAATGATGTCGCCCAACCACTTCCTTCCCACACACACACACAAAGAAAAAGATCCCCCATATAGTCTTAACAGACTGTTGGGGCAAGTACTTTTAGAGAGCACCTATGAAGGCTCGCAAAAGCACACAAGGGGATGAGTGGCCAGCATCAGGCCTGGCCACCTTTGTCTTTCTTGTGACAATGTTTACATATATCGCACCAGGTACTTATTGGAGACTCAGTTGAGCTAGGGGAGGCCCAGGATCGGTTCAGAATCATTGCCACTGGCGTTGGCCGCGAATAGGAATCAAAGTCGGATTTCCGGGATTTGTAGCGCAGCGCGCTAACTGCTGCGCCACCACTCCCACGCACACTCAGACAAGGACACAGTCATGCATATATGCAATACTGGGCAGCTTAGCGGCGTGTCAGTGATGGGGATGTTATGAGCCCTGCTTGGTCGCATTTTAACGGCGCGCATCACTGCCAAGATTGATGTACTGAGCGGAGCCAACTTCGGACGTGTACATTATCCGGTCGTTCATTCCGGGTGTCATGCACCATACGGTCTCGCATTACGGTGCTGTCCTCGTAAGCGACAGTTGACGTTGTCATGGTGCTAATGATTATTATTCATAATAATATTTTTAAAAACACTTACAGCCCTCTGGTCAATCGACGGATTCCACATACCGTTGGCGGTCATCAGGGAGAGGGGGCTCGTTTGACCATATTTCACCATGCGCGCCGATTGGTTAGCGTCGTTGAAGGGCGGTGGCGTGCCCATGCCAAGTAATTATCGTTTACAAGTGGGAGGAAACCAGAGCACCCGGAGAAAACCCACGCATGCGAGGGACGAACACCTTATCTCATGCGGAAGAGACAGGTGATATTAGTCTGCACTTTGTTACACGGTCCTCTCCTAGCGAGCCACTGCGTGAACACCTCAACACCCGCGGGGAGGGAGTTTCACGAAGTCCGCGTGGTGACCCACCAACCCTCGTCTCCACGGTGCTGGATTGCAGGCGTACGCCGCCACTGCCCGGCTAAAATCATGTCAAACACTTCTTCGAATAATCAAGACGTCACTATCACAGTACTATGTGCAGGATGCGACTCCAAGCATGTTGTGAATTGGGCCAAAAACCGATTGAAAAAATCGAGTTCCATAAACGTGTGAAACCGAAGTTGTTCCATGAATCGGACCCAATAGTTCCTATGTAAGACAATGGTTCTTGTAACATAATAACGTTTTTGTTTTAGCTTAATTTACGTGAATATAAATGTGCCGTTAATCCGCCACCACCCAACACAGCCAACTAGTAAGATTTTTCACGCAATTACATCCAGCATCAGCGAAACGTCGCACTCAAATTGTAAATATTGTGGGATTAATCTTCAACACTGCTGTACTAGTAACGAATTGGCATGTTTCGTTTCCGTGACAAACCTTACTAATTGGTTGTGTCGGGTGGTGGCGGGTGTAACTACACATTCATACTTACGCCATTTAACCCCCAATAAAACCTCTATTATGAATAATATTGGTCGCGAAAGCCGACACGTCAGATTCTTGTGGCAGTCGCCAGGTCCTGTGTTAATTACATGAGATCCTAAATATCGTCTCTATAGAAGGCAATATGTTAGTCTATGGATCATGTTAACCTATGCCTCCTGTGTTAGTTGTGTAGGTCCTGTGTTGCT
Source organism: Lethenteron reissneri (assembly GCF_015708825.2). Lineage (NCBI taxonomy): Eukaryota > Metazoa > Chordata > Hyperoartia > Petromyzontiformes > Petromyzontidae > Lethenteron > Lethenteron reissneri. The sequence continues at coordinate 2,970,175 of NC_083833.1, read as the reverse complement.
ATGTGGCCGTGAAATGGTTAGCACGTTGCGCTATGAACACGGTGACCCGAGTTCGATTCCCGCTCACGGGGCCTCCCCTAGGTCGACTCAGCCTCCAATGACTACCTGGTGCGTTGTGTAATCATCGGCACTAGGGAGATAAAGGCGGTCGGGCGTGGTGCTGGCCACCCACCCCCTCGTGTACCGTGCCGGCCTGCATAGGTGCTCGCTAACAACACTTGCCCCAACAGTCTGTTACAGGCTCTCCAGGGGATCTTAATGTTTGTTTTATAACAGTCTACGGGTCCTGTGTAAAGTCTGCAACAATTTACGACTCATCGATAAATCTTCGGGTTGAATATTAGTCGATGGATGGCACGATTGGAACCCTGACTCAAGCAGACAAAGGCGAGCGTGACTTAAGCTATTTGGAAGATGGTTCTACGGCATTGGCACAAATATTTGTTCTCACAAAAGCTCTGTCACTGGCGCCAGACAGACCAGACGGCTGAGCAGGACGAACAGTAGATGAGAATCCACCGATCTCAGTGCCCGAGATGAGTTGTGCGGTGAGATGCCCTGAGCGATGAAGCCTGTGTTTCATAAAATAACAATAAGGCGAGCCAGCCCCTGTTGCAGTAGCGAGCTGTTTTGTACACAAATGACCACTTCGAGGCCTGTATAACAATACAGTGACTAGCATTCACAGCTCAATCATCATCATCAAGAGCCAATCCACTGCTGGATGAAGGGCTCACCATGCCGCCGGTCATCTCTCAAAACCATTCGATGAAGCGACCCTGAAAACAAAAAAAAACAACCTGCACACTAACGGGTCTCATCGCTTCATCTCCTCAGCGGGTGTCTCTCTTGGATCATTGCTATTGCTTGACTGCCGCTCCGTTAATATGGGTTGAGCATCGTCCCACAATCCCTTCCGGCCATGACGAGTCCTGCCCTGAGCCCACTTATTTTATAAATAGTTGGGATGATGCCATTCGCCCGCTGATGTGCTGTGATCCATGTGTTCTTCTCTCTCAACGTGATGCCCCCGGCGCAATAAATCATCTCCACCAAAACATTTAATGCTGAATTGATCGAGAAGAGACACAGCCCCATCTTGTGATACCAATTATCCACCAGAAGTTGTGCGTCGTGCCGTGAGATCGAACCTGCGTTGCCAGAATCGTAACACAGGGCCACAAACTTGCTAAAATAATAATAATAATACTAACCCACGTGCGTACGCACAGACAGCACCCAGCACTTCACGAACACTCGTCGCCATAAATATTCCAAATGCAGAGAGGCATAGCGGCAAATACAAAGAGAGCCGTCGAGGTGATGTTGAGATGCGCGGCATTTGTAATGCATCCCTCAAATATGAAAAGGGCAAAAGGGACACGGACTGTGGCCCCTGTGGGCACGCCGAGTCTCAAGGTGCCAACTTGAATGACTGCCGAGATGTAATTTGTGTATGTTCAACTTGTTTCGCACCATTCGGAGGTGTGGGGAGAAGGACCACAAACTAAACGCAAAAATCAGTTGTAAACATATGAGTTTTCAATCTAGATTTAGGAGTGCATAGCTCCAGTGGCTTCCGAATATCGGAAGAGCGTTCCATTCAGCCGCAGAAGCGCATCTGAAAGCGCGCGATGCGGTGAGCGCCTTTGTTCGATGGCCAGCCAAAAGCCGCTGCCGTTGCGAGGATGACCGGAGTTCGTGCGATGGTTTATGTTCCTTGACGAGAACAGCAAGGTATTGTGGTTCATTTGTAGCAAGCACTTTGTGTGCAACGAGTGCGTAATATACCGCAGTAATGGGCACATGTGCACTCCGGAATATCTCCCACCTCTGTGTTAAGCTTTCAGTCTGCTTTCGGCTGACGCATGCTGCTCACGCATTGGGCTCACCGTGTAAAAAAATGTGAACATGCTCAACTTGAAACACGTTTCCAACTTTTTTGGTTTAAAATATTTATGTTTTTGATGAATTTAAAATGACACACAAGTGTCCGCGGGGGCCTGCGGAGGTTCATAATGGCCATGCCGGTGACACTGCGCCAGCAACGGCTTAGCGCGGTGTTCTTCACGAATTTCCACGGTGAGGGCCGCCACACATTTGAAACCAACACGATGATGATAATGGGGTGTTTTCACATTTGTTTTCAGTCGTCCACAAATGCACCGAAAACTCAATGCAATACACTTGTCCATTCTTCAGAGCTCCGATGAGTACGGTGGGCTATGTACAATGCGAAAGAAAGGTCAACATACACACGTGATTAAACCAGGTTCTCATAACCAGTGAGGTCGATGGTTTTACAAAATACGGTCCGTCCCATATTTTGCCGTCACCCGTTAGCCCAGCTCTAATTAACCGCCCACAGCCAGTGCAGTATTCGTGCATGGTGCAGTTTGTCACTTGTGAAAGATGTTCACATATCTGACCTTCTCACATACCCGCCTGTGCCTCAGTCCCCAGGGAGTCAGCTATGCAACTTTGCAGTTGTCAATATTGTACTGTGTTTAACACGTGTAGGCTTTCGCGACCAATATTATTCATAATCAACGTTTTTTGGGTTAGATCGCGTTATTTATAAATGTGTCGTAACCCTCCATCACCCGACACGGCCAATCAGCAAAAAAGTGTCACGTTGACAAAATACAAAATAGTTCACTGCTTTAGCCCACCGGTGTGTTGAAGCGTGAAACCACAACATTTACAATTTTTGAGTAGGACGTTTCGCTGGTAATTGATGCTGGATGCAATTACCAGCGAAACGTCATACTACAAAAGACAAAATAGTTCACTGCTTAGGCCCACCGGTGTGTTGAAGCGTGAAACCACAACATTTACAATTTTTTAGTACGACGTTTCGCTGGTAATTGTATCCAGCATCAATTACCAGCTAAACGTCGTACTCAAAAATTGTAAATGTTGTGGTTTCATGCTTCAACACACCGGTAGGCTAAAGCAGTGAACTATTTTGTCTTTTGTCAAAGTGACACTTTTTTGCTGATTGGCCGTGTCGGGTGGTGGAGGGTTACGACACATTTATAAATAACGCGATCTAACCCAAAAACGTTAATTATGGATTGGACTGTATGTCAAATCAATACCACTTTTTTTAGGAAGTTCAAAGGCTATACTCAGGGCAAATTTAAGAACGTGGAAGTGTTTTACAACCGACTGAAAACACCGATGGCATAAAGAGTGCCACGGAAACACCTTTGCAAGTGACGAAATGTTTATAGAGGGGGGGGGGGCACCAAGTCCAGTTCGTACTTTTTTAACGACCCGTTCACAAAAATATATCATTGCCCTTCTCGTTTAAGATGAACATCACTGTCAGTGAAATATATTTCCCATTTGAAAATTTCCATTCGGGAATATTGTCCAACTTTGTTCGCTGCTATTTCGCTAAGAGCTCATCTTTGTTCCGACCACAACATTAAACGATGCATTCACAACAGATTTTTTTCAATTGGACTACCTTGGGATTTTGTTTGAATATCTTTCAAGAAGGTTTCATGTAAATATATCCCTTATGAACAAGACAAATGCTCTCTACGTGTGCACCCAATTATTCCGCTGTTATTAAGGCTAGAGTACTACGTAATTTTACATTTCTGATAATTACTTTGAGGCTTGCTTTTTGCACACATCACATGGTGTTGCAAATTCCGATAGAAGTGCAAAATATTGGACGTTAATTTGCCGCCCAGCAGCATAGAAATAGCTTCACAGATGAAATGAAGCTCACACCTTAAGTTATTAACACTGCCTTACAATAGACGTATTCTTGTACACCACTGCCAGTTGAGTGTCTAAAATAGAAACTAGCTAAAGGTGCAGCCCTGCAATTTCTTGTTCACCCCTATGCTGGCGGAAGGGGCCTCCAGTAGACTGTGCTCTAGAGCCCCTCTAGAAAGTAGTTTGGCCTACTCTTCCACGCCAGACGGATCTCTTGAAAGACATGGGAGTAACCACACTTTCTGCCATCACACGCGATACGCCTATTGACCATTTTCGTGTACCGAATTCATATATTGGGGGCGCCGCGGTGGTGAGATTGTAACGGCCTCGCCAGCTACACAGGAGGTCGTGGATTCAATCTCGACCCTGACGCCTGTATATTTGGAGTTGGCATATTCTCCCCGTGGTCTCGTGGATTTTTCTCTGGATTCCCCCAATGTTTCCCTCCACGTTTAGAATCAACGTCACGTGTTTAGCGTATTTGGCTGCGATACATTTCCACGTAATAAGCCACTTGGTTGAGCTATCATTTGTGGCCAGGTTGCTTCTGAAAAAGAGCCATATAGTTCAATGAGCCTTACCTTGGTAAAATTAAAAAAATAATTTAGTTTAGTTTTATATTGCTAGGTGGGTGAAGACAGGCGGGGGTGGGGTGAGCGCAGGGTGGGTAGAGAGGGGGTTAATAGACTTGCTAATCAGCAGACTATTTAATCATACTGGAGGAATCCGATGAGCGAAAAAACTATTTTTCACAGATGTCCAGCAGGTGCGGGTCAGAAAGTTACAACAACAACCAATACAAAAACACGATAGGAGTGCATAGTATAGGAAAGATAAACAAATCTTGGGATAGTTAAAAGGCCATTAGATGGACTTCTTAGGTGTCTTGGATTCCGCAATGGGGTTAAGTGCCACTCCGGGAGATAGAATCAAAGCGGTTGTGCCAGCCATTGGACCGTAGCATCATCCCGACTTGTCCAATGTAGTCTAACAAAAGAGAGCTCTTCATTGATGTGCTCAAATATTAACGGAACACAAAATTGCGGGGCATTTTCAACATGAAATGCTGCCGTCATAATTAAAAACCGTGGCAGCCACAAGCACGTTTCGCCGTCTCAAAAAAAGAAAATAAACGTGCTTGCCACTGCGGTGCGACAAAAAAAAGTCTAAAGGTCAATTTGAGCATCTTGTGTTTAATTATGTAGATTTTTTTTACACGAGGAAGGGAGGGTAAGTGGACGAATTGAAAAAATCAAAACATTCCAAGCCCATTACAAATGAAAGAAACGTTCCCAAGTGTTTTTTTTTTGTGCGGCTCAAGATCGTCACGAATTACCAACGAATAATCATGGAATGCAATGAATTTTACTGAATGGAATGTGATTTCTTTTAATTTGCACTGCCACGCAGCATGAAGCGTACGTGCGCATCACAAACTATGTGGGTAATTGAGCATTGTTTATAATATAGTAAACAAAAAAGACAGGGGCACACGCACAAAAAAATATTAATTTGCAATTCGTTGCAGGGACATGTGGCCATTCACCACAACATAATGGGGGAAAAAAGCACCAATGTTGCTATCCAATTTACAACTCTTTGCCCATATGAGCTGTAAGTGTCACCTTTAATTTATTCAGATGTCATTTGTATTACCATCCAAGGTGAAATGTTTTACATATTTTCATAATGTGACTTCGAGCACCATAACACACGTATATATGCGGCACGAGATCGCGCGGTTTAAATTTTCTAGAGGCAATTCTCCTGGCGTCAATGCCAGTCTGTGGCAAAACAAGGCATCTCACATGTCAACCCTGCACCAATCAAACCACTACCTGTGGCACGGCTATTCTGGTCCTACCAAGTCCCCGAATTGTCAACGCGGCACAACTTTCTCGTCATTTCTGTCCGTAGTACAAATCCTGTCCATTTGTACATTTTATGAGCTTTCCAACAGATTCGGGCAATGTCAGCGGCCAACCGCTGCGTGTCTGCGCGCACACTGTGATATGAAGAAGAGAGGCTCTGCGCTTGTTACAGAGCGAGTGACTGCCTTTCCTCCTCCTCGTGTGAAGCGTGCCTACTTTCTCTTCAAACGGCGAGCAACACGTGGTGACACCGTCACTCACGCGTCGGCGTTCACAGCCGCCAGTCGCACGCGATCGAGTCACTGAAATGTCGGCAGCTTCATCGCCAGCCGTGAGGTACGGCGACAATAACAACAACGCTTCTCTCTCGTACAGTCTGAGACAGTGGAGCATTTTAAATCACAGATCTTCTCTTTGTGCATGAAACTCCAGCCCCCCCCCCCCCGCGCTAAATGTAATTAATGAAATGTAAATATGTACATTAATTACTAACACAGGTTCATTTTTCGCAACTCCATCCTGAAGGTTTCAATTAAACGCAGTTTTTTTCATTGTTCCAGCACTGCAGCCTGGCATGGGGCACGTGATTTTGGAAACACATCAAATAATCCGCGGGTGGTGTAATCGGCAGGCATTATACTCACATTCAAGCCCCCAGATGTAGTCAATTTGTGCTGTGCTCACAATTATGAAACCGAATGTTATTAAACTTCCATCGCGGGTCTTAACACATCTCATCCTGACTCTTGCGAGGATGTAACCCGTGAATGGCACGCTCCCTCCAGCGTTCTAACGCCCGCGCGGAGGAGGACATTCACGCCGACGCTTCTCAATGGAAGGGGCTCGCTTCCGTCTGCTTTGTTTTTTGGCACAGATTGTTGAAGGGTTTTTTTTCAGGTTTTTCGGTAAAGTCACGTAGGTAAAAAATAAAAATAAAAATGTATAAAAGTTAAATAAATTTTAAAAATTACATTTTTTACATACGTGACTTTACCGAAAAAACCTAGGAATATGAATCATTGCAGTCACGAAAGCTTCAAATCTAGAATTATTATTTTTTCTATGTTGTTGTTTTGTTTTCGTCGTCGGCCAAAAAAATCCCGTTCAACCGTGCATCGCTGCGCAAATGTGGTGATCACATCCTTTGGCCGCCGTCCGTAGCCAATGTTGGAACATCTTCCACGTTCCTATGGCAGGAAGCGTCAAATCTACGTGACAGACGCTTTTTTTTGATGGGCTGATTTGATCCCAATGAAACGGGTTCCGGAGACACCTGTAGATGTAACTTCTTGATTACGATTCAACACTCCAACTCTCCAACACTACAACTCTTCAACAGTCCAACACTCCAACTCTCCAACAGTCATGATACTCTGTTACAGCCTAGGTACACAGCCTAGGTACACAGCCTAGATACACTACTCTGGCTACGCTCTGGAACTCGCCCTCACAAGGTCGTAGGGTCGGGAGTTCCAGAGTCCCACCACTGGCTCTCACAGCATCCCAGGGTCTTCAGATGGCTGGTCGAGGGTCTTGGGTCTTGAGTTACAACTGGGCCCCGATCGTCCAGGGAGCTCTCCTTTTATGCCTGGTCCAACGAGGGGTGGGGCCGTGTGCACCACCAGACATCCCACAGAGCACACACAGCCCCCCCCCCCGTTGGCGGCGCCAAGAGGCTTAAGCGCCTGAGAACCCAACGCCTGGTGCCAAGAGGCTTAAGCGTCTGGACCCGCCTGAGAACCCAACGCCTGGTGCCAGGAGGCTTAAGCGTCTGGCCCACCCAGGGTCCCAGAGCCCCCAGCAGCTCCTCCCTTCTTATGTCATACACCAAAGTAAAATGTATCCTCACGGCATTCCAATGTTGAGTCGCGCACCCCACCACAGCGGCTGGGACACAGCTTGCCGAGTGAAACTATTGCTTAAATAGTTCCAGCATCGTTGAGAAGCACTGCCCAACAACTAATGGTGAATATCTCGCCGCACTTCCAATGTGCACCTATGCAAGGGTTGCCACCCACCCCCCCCCCCCCCAAGTGCTAATGCTGAGAGAAAATTGGTCAGGTCTATGGGGCTGCTGTTCACGCAGCTGCCCCCGAGATGTGATGGGTATTCATATTCTTAGGTTTTGTCGGTAAAGCCACGTAGGTAAAACATTAAAATTAATAAAAGTAAAATAAAATTAAAATCACGACGTTTCGGAGGCAACACAAGCTTCCGTCTTCAGGTGGAACCGTCACAGCCTCCGAAACGTCGTGATTTTTATTTTATTTTACTTTTATTAATTTTAATGTTTTACCTACGTGACTTTACCGAAAAAACCTAAGAATATGAATCCTTGCAGTCACGAAAGCTTCAAATCTAGAATTAATGTGATGGGTATCCAGTCAACACCTCTCCGGCAAGCTCGGAACCGATGTTGGGATGGATTCGTGCAACGATACTTAGCAATACGGTAACGCACTTAGGAAGCAACACGTCCAATAATTGTGTTCTTTATTTTTAGAAAATATCCGCATTTTAAACGACCGATGGGGTAAAAACACGATTTATTTTTATTGTTTTTGTTTGAATTTAAACCAATGCCTAGCTTAATAACCCTTTGCGAATGGCATGCAATAAAACATTCTCTAAATGGAGAAACGTGTCCTTTATGTGGTCATAAGGTCCCTCCAATGATTCATTAGCAGCTAGTTTCACTTAACCCGTGTTCTATGACCCACAGCATAGCTGGGCTCACGGCTAAGGGTACAGCCATGCTTGTGAATAATGGCCACGTACAAAGCTCTCCTGCAGTAATAAGCGCGCTTCAAGACAAACGATCATATTACTTACACTCGCAGGTGGAAAACTTGGGAAATTGCACAAAGGGGGGACTGCATGGAAGACTGTGTGAACATTGCACTCCACCCGCCCCACCCCACCTTAAACATCCCACTTTTGTTTGCGTTTTAATTGCTGCCGTTTCAGTGTCGCGAGGGACACGTGTACGACCGCGTGTGCTCGGTGTGTGTGTGGGGCAGGCCCACGTGCTTGTAGCTAAAAGTCAGCCACGTGTGACGAGAGGGCATGGCCGAGCGTGACGATCGTGCCCGAGAAATAGGAGGCCGAGGCTCGAGATGCGGCTGCCGATAGTCGCTGTAGCAGGGATGGGTGATCGTGAGAATGACTGCAGCAGAGGGACAAGGGGGAGACATGTTGATGAGAGAGTGGCTGTACTAATGAATGTGGTAGTAGTAGTGGCAGCAGAGGGACAAGGGGGAGACATGATGATGAGAGAGTGGCTGTACTAATGCATGTGCTAGTAGTAGTGGCAGCAGAGGGACGAGGGGAGACATGTTGATGAGAGAGTGGCTGCACTGATGAATGTGGTAGTAGTAGTGGCAGCAGAGAGACAACGGGAGATATGTTGATGAGAGAGTGGCTGTACTAATGAATGTGCTGGTAGTAGTGGCAGAAGAGAGACAAGGAGGGAGACAAGTTGATGAGAGAGTGGCTGTACTAATGAACGTGCTGGTAGTAGTGGGAGCAGAGGGACAAGAGGGAGACATGTTGATGAGAGAGTGGCTGTACTAATGAATGTGCTGGTAGTAGTGGCAGCAAAGAGACTGCCACTACTACATCCTGGCAGTTATTAAGTGGGTTGGTGCGAATGAGCGATATTAAAATACACATTTACACACCACACTGATTTCACTCCACATCTGTTGAAGCTCTCGACTAGCTATCAAAACCTTAACGTCATATTGCAAAAACGTCAGCCGCACTCGTCTGCGTGGGTCGGTTAACGGGAGGCCCACGACCATTTCAGACATCGCTCGCCCACCAACATTAACCACGGCGTAAAATGCTTCTTGTTCATGTTTTTTGTTTGTTGCAGTTGCACCCGATTCAAGAGCCGAATGGCTCACAGGTCTATACCAAATGATTGAAAACTGAAACTGTGTGCCACCGCCGCTGCACAACCGCTGAGCACCGCGTCACCGTTTAGGTTGCGCGCGAGCGAACGAGCATGCGTGCTCACGAATCTCGAGGACAGGTTCACAGTGGATGTTAACGTCTGTTCATCGCTTAATGTGTTTAGTTTATTGCACCCCCCCCCCCCGACCCTCCCCGGCACATTGGATTAGCGGGGTTGGGCACGTGTGGTGCAAAAGAAGTTCAATTTCTAGGTACATTCATACAAACATGCATGCGTACAATATTTGCCAGGAGGTCCATCGACAAATACGAAAGCGGCGTTCCATACCACGGGACGGTGCTTCTTTAGCTCGCAATCCACAAGTCGACGTTTCGGCCCGACCTCCTGCCGCGGAAGTTGTAACACTGGGGATGAGTTTGTTAAATCTCCCCCCCCACCTCCCCAACTCCCTTCACCTCAAACCTTCCAGCAGTGGAAATGCGTTCACCACATTTAGTTAATCGGAAAGTCACGTGTTGGGGTGGAGGAGGGAGCGTAAACTCTCATGTGTTCAATCTAGATTTGAAGCTTTCGTGACTGCAGAAATCCATACTCTTTGTTTTTTTCGGTAAAGTCCCCACCTGATGATGATTGCTTGTGTTGCGACCGAAACGTCGTGATTTATTATAATTTATACCTCCGTGACTTTACCGAAGGAACCAAAGAGTCTCTCACGTTTCGATTTAAAGCTTTCGTGACTGCAGGGATTCATCTTCTTGGTTCTTTCGGTAAAGTCACGTAGAAGGGAAATAATAAAATAATAAAAATAAAACATAATAAAATAATTCTCACGACGTGTCGGCCACAACACAAGCAGCCGTGAAGAACAGGTCTGTCGGAAAGACAGCGTCTGAATGAGTCTCTCATGTGTTCGTCGATGTTTTGGCCTGCATTGGAAGTGTAGGCCAAATCCCCTCGAGCGAAGGGGCTCTTCGCTCTCTCTCTCTCTCGAGCCCCGTCTAGCAAAAGGCCCCCTTCGCCAGGCAGTGGCGTGGACAAGCGACTGAAGGGGCGGTCACCTTCTTTAATTTTTCACCTCTTCCAATCTCAGCCGAGACGCGTGGAGCTTGGCGCAGCAGAGGCTGCGCGCTGAGATCGAGGACGACACGGCGCACGTTGGAACGCCCACGACCACGGTGTGAGAGATTGATGCTGCTTCGGCTTGCTACCTAGCCTATTGCATTTGTGTAAAGTAAAAAAATAAAATCAATCCGCTTCCGCGCCATAAACAAGCAACAGCGATGCAGAGTGTTATCAATTAGATGATTCGTAAGATGAATTTTTTGGGGGGATGCGCCATCTGTCACCACTGCAGACGTGTTACTAAGTGCTGCTGCTGCTACAAACACACACTTTAATCTGGCAATCGAAAATTCGAACCGATATCTGTCATCTCAGATATTCTTCCAAAGAGACATTACCCGTGAACGAAGTAAGTGTGTTTACCCTCTAATGTCAAAACATGACTTTTGTGTAATAAACGTGATGTTCCATGCACATATGAACATTTACGCTGTTTTCGTGTTCGCTTGTTTTGCTTATTAAAGCAAGCGAATGTGTCTCCCCGCTCAAGCGAGCCTCGTAAGTCAGTGGTGGAGATTCCATATTGCTAGGACAGGAGCCGGTCTATTCATAGCCACCGTTGTTGCCTTTCTACAGAGTGGTGCTAATGGCATCAGGATCTCTGAAATTCCTGACTCGTTCACGGGAAAATCTAATTCATACAACTAAGCTATGACCTCAAATGGTTTTCCATTTTTCTTACACGTGAGCATTTCTATCTGCGCGAAGAGCATTCATTTATTTCAATTCACTGACCTCGGAGGAATGAGCGGTGGAGTGGTAGTCGATGCAACGGCTGCCTGGTGCGGTGTGTACTCCATCGCCGGGCACTGGTGGCGATGCACGCCTGGAATCTAACGCTGATTGGTGAAGTCATCTTCTTGGTTCTTTCGGTAAAGTCACGTAGAATGGAAATAATAAAATAATAAAAATAAAACGTTATAAAATAATTCTCACGACGTTTCGGCCACAACGCAAGCAGCCGTCCTCAGTTGGAGAACAGGTCTGTCGAGAAGACAGAGTCTGAATGACACACCCCAGGCTTGGGGCGTTTATATAAGCTGGGATGGAGGGGGGAAGAGCGCCTTGACAAAATAATTTGCATATCAAAAGGAATTTAGCATATTTATGGGAAATGCAGATATGCGATTAGTACTGCTTGTAAAATGCGTAGGAGGTTTGGCGGGGGGTTTAAAGTCATTATGCCCGTGCATTATGCAGGCAGTCATTTTGAAAGTTGGTGGATGGCACACACACCATTGGAACCTCATGAGGTTCCAATGGTGTAAATGCTTACCTCGAGCTATCATACTCTGATGGTACATTGTCTTTGAGTTGTGCGCCTTTTTGCGTCATCTGGTCCAACCCATGTGAGACTAGGCTCTAAGAAAAGCTGTCTCGGGTGTGGACCAATCAACTTCAAGGACAGTGCACATTTTCAGAGTTGTGTTTTTTGTTTGCATTATGACTGCAGGTATTGTGGTCTATGTTAACATGACTCCTTGTAAAAAAGGTGTCAGTTTTGTTGCCAGATAGAAGGGTAAAAAAACAATTATGGATGGCACACACGTTGCGATTATCCCTTCCCACGGGTGTCACGGTGCCATACCTTGACTCGCCAGGAAAATGCGGTATGGCTAAGTGCGGACTAATATCATCATCTTTCACTTCTGTATGAGATAGAGCGTTTCCCCCTCGCACGCGTGGTTTTTCTTCTGGCGCTCCCGTTTCCTCCCACATGTACTAATACTCATTCATTGGCCGAAAATATTCTTAACATATATCGAGTACTGCAGAGCTCGGGTAAGTGTTGGGCTGGCTCGCAGTCTGGTTTTCTTCCAGCTCGTCTGTGGTCTCATCGTGTTATGAGATGAAATCTGCACGAACGATGATGTTATATTAGAAGAGTCAGAATCAGAATATAAATTTATACTGGAGGAATCCGATGAGCTATAAAGCAATATTTTCACATATGTCCAGTACATTTTCCACAGATGTCAACACGACTAACCAAACTTAAGATAAAACCAAGGGTTAGTGTGGGTTGGTGGATTGAGGGATTGTGGGTTATCAGTAGTTGCAATAGCATCATTGGTATAATCATCATCAATGTTTTTAAATAGCGCTAAAGTTGCCTTTGGCTTAGCGGGAGAATACCGCACCTCGATGAAGAGCTGAGCATCTGTCACATGCTCATTAGCGTGTGTCCATATGTTCGTGTGTTAGTGTGTGAACGGAAGTTGCCAGTGACTCAATCTTAATTTTGGAGCTTTCGTGACTGCAGGAATTATTCTTTGGTTTTTTCGGTAAAGTCACGTATAAAAATAAAATAATAAATTAAATAATAGCATACGACGTTTCGATTGCAACACAAGCAATCATCATGATTACCGAAAAAACCAAAGAATAATTCCTGCAGTCACGAAAGCTCCAAAATTAAGATTGAACCACTTATACGGGGAAGTTCCAAGTTTACCTTTTTCTCTCTCTCTGGGTTTCTTGTTCTCTCTCTCTGCCTGTATATTTAGTGTAATTTTCTCTGTCTACACTCGTTTTGTATCGTTCTTAGGTTCTGCTCTGTCTGTGTGTCTCCGTTCCGCTTTTTTTTATGTTTTGTCTTTCTTTGGAATTTTCACACTTAAATTCTAACTTAGCAATCTTTGAAATACGTAATCGACCAGGCAATGCGTTAATTGTGTGTTGACCGACTCTCTGTGTCGTTTTACATAACATTTCGATACTTTGCTAGGTTATTTAATTTAGTGTGTTCTGTCTCCCTCTAAGCCTGCTTACCTTACTCCCCTCCCTTCGTACTCATTGACATGTAAATGTTTTCCCTACCCCCTCCCTCTCTCTGCCTCCGCCCCCCTCTGTCTATTTAAGGCCACCCCACAGAGACGATCACCTCTCTCTGTACCTGGGTTGCTCTCTCTATGTATTTTGGTGATATCTGTCTGCTTATATGTCTGTCTATAGTTTTCTGGTTATATTCTATGTCGCTATTTCATTATACCTGATGATGATTGCTTGTGTTGCAATCGAAACGTCGTATGCTATTATTTAATTTATTATTTTATTTTTATACGTGACTTTACCGAAAAAAACAAAGAATAATTGCCAGTGACTGGTACCAGTGGTGTCAAGATCGGGCTCTGTGGAGGAGGCTCCTGAAGGACGCTGCTGCTACTTGGCAGTTGGAGGCAGTCGCCCTCCAGCAACAACGGAGGGCAGAGGAGCGACGCTCACAACAAAGAGTGGAGCGCCGGGTGGATAATACACAGCAAGTGGGCACGGTAGTGGGCACAGGTGGTGCATCAGCCAGTCATCTCAGTCAGTCAACTCAAGGCACCCTGGTCTGTCCCGTGACCTCCTGCCAGTGGGCGTTGGGCACTTCACAATTACAACATTGCAAATAAACTGATAGGAATGTAAAATAGACAAAAGGCAAGCAAGTCGCGATGAATAAAGAAATGCATATAAATAAAATGTATAGGTACAAATTGTATCATTACATACATTCCTGCCGATTTTAGAAAATGTAGTGTTCATGTATTGATTATTATGACCATATGACTCACCACACGACGGCTTTAAGACTTTTAACTTTTCAACAAAATGCATTTAAAACGATTGTAATCAAAATATATATTCGTCTTTGTGTTTACACAGACTGAAAAAACATTTAAAAAGCACACATTAACTTTGTAATGTTATTATGCTCCTAACTCGACAATTAAAACATAAATTAGTCTCGCTAAAAAAAAACGCCATATGTAGAAAAACTAAAAACAACACGACCCAGACAAAACGCATCTTCCATAATTATACGTGATAAAAATTCTGACAATGTTATCTACAAACGAGCCACTCGTATATTTAAGCAAGCATTCCATACCGACGCCGTTTCAATGATAATAAAAAAGAACATGAACGCACTAAAACTTTGCTTTGAATTAAATGCTTTCTCAATTGATGCAAAATTATCCACGCGTGTGGGGGCTGATATGTCTCTAATTTGGCTTCGAGCGGCTTATTTCGGCAGTCAATTCCATCCCCATTCATATCGGACACCTGAAACACAAAAGTCTATGTGATGTGCTAAGAAGGTGGGCCATTGGCCGAAACGTCACCTTTACATATATATTTTTTGACCAACGTGTTGTTTTTTTTTTGCTGCCGTTGTTATTTTGTCATTTGTGCACACGCGAACACATTATCTGTGGGTGACCACATGTGCACGTACGCACTGTTAAGTACGTTGGTGAATATACAAGCCGTAATTGATGCAATTCCCTTAGACAATGAGAAGCCTTGCAGGCAACTAAAGCCCCCTTCTAAGCGGTTGTCATTTTTTTTTATTCTCCCGAACCTGCCCAAAAACTCCGTGTATAATAAATATTTTTATACCAATCACAAAAAAGCGACGTGCCTCGGGAAGTGATGAAGGTGATGCTCAGCGGACAACGCGCATTATTGGCAAGGTTCTGCCGCATTCGAAAATCAAATAGCCTGTTCCCGGACGCGGCAGACAATTAGTCAAATGTACTCTCTCGCTGCTTAATCATTACGTCCGTTCAAAAACACAATTCGACGTTGGAATATTTCTATCGGCTTCATCCGTGGGCTGCTTTGACCCCAGCACACGAGAGATGCGGGGTTTTTGTGTAACTAGCTCAGGTGGTAAAACTTCTCCTCCGGGAGCGATGATTCCCGACGGTCGAGACTAATAACAGAGCAGCAGCCAAGGAATGGAACGCGTCCGAGACGACCTCCGACGGGGAGATGGAGTGAAAACAATCAGCTCGTGTGCAGGTGCTGCTTGAATTATTGCGTCGCAGGGTCATGAGATATGGTGGCGGCTTGGGCAGGCTTTCATCCAGCAGTGGATTGACCACGGCTGATTATGATAATAATGATGACGGACGGTAAAATGCATGGACAGGAATCGAATTCAGGTCACTGGGATTGTAATGCAGTGCGCTGAACATGGCACCGCTACTTATCCATATAAATACACGTATTCCAATTCGTATGTCTGGCAGATTCAATATAGCATTAAGCAACATTAAAAATATATTACTTTCAATGTCAAAGTGTCCCCGTTCAAACAAAATCTTCAGCCCTCTGAAATTGCATACCCTTGCGTTTGTCTTTTTTCTGCGCATGCAATTGAGTTTCATTTGCCCAATATTGGGCCACACATTATACGCTTTGTTTTATGCTCAGCTGTAATTAATAAGCGTATTGCGACGTGCGGCCAAGGTACAGTGCTTCGGAATGAACCACTGAACCTTGGCCACGAGGCAAAAAAAGATATGTTTTGAAACCGCGACAAGAAAATAAATAAGGAAATAAGCACGTTGCCATATTCTTTGGATTTAACGGGCATGCGCCACGGAGCTGAAAATTACATGGTGCAATTTTGGAGGCTTTGTGCTGCATTTGTCATTAGCGTTACGACCTTTCGACTCCATGCTCGGCAAATGCATTGTTTATTTCAGCTGCAAGTGCCGGGCATATATTCGTCCAGTCATAGCGATTTCCATGCGTTAATATATATACATCCAGTCTTACCAAGTATTGTTGAGGATGACGTAATGAGTACCTGGGCAGGGTACATTGCTAAAAAGGATGATGAAGTGAGATGGATTTAAGCGACTCGGTGCCATCAAGGATAGGGAGAGTGTGAAGAGGCCTTCATCCAGGATCAGAATCGTTATTCATACTGGAGGAATCCTACCAGTAAGGGCGGGTCAGAACGTTACAACAACAAACAACACAAAGACAAGATATATAAACGGAGTGGTAGCTCCTGCAATCTCTCATTTACTTGATACAGCTGTCGTGGCTGTGACGGTTCCACCTGAAGATGGAAGCTTGTGTTGCCTCCGAAACGTGGTGATTTTTATTTTATTTTACTTTTATTAATTTGAATGTTTTACCTACGTGACTTTATCAAAAAAACCTAAGAATATGAATCCTTGCAGTCACGAAAGCTTCAAATCTAGAACAAGATAGAAATGCAGAGAAATGGAAAGGTAAACTAATCGCTGGAAGAAAAAAAACATACAAATAAAACACGATTCTATTTTTATTTTACCAAAGCCCCCAGAGCCACTAGCTCCTTTTTCAGAAGCGACCTGGCCACATTTGATAGCTCAAACAAGTGGTCACAATGAAGGTTTTTGGGTTAGATCGCGTTAATATAAATGTGTCGTAACCCACCACCACCCGACACAGCCAACCAGTCACGTTTGTTACTTGAAAAAACGTGCTAATTAGTTAATACTTCAGCCCACCGGTGTGTTGGAGAGTAAATACACAACATTTACAATTTCAGTACCGTGAACGTTTCGCTGGTAATTACATCCAGCATCATCGGGCGATTTGCCAGAATAGTGAAGTGATCCACCTTGCTTCCGGTCTTAAATAAAGCGAGATGAGGTCATCACAACAGTGAGCCCAACATGCGCATTTCTATTCTAACCTAAACACGTTTTATTAACCTAAAAACCTTAACTTGGAGTAATATTGGTCGCGAAAACCCCGTCTCAGATTCAACAGAGAGGACGTAAAATTGCTAATGACATCAATTCAGTTCCAATTTCAGTCAGTCAAGTAAAACAATCAAATAGAGCAATCCGTAATACAGGATTTTTTGGGTTAGATCACTCAAATGTTGCGTAAAATTGACACAACATTTATCATTTCAGTACGACGTTTCACCAGTAATTACAACTCGTTTCATCAGACAAAGCTGGCTGTCGCCTGATGAAGCTAGTTGTAGTTACTGGTGAAACGTCGTACTCAGATTGTAAATGTTGTGGCTTTGCTCTCCAACACACCAGTGTGCTGTACTAGTGACAAATTGGCACGTTCTGTTTACGTGACAAACCTTACTAGTTGGCTGTGTTGGGTTGTGGCGGGTTTAACTACACATTTATATATTTATGCGATCTAACCCAAAAAACCTGTATTGTGTATGATATTCATCTTCTTGGTTCTTTCGGTAAAGTCACATAGAAGGGAAATAATAAAATAATAAAAATAAAACAACACATTTAGACGCTGTCCTCCCGACAGACCTGTTCTTCACCTGAGGACGGCTGCTTGCGTTGTGGCCGAAACGTCGTGAGAATTATTTTATTATGTTTTATTTTTATTATTTTATTACTTCCCTTCTACGTGACTTTACTGAAAGAACCAAGAAGATGAATCCCTGCAGTCACGAACGCTTTAAATCAAAATGTGTGTGATATTGGTCGCGACAGCCTACGCATTAAACCAAAATAAAGCAAGCTTATAAAGGTGCTGCACATTATCTCTGTTTTAGATCTTGAGCCAGTTGTGGAAACTCTTCATTCATGTGCCAGGAGTTTGCTTCTCAACGTGACGACCATTGTTGTAGCTCCCATAAGATCATCTGTTATTGTTGCTACCTGCTTCACAGGACATACACGCTCGCGACGATTGTGAACCACTGCCCATTTGCCGCTCTCTGTCTGATTTCAGCACCACTCACGTCAAGTGGCAGTTTCTTTTTTAAAAAAACAAGAACACCAATTTTTTTTTTCTCTACGAAAATACATTCTGCCATGGTGTAATGGTTAGCAAACTGAACTTGCAATCCTCAGTTCGCTGGTTGGATCCCATACAATATAATTTGATGAAATGGTGCACGTTTCTCTACATTCTGCCACCTCTGTCCACCCGGCAGTTTAAATGTGTCCACCACATTCGATCGGCAGACTCGTGTGTGGTAATGTAAGGTGTGGGTAAGTCCAAAACGTTTGGCCAGCGTGTGAAATTCCGCCAAATGCCCTTCATAGGGACCGTGAGCAAGCAAATGTTGTCCATCAACCCATGGGTTTCCTGCGCGAGTGCTTTCCTGCAGCGTTTGGCTTTCTGAATATCATCAGCAGAGGGGCAGGCCTGTCAACAGCTGCCGCTGCTGCTGCTGCTCCTGCATTGCCTGACGTTATTGGCAAATCACTACGCCTTTCGGGAGTCCCTATCAGTGCAACAACAACAACAACAAAACTACAACAGAATAAATGTGTTTTTAAATCCTTTAAATTAAGTTCGCTTGCTTGCTTGCGTGCTTGCTTGCTTGCTTGCGTGCTTGCTTGCTTGCTTACGACTGTGGAAACCTTTCGGTCGTTTTTAAACCCACTTCCCGTGATCCAATCGAGCTGACAATTTGCACACAGACTCGTTGTGCGAGACAATTAATGATCGTGAAAAAATTTCCAAAATTTTACACTGTTTAGGGAAAACAAATTAAATATTTAATTACCAATTGTTTAATACTGCAGACAATCATCTGACCCATAGGTGGCAGCCATCTCAAGCCAGAGGACGAGAGGACTCTAGCCGCCACGCATATAAAGGATTTAGAGTGAAAAACTTTGTTTTTACGGGTTATACTTATTTTCCCAAATATCCTACAGTATGGCATTTACATGGCAAAGCGTTTCATGTAGCTTAAAACAATTGTAGACATTGCTTTGGGGTTGTTCCTTTTAACGTGGCAAAGAAGGCAATCTGTCCACTGAAATGTGTAACTAATTGACCATTTTGCACGTATGGAGTAGGGATTTTATTTTAATTTTTTCCCGCGCGCAAACAGAAAGTGGTGCGCCAGAAACTTCGTACCCTGGGACATTTTATGCTGTTCTGAAGAATTGGGCTGTCACAATCAAAAGAGTCATTATTTAAAATGTACCTGTGATCACGTATTCTGCTGTAATTGCAAGCACATCAGTTTAGGGAAAACCCGGGTCTTTGGAGACCTTTGCTCATAAAGACTAATGTGCTAAATGCATATTTTAAAGATGCTTAATTTTGTGCAGACAACGCGTTTTTTTGGGTCTCAGCCACAGCGATGCATTCATAACACAAGGTCAGGAGAAATAGTTGCAATATGTTAGGATAATCAAAACCACCCATTGTTGTTTCATGTAAGAATAGCTATTCGTTTTTAAACAGATAGGCAAACTGAAATGCATTGCAATCATCATCATCACCTCCATCAGTCAAGTCAAAGCACATTTTATCTTTGTGTAGTGAGCGACTTCTCAGACACGACTTATAGAGGAGGGCTCCTTGTTTGTTTCTAACACTTTACAGGCAGAGTCACTGAGCGACAGATACCCTGGGCTACGTAGAGCTCACCCACTCATACAGCCACGTCGCCAGTGTCTAACTATATAGCTGGCTGGCTGACTGATACATTGACGATGGGGACCGCACAGCAGATCGGCCATACGGCCGGACGATGAAGAAGAGATGACAGCGACGGCAGCCAGGACCCGAACCCCCACGACAGCCCCGAACCTCCGCTTACCTCCCCCTTTTATACTCCTCGGCGTGGCCAAGCCCCGCCTCTGGCCACGCCCCCCTTCTAGAACTCTCGAGCAGGCTCCAGGAGCTTCCCGACTGATCCCCGCCTCTGACCTTTAGCCCAGTTACACCCCGGTATGGTCTTTTGGAAAAGCCACGTAGATATATATATAGTGCACTCATACCCGTAGTTACTGTTCATGGTCACTACATTTGCTTAGATACGTGGCACCTAACCGGCACAAATCCACCGCTCAAAATGCCCTCCTCGGATCCACTGCTGGATGAAGGCCTCGCCAAGTTGTCACCAGTCTTCGTGGCCTCGTGATAACACCATTCAGCCTGGCTCCTGCATACGAGTCGATATCATCACTCCATCTCCGCGGTGGTTGCCCTTCTTGGACATTGTTGTCACCTTCACCTGCCAACTTAATTTGCCAATGTTGACCTTTGACCCGTCGTCTCTCCGTTTGTCGAGTTCGACTCTTCGAGTGCGCTCCAAACCGCTCTCATTTGCCCCTTCATTGGCATAGGTTTTATCACGGTCTGCCTTCACATACTCTGCTGTGTTTTCCAGATGTGTTCCTCTTGAAAAGCGTCTTACTTTGTTTTGCAAACTGGCTGTACACTCGATTTTTTTTTTGCTCGCTTATCTTGAGCCATTGCAGCTTTCTTTTCACAAGTTATTTCAATCGTTTCATGCGGTTACTTTCCATTAGATTTCATGGTCACGAAGTCATCAGAAAACCTGAGATGGTTAATAAATTATCTAAGAATAAGAGAGAGGGAAAAAAGAGAGAGGGAAATCTGCTGAGGCAGGCTGTAGAGATGGGCGGGGAAGCTAATGCCAATGTAGGAGTGAGTAGGAGAGATACATTTGAGGAGCGAGTAGGAGAGAGAACTTTGCTTGTAAATGTAAGCTTGGCGAGGGCCCGGACGACGTAGTGGCAAGTCGCCATTTACCAACACACCTAAAGGTTGGCTGTGTTAGTGAATGTAACTCAGAGAGTCGAAAGTAACTGCTAACATAGGTAGGTACGATAGGAACATCACAGCCAGTTATGACTTAAACTGGTTAATAACGTCCTTCCAATGGTTGCTCAGTTTGTACCCATCTCCTCGGTGGAAATTGTGTCTGTGTTTATATATCTGGATGGCTTCATGAAATAATTTTTGCTGATAGCCAGTGGGTTTGCAGAGTACCTTCGTGTTGGCAAAAATCTATTTCATGTGTGCCCACTGCGTTAAAACAATGATCAGCCACGGCTGAGGTATTGGTCCTACCGTGTTGCCGATCTGCCTTGTGTTCACGAACACGGTCCGAGACATGTCGCTTGATTTCCCAAATTTAACTGCTGCCGCAGACACAGCTTAGTTTGTAGACACCGGGGTATTCTATGTCAGGGATCACATCCTTCACAGATGAGATCAAGTCACGAATTGTATGTACTGCGTTGAACCGGACCTGGATCTTGTGTTTGCTCATGATTTTGGTAATCTTTTCTTTTTTCCACCTCTATGGTGAATTTGATGGCTGGGTGTATGGAATTGATGTGGTTGAAGAATTGGTCCAGAGCTGGTAGGCCATGTGGCCAGATGACAAACGTGTCATCAACGTATCTCTTCCACAAGGAATGACGTAGGGTGGATGCCTGAATGGCATCTGTCTCAAATTTCTCGATTAAAACATTGGCTAAAACTGAAGATAAGGGAGAGCCCATTGGGGTACCTTCAAATAGTTTGTAGAATGTTTCATTCCAGGTGAAGTAAGTGTTGGTGAGGCAGTGTCACAGGTGGTGCATCAGCCAGTCATCTCGGTCATCTCGGTCAGTCGACCCGTGGCACCTGCTGGGTCTGCCCCGTGACCTCCTGCCAGCGGGCGTTCGACACTTCACGTGGCCTGAAGGTGCACTTGGCCTGGCACAAGCATCGTGGTGACGTCACCGCCACTTAGTGGCGAATGGCGGTTGTTGTTGTTGTTGTGTGTCAGTGTGTGTGTGTGAGTGTGTGTGTCAGTGAGTGTGTGTGAGTGTGTGTGTTTCAGTGTGTGTGTGTCAGTGTGTGTGTGTGGTACAGTAGGGGGCACAGGTGGTGCATCAGCCAGTCATCTCGGTCATCTCGGTCAGTCGACCCGTGGCACCTGCTGGGTCTGCCCCGTGACCTCCTGCCAGCGGGCGTTCGACACTTCACGTGGCCTCAAGGTGCACTTGGCCTGGCACAAGCATCGTGGTGACGTCACCGCCACTTAGTGGCGAATGGCGGTTGTTATTGTTATTGTTAACCAGTCCTTGTTGGACCAAATCTTCAATAATTGTGATGGTTTCCGGCACAGTAACTTTGGTAAACAAAGAGACCACATCGAATCTGACAAGCAAATCACCTGGAGATAGTGAGATGTACTTAATTGAAGATATCAAATGACTATCAATGTTCACAGAGTGAAATCAACTATGATTTTTTAGCGAATACCGTGACCTTGTATCAATGGGGGAGGGGTGGGGATACGAGAGTAAATTTTAAACAAACTTAAAAATACAATAAAATTCCACCCCCCCCTCCAATCACAACACACCACCCCACACGCCCAACCACCAACGCAACAGGTCTGAGTTAAATGCATTTTCATAGCCTACAAAGGTTATGCACTTTGACATAAATTCGTGTTTCCCTGCAAGCGATTGGGAGCATATATGTGTTGTACAAAACATTTCCTCGATTCGGCTTCTTCGCAAGGTTATTTGGTGTCAACATTTTTTTACATTATTCCATTCCCCCAACGATCTTTGTATCATTTTATATACGTTTGACGGGAGGCTAATGGGTGTGCAATTTTAAAGTCAGTTTCTTCTCCCGATTTGAACGTAAGAGTTAGTGATTGAGGGCATCACTCCGTGATTGAAGTATTTCACCCTAAGCGGACGTGCCCCGAATAGGTCCACTTTTCTTGATCCAACGGGATCCTCTCGTTTTGTTGACGATGTCCGAAGTTGTACCATCTGGTCCAGCAGCCTTCCTCTTTCTCCTACTGTGATGTGTTGACTTCTTCAAACGTCACATCTGCATCTTCCTCTACTTTGCATCAATGGGGGCTTTGATTTTGAGGATACGTGACTTGTTTTTGCTGCAAAGATCTGCATAAAATTCCTATGAATTTAAAATTAATGTTTTTTTTCCACGTGCTAAGGTTCTATCTTTCTTCCCCAGAGCTACCATGTGTGGATTATCAATCTTCGACCTCCGTTTTGCTGATTTAACTTACCTATTTCTTGTTGGGACGTCATTAGTCACCTTTGTGATTTTGTGCTCTCTGATCTAGTTTTCCATTCGTTTTCTATTCACTATGCGGATATCCATGCATAAAAAAATGTTCATTTGAAGTTCTATCCATTTTAATGTCTCTTTTATCCTCATCGTGCATTTTTTTTCTGGCGTCAGAATCACTTCCTCTGTTTTCTTATCTTTATCTTGCCGCTCAGTTTTCATAAAACAAATTATGCCAGTTATTTTATTCATTAAAAATGGTAACAATCCCATTTCACAATTCTGCTTCTCCTGCAATTTGAATCTGTTGCTCAGAATTAGTCTAAAATTTGCTACTTGCTGCCCTAGATTTCATACGTTAACCGTCTTGACTTTGCCTGTCATGATCTGTGCCCTCTGACTGTGCTGCAGTGTAAGTTGCCATCACACCACTCTGTGATCCTTTCTGCTCTTGACTTGTATTTAAGAACCAGACATCTCTGACAATTTGGAGTTTGTCCAAGTAGAATCATAACAATCTAATTTATTATTTCACCACGATGGTTTCCCTCGTGCCCATTTATATAATATATACTTAAGGTATTTATTCAATTCATAGCCCTTGCTGCCTATGAACACACTCTCATGGCTCATTGCTCACTCCAATGCCAGACGTAACAAATCATCCTCTTATCCCTGCTACTTTTACCCACCAGTTAGCGAATTTATGCTGAGTTGCCCTCGGGAAAGCCCAGGCCTCGTTCGTATAGCAGTTGCGAACATTGATAATAACACATTCATCCAGCCAAGTTGTGCCGTGGTAGAGCAAGCGACTCATAATCAGGTCGAAAGTTAAAATCTCAAACCAACCCACGGTGACCGTGCGACCGTAGCATCACTGTCTTCCAAGTCAACAGTGGGTGTCCGTCGGGGAGAGTAACCTCGGCCAGAGCAATGTGGAATTTCCCCACTCGCTCAGGGCCACTAAGTGGAGATGAGCACTGTGCAACTCACGTTTGACCGGGAGTCTTCTTCGCTCACTGATGTACAGCAGCAGCGGTGTCTGACATTCGTGGCTATGATGTCACCACCAAATGCAGGCACAAAATAAATACGTAAACTACTCCTTATTTTTCTTAATCACCGCCCGCCTAACCCGCAAACGACGCTCACGTAAAAATGCGCGCACATGTCCGCAAGCACCAGTCCGTAATGAGACAAACTGCCCGAGCATAGGGAAGCGATGACACACCAGGGGGGTAGGTAACGTTCGTGTTCATTGTGTGTCACGCTCAGAGTTGGGCGCAACACCTCAATGAGGATCTCTCTTTGGCGACTCTAGGCTCCGATCCCACCTCATTTTGGTGCAGTGGAGGGGCACCGGTGTCAGACCTTGTCACGCGAAAGCACCTGGGGGCTAGCCCCGGAGAGACGTGTGAAATCCATCCGTCACCAAACACGAGTGGCCATTGTCACAGGTTTCGTCTTGCAGCAGTGTAAGTTTGTTTTTTGCTGTGTGAACTCTAATCCGGACCTTTGAGTGCCAAGAACATTGTTTAACCGTGTAAACAAGCCACTGGCATACAAAACCACTTGGCAAACGGGGACTCATTTCTTCCAGAGGGATTTCTTGACTAGAAACATCGGCCAGTTCAGCAGCATTGTGGTTCAAACAACCCTGACTCAGCTGACTGAGACAATGACGTAAAAATGAGTTTACTTGTGCATCTAACGCGACTCATATTGCTATTCATAATTAGATTTTGAGTCAAATCGCGATGGTAAAACGTGTGTCAGTACACCCTCCTCCACTCGACACAATCAATCAATAACGTGTGATGAACAAATGTGACAATATATTACTTAGTAGTAGGTTTTTACCCTTTCAACTGGTACAAAAACTGACACCTTTATACAAGGCATCATGTTTGCAATAACCACAACAAAAGCA
This sequence comes from Lethenteron reissneri, assembly GCF_015708825.2. Taxonomy (NCBI): domain Eukaryota; kingdom Metazoa; phylum Chordata; class Hyperoartia; order Petromyzontiformes; family Petromyzontidae; genus Lethenteron; species Lethenteron reissneri. The sequence goes on along the minus strand of NC_083833.1, from coordinate 2,945,013 downwards.
GTCAAAATGCAAACAAAAGAAACAACTCTGATAATGATATGCACTGTCCTTGAAGTTGATTGGTCCACACCCGAGACAGCTTTCTTTAGAGCCTAGTCTCACATGATGTTAGACCAGATGACGCCAAAAGGCGCACATGTGAGACTAGGCTCTAAGGAAAGCTGTCTCGGGTGTGGACCAATCAACTTCAATTAACTGGCTGTGTCAGGTGGCAGAGGGCGTATGACACACATTCGACTGGACATCTGTTAAAATGAGCTTCATAGCTCATCGGATTTCTCCAGGATATAAAAAATATTCTGATTCCGATTACTCTAACACAATGTTGAATGGTATTCTTGCATTGCATTTTATTGATTTCTTTTTCTTTGTGTGTATGTTGAACTTCTTTCACACCGTGTGTAGCCAACGGTGCTATTCAAAGGTGGGTCGGGGTGGGGGGAGGGGTACAACCAACTAAACACAAAGAAGCTGTCCTAAAGAAATGAGTTTCAAATATAAATTTAAAAGTGCATAGCTCCCATGGCAGAGCATTCCAGACGGCCACAGAAGAACATCTGAAAAGCGTGCGATGCAGTGACCGTCCTTGTTCGATGGCGAGCCAAAAACACCTAGGCATCATAACACCTGGGCCTGTCCTGTGACCTCCTGGCAGCGAGCATTCAACACCTCACGTGCCTTTTAAAGCGCACCGAGCCTGGCACAAGTGCCAACGTGATGTCACCACCAGTGGTGGCTGATGGTTGTTGTTATTGTATGCACATATGAGGTAAATGCTAACATCACTACATGTATGTGTTGGGCACAATTGTAATATTTGGAGTGACTTGAAGTGAAATTTCGCAGGCATTTTATTGTCTACATATATCAATTGAAGACATGTAAATAGGGTTGGAGTGCCAAAGCTAAAACTACATTCCCTCAGAGTGAATTTTGATTTTCGCTGTGGTAATGATGGCAATTCCAACAAATTACATCTCTTCACTTTATTTGCTTTCAAACTTTTAGCAAAATAATCAGAGCGCGCACACATACGAAAGGACGCGGATCACCACACTTGTTGGCTGGAGAGAGACCGACTATTTTACATTGGCATTACAAATATGATTAACAAAATGATAGAACATTGCCCTGGATTGTTCTTGTTTTATATACATATATTCACTTGCACAGAAAAGCCATTGCTTACATAAGAGTAATGTTCGCTCTCCGATGTAAATAACGACAATGCTGCACTCCCTCTTGCCTTCACACTCACTTCATTCACAACACAAACATTGCTCTTCGTTCTCCTGCCATCTGATCCGAGTGAAAGTGGCCAGTAAACACCATCAGTTTATGGACCCTGCCATGGTGGGTGTAATTGTTACCGCACTGGACTTGCCAATCCGCAAGTTAACGGTTGCAATCAAATCTCCTGGCGTGGCAGTTTGAATGAATTGTCAATTTCATAAAGCCCTCCAGCTCGGTCCACGTCACGGTATCAAATGGGTAATCATAATAATTCACATGTATGAGGCACAACTCATCCAGGGATCTCAGTGCGCCTTGCACAAAGTTAGTCAATAGAAATACTACAAAGTCCACTGGGTCATACACGGGACGTGTAGTACCTGCAGGCGAAACAGGTGAGTCTTTAGAGAAGACCTGAAGAGCGTGAGTGAACTCGCCTGTCTAACCACTGGGTGGGGAGGGCATTCCATCGTCTCGGCGCACAATCGATTGGCAGGCCACCTGTTGTGGGGTAAAGGGTAGGTAACGTCCACCTCTTCCAAGATGTTTGGCCAGCGTGGAAGAGTAGGCCAAAATAGCCTCCTCTAGAGGAGCACCCACATTCACATTTTCGAACGGTTGCAACTGTTTTAAAGCGTTTCTACAACAGCTGAATATCTCAATGTTAGGAGTGTGCTGTTGCAATCCAATCAGACGTTATAGTCTTGGGTTGATTCCACGTCCGGCGATGTCCTTGACTTAATATCTGAACTCAATCAGCCCTCGTGAAATGTTGCTACTTCCACAGAACAGAAGAATAATGTCTGGAGTATTTTGACATCTGATTGATTTGCTTCAACAACGCAAAACATTGCAATGGTTCGAAGTGTGTTTATCTATGAATATATTGGGAGAAAAAAAAACATGGCTATCGAGACCTGAACATGTTAACTTTGGAAAATTCCTGGGATGAAAACAGTGAGAGCTGTTGTTTGTTGGGACGGAGGGTGGTTGTTTTGTAAATAAAATATCATTCCATTTGTAATAAAATAGAACCCCTCTTAACGACCACCTCTGCTAACGACTAATCACTTATCGACGGCCTTCCATAGAGCCCAACGTGTAGAATATAGTGTAGTGTACAGTGTAGTGTATAGTGTAGTGTATAGTAGTGTAGTGTATAGTAGTATAGAATAGAACCCCTCTCAACGACCACCAAAATTAATGACTAATCACTTTACAACGGGCTTCCATAGAGTCCAATGTTCGCTTACCGACCATTCCCCTTTTTAACGACGGAATGTTGTAGGTACTGTAAATAAGAATTCATGCATTGATTAACCATGCTTATTTTAATACAATGTGTTTTTGTTTCTAGTATCTTAATGTATTAACATCCATTGTTTAAATGTTGTAAAGTACTTTTTTGGGTGAAAATGTGTAACTTTCAATGCTAAGCCTTTAACGTGTATTTCCTCTGCTCGCGTAACGGGCAAATCACTTAACGACCGGTTTCATGGAACCAATTGCCGTCGTTACGAGGGGTTCTACTGGACATTTTTATTATGAATGGGTCAGGAAACTACACAGAAAAGCAGTTCGCAGTGAATTTTACAAAAAAACACGGCTTTGCCCAGAAATACTTTGGGACATGGAAAACAACTCGTCGAGAAACAAAAGTGATGGAAGTTTACAATCGCACATAAACGTATTAACAATGAACAACAACAAAAATGATGAAACACTAAATCCCCACTCAAAAAATGTTTGTGCAACTTCATTAACTAGAAAAGAGTTAACCGAGTCAAGAAGTCGCCATTTTTCGCCGAGTTTATTTGCAAACTCTTGAAAAGTTTTCAGCACTGGCCCTTTGTCATTCCAATGCCCACCCCCTTTGGCTTGAAACCAGCCCGGTTCAGATATTGCTCGCCGCTCACCTTAGCCACGGTCGAGGGGAATCGAATTCAGATCGTTGGATTTTTATCACGCAGTGCGCTACCCACGGCACCATCTCTCCTCGCCACGTAAACACCGCATGGCAATTAATAGATGAACATCCGAGTACAAATCGCTAAAACAGAACGTGCAATGTTCACGATGTTCGCGATGTACACCGATGGGGCAATTATATTGCAATTATTTCAAACTTTATAGCCGCAGGATTTTTTTATATATTAAGTTTAGCCACTGTTGTTTGTTTAGTTTGTTGCAGTATTTACGCATTGCGTGTAAACAAGCTGCGCGCGTGGAACAGACTAAGTGCAAATTGACGTCGAAATATCTCAACGTTAACACCTACGTGGGAACACTTTCACGTTTCGCCACCGGAGCTTAAGACTATGGAACAATGTGTCTGATACAGAGGTGTGGTGGGGTAGGGGAATTAAATTAGAGTGAGAAAATCTTTTCGAGTGTGTTCTTTTCTATTTAAGCAGCCAAGGATGCATTTACGTATCCACGTTTAGAGTCAAGCAGTTTGATCCAGTGACGAGATGATGGTGATGATGAGAATGAAGACTACAATATCAAAAGCATGATTTAAATTGTCTACATTATACGTTATTTAGTGATGGGATTTTAAAATAAGGAGGTAGTTATCGTACTTGCTCACGCCACTGCCAGCAAAAGGAGCCTTCGCTCGAGGGATCTCAAGAAAGATCCCCTAGTGCCCTTGGGCCTACCCTCCCACGCTAGCCAGACGTCTTGGAAGACTTTACCCCACCCGCACACGGCCTACCAAATGACTTGAATGTTGTGAACCCATTTGCACTGCTGGGTGTACAGGGACGGTTGGGGAGGGGGGTAGTGGGGGGGAGGTTTAAGAAACTCTCACGATTGTTGCAACTGCCACGCCGGGAGATAGGCCTGACACCTCGCTGCTCTCAAGGAGCTATAAACCTTCTTGGTTCTTTCGGTAAAGTCATGTAGAAGGGAAGTAATAAAATAATAAAAATAAAACATAATAAAAGTAATTCTCACGACGTTTCGGCCACAACGCAAGCAGCCGTCCTCAGGTGAAGACCAGGTCTGTCGGGGAGACAGCGTCTGAATGAAACACCACCACGCTTGGAGCGTATTTTTAAGCTGGGTTGGAAGGGGGGAAGGGCGCCTTGACAAAATAATTTGCATATCAAGAGGAATTTAGCATATTTATGGGAAATGCAGATATGTGATTAGTACTATTTGTGAAATGCCCGGGCATTATGCAGGATTAGCAGCATCAAAGGACGGCTGCTTGCGTTGTGGCCGAAACGTCGTGAGAATTATTTTATTATGTTTTATTTTCATTATTTTATTACTTCCCTTCTACGTGACTTTACCGAAAGAACCAAGAAGATGAATCCCTGCAGTCACGAAAGCTTTAAATCGAAAAGAGCTATAAACCATCACGCGTGAACTCCGGTCATCCTCGCAGCGGCTTTTGGCTAGCCATCGAACAAAGACGGTCACCGCATTGCGCACTTTCAGATTGTGCTTCTGCGACCCTCTGGCAAGCCACTGGGAGCTATGCACTTTTAAAACTAGATGATAAGGTTATTTCTTTCGAACCGCTTTTTGTATTTAGTTCGTTGTCCTTCCTCCGCACGTCCGAATAGCACGGTCGGCTGTGTACGGTGCGTAAAGAGTTCACCATACATGCATACAAATGCAGTGTGACAACTATTACTCCACTGCAGCATTTCTTGAATTGATGGTAGCTTTATTTATTGATTAAAATGACGAGACGTAGCCACCAGGTCGCTTAATGGGCTCATTATAGTCGTACTGGAGAAACTGAGCCCGCACTTCTAATATCTTGGTGTCTATCTTCTTGGTTCTTTCGGTAAAGTCATCACGTAGAAGGGAAGTAATAAAATAATAAAGATAAAACATTATAAAATAATTCTCACGACGTTTCGGCCACAACGCAAGCAGCCGTCCTCAGGTGACCGAAACGTCGTGAGAATTATTTTATTATGTTTTATTTTATTATTTTATTACTTCCCTTCTATGTGACTTTACCGAAAGAATCAAGAAGATGAATCCCTGCAGTCACGAAAGCATTAAATCGAAAAATCTTGGTGTCTAGTCTAAGCAGCCGACCATAATTAACACCAGATTCTCAAGCTGTAGCCCGTGTGATTCATCTCTCAGTTCCAGGCCCGAATAACTGAACAAAAGAGCAATACACCACATAACGTGGGGACTTATCTCGGTATATCCCATGTTTCTGAGAACTCACTTTTGGAAATTCATCACAAATATTCACATTTGGAAACCCACGACTGACACAAGATTAGGACGCACTATCTGGTGTCGGGATAGAGTTGTGGCTTCATCTTCTCAAGGTCAATTCAAAAGTCAATCTGATTGCCTGCTCAAAGGAGCATCGAGGCGGTTGGTCATCTCCATTTACAGCCCCGAGACAGTGGCTCAAATTCCATAATTCCCATAGCAGGGGCGAGTTTAATCGCTGGACAACCTCGTTCAGCTCCCCCACAAAAGTTGCATTCATTGCATCGACCACAGAGGAACAATGAGTTGAGTTAAACCTCCGACCAGGAGTTTGAACTCGGAACATCTTCGATTGTGAGCTCTGCCGCTGAGCCACCAGGCCAGGTAGGTTGATTGCTTAATCATGATCATGATGATGATAATGATGATAATGGCTGTAGAGCCTTGTTTTAACGCCGGCATGTGTCCGAGTGCTTTACATGAAATAATACTGCTGGATTCAATTCTTCAACTGGTGGCCTCGTAACTTCCGACGGCACAACTGAAACGCAATTAGGGATACAATCCACAAAAATTATGCTCTCATCGTGTCATCTATTTCATTAATCCCATTAGCTCCAACGACACATGTATAAAACAAAACACGTCGCTTGACTGCGCGCGATGGCCGTGTGTCAAAATATCAGGCCGGGAAAGAAACGAGTGCTCGCTAATAATGGCACGACAATCGATATCAACACGTTGAATAATTAAAACATTAACAGTGTTAAATTCATCATCTGAGATCATGAGCTAATAACATCAAAGGCACTCGCATATTGACTCGACTGGCGAGCCTTGTATCATTAAGTCCTTTAATCTCGCAAGATGCGTGTGCAAATTTATACGCGGCCGATCCTTGTTTGTACACGGTGGACTTTAAGGCCTTTTACACACATTAGGCCCGTCGAGGTGTGGAGCAAGGTGTTTGCGTTTGGATGCGGTTATTGACCGGTGGATCGATGGTGCCCGAGAAATTGTAAGCCCCTTTTCCATCAGCGTTTGACAAATGCGGACACAATACAAGACGCGCCGCCGTTCCGCCGTGCGATATCTGCATGGCTTAGTGTTGTACACGACTGCCAAAGGCATCGATCTGGCCATTCATAAGCCTTGGATTACATGAGTCCTGCTCGTGTTGAAAAGAAAGGAAAAACAATTAATCGCGAAATGAATGTCAAAGCTAAAGGAGATGGGGGCAGTGGAGGTGGAGGGGGGTTATGAAATCTAACGACAAATGTATCTTTGGTTTAATGATATCGTAAATGGAACGCACGCGTGTGTAACATTTGTACACAAATATTCCACAATGCAGCCTTGCCGGCACACACCCGCACACGTAAATAAATACATACAAACACACAACGCACAGACTCCTTGAGGTGACCATATAGACTGTCAAAAAGAGTCAAATTTGTGAGCACCTATTTAAGTTTGCACAGTTCGTGGTGGGGGCCAGCACCACGAGACAACTGGTACCTATTTTATACTCCACTACGGTCCACTTCAGATATTGTGTCAGGCGTCACGGCCAAGACTTTTACCCCGGATCGCTTGGTAGGATTCAGCTGCCGGTATAAAAAAAAAATACGAAAGAAAATTGAATGTATGGGGGGGGGGGGGGGAGTATCAAGGTTGAGCTGTTCATGGACTTTGAAGGCAGCTTAGGTGTTACAAAATTTTAATGAGCTCAGAAGTAGGGAGAGAAATCCAGGTGGCATGTTGTAGGGAGTGTTAAGAGCTTAAACACGAACTTTGCTTTGTATATGCACATTGCACAGCCCTATTCAGATAACACGCACAAGTCGGCGTAAGAAATGCACATTTTTGATGTTGTGTTGTGCCACTTAGCCTGTTGTGAGTTGGTGGAGAGAGAAAAGAACAGATGGAGAAACCTACGTAAAAAACAATTATGCTTAATAGACGAGGCATATATTTTTCTCCACGTAACAAAATGTCATCGCAGGATGGTAAGATCATGGTGTTGGCTAGAGGAGGCCTTCATCCAGTCATGGATTAACCATGGCTGATGATGATGAATGCTAAAATTCATAGACAGGAATCAAATGCAGGTCGCTTGGATTGTGGTACCATTTCAAAGACAAAGATCCCCCGTACAGCCTTAACAGACTGTTGGGGCAAGTGCTGTTAGCGAGCACCTATGAAGGCCGGCACGGCACACGAGGGGGTTGGGTGGCCAACACCACGTCCGGCCGCCTTTGTCTCCATCTTCGCTATGATTACACACCACACTTGGGGAGGCCCAGGACTGGTTGAGATAATCGTCACTGGTGTGGGTCGTGAGCGAGAATCGGATCCGGGTCGCCGGGTTCGTAGCGCAGCACGCTAAACGCTATACTAACGCTTCCCATATAAACACACGCATTTCAATTCTTGAAATACAATTGCATTTTTTATCATGTCAAAAATACCACCGCATTTCGAGATTCTGAAATTAAATGGAAAATATTAACTCGCAAATGACCGTATGTAAAATACAATTATAGAGCGTGCACAATTAAAATATAAAATGACAGTATATATTACAAAAATAATTACACAATTGTAATTCAATGCCATTTGTATTTATAATGCTTCCAAAATGCGGCCACACCAACATGCTGCGATTTAAATAGAAAAATTAACTGTAAGAAATTCCAGCACGTTATAAAATCTAGTCGTGTAATATAGTCTTCGGGGGAAGTGTCTCCCCGTCTCGGATAAGCACGTTGGTGCTGCTCATCTTCAACGCTGGCTGTGAGCTAATAGTGGTAAACTTTCCATATTCCGTCGACAAAATGTATGAATATTATTATTTGCATTTAGTTTTTGGTTTTTATTGAAGCCAGCAAATGGAAAAAACTAAACAAAGCAAGCGCACCGCTTCAAAGGGAACAATTGTCTCACCGGCAAATTTCTAACGGATGTAAAATTTCACTAAAATAAGCATTCCCCCCTGTAGTGCGCTTTGCAGTTGACAAAGCGTTTAGGGGCAATTTACGATTGCGTCGAGGATTTTATTTATTTCTTCCCTTCTCCACCTCGCATCACTCTCGCCATAGGCCCCCCGCCCGACACCCCGGAACCCGTAACCCGGTTGCATTCGACTCCATCTCTGGCTCGTAATCTTTCAGGCGATGGACAGCAAACACTTAAAGTTTCCCGAGCAAGAGGCGCCCTTTGAGGCTCCCGCAAAAATGATCGCCTCTTAAGAGACATTGAGTCAATTTGCCGCCTAGGCAATTCGGAGTCCATCGCTTCCCGGCCACCTTCCCGCAGCTTCCCGTGACGTTGATTGATTCAATCGGAGATAATTGAGGCTAATTGAGCACTATTAGATTAACTGCTTGTTTGAGTCGCCAATGCCTTTCCCCCACCCGCCAACCCATCCATATGTGTCCCCTAATGCACGTCCATAGCCAATTCCCACTGCAGCCCATATTTCACCCTCGTTCCAGAATACAGCCATGTGCAACCAATAGCCTAAATAATTAAACGTATGCAGAGGAGCCGCTTACCCATTAAGCTGTCACTAAGCCTTGCTTTTAAACAAGCGTCTGCAACGGACGGATGCAAAGGCACAATTTGGCGATATTCGGAAAACAGATGGACACTTGAACGACCGTGGCTGGTGGCAAAATAATGTTTTGAACCAACCTTTAACTTTCTGGGAAATTGCAATCACAGTGTTTACTTCTTTGTTTATTCATTCAATTAACAATGTATTTTCAGCCGCCATCACTATGATGCACCAGTGTACAATTGTGACCAAATGAAATTGCTTGCAGTTTCAAAGAGTTTTCCGGCTCCAGCGCAAGCATGGGGCGTAGTGACAGTCTCCGTTGCTCGTCCCGTGAGCCAACGTTGGATATTCCATTATTTGTATGCTGCATGTAACGTTATGAAGAAGGATATTGTCTTTACCGAAGCGATTTTACTCCCAAGGCACTGAATACATAATTTTCGAATGCAGGCTATTTTAACACAACAGCGACCCGTTATCCTAAAGTCCCAACACAGACCCTGTCAAAGACCAGTCTGTTAGACTATTGTCTCAAGTCTCTACCAGAGACCAGTCTTTCAGTCTGTTACCTAAAGTCCTTATCGAAGACCGGTCTGTCAGCCTAAGATTTTCTCAAAATCCAAATGGTAAACAGTTTGTCAGTCGTTTGTATAAAAACTCCATGAAATTCGATTTACTAATGTGTTAATGAAGTGTATCGAAAATACAGAAATAATTCAGCGGTAGAACAAGGATATTGATGAGATATAGCAACCGCAGTTGCGCGACGCCAGCAGTGAAAACACACTAGTACGTTTTGCGAACGCATCGGCGAACAACCGCAGTGCCTATCTGTAAATGTCAACGACCAGTTAAATGCCACTCGTTAGAGACAACGTGTATAAGTGTATGACATTATAAAAGAAAATGGCCGCACTTGGCTTGTAATCCCCAACTGAAGGCTGGTGCCACCATAAAGCGAAGATCAAAAATCTCAACCCCAGTGCTCATCACGCATCTCGCGGGAATCTTAAAAGCTTTACGCAGCTGTTGAGCCTCTCCATGGCAGGCGTGGAAGGTGAAAACATGCTATACGCTCATTTTCGTTGCGCCTCGGATAGCATTCGCTTACAAAGATCAACTTGAAGCGACCACGATTCACTTTCAGACTCAGCACATTCGTCAAGAACGCCACCCTAATAGGAAGAAAATATATAACAGAGCCAACGTTTGGAGCAATGAATCAAAACGTCACCTATTACGCATATTTTATAATTCAGATATATGTTCTACTGTGAAGAGCTGTTGCCAGAAACGTTGCCTATCATATTTGTTTTCCCTCTTAAGGGCAGTGTTATTGACAAATGTGTTGAGGTTTTGTTATTTGTGCCTTTGCACTATGGCCAATGCAGGATCGCAATAAAGAATGTGTTTACTTTTAGAGAAATCTATTCATAAAACGATTGTCATTACTAAGTACGTAATGGTGCATACATTTTGATAAATTGTTATGCTTACGATATGTGCATGAAATGGTAGGATAATATTATTATCATCAATCAATGCAAATGATTGTAAGCAAAGCTGCATATAAGATAAGGGAAAACAAGACTTTATAAAGAAGGAACAAATTTAGAACAAATTAATAAATGAATCGTGACCCCAAATTGTCAAAGATTAATAACCCCCTTGTAAGGTGGAGGAGTGAAAATTACTGCATGCCTAGAAACCAGTATTCACTATTAAAATGACCACCATATTTGTTTTTATCAAACTACAGAGACCTCAGTGCACCATTCGCCACTATCAATCCATTGCTGAATAAAAGCATCCACACACTTTCACCAATTAAAACATGAGCATGTCCGATTAGTACGATTAGCTATGTGCGGTGCGAAAAAAGTTCAACATCCGTACACACGTCGGCATGACCACGTGTTTGTGTGAGAGACTGAAGGAGCCTGATTGGTCGACTCGACCCAACTGCAGGGCTAACATGATGACATCAGGCACTGCCTCAGATGCTGATTGGCTGCCGGGGTTTTTCGTGCAGAATGGGGCTCCACCCATTCTGCCAAGTGTGCTGAGCCCACGCAATACTTTAGGAAATTCGTAAAAATCGCTTTTGTGCAATGTCCACCAAAGGCAGAATTCCACAAAAGAATGTAGCCAATATCATTCAATGTTCGGTTTCATGAAATATCCTCAGCGAAATTTCGCTTAGTTTGCAATGTGCATCAGTGTGAGCTGAGAGGACATTTCACCGAAGGAATCTTATACAAGTGAACACAGGTCCTTTATGTTTGCTTCTTTTTCTCAATTATAGTTCAATTTTGTACTACCGACCTCGTGTCACGAGATGTACATTTCTGTTTGAATCCCTCCGAGTTATTGTGAGAATGTCCGTGGAAGTTGATGTCACTGAACTTCTCCAGGAGTCACGTCAGTTTGCCTCATTCTTCACATTATTCAATTTTGTGTGCGGCAATATGTCCCAAGTTAAACGCCAATGTCGAGGTCTGCTCATTCACACTAACAGCGCACCTTGCTTATGCTCTGCAACATGTTCGTTGGATGTAAATGAAGACAATATTCATCTTCTTGGTTCTTTCGGTAAAGTCACGTAGAAGGGAAGTAATAAAATAATAAAAATAAAACACAATAAAATAATTATTTTATTGTGATAATTAATATATTATTTTATTGTGTTTTATTTTTATTATTTCATTACTTCCCTTCTACGTGACTTTACCGAAAGAACCAAGAAGATGAATCCCTGCAGTCACGAAAGCTTTAAATCGAAGACAATATTAGTCATTACTAGTATGTATGTACGTTGAACTTTTTACCCACCCTACATAGCCAGCCGTGCTAATTGGAGGTGCGATTAGTACTAGAAAGGACCGCTTTAAGTGAACATTCTGATTAAATATCACAACTTTTAGTATAGGCGTTCGTGACTGGGCTGAGACCATTAACTCAATACAATCGCAAACCTGGTTTAATCACGGTTGGCGGAATCCCACATTCGAATCCAGGCATCCCCAGCGGTTCCGACTCGGTAATTTAACTTGGTATGAGCTTCGTTTAGCCAGGCAGCTACCTCAATAGATGACAATCATCACCGTGGTGATGATTATTTCTATACACACGTGTAATAAGTGGCAAATGTTGATATCAGCGCACGACACTAATTCTCACAAATGTGAATCGGGGACACCACAACACAAAGCCCAGAAAAGCCCCTTTGCTTTCGTAAATTGAGGCAGACACAGTGATGGACGCCAAGGGTAAATGGTGGTTCCACATGACCGTACAAGCCAGGCTCAAATAAGGAACACGCGTCTACGATATGAAGTTCAGGTGAAACAAGGTCACATTGGGGCTTGCCTTATTTTAGTGCATGCTGCCTTTCACTTCACCAATTTACAATTTCAGAGATATATTTTATTTGAGTGTGAAGCTGCCCAGATGCCAGATATGAACACTGGGATATATATATATATAATTATATATATACGCACTGTATATAGCTAGCTACATAAAATGACGGAACGCAATGTCGCCACATTCATTTTAGGCGCGCTGCAAACTCGATGCCCTGAGTTAGACTCCTAGCCACGGCTAAATATCAGTGGCTATGTCTGAACGTAGCCCTGGACACTTCCACGACGTGTCTCAAACCAAGCTGTACTCACCAGTCTGGTGAAGTATGGATGAACCCCCCCCCACCGTGGATAACGTGGCGTGGGAAGGCTTTCATCGGGCTTTTAGATTGGAAAAGGTCTGCGCATAAATGATACAGAAAACATAAAATATTTGAAGTAAAATTGTCCCTTAATATCCAATCTAAATGTAAAATAAGGACACTTTTCAGTTCAGGTATTTCATGCTAGTAACCACTGATTTTTACATAACGCATTTATGTGTTTCACACAATTATCCGGGTCGGCTTAATTTGGTCCAAATTATCCATCATAATGTGATTTCATTTCACAATAATGATCCTATTCTCAATCAAAGTTGCACCAAATAAGCTTTAGTCCGTAACGTAGCAATAAAAACATCTAAACTCACATGGCACAATCTCTGCTTTGTTTGCTGTCCTGTTTACAAACGATTATGGTTGTACTCACAGACAGTGGATTTTTGTCCAATGCATTCATATGTATTCGACCTTTCACACAGGAAAGCCTCACTAGTATCAAGACTACCTTTTCTTAAGGAGCATTCTATAAGAATACGTTGAGCAAATTCCAGTAATGAATGTTTGACTATGTGGGAGGAACCCAGAATACTCAGAGACAAATACATGGAGTGGGGTAGGGGTAACACTCATATCTCCATACAGATGGATTCAATAATTTAGTGCTGTACTGGTATCCTATGGCCTCCTCATCTTCAGCCTACAAGACCTGGTATTCCCAGAAAACCTCACTCCTAAATACAGTACTATGCAGTATCACCTTTGCTTAACCTCTGCTATCGGATTAGATTGGGTAATTCGGTCACAAGCATTTGTCATTCGTGACAATGTCACGAATGACTTCATCAACCAAATAATTGGGGCAGCTATAAAGGAGCAACAAGAAATTCTACTGCCACCCGTTTTGAAAAGCATTCTCATTTTTACAGTAAATTTACAGACAGCTGACAACTGTCATTCTATTATGCCACAAATCAACCAACACCAATTTTCTACGGAACCCTGAATTTTATATACATATGGCCCTCTTTTTTAAGTGGCTATTTTGTCCATAATTTCACACTCTTTTTTGGGGGCGGAAAGACTGCCGTTTTCGTACTAAACGACCAAACCCAACACTGCTTAGCTCCTGAAGATGGGCCAAGATAGGAATTCGAGATGCCTTTGTGGCAGGAACATAAATAACTGTAGGGGGGCAGCGGGGGGGGGGGGGTGAACATCGGTGAATTGAGTAAAGACCTTGTGACACCTCAACGAAACCACAAGTGCCATCGCAGACCTCAAAATAAAATAAGAAAAAAAAATCACAATCCTAAGACCAAGAGCTCAAGGAAATTCTTTTTTCCAAGTGGCAGGGCACAGTAGGGCAAGGGGCAATTAACTCTATGTGCCCCCATTTACGAAAGCACTAAAGGAAGGTGGGCAGATGTTGAAAACGGGAGCTTTATGGAGGTCGAGACCCATACTTTGAAATCTGACATGTGCAGAACAGGGTTTTTCTCACAGGAGGCTGCTTACGGGTGTCCGGGTGTAGCCATCACCACGGAGGGTGCGGGCGAGGCATTGCCAACGTTTTCTTTATATTTTTTCGTGCAATACCTTGATGCGGCTAAAATCCAACGTTGTGCCCTTTTTTAAAACGTACGTGTATATGAGAGGAGCAAGAAAGCCCGTCCGTCACGGTTTGGGGAAAATTAGTAACCGAGTTGGCTTGCAAGTGGAGAAACGTCAATCTGCTGATTGACTCAAAATTCCAACGCTATGGGAAGCGAGAGAGACTTTGTGGCAATTTTTTTAAATTTGGTTAAAATTAAGCTTTGTCACGCAGCTTTATATTTCACTGGCTGAAGCGGGTTTTTTTTTATGACTGTTATACGTAAAATGGCACCGCGTTTGTTTTTCATCTGACGAGAGATGCAGTGTCACAATTTGGTTTGACAGGCTTCAGAGAGAGGCGATATGGGCAATCGTCAGCTTGGTAGACATGGGCTAGTTTGACCCTATCAGTGCTCATCAGTAGACCGTGCATAGCCACAGACTGCCACGTCTCATCATTACGGCTGCTGCAATGTAATTTTTCACAACGAGATTACATTGGATATTCATCACGATATGATAACACTGTGTAACATTTTATTTTGTTCCTGTGTTCTAAGTGTTATATTCCTAATTGCTTATGCGTAAAAAGTACAAAAGTGGCTATTATTCCCCAGAAACTTTGCTTCTGTGACTAGGACATTGATATTTTGAAATTTACCTATTTTCCAGAACATTCCAGATAGATTCAGTGCTGAGTAAACTTGGAGTAACTTCTAGAACATTCTAGAACTTTACAGTAATATAAATAGTAGTTTATTTAGTAGTATAAATACGGGCGCCTTAAGCCCACCAGTTCAGTTGGTTCCAGCTGACTAAGTGGATACATATCTGCATTTTTCTGAGATGGCATCAAGAGGCTGCAAGCATCTGGCAGACGCATTGTGCTATGTCTGCGGCCAATTAATCAAGAACAGAGCGGAAAAGTACTCTGTGGAAGCATCTGCTAAGATGTGTGAGGCATACAAGGCATATTTCGGCATACCTGTTGGGGATCAAGACAAATCCTGGGCACCTGATTTCACCTGCGAGCAATGCAAAAACATCTCTGGAAGGTAAGATGGACAATTGTTGCTCGGAATTTTATGCGATGAAATTGATTAACATTTTTAAAATAGTGAATGTTTAAAATGTTTTAATGTTTTAAAAATGTCAATGATATTGAACAAATATAGCATGCATGAAAAAATGGTGCGAGAATCTCTTATAGGATGGTACAGCGGGGAAAAGAGAGCCATGACGTCCGCTATCCCAAGAATTTGTCGGGAACTCCCTGACCAGTCAAGCAACAGCTACTTCTGCATGGTGGACCCTTCCAAACGTCGGACTGGCAAGAATGCACCTGCTGTCTCGTATCCAGACCTTCCTTCATCCATCGCCCCGGTGCCACACTGCCATGAGCTCCCCGTACCCACTCCTCCGGAGAGAGAAGCAGCCGTCTTTAGAAGAGAGCAGTAAGTCAGAGAGCGAGGAATACATAAATCCAGATGACAATTTCAGAGGTGGAGCTGAGGAGAGAAACCCCAAATAAAAAGACCTCAACGACTTGATCAGAGATCTTGGTCTCACCAAGTCCAATGCAGAGCAATGAAACTTGTTGGATGAAATTGTGCAAGTCGCAGATCAGAGGAAGCGTCACCAACCTGTTTGCAGCTTCTTCACCCGTCAAGATGGGCTCTGCTTCTACCACAATGTGACCAGTCTGTTCGAGGCAATCAGAATCGCCTGTAACCAGAATGAGTGGTGCCTCTTCATTGACAGCTCATCCAGGAACCTCAAAACCGTCCTGCTCTATAATGGTAGCAAATACCCGTCTCTTCCCCTGGCTCACTCGGTCCACCTCAAAGAGGATTACAACAGCATCAAACTGGACGCCTTGAAATATAATGAATATGGCTGGGAGGTCATCGGAGACTTCAAAATGGTGGAATTCCTGATGGGATTCCAAGGCAGTTTTACCAAGTTTCCCTACTATCTTTGCCTTTGGGACAGCAGGGACACAAAGGCGCACTACCACAGGTGGGACTGGCCACAGCGGACTGGGTTCTCTGTGGGGAGGAACAATGTCAAGTGGGAGCCACTGGTGGACCCTCAGAAGGTGCTGATGCCACCACTGCACATCAAATTGGGTCTTATGAAACAATTTGTCAGAGCTGTAGATAAGGAGTCGGCAGCATTCAAGTACCTTCAATACTTCTTCCCGAAGCTGTTTGAGGCAAAGGTCAAAGCCAGTGTCTTCGTCGGACCACAGATAAAGAGGATCCTGGAGTGCAATGAATTCCCCAAGAAGCTCACTAGTAAGGAGAAAGCGGCTTGGGACAGCTTTGTCGCAGTGACTCGTGGCTTCCTGGGCAATCACAAGTTCGAAAACTATGTGGAGCTGGTTGAGACTCTGGTGAAGTACTACGGCACAATGGGCTGTAGGATGTCCCTCGAAGTCCATATCCTTGATGCTCATTTTGATACATTCAAGGAGAACATTGGAGCGTACTCGGAGGAGCAAGGCGAGTGCTTCCACCACGATATGCTGGACTTTGAACGCCGCTACCAAGGACAGTATAACGAGCACATGATGGGAGACTACATTTGGGGTCTGCTTCGTGAAAGTGGTTTACAGTATAATCGTAAATCTCGAAAAACTACTCACTTCTAAATCTTTTGTAGTCGTGTTTGTATTACTTTACAATAAATAAATGTTAATTTTGATTCATATGTTGTTTTTTTCTGACTTTATGTGAACGAAAAGAAACAAATTAACCTGTTATCTCATTGAAAATAGGTAAACTTTAAAATATCACTGTCCTGGTCACAAAAGCCAAGTTTGTGGGGAATAATAGCCATCTTCTATACTTTTTAAGCATAAGCAATTACGAAATAACACTTCCTACGCAGGGAACAAACATTGTGTTACATAGTGTAATTATCGTGTTGCCAGTTTGCCATAAGTTTGTAATTGTGTCTCAGCAAGGTTTGTTGAATTGTTTTTGTGCTTTGCTGTAATTCCATAATGAATAAAGATACGTAAACTAAATTCCGCAATAGTTCACTCAACAGTCCAATCGCAAGTCTTTTAATCATCGTGACTTTACAATCTACATTGCTCACAATGTGCATGCTGCCAGTTGCACAATTAATTCTTAAATATGTATAAAAGCTACAAAAATTATGAATTCATATAACCATTCGTACCTCCGATTTGCACGGTTGGCTACGTATGTTGCGAAATAAGTTCAAAACACATACATCGTGTCATCAGCTACTCCAGAAATAATTATTGAAAGCACTAATTTCATGGATTATAGCTATTTATATAGATCGTTTTTTTCGTAAATAAGTTGTCAGTCAATAAAATATTAATTGAAACAAAATGAGCAAGAATAATCATTCATTAAACGGACTGTTTTGTGATTGCGATCCTTACATCGAACGATCTCTTCTAAGACGTCTCGCCAGCATGGAAGAGTAGGCCAAGTACCCCCTAGAGGGACTTTCTCTGGAGCTCCCGAAATAGTTCCTCCAGTGAAGATCCTTCCACCAGCAGGTGTGTGAGCAAGCAATTGCAGGGCTGCACGTTCAACTCTTGAAATTGCACGATGAATCGTAGTATCGCCCTCTCGCTGCAATCCTACTCATCACGTGACCATTCATCCGTTCAGCTTTAGAGTAAATGTGCTTATGGCACAAACCCAGATGGATCTCGCAATAAATATTTTACTTCAGTTTGCAACGCACCTCGTCTGAACCTGGGTCCACAACTTGAGCCACCAGTTGCGCGATCAACTCGCTGAACAGATTCGCGAGGCACAGCTGCTCGCAACTGGTTGCAGAGACATACACGCGCAAACGATTGAGTTGCGTGCAACTGATTGCTCAGGTGTGAAACCCGATTGCATAGTTCCATAAACAATATGTGGTGATACTTGTCAAGCCATTCCTTTGTTTGATGCCCTCCCTTTGTGATCTGACACTTCATAGGAGATACAGTATTTGTGACAATTAGAGTAAACATCTTGTCAGTGTAGCCGCCTGTTTTAATCTACGCGATAGATTCAGGACCACCCACATCGCGAGTTGAATATTCGCCTTGTCGCACACCAGGAGGGTTCACAAAAAGCAATTTTAACATTAAGAAACAAACTTGCCTGTTTTACTCTGGATTTAAATATTTCATAGGAGAGATTTCATTTGATTTCTTGACAATATGAGTTTATTTTGTTTGAGCAGAATGAAATGCATCGCGTGCATGTGAGAGGTGGAGCAGTCGTTAAAGCACTACTCAATGAGCACAGTGACCAGAGTATGATTCCAGGCCATGGCCAACATCATCATGAGGACAAAGTGACGCCGGTCTTTCATCAGCCTGCGTTTTAGTGTCGCGTTGCAAATATTAGTGGAGGAGTCGAATCATCGTGATTTCATGCTGCTCAAATGAGCAATGAGGCACTGGTGTCAACCTCCTGTTTTCATCCCAGAGCCAGTGGTGGAAAGTCCACGTTCCTATGGCAGGGGTGAATCTCTCCACAAGACAACCACTGTCGACACTGCACGGTAGTCACTCATGGCACTGATCGCAGAGTGACGATAGAAGTCGACGGCACGCATGGCGACTCCGTCCGCACGAAAATCCACCAACCGAGCTAGATTGCACGCATGCGCCACAACACCGAGACAATTTACTTGTTCAGCTAATTCGCGTTGCCAAGGCTTCCGCAAAAGGCGATTAAAAGACATTTTTTTTTTAGATTTGACATGCTTATTTCTTGTGCAAACAAATATCATTAGCGGGGCCAATTTCACCACGGGCCCTACCGCAACGCGTAGCTTTGCTCTTGCAAACCGCACCATGGGAGTCTCAAATGACCTCAGGCAGAGCGAGAAGGGCGATTTTTAAACCCGCTGCCCTCCTCTTGAAGGGCGGTAAATTACTGTGCACAATAGGCGATAGCCAGGCTGCGCACATGCACACGAGCAAAACCCATTGTAACCTAATCTCACCGTGTGCCTCAATTTATCATAGTGACTTTAACACATAATCAAATTTTCCTTTATTTTTCACCTTCTTTTACCCGCGCAGCGTGCCATGCTTATAATTTTTGGCCAAACCGGGGTGGCAAGGATGCACTCGCTACCGTGGCGAAATGTTTACTGCCTCGCCTAGTATACAGGAGGTCGTGTGTTCGATCCCTACCCTGACGCCTGCTGTGTATTTGGAGTTTGCATGTTCTCCCCGTGGTTGCGTGGATTTTTCTCCGGGTCTCTCCGGTTTTTCCCTCCACATTTAGTAAACATGTGCTTAGAGTATTTGGCTGCTTTAAATTTCCACGTGATAAGCCACTTCGTTGAGCTATCATTTGTGGCCAGGTCGCTTCTGAATAATAGCTACATAGCTCAGTGGGTCTTACCTGGTTAACTAAAAAACTAGTTTATAGTTTTAGTTTATAGTCTGTTATAGAGGGTGACTTGGAAGGCAGGGTTGGTGGAACTCACAAATATGGAGACAATATCACATGCACAAGGACATCCGTTGACCTGCAGTGCTATGCAATGGTGCCTGTAGGTGGCTGGACAGAAAATGTGTTCATTCAGACTCTGTCTTCTCGACAGACTTTTTCTTCACCTGAGGACGGCTGCTTGCGTTGTGGCCGAAACGTCGTGAGAATTATTTTATTATGTTTTATTTTTATTATTTTGTTATTTCCATTCTACGTGACTTTACCGAAAGAACCAAGAAGATGAATCCCTGCAGTCACGAAAGCTTTAAATCGAAATAAAATGTGTTTCCATTGGGCTCTCTGTGTAAATAAGTTGATGTATTCTCCAATCAAATGTCTGGTTTTCCTCCAAGCACACCAGTTGTCCTCCCATCGCAACCACAATAGCTGCCATTCGCTACTAAGTGACAGTGGCGTCATCTCAACGCCCATGCCAAGCTAGCTGTGCTTGGAGGCCACCCGAACTGTGAAAGGCTCACTGATAGGATGTCATGGGGCAGACCCAGGTGTTACAGGTTAAGCAACTGTGGTGAATGACTGACAGATGCACCACACATGCTCTGAGACAAAGACCCCCACCTGTATCACAACGCTGTAGTACCGTACCACACGTTGTTAGTGAGCACATATTAAGAAAAGTTCAGCGCATAAAGGGATAGTTTGGGGAGTATTGAACGTTATTTTCCGTATCTTCTCAGTGTTGTTGTTGTTGAAACACCTCACAAGACGTACATTTAATACTGAGTTCAAATGCAAATTCAGATTATAAGTGGTACTGACGTACTGCTCACACACACACGCGCACAAATGCTAACGAGAGAATAAAAATGATGAGGTCACCGCAGCAAATTACATTGTTGCTTCTACTCATTGCAGCCTTCCCTTTGTCAGACTCTACAAGTGTCCCACGGTAAACACTTGACCACCGTTGGCTTCCGGTTGCCGAGCGAATACATTAAAAGGTCGCCCTCATTACGCACAAAGTGCTTGGCACAAATGAACCGCAATACCTTGCCGGTGTCGTCAAGGAGCTGAAACCATCACGCGAACTCCGCTCATCCCCACAGCAGCCGGTTTTGGCTAACCATCGAACAAAGACGGTCGCCGCATCGCGCGCTTTTAGATTGCGCTTCTGCGGCCGTCTGGAACGCCCTTCCTTCTGTATATTGGAAAGCCACTGGAGCTATGCACTTTTAAAACTTCATTTAAAACTCATTTCTATAAAACTCTTCTTTGTGTTCAGTTTGTTGTCCCCCCCCCATGCACCTCCGTTGACCGCGGTTGGCTACGTACCGTGCGAAAGAAATTTCGATTTAAAGCTTTCGTGACTGCAGGGATTCATCTTCTTGGTTCTTTCGGTAAAGTCACGTAGAATGGAAATAATAAAATAATAAAAATAAAACATAGTAAAATAATTCTCACGACGTTTCGGCCACAACGCAAGGACGGCTGCTTGCGTTGTGGCCGAAACGTCGTGAGAATTGTACTTTATCATGTTTTATTTTTATTATTTTATTATTTCCCTTCTACGTGACTTTACCGAAAGAACCAAGAAGACGTGCGAAAGAAGTTCAACACACGCACGCACGTAGAGCAAAGACCGCTCTTAGAGTCCCATCGCCGCCGCCACCACTGTCCGGCCTCAGGTCCTCCGCTTGGTCGACGACCTCTGGGTGCCTTTCCAATGTCCGTCTCAGCCACCTCCTCGTCCACCCGGCCCACGTGCCAATTCGTCACTAAATTTCGATTTAAAGCTTTCGTGACTGCAGGGA
Organism: Lethenteron reissneri; assembly: GCF_015708825.2. Classification (NCBI taxonomy): domain Eukaryota; kingdom Metazoa; phylum Chordata; class Hyperoartia; order Petromyzontiformes; family Petromyzontidae; genus Lethenteron; species Lethenteron reissneri. The sequence goes on along the minus strand of NC_083833.1, from coordinate 2,923,479 downwards.
TTCATCTTCTTGGTTCTTTCAGTAAAATAATAAAAATATAACATAGTAAAATAATTCTCACGACGTTTCGGCCACAACGCAAGCAGCCGTCCTCATTCAGACTCTGTCTTCTCGACAGACCTGTTCTCCACCTGAGGAAGGCTGCTTGCGTTGTGGCCGAAACGTCGTGAGAATTATTTTATTATGTTTTATTTTCATAATTGTATGATTTCCATTCTACGTGACTTTACCGAAAGAACCAAGAAAAAATCGTCACTAGTTCAGCACACACAGCCCCGCCAGGCGACAGCCAGAACTGTGGATAAGTCTTCCTGTTTCGTTCTTAAATAGGAGGGGGTGAATGTGATGCCGCGCGTCTGTTGAACTTCTTTCGCACCGTACGTAGCCAACCGTGCTCATCGGAGGTACCTGAGGATATGTTGGCCTACTCTTCCACGCCGGCCCGACGCCTTGCAACAGCTGGGAGCGCCCATGCTTTACCCCACCACACACGAACCCGTTTGTACCGCTCGATTGACAGAGGCAGTTGGGTGGCAGGAGCTGAGGGTCGATTTAAGAAACTTGCCAACGTTGTTCCCAAATAATGCAACATCCCTTGTTGCGCGGACCGTCACCGGATTCAGCGATTCGGTCAAGCACGGCTCTGCTTATCGCGGTGTGGCCATCGCCCGCCAAGCTCCCACTGAACGCGTAATCTCAGCCGAGCTCTGTGCCTCAAATGAGCTCAAGGAAAAGTAACCTGATTCTGCGTGCCACTCGGCACCGAATCGAGACGTTACGTGTCAACTGGTGTTGTGCCGTAGCTCGACTCGGCGTGCGCTCAAGGCTATTAAATGTGCATCCAATGGACTTCGATGCAATGAGCTCTTGGCTCGAGAGTAACTCTGATTCATCGCATTCGTATTGTCAGCGCGGATAATCAGGTACAGGTAAGTTTTTTTGTTTTGTTTTAAAGGCGAGTTATAGATGTATTTCTTTTTTACGCGGAGTAAATGTGTTGTATTGTGCATTTAGTATGCGAGGGTGAGTGTACTAATGGGTGGACTACAGGGCTGGGATTGTCCATGTCAGAACGTGCCACCAATTGATTCAGATTCAGAAGTTTTTTTATCCGAGTACATAACCCATTGAGCTACACAGCTCTTCTTTTCCAAGGGTGACCCGGCCAACAGACAGACAGACACGGCAGAAAAAGTTAATAAGCAAGATATAAAACATTACAAACATAAAGTAAATAAAACCAAATGATTTTACAAAAAGCGATCACTTACATTGGCGTTTTGCATCGACCTCAACAATGTCTTCTTCTTGGTTCTTTCGGTAAAGTCACGTAGAAGGGAAGTAATAAAATAATAAAAATAAAACACAATAAAATAATTCTCACGACTCGATTAAATTGACTACCACTTTGTGGGAGATCACCGGCGGAGGGTGAAATCAGCGGGAAGAGATTTTGTAAAAATGGAGATGACTGCACGTGGCATGGAGTTGGCAGATGGAGTTCTTTGATGGACGACACATTTATATTTACGTGATCGAACCAAATAAAACCTCTATTATGAAATTAAACCGTGACATTTCACAGGCATGTTCTAATACAGCGTGAAGAAGCCCACTCCCGTATTGATGACACAACGAATGAGCAGTCAATACGTCTCCTCCGCATATCGTAGGTCTCTCCACGTGAAACAAAACAACAAAATCCGTGAGCGTATTTCCTCCACAACCCATCAGCCACACGACCATTCTGGGACTGTATAATCTCAGCGGCATTCATAATCAACGTTTTTGGGTTTAGATCGCGTTATTTATAAATGTGTCGTAACCCTCCACCACCCGACACGGCCAATCAGTAAAAAAGTGTCACGTTGACAAAAGACAAATTAGTTCACTGCTTTAGCCCACCGGTGTGTTGAAGCGCGAAACCACAACATTTACAATTTGAGTACGACATTTCCCTGGTAATTGCATCCAGCATCATCGGGCAATTCGCCAGAATGGTGAGGCTCTGCTGTGTCTCTGGACCCGTTACGACATCATACACCGTCTCATCGCGTAGCCAGGCTTGCTTGAATCAGACGCTGGTGAACTGTCGATTTTACAGGCAAGGACCCCCCTCCCCCAACTCCACCGCATACAACACGAGGTCTCACTCGCTCAACACTCAAGCACTGCACAAGGGACATCTCAATTCGGCTAACTGCAGGAGCAGCAACCGCAGTGCCATCGGCGAGTGCCATTCCCCGCAGGTATGACGACAACGAGGACCTGCTGACCGCAGGAGATTGGAAAGGACATTTTCGCCGCCTTATTAGACCCTGCCATTAATAGCATAATTTTGGATACAATTAGCGATAACGTGCCCCCAAAATAAATATATATTATAATGACATATGATTAAAGTCAATCATTTCACACGGTCTATTTCATAACACTTTTGTCTTTAATGAATGCTTTTTATATTCAATTGGACTAGCAGGGTTCCTGAAGAATCGAGCGAGTGTCTTTGTCAACTATTCTGTGTGTCCACACAGCGGAGAGGGGCACGCACAGCACCAGCTTGTCGTGGGGTGAACAGTTGGTGACCATCAAATCTTAAGATTGTGTCTGGGAAATATACAGTGTTTATTACAAAAATAAGCTCGTATATTCCATCTGAAAAGCTATCTCGTATATGATAAATAATCCCTGTAGGATTTAGAAAATGTAATATTAGATTTATGAGTATTTGAAATTTCTCTTAGGGTCACAAAGGACTAATTTAAAACTCCCATAGGTATTTTCTTTCATATCTTTTTCGTATTGCATCAAGACTATAAAATAATTTCCCTTAAGATATTACTTATCAGATACTGTGAAGGAATAGTGGATTTTTTCAAACACGCATATTGTTTTTACTCTATTGAGCGAGCATTTGAATCACCATTTGCTGATTGTTGTACCAAATATGTTTCCTACAATGTCACGGTATAACATACACATAGGCTTTAAGATGATATGCAGAGTAGCCCTCAGTATACCAACATAATAACATGCCCTTTTACATGCAAGAGGGAGTTTAGCAGTGGTGAAATTTGAGGCAGTCCTGGGCCTTCCCATCACTAGCTTGCAAGTTTGGTCAAATAACCCCCAACGAGCAACATATGATTCTTTGACCATACTTTCAGAAATGGGTGGAATTTATGGCTTTTTTAATTGTCACCAATATGATTTGTGCGTGGCTAAGTGTGTAATGTGGGGTACAGTGGTTAGTGCGCTACGCTACGAACCTGGCGACCCCGGTTCGATTCCCGCTCACGGCAAACACCAGTGACGATTATCTGCACTGGTCCTGGGCCTCCCCTAGGTCGACTCAGCCTCTAAATCGGTACTTGGTGCAGTGTGTAAACATCGCTACTGGGGAAACAAAGGCGGTCGGGTGTGGTGTTGGCCACCCACCGCCTCGTGTGCCGTGGCGGTCTTCATAGGTTCTCGCAAACAGCACTTGCCCCAACAGTCTGTTAAGGCTACACGGGGGATATTTGTCTTTTGTAATGTGGGGAGCGGTGGCGAAGTGGTTAACGCACTACACCTCGAACCCGATAACCCGAGTTCAATTCCCGCTCGCGACTAATAAAAGTGAACATTTGAACCGGTTCTGGGATTTCCCTAGGTCAACTCAGCCTTAAGTGAGAACCTTGTGAGCACCCCCCCCCCCCCTACCCCGACTTGTGTCATTCCGGCTTTCATATCAAAGGCGCTCACGAAGAACACTCACCCCCACCAATCTCTAAATGGCTACACTGGGGGTCGCTTTGTTTGTGTCGCAGGTAGCGCAGCGGTCCATGCGGTTTGATCGCCACTCACGGCAAAGACACGAGTGGCGGGTGGTATCGGAATCTGTCCAGGAGTCTCCCCTAGGTAAACTTAAACTTGCGTGGTCGCCTGGTGCATTGTGCAGGTTCCCTCCGGGTACTGACATTTCCTAACACCTGCCAATGACTCTCAACAATGAGTCTGAGGACTTAAGACAGTGCGGTCTTCCCAGAAAAAAATACTATTTGTGTTGCCTTCTTATTCATCTTTGTCAAAGTCAGCATCATCAGCTTCAACAATCGTATTTTTTTTTTTGGGGGGGGGGGGGGGGGAGTCATGTATTTCCCTAAACCAGTTAAACTATAAAAACATGATTTTGTATTTCACCCGGTAAGGGGTAAGGCCCACAGAGTTATGTAGCTCTTTTTCAGAAGCGACCTGACCACAAGTGATAGCTCAACGAAGTGGCTTATCACGTGGACATTTATAGCAGCAAAATACTCTAAACGCGTGATGTTGATGGTAAATGTGAAGGGGAAAACCGGAGGACCCGGAGAAAAACTAATATGACCACGGGCAGAATATGTAAACTCCAAATATACAATCGTCAGGGTATGGATCGAACCCACGACCTCCTGTATACCAGGGGAGGTAGTTAACATCTCGCCAACATGGTGCTGCTCGGTAGCAAGATGTTAAACCTGACATAGTTCCACTACTTCAGGTTTAAAGATTAGTTTAAATCACTTAAACCTTGAATTAGACGAACCATTTGGCTCAGCTCTACAAAGGCATTACCTGCAGATAGAAGATCTATACATCAGCAATGGCATTTTCCTTGCTCACGTCTATATATATTTTAAAAAAAACTAAGTCGGCGTGGCACTGTGACACACACTCTCAATCAACAGTTGCCCCCTTCAACTTTCAGCTCTGGCCGGAGAAAAAAAAACTCTCCTCTATTTTTTCTCCCACCACGTCCACCAAGGCGCCCCCCCCCCTCCTCCTCTTCCACCCACCCCCCCCCCCCCCTTGACTGAGGCCACAATTTTGCCCCAAAAATAACTCGGCAACATAAAGGCCGGGGGCACGAAATGCGATTATTGATCTCGTCCTTTTACCGCGTAGTCCTCCCCGCGCGTGCCCCCCCCCCCCCTGCCTGCCCTGAGCTCGCCGTCTCGCCTTGCAGATTTGTAAGGCGGCATTAGACGACGTTAAAAATCGACCCACCCACCCCCCTCCCCAAGCCCCCCAACCGCCTCCCCCCCCCCCCACCAACTCACCCGCCCCTGTCTCCTAATACAATATCTCTATGTAATTATCATAGCGCAGCAACAGCACCAGCAGCAGCAGCAGCTACGCTGCGTTGCTCGCCTTTTGTTGCACGTTTGGACGGAGGAGAGGAGAGAGAGAGAGAGCGAGGGAAAGGCCTCAACCACATCCAGGGACGGCTTGGGGCGTGATTTGTTTATGATGTGTCAGCACCAGTTAATTTTGGTAATAAGAGTGGGGGGGTGCAGGGGGTGATGGGGGTGAAAAAGACCAACAACGAATGAAAGTATTCTTTGTTTTTTTTGGTAAGTAGATAGAAGAAGAATAAAAAGAAAGTGAATAAAAAAAATATTCACTTAATTTTTTATTATTATTCTTCTTTCGACGTGACTTTACCGAAATAAAAGACAAAGAATATGAATTCCTGCAGTCACGAAAGTTTCAAGTCAAAATTTTACGAATTAAAGGGTACGGGGCGATGTGGTCTGGAATGATTTGCACTCCCCGTGTGTGTTCCCCCTGCTATTGCTGCTGCTTTTAAAACTCGACGTTGTGCATTAGGCAGCGATGTAGCTGTCATCAGTTAATCGCAGCCTCGTCCACCTTCTAAGACATTCCGCGGGGTGAAGGTACGGCACGCGAACGTGACCGAGAGTCTCCAATGTGTGATGCATCGATTGCCTTTAATGGCATTGCATCCCCACATTGTTTCTACCTTCTATACCATTCACACTAACTCCGATCTTTTTAGATCGGATTGTGTTCTTTTCTCACATTTGCAATGGGATACCGATGTTCTGCAATGCATTTAAGAGATGTTATAAAATTGTGTCACATTAGTTACGAATACAAAAAAAATATTTTTTGAAGGTAAATATAAAGGTGCGGCCCTGCAATATCTTGCTCACGCTACTGCTGGCAGAAGGACCTCCACTCGAGGAAGCTCTAGAGAACCGGTTTAGAACATGTTTTGGCCTACTCTTCCACTCTTTTCCGCGATAATATTTTGGCCATACTCTTCCACTCTCTCCCACGTTGGCCAGACATATTTGAAGAGGTTGCGAGTACCCACACTTTGAAGCAGCACGCACGACCTTATGAACGATTAACTGTGGTGCGCCTGTTTATGATGTTGGGTGAACAGGGATGGGGGGGGGGAATATGAGAGGACGTCTAAAAATGAAGTCTAAGGCTCACAAATCTGTTTCAATTGAACCCCAAAAAAACAACCTCCTTGCCAATCCATCAATTGTTTTACTTTACCACCGGCTGATGGAAAGGTCACCTTCGGTGTGACCGTGGTCAGTGCGTGTCAGAAGCAAACGGAGGGGCACCGAGTGATGAGAAACAGCACATTGCCTCCATTTCATTAGAATGGCTATTGTCCGTTGTTAGTTAGTCGCCTGTTTGTGTGTCGGCTCGCGCCTGCACCCACCTGATGTTATTCAGTCTCACAGCCCGAGATAATTGAATACCGTACAGTGATATGATACGTAGCAGCTGTGTGTCTCGTGTGGCACGTGGGGGATTTTGGGGGAGAATGTGCTTGCTCAATTCAGCATTCACTGTCGATGTTACATTCCTTGAAAACGCACACACTCCCTATTGTTTTTTCACTCTCATACCGACCAATGTACCCATTGCTACCTTTATTGTTTACATAAAAAACAGATAATTTTCACCATTCGTCAATCATTTGCTCAATCAGAGCCCGCTCCACATATCACATCGGGGTCAATGAAGCCCAGTGGAGACACGCCCGTAATCCAGCGCTCTGGAGGGTACGAGCGTTGGTGGATCACCGAACGGACGGTGTGAAACTTCCTTCCCGGTGGGTGTCGAGTGAGTTGATGGAGGGGAGTAGCAAGGACTGGTCCATAGAAGCGGTCACTGCCGATAACGGCCGCGAGCGGGCATCGAACTCAGGACAGAAGGGTTCGTGGTGCATTGCGCCAACCGTAGACCACACATGCACATGGACAAAGATCCCCCCGTGTAGCCTTACCAGACTGTTGGGGCGAGTGCTGTTTGCGAGCACCTATGAATACCGACACGGAACACGAGGATGTGGGTGGCCAACACCATAGGGGCCATCCATTTTGTCGGTACGCAAAAATCTGTCAAAGCTTGACACATCCCCCCCCCCCCCCTCATTGTACGCATGCGGACTTTTTACACCCCACCCCCCCCCTTGACCCCCACCCCCAAACCTTAGCGATCGGCCAATATTTAATCCACGCAGAAACGATCAAGGATTAATAATATTAACGTGTTTAAGCAAACAGATAGTCCACCGCCGGACTATCTAACTCATTTGAAGGCAAATGTAGACAAATTGTTATCGATGCTTCACCCCCCCCCCCCCCCGTTTCTTATGCGTACGCACATTGTGAGTAGACCCCACCATACCCAAGTGTACGTATTTGGATTAAACTCCCCTCCCCCATCCATGCGTACGTGCTGAATGGATGGCCCCCGACCCGGCCGTCTCCGTCTCCCCGTGCTGGTGTTTACGCGTCACACCAGGTACTCGTTTGAGGCTTGGTCGACTTAGGGGAGGCCCAACGCCAACTCAAATATTCTCCAACTGCTGTTGGTCGTGAGCTGCGAATCAAACGCGGGTCGCCGGGTTCGTAGCGCGGCGCAGCGCTAACCGCGGCACCACCGCTCACCACACACACACATACACGCAGACGTCCTAGCATGGACACACACACACACGCGTGCACACACACACACGCAGACGTTCTAGCATGGACACACACACAACAACAACCGCCATTCGCCAATCAGTGGCGGTGACGTCACCACGACGCTTGTGCCAGGCTATGTGCACCTTGAGGCCGCGTGAAGTGTCGAACGCCCGCTGGCAGGAGGTCACGGGGCAGAGCCAGGTGCCACGGATCGACTGACTGAGATGACCGAGATAACTGGCTGATGCACCACCTGTACCCTCTACTGTGCCAATTTTCTGTGCTTTAGCCACCCGGCGCTCCGCTCGTTATTGTGAGCGTCGCTCCTCCGCCCTCCGTTGTTGTTGGAGGGCGACTGCCTCCAACTGCCCAGTAGCAGCGTCCTTCACGAGCCTCCTCCACACACACACACACACGAGCACACACGCACACACACACGAGCACACACACACACACGAGCACACACACACACGAGCACACACACACACACACACGAGCACACACACACACACGAGCACACACACACACACACACGAGCACACACACACACGAGCACACACACACACACACGAGCACACACACACGAGCACACACACACACACACACGAGCACACACACACACACACACGAGCACACACACACACGAGCACACACACGCACACACACACGAGCACTTTCCCCCACCGTGCCCCCCTTGCACCACCCATGGCTCCTGTGACACGCACGCGGGATGTAGGACACGTGGAGCCGCGGGCTCCCCCACCACAAAGCCGGCTAATTAAACAACTGGGGAATGAGACGACACCTCTTGTGTCGTCCCGAACGCCAAACCCCGCGTGGCTTGTGCGCCCATCATCCGTCAGAGACGCACACACGCACTTGCAATACATATACACGCAACGCACTCGATGTATACTCAAAAAAAGATACAAAGATTTTCCACCCCGCGTGTTGCCAATACAAACTGTTGAGGCAAGTGCTGGCAAGCCACGTGGCAGGTGTCACTGACGCCTTTGTGTCCCCCATTTCTGATGTTTACACACCGCGACTAGGTGATGATGTAAGGTTGAGTCGACCTAGGGGAGGCGCGGGACTGGTTCAGATATTTTACCACCGATATTGGCCGCGAGTTGGAATCGAACGATGGGTGGCCAGGTAAGGGGTCATCCATTTAGTAGGTACACAAAAATCTGTCAAAACTTGACGCACCCCCCCCCCCCCCCATCCATGTACCACGCGAACTATTTACACCCCCCCCCCCGAATCCTATAGAACGGCCGAAATTTAATCCGATATTTAATCCGATATTTAATCCACGCAGAAACGATTAAGGATGAATAATATTAACGTGTTTAAGCAAACATAGTCAACCGCCAGCTGCATTACATAATTAAGTTGCATACCTTGGCCACCTATTTTGCTGAGCTGCGTGATAGCTGCAGTCAGGGGGCACGGTGGCACGCGAAGTGACACCTCTCCCACAGTCCCACTTCTCCCGGTAGTGCCTGTTGTCTGACAACTGAAGACACTGAACTGTGGCTCATTTGAAGGCCAATGTAGACAAATTATTATCGAGGCTTCACCCCCCCCCCTACCCGTTTCCGATGCGTACATTGTCAGTAGACCCCCATACGCAAGCGTACACATTTGGGTTAACCCCCCCTCCTCCCCCCTCCATGCGTACGTACTAAATGGATGGCCCCTAAGTAGAGCTGTGCCGCTAACCACTGCACCAACCCATACACTTACGACATCACACACTTATTAAGCTGTCACACAAGCATACAATGCACACTTCCACAATACACGCGTACACATTCACGTTTGCACGAGATGCACTCACAATATACTGCATATATACACTCACAATGTACAAAGACAAAAAAGGCAAAGATCCCCCGTATAGCCTTAACAGACTGTAGGGGCAAGTGCTGTTAGCGAGCACCTATGAAGGCCGGGACGGTACACGAGGGGGTGGGTGGCCAGCACCACGCCCGACCGCCTTTGTCTCCTCAGTGGCGATGTTTACACACTGCACCGGGTGCTCATTTGAGGCTGTGTCGACCTAGGGGAGGCCCATGACCGGTTCAGATAATCGTCACCGGTGTTGGCCGTGAGCGGGAATCAAACTCGGGTCGCCGGGTTCGTAGCGCAGCGCGCTAACCACTACACCACCGCTCCCCATTCACAATGCACATACACCGTAAATTCGTACACAATACACACATATATGTGTACTCACAGGACACACACGTGCACACTCACAATTGTAATAAACGTGCACGCTATATGCACAAACTAACGGGGCAATGCTATATGAGCGAGTGATGTTCGCGAGCACCTATCAAGGCCTGCATGGCACACAAGGTGTAGCAAGCACCATTGGAGAATGTCTGTCTACCACTGCCCCATCGATTCGTTTAACACCGAGTCAACCTAGGGGAGGCTCGAGCCAAGTTCATAACAAACGTATAGTGCAACGTTGCATATCCGAGCGTCACACATTTGCCCTGACCGATTAACCACCCATGCCCGGTCCAAAAGTTGTGCACACACGAAGTCGCTGTCATCTTCTGCAGACGGCAAAGTGACGTTGCACATTGGACACAATTCCACACTAACGGACGCCCGGGGAAATGTATCCTAACCCACACGCCGAACCCACCAATATGCGAGCACCTATCGAAGCGTGCATGGCACAAGCGTGGTGTGCTCAGCACCGCATCGTATGCCCAATCACCTCTTTCTCCTCAATGTTGATGCTCATATAGTGCATTCGAGGCTGAGTTAACCTAAGGAGGGGCAGGTCTTGTTCAGATTCCAGATTCCCACGGGATAGCGCATCATGGTTGAGAAATGAATGTTGAGATCGCAGCGGATTTTGGCTAGTCATAGAACAAAGACGGTCATTACATTGCATGCTTTCAGATGCGCTTCTGCGGCCGTCTGGAACGCTCTTCCTTCCGATATTAAGAAGCCACTGGAGCTATGCACTGCTTTTTGTGTTTAGTTTATCGTCCTTCCCCCGCACCTACGATTTGCACGGTTGGCTACGTACGGTGCGAAAGAAGTCCATCGTACATACATAATTGGTGTTTTGGTAAGCAGGAGATGGAATAATCTTACCAAATAGCACTCTATAGACCAAAAGGGGCGACTTTCTGTCAGTGAACAGCTGTTAGTGCCAGTACGTCAATGCCTGGATCAACTCGGTCTCTTTTACCCACACCACTCTGTCATGATAGAAATTGGCTTTTAAGTCACATATTTATTTCTGACAAATAACAGTAATCATACCCAGCTGGGATGGAAAATTATCTATCTAAACCTAGAGTAGCACGCGGTTACTAATATTGTACAGCATGCCTTAACATTTGCATAGATTAAAAAAATGTTGTTTAAACAGCCAAAGAATCTGAATGTATTATTACTTTGCAAGATGTTTCGAGATGGTGACAGCTTTGGGAAGACCTTTATTCAGAAGTGGATTGGTCATTGCTGAATATTATTTTTCGGATCAAATAACCATGCTGTAATGATATGACCCCGTAAAGGATGCAAGTTATGGTTGATCATAAATATCCATAATCATGGCACTGTTTCAGACATCAGCTGTCAAAGCGATGAGCAGCAGACTTCTAGATCATATAACACACACGAGCCTGGGCCTTACCTAGGTTGACTCAGCCTAGAGATTTGTACCACATGGTATCAGAACTGGGAAGACAAAAATGGTGGCGATTTGTCAACTACCTTGCCTGGTCTGCAGGATTATCGTGGGTTCGATGCCGACCCTGACGCATGCATATTTGGAGTTTGAATGTTCTCCCCGTGGTCGCGTGGATTTTTAGCCTTGTCAACTGTTTGTCTGCCTGCACATTTAGAAACACGCGTTTAAATAATTTGCCTGCAATAACATTTCCACGCGACGAGCCACTTTGTTTAGTTGTCACTTGTGGCCGTGTCACTTCTGAACAAGAGCTAGATCGCTCAGTGGGCCTTGCCTGGTCAAATTAAAAAAAAAAACGGTTTCGTTTAAATTTTAAGACATTTCTAGTCTTAGGTTTTTCGGTAAAGTCAGAAATTATTTTACTTATTATTTTATTTCTATTATTATTTCAATTATATTTTTATTATTACATTTCTAACCCACGTGACTTTACCGAAAAACCTAAGAGTATGAATCCTTGCAGTCACGAAAGCTTCAAATCTAGAATTTAAGACATTCGGTTCAGGGTGTTACTGGCTACACCACCGTGTTGCGTGACCTAAATCGATGCTCACCAACAACAGCACTTGCACCACTCTATGTAAGTCAAAATTAGAGTTATTATGCGTATGTGTGTGTGCGCGCGCGTGTCTATAGGTGGAAGGGTACTGGTTAGCGGTTAAGCCCACAGCGCAACAAACTCTACAACCTAAGTTCGATTCCATGGCTGAAATTAGGGCCCAATATCTGATCCTGCACTGGGCCTCCTCTAAGCCTTAAGTTAGAATCACAATCTGTATTCACACTGGAGGAGGAATCCGATGAGCTATGAAGCTCTTTTAATTTCACAGATGCCCAGTAGGGAGCCAGGCGTGGTGTTGGCCCTATCAGCCCCTTGCCGTGCGCTGTTCCGGCTTTCGTAGTTGCTCGCAAAGAGCACTTGCTGTGAAATTAGATTCTAATTAACACAACTATATGGGGTGGGGTGATGGGGGAGGGGAATAAATAGAGCAAGCAAAGGGTACAACACATGCAATCTTTGCTCAAAACCCTTCCCGGCTCCAGCAGAGATGGCAACTTGAACAATACATCCCCTACGAAAAAAAACAAGTCTGCTTAATAGACGAGGCATATTTGGGGTTTTTTCCCCATACAATGAAATTGCATTGCAGGATGGTAAAGAGAGTGGCGTTGGCCTGAGCAGGCCTTTATCCATTCATGGATTGACCATGTCTGATGATGATGATGAATGGTGAAATGCATAGCCAGGAATCAAATGCAGGTCGTCGGGATTGTAGCACAGTGCGCTAAACACGGCACCGCGTCAAAGACAGCGATTCCCCGTACAGCCTTAACAGAGCGTGTTGAGCACGCACACACACACTGACACACACAGGGAGAATTGTTCTAGTAAACGCCATTTTCATTCAAGGCTTCTTACATGATCGCCCACCAATCTCGCCGCACGTATTAAATCCGTTAGCACTGCGCTGATGATACGCCAGTGTCCAACACAGCCGCCGTGGATGTGCTCAATGGTGCGCACGCCGAGGTCATTCGAATTAAAAGGGGGGCCATTAGAAATCAGTGGGGTATCTACAAACGGATCGCCCCGTGTATTCATGGTGACACACGTTGAACACATATACGACAAAGATTCCAGCATAGCCTTAACATACTTTTGGGGCAAGTGCTGTTAGTGAGCACCTATCAAGGTCGGCATGGGTAGGTGGCCAGCACCACGCTCAGCCACCTTTGTCTTCCCAGTGGTGATGGGTTGTTTTTTTAAACGCCACCCCAAGTGCAAATTTTACAACCGAGTCGATCTTGGGGAGGTCCAGGACTGGTTCAGATTATTCGTCAACGATGTTAATCGTGAAGCGGGAATCACGTCCCCGCTTCCACCACACGTACGCATACATCAAAGATCCCCCATATAGCCTTAACAGACTGTAGAGGCAAGTGCTGCTAGCGAGCACCTATGAAGGCCGGAACGGTACACGAGGGGGTGGGTGGCCAGCACCACGCCCGACCGCCTTTGTCTCCCTAGTAGCGATGTTTACACACCGTACCAGGTACTCATTTGAGGCTGAGTCGACCTAGGGGAGGCCCAGGACCGGTTCAGATAATCGTCACTGGTGTTTGCCGTGAGCGGGAATCAAACCTGGGTCGCCAGGTTCGTAGTGCAGCGCGCTAACCGCTACACCACCGCTCCCCACGCATACATACACACACACTCACTCACGTGCACGCTGATTCGAGCACACTTGCCTGCATGCACTCACACACACACACACCCAACTTCCTGTGCAAGAATAATGTCCGTGAAAGTAGGTCAGTCGTGTTGTGAAATTTTACGCGATTCAGTCAATGGTCTAAGTGGGGTGCGCCACTGCGCTTTGGAATGCCAGTGCCCAAGCAATCCAAAGGTTGTCAAGAATGTATGCAAATGAAAACTCCCCATTTTTGCCAAATTGCTGCGTGGAATCAACATTTGGCAAAAGGGTTTCATAATCGCAAAACCGAACCGCGTTGACGTTTTCTTTTTATGGGCGCGAAGTAGCCGAATAACTTTACGGATTGATTTTCATTCGGAGGCACTTGCTTCATAACGACGATGACGATAATCAGAATTGACGGTAATGAACGATCTTCTTGGTTCTTTCGGTAAAGTCACGTAGAAGGAAAAAAAAACATAATAAAATAATTCTCACGACGTTTCGGCCACAACGCAAGCAGCCGTCTTCAGGTGGAGAACAGGTCTGTCGAGAAGGCAGAGTCTGAATGGCACGCCCCAGGCTTGGAGCGACTATTTATGCTGGGATGGACGAGTCTGCTGATTGGCGGAGGAAACGCGAGTACCACACATCTACACGTGCAGTGGAGGGGATAACACTCGACAATCTGTCCTACCGGGGTCAGCAACTCCCTTGCTGTACTACCACTTCCCAGCCACCTCACCGTGGAGTGGGCTTCTGGCACTAATGCTATGTGCAAGTTGTTTCCAACCTGTTCGGCGCCACACACCCACCACCATGAACCCTCAAAGAGCCTTCGCGAACCACCAAGCCAGTAAAACATCTGGTGGTCTGGTGGTGAAACTCCGAACTGCCTGCACCAGTTATCTGGACCATTTCCCCACGCACGGCCTTGTGGGACACCAGCGCGCCATGACACCCCACAGGGGGGTGTCATGGCGCAGACGATGCTAAACATGAATATGCAGCAGTATGGTGGGTAGAATAATACATAGTTTAATATTACATAAATATGCAAAAAATCCTCTTGATATGCAAATTATTGTGTCAAGGCGCTCTTCCTCCTCCCTGCCAGCTTAAATAGACGCTCCAAGCCCAGGACGTGTCATTCAGATTCTGTCTAATCGACAGACCTGTTCTTCACCTGAGGACGGCTGCTTGCGTTGTGGCCGAAACGTCGTGAGAATTATTTAATTATGTTTTATTTTTATTATTTTATTATTTCCATCCTACGTGACTTTACCGAAAAAAACAAGAAAATGCTAAACAACTTTAAACAAAAGTGAAATGCTCAACAGTGTGTCGTGCATTCTGCTCTCGCGCTCACACGCTGTGTGTCCGGGGGAAGGCCGTGATGACCCGTGGCCCATTACGTGTGTGTGTGTATGTGGAGCTTATTTCGTGCCGTGCATTGCCAAACCGTGCTAATCGGAGGTGCAGTGGGAGAACAACACAACTGCATTAATCTTGATCTGAAGCTTTCGTGACTGCAGGAATCCATACTCTTTGGTTCGTTCGGTAAAGTCACGTAAGTATAAAATAAATAAATCATCATTTATTTTTTATTTTAGTCACGTAGGTATAAAAGTCACGTAGGTATAGAATAAATAAAAATAAATCATCATTTATTTTTTATTTTATTTTATACCTACGTGCCTTTACCGAAAGAACCAAAGAGTATAACTGCATTCTAATTTTGTCTTTCGTCTAGCAGACTGAATCTCCCCCGCCACCACCACAACCACTACTAAATGCCGCGCCGCGAGATTGACCTGCCCCATGTTACTGAAACGGATCCACCATCGCAGCCTGAGCGCCAGATTACAAGCACGCACGAGCGTGGCCGTCACGCTTGGATAGACTGCCACGCGCACCGCACAATCATTCAACTTTAGCATTCTATTAGTGCTCTGAGACGCGCGTCTGCTTTGCAAATCCACCTGGGTGAAGACAAACCACCTACACGTGGAAGAAAGGAGAATAAGAAATTGCACGTTCTAAAATCAAATTGCTGAGAAGAAAAAAAACACACACACACACACACCCCCACAGTAATGCTGGCAAACAGCACGAGCGAAAATACGATGCACAACGACCCAATTAAAAGTCAATCGCAGCGGTGTGTTTTCTCTACGGTTCGACGTTCTAAATCGGAGAAATTTAAATGTAAATTGAAAATAAAAAAAAAGTTTGAGTGGAGACACAATATCAATCCGCATAATCGAGGCGAGAAGCAGTCGATTACAGCAGCACTCTGCGCCACGGTCCACTTAAACACGCACTTTCAGGGTGTAAACATAACCGTCAATAGTTGGAGATCTTGACAGGGAAAAAACGCTGATGCCCTTGCAGAGAATTTGCTATTTAAATGAATAAAACGTCAAAGATCGCAGTTCTGCGATGACTTGCCCACGCCGCTGCTGGCAGGAGGGCCTTTCCGTGAGGTGTAACGCGAGGCAACCGCTCTAGACGGTAATTGGTCTACTCTTCCACACGGACCAGCGAGTCTTGGAAGAAGTTGAACCCAGACAAAACCATTGAGTTCCAAACAACCAAGTTCAAGTTATTAGGTATAGCCCTGTGAGCCATTCGGCTCTTGAATCGGGTGCAACCGCAAACAAACAAAAAACAAAAACATGAACAAGAATACATCTTAGAGTGACTATGTGCAAACAGTGTGTCAAAGCAAAAACAATCACTCTGCCTTAGTGCATGACGCAGTTGACACATGTTCGTGCGTGTTGTTCAAAATTCGTGCTTTTCCGGCCTGCGCTGTTATTCTGTTACGATGATGGCTGTGTTTTTTGTTGTTCCACGTCATTTACAGCATGCGATTGATCTTACCGAAAGCCAACACTCATGGGCCCCATCGCGTAGACAATGTCGCAGTGGGCATCGGATGACTCTACTCCGCTGATGAGTTCCATTAATGATGAAACCAGTCCACAGCTGCCTGTCTCTGCATCACCACTCCTGTTGAAGCTTGCTGTGAATCGGTGGCATTTACTCAAATTTATTTTGGTGGTGACCTCAGACGAAAGGACCACAATGCGCTTCTCTTCAGGAACTGCTGATGGTGCTTCTTTTGCATAATGCACAAAGGCTGAGTGCTTTCGACACGTGCCTCCTCTTGTTTTTTCTTGGGTGTACTATTTGAAACCCTAAAGTAAACATCACACTCGTATCACCCAACCGCTCCGCGTGTTATCGAATGACCCTCAACCTCACGTACACAAATGACGAACTACTGGGAGAGAGAAAAAAAAACGCAGAGCATGCAAAACAGCTAAAATAATTAATTTGCGCGCGAGTGTAATTACTTACTCCATGAAAAATACATGCCATCATGGCATTTAACGTGGCACCGTTGCATTTTGTTAAATGCTGTAATACTGATTTTAACAATGCATAATTTATTTGGGCGTTAACCGTTTCCGGCAATTGGTCCACTTTATCACGCCGCCGTCCGTGGCTGCGTCGTTGCGTGTCCAGGGGGTTGTTCTCTGGACCAACGCGAGCGGCAGTGCCCCACTCCACCTCGACGCGTGAATTCGGGGAGAGAGCGACAATGTCCACACCTCGAGAATTACCGTCAACTCTCCCTCCGTGGCGGTGGAGCAATAAAAAAAGAGGTCGCCTATTTTCGGAAGTACAGAGCTCTCCCCATGTAATCCTCACCACGCTGACGTTCGACCACCCGTGTGTGTGTGGTGTGGTGTGTGTGTGGGGTGTATGTGGTGTGTGATGAGGTGTGTGTTTGTGGTGTGTGTGTGTGGTGTATGTCGTGTGTGTGTGTGGTGTGTGTGGTGTGTGTGTGGTGTGTGGTTGGTGTGTGTGTGGTGTGTGTGTGGTGTGTGTGTGGTGTGTGTGGTGTGTGTGTGGTGTGTGTGTGTGGTGTGTGTGTGTGTGGTGTGTGTGCGGTGTGTGATTTATGTGTGTGGTGTGTGTGGTGTGTGTGTGCTGTGTGTGGTGTGTGTGGTGTGTGCGGTGTGTGTGTAGTGAGTGTGTGTATGTGTGTGGTGTGTGTGGTGTGTGTGTGTGTGGTGTGTATGTGGTGTGTGTGGAGTGTGTGTGGTGTGTGGTGCATGTGTGGTGTGTGTGGTGTGTGTGTGTGTGGTGTGTAGTGTGTGTGTGTGTGGTGTGTGGTGTGTAGTGTATGTGTGTGGTGTGTGTGTAGTGTGTGGTGGGTGTGTGGGTGTGTGGAGTGTGTGTGGTGTGTGTGTGTGTGTGTGTGTGTGTGGTGTGCGTGTGTGGTGTGTGTGGTGTGTATGTGGTGTGTGTGTGGTGTGTGTGTGAGTGGTGTGTGTGGTGTGTGTGTGTGGGGTGTGTGTGTGGTGGGGTGTGTGGTGTGTGTTTGGTGTGTGTGTGGTGTGTGTGTGGTGTGTATGTGGTGTGTGTGTGTGGAGTGTGTGTGTGGTGTGTGGTGCTTGTGTGGTGTGTGTGGTGTGTGTGTGTGTAGTGTGTGTGTGGTGTGTGGGTGTGGAGTATGTGTGGGGTCCCAATTTATTTATTTCAATTCCGGCTGCAATTCGACACGTTTCATCTTCAGATAGAATCCGCGCGTTACGCGCTATCAATGGTCACATCACGAAGGCGTCCTGTTCTTGCCCAGTGATTCATAAAATCCTCTAGTCTTGCACCCTAGCCAGCTGCCACCGTGGTGATTGATGAAATCGCGGTTGCAACTGACTGAGGTTGTGGGCTACACTACCACGGGGGGCGAGGGAGATACGTGACTGTACTTCCCCACACTGGTCAGTGCTGGTTTAATAGAGTGAGCTGACGTGGGCGAGCTCTCCACTCACAACTCAGGCGCCCTCGGTCGCTTTTATAAAGTTTACACGGAGCAGCGGTGGCTTTGGTGTCCCAAGGCGGAGGGAGGAGGGAGACGTGGGGAGTGAAGGAGTAGAGTGAGACACGGGGAAAAGAGGGAGACGTGGGGAGAGAGTGAGACAGGGAGGAGGGAGACGTGGGGAGGAGAGTGAGACAGGGAGGACAGTGAGACACGGGGAGGAGGGAGACGTGGGGAGGAGAGTGAGACGGGGAGAAGGCAGGATACGTGGGGAGGAGTGTGAGACAGAGAGGAGAGTGAGACACGGGGAGAAGGAGGGAGACACGGGGAGGAGGAGGGAGACGTGGGAGGAGTGTGAGACACATTGAAGGAGGGAGCCGGTATGTGGTTAAAGCGTGCAGTGTTGCCCGATAAGAAGGAAGCTGTTGGTATTTGAGAGCTCACTTTAGAATGAATGTCGCCACAAGCAATGCGGCACGACATTCGACTCTCCTCGTGGTGTGTTGTTTACGGGAGATTATTGATTTACAACTCACACGGAGGCATTGCGGAAATATACACATGCACGCACCGATGACACAGACAGACGTGCTCCGAGTTCGTGGGGAGTTGTCGCGAGTGAACTGCGCCACGAACCTGGGACCATCTGAGTTCGATTCCTTCCCAACCGTGGCTCACATCAGTGGCGTTAATTTGAACCGGTTCTGATCGAGCGTCCCGTAGGTCGACTCAGCTTTAAATGCGTTCCCATTGTGGTGCGTAAACATCGCCACCCCCTGGGAGACAAAGGCGGTCGAGCGTGGTGCTGGCCACCCACACCCCTCCGTGTGTCGTGCCGGCCTTGATAGGCGCTCACTGACAAGCACTGGCCCCGAGATACCAGAAAGCCATAAGCTAAGAAGAGGCGATGTAATTGGTGTTGACCAAACATTACAATGAAGGACCCTCCTGAAGACGAGTCATTGGACTCGGGTGTGCCTTTCCTGGGTAAATCAATGAATACACGTGTAGTGACATCGCTGGATGTCAATATGCCGTGGGTGTAGTACCGGCCCTAGAGGGGCCCGGTGAGCGCTGATTGATAGCGCTGATTGATAGCACCACGCCTTAAGTGCAGTGCCGACCCTACAGGACAGGGTGTGTGGGTGCCGACCGAAGGATGAGGTCACGTGAGGCCATGGCACTCTGGTTGACCCGGGAGGACACGTGACCAGTTAAGTTGACAAAGGAGTCCCAAGAGCGGGCTAGGGGTGGTCACGTGGTTGGGACTGAGATCCTTCCCGAGGATTCTGGAAGGTGGGCGGGGCCAAGGGCGGAGCCGGCCACGCCACGGAGAATAGAAGCCGGGTCCCCAGAGGGACCGGGGTTGTTGTTCATCCGAGAAGAAACCCTTCGTCTACGTTCTGCGTTCAACGAGTCTCCAACACGTGGACCCGGGGCGTAGTAGCAGTTACGTTGTAACCAGTGTAGTTAGCCTGGTGGCCACCACCTTAGGTTGTTATTCTGTTAAGGGGAAGTTACCCCGTGTGTTGAAACTGAATAAATGTGTGGCCTCCAAGTCTACGTCTGTGACTCAGTTGAACCCATTACACATTTAAGGAACTAGAGCCTCTTTTTTCTGGGTGTGTGTTCACATCACCATTATGCAGGAATGAAATACGGTGCATATTCGAGTAGGGCACAGATCTTTCCTTACCCAGATTTTTGGGAGATCTGATTTCACCCTTGAGCCCCGTTTTTTGTTGTTGAATGTTTTACTACACAGACGAAAATATCTGATTATTTAGCCGTCATCCAAACAACGCTGAAAAATGTGTTTGTAAAAGGTGTTTGGCCGATGAAAAATCCCATACCTGTTTCCGTGTGTCTAAAAATCAAGTGAATGTTTTTTATATGTATATATTCTAATAATATCATATCATAATAATATATACACACAAATATATTTCCATGCGATTATAAATATGCTTTGGCTTTGTTCAAGGCACACCAGTGGTGGTGTTGAACTTAATGCGACTGTTTAAAAACGCATGGCTGGCAATAAAATCAGAAAATGTCATTGAGAAATAGCCATATCCAGGTGCCTGCGTTGTGAATTGTGCATTATACAGAGCATAACTATGATGACGATAGTTATGAACTTATCAGTTGCGATGAATATAAATTTACAGCCATTAAGCTATTAAACTATTTTAATTTTACAAGGTAAGGCCCACTGAGCTATTTCGCTCTTTTTCAAAAGCGCCATGGCCACAAATGATAGCTCAATCGGCTTATCATGTGGAAATTTATAGCAGCAAAATACACTAAACGCGTGTTTCTAAGTGTGGAGGGAAAATCGAGGGAATCAGAGGACCCGGAGAAAAATCCACGCGACCACGTTGAGAGAGACACGCAAACTCCAAATATAGAAGCATCACCGTCGGAATCGAACCCACAACCTCCTGTATACCAGGCGAGGTAGTTAACATCTCACCACCGCGGCGCCAATAGCAATAACGACGGTGATGGAGTGGGACGTAATGCTTATCAGAGGATGACCACCGACGAGATGGAGCAATGAAATCAGTTGATGTGCATGCGCTCGGTGGATTCTTGCATCACGTGATTGTAGGAGGTGGTGGCGACTTGGAGAAGCCTTCATCCAGCAGTGGATATGACCGTGACTGATGATGGTGACGAATTGCCGGTGATTATAATAATAATGATGACTACATTGCCACTCTACAAAATGAACATGCACTAGATCCAAACAATTATACACTCGCACACACACACACACTTGTATGTAAGTGCCCCATTTATGTTAGCACTGTCATGACCAAATTAACCACTTTCAATAAGTCCCACGGTATTTCCCCCCCCCCCCCACCCCCTCCAAAAGAATTATACCTTTCATGCCTAAAGTGCCGTATTCTCTGAAGAGGCAAAAACAAAATTTTGTTTGTGCTTGGTAATTTCCGCAGCAAACGAGTTGCGGCACAAAAATCCGAATTAATTCCACGGCTCGCGTGGTGCTCTCATTAAACATCGACTGCGAAGCCTCCGACGTCCGCACCTACGATCGGAACAGTTGGCTACGCGTGGCGCGCGAAGATGCTCAACGCACGTACAAAACGTACGAAGCCCTCCAAAGGAGTGCACGCGCGGGGGGGGGGGGGGTCCCGTTGTGGCCCGAACGACATCAATAACAACGGTGAGCAATGCGAACAACGGTGAGAAAAATAAACCGTGAATTCTCGTTGGTGGTTTTGTTTTGTTGGTTATGTGTGTGTGTGTGCGCGTGTGTCTGTGCGCGCGAGCCAAATTGAGCCTGCGACCCGCACTTTGTTACTGGTTCGGGCGAAGGTGTCACTCCGGTTGTGGCCAGCAAATAAATAAGTAAAACGTAGCCCGGGAACACTACACACACACACCACACACCACACACAACACACCACACACAAGACACCACAGCGGGGCTTCATGGTAAACGAGCCACTGCCCACCAACTTAATGTAGCTCCGGGCGCATGGACTGTCAAACGAAATACATGGACGCGATCAGATTGAGGAGCACTACCAGCGATCCACATCGGTGAACACGAGGGGAAAATGCAGTTCTGCCCGTTGCGACCGATTTTTCATCCTGCCACAGCGAAACATCCCGGGAAGGCAGAGCGCAAGTCGCGTGCAGACGACGAAGTATCAGCACGGACGCTGCTGTGAGTGCTTCATTTGTTCCAAGGTGTTTGAAAAAAATATAAATTTTACGATGTCGACTTTATTTTTTTTATCGTCTTAGGACGATTTGTCTACGGGGGTTGGTAGGTCACACAGAGACTGTCTTGGGGGTAAGGCGCACACATGAGGTCAGGAGTTGACCGGTAGGTTGCAATAAAGCGAATCGGTGGCTTATAAACAACGCACATTTCCCCGGCATTTATTTTGGGATTTTATACATAAGGCACACGCCAGCAAACCAATATTCCTGGACGTTGATGCGCTTGCTGTGTGTCCCAGGTGAGTGGTGACTGCTTGCCTAGTTATACGTGTTTATTTACTTTGTTTATTTCGCCTGTTTACCCATAAAGGCGTCACTGAGTCTCATGGATGGTACTGACAAGTTTAAGTTTTTCAGTGTGGGGGGGGGCGGGCAGGGATTGCTACTCCCACTGAGTAATTTGCGAGAAATGTGCATTTGAAAATTTGGACAACGACGCCGGCACACGAGGGCCTCCTCTTGAACACGACGTCACGGGATCTCTAACGTCCACTGTGAATCAGACCGCGCGCGTATTTTTGTTGCGGTTATTTTCGTACGGTTTTTTAAAACTGTCGTTTAAATCGCGCGTGGTCACAGGGATTCGAACCTTGAACGTGTGTCCCCTGGAAAATATATCACCACCTTTTTTATTATCCCCTCCATGATGAATTGATCAAACGTCCCAACAAGGCACGTCCTGAAAGTGAGCATTGAGATTCAGGGAATATTTTTTTTTTACGGACAAATTGGGTTATTTGTGAATGGTGCAAATTATGCACGGATTCTGTTGTAGCGGAATGCTTCACCCACACTCGACTTGAATGAATGCGTACCCCGCAGTTTGTCGATCAGCAGGTCGGTCGCATGTGGGTGGAGTTACGTGTGGGTACCCCCACCTCTTCAAAGACATCTGTGCCACGCACGTATGTGCGTTGAACTTCTTTCGCGCCGTACGTAACCAACCGCGCTAATTGGAGGTGCGGGATAAGGGCCAACAAACTTAACACGAAATGCAGTTCAGCGTGGAAGAGTCGTCCATAATACCCACTAGGTGTCCTTCTGCCAGCAGTGACATTGCCAATTAAATGCAGGGCTGCACCTTTATATTTTAGATGATGCCACCCAGCATTCGAGGATACTTTGAAAAGCACCACCGTCCATCACTCGATTGGGTAACGCCACTTAGTTTTTTGCATTGATTCAGGTTCAGTAAGAGAATAAAGTGGGAATATAAGTGGGTTAGTGTGATTTCATTAAATCTGCATTGATGTTTCGGCGCCACCAAATTGATTGTCCTTTATTTAACCGGTTGAGTGTTGTCTCTTCATCGTTCGCTATTGCTTAGATTTTCGAATGTGTTCTCTTACCCCTTCTGCTCATAATTTTTTTTTATTCTCCCGGGTCTCCGTACAAAAAAAAACTCGCTTAAATAACAATATCAATAAATGTTGTTTTTTTCTTTTCCCTGCAGCGTGGTGCTAGGACAGAGTGTGAATGAAACAAACACGGTCAGTCCGATACGCTGCGTTCTCCACATGGGTGCAGGAACCAACGAGTCAAATTCACGAGGACAGTCAACTGTGGTAGTTAGCGGTAGAAGACTGGCAAAGTGGTCCATAGCGGCAAGCGAATAACTGGAGTGAATTGGCGAGTGCTGGGATGTAAGGATGCGTTGCTGATATCAGAATGTTGCTAAGGTTGACTTATATCCACAGCGTCTGCTGTATCTGCAAAGAAATTGTATGAAAAGTCACGTGTTTGTTCGTCACCATTTCATCCCGTGATATTAATGGGCTCATGACTCATATTCAGTCAGGCAATGCCATTATTTTAAAAAGTTTGCGACATCAAATGACAACGTGATCTCCTGCTCCAATGAGCATCCGAAGGGAAAACACCGTTAACTCTTCCCCACAAAGTGATACTCGTTTTATCAACCCCGGGGGGGATGATGGCCTGAGTCAACCCACCAATCAGGATCTGAACTCTCAACCTGCCTACTACGAGCCGGGCACTCTTCCACGGAGCGTCCCCGTCAGTAAGACGCGCTGGGTCTAAATAAATAAAACAGTTTCGATGTAAAGCTTTCGTGACTGCAGGTATTCATCTTCTTGGTTCTTTCGGTAAAGTCACGTAGAAGGGAAATAATAAAATAATAAAAATAAAACAATCAAATAATTCTCACGACGTTTCGGCCATAACGCAAGCAGCCGTCCTCAGGTGAAGACCAGGTCTGTCGGGGAGACAGCGTCATTCAGACGTCATTCAGACGCTGTCTCCCCGACAGCCCTGTTCTTCACCTGAGGACGGCTGCTTGCGTTGTGGCCGAAACGTCGTGAGAATTATTTTATGTTTTATTTTTTATCATTTCATTATTTCCCTTCTACGTGACTTTACCGAAAGAACCAAGAAAATAAAACAGTGTTTCTACTCATGTGTGTGCCAATCAAGCAGAGGGTGCCAAGGTCTGTCTCGGTTTGATTAACTTTCCCATGTGTTCGGTTATTAACTGCCACCATGTCCAGGGTTTGTGAGCAGAGGACATTTATTTTTATTTTTTTGGCTATTGGGTTCCATTGTGTTACCCAACTGTTCCTTGGACTTTTGCTGATGCTCGGGTTTCTTGGAAGCTGATGTGCGCCCCTGTACGTGTTTGTGTGCGCGCGCGCATCGGAAGTTGCTTAACCCTTGTCCTTCACCTCGTTGTCCTTTTTTGCATCTTATTTTTTAACGTCTCTTTCGTTTTTCTTATTTTTCCCGACGATCGTGTAAACCTTCCAGTCTGTTCTGTTTTGTTTCGTCGTGTAAGGTGGTATTGAGATGCCGTGGCATTTAAGCGCTATGCACATGCAAATCCTTGTCCGTATACACGAGGGGAAACTAGTTGTGGTATGTGATGAATGTGGCACCAAGTCTGCCAAAATGTCCAACGATGGAATTTTCTCCAACACGTATATTACCGTAGAATGTCATTACTTTTACCCTTCGCTGCCTTCACGTCTCGGACAATCCATCGGCGGCGGTTCCCCACGATTATTCCAATTAACCCCGAGTCGCCTTCGATAATAAAACAATTTTGCACAGTCGTTTGTGATATCGCATGTACCCCCCCCCTTCTCCCCACCCCCACACCTTCAGTATGAGTGGTTTCTAATTAAGGCCATCATTGTGGCAACACAACCGACGTGAAAATAAGCAGGTACAAAATGGGCCCTTTTTTCTTTGTCTGTAAACGCCTACACGCGTACGCAAAGTGACCGACTGTAAGGGGCAGCATTATAGAGACGTGCACAGGCCGGGAAGACACTCCCCCCATCACCGTTACTGACGGCAGTCGGGCTTAGCGATCGACTATTAAGGGCCGGCACGACACACGAAGAGGTGGTGGTGTGGACCACGGCAACTGGCACCTGACTACCTTTGTGCAAATTGCCATGGAGAGACAGAATGTTAATGCGGCACTTTCTCTCATCGCTTGGTGCGTGTGTTGAACTTCTTTCGCACCGTACGTAGCCAACCGTGCTTATCGGAGGTGTACGGAGGAAGGACGACAAACTGAACACAACAACAAGCAGCGGTTCTAAAGAAACGAGTGACTACTCTCTCTGTGTGATTGATTGTGTAGATTTACTATCCCCCGTGTCAACTCAACCAGGGGCAGCTTTGGTTGGCTCGGGAGGCTCTCAAGTTGAAAGGTGAAGAAGTCACGAGGGCCAGTGTTGTGCATCCCACCGCATCTCGCCATCACTTCCTTCCTTCTGCCAAATCCAACAGCAGTCACACAGTCAACTTTCCACCATCATGGATGGCCGGTTCTTACAGCCTCCCGTTTTTAACACATTCCTGCGGAGGGAGCTGGTAGGAACGTTGGGTTGCTCGGTCAATGGCCAGGGTCAACTGCGGCGTGGTGTATTCCGCAAATATGCCCGACTGTTCGGGTGGGCACAAGCCGGCGTGAATAGGTTAAACGTTGTGTTTTATAAGGGCAACACGGGGTGACCAGCCCCTCCCCACCCAGCCCCTCCCCACCCTCCCCTCCCCACCCAGCCCCTCCCCACCCTCCCCTCTCCACCCAGCCCCACCCCTCCCATTTTTGGATGCACGACGGATGGACACAATAATCCCCTGTGGGCTGGTGGAACCAGGTGGTTCCTACCAGTAAAATACGATATTATTAAACCGCTTGTTTACCCAGGTCCTGCCAAGATTTGGCAGTAGGGGGCGATGTTTTTTAGGTATAATCCCAATTTACAAATGTGCAGGTACAATGTTTAGCTTGAGAACGTTTGGCCAATACCAGTTACATTGCACGGGGTAGGGTTTTTTGTGTTGCTATTGGAGGCATCTGGAAAACCCGTAGGAAATATACGTAGAATGTACAGGCAGATCACACAACCTCCACACCAAAAAGCAGCTGAGTCGGGAATCGAACCGAGGTGTGTCTTGTTGTGAGGCATAAGTGTTACCATGCACCCCTATACAGTACTCCCTCAGTGCCCTTAGAATCACCACAGATTGCACCGAGTGTACAGTACGTGCATACGGCATTTACGCGTGTCGGTAACATCCACGCACGTACTGATGTGGCCAAGTTCAGTTTGTAAGCACCTATTCAGACAGAGCTGGTACACGAGGATGCGTTGTCGGCTTCTGTCTCTAGGACAAGTGCTGCCGTAGAACGCACTGCAGCAATAAGTCAGTCTAAGGGAAGCGCAAACCAAGGTTGGCACTTTCATAAGTAGTATATTTCGGATTAGATTGTGCACGGATTATGCCCGTTTCTAAATATAACCATTCAACCACCTGACTGTAAATAAAAAAAATTGAGTAGTCACGTGGGCAAATGTGGCAATTGAGTTTGTTTATCGGTGAAACTTTGGAGGAATTTTGCAAAGGCAATGGAGAAATAATGTATGCGACGTTTCGCTGGAGATTCCCATTCAGCATCATCAAGTTATATTCTTGGGTTTTTTCGGTAAAGTCACGTAGGTAAAACATCAAAATTAATAAAAAATAAAATAAAACAAAAATCACGACGTTTCGGAGGCAACACAAGTCTCCGTCATCAGGTGGGACCGTCACAGCCGGATTAGCTGCATCAAGTGAGGCAATGATTCAAGATGTAATCCCTTAACAAGCAAGTTGAGGGGGAGGAGAGGAGAGCATCATCAAGGTTACAACCACCCAGTCACCAGGTTAACAACTACCAGCCACCCACTGGTTGTGTTTGGGGCCATCGCAACTCAAACTGAACTTGCATCGAGGCTCACCATTGGAGCAGTCTCCCTCATGGGTGTGTAAAGAAACGTAACTTGCACGCGTATACTCTCTGCGTGGCTGGTCGTGCAACGTAGCTGTTATTTCTTTCCCCAATCACAATTAATCGACATCACGCCCACGACCAGGAACGAGGTTTCCTGCGATTAATCCTATACCCACTTCCACCAAGAAATCCCGTAGCCAGATGTGGCAAATGTGGCCTACGTAATCGGAATTACAATCTGATGCTCTCATTCTTCAAACGAATTCGATTAGCCCCATCTGGCGTGTTGACTTTGGCTGGAAACAAAAAATGGATCGGCATTCCACCAATGCCCTTTTCTCTTCTCCTACTCCGCCCACCCTCCCACTCAAGCCCAACTCGAGTCCATGGAGTCTTTTTGTTCTGCCTCTCCCTCCATCCCCTTTTGCAAATGTGCATCATCACTGTCAAAACAATCGAAATTCGGAACGTCCATGCCCTCCTGCAAGCACGCTGCATCTACAGCGCTCTGCTGGATTCTGTCTGGATGAAGTCGTTTATTTTATTGGTCGATCGAATAGAAATAAGTCACATTCGTTGTCCAGACGCACCCTTGTCAACACGAGTGTCCGTAAATAGATTTCCAAAAACAACGTCAACGCTCGATTAAACGCGCACCACCTTTGTCCAAGTGCAACAGTGGGATGCGTTGCGACGCTTTGCTCACCGTGCAATAAGCCCGGCATGAAAGAAAAAAAAAGTTCAAATGCAAAGGTGCAGCGGCTTTCAAATGCCTCGCTTGTCATCATAAAATTATCTACGACTTTGGCACGTCGTCGTCATGGGATTTCTCAGACACCGACTCGGGGGCTGTACAACGGGGAGATGGTAGCCGCGTGTTTGCGACATCAACGCTGACTCGACTCTGCCAGTCTCCTCGCCGCGCGATCCGACAGCGTCCCGGCTTCTGTCCGCGCTCGGCCAAACGAGCGTTGGAGCGGCCGTTCCTCGGCGGTGGGCCCTGACCACAGCGGACCGACGACATTTCCCAGACACGTGGGACGATTCGTCGATGCCGTCCGTGACTCGAACGCTCAAAAACGGAAAAGGCGTAAATCGACGGCGGCGCTTCGTTGACGCCGATCAGTTCATGCCCCCCTTCTTAGATGTGGCGACCTTCTCGCATCACGATAGACAGGTTTGAGTCTGCTTTGAAAACCCATCTCTTTAAAGTGGCCTTGTCCTCTTTTAGTTGGGTCTGTTGGTTGGCCCTGGTTCTGTTATTGCTTCCTGCTTTCCATGAGTTGGGTATTGGGATCCTAGGATGGAATTCGCATTATACATCTGAATTATTTTGACTTAAAACTTTCGTGACTGCAGAATTTTTTTTTCTATCTATCTACGTGAATTTACCGAAAGAACCAAGAATATCTGAATTATTATTATCCCGCATGTCGAAGTCGGGAAACCACCCAGCCCCCCCCCCCCCCCCCCTCAAAGCCAAATTCGGCGTAATCATGAGATGTATTTATACTGGAGGAATACAAAGAGCTATAAAGCAATTTTTTCACAACTGATTATAGCGATGACGTCACCAAGCCCCGCCCACACACCTCCCGTCCAGCGGCACAACGTGAGTTCAAAGGTGATAGTCTCTTCTATGGAGCAAGTACAGTGCACATTTATATTTACGCATTTTAACACCAAATAAAATACCTCTATTATGACCAACAGTAGTAATCACGTCCACGATATAGCATATCTAGATTTGATATAGCAAATGTTATCGACGCCAGAAAGATGATGGACTGAGCCGACCCCGCGCACTGGGATTTTAACTTGCAACCTTTTGACTGGGAGTCCACTAATGCTCTTACATTTAAGGATGCATTACAGGCGTAAGAGCGGGAGTCCAACTCAGTGGCAAGCCAGCTCAACCGCTGTGGGATGCAGACTAGCGCTGTTGCTCATCTGTATAGCGACGGGAAATCTGAATGAATCCGCGAGACAATTTATTTTTCGGCTTAGCCGATGCGAACCAATTCACGTGTGCACGATGGAACAATATGCCTACCAGCTCGTAAATAACACACGCGTACACACACACGCCCAATTGATTTTATGCTCAAATGAGCATTAAAGCGGTCATCTGTTTATAGACATTCCACATTCCTATGGCGGACGGGGGGGGGCGAGTTCATCCATGGGACAACCACTATTGACTTTCTCACAAAATTGTACTCTCGTTATCGACCCCCGGGGAAGGATGATGGGCTGAGTAAAAACCGCCGTCCAGGATTTGAACCCGTAACCCTCTGATTGGGTGCCGCTCGCTCCTCTCGCTGAGCCACTAAGCCCGTGGCTCCACGTGTAACAGTATATCTAGATATGCAGTACAGTATACGAGTTTAAACATAACGCAACACCAAACCTGCAGTATTAAATCACACACAAAAAAACGATGAAGTCTTTATTACGCATTAAGGAGAATGACTGTTGAATTAGCCTGAATACATAATTCCAACGGGAAAAAAAATAAAAAACGAGTTTATTTAAAGGTTTAGGTTCCTATTTGTGAAGTAATGTGCGCTCGGTGTGGTCAAATGCATTACATTGAATTTATAAGATGTGCATTACCTCTCCGTATACGTTTGGTAAATTGCGTGTGTGTGTGTATGTGCGCACGTTCCTATTCCTGCAGAAATGAGCGAATATTGACAAATGTGGTCTCGTAGGACAATGAAATTGGTTGGTTGGCCTTAGACCTTTGGCAGAATAAATTGATTGCATGGCAAGGTATGGAGCTAACAAACTTAAAATATTATGACGAAGCACTTCACATCCCATTACAGTGCCAATTTTGTGTAAATCAACCGATAATCAGAGCGGTTTAATTTTTATCTATTTTTTATCTTTGCCACATTCCAAGAGCCATCGCTGAACACTCCACATTAGCCTGGCGGGGTCAAGTCCATACATAAAACAATTTCTGTTCACTTTGCCACATTGTGGTACTCTCGATTTTATCGACCCCTGACAGGTAAATTGAACTCGCCACCTGAGCATAACGCCTGTTTGCTCATGTCGGAGATATAATAAGAAGAAAATAGCTGTTGTAATATCATGGATGCAAGAATGATAATAATAATAACTGTTGTCTAATTATATTTTTTTTAAACTCAGAGTGAGAGACCGATGGCCTTGTTTGGGGACGACAAGAGCTATGGAAGACGCACACGCACATACAGACACGTGTGTGTGTGTGCTGGCCAAGCAGAGCTAACATATTCACCAACAGGGGGCCTTTCTCCAGAGCCTCGTGGAATTATAAAAAGTCATATTTCTCCAACAACTATAAATTGCTTGGGCAATAGAGGACCGCGTATAAACGTGAGTGTGTGTGTGCGTGCGTGCGTTCGCGTGCGCGGCACTGCGTGTGCATTGTATACTGCTCGCCAGTAAGTAGCGTGCATTATGGAATAAGTGAGTGAATGAAGGGGATAGTTTGCTTATTTTTCATTATTTATTTCACGATGCGCTTTGCAATCCCTTAAACTCCGCCCTAACACGCCATTCTCTCTCCTCCCTCCTTCCCCCTCTCCCTCCCTTTTCTCTCTTATTCTCTCCAACCATACCATCCCATCCACCCGACACCACCACCCACTCAACCCCCCCCCCCCGCCTCATCATCCATCTCAGACAGCGGCGCCTGCCTTCATTCCCCATCCTTTCGCTCGCATTCCGATAAAAGCGATCCGGCGCTAGGCGCGAGGTGTCCTGCTAGAGCGTGATCGCGCACACACACTATCGTCTCCCACACACACACACAGTCGCACGCACACACACACACGCGTGCGCGCACATTCAATTGACAGACCGGGACGCACGCATGTGTAATAGTGATGATGATGATCGTTAGTAGTCGATGTGCTCCGATCAGCACCTTGGAGAGCGGCGCATATTGAGCACAGCATCGCAGCCGCTTCGCCCTCGGCGCGTGCTTTGGTTGTTGTTGTTGTTGTTCTCTTGTTGGTCCGAGGCGCTGCAAACACGGACGGTGGCGGTCCGTGGAGTGGACAGAGAGCAGCGCGGGCAAGGATCAGACTCCAAAGGAGCCAAGGTGGAGTGAGTGGCTGCGACGAGAGGAGAGGGAGCCGCGGCACAGAGACGGGACACGTCGCAAGGCAGGCGGCGAGAGGCGCGACGGCACGGAGAGGGGAGGAGGTCGGAGGCGAATCGGAAGACGCAGAGAGCCGAGAGGAGAAGGGAAACGCAGGCAGAATTCTGCGAAAGAATCTGCCCGCACTCAAGGATTGAGCTCCAGTTTCATCCAACACTTGTTTCGCAATTAGCGCAGCGGCAGCGGCAGCCCTCTGCTCTTCTCACTTTCTAAGCTGCAATCGAGAGTCGCTCGCCGAACACACAAAGAGAGAGAGAGAGATGGGACACTAGTGTAGCAAAGCACATCGCCTTGCTCTCCTTCCTGCAGGAGGAGATCTCGCTCTCTCGCTCTCTCGTCCGCACGGGGTCTGTGCGCCGACCACGACTCCAAGCCGCGCTCGCATTCAAGTCTCGCCTCGCCCCGCGCGTGTCACGGGTCCATTCTGGTTACTGCTGCTGCCGCTGCTGCCGCTGCTCCTGGCGCTCGCTGCTAGCGCCATGCTCTGTGGAGAGCGCGGGGCCCCGTGGGCGGGCGCCGGCCTCTTGTACGTCGCCTCGCTGAGTCTCCTCGCGGTCGCCGTCCTTTGCCAAGGGGCGCTCGCTCACGGCGGCGGCGGCGGCGGCGGAGGAGTGACGGCCCATCAACAGCGGCACGTCCGGGCAGGTGAGACGCGGAGGAGAGGTTCACACACCTGGGAGGGGGTGATTGAGTGGGGGGGGGGGCAAGCGTGGGGGGCTGTGGGGGGCAGGCAGAGCGTAGGGAACCCTCTCTGACCCCCTACCGCCCCCCCCCCCAAAAAAAGGGGGGCGATCGTGGGTGACTTTATTGCCACCTTCATGGCAGTCGCCTTATCAGATGTCCAGCTAGGTTGTGTTAATTGTGCAAAGGCAGGCTAATTGTGTTGCACGCCTATCTCGTCTGCACAATGAACGCGTGCGTTGTTGACAACAGCAATGCTCTGTAGACTGTCGGAGTCCAATGCCCTGCAGAGTACTGTACACTGTGTTGCGACGATGCGCTGAGATGTGTGTTGCGTGCGTCTTGGCACGGCTTCGCAAGGCGTGTAAGGCAAGAAGACCCTTTGATTGTTTGATCTTCGACGGTGTGTTTTGGTGATCGCGGCGGCTCTGCACGCCGGCCGTTTGACTTGCTCGGACTCGTGTGGCTACAACTCAATGATGCACTGCAGTATGCTTATATGTGAAGCCCTACAGCGGCTGCGTTGGGTTGTGTGAACGTGAATCGTCCGTGAGCGTATCGCCAGTTGCACAATGCGTGCTACAACAACAACAAAACTGCACTTGCGCTGCAGCACCAAGATTCGGCGCATGTATCAAGTTGCCGTGATAGATACACGATGATCACTTTCAAATTATACCAGGGGTATTTGCACGTGGCGAGTGTACACTGGTATGTACTGTACACGCATTGCACACGCATGAATGAGTGTTCCATATCGCCTGTGATTGAATGTGTGCACGGGGAGAGTGCGTGTTTGTCTATTGCTGTACGATCGCGTGCGCGCACTGACGACAAGCCTCCGTCGAAGTGGTCTCGCAGTCACAATGAAACCGACCCCGATACGAATTGTGAATCCACGCAAATGAGAACGCCGCAAATAGGTGTCCCCGTGTGTGCATGCCACGTGAATTGTGGAGTTTGTACGAACGTTACTGCGGTTTTGGTATTGCATGCGTGTCGGCAGACAAAACTTTGATGAAGATGCTGAACGTGAACAATTGATGAGCACGGCAAATGTGATGATAATGTATCAAAATTAATTCACCTCTAGAGGAGTATACCCATGTCCCTGCCTACAAGCAAGCTCGAGTGCACGGAAGAAAACGCACTCAAATACAGCGTGGCTGCTTTCAATCAGTCGGCGTGCGAATTTAACTGGGAATTGCTTCCTTAAAGAAGTGTTCATTTGAGACGATGTTGGTGGTGCAGAGTGGATAAAGGAGAGAGCGTAAATATTGGATCGTGACTCTATTGACGCCGGGAGAATTTACAGCTGAATGTATGCAACAAAAACAAAACAAAAAACACTGGCAATGCTCAGTGCAGTGTGCGACTCACTCTCGACTCATTGGTCAGTCTATATAATATTATAGACTGCACCGCACATGCACTGGTGTGTCTAGAACCAGACCTTTATTCATTGCACGTGATGGCGATACGATGTGGACTCAAACCACCTACATATTAAAGTCATAGTGTCCCTATGTTCATATGGCCATCGTTGACAGCACTGAGCCAATGGTTGGACATTCCACATTCCCATGCCATAGAGCAGTCCATCGATATCGCGCGGCTTAATATTCGCACCAAGCGCTCGTACTTAATTTAGCACTTCGAAGGGGCTACGATGATCTGGGTCATCGTCATTGCCACATCCGCGGAGGCCATCACTGAAATAAATTTTAGCATTAATGATGTGGCAAGTGAGATAGTGGCTTGGTGGTCTAAGGGTCACTGGCACGGATGTGTTCTTTGTAGTTTGCTTATCTAATTATGCCCTGGGCCGAACGTTGCATTCGATACACACACGAATTCTCATGTAATACCCGAACAATTGCTAACACGCCGTAACAAGCGCGAATCAAACCGTCAGCACAACATAAAACGCTGATCGTAATCAGCAAGCACTCGCCCGCAATGTACGAAATGCACCGCCGCTGGTATTTAATAATTTCTGGCTGCAAGGCATCGCAATGCCGGCCGTGTCAAAGTGAGCTCTCCGATTATGAAGGGGGGGGAAAAAACAACGCACTTATTTTCCCCCTGCAATCTGTCGACTCGAATGCTGGCGATGAGGGTAGGACGGAGGGGGGTGGGAGGTGTTAGTGGGTCACGTAGAGATGGAGCCAGGGCGACTCAATGCGAGACACTCACCCACCTGCAGCGTTAAAGAAGCCGGTGGTGCAGATGATACCTGCAGGGGGCAGTACAGCAAGTAGGTGTCTGCAGGCGACTGTGTCTATTCGTCAACGTTCCCATCGGATCTCTCCTAATGTGCATGGGTTTTCGACGGGGACTTGTTTTCATTTATTTTTTACACGCAACAACAATTAATCATTTGCATGCACTATCCACCCATGCGGTGCGAGTGAAATACTCAACACATTTGTCAATATATATAGTAGTTGACGTTTCGCGCGATGGGTCTAATTCATAGCAGAGAGAGAGATATTTATTGTGTCTTCTAACACATGTGAAGCCCACTATCCTCCCTGCATTGGTGCTTCTCTCTCTCTCTCTCGCTCTCTCTTCCTCTATGCACGATCTACATACTTATGATTTCCTTTTGGAGCAGTGTTATTAACCATTGCGTTGGGGTTTTGTGCGTGTGCACCACTGCCAAGGCAGTACCACAATAACACGCGATGTTTAGTTATGCATGCGGGGTATAGCAGGCTGCTGAAAAAATAGCCTTGAGACTCGGCGAGGCTATCTTGTGTGTAAAAAAAAACTCCCCACCAAATCATTGCAGTGGTCCCCTTGAAAAACATCTCACCACTTAATAACCTGGGTTCGATTCCTGACTAAAGCCAGTTAATGGCATCCGCCGTTGTCACTCTGTCACTATCATCATCATCATCATAAAACACGGTCAATTCACTGTTGGATGAAGCCCTCTTGTCGAGCCACCGTTATCTACCCGGCGATGTTGAAATCCGCCCAGTTCGTACCACACGAGCCGATTCAATCGCTCCATCTCCCTCCTGGCCGGCCCCTCCCCCGACCCCCGGGGATACGATCCTTCTCGGGTACGTTACGTGCTTTGACCGCCACTCCCTCGATATCGTGGAACCGTCAGCCATTTATTTATTTTTGTCTGCACGGTTACAATCAAAAGTCTTCAAAACCTGATGTCCAATCCACGCGTTCCTCCGTCCTGTCTCTCAATGTAATTCCAGGCGTGGATGTGTCGTCCCGCTGTTAAGGCTGCGTAAACGAGCAGCCTAGGCGAACGTACGAGCCAATCTCTGAAAAGGTGGGGCACAGAGTGGGTATACATCGTATTCAACAACATCGTTTAGCGTTTGACAGTGATATTTGAGCAGTTCTCGAGGTCATTCCTCGTCAACCCGCACTGACCAAGGTGGTGAAGTATGGTCAGACAACGGTCATGACGCACGCGGACTTCACCCAGCAGTGGAGAGCCGAAAGGGTTTTTTTTTTCATACTGTCAAAGCACACATATGGTGAAAACTTATCATGCAGATTATCATTTCTGTGGTGGACGTTCTTTCAGTACGGCAGGTAGGTGAGTAATCCATAATTACATATCATCCCCACATCGCATTTTCACACACCCTGACGAATGCAGCCTTTCACTCTGCACATCAAAATGCGTCCCGGGTTGATCCATATTCATGCACCGATTATTTGGTGAACAGGCTGCTGCTGATGATGCTTTGGCAGTGATGACATCGGTAAATAACACAGTGACCTTAAAAGGACAATATATATAATTGATAGGCGACGTTTCGGACAATGACCCTTCTTCACAGCACATTGCACATGACCTGGCCCACCTTCATAGCACATCAGGTGCTATGAAGGTGGGCCAGAAATTCCACCTCCTAGAAATGTTCTCCCCTTTTAAATCCACCGTAGTATTGACACGTTACATGGTTCTTCGTATCCATGCGCATGGCATTGATGCTGCAGCAGTGTCAGTGGCTCTTATAATTGGTGGAAACATTCCATGAACAACGCTTTGTGACTCTCATAAGTCAAACTGTTGGGGCAAGTGCTGTTAGCGAGCATTTATTGTGGCCGACACGGCACACGAGGTGGTGGGTGGCCAACACCACGCCCGGCCGCCTTTGTCTCCCTCGTGGCGATGTTCACACACCGCACAAAGTACTCATTTTATGCTGGGTCGACCTAAGGGAGGTCCAGGACCTGTCCTGATACAATAATCGTCACTGGTGCTGTGCGGATTTGTCGTTCAGCGCGCTAACCGCTCCACTACCGCTCCCCCCGCACATATACCCCGCCCAATCACACCAGCCGTGTCGCATAATTCATGTTTATCTCGCTTGTGTTTCTGTGGATATGTGCTGTGGTGTGCCGGGCCGCCTTTCATAGGTGCTCGCTAACGTCACTTGCTCGGACAGGCTGTTAAGGCTCCACGGGCGATCTGCGTCGTTGTGTTTTCGTGGTTGTAGAGAGCGGGTGGCGCAGTGCTCCGTGCACTGCGCTACGAAACTGGCGACCCCGAGTTCGATCCCACTCGCGACGCACGACAACAGTGAACCGGTCCTGGACTCGGACTCGAGTGACTTACCTGGTGCGGTGTACAGACATCAGCAATGGGGAGACAAAGGCGGCCGGGTGCGGTGTTTGCCGTACACCGCCCCCATGAGTGCCATGCCGGCCTTGACCGGGGCTCGCTAACAACACTTGCCCCAACGGATCGTGAATGGCTATACAAGTATACGGGGTGGGAGGGCTGCCTTTGCTGTTAGCTGTCTGTTATCGCACTGCCACTCCACTAACCATACCAGCAAACCCCCGAGTTGGATCGCTGTCCCCTGCATTGTCCGCGCAAAATAGCAACGGCTCACATTTGTAGTGGCCGGTTGGCGAATTGCATCCCCTGGGTCGACTCAGCCCGAAATTTCAATGTGGGCCCTTCCGTGGTGTCGTGGTTCGTGAACGTCGTCGCAAACAGACACGTGACAGCCGCCGCTGGCAAGCGTGCCTTCCGAGTGTTTTTTACGACAATAATAGGTGCTCGCAAATTATGAATAATAGCTGCACTACGACGGCACCCTAGCATGTGTGTTATAATAATAGCTCGGTGACGTAAGGGGGACTTGTGTGGTTTTGGTGTGAGTGCGTTTGCATTCAACGCATCCTGTATGATTTCAGGCAACTGGCTCAGCTAAAAAGACGAGTAGTCCGATCTGTAATCTTCAGGTTAACGTCCTGTGATTGAAGGCGTTTTGACTCAGAACTGTCGGTTGATAAGGGAGTTTGTGATCGATTGTTCAATCGGACTGAATTCACCTTAACGGGTCTTCGGTCGGAGTGCAGTGTCACCTTAATTAGTCCTACTCAGTTCTGAAGTGCGGTCCTTAACATCAGCACTGGCTTTGAGACGAAGTAAGCGAGCCAGCCGAAGGTGTGTACGCCTGGTGATGATCACACCGCCCATTTCACTTGGCCCCTGGCTGTAATAGGTGGACTCTAACAATGCAGGAGTCACCCGTCTACGGTATGCAGGCCTCCTGATGAATTACCCTCAGCCTTTATCATTGAGTCCCACTCCTCACAAATAACAGGATGGTCCTATTATCTAGCTTGAGTGACCTCTGAAATATGAAGAAAGTGAAGGCACTTAAGGCATTACTGTTGGACCACCCGCGGAAGATTATGCAGACCCTTTAAGGTTTAAGCAGTGCATAACTTCAGACGGAACAGTCCGAAACATTGTTCCGGGAATTAATGTAGCACGCCACATCCTTCTCGCCTTCTTTTTCCCTCGTGATACTGCCACAACCTCCGATAAGCACGGTTGGCTACATACGGTGCGAAAAAAGTTCAACGTACAAAGATAAAGATCCCCCGTATAGCCTTAACAGACTGTAGGGGCAAGTGCTGTTAGCGAGCACCTATGAAGGTCGGAACGGTACACGAGGGGGTGGGTGGCCAGCACCACGCCCGACCGCCTTTGTCTCCCCAGTGGCGATGTTTACACACCGCACCAGGTACTCATTTAAGGCTGAGTCGACCTAGGGGAAGCCCAGGACCGGTTCAGATAATCGTCACTGGTGTTGGCCGTGAGCGGGAATCGAACCCGGGTCGCCAGGTTCATAGTGCAGCGTGCGAACCGCTACACTACCGCTCCCTACTACGTACACACACACACACGTACATACATGCCGTGGTGTGTATCTGCGTGTGTGTCGGGTACAACAACAACAATAATGATGATATAGGATAATATGTAGCACTGTCACGGATAAGTAGACCTTTAATTCGAGTAGTAGTGGAAGTGCCTTATGCCAATAATCCCGACTCTAACTAAAAAAAAATGGACAACTTTCAGATTATTTCACTTGGCGTTTTCAGTTGCTCACTTTAAACAATATTCAGCAGGCATTGGATATAATAAATTTAACATGATACAAAATTACAAGGCAAGGTAGACGGAATACAATGTTTTGACTGGGAAAATTATAGGTACAAGAAGGCAGGCAAGACAGAGAATTAAGTGCATAAGCAATTTGAATAATTGGATGCAACTGACTCCCAGTCTAATGCGAACGTTCTTGAGATACCATCACGGAGAGCTAAGAGAAAGGCAGCCCACGATCGCTGGCATCTTTGGGAAAGGACAGGGCTCACACAGCGACAGGGGCGGGCAAGTTGAATGTGTAAGTAGTCGAGCAAGAAGCGTGGGGGGGGGGGGAAGAAAAGCGTTTAATGATGAACCAATAAGAAGACACACGTTTTTTTACGGACGCTAGCAATTGAAGTGTGTTTTTTTTGTCGTTTTTGGGTCGGGTTTGCAGCATTGAGCATTTAATTCTAGATTTGAAGCTTTCGTGACTGCAAGGATTCATATTCTAAGGTTTTTTCGGTAAAGTCACGTAGGTAAAAAAATAAAATTAATTAAAGTAAAATAAAAAAATAAATAAAAATCACGACGTTTCGGAGGCAACACAAGCTTCCGTCTTCAGGTGGAACCGTCAGAGCACGATATTATTCTACTTTTATTAATTAATTTTTTTACCTACGTGACTTTACTGAAAAAACCTAAGAACATTGAGCATTTATTTCTTAAGGCTGTTTTTTTTTTTTACCAGGCACTACCGCGCCCATCGTCAGCGAGTCAGAAGCAGCAGCAGTATGTGGCGATAAGCTTGACGGAAGTCAAACTCAACACGCAGCCCCACTAGAACCATTGTGCTTCGATTATTAAAAAAACAGGCTAATCTGCCTTTTATTTCAACATATGGAAGGTGGTTAGGTGGAGGTATTGGTTGCAATACTTGACGTTGGTTAACCGCACATTCTGCAAATTCTTATACAATCGCTTTTATTCCTTGAAGGCCTGCGGTTGACCAACTTCATGTAATTGCCCTATAACCTTCTGGATGTTCAATGTGGTCAATATGGTTTTATTGGACTGGCCACATCTGTCAATATTCACCAATTTTCTATGGAAGCGGACACTTTTAACACAGGCACACGACGTACAAAATATGAATAAATGTGGTTCTTGTAAATACCTTAATGGCATGGAGATACAATAAACGAGTATAAACTTAGATGGCTATTATTGTTTACTCTTTGGTTTTTTCGGTAAAGTCACACAGACAGGAAATTAATAGAACGCGACGTTTCGATCGCAACACAAGCAACCGTCATCAGGTGAGACAAACACAGCAGGATAACTGCTGTCAGCAGTTCGAAAGCTTCAAATCAAGGTTATTATTTTTTTTGATAGGGATACATTGAAATAAATGTACTTAAAAGCTGTGGATTTGCACCGTAAAAAGAGCAATGGAAACGCATTCCATTACAAGATTTGCGTTCATGGTCGAGCAAGTTTAAAGTGTGACCTTAGCCCGAAAAACGACTGTACAGGTGGATTTGATACATTATTTCGCGTGTGACGGGTAGTTTTGCGAGCTTAGCAGAATTTAATCAAATAATGTAACGCTTTAATCCTGAAATAAATCTTATTGGATTGCGATGCAGCATACATGATTTTTATATCACATTTGCAAAAGCTTACAAGACACATTTTTTTAAGGTGGCGTGCAAGTTGTGACGGTTGATATATTTAAAAAAAAGAAATTGTACGCGTTCGACAAAATTCTTCATATATGCAGATTAGAACATTTGCATATCTTTAGCGGGCTGATAACCCGTTGCGAATGTCTATTGCTTTCGCGAGGACTAACCGACATTGCACATTTACTACGGTAGGCGAGTTTCTTCAATTATTTTTACAAACGAAAAATTACAGCATCTTGGACAAGACGCGGGCAACACAGCGACCTGCTCGTATTAATGTCGGTCTCAAGAGCCAAGGGGTCATCGACATCGTCGTTTCAACAGAGGCACAAGTACTTTCCGTGAATTACGCAGCAAATTGAATCATCGGGCGTGTACTCGGGACACCGCAAAGGCACTTTCCGACTGCCAGTCTGGTCAACTGTGTGGATTGGAAGATGTTTGACTGAGTGACAGCTCCGTGCATGTTTTTTTTTATCTCTGCATAAATAAACAAGCCTGCCGGGTCGCTCCTCGGCGTGTAGAGCGAGCGGCACACACAAGGAAGGTCACGAGTTCAACTCCTGGTTGGGGGTCGTATCCTATAGGACAGTGGGTGTCTGTCCTAGCATGCTGTAGAATCTTCCCTGCCATATGAATGTGGAATTTGCACAAATTCGCTTAGATCTGCAAACAGGAGGATTAGCAATTCTAGATTTGAAGCTTTCGTGACTGCAAGGATTCATACTCTTAGGTTTTTTTCACTTGACACAGCAAATCTGGCTGTGACGGTCCCACCTGATGACGGAGACTTGTGTTGCCTCCGAAACTTCGTGATTTTTTTTATTATTACTTTTAGTAATTTTTAATTTTATTTTTTTACCTACGTGACTTTACCGAAAAAACCTAAGAGGAGGATGAGCACTCCATCATTGCTCATTTGAAATCTCTTTTGACTGTAAATTAGAATTGTGTGCACGTATCGGCATGAGCAGCACAGAAGCGTGCGGCTAATGCCGCATTTCATCCTCCACCCAAATTGAGCGCTGAGCTGCACTCACCTTAACCAATGTTCCTGAGTCAATGGCAAGAATTCCACATTTCTACGGCCAGTAACACTGACGCAAATTCAACTCCCTCCAGGCGCACGCACGGTGCCAATTGGAATCCTAAACGTGTCGCGGGCATCCTGTCGATCTACTCGGCCTCAAACAAGCAAACTGGTGCGTTTTAGCCATCGTCGGTGGCCGCGCTGGGCCAAACAACGCTCGCGTTAAATTTCGATTTAAAGCTTTCGTGACTGCAGAGATTCATCTTCTTGGTTCTTTCGGTAAAGTCACGTAGAATGGAAATTATAAAATAATAAAAATAAAACATAATAAAATAATTCTCACAACGTTTCGGCCACAACGCAAGCAGCCGTCCTCAGGTGAAGAACAGGTCTATTATTTCCATTATACGTGACTTTACCGAAAGAACCAAGAAAACGTTCGCGTTTCCATCGCTAGCACTTCATAGGCATTCGCTAACAGCACTTCGCCCATGTGGCCTCGAAGGCTAAACGGGTGGAGCGTCGCCTTTCATGTGTGTCTTCCGTGCGAGCGAGCGAGCGTGCGTGCGTGCGCAGTGTAACACCGTTACACGCACGTGAAAGTCTCACGCGCGCGCCGCAGCACACGCAGGATCACGCCTGCTTATTTCACCCTCGGCTAATTGGCGTGCAGATATGTGACAGTTACGGCACCTACAGGCATAGTAACCATGAAAACTGAACTCGCAGCAGCGTTAAGCACGCATGTGCACGGACGCGCGCGTGCGTTTATTATCTGGGAGGGGGGGGGGCGGAGCGGTGGCGCTACAGTTAGCGCACCGCCCGACGAAACCGGCGAACCGGGGGTTCCATTCCCGCTCACGGCAAATAACGGTGGCCTCGCCTAGGTTGGCTCAGCCGTAAACGAGTACCTGGAGCGGTGTGCAAACATCATCATCATCGGGGAAACAAAGGTGGCCGGGGGTGGTGTTTGCGACACCACCCTCACGTGTGCATTGCCGGAGTTCGCTTGCCTCAACACTCTGTTAAAGGCGATACGGGGAGGGGGGGAGGGGCGACGTTTGTATTTGTTCTCATTATCTGCATGGATGCAATGCGCAAGAGTTTGGTGCGTACGCAGATGCTGCCATGCTCAAATACGCACAAGGCCTGCTGCACGGGACGGACGCAGCCGATGAATCCGGGAGCACAATTCACTCCCTACTCATTCACGGTGGGCTAAGACATGCGCCTCAATTAATTCATTTACGGATTAAATTATTCATTGCCGATATTTTAGGTTTTTCGCCACACGTGACTTTCAGATATGGCACGGGTTATGTTTGGTTTTCGGTCGACATGATGTATGGGGCCTTTCTTTTTGTTTTTACTTATTTAAGATATCTGCAGTTTTAATCATTGTAATTTTAAGCCCCACATGCCATGTCAGCTGTAGGGGTTGATTAACCATACTTCACCACGCTGGTCATTGCAGGCTGGTGAAATTATGGAAACCCAGGACTGGTAGAATTCTTGTGTTTTGGCAAAGCAACATTTTCTCATGATTCTCTATATTATTCAGAATGGTTTATTTTATTTTATTCCAGCTCTCCCTTGCATAAGGGACTCAGCTAAAATGTCTCTCACCAGATTCCAAATGTATATTTTGGGTCAATTAAATGATAAAAATAACACAAGCTGCAGAACCATAGACATGAAGTACTTCAGATTAAAACTAGACATTGACTTTACCGTCACTGTCATCCGTAAACCCGACTGGCGCTGCTGAAAAACATTTGTAAAGCCATCAAAAGACACTAATTTCAACAGTTATCTAGTTACAAAAGATGTGCATTCAGATATGTCTATATTTAGATTTAAAGCTTTCGTGACTACAGGGATTCATTTTCTTGGTTATTTCGGTAAAGTCACGTAGAAGGGAAATAATAAAATAATAAAAATATCAAACAATAAAATTCTCACGACGTTTCGACTGCAACACAAGCAATCATCATCAGGTGTGAAATTCACAGCAAGACAATTTGAAAAAAAACCCACTTTTTTTCAAGAATAAATATCTACATATATTTTCTTTTACCCAGACAATATTACATTACTATTAAACTGGCACATGTATATCTTAGCATCTTGACTATCAGACTTATCAACACAACATAAGCGCGACCCATACATTGGTGTTTCCTTAAATTAGACCCTAAATTTAGTAACTGCCTGGAAAGGAGAACAACGTATAACCCTCCGTAGCACATTTACGTGCCGTGAAGAAGGGCCCCATCGCCCTAAACCTCGTCTATTTCACATGCGCCCTGTTTAAGGCCACGCAGTGCCACTGACGAACGCGTCGAACGGTAAAAGCCCCCACGTTTGCCGTTCGTGAAGTCGAAGCAAATATCCCGGCTCTCTCCCCCCCCCACCCCCCCACTGCGCAAGCCTCATCGACTCATTGCCAGGTCCCGGGTCAACTCATCCGCGACGAGTCCGTTGACGAGTCGTGTAGCGCCCCCTTCCCCCCAGCGCAAAACACACATTGCTACTCAGCAGCTGTGCGGAGCGAACGGAGTTGGCCACGAGTGACAACGGTTGGCGTTTTAATCTCCGAAGCACGCCGGCAAATACGACTCGAGGCAATCAGAATGCCAGGTACGCTGCTTTTTTGGGGGGAGAACACCCTTTCATATTTATTCTCCGGCGTCGAATTAATCAACTGGCTTACTACGATGGCTCACATCAGGCTGACTCCCCTCGGAGAAGACTCATTAGCAGTTAATCTACGGAAGCAATCAGCGCAATTACAGCATCTGTAATATGTGGACCCATATCGAAGGAATGCGAATTAAGGGACTGGACAGAATATGAAAGTTGACGGGAATTTAAATTCTCCGGCAGGATAGCGCGATGAGAGGAAAAGGCAGGCGTGTGCGGGACGCGTCGTTAGGAGGAAATAATGAAGTGGATCCTGCAAGGAGACGTCGAAAGGGAAGAGACACGGAATCAGCTGGTGGGACAACGTGAGCGGCTGAAGATTGCGAACAGTGGAAAGCATCGATTGCGCAACATCAAACATCAACCGACACTTTACGACGATGACGAGTGATCGTATAGGGCGGTGGTTGAGGTGACCATCCCAAAAATGCAGGTCGGGTGTTCAAATGCTAATCGGAGGTTGAGTCAGTCCATTAGCGTCTTGGGTGCATGCAGTTGGTACCACTATATTGAAATTTAAAAGGAGACTCCATATAAAAGGTTTGGATAAGGTACCTAAAAATGCACACACACACACACAGTCTCACATTTCTTACGAATAATTTGACATGTGCAACTTTAGTTTCTTCTCGACATTTACTTGTCATCGTCGTCAAAAGCCATGATCAATCCACTGCTGGCTAAAGTCCCTCTCCAAAGCCGCTGGAATTTCTCAC
The DNA here is from genome assembly GCF_015708825.2 of Lethenteron reissneri. Classification (NCBI taxonomy): domain Eukaryota; kingdom Metazoa; phylum Chordata; class Hyperoartia; order Petromyzontiformes; family Petromyzontidae; genus Lethenteron; species Lethenteron reissneri. The sequence goes on along the minus strand of NC_083833.1, from coordinate 2,878,600 downwards.
AGGCCTACGATGCAAGTGATCCACCACCAACAACAGCAACGGCCGTCATTCACCACCGAGTGGCAGGTGACGTCACCACAGCGGCCTGTGCCAGGCTAGGTGCACTCCGAGGCCACACGTGAAGTGTCGAAGGCTCGCTGACAGAATGTCACACGACAGAGCCAGGTGCCACGGGTTGACCGACCGAGGTGACTGGCAGATGCGCCAACATGTGCACCCTGCTGTGCCCTACTGCGCCAGACGATGGCCGACCTGGCACCTGCTCTCAAGGCGATTTCATCGCTCCACCTCCTCGGTGGACGTGACTCTTTGGACGCGCTTTGTTCTCCGTTCCTTGGCTGCTGTCGACCGCCGTCCCAGCATGCGGACTTTTCTTCACAATTCTCACGATGTCAATCAAACGTGAGCATCCAGAGAAAAACCGTAAGCATATGAGGATAACTCAAACTCGGTTGTACATGGGGGGGGGGCGGGTGGTGGGGGGCAGAATCCTGTTTCTCTCCTCTGATCGTGTAGCAGAGGTCGCAAACGGGTTTTGATTCCTTACCCGTACCCGGCCGCACCAGGGTCGCAAACGGGTACCCGTACCCGTACCCTACCCGATACCCGGCTACCCGTACCCGGCCGGGTATCATGTAGGGTATGGGGACGGGTACCCGATTGCGATCTCTGGGATGAAGTCATGTTGCAGGCGCGGGTGGGTTGATTCTAGGAACTTGAATTGTGAGAAGAGACAAGACGTTGGGAAATGAGTGACAAACAGTTACTCACCAGTGACTCACGTCCTACCCGTACCCGGCCGGGTACGGGTAGCCGGGTATCGGGTAGGGTACGGGTATCGGGTACCCGGTTGCGACCTCTGATCGTGTAGGCATCACCTTGCTGCCCTGTTGCGCCTGTGTGGCACTGTGTGGCGCTGGGGAGCGCATCTCTCCTTGATTACCAGAATGCTATAAACGTCCCAGAGCTTGTCCCTTGAAGGACATTGGCCACTGTGTTTCCCGACATCGAACAACTTCAACCTAAACACTTTCAAATAAATCGACCTAAACACTTTCCAAATGCCGATACCGTACACCAAAAATAATGAAATAAAGTCCAAGGGGGGGCGTTTGGGGGAGAGGGGCAAAACAAAAGTACCGAGTCGGGCACTGTCACTTTGGACCACGTGATAGGAAGCACATTGGCTGTTTCAAGGGGCGTTACATTTGCCACGTGTGCGTCAGCAATGTTGCACGCTGCCTTCTGTGCTATCCAGCCGCTCAACTCCACGCCGAGACTTGGAACATGTTTCTCACGGCGGCCTTTGGCGGCATACGTTCGATGCGGGACGTGTTTCCGATTTTTCAGATTACTCCGGAAAAAAAATCTGACATCAGGCCTTGCTAGAAGAGTTTCGGGATGCTCCCGAAAACAGCAGCTGTTTCGGATTCGTCCGTAAGCTGCTCGCGCCCTAGCCATGGGAGTCACATGGCAACATCGCGTTGTAAGCTCAACAAACTTTTGACATTAAACGTAAATGATCCAAAGATCTATAATTGTTCTTTAAAATCAGTTTTTATTTTATTTGAAAAGTCATCCCGTGTGTGTGTGTGCACGGGTGTGCATTAATGTGGGGAGCGGTATTGTAGCGGTTTATAGCGCTGCGCTATGAATCCGGAGACCCGAGTTCGATTCACGCCGACGGCTAACTCCAGTGACGATTATCTGAACCAGTCCTGGGCCTCCCCTAGGTCGACTCAGCCTCAAATATGTACCTGGTGTGTAAACATCGCCACTGGGGAGACAAAAGCGGCCGGGCATGGTTCTGGCCACCCACACCTTCTTGTGCCATGCCGTCCTTGAATAGTTGCTGCTACTCGCTAACAGCACTTGCCCCAACAGTTTGTTCAGGCTATCAGGGGGAGGGGGAACTTTGTCTTCGGTTCATTATCAACCAAATTATTCCAACATTGACCCTGCGATTCTGTTGAACTATGTTGTGCCAGACAAGGCTTCGCGAGATCCTTGCGAGACCCATCCGTGTGTCAAAAAGACACGCAATCTTAATTTAAAACTGCCATCAGTGTCACGGCTCTGTGAAGTCTTTCCACCCCCCCTCGCCCTGCCCGCCCGCCCCCGCCTAATACCCCATGTTGTTCCGCAGCTCTTTTATCAGCTACCGGCACTGCTAAATAAAACAGAAGCCTTTGATAAACAAGGACGCCCAGCACGTAATCACTTCTCCCCATAGTTGCGCAGTGAGTTCAACTGAGTCACAGACGCACTCTTTGGAGTCAACACATTTATTGATACTAACACCAAGGGGTAACTGCCCCTTCACCAGATAACAACCGATGGTGGTGGACCACCAGGCTAACTACACCCTATGGTGGTGGACCTACCAGGCTAACTACACTAATGACACTGGGAGTAGCTACAACGGACAGGACCCCAGCTTGGGTCCAGGGTCCACGTGTTGATGACCTCTTCTCGGACGTAGAACTGTAGATTCTTCAGGATGACAACAGCAACGCTGAACCCCGGTCCCTCTGGGGACCCGGCTTATATCCTCACTGGCTCGTGGCTGGCTCCGCCCATGGCCACGACCACCTTCTAGAATCCTCTAGCAGGATCTCGGCCCTGACACGTGACCACCCCTAGCCCCCACCTGGGGGCTCCTGTGTAGACTTAACCAGTCACGTGTCCTCCGGGGTCAACCAGAGCGCCACGGCCTATCGTAACCCCATTCCATGGCTGACACTCTCACACCCCATCCTGTAGGGGTCGGCACTGCACGCCGAGCGTGGTGCCACTCAGCGCTGTCCACCAGCGCTCACAGAGCCCCTCCAGGGCCTGGGTGTCCGCGATGTCGCTACATCGCACGCCGTGCCTCTCTAGGTCCGGCATTACCCAGTGACATCCACGATGTCACGACAGTTGTACACGTCTTTGAGCACGAGGTTCGCCTGCGTACGTCTTATTGTTATCAAATGTCTCCTTATTTTCCAATTGACCTTTTTTTCTCGTCCCCACCCCACCCAACCCCCGTGACGTCAATTCACCGCAAACGGGATACACCGGTGATTTACTTCGAAACGTCTTAATTGTCTCCGAGCTCAAGCGAGCACCAGGAGGTGTGCTCATCCCTGCATGCCGCGACACGCCGCAACGCGGACTCGTGACCGCAATGTGGAAACGCAACTCCACGTTAGCTTGGCGGCGGTGGAGGGTCAGGGGCGGATGCATTGTCTTCCAGAGAGCCATGCAGTGCACATTTGAAGCCAAGAGGGCCCCCTCCCACGTGGCTCAAGAGCGCAGAAGCGTGGTCACCACATCTACGCCTCCATATAAGGAACGAAACAGGTGGACTTCTCCACAAATCTGGCTAGTCGCCTGATGAAGCTGGTTGCAATTCCTGGCGAAAAGTCGGACTCAGATTGTAAATGTTGTGGCTTGGCTCCCCAACACACCGGTTAGTGCTGTACTAGTATACTACAGCTCTATACTACACTACTATACACTACACTATACACTAGTGCTGTACTAGTATACTACACTATACACTACATTATACACTACACTATACACTACACTATACACTACATACTAGTGCTGTACTAGTGACGAATTGGCCACGTTCTGTTTATGTGACAACCCTTACTAGTTGGCTGTGTCGGGTGGTGGTAGGTTTTAACGACACATTTATATATGATCACGATCTAACCCCAAAAAAACCCTCTATTATGACCCAACAGGGCAAGGGCAGCTTAAGTGAGTTGGGGAAACATCGCGCGTGGATTTTGTGACGCCAATGCGTTTGTCCTCGGCACGCGTGCAATTAACAGTGCGGGAAGTTGACGGGCAGTTTTTTGTTTTTAGAACGACGACATTCGTTGTTGTTGTTTGTTGTTGTTGTTGCATATTTACAAAGAGCGCTTTTTTTGTTCCGATATCGTCTCCAAGTTTTGGGCAACCATTTGATCAACGTGGCCCGGTATTAAATTGGGTACATCTATAACAACAACAACAACAACCAAACTTTACACTGAAGCTTTGTTCGTATTTTGAACGTCTAAACGAAGTTACTGTACCCCCCACCCCCTTCCCCTTCCACGTCGTTACAGACAGATGGACAGGCAAAGAAAATGTAATTATTCAATTGGGATTACTCACAGCAACAATGCAAACCCGTGCCGTGGGACGACTGCTTGCTGTCTGCCCATGAGTCGCAGCGGCATCGCGACAGCCCCCTGCGATGTAAAAAATATTGCACGAACACCAAAATGTGAGAAAATTATTATCCATTGTGAAGTACAGTACACGCCGGAGGTAAAAATGGGAAGGTCCCACCTTCAAAGTCTGAGGCTCTGGAGAATGATTAGCACCTGTCTCCTAAAAAATGGATATCCTTAAAGCTCCGTGGTTGCTCTAATGTCTCGCTCACGTGAGCAGGTGCCATGAAAAGGTCAAACGAATGTCCCAGCGATGTATGATGAAACTAAACGATTTTTTATTTTACCAGATAAGGCCCACCGAGCTGTATAGCTCCGTGTGGGAAGCGACTTGGCCATAAATGATAGCTCAACGAAGCGGCTTATCAAGTGCGAATTTATTGCAGACACATTCTCGAAACGCATGTTGATTCTAAATGCGGAGGGGAAAACCGGAGGATCCAGAGAAAAATCCACGTGGCCACGGGGAGAGAACATGCAAACTGCAAATATACAGGCGTCAGGATAGGGATCGAGCACACGACCTCCTGTATACTAGGCGAGGGAGATAACATCTTGACACCGCCGTACCCCAAGCCGGCAATAGATCTACGGAAGGGTGTCACACGCGCGGTTTAACACGTAGGCCTTCGCGACTAATATTCATAACAAAGATAATTGTGGGTTAGATTACGTAAATATAAATGTCATTCACCCACCACCTGCTGACACGGCCAATTAGAAAGGTTTGTCACGTAAACAAAACGCGCCAATTAGTTACGACTTCAACACACCGGTGCGCGTTTGAGAATCAACCCGCAACATTGACAATTTGAGTTCCGTGGCGTTTCGCTGGCGATAACAACCGGCTTCATCGAGCGATTTGCCAGAATTGTGAAGGAAGTCTTCCTGCTTCCAGTTCTACAGACACAGCCGGCAAACCGGCTTCGTGAGCGCTCATCCAAGATCACTCCACCGCACACGCGCCAACTGCCTTACAAACGTCCCAGGCTTTCTCCGGTCGGCGTTAAGTCCCGTTAGTCGCAAATTTACCGCCGCGTCGGACGCTTCTATCTCTTAGCGCTCCGGCGGGCCGCGGGCGCTCGCCTGAGCAGTGCCGCTGGCTTCACAGCACATTTAATTAGGTGCGTCTGTGCCCACGCGCGTGGATTTCCTGCCCCGTGTGTGTGTGTGAGATGGAGCGTGGCACGCTCTACCAAGCTCCGGACCAGGGGTTCGCTGCTGCTGCTGCTGCTGCCACTTGGCCTTGTTGAATGCAAATAACGAACCCGCAAACTATCGATTAGCATGGTTGGCTACGTACGGTGCGAAAGAAGCTTAACATACGTACATACGTACATGACGGTTGTTTCATACAGAGGCAATCTGGATGACAGGTTCATTACAATGGTCACAGCCATCGCAGGGTGTTGGTTGGATGGGGTGGTTGGGCTGGTTGGGGGGTCCTGACACCCCTTAAATTGGTTAGTTAGCACGGTTGGCTGCATACGGTGTGAGATAAGTTCAACATACACGCATCATCATATTATTATTATTTCGCTTGTTTACCCAGGAAAGCCTCGCTGAGTCTCAAGACTCTTTTTTTCAAGACGGTCCTGCCAAGTTTTCACAGTAGAGGGGGGGAAAGGGGGCGATGTTGCTGCTCTGTGTAATACCAATTGAGTCATTTGCAGGCGAGTTTTCAGTATTACGATATCCACCAAATACCAGTTGTGTTAAATGATGATTATTTTTTCGTTTTTCTATGGGAGCAAACCGCAGAACCCAGAGTACACCCATGCAGAACAGGGTGGGGGGGAGAGAATATACAAACTCCACACAGAGATGCCCAAATTGAGAACTCAAAACCCACGATTTTCTTGCCTTGAGGCACGCGTGTATCCAACGAGCCTCCCTGTCGCCCAGGGAAACCCACACAATGGTGGCACTGCATCACGCCCCACGCCTGCCTCGTGACTCATTTGCTTGAGATGATACACCGATTCTTCTTGTTTTAACTACCGGTCACACTCCCCCCCACTCCTTCTCCCCTGCTCCCTCGATCCTCTTAAGTTATTCCTCACTTATTTCCCACTCCCACATGAAATTACAACGTATCCTGCTCGCAGTCTCCACTTAAACTGTTTATTTTATTTTATTTTACCAGGTAAGGCCCATTGACTTATGCAGCGACCTAGCCACAAATTAGATCTCAACGAAGTGGCTTATGACGTGGAAATTTATAGCAGCGACATACTCTAAACGCGTGTTTCTAAATGCGGATAGGGAAAAAAAACCGAAGGACCCGGAGAAAAATCTATGCGCCCCACAGGGCGAACAAAAATACAGTTTTCAGGGTCGGGATTGAACCCACGACCTTCTGTGGGCCAGGCGAGCGCGATAACATCTCACCACTTGGGTGGAGCAGGGAGCCCAATCCCCTCCCCTCGTCTAAACCCAGGAGGCACAGAGGATCGAGACCTACGACTCTACCCTCCTTACATCGCGGTGTTTGCTCTGCACCGGGCTCTTCTTGAAATATAACAAAAACACTTTTTTTTCTAACTACCACTTTACATTCATACGCATGCTCCGCGCACTGCAGCTTGCATCCGCTTGAGTGAAAGACTCCTTCAAAAAAACAACAGTAAGCCAAACACCCCAAGTAGGATCCTCCCCGTGAAGAGAAATCGCAAGACTCCTCGGTGCTGCCCTCGGTAAAAGTAGCGAAACGGCTGTAGGATTATGTAAAAACAAAAGGAATAACAATGTAAACATTTAATAACAATGCTGCGGGCTTGTCGCTGCTGGGACATTTCAGACAGGGTGCTGAGCCAAAGGTTAATTAAAAATGGCTAGGTTACACCTTTAAGACAGAGGCTCAGGAGAATGATAAACACTCGTCTCCTATAAGGGCTATCCCTTGGTCTGTGATTGCTCTAATTGCTTGCCTGCATGAGCAGGTACCGTGAAAAGGTCAAATGAATGTTTCTGGTGATGTACAGCACTTGTTCAGGCTTGAAGTCAGCAGCGAGGACATTAAAGCCAATATGATTTTAATTGAGCCGATCATTTTTGCCTTTGGTCGAACGTTTGATGGTGGGCGCTTGAAAATCCCCCACTCATGGTTCATGGAATCCACACTTTCCATTGGTTGTCCATTGTTGGGCAATGCTTCCCGTTGCCTGCATTAGGCTCACGCGAGCGAAATCCCTCCACATTTTCACGGACTCTATCTGCCCCGCGACAGCCGAGTGCGCAGGCTTGTTAGGTCCCCCAAAATGTGCTGGGGTTGCAAGGTGGCCAGGAGACGGAATCCATCCCACGTGGACCCTTGAGCGATACCCCCCCCCCTCGCCCCCTCTTCGTACGCATGGGGCTTTCTCCGTGTCCACCGCTTTTACTCGCACTCATTTAAAACGGAACCGGCCGAACGCGGCCCATTGCGAGACCCTCTCTGGGAAAAGTGAGCACAGCAATTCCCACCCCCCCCCCCCCCCCCATGTACGTCTCCCCCCTTTTACGCAAAAATCACGCCGTCGCTCCGTTATTGACACCGCTGCCTGTTTTGCATTGCCTCGGCACCCCCCGCCCCCCGCCCCGCACGCTCACGTCGCTGACAGCATCGTCCCTCCTTTGCCGTTATCCGTCGCCTCTCGGCCTTCGCCTACACCACCCACTACGACTAACCCTGTAAACCGCTCTGATTTATTACGTCGTTTAGAAATTCGTCGTCGCACATTTCAAGAACGCATTTCCCACTCCCCCCCCCCGCCCCGCCACCCGCCGCCCGCCGCCCACCGACGTAAAATCGGGGCATTGCTGTACTTGATAAAAAAAAATCAGTGAGGCTTTGCCAGATAAATAAGTGCTGCTGTTGTCATTATTAAATCTATAAATAGCACGCGGGCCCTGAGACGAGCGCGCACACAAACACACACAGGACAAGCATGCCACTTAGCGCTTTAGACTACAGGGGAAAGAGAGCTGTTAGTGAGCACCTTTTAAAACTGGCACGGCACGCCAGGCGGCCGTGGGGCCAGCCAAACAAACGAATGTGCAAGGCACCTTTCGTGTCCCAGGCGAAACAACCGACATTAATATAAACGTGTCATTTTTTTTTTCTTCTGATGTTCGTGCAGGAATCAGTAAGTGGACTGAGAACAACACTTGCAAACCTGTGAATCCCCGGTGGTGAAAAACAAAACAAAAACTGAGATCCAACCCAGGTTTGCAACGTCGGCAACTCAGTGTTCTTTCATGGTGGCCGTCAATCAACGACCGCTATGTTAATTTCGATGCGAGATGTTGTTTTTAATTGCCCCAAAAAATGATGCAAATGGAATAATATGCCCGCAGTTTTTTTTCTTCTTCTTCTACATTAATTACTATCGCAAAACACAGTAGCAGGTCGTCACACCCAATAATTAAACCGCCACTGCGACATTTTGTCCAATACTAATTAAAATTATGAATATGTTAATGGGTACCTATATTGCATTTTGTTATATTACTTGAGGATTCAATTACTGATAAGCGCGGTTCTATTAAGGGAAGTTGCTTCGTTCTCGCCGGTAAGCAATCTATCACCGAGCGGAATTCACACCAATTCCCCCGCAGCTGGCATTCCTAGCACGTGGTAAACGCTCGCCGAAACACGGGCTCATCATTCCGCTCTCTCCCTCTCCTTTTGTCCACTCTCCCAAGAGCCAAACGCGAGCGAGAGTCCGTCCACCCCCCCCCCCCCCCCCTCCAAGAGAGGTTCCTTTTTCAGTGAATTCAAAACCACGGAGTTGACGGAAGTCGAAGTGCACATCGCGTCTTAAACCCAGACAAGGGGGGCAACGCTTATCTCCGTTCAGGCGGCCAAGAGCCGGTAGCGGCGCTTGCCAACGGATGGCTTTGGCAGGCCTCACGCTCTGTATCCTGCCAAACCTCTCTCCTGAACATTGGGCACTTTTCTCTCTCTCTCTCTCTCCCTTTTTAAACGCTCAAAGATTACGAAACTACTGCATCTGCATTATACGAAGCTTCGAGTCGGTCACAGCAATTTTTGTGGTGGTCAATGGCGGAGCCAGGATTTTTCAGGTGGGGGGGGCAACCCCTCCAGCAATGAAAAATGATAAGAGTTGTTAGTCAGTAAAGACTTGTCCCTTGCTTTTTTTTCGACGCGTGTGCGGCGATGGCACAGCCATCGATCTAGGGTCGAATTCGAACCGCGTTGTGTGATCGGCATCGCGCTCGCTGAAGGTGTTGATGCCCTCAGGGAAGTCGTGTCCTGTATACGCAACTGCGCACAATTCTGTGAGTCATTTATAACCGCTTTGCCGTTACTTTTTGCCAATTATGGACTCAGACTATTGTCCTATCATCTCATAGAGTCCCTGGCACGTCATAATATGCTACACAGTGGCAGTGGGGGTCGCAAAATGCCGATTTATTACTAATAAACCCCAAAGATCCTATCGAAATTAGGGATTTCGATCGGATCATTGGGGGGGGGGCACGTGCCACCCCACCCCCCACTGGCTCCGCCAGTGGTAGTGGCGATGCTGCTTGCACGCGTAGCTGCCTCTAATCAGCACCTCCAATTATCACGGTTGTTTACGCACAGTGCGAAAAATGTTCAACATGCATAAATATTTCCGTACTCCAGCGGTGTCGAAGTCACAGCGAGGGTTGGCAGATCTCACACACACAAGTGCTGTGAAACTCCCTTCCCGTCCCCGTCAAAAGAAGTGCCGTACCCGGCTTGGCAGGAAAAGGCGGCACGAAAAATATCGTCTGCCACCTATTTCATGTGCACGAGATGACAGCGTTGCCCCCATTGTGCGCGTGGGTTGTCTCTTCGTGCTCCGGTTTCCTCTCGCGTGTATTATCACTCATTTAATTGGCCGATGACACCTTGATACGTGGAGGACCGCAGAGCTTGGAGGGGGGTTTGGCAGGGGCTCACCTGGATGCTGCCTTCTTGTTACTCGTCTGTGGTTCCTCCTCGTACCTCTGAATCGTTCTCTCTCTCTCTCTCTCTTCAAGAGCGGGCAAATACCGTGCAGCACAGCGTTACATGTCGAAATCATCACTGTTTTTGTTATTGTGGTTATGAAATGCACGAGTCGTGCAGAGTTGTGCGAGGGCTCATTTTCACTAGAAGGAACCAGGGACATATGGTGTTGATGATGAGCTGTGTATGACGTACAACTATTGGACCTAGATCAAAATACCATGGCCAAAAATATCCACAACGCTAAACAAACGGGATTTTTAAAAAGAAATTAATGTTTCTAAATTATCCTCCCATTCCTTATGGGTTTTTTTTGTTACAGTTGAGAACCAGAAATGGATTTGTAGAATGAAGAAAAGTCTGGGTAACGTGGGTAGGGGAGGTTGCAAGGAAGTTTCTCGTTGAACTAGAATTTTCCATCATTCATTCAAGTCCACATTTATCAGCATTCTATCGTTTCTATACGAGTAGAAATGTGTATAAACGTAAAAATACACACACACACAAACACATCTGGCTCCCTTAAACTCAACCATCAATGTCTAACTCTAAGCATCCTTTGGATGCCAATGACTCACTCTCTGAACCATGAGCATTAATGTTCAAACATGAGAATATTCAAATGTATCTTGTGCCGTTCCCCAGAATAACAGTAATTGCCAGACACAGTAAAGTCCTGTCTGCAGAGACACGACAACGTGCTCCGAACAGACTCGGTGGGGCTTGAGCTTCAAGGACACGTGGCTAAGTAATGGCACGCTATTGTATCACTCGATGTGTATACGCCCAGACATTGCAAAGGTCCGCTTACTCGTGTGTGTGTGTGTGTTTGCGTGGGGAGCCGTATGAGTTCGAATCCCGTTTAAGGCCGACACCAGTTCACAATTATCTGAAGCGGTCCTGGGCCTCTCCTAGGTCGACTCAGCCTCAATGAGTCCCTAATGGTGGCCGGGCATGGTGCATGGCCACCCACCACCCATGTGCCGTGCAAGCCTGCGTAGGTGCTCGCCAACAGAACTTGCCCCGAAAGTCTGTTAAGGTACGCGGTGGATTTTAGTTTTGAGCTTTGCCTCGTATTATGGATTATGGAAGCCACGAATCGGCAATCGGACTGCAGGGACTTTAATGGGAAGAGGTTTGGCGTGGCCACACTTTACCCCACCACGCACGACGTGACGATTTTGCCTTTAACTGTGGTGGCACCCGTTCATACTTTTCGGGTCGGCAGAGACGGAGGAGATTTTTTCAAGAAACTTGCAGCTTTGCCAGGAGGTGGAGTTGAACTGGTGCACCACTGGATTATGTATCCAGCGATGTGCTAACCATTGGCAACCACTGGGGCAGTTTCCTTGATTTATCAATTCAGAAGGTCAACACGTTTATGGCTGGATATTTCTCTACGTGTGGCAAATCGGTAAGCGGTATTTTACTATTCTTTTCATGCGATTTGCCGGAAATGAAAAATAAACGATTTTAAGAAACCCGAGTGTATGTGTGTGTGTATATATACTACAGATAAGGTAAGCCTGTAAATGTCACACGTGAAGTCAAATGTCAAGTGTCATTGCTGAATAATTGAGGACACGACCATTCCAATGCAACCACTCAGCAAAGTAACTCTTCAGCCCCCAGAGAAATGCTGTGATCCGATTAATCGTTTGCATTAATCGAATCGTTCTTTTTGTTGGGTCCCATTTTTACCATCTCAATCATTCACACCGTTTCCAATTTCCCCCTTTTCATTCATGCGGTTGCGTTTTGGTTTGCCTGTTCGGTGTGCACACAAATGCGACATCAGCATATCGCTTTCCCCAACACAACAAATCATCAATTTTATTCTCACGATTTAAATAATAAAATACCCGCGATCAATTCTGATGATTAACGCGATTTTAAAGCAGGGGGGCGCCATCAACGGCAAGAATTGATTTTAATAGCTGAATCATCATGTCGTTTCGCGGCCTGGCCAACGCTTACGAGGCCGGCGTAGGGCGAACGTGAAATTTACCGCGGGGGGCGTTTACCTGCGAGCGTCTTATTGCTCTTTTATACATCCCCGCTTTAACCAACGATATCACGGCGCTGAGGTCACACCTCGACGCGGTAGGACATGATTTAAGAGCCGAGGCACCGTGGACAGCAAACAAAGCTCGGCTAAGGATGCGACTGACACAGGACATCGATCTGCCATTTGCCGTATTGAGCTGGCTTCACCTGTCTGAAGCGTTCATCTGTTTGCTGGTGCCGGGCCACGGTCGCTCGAAGCCGCGTTCGAAGGGTCCGCTGGTGGCCGTGACTCGCTTCGTCCGTAATCCAGCACGCTTTGGTGCTTGCGGAGTCGGTGGATTAGGCAGTGATTGCCGTGCGTGTGCGTCGCGTGTGCGTGTGCGTCGCGTGTGCGTGTGCTGTGCGGGATTTGTCTCGCGGGGCATAGGGGAGCTGTGGTTGTCGTGGTTTAGTGCGCTCCGCTACGAGACCCGGTGACTCGGGTTTGATTCCCGTCTATGGCCAACGCCGGTGGAGAATATCTCGACCGGTCCAGGGCCTCCCCAGGTTCGAGTCGGCCTTAAATAAGCGTCTGGGAAAAAAGATATCAGTAGTGAAGAGACGAACGCAGCCTGTCCCTCCATCGGTGCTCGCTTACAGCACTCGCTCTAACAGTCCGTTAAGGCTGTTACGGAGGGATCTCTTGTCTCCCTGTATGCTCAAACCACCTGTAGGGCTATGAGGTGGCTAGCGTGGCAGTATAGCAAGTAGGTTTGCCGACGTATCAACACGTTAGCGATATGAGTGGCAATGCCCTCGCACGTGGCGGGGCACAGGCACCAACATTATCTTTCCGACGCGTAACTAAAGCAGGGACATTGCCCACTGCTGCACACTGGCATCGTGACTCAGCGAGGCGTCGTCTTGCACGAGACTGAATGAATTATAAACATCTTCTTGGTTTTTTCGGTAAAGTCACATAGAAGGAAAATAATAAAATAAATAAAATAAAACATAATAAAATAATTCTCACGACGTTTCGGCCACAACGCAAGCAGCCGTCTTCAGAGAACAGACGCTGTCTTCTCGACAGACCTGTTCTCCACCTGAAGACGGCTGCTTGCGTTGTGGCCGAAACGTCGTGAGAATTATTTTATTATGTTTTATTTTTATTATTTTATTATTTTCCTTCTACGTGACTTTACCGAAAGAACCAAGAAGATGAATCCCTGCAGTCACGAAAGCTTTAAATCGAGAATTATAAACATGTATAAAATGCATTGAAGCTTTAATTCGATAGAAAGCTTCAGGACCAACGTCACGCGTGCCCGAGCGTGTGTTTGCATTCACCTGCATTTCACCGCCGCTGTACAGCTGCGAGTGACTTCCGCACGGTCAATCACAATTGCCAGCGGTGCATGTCTTCATGTCCCTGGACTCACAGAGGCGATTCTGCGCCGCATTCTATTGAGACCATATGGGGAGCACGCCAAAGCATGACAAGCGGAGCATGCAGCCAAAGGTTACCTCCCAATTACCAACATTTTTATTGAATGTTATTCGACTATGCAGCGTGTTCGTGCGGGCGTCCCATTGTGCTGCATGATGCCGGTCATGCAACTTGTATGGCGAGAGTTATCGGATTGTACAGCATTATAAGCACGACAATCAATTACGTGTGTACGTTGGTTTGTGTATGTGTGTGTACGTGTGTGTGTACGTGTGTGTGTACGTGTGTGTGTGTGCGTGTGTGTGTGGGGAGCGGTAGTGTAGCGGTTAGCGCGCTGCGCTATGAACCTATCGACCTGGGTTCGATTCCCGCTCACGGCCAACACCGGTGACGATTATCTTAACCGGTCCTGGGCCTCCCCTAGGTCGACTCAGCCTGAAATGAGTACCTGGTGCGGTGTGTAAACATCGCCACTGGGGAGACAAAGGCGGTCGGGCGTGGTGCTGGCCACCCACCCCCCTCATGTACCGTTCTGGCCTTCATAGGTTCTCGCTAACAGCACTTGCCTCAACAGTCTGTTAAGGCTACGTGGGGGAGGGGGGTCTTTGTCTTTGTATGCATCAGGGGAGTGGTAGAATAAAGTTGATAGCGCACCGCGCTACAAATCCGGTGACCTCAGTTGGATCTGCAGCCACAGCCAACATCAGTGTCAATGATTTCAACCGGTCCTGCACCTTGCCTAGGTCGGTTCAGCCTTAAATGAGTACATCACGAGGTATGTAAAACATCATCGCGGGAGAGACAAAGGCTGCCCTCTTATGTGCTGTGCCAGACTTTATAAGTGCTCACTTAACGCACTTTCCCCAACAATCTGTATTGCTAAATGGGGGGTGGGATCTTAGGCGTTACTTTGCGTGTACATGTTTTTGCATGCAGACATGCACTTGTGTTCGTGCGTAGAGCTGCAAACCCAGCAACGTGAGTTCAACTACTGGTCCAAACAAACACAAAATGCACAGTTCTATGTCAGGATTGTTGAGCCGTACTTCACCACGCCAGCCAGTGTGGGTTGGAGAAGGGAGTGACAGGGCCAGTTCAGCTGCCACGAACTACTGATGTTAGCCGTGCCTGGGAATCAAATTCAAGTCAATGGGTTCATCACCCAGCATGCTAAGAAGGTGCTGCATTCATCTTGCAGTGAATTTGGCAACGGGGTCCTCCTACTTTAAGCTGAATTAGTCTGTGATTGTGTGGGTCATGTCCTCCCGATCACACACCAAAGCGGAGAACAGCTGTTTGAGCTTTTGCATCATCGCCAAAATGTTTCATAATAATTAACTGTCAATTGCACTGCAAATTATATGTGTTATTCATTGAAATGTCTCAAATGATTTCCTATTCAATTGTGCATTGGGGGCGGTGCTCATCTTATGTCTGATTAGCACGGTTGGCAGTGTCCGGTGCAAAATAAATGCAACATACATACGTACATACGCACACGAGTGGTGGTAATTCTACATTCCTATGACAGGAGCAAGTCTTTCCACATGACAATCACAGTCGACTATCCCACCACTTACTAATTGTGAGCCGCTCGCTCTACGACTGATCCACCAACATGACAACCATGTTGTCATTAAAATAATTTTTATAATTTTATCCGCTTTATTTATGGGGTGTATGGAGGAAGGGCGAAATTGAACAGTCTCACGTTGAGTTTTGGTGTTCAGTGAGGAGCCTCGGCAGACGCGCAGGGAATTTCAGGCGCTTGCGTGAGAATGAGTTCAAGCGGTCAGTCGCTCGCCAGATGCCCCATTTGTACTCTCTCCCACCCTCCATTTTGTACGCCATTTGTCGAGCAACTGGCAAAAAAGATATATTGCAACTGCCCCTCGAGTCTGGCGACTGATGTGCAGCGTCCATGCCTCCCCGTGTAATCGCACTAAGGGGCAAGTCTGTCCGATGAGCGGGTCGCCCTTCGCCACGTTCACGAACGAAACGGCCGCAATGTGCCGCGCGCGTCGTGCGAACGCGAATTCCTCGCAGCCCAACGTCGCCTTCTGCGCAAGCTCAAGCCAGGATCGTGATTTCTCGCCTCGGCTTTGTCCACTCGTCGCTTGTTCGGGACACTGCGGGCGGGCAACCCATCTATTTCACGACGCCCGCCCGATCGACCGACGTCCGAGTCTTGCTAGCGGGGCACGTCGGATAACCCCGTCGTGTTTGGGAGTCGTGGGGTCGACAGGGACCCGATTGGACACTCGCTCCCGTATTGGAGAGTAGCGGTGGTCTTCTTGGTTTTTTCGGTAAAGTCACGTAGAAGGGAAGTAATAAAATAATAAAAATAAAACATAATAAAATAATTCTCACGACTTATTATGTTTTATTTTTATTATTTTATTACTTCCCTTCTACGTGACTTTACCGAAAAAACCAAGAAGATGAATCCCTGCAGTCACGAAAGCTTTAAATCGAAAAAAAGAAGTGGTGGTGTGAAGTTGTAGCAGTTAGCTACGCTGCGCTACGAACCCGGCCACGCTTAGTTCGATTCCAGCTCAGGGCCAACATCGGTGACAAATACCCGAACCGGTCCTCGGCCTCTCTTAGCTCGCTTCGGCCTCAAATGAGCACCTGATGCGGTGTGTAAAACATAGCTACTGGCGAGGCAAAGGCGGCCGGGCGTGGTGCTGGCCACCCACCCCCTCGTGTGCCGTTTCAACCTTTATAGGTGCTCGCTAACAGCACTTGCCCCTACAGTCTGTTTAAGGCTATGCGAGGGATCTTTGTCTTTGGTATGGACTTCGGTGTGCCACCGGGTCGTTCTCATCGCCGCTCCACGTTTGTGGCTTCATTTTTAAAAGCGGCGTCGTTTGAAAAACTCAACACAAATTTAGGAGCAACAACGAGAGAGCGTCTAGACGCTAGAGCTACCATCGACTGGAATTGTATCAGAGGCAAGTGTCAGCCCTGAGAGAAATAAACCCACACAAGCAAAGCGCACTTTGGATGTCGCGGCCGACACAATCGCATGTGCGCCCGCGAGAGACCGATCATTGTTGCAACCATAGCTAGAGGAGAGATAAACAAGTTGTTGAAATATCATCAAAATTGCTCACAACCATTGCGTACAATTATACGGGTGCGTCGAGCGCTGGGGCCGTCGTCAGCGTACCAGCACCTTCGATCGGCACGGTTGGCTACGTACGGATTCTAGATTTGAAGCTTTCGTGGCTGCAAGGATACATACTCTTAGGTTTTTTCGGTAAAGTCACGTAGGGGAAAATAAATAAATAATACAATTTTTTTTATATATATACAAATAATAGAAATAATAATTATACAAATAAAATAATAAATCACGACGTTTCGGAGGCAACACAAGCTTCCTTCATCAGATGTACGGTCATCATGGATAAAGGCTCATACAACAACAAAATCCTGGATCTACTCAATGATGGGAGTTACTCCAAAATTCAAAGCGATCCCACTAACAGCCTAACGACAAAAACCAACAAGATCATCACGAGTTCGACTTCCCTAATCGAACCAACCAAACGTCCCTCCCTAAAACCCTCGGCTGCTAGACCACCCAGATTATATGATCTTCCCAAGATCATAGAATCTGGGAGGTCTAGCAGACCATAAAGAAGGCACCCCACTACGGCCCATCGTGTCCACGATTAACTATCCTACCTACAAACTATCCCGTTTTCTATAAAAAACCTAAGAAAGTATGGCTACGTACGGTCCGAAAGAAATGCAGGGATAAACAACGTGCACACGTACTGCGCTACGAAGCTGAGTTGGAATCCCAGCTACGGGCAACATCAGCGGAGAGCGGTACCCATGCAGGTCCTCCGACCCCAGCCCCCTTCCCCCATGCTCTCACTGTCTAACTCACTCCAGACAGTGAGTGTACGGGGGGGGGGGAGGATGCTCAAACAAGCCCTAGGCAGATGCATTCCTGTCTAGCTGACGTTGCTCGTGTTTTATAAGGACGCCCATTGATTGGAATGTACCAAATTCCGTGCCAACTTCCATTGCCTTGAAATTTTAAAAAAAAATTGCGGTGGGGGGGGGAGGTGGAGCCCCTTTCCAGCTCCCCCACCCCTTCGGGAGCTGCCTCCATGACTGACACAGCGTGGGTAATGCCTCCATTCAGCAGTGGATTGACCAAGATTTATACAGTGGTGTAATTGCCGTACAGGGCTCTCCCTCCATGTAAGTTAACGATCTCCATACAAGGCTCATTAAGTCAGTTTATGAGCGCAGTATTGATTATGTAGCAAACATCAGCTGGACATTAGGCACCTCTGGCGGTGCTGGTGTACGTCTTTAATGCTTGTGGAGGTTATATGTGGGGTAGCTGGATCACTGAAAGATGGAACCACTGCGTGAGCAAGACGCCTAACTGCAGGACACTGTTGCGATAACTGTAAACCTATTTTGTGTAATGTCCTTTAAACCACAGTAATAATATGTATGCTCATAGTGCACTTTTTCCAGGAATATTTTGCCAGGAGGGTCCTGTCCTGGTATGTTTGGCCAATTCCAGTAATTGAGTGCTTGGCATGTAGGAGGCATTCGGAGTGCTGGCATGAATCTGTACACAACGCTCCACACAGATGGATTCAAGAATCCATTGCTGTAATGTCATGTCCTGAACACCTCGCAGCCCAAGCCTACAACCCTCGGTATTCCCAGGCGGTGTTCCATACAACTACTAACAACCAGGCTCAAGACCTGCTTAGCTTGTGATCTGATTAATTCAGTAATTCTATTGATGAAGACCTTGGTTCGAAAAAAAATGCAGCGTGATATAAATTAGGTGTATGAAATATCAGGCACGATATCAACATTCGAAGACAAAATTAAGGTCGAGGGAAAAAAAGGTGCATGTTTCGAAACCACCACAAGTGAATCATCTAAAAGCGCACGTGGAATGAACGCACTGCAATTATCTACAATGCCACACCCGTTGATGTCGGATTTATCTTGTTACCTCTGAGCCAGTGGGGTGAATTCCACATTCCTATGGCGGGGCGAGTATCTACATAGGCCAGCCACTGTTGACCCCCCCCCCCCCCCCCACTTCCCACAAAAAAGTGGTCTTTACTTTATAGTCCCCAAGGGGATGATGGGCTGACTCAACCCCCCCCCAACCAGGATTTTAACTCACGACCGTCCAATCGGGAGCTGGCCGCACCTCCTCTGCAGCTGCTGTATATTTCAACGGACCTCAAGAATCGGCACAAATTCCTTTAAATCTCTCCCCCCAACATTTTCGATTTCTTTCCATGCACACGAGCCGTTTGATTCTGCATAAATGCGGAGCATTGCAGGCGGAGGTGCTGCAATTAGAGGATGGCCTCGGATAAGCGAAGTCAGTTTTCATTTTTCGTTATTCAATTTTGTCTTCAAGCCGGGCCAGCGCTGCGGCATAAATTTCGAAAAGGAAATGAACCGCTCCGATCAGTTTACAGTGTTTAAGGAAAGCGACACTAATGTGCTGTGACCAGGTTAAGTTACACAAGAGGCCCGTGCATCACAGCTTAAAATTATTTGCGCAATTTACCGCGGCATCATTCAATTTAGCAATATCCAAAGGCAGCGCAGGAGAAAAAAATAAATATTTAATGATCTCTTTTTTTTTTACATTGTAAAGTGGGTTGCTGGGTAAGTGGGTGGTTCAAGAGGTAGACAGGTGGGCAGGATGGGAAGTCGGGTGGGTGATCAGGTACGTGGCTATATAATGAGATAGGTGTCTCGGTAGGTCACTGGGTGAGTGGGTGGGCGGGTGAGTGAGTGGGTGAGTGGCTGGGTTGGGAGGTAGGTACAGTAGGTAGTTAGGTGGATGGGTAGTGGATGGATGATTAGGCAGGTATCGAGGTCGGTGAGTGGATTGGTAGGTAGGTAAAATTCATGCGTAAATAGGTGAGTGGGTAGGTAGGTGGCTAGATGGTGAGATATGTATCTCGGTGGGTGGGTGGATGAATCGATGGGTGAGTAGGTAGGGAGGTGGAGTGAATGAGCGCTTAGAGGAGAGGGTAGGTAGGTAAGCAGGTATGAAGCTAGGCAAACAGATCACTGGGCAGTTAACCATCCCATTTACATTCGGTGATAGCCACTTTGCGAAAGGTCAAAGAGTCAGTGTCTGCATATTAAAGAAGCCTGTGGTACGTGCTCATTCGTTGTAAATCTGTAGCCAGTGGTAAGTAGTCGAACATAGTTGGCATGGGCCCTGGTGATTGGAATTAAATGCCCCCCCCCCCCCCCCCTGTATGAATTCCCCTCCTCTCCCTCGCCTGGTGCATGGGCTCATCAGGCCTGTAGGCCCTGGTGCAGTTGCACCACCTGCACACTCGATAGCCATGCCAGCGCCAGTGCTGTAATACAACACATTCCTACGGCGAGACCAATCTATGAAAAGAACAAGCACATGTTGGTTTGACGATCTCCACAACGCGGGACTCATTGTATTGACTCGAAGAGAGATGATGGGCTGGTTTGACCCCACGAATGCATTTAAACTCGCAGCCTTTTGATTTTTCGCTCGACCGCCGTAGCGCAACAAATCCAGCAATAAAGGAAGTAAATATACATTTATTTCAGATAAAGCAGGCAACGCGTGACTATCTCGTACTGTCGTAATTCAATTGAAACACAATCTGCTACAGGAGGGGAAAAAATTATGCCGGCTGCTTGCAATGTATAAGGAGTTGCGAAGAATGCAATTGACACGACGAGAGAAAGGGGGAAAGTCTGCCACGCGTTATTCCATTCCGCGCACGTTTCCGAGTGTACGAAGGGCGGCTATTGGATTTCCAAACATTGCCGAGGCTCAGGATCCCGAGTCTCGTGCCTGGTGGGTGGTGGCGGCACATGATAACTGTGATGGATGATGATGACGATGGCGGTGGCTGATGATGATTGATGATAACGCGGCATGGTCTGCGGGACTTCCGGAAGAGGGAGAGATGGGAGGGAAAGGATTTTCAAATTGATATGTGCGCCACCTAAAAAATTAATTTTATTTTTTTTATTTTATTTCCTCTATTGTTTGTCTCATTCCCACCCCCCCCAAATGTTTAATTGATGCATTTAAAAATCATACTACTTCATAAAGCCGTCGAGTTAAGCACACTTGTCTTCATAGCCGACTGAGCATTGGGATAGGTGCTTGGATGACAATTTTTCCTTGGTGCAAATTCCACATTAATATGACCGGAGCCAGGAAATACAGATAGCACAAGCACTGTTGGGGTCCAATATAAGTGGGGTTAAGTGTCGTCGGGATCTTTGAGGTGCCTGCATTATTGAAATATCCGTCTTGCTTTCAGTAAGAATGCTAATTTAGAACCTAAAATTGTTTGCCATTCGCTTACAATTGAGAAACTATGTCTTCATGATGCACATCATTATTATTATTTTCCCTCCAACTGTAAAACTGTGAACACGAGATTGTGGTATAACATACAGTATAACCGGTCAGGCTTTTTTGTTGGGTATTTCTTGGTGGTTTGTTGGTGACAGGTCGCCAAAAAATGTTAGTCTGTCAGTCAAAAAAGAAGAAGAAAAAAGAGAATATTATATTCGATGATACGCCGGAGTAATTTAATCAGATGAGTGAGAGTTGACGTTAGCGTATATGTCCTCGTTTGTTAACAAAGCGTTAACCATGTGTGTGCTCCTCCCCATTAACAATTTCAAATCAACTATATATTATCTTGCATGATCAGGTGTCTGTGCAGCAGCGTGTCTGACTTAAAAGTAGGTAGACAGCGAGTTAAAATCTCGGTCAGAGGTCACAGTTAAGCCTATCATCTCGCCAGGGTCAATAAATAAGAACCATTTAGTGGGACGTCAAGAGCGGACGTCCTACGGAAAAACTGGCCCCCCATCACGGCACCAGGTGAGAGAGAGAGAGACAGACGCCAAAATGAGATGAGCGCGGATGTCCGTGTCCACGCTCTTGTTGGGAATCCGACATCGAAACGGAAATTCCACCAGCACGGATTCTGCCAAAATTCACATCGCAGGAGCTTCCGACCGATTTCGCCCCGTGCGCAATGGGTGGGGACCTCAAATTTGGCCGCCAAACAAAAACAAGAACCCCGCAGGCCAATGAGCATCTGGGACTTGTGGCCGTGCTAACACGAGAACTACTCGTAACGTCGACGTGTTACGTTCGGCGTTCGCTCACTCTCCGGGAGATAAAACGATGGCGCAGAGGAGCGACGAGGAGGAACCGAAGGCAAGCGAGGCAGGCAGCCGCACGGTAGTTCCGGCACCAAAAATTACCCAAGCTTTGCGGTCCTCTATATGTTAAGGTGTTATCGGCCGAGTAATGAGCGTTTACGTAGCACTTCTGGACTGTAGAGCGTATCTTCTTGGTTCTTTCGGTAAAGTCACGTAGAATGGAGATAATAAAATAATAAAAATATCTCCCTTCTACTTGACTTTACTGAAAGAACCAAGAAGATGAATCCCTGCAGTCACGAAAGCTTTAAATCGAAATGTAGAGCGTATGTTCAGTTCGGTAGCTGCACAATAATCGTTTTAAAAAAAAGAAAATCAGTAAATTCGAATGTCAACGGGCGCACAACAATGGACGTGGAGACTTCTTGCAGCTGGGTTTCTTTTCATCCGGGACTCCAGCTCGAACCTCAGCTCCTTAAGCCCGTTTCTCCCTGCCTCACGGGAATCTGATATTGGTTTCCCGTCAGAAATCAGGTAAGTATTGAGCTCTCAGTAGCCATCTTGGCTGGGGGTGCAGTTTATAGCATCCTGGCGAGTATTTTAATAGGGGGGGGGAGGCTTTTTTCCCGACTCTGACACCATGTGCCACATTGACACAAGGGAGGAAACGGCAGCACCCAGAGAAACCCCACGTGTGCGAGGAGGAAACACTCGATCCCATACAGACAGAACACGTGGAGTCCACATTTTCGCTGTGCTGCTTTCTCCTGGTGAGGCATGGCACTTCCTGGACGCCAACCCTCGCTGCCTCCACAGTGCCGGATTGCAGACCACGTGTGTAGCCACTTAAGGGCCGTCCATAAATGACGTCACGCGATTTTGGACGATTTTTACCCCCCCCCCCCCCCAGTCACACGGTGTCACAAAAAGTCAGACCCCCCTCAAATATGACGTCACAAAGCTCTGCCCCCCCCCCCCCCCAATTTTTTTTTATAAAACATGCTTCAAATCGCTTTAAACTATTGTCATTGTAGTGCGTATTTAATGTGCCGCTACTCACTAATGGTGTAGGAGAAACATTCATTAAAAAGTCTATTTAATTAAGTAGAACGTGTTGCCTACATTTATTTAAAGTTGCGCATTTTGATGTGACGTCACATTTCTCAAACTCCCCCCCCCCTCGTTGCACATCATCACAAATGTCTGACCCCCCCCCCCCCCCCAGGTGCGTGACGTCATTTATGGACGGCCCCTAATGACGATGTTGAAGATGACGATCGCAGTGATGATAACAACGATGATAATTCTTATAAAGACAAAGACACATGGCAATGGTGAGGCTGCAGCTGATGATGTAGTACCCCATTCGAAAATGAGTGGTGTGGTGGACATCCCTAGACTACGGGCTGCCCACCACACCATCCCTCAACCTATTACACCCCTCCAGGTTCACAGTACAGCGTGCCGCCTCAACCACGTGTGACTCAATAGCTTAGGAGCCCATACAAGGGGCATTTGCTTCTGTATGTGTGTGAGCCCTTTACAGTCTCCAGGTGAAAGGTACATAAAGTGTGAATTATTATCATTACGTGAAAATGTGTGTGTGTGTGTGGGGAGCGGTGGCACAAACGTTAGTGCACGGCACTACGAACCCGGTTTCCCAAGTTCGATTCCCATTCATGGCCAACATCAGGGATGAATGAACCGCTTCTGGGCCTCGCCGAGGTCGACTTAGCCTTAAATGAGTATCTGGTGCAGTGTGTATAGAACAACACTGGGGAGACATAGGTGGCCTAGGACGGTACTGGTCACACCACCCCATCGTGTGCCACGCCGGCCTCCATAGGTATCGGTTGAAGGACTTGCCCCAATGGTCTATTCAAGCTATACGGGGGACCTTTGTATATGTGTGCGCGTGTGCATCTGTGTATCTGTGAATCCGGCAAGCCGGGTTCGATTCCTGCCCACGGCCACCACCAGTGACGATTATCTGAACCGATCCTGGGCCTCGTCTATGTCGACTCAGCCTCAAATGGGTACCTAGCGTGCCGTGTGTAAACATCGCCCCTCGGGAGACAAAGACGGCCGGGCGTGGTGTTGGCCACCCACCCCCTTCGTGTGCCGTGCCGGCCTTCATAGGTTGCTCGCTAACAGCACTTGCCCCAACAGTCTGTTGAGGCTACACGGCGAATCTTTGTCTCCGTGTCTGTGTATGAAAATGCGTGTGGGTGTGTGCGTGATGTGGCAAGCACAGCGGTTCGTGTCCAAATCAATAAGGAAAACATTTCTGAAATAAAATCATGACCCCCCCGTCCCCCCAACCATTGGTGATGATTCGTCGATCGCTGAGCGGGGTGAATCATTACGTGGCGACTGCCCTCGCGCCCCGAGCAGAAGGGGACACGCAAGGGTACAGCCCCATATTTTTCATATTCTTGGATCTTTCGGTAAAGTCACGGAGAAGGGAAATTATAAAATAATAATAAAAAATACAAAACATTTACCAACTCGTGCCATTGCTGGGGCTAGGGCATCCTCCACCCGACGAAGCTCTGGAGAGCCTGAAATGAAAAAAAGGCATTTATTTAATCCTACCCCTTTCACGCTGGTCATGCACGTATAGTATGCGTGTTGAACTTCTTTTGCACCGTACGTATCCAACCGATGCGGGGTGGAATCGAACCGGCGTCCTCTGGATCGCAAGTCCACTTGCTCGCTAACCAACAATGCCAAAGGGGCAGCACTCCACACACAAGGGACGTATGCAAAAATATATATTATATTTGTGTATATATACACATATATAAAATATGTAACAAAGCTACAACTGTAAAGAAGGAATTTAAAAAAGTAGGGCAAGGCGATGCTCATTGCAATGTTTTATTATCTGCGCTTTTAAAACTGTCTGCCTGCTTAATCACTTGGCCGCAGCCGTCCATGCTAAACCAGGCAGACGGAGCCTACACCAATCTCCTCTGCCCAGTCCGAGTACGGCTCGGACCCATGAGACCATTCACCCCCCTCCCCGCCCGGTCCCCCCGTCAACCTGTGCTTACCTAGGAGATGCCCTTCCCTTCCCCTAGGCAAATAACCAACCGCACAAACGTCGGTCGATTGGCGGCCGGGCAGCAGAGCGGTCAGCGCGCTCGCCACTGAGCAAGTTTGCACGGGGAAGGAAAGGCAGAGGTCGACAGGGCAATTCCCACGGCTGCCCCCGCTCACGTCTGCTGGGAACTGCTGGTGCG
The DNA here is from genome assembly GCF_015708825.2 of Lethenteron reissneri. Taxonomy (NCBI): domain Eukaryota; kingdom Metazoa; phylum Chordata; class Hyperoartia; order Petromyzontiformes; family Petromyzontidae; genus Lethenteron; species Lethenteron reissneri. The sequence continues at coordinate 2,853,523 of NC_083833.1, read as the reverse complement.
ACGGACACTGAAAAGTAATCTACTCATGTACAAATGGACTTTCCTAAGCCGTGCTCATGAAATGTATATCACTTTGCGTTAAGTCAACACTGCTTGTCCTATGGAATGGCACCCCGCACCCCTCACAAGGGGTACCACGGTGGCGAGATGTTAACTGCCTTGCCTGGTACGCAGGAGGTCATGGATTCCATCCCGACGCTGACGTCTGTATATTTGGAGTTTGTATATTTTCTCTCCACGTGGTCGCGTGCGATTTTTCTCCGGGTCCTGCAGGTTTTTCCCTCCACGTTTGGACTCGTGCGTTTAAGAGGATTCGTACTGCGAGACATTTCTACACGATAAGCCACTTCGTAGAGCTATAATTTGCGGCCAGGTCGCTTCTGAAAAATAGCTCTATAGCTCAGTGGGCCTTGCCTGGTAAAATACAAATAGTTTACTTTTTTTTACAACCCTTCTGTCTCCTCCCGTTCTGCCATAGGAATGTCGAATGTCCAACAATGGCTCAAGGCCGCCAACAGAGAGAAGTAATTGTACTTCGTGTAATGAACAGACTTGCCGAATCCTCCATTGGACACGTTTGGCAAAGAACCATAATTTCCATGCGCATCACGCTGCTCAAATTATGTATTGTACAGTGCTCTCCTCCATTGAGCCAGTGATGAATATTCCACATTTTTCTGGCTGAGCCCTGTCTCTGCATAGGCCGACCACTATTGGCATCTCACACAAAGTGGCACCACTGATTTAATCAACTCCGAGAGAGGTAATGGTCTGAGGCTTGAACTTTACAACCTTCTGAATTCGAGACGGGTGAAACGGCAGGTAAATTCTTCACATCTGACAGTTGATGGGGAAATTAAGGAGGCTATGTTCTGGGGATGCAAGCGGAGGAAAAGAGAGAACTCGGCTTCTTTGTCTATCTAGGGCACCGCTCTTGATCAAAGCGGAATAGAAATCCGATTCGGTACCCTTTCGCGCCTCATGTAATTATCTGCGAGACCCACTTATTAATTTACATCCGTCCTTGTATTCCTTATTCATGCGCTCGCCTATGTTAAAGGCTGCGAGATCTGTTCAGACCGAAACGCGACCGGCTAACGGGTAAATAACACAAGTGACCTTTTACAACAAAACAAAAAATCACAGCGTGCCACATTGGGCCACATTTGCGGCGAGTTAACACAGAAGGGTGATGCAGATACAACAGAAACTCAGGGTCTTACTCCCATCGGTCACTTCAAGGCTCAGAGAATTCCCCATTTGCTTGCGACCCTGGCTCCCGCTCGATAAATCTCAATTAAGTTTGATTTAACTGCCTTCCCGCCTTAGTTACTTGCCGTCGTATTAATATATTTATTTCCCTTGCTTATTTCTCATCTGGCTGCTTCCTTGCCTCGTCTTCCCCTCTACCCTACGATTTGATACATTCCTCCAATTTGCGACGCTCCTACATGTTGCGAAGTTTCTAACAATAATAATAAATCAGTGGCACTAATAAATAATAAAACTCGCTTTCCTCGTCACTACTTCACATTGGACGATCAGAATGGCTTCATTGCCGAGGACAATATTTGTCAAGTTGTGTTGCTCTCATTAAATATTCACTCAGATTCCCTCGCCGCCAAATGTGCGTGACCTTTTGAGGACGTTACAAAATAAAGGCACGACAGGCACATCAACGGATCTGTAACTGTCTGCATATTCGCCCTGTTTGATCTCCGGGCGCGGCAACGATGGTGCAAAGTTCCTTCAATCTCCCTCCCACCATCTGTGACCAATCCGGCGGTGTTAATCGGTCCACCCACACACAGTCAGTTGATTTGCAGGTCACGTGTGGTGGTGGTGGTGATGGGGCAAAGTGTGGATACTCCGACCTCATCCCCGGTGTCTGGCCAGCGTGTAATTGTAGGTCAAATGCCCGATTTAGAAGCTCTCCATAGCTCCCTCTCGAAGAGGCCCTTTCTCTGGCAGTGGCATCAGCAAGAAATTGCTGATGCCACTGCATGGATAAGAAGAGTGACTCGAAATGATGGCCACTTCACCCTATTCCCTGTGAGTCTTGAACCTAAACCAATATATATTTTTTTACCAGTTAAGGCCCACTGACATATATTGCTCTTTTTCAGAAGCGACCTGGCCACAAATGATAGCTCAACGATGTGGCTTATCATTTATAGCAGTCAAATACTCCAAGCGCATGTTTCTAAATCCGAAGGGAAAACCCTTAGGACCCTGGGATACATCCACGCGGCCACAGAGAGGGAGAGAGAGAGCGACACGCAAACTCCAAATACACACAGGCGGTCAGGGTCGGAATCGAACCCACGACCTCCTTCATACCAGGCGAGGGAGTTAACATCTCGCCACAGCGGAGCGCTCTTCACGGATAACAGGAGTGATCTGAAATTGCTCGCAAATTCATTCACTGTTATACTGGTAGGAACCTCCTGGTTACACCAGCCCAAAGGGGATTATTGTGTCCGTCCTACAGGGAGGGGCTGGGTGGGGAGGGAGGGGCTGGGTGAGGAGGGGAGGGTGGGGAGGGGCTGGGTGGGGGGTGGGTGGGGTGGGGCTGGGTGGGGAGGGGCTGGTCACCCCGTGGTGCCCTTATAAAACTCAACGCCATATTTGCGGAATACACCACGCCGCTGTTGACCCTGGCCATTGACCGAGCAACTCAACGTTCCTACCAGCTCCCTCCGCAGGAATGTGTTCCATGTTTATCAGAGCCTCATCACGGGGACACAATGAGGAATTTGCGCAGTTAGACACGGATAATAGAGGCTCCTCAGAGCACCAACACAACAAATCAGAGAAGAGTTTTACTTTTTTAATTATCTGCAATGGTGCTTCATAATGATCAGATCGTACCGTAGTTTTTTTAAATCCTTTATATTAAGTTCACTTGCTTGCTTGCTTGCGCGCTTACGACCGTGCAAATATTTCGGTCGTTTTTTAACCCACTTCCCGTGATCCAATCGAGCTGACATTTTGCACACAGACTCGTTGTGCGTGACAATGTCTTTTTTTAGGATTTTTTTTTAGGATTTTTTTTTATTTAATTACCAATTGCTTAATGGTGGCAGGCAATCATCTGACCCATAGGTGGCAGCCATCTCAAGCCAGAGGACGAGAGGACTCTAGCCGCCACGCATATAAAGGATTTATAGTGAAAAACTTTGCTTTTACGGGTTAATTTTTCTTAAACCTATTTGAATTAAATGAACGTATCATCATACATCGGGAAAAATAAAATATGCCATATGCGGAATAAAAATTTTTACTCGCATTTAACGAACGTTTAGGATACTGCTCATGCGGTGTCGCATGTGCATTTGTTGGTGTCTGCGTGGTGCTATTTGCCGCTTTGATAAAAGGGGGGGGAAAGGGTACATCGCTTTGACTTTGCTGTTTGCTACATTTCCGTTAACATACCATTAAATCACTATCGGCTAACGGCAACCGTAAGAATTAGTCACGCGGATTCAATTTGAAGGGCAAAAACTAACTAGGAAAGAACACAGCCCTGGGCACTTGCAAATAAGCCAGCGGAACACATTTCCGACCGTCCAACAAATTAAACATGTTCCATTTTATCCTCTACATATCCACTTTCATGCGTTCGTTTAAATGTGTCTATTCATGTTTTTTTTTTTCATTTCTCATTACGTTAACTTTTTCCCCTTCATTTTGACAAGATACACAATATGATTTGAAGGCGTTTTTTAAAGAATCGTTGCACACAGCTCGGTTTTGCCACGAAAGTCAACAACAAGAAAAAATTAACCCGTAAAAACAAAGTTTTTCACTATAAATCATTTATATGCGTGGCATCGGTTTTATTTTATTATTCATTTCTGTTTTTCTTGAGTAAGAGTTTCATTTTTATCACATTGGTATTTTGAATAAAATATGAAGAAAAAAAATTCCTAAAAAGTGGAAAATTTTGGAAAAATAATTTCATGAAAATAAATTGTCACGCACAACGAGTCTGTGCAAAATGTCAGCTCGATTGGATCACGGGAAGTGGATTAATAAACGACCGAAATATTTGCACGGTCGTAAGCGCGCAAGCAAGTGAACTTAATATAAAGGATTTAATAAAAATGTTGAGTCTTCGAGGTTGGTTAGAACGCGATACATTGAGGTTACGAGTTTGGTCACTTAAAAAAAAATCAATGACCGAATCCAAAATTAATTATGTACTTTGCGTCCTTGAATAAGATGAAGCGCATCACTCGCCTATTTAGTACATTGTCCAAAAACTTTGTAATGATATATTAAACATATGGCATGCACACCATGGATTCAGTAACGATGTCCAACACGCTTTTGTCCCTTGGAAGTATTCAAAGTGTTTAGCGATACGGGGTTAAGCGCTTGTGGCCAACGCGCAGGAAGCAGTGGCGACTCTAGGCCCCAATGAGACCACGGACTTGCATAGCGGCTCCGCCAGGGAGGGGACGCCTCGGCCGGTAGGGTTGGCACACCAAGGCTGGTCCTTTTAGCGCTGGTTCATGCCCCTAAGTTTTGAGCGGTCCTTTAACCAACATTTACAGTGTTGTACTGGCGTTAGTACCTCACAACAACACGACTTTCTCTCCACATTTTGTTCGCGTTGAACAGGTGGATGGACAGAGGCTAATGCGTGGAACTGTTCAGCCTCAGTTGGGGAAGCGTTCATAGCAAATAAACAACGGTTGTGACAGGAGCTAAATGTTTAAAAAAATCACACACAAATAAATAAACAAAAATATAGACATATGTAAGCCCTGCAAACCATTGCACCACTATTAGTTTCATGTTGTCATACGTAATAATAAAATATCAGAGTTTTCCTGTTCACAGAGATAATTTTCTTTTGAAGTCTTTACCGAGGGGTCGAAATTCCACCGTGCTTTGGACAGCAGTCAGTCTAAGAGGACAACCACTATTGCATTCCTGCAGCAGCGTTCATGCCCTGTTCACAACCCTGAGCCAATATGGGTATTCCACAATCCCATGGCAAGGGGCCAGTTCATCCATTGGGCAGTAGCCAATGTTGACCTTCCTATAAATTGGTACTCGTGAAGGGCTTCGTCTATCCTCCACTGGGATTTGAACTCGCTACTTTCCAACTGCGAGCCAAGTGCGGTGCCATGTCGCCGCACAACTGGATGGTAATACATTGGTAATGAATTCAACAGTAGTGGCTGGATATGCGCACACGCCTTGGGGGATCCGTCCATAAATGACGTCACGCGATTTTGGACGATTTTTGACCCCCCCCCCCCTTCGTCACACGGCGTCACAAAAAGTCAAACCATCCCCTTAAATATGACGTTCCAAAGGTCTGCTCCCCCCCCCCCCCAAAAAAATAAAACATGCTTCAAATCGCTTTAAACTATTGTGATTGTAGTGCGTATTTAATGTGGCGCTGCACTCTGATGTTGTAGGAGAAAACATTTATTAAAAAGTCTATTTAATGAAGTAAAACGCGTTGTCTGTATTTATTTAAAGTTGCGCATTATGATGTGACGTCACATTTCTCAAACCCCCCCCCCCTCCCTCTCGTCACACATCGTCACAAATGTCTGACCCCCCCGCCCCCCCACTAGGTGCGTGACGTCATTTATGGGCGGCCCCTTGGGGATCAATGCCAGATGGAGCTAATATTTAAAGTGTGCTTGTATCAGAAGATGCCGCTTTGCCTTCTCCACAACAGCGTAGCACCGGTTTCTGATACCAAGAACTTGCATATAGCAAAAGTAACGTCCTCCTCAAGCGAGCATTCAGGCGGTGCCCATCTCCTGTTCAGAGCCCCCCCAACCGGTGATGGAAATTCCACATCCATAGGACAACCACTGTTGACTTCCCCACAACGCGGTACTCACTTTATCATCCCTGGGAGAGGGTGATGGGCCGAGTGAACCCCCAACCAGGATTTGAACTCGCAAACTTTCCGATTGCGGGCCGCTCGTTCGACCCGCTTATTCACCTGGCCGGCGATACGATATATAACCATGAGGTGGGATCTTTTTTCCCCCCAGTTTTTGCAGTATTTACTTTGACTCGTACAAAGCATATGCACAATCACGCAAAAAAATTACCTCCAAATTATGAAATGTAATGGAAGCAATTTTACGATCAACATTTCGAAAATAAGGGCTACATTTCTAAGCAATATCCACACAGCAGAAACGTGCATCAGCCATGTGTTGCATCTGATGCATCTCATCCGCTAATGGATGCTCAGCATGATAATTAGATCTAATGAATATTTCAGAGAGCACCTTTCGCAAAGTGATGGATGAACATTTGTAGTTTTTTTTTTTTACCCTCCCTTCTCCACCACACCGATTTGCCTTGCAATTGCAAACGCTGCATATCAGCCACGAAGATATTGGCGTGAAGTAACGAAAAATACGCACGCGCGCAACCCACTTCCCTTGCCCGCCCGCCAACTCTGACATTCCATCCATAGTCTGCCGCGATGATTACAATAATCGGGAATTATGATTTGCATAGCTTTCACTGCCCAGTGGTTGGAGGTATTCCAATTTGAGAACTCATCTGTTACTGATTACTGATGGATTTAAAAGCAATGTAATGCCATTTGTTGTGTATTTGTTGTTCACTCAACGTAACCTGATTCCGTATTTAGTCTTCAAAATAACATCTAGTTAGTTTTTTTATTTAAAGCTTTCGTGACTGCAGGGATTCATATTCTTGGTTCTTTCAGTAAAGTCACATAGAAGGGAAACAAAAAAAACAAGAATATGTAGTTAGTTGATGTGACAAGAGTTTAATTTCTCAGAATTATTTCCCAGGATGCTGTTCGACACGGGAAAGGGTACGGGCGCGTAATTATAAGCCACAGGTAGAGAGCAATCGGAATTCTGGATGGCGTCTGCTGGATGTGTAAACATTTTCTGGGGTCATTGACCCGGACAGACCCGGGTGTAATTTATTTCTGGATGCGACATCACAACTAACGCATAGCATACTCTTACTCAAAGCTTTGTAGTATCCTATGTACATATAACGCCATCCGAGATTGTCTGGCCCGTGTTTAAGGAGGAGGCCCTCCTGCCAGCAGTGGCATGAGCTAGAAATTGCAGGGATGCACCTTTACTCTTAACGTTTAAGAATGCATTGGTTGCTATTATCTTTGCAAACCGATAACTTTATATTTTCCTCCATTTAATTTTCTTTCTACATATTAAATTACGTTTCAAAGTGTTTTTTTTTTCTATGAACCTCTTACAGAATTTGTGTTGGTCGTTTATGACTGGGATGAGAACCTGGTTTATTTACGGGTGGTTGAACCCAAATTCAAATAATTTTGTAACTCAGCGGTACTGGCTCGTGCTCAGACTCTTGAATCACACACATATCTTCATTTTATTGATTTTGCCTTCTAAATAATCTTGTACCTTTAAAAATTATGTTCATGAAAATGTCATGTACACGGTACATGATAAATAAGGGTTGAGTATCAGATTTAAAATGTTCTGATTTTTTAAGACAATTTTGGAAGCTTTTTCTGGAGTTTCCGATCATTTACATTCCGTAATGTTCTACGTTTTTGCGTGCTCACAAAAGTGGCGTCACCCACTCGACACCACTTTTGGCCGGCACAGTGGTATAAATATAATTGATGTCATTTCGTGTCGTGTCATACTTCCGAATTAATCCGTAAACAAGAATGCGATTCGTATAATCTGAAATTTCACACCTAAGGCCCCTCTGTTTGAAGATTGATCTTTTTTTATCCTAATATCGAGAATACACCCCAAATGATATCACAGTAATTCGCTCACGCACAAGTAAATTATTAACAACACCAGATTTGCATTGCCTGTGGTCGGGTATCGGTAATGTGTTACTTGCAGCTTGTGTTCGTCAACAAAGGAAATAGTTGCACTCAGAAACGTTTCAATCTAATAGTGAACCAACAACGGATGTGCAACGTTGAGTCGATAATTGCATCGCTTGTAATTCAATGCAACAAAGGCAAACCAAAAGATACAGACTCCCTCGCCTTTTGGAAAAGTTTGCAGCTAATTTCAAGAGCTCTAAAACTGCCAGTGATGCTGTAAAACCCCAGACAGCTGACAGTATTGGCGACTGCCGACAAACCTTTGCACGCTATTGATGGCCTATTGACTTATTGAGCCACACTAAGCATAACACATGTAAACATTGCTCATAAATACTGATGAAGGCCCTAAGCCTTCGGCAATCAAAGACAATGCGGCCAATAATTAGCCAATCCTAGCCAATGGCGCTCGAATGACCTTCCAAAACAGTCAATTACAGAGAGGAATACTTTAAATTACAATTAAAACACCACCTGAAATGCACCCAATCTCATGGTATCTCGGAAGCCAAGGAGGGCTGAGCTCAGACAGCGCTTGGATGATGGGCGACAACCATGCATAACAAGCATTACAGGCTGCTGTGGAGCTGCGGGGTTAGCTGCAGAGGGCGGTGCAGCGTGTGACACTGCTTCCCTGCCCCCACACATCGTGTTTAACCAAGTCTCACTGGTCAGCGGCTTGAAGAATGGTCAAATAACCCCCCACAATCTGCATGGCATGGGCCCTCAACCAGCAGTGGATTTATGAAAATCTGACGAATGAGATTGGTAATTAAAATGCTTTTGTATAGAATCAGATTTTACTGGTAGGATCCACCTGGTTCCACCAGCCCACAGGGGAGTATTGTGTCCGTCCGTCCGTCGTGCATCCAAAAATGGGAGGGGTGGGGCTGGGTGGAGAGAGGAGGGTGGGGAAGGGCTGGGTGGGGAGGGTGGGGAGGGGCTGGGTGGGGAGGGGCTGGGTGGGGAGAGTGGGGAGGGGCTGGGTGGGGAGGGTGGGGCTGGGTGGGGGGTGGGAGGGGTGGGGCTGGGTGCCCTTATAAAACTGAACGTTTAACCTACTCACGCCGGCTTGTCCCCGCCCTCACAGTCGGCCATATTTGCAGAATACACCACGCCGCCGTTGACCCTGGCCATTGACCGAGCAACCCAACGTTCCTACCAGCTCCCTCCGCAGGAATGTGGTTTTTTTTTATCCGAGAGAAATCCGATGAGCTATGAAGCTCTTTCACATGTCACGTAGGGGCGGGTCAGAAAATTACAACAAACAATACAAAACAACGATAGGAGTGCAAAGTGTAGAAACGGTAAACAAATCACTGAAAATAAATATTAACTAGATTATTTTTCATTTTACCAGATAAATCCCAATGAGTTAGTCGTTATTTTTCAGAAGCAGCTTGGCCGCAAATGATAACTGCTATAAATTACATGGTCATTTGGTACTTTATAGCAGCCAAATAATCTAAACGCATGATTCTAAATACGGTAGCTCATAAGGATTACATTCAATAATCCATTTGGTTAAGACAACAAACGAATTGAGGATGATATTATTGGCTTGGAAGCGTGTCTGTCCAGATCAGATGTATTGAGACCAGCTCAGAACCTGCAAATTGCACCCCCACTAGTCATCGTTGTAATGGTATACAAACGATAAATAAATGCACCCGATACTTCCCTGATTGAGAGCAACTGCCGCTAACAATAGTCGCATTTTTCACGGGGGATTACAGCTCAATATCAAAAGCATCTGCTTGAAAAATGAACAGCTTGTGTGGTTTGGAGCGGTTTTGAAAGTCGTTTGAAGACAGGAAGTGTGGGAGAGGAGCAGGGCAAAACACAGAAAGCATATATCATATACTGCACCTTTTGTATACTACCCCTATAACCTATAATGGGCTTCACCCACGCTCTATCGGAGTTGGCATCACTTTTCTAAAAAGTAGCGGGGTGGCTTTAATATTTGTAGGCTCAGTTTTAAAGATGAAAACATTCTAAATTGTCGCCTCTGAATTTTACAGAGTAAAATAAAAAAAATGGTTCATGGATGTTTCTAGGGTGAGAGCATTCTTCTGTGATCCCCCATAATGTTGTCAAATTGCAGATTTTCTAGCCATTTCTGTCATGTTTGAAGGCACACATTTGCCACATTTCACTTTTAATATTCAAAAAAATCTTAAAATTCGTGTTTATATCGCGGAAATGCATCAGAACCTACAGCAACAAACGGGAGTAGGCCTCGGCTCAACAACAACAACAAAAGTTTAAAATGTGTCCCCAATTTTGCCACATTTGTCTGGTTACGAGTATCGATAAGCTTTCATGCTGCTTTAGACCGTAATTAGAATTCACATCAGTGATATACTGACGACAGGCTAAATAAGATGTCAGTCATTCAAAAACATACCATATTGTCTGAATTCTTACAAGGCAACATCGTATGTTAGATCCACCCCATTGTTAATTATTGCACAAATCTAGTTAGACACAAATACTGACCACATTACGAGACAGAATCCACAAATGGTACTAGACGAATAGGAAACGAATAATTATGCAGTATGTGTGCAGTCGCCACACATATATAAATAGGACTCAGTATCACCCGTTGCATGGCAACACAGCTTTGACGCACATAAATCAAGAGTGTGCAATCGTGCCCTTTTGGAGTGCTCTCCTCCGTCTCTGGTGACGTCAGGAAGTGATTGAAAAGTCTATGGACTAAGTTGTGCTTAACTTTAGCTAAGTACTATTAATATTTACACTATGAGACCTCCTTTACCAGTGGCAAAATGTAGTAGTAGGTTTTTGACCCTTTAAACTGGTACAAAAACTGACACCTTTATACAAGGCATCATGTTTGCAATAACCGTAACACAAGCAGTCAAAATGCAAACCAAAATAAACAACTCCGATGATGATAATGATATGCACTGTCCTTGAAGTTGATTGGTCCACACCCGAGACAGCTTTTCTTAGAGCCTATTATCATCATCATCATCAGAGTTGTTTCTTTTTGTTTGCATTTTGACTGCTTGTGTTGTGGTTATTGCAAACATGATGCCTTGTATAAAGGTGTCAGTGTTTGTACCAGTTTAAAGGGTAAAAACCTATTACTATATTAATATTAGTCCACCTTTTTTCTTCACCAAGTCGCTGACGTCATGACAAGCCTGTCCCCGCTACCACGCCGCGGTGGGAGTGTGTGGCGAGGTTCAAAGCGCCAAGCTCGGCTCTGCAGCCTCTTTAGCCTGAAGGAAAGTGGTTCTTAACCTTTAGTCCAGCCTTGCGCCCCTTTCGCTCTCAGGGGCCTTCCATTAATGACGTCACGTGATTTTGGCCGATTTTTGACCCCCCTCCCCCTTCCCCCCTCGTCACACGGCGTCACAAAAAGTCAGACCCCCCCCCCTTAAATATGACGTCACAAAGCTCTGCCCCCCCCCCCAAAAAAAAAGATATTTCCAATTTGAAAATAAAACATGCTTCAAATCGCTTTGAACTATTGTTATTGTAGTGCGTATTTAATGTGGCGCTGCACTCTGATGTTGTAGGAGAAAACATTTATTAAAAAGGAGGCTAAATTTTGATTTAAGGCTTTCATGACTGCAGGGATTCATATTATTGGTTCTTTCGGTAAAGTCACGTAGAAGGGAAATAATAAAATAATATTATATAAAACAATATTACTTTCTCTTCTACGTGACTTTACCGAAATAACCAAGAATATATAAAAAGGAGGCGTTGGAAAGCTGAAATTTGGCATAAAAATCACTTGAAACTATTGAACGTCTCACTAAAACTGCAGATGTTCCGAATATCATATTGAAATTCTCTTCTAATTATAAAATATTAAAAGTAATTGTAACTATAAAAAATACTTGAAACTTTGCAGTAGAACGAAGCAAAATGGAGAGTACAATTATAACAATCACATATTCATTCCACAGAATGAAAAGCCCGGTTAGAATCATTAGAATCAAAATGTTTAATAACAATCATTAAAAAAAATTTCCATGGAGAAGCAAAATGACCTTAGTAAATTTAAATAATCAAATAGTTAATAATGAAAATTAATCAATATTAGTGTTCTTATAACAGTTCTATTTAATTAATATTTATTTAAAGTTGCGCATTTTTAAGTGACGTCACATTTCTCAAACCCCCCCCCCCCCCTCGTCACACATCGTTACAAATGTCTGACCTCCCCCCCCCCTCGGTGCATGACGTCATTTATGGACGGCCCCTCAACCGTTCACAAAAATGTATAATGTTAACAAACATCTCGGGTTTGATTAAGCAAAGTAAATTGAGCTCAAGTGGCCGTGCTTAATTTAGTGTTTTCGATGATTTACCTTCCAAAAAAAATATCTCTCCCCACGTGTTCGCACCACCAGAAAATGGCATCACGCACCACACGTGAGGAATGCGTGAATCCCAGGTTAAGACCCGCTGGCTTACAGCTAAACTGCATTTCTGGGTGGCTCAATTGGCACGCGGAGCGAACTGGCAGCCTCCCTCCCTCTGTTCGCCCCCTCCGGCTTGTCAGCCGCGCTCACTCTACCTACCATCCCCGCCGTCCGCAGAGCGAGTGGACGCCCTCGCTCGCTTTTCCTCACGTCCGACCTGCTTATTAGAGGGGCTTTGCCTACTTCCACTCCTCCGCCGATGCCTGATCTGTGCTGCGAGAATGAGCGGGAAGCCAGATTAAGTTACACCGGGACAAACATCGTGATTTTTAAAAAAATGTTTTTTCGACCACCACGACAGCCTTTCCGAAACCAGGAACGACGGCCTGACCAAATCCAGGCATTTGAACGCTTCATCTCACGTCCAACATGTTTTTGAGCAGCCAGCACAGTTACCACGAGTCATACAAACCAGGTATAAGGACAACGTTATAATTCTCAGCATTCATTGTTGAAGCACGACGCTCAGAGTCCAAGTGGCCGGAGTAGCATCGCCGCAAGAAGCCGGCCAAAGACCAATAATTGAGGTCACAATTGCGCTACTCGACTGTGAAAAGGCTTCAAAGCCACCACCCTATCAGGATAGCTTTGGCAGTTGAGGTGAAGAACATGGAAAGAGGCTGCCACTTTCCTGGGCTGGATTTAACCGCAATGCCACCGGGAATGCTGCCAAAACACTCGTAGGAAGAGTGGGTGGGGGGGGGGCCCGGCTGTCCATTGTGACAGCGAGATTAACCGCGAGCAATGACAGAGGTGAGCAACTTGAGGACCTCGTGGGCCACCCGGCAGCTTGCTTTCTTGTGGCAGCCCACCTTTCCAATTGCTACGCTCACCAAGTATCCATCCGTGTGTAAATTAGGCGGAGCGCATGAGGCAGTGGCTCCTAATGTGGGATATATGGCCAGCTGTGCATGCGTCTTAAGTATCTGTGTGAGAAGTTAGTGCTACGCTGCGCTACGAAAATCCGGCGGGCCCGAGTTCGATTTCCGCTTACGCCTAACACCAGTGAAAAATTATCTGAACCTGTCCTGGGCCTCCCCGAGGTCGACTCAGCCGCAAAGGAGTACCTGGTGCAGTGTGTAAAATCATCGCCACTGGTGAGAAAAAGACGGCTGGGCGTGGTGTTGGCCACCCGCCGCCTCGTGTGTCGTGCCAGCCTTCATAGGTGCTCGCTAACAGCACTTGAACCCAACAGTTTCTAAAGGCTATACGGGTGGGGCTGGGTGGGGAGGGGCTGGTCACCCCGTGGTGCCCTTATAAAACTCAACGTTTAACCTACTCACGCTGGCTTGTGCCCGCCCTCACAGTCGGGCATATTTGCGGAATACACTACGCCGCCGTTGACCCTGGCCATTGACCGAGCAACCCAACGTTCCTACCAGCTCCCTCCGCAGGAATGTGTTCAAGTATTAGGCAACAGGGTAGCACAGTGGTAAAAATTCATGTGTCACAGCATGAGGATGCTTGGGTTTGATTCCTGACTCGTGTACCTTTCTGTGTGGAGGATGTTTGTCCTCCCCCTGTTTTGCACGGGTTTTACTCTGTGTTCTCTGGTTTTGTCCCATAGCAAGAAAAAAAAATCGTACAATTTCGCCGCTATTGGCCAAATATCCCAAACTGCAAATTACTCGACTGGGGTTACGCAAAGCCACATCACCTCGGACTGTGAAAGATTAGCACGTGCCTCCTGAAAAAGAGTCTTCAGCCTCCTGGATAGACAAGCATAGTAGTAGTAATAATACTTATACAATTTTGCAGCTTGTAATGTCTGTCATGCACATATATACTATCGCGATACACTGTATTCATCTTGAGTTGTTCATTGCTGGTTTAATCAAAGCCAGAGTAAGATCCATATTTAATGACGTAACACATTGAATTATGTAAAACATAGTTTTTAATTTAAAATAAAAACATGTTTACATATATAACACATATTTACATATATATGCTGCCATGGTGTAATGGTTAGCATACTCGACTTACAGAAGTCAGTAGTGAGATTTGACCCCCGAGAGTGGCAGTTGTAACAATTTTCAAATTCATATTCTTGGTTCTTTCCCTTCTACGTGACTTTACCGAAAGAAGCAATAATATGAATCCCTGCAGTCACGAAAGCTTTAAATCGAAAAATTGTCAAATTTCTTAACTCAAATAATGAGTAAAATAACAAATCAGATACCACAATGCAAAAAAAAATAATTCGTCAATAACACTGCCTTCAAATAAAAAGTATGGAATAGGTGACGTTTCAGCCAATTGCCCATTCTTTACAGCACATGGAGGCTAGAGCAGTAGGAATCTCGTTGGCCTCTCCTGGGGACATCTCTGGCCTCTCTATGTATCTGTCAAGAAGAGCCATTGCCCGAAAGGTCACCTATTATATATGTTTGCTCTTTTTAGGTCCACGCAATGTTATTCAAGAATGTGTTTATTTTGCAGTCGTTATTTGTGCACCACTCCCAACGCAGCATCGCCCAATAATTTGTATAATTGTGAAGACAACACACAGACATTAAGCGTTATCATAACAAGCGGTGAGACCATGAAAGCAGCATAAACGGACGCCGACAATTGGCAAGCCACAAATTGCTAGCTATTCGCAAGATATCACCATCTGATATCTGCTTCTGAACGGCTGCGTTGCTCTGCAATATATCTGATTCGATACTTCATCTAATGCCGTGACGTCAATGGCACAATTGGTTGGGATAAAATTTGGCGGGGTTTTTTATATGTTGTTTATAAAGTTGGATTGGTCTATCAAAGGAAGACACATAAATGTATAAAATGCTAGCCGTGTCAGATTTGCTTATGCCAGGCAAGATAACAACCATGGAAATTAACGGAATAAATGTATTTAGGAACTTAATAAATAAGATTGCAAAGATGGTTGGACTCGAGAGAGAGAAAAAAATACAAAACAAAAGTAACATACGACAAGTTCGCGAATCAATCGAAGTTCGATTGTTTTTAGAGAAAAATAGTTGGATAAAAACAACTCATAATAGCAACTTACATATCAAATATTAACCAAACAAGATCAACTTGTGTTTGACAAGGTATACATTGTTTCCTCATAAACTGAACTTACGTACATTTTGTGCGCAAATTGGACAATTCAAACTTTAATTGCGCTGTTTGTGTTTGTGTACCCAGATCTCAAATGCAAAACCGTTTACTGATGGGGCTTTCTCGGGAGTCAAATTAACTGATTGCAATATCTTTTGTTTTATATATATATACCTGCTATTTGGATGATAATACATCAACACAAGTACACTTACATTCCCACAGAATGTTTTTTTTACTCATTCCCATGATATTTTAATAGTGTGGCGGTGCCTGCTGAATATTTATCTCCGAGGATGCGAAGATTACCAGCCTATCCCCACCATATGGACTGTTAATGCATACAGATGTGCGTTCTGCAGGAAGCATCTTGTACATAAATTTTAATAAATCCTTGCCATGGAGAAATGCCATTTGCATTCGACAATGGTGCCGTTCGAGTTACCGAAACGTAACATTGATATGGCAATGAGAGACATGTGGGGAAAATATGACATCACAAAATTTAGATAGATATGTCCCCCCACCCGTCACACCGCCCCCCCCCCCCCCCAGTCACCCCCCCCCCCCCCAGTCACCCCCCCCCCCGCCCAAACGTAAACTGCACGGTGTTGACGTATATTTGTGTTTGGGAGCGGCGGGGGTGGGTTGGTTGTTGTTGCAATGTTTTTCTCTCCCGCTGACACATGCTTGATTCCTGCCGACAGCAAATTGTGTGCTAGACCCAGGGCTGATTCTCCACCAGGTTGACTCGGCCTAAAATCAGTACCTCGCGAATACCACCATTGGGGAGAGAGGAGGCAATTCGGCATGTGGTGGCAACTCCCCCCACCACCAACTTACGTGGGTCGCCGTGATGGCCTTAATAGGTGCTCGTGAACATCACGAACCCCAAAAGTCGCTATCAGAAGTTCTAACGCATGGGTCACGGACGGCCTCCTGGGATGAGGGACGCAGAAGCCTTTTCAGGAGGGGGGAGGTGCTCACAGCTTGCGGCATGAATACTGTGCAGGAGAACACAGAGGGATATCAGTGCCACGTTGCGGTGACACAACACACCAAAGCACAACGTGAAAACTATTCCCGTCGCTCGCACAGCATCGCCCAGAGGCATGTACTTGCGATCTCTCTCCGTGTACTGTCGCCTTAGTAACCTGGTGGGAGTGACGGGGGGGGGTATTGGAGGGAGCAGGAAACGGTGGTCGTGATTGGGGGGGGGGCATCATTCCAAAAAGGTTGAGAACTGCCGGTCTAAATGGATAAAGGGGGAATAATGTTTCTTTGTGTGCACGTGTGTGTGTGCAGCTATTGCTTGGATTGAGGATGCTAATCTTTTCATGTCTTGGTGGTTTGACTTATCGGTATAGCCATTCACAAGGCACTTCACTGCATGATGTGTCGGGATAAGGTCACAGCCCCAAGGTTTCTATTGAAAATGTGTCACCCACGCTCAGTGGGTGGTGCTCATCTTCATCAGCAACTGTGGTCCAGTGGGAGGGAAATTCCACATTCCGATGGCAGGACCAATGCAACACTGAATGCATCAACTACCACTGTAGCCTTCTTTGCACGAAGCAATGGACACATTGGCTACTGCTGCAATTTAATGAGGATGTTCATAATGCTGATATTGATGCAGATATTGTAGCTGATGATGATGATACTGCTGCTGATCATGATGATGATTCATGGTGCTTAGGGAGCCAAAAAATCCTGATGATGCCGATAATAATTTTGACAATGCTGATGACGGTCATGCAAACATTGATGCTGATCGCGCTGTTGCCGACGACGATGATCACGACAATGCCAATGCTGCTGCTCATGATCACGATGATGAAGACGAGTCAACTCCGCCCTAGGATTTCAATTCACGGGGGCCCGATTCACGCGATGGCAGAAAGGCAATTTCCCGCAGATGTATGGGGGGAAAACGGCAACAGCAACAATAACAACAACAACAACAAATACGCAACGAAAAGCATATTTTTGGCCTGCTGTTTGTCAAGTTTGGTGAAAATAAATGCATGCGCTCTCTGCCGAGGCTGGCTGATTTGATCACCTTCACGCTTGACCCCATTTCCCACGACCGAAAGCAGCAACATCGGACTCTCAAACCCTCCCTACGCGCGCCGACCCGCCAGGAATATCAGCCATTGCCGCTCTCCCTCTGCTCGACTGATGGACGCATGGCTCTGCGATCGGGTCGCGCAAATGCTACTGGCACCGACGCGAGATAATGGGTTCAAGGCAACTGCTGCCACCGCCACCGCCAAACTCAAATGTTGGGACGCCCCGCGAATGGAAGTCGCGTCGCTGACTCACCGCAGTGGGAGTGGAGGCGTAGGTGGATACGTGAATGGGTCGGGTGTGCTAACGTCGACGGAAAATTACAGTTACACCACCGTCCACAAATAGGTTACTGGACAAGAATAGAGTGCAAGCCGAGTTTGACGTGCGGTAATGCTTGACTGTGCTTAACAGCTGAATGTTCGTGAGGTAAAGGATACATTAGTACGTGAGCAAAATGCAGAAATTGACAGCTTCAACTTGTACAAATCTGCCCACACACTATTTGTGGAAGGTCAATAGGGCAAGGAGAGATATTTGACGGTCGAATATGTGACGGACCGTGTACGTACATCCATTCTCAGTGTCAATGATTTTGATGCGTAATAGATTTTTGTCCTAGGCAATTTGCTGGCCAAAATTCTGTGTCGTCAAGGACCCTCCAACTGCTTACAAACAATTCTAACCGTCACGTGTACAAGCGTTTAGCGAACCGCTTGCTATTGTTTCACGCTCACTGCTGCGTCGAAAAACAATTCTTACAATCAGTGCCAGATTATCCTAGTAGCACAAGTAGCGTATGCTACGGGCCCCGCACTTTCAAGGGCCCCGCGCGAAATGCTTTCAAGCTATCAATTCCGGTTCAGTGATTCTGCACTTGCTCTATTACTATAGTACTATACCGCCTTCGACTTTTACGAACGACCGGGTGTTTAAGGTTAGAGATTTGTCGTATTATCTGGCTGTTTCGTAAATGAAAAAATACAATTACTCGTAATTGTATGCAAGTAAAAAATGTGTGTTATAATGTGTTTTTTTATATTAGGGTCCCCTTATAACATATGCTACAGGCCCCGCACTAGCTTAATCCGGCACTGCTCACAACCAAAGTAAAACTACATTGGCACGTTAAACGCTTTTACTCGGGCCACATCATCACGTGGCCTCATCCAAAAAATGTTATAAGTGAATCATAACACTAGCATAGAAGTCCTACATGTTAATTTAGAACTGAGATTGTTTTGCAGTTTATTGATGACGAAGCTGACACCATCAAGTCACCCGTTTTTCTAAAAAAACCTGCTTTAATATCACTCACGGGTCGAAGCTGCCCCAGTGTTCTGGCAAGGACCATTATTATATACCCCTTAAATTATCCAGCCAACCACAAAAGCAATTTCTAAATGGGTTTATATTTTTCCATCGGGTACCGCTGGTTTGTAATGATAGGCGGAGGTCCAATTTTATCAATCACCCTTCGCCCCCCCCCCCCCCCCTTGTCCTGGGCATCTCAGGGCTCTGTATTATTTTCCTCTGGTAATTTTGTGACACGATTCTTCACACGATGCGATCGGGAGGGGGAAAAAACCAGCGCCTAATTTTCACCTGATATTAATGCTAACAACTTGTTCTGACATCTGATCTGCACTCGTGTCAACACTAAACAACTGCGGGGGGGAAATTGACTCCAAAAACGCAGCACAATGGCTAAATTGACAACATTGCTGACAAATTAATTTATCTTTCCCCACCGCCCCCCTCCCCCCACATCCTTGTAACAAGATATTTGCATGTATCGGGTGATAAACTTCACTTCTAATGTTGAACAAAAAATGCATTCTTTTCGCTTTGCCTAAGTGCACGCTGCATCACTGCATTGCCCACCACAGGTAGTCCCCGACTTACGATGGAGATGCGTTACGACGACCCCATCGTAAGTCGAAAATATCGTAAGTCGAAAATGGCCTCGCCTACCCAGGAGTATTAAAGAATGGTGATAATTTAGCAAAACAGAGCAATTTACAGTACCGTACTGTATAAACTATATGCGTACAGTACATTCCGGCAGCGTCCCAACGTACAGTATCGTACCTCGTATGCTGCCGCGCGAAATGTAAAATATTTTACAATTTTGTCATATCGCTATCGCCATCGTAAGATCGAAATATCGTAAGTCGTAAGTCGGGGACTACCTGTATATGCATACTATTGCAGTTGTTAGTCCCATATTCTTAATATTGTAATGGCCGACATATGACCCCGAGCCATATGCAGCCTAACGGCTATTTAAAAATAAACAAAAGTCTCCGATTGGAAGACAGAGGCCTCCACGGGGATTGGAGGATGAGGGTTGAACGGGAAAACAGAAAGGATCCACTGAAGGAAACGGACGGGGATTGGCGAGAGGTAAAACAAGGGCAAGAAGACCTCCTTTGCCAGTACCAAAATATACTAATAGGGTTTTTCCCCGCGCCTTTTGGCGTCATCTGGTCGAACACCATATGAGACTAGGCTCCAAAGAAAGCTGTCTCTGGTGTGGACCAATCAGTTTCAAAGACAATGCATAAATTATCAGAGTATTGTTTTTTGTTTGCATTTGACTGCAAGTATTGTGGTTAATGTAAGCATGATTCCTTGCAAAAGGTGTCAGTTTTGTTGCCAGAAAAAAGGGGAAAACCCCTATTAGTAAGGGCAAGAAGGTTCGAGAGAGGGGGCTGCGGGAGATCTACTATAAGGGGAGAGCACGAGGAGTGGGGAGGCTCGGAGGATGATACAAGCAGGATCACGAGAACGACGCCTCGAGTTCCTCATTGTGGACGTCTAAAGTTGGGTTCCGTATTGTGGAAATCTTTAATGAAAGTGTCTCTTTGTATTACTTGTCCTTACAATATCACCAAACAGTGTCATATGTGCACCGTAAAGAAAGGCCATCGCCTGGAACATCACCTGTTGTTACCTTATGGCAGTGACATTGACGACAACGTGTTGAATCTTTACTTTGTCGTGCTCATGCGCCACTGCCAATGCTGGTGTACGTATACACACACATAAACATATGCAAACGTGTTCCATGCAACCTATTTATTCAAGTCTCGTAAACGCGGAGGATAGGTCCACGCTGTTTCTGACAGCAGGAGAAGGTAATGGCATTTATCCGAAGTGTGCTGTAAAATCGCACTTGCGTAAACGATCAAACCATGAATATCACTTGCCACAGAAATAGGCAGCATTGCATCGACACCGTTTGAGGACACATTTATACTTAGACAATCTAACCCCCAAAAAAACTTAATGATGAATAATATTTGTCAGCGAAAGCCTACGTGCCAAACCGGTATAGAAATGCGCAACATTATACTGAAGCACAGTAAATGATATTCTACACGTGCAGTTGTTGTAACGTGTACCTTGCATAAAGGTACCAAACATCGTGTAAGGCCTGGGACAGTTAGAAAACGCTGTGTAGTGGGCGTGGTTACCTGGGTAGTGGGCGGGGTTAAATGAGCAGTGGGCGGGGTTAGCAGCGGAGTGGGCGGGGCATGTGAGAAGAAGGCGGGGCCAATGAGAAGAAGGCAGAGCCAGCGTCGAGGGATGAATCAGGTCACTCGCGGGGTTGGTTTCTGCTTGTTGTTGAGTAGGTGTGGCTATGTAAAAGTGGGTGGGGCCAGACTAGGGAGGTGCTGCCGGAAGCCTCCAAGAAATGTAGTACCGCGCCACGCCACTGCACCTCCCACTCATCCACGAAAGCCGTAAGAGTTCTTCGATTCAACTCCTCTCGCCCAACGTGGCAAGGCGGCTCTGCGCTCAGGAGCACCTCAATCTGCAGTCGGCATCTTGCGTAGAGATGAAACGCCAGTCGTGAGGCCAAACCAGGCTGTCGTTCTGCTGAGGTCAACGAAAATCTGTCAAAACTACTGAGCTTTGAATCTTGACTTAAAGCTTACGTGACTGCAGGAATTCATATTATTTGAGTCTTTCGGTAAAGTCACGTAGATAGGTTCAAAGAAAATAACAAAAAATAACAGAATACTAAGTCATTAGACCTCCTTTGTCAGTACCAAAATATAATAAGGAGGTCTAATGATGTAGATGCTCACCCCGAGCCCTCATTACTTTGGTATTGCATTGTCTTTGAGCTGTACGCCTTTTAGCGTCCTCTGGTCGAACACCAATTGGGTTGAGGCTCAAAAGAAAGCTGTCTCTGGTGTGGACCAATTAGTTTCAAAGACAATGCATATATGATCATAGTGTGTGTTTTTGTTTGCGTTTTGACTGCAAGTATTGTGGTTAATGCAGACATAAATCCTTGTAAAAAGGTTTCAGTTTTGTTGCCAGAAAAAAGGGAAAAAACCCTATTATTAGAAAACTAAGTTTCGATCACAACACAAGCGTTTGTCATCATTTTTTGTTAATTTTCTTTGAACCTATCTGCGTGACTTTATCGAAAGACCCAAAGAATATTTTAGAGTGCACATTTCACTTTCTAGTATAGTGCAGGGGCTCGCATGTAGTATCCATGACCTGTACTAGTTTTATTTATTTCAGCACGGGGACTGTACACACTCCACTTTAACACATAACCTCAACCTGGTCGCAAGACCTATGCATTTATTTATTTTAAAACTGTTATTTAGCACTTGTCCAAGGGCCCAACACATCAAGCGGCTAGCAACAAACAGCGCAATCAAAGATGTAATAGATAGGTTAACGTGTTGCTTGCATTGAGCAAGATAATATTCAATTTAACACGCAGGCTTTCGCGACCAATATTATTCATATTAGGTGTTTGGGTCAGATCGCGTTATTTATAAATGTGTCGTAACCCTCCCACCACCCGACATGGCCAAACAATAAAAAAATGTGTCACGTTTTTTAAAGAACAAAATAATTCACTTCTTTAGCCCACCGGTGTGCTGAAGAGAGGAGGGTTACGACACATTTATAAATAACGCGATTTGACCCAAAAACCTATTATGAACAAGATTATATTATTGTCTGGAAAATGTTGTTTTAATTAACATGTATCATCACAATTGCTAGGGAATCTAAATCTACCTCCACTATATCTCACATCATCTGTACAAATGTAACCAAATCTGCCCGACCGTTTTGCAAAGCACTGGTAGCACTCATTTATTCTCAATGCGTATTATAAGGTTTGTATTTTATATACATCTAGGTCAGGAAAGTTAAATATCTTCAAAAATAAAATGAGGCGAAATTAATCACCCTAGAACAATATTTAGCGAAACGGACGATACGATTATTGAAGATGGTATATTGTACAATATCACATTTATCCCACTATTTAAGACCAAAACATGAGGATTTCTCCACAAATCTGGCTGTCGCCTGATGAGGCTGGTTGTAATTCCCGACGAAACGTCATACTCAGATTATAAATGTTGTGATAATAATATTGCAATTTATAACGCGCGCAAATTTGCGGACGTAACGGCCGCAACTCAGAGGTGCGGAGCCAAGCTCAGAATCGCTCGAAAGCACGTGGTTGTAGAGGTGAGTTTTTAAGTCTCTCTTGAAGGAGGCGATTGAGGTGATGCTGCGAATGTGCAGAGGGATATTGTTATTATTATTAAATGTAGTGGATTCACTCGCATTGCAAATGTTGTGGGTTCACTCTCTAACACACCTGTATGCTGAACTAATAACAAACCTTATTACTTGGCTGTGTCGGGTAGTGGCGCGTTTAACGACACATTCATATTTATGCAATCTAACCCCAAAAAAACTCTATTATGGATAATATTGGTCGCGAAAGCATACGTGTTAAATTGTCCAATGTCGTAGCATTGGTCAGGGTCTAAATGCAGATGTGTTGTTTGTATATGCTACATCATATCGCGATGTTATATACATTTCAAATGTGCGTAATTATTTTTTTTGGTAGAAAATCAGTCACTGGGCTGAAACGTCAAATCTCTACACCCCAAAAAAAATCTGGTTTTAATATAGCTCGCAATTATCTTTTTTCAACCTGGCCCGGTGTTTTGGCACTGGACAAATATGACCGACTTGATGGACCCATGCGGGAACACTTATTGCGCTCTCGCTATGAATTTGGCGAGCTTGCCGTACGTTCGATGAGCCTTCAGAATGCAAAAAAAAGTGTCGAAGACTGGCAGAGACTTTTAATTCATGGACCCAGACAAGAAGGCTCAACTGGATCTGAATTGGAAGGTACGCGTCTTCACTAGCGCCAATGCCCAGGGGTGGGGGTGGCAATTGAAAATGATGTGAAAGCGTTTTTTTTTTTTGGCTAAACAACGAGTGTTCGTGACACATGGGCAGGCATGAAAGAAAGGAACAGTTTTGCTGGATCAAATACAAAGTGTAAGTGCTTTCGTTTTCCTTCTTTGTTGTTGTTGTTGCTGGAAAGTTTAATTTGTTACTTGTCAAATTGCACACCGCCCATGGCGAAAAATAGTTATGTTCAGATCGTCTACTGCTGGCTACTTGTGATACGTGAGTGCGACCTTTGAAAACTCTCCCGCTCAACACAATCTTCTGCCTCTCTTTAAATGTGGGCTACATTTGTGTATGTGTGTGTGTGCGGTGTGTTACGATCCATTCAGCTGATAAGACGCGGCCCTGCAATTGCATGTTAATGCCACTGCTGGCCAAAGGGCCTCCAATAGAGGGAGCTGTAGAGAGCCCGTCTCGATGGCCTTTGGCCTACTCTTCCATGGCAGCCAGACATTTTTCTGGAAGATGTGGGATGTACCCACACCTTACCCCCACGACACTTTACTTATCCGATCGACTAACTGTGGTGGTGTTAGCCATTTATACTCCTGGATGGACAGAAGTGGTGGGGTTTAGTGAACATGCCACCATTATTTCAATTGGCAAAACTACACGGTGCCAGGATGAGGTCGAGCAGGTGGTGCTAGCAAAGATCAAACCCCTCATGTGCCATGCCGGCTACAATAGGTGCCTGCTAACAGCATTTGACCCAACGGTCGATATAGCTATACTAGTTCCAGGGTTTTACCTGCAGCCAATTGTGGCTTTAAAGTCACACTATATTTTTTGTTGTTGTTGTTGTTCGAGCGTGATTATTGTTGCCTCAACAATGTGGTCCGCCTGGAATCCAATTACTTCAAGCAGACGCACACATAGATCCAGAGACTCACACAGAGACCCAGAGACTCGCATAGAGATCCATAAACTCAAACAGAGACCTATAGACTTACAGAGAAACCAAAAATTTGCAGAGACCCAAACGCTTATGCAGAGACCCATAGACTTGCACAGAAATCCATAAACTTACAGAGACCCATAGACTTACGCTAAGAACAATATACTCAAATAGAGACCCATTAACTCACATAGAGACCCATAGACTCACACAGATAGCCATAGACCAATGAACCCAATGCACACACACTGGGCATGTTTCTGCGTAAATCCCCTAAACACCTGGAATTCCATCTCTTCAAAATTGTCCTCCATTACTGTCCCACCTAAATCACAATAAAATACTAAACTGTCGATTCTCTACAATAACCTCACTTGCAGTTTCATTCGCAATATATCCCTGTTTGTTTACATATTAGTATCATTAGTCACCCTATATCTGTTTCATACTGTTAATGTTTCGGTGGCTTCAATCTGGAGCTAATCTTCCTCAACCGATTTGTGCTGTGGGGAATTCCATTTAGCAATATTTCCAAACTCCACTGTGTAATACAACAGTTGCGTTTTTTGTTCCGATCTGTATTCGTTTTCGCTTTTGTCATTCTGGTGACCAAGGGTCACTCTTGAAAATGAGACCGACTCATCCCGGTTCTCAGGAGCTCATACCTAGTTTTGAAAAAAAGAACAAAACCTTTGACATTTTTAACATATAAATGACCCCCAGAGGTAATTATTGGCCCAGGTTGACCTTCAACCAACAGTCCAACACAGGGGACCTTCCCACTGAGTCGAGCTTCTGACGCACAGCACCACTCTTCTCTGCAAAACAAAGTGGCACTCAGAGCAGATACTAAAACACACAATAAGATTGATACTCACTCTGCATCTCAACCTGGATCTCTATTGGGCAGGTACAGGCACACATGACCTCCAAGACCTTCCTGCTACAGGGAGTGGAAAGAGAAATACGGCATTGGCCGGGTGTGCGCACACGTGGTAGCAATCTTTACAATCACAGCACTAAATGGTAAACATAGGCTTCATAAAAACATCTCCGGCCGTAACTAATATTTACTGCTTGCGAAGGGCTTAGAACAGAAGCACGTGAGACGAAACATTGACACCGACCACATTCTAAATTATTTTGCGCTTAGCACCGGCGTATTTCATCAAGGGCTTTTATCGCTTGCTTTAACCGTGTAGCAATACGGAAGCGGACAATTCCCCGGTGGTTTATGCAACATTTCGTGACTCTATAGTGACAGTCGGAAATTAAAACTGAGAGTCCAACGGGTTCGCGTCGTGTAAGTTGAAAGGTTTTTTTTTTCGGTTTGAAGGTCGTTCAAAAGGCGGTGGACAAAGTACAACACTTTACAATTGAAAGGGCTCGTGTTTTAAGAAGTATGCTTATTTAATGACTCAACACGGAATGCGCAGATATAATTGGTATTCCAGTCGGGCAATTCTTGCTGGAAACATTTGATTCTTAACAATTCCACCCCGAATTATTCCTGCAGGGGAATCGTGATTCTTCTATGGGCAATTCCCATGTTAAAAACTCCATTCAATTTAATGGGTCTTCTGCCCATAGAACACTTATGCAATAGAATGGAAATCAATTTTTGTTTTTATTGGGTGCAATCGTGAACTAACAGCCATATCAGACATTAGTGCGTCTAATCGGCATAATCATTGGTTCACTGCAGCTCAAAGACTCAGTCCTTCAAGGCGTGTGGAGTAGTTAGATGTCCACGTGCTCGGCATTTGAAGGCCTGAAGACCAGCATCAGTGTTCTCTCCGACAATGCGTTCATCGGGGAGGCAGTTCCATATCCAGACAGCAGAGTCAAGGGAGCTTCTGTCCAGGGAGCAATGTTCTGGCAACTGGACGGGCGGGGGCGTGGCTTGAAGGGTTGTGAATAATCTGTGGTAGAAAAAAAAAATTGTAAATGTTGTGGTTTCACGCTTCAACACAACGGGTGGGCTGAAGCAGTGAACTTTTTGTCTTTTGTCAACGTGACACTTTTTTGCCGATTGGCCGTATCGGGTGGTGGATGGTTACGACACATTTATAAATAACGCGATCTAAATCCAAAAACGTCGATTATGAATAATATCGGTCGCGAAAGCCTAAGTGTTAAACCAATCTATGGTATGTTTAACAAGTGTGTTTTCACAGGCAATATTATCATGATATCTTGTCAATCCTGGCTGAGATATATGTCGGCTGTTAGATACCTTAGCAGAGGCTGAGCATTGGCAAAACGCCTCTGGGTCCTCTCATTGCGATTGTGGCCGTTTCAAGACATCCACATTGCATTCTGGGTACTCGGGTTACCTCTCACAAGAGAATCACTCGGAAATTATGTAAATAGCGAAATATTTCAATGCAGGATCCTCATGATAAAAACGTTTTAAGACTCGGTTAAACTTTACTTCGAAAAAGGACAATATTATTGGAACATTAAAACGCATTCCTGCGGAGGGAGCTGGTATGAACGTTGGGTTGCTGAGTCAATGGCCAGGGTAAACGGCGGCGTGGTGTATTCCGAAAATATGGCCGACTGTGAGGGCGGGCACAAGCCGGCGTGAGTAGGTTAAACGTTGAGTTTTATAAGGGCACCACGGGATGACCAGCCGCTTCCCACCCAAACCCAGCCCTTCCACCCAGCACCTCCCCACCAGCCCCTCCCCACCCTCCCCATCCAGCCCCTCCCCACCCTCCCCTCCCCACCCAGCCCCTCCCTGCACGACGGACACAATAAACCCCTGTGGGCTGGTGTAACCAGGAGGTTCCTACCAGTATAAACGTTATGGTTGTCCCGGCATTTGTTTTTGCAATAGGCACAACTGACGTAATTTTGGTAGCAAAGTCAGTTCAATATACAATGCTACTCTATTATGCAGGAAAGCAATTTCTACACTTTGCCGGGTCGTGATGATACCTGCTGGGATAAATTACAAATAGGTAGACTAATTTGTGTAATAAGGGATAATAATGCTGACAGGCATGACAATTACACTACATTTATATTAACGACCGTAATTTTAAAGACTATATATACATTTAATTTATGCATGTGCGTGTGTACCGAATATGCTAGCGGAGGATGTGGGACTGGAGCGGTGTGCAAAACGTGGCGCTGTGATCCTGGAATAAGCAGGGGAAATCAACGCTCGCATCTGACGCCACATTGGCGAGATGTTTACTACGTCGCCTGCTGTATATTTGGAGTTTGCATGTCTCTCTGCCCGTGGTCGCGTGGATTTTTCTCCGGTGCCTCTGGTTTTTCCCTCCACATTTAGAAACACGCGTTTAGAGTATGTGGTTGCTATAAATGTCCACGTGATAAGCCACTTCGTTGAGCTATAATTTGTGGTGAGGTCACTTCTGAAAAAGAGCTGTATATACCTGGTCAAATAAAAATATTAAAACTCAACAATCCCGACGGATAGGTCAGCAAACCAACTTACTGCACTGCCATCGACTGGCCATCTCTTCGTCCCAGTTGGGGGGTCACCAGGGATATTTTTTCGCCCCCACAACCCCCTTACCACCATTCCTCTGGATCTGACCGCTACCACAACCCCCCCCACCACCTTCCGCAGGGGAGGGATTATTTTCTGAAGCTCAGCCATAGTTCTCCGGATAGAATTAAACCCTGGGTATGGTACACGACTGCACAGACCGGTCTCTACAAGGCACTATGAATCCCATCTCAGACGCGTTGCATTACCTCTGGAGAGAGATAAAGGTTTGTGTGCATATATATAATTTATATATGCAGAGGACTCGTGCACTATCAAGCTGGCTTCTGCATACCAGTGGGATTGGGATTTAAAGCAGAAAAGTCATTTTCAAGTCACGAAGAGCTCCCCGGGTGCACGAAACTCGTGCACTCTCCGCCTGCAGACCGAAAGCAGCACGAAGATAAAAAGCAATAAAGAAGCGAGGACGTTCAGCACGGGGTTGTTTTTTTTTTTTGAAAGTTTAAATTCATTCCGAGGAGTTCGAGAGTGGAGAGAGTTTTTGATCCATCATTTATGGAAGCGAGGATCGGCAAGGAAGCAGTTGGCAGTTGTGGCGTCTATTGAGTGATACGGACACGACTGCAGGGTATTACGTCTCAACGTACAATTAATTACATTTGTTTATAAAGCGCGAATGAAGTTTGTGCGAATACCATTAATTCATTATTCATCTACTCTAACTTGATCAACATTTCACCAGTTCAAAGCATGGCCATTTTTTTTTTCTATTTCTCTGGCCCAGCAGTATTAATGGTTACAAAACAAATGAGTTGCTCAGCCGGACACGTGTGGGATGGGGTGAAGCGTGGGTGTTGATGGGCGGGCGGGGTGGGGTTGGGCGGGTGGGGTGGGTGAGTGGGTCGTGGTGGGGCGGGTGGGGTTGGGCGGGTGGGCAGGCCGGGTGGGGTTGGGTGGGTGGGCGGGGCGAGTGGGGTTGGGCACCTTCCCCAGGCACCCCTCCTCCTGAGAACAGCGTTGCGCGAATGTGAAGCCCAATCATTGGAATCAAAGCAAGGCGGTGGCTGAAAATGTTAGTGGGGCAGTGCCAATAACCGAACTAAACACAACAATTATTACAACAGCAATGGAATGCAGCGGGCGTTCACAGAAAGTGGTGGGGTGGAGGGGGGTGGCTTAAAAGTTATTTCGGCGGCGGCGGGCTTCAGTGATGTGAACGAACGTGCGTTTGTTTTGCACTCGATGGCAAATGCGGTCATTCTGCAACGTGTGACACGTCACGCGCGTGCGTTGCGTGCGTGTGAACGGCGGCCTAACGACACGTGAAATTGGCTCACGACACAATTAGGTGCGCGCGCAATCCGGCCGAGTATATCAACGCGCATCTCGCAACAACAAACAACAAAAAAACTTTGGCGAGTGATTTCACCACTCCGAATGTACGTTTCGGAATGAACGCGAAGAAGAGCGGTGCGATAAAAAAAGAAACTAAAAAACATTACCGGTAATAAATCTGCGTTATATTGTTTAACGACGAAACTTTAAAAGAATATTCCTGACCATCAGCCCCGCGCCATTTGTAAATGGAAGAATTTAAATGCGCGCATTTGTGAAATCGTTAAAAGCGCATCGGGTGACTGCAATGGGCAGTGCTCAACTATATTTGGCAACCGTAGTCCAATTGTGTAATTTCAATATTCTTCATGGTGTGGATCGGTCTGTCCATGAGACAAACACTCTTTTTTATTTCTCATAAAAAAAGTGGTGCTCATTGTATATGGGCCGGTAGTGTCGGCAGTAGATAATGAGCCGAGTGAACGCATCAACTGGGATTCGAACTCGCAACTAGAGCTGAGCTGTAATCCGATTGCAGTACTTAAGGAATCGCTTACTCTTGCGATTCTCGTGATTTTTATAACGCAGTTAAAAAAATGTATTCTTTTGAGTCTTGCCTCTTCCCACGTGTTGCCGCTCGACCGGGAGGTTACGGCCGAGGGGTTGATTAATCTTGTCAATGAATCATCAACTGCGTCACACGAACTGTGCCGGATTATCCTAGTAGCAGAAGTAGCTACTACACGTGTAGCAGCTGCTACACGTGTAGCAGCTACGGGTCCCGCACTTTCAAGGGCCCCGCGCTAAATGATTTCAAGCTATCAACTCCGGTTCAGTGATTCTGCACTTGCTCTATTACTATAGTACTATACCGCCTTCAACTTTTCTGAACGACTGGGTGTTTAAGATTTAGCGATTTGTCGTATTGTCTGGCTGTATAGCGAATGAAAAAATACAATAACTTTACTATGCGAGTTAAAAATGTGTTTTAATATTTACGTGTTTTATTCATGGCCCTTTTATAACAGCTGCTACAGGCGCCCACACGAGCTTAATCCGGCACTGCGCACGAATTGGGGCTTGTGGGGTTTTCTGCCTTCGGGAATTTAGGAATATGAGGGCGGGAAGAAGTCTTATCATCATTTTTAGTCGATTAATGCGACTTGACTCATCCAATATGGTCAGCTCTAACTTCACAGCCTTGCGACTGCGATCCGAAGCGCTGTAAGCACAGCAAAGACGACGAGATTGCTGCCGTAATCCGGTCTCGGCCACACTCCAGTCCGCGTGAGATCCGCTCTCTTTGCCCTCTTCCTTCTCCCACATCACCAATCTTCTCCATTCAAATTACAACTTAATTCCTTACACACTGCATGCACCCATTGATTGGAAATCACGTCCCATGTGACGCAGAGAGAGAGAGTGCCGATTCAAATTAAAACGGCGCTCACACGAGCAAAGACGATGACCTCCCCCCCCACACACACACACCCGCATTGCACTACAGACTCTGGGGGAAAGTGCTGTTTGCGAGCACCCGTTATGGCCTGGACGGTACGTGAGAGGGCAGGTTGGTTCGCACCACGCCTGGCCACCTGTGTCTCCCCAGTGTTGTTACTTACACATGGCACCGGGTACTCGTTTTAGCCCGAGTTGACCTAGGGGAGGCCCATGGCTGGTTCGCATGTCACCCACTATTAACGTTAGCCGTGGCTGGGAATTGAACTCGGGTTTTGTAGAGCAGTGCGTTCACCAACGCACCAGCGTTCGACCCGCACGTGAAACAAAGACAAAGGTTCCCCATATAGCCTTTAACAAACTGTTAGGGCAAGTGCTGCGAGCGAGATATTATGGAGGCCGGCACGGCACACGAGGTGATGAGTGGCCAACACCACGCCCGGCCGCCTTTGTCTCCCCAGTGGTTATGTTTAAGCACCACACCAGGTACTCATTTGAGGCTGAGTCGACCTAGAGGAGGCCCAGGACCGGTTCAGATAATCGTCACCGGTGTTGGCCATGAGCGGGAATCGAACTGGGGTGGCATGCGAAACACACGCGTTCACACATACACGAGACCTCGATGTTAATTTGAATATTTAGCAATCATCAGGCATGTGAAACATGTAACGACTAATTTTGTGTTCGTGGAAAGCCGCACAGTAGTAGGCCGTGAAGCCTGGTCTCTGGGACACCCTGACCACATCATCATCCGCCATGGTCAATCCACTGCTGGATGAAAGTCTCCCCAAGCCACTGCCTTCCCTCATTACTCTGCAATGCAACAATAACACTGGTCAACAAAAAAAAAATTCTGGCCTGGACTTTTGCAGCTGTTCTAGACTAATTTCAGGGTGCTGATTCAAAATCTGATCTCAGATTTGCTCTATCACATCTCATTTTATGCTATCGGCATACCCCATTTTCATTGATTTTACCCAAAATTAACTCTGTCACTTATGATTGCAAGTTGTTGCGAGTCAGTGACTGCTTTAGTGTTAAAATATGGTGCTGTATTTTTAGGATAGTGTGTTTATAATCTCATTTTATGTAGATATCCACATTTATTTAATATTTTTTTCTGCAGTTTTTATTGAAAATGCAATATTTGATATCTCAAAAACCTGATGTGATAGACAAAAACTGATGCCAGATTTGGAATCAGCACCCCAAAA
Organism: Lethenteron reissneri; assembly: GCF_015708825.2. Lineage (NCBI taxonomy): Eukaryota > Metazoa > Chordata > Hyperoartia > Petromyzontiformes > Petromyzontidae > Lethenteron > Lethenteron reissneri. Next base: position 2,821,398 of record NC_083833.1, on the reverse strand, counting down.
TTACCTTAAACCCGTTGGAATTCCTTATGCCAGAAAAAGTGTGTTGACCAGTGTAATTAATTATTAGTGCATGGCAGGGTCAATTTCAAAATATCACCGCAAAAACCTCGAGACGACTCCTTGGTGTCATACGCGAGTTAGACTCCAGGTCTCCGAGCAACAGAGCGCAACTGGTAGTACACTTAACTTCACACTGTAGTTCACTTTTTGCACGGGCAAGATTAATTGTGGCCGCCTTGGCAGAGGTATGACAAAACCGTGAGTGCACGCTAAGAAAATGCGGCCCCGTGGTGAGTCAATTATATCACCTACGATGGCGTGCGTTCAGCGCGGCGTGAAAACTTTGCCAATCAATTCAAGAGGAGATTTCCGCGGCCGATGAAATGGAACATTCCCGGTGGGGGTTGGCTTTCTTTCAGGAGCATCCTGCATAAAAAACGACCTTGGTAAAAGTATTGTTGCTACCGAAAGTGCCTTTTGTTGGGAAAAGATATCGCGGTGCGATTGCGCCAAAGGGCCGTCCATAAATGACGTCACGCGATTTTGGACGATTTTGACCCCCCCCCCTCCCTCGTCACACGGCGTCACAAAAAGTCAGACCCCCCCCCTCAAATATGACGTCACGAAGCTCTGCCTCCCCTAAAAAATATATAAAATATGCTTCAAATCGCTTGTTATTGCAGTGCGTAATTAATGTGGCGCTGCTCTCTGATGCTGTAGGATAAAAAAAATATTAAAACGTCTATTTAATTAAGTATAACGTGTTGTCTATATTTATTTAAAGTTGCGCATTTTCATGTGACGTCACATTTCTCAACCCCCCCTCGTTACACATCGTCACAAATATCTGACCCCCCCCCCCCAGGTGCGTGACGTCATTTATGGACGGCCCCCAATTCCATTTCCGATCCACTTGCCTGCTTCAGTTTGGACGAATAAGAAACATCTACAGGATAGATTAACCAACACTAAATCATATTACGTGTATTCACAATAGGACTCGAAATACTATATAGTTACATCTGTATATAAAGTAAGCATTAAGGTACATCATCCCAGAAACTGTAAAGAATGATATAGGATATAGAAGTCTCCGTTACATAATGTAGAATTTGACAATGGGTACGAAGGTCAAACTTTTTTTTTTAATCGTCATAAGCCAACCCATTGTTGGGTGAAGGCCTTTACAAGCCGCTGCCATCTCTGTAAGTAATCCAGCAAAGCATGAACAGCACCCGAGCTAATTTTTTCCGCTCCATCTCCTGATTAGACGTCCTCTCGGACGGGTTTCATTTGATCTCATCAGTTCTCAGCCGGGTTAAAGCAAATAAAAACTTCACTTGATTATTCTCGACCATCTGACATCATATCCCTTCTTGTGAGATTCCCCTTGTGCAAGCCCACTCACGCTTTTCTCTTCACATTATCAATTAGATCGCCGACCTGCCTGTGAGTGTGTGTGTGTACTAATGTTGTGTGTAACTTTACCAGGGGCCCCTAAACTATTGTGGGGTGGCGATTGGGTGGGGGGATGGGAGACCCAAGATATACCAAGCCGGTATTAATTTGTCTAAATCTCGTACTTATCTCACATTTATGTACACACAAAGCACTCCACGTGACCCCGTTTAAAAGGAGGCGATAACAAATCAGCAATAAAACCGGGAGAAAAAATGTTCCGGCTCCTGTGATGGATGCTGCATGTAGGTTGCCATGGCGATGTACTTCAGCGGTTCATATTCTCAGCAACCTCTTTGATTTACGAGAAGACGAAGAATAAGAAGGAACATTCCAGTCGGGCCTCTGTCCCAGGTACAACATTTACGGAATTCGCGCCGCCGAGTAAATCTTTCATCATCGAGTGCAATTGTCAATGAGAGCCGACACAAGGTGGCAGGGGGTTTCGTCTTTTATTCCTTTCCTCCCATCCACACCCGTCCCCAGCCGTCCCAATCTCGTTCCCCGCCAACGAACCCCTCTTCTCGCCCGTTATCTCCCCCTTATATCTCCTCGCCTGCTCCTCCCCCTTCTCCTGTCACCGTCTCACTCCCCCTCCGATTGGTGGGAATCCTTCCCCTGACACCCCGACACAATATTGGCCTGGGCAAATTTGTTCCTTTTTAGCAGCGGCGAGTGCGGACGCGAATAGATCGGGACACCCAGCCAACGAGAGTTTGTGCGTGGGTCCCAAATGTCTCTCGACGGGCCTGTACATGCACGTATGCCAAGTACAGCCCTGTGCATGCACGCACAACAATGACAAAAAAACCTTCCGGATAGCCACAAGGGCTCGTTAGGGAGAGGGCACCTATGAAGGCCGGAACTGCGCACGAATGGGTGGTGCGGCGAACAACCCGTCAGGCTGGCCGCCTTTGTCTTCCCAGCGCTACATGTTTACAAACGGTACACCGGCCACTCATTTAACGGCCCCGGGTCAACTCAGGGAAGGAGGTCCCTGATGTTGGCCGTGAGCGGCAATCGAACTCTGGCACGCTGGGATACGTAGCGCAGTGACGTCATATTTGAGGAGGGGGGTCTGACTTTGTGTGCCGAAGGGGGGGAGGGGGGTCAAAAATCGTCCAAAATCGCGTGACGTCATTTATGGACGGTCCCCCAAGCGCACCGCCGCGTTCGAATGCCGCCGTTCTAATTGCGGTGGCGCTTGAGGACGACGCAGCTCGCGGCGATGAAGGCGACCTCGGGCGGTCGACGGTGCAGCAAGCCCAGGGCTCACGACGTCATCCGCGTGGCCCCGATGAAGTGAGGGCAGCATCAGTTGAGCTCGTGGCAGCGTGTCAAACTCCATATTACAATTTGGTGGATCTTCTTGGTTCTTTTGGTAAAGTCACGTAGAAGGGAAATAATAAAATAATAATAAAATAAACATAAAATATTTCTCACGACGTTTCGGCGTCTCAGGTGAAGAACATGTCTGTCGGAAAGACAGCGTCTGAAAAAAAAACGCTGCCTTTTCGACAGACCTGTTCTTCACCTGAGGACGGCTGCTTGCGTTGTGGCCGAAACGTCGTGAGAATTATTTTATTATATTTTATTTTTATTTTATTATTTCCCTTCTACGTGACTTTAATAAAAATAAAACATAACAAAATACAATTTAATCATGTATTTTATTATGTTTAATTTTTATTACTTCATTATTTCCCTTTTACGTGACTTTACCGAAAGAACCAAGAAGATGAATCCCTGCAGTCACGAAAGCTTTAAATCGACATTTAATTTGGTGGATATCAATTGATCCGAAGAGGTACACCCGCTAGCGAACGTGAAACGCCTACTTGAGTCATGTCAGGTTGCTAACATTTGTTGTACCGTGAATGTTGGTGGCCCACGGCCGCTTTGTTCCAGCTCCTGCGGATCGCTTCGCGACTTCCCCGTCATCGCCACTGATGTCATCTCCCCCCCCCCCCCTGCCGCATGTGTGCAGATACGACAAACTACTGTGTGTATGGTGTGTAGGCATATATATCTGCAAAATATATGTCTTTTTGGAGGGGGGAGGGGAGTGAAAATAATTGTGGGGGGCTCGACAATTTTTGGAACCCTGTTGGATGAACCTTTAACCCCCACATCTGTGTGTGTTGGGGGGGGGGTCGCTTTCTATAACTTGAGAAATGTTGGGACATATATATATTTTGTAACATATGCATAGCATATACAAGGGCACACAATCATGTAGACCTTCCAAGCTTCTGCCCTTCCCAAAACTTGCGCTTTACCTACATTTACAGCCGCTCCCGGCGAGCACACAAACTCCAATGCCAAGCAAAATACACGCGGCTCCATCGAAAGCCACGCAGATTGCCGTCCGGCGCCTCTGGCCGCTGTCACAAACGACCAGAGTCCAGGCCTACGCTCACCCTGGTCGCTCGTCAACACCGGTCACCATTGGAGCCCTCAACGCGAGACCTTCACCAGCGTGATTTTAAGTGGGCATTAAGCGGCTCGTTCACATGAAAGCCCCGAGGGTTTAAGAGATGCCCCCCTTTGACGCGCCAGCTGCGTTCTGTTGCTCAAGTGCCCTCCACCCACTTCCCACGGCTGCCACCCCCCCACTTCCACAACCGCGCTCACGCACTCCCGGCCTCCGGGGGTATAAATTTGCTGTCGCACGCGCACGCGCGCGAACCCGGGGGTTACGTTCCAGCTGCGTAGGTCTCGCCGGAGCACAATGTGATACGGCAGGCTCACTCGCTCGCTCGCTGCCGCCGCTGTTCGAGTGGGGGATCGGCGTCGCTCCGATTTAAATCGAAGCGTAACTTTGGAGAGGAGACAAGACGTGTCTGCACCACCCCCCCCCCCCTTCCCCCACCCTCCTCCTCCCCACCACCCCCATCGCGTGACGTTCGCTCAACGTGGCCGGGGGAGCTTCTTTGAGCTGCGAATTATCTGGGCGGCATGTGGAGCGGAATGCCTGACGTCGCGGCCGATACCCAGCAGCACGGTGGCACCTCGGAAAAGGAGGCATCGGAGGGTTTGTGCCCGCACAAGCGTGGAAAGACTACGCAGTGGACATGGGTCAACTGGTGGCCACGATGCACAACGGCAGTGGTCATTAGAACACAACGCCTGGCCTCGGAGATGTGGCTCAGAATAAGAATGTGAACATGTATCCTGGAGAAATCCGATGAGCTACGAAGCTCTTTTTCACTGATTTCCAGTTAGGGGCAGGCCAGAAAGTAACAACAATGAAAAACAAAAACGAGAGGCGTGCAAATTATAGGAAAGATAAGCAAACCACTAAAAATAAGTAAAATAGTTAAAGTATGATTTGAAGCGTTTGTGTCTACAGGAATCCATACTCTTTGGTTCTTTCGGTAAAGTCACGTAGGTAGATATACAATAAAACAAATCACGACGTTTCGATCGCAACAGAAGCGATCGTCATCATTGCCTGATGACAACGCTTGTGTTGCGATCGAAACGTCGTGATTTGTTTTATTATATTTCTAACTCCGTGACTTTACCGAAAGAACCAAAGAGTATAGTTAAAGTATATAAGTTCAAATTGCATAGATATACCAATTCCCAAGATTGGGCAAGGCAGCAAAACAGCAGACCACACCAAAGCAACACACAGTCCCTCAATAAAATTTCACATTAAAAATTAACTATCGCTACTACATGGGAGAAGATGAAAGTTACAAATCACATTTGGCTGCGTGGCTTCCGAGGATTAATGTTGGATCCAAGCTCTGAGCCAGCATGGATGACGTCCCGGGTTTCAATCCAGGCACCCGTCTGGGATTACACTGAGTTCTCATGATGCCTTGCCGAGCGATGTGTCCTACTGGAGCCAACTTAGTTTCGCAACGGTCAACAAGACGTCTGCAAGTTTACGATTTAAAGCTTTCGTGGCTGCAGGGATTCATCTAATTGGTTCTTTCGTTAAAGTCACGTAGAAGGGAAATAATAAAATAATAAAAATAAATCATAATAAAATACAATTCTCAAGACGTTTCGGCCACAACACAAGCAGCTGTCCTCAGGTGAAGAACAGGTCTGTCGGAAAGTCAGCGTCTGAATGAACACCACCAAGCTTGGCAGCGTACATTTAAGGTGGGTTAATGGAGGATATACAAATTCATTTGTCAAGGCGCCCTTCCTCCTCCAACCCAGCTTAAATATACGCTGCCAAGCCTGGTGGTGTTCATTCAGACGCTGTCTTTCCGACAGACCTGTTCTTCACCTGAGGACGGCTGCTTGCGTTGTGGCCGAAACGTCTTCAGAATTGTATTTTATTATGTTTCATTTTTATTATTTTATTATTTCCCTTCTACGTGACTTTACCGAAAGAACCAAGAAGAAGACGTCTGTAAGTTTACGAGTGGTTGCTCATCCATTCCTTTCGTTTTCTCTCTCTCTCTCTCTGTAATTACCAGCATGGATCTCTCCATGCTGCTTTATGCACGAATCAGCTTTCATGCCACGTTTTTTTTTCAGATTCCCACATTTTACAAGCACTTGTCATCGAGGGTGATACTGCCAAGCAGTGTAGTACTTTCTTCTTCAAGAACATTGCCACCGTTAAATTTTGATTTAAATCTTTCGTGGCTGCAGGGATTCATGTTCTTGGTTCTTTCGGTAAAGTCACGTAGAAGGGAAATAATTTAATAATAAAATTATAAAACAATAACAATTCTCACGATGTTTCGACTGCAACACAAGCAATCATCATCACACTTGTTTTCAATATCGACTTGAGTTTTTTTTCTCATCAAAATTCACACAGAGCAGGGAGAGAACATACAAACTTCACACAGAAAGGTGCCCGACTCTGAAGTCGAACCAGGTCCTTCGTGCTATGAGGCCCATGCGTTTTCGCTGCACCTCTTCATGCACTCTCAGTGTTACTGTTCAATCGTGGATTTTATCGTTTTGAGATACTTTTTATGGCCTTGCTTTGCGATGTCTTAGATGAACTAACCACAATAAAATGCATTTGCCATAGCCTACAAAAGCAGGCAAATTGGTCATTGACGTTAGTTTAGGTTTTGTAGAGTTGTATTGATAGCATGTATGTAGGTATGTATCCACTGCTAAAAAAAAATCTCAAAAATAAGCTTCTAGAGGATAATGGGTCTTGTAATTCATTAAGTAAAAAGTGTGTTGCCTTTTTAGATGGAACATTGATTCAGGCCATCGTCCAACAATTCAGGTTCTTCTGTTCTGGGTACACATTTAAGAGATAGGTCCACTAATTTCGATGCAACAGCTGATCCTCCGATCAGGTCCACACAGTCCATGTAACACTACGAAGGACAGTGATTATCGCTTAAACTCCATCTCACCTGAAAATGTTACTTTTTCCCGGGGTAAATGGTAATTGTTTTGCTACGAATAGAATTCCCCAACTTGTTTGACAATTCAGAGCCCACTATTCGCGATGCGCCAATCGCCGAATTATTTTTTTTTCCAATCGCTTGCTGTGACTTCTACCATCGTTTTTTAATTGTGGTCATTTAATTCCACGTACGAGCTTGGGGAAGAAAACATTTCAAAGAGGAGCAGTGCGAGGGAAGAAGCGGAAAGAGAAGTGATGTGACTGGCAGTGTGGTGAGTGAGTGAGTGGGTGGGCGGGTGGGTGAGAGGGCGAGTGGGTGGTGTGTTGTGATATCCAGCGTGGTGATTGAACGCGTTGGTGGATGAGATGGAACAGTCATCGTCCTCAGCACGGGTGGAGCAATCGATGAGTGAAGTTCATGGAAACAGTCACCATGTGTGGATCATCAAAAGAAATCATGCAATGCAGTCTCTTGTCACCGCACCCACTTATGCGGCAAAGAGACCCACTCATCGCCCAGTGTCGTATTGCAGCAGTTTGATCTTGCCAAGTCTGTATAAACTAAACTATTAAAATTTTACCAGTTAACGCCCACTGAGCTCTATAGCTCTTTTTCAGAAGCGACCTGGCCACAAAAGATAGCTCAACGAAATGGCTTATCACGTGGAGATGCATTGCAGCCGCATACTTTGAACGCATGTTGATTTTTATAAATGTGGATGGAAAAACCGGACGTGCCGGAGAAAAAATCCATGCGACCACGGGGAGAACATGGGTTTTCCAAATATACAGGCATCCTCAGGGTCGAGATCGAACCTATGGCCTCCTGTATACCAGGCGAGATATTTTAAACAAAGCACTCTATTTTGGTTAAAGTGCAAACTCAGAGTGAGTTGCTGCTCAAATGCGCATTGAAGCAGTGCTCATTCATGTCCTGTTTATAGCCCGAAGCCAGTGGTGGAAATTCCACATTCCTATAGTGGGGATGAGTCTCTCCGTACCAACCACGGTTGATTTCCCCACAAAGTTGTACCTAATTTATGACCCCGAAGGGATGATGGGCCGAGTTAATCTCCAACCAAAAATTTGAACTTAAAACTTTCCTCTCAACTTTCCAATTGCCAACCGCTGAGCCACCTGGTCAGTCAAAGGCCACCCTGATGGAATACACTGACCCCCAGGAACGACACCAAAAATAAAAACCACACCTCGACTCAACCGTCAAAATATTAGCGAATAATCTGTTCAAAACATATCGTGCATTCGATAGGTAACACGCAGGCGTGCGCGCGCATGCCGCAAAAAAATCAACAAAACAATTGAATCTTGATTCGAGGCTTTCGTGACTGCAGGAATTCATACACTTTGTTTCTTTCGGTAAAGTGAAGTATATAGAAGATAAAAAAAATAGATCACGACGTTTCGATCGCAACAAAACAATTGAATTACAAAAAAAACAACGCGGGTTTTAGGAGACGGTGGAGGGGGGGGCTCACCACAACATCCCTCGACTCGTCGACAGAAAGGGAGGTGGGGGGAGGGGTCCAAGAGGACACGCGAAACGGGCAAGCTCGGCGACTTTCATCTCCACGCATTGCTATGCATGTGCTTTCTAAATGTAAACCGCCTCTTACGGGCATCCGTGGCGGAGCGAAGATTGCTCAGGCACCACGTGGGGTGGGATTCATCGCCGGCTCACGACGCGTGCTCTCCCGATAGGAACCGGGGACGCTGCACCGTCGGGCGCTCAGCAAGGGGGCAATACGCAGTCGGAGAGCGGCGGAATTGGTGGGGAGGGGGAGGAGGGGGTCACTTCCTGGAGCAGCCTTCCCATTAAAGTGGCCGTTACGGCCGCACTTTTGTACAAATTGCGACCGTTTCGACGCTCGCGAGGCTGACTCAGCGCCCGTACTTCGCGATTGAACGGGGGGGGGCGGGGGGGGGGGGGAGAAAAATCAGGCACGCGATCCTGGAGTCGTGTCCCGACGTTTCGTGCGTCCACGCGATCATGATGCCACGCGGCAATGATGTCATCGTCCACGTCATCACGTTGGCCGACAAGGCTCACGCATTATTCACCGTTGTTTTTGGTTTATATCACCAAGCTGTCGGCAACCCTGACATCGATTTGCCTTTATTTTCTCTCGGGCAGGTCCGTAATCGCAATCCAACTACATACTGAGATTACATTTTCATTGTCTCTATCTTTACGAGGGTTATCATGAACCCATGTTATAGAGAGAGAGAAACGGACAGCCAGACTGACGGAGGGATACCTTCTCTGCATCAGACGATCTCCTCCCTGTCTCTCTGCTGCAGCTACTATCACGAGTGTGACGACAGCCACTTTCTCACCATCAGTCTGTCTCCTCCCTGTCTCTCTGCTGCAGCTACTGTCCATCACATTGCCACAGCCACCCTGTGCTCTCACGGCGGCGTTGGAACTTCCTTCCTTACGCGTTTGCAATATCATGAGACCCAACTTAATCTAGTACACTCTGCGTTGCAGCCTCTTGACATTATACGCCGAGGGCTCCTGCTTAGCGACTGCGATTTTGAAACAATTATTTGGGCTGATAATATAACACGCGTGATGGGTATAAGGCCGGGTTTTCGTGTGCTTACAACGGATGAACTTCAAAGTAAAACAAAGTTAATGCTGCAGCTGTCCAAATTGCTTGGTCACGCCACTGGTTAGTGGCAGGGCCTCCACTCGTGGGAGACCAAGACAGTCACTCCAGACCAGAGGTGGCCCACTGGCGTCTCCCAGAGCCGCACGGCGGCTATTTAATCCACCACATGAGGCCATAGAGAAGGGGCATCACGTAGAACGCGCTCTCGCAGTAGTAGCAAACAAGAATGAATGTCTCCCGTGCTGTGCTGAAACACTGTCAATATATGCATGTTTGTTTGTTGTAGTACATAGTTAGACTGATGGCCTTATTCTAAGTTGTCCTGTGGTTGTTGTTGGTTGTTTGACTTGCATCCCACTCGGATTTTTACACACAGCGTTGGTGTACGGTGTTTTTTTCTGCAATATTTTGCTGTCTTTTCTTGTATTTTCTGTTTACACTCAGTCACATATTCACCATAAGATGTTTTTTTGTTCATGTTTTTGTTTGTTGCGGTTGCACCCGATTCAAGAGCCGAATGGCTCACAGGGCTATACCTAATAAATGAACTTGAACATATATATATGAAAACACTCGGCTCATTGCAGACCTCACGGGTACGTTTTGTGGTTCTTGGTCTGTTATAGGTTGGCCACCCCGGCTTGGAACGGTATTTGTAGTTTGCTCTCATCCACGAAGGCCAGACGTCTTGAGAGAGGTGACAGTGACCACACTCTTTCTTTTTTGTCCGATGATGTTTTCAACATTTAACGGAAAGGGTTCGAGGTGGCGCAATGATTTTGTTTGTGTGCAAGTGTCCGCCCGGACAGGAATAATGGCATATTGACAGAATGTGGTCTCATAAATCAGAATGAATGGAAAGTTATCGGACAATGACACTCACTGGCCTCAGACCTTCAAGAAATAAATCTGTTTCGGCAAAATGCAACCCAGCTTCACAATTTTAACCCAAGCAGTAAATTAACAGCATTCCAAAAAAAACGAGTTTACATTGCAGCTAATCTTTCCCATACTGGAACCAACTTCTTGCTTGCAGCGATTTGATTGGTGAAAGTAAAGATGCAGCCCTGCAATGACTTGCTCTCTCCACTGCTGGTGGAAGGGCTTCCACTGGAGACCCAAAGAGCCTCTCTAGAGGCTATTTTGGCCTACTCTTCCATGCTGGGCAGGCGTCTTGGTAGAGATGGGAGTAGCCACACTTTACCCCACCATGTGTGATCTTCCGATCCACTAACCGTGCTGTTGTCTTCTTGGTTCTTTCGGTAAAGTCACGTAGAAGAGAAGTAATAAAATAATAAATAATAAAACGTAATAAAATAATAGGGAGAATTATTGGTTCTTTCGGTAAAGTCACGTAGAAGGGAAGTAATAAAATAATAAAAAATAAATGAATCCCTGTAGTCACGAAAGCTTTAAATCGAAACGTGCTGTTGTCGTTTAGACTGCTGCAGAGGCGAGGGCATTTAAGAAGCTCACACGATTGTTTCAACTCCTGCACCGTGAAATCGAATAGAATCATTGACCCCGGGATTGCAAGTTCAGCATGATGACCATTAGATCATGGCGGCAACTCTTGTTTATTGTAAGCACTGGCAATTTTGTTTGAAGACTTAATTATTATTTTTCTTCGTGGCTTTTTGCGTGTGTGTATTTAAAAGCGATCGATATCGATGACCATTATGGATAAGCCATACATCTTGAGCACTAATGCAATCATATGGGTCTACTTAAGCATGAGAGCTGAAATTTAAAACTAACAGCACATGCAATAGCAAGGGGGGGAAATAAACTGAATGAAATGTTCAGCAATTTTCAAGATGAATGAGAAAAGTAATAATTGTGCCATTTAAAAAGGCTTTATAAATCCAACTTGTATTACATTGTACAATTATTATTGTTATATTTCACAGCATTTCCATTACACGCTTACAATTTACTCTGGTGGTGGGGATGTATGACTTTAATCCGTTGACTTTCGTAGATGGGGATTAGTGGTTTATGGAGATATATATGTATGTTGAACTTCTTTCACACCGTACGTAGCCAAATCGTGATAATCGGAGGTGCATGGATGGCACCATAGTGTGCGTGTGAGACACCATGCGTGGCAAAAGGGTGGCATCTGGAGGAAGCAGTACAGAAAGTAGGTCACTGACCTATCTGTATGGTAGAATACCTTCTTTGTTCGCATTGGTTTTCAACAAGCAACCCTGTTCCTTTCCAAGATGAAATACAAATGTAAAAAAAAATACATTTGAAAAAATTGCCAAACATCTCGAACCAGGACCCTCCTCTTGAGTCTTGCATCGACGCGAGGCTCTCCGAGGCAAAGCCAAAAGGTTAACATCCATTTCTTGATGGAAAAAGCCCAGAACGAATTGCCTTGGTAACTTCCCACCCCAACTTTTATGGAGAAATTGGCACATGTTCGCACACAATTCTGACGAAATAATGTATTTACATTTTTCCACAGAAGACCAGTCACCGCTGGTGAGACTAATAAGTGCCAGTGGTCATGCATTTGCCATGATCCACCCTCCACTGCAATGGAGAGCGCTGGATTGCAGGTGTGTGTGCCGCCAAGTCTGGCTTCCACACACTAGTTCTGTGGTGTCATCTTCCTCGTAATTCGCTCACGGGGCTGCATGAGGCTCTGCTGACTGTGGGAGTCCATGAGTGGCATGTGTTTGTTGCTCTTGTGACAAGGCTCCGAGAACTGGTGGTAGAGATGCCCAAGCGAGCATGGGATGTTGTGAGTAGTTCGGAGCCATGAGAGAAAATGCCACATTGCTTGTGGCAGATGAAGCCCATCTATTAGGAATGATGGGCTGAACTGAGCACTGACCAAGGTTTGAATTCACAAAGCAGTCCGTCTCATGGCCAATCGATCAGAATTGGGGGAGGGGGAGCGGCATTAAAATCGACGAGAAACTAAATGCGGTGGCTTTCCGTTGCAAGTGAACTCAAGGTATGAACGAACACAGCGATTTATCTGGGAGTCCAAAACGGGCCCAACCCGGGACTTCCACACCATCTGCGGGCACAGCTCAAATCGCTTTCAGAATGCCAAGACAATTTGGGTGACTATACGCGAGGCCTCCGTGACTCCACCATGGCCGATTAGGATAGACGCAAGCTGAATTTCTGCCCCCCCTTCCCTCCTCCCCAGGGTTTTGTACTAAATCCGCTCTCTTCTCAACTATTGATCGACGGGTTAAGGCGCTGGAGGCTAACACACTTGAATTGAGCCCATCTATACGATCGCAATAACGCAAAATAGTCAAATGAAAAACACGTGAATGAATGTACGTACGTAGAACTTCTTTCGCACCGCGTGTATCCAACCGTGATAATTGTAGGGTCCGAAGGGAGGACAGCAAGCTAAACACAAAAATCAGCTCTAAAGAAATTAGTTTTCAATCCAGATGATTTAAGAGTGTACTCTTGTGTCTTTTTCGGTAAAGTAACGTAGATAAAAAATAGTAAAAATAAAATAATAATAAGTGAAAATAAATCAATTCAATCACGACGTTTCAGAGGCAACACAAGCTTCCTTCATCAGGTGTCGTGAGTTAATTGATTTATTTTCATTTATTATTATTTTATTCTTATCATTTTTTACCTGCGTGACTTTACCGAAAAAACTTAAGAGATTGAATCCTTGCAGTCACAAAAGCTTCAAATCTAGGATTTAAGAGTGCACTGCTCCAGCGATTTCCTAATATCGGAAGGAGCAAGAGCGTTCCAGACGGCCGCAGAAGCGCAATCTGAAAGCGCGCGATGCGGCGATCGTCTTTGCTCGATGGCCAGCCAAAAGCCGCTGCTGCTACGGTGAGGACGACCGGAGTTTGCGTGATGATGGTCAACAAGCCCCTTGATGACATGGACTGCAGATTGGGTGCCAATGGAATGATGCCTCGCCCATTATGAAGGTGGTAATTAATGAATGAATGCCCTCCGAGCCCCTTTCCAGCGCGAAGGGTTCAGCGGTGAAAGCCAGGTGCCGACACAGAATGAGAATCTGATGAGCTATGAAGCTCTTTTTCACAGATGTCTAATTGGGGGCGGGTCAGAACGTTTCAATAACCGTACAAAAATCACGAGAGGAGTGCACAGTATAGGAACGGTAAACAAATCACAAAAAAAAATGTTTTACATATAAAACAACAACAATATATATACACACAAATAAATATAAACTCTTTGTATACTACCAGAGACATTAGCGGTATAGCCCGCCGGCTGTGACTTGAGGGCAAACCCCGCATCGATCGACGGTGCTCAGAGCCCCCCCCCTCCACCCCCCGCTGCCATCACTACCCCCTCCACTACCCCTCCCCTCGCCCCCCTCTGTTGTTGACTTTCTTCAGATCATTTTGGATTTATTGAGTTTACCGGTCAGTTTCGCAGCGGGGTGAAGTGAGAGAGAGAGAGAGAGAAAACAAAAAATACGTGGAGGAAGAATTTTTTTTTTTAACCCTCGACGGGTAGAGATATATACACGAGCAAAAAAAACACGGAGGCAGGGAGCGAGAGAGCCACGGACGGAATCAACTGTGGGCGACGAGACGACATCACATAGCGGATACGTTCGAGAGGTGACCGTGGCCCAATGTTGCTGATGCCACCATATCATTGCCTCCTTCCTCCTGCTAAGTTCCACGTGGCAGTTGCGTTGTCACAGTACCAACCCGTCTTCCGCAACGACCCCTCTCTCTCTCTCTCGCATTCCCATCGCCGCCACCGTCTGCATACACACGAGTTCAATCGTCGCCCCCTATATTTATATCCGTTTGATGTCTGCGTAACTTCATTGTGAAGGAGCTCTCGGGGGGTTGCTTGGCCTACTCTTTTACACCGGCCAGAAGCAGCCACACTTCAGCTCCCCATCCTACGCGCGACCTGCCAATCGGCCCATTGCGATGCGTGCATCGATATGCCGTAGGCTGGAGAAGGAGTTGTCGGGGATCTAGGAAACTTGAAACCTTCGCTTCAAATGTGGCGATGTCGAATCGAAGCGGCGACGATGGGATTATGACAAGCCCGGTGCTTGCGTTTAGTTTGTTGTCCTTCCCCCGCCGCATCTCCGATGAGCACGGTCTGGCTACGTGCGGTGCGAAAGAAGTCCAACACACCGTCCATACAGCGCGCTAACCGTTACACCGCAGCAGCGTCCCGTCGTTTATATGTTAGTCACATCGATATCACTCCTGCCTCTTCCCTCTTGATCCTGCCAGCTGTGCCCAACGTGGACGTTGAGCACCATACTCTACCAAAGTGCTTTGAATAAGTCCATGAGAGGCTCGTCCCGGTGATGCAATTAGTGTTGTGGAGGAGAGCGAGAGGAAGACGGAGAGTTAGAAATGGGATGTTATCAGCTTGTCTTCCTACTAGTTACGCAGAAAGGGATCGAGGCACTAATTAGGAGCTAAATGAAGGGATCCCAACAATTTTCGTGCAAGGCCAATACAGATGTATGTGGAATATTACACATCTCAGTAATCACTGTAACATTTATCCACCACTCATCGTTGTAATTAGACACTCACTTTTGAAAGGCTCATTACAAAAAAATCTTGTTTTTAACTACATCGGTTCGAGGTTTTAAGATACGAAAAAAAAGCACGTGACCTACGAAACTACTACAAACTAAACTATGCTTATTATTTTACCAGGAAAGGTTCACGGAGCTATATAGCTCTTTGTCAGAAGCGGACCTGGCACACAAATGACAGCTCAACGCAGTCGCTGATCGCGTGGAAATATATAGCAGACAAATACTCGAAACGCATGTCGATTCTAAATGTGGAGGGTAAACCCGAGGAGCCTGAGAAAAATCCACACGACCACAGGGAGAGAAACATGCAAACTCCAAATACACAGGCATAGTCAGGGTCGGGATGGAACCCCACGACCTCCCGCATACCAGGCGAGGTAGTTAACATCTCGCCACCGTGGCGCCCTACGTACACGTCGAGTTGAAGGTGGAAACGAAAATCGGCTCCACCGTGCGGCATAAATCGGTCCCCTTGGTTCGACATCGGGATCACGCAGAGTTTTTCAACACTTGCAATGCAAAGGGCTGCCAATCCTCTCCCACGACACTGCACCGTAGGACACACAGGGGCACATTATAATGAGGTCATAGAAAAATCCCACTCGTATGTTGAAGCGTTGTGTGATCTCGAGAAGAGACAGCCGTTTTGATTCTACTCAGATCTCGGTTTTGCGGAAGAGATGTACAGAGTGTACTCGCGAAACACTCCCACACCTTTTTATTTTCGCAGCCCCAAACATATGTTCTCTGGCCGTTGCTATGAACACGTGTGGACATTTCGGTTTACAAAAGAAACGTGCTTGGACTTGTCGATTTACAACGGAAACACGTGTCAACTTGTTGGTTTACAAAAGAAATGCGTGGACTTGTCATTTCGCGAAAAGGAGCATGTGTGTGGACTCGTCGGTTTACCAAAAAGAAAGCAGCGTGGATTTACTGCTCAAATGAGCATGGAGGAGGTGATGCTGATGTTCCTGTTTGCGCCCTGAGGCTAGGAGCGAGCCTCTCCACGATGACAACCGTCAGTGATCCTCCTGTTAAAGTTACGTTTGTTTCTGATAAAAAAAAACAGGAAGATGTTTTGTCCCTTTCTGGCAACGAAACAGGCGTTGAGATGTAAAAAAAATATATATATACCTTTGAAAAGGCATCAAGTCTGCATTGGTGTGTAAACATCTTAACAACTGTTTTCGTTGCCAGAAAGGACACAAAATCGATTCTTATTTTTTTTTCATCGTTTTTCAAAGCTGCCAAAAAAATGTCCCATTGACACTTTACCCACCCCGGAGGAATGATGATTAAAGACAACCCCCAACGAGAATTTTGTTCACGATTATCTGAACCGCTCCTGCGCCTCCCCAATGTCGATCCGTCCTCAAACGAGTACCCGGCGCAGGTGCGTAAACCATCACCACCTGGGGTGACAAGGATGGCCACTCACCGCCTCGGGTACTGTGCCGGCACTTCATAGGTATCCGCTAACAGCACTTGCCTTAACGGTCTGCTAAGGCCTATACGGGGGATCTTTGTCTTTAGGGGGGGGAGGTGGCGGGAGGTGGTCTACGCATGCAAATAATGAAGATAAAATATGAAAATTGGAAGCTTTGTGAGTAAGAGCTTAAACGTAACTGGCTGCTGGTAGGTTCCTAATGTCTGCATCGAAGATACGAATTAACGCAGCATGCCACATCACAGGCCTTAATTTAAAAAGTAAACCTCCCACTGATACGTTTACCCAATCATTCCCCCATCACCCCAACACGATTGTCAAAGCGCCGAAATCCTTCCCTCGTTTGAACCCGCTCGTGCCGCGTGCACGCCAAGGGTGGCGACGCGCGTGCGACGAGTTCAGTGCCTTTGGATTCGCAATTGGTGGATCGCACCGAGATCGGGAAAAGGACGCCAGGGTGGCCTGCAGAGGACAGCACGACAAGTAGTTCGGTGGTCCGCTCGTGCGGTTGTGGGCTTTCGAGGGGTGGACGGAGGGATTGAGTGCGCAGGCGCTGCAACTGCACAGGGGAGCAGGGACCAGAGGTGCCCCAGGGGCTGGGCGCCAGTTCGCTTCTGAAAAATAGAAGCTAATAGCTCAGTGGGTTTTACCTGGAAATATTCAAAAATATGGTTCGATTTTATTTGTATCTTTTTCAAGTGATTTGTTTAGCTTTATCATACTGTGCACTCCTATCGTGGTTTTTTTTATGGCTCGTTGCTGGAACGTTCTCCCCCACCCCGACTGGATATCTGTGACAAAAAGCTTCAAAGCTCAGCGCATTCCTCCAGTCTAAATAAACGTTCTGATTATAATTCTGGAATTGGATAAGGGGCCCCCGGTGAATTCCTCGCATCAGGGCCCAATGCCAACCGCTCCCCGCCACTGCTATAAAGCCTTGGCTATCCCCTCCGCCAATGCCGACAAATAACGGAGAAACACCGATTGTATGAAATGAACGATAGCCATCTCGTGCAACTTCGTGGAGTCAGAAAGCTCTCTACTCGACTCCCATCACAGCCTCTATCCCCGTGTGCCCCTATCTTCCCCGGTGTTCTGATAGCATGCCACGTCTTTCCCCGTCTTCCAAAAGCATGCCACATCTGCACAGCCAACAGCTTTCCCCATGCGCGCTCACTCCCAGTTTTCTGTCCACCGACTTCTACAGCTACTCATTTTATTTTACCAGGTAAGACCCAGAGACGATCACCCCTCTCTGTACCTGTGTTGCTCTCTCTCTGTGTATCTTGGTGATATCTGTCTGCTTATATGTCTGTCTGTGGTTTTCTGGTTAGATTTTGTGTCGCTATTTCATTATAGCTGATGATGATTGCTTGTGTTGCAATCGACACGTCGTATACTATTATTGAATTTATTATTTTATCTTTATACGTGACTTTACCGAAAGAACAAAAGAATAAGTCCTGCAGTCACGAAAGCTCCAAATTAAGATTAAGACCCAATGAGTTAAGTAGATTTTTTTTCAGAAGCAACCTGGCCACAAATCAACGAAGTGGCTTATCACGTGGACATTTGTAGCAGCCAAATACTCTAAACGCGTGATGTCGATTCTAAATGTGGAGGGAAAAACCAGAGAACCCCAAGAAAAATCCACGCGACCACGTGGAGACAGACACATGCAAACTCCAAATATACAGCAGCAGGCGTCAGGGTCAGGATTGAACCCACGCCCTACTGCATACCAGGCGAGGTATTTAACATCTCGCCACTGCGGCACCATCGAACCTCACCAGGGGCCCCTTTCAGATGATTCCAAACGGCCGATCAAATCGGGCGGAAACAGAACACCCAAACCTCGACTCGCAGTCACGACGTCACGTCTCCTCTATGCAGCGCACGCACTCCCACTCTTGCCGCTCTCCACAACACGCGCGTTTAATTTGAAAGCACCCCGGCATGGCACGACTCACAACCGACTCGTGGACGTTCACAAATCAAAACACTCCCCTGATTTAATCACTCTTCATCCGTCCACTTCCTTTCCCTGCGTAACGTGTCGCCGATAAATGTATTCCTCTCGTTACACACACCGCTTTATCCCGACCTCGCGTGTTCGCCCCACCTTACTCCGTCAACTCTACCGTTAATTAAGAATTCTCTCGTACACGGCGGGGCCTTCATGCACGCGCCTGTAACCCAGCGGCGAGGGTTGTCGAATCGCACGGATGTCGGGAAGCTCCCTTCACGCGGGCGTCATGGAGGTTTCCATTCCCTGGCTTGCCATGTGAAGGCGGTACAGCAAAGGGTGAACTAATCTGTTCCACCAGAACGGGATCTAGCGTTGCTCCCCCTCCCCACTCCCCTCTCACGTGCGTGGGTATTCTTTGGGTGTTACCTGCTGGGCCACGTCACTGTCCCAGCCGTCCCGTATTTTACACACAAGGGGCACCTGTGGGAGAGGGTTAATAACCGGGAGGGGGAGATTTTTCAGACACGGGCATTTGCTTCAGATTAATCCCCGATGCTCGCTGGGTTATTGCTGGGAAATGCGCTTTAATGTTAGGCTTTGCATTTAAGCCATTCCTCCAGAGCACATGGTTCTGCGGTTAGACCACTGGTATATTGCCATCAAACTCAGCCGCCCCCCTCCCACCCCCAGCATCAATAGAATTCCAGTTTATTTAAGAGCGATATTCGCCGTATATAAACGCTTACACTCGCATCGTGAATGCTGTTCGCAAAGCCGACCGAAGTTTCCTCAAATCTCAAAACACATTTCTCCTGCGGAGGGAGCTGGTAGGAACGTCGGGTTTGCTCGGTCAATGGCCAGGGTCAACGGCGGCGTGGTGTATTCCGCATATATGCCCGACTGTGAGGGCGGGCACAAGCCGGCGTGAGTAGGTTAAACATTGAGTTTTATAAGGGCACCACGGGGTGACCAGCCCCTCCCCACCCAGCCCAACCCCTCCCACCCCCCACCCAGCCCCACCCTCCCCACCCAGCCCCTCCCCACCCTCCCCACCCAGCCCCTCCCCACCCAGCCCTTCCCCACCCTCCCCTCTCCACCCAGCCCCACCCATCCCATTTTAGGATGCACGACGGACAGACGGACACAATAATCCCTTGTGGGCTGGTGGAACCAGGTGGTAGAGAACATACGCAGACACAAGACTTAATTTCTAGCTATTGAAAACAGTTAGTCGACTTGTGGGGTGATCGAGGGGGGGTGTGGACACGTCAAGGCAGAAGTGATCACGACCGATGGTACAGACACAGAGAGGCAGCCAAGCAAAGGATGCATCCGAGACAGAGTGCGTCGATAGACGAGATGGGAGTACGTCCATAGGGGAGATGGAGCGATGAAATTAATTCGTGTGCACGTGCAAGGTGGATCAATACTTTTCAGGATCGTGAGGGTTTCGCAGTGACTTGGGGAGGCCTTCATCCAGCGCTCGATTGAACATTGCCCGGTGGCGATGACAACGACGACGACTTTGTAACATTGGGCAGCAAAATCTCCCCGTTTAACTTGAGCTGAAGCGGGGCCCTTAGAAAACTCCCTCGCTGCGTTCCGCCGCCGTTGCTGGCTTGTCGCTTTTGTTATTTTTTTCACCATCTTCGTTTCGAAGTTGCGCTCGCGAAGAGTGCGACGCCGCAGCGGACGATAAATCAACACATCACGGGGGGGGGGCAGGGAGAGAGAGAGATGGGTGGGGAGTGGGTAATGCTTTTAAAAAAATTAATCGCACTCCGCGTAATGTACCCCACGAGCCAGAGCCGTGCAGGAAGCGGCCGTTTATAAACGACAAACGCACGCCGTTGATAAAGGGGCCCAGACACTGCGGCATCAAAAGCGCATTAAATTTGCAAAACATGTGCAATTACTGTTGATCTCCACTCATTCACGAACAACAACAACAACAACAAGAGAGTCAAGGGGTTGCGGTGGTGGTGGTAGGAGAGGGCTGCCGGTAAAGAAATCGGAGCTATAAACTCAAAGCTCTACGGCAACAACAACAACAACAAAAAATGACGCATTGGCTTGGGCCCGTCGGCTTAATGTGTTGCACGGCAATACATCACGGCCGTCTGTTAGTCGGGAGACAATCGAGGCACCGTCCCTCTAAGTAAGCTTTTTTTATACCGCGAGGTCCGTTGCCGACGTTATGAGCTCATGCCAAATTTATACTCGACGGCCTATTGATTAAGGCAATCTGGTTGCGTTCTAATTTTATACTGCAGTTGTAAGCGCGGAGACAAAAACAATGCACTGCCACTGTGCCCTATCAACTGCAACCTCTGCATGTTAGCCATCAACAATATTACAACAATTATTCTTCTTGGTTCTTTCGGTAAAGTCACGTAGAAGGGAAGTAATAAAATAATAAAAATAAAACATATTTATTTTTATTTTTTTTATTATTTTATTACTTCCCTTTTACGTGACTTTACCGAAAGAACCAAGAAGATGAATCCCTGCAGTCACGAAAGCTTTAAATCGAAATTTCATATTATTATTATTTGTAAGAGGAGGAGGAGGGGGGGTGTTTTCTTCTCACCGTGGACAAATTAAGACCCATGAATCACATCTCGATGCTTCCTCGGTGCAACGACAGGCCAGCTGGACTGGCTCGATCTCCGTGCGTGGCAGCTGAAGCAATGGGGCTCTCGGCGGGTCGTGCATACACTGGGCTAAAGTGTGGGTAACTTCCAACCACGACGTCTGCCCAGCATGGAAGAGTAGGCCTAAAGAGGCACCTTGCACCAGCAGTAGAGAGAGCAAGTAATTGCAGGGATGCACCTTTACCTTCACCGATCGTATCGCTACGAGCAGGAAGTTTGTTCAGGTATGGGGAATATTATCTGTCACGTAAGCTCAGACATTTACAAAATGTGTATTAACACAGGTAGGAACAACAGGTTCCACACTGCCCACCAGGGATTATTTGTCTGTCATGCATATGGGGAGGAGTGGGTGGGAGGTGGGAGGGGCGGGGCTGGGTGGAGAGGGGAGGGTGGGGAGGGTCTGGGTGGGGAGGGGCTGGGTGGGAAGGGCGGGGCTGGGTGGGGAGGGGCTGGGTGGGGAGGGTGGGGAGGGGAGGGTGGGGAGGGGCTGAGTGGGGCTGGGTGAGGGTGGGAGGGGTGGGGCTGGGTGGGGAGGGGCTGGTCACCCCGTGGTGCCCTTATAAAACTAAACGCTTAACCGACACACTACACTATACACGACACGATACACTACACTTACACAGGTAGGAACAACAGGTTCCACACTGCCCACCAGGGATTATTTGTCTGTCGTGCACGAATGCGCTGTCCAACCAAGTTCCTACCTGCTACTCCGAAGGAACGTGTTTTGCTGCTTGGGTTAAATATGTGAGGCTCGGTAGCAGCAATGGCTATGTTTAAAATGTAAGCTTTCGCGACCTATATTCATAAGAGGTTTTTGGGGTTTTGGGTTACGCGATCTAACCCAAAAAAAACCCTCTATTATGGGTCATGGCTCTGTTCGAATTTTTGCAGAAATATTTTCACGACTTGAACTTTTAAGGGCAGTAAGTGTCATTGTGCTATAACTTTCCGATTACAGTGAGACCATATTTGTGACAATGCTTTACTTTCTGCTTGGGCAGACACTGGCGTCACAAACAGAAACATTGAACCAAAACGTAACTCTATGAATGTTGAAAAACTCGGAGAAATAACTGGAGTGCTGGCTGGAAACAAATAATAGTGGTAATAAGCGCAAAACATTTAGATTTTCAGTCCATAAACGGTCAAATTAGAACCAAATAATCCATCCTCCCATCTTGCCTTGCATGTCACGTGACATTACGACACTGCACAATGCAAACAGCTCTGGTGCATATTGACAAAAGAAGCCACTTTTGCCAATATTCCATTATTTCTATTTGGGTAAAAACTTTCTCGCAGACAAAAGCACGGTTAACCAAATCCATATTCTAACTAGAGGGCCACGCAGCACTTTAATAACTCATCTCTCAGTCACATGGCAGCTTTATCGCTTATAAAGAGCACTCGGCCTTGTGCATTATACAAAATCCATCAACAGTTCCTGAAGCACTGCATTCTGGTGCTTCCAAATGTAAATGTGACCAACTAATGAGTACTTGAGAAACTATTGATGGATTTTGCATAATGCACAAGGCTGGGTGGTTAATGCCCACGTCTCTGTGTGTTGCTTGAAACTAATGGTTTTCTGGCTGGCACCGATCATGGGTTTTCTCTTAACTTGCATATCTGATTGACTATTTCGCTGGCACCCTTCAATGAGCTTGCTTACCTCAGCCACAAGGCAGCTGCTGTAATTTCCATTGGTTATCTACGGTTCATACTCTCAGTTTTTTTCGGTAAAGTCACGTAGGTAAAAAAATGAAATTAAAATGAATAAAAAATAAAATAATAAAATTCACGACGTTTCGGAGGCAACACAAGTCTCCGTCATCAGGTGGGACTGTCACAGCCAGATTTGCTGTATCAGCAAATCTGGGTGGGACTGTCACAGCCAGATTTGCTGTATCAGCAAATCTGGCTGTGACGTTGTGAATTTTATTCTTTTTTTTAATTTCATTTTTTACCTACGTGACTTTACCGAAAAAACTAAGAGTATGAATCCTTGCAGTCACGAAAGCTTCAAATCTAGAATATCTACGGTCCACTCTGTGTAGTCCTGAACCAGGGTTGGAAGTTCCACCTTACTATGACGGGAGCCAGTTTTTTCTTTAACACAACAACCACTGCTGACGTAATGTAAACTACAGGCACATTCGCAACTGCGACTTGCGAGTATGATTTGACAACTGATTTCACAACTTGGAAATGTCAAAGTTGAATTCTATTATTCCTTTGTTTGTTTCATTTTTAGCTATCATTATGATTATTTTCTTTTCCATTCTGTTGTTTTGTTCAAGTTTACGTACGGATTGGTTAATTTATATATCTATGTAACTTCATCTGTAATGTTCAGCCAATACCGATCCCAGCTTGGCCTGGGTATCTGTGAATAAGCGCTTCTTACGTCATCCGACTCTGGCGGTTTAAAGAATGTCTCTG
This sequence comes from Lethenteron reissneri, assembly GCF_015708825.2. Taxonomy (NCBI): domain Eukaryota; kingdom Metazoa; phylum Chordata; class Hyperoartia; order Petromyzontiformes; family Petromyzontidae; genus Lethenteron; species Lethenteron reissneri. The sequence continues at coordinate 2,797,885 of NC_083833.1, read as the reverse complement.
ACTATGTCAACCACTGCTAAAAGCAAGCCGTCCTTTAATTTTATTATGATGGTGGTAATGATGATTATGATGATACAGTACTCCCATTTTAATTATGATTTCGAATGTATTGCAGGTATTTTGTTTATGTATTTTTCAATTGTGCATCCTTAAGTAGAGAAAATTTTTGTCGAGAAAATTAGTCAAGAAATATACGAGCCTGTGGCGTTCGCTTGCCTGCGTAAAAAAAAGTGGGGCTATGTCCTTTACCCAATCCTGGCCCAGCCTGGCTCAAGAACTCGATATAGAACAGGAATAAAACAACGTCAAATGTATTCAGGGTCGCAAATCATAAACCAATTATTTGTTGCGGCTGAAGAGAGTTTTCTATAACGTGAGAGAGTGTGCATCAAGAAGCATTATTTTGTTTTGGTGTTTAAGTGCGCATAGAGTACAAAAGATAAATAAATGTGTCTTGCATGTCCTGCAGCGGCAAATGATATGCCAGTACATCAACCTTAAAATAATACCAAATGGGTCGTATTTGAATATTGTGTAATCAGCAAACGATTCAGACGCACAATTACGTAACAGTGTGGTGGCCGAGTGCTTATGCTACATTTGTTAATATGAAAAAACGACGTTAAATTATCAGCAAGCTTCAGACACGTTTGGCTGCTATAGGACATGAATGGTTTGCATTTAATCATTCATCAGTTAATACGAGGACACTCCATCAAAGGAATTAACATTTGTGAAAGGCATCAAGGTTTGGCTGTTGAACCGACAAGACTGATTATGTCTCTCCTGTGACTTTATTAAGCGAAGGGAGATGCATATTAACTCCCCATTCAGTGAATCATCATTAATAAATAACAATGAAGTCATGATGATTTCATGACAAATCAATACGAAACATGCATCATCATCATCATCCGGTGGCCAATTATAGAAATCCTAATCATCAAAAATAACATCATCATAAACATAATCAGCAAATACAAATTAACGTCAATATCTAGGCATCACTCAATCATCACCATAATCATAATTTAATTCACAACATTCATCAGCATGCGATAATAAGTTGAACCATAATAACCAACTCATCAAATCATCATTCCAATAATCATCAGCATTACCATCATCCCGCTATTATCAATGCGTTCATTATATTTCAACACAACCACAACTGTACATACAGTACCAATAACATGCTTCGTATTGTCTCAAGGTGAACCGAATATAATTTCAACAAGTTAAACAGTCAGGAGCACCGTCAGGCAAATACATAAATAAAAGCCTCACTCCCAACAGAGGATTTACTTGAGAATTAATCGTCCTGGAGATATTTGTCCAGTCGGAGAGATTTTGTTATTGAGCCGTAGTGGGATATTTTCTGGAGGCACCAGGATTAACACCTCCTAAGTCTCGTAGCAGGCAGCCACAAGGCCCCTAATGTCGGTAGTTAGAAGAGAGCCGTATTGATGGGTGTCTGATCCATAAAACTGTACCTCGAGCAGCACAATACCCACTAGGAGCATGATTGGGGGACTTAACGATGGTAATTTCAAAAGCACGGGAACTAGCAATAGCTGAGATTCTGGATTGTGACCAAGGCAGCCAGCCATCTGTGATAAAAAAAAAGGATCATAACGTGTTGGGAGCTCAATTTCTCAGCCCAGTCACTAATATAAAAAAAATTGTCAAACAAGCATTGGGTATAGTAGTAGGTTTTTACCCTTTTAAACTGGTACAAAACTGACACCTTTATTTAAGGCATCATGTTTGCAATAACCACAACACAAGTAGTCAAAAAAGCAAACAAAAATAAGCAACTCTGATAATGATGATAATAATATGCACTGTCCTTGAAGTTGATTGGTCCACACCCGAGACGGCTTTCTTTAGAGCCTAGTCCCCATTGGTGTTGGACCAGATGACACCAGAAGGCGTATAAACTCAAACACAGTGCACTATCAGAGTCTTGAGAGCTCGGGGTAAGCATTTACACTATGAGATCTCTTTTACCAGTGGCAAAATATAGTAGTAGGTTTTTACCCTTTTAAACTGGTACAAAACTGACACCTTTATTCAAGGCATCATGTTTGCAATAACCACAACACAAGTAGTCAAAAGCAAACCAGTGAGATGGAGCAATGAAATCAGGTCGCGTGCAGGCGCTGGGTGGTTCTTTATACATCGCGGGAGCAAGAGACATGGCGGCGGCCGCATTGGGGAGGCCTTGATCCAGCAGTGGATTGAGCATGGCTGATGATGATTATGAGAGTGATGGTTCTTCATGAGAAGGGCCAAACCACAGTGCCACACAACCTGTATTGTTAATTCTTGATTTGAAGCTTTCGTGACTGCAAGGATTCATATTCATAGGTTTTTTCGGTAAAGTCACGTAGGTAAAAACATAACATTAATAAAAGTAAAAGTATTTTATTTTTATTTTAGTTTTGTTAATTTTAATTTTTTACCTACGTGACTTTACCGAAAAAACCTAGCAATATGTACTGTATTGTTAATCACACCTCGCTGAATTACAGTTTTACTTTCCTACATACGTGGCATGGCTGTGGTTTTATGTTTTAATATCAGAAGGCTGAGAAGAATAATGGTATTTGTTGGTTAGATTGTGTCATCAGTCTTGGCATTTTAATTAAATTGTCCCTTTTGAAGGCATGAACCTGAAATGAGTTTTACTTTAACATTTCTGATACAATATCCTGTTCTTAACTGTACCCGGCTTGTTTAAAGTTTAATTTCAAATCATATGCCGTATGTTATTTTATTATCTGCGTGTTATTACCATAATATTGCTTTTTTAGCAACTAATTCCACCCTTCTGATACATTTTAACAGCAAAATTATAAAAATTAAAACTGGACATTAAGTAATTTGAGATTTTTATTTTTGCAAAATGCAGACCGGTTTAAAACGACGCCGAAATCGTAATTCCGGGAAACGTCATGAAATATTAACAATCTGAAAACGGCTTCAAATAGCGCAGGGAATTTTGTCCTTCGAAAGCCATTGCCAAATAATTAAACTGACAACGAAATGTGTTTAAAATCCCCAAAATAAGACCCACAGTGTCTACGTGAAAAAGAGTACGGGGCCTGCAATCGGGCGAGTGCGAGTTCGGGTCCCATTCAGCGGTCATCTCGGCCCATCATCCCTCCGCACTCAGTAAATCGAACACTGCTACCATGTGGATTTTTTTCGCGGTTGCGCTTCCGTGCAGCTTTTTCCGATGCGCGTTCAGTTTGTGCCGCGTGTCGATCGGCTGCGATGTTCGATGTTTCGCTCTGAGCCCCGGGAGCTTCTTCGAACATTACGCCGGACACAATGCGCGGAATAACCCCCATACAACACGACCAGATAGTTAATTGGGCTGTTGTTTAGAAATAAAGTGGAATTTGTGTACCAGCGATTTAGGAGCCACCAATGCAAGACAATTCACTGCACGATTCCCATTTGACGAGAGAGAAACAGGACTTGGGTTCACTGGTGTAGTGTTTTAACCAGGGCCATGTGCTCTATTCAGTCATTTAAGTCATCGATTACTCTACTGATTATGGCCCGATTTCCTGGCTAATCGGATGATATGAAAGTAGTTGGTGGGGGGGGGGCGGAATCTCCCACGTGTGCCGCTGGACGACAGGTGGCGATGGCCACGATGACCAGGGCTCGATGACGTCAACAGCATCATCAGCCGTTTCACACTGGGCGTGGCTTGTGTAGGGGGTTTCCTGCCTTCAGTAGGCAGGGTGTAGGGGGCGACCGCCATTTTTAAAGGGGCCCGACCAATCGACCACGACAAAAAGTTGTTGATTTAATCGATGAATCGTCCCAGCTCTGATTCAAACGTTTCCATCATCTGTCAGCTGTTACAGTGAACCGCATGTAGCGCGTGTTTCAACAACATTCATAGTAAATGCCGTCGATATTTTGATCATTTCTACTCAAGCTATTGGTATTCTTGGAGGAGTGAAAATAAATTTTTCCCTTAACTGGTCATCAGTAAAATGTGAAGGAAAAAAAATATCTTAACACTTTAATACATATTGAATAAAAGTCCTGTGTAAGTACATCACAGCGGGATTGTTTACCAACGAATTAACCTTTGTTAAATTGCCACATTTCTTCCCTGTCTGCTTAAGGCAATTTCGCAACAAGAAAAAATAAGAAAAAATCAATTTTTGAAATAAAACGCAATAATTTCAACCACTCAACCCACCCGTTAAATGTTACTTGTCAACACAAAGAGCGAGGATTATAATCATGGAACAGTGGGGCCTTGCAGATGGCTGGGTTTGGCGCAAAGCACGCACAACAGAACGAATTTCAATTTCGCGGTTGGAACGCACCACACAGGGAATTCCAGCACGTTCCGGGGGTGAGAAATTGCACAAGAGGAGAATGGTCGATGGCACACACAAAAAAAACGGAACTGCAAAGTCATTTTCCTTGAATAATCAAGCCTGCCATGATTACATTTCACCCTAATACACTTAGCATTGATAATTGGTTTTTTACCCTTTTATCTGGCAACAAAACTGACACCTTTTTAACAATATCTTGCAAAGGAGGTTCCAATGGTGTAAATGCTTACCCCGAGCTCCCACACTCTGATGGTGCATTGTCTTTGAGTTGTGCGCCTTTTGGCATCATCTGTTCCAACACCATGTGAGACTAGGCTCTAAGAAAAGCTGTCTCGGGTGTGGACCAATCAATTTCAAGGACAGTGCATACATTATCAGAGTTGTGTTTTTTGTTTGCATTCCGACAGCAGGTATTGTGGTCAATACAAACATGACTCCTTTAAAAAAGGTGTCAGTTTTGCCACAAAAAAGATTTAAAAAAAAACAATTATATTTTGCTACTGGCAAAGGAGGTTCCAATGGTGTAAACACTTAGCATTCTTAACAAGGCACTTTGTTGTGCACAGCCACTAAAATCTCACAAAATACAGCGAGCCTGATTGACATTGCATATTTGGGCCGTCATAGAACAAAACGGCCGTTGACATGGAATCTTGATCGTATGTATGTATATATATGTTGTTGAACTTCTTTCGCACCGTACGTAGCCAACCGTGCTAATCGGAGGTGCGGGAGATTCCACGCAGGGGTGGATTGCTGCCCTGGTGCAATGGTCCGCACACTGGACTTGCAATCCAGAGGTCGTCGGTTCGATCTCCCGGTGCGGCAGTTGAAATAACGGTGCAAGTGTAAACGTGATTTGAAGCTTTCGTGACTGCAGGAATTACTCTTTGGTTATTTCGGTAAAGTCACGTAGAAAGAAAAGAAATGAAATTATAGAGTACGACGTGTCGATTGCAACACAAGCAACCGTCATCAGGTAGAACTAAATTTGAGAGAGAGACAGACACGGAGACACACAGACAGACACACAAACACAGAGACTCATACAGACACACAGAGACAAAACATAGACACACAGACAGACACACAAGCAGAGAGAGACAACACAGACACACAGAGAGAGACACACAGAGACCCATTATGCATTGGGTCTCTGTGTGTCTATGTTGTGTGTCTCTCTCTGTGTGTCTATGTTGTGTCTCTCTCTGTGTGTCTGTGTTGTCTCTCTCTACTTGTGTGTCTGTCCGTGTGTCTCCGTGTCTGTGTTTTGTCTCTTTCTCAAATTTAGTTCTACCTGATGACGGTTGCTTGTTTTGCAATCGAAACGTCGTGCTCTATTGTTTAGTTTATTTTATTTCCACGTGACTTTACCGAAAGAACCAAAGAGTGGTGCAAGTTTACTCAAAGTCGCCCCCTGCTTCTGCCCACCAAGCAGTAGAAATGGAAACTGCACAGTCAGGTGATCAGCATGGATCGCATACGGTGGGGTAAAGTGCGGGCTGCTCTCGCCAAGATGTTTGGCCAGCGTAAAATTAGAGACTCAAAGTTGCTCTGAAAAAAATTAAAGCTGTTTTTATTCTACCATTTAAAGCACATACTGAGCTATATAGCTCTTTTTCAGAAGCAACCTGGCCGTAAATGAAAGCTCAAAGAAGTGGCTTATCACTTGTAAATGTATAGCAGCCAAATACTCTAAAGGCATGTTGATTCTAAATGTGGAGGTAAAAACTGGAGGACCTGAAAAAAATCCACGCTAATCACGGAAAAAACGTGCAAACTCCAAATATACAGCAGGCGTCAGGGTCAGGATCAAACCCACAACCTCCTGCATAGCAGGCGAGGTGGTGAACATCTCCTAGCCACCGTGGCACGATGGTGCCCCTCTCTCTAACAGAGCTGCCTCTACTGAAGGCCCTTCGGCCAGCAGTGGCATGACTGAGTAATTGCAGGGCTGCACCTTTACCTTTAAATCCACGAATGGGATATTCATTGTGGGCCCTTTCCTCAAACTGCTGATCACTTGCTGCCAACAGGCCACAGTCCGCCCGTGGGAGATGTCCAAAATGGGCCGTGTTTAAGGTGGAGCTGTGGCTAGAGAATTTCAGCCCAATTCCACACCCACCTAGCCGTGAAAACAACTGAGCACAACAAAGCTCACGGGGTTGATGTCCCAGTGGGCGCGCGTCTGACAAAATACGCTCTGGAAACTCCGCCAAACACGACTGCTCACGCTTCCCCGACCGCTGGTCCCAATGCGGTGGAAAACCACCAAATGCCGCCGTGGTCCAGACAACGCGGTGAGACAAGACCTCCTAGCCCAGGGGTCGGCAACCAAAATAACAAGAAGAGCCATTTCTTTCCAATTCGGTACAAAATTCAGTATTTCAAGAGCCGCAATGCATCTGAGTACATACGTACTCATCGTCAAGAAGCAGCCCGTAAAGAGCCGCATGCGGCTCCGGAGCCGTAGGTTGCCAACCCCTGTCCTAGCCAGATATGTAGCATCTCGAGCGACACGAACGGGATCTCTGAGAAAGACACTGATACGTGTGTGTGTGTGTGTGTGCGTGTGTTCTTAGTGCAGTGGCTTAGCAGCAAGGATATTTTTTTTTATCAGCCGTTTAGAATATAGCCCATATATTTAGCCCCAACCGTAACCCTTACATTATTTCCAACCTAACCATTTCATTAACACGCAGCCTTAGCCTTTACAATATCAGCAAGCGTAATCTATAAATTAACCCACAGGCTCAGCTCGCTAACCTTTGCTGTATCACCAGCGCCAAGGCTTGTCCCGAGTGCAACGACCCCCGCAAAGGGAAACCTGGCGGCATCAAAGTCACCGCTAATCGTAAAAATTGTAAACGGAAGCAACGGAGTGCTAACCACACACCGTCACCCCCACACCCACCTCACCTTAAACTGTCAGCGCGGAAACGCACACGCGGTCAAAATCTCTCGCCCTGTTCATCGTCACGACTGCCGTGTGAATTTTTTTTTTATATAAACGTATACAAATATTAAAAAGGTGCACACGATATCCCAACAAGACCCGTCACTCGTGACGTCAGCTCGTTCTATGTTTTTGTTGCTGTAACGGCGTTGATGCCGAACCTCCGTAGAGTAGAGTTTAATTATGGGCTTGTACGCAACTGCCAACACGGTCGCTTCGTTTCCATTCGACAGTCAAATGCGTCAGCGTATTCTCGGGATCATGACTCGCCCACCTATTCACGCACTCGCCCACTAAATCACTCAACCCACCTCGTGCATACTCACCAACACACTCACCAACACACTCACCCACACACTCACCAACACACTCACCTACACACTCACCCACACACTCACCAACACACTCACCCACACACTCACCAACACACTCACCAACACACTCACCAACACCCTCACCCACACACTCACCAACACACTCACCAACACACTCACCTACACACTCACCAACACACTCACCAACACACTCACCCACACACTCACCAACACACTCACCAACACACTCACCCACACTCACCAACACACTCACCACACACTCACCAACACACTCACCTACACACTCACCAACACACTCACCAACACACTCACCCACACACTCACCAACACACTCACCCACACACTCACCAACACACTCACCCACACACTCACCAACACACTCACCCACACACTCACCACACACTCACCCACACACTCACCAACACACTCACCAACACACTCACCAACACACTCACCCAACACACTCACCCACACACTCATCCAACACACTCACCAACACACTCACCACACTCACCAACACACTCACCAACACACTCACCAACACACTCACCAACACACTCACCCACACACTCACCAACACACTCACCAACACACTCACCAACACACTCACCAACACACTCACCAACACACTCACCAACACACTCACCAACACACGCACCCACACACTCACCAACACACTCACCCACACACTCACCAACACACTCATCAACACACTCATCAACACACTCACCAACACACTCACCCACACACTCATCAACACACTCACCAACACACTCACCCACACACTCACCAACACACCAACACACTCACCAACACACTCACCAACACACTCACCCACACACTCGCCAACACACTCACCAACACACTCACCAACACACTCACCAACACACTCACCCACACACTCACCAACACACTCACCCACACACTCACCAACACACTCATCAACACACTCACCGCAGGTCACAACAACACACTCACACCCACCCACCCACGCACGCACTTACCAACTCACTCACTCACGCAGGTCAAAACACAACACAGCCAATCGCTCACCCACTCATTCGCTAACCCACTCACCTACTCACTGCAGGTCACAACAGCGCACTTCATACACTCAATCACTCATTCACTAACTCACCCACTCACTCCCCCCCCCCCCCGCCCTGCCTCCTTGTAGCTTGAAGGAAAAGCTTAGGGGGCATCTCATAATCTACTACGCGCGTTCGTGACCAGGATTGTACGTTGGCCACTAAGCCCCCTCAACTGCCGTGCCAGCCTTGATCGGGGCTCACGAACTACACTTGCTACAACAGCCTGTGATGGCTACATGGGGGATCTTTGTATTTGTATAACAGCGATGGCAGCGGGGGTGCGCGTCACAATCCGAAGCGTCTTGTCATCTGGGGAATACGGTATATTGTATTTATTTTGTTATTCACTACAACAGTGTGCGAGTTTTGGGGACCAAACATTCATGTTTAGAGAATCTAACGCCAAACAATTCGTTGTTCGAAAAGGCTTATGTTTTTACGACGCATGTTCAGGTCTTGCGAAATTGAACCGCAATGGCACTTAACCTGAAACATTTTATGGTAAACTTTGCTGCAATCTGAGCACAGACTGTCAATGCAAGTTTGACGTCAGTCACGTGCTCTGGCATTTTCTACAACGCATTGAAACATGATAGAGGTTAGTTTAGCACGTAGGCTTTCGCGACCAATATTATTCATAATCAACGTTTTTGGGTTTAGATCGCGTTATTTATAAATGTGCCATAACCCTCCACCACCCGACACGGCCAATCAGTAAAAAAGTGTCACGTTGACAAAAGACAAATTAGTTCACTGCTTTAGCCCACCGGTGTGTTGAAGCGCGAAACCTCAACATTTACAATTTGAGTACGACGTTTCGCTAGTAATTGCATCCAGCATCATCGGGCAATTCGCCAGAATGGATAGAGGTTTTTTTACGGGTGAGATCGCGTAGATACAAATGTGTCGTTAAACCCGCCACCACCCGACACAGCCAATCAGTCAAGTTCGTCACGTTAACAGGACGTGCCACATCGTTACGAGTACAGCAACACCGGTGTGTTGGACATTAAAGCCACAAAAAAACAAGCAATAGAAGCAGGCGGTTCTTTTTTTTCTTTAGACATTTACCACAACCGCATCGAAAGCCGAGCTGTGGTCGTCGTCGTCATTGTTTTATCTCCCCAAACAATGAAGCAGCTTTGTCTGATCTACCTCGTAATAAATGTGCACAAAACTCACCGTTGCTCTTTGTGTTAAACAGGGTCCCATACTTTGTGTCACGAAGTGCTCTTGCCAATAACATCTGGTAAAACCAGCAGCATTTTGCCTAACGTGCCTAACTCTGCCGATGAGAGACCTAGGAGGTCAAGATCGGGCCCACAGTTTGCTTGCTTAAAGAAATTCGAGAAAATATGGAGTACTGGGCCAATCGTTCCAACCACGTGGCAACGTCCTATGAGATAATGTATGATAATTCTGGCCTGGAAAGCCGGCTGATGGAATAAATATTGCACTGCATTTGTATTGGTAGGCATAGAACGAATTCTACTCAAATTTGCTTTTGCTGTCCATAAAGCGCGCATCGATGTTAGGTGGCCTCCAATTGTGCAGGCACAGTCATGGGTCGGGATCGAGCCCACGACCTCCTGCGTACCAGGCGAGGGAGTTAACATCTCCTAGCCAGCGTGGCGTGTCTTGTTCGAGAAGCAACTGCTCTCGAACTTATATTTGATGACAATGGGTCACCAAACTCCAGCCCACAGTCTCCATGCTCCAGGCCATGTTTCCATACCTACTAAGGTACAAACGAACGGGGTTTTGATTTGGTTTGTGCATTACACGATTTACACGTGAGTTCAACGGATGGGCTCACAGGCAGCTGATATCCAATTGCAACGTTGCATTTGAACCACCTTTCATTTGCACAGAAGGAAATTAAAATTTGTATGAAACGGAAGCGCCGGCAAATATAACAGAATGACCATTTGCCTCAATAATAATTGTGCTCAAATAATCACCAGTGATATATGTGAAGGCTCCCATTGGCTCGTGTCAGAGTTAACCCTAAACCGTGAGCACATTCAATTGAAAAGTATCACTTTGCGTCTAAATCACTCAGCTTGACACCGCTAAGTACCTCGGTTCAAATCCGCGTGACAGCCGCCCGCGATTATCAAACCGGGATTGCAAATTTAGGCGAGTTTATGGTCTCAGCGTGGTCGCTGATAGCCACAATTCGGCCTCATTACTTTAATTCGGAATGTATTCCAGCTCTGAGCATTGACTAAGGTCGCAACACGTAGTGCCGTCCAAAGTGGCGTTGCGTGGTTTGATGTGGGGCCTCTGTCCAGATTCCTGCCCCCACCACCCCGTCTCTTTGTAGCCAGGGGCCAGAGCCTCACCAGCCTGCCGACCCTGGTGCAGTCACACCGCCTCATGTTCAAGTTCATTTATTAGGTATAGCCCTGTGAGCCATTCGGCTCTTGAATCGGGTGCAACCGCAACAAACAAAAAACTAAAACATGAACAAAAAACATCTTAAAGTGAATATGTGACTGAGTGCAAACAGAAAATACAAGAAAAGACAGCAAAATATTGCAGAAAAAGCACCGTACACCATCACTGTGTGCAAAAATCCCAGTGGGATGCAAGTCAAACAACAACAACCAAGAAAGGCGACACACTCAACAGCTACGTTGATACCACGGGAGTCAATGGAAGTCATGCCACTTTCCAGGGCGATTCGGTGATGCTATGCATGTATGAATTATTGTTGTTTCTCCCCATGCCAGTAAAATTTAAATTCCCTTTCAGCTTGAAGCACTGAATGCACGCTCCGGAAAAATAACAAACTTGGCCACTCGGTCAATCGCTTGCCTGGCGTAGGCATTTGGCTACCGGTTGATTTGTTTTTTTGGACGGAATACCATTGTCTTCTGTATATAGGTATCGATAGATGGGGAACTCGTGCGACAAATCTGTTCAAAGTGAATGTATGCATGTTGAACTTCTGTCGCACCGTACGTAACCAACCGTGCTAATCGGCTGTGTGTGTGTGTGGGGGATGGACAACAAACTAAACACAAAAAGCACTGACACAGAATGAGTTTTCAATCTCGATGATTTATAAAGTGCATAGCTCCAGTGGGCTTCCTAATATCCGAAGAAACAGCGCGTTCCCAGATGGCCGCAGAGGCGCATCTGAAAGCGCTGCGCGATGCAGTAACCATCTTTGTTCGCGATGGTTGGCCACAAGTCTCTGCAAGAATGACCGGAGCTCGCGTGATGACGATGTATGCTCCTTGACGACAGTCAGCGAGGTGTGACAACATCAGCGAGGTTAATCATGAGGTGGTAGGTGGACTGAGGTTATAGCGATAAGCCGGCACCGCTGACGTCCTGAGTTCGAATCTAAAGGAAGCTGCCCATAAATGAAACCAGCCCCTCAAGTTGTAGTCGAGCTGATGGTCTCAGCCTGGTCACCGATGACTACACGAATCAAAATGATCACATTTAATAGCATTAAATCAGGACACTCCTGATAAGATAATATCAATCTAGATTTGAAGTTTTCGTGACTGCATGGATCCATACTCTTTGGTTCTTTCCGTAAAGTCACGTAGGTATAAAATAAATTAAATTAAATCACGACGTTTCTATTGCAACACAAGCAGCAAACAAAATTTATTGCTGTGGTTTTCCCACCTCATGATGATTGCTTGTGTTGCAATCGAAACGTCGTGATTTAATTTATTTTATTTTATACCCACGTGACTTTACCGAAAGAACCAAAGAGTAAAGATAACATCAGTGAGGCTCAAGTGGGTATTATATTATTATGAACATTATATTGATGGGCATAGAAGCACACCACGTACAACCGTGCATTTGTATTTACTCCCACTCTGCTGCACTCCGCAATAGCCCTACATCCTATGGACTACCTGTTTGTGAGCGGTGATCACCCATCCAAGCACTATCCAGGCCCAACCCCTGCTTAGCTTCCGAGATCAGAGCGCATTCCGGGCACTTTGCTCACAGGCCTGCGCGATGCGAGCTTGGACTGTGCGTGTGTATATCCAGGGAGAAGTGAGATAGGAGAAATATTTTCTACGCAGAGCGGACAATGGGAGTCATTATGATACATCACGGCATGTATTGCACCTCTGCATTTTGGCAATTGATTTTCTTTTCTCCGGGAATCGATGGGCGGCGTTCTCAAACGCTGACGTGCACAATGGCAGAAGTTTCAGAAGTAAGGTCATGAGATTGGTGTCAGGAACAACACACAAGCAGCGCAACAATGAAAGAGGATCAGTAGTGGTCATTAAATACTGACCAGCTGCAGTTCACACGGGTCCTCCCCGACAGTGGAGCTTGCAAGGCAATTGACATTTAAAAAAGGGGGGCAGACAATGACTTTAAAAACCAAGACGGATGAAAATGAAAGATATTTCTCAAAGCGCGAGGGATGCATGGATTCAAATACCGATTGCTCTTGGCCCAACTCCGTCAGTCAAAAAACGAGTTGCTGGTTCTTGGGATTTCATCGATGCTTGTGGTTGTGCAAGAGAGGGCGGCGGGGGGGGACTGATCATCAACAATGTAACGTTTTCGCTAATGGCTCAGCACCGCCAACACCGAAGAGAGTCGTCCACGAGCTCATTTGAGTGTCGGCGTTTGCAGACACCCGTGTAAATGTCGCGCATCACAACTGCCATAGCCGTTTCACAAACTTCGCAATGTGTATTGATGCGCTGCGCTCCGTAACAAATCGAAGGGGCACACTGCATCTGATTTTGACGATTGCTTGCGTTGCGATCGACGCGTCGTGATATTGTTATAATTTTTCATAATTTATCTTCTTGGTTCTTTCGGTAAAGTCACGTAGAAGGAAAATAATACAATTATAAAAATAAAACATTATAAAATACAATTCTCACGACGTTTTGGCCACAACACAAGCAGCCGTCATCAGGTGAAGAACAGGTCTGTCGGAAAGGCAGCGTTTCGATTGCAACATTTCAGACGCTGTCTTTCCGACAGACCTGTTCTTCACCTGAGGACGGCTGCTTGCGTTGTGGCCGAAACGTCGTTAGAATTGTATTTTATTATGTTTTATTTTTATCGTTTTATTATTTCCCTTCTACGTGACTTTACCGAAAGAACCAAGAAGATGAATCCCTGCAGTCACGAAAGCTTTAAATCGAAATTTTCATAATTTGTTCCATCTACGTGGCTTCACCGAAAGACCCAAAGACTATAAATACAAAAAGGAGCTCTAAAAAAAATGATGTTTCAATCTTGACGATTTAAAAAGTGCATACCTCCAGTGGCTTCCTAATATCGGAAGAGAGAGCGTTCCAGACGGCCGCAGAAGCGCGTCTGAAAGCACGCCATGCGGTGACCGTCTTTGTTAGATGGCCAGCCAAAAGCCTCTGCTTGCGAGGATGGTTTTTGTTCCTTGACGAGACTGGCAAGGTATTGTGTGGTTCATTTGTGCCAATCACTTTGCGTGTAATGAGTGCGACCTGATAATGCATTCGTTCGGCAACAATCATCCAAGGCAGCTCAGCGAGCACTGGACGAACATGGGCAGAAGCATTGGACGGACATGGTGTGACTATTGATGGTTTCCACTGCTGTTGGACCGTAGCAGGCTGAAGGCTGCATTGCCACCATCCTGAATCACCCTTGATTCCGAATGGGTCCTGGCTGACAACTGATTTCAAATGAGGCTGCCTAATTTGTCATGTTACCACATTATAATGTTTAGATTTGCATTTGAGTCAGTGGAAACAACACAAAATATGAGAAATTTGAAACCACTTATGTAGGTGGCACAGCTGTGCAGAGATTGCGTGCAGGAATGTCGCCAAAATCAGATGCAGAGTTGGACAAGGAGAAACATCGCACTCAAGACTATTCATTGTGTCATTTGAATATATTTTTCAAAATTGGGTTTGGCAGAAGTAAATACATGACCACGAACATAGACAGTCTACATTAACCATCGACGGCATGATAACGACATCGTTATTATACCAGCCAATGGCAATAAACTGCAGGAAATTAATGAGAAATTAAAACAGGCGACTTAAAAGTTGGGATGAAAATAATTCTAATCTTATCAAAATGAATTTTGTTCGAAAATAAATACTTTGTGGAGGGACACAAATGGAAAATGTAACAGGATTGTTTTAGCAAGGACAGTTATTGAGTGTATACTGGGATCAAACTGATGAAAATACAGACGCAATCAAGAGTAAGTTGGCCTGAATATGACAACTTGAATGTAACAAAGGGAAGAACCTACAGAGGAAAGTAACAAGATCGTTTTAGATTTGAAGCTTTCGTGACTGCAAGGATTCATACTCTTAGGTTTTTTCGGTAAAGTCACGTAGGTAAAAAATGTAATTAAAATTAATAAATTGCTGATACAGCAATCGTGCTGTGACGGTTCCACCTGAAGACGGAAGCTTGTGTTGCCTCCGAAAAGTCGTGATTTTTATTTTACTTTTATTAATTTTAATTTTATTTTTTACCTATGTGACTTTACCGAAAAAACCTAAGAGTATAATAAGATCGTGCTCATTACACACAACAGGCTTGCCACGAATGGACCACAATGCCTCGCTGATTTCGTCGAGGAGTATAAACCATCACGAAAAACCCCGGTGGTCATCCTCGCAGCGGCTTTTGGCTAGCCATTGAACAAAGACTGTCACTCCGCGCTTTCAGATGCGCTTCTACAGCCGTCTGGAACACTCTTCTTGCCGAATAGCGCGGTTGGCTGTGAGCGGTGCGAAAGCAGCTCAACATACAAACATTTCAATCGGTGCATTATAATCTGCTGTGACATATGGATCAGGTCCATGGACATTGACGAAACAAATGGAAGTAAAACTGAAACGTACACTAAGAAACACGTGCACGTTGGGAATTGCACCGAAAGGCGGACTGAGGAACACGCGGATGAGAGAACAGTAGCAAATTTAGAGCTTTCATATTGACCGCAAGGAAAAAGTAAGTGGCCTTGGGAAGGACACATCCCTGAGAGAGATGATGGCCAATCGATGAGACTGGTGACAGAATGGCAGCCCAAAGAGGGAAAGACGTCCGAAAGATTACGACCACCACAGAGATGGAGCATTATAATGAGCTCGTGTGCGAGGCCGTGAGGGATGGTGACGATGCGGGGAGAGGCCTTCATCTTGAAGTGAATTGATCATAGCTGTTGAACATGGCTGTTGTTGTTGAACAGTTTGCCCTCCGCGTGAACGGGCCTTTGACGTGCACATTTAATAAGATGTAGATTTTTAGACGCGCCTGATATTTGGCCTGCGTTGCTAATTGCTCTCAGTTCGCAACGCAGGCAATTGAGAGGGGGGGGGGGGAGGCGTCACGTGTTTGTGTGTGTGGCTTGCAGAAAGACAGCAATCACGTGTACAGGGATGGGCGAAAGTAAACCCTCAGCCAATCAACAACTGCTGCGAATTATTCCGTATATTTTCGTCTAATTAATGTGACAGAATGGGGGCGAGTTTAGCCTCCCTGTGTGCCTGTGTGTGCGTGCGCTTGTCTGCAGCTCACGCTCGCTCGCTCGCTCTCTTCGTCGCTGCTCCACACAGCCACGGCGCTTACTCACCACCCGTTCCCCAACCGTCACCTCATCATCAACACGATCCCCTCGATTTCAATTACGCACCGCCACGCTTTTATCTCTCCGAATGCCGGCACGGCAAGCAGGAGCTCATGAATCATCCATTACCATTTTGATATTTTACCTTTTTATCATTATTATTATTATCATCATGCGGCCAGGCTGCTCAGCGGTGGAGCGAGCGGCTCGCAATCGGAAGGTTTGCCGGGTTCAAATTCTGTTCGGGGGTTGGACTCAGCCCATCATCCGTTCAAGGTCGCTACAATACGTACCACTTCGTGGGGAAGTCATACAGTAGCTGTCGTTATGCGTAGGCGTGGGAAATTTCGACCACTGGCTCAGGGCTGTAAACGGGAGTAGGAACGTCGCCTCAACGTTCATTTGACCAGAAAATCACTTTGACTTGGCCACGCTTGCCAAACCATGGATCACGTAAGTAAACCACTCCAGTCTGCGCTCTTTCCACAGAAGTATCAAAACAACACGAACTCTCTCCTGAAGCGCTCTCGTGGCTTGCTGGTAATTGGCATTTAGCCCCTGAACATATTGCTGCTTCATATGCACGCGTTCCCTCCAGAATGTTTTTTTACCAACACACAAACTGCTAATTTAAGGATTGGTTACTCGTGCTATGCAGGACCCTACTCATAGTGTGTTTTTGAGACTCCGTGAGGCTTTCTTATCCAGAGCGCACTTGCGCACATGTACCTACATGTTTGTGGTGCCTCTCGCTCTCATACTATGTTTGCAACGTTGTTTTTTGTTACTCCCCCGTGTGCGTTTCGTTTACGACCGTTAAATACCTCGCTTGCTCGTCGTGAAATGTTCCTTAAGGAGCCCCGCTGTACACTCGTTACTCTGCAATATTGACGTTCATCACGTCGTTGTTTTGCGTGGCGGCTGCTGCTGGGCTCACGGCGGTACGGATCTCTCCCTTTGTAAAATAGTAACTGATCAATATCAAAACAAACTTATTATATTTCTTTCTACGCCAAAAACCCTATTACTGCACGAGGCAGGCCTGCTTGGATGTATCCCTCTCCGTGTGCTTCTGCTCTACGGCTATTCTCTTGCCACGTGCACTCTCCGCTTCTCTCTCCTCTGCAACAAACTCATTTCTTTAGAGCTGCTTTTTGTGTTTAGTTTGTTGTCCTTCTCCCACCCCGCACCTCCGATTAGCACGGTTGGCTACGTACGGTGTGAAAGAAGTTCAACATGCATACATATGTTCTTTGGTTCTTTCGGTAAAGTCACGTCGGTAGAAAAATAAAATAAAATCCTTTATATTATTTTCGCTTGCTTGCTTAGGACCGTGCAAATCTTTCGGTCGTTTTTTAACCCACTTCCCGTAATCCAATCGAGCTGACATTGTGCACACAGACTCGTTGTGCGTGACAATGCATTTTCGTGAAGAAAAAAATTCCTAAATTTTACACTTTTTAGGGAATTTTTTTTAAATATTTAATTACCAGTTGTTTAATGCTGCCAGACAATCATCTGACCCATAGGTGGCAGCCATCTCAAGCCAGAGGACGAGAGGACTCTAGCCGCCACGCATATAAAGGATTTATAGTGAAAAACTCTGTTTTTACGGGTTATACTTGTTTTCCAACTGAGGACGACCGCTTGTGTTGCGATCGGAACGTCGTGATTTATTATTTTTTGGTGGTGGTGGTGGTGGTGGCGATTATGATGATGATAATAATGAGGATAATGACGGTGAAGATAATTACATTGAAGATGAACATCGTGATGATTATGATGTTTCAGATTATGATGGTGATGACAACATCTTGATGATATTGATATTTTGAAGGATGGTAATGATGACGATGTCTACCCTTAGCACTGTTGATTCTGCTTCTGACAATGATGATGATAACATTCAATATGATGCAGAACATGCAGTGTTTTACCCAGCTTCTCATTGGCTGTGGGGCTCTGCGTGCAATGGGGCTCCACCCGTGCCACTTGGTGAAACGGGCTACAATTTCGCGCCGATTTATCATCGCGGAATGTCCACCTATTGGTAGAAGCTTGAATAAAGCATGAATCCAAATTGTATATGAATGAGACCCCCTGACTTCATTGAGAACAAAACACTTTTATATTCTGTGGTCCGTACGGAGGGAGTCATGAGTTTCCCTGAGCTCTCTAAGCTAACCAAGGCATAGTTACCAACCTTGGGATTTAGAAACAATGGCCATGCGATGGAGAGACTCAACCCGCACTCAATTTGAAAATGTGAAATTTGGCTCAGGACTGCCAATGAGGATAGGCACTGCCCCTCGCTCATTAAGAGTAGGGGAAGACGTCTTCGCTCTATACTGACGAGTTAATAAACACCTTGCACTCCCGACAGCCAAACTTGCGGTGGCCTACGGAGATTTCTAAGAATAGATGCATCCCGGGCGGTCCTTACATTGTTTCACTGCCAGAAAACGTTTTTCGGTAAACATGGGGCAAGGGTTGAACGTAACTCGGGCCAAATTACAGTGCGCAGACTTCATTTTCAGAAATGCTCTCCCGTCCTGGCGTGCTTTGCAGCAGACACTCTAAATGCAAAAAAAAATATCTCATAGCGCATGGATGCAAGCAAAAAAAAAAAGATGCATTTATGCTCATTGCTATTACGGCCGTCTGTGCGTTTTCACAAAATGACCACATAAAAAAAAAACGAATGATGTTTAAAAGCGTTAAAGCGGACCCCGTTTCTCATTCCCAGCTAATGTGCCATTTTATTTCGTGGGATTGCGTCAAATGAAGGGCATAGACAATGATGACGGTGCGAGATGGGAACCTGGCAACGAGCGCGACTGCAGAGGTCCAACTTGACCTGACATCAGTAATGGGTGGTTCCATTTAAAATCAAATATCTATAAAGAGTACACAATTCTTAGAATCTTGGCTTTTGCCCGCGACCACTGATTTGTTTTTTGCTTTGTGCCGCCAAAATTGTACACTTTTTGTCCGCGACTGAGAAAAATGTAAAAAAAAATAACCTTCCCACAATCACGGCGTTTATGTGACAACACGACCCATACAAGCAAGAGCATTCCGTGCAGTGAAATATTAAATACGGATGGGAGCATGTAAGGAGCAATTCAACAAAGGGGTGCTGAACTCCTCATTTGCCTGAGAAAAGGCTTAGCGACTGAATCTCAAGACTCCTGTATTTTTATGGGTGCTTTGCCAATTCCATCTGAATAATTTTTTGAGTACGTGAGAGGTAGCTGCAAAAAGACAAACAAAGATCCCC
This sequence comes from Lethenteron reissneri, assembly GCF_015708825.2. Lineage (NCBI taxonomy): Eukaryota > Metazoa > Chordata > Hyperoartia > Petromyzontiformes > Petromyzontidae > Lethenteron > Lethenteron reissneri. The sequence goes on along the minus strand of NC_083833.1, from coordinate 2,778,265 downwards.
CATATAGCCTTAACAGACTGTAGGGGCAAGGGCGGTTAGCGAGCACCTATTAAGGCCAGAGCGGTACACGAGGGGGTGGGTGGCCAGCACCACGCCCGACCGCCTTTGTCTCCCTAGCGGCGATGTTTACACACCGCACCAGGTACTCATTTGAGGCTGAGTCGACCTAGGGGAGGCCCAGGACCGGTTTAGAAAATCGTCACTGGTGTTTGCCGTGAGCGGGAATCGAACCCGGGTCGCCAGGTTCGTAGTGCAGTGCGCTGACCGCTAAACCACCGCTCCCCATAAGAGGTAGCTGCAATACCCAGAGGAACATGCACTTATAAAGGAGAGAACACCCAAACCCCACGCATATATGCATATAGATAAGCGACTTGTTTACTGCACTGCATTGAGGCCCTGCCCAACTGCAGTGCGTTGCACATTATTACGATGCACCAAAACACACACCTCACCGCGCCTGGATTACAGGAGTGTGCTTACGCATCACAAAGAAGTTTCGTAGATTCCTCTCGCTCTCGTTATATTTGCACATTTTCTTTCGATAGTATTTGGCTGCTGCAAATTTCCACACGGTAAGCCATCTCGTTGAGCTATAATTTGTGGCCAGGTTGCTTCGGGAAAAAAAGCGATATGTGTGGCTCAGTGGGCCTTACCTGGCAACATTCGACAAATAGTTTATTTGTATTTTTTATTCGCGCGAAGTTTGGTTTACGACCGTCAAATACCTCACTTGTTGCGCAATGTTTCTTAAGGACACCGCTGTACCCGTTCTCTGCAATGTTGATGTTTTTGTGTCTTTTGTTTCTGTTGCTGCTGCTGCTGCTGCTTTGCTCATGCGAGCACCGCGGGGAAACTGGCTCAACGGGATCATGCGTCGAAAAATCTAATCAACTGAAACTCAATGCACGAACAAAAGTGATGTGTCGACAGCTCGAGGCGTGATTGTGACCAGAAGGTCGGTCCTCCCATCATGCCTTTGCGAGTCACGTGTGTGCGTACCGCAACACGACATTGTTTCTAAACTTGTGACCGTGTTATTATTTTAGACGTCAGCAGCACAATGGAACAACCGTATTTCTGGGTTCGTCCTCGTTAGCAATCATCGCTGCAGTATAAGCCATTATTGCCTTCCGCCCTTAGGGGCTTCAAGTGGACAGTCATACCCGCCTGATCACCGCGGAGATAGTTTGGCCCTGACGAAGGGTGACAGCAAATAAAGTGACTGAGTGTTTCTCATCATTTTTGCAGAAAGCGTTCGAATTGATTTCAGCTTACGAATTGTTGTCCATTGCAGCTGAATGTAGATTTGTATTTCCAAGGTGCCGTTTGAAGTGGCGCAACGGAAAGTCAGCGTCGGTGATGCATTTGCCGCTTCTTCTTGGTTCTTTCGGTAAAGTCACGTGGAAGGGAAATAATAAAATAATAAAAATAAAACATAATAAAATACAATTCTCACGACGTTTCGGTCCACAACGCAAGCAGCATGACTTTCCAGAAAGAACCATAAAGATGAATCCCTGCAGTCACAAAAGCTTTAAATCGACATTTGCCACTTGTTGCAGAAATTCACGGTTCAAATCCAACGGTCGCCCCAGTTATTACTGTGGATACGTTAATCATGCAGAAACATTACGTGCCTTCTGCTTCACGGGCAGTGGACGTTCCAGATCCCCTCGATGTCATTCTCAAGAGGAGGCAATTGTGCTCCGATGTTAATCCAAAAATTGCCAAATTTGAAAAATTACCCTCAAATGACGGGGCTTAATTGGAAGAGAACAAAGCAAATATCGCACTGCCCCCACCCCACCCTCCAAAAATAAGTCATGAGACTCAGCAAGGCTTTCCTGGGAAAACAAACACAACCCTAATAATGCTAATAATGCAGTTTTTAACACATGCACGTATGGCCTCAACCACGGCAATGAGAGGGCACAGGTCAGGTTTCCGCAGACTGCAAGCAGCGACGGGACCTGAATTCACGTCCCCACTCGGTGGACGCTTTGCGCCTCCGCTCTTTCTTAAGCTCGTCGCTCTGCGTCGGCGTTGGCAGCCGTCAACGACAAACAAATAACGTTGCCACTGCGAGGTTCGCGAAAGGCGACGTTCCTGCGTGCAAATTTTAAGTGGCGTTTTTCAGGATTTCATATCGAGCCTCTCTGTGAATAGGAAATGTCTCAAGCGAATATGCAACGGTGGTAGAGGGAGGGGGTGGGGGGGAAGAGCGCTTTTTTTTTGCTCACGTGACATGCCGCATATATATAAAAATCATAAAATAAACATGAACGGGGTCATGGAAAGATTTCCACGTTTACGAATGCTGCGCCATCTGAAATTGAACGCCGAGCGGAGGAATTAAAATGCGCGAAATAACCTCGTGACCAGCGTGAGGTGAGCTGGGGGGAAACATCCTTGCTGCGTGCTCACAATATTTACATCGCCGTTGTGAAACGCACACTTATTTTGCGAGAGCTACACGAGCAAAAACAATGCAAAAAAAACGCAAAGTAAAGCTACTTTTTCGCCAGTGCTTAAGCTTAAAAGACCAACGCCGTTTAGGGGCATTTTGATCTTAATTTAGGGAACATGTCTGTATCCTTTTAAATCCTTTATATTAAGTTCACGTGCTTGCGTGCTTGCTTGCTTGCTTAGGACCGTGCAAATCTTTCGGTCGTTTTTTAACCCACTTCCCGTGATCCAATCGAGCTGACATTTTCCACACAGACTCGTTGTGCGTGACAATTAATGTTCGTGAAAAAAAATTAAAAATTTTTACACTTTTTAGGACAAAAATATTATATTTAATTACCAATTGCTTAATGCTGCCATGCAATCATCTGACCCATAGGTGGCAGCCATCTCAAGCCAGAGGACGAGAGGACTCTAGCCGCCACGCATATAAAGGATTTATAGTGAAAAACTTTGTTTTTACGGGTTATACTTGTTATTGTTGTTATTATGACAGAGCTACAACAACGCATGCACACGGATAATAGTCCCTTTATTCAATCGCCCGTGTATTTGTCATAATCATTGCATTGCTTCACGGGGGTTTTTAACAAGGAACTTTTATTATTATTAGTGTGCATGCTATAAAAATAATGTCTTTACGTGCAAGAGACGAATGCAATTGGGAGATTGAGAGTTCAATTCTCGGTCAGGCATTGACCCAGCCCATCATCTTCTCTGGTGGTTAACACAATTAATACCACTCTATACTCTTTGGTGATTTCGGTAAAGTCACGTAGTTAAAAATAAAATATAAAAATATAAAAAAAATCACGACGTTTCGATTGCAACACAAGGAATCTTCATCAGGTGTGACAACCATGGCAATAAAAATTGCTGAAGTCGAAACGTCGTGATTTGTTTTATTTTTATTTATTTTTATTTATACCTACGTGACTTTACATAAAAAAATCACAGAGTATGAATTCCTGCAGTCACGAAAGCTTCAAATCAAGAATAATACCACTCTATGGGAAATTCAACAATGGTAAGTATTTTCTAGACATCGGCCCCTGCCATGGGAATGTGGAATCCACCACTGGCTCACAGCCACCAAGTTCAGCAATTCCCAATGTTTACCTTGGTCGTGAAGACGTTTTTGGGGATTTTTGGGTCCTCTATGAATTAACACATTCACGGAAATACCATACGACTAAAATCTTTCGTGTAATTTTGTTCCTATTCCACACAATCGTCGTTACCGAGGAATTTCCAGGCGTTTTGTCAAGAGCGCTGGATGCGAGGCCTGATTTACGGCGATGATTGGAGTGACTTACACCGGTGCTTACTGCAGCATGAGACTCAAATGACAAACTGACTTTATGATTTGACGTTCCACCGCCTTTCAAGCCACGCTCTGCTATATCACCTTTCTTTTTTTTTCCCAGCAGCCAAAAGATAAATCATGACGGCCACAAGCAGGAACACGTGCAGGAATAGACGGTGCGGATTTTTGTCAACAACGCACATCTAACGATTCACACTAATTAAATAAACATGGCGGGCGATGTGGTGATGGTGGCACACACCTTGTCATCCAATTCTTCGGAGGTGCGGGCTGGTGGATCACGGGGCAGCTACATGACCAGGTGGTCAGTCACGTGCTCGCCGCTAATTTTCAGAGGTTCGCGACTCGAGCCAATTGATCGCAAACGCCACTGCCAACGGAAGAGGCCTCTCCCACTCGAGGTAGTAGCCCTTGGAGGGACACTCTAGAAGGGTATTGGCCTTCTCTTCCACTCCGGCCACATGTGTTACAAGAGGATTGGGAGTACCCGTGCTTCATCTCAGCACACGCGACCTCCCGCTCGGCTAACAATGGTGCGGTCCAATTGGAGTGCTGCGTGGATCACGGGCCGACAGAGGTGTGGAGAATTTGTAAAATGCCCCCAATGTTTCAGTTGCCCAATGTTTCAGATCAAACCAGCGCTCTGGGGTGAATAGGCCCATCTTTCGGTGTGTTGGAGGGGTAGGGAGGCGAGGTAGGGGCGGGGCGGGGCGGGGGGGAGCGCAGAAATTTGTATTCGGACTAAGCAGAAGATCTGGCGATCATCAGCTGTGTCAATAGTTACACACAGACCACAGGGGCCGTATCATTCGCAGAGGAGCAATAAGCACACATTACACATCCTCCGCAAGACATCACCTCCGTGTGAATATCAATGTCAAAATGGCAGGAACCGAGCCACGTTAGTGGAGCAGGGCCCAGGAATCGGGTGCCGGTCACGTTTCTGCAATTCCGAGCGGCAGTTTCCCCGCAACGAGCGTATTAGCCGGCACGCCGGAATTGGAAGTAAGGGTCCTATATAGTCTGAGACGAGGGGGGGGGGGAGCTGGGAGCACTGTGTACACGGCGTCAGACTGGTCGGTTGATAATTGGAGAGCAGTGATAAGGGATGTGAAAATAAGGTTTTATTTATCGATATACTTCCGCCAGCCAAAACTCCCTTGTATGTGTAAAGTAGTAACTCGGCAGGAGACGACTTCACGGGTAGCACACTCTTTATTTTCACCAACTTGTAGTTACACGGATGACTAACACCCTACTTCGTTACACGGGTGACCAACACCCACTTAGCTACACGGGTGACGGACACCCACTCAGCTACAACTTCGTTACACGGGTGACCAACACCCACTTAGCTACACGGGTGACCAACACCCACTCAGCTACACGGGTGACCAACACCCACTCAGCTACACGGGTGACTAACACCCACTCAGCTACACGGGTGACCAACACCCACTCAGCTACACGGGTGACTAACACCCACTCAGCTACACGGGTGACCAACACCCACTCAGCTGTACTGACACGGGCTCTTACGCCCCGTAGCCTTCCGGGACACACCCAGCCGGGGTGCCCGTCTCGGCTCTGGGTACCACCGTCCCGACCCAAACGGGCGTCGGACTACGGTCCCCCCAGTCTCGGCTCCGAGCCACACAGGGCCCCTACCTCCTCCACCCCGTCTTCGGTCTTCAACTGGTTAACACTGACCACGAGTGCTCTCGCGCGTCCCCCTTTATACCCCTCCTGCGGACGTCGCTGAGAGTACCCACTTATCTGACCAATCACTGCGCACTCGCTACGATCCTCTTTTCCCAGCTTGTGTGAGCGCGCCTCACCACCGGCGCGCGCGTCCATGCCACGCCCACACCGCGTGCCCAACCCCGCGCCCCGTGATCCATCACTGCCGGCGCATGTCAATACCACCACTACATCACCCCCTACCACATAGCTCGCAGCCGACCCGGCTGCTAATAAAACATACAACACCCATTCACTCCCATGTGTGCCCCGTAACATAACACAAACCCTAACAACACAACATGAACACCGCAATCCGCAAAACCCAGCAACCGCCACACCCGCAACAAGAACAACATGCACAATCCGGCGAGTGGCAACGATACTGTGTATGCGGAAAGAGTAACAATAAAAAAAAAATTTCTTTAATCATTTTCTCTTCTTTTCTCTCCGACTCATGCAGCGTTCCAATGTCCGAGCGTCCCTTGAACGGGACATTACCCCGGCAGAGGGGGAAGCCGGCAACGAAGTCGGGCTTTAACAAAAAAATAATTTTTTTTTTTTTTTTCATGAAAAGTGTTGCGTCCTTGACCGAGTCCGCCTTGCCGGACCGTCGTACGGCACAGGACGCAGTTGGCCATCCGGCGGCGCCGGCAGTTCAGGAAGGCATGGGCCAGGCATCGGGGCTCCGTGCGAGCCGCGGGGTTCCGGTTCCCGATGGTCAACAGCCGTCAGGTCCGAGACACCTGGGGGTGGGTCAGGTGGAGACACGTGAGGATCAGCCTGCGACACATCCCTCCCCGAGTCGACGGTCACATCACACGCTCGGTCGTCACGGCACAACCCGGGGTCACGCGGCGCCGCGTAGGGTTTCAGTCGGGAGGAGTGCACGTACCAACGGCGTTTTCCCCATTTAATCTGTATACTCTGGGGTCGTGCAACCCGCACAATTTCCACCGGTCCCCTCCATGGTCTCAACAGTTTGGGGGACGTAGCCAACGGTGCGTATGGACAATGCAGCCAGGCCTTATCGCCCGGTTCCCAATCGTGCGTATGCACCTTCCGTTCATGCAATCGCTCGTTCGCGATCTGCCGAGAGCGTGAATTCAATCTCGCAGCCTCTCGCGCCTCAGCCAATTTGGCGATGTTAAACTTAATGTGGTCTGCCAATTTAGATTTCGCACGTGGCTGTGAAATCCCCAGTTGGACGTCCATGGCCGGATCAGCCTCCCGCCCATACATCAGAAAAAATGGAGAAAACCCCGTCGCCGCATGGGGTGCCATCCGATAGGCCGCTAGTACCCCCGGTACCTGTAAGTCCCAATCCACCTGGTCGTCGCATACCTGTTGGCACAGCATAGACGTAATCGTCCTGTTCAGACGTTCAACCATACCGTCAGTCTGCGGGTGGTACGGGGAGGTACGTACTTTCTTTGTACCCAACAGGTCGCACACCTCGCGCAACAAAACACTCGAAAAGTTTTTCCCTTGATCCGTCAGCAAGCGTTCGGGGGCGCCTTTGTCCAAAACGTAACCTTGGACAAAGGCGTCCGCCACTGCGGCAGCCGACTGGTTGGCGAGTGGCCACGCCATGGGCCAGCGGGTGAAGTACTCTACGCCAACCAGCAGGAACTTATTTCCCCGAGGTGTAGTGGGAAAGGGCCCCAAGATGTCTAGCGCGACCAATTCGTTCGTGCGCGAAACTTGAATGGATTGAAGCGGTGGATTAGCCGCTATTGGTGGCGGTTTTCTTTTAGCGCACCCTACACACCCCTTTAGAATGTTCGCCACGTCACTGCCCATCCCAGGCCAATAGTAGTCTCGCTGAATGAGGGCGAGCGTTTTGTGAAACCCCAGATGCATGAGTCGTTCATGGGCAGCCAGGACGACCTTACCCCGTACAGCAACCGGCACCACAAGCATGTGACGCCGGGACATGGAGTCCCACTTCATCAAGAGGCCCTGTCTGCACACCCAGGAACCGACCCGCGTTTCCCCGCCCTCGGGAACGTTAACCTTCCGACGTAGCGCGAGTAGGGAGCTGTCGGCCATTTGCAGACGGCCCCACTCGATGAGAGGCAATGCTAACAGCGAGTCCCTCCCCGTGGGGGCGTCGACCCCCGTAGTATCCGTGGCGGCTAGCACCACTTCCGCGGGGACATCGACAGAAGGTTTACACCGCGCCGATCCCAACTGACATGCGCATTCCGTACGCGTCGGCAACCGTGACAATGCATCCGCATTCGAGTGGCGCAACCCCTTGCGGTAAATCGTCGTGAATTGGTAGTCCTGAAGGACCTCCAACCATCGGGACAATTGGCCGGATGGCTGCGCCACCCGCATAGCGTATTGGAGAGCCGCATGGTCCGTGCGAACCGTAAAGTGACGGCCATACAGATACGGCCTGAATTGCTGTATAAAAAACACAATCGCCAGCAATTCACGCCGTGTCACGCAGTAGCGTTGTTCCGCGGGGGACAGAACCCTGCTACCGTAGGCGACCACCCGTTCGACCCCCCCGACCACCTGTGAGAGCACTCCCCCGATACCCGTGTTACTGGCATCCGTGTCGAGCACAAACGGTTGCGTGAAATCGGGGTAACACAAGGGGGGAGCCTGCACCAAGGCGTCACGAAGGGAGCAGAACGCGGCCTCCTCCTCCGGCCCCCAGTGAAACCGCACCCCTTTAGCCGTCAAGGCGTGCAGGGGCCTGGCTATGGTGGCAAACTGTTTGACAAAACGACGGTAATAGGAGGCAAATCCTATGAAGCTGCGGACTTCAGTAACAGAGGTCGGTGTTGGCCATGAGCCGACGCATTGCGTCTTAGCAGGGTCCGTCGAGATCCCCGAACGGCTAACGATATGGCCCAAATACCTGACCGATTCCCGAAGCAGAAAACATTTAGCCGGTTTAAATTTAAGCTTCGCGGAACGCATCCTGAGAAACACTGCCCTCAGTCGCTGGAGGTGCTCCTCAAAAGTTCGGCTGAAAACGATGATATCATCGAGGTAAATCAAACAGGTGTCCCATTGAAGGCCTGACAAAACCAATTCCATGAGCCTCTGGAACGTGGCAGGAGCGGAATGTAAACCCATGGGCAATCGGTTGAACTCAAATAGGCCTCCCGGTGTCCGGAAAGCGGTTTTAGGTTTTGATTCGTCATCGAGGGGCAATTGCCAAAATCCCGAAAGCAAATCGAGCGTCGAAAAAAACTGTGCTCCTGCCAAGGCATCCAGCGACTCATCCATCCTGGGGAGCGGATACGCATCGGCCATTGATATTTTGTTTAGGCGGCGGAAATCAACACAGAACCGCAGGGATCCATCCTGTTTTTTAACCAAGACGATAGGAGCACCCCACGGACTGGAAGAGGGCGCAATGATGTCGGCCGCCAACATGTCATTTACTGCCGACTGCACATGCTCCTTCTCGGCTGGACTGAGCCGGAAGGGATTCTGTCGAATAGGGGCCGCGTCCCCAGTCTCTATGTGGTGGCGCAACAGGTCTGTGCAGCCAATGTCGTACTTGTGCCTGCTAAACACGTCAGCGAACTCGAGCAGCAAGCCCCTCAATGCACCCAACTGCACACTGGACAAGGTACTGGACCCGGCACACAACGAGTTCAACCACTCCGTCCCCTCCTCACTTTGGGGATGCGTATCGACATGCGAATCAGCGTGAGCAACGAGCTGTTCCTCGACGGGTAGCGGCGCGGCGTGAGCGAGCACCGTTCCCTGCGTAATCACGGCCGGCCGCGACCCCGTATTCAGGACCACAACGAACGGCTCACTGTCCCCCCTCACCATGGTCTGGGCCACCGCTAAGTCGAGGTCCCCTTTAGCCCTGTTAGACGGCCCCAATAGAACTCCCTGCACCCCCGCATCCGCCCCAAGGGGTTTTCTCAACCGAAGGGGTACCAACATTTGCGATCCCGGGGGCACCCGTACAGTCCGGGTTGCCAGCGCCTGCACCGTCGCACAAGCCGTGCGTATCTTATTTGGACTCTTCAAAAACTCAACCCGCCGACCCGACGGAAGCTCAATGCAGGCCTGGTCTATGAGAATTTTTATGGGCATTTTAGACAGAAAGTCCGTGCCTAGTAAACAAGGAACGGCCAACGATGATGATACAAAAATAGGACCCGCCAATTTAATGTCGCCAATACAAATATTCGCCCGAATCTGGCCGATGATTCCCAAAGATCCCCCGTTTGCCGCGTAAAATGGTACGTCCACCGGCAGAAGTGGTCGACATTGTACGGGAAGAATATTATAAATAAGGTCCGAAATAATAGTGGCCGACGCACCCGTGTCCACGAGCACCCGGACCTCAACCCCGTCAATGTACCCCGTTACCACGGACGACCCGGCCGACGCAGCCACAATCCTGTGGGCCAATTCGGACCACTCGACCGCCTTCGGGCCGTACGCGGACCCCTCTCGCCGAACCGAACCCCCGGCGCCCATACACGGTCCCCCCACCGCTAAGCGGCGACCCGAACGTGCCGTGCGTGTGGACCGAACGTGTGAGGTGCCGCGACTTGCCGGGTTCAGTTGGGATGTCTTGAGTCTCTGGTCGTCGTCCGGACGTGGTCCCGCGGTGCGTTGACGCGGGGCCCGGCACCCGGACGCGACGTGGCCCCGAAGGCCGCAGTTGTAGCAGACGACGAGGGACGTCGTAGGTTTCGGTTGCTCCAGCTTGCGGGAGGAGCGTGTGGGCGAACGACCTCCCGTTCTCCACTCCCCCGGCCTCGAACCAGCGAAGGCCTCCTCCCGAGGCACAGCAGGCTGAGGTCCGATGATCGTGGCGGCCGGTGCCCCGTTCTCCACCGATGCGCAGACGACCGTCGGCTTCCGCTGTAGGACCTCGTAAGCGTGGATACTCGTGGCAATCCCCAGGGAGCAGATGTCCATCTCGTCCGCCGTATTAATGGGAACTCCCAATCCGTGAGCCAGCGCCAGCAGCTGCTCCGTCACCATGGCGTCCTTCCCCTCCTTGTCCATGCGGGGAAAAGCTGAATCCGCCAGGGCGAGCAGCGCCGTGCGATAGGCGAGCGTTGTTTCTCCAACCACCTTCCGCCGATCGTAGAACTGGTGGCGACAGGTCGAGGGCGGCCCGAACACCTTGGCCAACAGGTGCAGCGCGGCCTGGAGCGTTGAGCGGGACGACCTCGGGGCAGACGTGAAGGCCGCAAGCGCGTCGTCGTCGAGCATCGCTGGCAGCGCGCGCAGGGCAGTGGTGTCGGACCACCCCGACATTTCTTGATGCGCGATGAACCGTCGCTGGAAGGCTCCCCAGTTGCCCCCGTCCGCCTTGAACACCGACAGCGCGGGCAATCGTTGCTGGAGAACTCGATCGTCGTCGTCGTCGTTGGAACGATTTTCCCGCGCGCCGCTGTGGTTGTAGAAAATGTCGGCTCCCTCTGCAGGCGCAAAATGGAGAGCTCCGGCGCTCGCCGATGACGCGGGCTGCGCTGTGTGGAGACCTCTGGCCACGTGGTGTCCGCGTTTCCCGCCAACCGGAGGCGGACCCTCAAAAATGGCGCCAACTCCCAAACTTTTGGCGCGAAACGCCTTATGGCGGGAACCCTCCAGCCGCGCCGCCTCTTCCAACCCCGCAGGCGTTCCACCGGCCGCTGGAACGGAGATCTCCGCCAAGATCGCAGCGGCGGCGAGCAGCAACTCCGCCAGGCGGGAGTGTGCGTCCTGCAGGCTGGTGTCGGAGGCGGGCGGAGCATCGGCCATTTCCGCGAAGTGCTGCATCGGCGGCAACTCCTCGTCCTCTCCTCCCGAGGGTGGTGTCACCGGTACGTCGTCGTCTCCCCGGTCTTGCACGTGGGAACGAGAAGTCTTCCTTGTGTCCATTCTCCTTGAAGACAGGTTTACTTCTGACGCCAGTTGTAAAGTAGTAACTCGGCAGGAGACGACTTCACGGGTAGCACACTCTTTATTTTCACCAACTTGTAGTTACACGGATGACTAACACCCTACTTCGTTACACGGGTGACCAACACCCACTTAGCTACACGGGTGACGGACACCCACTCAGCTACAACTTCGTTACACGGGTGACCAACACCCACTTAGCTACACGGGTGACCAACACCCACTCAGCTACACGGGTGACCAACACCCACTCAGCTACACGGGTGACTAACACCCACTCAGCTACACGGGTGACCAACACCCACTCAGCTACACGGGTGACTAACACCCACTCAGCTACACGGGTGACCAACACCCACTCAGCTGTACTGACACGGGCTCTTACGCCCCGTAGCCTTCCGGGACACACCCAGCCGGGGTGCCCGTCTCGGCTCTGGGTACCACCGTCCCGACCCAAACGGGCGTCGGACTACGGTCCCCCCAGTCTCGGCTCCGAGCCACACAGGGCCCCTACCTCCTCCACCCCGTCTTCGGTCTTCAACTGGTTAACACTGACCACGAGTGCTCTCGCGCGTCCCCCTTTATACCCCTCCTGCGGACGTCGCTGAGAGTACCCACTTATCTGACCAATCACTGCGCACTCGCTACGATCCTCTTTTCCCAGCTTGTGTGAGCGCGCCTCACCACCGGCGCGCGCGTCCATGCCACGCCCACACCGCGTGCCCAACCCCGCGCCCCGTGATCCATCACTGCCGGCGCACGTCAATACCACCACTACATATGCAATAGGGCCCCCTCGGTAATCCCCGAGGTTCGTCGCAAAGGCAGGCTGAAGGTTAACAAATGCAAATTGTGGCACAGAACAACGTTTATTACGAGACCGGCGGCTCTCCGGCGAAATTGCCGTGTCCTCCCCCCCCCCCCCCCCGCTCTATTACGTGCAAAGGGAGCCTCTTCCGTGAGGCTGGCGTGTGCGCGCAATCACGCCGACCCACGGTGAGTAACATCGCGCGCGGGGGTCGGCGGCGGTGGTGGCGGCGATGGTGGCGGTGGCGGCGGTGGAGGTGGTGGTGGCGGTGGTGGTGGTGGCGGTGGTGGTGGAGGTGGTGGTTGCAGTGGTGGTGGTGGTGGCGGTGGCGGCGGTGGTGGCGGTGGTGGCGGTGGCGGTGGTGGCGGCGGTAAGGTGGCGGTGGTGACGGTGGTGGCGGTGGCGGCGGTGGTGGCGGTGGTGGTGGCGGCGGTGGTGGTGGCGGTGGTGGTGGTGGCGGGGGTGGCGGTGGCGGTGGTGATGGTGGGGGGGGGGGGATTGCCACCGAAAAACTATGGCTCACTTCGCCTCCGGTAACCGGCAGGCAATCCCGCCCTGCTTGACCTGTTAGTTTCGCCGAGTTCACCGAGTCGGCGGTGGCGGCGGCGGCGGCGGCGGGCATTTGGCAGCTCGAAGTTGCCACGGCGAAGAGCCTCACAGATGCCACGTGAGAGTCGGGGGCTGCCAACGCGTTGGGTATGAAGCGCAGCGGCGATTGGATTCCTGACGGCCGAGTCGCTCGCTTCGGCAATTCCCCCGTGATGTTTGGTTTGCCAAGCACCTTGCGGCATTCCGCACGGTGATGCCAAACTGCAACTGTGTCATTATCTCCCTTCTTTTTTTCTAAGCTCAGAAGTAAATTGAATTATTCTTAGGTTTTTTCGGTAGAGTGTTGCCTCCGAAACGTCGTGATTTTATTTTATTTTTATTTTACTTTTATTAATTTTAATTTTTTTACCTACGTGACTTTAACGAAAAAACCTAAGAATATGAATCCTTGCAGTCACGAAAGCTTCAAATCTCGAAGTAAATTGCATTTTTAAGTGTAGCGCAAATGGATGCCTGTTTTCCAGTGACCTTCACCGAGGGTTGGTGGGTCACACAAATGATGCTATTGTGTTATGCGAGATACCTGTATGGCATTGTGGTGGTACCCGTGGAAGGCAGTACAGCAAGCATGTTTCCCGCACGCTGACAGACTATCTGTGCCACAGCGTTTAAATGTTGTTATTTTTTCTTCGTCCACCAGCCATGGGTTTTCGCCTTGCATCGCTGCCCCCCCCCCCCCCCCCCCACGATAAGCCTGCAAAGCGATTGAACGAAGTGGATGAATAATTCCAAAGTGTCGGGGATTGTTTTGAAACTAGGTCCTGAGCCAGTGAAACATTCCTTGGTAAGTTAAATAGCGCATTGCTTGATTATTTAACGCACGTGTTTAACAATCCACTGGTTATACTAATAGGGGTTTTCCCCTTTTTTCTGGCAACAAAACTGACACCTTTTGCAAGGAATCATGCTTACATTAACCACAATACTTGTGGTCAAATGCAAACAAAAAACAATTCTCTGATAATTTATGCATTGTCTTTGAAACTGATTGGTCCACACCAGAGACAGCTTTCTTGGTTATAAAGACATTGTTCATTTGGAACATTATTCCGATTTGAAGCTTTCGTGACTGCAAGGATTCATACTCTTAGTATTTTCGGTAAAGTCACGTAGGTAAAAAATGAAATAAAAATTAATAAAAGTAATAGTAGAAATAAAATAATAATAAATCACGACATTTCGGAGGCAACACAAGTCTCCGTCATCAAGGTGGGACCGTCACAGCTATTGACTTGATACAGCAAATCTGGCTGTGACGGTCCCACCTGATGACGGAGACTTGTGTTGCCTCCGAAACGTCGTGGTTTTTATTATTTTATTTTTATTATTACTTTTATTAATTATAATTTCATTTTTTACCTACGTGACTTTACCGAAAAAACTAAGAGTAACATTATTCAGTAATATTTAGCACGGACCTATGTTTAATGCACATTCTGGTGGGAGGGGGGGTTGTTGTTTTGGACTGAATAAATGTCCCCATTTGTTTGCAAATCTTTGCCTGGCGGTGCCAGCTCGACTTTGCTAGTGAGTACACTGACAGAGCGAGCTCTCAAGAACCCCACTTAATGCATCACCACTACAAATTGCTAAAAAAAATATTGCAAAACACTCTAAATGCAAAAGCACATTTGTCAGCAGCTGTCTCAATGTGTTCATCCCAACTTTTTCAATTCATATTTTCTTTTACATTCGACAAGAGACTGTCGTACATTTGTTTTCAGTGCCAATATTCGGTCGTGTCTTAAGAAAAGTTGTGAGTTCTTTTGAAATTTATGTGAGAAATGTTGGCCAAAAAAACTATTGAAAAATATATAATTAATTCTTAATGGAGGCGCATTACATTCATAAGTCGTATTCATATGCTACTTGTACGTTTTTAATCACAGACCCCCTTCGACTGTGGAATTCACTTCAACCTATCATTCAAATCTCACCCTATAATTCAAATCTCACCCTATAATTCAAATCTCACCCTATAATTCAAATCTCACACTATCATTCAAATCTCGCCCTATCAATCAAATCTCACCCGATCATTAAAATCTCACCCTATCATTCAAATTTCACACTATCATTGAAATCTCACCCTATGATTCAAATCTCACCTCATCATTCAAATCTCACCCTATCATTCAAATTTCACACTATCATTGAAATCTCACCTATCATTCAAAACTCACCCTAAAATTCAAATCTCACCCTATCATTCAAATCTCACACGATCATTCAAATCTCACCTTATCACACCATCTGTTCTTAAAGGCCTTTTTCTCTTCCTTAATATTTTTTAGGCGACCGGGTTTCCTTATTTTATATGGTGGGGTGGACTTTTTTATCACTAGGCTTGTGTATGCTTTTCTTAAGTTATAATGGTTTTTATTTATCTTCATAAGTTCGTAATAAAGGTTTCTGCCAATTAGTTACTACTTCAGCACACCCGTGTTGTTAGAGAGTAAATCCACAACATTTACAATTGTGGGTTCATAACATCTGTATCTATACCAGAAGAGGCAAAGCCTGGTTTTTTTAACTTGATTTGAAGCTTTTGTGACTGCATGAATTACTCTTTGGTTCTTTCGGTAAAATCACGTAGAAAGAAAATAAATGAATTAATAGAATACGACGTTTCTAAGCAACACAAGCAATCATCATCAGGTAGAACTAATTTTGAGAGAGAGACAAAATACAGACACGGAGACACACAGACAGAGACACAAGCAGAAAGAGACAACACAGAGACACGCATGCAATACCTTGATACTATCAAAAAAAGTACCATAGATAAGATGAGTGATGGTAGTATTTTATATGTATAAAATATACGTAACATTACATTCATTTGTCATTATTATTTGGATAACACAACAACATTCTCATTAATTCAGATGAATTATAAAATATAGGCTTAATTATCATCAGCATTAGCAATTAAGGCATGCAATGAAATAATAATAACCCAATAAACTCGCCGTTCAGACTGATATACTTTAACCAAAATTAGAGCGCAGAAATAAATAGATAATAGGAATCGTGGCCAGGTTTAAATGTATCTTATTTGGATGCAAATAGCAATGTCACCTTGTCGAGGTCACACTTTAACATTCCATGGTGAAGCTAAAAGTTCAGTCCTGGCAGAAGGGTCTCCACTAATAAAAGCTCTAGAGATAGATCCTATCAGCCCCCCCCGCCCCCCCTAAAGAGAGTACTTTGGCCTACTCTTCCACACTGACCAAACTCTCGTGGACGAGGTAGCAATGCCCACACTTTATCTCGCCATACCTCGACCCACCGATGGGTTTTAGTGAACCCATTGCTACTGCTGGCTGCACAGGCACGGGGGTTTCAAAGACCGGCACCGTTTCGATTTAAAGCTTTCGTGACTGCAGGGATTCATCTTCTTGGTTCTTTCGGTAAAGTCACGTAGAAGGGAAATAATAAAATAATAAAAATATAACATAATAAAATAATTCTCACGACGTTTCGGCCACAACTTTTGTCAAGGCGCTCTTCCCCCTCCAACCCAGCTTAAATATACGCTGCCAAGCATGGTGGTGTTTCATTCAGACACTGTCTTTCCGACAGACCTGTTCTTCACCTGAGGACGGCTGCTTGCGTTGTGGCCGAAACGTAGTGAGAATTATTTTATTATGTTTTATTTTTATTATTTATTTCCCTTCTACGTGACTTTACCGAAAGAACCAAGAAGACCGGCACCGTTGTTTCACATGGCATACAAGCACGGCAGCATCTCCGTGTACATTTCAACTCCGATGATTAAATCCTAGCAAAGAGTGCACTTTGCGCACAGTTCCAATGAATCTGCTCGTGAAAAGTTGTACCTCTCAGCCCTTGATTTGGACAACATTCGCACAAAGTAATGCACAGACCTTGTATGTTTTTATCGTCATCTGAGTTATTATTTGTAGATATGTATTTCAGTCCAAAGCGATGTTCAACGGCGCAGCCACACCTCAAACGATTTGCCCGAATGAGACAACTTGAAGTGAAACAATGGACGATGTTACTATTGGCAATGATTCTGGAGTTCAGAGTCAGCGCTGACTCTGAACTCCAGAATCACTGCCAATAGTAACATCGTCCATTGTCTCTCTGTGATGATATTTGTCTGTGTGAGTCTCAGGGTCTCTCTGTGATGATATCTGTCTGTGTGAGTCTCAGGGTCTCGCTGTGATGATATTTGTCTGTGTGAGTCTCAGGGTCTCTCTGTGATGATATTTGTCTGTGTGAGTCTCAGGGTCTCTCTGTGATGATATCTGTCTGTGTGAGTCTCAGGGTCTCGCTGTGATGATATTTGTCTGTGTGAGTCTCAGGGTCTCGCTGTGATGATATTTTGTCTGTGTGAGTCTCAGGGTCTCTCTGTGATGATATTTTGTCTGTGTGAGTCTCAGGGTCTCGCTGTGATGATATTTTGTCTGTGTGAGTCTCAGGGTCTCGCTGTGATGATATCTGCCTGTGTGAGTCTCAGGGTCTCTCTGTGATGATATCTGTCTGTGTGAGTCTCAGGGTCTCGCTGTGATGATATTTTGTCTGTGTGAGTCTCAGGGTCTCTCTGTGATGATATCTGTCTGTGTGAGTCTCAGGGTCTCGCTGTGATGATATTTGTCTGTGTGAGTCTCAGGGTCTCGCTGTGATGACATTTTGTCTGTGTGAGTCTCAGGGTCTCTCTGTGATGATATTTGTCTGTGTGAGTCTCAGGGTCTCTCTGTGATGATATTTGTCTGTGTGAGTCTCAGGGTCTCTCTGTGATGATATTTGTCTGTGTGAGTCTCAGGGTCTCTCTGTGATGATATCTGTCTGTGTGAGTCTCAGGGTCTCTCTGTGATGATATTTGTCTGTGTGAGTCTCAGGCCTCGCTGTGATGATATTTGTCTGTGTGAGTCTCAGGGTCTCGCTATGATGATATTTGTCTGTGTGAGTCTCAGGGTCTCGCTGTGATGATATTTGTCTGTGTGAGTCTCAGGGTCTCGCTGTGATGATATTTTGTCTGTGTGAGTCTCAGGGTCTCTCTGTGATGATATTTGTCTGTGTGAGTCTCAGGGTCTCGCTGTGATGATATTTGTCTGTGTGAGTCTCAGGGTCTCGCTGTGATGATATTTTGTCTGTGTGAGTCTCAGGGTCTCTCTGTGATGATATTTGTCTGTGTGAGTCTCAGGGTCTCTCTGTGATGATATTTGTCTGTGTGAGTCTCAGAGTCTCGCTGTGATGATATTTGTCTGTGTGAGTCTCAGGGTCTTGCTGTGATGATATTTTGTCTGTGTGAGTCTCAGGGTCTCTCTGTGGTGATATTTGTCTGTGTGAGTCCCAGGGTCTCTCTGTGGTGATATTTGTCTGTGTGAGTCTACGGCTCTCAACTTGAAGTGAAACAATGGACGATGTTACTATTGGCAGTGATTCTGGAGTTCAGAGTCAGCGCTTACCGCAGTCGCGGCGTCAAAGTGTCGATGCTGGGCTTGCTATTGTCGCAAGAGTTCCCTTTTCATTGCATTTACATGAAGAGACTTGGACCGCTCGATTATAAATCATGTGCACATATTCCAATTTTCAAGCCAAGTCATTAAAACAGTGGTCTAATGGAGGTGGCTGGGTGTCTCCAGGGATGACTCATAATGGCCATGTCAAAACAATGGGCTGGCACATCTAAGTCTCTGCATTTGATTATATTTGGGTTTCGAGTTTCGTTCTTATTCAAGCTCACAACAACAGTGTGCGGCAAAGATAAAGGTGCAGGCCTGCGATTGCTTGCTGCCACAACTGCTGGAGAGGGACTGCACTTGGACCATTTCTCTGTAGGGTACTTGGCCTGCTCTTCCACGTGGGCCAGACGTCTTGGAAGGGGTGTGAGTAGCCTCCACTCCACCGCACCACGTGCGACCTAGCGATCGACTAAACATACTGTGCCCATTTCGATTTAAAGCTTTCGTGACTGCAGGGATTCATCTTCTTGGTTCTTTCGGTAAAGTCACGTAGAATGGAAATAATAAAATAATAAAAATAAAACATAATAAAATAATTTTCACGACGTTTCGGCCACAACGCAAGCAGCCTGAGAATTATTTTATTATGTTTTATTTTTATTATTTTATTATTTCCATTCTACGTGACTTTACCGAAAGAACCAAGAAGATACTGTGCCCAGTTATCATACCGGGTGGACTGAGGTGGCCGGAAGAGATTCACGAAACTTTCATCGTTGTTTGAATTGCCACACCGGGAGACCAAATCTAAATGGTGACCACAGCATCATGCCTAGCTGACAATTATTGTGTAATAAATACATTAATTAAATCATCACTTACTTACGTTTCTGCCAGCTCTCACCACATCGCAGTGTCGAGATGTTAACTACCTTGCCTGGTGTACAGGAGGTCGTCGTGGGTTCGATCCCGACCCTGATGCCTGCTGTATATTTATAGTTTGCGTGTTCTCCCCGTGGTCTCGTGAAATTTCTCCGGGTCCTACAGTTTTTTTCCCTCCACATTTAGAAACTTGTGCTTAGAGTATTTGGCTGCAATACATTTCCGCGTGATAAGACACGTCTTTTGAGCTATCATTTGTGGTCATGTCGCTTCTAAAAAAAGAGCCTATGTATACTCTTAGTTTTTTCGGTAAAGTCACGTAGGTAAAAAAATGGAATTAAAATTAATAAAAATAAAATAATGTATTTGCTCTTGATACAGCAAATCTGGCTGTGACGGTCCCACCTGATGACGGAGACTTGTGTTGCCTCCGAAACGTCGTGATTTTTATTATTTTATTTTTATTATTTTAATTTCATTTTATTACCTACGTGACTTTACCGAAAGAACTAAGAGTATGAATCCTTGCAGTCACGAAAGCTTCAAATCTAGAGCCTATGTAGCTCAGTGGGCCTTACCTGGTCAAATAGAAAAAAGAGTTTAATAGTTTTAAGTTTTCGTCAAATATTTGTAAATCTATAATTATCTGACTGACATGCAGCCAGCGACGTTTTACTACTCCCGATGGGGAATCCCGTGACGCAGAGTGAGAGACACAGCGAGAGGGAAATCGACAAGTATATTTTGGGAGCAGTGAAATTACCCAGCGGAAATGCAGCCACCGCTTGGCACGTATGTAGAACTTCTTTCGCACCGTACGTAGCCAACCGTGCTAATCGGAGGTGCAGGGTAAGGATAACAAAACTAAAACACAAAAAGCAGTTCTAAAGAAATGAGCTTTCAATCCAGGTGACTTTTAAAAAAGTGCATGGTTCCGAATGGCTTCATTATATCGGAAGAGCGTTCCAGACGGCCGCAGAAAGCGCGTCTGAAAAGCGATGCTACGCTTACAGGGAGGGGTCTGTGGTTTGAAGCCGGCAGGCCGCTCCCGGTTACTTTATTAGTGGGTTTATTCACCATAAAATACCATGCGCAGGCCGCTTCTCGGTGGACTTTCGAGACGAGTTGGCCGTTTTGACGTCGTTCGAAACAAAAAATAAAAATCGGCCATCGCGTGGAAAAAATTCACCAAACTCGAAAAATTTCACCCCACAAAAAAATGTAGTCAATTGGGATTACATCGAGAAATCATCGCCTCTCCACCGTGAAACTCCTGCAGACCACGTGTCCGGAACATAGCGCCCTTGTGACGGCCTTGCACTTTGTGGGACGGAAGGAATGCCAAAAAAAACCTCAACAAATTCTTCGTCAGAAGCTCTGCGGCCGAATTGTGGAACGGACACGTTTCATGACCTCCTGACGTGATTCCAAAGAGGGTAGTCTGAATTAACGTGTTGCGATGACGATGCCGTTTGCAGAATGAATTCTTCGTGGGTATCCTGTGTGTTACTGTTGGACGACATATTGATACATTGAGGTATCTCCACATGTTAAACCCAATTAAAATTCATGACACTGGCACGCCTGGATTTTATTGTCATTGCGATTATCATTATAATTATTAAATAATGTCCACATTTTTTTATTTTACCGTAAAAACACGTCACTTTATTTCACGATCCCAGAGTCTATGGCGCAGTGTCACATTTTTAATTGTTTTCACTTCGTTTTTTCACGGCGTTTCTTCGCGAGATGCGTTAATCAACGACGTTCGTAATAATTGGATCGGTAGACGCCGATTGTTTTGAGCCGAAACGAAATAAACATGTCAAATCATGCACTTGCTACCACGTAAAAGGTACTCTCTCATCACGCCAACACGAAACTAAATGTCTTCCCGAGGTCTGGCAAGTTGGAAGTGCTGTCATGACGACTGTCGGTATTTACTTTGTGTGAATTTCGTTTTAAAGCTTTCGTGACTGCAGGGATTCAGATTCTTGGTTCTTTCGGTAAAGTCACGTAGAAGGGAAAAAAAATATTGCTGTGGCTTTCACACCTGATGATGATTGCTTGTGTTGCAATCGAAACGTCGTGATAATTACTTGTTTTATTTGTATTATTTTTTGTGACTTGCTTATCTTTCCTATGCTTTGCACTCCTATCGGTTTTTGCATTATTATTTTTGTGTAACTTGCTGACGCACCTCAACTGGACATCTATGAAAAAGAGCTTCATAGCTCATCGGATTCCTCCAGTCCAAATACATATTCCGATTCATAGTAGTTTTTTCTTCTGTTTGTACGACTCCTCGTGTTGTTATTGCGAGGATCTTCGTCGTACTTTGTTCAGACAACGGAATGGCCGTGCGCACGTTTCACACCGGGAACTCGGAGGTCGAGGTTGGTGGATTGTATCAAAGCCATGAGACGTACGACTTCAAGCAGGCCAGGTCGGACCCCCTTGAATGCATGACGGAAAGTCGTTTGCTCGCCTATCTGTGCGGATTTTTTGCTCAACTATCCCACTGTAGGTGCGAGCAATTTGGCCGTCACTACATCCTCTACTCCTCCCATACTCGCACGTGACACGAATGATACATTGGCAGTCTCCTCGTGAAAAAAACACATTCCTGCGGAGGGAGCTGGTAGGAACGTTGGGTTGCTCGGTCAATGGCCAGGGTCAACGGCGGCGTGGTGTATTCCGCAAATATGCCCGACTGTGAGGGCGGGCACAAGCCGGCGTGAGTAGGTTAAACGTTGAGTTTTATAAGGGCACCACGGGGTGACCAGCCCCTCCCCACCCAGCCCCACCCCTCCCACCCCCCACCCAGCCCCACCCTCCCCACCCAGCCGCTCCCCACCCTCCCCTCCCCAGCCAGTCCCTCCCCACCCAGCCCCTCCCCACCCTCCCCTCTCCACCCAACCCCACCCCTCCCATTTTTGGATCCACGACGGACGGACGGACACACTAATCCCCTGTGGGCTGGTGGAGCCAGGTGGTTCCTACCAGTAATATATTAAGCATACTGTGAACATAGAACGTCCAGAGAACGTTCTGTCCATCCACCACAGAGGCTCAATTAGGAGGTCGCGCGCGTGTGGGTGGAGTGAACTGTGGGTCATCCCGGCTCTTCCAAGACGCCTGGCCAGCGAAGTCGGCCAAACACCCTCTCTGTTGAGGCCCTCTCCTTAGAGGCCTGACCCACCAGTGGTGGCACGAGCAGGCAACCACAGCGATGCACCTTTACCACACAAGTGACTTTAGATGTAATTGTGTACATCTTCTTGGTTCTTTCGGTAAAGTCACGTAGAATGGAAATAATAAAATAATAAAATAAAACATTATAAAATTATTCTCACGACGTTTCGGCCACAACGCAAGCAGCCGTCCTCAGGTGAAGACCAGGTATGTCGGGGAGACAGCGTCTAAATGTGACTTTACCGAAAGAACCAAGAAGATGAATCCCTGCAGTCACGAAAGCTTTAAATCGAAATTTAATTGTGTATAGATATATTCATGCTCGATTTGATCAACGAGCATGAAACGAAGCCAGCGTTGAACGTCCCGCAGTGCCAACGACCAGGACCAGGATCAGTCTCATCCGCCGCAAACTCTGCGCTCGCATTCCGTAAAGCGGTGCTCATTCTCATCGACGACGAGGACGAGGACGACAGCGTTCGGCTGCTACCCGCCGACAGGGGTTTGAACTCGTCGCGACCTCCCGACTCGCGAGACGAGATGCCGCGTGGCACCTAAAATCGGTGCACACTAGAGAGAGAGAGAGAGCGAGAGAGCGAGAGTGAGAAAGCGAGCGCCGTTTCTCGCAACTTTCACAGCGGCGCCGCGACTGTTCCAGACACGGGGGGCCGACTAGGGACCTGCGCCTCTGTGCATCGATGAAAGAACATTTGCGCGCGTGTGTGTATATATATCTAAAGTGAAGTCTGTTTGTCAGAAACACCGCGGCCCGTGTGGAAAGAGAACTGAACATTGCGTGACGCAACCTGCCCCATACTTTTTTGCAGAGCGGCAGCGAAGGAACGGAATGCTGTACGCGGATCAGCACAGCGTTACAAATTCACGGGGCGTTTGTGAATGGGATGCTTTGCCCCTCATGCTACCATGAATAAGGCACATGAATTACCATAAGTGCCCTAACTGTTCAAAACCAATGATGGATTTAAAAAGAAGTGTTTTCTCGTTTAATTTTTGCACGAAAAAATTAACTGACACTGAAGATGGAATTGAGACTGCTTCCACATGAGTAAATTACGCAAATTAATTTCAAGTAACGATGCTGGCCACCTGTTCGTGTGTACAAAAATAAAAGTTTACATTATCTGGGATATTGGAGCCAAATCTGGCCAGGTGGCACTTCGGTTAAGAGCGTCTGTGTCACGCACTCAGGTCGTAAGTTCATATCATGGTTGTGAGTCGACTCAGCCAATCATCTCTACACTGTTGATAAAACGAGTACCACTTCATAGGGGAGTGAACATTGTACGTTGAACTTCTGCCCGCACCGTGCGGAGGGAAGGACAATAAACTAAACACAAAAAGCAGTTTCTAAAGAATCAAGTTTTCAATCTAGATGATTTGAAGTGCCCAGCTCCAGTGGTTTCCTATTAGCGGAAGGATGGGCGTTCTATACGGCCGCAAAAGCGCAGCCTGAAAGCGCACAATGCGGTGAGCGACATTGCCGGCGCTCGCCACAAAAGTGTCATTCCTCGCTCAAGATCCATCGAAAAGGAGAATGCGAACCAACCCCGACGGCCGCTCCGTTACACACGCCGCACGGAATGAAACACACTCGCAGGGTAAACACACACACGCAAAAAAAAGAAGCCAGGCCAACCTTTCATCACAGGAGCTTTGCGACTCCCGCATCTTCACGTCGAACACTTATCCAGCCCAGATTATCTGCGCGCCCTCTCTCGATCCATATCGCAAATGCGATCTTTCGATGGGAAGCTGGGGAATTGGGAAACGGGTCAATGAATATCTTTGTTGCTTTGGCACGAAGTCCTTCACTCGGGTGTCCTGTTGTGCTCTGATGCATGCCTATGGGCCGAGCATCGCCAGGCTGGGCAGTGGACGACAGATGGATGCGTGGACATGGTGACAGATGGTGCATTGAGAGTTTGTGCTTTATACATGTTTGTGTGTGTGCACGCGTGCGATTTTTTCAACATCACATTTATTTTTTTGCGCGACATGAAAGAGAGCAATTGAACAATTTGACCCGTGGTCTTTCTCATATACCGTACAGTATCACAGGCTGTCTGTTCTTTATTACAATACGCATGTACATATGCACACGTGGACACACACACAAACACAATCATACACGTACTGAGAATATAATGTTGCCCGTATGGATAATGCAAAAAATCAATATCAATGATATTAAATATTGCACGTGCCTTTATCAATCCACTGCTGGATGAAGCGCTTCTTACGCCGTATCAGTCGTGGGAGTTTGACCATACTTCACCGCTCCGGTTTGTGCAGATTGGTGACGGGGGGAGGGAGCTTGGAAATTGCTCAAATGTCACTCACGACTGATGTTAGAAAATGGCCAGAAATCTCACAGGGCTCGCTGGGCTTATTGTGCAAAGCGCTAACCACTGCACCCACTCCTCCATCGTTATGCCGAAAATATACCACCTGCATAAATACATACACTGGCATATTTAGGAACATAAATTAATTGATTGAAAACAGTGCATACATATGCATAAGGTGGGGATATTTTACATGCGTATTCAGTCGTGCTGAAAATATTGCATACTGTACTTTCATATGCCAGATGTATTCCATACACAAACAAATATGTCCGTGTGATTTAAATATTGCACATCCTTTACTTTATGTTGAATATGCAGAATATATTTAAAATATTAAGAATGCATACGTACATGCATACACATGCTGGAAAATGTGCGTGCAATTGTGGAAAATACATTATTAATGTTATACAAATGCATAACTTTGTACACACAGACATTACGTATTATATGTACTTTGCATACAACTATTTTACATGCAGTACATCAACAATAGATATCGCGTCCCAGTGGATACTCAGGCAGGCTCGATAAAAGGCTTTCATTCATCCTTTCTCCCTTGCATGCAAGTACACCAAAGATCACCCGCATAGCCTCAACAGTCTGTTGGGGCAAGTGCTGTTCGCGAGCACCTATTAAGGCTACCACAGAACCACGCCTGGCCGCATTTGTCTCCCCAGGTGACAATCCCACGCACCGATGCAGTTCTCAACATAAGAATTGCTGTCATACTTATCGCTGTCGTTTTTCTTTTTTAAATGGGGCATTTGCATTTTTACAGAGATAGTTTCTAAAAAAAAAGTGTGCCAGCACTCCATATCACTCCTGCAACGCCTGCACCCCTCAATCATCGTCCTGTGCTTTTAAACGGGCATCTTTTTGGGGTTTTTTTTTGTCCTGCCCTATCTCTCCGACCCATCGTGCCTCTATTTTTCTCCATCTCATCACGTCTTCTCCCTCCCGTGCCTCTCTCCCTCTTATTTTTAGCTGCCACCGCCGTTCCATCAGAGTCTCCTATTCTATTTATGTCCGTGCCGATTTGGCGAGATTCATAAAAAAAAAAACGGGAATGTTTGCAAAAGATAAAGCGACGGGTTTTTATTTATTTTGTTTCCCCTTTCTCCGAGTCAGACGCGCACACCCACAAGCAGATTGCGGTGTGGAATACTGCCGGAGTACAATATAACCTTTGGGATTGTTAGGGTTCAGCGTAAATGCCCAAGGGTCAGACAGCCAGACTGACAACCCTAAGAGTCTTAGTGTTGTCAGTGTCCAAAGCTCAGAGAGAGACGAGGTAATGCCTCCATTCCATGACCACTGGGAACGAGACAGAATCAGACGGTTTCCAAAATCGAGCGATAATGCAAGTTGTCGTCATCCCATTATACAGTATTGTCCACGTAAAAAAATCCTATTATCTGCAAAAAAAATGTATACGCAAGAAGATGCAATAGGGGTGAGCTTTTCACACAACTCCTCTTATCCGTCAAACAAACCAAAAAAACCTGGATAAGTGGAGTTCTTATTTTTACCTCGCCATGATCACCCACGAGCAACTTCCCTTGTTGGTAAAATGTCGCAGATAACAGAACTTCGATTTGGCCCCAAAGTATTTTCAGATGATTTATAGATAACACGGTTGTAGAATGGACAGACTATTTCAAGCATAAAAAAAATCTTGCCAGTATTGCCGTGTAGCTTGGTACGGCATGCTGCGTGGTGTAACGGGTCAGTGGCTCACTGGGCTTGACAATCCAAAGATCGCCGTTTGGATTCGATCTCCAGGCGCGGCAGGTAAAACAACGACACGAGTTTTCTGAAATCCCCTTTCCTCCCCGTTTCTTTACACCCAGCAGTAATAGTATGAATCAGGTACACTACAGTTCGTTGCATGTGGTGGGGTAAAGAAAGGGTGGGTACTCACATATCTTCCAAGATGGCTGGCCCGCATGGAAGAGTAGGCCAAATACAACTCAAGACAACTCAGCTCCCTCGAGTGGAGGTCATTCCACCTGCAGTGAAGTGGGCATGTCATTTAAGGGTGGCACCGTGACCTATTCTTAAAGCACATATAACGATAAAAAGTTTTTATATATTTTTTAGAATTACACACGTAATAGCAGGCGCATCTGACTCGAACATTTACTCCGTGACTTCATGACTGACTCAAGGATCAGCCCAGCTCCGAGTTTGAAAAAAATCCGTTTTGGGGGCCTGGGTCTGGATCTCCGTGGGACTAGTTTGGCCTGACTGGACTTGCCAAGACTTGCCTGGCCCAGCTTGGGCCCAGCAGGACGCCACACTGGTCATGGAAACAAGGCGCCAGACTTTCGATTTAAAGCTTTCGTGACTGCAGGGATTCATCTTCTTGGTTCTTTCGGTAAAGTCACGTAGAATGGAAATAATAAAATAATAAAAATAGCACATAATAAAATAATTATTTTAAAATAATTAAAATAATTATTTTATTATGGAAATAATAAAATAATATTGTTATGAGAATAATAAAATAATAGGCATATTACATTATACAATAATTATTTTATTATGTTTTGTTTGTATTATTTTATTATGCTTTATTTTATTATTTTATTATTTCCATTATACGTGACTTTACCGATAGAACCAAGAAGAAGGCGCCAGACGTGGAAACAAGCCAGGAGTTCCACGTTACGTGTATCAAGCGTCCCATTAAGATGTTTTAGCTCGCATTGTTAATGTCCATTGGTTACAGAGGTAATTGTGCACCTTAATGGTTCTCATGGTTCGGTGTTAATTCCGGTGA
Source organism: Lethenteron reissneri (assembly GCF_015708825.2). Lineage (NCBI taxonomy): Eukaryota > Metazoa > Chordata > Hyperoartia > Petromyzontiformes > Petromyzontidae > Lethenteron > Lethenteron reissneri. Next base: position 2,750,754 of record NC_083833.1, on the reverse strand, counting down.
TTCGCGCATTTCTATTGAAACCCGTTTAGGATGAGCAAGGTTTCGTGACTCAGAGACAGGCTCTGACATCTTTATGATTCCAGAGCCTCGTGGTTAGTGGCCAAGGCTCCGAAGAGAAGAATGCACCTTTACGATTTTGATGGTTTATGATTCATGTTCTGAGACAAAGGCACTTGAATGTATAAATAGCGGTCCGTGGTTAATTCTCTAAACACAGAGAGCCTTCGTCAGACACGCTTAGTCTACACACCGTTCCGCGGTTAATGCGAGCTCGGAGAGCCGCTTTAATAGAGCCTCGTAGACAGTGGATAACCCAGCCGAGCCTCTAAATACATCTTTATAAGGCGAACAACGCAACCGGTGGATGGACGCGCGTATTGGGGGGAGGGTGGAGAGTGCGGGGGGGTGCAGAGGTTGAGTGGGATGCAGGGAGGGTGCAGAGGGGGAGGGGGCGGAGGGGGGAGGGGGCGCAGGGGGTAGAGGGGGGTGCAGGGGCGGAGTGGGGTGCAGAGGGGAGGGGGTGAAGAGGGGGAGGGGGTACAGGAGTAGAGGGGGGTGCAGACGGGGAGGGGGTACAGAGGGGGAGGGGGTGCAGGGGTAGAGGGTGGGGTGCAGGGGTAGAGGGGGGGGGGGTGCAGGGGGGGAAGGGCTTGTGCAGTGGGGGGGGAGGGGTACAAATTCTGCGATCTGGGCCCAACAAGTGACGTCGTCTCCTGGTTCGTGATGACGGCTCGCTCACGGCCAGCGGCGTGCGTCAGGGGCCGAATGATCCAATAGGCTACAGTGGGCACCGTGCCTAGGGCCAGCGAACCACGAAAGGGCCTACGAAAAACATTGGTCCATGTTTTTTTTTGAGTGTATTTATGATGAAAAAAATATTAACCAAGATATCTACTTTTATAAATGTATTTATATAGCAAAGGATAGAGGCGCAGTGTTTATACAACGAGGCAGTCATGTCAGTGTCAATCGTTTGTTTTAATAAGGTGAAAGAACGTTGTCTCCCCGACAGACCTGGTCTTCACCTGAGGACGGCTGCTTGCGTTGTGGCCGAAACGTCGTGAGAATTATTTTATTATGTTTTATTTTTATTATTTTATTATTTCCCTTCTACGTGACTTTACCGAAAGAACCAAGAAGATGAATCCCTGCAGTCACAAAAGCTTTAAAATCGAAATTTAAGGTGAAAGAAATTAACACGGGAGATGAACTTTCCGAGATTGATTTCCATGCCAAAATTAGCAAAAACATCTTCGAATGGTGTTTTTCGCACAGCCGCAGCTGCGGTAGTTGTAACATGGGGCAGCAGCAGCAGTAGCTGCTATAGAACGTGAGTGGCCTACGAAACAGAAGTTCCTATAGAGCCTAATAAATGAACCGGTAAAAACAAAGTTTTTTACTATAAATCCTTTATATGCGTGGTGGCTAGAGTCCTCTCGTCCTCTGGCTTGAGATGGCTGCCACCTATGGGTCAGATGATTGTCTGCCAGCATTAAGCAATTGGTAATTAAATATTTTTAAAAAATTCCCTAAACAGTGGAAAAAAAATTACGAAAATTAATTGTCACGCACAACGAGTCTGTGTGCAAAATGTCAGCTCGATTGGATCACGGCAAGTGGGTTAAAAAACGACCGAAAGATTTGCACGGTCGTAAGCAAGCAAGCAAGCACGCAAGCACGCAAGTAAGCAATCAAGTGAACTTAATATAAAGGATTTAAAAAGAACCTTAATCCGGTCCTGGCGTGCGTGCGTCTCCACGACCACCAGCAGCACGCAGTGCCGGGTGAAGCGATGCGGGGCCTGTAGCATGATGATATAAAGGGGCCCTAAATAAAAAAAAGACGTAAATATTAAAACACACACACACATGTTTTACTTGCACAGTAAAGTAATTGTATTTTTTCATTTGCTATACAGCCAGATAATACGACAAATCGCTAATCTTAAACACCCAGTCGTTCATAAAAGCTGAAGGCGGTATTGTGCTATAGTAATAGAGCAAGTGCAGAATCACTAAACCGGAATTGATGGCTTGAAAGCATTTAGCACGGGGCCGTTGAAAGTGCGGGGCCCGTAGCTACTACACATGTACACATGTGTAGTAGCTACTATACTACATCTGTAGTAGCTACTACATGTGTAGCTCCTACACGTGTAGCTACTACATGCGTAGTTACTACATGTGTAGTAGCTACTACATGTGTAGCTACTACACATGCGTAGTAGCTACTACATGTGTAGCTACTACATATGTAGCTACTGCATCTGTAGTAGCTCCTACATGTGTAGCTACCACATATGTAGCTACTACATGTGTAGTAGCTACTACATGTGTAGCTCCTACATGTGTAGTAGCTACTACATGTGTAGCTCCTACATGTGTAGCTACTACATGTTGCAGCAACTTTTGCTACGAGGATCATCCGGCACTGATTGCTTTGAGTTTCTGCAGTGAAATATTCTGTCGTGTTGTTTCGTTTGCCGGCAGATCTCCTTCACGAAGGGCACTTGTATTCGTCTCCAGGCGCTCTCTCTCTCTCTCATCACATCATAAGTAACATTCCACACCGCTCTCATGTATACAAATTAAAGCTTCAGATCGCAAAACAAAATTAACAAATTTTGATTTAAAGCTTTCGTGACTGCAGGGATTTATATTCTTGGTTCTTTCGGTCAAGTCACGTAGAAGGGAAACAATAAAATAATAAAAAATATAAAACAATAAAATAAATATTTTTATTATTGTATTGTTTCCCTTCCACGTGACTTTACCGAAAGAACCAAGAATATAAAAATAAACAAAGTTACTCAAAGGGGAGTGGGGGGGGGCGGTGTTTGCAGTGGTGAACAAGCGCGAATCGAAAAACACTCACCGCATTTGTCAACCAAGAGGTTTTTTGTTGTTGTTTAAGTCTGCTACTCCGTGTCTGCCGACGGAAGAACTTATCCGTGTGTCGAGTCACCACGGTTCATTTGTCAACGCGCCTTTTTTAAAACGGCCCAGTTTTGTGAGCGGCCCAGGGTGCAAAACGACATTGGCCAACTATGCTCACTACCCTGTTCACTTCACTCTGACGCAGAGCCCATTTGCCACACGAAAAAAAAACCGGCCTCTTTTATTGTAAGTGTTAATACATGATTCATAACGTTGGTGTTCTTTCTCTCTCTCTGTGGGCAATTTTAAGCGCTCCTACGCATGCTTTTCAGCTTTTGTTGCAGTTTTCTTTGTCAGTGATGTCTATATTTCTCCTTCCTTGGCACATGAATAATTTCGTTGACGAAGGTGTTAGCACTCGGAGTGGTCTGGCAGAGAAATCGTTGTGATTGTTATTGAAACGTTGCGTTTGTTGTATACACTTCTAGAAAGTCGATGAAATGAAGACTTACATTTTTTTTAAATAAGGACGTATTTTCTGTTATTTGTTTATTGTTACGAGCCCCAAACCGAATGCGATCAGCTCAGGCTGCGTAGTTCGTAAGGCGGCGTTGAGGAAGAGGATAAATAGACACGTGTCAATGTTTACGATCCATTTGGAAGTATGCATGCTGTGCAAGTATTATCAAGTTCAACTCTCCAAAAAGTACCCCATAATGCTCTAAGAGACTGAAATAAATGTGCCTATTTATCTATGGACACACAAAACAGAGGTTATCTTTATATCTGCGGTCACCCACAATGTCCCGCAGTAACGCACAACGCGTTTCATGTACGCGTTTTCTCGTTCCCGTGAAACGACGTCCCATAATTATTACAGGAATGCTCTCAATAACATCCGTTAATCGGGCAACATTTCTTTGACAAGTTGACTCTGCTGATGAGACCCAGAATGGTCGAAACCAGTCCAGAGTTTTCGCTCGTCATTATTGGTCTGGAAAGTATTCTTTGTTTTTTTTCGGTAAAGTCACGTAGGTAACAAAATTAAATGGAAAAAAATAGATTAAATCACGACGTTTCGGAGGCAACACGAGCTTCCGTCTTCAGGTGGAACTGTCACAGCAAAATTACTTGATACGGAAGACGGAAGATTGTGTTGCCTCCGAAACGTCGTGATTTAATTTAGTTTTTTTTTCATTAAATTTTTTACCTACGTGACTTTACCGAAAAAAACAAAGAGTATGAATCCTTGCAGTCACGAAAACTTCAAATCTAGAATGGTCTGTAAAGCCAATAGGCTGCATGTACTCAAATTAATTTTTTATATAAATTCATGTACGTGCACATAATAGGTTTTGAATAAAACGAGTCAAGTGCAAATCAACATTCAGCACGTCAGTGTGGGATTGTGCGTTCTCGCGCAAGGCAGTCCGAAGGTTCTCCGCCATCTCTCGCAACGAGGTGAGAATTGTGCGTCTCTCCCCAACGTGACCTCAGCTGCGCGCGGCGCCGTTGTGAGCGCGTGTGAGTGTGTGTGTGGGCCCCCCTATCAGGCCCCAGCAAGATTGTGACAAAATAAGTACAGATTCAGAGCTAGCTCAGCAAGTGGACAGCAGTGTTTCTGTTTGACTTGTATTATTGGTCCGGCGACGCGTGCATTGTTCCGGATCACTTCGGCACTCTGACCTGAAATTGCGCTGTGATTGCAAGGAACTTGATTTTTTTTTTCCGCGAGTCCAAATAAATCTGCAGGAGGCAGGAGAAATGTTGCGAAATTCAAGGTGTATTTTTTCCACCCCACTGGCAACGCGCCCTATAAATGTAACGGGGAGACGAAGGGGAAAAACACACATTTTTTTAAAAAGCTTTGAAATTTACAGGGCATCACCTGCAGCGAATGGTACACGTTTCCCCCGGAAGGCTTATTTAATCTCCCAAGACAAACGTCAGTTTAACGTCCAACGTAATGCGTTCTGAGAACGGTCAAAGTAACGGAAGGCTCGGAGAGACCTGGAATGGCATCGCTGGAATAAATTACAGGGTCGGGAAATGGTTTGCCACAGACATTTCAAGATTAACAGGACATTTTTAAATGCATATTTTGTTGGAGGCAGCAATGGGTTTAGCTTCGTCTAACAAACCTACGAGGCAACCATTACGCTTGTGAAAACACAAATTGTCCCAATTTAGATTCTTATCCTGTTGAGGACAGTGCTATTAGCGAGCACCCATTAAGGCTGGTCCTGCACACAATTGATCTGTGGGGCCAACAGAACCCACCTATGTTGGCCCTGACCGTCGAACAAAAAACTGCACATGATCCTTTCGGGGCTGAGTAATTTCTGGAGGTGACACGCGGACACAGAGAGCGCCGAGCCAATAGAAGCAGAGCATCGCGAGGCACAGCGTGCAAACCACAACAACAACCACAACAACAACAGCAGCAGGAGCGGCAGCGATGGAGGCAAACTGTGCCATATGTAAAACGACGAATGCATTTTTTACAGCTCCCCATTAATATAATTAGGTGTTTTTTCCGTCGCTGCAGTTTTGTACTGAAAGAATCGATGTTGCAACAACAACAAAACCACGACACAACGTTTAACTATATATATATACCGTCATGCGCTTTGTTTAGCCAGGGAAGCATCGCCGAGTCTAGATACTTTCTTTTCAGGAGGGTCCCACATCGGTAATGTTTTTGCCATTTCGATCGAGTGACTGATTGGCTTGTGAGGAGGGACATTTAAAAAAAATACCTGCAGAAGACCCATACATATGAGGGGATAACACACACAGAGATGCACACGGTCAGATTGAAACACTCTACTTCTGTTTTTGCTTAATAATGGACCCACCTTGCATCCCAAGTCCATAACACCTAGACATTCCATGCAGTCTCCCATCCAATGTTAACCAGGCTTAGTCCGATTTAGCTTGTAAAATCTGATGAGATCAAGTCACATTCAGTCGGCCAGGGGTTCAATCAAGGCCCCTTGGCATGGCACTCATCTCCCTTGGTGGTTTCGAGCCAGCGGTGACATTTCCCCACTACTATGGCAAGAGCCAAGCTCCTCCATGAAATAAAAAGCCATTGTTTGACACGCAGAAAGATCGAGGCCCAGTTGCTGTGGAAGGCAGATACAATCCAAATTTTCGTTACTCGGCCCTACTTCCAAGGCCAAGTTGGCGGGGTTTACTTTATAGGATTCGGGGAGGGAGCAAGATTAAGCGAAACCCGTGCGACCCCAAACAAATGCGTAAGTCATTAGCGTTCGCTCACATTCACCGATGCGAATTTGGTTGTGTGCGCGGTTAGATTAAAACAAAACCTGCCGCCTACGCCGTGTTTATTAGCGCAAGTGTCCGACTCTTCTCGTAAACGCATTTTGCTCGTCGTTATCATGAGTATTACTACTGTACTGTGTCTTCTTGGTTCTTTCGGTAAAGTCACGTAGAAGGGAAATAATAAAATAATAAAAATAAAACATAATAAAATAAAAAATTCTCACGACGTTTCGGCCACAACACAAGCAGCCGTCCTCAGGTGAAGAAACAGAGCTGTCGGAAAGACAGCGTTCCGACAGCTCTGTTTCTTCACCTGAGGACGGCTGCTTGTGTTGTGGCCGAAACGTCTTTCCGACAGCTCTGTTTCTTCACCTGAGGACGGCTGCTTGTGTTGTGGCCGAAACGTCTTTCCGGCAGCTCTGTTTCTTCACCTGAGGACGACTGCTTGTGTTGTGGCCGAAACGTCGTGAGAATTTTTTATTTTATTATGTTTATTTTTATTATGTTATTATTTCCCTTCTACGTGACTTTACCGAAAGAATCAAGAAGATGAATCCCTGCAGTCACGAAAGCTTTAAATCGAAATTTTACTGTACTGTGTTTGACGATGTGTTTTGCCACGTTGCCCGCCGTCATTACGTGATCGTGTCAATGCAGCGATGGAGTTTTCCCATAGCAGCAACTCGATAATGAACCCAAGAATTAATATCCCTTCACAAAACACTCCCGAAACGAATCTTGAGTCTCCGTGAGACTTCCTCTAGATTCAGCACTTTCGTTACTGAAGAGCCAAAAAATTGATGATGATGTGGTGGTGATGATGATGATGGTTTTTTATATTCATAGAGCAATATCAACGTGTATTATAAAAATACATATCTATACATTACTCATCCAAGTGACACAGCGGTAGAAAGAGCAGCTCACAATGAGAAGGTTGCGAGTTCAATTCCTGGTTTTGGTATCGACTCAGCCCATCATCCCTCGGGGCCGATAAAATAGTACCACTTGGTGGCGGAAGACAACACTGGTTATCATAGATAAGTAGAATGTCCAACACTGGGACAGGCCTGTCAACGGGGGATGAGCACTGCCTTAATGCTAACTTGAGATTTGAAAAATATATTTCAGTGATTATAAATATGCATATAACAGTATCGGATTATAAGATGGCAAAATAAGCCAGTCTCAATGTTTTCTTTAAGTTTATCAAAACAAGAATAAGAAAAACACCCCCTGACATTGTTTTTGCATAGAAATCAACTCCACTAGCACTAATGAGACACGGATCACGGTATCAGACAACTGTCTGCAGGGTGAAAAGTGAACCCGGTAATAACTGTAATAATGTACAACCCGTTGTCGATCTAATGATGGATGATGGCCTTCTCACACCATGTCATTTACAGGGGAGAAGGGGAGGGATTTAGTTGGCCATACTTCACCACGCTGATCGGTGCAGGTTGATGAAGTGGGCGTGACCAGGACTCGTTCACATCTCACTCACCACGGACGAGGTTATCCGTGGAAGGCATCCGAACGCGGGGGTCGCTTCGTTCGTAGCGCCGCGCCGCGCCACTGCACCTCCCACTCATCCACGAAAGCCGTAAGAGTTCTTTGATTCAACTCCTCTCGCCCAACGTGGCAAGGCGGCTCTGCGCTCAGGAGCACCTCAATCTGCAGTCGGCATCTTGCGTAGAGATGGAACGCCACCACCTCTACATAATAATAGGCTCAGTCAACCATTCTACACAACAAAGACTAATTTCCTGGCAGTGATTTCAGCCGCATCATCTCTACATAACAAAAAACGCTCAGTCCCTTTTACACGCACCTTTACAGCAGCCGCACCTAGTTTACACAACAAAGGCTCATTCCTAGCGGCGTGCTTCAGCCGCACCGAACCTCACAAAAATAATTTTCAGGGCCTACCTTGGCTCCTCCAACCTCAACCAGTATATATACAAATACTGTTTCTTAGAATTTCTCTCACTTGATACAGCAATCGTGCTGTGACGGTTCCACCTGAAGATGGAAGCGTGTGTTGCCTCCGAAACGTCGTGATTTTTATTTTATTTTTATTTTACTTTTATTAATTAAAAAAATTTACCTACGTGACTTTACCGAAAAAACCTAAGAATATGAAACGCCAGTCGTGAGGCCAAACCAGGCTGTCGTTCTGCTGAGGTCAACTAAAATCTGTCAAAACTACTGGGCTTTGAATCTTGACTTAAAGCTTTCGTGACTGCAGGAATTCATATTCTTTGGGCTTTTCGGTAAAGTCACGATCGAAACGTCGTAGTTCTTTGAACCTATCTACGTGACTTTACCGAAAGACCCAAATAATACTGCTGAGCTTTAGAGCTCATCGGATTTCTCCGGTATAAATATTCTGATTCTGAAAATAAAATTTTAAAAACATTGCGGGTTGGGTGGCTGCCCCAGGTGATCCCCCCCCCCCCCCTGATGGAGAATGTGAAGTCGAATTGTTGGAACCTAGCCGAGCAGTGGTGGCTGGTGGCTCAAATATTTTGGTGGGGGCAACGCTGTCGTCGCGACAGCGAAAACGGTGAGGCGGGGGTGGTGGTGGGGGGGGGGGCATAATATGGGGAAGATTCGTGAAGATAGCGCCTTACCCGAAACGTATTGCCATGGAGGCCCTCCTGGTCCCTGCCAATGAAAACTTGAGCAATGTGCTCGTTTTTTTAGACTTCGCTAGGTGGAGGAAATTTACGCGAGACAAAAAGGTCGATTCGATGCGCGGTGAAGTTTTATTCAAACTGGCAGAGTTCGCGGCTCTCGGTGTCTCTCGTGTCACTTAATCCATAGCTGTCGACGGATCTGCATGCGTCGTTTAATGAAAACATCTTCATATTTCTTTTCAGCACGTCCATTATTTTACCGCGAACCAACGCGTCTTAACCCTTTCCCGTTCAGAGAAATCTGCAAGTTCCATGGTGGGTGAGTCCTGTTCACCGATAAAATCTCGGAACGCGCAAGCAGTTATCGTTAATTTTATTCCGAAAGGGATGGCACCGTTATTTTTAAAGAAATTGTACTCACAGCAGAGAACCGTAGCGACACGACCGCACTCTACGATAGCCGGTGGCAAAACCGTGTCACACGCCCTCCCGCATGGCCTTGTGGGAGGAGCCTCAGTGCCGATAAAGTTATTTCATTTCCGTTTTTCTTCCGATTCCGTTCCGATGGCGTGATCGGAACAGAAAACCTGATGACGTGCAAATCTGCGGATCTGCATGTGCCGTTTAAGACGTACGTCATCAGAATGGGAAAGGGTTAATGATGGCGCTACAGTCGTAAAGCTCCCCGAGGTGGTGGGGGTTTATTTTCTTTGCTTTTTCCCCTTTCTTCTTCCCTTCCTCCTCCCCTAAACGTCAAAGTCACTCGTGGGCCTTCCTTGAGAAATGGGTTGCCAGGGGCTGAAACTCCTGGCATCCACCAGTTATTGCGACGGGCGTGCGCAAACCATGTAAAAGGGACACTTATTAACTCCGCCAGAGTGCGAGCGAGAGCACGCACGCGCGCTCGTGAAAATTCCCTCCCACGCAAGTCCGCTGGTCATTTTCTTCTCAGCCGACTGAAGCACTCCCCAGACAGAATGGAGTTGGGGTCAGGCGGTTTAGGGGAGGGGGGGGGCGAGGAGGAATAATCCAACGGGTCATTTTGACGATCGCTCATATATATATTTATATATTTGCCTTACAACTCTATAAAGCTAAAACAAATAAATAAGTGGACTGGAAGACAGCAAATAATTTTCAACCTTTATTAGAAAGGCGAATTCCCACTGGGTAGAAAATTGGGAGTGTGTGCTTTGTCCCCGCGCGCCAGATATTGATAAGCTTACAGAAGGGGAGGGAGAGAGAAAAAATATGTGCTGGAGAAAATTGGCGCGGCGCACACAAAAACGTCACTTAAAATAACACTGCAACGAAATTACGGCAGATAATAATAATAATACAAGCAATAAACGACGGCAAAATAAAACACAAATACTTCTGTGTACGCCCGAGGTCCTCGCGGATGACCACCCACATAAATACACGACCGTCGATGTGTCCTCAGTCGCAAACGAGACAAACGCAGAAGCACACCCACGCGGCACGGACATGTACAAAACAAAGATCCCCTGTATAGCCTGAACAGACTGTAGGGGCAAGTGCTGTTAGCGAGCACCTATGAAGGCCGGAACGGCACACGAGGAGGTGGATGGCCAGCACCACGCCCGACCGCCTTTGTCTCCCCAGTGGCGATGTTCACACACCGCACCAGGTACTCATTTGAGGCTGAGTCGACCTAGGGGAAGCCCAGGACCGGTTCAAATAATCGTCACTGTTGTTGGCCGTGAGTGGGAATCGAACCCGTGTCGCCAGGTTCATAGTGCAGCGTCCTTACCGCTACACTACCGCTCCACGGACATGCACACACACGTACACAACAACAACAACAACCGCCATTCGCCACTAAGTGGCGGTGACGTCACCACGACGCTTGTGCCAGGCCAAGTGCACCTTGAGGCTACCACGTGAAGTGTCGAACACCCGCTGGCAGGAGGTCACGGGGCAGACCCAGCAGGTGCCACGGGTCGACTGACCGAGATGACCGAGATGACTAAAACAAATAACACGTACACACACACGCACACACACACACAACTAACCCAAGCACCTCTGTTCAACGAGTTGCTCCGGCCCATGGGTGCCGGTGCAGTTGTACCGCCTGCACACTCGACAGCTCCACGACCAACACGACCACTCCCATGCACGTGGCGTGCAAAACACTCCGTTTATTGTTATTATTATTCGTCCTGCGTATGGCAGCAACATGTCGAGGAGCTAAATGCCAATGTCTAGATCCGCTGGCCACGAGAGGGCTGCAAGAGAGAGTCCGTGACGTTTTTGTATTCCTCCTCCTCTTCCGTTGAAGGGGTACAGGCAATGGCGGAGCCAGGATTTTCAGGTAAGGGGGGGCAACCCCTCCAGCAATGAAACATGATAGGAGTTGTTAGTAAGTAAGGATTTAGTAATAGGTTTTTACCCTTTCAACTGGTACAAAAACTGACACCTTTATACAAGCCAACACGTTTGCAATAACCACAACACAAGCAGTCAAAATGCAAACTAAAAGAAACAACTCTGATGATGATAATGATATGCACTGTCCTTGATGTTGATTGGTCCACACCCGAGACAGCTTTTCTTAGAGCCTAGTCTCCATTGGTGTTGGACCAGATGACGTCAAAAGGCGTACAACTCAAACACAGCGCACTATCAGTATTGAGAGCTCGGGGTAAGCATTTACACTATGAGACCTCCTTTATCAGTGGCAAAATATAGTAATACGTTTTTACCCTTTCAACTGGTACTGGTAAAGGAGGTCTCATAAGTAAGGATTTTTCCCTTGCTTTTTATTCGACGCATGGTGGCGCAGCCATCGATCAAGGGTCGAGTTCGAACCGTGTTTAATCGGCATCGCGATCGCTGAAGATGTTTGCCTTCAGGGAAGTCGTGTACTCTATACGCAACTGCGCACAATTCTGCGAGTCACTAATAACTGCTTTGCCGTTACTTATTGCCAATTATGGATTCAGTCCATTGTCCTGTCATCTCATAAAGTCCCTGGCACATAATATGCTACACAGTGGCAGTGGGGGTCGCAAAATGCCGATTTATTACTAATAAACCCCAATGATCCGATCGAAATTAGGGATTTCGATCGGATCACTGGGGGGGGGGGGGCACGTGCCACCCCACCCACCACTGACTCTGCCAGTGGGCACAGACTACAGTGTTTTACGATATAGTCCACGATTTGGGTCTCGTGGCCACAATTGCACCACTGTGCCTTGTCCTTAATTGTCCTTTTATGAAGGCGGTGTGCGCATTGGCCTGTTGCCGTTATGATCATGCGGTTGATGGTTCCACCGGTGTCTTCGAGGAATGTCAAAGCCAGAAAGTGGTGCAACGTTTAGCTCATTAAATGGGCAAAACATCCCAATCCAGGACTAAGAGTCTTAACACGTTGCGAGGTTTTTTCGATGCATGAAGGACGCTATTATATGTGGCAGCACAATGACGTATCTGTCTCAATACGTAACGCCATTATGCTAAACATAAAAGCATGCCAACAGCCTACACTGATATTACTGCCTCATTAAAAAAACACCCTTTGCAACGAGTTATCAAAATACCAAACAATCATGTTTGTCTGTAAGGCCTAATTTTTAAATGGGCAATAAGGTGCAGTGACAACGTAATTATGAATAATAATGCAATATTCGGCTTTAACCACCAACGTAATTGGTTTTACAAGTAATTATACAGATGTTGCCATTTCGCTGTGCAAACTATGTACAACTCTCACCTACTTGTCCACTTTAATTAAACTATTATTGCACTTAAACCATTATTGCATTTTGCCAGATGGTCAGCAGATGCGATTTCTTTTTTAAATGAGCCAAGATCAATCCACTGATGGATGATGGCCTCGCCAAGCCATCACCACCTCTCACGATCCCTCGATGCAGCAACCCAGCTAGCGCCTGCTCATGGTCCGATTTCAACGCTCCATCTCCACAATGATCGTCCTCTTGCGTGCGTTTCCTCCCTTGACTGACACTCCTTCAATTGTATTTTATTATGTTTTATTTTTGTTATTTTATTATTTTCCTTCTACGTGACTTTACCGAAAGAACCATGAAGATGAATCCCTGCAGTCACGAAAGCTTTAAATCGAAATTTGACACTTCCTCGTCGCGACACATTTTGACCAAGCCCACTTAATAATTCTGAACAATTTGAATGGTGTCGTCTTCAACCTGCGTATGCTTCCGAAATCCATGCGTTCCTCTTCCCGCCTCTCTTTGTGATTCCAGGCATGCATGTACAGTATGTTGAACTTCTTTTGCACCACACGTAGCCAGCCGTGCTAATCGGAGTTGCGGGAAATATGTTCTTATATTAATTAACATGAAACAAAATGGTCGCAGTTTTTCGTATATAATGTTGCTCACATTTCACACTTTTATATAAAAAAAATATATATATATACCAGGGTAATATGAGCATTCGTTATTTTAACGACAACAACTGTTGCGATTTCGATTGTTGTCATGGTGCTTGCACGTATGAATCCTGGAGTGTATGTGTGCATACGTACGCACACAGGTGCTAATTATTAAAATCGTGGCAAACCATTTTTGTACGATGCGGCTAGCTCAGCACATCATCACCTTGGGGGTCAATACAATCGGTATCGCTTTGTGGGAAGTCGACAGTGGTCGTCACGTGACAACAATAATCGCGAGCATCGTCGTGGGCAATAGAAGATGACAAAATGAATAATCAGACGATACGTCTACGTCTCCGAAGTTATTTTACACAACCCATCATCGGGCCCAATGCCTTCTGGGAGCTTACGTGGATGTATGTGGATTACACTGGTCAACAAAGAAAAAAAAAATTTCTGGCCTGGACTTTTGCAGCTGTTTTAGACTAATTTCAAGGTGCCGATTCCAAATCTGATCTCAGATTTGCTCTATCACATCTCATTTTATGCTATCGGCATACCCCATTTTCATTGATTTTACCCGAAATTAACTCTGTCACTTATGATTGCAAGTTGTTGCGAGTCAGTGACTGCTTTAGTGTTAAAATATGGTGCTGTATTTTTAGGATAGTGTGTTTATAATATCATTTTATGTAGATATCAACATTTATTTAATATTTTTCTTCTGCAGTTTTTATTGAAAATGCAATATTTGTTATCTCAAAAACCTGATGTAATAGACAAAAACTGATGCCAGATTTGGAATCGGCACCCCAGAATTACCTTAAAACCGTTGGAATACCTTATGCCAGAAAAAGTGTGTTGACCAGTGTTACCCAAACCCCACTTGAAGAGTGAGGAATTTCCAACAATCACTCAAGATTTGTAACACCGCCTCCCAAAGGTTGTTTTAGCATGAAGCCACTTAGCTTAATATCAATAAGCAAATATTTGTCTATTAATGTTATGACATAAAATCGTTTGGTATTTATCTACCATGTATACCCAATGGGACTACTGGATTGTGCAAATGGAATTCCAGAAGTTTCATTTTCTTGGAATTTCCCCAGAAGTTCGTGGTTCAAACCCAACAAGCCGCCCTGGTTAATACTGCCGGTGAATTAACCACAAAATGCGTGCGAGTCGGCTTCGGAGCGGACGTAAAAAGGGTCCCGTGGCATCATATAAAAATGCTTCATGATCCAAATTTCCCACATTTTAAAAATATACTCGCAAATTACTTAAGTGGGTAACACGTCGCAATCGTTGCCCCATACTGTGGCAAGCTAGCAGGATCCTCCTGCAACAAGAACAACCTTTTTTTAGAATTCGTAACAATAAATAAAAAAAACTCTATATATCAAGAGCCATGATCACACGTGAATACGAGACGGTGGTCCTTAATAACTAACGTCGTGAAGCAAGTCCTTAAAGAGCCGCGTGCATCTCTGGATCCCCAAGGTTGACAACCCCTATTCTTAGATTTTTTTGGTAAAGTCACGGAGGTAAAAAACTTAAATTAAAATTAATAAAAATAAAATTACAAAAATCACGATGTTTCGGAGGCAACACAAGCTTCCGCCTTCAGGTGGAACCGTCACAGCACAATACAGCTATCGTGATTTTTTTTATTTCATTTTACTTTTATTAATTTTAATTTTTTACCTACGTGACGGTTCCACCTGAAGACGGAAGCTTGTGTTGCCTCCGAAACATCGATATTTTTATTTATTTATTTTACTTTCATTAATTTTTATTTTTTTACCTACGTGACTTTACCGAAAAAACCTAAGAATATGAATCCTTTCAGTCACGAAAGCTTCAAATCTAGAATTGACAACCCCTGGTCCAGAGGCTCGGCAAGTGTAAACAATAGAAACAAGGGTAAGAAGTAGAATTATTAATGTTGAATGATTAACAAGCCAAGCCTACCTCTTCTGGCAGGGAAGGAGCCCCAGAAAATTACACTGTGGAATTAATTTGGAGTCGTTTCAATAACCCTCGCTAATCGAACGCTCGCACGCGTCTCTATACTTAGTGGATTTCCGTATTGTCAGTCATGTGTGGTATATTTATAGACTTTAGTAATCGCTCTGTCAATGCGTCATGTCCACGGCGGTGGACTGCTTGGATTTGTTGGCATGTTAGCCGCTGTGCACACAGCCCTCTTCCGAAGGACGTCCACCCATTCAGTGTGGCAAACTGAGTCGTGGACAATGTGACGACTACGGCAGAAACGGTGGGTAAAGGACTGTGTTCTCCATGGCTGTGGGAGCTGGAAGGAAGTGCAGTGTTCCACCCTTACATGCCACGAATGGAAACTCTTGAAAAAATAAACATCAAACCGTTTCAATGTATTTTAGGGGTTCCTTTGATAGTTTTTTTTTTATTAAAATCGCCTTAAACCACATTTTTATTTAATGCTTTCGTGACTGCAGGGATTTCTATTCTTGGTTCTTTCGGTAAAGTCACGTAGAAAGGAAATAATAAAATAAAATATCAAGCAATAAAAATTCTCACGACATCATCAGCTGTAAAATCCACACCTGCTGATGATTGCTTGTGTTGCAGTCGAAACGTCGTGAGAATTGTTATTGTTTTATATTGTTATTATTTTATTATTTCCCTTCTACGTGACTTTACCGAAAGAACCAAGAATACGCATTAAACCAATTTAACGTTCCAAGCATGAACAGGGGTTAATTGTGGGCTAAAAGAGTTAAGTTGAAAAACAAATTGGTGTCAAGTCTTTTTTTTTGCTGACCGAATTGAGATGAACTTGCTGCAGTTGCAAAACCTGGTTTAATCACGAGGTGACCAAACCTCGCAGATTTAAACACGTGGCCCCAAGCAGTGGCGGCTTCAGGTGTTCACACAGCCACTAAATCCTCAATGTGATCCAACCCACATATAATAGATTTTTTTTCCGATATCTTTCATGTTTAAGTACTTTTTAGGAAAAAAAATATTTAAAAAAACACGGAGAAAACCTCCGCATTCATGTGTGAAAATTATCACATCAACGTGAGATACTACTCATAACGCTTACGCACTTTTAAACAATATATATATATAACTTATAAAATGGAAAGTGCTAATTTATAAGTATGCACTGTGAATTTACAAGCGTGATTTTTTTTTTATTCTGTTAATTATAATAATATAAATCTACATGTCTGTCAAATTATTGTCTATTAGCACCTTGCAGTAACAAGGGAAATTCCAATTTATTTAAATAATATCACAATTACAGAAGAAATTTTTACTTTTATAATGGTGTTATTCTCCCCACTGGCTTGTGTTACAAGGGGGCATGGAATCATATTAATGAATGCGAGTTAAAACACCGCGTTCGTTATTAACATTACGGCCCAATAAACAATGCCTGCGGTAATTGGTTCTTAATGGTGTGTAATTAACATCATCATCATCATCATCTGCAGCAGCAGCAGCCATGGTCTATCCACTGCTAGATGAAGGACTCTATTGCGACTACGGCTCTTTTTATTTTACCCAAACTGGCCACAAATGAGAGTGCAACGAAGTGGCTTATCATCACGTGGACATTTATAGCAGCCAAATTATTCTAAATGTGGGAGGGAAAAACCGGAGGACCCGGAGAAAAAATCCACATGGCCACGGGGAGAAAATGCAAACTCCAAATATACAGCAGCAGGCATCGTCAGGGTCGGGCCCGAACCCACGACCTCCTGTATACCAGGCGAGGTAGTTAACATCTCCTAGCCACCGTGATGATGATAGTGAGAGACACGCAAATTTCAAATATACAGCAGGCATCTGCCTCGGGATCGAACCCACGACATCCTGTATACCAGGCGAGGTAGTTAATATCTCCTAGCCACCATGATGATGATAGTGAGAAACACGCAAATTTCAAATATACAGCAGGCATCAGGCTCGGGATCGAACCCACGACCTCCTGTATACCAGGCGAGGTAGTTAACATCTCCTAGCCACCGCAGTGCCCCCGCCCCCATCGTCACCGTTCCTCATTGTCCTGGGGTGCCACAGTCGATCTCGCTCTGCTCCACGGGAACTGCTCTCCTTGGCTGCTCTCGTTTGGATCCATCTCCGTGGTGGTCGTCTTTTGCAGTCGCTTTCTCTCCCGTGGCCATTTCATATCCAGTCGCATCCCCTCCACCACTTCGTGGCCCATTCGCTCTTCCTTCACCCGCACGGTTGGATACCCACGGCGTGAAAGAAGTTCAACGGACGGACATAACACTTTGAATTGCATAGCCTTCCCGACTACCCCCCCCCCCCTCCAAGTTCATTGATCATAGTGTGCTGATGATTAAAGGTGTATTGAAAATTTAGATTCTGCTATTGATACTCCAGCTGTTATGGAGTGACTCATGCAGCCAACTATGGCTTGCAACGTTTGGTCGTACATATTATGTATATCGTTTATTGTTACATTTGAATCACTGTTACATTGCTTTTATAGCTTTATTTTGGTGATTTTGAAAAGTTTTGGTTTAGCCATGCTTGTTTTTTGTAGTACAGAGTTAGCCTGATAACTTTAATCTACATTGGCTTACGGTTGTTATTGTTTGACTTGCATCCCACTGGGATTTTTTGCACACAGCTTTGAAACGCGCTGGTTTTTTTCTGGAAGACTTTGCTGTTTTTTCCACAATTTTTCTGTTGCGTGTAGTCACTTCGAGATGTTTCTTGTTCATGTTTTTGTTTGTTGCGGTTACACCCGAGTCAAGAGCCACATGACTCACAGGGTTATACCTAACCAGCTTTACTACTCGGCTTCGCCCGTGACTTGGATGCACCACGCCCGGCCGCCTTTGTCTCCCCAGTGGCGATGTTCTCACACCCCACCAGTTACTTGTTTGAGGCTAAGTCGACCTAGGGGAGGCCCAGGACCAGTTCAAATAATCGTCACCGGTGGTGGCCGTGAGCGGGAATCGAACTCGGGTCGCCGGGTTCGTAGCGCAGCGCGCTACCCACTACACTACAATGCGTTACGCTTCCACATGCGCGGGTCACGTGACAGATTTGACGTCACAGCTCACTTGCAAAAAATATATGCATTATTGAGCTCCCCCCCAAAAAAAAGTTTATTTTTATAATCTTTGCATGGTGTACAATCTGGAAAGTACCCACATGGCACATTTCCAGTTTGTTGCATGTCGGGAAGTACGCTAAACATTTTCAACAGACACACATTCACAACTTTGCCTTTTATATATATGTGGAGATAAAGGAAATGAAAAAATTAAATGAAAGAAATGTAATCTTGCTCGATCTAAGAGATGCGTTATCACTCCTCTCGATTACCGACCTTTAACGGTGCTGTTCGTCACGGGCAAGCTGACGTTTTTTGGGGGCTTTTTGGGGCTTTGGCTCGAACAACCGTGATTACAAAAATTACGTCGATGATTTATCTTTTGTCCCATGAACCACCCACTCCTCATTCTGTGGAGTGGGTGGACTACGTACGGTGCAAAGCTTGCCGCTTCTCTGTGCCTCTCCACAGACCGGCGTCAATTTTCCGGGCCTGGCTTCCCGAAAGGGCTCTCTCCCGCCCGCGTGCCTCTTAACTTCACATCTCCGATCCCAACTTACCTTGAGTATGAATAGCCTGCTCTGTTTTCGAGTTGCGTTTAATAGCAATGTGTCGTAGAATCGTCCCAATATCATTGAGCAATTACAAAACATTGCTTTCTCAAGCCTACAAAGGTATTTTCAAGGCAACCCTGACACGCTTGCAAATGAATTGTGTCGTACAAGCGCAAGAGTATGTAACCGTAGCAATGTTTCTGTGTTGCGTGCTGCAATTTTCGTTATTGCGTGCACACTGTCCACGACCGACATCATACAGGCGAACATGCAAGTGTGCTCTGTGACCACAAAGGTAAAACGTTACCCCGTTTAAAATTACAAACTCCGAGGAGAGGGGGGGGGGGCTGCTTGCCAGAACCTTGTAAAGGTTGGAACGACACTGAGAGATATTCTTAGGTTTTTTCGGTTAAGTCACGTAAGTAAAACATCAAAATAAAAATAAAATAAAAATAAAAAATCACGACGTTTCGGAGGCAACACAAACGTCGTGATTTTTTATTTTTATTTTATTTTTATTTTGATGTTTTACTTACGTGACTTAACCGAAAAAAACCTAAGAATATGAATCTTTGCAGTCACGAAAGCTTCAAATCTAGAATTAGACACTGAGAGAGTGAATTTAGTGAACGCCACGCCTAGCCTTCAAGGTCACAGTTGTTGACATGTCTTTGTTTACAAACTATTGCAGGTAGTCCCAAGCGAACAGTTATTGAACGGTAGACTATAATCAAAATAATGAAAGATGAAATTGATAAGAGTAATAGACAAATTCTGCCTCAAGAAGACGTTTTCATGAATGTATACTACCTGCTATGACATACGGATCTGAAACATTATCATATTTATTAACAACGAAAACGGAACAGAATATGAACAGCGCACAGGCATGTGAGAAATATCTATGAGACCTTCATGCCGGTATCAAAAATGATGAAAAGCAAGAAGAGGTTTTAATCTTTCTAGCAATAAAACAGCAGGTGTGAAGATGTGCAAACACCAAAATGGAATACCCATTTTGATGTCATCAAATCACGTCGTGATTTATTAATTTATTTCTATTATTACTTCTATTAATATTCTTTTTATTTTTTTACCTACGTGACTTTTCCGAAAACGCATAAGAGTATTGATTTCATCAGTTTTTTTTACTGAAAAAAATGTCCCATACATATAGCTGCTGCACCCTCGCTGCACGTGTTCTGATAATTGCGTTGTCGTTGTACTGTTCGTCTTTTAGCGTTCCTCTGGTCTAACACCGGTGAGAAACGCCCACAAAGAAGGCTGTCTCTGGTGTAGGCCAGTGAGATTCACGGACAATGCATATATGATCAGAGCGTGTTTGTGTTACTGTTTTGCCACCAGTATGGGATAAATGCAGGCGTGGACTTTACACGGAGGGACATGGGACCGCATGCATTAGGGGTGTGAATCATGACGGGAACTCCGGTGGTCATCCTCGCAGCGACTTTCGGCTGACCATCGAACAGAGGCGGTCACCGCATCGCGCACTTTCAGATGCGCTTCTACGGCCGTCTGGAACGCTCTTTCTTTTGATATTAGGAAGCCACTGGAGCTATGCACTTGTAAACGTCGACTGAAAACTAATTTCTTCAGAACTGCTTTTTGTATTTTAGTTTGTTGTCCTTCCCCGCACCTCCGATTAGCGTGGTGGGCTACGTACGGTGCAGAAGAAGTTTTACACACGTACATGAGAGAATGCACGCAATTTCAGAGACACAATTCTGTTAAGGGAAGTAAGTGGGCCTTGGGTGGGACATGTCACGGAGAGAAGGGAGGATGGGATGAAGAATAAGGGACACAGTGGCAGCAAAGGGAGGGGGATTACGTCTGAGAGGATATCTACAGAGCGATTGAATCAGCTCATGCGCAGGTACTGGGTGTCCTGTTTCATCGCGGAATTGTGAGAGATGGCGGCGGCTTGGGGAGGCCATCATCCAGCAGTGGATTGATCATGGATGGTTGTCATGGTGATGATGACTGACGTTTCACGTATAATTCTAGATGTGAAGCTTTCGTGACTGCAAGGATTCATACTCTTAGGTTTTTTCGGTAAAGTCACGTAGGTAAAAAAATTTCTAAAATAAATGATAACAAATAATAGAAATAATAATAGACATAAAATAATAAATCACGACGTTTCGGAGGCAACACAAGTCTCCGTCATCAGGTGGGACCGTCACACACGTATAAGTGCAACTCCTTCCGTGCCCTGCACTGCCTCTGGGTCCTTGTTGAATGCAAATAACAGACCTGCCCCTCCAATTATCATGGTTGGCTACGTACGGTGCAAAATAAGTTCAACGTACATGCATACATACACTGCCGATGAGGGTGATTTCGTGTTTTTTTCTATTCACGTCCAATCGCTTCCTGCGAGCGAGGGCGAAATTCCTGTAAGGTCAATGCCATCGATCGGCAAACGCGAAGATTGTAAAGTCCGTGGATCGCACCTCCGAGACGTTAAACGCATGCAGATTGGTGTCCGTCCGATTTAAAATGGCAGCGCTTGATAGATTAACTCCGCTTTCATTAGCAGCATGGGTTGCTGGCAGAGTTTTCCGGGAAGCACGCGTGCGGCTTGCAGCCAATATTCCTATTTCACGTTGAACGCTATCGGGAAATTAGTACTGAGGGCGACTTTGCATCTGGAGTGTGGATTATTTTGCTCTCATTACCTGATTTTGCTCTGCCCCCGACTATTTAACCTTCCATCTGTGCGTGTGGCACACTGTGGGGAGTGGTAGTGCAGCGGTTAGCGCGCTGCGCTAAGAACCCGGTGACCCGGGTTCGATTCCCGCTCACAGTCGACACCAGTGACGATTATCGGAACCAGTCCTAGGCCTCCTCTAGGTCGACTCGGCCTCAAATGAGTACCTAGTGCAGTGTGTAAACATCGCCACGAGGGACACAAAGGCGGCCGGGCGTGGTGTTTGGCCAGCCACCCCCTCGTGTGCCGTGCCCGCTGTCATGTATGGTGAACTTCTTTCGCACTGTACAGAGCTAATCGGAGGTGCGGGGAAGGTCAACGAACTAAAACACAAAAAGCAGTTCGAAAGAAATTAGTTTTTAATCTATTTGGAAGTGCATAGCTCCAGTGGCTTCCCAATATCAGAAGGAACAGCGTTCCAGACAGCCACAGAAGCGCACCCGATGGTCTTCAATCGGTGCACACTTCATCATCATCTGCCATTATTTATGGATTGGAAACCTCGATGAAGGACGAGTGGGGGGGAAAAAAAGATTAAAAGTTGCGCCAAGACATATGGAGAGATGCGTGCTGGGAATTACGCTACGAGATTAAAAGGAGGGCGCTCGGCTCGGGGAAACGAAGCCAAATGAGAGGACACATTTTTGGCCGTTCAGAAAAGTCAGTTTTTTTTTCGTTCTTGGGCAGGACGTGCCGCTAGGAGGGAAGACAGTCAATAGACGAGACTGGTGGCAGAATGGCAGCTCAAGGATGGTGCAAGCCCAAGAGAACCACCGCCACCGCCGCGTGGGGCACGGCGCGATGACATTTCGCAGGAGCGAGACGCGACTGTGCGCCATCGCGGGACACGGCGAGGGGGCGGCGATGATGTTGCGACACCTTCATTGAACGGTGGAGAGAGAGTGGCCGATGGAGATTTCCTGACGCACAATTACGTAAGCACTCACCGCACCTCCGATTAGCACGGTTGGCTGCATGGAGTCCGAGAAACGTTTAACGTGCATAAGTACGCACGCACATGCACGTGTGGTGTGCATTCGAGTTTTTAACATTGGACAAAAATATGCTTGGACCGATGTTGTATATGTTGGTTATGAAAATTTGTTATGTTGTATGCGTGCGTGGGTGAAATTATTATGTTGTATATGTGGGTTATGAATATTCAGTGAAAAATAATAATAATTAAATGAAATCTGGCCAAATGTGTAATTATCCGAAAATATGTTAATTATGTAATTACGCACATTTTAATTATGCCAATTCGATAGGTAATCGTATTAATTATGCGAGTGGGTGTAATTATGATAACGCAAGTCGTTATGATAACCAGACCCCGGTTCACCCCGTTATCGCTTTAACATTTACTGAGTATGTATTAGTGTGTTTATTAAGGTCACCAAGTTCAAATCTCAACGCAGAAGCAGATCTTATGCATAGATTTCAGGAAAGAATCACACAACCACTTCTGTATTGATCAATTTATTACTAATTCAACCTTAACTATGATATAGTATGCGAACTCTCAATCCCGGAACGTCAATACGGCATCAATACAGTATCATCAACGATTGTCTGATTTCACTTTGACAACGGCACATGGATCCCGCATAACGCGATGGTTGTTAGTGAGAGAGAGAGTCGTTAAAACGTGCAAATACTATGCTAAGAAAACCTTAACGTTAATAAATGATTATACTCAATATTGTTCACGCAGTACCGCACTCCTTATTGATCATACGCAACCCTTATCACGTTGTTAACACCTTGGGTCACGGAACAGTTGAATATTCTGTAGAGGATGCGAGTACGTGCGGCGATTATGACTGAAAGATACTTGAAAGATTATACGGCGATAAAAAAAAACACAATCAAAACAGTTACTATTCTTAAAGGCACCAATCTCAACAGATACATCGGCAGGTTATCTGACAGCAGAACGGCTCGGAGTAAGGGCCTGCGACGGTGCTCCTTTTCCGAAGATCGTTATCTTATACCAAGTTTACTAATTGGGGACCAGATCACCTGATAAGGATCCGGTGGGCCACCACTCCCCACGTGAGCGTGGCTCGGCGGAAGGAGGTGCCAAGAATCAGTTCGTATTGATGGATCTGTTGGGAATTTATGCGATTAAGAGTACAGCCCACTAAATATTAAAGATAAAAATTAAGAATACTCTTATAACCGACGGAGGCCACCACTCGGTCTCGTTGTGATGCCTTCCCAGCCACGGATGACTTATGGGTTCGAGTGTGTTTGAGTGGTAAGAGTTGTCTTGAATAGTCAGTGTTCGGAGTCGATTCTTTATGTCAAACAGACGCCTGGTGGTCGTGTGGTGAGGGGGCGGTGCGCGTCATACGTATCAGGCGCTCTCCTGTCACCGTGGTGAATTGGCTCGGATGGCTGTTGATACGCTGTCGCAGTTCGGAACCCGGTCGGTAGGTGGCGCCCACAACTCGCTCGTAGCGTGCAGCGTTGGATCGTCGCCAAGTCGCGACGCTCACCACCGGCGGCAGCGGAGATCTCCGGCGGCAGCAGAGATTGACGAGCTGAAGATGAGTCGAGCCGACCCGCTGGTCGCAGCTCGCTCCTGAGTCGACCCTCCCGGTCGAGCTCGCTCCTGGGTCGACCCGCTGGTCGCCCTCGCTCCTGAGTCGACTCTCTGGTCGCACTCCTGAGTGGACCCGCTCTGGTCGCACTCGTTCCTGAGTCGACCCTCCCGGTCGAGCTTCTGAGTGGACCCTCCCGTCGCACTCCTGCTGAGTCGACCCTCCCGGTCGAGCTTCTGAGTGGACCCTCCCGTCGCACTGGTTTCCAATGCTCAGGATCCGTTCCTTTATGCTGAAAAATCCCCCTGGATCCCGCCCACAAGGCGGGGCTTCTTCCGATTTTTGCTGTGTCAGGATCTGTCCGTAGGCAGGTGTGTCCATGTGTTGTCCGTATGTCCGTGTGTCCTTGTGTGCATCACTGACGGTATATTCCGTTGTCACACTCCCTCCATAAAACCCACGAGCAAACAATCAGATGTTACAAATTGTCTCGAAGTCGTCTCTCTGTCTGGGTGCAATATTATCTCTTGTCTGGCCTTCTTCATGAACCCAAAACACAGACGTTACAAATCGTCTCATAGGCGTCTTTGTTCGTGTTGCACAACCTGGAGGGAGGGGCAACACTCTCTCCGACCCGGCGCACAAAGAAATGGTTAAAAGTTTTAAGTTAACATTTGTCCCTTACTATTTCACAGTTATGATTCTGTATGTAACCTAAGGTCTGTCGTTTCCCATCGTGGTTCCCGACCCAAGTGTAGGTGTTTCCCCGAGCGTACACACACTCCTATCCCGCGCTGCGGGGATACAAAGACGGCCGGGATCTCCCTTTCTCTCCGACCCTGGGTTTAACATCGTTTTTTTTATTATGTATTTATATTCGACCTGGTGGTGATTCATCCCGTTATCCTGGCTTTTCCATAAGTTTTACTTTTGTCTTTCATGCATATACTTATTACTATTAATTATTTCCGATATCTTAGGTTAAGGGGTAAGTTTCTTGATCCTAGGAATTCGTATTCCTTGGTGCCTGGATGGTTATATAAGCGGAATATAGTTTACGGTGAATAGCGTTAACATTGATGTTATGTGCGATATTATGTATTGTGATGTCTTTAACTTAACTTGTTTGTCAGGGCTTTACTGACACGAAGTTGCATTCCATAGCCCGCAGTCTTTGCCCCACCCTATCTCTGCTCGCCGTTGTTGTTGCCTGCCGTTAATTCAAGGCCTCATTAATTTCCGTCACTCCTGAGTAGGTGAGGGCGGTTGAACCTTGGAGTCAGTTCTGGTTTTTGTCTGCCTGCTTCTTCTTGTGTCCCCTGACCCCGGGAGTTATTATTCTACTTTATGGCCTGTCGAAGCCCCACTCGCTGTTGCTGGGCTGGTGTTGTTCCCGGCTTTTTGCTTACGTTTGCAGTTCGCCGTGCTCTTGATTTCCTTCCCTCTTCAACCTTATATTGACTATTCGCTCCTGTCTGGGTGCGATTCAATTTTGACTTAGGAAGGTTCTGATTGTCATATGCTTCGGGTCGAATTGTATAGAAAGTATTAAAGTATGGAAATAACATTTCATATTGACTTAATAATGGTGATGGTTCAGTAGGCGTAACTTGTGGCCTGGTTTAATTGGAGTGGGTGTGAATATCGATAACTTTAGCCTACCCTGTTGTTAAATTCCGACTTAACGTTACTTTAATAGCAATACATAATAATTGAGCTTTTTGTCTTAACTAGGCGAATGCGAACTTCTGGTGACCCCCGCAGCCTTGTTGTTCAGCTGGGTCTGCCTCCTTGAGAGATATACACCACTCTTATTCTCGTCTCACTGTGGTCATCCAACCTTCTGCTCTGGGAGTGTTATTCTTACTTTCAGGTCCAAGGCCCCCTCACGTTCAGACGTGCAGGGTTGTTTACATCAGCTCCCCCCCTGTGCACGTGTTCTAACTAGCTCGGAATCCCTGAACACACAATCAGTGATGATTCCTGGCTTTCTGTGGTTGTGATTTAGACAAAGGCGCCTCTGTTTCTTCCATTGCCTTTGAGTCGACACTGCCCTATTATTTGCCCATGTGCTGAGGTCATAGAATTCGTTTTGACTTCAGTAATATTAACATTCAGTATTGGATTAGCAAATGGGCAATGGTTCATTGATGTAGCTCGCAGCCTGGTCTCCAATTTGAGCGAGCGCGAGGATCGATAATTTAGCCTACTCTGTTGTTGAATTTCGAATTTTGACGTTACTTTAAAACCATGCAGGATGATTGGGCTTTTGCCTTAACTATGTCTGGCTGACACTCCCACTGTCTCTGCCGCCTGCACGGGTGACATGTGCCCGTTCATCAGGCCTTATCTTTCCTTGAAGCAAGGTTGCAAATTCTGCCATCCTAGCCCTCCTCCAGTTCATTACTTAACAACACCTGGTGTTTTGCAGTTTGCTGCGCTTGGTGTGTTTCACTCATTAAAAAAACAAGTAAAAAGATAATATATAAAAATCATCAAATATTATTAATCTCAATTATGGAAGAAGGGTTAGGATACAACATACCGCCCTTTTAAAAATGACCAGTGGTCAAATGGCCACGGGTTATTTTTAAAAAAAATGTATACCCTTCTTCCATCATGAACCATCGATTGTCCTCAAGTTTTGCTGCTATTCCTTACAACGCGCGCGTACGTGTCACAACTTAACATGGTTATTTGAATTGAGCAAAGAAAATTAAACAAGCGTTAAACATCGATATTGCGTTACATCGGTTCTGATACATCATGACTCCGACGAATATTCATTTTTGTTTTTGTTAAATCCTGGGAAACGCTAGGTAGCGGTTTCGAACGCATTTATGCGTTACCTTCCTCATGTTGCCTCGTTCACCACTTATCACTTCGATAATTCGATCACGGTTTTCGGGTTCGTTTTTGTAGTTTCCTCTCTCACTCTCTGTGTCGTGGGAGTGTGTGGTGAAAAATTGTGCTGCACATAACCAGAATTCGCGCACACGACCCACTTTGACACTTGGTTCGAGGCATTCGCTCTCTCTGCGATTACATGCACATTTGCCGAGTCAGTGTGTCGATTTAATTCTGTCCCTCGTAATGTTGCCCTCTTTGTTTTTACTAGTGTGTTGGATTTCAACACCATTCCCGGTACGTCATGGACATTCGTCTCCATTTTAGCACTCCGATCCACATAATTTTTGGTTTCCCTTGGATATTTTCCATTCAAAGGCTCATGCCTGCGCTCCTCAGGGCGTGTCCCTGCTGTCTGTTTTTGTACTGTCCGATCACGCTTCAATTCAACCCTGTCCTTGTATTCGATCCGCGCGTCATTTACGGGAGCACTGTCCACGTTTTTGCCCGCCCTGTCACTTGCAGCCTGCCTGTATTTCACATTGAGCGCCGGGTTTAACACCTCGGCGGGTGTGGCGCGTATGGGCTGCCCGCTCTCAATCACTGTGGATGGTTCATCACGTATTTGGACCGTATTCTGTGTTATTCCTCTATTCCCTCCTGGTATAGCCGGTGGAGGAATTGGTCGGAATTGGATCGATTGTGTTTGACCTCCCATCCTGCGATTCTCGTGAATGTTCGCATCCATACCTCCGCGGTATGTGTAACACCTTCCCGCTAGGTGGTTATCTTCCCATCTCTGTGCGTAATTTGAACCTTGCGTGTGTCGTGGGATGGGGTGTTGATATGGTTCTGCTCTGAACCTCTCCCTCCTACGATTCTCCTGCACCCTTGGCCCAGTGTTTTTCCCATTTGGGTGCCAAATTTTTCCTGGATTGTTACTTCGCCATCCCTGTGGGTAATCTTGACCTTGCGCATGTCGGGGCATGGGGTGTTGGTATGGTTCTATTCTGAACCTCCCCCTCCTGCGATTCTCCTGAATGTTCGGCTTTGTGCCGCTCTCATTCTCGTGCCAACCTCTCTCTGGGTTATTTTGCCATGTGTGCGTGCGTTTCTGCTGCTCTCTGCATGGTGGGACTGCTCGGTGATTTTTATTCCTCTCTGAGAGGCTGGGTTCCTCATCCCTCTCCCTGTGTTCTGGATCCGAATTATGATTCTTAGCTCTGTATAACCATGCCATGTACGCCTTGCTCTCTATGCGGCGTAAGGATGCGGTTTCTGGATTCAAAACCATTCTCACCCTTTCTGTAATCTCTGGGCTCAAGGATTCAAAAAACATAATTTTGAACATTTTATCCCCTTCGTGGTATTGATTCACATCGCCTGCGTAATACGCTCTTTTAAATTGGACGAGGTAGTCACGTGGATCTTGGTTCATGCCCTGGGTCATCGATTTTACAGCATAAAACCCCTCAGTGAGTGTCGAATATTCTCCAAACTTCCGAATCACTGCCAGGCTCAATTGTTTAAAATCATTTCTAACCTTGTGTGGTAGTGACTTTACCCATGGAATAGATTCTTTATGTAAGGTCCGTTTCAACAAACTCGCTTTTTCATCCCGTCTCCTCAGCCCTCTAATCATTGCCTCCTCTTCCACTGTCGCGATATGTGTGTGGATATCCATAGTCTTATTGTGGGGGTCAAAATCGGGAATTCTGACTAGAGCCTTGTCCATCAACTTAAGGGTTTTACTGGTGAACAGGTATTCCGAAAGTTGATTGCTGACAGCGTCATCATCAAACAAGTTATCATCAGGCAATCTGTCACTTTGGTCTGTGCTGTGTCTCTTGTGTTTAAGTGGTGTGCATTTTCTGTGTGCGCGCCCAGGGCCGTGTCGCTCGTGTTGCCATTTCCCTTCAGTTTTTGCCTCTGCCCTTAGTGTACCATGTCCTGGCGATTTTACTTTAACTTTTGTGCGATCAATCCCTGGACTCTGTCCACGTACCCAAGAGAGTGATTTGATGTTACTTCCATATTTATTCTGTGGCTCAACGTCTGTGAGTTTCGCTGGTGTCGCGAGCTTTGATTTCTCCTCCCTCTCGAGGGTGTGAGGACATTTCTCGTCGTTTATTAGAGACGATTTCTCTCCCGTTTCCTTTCCAAAATTTCCTTCATTCCACAATCCCTGTCTGTATGCCTGTGTGAGAAGGTATGAGTCCTGTCCTGCCTTCTCTGCAGTTTTTGCATCGTGTTTGCCTTCGTTACTTTTTATCCAGTCAATTAGTTTCCCCCAAGGTGTGTTCGTGTTATCGATACAGCTCCCTTCCCATATGTCTCTCTGACTGTACTGCTTTGTAACAGATTGGTCGGTACGTTTAAATACGAGCTCCCCGTATCCCATAACCCATTCAAATATTATTCTTAATCCTAGCATCTTAAGTATGGCAAGAGTTACCTTAATATTTCTTTTCAGAGTGCATATAAACAATTGTATCACAGGATGCGTCAGTTCAACTCGAGCAAATAATCTCAGCCCAGCTGTCTTTGTTATACTCTGCTACTCTGGTACTTCCCTTCAGAGCGCGTTTTGTTTGTATACCCCCGTTTACAATCACAAGGCAACGTTAGTTCACAACACTTTGATTAACACATCAGTGATTCGTTCCTGAATTCATGCATAACTGTCTGCGAGAGATCCCGGAAGACGAGCCCCCATTATGTTGTATATGTTGGGTATGAAAATTTGTTATGTTGTATGCGTGCGTGGGTGAAATTATTATGTTGTATATGTGGGTTATGAATATTCAGTGGAAATAATAATAATTAAATGAAATTTGGCCAAATGTGTAATTATCCGGAAATATGTTAATTTATGTAATTACGCACATTTTAATTATGCCAATTCGAGAGGTAATCGTATTAATTATGCGAGTGGGTGTAATTATGATAACGCAAGTCGTTATGATAACCAGACCCCGGTTCACCCCGTTATCGCTTTAACATTTACTGAGTATGTATTAGTGTGTTTATTAAGGTCACCAAGTTCAAATCTCAACGCAGAAGCAGATCTTATGCATAGATTTCAGGAAAGAATCACACAACCACTTCTGTATTGATCAATTTATTACTAATTCAACCTTAACTATGATATAGTATGCGAACTCTCAATCCCGGAACGTCAATACGGCATCAATACAGTATCATCAACGATTGTCTGATTTCACTTTGACAACGGCACATGGATCCCGCATAACGCGATGGTTGTTAGTGAGAGAGAGAGTCGTTAAAACATGCAAATACTATGCTAAGAAAACCTTAACGTTAATGAATGATTATACTCAATATTGTTCACGCAGTACCGCACTCCTTATTGATCATACGCAACCCTTATCACGTTGTTAACACCTTGGGTCACGGAACAGTTGAATATTCTGTAGAGGATGCGAGTACGTGCGGCGATTATGACTGAAAGATACTTGAAAGATTATACGGCGATAAAAAAAAACACAATCAAAAACAGTTATTATTCTTAAAGGCACCAATCTCAACAGATACATCGGCAGGTTATCTCAGAACGGCTCGGAGTAAGGGCCTGCGACGGTGCTCCTTTTCCGAAGATCGTTATCTTATACCAAGTTTACTAATTGGGGACCAGATCACCTGATAAGGATCCGGTGGGCCACCACTCCCCACGTGAGCGTGGCTCGGCGGAAGGAGGTGCCAAGAATCAGTTCGTATTGATGGATCTGTTGGGAATTTATGCGATTAAGAGTACAGCCCACTAAATATTAAAGATAAAAATTAAGAATACTCTTATAAACGACGGAGGGCCATCACTCGGTCTCGTTGTGATGCTTTCCAGCCACGGATGGCTTATGGGTTCGAGTGTTTTTGAGTGGTAAGAGTTGTCTTGAATAGTCAGTGTTCGGAGTCGATTCTTTAGGTCAAACAGACGCCTGGTGGTCGTGTGGTGAGGGGGCGGTGCGCGTCATACGTATCAGTCGATCCCGTGGCGAATTGGTTCGGATGGCTGTTGATACGCTGTCGCAGTTCGGAACCCGGTCGGTAGGTGGCGCCCACAACTCGCTCGTAGCGTGCAGCTCTGGGTTGTCGCCGAATCGCGATGCTCACCACTCCGGTGGCAGCAGAGACCCCCGGTTCGGCAGAGGTTGACGAGCTGAAGATGAGTCGAGCCGACCCGCTGGTCGCAGCTCGCTCCTGAGTCGACCCTCCCGGTCGAGCTCGCTCCTGGGTCGACCCGCTGGTCGCCCTCGCTCCTGAGTCGACTCTCTGGTCGCACTCCTGAGTGGACCCACTGGTCGCACTCCTCCTGAGCCGACTCCCCCGGTCGCGCTCCTGAGTGGACCCTCTCGTCACACTCGTTCCTGAGTCGACCCTCCCGGTCGAGCTTCTGAGTGGACCCTCCCGTCGCACTGGTTTCCAATGCTCAGGATCCTTTACTTTATGCCGAAAATTCCCCCTGGATCCCGCCCACAAGGCGGGGCTTCTTCCGATTTTTGCTGTGTCAGGATCTGTCCGTAGGCAGGTGTGTCCATGTGTCTGTCCGTATGTCCGTGTGTCCTTGTGTGCATCACTGACGGTATATTCGTTGTCACACTCCCTCCATAAAACCCACGAGCAAACAATCAGATGTTACAAATTGCCTCGAAGTCGTCTCTCTGTCTGGGTGCAATATTATCTCTTGTCTGGCCTTCTTCATGACCCAAAACACAGACGTTACAAATCGTCTCATAGGCGTCTTTGTTCGTGTTGCACAACCTGGAGGGAGGGGCAACACTCTCTCCGACCCGGCGCACAAAGAAATGGTTAAAAAGTTTTAAGTTAACATTTGTCCCTTACTATTTCACAGTTATGATTCTGTATGTAACCTAAGGTCTGTCGTTTCCCATCGTGGTTCCCGACCCAAGTGTAGGTGTTTCCCCGAGCGTACACACACTCCTATCCCGCGCTGCGGGGATACAAAGACGGCCGGGATCTCCCTTTCTCTCCGACCCTGGGTTTAACATCGTTTTTTTTTATTATGTATTTATATTCGACCTGGTGGTGATTCATCCCGTTATCCTGGCTTTTCCATAAGTTTTACTTTTGTCTTTCATGCATATACTTATTACTATTAATTTATTTCCGATATCTTAGGTTAAGGGGTAAGTTTCTTGATCCTAGGAATTCGTATTCCTTGGTGCCTGGATGGTTATATAAGCGGAATATAGTTTACGGTGAATAGCGTTAACATTGATGTTATGTGCGATATTATGTATTGTGATGTCTTTAACTTAACTTGTTTGTCAGGGCTTTACTGACACGAAGTTGCATTCCATAGCCCGCAGTCTTTGCCCCACCCTATCTCTGCTCGCCGTTGTTGTTGCCTGCCGTTAATTCAAGGCCTCATTAATTTCCGTCACTCCTGAGTAGGTGAGGGCGGTTGAACCTTGGAGTCAGTTCTGGTTTTTGTCTGCCTGCTTCTTCTTGTGTCCCCTGACCCCGGGAGTTATTATTCTACTTTATGGCCTGTCGAAGCCCCACTCGCTGTTGCTGGGCTGGTGTTGTTCCCGGCTTTTTGCTTACGTTTGCAGTTCGCCGTGCTCTTGATTTCCTTCCCTCTTCAACCTTATATTGACTATTCGCTCCTGTCTGGGTGCGATTCAATTTTGACTTAGGAAGGTTCTGATTGTCATATGCTTCGGGTCGAGTTGTATAGAAAGTATTGAAGTATGGAAATAACATTTCATATTGACTTAATAATGGTGATGGTTCAGTAGGCGTAACTTGTGGCCTGGTTTAATTGGAGTGGGTGTGAATATCGATAACTTTAGCCTACCCTGTTGTTAAATTCCGACTTAACGTTACTTTAATAGCAATACAGAACAATTGAGCTTTTTGTCTTAACTAGGCGAATGCGAACTTCTGGTGACCCCGCAGCCTTGTTGTTCAGCTGGGTCTGCCTCCTTGAGAGATATACAACCCTCTTTAATCATCGTCTCCCCCTGCCAACCTTCTGCTCTGGGAGTGTTATTCTTACTTCAGGTCCAAGGCCCCCTCACATTCAGACGCTGCAGGGTTGTTTACATCAGCTCCCCCCCTGTGCACGTGTTCTAACTAGCTCGGAATTCCCTGAACACACAATCAGTGATGATTCCTGGCTTTCTGTGGTTGTGATTTAGACAAAGGCGCCTCTGTTTCTTCCATTGCCTTTGAGTCGACACTGCCCTATTATTTGCCCATGTGCTGAGGTCATAGAATTCGTTTTGACTTCAGTAATATTAACATTCAGTATTGGATTAGCAAATGGGCAATGGTTCATTGATGTAGCTCGCAGCCTGGTCTCCAATTTGAGCGAGCGCGAGGATCGATAATTTAGCCTACTCTGTTGTTGAATTTCGAATTTTGACGTTACTTTAAAACCATGCAGGATGATTGGGCTTTTGCCTTAACTATGTCTGGCTGACACTCCCACTGTCTCTGCCGCCTGCACGGGTGACATGTGCCCGTTCATCAGGCCTTATCTTTCCTTGAAGCAACGGTTGCAAATTCTGCCATCCTAGCCCTCCTCCAGTTCATTACTTAACAACACCTGGTGTTTTGCAGTTTGCTGCGCTTGGTGTGTTTCACTCATTAAAAAAACAAGTAAAAAGATAATATATAAAAATCATCAAATATTATTAATCTCAATTATGGAAGAAGGGTTAGGATACAACATACCGCCCTTTTAAAAATGACCAGTGGTCAAATGGCCACGGGTTATTTTTAAAAAAATGTATACCCTTCTTCCATCATGAACCATCGATTGTCCTCAAGTTTTGCTGCTATTCCTTACAACGCGCGCGTACGTGTCACAACTTAACATGGTTATTTGAATTGAGCAAAGAAAATTAAACAAGCGTTAAACATCGATATTGCGTTACATCGGTTCTGATACATCATGACTCCGACGAATATTCATTTTTGTTTTTGTTAAATCCTGGGAAACGCTAGGTAGCGGTTTCGAACGCATTTATGCGTTACCTTCCTCATGTTGCCTCGTTCACCACTTATCACTTCGATAATTCGATCACGGTTTTCGGGTTCGTTTTTGTAGTTTCCTCTCTCACTCTCTGTGTCGTGGGAGTGTGTGGTGAAAAATTGTGCTGCACATAACCAGAATTCGCGCACACGACCCACTTTGACACTTGGTTCGAGGCATTCGCTCTCTCTGCGATTACATGCACATTTGCCGAGTCAGTGTGTCGATTTAATTCTGTCCCTCGTAATGTTGCCCTCTTTGTTTTTACTAGTGTGTTGGATTTCAACACCATTCCCGGTACGTCATGGACATTCGTCTCCATTTTAGCACTCCGATCCACATAATTTTTGGTTTCCCTTGGATATTTTCCATTCAAAGGCTCATGCCTGCGCTCCTCAGGGCGTGTCCCTGCTGTCTGTTTTTGTACTGTCCGATCACGCTTCAATTCAACCCTGTCCTTGTATTCGATCCGCGCGTCATTTACGGGAGCACTGTCCACGTTTTTGCCCGCCCTGTCACTTGCAGCCTGCCTGTATTTCACATTGAGCGCCGGGTTTAACACCTCGGCGGGTG
The DNA here is from genome assembly GCF_015708825.2 of Lethenteron reissneri. NCBI lineage: Eukaryota > Metazoa > Chordata > Hyperoartia > Petromyzontiformes > Petromyzontidae > Lethenteron > Lethenteron reissneri. Next base: position 2,716,209 of record NC_083833.1, on the reverse strand, counting down.
TGGCGCGTATGGGCTGCCCGCTCTCAATCACTGTGGATGGTTCATCACGTATTTGGACCGTATTCTGTGTTATTCCTCTATTCCCTCCTGGTATAGCCGGTGGAGGAATTGGTCGGAATTGGATCGATTGTGTTTGACCTCCCATCCTGCGATTCTCGTGAATGTTCGCATCCATACCTCCGCGGTATGTGTAACACCTTCCCGCTAGGTGGTTATCTTCCCATCTCTGTGCGTAATTTGAACCTTGCGTGTGTCGTGGGATGGGGTGTTGATATGGTTCTGCTCTGAACCTCTCCCTCCTACGATTCTCCTGCACCCTTGGCCCAGTGTTTTTCCCATTTGGGTGCCAAATTTTTCCTGGATTGTTACTTCGCCATCCCTGTGGGTAATCTTGACCTTGCGCATGTCGGGGCATGGGGTGTTGGTATGGTTCTATTCTGAACCTCCCCCTCCTGCGATTCTCCTGAATGTTCGGCTTTGTGCCGCTCTCATTCTCGTGCCAACCTCTCTCTGGGTTATTTTGCCATGTGTGCGTGCGTTTCTGCTGCTCTCTGCATGGTGGGACTGCTCGGTGATTTTTATTCCTCTCTGAGAGGCTGGGTTCCTCATCCCTCTCCCTGTGTTCTGGATCCGAATTATGATTCTTAGCTCTGTATAACCATGCCATGTACGCCTTGCTCTCTATGCGGCGTAAGGATGCGGTTTCTGGATTCAAAACCATTCTCACCCTTTCTGTAATCTCTGGGCTCAAGGATTCAAAAAACATAATTTTGAACATTTTATCCCCTTCGTGGTATTGATTCACATCGCCTGCGTAATACGCTCTTTTAAATTGGACGAGGTAGTCACGTGGATCTTGGTTCATGCCCTGGGTCATCGATTTTACAGCATAAAACCCCTCAGTGAGTGTCGAATATTCTCCAAACTTCCGAATCACTGCCAGGCTCAATTGTTTAAAATCATTTCTAACCTTGTGTGGTAGTGACTTTACCCATGGAATAGATTCTTTATGTAAGGTCCGTTTCAACAAACTCGCTTTTTCATCCCGTCTCCTCAGCCCTCTAATCATTGCCTCCTCTTCCACTGTCGCGATATGTGTGTGGATATCCATAGTCTTATTGTGGGGGTCAAAATCGGGAATTCTGACTAGAGCCTTGTCCATCAACTTAAGGGTTTTACTGGTGAACAGGTATTCCGAAAGTTGATTGCTGACAGCGTCATCATCAAACAAGTTATCATCAGGCAATCTGTCACTTTGGTCTGTGCTGTGTCTCTTGTGTTTAAGTGGTGTGCATTTTCTGTGTGCGCGCCCAGGGCCGTGTCGCTCGTGTTGCCATTTCCCTTCAGTTTTTGCCTCTGCCCTTAGTGTACCATGTCCTGGCGATTTTACTTTAACTTTTGTGCGATCAATCCCTGGACTCTGTCCACGTACCCAAGAGAGTGATTTGATGTTACTTCCATATTTATTCTGTGGCTCAACGTCTGTGAGTTTCGCTGGTGTCGCGAGCTTTGATTTCTCCTCCCTCTCGAGGGTGTGAGGACATTTCTCGTCGTTTATTAGAGACGATTTCTCTCCCGTTTCATTTCCAAAATTTCCTTCATTCCACAATCCCTGTCTGTATGCCTGTGTGAGAAGGTATGAGTCCTGTCCTGCCTTCTCTGCAGTTTTTGCATCGTGTTTGCCTTCGTTACTTTTTATCCAGTCAATTAGTTTCCCCCAAGGTGTGTTCGTGTTATCGATACAGCTCCCTTCCCATATGTCTCTCTGACTGTACTGCTTTGTAACAGATTGGTCGGTACGTTTAAATACGAGCTCCCCGTATCCCATAACCCATTCAAATATTATTCTTAATCCTAGCATCTTAAGTATGGCAAGAGTTACCTTAATATTTCTTTTCAGAGTGCATATAAACAATTGTATCACAGGATGCGTCAGTTCAACTCGAGCAAATAATCTCAGCCCAGCTGTCTTGTTATACTCTGCTACTCTGGTATTCCCTTCAGAGCGCGTTTTGTTTGTATACCCCCGTTTACAATCACAAGGCAACGTTAGTTCACAACACTTTGATTAACACATCAGTGATTCGTTCCTGAATTCATGCATAACCTGTCTGCGAGAGGATCCCGGTAAGACGAGCCCCCATTATGTTGTATATGTTGGGTATGAAAATTTGTTATGTTGTATGCGTGCGTGGGTGAAATTATTATGTTGTATATGTGGGTTATGAATATTCAGTGAAAATAATAATAATTAAATGAAATTTGGCCAAATGTGTAATTATCCGGAAATATGTTAATTATGTAATTACGCACATTTTAATTATGCCAATTCGAGAGGTAATCGTATTAATTATGCGAGTGGGTGTAATTATGATAACGCAAGTCGTTATGATAACCAGACCCCGGTTCACCCCGTTATCGCTTTAACATTTACTGAGTATGTATTAGTGTGTTTATTAAGGTCACCAAGTTCAAATCTCAACGCAGAAGCAGATCTTATGCATAGATTTCAGGAAAGAATCACACAACCACTTCTGTATTGATCAATTTATTACTAATTCAACCTTAACTATGATATAGTATGCGAACTCTCAATCCCGGAACGTCAATACGGCATCAATACAGTATCATCAACGATTGTCTGATTTCACTTTGACAACGGCACATGGATCCCGCATAACGCGATGGTTGTTAGTGAGAGAGAGAGTCGTTAAAACATGCAAATACTATGCTAAGAAAACCTTAACGTTAATGAATGATTATACTCAATATTGTTCACGCAGTACCGCACTCCTTATTGATCATACGCAACCCTTATCACGTTGTTAACACCTTGGGTCACGGAACAGTTGAATATTCTGTAGAGGATGCGAGTACGTGCGGCGATTATGACTGAAAGATACTTGAAAGATTATACGGCGATAAAAAAAAACACAATCAAAACAGTTACTATTCTTAAAGGCACCAATCTCAACAGATACACCGGCAGGTTATCTGACAGCAGAACGGCTCGGAGTAAGGGCCTGCGACGGTGCTCCTTTTCCGAAGATCGTTATCTTATACCAAGTTTACTAATTGGGGACCAGATCACCTGATAAGGATCCGGTGGCCACCACTCCCCACGTGAGCGTGGCTCGGCGGAAGGAGGTGCCAAGAATCAGTTCGTATTGATGGATCTGTTGGGAATTTATGCGATTAAGAGTACAGCCCACTAAATATTAAAGATAAAAATTAAGAATACTCTTATAACCGACGGAGGCCACCACTCGGTCTCGTTGTGATGCCTTCCCAGCCACGGATGACTTATGGGTTCGAGTGTGTTTGAGTGGTAAGAGTTGTCTTGAATAGTCAGTGTTCGGAGTCGATTCTTTATGTCAAACAGACGCCTGGTGGTCGTGTGGTGAGGGGGCGGTGCGCGTCATACGTATCAGGCGCTCTCCTGTCACCGTGGTGAATTGGCTCGGATGGCTGTTGATACGCTGTCGCAGTTCGGAACCCGGTCGGTAGGTGGCGCCCACAACTCGCTCGTAGCGTGCAGCGTTGGATCGTCGCCAAGTCGCGACGCTCACCACCGGCGGCAGCGGAGATCTCCGGCGGCAGCAGAGATTGACGAGCTGAAGATGAGTCGAGCCGACCCGCTGGTCGCAGCTCGCTCCTGAGTCGACCCTCCCGGTCGAGCTCGCTCCTGGGTCGACCCGCTGGTCGCCCTCGCTCCTGAGTCGACTCTCTGGTCGCACTCCTGAGTGGACCCGCTCTGGTCGCACTCGTTCCTGAGTCGACCCTCCCGGTCGAGCTTCTGAGTGGACCCTCCCGTCGCACTCCTGCTGAGTCGACCCTCCCGGTCGAGCTTCTGAGTGGACCCTCCCGTCGCACTGGTTTCCAATGTTCAGGATCCGTTCCTTTATGCTGAAAAATCCCCCTGGATCCCGCCCACAAGGCGGGGCTTCCGATTTTTGCTGTGTCAGGATCTGTCCGTAGGCAGGTGTGTCCATGTGTGTGTCCGTATGTCCGTGTGTCCTTGTGTGCATCACTGACGGTATATTCCGTTGTCAACTCCCTCCATAAAACCCACGAGCAAACAACCAGATGTTACAAATTGTCTCGAAGTCGTCTCTCTGTCTGGGTGCAATTTATCTCTTGTCTGGCCTTCTTCATGAACCCAAAACACAGACGTTACAAATCGTCTCATAGGCGTCTTTGTTCGTGTTGCACAACCTGGAGGGGGGCAACACTCTCTCCGACCCGGCGCACAAAGAAATGGTTAAAAGTTTTAAGTTAACATTTGTCCCTTACTATTTCACAGTTATGATTCTGTATGTAACCTAAGGTCTGTCGTTTCCCATCGTGGTTCCCGACCCAAGTGTAGGTGTTTCCCCGAGCGTACACACACTCCTATCCCGCGCTGCGGGGATACAAAGACGGCCGGGATCTCCCTTTCTCTCCGACCCTGGGTTTAACATCGTTTTTTTTATTATGTATTTATATTCGACCTGGTGGTGATTCATCCCGTTATCCTGGCTTTTCCATAAGTTTTACTTTTGTCTTTCATGCATATACTTATTACTATTAATTATTTCCGATATCTTAGGTTAAGGGGTAAGTTTCTTGATCCTAGGAATTCGTATTCCTTGGTGCCTGGATGGTTATATAAGCGGAATATAGTTTACGGTGAATAGCGTTAACATTGATGTTATGTGCGATATTATGTATTGTGATGTCTTTAACTTAACTTGTTTGTCAGGGCTTTACTGACACGAAGTTGCATTCCTAGCCCGCAGTCTTTGCCCCACCCTATCTCTGCTCGCCGTTGTTGTTGCCTGCCGTTAATTCAAGGCCTCATTAATTTCCGTCACCCCTGAGTAGGTGAGGGCGGTTGAACCTTGGAGTCAGTTCTGGTTTTTGTCTGCCTGCTTCTTCTTGTGTCCCCTGACCCCGGGAGTTATTATTCTACTTTATGGCCTGTCGAAGCCCCACTCGCTGTTGCTGGGCTGGTGTTGTTCCCGGCTTTTTGCTTACGTTTGCAGTTCGCCGTGCTCTTGATTTCCTTCCCTCTTCAACCTTATATTGACTATTCGCTCCTGTCTGGGTGCGATTCAATTTTGACTTAGGAAGGTTCTGATTGTCATATGCTTCGGGTCGAATTGTATAGAAAGTATTGAAGTATGGAAATAACATTTCATATTGACTTAATAATGGTGATGGTTCAGTAGGCGTAACTTGTGGCCTGGTTTAATTGGAGTGGGTGTGAATATCGATAACTTTAGCCTACCCTGTTGTTAAATTCCGACTTTAACGTTACTTTAATAGCAATACAGAATAATTGAGCTTTTTGTCTTAACTAGGCGAATGCGAACTTCTGGTGACCCCCGCAGCCGTGTTGTTCAGCTGGGTCTTGTGCCTTGAGAGATATACAACCCTCTTTTAAATCACCTCTCCCCCTGCCAACCTTCTGCTCTGGGAGTGTTATTCTTGATTCCAGGTCCAAGGCCCCCTCACATCCAGACGCGCAGGGTTGTTTACATCAGCTCCCCCCCTGTGCACGTGTTCTAACTAGCTCGGAATTCCTGAACACACAATCAGTGATGATTCCTGGCTTTCTGTGGTTGTGATTTAGACAAAGGCGCCTCTGTTTCTTCCATTGCCTTTGAGTCGACACTGCCCTATTATTTGCCCATGTGCTGAGGTCATAGAATTCGTTTTGACTTCAGTAATATTAACATTCAGTATTGGATTAGCAAATGGGCAATGGTTCATTGATGTAGCTCGCAGCCTGGTCTCCAATTTGAGCGAGCGCGAGGATCGATAATTTAGCCTACTCTGTTGTTGAATTTCGAATTTTGACGTTACTTTAAAACCATGCAGGATGATTGGGCTTTTGCCTTAACTATGTCTGGCTGACACTCCCACTGTCTCTGCCGCCTGCACGGGTGACATGTGCCCGTTCATCAGGCCTTATCTTCCCTTGAAGCAACGTTGTAAATTCTGCCATCCTAGCCCTCCTCCGGTTCATTACTTAACAACACCTGGTGTTTTGCAGTTTGCTGCGCTTGGTGTGTTTCACTCATTAAAAAAACAAGTAAAAAGATAATATATAAAAATCATCAAATATTATTAATCTCAATTATGGAAGAAGGGTTAGTATACAACACCGAGAACATACTATCCGCTGCATGCCTAGCCCAGCATATTTGAAGTAGGACGCTCGTTCCTAAGCTGCCTTCAGCGTTCATTCCTCTTCCTAATTAGCCACAGGAGAGACTCAATGCACTGAAATGCTGTCTGCCAGGGAATGCACATTATGCAGAAATTGCTAAAATATTAGATGTTAAATTTCGATTTAAAGCTTTCGTGACTGCAGGGATTCATCTTCTTGTTTCTTTCGGTAAAGTCACGTAGAAGGGAAGTAATAAAATAATAAAAATAAAACATAATAAAACAATTCTCACGACGTTTCGGCTACAACGCAAGCAGCCGTCTTCAGGTGAAGAATGAGACACTACCAAACTAGGAGCTTATATATAAGCTGCATTGGGGGTTGAAGAAGCAGCAATGATGTTGTTGGTTTTGGAGACGAGGCTGTTGGTGGGGTCTCTTTTTATTTTTGTATAGCTGCCATCGTTTAGTAGTTCTTGAATTTTGTTGTTGTATTCTATTTTGTCCATGATGACAGTGGCATTGCCTTTGTCGGCTGAGAGGATGACAATGTCATCCCTCTTTTTTAATTGAGCTAATTCAAAACGCTCCTCTTTGCTGATGTTGCTAGCTGGCATCTTAGCGTTTTTGAGGGTTACAGAGATTTCGGATCTTGCTACGTCTGCAGCGATGTGACTCAAGCCCTTGAGAGCTACATCTACTCGAGCAATTATATCATTAACTGGTATGTGTCTAGGTGTGACTGCAAAGTTTAGTCCTTTAGCTAAAACGGATTTCAAACCTTCAGAAATAGGACTGTTACTGCGATTAATTACGACTTTGTTAATATCTAGCTTTTCAATGTGTGGGTCCGGTTTCTTGTTTGAGAGGCGATTGAATTTGGAAATCAAGTTGTCCTTACATTTAGTCGACATAGCGGCAGCTGAAGAGGCAGTCATTTTTTTCCACATGTTCCCAATCCGATGTGGACATTGTTACACTCAAAGATAAGTGTGATTTGTAGAGTGTCTTGTCTAACTGATCTAGTTCGGTGCGCGTAAGTCTGATTTTCTCTGAGATAAGAGCTAAGCTAGTTCTAGACAGAATTCGTTTCGCATTAGAAGAAGTTACAGCAGCAGATGTTAGTGTAAATGCGTTTGGTATTACCTTAGAGTCGCGGCATCTCTTCAGAAAGGTGAGAGACTCGATTAGCTGAGCCTTCTTATCCCGGAGCTTGTTGAAGGATCTCAAAGTTATGTGGAAACCCTCCCCGTAGAGGCGGTTAAATTTCGATTTAAAGCTTTCGTGACTGCAGGGATTCATCTTCTTGTTTCTTTCGGTAAAGTCACCAACAGCCTCGTCTCCAAAACCAACAACATCATTGCTGCTTCTTCAACCCCCAATGCAGCTTATATATAAGCTCCTAGTTTGGTAGTGTCTCATTCTTCACCTGAAGACGGCTGCTTGCGTTGTAGCCGAAACGTCGTGAGAATTGTTTTATTATGTTTTATTTTTATTATTTTATTACTTCCCTTCTACGTGACTTTACCGAAAGAAACAAGAAGATGAATCCCTGCAGTCACGAAAGCTTTAAATCGAAATTTAACCGCCTCTACGGGGAGGGTTTCCACATAACTTTGAGATCCTTCAACAAGCTCCGGGATAAGAAGGCTCAGCTAATCGAGTCTCTCACCTTTCTGAAGAGATGCCGCGACTCTAAGGTAATACCAAACGCATTTACACTAACATCTGCTGCTGTAACTTCTTCTAATGCGAAACGAATTCTGTCTAGAACTAGCTTAGCTCTTATCTCAGAGAAAATCAGACTTACGCGCACCGAACTAGATCAGTTAGACAAGACACTCTACAAATCACACTTATCTTTGAGTGTAACAATGTCCACATCGGATTGGGAACATGTGGAAAAAATGACTGCCTCTTCAGCTGCCGCTATGTCGACTAAATGTAAGGACAACTTGATTTCCAAATTCAATCGCCTCTCAAACAAGAAACCGGACCCACACATTGAAAAGCTAGATATTAACAAAGTCGTAATTAATCGCAGTAACAGTCCTATTTCTGAAGGTTTGAAATCCGTTTTAGCTAAAGGACTAAACTTTGCAGTCACACCTAGACACATACCAGTTAATGATATAATTGCTCGAGTAGATGTAGCTCTCAAGGGCTTGAGTCACATCGCTGCAGACGTAGCAAGATCCGAAATCTCTGTAACCCTCAAAAACGCTAAGATGCCAGCTAGCAACATCAGCAAAGAGGAGCGTTTTGAATTAGCTCAATTAAAAAAGAGGGATGACATTGTCATCCTCTCAGCCGACAAAGGCAATGCCACTGTCATCATGGACAAAATAGAATACAACAACAAAATTCAAGAACTACTAAACGATGGCAGCTATACAAAAATAAAAAGAGACCCCACCAACAGCCTCGTCTCCAAAACCAACAACATCATTGCTGCTTCTTCAACCCCCAATGCAGCTTATATATAAGCTCCTAGTTTGGTAGTGTCTCATTCTTCACCTGAAGACGGCTGCTTGCGTTGTAGCCGAAACGTCGTGAGAATTGTTTTATTATGTTTTATTTTTATTATTTTATTACTTCCCTTCTACGTGACTTTACCGAAAGAAACAAGAAGATGAATCCCTGCAGTCACGAAAGCTTTAAATCGAAATTTAACCGCCTCTACGGGGAGGGTTTCCACATAACTTTGAGATCCTTCAACAAGCTCCGGGATAAGAAGGCTCAGCTAATCGAGTCTCTCACCTTTCTGAAGAGATGCCGCGACTCTAAGGTAATACCAAACGCATTTACACTAACATCTGCTGCTGTAACTTCTTCTAATGCGAAACGAATTCTGTCTAGAACTAGCTTAGCTCTTATCTCAGAGAAAATCAGACTTACGCGCACCGAACTAGATCAGTTAGACAAGACACTCTACAAATCACACTTATCTTTGAGTGTAACAATGTCCACATCGGATTGGGAACATGTGGAAAAAATGACTGCCTCTTCAGCTGCCGCTATGTCGACTAAATGTAAGGACAACTTGATTTCCAAATTCAATCGCCTCTCAAACAAGAAACCGGACCCACACATTGAAAAGCTAGATATTAACAAAGTCGTAATTAATCGCAGTAACAGTCCTATTTCTGAAGGTTTGAAATCCGTTTTAGCTAAAGGACTAAACTTTGCAGTCACACCTAGACACATACCAGTTAATGATATAATTGCTCGAGTAGATGTAGCTCTCAAGGGCTTGAGTCACATCGCTGCAGACGTAGCAAGATCCGAAATCTCTGTAACCCTCAAAAACGCTAAGATGCCAGCTAGCAACATCAGCAAAGAGGAGCGTTTTGAATTAGCTCAATTAAAAAAGAGGGATGACATTGTCATCCTCTCAGCCGACAAAGGCAATGCCACTGTCATCATGGACAAAATAGAATACAACAACAAAATTCAAGAACTACTAAACGATGGCAGCTATACAAAAATAAAAAGAGACCCCACCAACAGCCTCGTCTCCAAAACCAACAACATCATTGCTGCTTCTTCAACCCCCAATGCAGCTTATATATAAGCTCCTAGTTTGGTAGTGTCTCATTCTTCACCTGAAGACGGCTGCTTGCGTTGTAGCCGAAACGTCGTGAGAATTGTTTTATTATGTTTTATTTTTATTATTTTATTACTTCCCTTCTACGTGACTTTACCTATTAGATGTTAATTTAGCAACTCCTACACGTCTTCTTTCGTTCTTTTTTTGACGCCGTATTCTCGTAATGGGGTTGGGAAATGAACGGCCGCTGCCTTAATGGTGGCGAGGGCGATTCGCTCCGCCCGGGGGCGGCCCTGTCCAAAACACAGCGCGTCGCTGCTTTTCGTTTTCTTTTCAGAGAAGGGGACTGCGGTCACGTGACCCGCGCTTGATGACGGCGCACGCAACCCTTGACAATTAGGATGTTTGGTAGCAAAGTTGTTATCGACGGACGCTCAACAGACACGCTCGCATGAGTAGGCGTATCTATGCATGTAGAACTCATTTCGAACCGGACATCACCAGCCGTGATAACCGGAGGCAGCAAGGGTTAGTGGATCGCACACGGATATTGTCAGTCTACCTGCCCATGGGCGTTGAGGAGCCATATCCTGCATATGCCAGATGGTGTTTACAGCGAAAATGCGTACTCCATCTGTTCCATCTGCACGGGATGACGTGTTGCCCTCTCGCACGCGTAGGTTTTCTCTGGGTGCGCAGATTTCCACCCAAATGTAGACACTCATTCACTGGCCGATAACACCTTAACATGTATGGAGGACCGCATACATCGGGGTGGAATTTGGTGCCTGTTTCGTCATGAAGCCGTCGCCTTCCCGCTGATCTGCAGTTCTTCTTCGCATCTCCGAGTCGTTTTCTCTCCTTGAGAGTGCGATTTTTCACGAATAAAAAAATCACCATTCTTTTTGTATTTTATTGTACGTAACGATATGCGCGCATGTAGTTTCGCCAAAGGCTTATGCTTACATGTTAAATATTTCGGGGTTTTTTGTCCCATACGCGTGCATGATTATTTGCAGTGGGCTGTGTGGTGGGCCCTCAACCCACCACCCATTGGCAGAGCAAATCAATTATCCGTACAGATTCACCGAGGTGAGACCATGCTTAATTACCGCACTGCTCAAAATAAATGGAATCGTTCCCTGTGCGTTAAATTGTACCCATCGGCACACGTGGCTGAAACTGTTAATTCCCATTCGTTATCATTAAGCAAAGAGTAAAAAAAAATACCGATCAGCAGCTCCAACCGTAACTCATTTTGTCGTTGATTTGTCGCCTGTATTCTGTTAGGTGCATCACGGTGGCGAGATGTTATTCCTCTCGCCTGAAAGACAGGAGGTCCTGGGTTCGATCCCAGACCATGACGATGCCTATTGTATATTTGGAGTCCGCGTGTTTTCTCTTCCCATAGTGGTCGCGTGGATTTTTCTCCAGGAACTCCGGTTTGCCCTCCGCATTTAGAAACACGCGTTTAGATGATTACGCTACTATCATGAATTTCCACGCGCGATGATATCAACCACTTCGGTGACATATCACATGTGGTCACCTCTGAGAAAGAGCCAAACGTTTATTAAGTGTTTCCTTTAAAATAAAATAGTTTAGCTGAGAGGTGGGTGAGAGATGGCTGAGATGGGGCTCTTGTGCAAGGGGAAGTTGGGGGGAGGGGGGGTTAAGGAAAAACAAAAACAATGCAAAATACAAATGTTGCATCCTACAAGAATTGTCTGGGTGGGTCAGAGGTCAAAGAGCGCCGAGTCCATTATCAGGGCTCTGAGCCAGCACCACTGACAGCCCGAGATCGAATCCAGTGAGTGTTTAGATTTGGGTGCAAATCCGCGCACCCAGAGAAAACCCACACGTGCGAGGGGGCAACACTCGATCCCGTACAGCCATGCCAAAACTCTGTTGGCAAGTGGTCTCCTTCTATTATTTTTAGGATTTATCTTTCATTATTTACTTATTTATTACCTACGTGACTTTACCGAAAAAACCTAAGAGTATGCATCCTTGCAGTCATGAAAGCTTCAAATCTAGAATTAAGTGGTATTCAGCCCAGCCATCGAAGAGAGATAAGAATTGGCCAAACACGTTGTAAGGCTTTCGCGACCAATATTATTCACAATAAAGGTGTATGGGTTAGATCGCGCAAGTATAAATGTGTCGTTAAACCCACCACCACTTGACACAGCCAACCAGTAAGGTTTGTCACGTGAACAAGGCGTGCCAACTGGTTACTACTTCAGCCCACCGGTGGTGCGCGTTCGAGAGTAAATACGCAACATTTACAATTTGAGAACGACATTCCGGCAAAAATCGCACGATGATGCTGGTTGATGGAATTACCAGCGAAACGTCGTACTACTCAAACGATAAATGTTGTGGATTTACTCTCCAACATACCAGTGGGCTGAAGTAGCAACTTATTGGCACGTTTTTTTTTTTTTTACAAACCTTACTGGTTGGCTGCGTCGGGGGGTGGAGGGTTTAACGACACATTTAGACTTGTGCGATTTCACCCAAAAACCTTTATTGTGAATAATATTGGTCGCGAAAGCCCTACTTCGGTGGGGGGGGGGGGTGGATGGACTCCGTGGAGATGTTGTTGGTAAATCAACAATAATTGTCACCACTATTAGTATTATTGTAGGGCCATGCACAGCTCTGTGTTACACATGAATTCGAGCCTGCGCATGGGGCAACATTTTACAAAGAGGCAAAACAAAAGAATTACAAATAGCCTCGCAGACCTTGAAAGCACAACATTATTGGCAACGGCCCCAACATGGGCTTTATATTGGGATTTTTTTTCTCACAAAATGCGTGTTACATTCCTTCATGTGGCTTCTTATTTCCCTCCCCCCCCCCCCCCCCCAACGGCTTATCTGTTCCAAACATGAAAGCACGGAAATAAACCTTCACACCACGGATAACAAAAATACCACACGCGCCGCTCCTCCGCGGGTACGGCAGCAAAGTAATCCCACGGTGCGACGCAAATTTAATTCCGGACTGTTTACCTCTGCTCTTTTTTTTTTTTAACCCGGAGTAAACATTTTAAAGTCTAAAACGGTGTGCTTTCGCTCAAACACGACCTCGACGACTCTCGGAAAACGATCCGGCGCCGAAGTCGCATCGGTGTCGTTGTGGTCGCGGCTTTCCCCGTGCCGAGTGGTTCGGCCCGTTTCATTTGGACGAAGCGGCAGATGCCGGGGCCGAACGGCAGAACGTGGCGCGTGCAGTCGGGGCGAGTGCGTGCCGCGAACGTCCTCGTGGCTTTGTGCCCTTCACGTCTAAACTAAACTGCTGAACTATTTTTATTTTACCAGGTAAGGCCCCACTGACCTGGCCACTAATGAGAGCGAAGTGGCTCATTGTGTGAAATTTCATAGCTGCCAAATACTTTAAGTGCATGTTTTCTAAATGTGGAGGGAAAGACCGGAGGACCCAGAGAAAAAAATCCATGCGACCACAGAGGAGTGACATTCAAACTCCGGATATACGGGTGTAATTAGGGTCAGGATCCATCCCACGACCTCCTACATGCAAAATGAGGCATTTAACATCTCGCCACCGCAAGTCTGAGGTGACCCACGTGGCTATGGTCGTGGTTATCTACCTGTGAGAGGGGGGCGGAGGGACATGCGGGGGGAGGACACGGGACGGGGGGCGGGGGGCGTGAAGGCTTTCAAGCAGTAGCTTGGGCTGCGGCATGGATACTGTGCAGGAGACATTTCTAAAGTGCGTGGGGAATGTCAGTGCCACGAAATAAAGGCCTTACTAAAACCCCCACATTGACTCGAGGCACGAACATGGGATCTCTGTATACTGTGGCCTTCGTAAACCTGGTTTGTATTGGGGAGCGGTGAGCGCTAGGAGTGGGGGGGGGGGGGGTGGCTGGTGGTCATGATTTGTGGGTGGTGGGGAGGGACACAATATACAACACCCTTGAGAACCACTTGTCGGAGTCGTAATGTCCACGTCAGAGACAATGAGCCTGCACCATTGAAATCGTGGGTTCTTGTGCGGCCGTGAATCCTTGATTAATCCAGGAACCCTCCTCGATAATTCTAGATTTGAAGCTTTCGATAACCCTTGGGACTTGAGCCGCCTCGGCTCTGCTCACCGAGCGGCTCGCAATCCGATGGGGTGCGAGTTCAACTCCCGGTTGGAGGTCGACTGCAGCCCGTCATCCCTCCAGAGTGGAGTGGTTGACCTCCAGAAAGACTCATCCCCCCACCATATGAATGAGGAATGTCCACCACTGGTTCAAGGCCATGAACAGATGAACCACTGCCTCGGGTGCTCATTAGATCAAGAAATAACTTTTGCTATTAAGCCCTATTCGATCAAATGTACTAAGAGAATATATTGGAACCGGTCGCCTTATAGAGCATGAAACCTGTCTATGTCGTGTGGGATGAGAGAGGCCTCGCCCAAGTGGCTTCGGCAGCAGTTCTGCCATCCTCTGGGTCCAGCGCCCAACGTGATGCGATGCTCTACCGACTGAATTCGAGGAGAAGGCTTATTCGTCGCATCATATTACACCACACGACGTTTACTATTCCAGATGGAGCTCTTCGTCGTCCTGTCATGCGCCGAAGCATCCATTCAGAACTTCAACGCAACGATGCATCACCCCCTCCCCTCTCCCGTGTGTTGGAGAATGGCCCAAAGAAATAGAGTTTATAGAACTGCTTCCGAGAATGCTTCAAGTTCCCTCTTTGTGCGGACACTTAGTGGGGGCGTGCATTTCTGCCGCCGTCTGGAACGCTCTTCCTTCCGACATCAGGAAGCCGCTTGTGCGATGCACTTCCAAAACTATACTGAACAAAACTCATTTCTCAAGGAACTGCTTTTGTGCGTAAAGGTTGTTGTCCTCCCCCCCCCCCCCCCGCACCTCCGATTAGCAAGGTCGCATGCGTACGGTGCGAAAGAAGTTCAACATACGCACATGCAATACTCGTGTTTTTTGTCTCGTGACAGTGAAGCCGGCGCGTCCAATTCTCGGCTGCAATCCAGCCAAATTAAGCGCAACGCTGAATGTAAATGTCAGAATGTTTCGTGCAGTCATCAGTGGCTGGGCGAAGACCATTACCTCGCGATGCTCGGGTCTCAGAGGAGCCGGGATCAGCGTTCTGACCCAGAAGCCACGCGCAGAGACACCGACTAAAATTGAAAATGTTAAAAAAGAAAAGCTTTTTACCAAGTCTTATGACTTTATTGCAAAGGTCTTGATTATTAAATTCTGTTCGCTTTTTTCCTTTTCCCCCCCTCCCACCCCCTTCTCTCCCCATGTGGGAGTAAAGAAGCATTGCCCGTATAACATTCACACGTGTAATGGAAAAACACTCTTCAAGTTCTGTCGGATGGACAGGGTCTTCAACCCACTCGCCATGCTCCGTCCGGCTGGTTCCCGATTGCCTCCGAACGCAAGATTAACCGGGCACTTGCATTGTTACGTCACCAAAATAACTGCGGTACTGCCTGATGCGTCTCTTAAAAGGCTTGTCGATGAACACATTGAGCACCATTTGTCCGCGTGCGAAAACGTACGGACGTTCGAGCCACTGCTGGATGAAAGCCTCGCACCAAACTGCTGTCACCTCCCATGAGCCTGCAGTTGTACCAATCCGACCTAGTACTTGCGCACGAACTGATTTCACCGCTCCATCTCCTCAGCGGACGTTCCCTCGCTGATGCGTTGCAATTCTCGTCTGCCCCTCCGTCAGTGTTTTTATTAGTATTCTTCACAGGCTTAACACGTGGCAGGCTTTTCGCAACCAAAATCATCGATAATACAGGTGTTTTTAGGTTAGATCACGTAAATATATAAATGTGTCGCTAAACCAGCTACCACCTGACACAGCCAATTAATAAGGTTTCTCACGTTAACGGAACGTGCCAATTCGTTATCAGTACAGCACACCGGTGTGTTGGAGAGCAAAGCCACAACGACACATTTATATATTTACGCGATCTAACCCAAAAAAACATTGTATTATGGAAGCATTCTTCGCCATCGGTGATCATCCCTCCTCGCAATGTGTCTGGCCAAAGTCCACTCACTTTTACCAACAGATCTCACATCTTCATTATTTTGCCAATTTATTATTTACTCGTTGATATTTTTCATTAGTTTACTCATCGTTCAGACGAGAAAGGTTTATTCATCCAAACGTCGCCGGTTACACGAATGTCCGGCCTCTCTTTTTTGGGCTGTGAAGACGGAAGCTTGTGTTGCCTCCGAAACGTCGTGATTTTTATTTTATTTTTATTTTACTTTTATTAATTAAAAAATGTTTACCTACGTGACTTTACCGAAAAAACCTAAGAATGTGATTGAATGTGCTTGTGCGCCACCGCCAATGCGGAATCGCGATTTGCGTTTCGCATTACGGTATTTTTCCTTCCACGTTTATTTTGTTGTTGTTCTCTAAAAGAGGAATCGGCTCAGCAAGCAAATTAATTCAGGTCATTAAGGAGCTGACGTTCAAATCCTAAAGGCTTTTGTCGCAACACGAATTGCAATCCAAATTCGATGGGCGAGCAAAGTCCTTCGCATCTTTAGGGCACCGCCGAGTTTTTTTAAATGTGTTCATTTTTGTTTTATTCCCCAACTCACGGGGTCAGCACATTGGGTCTTGCTGCCGGTAGTTCAGGTCAACCCCCAAGTTTGCGGGATCTGTAGCCAAGAGAAATTGGTCAACAACACTCAAAGATGGTGTACAGCTCATAAACAGCAGCAAGATGTGACTCCCATCATGCCTTGCGTGCACGTCACGCCACTCCCCACATTGTGTGTACAACGGCCCCAGCCTTGTCTAGACCACCAGCCTAAGGGGCTGAGCGCTTGAGAACCCTATTTTTGCTTAGAGGCAGCCAACTCGAATATTTGGGAAATGCAGCCAATGCCAACAGCATCTTCTCGTTCGAATGCGTTTTTCTCATCATTAACAAATAGTATTGGATGGGAAGTATCCGAGGCAGCCAAAACAATTAATAGGGAGCCCTCCCACACAGCATGAATGAAGCGATTTGGACCAAGTGTGGCTTATGCATTATCAATACATTGGAAAACGTGTGAGCAGAAGCAACATGGGAGTCTGATTAGCGATAATTGTTTTTTTTCCTAACGATAATATCCAGTTTAAAGAGCCTGGAGTATATGTGAGGAAAGTCGTGGTTGCATGCTCGCCATTAGCTAGCAGACATTACGAATCTCGCAGATCCTCTGGCGTGTTGCGCGTCCCAAGTTGTGCCACTGCCAACCGTGGGATGCACGGAGCGCAACGGCCATCTCGTTTAAAACGATCGCCAAAAAACGCGACGACAAAAAAAAAACATGCAATGCTGGAGGTAAGCCACCAAGCGCACGAAAGAAAACTCAGCTCTGCACCAAATGCAAGAAGGCAAAAAAGGCCCGCATGGGACTGTGAGCAATCCAAAAGGCGGCCGTTGTAAAGCGTCGCGAGAAGCTGCCTCGCAAGGTCCAACGGCGTTTCTCCTCTTTGGGATTGTGAATGTTTGACACGGCGACGGTAGGCTGCTTCCCCGCGGCCCTGCTGAAACGGTTTCACCATTATTAGCAATCGTCAGCACAGTGCAGCGATCATATGCTCACGATCGACAAAGGCCGACTGAAGAAATGACATCGCCTCTCATCGCTAACCCATCGCTCGTAGTCGGCGAACCTCGCGGGAGATTGTTTGCTCCTGGGGGAATGCCCATGCACGCGGCGGATGAACGCGCAGAGCTCTGCACAGACAGATTCAACAATTCGTTGCTTTACTGCCATCTCCTGGCCACCTCACGGCCCAAGGCGACAACACCCGGTGGCGTTCCCAGGCAGCCTCCCTTTCAAGCACAAACGACGTTCGACCTCTCACAGGCTCCGAGATCCGACAACAAATCGGGCAGATTTCTAGGAGCGATTTTTGTGTTGCGAAGAGTTTTAACGCATCTGTGAAAAAAGAGCTGCATGGCTCATCGGATTCCTCCAGCATAAAATATTCTGTTTCTGCGTCAGGTTAAGGTTAACGCGTACATTTCCGATCGCGCCACGTGTTGACCATTCCTTCCCTCAAGCGCTCGCGACGCACTCACTCACTCGCCAGCAGCAGATGTCCTGAAGATGCTCGCCATGCAGCCAGACCCCTCCCCCCCCCCCCATGAACCACGCGTGGCGACGGCGCCGGACATCGAGTGAACGCACTGAACATACGAGCGCTTGAACCTTTCCCGTTCCGAGACGTCTCGTGAACGTGCAGGCGGTAGCGCCGCTGTTTTTAAAGACGCCGTTCTCCGCCACAGGAGAACCCACAGCGACACGACCGCACTCGACGATAGCCGGTGCCAAAAAACTGCGCCACGTGCCCTCCCGCGTGGCCTTTTACGATGACGTACGTGTGAGTGCCCTGTATGTGTACGTATGTCATTGGAACGGGAAAGGGTTAAGAGGGATAACAAAAAAAGGAGCAGCCTCTGCCCTTTGTGGCAATCGGCAGCCTCCGAACGAATGCTTTTGCATTTTGTGTTTAGTTTGTTGTCCTTACCCTCGCACCTCCGATTAATCGCGGTTGGCAACGTACGGTGCAGAAGAAGTTAACATACAATGTTTACTCCCCTATGAAGTGGTACTGACTCACAACCAAGATGTGAACTTACGACCTGAGCGCGTGACACAGACGCTCTTAACCAAAGTGCCACCTGGACAGATTTGTCTCCAATATCCCAGATGATGTGAACCATTTTTGAACACACGAGCAGTTGACCAGCATCAACATACATACGTACGCAATACGATGCATGCCCTCACCACCCCGGGGCCCTTTCGCCCGTGGTCCCTCTCGTCCGCGCAGTTCCGGACACGTGCGAGGTCATCGCGGCTCGACGCTGCTGCAACAAGAACAAGATCGAGGAGCGATCGCAGACCGTCAAGTGCTCCTGCCTGCCGGGCAAGGTGGCCGGCACCACGCGCGCTCATCCCTCCTGCGTGGACGGTACGAACGACAAAAAAACCGCGGACCTCTTTTTGTTTTTTACATTGGCATGTCCGAGCAGAGCCAGCGCACGCCTCTCGGTACGAGTGGGGGTTTTTTTTTTTGTTTCGCCACCGGCCATTCGGCAACGCAGGCAAATTTTTCTGGACACACAACTCACGTGAATTTGGCTCGGGGACAAAGCGGGTCAGGGGCGAGGCCGACGACGTCTCGGCGGCACGGCACGGCGCGGCTCCCGCAGTGGAAAACAATCTGGAACGGTGCCAGGCTGAATTGGCACGGTGCCAGGCTGGCTTGGCCCTGGTACGGTTTGGTTGCACAGTGGAAAGAGACATACGAGGGCCTATTATGCCAGTAAAGTTCTTACAAATTATTCCACGAGCCCAGATCAGAAATGTCACTTGTCGGAACCACCTCAGTGGCATAACTTTAGTGGTTCCAGCTTCTTTGTGTGGCCAACAACAGTAAATCATGCGATAACCATTTAAAATGAGTGGGATTACCAAGGAATGCACTCTTGTTAACAATGTAAGTAAATCAATTCTACAAAAGTTTTGCTACCTCCAAGGGATCGCCACGGTGGCGAGATGTTAACTACCTCGCCTGGTATACAGGAGGTCGTGGGTTCGATTCCGACCCTGCTATGCTGGTGATACGCAACTATACATTTGCATATCTCCTAATGATGTAGGCCCCATCGAGAACCTGTTGAAGTACATTGATGATATTGAAATGTGGATGTCACAGAATTTCCTGGCACTTAACAAAGACGAAACAGAGATCCTGGTAATTGGAGCAAGAGCCCGAAGAAATTAGCTGCTCACAAGTTTCTGCTCGCTGACAGAAAACGCCAAACTGCAGGTTAAAAGCATAGGTGTTTTGTTTGATCCGTATTTGAACTTTGAAACCCACATCACATATATCACCAAAACGGCCTTTTTCATCTCAGAAATATAGCTAATGATGCCTTTTCTCTCTCGGTGTTCTACTGAGAGACTGATGCACGCTTTTATTACCAGCAGGCGTGACTACTGCTGTGCTCTCTTCTCCGGTCTTCCGAGAAAGTCAATATTTAAACTACAACTTATTCAGAATGCGGCAGCACGTGTGCTGACGAAAGCCAGAAAGAGCACCCACCACGTGACACCCATTCTACCATGCTTGTACTGGCTGCTGGACAGTCATAGAATTGATTTTAAAGTTATTTAATTGGTTTTGAAATCGTTGAATGGTTTGGCACCAGCATACTTATCATCTATGCTATTAAGATATGAACCAGCAAGATCCCTCAGAACCTCTGGTACCGGTCTTTTAGTCGTCCCAAGGGCCAGGAACAAAACTCACGGAGAAGCGGCCTTCAGTGTGGACAGTCCTCGTCTGTGGGATAGTCTGCCAGGTGATCTGAAGGCTTCACAATCATTAAGCAATTTTAGATCAAATTTAAAAACTACCTTTTTTTTATTTCGATTTAAAGCTTTCGTGACTGCAGGGATTCATCTTCTTGTTTCTTTCGGTAAAGTCACGTAGAAGGGAAGTAATAAAATAATAAAAATAAAACATAATAAAACAATTCTCACGACGTTTCGGCTACAACGCAAGCAGCCGTCTTCAGGTGAAGAATGAGACACTACCAAACTAGGAGCTTATATATAAGCTGCATTGGGGGTTGAAGAGCGCCTTAACAAAAAGAATGTGCATGTGAAGAGGAATTTAGCATATTCATGGAAAATGCGTAGGCGTTGGGCGGGGGGGTGTCAAAGTCATATTATGCCCATGCATTATGCAGGATCAGCAGCAACCAAGGGGGGTGCAGGGATTAGCAGTAACAAAGGAAAGGAATGTTAATGATATGTAGCTGCAGTTACTCAACAACCACGTAGAAAAACTAAAGTATAAACTACATAAAAAACTAAAGTATAAACTGCATCGCACCATCAGTATACTTACTATACTCTATAATAAGCTGAGTTACTAACAGCAAGTAATACATTACAATTCTACCTCGTAAAAATTCTATAATATGCTTCCATCTAAACCTTATTCTCTTATATCACACGAGCATATACCGTACTATATACTGCCATAGATAAACCCAACATTAAATTATATACTGTATTGCTGTAAACCAACCTATATCTTATACATTTAATATAACACTATGTATTATTCTACACACCCTAATGTGTATCGAAATGGTTTATTACGTCCTTCCAATGATTGCTGAGCCAGAATCCATCTTCTCGGTTAAAATTGTCTCTGTGTTTGTATATGTGGATCGCCTCATGAACGAATCTCTCATGATAGCCAGATGGCTTGCAGAGAACCTCTGTCTTGGAGAAGTCGATATCATGTGAGCCCACTGAGTTGTAACAGTGATCTGCCACGGCTGAGGTGTTTGTCCTACCGTGTTTCAGGTCAGCTTTATGTTCACGGATGCGGTCCGAGACATGTCGTTTGGTTTCCCCAATGTAACTGCTACCACAGAGGCAACTTAGTTTGTAGACGCCAGGGTACTGTATGTCTGGAACCACATCTTTTACAGACGGTACCAGATCACGGATTTTATGTACTGTGTTGAATCGGACCTGGATCTTGTGTTTAATCAGGATTTTGGAGATCTTTTTTGTGACCCCAGCAATGTAGGGTAAGGTGATGGTCTTGAAAGGCTCCTCAACAGGATCCTTCTTGATGGTTGAAGTGATGGCTTTGCGGATTGTATAGTCGGAGTAACCATTTGCCTTAAGAGCTTGGCGTACGTGTTTGAGTTCACTGGAAATGTGTTCATGGTCGGAGATGCATTGGGCTCTATGATATAGAGTCTTGATGAGGGAATTCTTCTGGGATGGATGGTGGTGGGAATCCGGTTTTAGATAAGCATCCGTGTGGGTGGCTTTCCTGTAGACAGAGTGGCTCATTGAACCATCAGGTCTCCTTTTGATTAGGACATCCAAAAAGGGTAGCTTGCCATCATTTTCGACTTCCATGGTGAATCTGATGGCTGGGTGTATGGAATTGATGTGGTCGAGAAATTGGTCTAGAGCAGGCCGGCCATGTGGCCAGATGACAAAAGTGTCGTCTACGTACCTCTTCCATAAGGTCGGGCGTAGAGTGGCAGTCTGGATAGCGTCCGTCTCAAATTTCTCCATGAAGATGTTGGCTACAACCGGAGATAGGGGGGAGCCCATTGGGGTGCCCTCAATTTGCTTGTAGAAGGTTCCATTCCAGGTGAAGTATGTATTCCAGGTGAAGTATGTATCACCTGGAATGGAACCTTCTACAAGCAAATTGAGGGCACCCCAATGGGCTCCCCCCTATCTCCGGTTGTAGCCAACATCTTCATGGAGAAATTTGAGACGGACGCTATCCAGACTGCCACTCTACGCCCGACCTTATGGAAGAGGTACGTAGACGACACTTTTGTCATCTGGCCACATGGCCGGCCTGCTCTAGACCAATTTCTCGACCACATCAATTCCATACACCCAGCCATCAGATTCACCATGGAAGTCGAAAATGATGGCAAGCTACCCTTTTTGGATGTCCTAATCAAAAGGAGACCTGATGGTTCAATGAGCCACTCTGTCTACAGGAAAGCCACCCACACGGATGCTTATCTAAAACCGGATTCCCACCACCATCCATCCCAGAAGAATTCCCTCATCAAGACTCTATATCATAGAGCCCAATGCATCTCCGACCATGAACACATTTCCAGTGAACTCAAACACGTACGCCAAGCTCTTAAGGCAAATGGTTACTCCGACTATACAATCCGCAAAGCCATCACTTCAACCATCAAGAAGGATCCTGTTGAGGAGCCTTTCAAGACCATCACCTTACCCTACATTGCTGGGGTCACAAAAAAGATCTCCAAAATCCTGATTAAACACAAGATCCAGGTCCGATTCAACACAGTACATAAAATCCGTGATCTGGTACCGTCTGTAAAAGATGTGGTTCCAGACATACAGTACCCTGGCGTCTACAAACTAAGTTGCCTCTGTGGTAGCAGTTACATTGGGGAAACCAAACGACATGTCTCGGACCGCATCCGTGAACATAAAGCTGACCTGAAACACGGTAGGACAAACACCTCAGCCGTGGCAGATCACTGTTACAACTCAGTGGGCTCACATGATATCGACTTCTCCAAGACAGAGGTTCTCTGCAAGCCATCTGGCTATCATGAGAGATTCGTTCATGAGGCGATCCACATATACAAACACAGAGACAATTTTAACCGAGAAGATGGATTCTGGCTCAGCAATCATTGGAAGGACGTAATAAACCATTTCGATACACATTAGGGTGTGTAGAATAATACATAGTGTTATATTAAATGTATAAGATATAGGTTGGTTTACAGCAATACAGTATATAATTTAATGTTGGGTTTATCTATGGCAGTATATAGTACGGTATATGCTCGTGTGATATAAGAGAATAAGGTTTAGATGGAAGCATATTATAGAATTTTTACGAGGTAGAATTGTAATGTATTACTTGCTGTTAGTAACTCAGCTTATTATAGAGTATAGTAAGTATACTGATGGTGCGATGCAGTTTATACTTTAGTTTTTTATGTAGTTTATACTTTAGTTTTTCTACGTGGTTGTTGAGTAACTGCAGCTACATATCATTAACATTCCTTTCCTTTGTTACTGCTAATCCCTGCACCCCCCTTGGTTGCTGCTGATCCTGCATAATGCATGGGCATAATATGACTTTGACACCCCCCCGCCCAACGCCTACGCATTTTCCATGAATATGCTAAATTCCTCTTCACATGCACATTCTTTTTGTTAAGGCGCTCTTCAACCCCCAATGC
Organism: Lethenteron reissneri; assembly: GCF_015708825.2. Classification (NCBI taxonomy): domain Eukaryota; kingdom Metazoa; phylum Chordata; class Hyperoartia; order Petromyzontiformes; family Petromyzontidae; genus Lethenteron; species Lethenteron reissneri. The sequence continues at coordinate 2,692,676 of NC_083833.1, read as the reverse complement.
AGCTTATATATAAGCTCCTAGTTTGGTAGTGTCTCATTCTTCACCTGAAGACGGCTGCTTGCGTTGTAGCCGAAACGTCGTGAGAATTGTTTTATTATGTTTTATTTTTATTATTTTATTACTTCCCTTCTACGTGACTTTACCTTTTTTTTACTTGCTTTTACTTAAGATTATTTTATAGTGGTTTTTAACATGCCTTTGCTAGCAATTTATTACGATGCTATTTTAATTCGTCCGGAAATAGATTTTATTGTTCTTGCGATTTAGTATTTTAGCAATGTTTGTCTTTTACCTGTACAGCATGAAATAGTGCTATCGATATCAAGACTTGAGTGATTGATTTCTATCGTTAGAATTTGCTATTTATCTCCGTGATCGTGTGGATTTTTCTCCGGGTCCTCCGGTTTTTCCCTCCACATTTAGAAACATGCATTTCGAGTGTTTGGCTGCTATAAATGTCCACATTGATAAGCTACTTCATTGGGTTATCACTTGTGGCCAGGTCACTTCTGAAAAAGCTATTTAGCTTAGCGGGCCTTACGTGATCAAATAAAGATAGTAAAAATAAAAAAAATACTGTAATTATCTCTAGATGCCCTACAGGATCAACTATTTTAATTATCTGGAGGAAACGTCAAATATCTGAGAGGCTTTCCACAGTTGACCTAGCACACATATCATGAAAACGTTAAATATAAATTCGGTTTCAATTGTATGTTTAAGATAATATAACGTCAGGAAGCTACTTCATGAGGACAAGGGGCTGCGTTTCAGTTTGACAAATAAACGGTGCGCCTTTTGGCGTCATCTGGTCGAACACCGTATGCGACTAGGCTCGAAGAAAAGCTGTCTCTGGTGTGGACCAATCAGTTTCAAGGACAATGCATAAATTATCAGAGTATTGTTTTTGTTTGCATTTGACTGCAAGTGTTGTGGTTAATGTATACATGATTCTTTGCAAAAGGTGTCAGTTTTGTTGCCATTAAAAAGGGGAAAACCCCTATTAGTATATTTTGGTACTGGCAAAGGAGGCCTCATGATGAAATAAAAAGCAGTGGAAGATTCTGGAAGTATTAGTTTCAGGGATAAGAGGCTGTAAAAATCTGACACGTTAACAAATTGTCATCGTGAAAAAAGCGATATGTTACGATTGGAATGGTCAGGTAAGGTGAGGGGAGGAGGGTTAGGGCAGGAAAAACAGGCCACGGGGGTCACGTGACCGTTTCGCGTTGGGACAGGAAATGAGCTTCCCTTGGTCGATCCCCGAATGGCTCAGCACGGCACGGGTACGTTTTATAACGGCAGTGGAAATGCAGCAGCACCAAGCAGTGCTCACAACGGATAAAAAAAACAAATTCGCAATATAAATGATTGTTGGGCAAAAATAACGTGTCACTCTGATGAGACGACCTAAGCAAGGCAAACCTGTAATCCTGCCTCATTATTATTTCATTGTCGAGCAACAACCCATTTCCCTTACGCACACCATGGCTCCATCTCCGAGTGATCCACCAACTCAACTCTGACCCTCTCTCAATGAATGACATTGCCCATTGCCACCGAAGCCGGCCCCGTTCATCTGGCCGTGTGCCTCTCAGCCACGGCTGCCTGTCCCTCTGCGTCTGCATCTGCCCGTGTCTGCTTATCTTTCTGTCTGTCTGTCTTTGCCTGCGACTACCTGCTGGTCTGCTGGTCTGTCCGTCCGACTGTGTCCGTGTCTGCCTGCCCCCATCTTAGCCACCAGTCCGCCTGTTTATTTCGCTCCCCATCTGTCTTCCTGCCCGTCGTTTTACACATTTTATTCAACCTTTGCCCGTCCCTAATTGCCCCCCACCCCCCACCCCGCGCCATCAAGCTCGCCCTTATTCATTTCACCCACCTCCCACCGATTCGCCTCCCGGCGTCTCTCCACTTCCACCAAACTCGACCCCCCAAACCACCCCCAGCGCGCTTTCCTGACTCCTCCGCATCGCCCGCTTCGAGGAAGCGCCGCTCCGGCTGCGCATCGTCGCCACCCACCACCCAACCACCACCGCCCACCACCTCCACCTCCACCTACCACCCACCACCGCCCACCGCCACCACCCACTACCTCCACCTACCACCACCACCCACCGCCACCACCCACCACCTCCACCACCCACCGCAACCACCACTCTCCACTCTCCTCCGCCCACACGCGCGTCCCACTTTATCCGCCCGCCCGCTGTCCGACCACGAAGTCGTTTCGTGAACGCGCAGTCGCTCTGCCCGCGGCCTCTCAGTGTGTGGGGCGGAGGGGGAAGGTCAATGGCCAAGTGAGCTTTCACGTCCACGTGCACAAAGAGAAAATAAACAAAAGACTAAAAGCCCCCCCCCTCCCATCCCCGTGTAGCCTGTAACATACTGTAGGGGCGAGTGCTGTTAGCGAGTAGCACCCTATGAAGGCCGGCACGGCGCACATACTTCCAGAGATGTCGTGTACATCACGGCAATCTGCCAGTGGGCACGAAGCATGAGACCAAAACGCGCACAGCGCGGTACACACGGATAATAGTACTGTATTTTATTTTAATGAAATATACACCTGTGTGGTAGACATAATAGCCTATTATCATCTGCATGTTAAAATAAAAAAATAAGTGAAACACACAATATGCTAACCTTGGCTGTTTTCCATAATTCAATATTAAGACGTAAATTAGACAGAATTGCCTATTTAAGTATGCGTCCCATCGGATGGCCTCAAATAGGCACGCTTATAAATCTTTTAACTTTTCCTCCCAATACCCATTGGGCAATGCGTGCACCAAAAAAAAAATTAAAGCCATTCATTGTGTTTAACACAATCGCTGTCCGGCCACTGCAAAGCAGCAGGGATAATCCGGGATAACCCGAGGACTTTACAAACGTGTCAGCTCAATCTAACAGTGCCAATTCAATCCTAAGGTTCAAAGGGTGCAGCCCTGCAAATGCGCCACAGTGGCGAGATGTTAACTACCTCGCCTGGTATACAGCAGCGAGTCGTGGGTTTCGACCCTGACCCCTGTACATTTGGAGCTTGCCGGTCTCTCTCTCTGGGTCCTCCGGCTTTTCCCTCCACAATTAGAAACGTGCGTTTAGAGCATTCGGCTGCTCTACATTTCCACGCGATGAGCTCCTTCATTGAGCTATCAGTTGTGGCCAGGTCGCTTCTGAAGAAAAAAAAGGCGATATTACTCAGTGGGCTTTACCTGGTAAATAAATGAAAGGTAACACCTCTAGATCTTGACTTAAAGCTTTCGTAAGTGCAGGAAATCATATTCCTTACCGAAAGTCACTAAGATAGGTTCAAATACATTTTTATTTGAACCTATCTCCGTGACTTGACCGAAAGTCACTTAGGAAGAAGGGAAATAATAAAATAATAAAAATTTAACTATACAATTCTCACGACTTTGCTGTGGTATTTTATTATTTCCCTTCTACGTGACTTTACTGAAAGAACCAAGAATATGAATCCCTGCAGTCACGAAAGCTTTAAATCGAAATTTTACATTATTATTAATAACCCTGTATGACTATCCCAATGATCAGTGTGTAATCAGATTACTGTTACTTAGAGCGTACAATTGCCCCGCTATTTATGATGACCTTACATGCAGTTGTTGTTTTATTCGAAGATTCCAAAAAAAACAATCGTCAGGTAGAAACTATAGAGCATTATCTTGGCTTCATGAAGGGACCACAACAGCTGATGTGCGTTAGATAACTATTGTACACTGTCTACTTTCGGAATGTAATGCTGTGCTGTTATTTTTGTGCATTTTTTTATAAAAGTAGCCAAATAAATCACAGTGACTCAATCACATTACTTTGAAGGTGCAAAACACTAGCTTACAACGCATTATACCACCACAACCTTCGAGCCGTCAATAGTCGCACGCAGTGTACGGTTTAAAAGTTACCCTCTTAGAATCAGTGGCGATGCAGGGGGGCATGAGCGAAGCAAGAAAAAGTTAATGGGCACCAAGTGGCTCAAGGGGCCTTGGAATCACGAAACAAAAATAGCGGACGAACCAATTATCAGCAGCGCAAATTTAGATCTTAATGAGCGAGTCAATTCACATTAGAAAACCGAATTAACCTTTCTGAAGTCTCCGTCTACGTCTACGTCTCTCTCTCATGCCACGACATTTATATCTCATCTTCGCTCGTAGTATTTCACCTCCAACTGCTGTCTGCATTTTCCTTCCATCTCGCTGCATCTCCAGTCTCTTGCCTACATATATATAAAAAATCCCTGGTGTCATCTCACAAGGAGTTTAAACCTCGAGCCAAAGCCACCACCGCCGGTTGCAGCGTCCTTTGGTCTGCCGCTTGTTTGAATTTGTGGACAAACTCGCGGTGGAGAAGCCGTGACCTCATGCAGCGTAGCAGAGGGCGCGTGGGCTTTTGTCGGTGGCGACGGAAAACCCAGGGTTCCTTGTTGCTGCCTCCGCTGCTGATCGATTCATTTGTGGAGGCGAGGGGAGTGACGGGGGAGGAGTAATACCGCAAAGTCGTTGCGGATTGACAGGGCGGCGATTAAACTTTCCGTTAAATATCATAAAAGGTCATTCTCGGCGAAGGAGATGCAGGGGCCAAGGAACACAGTCCAAGTCGCCGCCAACGCCGCAGAGCGTCTCCTAGCGCCGTCCTTCAAACGGGGGACGGTGACTGCACTGAATGATTTACACGCGGCGACAACGTCATGGCAATAATTACCAGAGGTGCTTGCTTTTATACTGCGCCCACGATGTTCACGAAAAGTCTTGGAGCGCAGCTTTCCTCCGCTAAAATACCGTCCGGTGGCAAACACTGGTCACACACTACATAGGCAGAAAATGGTAAGATATTTTGTTTTAAGCGGTGGCCAGGTGGCTCAGAGGGCACAGCGCTGAGCTTGGCACAGCCGAAGCCCTGGGTTCAAATCCAGACGGCAGCCTGCGATTAAACCACGTTCTCAAGTGTAGCAAATTGATGGTTTCAGTCCGGTCACCAATGACCACACACACACACACAAACCCAGCGCATTTAACTGTTTTGCACTTAATTTGGTGAGAAACATCAGTTATGGATAATTGAATTGTTGGTTTCACTGCCATACCACAAATACGTCTCTATAGGTTTGGAGAAAGTACACCCCTAGTGTGTGTGTGTATAGAAGAGGGCACCTGAAAAGATCTCAGCAGCGGTTCTATGACATTTAATTCTGGGGGTCATTCTTCAAAACGTGGGGTAGAAACACTGTAATTTACCGCGTGGGCCAGAGGTCACTTGAAGGGATCTCAGTGGTAACTCTGTTATATCCACTTCCTTTGGCCGTTGTCTAGGACGGAGAGTAAGTTGCATCGTCCCACAATAATCCGAATGGATCATTGATCTCATGACACGAGGCCGATAGCACAAATCGGAACAAAACTGGGGGGATAGATGACAAAAAAATGAAAGTCTTCATGTAACCACCTACTTTTCTAGCACTAAAAAACGTATATAATATGCATTTTCATTGAGGTACTGATTCTGTGAAGTGTCATTGCGCTTGAGATGTTATAGAAGAGGGCGGTCAAAAAATATGCAATCCCATTCCATACCTCTCAGGCATCCCACTTTAAAAGGACGTCTGGAAAAATGTTTCCCAACCATTTGGATCACGAAGTCAATTTCAAGTGGTCGTATCTTAGGTTACACGTAATTTCCCATGAACAGAGCTAAATGTTAAAGGAAATAGCGGCGGGTTTTTTTTTTGCTGAAAGTGACGATCATCTGTGAAAAAGTTGTCATGTTCCCATCTCATTAGTCTTAGGAGCTTGCCTTCACGTCTTTTCAAGCCCTTACGCTAAATGTAATATATTTACTTACATATAATGATCACAGAGGCCCATCTGGATCAAAGCACTGGGTGAGAGAGACGCATCTGGATCAAAGCACTGGCGAGAGAGACCTCACGTGTGCAGGTGCAAGCCTTGGACAGGTGCCCGCAAGCAGCACTTGCCCCAACAGTCTGTTCAAGGCTACATGGGGGATCTTTGCCTTTAGTGTAAGCGGTTAGCGCTACGCTGCGCTACGAACCCGGCGGCCCGAGTTTGATTCCCGCTCACGGGCTAACACCGGTGACGATTATCTGAACCGGTCCTGGGCCTCCCCTAGGTCGACTCGGCCTCAAACGACTACCTGGTGCGGTGTGTAAAAACATCGCCACTGGGGTGGCAAAGGGGGTCGGGCGTGCTGTTGGCCACCCACCCCCTCGTGTGCCGTGCCGGCCTTCATAGGTCCTCGCTAACAGCACTTGCCCCAACAGTCTGCTGAAGGCTATAGGGGGGATCTTTGTCTTTTGTTTCGCGTGCAACAGCGTCGATAGTCGTGGGCAAGTGGTGGTGCGAGATGGATCCGTGTTTGGAAGGCGAGGAGTGCAAGACTCTCCCGGACAACTCTGGCTGGATGTGCATAGCTGGAAACAAAGTCAAGACGACACGGGTGAGCGGATCTGCCCTGGCTGCAGTCACACGCATCTCACACACACCCCGCACACACACACCCCACACACACACACCCCACACACACACACCCCACACACACACACCACACACACGCCCCACACCCCACACACACACACCCCATACACACACGCCCCACACACACGCCCCACACACACCCCACACACACACACCCCACACACACCCCATACACACCCCACACACACACACCCCACACACACCCCACACACACACACCCCACACACACCCCATACACACCCCACACACACACACCCCACACACACCCCACACACACCCCACACACACTCCCCACACACCCACACACACCCCACACACACCCCCACACACACACCCCACACACACACCCCACACACACACCCCACACACCACACACCCCACACACACACCCCACACACACCACACACACCACACACACACACCCCACACACACCACACACACACCACACACACACACCCCACACACACCCCACACACACCCCACACACACCCCACACACACCCCACACACACCCCACACACACCCCACACACACACACCCCACACACACCCCACACACCCCACACACACCCCACACACACCCACACACACCCACACACACACCCCACACACACCCCACACACACCCACACACACCCCACACACACACCCCACACACACCCCACACGCACCCCACACACACCCCACACACACCCCACACACACCCCACACACACCACACACACACACCCCACACACACCCCACACACACCCCACACACACCCCATACACACACACCCCACACACACACCCCACACACACCCCCACACACACGCCCCACACACACGCCCCATACACACCCCACACACACCCCACACACACACACCCCACACACACCCCACACGCACCCCACACACACCCCACACACACCCCACACACACCCCACACTCACCCCACACACTCACCCCACACACACCACACACACCCCACACACACACCCCACACACACCACACACACCCCACACACACCACACACACCCCACACACACCACACACACCCCACACACACCACACACACCCCACACACACCCCACACACACACCCCGCACACACCCCACACACACACCCCACACACACCCCACACACACCCCACACACACCCCACACACACCCCACACACACCCCACACACGTGCACAGGCCGAATGTTTGTCTCGTCCGCCGTTGGATCAGGGGCCTCCTTGCCAAACCGTGTGGGTTATGGAGGTAATCGTCATAGTATTTTCACTATGCCAGTCAGTGCCGGTTGGTTGGTGAAGGTAGGGGGGGAGCATATACGTTGGAGCAATAGTACAATACAACGTCGTATTTGTTGCTGCGCCCGCCCACTGCGTTCTTACCCGCCCTTACTTCACAGCTGCAATAAAGAGCTTCATAGCTCATCGGATTCCTCAAGTATAAATACTGTACATACTCTGAATTCGTGAGCTTGCAAGCCAGCCTTGGGGTCTGGGGCCCTCGTTGCGAGTTTAAATAGTCACGTCATGAGCCATGTGGCGCAGAGTCTCTCTCTTTTAAGTGATAACATTAAAAAAAAACACGGCTTCTGTCATTGGTTGGATCCACGCGATGCCTTGTATGACGTACGGAAATGTGTGTAGGGCGCGATTAATTTCTTGGACTTGTTTTTCCAACTAGCGCCGCTGCGAAACAAACGCTGCGCCAAAGTTGAACGGATTTGTATAAATATCCCGGCGCAAGACGCTGCAGAAAATGAGAAATCCATCATTTATGAGGGTGGCCGCTCCCGTACGATGGATGCATGCACGGGTTATTAAGTGCGTTCGGATTTTTAGGTGAATTGAGCTACAGTGGGGGGGGAGGGGGAATATTTTGCACACAAAGCACCGATATCAATATCATCTGGGGGCTGGGGGTGATGGTTATTGCATTCTTTCTACGTTTCACACTGCATTGTAAAGATTGGTTCATTTCCCACTGACGGTTATGACACAGAAATCCTTTTGATTCGTTTTGCTGGTGCGGAATATTAAATTCCAAACCGACAGAAAAAGTTGGCACCGTTCTCCTCTCGCACGTTAAAACAACAACAGCAACAACAACAACAACAGCAACACGAGGAGAGACCCGGGTTGTTTTAATCTCAAAACCAAAACAAACAAAACCACGTGATCAAGCTCCACGCAACGCACACATCTGAACAACGGCTGCTCAATGCCGCCTCGCCTCCGCCGACCACTCAGCTTTAATGCGTTTCCTATTAACTTGCAGGGGTTGGTTGACCACGTTGTGGTAGATCCACGGTGTGGCGGTCCCATTTAAAATGGGAAAGAAAGCGCAAGACACTCTGTGGGGACTGTTGTTAGGAAGGGTAGGAGGGTGATGAATAGATGTCCATCACTGCTAACTGTTGTGTGTGTGTGTGTAAAAAAATGGCATAAGCACTCAAGAATGTGTTGGCTACTAAATATAGTGTTTAGCAAACGAAACTCCCTGTCAGTTTAACACGCAGGCTTTCGAGATCAATATCATCCATAATACATGGCCAATCCGTTACGAGTACAGCACACCGGTGTGTTGGAGAGCAAATCCACAACATTTGCCGGGTGGTACAAACAGCTGAAAATGAGCATGTCATTTAAATACTTTCCTGGCAAATACCGAAATGTGCGTTCACATCTCAGAGCCACTTGTGATGAGATCGCGGAATGAGTTTCAGGTTATTTGCAAGGCCATTATCTCATCATTACCATCAAAGTATGCGTGGTCATCATATCATCATCTAAATGACACCGATTCCTGTGAGCCATGAAACAGACCATGGAGCATCTATTGGTGTCTCAGCTCCTTTGGGTACCATGCACCATGACATGACCTGGCCAAAGCTTCAGACTGGACGGTGTCGTCATCATCGTCATCATAATCAATCTCATCATCATCATGTGCCTGATTCTGGATAACCATGTGACTGCAGTGACAGGACACGAGAAGACGATGATGCAATCGGCATCACCATAACACCACCACCATCATCAACAATTGTCTTGATCTTGATTTAAAGCTTTCGTGACTGCAGGGATTCATATTCTTGGTTCTTTCGGTAAAGTCACGTAGAAGGGAAATAATAAAAATATAAAACATCTGACCAACTGCCAAATCGCTGTCCGTGGTGCTGACGTTATGAAAAAACCGCCACTTTTTTCAAATTGTCTTGCTGTGGATTTCACACCTGATGATGATTGCTTGTGTTGCAGTCGAAACGTCGTGAGAATTTTATTGTTTTATACTTTTATTAATTTTTTATTTCCCTTCTACGTGACTTTACCGAAAGAACCAAGAATATAATTGTCTTGATCGTCAACTTTTTTAACTGCGGTGGTGGTGACTGCGCAACATTGCATCGTCTTACAATCGCTTTCTCACTTAATACGGTCGAGGGCCAACACGAGTCTCACGGCTTAGAAACGGCCCACAAATAATATGTATCCACCACTACTGGCATCACTTAGTTGCACTGATGCAAAGTTGCAATTATAAAATTATCCTTGTTGCTCTGTATCAACAGGCACACGAAGAACAGGATGCTGCAATAATCTGATATGAGGAGTGACCCATGATCGTTAATCCGAGTTGTGATGTTGATAAAATGTATTAATTATGTGGAGACACGAATATGCTAAGAAGGCATTAATGTCCGGTTATTTATTTAGTTGCGTACATTCTCCATAAAGGATACTCAAGCATTAGTATGAATCCTTGCAGTCACGAAAGCTTCAAATCCAGAATTGATACTCAAGCAGTATTATTTAGTGCTGTGAATTATATAGTTTCGCGTCGAACAACGCCCCACGTCTAGCGGAGGGGCACTTTCCTCGATAAAAAAACAAACATCGGGCAACTCACCAGGATCGGTCGAAGCAAGCCTGGCTCTACTGACGAGACACGAAATGTAAAAACCGGTCTAAAGTTTGCTTGCTACGCAACCAATGCTGGTGATAAGATGCACTTACAAAATGCCACGTGGCCAATGGGAATAAGAAGAAAATCCATGCATTTTTTTACGTGGAAAAAAACTACGTGTGGATGGAGGGGTATTGTCCGCTCATTTATTTTGTAACTCGTGTCCTGCACAATGACGCTCGATGACTATTGTACATTATAACGATAATAGGTTATTATTACGTGTTATACTTATGACAGATGATGATTGATTCGGGTGAACCACTCTTTACAGAGCGTGGAGGGGGCACTGTGTAGTGTTGGCTTCGAGAGGTCTATTCAAATTAACGGCACCGCAGTGAAATTGTGGCCTTGCAACCAAAAATATGGACCATATACGCAACCCGCTGTAGTCCGCGCTCCTTCAACAGAAGAGGAGAAACAGCAACAGTCCACAAACCCTCTCTTCTTGGTTCTTTCGGTAAAGTCACGTAGAAGGGAAGTAATAAAATAATAAAAATAAAACATAATAAAATTATTCTCACGACGTTTCGGCCACAACGCAAGTAGCCGTCCTCAGGTGAAAACCAGGTTTGTCGAGGCGACAGCGTCTGAATGAAACAGCACACGCGCTTGGAGCGTGTATATATACCTGGTTTTCACCTGAGGACGTCTACTTGCGTTGTGGCCGAAACGTCGTGAGAATAATTTTATTATGTTTTATTTTTATTTTTTTATTACTTCCCTTCTACGTGACTTTACCGAAAGAACCAAGAAGATGAATCCCTGCAGTCACGAAAGCTTTAAATCCAAATTTTATTATGTTTCATTTTTATTATTTTATTACTTCCCTTTTACGTGACTTTACCGAAAGAACCAAGAAGATGAATCCCTGCAGTCACGAAAGCTTTAAATCGAAACAAACCCTCTCCTGAAGCCCTCTCGTCGTGACGAGCAGCAGACCTCGACACTGGCATTCAACTCCTGAACATATTGCCATCATACGCAATGGTAGAACCAATAGGCTCCACTGAGGGCGGCTCCCGAGTACTTCTGCAGTGTCATCTTCCGCGGGTCTCATGACCGAAGCGACGGCCAGAGATACCGCGAACAAACGGCAGGCGTTCCGCCGTTACCCCAATTTCAGCGAGCTCAACACAATCTCCGATAACAGAACGGTTGTGATGCGATTAGTGATATTAAAAAAATGCTAAATCAATTGTACGCTTATAAATATTTTTAATACGTTTTCAAAAAAGATCTAAACGCAACGTGCAATTTTATACCCAATGAAAACTCGGATTTACAAGCAGAATGTTTTTTTTTCATAATCAGCGCTCTTCACAGCACAAGTGTGGACGCCCACGTACGAGCGGAAATTAGTCGCAGAGCGCTGCCTCATTAACACCGGCGGTGTAAAAGACGCCAGGCTCCATTAGGCGAGGGGGGGCAATTAAACACAAAACACATTTTGAAGTCTCCATTCGGTGGAGTAAGGGAGCGTTGTTGTGTGGCATTTAATGACCAAGTAGGTGAAGCTTGTACCGACTTTTGAAAGGATGCGTTTGTTGTCAATTGTTTGACGTGTGTACAACGTCGTTTCATCTCGCGTCTGCGTGCGATTTTGTTTTTTTTGTATCTCCCTTCAGTTTTCCGGGTCCTGATCTTTGGAGAATTAACCACCCTTGTCTGCACGGTGATCAACAACAACAACAAGAGCAGCAACACATTGCCGCAGATGGTAAAATCATCACGGGGAAAGAAAAAAAAATCAAGCACAATATACAGCGCGCCAATTATATAATAACGATATAGGATGTATATAACCGCGTGGTGAAATAATGAAATTAGCACTCACTCCGGCAAGGACGACGTCGGCTGTTGACACATCGAGAGCCGACACAGCAGCAGCAGCAGCAATAAGTAGCAGAGCAGCAGTAGCAGCAGTAGTCGCGTTCACGTCACGGACAGCAACACAATTCAGAAGCAGCAGTAACGTCGCAAATCAGTAACAAGTCATCGGCAACATTAGCGCGAGTGGTAGCATCGAACTTGGCAACAACGACAGCAGCAGAAACAACATTGACATGAGCAACAGAATCATCATCATCAACTACTGTACATAAGCAGAAGCAGCACCATCAACAGCAGCAACGGTGATCAACTATGTCAGTAGTGACAGCCACATCAATGAGCTGCAGCAGCAGCAACAACGTCACAAGCAACAGCGCAATCATGAAAAGGGAGCGGCAACTTTGGAAGAGGCAACGTAGGCATCATCAGCGTGGCACTGCGAGAGCACGCGGATTACACAACAACAACAACAACAAAAACATCGAGGAACCCTTTAAGTCGATGGGAGGTGGGAAAAAATGCGATTAATTGCGTAAAATTAAATCTGCGAGGCCGGGGAGACGGGAGTCTCGTGCCGTCGATCCCAGGAGAAGCCGTGACACCTGCGCACCCTCAGACGTTCTCTGAGCGCAAGTTTGGTTTTCTCTGTTTCCAGTTTCTCTGCGACAACGGATTACGGAACGGGGGGGTGGTGGTGGGTGATGGGTGGTGGGTGGGGAGAGGCGTCGCGGCGAGGGTGGGAGGGGAGGGCAACGTCTCTCCCAGTCCACCGACAAGATCACCGGGTGTCCTAAAACTCAACCGAGCTGCGGGCGTTTGGTGCGACCCGAAGCCTGGGCAGGACTTGCCTCTCTCCCTGCCCGCCGCCGCCCGACCCCGGGGTCCTCTACCCGAAACTCTGCGCGGTTTGAGCAGCAAAACGGTCCGCGAGTTTGTCTTGGTTGCGTTACACATTCCGTTTTAGTGTGCGAGTACAATTTAACCGGTTTTATATCCCGACAAAATGGAAGGGGACAGGCGGCGGGATGCTTGTGAACGAAAACTCACCAACCTCCCCCCCCCACCCTCACCCCCCCTTGCTGCGTATTCTCAACAACAACAACAAACAACAACAACAACAACATCTCTTCTCGTTTAAATATTGTTATAATTGGGGTGACAATTTCCCTCTTGATTTATTCCCATCGGTGTAAATATCTGCAAAGAGGAAGACTGAGCAAACCCCTTTAAGATGAAGTTACGAGGCATACATATTTCTGTTTTCTGTTTAACTCTCCGTAGCCTGTATACGACACGCGTAGGGTGAAGAGTGATTTCGTGCAAATGACATCAGTCTTTAGAGGGGTATTTTTTTTTGTTGGATTGTTTATTTTTAAATATGCGCCAACTTGTTCCAAAATGAGCGAAGCGAAAACGGGGTTGAATGTTTTACAAATGTGTGGATGATGTGAGTTGTATAAAAAAAACAAGCAAGGCTTTCAAAGCTAATGCCGTCGTTATTTTTGCCGACATTTTTTTTTTGGTTTCACCTTTTTTCATTTTCCCCTTCATTTAAAATTGCGCAGATGTTAAATTCGCTTTTCAAAAAAAAGTATCACTTGGTGATCGCCGAATCGTTTAAAATTCACTGAAGATGCGATCACAGCAAAGAACAGCAACTGAAAATGACAAAGAGTTTCAAGCACATTGTTCGATAAAAAAGAATGTATATTATTTTATCGTCATTGATTTATTTCTGTTGCTTTAAATGTGCTTTTCAAGACCGCCGTAACCTTCAGAGTATGACTGTAATGTCAAATGAGAGTTTTTCAGGCTGTGTGGTGACTCAAATGAACGTATTGTTACACACTTCCACAGGAGTCTCATTAACCATGCCCAGCTTCTGTGTAAAGCCCTCTCTCAATGACCAAAGTAGCTCGAGTTTTGCTATGTTCTTTTGGAAATTTAAGACAAAAAGGAGAGTCCGTTTCATGCTTAGACAGAAGGGAAATTCGAACTAATAATTTGGAAAGAAAAAAAAGTTCAAATTGCTGATACTTTTTTTTTTTTACAGATTCTACAAATTTTTCACCGATTTTGGTGGATCAACGTGTTTTGGTGAACACATTACACCGACAGACAGGCTCTCGATGAAAGAAAACTGCTCGCTTGCAATGCATTTGCTTAATGCTTATGGAGTGTGTGTGTGTCGACATTTGTGCGAATCATTCGCAGTGCTGCATCATTTAAAACTACGCGTGCAAATTACGCCACGGGAAAACAATACCTTTACCTACTAGCGACGAATAAGCATTAGGAGGTCTAAATAATCTTTAATTAGTAACAAGTAAAAGCGGGTATTTGGCCTACTCTTCCACGCTGGTCAGACATCTCGGAAGGAAGTGCGAATTACTCGCACTCTACCGCACACCGCAGACGACGCTGCCGATTGGCTAACTGTGGTGTCACCTATTTTCCGCCCCTCCGATTAGCACGCTTGGCTACGTACGGTGCGAAAGAAGTTTGACGTACCCTGCTTGGTGGACACAGGCGGGCGGGCGGGCGGGCGGGGGGGGGGCAGGATTTAAATAACACGTGTCGTTGTTTTTACTGCCGCACCAGGAGATTTCATCAAAATCGGTGACCACCGGGTTGCAAGTCCAGCGAGCTGCCCATTACACCACGGTAACATCCTCACTCACGTGTCTATCAGAGTACATTTGAACTGGACCAGCCAATGAGACGAGACGACAAAGCGGCTGGGTTCCATGAGACAAACCACTCCGAGTTCACACGTCTCGAAATCTCCCGCCCGACAGTAATTATGTTTATTCTCCATAATGGTTGAAATTGCTTTAATACAATCCAAGCTAAACTGCACAATGACACGTCCACTTAATTGTATTAAAATAAATTACTTATTAAATTGCATATAATTGGAGAGGGGTTTTTTCACATTCAAATAAATGCGGGCCACAGACCTCACAAAAAATATATTGTTGTAGTCCCAATTTTAGTCTTCCTTACCACAGTTTTCCCCATCACCATTCGTTCTAAAGGTCACACCCCTTGTTTTTAAAAAATATTATTCTTGGCTCGTTCTAATCACGAAACAATTAGATTTTTAAAAGTGGACACGCCAGGGCGGTAAAGGCTGCAGCAGCCCTTCGAATTATTGCTCATGCTACTGCCGATGAGAGGGCCTCTCCGGATGGAATCTTGAGACGATATTTGGCCCACTCTGACCCACACTGATCACATGTCTTGTAAGCGGTGAGAGTACTCACACTTTGCCCCATCGCCGCCACCACCACCACCATATGGGATCTACTGATCAAACTGTGGTGAAACCATTCATACTCGTGGTTGGAGACGTTACTCTTAGGTTTTTTCGGTAAATTCACGTAGGTGATGTAGGTACCTACATGAAATTTTTCGTGACGTAGGTACCTACGTGAAATTTTACGTGACGTAGGTACCTACGTGACTTTACCGAAAAAACCTAAGAGTAACGTCTGAATCCTTGCAGTCACGAAAGCTTCAAATCTAGAATTAAGTTGGAGACGTTGTTTCACCACCTGCCATCCCCTGGTGAGATAGAACCGACCAACTCTGGAGTATACAATCACGTGTACCAACCAGCAAAGTGTCACTGCCATGGTAGAATGGTCAGCAAACACACACACACACACAATGCTGCATCGCATGATAATTATACAGAAAGCCTCGGAGGCTTTTATTTCTTCATATTATTTGTACGGGAACGGAAAACACAAGTGCCCAGAAAATAAGAAAGCATTTAAGAGTGGAGGACGTTCAAAATTTCACGCACATTGCCTGTCAGAAACCGTACTGCTCTGCCGACTCCACAAAGGCACGCCGTTGCCTTGATCGTCGATGCCTGTCGCAATGGACGAATCTTTCGGTGATCAACGGCACCCACCTTGCAATGTACCTGGAACACACGGGCATGGCCACCCCTACCACAATTCAGCGAACAAAAAAAAATGTACGACATTTTTTGAGAACGTATTATTTAACATTTCTTCATAACAACAATCGTAGCATGAATATTTTTTTTAAACAATTGTTGCATAACAGAGTGGGCAAATATTGTTGTTTAACCACCACGTCACCGGTAAAAAAAAAAAATACGACTCTGTACGCTGCACTGCTCGACTTTGGAATTCTCTCCAATCATCGTCTCTCATCCAAGTTCTCATAGCCTTGTTCAAATCAAAAAACGTGTTACACTCTTATCGAATATAACTTTGATCGTGCTGGATTATTTCTATTTTGGGGGGAGGGGGGGCTTTGGGGCTGCGCTGAGCAATCGTGATTAAAGAAAAAAAGACTTACCTCGTAAATCTTTTACACGTTTTCAAAGAATAGAGCAATCCATGTTTTTTTTTCTCCATTTGTTAAAACGATTGGGAAACACTTTGCAGTTTGAGCTATTAAATACATGAAAAATAGATGATGCATAACATACAGCTCAATATTTACTAAAGTTAATAAGGTGCGCAGCTACAAATTAAACCCTCCCTGAGCAGGACATTGCAAGGTTAATACATCTATCTGCCGCATGCTTTTCTCATTTATTTCCTTCCAAATTAAATTAAACTTTCGCTTGATCGATACCCCGTTTCGCTTTCACAAAGTTTAAATCGCACGGCTTAAAAATACATTTCCAAATTCATGGAATTTCCCCCCATTTTCCTGCCGAGATCGATTAGAAATGTGGATCACATCCGTGGTTCTGCATTGCGCTTTCCCGTCGTGTTGAATGCACAGAAGCCAGCCCAGACTTGGGGCTTTCAAAATATATCATATGCCACGCTGGAATATGTATTTTGAACATCTTTCCTACCGTACGTAGCCAACCGTGCTAATCCGAGGTTCGGGGGCGTGCAAGGACAAACTAAGCACAAAACGCAGTTCTAAAGAAATTAGTTTTTCATTGAGATTTAAAAGTGTGTAACTCCCAGTGGCTTCCGAATATCGGAAGGAAGAACGTTCCAGACGGCCGCAGAAGCGTGCGATGCAGTGACCGTCTTTGTTCGATTGTTCGATGGCTAGTCAGAAGTCGCCACTGCGAGAATGAGCGGAGTTCGCGTGATGGTTTTAACTCGTTGATGAGATCAGCAAGATATTGTGGTTCATTTGTGGCAAGCACTTTGTGTGTCATGAGTTCGACCTCAGAATGTATTCGTTCGGCAACCGGTGGCCATTGATTAACCTCCTCCTCGGGATGGATTTTGGATTTGTTTTTAAACTTAGAATGTTGGATGTTTTTTAATTTAAATGAGAATTGCAGGTTCTCTTTCAGATGGTTTAAATGATGTAATAACACGACTCATCTTTGTGCTAACGAAAATGACATCACCCGATGTCACGTGAAAAACACTTTTGGTGGCAAAAATCATGGAAATGACATGACATGCGACATCATATCATACCTTTTGACCAATGTGAAACAAAAAAAATGGTTTTAGGATCATCCAAAAATATGATAGCTAGGACTAATTTTCAGATATTTCAAATTTGCCCAAAATCGGGAACACATAGTTACAACCTACATAATTCTAAGAAGACCAGACGTGATAATATTATTAATTGACCCACTGTATCCCATGAAAATTATTTTATAAAGGAACTTATATTCGTATTCATCAATTAAAAGGAACACGGGTAGAACAGAAGAGATGTGGCCATGGAACACACTGTCGCAAAAGAGATGACTTTAAAGCGTTACTCAACTCCAGTTCACTCAGCAAAAGCTTCATCACTGCGACTTTACAATCTACAACGCGTATGATGCAAACGCCCTCGGCTACACTAATCAAAAGAGCTAGGAAATGTTGATGTATCATCCGAGCTCATTTAATTGGCAATAGCCGATTAGAAACTTGAAGATTGTGTTTGTCACTTCATAATTATTTTGCCAGTAAATGTAATATATGTTTGTTTTTTTAGCAACGATAAATCACAATGACGGCATTAGCCAAAACGGATAAGGGCACGATTGTTTGATGTTATATATCGTAACGCGATATATAAAATCGTAGTATCTCCATGCTTAGGTGAGAGCAGCCAAAGATCCGCACAACTGGGGGTCACAAATCCAATTGCCGCGTCGCCATCGGCTGCCCCATCTTGTATTTGGATTCTCAACCAACGTCGGTTTAGGTCGAGGTACACCGATTGTTGTATTGCATAGGTCGACGTTGATCAATTTCTCTTGTAGCCCCGCCCACCACCCCCACGTTCCATTCCCTGGTTACCACATTCAGATAAGCCCTCCCTCCTTAACTTGTATTTAAGGGCTGGTCTTTTGGAATGTTCCTCACTTGATGCAGTAATTTTAGCTGTGACGGTCCCACCTGATGACGGAGACTTGTGTTGCCTCCGAAACGTCGTTATTTATTATTTTATTTTATTTTCATTTTTACTTTTGTTAACTTTTAATTTTTTTTTTACCTACGTGACTTTACCGAAAAAAACCTAAGAGTATGAATCGTTGCAGTCACGAAAGCTTCAAACCTAGAATCTTGATCATAATCAGTATTGACACTGGAGGAATCCGATGGGCTATAAAGCTCTTTTTCACAAATCTCCGGCGCAGCAAGTCAAGCACAGGACCCACCCAAACCTTGCCCGCAGAGAGCTTGATTATCACTGTACACCTCCATACCCCTTATTAAAACATTTATTGGAAATAAGTAGGGGAAAAAAAACGTTTTCCCTGCAGACCAATTATTGGCTTCGTAACTCAGCCCATCCAGACAAATGTATTTGAAATGCGCGTCAAAATTAACCAGTAGCTTACCCACCCCACCTCGCCCCCCACCACCACCGTCAATCTTTACCATTTCAATTCTTACCCCACGTGCATCTCAGCTGATTGCTTTCCAATTATGGACTCCTTTAAAGACCAAAAAAAAGCACCCAAGACAGGGCATTCTGACACTTGCGTAATTCAAACACTTCTTAATTCCATCGCTGCCTTCATATTCAATTATCTGAAGTGGGGGAAGCTGCGGGTGCAGAGGGAGGACTGCGGGGAGAGAGGGCACGGTTTTCGTGTCTGTAATCGAAGCGGACAGACGACGGTGGCTTTCCCTACCTCCGTGTCCGTGAACCGCCCCCAAAATTTCCGTCGTGTTCTTCCCCTCGCTAGCGGTGAAGGACCGTGTGTGGTTCTTTGTTTTTTGCTTCATAATCGGCCCCACATGAGCACTTTTCGGCGCAAAGTGCAATGCGCGTTGCGGGAAATAGAATCGCCGACGGGCACAACGCGCGCGCGCGTGTGTGTACGTGCTCACAACAACGAGCGGAGCGCCGGGTGAATAAAACACGGCAAGTTGGCACGGTAGGGGACACAGGTGGTGCATCGGCCAGCCATCTCAGTGAGTCGATCCCTGGCGCCTGGGTCTGCCCCGTCATTTCCTCCTGCCAGCGGGCGTTCGACACTTCACGTGGCCTCAATGTGCACGTAGCCTGGCACAGGCGCCGTGGTGACGTCATCCCCACTTAGTGGCGAATGGCGTTTGTTGTTGTTGTTGTTAAATGGGGTGCGGTGTGTAGCGGGTAGTGTAGCGGTTAGCGCGCTGTGCTATGAACCCGGCGACCCGAGTTTGATTCCCCATCTCGCAGCCAATACCGGTGACGATTGTCTGGGCCTTCCCTAGGTCGACTCGGCCTCAAATGAGTAACCTCGGTGTGTAAACATCGCCCACTCAGGAGACAAAGGCGGCCGGGCGTGGTGCTGGCCACCCACCCCTTCGTGTGCCGTGCCGGCCTTCATAGGTGCTCGCTAACGGCACTTTCTCCATAAGTCCTTTGTACCGGGATAAGAGTCAATTCTAGATGTGAAGCTTTCGTGACTGCAAGGATTCATACTTTTCGGTTTTTTTCGGTAAAGTCACATAGGGAAAAAATAAAAATAAAAATAATAAAAGTAATAATATAAATAAAATAATTATTTTATTTCTATTATTACTTCTATTATTAAAAAAATAAAAAATATATTAATAAAATACTCATTTTATTTAATAATTATTTTATTTCTATTATTACTTTTATTATTTTTATTTTTTTAATAAAATAATTATTTTCATTCTATTATTACTTTTATTAATTTTATTTTTTTTTACCTACGTGACTTTAACGAAAAAACCTAAGAGTATAAGAGTCAATGTTAAAATGTCTCTGCTCAAACGGGCATTGGGCGATTTTTTTATTTGTCAGTGGCCCTGCGTCAGCGGTGAAATTCCGAATGTACCACGGCAGGGGGCTAGTCCAGGGTTCGGCGACCAAAAAAAACAACAAGGAAGAGACATTTTTGTTCGGTAAAAAAAAAACTCTAAATTTCAAGGAGCCGCAATGCACTGTGTGGTGAATACGAGAAGGCGGTGCTGAATAAATAACTTCACGCAAACAGTTCCTGAAAGAGCCTCCGTGCGGTGCCGGAGCAGCAGGTTGCCGACCCCTGAGATCGCCTTTCGATCGCTTCACCATTCAGTGACTTTCTGTTAAAGTGAAATCTACTTCGTTGGCTAAGGAGGGGGCGATGTGCGTAGTCAAGTCCCGAATGGGGCTTGAAATCATCAACGGCGCACGTGTTTCGCAGGGTTTTTTTTTGAGTCTCTGATCTGTCTTCGGGTCGTACCGCGTGCTGTTCGGCGCGACGGCCGACGTTTCGCTCCACGTACCGCTGGAAGGCGGCTCTTCCCCCCCCCCCCCCCCCCAGTACGTGAAGCGACACGTGGTCGCATCGCGCCAGACAAACACGCCCGTACGACCCGGAAAACACCGGGAGGGGATTTGAACGTCCTTACTTTGACGGTGCAACTGGTTGCTTTTCAACAGCGCTGCCTGGTTGCGTAATCATCCATGTTGTGAAACAAAATAAAATATTAATAATACATCCCGCAAGATCAGAAGGAGGGCTTTGTGGCCGATGCAGGATTCCACCACCACTACTAAATATCCACTTCCGTTTGCCAGATCCCTGCAAGCTGTTGCAGTCAACACACGCGCATCAAGATCTGATTTAACAGGTCTCCTGCTTGGCCAACAATCGCTGCGTGCCACTGCAATGCCCGTCTCCCTCACCCGTTTCTCCTCCTCCTCACTCCTGCATATGCGCCCCAACCGATCGCAAATCAATCGCAAACTCTACGTACTGCCTGCGGTAGATGTCCCTTGGTTTGTGCTGCGCAAGCTCGGTTCAGGAACTATTTAGAAGCTGATCATTGGTTTTTTACCCTTTTATTTGGCAACAACTGACACCTTTTTTATACGAGGAGTCATGTTTGCATAGACCACAATACCTGCAGTCATAATGCAAACAAAAAACATAACTCTGATAATGTATGCACTGTCCTTGAAGTTATAAAAAAGGTGTCAGTTTTGTTGCCAGATAAAAGGGTAAAAAACCAATTATCATATTTTTTACTGGCAAATGAGGTACCAATGGTGTAAATGCTTACCCCGAGCTCTCATACTCTGATGGTGCATTGTCTTTGAGTTGTGCGCCTTTTGGCGTCATCTGGTCCAACCCATGTGAGACTAGGCTCTAAGGAAAGCTGTCTCGGGTGTGGACCAATCAACTTCAAAGACACTGCATACATTATCAGAGTTACGTTTTTTGTTTGCATTATGACTGCAGGTATTGTGGTCTATGCAAACATGACTCCTCGTAAAAAAAGGTGTCAGTTTTGTTGCCAGATAAAAGGGTAAAAAAACAATTATCATATTTTTTACTGGCAAATGAGGTACCAATGGTATTTAGAAGCTCCTACGAGCACGTGCAGAGGAAGTGTCAAGACGACGCAATGCCTCAGCAAGACTCGGTACAACCCGAAAAACACATCAGGCAGCGTCATCCTTCCATGTATACATACACATGATACACATATACACGGGTGTACGTTTAAATCCCAGAGACCTTAACGACAAATGGGCATTGTCCCTCGCTAAACAAACATCGCCGCAGACACTCGGATGGCATGTCAATAAGTCACATTCTTTGCCGTTTGTGCGCGCAAATAGAAAGCTTCTCTACAAAAGGCCATAATCAACCAGTAAACGGAGGCAATGGACCCACAGCGACCCTGTAATCACGACGCCGTAGTGCGCACCGACCTGCGATATTAGCGTCCTTAAAACTGACAACAATTGTTCTGCTCACTTAGCAGAGCGTTTGTGTATGCCGACTGTGCGAAATCTGAACGCCGTAAAAAGGTTAACTCAGTTATGATATCGGCCAAAACAAATTGGACTATATATTCTTAACTGGTGGGATGATAATAGCCGACGGTAAATGGTTCGGCCCTGCGATCGCCTGCTCTGGCCACTGCTGGTAGAAGCGCCTCCCACTAGAGGGAGTTTTATGAAGTCCCTCTAAAGGGTATTTGGCCTACTCTTCCTTGCGAGAGATATAACAGTGACGGATCGTTGACCGTGAGGAGCAGGTCAGTGGGCTAAGCTCACCTTCCCTCTGGCGTGGATTTAAAAAAATTGGAAACATCTTCTTGGTTCTTTCGGTAAAGTCACGTAGAAGGGAAATAATAAAATGATAAAAATAAAACATAAAAAAATACAATTCTCACGACGTTTCGGCCACAACGCAAGCAGCCGTCCTCAGGTGGAGAGCAGGTCTGTCGGAAAGACAGCGTCCCATTCAGACCTGAGGGTGGCTGCTTGCGTTGTGGCCGAAACGTCGTGAGAATTGTATTTTATTATGTTTTCTTTTCATAATTTTATTATTTCCCTTCTACGTGACTTTACCGAAAGAACCAAGAAGATGAATCCCTGCAGTCACGAAAGCTTTAAATCGAAAAATTGGAAACATTTTTACACGTCAAAGGCGGTTGTCCAATGGATGGACTCGTTCCTGCCATAGGAACGGAAATTTACACCATTGGCTGTAAACAGGCAGGGGCGGCATCATTTCAATGCTAAATTGAGCAGGGAATCACCTTGGCGTTTGGCGAGGCCTATGAAGCTTCGGGGTTGCTTTCACGCTTTTGCGAAATCCCTGCGTTAACTTCTGGTTTGTACGCATTGGTACCCCTGAAATCCATCACAGTGGGAGCCAAGGGCTGGTGAGACACATGGAGGTTTGAAAACTCCCATACCTGCTGGGCTGAAACACGGCCAGGAAGACGGTACAAACATGTACTACTCGAACTTATCTGTGTGGATGCGTGAGTGTAATCCTCTCGAAGCATAGCTATATTTTCTCTGCTTAGTTTCCTACTACATTAAAAAAAACACTTTTAAAATCATTGCCATAATCTTAATCATCATTGCCATCAACAATATCAGAATCGAAAATCAGCAACAACAAAAACAGCAGCTCCATCATCAACATCATAATAACCATCAAAAAAATCGTTACCAATATTCATCATCATTGTCGTTGCGGTCTTCATCTTTATAACGGTCATCATCATCATCAAAAGGAAAACAAAACACCTGCTCCAGATTTCTTGTACGCCGAGAAGCGAAAACAAGGGTGGACTGGGAGCACCCTGCTCCCTTCTCAGTCTGCTACCTGCCCAAGGCCACGTTGCACACTAAAGACAAAGATCCCCCGTATAGTCTGTAACAGACTGTTGGGGCAAGTGCTGTTAGCGAGCACCTACGAAGGCCGCCACGGTACACGAGGCGGTGGGTGGACCAAACACCACGCCCGGCCGCCTTTGTCTCCCTAGTGGCGATGTTTACCCATCGCACCAGGTACTCGTCACGTTGAATACGAGCGAACGCACACACACACATCCTTAACACACACCTAGACACACAGCCAGACACACACACATCCTAAACAACAACAACAACCGCCATTCGCCACTAAGTGGCGGTGACGTCACCACGACGCTTGTGCCAGGCCATGTGCACATTGAGGCCACGTGAAGTGTCGAACGCCCGCTGGCAGGAGGTCACGGGGCAGACCCAGGTGCCACGGGTCGACTGACCGAGATTAGCAATGCAACGCATTGGCAATGCACGAGGGCATGAGTGACGCAATGACGAGACACTGCCCGTACTGATTGGTCGTGCAGTGAATCACAGCCACCACACAACCGTACGATTTCACGAAAATGTCGCAATTTTGATTCGGCCAGTGTTTATTCCCCGTCTTGTTTGCGCCACCGTATTTGTATTGTTTGTCTAATGTTCGCCGCAACAGCGCCACACACACACACACAAACGGTGCAATCGTGCACATTTTGCGTAGCTTGCAAATCAGAGCTGTTGACAATTGTTGTACGTGCGATTCAACTCGTGTGCATCGTGAGCAGTTCATCTTAATCAATGAGTCGTTACGCGCCTGTAACAATGAGCAATGCCCTTCATTGTTACACAGGAACCGGTAATGCATTGCGATGTGGCAATTAGCCGACGATGCCAATATTTATTGAACATTATTTGATGACTCTGCAACGGGTCGTGTCGCACCAGCGATGTTAGAGTAATGATTAGTGCGCCGTGCTACGAACCCGGCGACCTGAGTTCGAATCCCGCTCACGGCCACCACCAGTGACGATTATCTGAACCGGTTGTGCGACTCCCCTAGGTCGACTCAGCCTCAAATGAGCACCTGGTGCGATGTGTAAACGTCGCCACTCGGGAGACAAAGGCGGTCGCGGCGTGGGGCTAGGCCATCCACCCCCTCGTGTGCCATGCCGACGCAAGCACAATTAACGTTAGAAAAAAAACCTCAACAAATAAAATAACGCTGCCTTAAAAGAAAAATATATATATGTATAACACGTAAGCTTTCGCGACCAATATTATTCGTTATCAACGTTTTTGGGTTTAGATCGCGTTGTAAATGTTGTTGTTTCACGCTTCAACACACCGGTGGGCTAAAGCAGTGAACTATTTGTCTTTTGTCAACGTGACACTTTTTTACTGATTGGCCGCGTCGGGTGGTGGAGGGTTACGACACATTTATAAATAACGCGATCTAAACCCAAAAACGTTGATTATGAATATATATGTATGTTGAACATTTTTAGTTCGCACCGTACGTAGCTAACCGTGGTGCAGGCGAAGGACAACAAACTAAACACGACAACGTTTCGGGCAATGGCCCTTGAGCGTGAACGAGTAGAGTTACGGTATATATATGTATATAGCCGCTGCCTGTGGTGTTGTTAGTGGTTAGCACACCGAGCTTGCACTCCAGAGGGCGCCGGTTCGATTCCCGGGCGCGGCAGTTGAAATTAAATCTGCAAGCGACTTTAATTGTCCCGTTCTGTGTCCAGCCAGCCAGCAGTACGAATGGATTCAGTACAGTTAGTCGACCGGCAGGTCTGATCTTGATTTGAAGCTTTCGTGACTGCAGGAATCAATACTCGTTGGTTCTTTCGGTCAAGTCACGTAAGTTAGAAATACAATAAAATAAAACAAATCACGACGTTTCGATCGCAACACAAGCGGTGGTCATCAGGCCTGACTTTACCGAAAGAACCAAAGGTCTGATCTTGTTTGTATTATTAGAGCACGTTGTGATCTTTCCATGAAAGCCGCGAAAAATATATAAAACAGAGGTTCGTATTATTTCTATTGCTGTAATTGACGCCGCTTGTTGGTGAGGTGGCGTGTGGGTACAACCGCCTCTTTCGAGACTTCTAGGCCAGAATGGAAGAGTAGGCCAAAAACACCCTCTGAAGGGGGTATCCAGAGCTCCGACTCTTGGCGAACCTGCCGTTAGCAGTGGTGTGACCAGGCAATTGCAGCGCTGAGCCTTTAACACCCCGACTGTAATGTGATTTGGGAAATATCAACGTATTGGCATTGCTCTTATAAGTACATCAATGGTATGTTTAGAATCGAGACACTGTCATAAAGTCATGCAGGTGTCAGTCACCATTAACACTAACCTTGCGTGACACATCCGATCACCGAGGAATAGAACGTTTATTTTACCTTTGCCCAGAAAGGCACACCTAGACCACCACCGATAAAGCCACGACCAACGACCATTAGCAGGGCAGCTTATCACTGAGCCGGGTGCCCTCTAATTGTCACACCTGTTATTATTATTTTTTGGCCACATCTGGCACCGGGGTTGTACTTTTTTTATATCAGTAATGGGTTTAACGCAGCTTGTCGTGAATGGAGTTTTCTCGGGTCAAGGTGAACAGAGCCAAAAGCGGTATGGCCCGGGATTTAAAAATTCCCTTAGCAGGTGGGGGGGACGGGCAAACACACAAAAAAAAGTCCATCGGAGTGAGTTGGGGCGATCACGTTGTGTCGCTTGCTACGCCACGCGGTCCCCGACCGCGAAGGCCGTCACGGCGTTCGCGGGCGGACCGGTCGCTTTGTCCTGAACGCGCTGGAGGGAGATGACGTTGCCACGTGGCTCCGTGGCTACGCGCTTGGCTTGACGTCCGCGCTCACGCGAGCAACGTTGACAGACGCATTTATTTAGTCATCGTTCTTGCACGCCCGGCGCTCCAACTGCACCGACAGCGACGCGTAAAAAGCATTCTCAATAACAAAAAATGAAATTGGTGCGGCGTGAATTTCTGCAGCTTCTTCGCTCGCTCGCTCTCTCTCTCTCTGGGATCGAACTAAACGAGTGGACCGTCCCGCATGCAAGTGACGATGTGGTTGCCTTCGCTGGGTCATTGCGGCGTTGGGCTCGCGAGCCGTCCTGTCGCGAGCATAGACGTGAGCCTCCGTCTGCTGGGCGTTTGTCCCACTGCGTGGAGTCCGCTTTGCGAGTCACACCCTCTCTCTATCTCTCTCCCCCGCACCGTCCGTTCGATGCAGCACCGTCCATCCGCTAGACCCGCCACACTCTAAGCCGCTTCGGTGACCGCTACTCGCCGTGTCCCCTCGACATCCCGTGCTCCGATTTTACCTTCCAAGCGCAGACTTCAAGTTGGCCCGCTTCACCATTGGAACCTCATTTGCCAGTAAAAATATGATAATTGGTTTTTTATCCTTTTATCTGGCGACAAAACTGACACTTCTTTTTTTACAAGGAGTCATGTTTGCGCCTTTTTGGCGTCATCTGGTCCAACACCATGTGAGACTAGGCTCAAAGGAAAGCTGTCTCGGGTGTGGACCAATCAACTTCAAGGACAGTGCATATAATTATCAGAGTTATGTTTTTCGTTTGCCCCGCTTCGTTCGGGAGCTACCTCCAAACCGAATGGCGCACAAGTTAGAGCTGATTTCTAATCCCCGTTGCAAAACAAACCAACAAAAATAGTTCACGTAAAACTTTCGTTGAAACACTTTTTTTGCGAGTTTCTTGACCGAGCTGGGTGGCACCGCGAGAGTTTGCCCACCTCGCAATCAGAAAAGTGACAAGTTCAATACCTCTGGTTAAGGGTCAAACTCGGCTCATCGGTCCCTCCCTGCGAGGTGCATGGGAAGCCCTTTGTGGGAAGGAAGTCACGTGGTGGTGGTAGTGGTGGTGATGGGGGACGTTCTTCCAACAGTGATCGTTTGAGAAGGGATACAATGTTGGCTCCGATGATTATTCTTTGAACAAAGTGTTGACCAAAACATCTATCCCTTTCTCCCTGCATTTGAAGAAAAGTGTATGAGCGTGTGTCTAAAGAGTTGGAGAGAGGGTTTCACACAGAAGCTGTGGTCTTTGTGTAATTTTGCACATTCACTTTCAGCAATACAAGACTGAGACAGAAGAAAAACAAGAGCCTTATTTTGGTGGTCACCATACAGCAGCAATACAGTTTGCTGAAAGACATAAACAACAATTTTAAACCGTCAAACAAAATCAAATATTTCGTGCATTAAAACAAAACCTTCCTTGTTTTATCCTTAAATTATATTTATTTCACCTTCAACTTTATCTTTCGTCTGCATTTCTCTTCACAGCTGACATCGTTGCAAAAGAACACGAATTTGGACATTCAAACGAGACGCTAATTATTTCCTCAGCCGAATATGCAAAAAACGGTCAATCATCGAATGACATCTTCCATACGGTGTGCATGCCATTGCATTGCTGTTTTCAGTTCAAAATATGTACATAAACAATAATCATTATATAAAGGCATTCCTTCCTCCTTACTGCCTCTCCAGTGCCCCGTGACATCTCATTAAATCTATATTTTAGTTATATAAGTAAAGTGTATGTGGAGATTTAAAAAAAGATGAAAAGATATAAAATTAAAGAAAGTTATTGAATTGATGGCTTGTGCGAATCGCTTTATTATTGCCTGGCTCTTCTTTCAACGACTCTTACCAAACCACTTATCGGCGTCTCCGTCAACTCAGGTAAGTGCTGTAGATGTGTATGTATGTTGAACTTCTTTCGCACCGTACGTAGCCAACTGTGCCAATCGGAGGTGCTTTCCGCAAATGAACCCCATGACCTCGCTGCTCTCGTCAAGGAGTATAAACCATCACGCCAACTCAACTCATCTTCGCAGCAGCAGCAGCAGCTTCTGGCTGGCAATCAAACAAAGGCGGTGGTCACCACATCGCACGCTCTCAGATGCGCTTCTGCGGCCGTCTGGAACGCTCTTCCTTCCGATGTATAGAAGCCACTGGGAGCGATGTCACTTTTAAACCTAGATTGAAAACGAATTTCTTTCAGAACTGCTTTTTGTATTTACCTCGTTGTCCTTCCCCCGCACCTCCAATGAACATGGTTGGCTACGTACGGTGCGATAGAAGTTCAACATACATCCATTGGAAGCATCTGTGTCTGTGCCAGATTGTGCAAAAAAAAGTGGCTTCGTAATAATAACATGGTGATTGTACTTGAAGCGAATTTGCAAAGGAGACGGGAGTATACCAATCGCATCTCATGATGTGCAAAGCTCGTGAGAAAAACATATTTACGTTAAATGATGTACCAGTATCCGTTAAAATTACCAGTTGTGTTTTTATTCTGCCGCGCATCAAACAGTGAATACACGGCCCTCTGCAACTCCTTCTATCGGTAGACCAATCACGGTCATGTCAGCAAACGACCCGCAGAACATGACATGGCAGAACTACTTCTAGAGTCACTTCAATGGGCCTTGCCCAACCATGGAAGACGGAAGTCATCGCTACGTAAGGTGTCACTTGCCACGTTTCATTTATCAACTGTGTTTATAAACCTCACCCTTCAAAGCTGGGTTTGGTGGTTTCGGTGGTAAATCAGTTTCAAAATATATTTAAAATGTTGGGCCATTAGGCTGAGAATATAATTTACGTGCCATGACAAAGGGCCACTGACCAAAATTTTACCTGTTCTGTATTTTTTTCCTTAAAAGGCCACAGTGTTGTCGATGAATGTGTTGAGTTTGTTTTTGTTTGTGAATGCACACCGCTGCCAATGCAGCGTCCCCAAATAATTTGTTTCATTGAAAATGTTAAGGCCCACTTCACTTGAATTCAAATTTGTACATGACTCTGCTATCCTTTTTCCAAAGTATTCGAATTTCGTTCAGTGGCATGTACATGCGATGGAGAATCCATTCATGAGTCTCACAGAGCGTTGCGCCTCCGTTGTCAGATAATGGCTGTGGTAGCAATTTTCGCAATACCTCTGGAAAATGATGAATAAAAATGGGCCTTTTACACTTTATAGAAAAATTTAATAGCCCTTCCATGAAGATTGCTGATATTTTAATCTTGCGTTTTAGAGCTATAATTTAGCAAAACCTCAATTTGATGATTTTTTTGTGCAGCCATTGGTAACTACACCTCTATGAACTTTCTGCAATCGGGAATTCAGATGTAACAGTGGGCATCTGCTCGAATTCAAACCCAGGACTCTCAGCGTTGCCAGTTGAGCCCTCTGACCTCTGAGCCACCCGGCCACTCGGAACAAACAAAAAACCAGCTTGAACTACAAACCAGGCCAGTTCTGCCCAAAGTTGAACTCGGGCTCTATGTGGTTTCATCTCATTGCTTCGCCATGACGACTATAATTCATCTGCATACCACTGGAAGGGCACTGCACCTCGGTGAATCTCCATCGGGAATTTGAGCTCACGACTTTTCCAATCGAGGGTCAAATGTTCTGTCACAGCCCACACCCAGCTCCATGTCTCTTGTTTAACACCCAAGGGGGGCGGGGGAGAAGGTGTCCATCTGTCAATACGTGCACAACTCTTTCCAATTTGTTGACGACATTTCCAATGGGCTGTTGCTCATCAAAATTGGTCCATTAGTCTAGTTACGGGAAGAATTAGACTCAGAGCATAACACTATGCCCTAATGTGTAAGAACATTACAGTGCATTATTCCATCCTATTTTCTTCCCAATTCCAACACCTTGCCAGTCTGCGTTACATTCGGGACGAAGCAAAAAAATCTAAAAGGGGAAGATAAAATGTGCTGTCGTGCCGCGTGGGTGAACAGATGCTTGTCAATGATTATCATACGGCGACGGAGAGGTGGCGGCGAGCCCAACATGGGGATTCGTCGCGATGGAGCGCACAGTTGGACAAATTTGTTTCCCAAATGGACACCGTTGCGAAATTAAGCAATTGGATTTCGGGCTAATCGTGCGTGCCTGCCGTGCCCCATTTAGCCAACATTTACGGTCAAAATCAGTGGTATTTACCAGCTTTAGAATTTGGTTCAGAACACATCGGGCCGACTTCACGAGTGTGCAGCCTCTTGGGCATGCGTATGTAGCCATACACTGCATGATATAATAAATACTGTGGTGCCCTTTATCGATCCACTGCTGGATGATGCCGCGTGACGTGTCAGTGGCTGCGGCGGTTGTTGAAGCGAACCTCCTGCTATGCACTCGCCTGCCCACAGTGGCTATGATTCTAATGCTGTGAATTAACTGATGGGCACGTGACTTGGTAGGAACTTCCTGGTTACACCAGCCCACAGGGGATTATTGTGTCCGTCCGTCGTGCAGGGAAGGGCTGGGTGGGGAGGAAGGGGCTGGGTGGGGAGGGTGGGGAGGGAGGGGCTGGGTGGAGAGGGGAGGGTGGGGAGGGGCTGAGTGGGGAGGCGCTGGGTGGGGAAGGCTGGGTGGGGAGGGGCTGGGTGGGGAGGGTGGGGCTGGGTGGGGGTGGGAAGGGTGGGGCTGGGTGGGGAGGGGCTGGTCACCCCGTGGAATATAGTATTGTCATCAGCATGACATAAGTATACCAAGTTTGCAGTCGATACCACATTGGGGAGTGGGTTAACATTGAGTTACAAGATTTGAGGAAACGACAACAACGACAACAACAGACAGTGGAATTTCGATTTAAAGCTTTCGTGACTGCAGGGATTCATATTCTTGGTTCATTCGGTAAAGTCACGTAGAAGGGAAATAATAAAATAATAACAATATAAACCAATAAAATTATCACGACGTTTCGACTGCATCACAAGCAATCATCATCAGGTGTGAAATCCACAGCACGAAATTTTTAAAAAGCAGCTGTGGATTTCACACCTGATGATGATTGCTTGTGTTGCAGTCGAAACGTCGT
The DNA here is from genome assembly GCF_015708825.2 of Lethenteron reissneri. Taxonomy (NCBI): domain Eukaryota; kingdom Metazoa; phylum Chordata; class Hyperoartia; order Petromyzontiformes; family Petromyzontidae; genus Lethenteron; species Lethenteron reissneri. The sequence goes on along the minus strand of NC_083833.1, from coordinate 2,660,955 downwards.
GATAATTTATTGTTTAATATGTTTATTATTTTATTATTTCCCTTCTACGTGACTTTACCGAAAAAACCAAGAATAATATACAGTGCGTTAAATGAAAACGTGTAAAAAAAAGTTTTGCTGGCTGGCAGGTGACGTCACGCCGCACATCTACGTGATGACGTCAAGCTTTGCACAGCGTTGAGCTTCGTGCAGCGTGCTGACGTCATCGCCGGCCGTGTGTCCGGCGTGAATGTGCGGGCAGTGCTTACTTGTGTGAACAAAAATGAATGCTCCATTGGAACCTCATTTGCCAGTAAAAATATGATAATTGGTTTTTTACCCTTCTATCTGGCAACAAAATTGACACCTTTTTTTTGGCGTCATCTGGTCCAACCCATGTGAGACTAGGCTCTAAGGAAAGCTGTCTCGGGTGTGGACCAATCAACTTCAAGGACAGTGCACATTATCAGAGTTATGTTTTTTGTTTGCATTATGACTGCAGGTATTGTGGTCTATGTAAACATGACTCCTTGTAAAAAAAGGTGTCAGTTTTGTTGCCAGATAGAAGGGTAAAAAAACAATTATCAAAAATGAATGCTGTTAAAAAAAATATCCATTACCCCAAGATTTAAATAAATACACGGGGTCTCAGAAGTGGCTATGTGGTATGATGAAGCTACAGTCCTGAGATCCTGGATTTGAATCCAGGTTTCATCCACCCACGACTGAACTCCACGTGAGCAGAACTCCCTTCTGTGTCTTCACATATAAAACAAATTAACCCGTAAAACAAAGTTTTTCACTATAAATCCTTTATATGCGTGTTCAATGGGCCACAACCCAGCCCACATTGGTCTTTGAAACGGGCGGCTAGAGTCCTCTCGTCCTCTGGCTTGAGATGGCTGCCACCTATGGGTCAGATGATTGCCTGCCACCATTAAGCAATTGGTAATTAAATATAATTTATTTTTTACCTAAAAAGTGTAAAATTTTGGAAAAAAAATTCACGAAAACATATTGTCACGCACAACGAGTCTGTGTGCAAAATGTCAGCTCGATTGGATCACGGGAAAGGGGTTAAAAATGACCGAAAGATTTGCACGGTCGTAAGCACGCAAGCAAGCAAGCCAGCAAGCAAGTGAACTTAATATAAAGGATTAAATAAAATATCGTTTTGTCCACGAGCCTCCTGTCTTCATAGGGCAAGATTAGCAAAGCAGAATTTGTAGGCAAACGCTGGGCTGGTCTTAACCCTATGTGTCTCATCGGCAGAGTCAGGGTTATTAAGCAAATCCCTCTTGGCCACCAGTTGTCAGGTTTGATAAGCAAATTGCTCGGGTTAGCCTGACGTATTTCGAATAAAAAAGCACTCCGCTTAAATAATGAGGCCCTGTTCAACACAATAACAAAAAGTAATATTGTATTTCAACTCATTATGCCTTGTTGTGCAGAATTACGGTGAAAATCATTCTTTAAAGCAGGCCCATAAGTTATTCTGTAGTATCATCTTCTGGGGGCCATTCCCTGGCACGGGATGCTGTGACCGTAGGGACAACTTTTCGCCCCACGGCGTGGTGATTCGGATGGCACAATTGGGATTCCAAGCGATGATTAAAAAATAATAATCGCTGCAGGTCATTTAAATCCTCATAAGGGCAACGATGCAAAAAACAATGATTCATTTAAATGTCTTTGTGGCATTAAATGATTTGAGAAGCGCATCGCTTGCAGTGTTTAAGCCAAGAGGGAGCAACACTTGAAGTGGTGGGGGGGGGAGGCAGGTGAGGGTATGAATTTTAGCACGTTTAAGGTAATTATTCGGCGATTCCACAAACGCCACAACATTACTCATTCGGAGAACAGCAACTTCCAAGCGCAGTCTGGCCTTGATGCAAGCGGGCGCTTTCATTCTAAATTACCATCATCTCTCAGTGGGTAATATGCTTGAGGTAGAAATCAATAATTAATATTCTCTGTGACATTTCGCTAGCTGTGCACTTTAACTGCTCGGGGCAAAGAGCATGTAAAATTAATTGTTTTGCATATTGGAGGGTGGATCTGTCGTCGACAAAAAAGGGAGTCGGGAAAAAAAAGCGGCGGCCGGGCTTCTGTTATTATGCCGAATTCCCCTAATTGGCGTGCAGGTGTCGAAGATTACAGATAGCTTTAGACTTTAGAGTTCCGTATATCAGTTGCGAAACGCATGCACTCGCCCTATATATATACACGCGCGCAAAGACAAAGATCCCCCTATAGCCTTAACAGACAAGTGCTGTTTGCGAGCACGTATGAAGGTCGGCATGGCACACGATGAGGTGGCTGGCCAGCACCACGCCCGGCCGCCTTTGTCTCCCTAGTGGCGATGTCGACATGTCGCACCACGTACTCATTTGAGGTTGTGTTTACCTAGGTGAGGCCCAAAGACCGGTTCAGATATTCGTCACTGGTGTTGGTGGCCATCAGCAGGAATCGAACTCGGGTCGTCGGGTTCATAGCGCAGCGTGATAACCCCTAAATATACACCAATCAACATCATCCTGTCACCTGTCACACTCAATCCAATGTCTGATGAAGACATTCCCAGTTTAACACGTAGGCTTTCGCGACCAATATCATCCATAATATAGGGTTTTTTTGGGTCACATCGCGTAAAATATATAAATGTGTCGTTAAACCCGCCACCACCCGACACAGCCAACTAGTAAGGGTTGTCACGTAAACAGAACGTGCCAATTCGTTACTAGTACAGCACGCCGGTGTGTTGGAGAGCAAAGGCAGAGTGTAAATGTTGTGGCTTGGCTCTCCAACACACAGGTTAGTGCTGTACGAGTAACGAATTGGCCACGTTCTCTTTACGTGACAACCCTTACTAGTTGGCTGTGTCGGGTGGTGGCGGGTTTAACGACACATTTATATATTTACGCGATCTAACCCACAAAAAAATACATAACGGAAGACATTCCCATTCTACCAGATGAAGGTTTCCCCGATCCATCTTTCGCAATCTTGAGATATTATCATTCACCCGGTACCTGCGCACACGAGCTAATGTTACCGCTCCATCTTCCCAGGGGACTGTCCTATTGGACGGCATTCAGTCATTACTCTTGACCATCTGCCGTAATTCTTGCTAGCGACGGGTCCTGTGCCAAGCGCACTTCACTTTCTTAACACATGTAACATTATTTTAACAATCTTGGGGCGGGGGGGGAGGAGGGGGTTTACCTTGTGTTTATTACACGACATATGTGCATGCGTGTTGGGTGTACGTGCGTGTTCCTGTGATGTGTGCATATGCGTGTTTGTGGCGCGGTAGTTAGCACGCTGCGGTGTTGAGCCCCCGCCGACCCAAATTGGATTCCTGCTCACGGCCAAAAACCAGTGACGATTGTCTTAACCGGTTCTGGGCCTCCCCTAAGTCGACTCAGCCTCAAATCAGCACCTTCATAGTGGCAATGTGTAAACATGTGTTAACATTGCCACTATGAAGACAAAGATGCGGAGGTTATTTGTGTTGTGTGCATGCATTTGTGTAGGCAGCACACGAATATCACGAATATCCTAACGATCTAGTTTCGCTTCCCTGCTATCAATAACAATAATATAGCCTGTGCCTCCCCTAGGTTAACTCAGCATTAAATGTGTACATGGCGTGATGTATGGGAGGTTATACAACCCAGGCCAATTGGTTCAGAGGGCAGCACACACATCACTGCATCACCACTCCTCAACATCACATATTGAGCACATACAAAGACAAAGATGCCCGTATAGACTGAACCGACTGTTGGGACAAGTGCTGTTGGCGAGCACCTATGAAGGCCGGAACTGTACACGAGGGGGTGGGTGGCCAGCACCACGCCCGGCCGCCTTTGTCTCCCGAATAACGTTATTCAAACACTGCAAGGGGTACTCATTTGAGGCTGAGTCGACCTAGGGGAGGCCCAGGACCGGTTCAGATAATCGTCTCTGGTGTTGGCCGTGAACGGAAATCGAACTCGGATCACCAGGTTCGTAGCGCAGCGTAGCACGCTAACAGCTACACTACCGCTCCCCGTATGCATACACCCATACATACAGACAGACATACATACAGACAACAACAACCGCCATTCACCACTAAGTGGCGGTGACGTCACCACATACAAACACACACATGCATACACCCATACACACACACAACGACAAAGATCGTTACAGATGCTTGGGCAAATGTTGTTAGTGAGCACCTGTGAAGCACGCATGTACACACGTGCTACACACATGAAAGAGTAATCCAAGGGTTGTACAAACTACCCTGAGGTACAGTGGTCAGCACAAGATCACAGTATCCCTCGTCCAGCCTTAATAGGTGCTCACTAACAGACCCTGTGACCTATTCACGTGTCTTCGTGTGAGAGCCTTCCCACCCAACACCTGGGTCCGTTCCATGAACCGAATAATTATGTTGTGTAGACACACGGTTGTGGAATACATATTCAGAGACGAGTGTGCATATTTAGCCATTATTAATAGCGACTACCCCCCCCCCCTTCTCTATTGCAGTGTGTTTGCACAAAGCGCTGTTTGCAAAATGTGATGAAGCACACGTGAATTCTAACGGAAGGGACACGTTCACAAATTAACAACAAGTTCATGAGTAACCAGCTTGAACAAACTGGATTAGATGCACGACTTATAAACACTGCCCTGATTTTTTGTTTAAAAAAAACACATACGTGCGTGTGTGTATATTGCAGGATAAAACAATATAATTCGGCTTTTTAATCATGGATTTTAAACAAGATTTATTCGAATGTTAAAATACAACGGTACCATATTTTGAATTTGCACCCTTATTTCCAGCAGTTAATTCATTTTGTGATCCTACACAATGACGACGAGGATGCACATTTTGGCGGAAGCATTTCTTTTTAATGCACAAATTTTAAATTACTCCCAAGCGAACTTTGCATTTCTATTCATCTTCAAGTGTGATTGAGATTTCAAATTATTATTGGTTTCTCCAATTTGTTTCCATTAATTCAAACCAAAATTAGATTATTGCCGCAATAATTCATCGTGCTTTTGCTTGTTGTTGAAATTTACTTTGTAAAGCTGACATAAGCGGTTTAGTAATTGTCTTACATATTGTACTTTGAAGCCATTTAACCACTAGTCTGTCTCAACATTTTACTGTTTTGCAAAGTGAACAATGCCTGTGAAATATCATGCCCCCCCCCCACCCCCCCAAAAAAATCTCTATGCGTGGGGAGGACTTACATACCTCACACACAAAGATCCCCCAGCTAGCCTGCACGGACTTTTGAGGCAAGTGCTGTTTCTCAAGCACACAAGGGGGTGGATGGCCAGCACACCACGCCTGGCCGCCTTCATCTCCGCAGCGGCAATGTTTACACAACGTGCCAGGTACTCATTTGAGGCTGAGCCTACCTAGGGGAGGCCCAGGACCAGTTCAGATGATGGTCACTGGTGTTGGCTGTGAGCGGGGAGCCACTGCTCTCCACTTTGCGCGCGCACAAAAACATAGACAACACGTACATGTGTAATGACAGTAGAGCCTGCATGCGCTGTGAGGGGACTAGTGGCCACGAGAGGTAATGACAGGGGAGTCAGCTGTGAGTGCGAAGGGACTGATGGCCGCGGGAGGTAATGACAGCGGAGTCAGTTGTGAGTGCGAAGGGACTAGTGGCCGCGGGAGGTAATGACAGGGGAGTCAGCCTACAGTACGAATGCACTAGTGGCCACGAGAGGTAATGACAGGGGAGTCAGTTGTGAGTGCGAAGGGACTGGTGGCCGCGGGAGGTAATGACAGGGGAGTCAGTTGTGAGTGCGAATGGACTAGTGGCCGCAGGAGGTAATGACAGGGGAGTCAGCTGTGAGAGCGAAGGGACTGATGGCCGCGAGAGGTAATGACAGGGGAGTCAGTTGTGAGTGCGAAGGGACTAGTGGCCGCGGGAGGTAATGACAGGGGAGTCAGCCTACAGTACGAATGCACTAGTGGCCACGAGAGGTAATGACAGGGGAGTCAGTTGTGAGTGCGAAGGGACTGGTGGCCGTGGGAGGTAATGACAGGGGAGTCAGCCTACAGTACGAATGCACTAGTGGCCACGAGAAGTAATGACAGGGGAGTCAGCTGTGAGTGCGAAGGGACTGGTGGCCGCGAGAGGTAATGAAAGGGGAGTCAGTTGTGAGTGTGAATGGACTAGTGGCCGCGGGACGTAATGACAGGGGAGTCAGTTGTGAGTGCGAATGGACTAGTGGCCGCAGGAGGTAATGACAGGGGAGTCAGCCTACAGTACGAATGCACTAGTGGCCACGAGAGGTAATGACAGGGGAGTCAGTTGCGAGTGTGAAGGGACTGGTGGCTACGGGAATGTTCGAGAAGGGGGGCGTGGTCAGGCGACGGAAGAGGACGGTGGAGTCTGCCGGTGGAGCAAGCGTCCAGAGTCAGCGAGAATGATCGAGAAGGGGGGCGTGGCCTGGGTTGCTATATAAGGGGGAGATGAGCAGGAGACTCGGGGCTGTTGCAGTGGGGGTCTCCGCCTGATGTCAAGTGGACGTGTCTTCAATGAAGTGCCATCTCAAGAGAAGTGTGTCAAATCGTCATTAGACATGTAAACAAACACACACATACATACACATACAGAATACACAGAAACACAGAAACACAAATACGGTCTGCAGACTACACAAACACACAGACAGGCAGACAACAAGAGCCACCATTCACCACAGTGCGTGTGCTATTCTAGGTGTGCTTTGAGGCCAAGTGAAGTGTTGAAGGCTTACTGACAGAGGTCACGGGACTGCTTTGGGTTAACTAAACGTTTCACAGAACCTTGCCATCATTGTTTGAGCTGCCGCGCTGGATTGGAAGTCCAGATTGCTAACAATGACACCATGTCAGCTGCCCCATACACACTCATATATTGTACACTTACAGGGTATACACAGATATTAATGCAAACTCACACACTGTTGGTTAGTCTCAGATCCCCAAACTACTGGGAAAAGCTTAGCTGACAGAACATGTATTTGAGTGAGGGTCCATAGGCTGGCCCACATTCTACGTGACTTTACCGAAAGAACCAAGAAGATAAAACAGTTTTATTTGGTGCAACTCTGACTGTGATGTATGTGCCTAATGGTCTTCTCCACTGATTGGCTGAACTGCACGTACGCACGCACTTGGGTTAGCCAATCACATCTGCTCACTCGGACACACGGACACGTGAGGGATGGACGGCTTGTGACAGCAGTGTCCAAACTTGGTACTCTGTGGGGCCGGGTTGAGTGGCACGCTGAGAGACGCGGCACACAGACGTGCAGTCATCTCGTGATTATCTTGGGTAATGGTGGGCTGGGATGACCTAGATACGACCGAATACACCACAAAGATAATGCGAAACATGCGCTCAGTAAGATTTACGAAACGTGTTTGTTGTTTACCTAAGGGGCCGTCCATGACTGACGTCACGCACTTAGGGGGGGGGGTCAGACATTTGTGACGATGTGTGACGAGGGAGGGGGGGGGTTGAGAAATGTGACGTCACATCAAAATGCGCAAATTTAAATGAATATAGATAATATGTTCTACTTAATTAAATAGACTTTTGAATAAATGTTTTCTCCTTCAACATCAGAGTGCAGCGCCACATTAAATACGCACTACAATGACAATAGTTTAAAGCGATTTGAAGCATATTTTATTTTCTAAATGGAAATATGGTTTTGGGGGGGCGGGGGGCAGAGCTTTGTGAAGTCATATTTGAGGGGGGGTCTGACTTTTTGTGACGCCGTGTGACGAGCGGGGAGGGGGTCCAAAATCGTCCAAAATCGCGTGACGTCATTTATGGACCGGGATGACGATGTAGAGTGTGTAATATGTTATCACTTTCATGCTCATCGGGATCGATCCACGGATGGATGAAGGACTCTCAAGCCCCATTGCTCATCGTTCTGTGATGTAACAAATCCACATAGCGCGGCAGTCACCCATTTCAAGTGACGCCTCCTACCCAAGACCTCATCAGCACGGGGTAGAGGATTGCACGCTTGGAATCACATTTAGGGAAGAAAGGAAGAAGACCACACGGTTTACAGAACATCCGTAGGTCAAAGACGTAATTCAAATAATCGAATAGGAGCAAGATATAGCGTGTCATCTTTTAAAATGGGCAAATGTATGCCCATTATTTTTTTCACATGTCACTAGCAGTTGAATTTCGCCAGTCTGTTTGTTAACATTTTGCTATGGCAAGCGAAACACTGGTAAATAATACCTGCACTCACGACTAAATATAAACTAAAAATCAACCCCTACACGGGCACTTAAAATATAACATTTACCATGATGTAATGTATAGTGATGTATGTGTTTAAAGTGCTTGGTATGAAAAATTAATTAAGCTAACCCTTAAAAATGTTTCTGTGCGACGTGCTTTAAAATAAAAAGTACATGTATGATGATATTAAACATTTATTTCTCCTGTTCTAAAATGTATGAACGAAGCACGCATGATCCTAATTCAAAATAATGATTTATATGAGCAAAGTAAACGGACGTAATATAATCACAATTAATTTGAAGCCATTTAAAACAGCAAAGGTCGTGTTATTTTTTTTAGATTTCTAAAACACATTAATCAGATAATTTCACGGTAATGGAGAAAGTCCTCTTAACCTCACCCAAATTCTTCCTAATACGCGTATAAAGTGGAGTACATTTTTAGATAATAGGAATGCGTCCCTGTTTGTACCTCGCAACTCCGCTACGTACGGTGCGATAGCAGTCCAACACACATACGTGCTTGAGTATGCAATATGAAGCATTTCCAACGAGAAAGATCTCAGCTTTTCCGTACAAAAGGTGCAGAGTGCCTCTTGTCTACACCTGAATACGCCCATTTCGAGCACGTTAAGAGTGAATTAAAATATAGTCATAAGCGTAAAGCAAACAGGTGAAAAAGCATCGCGTAAGCCAAAGAACAAAATCATCTCGGACCACCCGTTCTGTAAAATAGGCCATCATTAGTCACGCTTTGACATTGTAAATTACACATGTCCGGGTATATTAATATATATTTTAAATAATATATCCTCCACAGCGCCGATACCCGACAGGTTATTCGGGTAATGTTGCATTACTTTGTTAATCTTTTTTGTAAAATAGCAGATCTATATAAAGATAGTCGGATAGAATGAGAGATCGATGGATAAATGAGATGTATAGTCAGACAGTTAGATTCTCGCTAGCTCAATGGCTAATTGTATCTATATATAGATGTATTATCAGACAGATATAAATAGTATGGAAGCGTTTGGGATTTCGTTTTTTCCAGATAGAGTATTTTCAGATTTAAATTGATTACATGTTTTAAACTCTCAATTTTTATGCACTATATTTACAAATTAAAATAATCAATCATTTTTTCTATTAATTATTAACATGATGTGCCCATCCAAGGAGAAGAATTTAACGTATTATTTTTGTAATTGAACGTGCCAGCACTTCTGGCAAGGATTTAAATCCTATAAGTGCACTGCAGTAACACATCTACAGGTTTACGTGGGAGATACACTATACACACACAATGCATAGATGCATTGTTTAATATGAGTTTCCAATCTAAACGATACGAATCTCGGCCATGAGAATCATTCATTTGATAGGTAGACATTCACAACCAATATGATTTCATAATTAGTTTGTTTTTGGAATTGATCGTGTTGTATGTAATGTCAATTCATAACTATAACCCTCCACCACCTGGCAGAGGTAATCAATTCAAGTTGTTACGTGGGCACGTGTGTCAAATTATATTGTTTATCAGCAAAACTGGAAGATTGTTGAGAAGCAAACAAAGAATCATCGTTTTCTCGTCCGGCTACGGTTTGGTGTGAGCTCAACAGTCCCTGAATGTCGGCCACTGCACTCCTCTCAACAACAACAATCCAGAATCAATTATTGAATGGAATAGCTATCCTGAATCACAACAATTAATTCTAATTGTCCCGAACGAATACGGAGATTAGGTGGCATGAGCAATAAACGGCAGACACACATAGATCTACAGGCAAACATTACGTGCATTTCAACCAGGTGAGAGCCCCTTGGGACAACACATATTTTTTTCTGCAAGAGGGACCACGAACAGCACGGAAGAAAAAATACAAGAAACGAGGACACGTTGAAATTTCAAATTAAAACAGGAAAAAAAATTCCCTAATTGAAAATTCAAATTGTAGCATTTTGATTGCCAAACCATTTGTTTCAATCTCTGTCCTACGCCACTGTAATCCACATGATAAACAAGCTTTTCTAATCTCGTCTGGCTGATTAACTATGCTAATAAGGCAAGAAATAAACAGAAGACGGGTATTTTTTCAGGCTAATGATGCAGACTGTGTGTAAATGTGATCAGGGCTTGGGTTGCGTTCAATCGCATCGTCTGCACAGTCACTGAGAAGCAAGCTGAGCCCTGAGTAAGAGAGGGTGTTCGTGGGTCGCCCAGAGGCTCCTGGAGGCCCTAAGCGTAATGGCACATATTATTCCACCATCCAGTAAGGTTACATTGTATTAGATTTGTAGCCTTTACGTTAAATGTCACAAACAAAGCAGTTACAAAGAAAATTATTTCGCCCGTCCCCAAGATAAATAATCAGTGAAACATTATTCATTTAGCCTTATTAAATCCTAAAATAAGTGGCTCGTATTCAGCATTATTTCGTGTGTGATCCACAGCAAATTGACCATCTCAACAAAATGTTTGGCTGCTTTCGTGGAGTCGTCTAAAAGAAATACACGGACCAAGCCACGATTAAAAATTCCACAGGTTGCCATCGAGTAGACCAAGACGCGGGCTAAAGTAAAACATAAAAACCTGACTCGCTGAACACCGATGTAAATGCCCCTGCACCGTAGCACGTGCGGCTTCTCCTAGGTTACCGCGACGATGCCGTTGTAATGGCAGGCGCTGCAGCGACAGGCCTTGGGAATAGACCCATCCCGCGAGAAGGAGTGCTCGGACGTGGAGTGCTCGGACGTTGAGGCCACGCCGCGTGTTTGTCCACCGGCGATTGCGGTCATTTTCGCGATAACCCCAGCCGCGGTGATGCAAACACAGGGCCAAAAGTGGGGAGCGCCGAGTGCAGATAACACCGCCGAGACATTTTTCAGCACCAGATATGTCAGCCTGTGAACATGTGGACAAATTGAATGTGCCCTTTGCCTAAGGAAGCACTGCTTTATATAGTGTCAAAATACAAATGCATTAGTGGAATCTGACAAATGCACAGAGATGTATGATGCATATGTGCATGCAGTATAAATACAGGGGCTAACATTTTTTATCTAGCCAGGATGGATTGTTTGGACGAGTGGTGTTAATTAGATACTTATTGAATGCCACGGTAATGTAGCCCATAATCACAAATGACCAGCCACCTTTGTCTTCCCATTGCTGATGTCATAATCACATCGCAGCGGGGAATAGTATGCCTAGGTGTGTTGGGGGGGAGAGCTCCCATCGTGTAATGCTGAGCACACTGGATTTGCAAGCCAAGTAACTGATGGCTCTGCCTCCTCGGCGTGGCAGTTGATTCAACGGTCCGCAAGTCGCTTCAATCACCGCACCTCTGTCAAGCCGGCGGTGTAAATGGCTTCACCGCAGTGGGTCGATCGCCAGGTCGCTTGTGGAGAGGGTTCAGCGGTGAAGCAAAAATAAAAATCGGAGCAAAAGCAACTGCGTCGCAGGACAAATCGAAACACGCTGCAAAAAAACGTAAATCATTATTCAAGGAGATACATTCCCTGCAACGCAAGTTGGAACAGACAAATGCCTCTTAACCCGTTCACGTTACAATTTCTGAACTCGTTCCTAATAGGTTCTACCCACAAATGCGCAACATGTATACAGTCTGCTGTACACTTTCGCACGGTGCAGCAGCTCGTTAAAACTAACTGGAGCGCCAGTAACCCCTCTGTGGTTTGTGACAAAAGCGTTCCAATCATGTTTTGCTGAAGCCAGTTGTGGAAGTCAGATGCCTGCCACAGCTATCAGCCAATTAAAGGAAATAGCCAACGTTGAACAACCGCTCCGTTCAATCAATTCCCTTCCATGGGGTCCATTGCACTTCTATTTTCTGAAAAGCAATCTTGAGAGCAGGCATGGTCCTTCCAGTTGCAGAATACAAGGGCTGAGAGACAGCTGCGTTGGCTTGACAGAGAGAACGAAAGCGGAGGAGAGAGAGGCGATGTCAGTGAACGAAGCCGTGACGATTGGAAGACGACAGAGAAGCAACGGAAGGACTTCATTCAGAACCACAGTCGTCGCTGAGCAGACCACTGGGACTCGAAGAAGAAAACAATGTCATGGTAAGGATAAGGAAAGGTCAATCTCGTGATTATCCTTTTTAACCTGGGATGAAAATTTGTATTGATAGCGTGCTTAAATTCCTCAACATCTCAAAGCAGGCTCCGTCACGTCCGATCTTGTGCTGTGATTTAGAGTTGGGACGATCGGTGGTTTACGTTGGATAATATAATTGGGCAAAAAAAACTTTAAATCGACTACTTTTGTTGTGGTCGATTACCCGGTGCCTCACTTTATAAATGGCAGTGGCCCTCACATCCTGCTTCCTTGAAGGCAGGAAACCCCCCATATAAACCACATCCAGCGTGACGTGGCTGAAGATGCTGGTGATGTCGTGCAGCCCCGCCTATCACCTCCCGTCCAGCGGCACATGGTAAGGAACAGAGGTGAGACTTTTTTTGTCGTTGCAACTATTTCGTGCTAGCCGATTCGTCGATAAACCAAACCGATAATGGGTAGAATTATCAATTGCTTAATTACAATGACTTCAATAACATCTGAGAGCTCAGCTCCAGTCGTGAGCAGATCGTGACACAACACGTTCTACTTAATTAAATAGACTTTTTAATAAATGTTTTCTCCTACACCATCAGAGTGCAGCGTCACATTAAATACGCACTACAATGACAATAGTTTAAAGCGATTTGAAGCATGTTTTATGGTTTGGGGGGGGCAAAGCTTTGTGACGTCATATTTGAGGGGGGGGTGTCTGACTTTTTGTGACGCCGTGTGACGACGAGGGGGGGGGGTTAAAAATCGTCCAAAATCGCTTGACGTCATTTATGGACGGCCCCAAACTAAAGTGTTGCGTGCCTCCAAGGCAACGTTTTTAAACTAAACATGGCCAGGCGTCAGATCACTCCCTACGAGCCCAGTGTGTCCTCTCGCCGTGCCCGTGCAACGGCGTCGCTGGGCAGTAAGTGTGCAGGCGGTGCAACTGCAGCGGGGCCCACGGGCAGGACGGGCCCAGGCACCGGGCTACTAAGAGGTGGAAGGGGGGTGGGGGGAAGACATTTAACAGACCACCCCCCCCCCCCATCTTCCCCGAGTGTAAAATCATTGCACCAGGGCAAGGCCCGTGGCAATAACGCCACGAAAGCCGCCGAACTCTGCTCGTTCGCCGCGGTCGTTCATCGCCTCGTAGCGGCCCGTCTGCCTGGGACGGTGAACGACGGCTCAGCGGCTACGTGATGACCAGGAACAACCAATACTATTCACAGCGGTTGTTCTATTGGTAGACCTATCCCTGTCACAGGAATGTGGAGTCGCCACCGGGAGACAAACATCGTCTGCGTGCTCGCCGAGCAGAAAATCACTTTGGACTCTTTTTTTGTTGCTGGAGGAGACTTGAGACGATCACCCCTCCCGTTGCGAAGGGGTAACATTGTCCCACCACTCCCAAAAACGAGCGCCTTTGTGTCTCCCTTCAAAGCGGTGCCCCTCCGCCCTTTTCGGCGGCTGCGATTTCACGAAGAACGACGAATCGAATTGGCGCTGGAAGGAGCGTGCAACAACGTGGATGGTCGTGGCCCTCGGTCAATGGAATTACTTTAAAATTCGTTCATCGAAATTCATTCACTTGCGGAGGGCCAGCGCACGCGTTTACGGGAGAGCGCTGCGTTGGGCCCCCCAAGCAAACCGAGGCAAACGCCTGTGGTCCCGAAACAGCTCGCAAAATATGAGCGCAAATTGAAATCTTAACACTGTGAACATAAAAATCCACGAAAAAGGTTTTTTTTTATTGAGTTAGATTGCGTAAATATAAATGTGTCGTTAACCCGCGACCAACTTGGTTGTCGCGTCAACAAAACGTGGCAATTAGTTGCTACTTCAGCACAACGGTGTGTCGGAGAGGAAACCCACAGCATTTATAATTATCAAACATATTAATTAACGTTGCCAAAAAAAGGGAGAATTAATCTCTCACATTTCCGTCGTGTCTGTATCTCTGTATCTCTTTCCTCTCATCTAACGTCCTGGCGTTGTACGGCGTCTCTATCTCTCCGCTGCATCTCTTTCTATCTTCTCGCTCATAGTTTATAAATCAAAAGGAGTGCGATAGGACGAAGGGGGGTGGGCTGTAGCGGGGGGTGGGGGAAATTGGAACCCCATTGAGCCCACACCACCACTGCATATTTATTAATGGGCCTTATTATCACTCAAACATCCTGCAATAAATTAAACTGCATTGCAGTAACGTCAACACAGAATATTGCTCCCAAATATGTTTGTTTTTTTGTCTCTCACAGTAGATGACAGATCCGTGAGGTTCGTCGCTACAAATGTGAATCCTTATCATGCAGCTAATGACATACACAGTTGTCGAGTCTGTCAGGAAAAAAAAAACCTATCCTATCACTAACAGCTCTTATAAAGACAATTGAAGATGTACATTTGGCCAAGTCAGAGCAATGAGATGCCAGTGATAAGAGGCATGCCGGATTTAAATCTTGAGTTTCGGCTGCCCATGCTTAAAACCTTCTTTAGCCGTAAAGGTCAGCTGTTTTTCATGATCAAACTTCATTTTTCAAAAGCACTCAAACCTGGCATCTCTCACTCTCTCTTTCACCTCTTTCCTTTGTAAATTTGAAGCCGCTAGGCCTTCGGGGAACCTTTCTTTAGTTCCGACAATACTTAACTTGAGTGAAGCTCTGCAGCCTGCTTCATGATGATGTTAATAAGAATCATTATTTCAACTTGTAACGCCGCTCAAGGATTCGCTCGCTTTCGAAGGCAGTGAACGACCCAGAGGCACAAAATGCAACCGCAGACGAGCAGGAAAGACAGCCAGACGGTGAACTGGCGTCAAATCTCCCCCCCCCCCCCCTCTCCAAGCTCTGCGGTCCTCTATATATAAGATCACTTAGATTATTTTGCTGCTATAAATTTCCACATCCTAAGCCACTTCGTTGAGCTATTATTTGTGGCCAGGTCGCTTCTGAAAAAGAAGCTAATAGCTCGGTGGGCTTTATCTCATAAATATTTTTTAAAATAGCTTATTGTTATTCGTGAGTTACTTACCCTTCCTAAACTTTTCACGACTATCGTGTTTTTGCATTGTTTGTCAGAATCAGAATATGTTTTTATACTGGAGGAATCCGATGAGCTATAAAGCACTTTTTCACAGATGTCCAGTCAGGGCGGGTAAGAACGTTACAACAAACAACACGATATGAGTGCCAAGTACAAGAAAGGTAAAAAAAAATCTGCCAAACTACACACAAATACAATTAAACCATCCCATCCTATAATAATGGGGTTTTTCCCCTTTTTCTGGCAACAAAACTGAAACCTCTTTACGAGGATTCATGTCTGCATCAACCACAATACTTGCAGTCAAAATTCAAACAAAAAACACACTATGATAATATATGCATTGTCCTTGAAACTGATTGGTCCACACCAAGGGACGGCTTTCTTTTGAGCCTCGACCCAATTGGTGCTCGACCAGAGGACGCCAAAAGGCGTACAGCTCAAAGACAATGCTGCACTATCAAAGTAATGAGGGCTCCCCATCCTACCAGACAAAGCCCACTAAGGTATTAACTTATTTTTCAAAAGCGACTGGACATCTGTGAAATAAGAGCTTTATAGATCATCGGATTCCTCCAGCATGAATAAATATTCTGATTCTGGTGTGAAAGTGTTATCGAGCCTTTGACACGGTGGGGCGAGACCCGGAGCATCCGGAGAAAACCCCGCGCATGCGAGAGACAACATCATTTCTCCAATCCAATTTTCAAATTTTTAGATCTTCTCATATCGATCTCTACGAATGCCTTTGATGACGTTGACGTAAAACCCTTGTTTGGTCAAATCGATGCACTGACAGTCATCCTATATATTCCTTTAATGTTTCCGTCGCTAAGTTTCGGTAATACGTTCTGCGTTCAATCTGCCTAAGCCGATTTGCACTTTTATTCAATTCCTCGCGTGATGCAGCGAATGTTGTTGTTCGTGTTCTGATGAGATTTTATTTTTATTCGCCCGGTGCTTTTGTTTATATTTGTGGCCCAGGGCACTCTCGCAAATGAGACTCCTATCCCTGCTCCCTTGAGTTCTCTACTCCTGCTTAAACAAAAGAAACTTGTAACGCGTTGTACATTAAGGCTTCCTTGACGTATCGCATCAGAAACATGGACTCTCTCTCTCTCTCAACAAAGAAAAGTGAGCAAAGAAGCACGGAGCGACGCGTCCTGGGAATCACACTGAGACAGGGCAGATCACGCGCATCGGGAAACGAGCATGAATTAGATTGTTCATTTTGAAAAAACAATGTATTACATTCCGTTGAATCTTGCAAGGGTTAGAACATTGCATGCCAAGACTATTTATGAAGTGTTTGTTCAGTGGTAAAGCATAGGAACTGTGCATTTAAAATCAACACAAGCCAACTTATGAGCATTCCCAGATTGTGGCTGCTTTGAATTATTTTGTTTGAACACGTCGGCTTTCGTGACCAATATTATCCATAATCGAGTTTTTTTTGCGTTAGATCGCGTTGATGTAAATGTGTCGTGAAGCCGCCGCCGCTACCACCAGATAGACTGGTGTGTTGGAAAGTAACATTGTAAATGTCGTGGGTTTACTGTGGGTGCTGAACTAATAACTAATTGGCACTTTTTTTTACATAATAAACCTTACTACTAATTGGCTGTGTTCGGGTGGTGGCGGGTTTAACGACACGTTTATATTTACACGATGTATTAAACCTCTTACGGTTCTTATTCTTTTCTTTTATTTTCTCACACGTGCCATAACTTTTCACCAATGCTCTTGACACACGCTTGCAATTACATTGGCACATGGAAAAAGGAGACACGTGTGAATCAGCAAACACATTCAGGTTAAAGACACCGTCATTCAAACTGTAAAGACAAAGTATGGGTGGGTGGGGATCTTCGGCAGGACGCGTCACGGGCCTGACGGGACGGTCACGACATAATTACGGAGCGCCAGCAACGGGTACGGACCACGTCCGAGACACTGCATCCACAGAGGAGATGGAGCGATAAAATCGATCCGCATGTAGGTATCCGGGTGGAATGTTACATTGCAGGATCTCGCAAGAGGTGGTGGCAGCGGTCGGCTTGGACATGGATGCCATCATCCAGCAGTGGGTTGAGAATGGCTGATGATTGAAAACTATTTTGTCTAGATTGAAAACTCATTTCTTGAGAACTGCCTATTGTGTTTAGTTTGTTGTCCTTCGCCCGCAGCTCGTGTTAGCATGGTTGACCACGTATTGCGCGAAAGACGTTTAACGTACATACAGGCGTGATGTCCTTAAATTCTAGAATTTTCCCAGATCTTTTTTTTATTTCGGTTTGCCTCAGCAAGCAAGCCAAATGTGTTTTAAAGAAGAGTCAGTCCGAGCGGTTTTGACGTGGCACTTTTTTATTAAAACGTTCCCCCCCCCTCCAAGAAATGGTGGCATCAAGGAGGGTTGTCAAAACAGTTTGGTACAACGTCTGAGCAAAGAACGGCGAGAGTGCTCATGAGTCACTGCAAATGTTCCCGTAGGATATTTTGTTTAAACCCATAATGGTCAGAATACGGAGGCCATGTCAGACACACACACGCAGAGGTTCTCGCCTTCTAACAACAACACAAATGTGAAAATAACTAAATTGTTACTTCCTTGTACGGTTGTTAAAATATATTTCCGGTGGAGAATATAGATTAATATTTTATTGGTCGGTACAAGCGCTCATTTATTGTGATATGCCTTCTGGGATTTGGGGGAGTGGTGGAGGGGCAAGAATTGTAATGGATTTTTATCAGCAATTGTGTCCTGATTGGGCATTAGGACGTAGTGAACACTGATCGGTTAAACAGTTTGTTCAGACTTTTAACAAAAAATTGTAATATAATTTAAAATGCCAATGCATTGGGCTTCTGATGACATCAACGCTCCGTCTGTGGGTAAGGTTTAAATTGTTTAAGGTTTAAATTGTTTAAGGTTGAATTGGTTTAAGGATTAAATTGTTCCACAGATGTTTGGGTCCTTTTCCGTCTGCCTCATAATGTAAGCTCTCTTCATTGATTAATATAATAATATATTACTTCCTATTTACTGCCGTTTAGTGCTCGGCCAATGTTATGGCCCTTATTTAGAACTAATTTCTGCTGCACGTGTATGTTACACATGTAGTTCACACAGCCTCTCCAATGTATTTGTCCCACCGCCATTCTTAAAGGGATTTCGTGCTCAACCGAGCATCGAGGCAGTGCTCACCTCCCGTTTACAGCCCTGAGCCATTGGTGGAAATTCCTCGTTACTATGGCGGGGACGAGGTTCTTCACAGGACAACCACTGTTGACTTCCCCACAAACTGGTACTAATGTTATCGGCCACAGGGAGATGATGGGCTGAGTCGACCTTCCGATTGTGAGTCAATACTTAATTCGTTGCCTATGCTTCCTATTTGGGTTTAATCTTTGTTATTCTTGGTTCTTTCGGTAAAGTCACGTATAAGGAAATAATAAAATAATAAAAATATAATATAAAACAATATATTTTATATTTTTATTATGTTATTATTTCCCTTCTACGTGACTTTACTGAAAGAACCACTAATATGAATCACTGCATTCACGAAATCTTTAAAGCTTTAAATCTAAATTGAATCTTTGTTGTTATTGCATTCTGTCTGTGTTTTGTTTGAATGTGATTTTTTTGCTATAAATATCTGACGGTCATTTTGAGTCTACTCATTTGAAAGGCGCTTTATAGAAAATGATTTTATTGTTGTTGTTACTATTATTATCTACCACTGAGCTACCAAACTACCATTTTACCTGATTAATTACCACCAAAAGCTTCTAAACACCCTGTAAAACATAATAGCGACTCGTGAAGAACACAACAATACAAGTGATGATTAGTTCCATCAAAATAGTTCACGAAGCTGAAACACTTGCGCCCGGATTACTCGGCCGACACATTTAATATCTAAACAACCTCATGTGACGTAATAACCTCATCGAGAAGATCTTTCTCCACCACAGTAGTTTCATCTCCGAACGTTTAGACAGCCTTACGGGAGACGTTCAGTTCAAAATTTCGTGTTTTTAATCGGCTGCATTTTCTATGTAGAACACGCATTCCCACTACAGCCGGTGATTGGGGAATCATTCAGCGGAGGCGATTGTGAGAGGACTGCCTCACTCTGGAGATGCGAACCGAGCACACGGAAGATGCCTGGAAGCGGATGAGGAAGCTGTTGGCTGACTCTGTGGGCTTCCTGAAGGTGGGTGGATGTTACAGCTTCTTGAAGCGGCCACGAACATCATGAAGCTTCGGCTTCATCTCTCTCATTCGTTGGTCTCCTGTCAATGAGACGGCTTGTCCGAAAATGCGGACGTCATCATCGAAGTTTGCTCGTACGTTGAACTTCTTTTGCGCCGTACGTAGCCAACCGTGTCAATCGGAGGTGCGGGGAAAGGAAAACAAACGAAACATCTTCTTGGTTCTTTCGGTAAAGTCACGTAGAAGGGAAGACAGCTGTCTCCCCGACAGACCTGGTCTTCACCTCAGGACGACTGCTTGCTTTGTGGCCGAAACGTCGTGATAATTATTTTATTATGTTTTATTTTTATTATTTTATTATTTCCCTTCTACGTGACTTTACCGAAAGAACCAAGAAGATGAATCCCTGCAGTCACGAAAGCTTTACATCGAAACAAACGAAACATTTAATACATTTATTTTAAATAACTGAGTTTTCAGTCTAGATTTAAAAGTGTTTAGCTTCAGTGGCTTCCTAATATCGGACGGAAGAGCGTTCCAGACGGCCGTGGAAGCGCATCTGAAAGCGCGCCGTGCAGTGACCGTCTTTGTTCGATGGCCAGCCAAAAAATTGACGAGTGTTAGCACCTCGCTAGTTTTCAAGCACCTAGGTTTACTCAGCCTAAAACATGTTGCAAGTGCAATGTGATTACGATGTTCGCGCTGGGAAGACAAAGGTGGCTGGACATCGCAGAGGCCAGCGCGCTCACTAACGACGTTCACCAGGGCAGTAGCAGCAGTCCCTGTTTTCTCTCAAGAACTCAGGACAACTGGACGGGAAACGTGAGCACATTCGGCATCTCTCGCCTGCCGCGTTCTTGAAAAAGAAACTCCCGTGATCAAAAAAAACCCACCCGTTTCGGATCGTGCCAATTGATGGTGAAATTGACTGTGCTCCAATAGGCCGCGCACGGCGATTTTGTGGACCTTCCTTCGACTAACGTAGCGGAATCAAAACGTGAAAACATTCTTGTTTTACTTCGGGGCAACAGGGGCGAGCGGGGGTGGTGTGGGATGTGGGAAGTGCTTTTTAAATACGTTAGCGCTGCGTCCGCTGCGATACCTCCACACACTCCGCTGCACTCTTTCTGCCGTGCAGAACTGGACCGCTCGACAAAACTAAAATAGCTTTCAGTCCCACCACCACCCACCACCACCCAATCCCCCAGCTCGCGAAGACCGAGCAACACCCAGGCACATTCGGAATGCACGGGAACGTGTGCGCGTGCTTCTTCCGGAAAACTATTTGCGCGCAAAACGGTCAAATCGTGTTTTGCCAGCGTGTCGTTGCCATGTATCCTTCTTCGCTACCTCCTCGCTGACTTCATAACCGTTCATCTTGACTCACTAGCAAACAGGCGCTCGTGCACACAAAGACAAAGATGCCCCCCGTGTAGCCTGAACAGACTGTTGGGGCAAGTGCTGTTAGCGAGCACCTATGAAGGCCGCCACGGCACACGAGGGGGTGGGTGGCCAGCACCACGCCCGGCCGCCTTTGTCTCCCCAGTGGCGATGTTTACACGTCGCACCAGGTACACACGCGTACATAGAGACACGCGTGTGTTACGTACGTACAGAAACGCGTCGAGAAACGCACATCAAAATAACATGAAAAGCCCGACAGCGTTTGTGGGAGGCGTTTGCCTTTTGACATCAGCAGCATTTGTAACGCAGGCTACACGCTGCTGATGGGCGCCGTGGTGGTGAGATGTTAACTCCCTGGCCGAGTATTCAAGGAGGTCGTGGGTTCGATTCCGACCCTGACGCCTGCTGTGTATTTGGAGTTTGTATAGGCCCTCTCTCTCCCCGTGGTTGCGTAGAATTTTCTCCGGTTTTCCCCTCCACATTTAGAAACATGCACTTAGAGTATTTGCCGGCTATAAACGTCCACATTACTTGTGTATGTTGAACGTCTTTTCGCACCATACGTAGCCAACCGTGCCAATCAGAGATACGCCACTTCGTTCAGCTAGCATCTGTGGTCAGGTCGCTTCTAAATAAAGAGCTATATAGCTAAATGGGCCTTACCTGGTAAAATAAAATAAAAATTGTTTACATTTTTGGATGAGAGTCCCAAAGTTTAAATCGGCTCCGAATTGCGGCACTTAAATAAACGCTGCTGAAAATCCATTGGTCCAAAGGCCCACGAATGGACCTCAATTTAGTTGTTTTGTTATTTGTTTAATTAAACAAACCATCATTGTCGATTTATTTACGTGTTAAGTAAATAAAGAGTCAATGTAAGTTATTAGGCAATGCCTCTTGATGATAGTAGTGATTAAGCATTCTTTAGTCTGTAAACTTGCGACTGGCTTCAACTTTATGAGCCTGATCAGTAAGCATGCAGCCCTTAAACAAATGCAACTGGGAAGGGGGAAATGTTGTCCAGAAGACTTTAGTATCATTCTATTCCGACAAATTTCGGTCACAAGACAGACGATCGCCCTTGCTCGTTGATTTGCTTATTAAATAATTCTAGATTTGAAGCTTTCGTGACTGCAAGGATTCATATTCTTAGGTTTTTTTCGGTAAAGTCACGTAGGTAAAAAATTAAAGTTAGCCGTAGTCTCAAGCCACACCTTACCATAATAATAAAAAGTAGGCCGTTCCTGGCCCATCCCCCCCCCCTCAACCATTATATATACGGAGTGGTATCTCTTGTAATCTCTCATTTACTTGATACAGCTGTCGTGCTGTTACGGTTCCACCTGAAGACGGAAGCTTGTGTTGCCTCCGAAACCTCGTGATTTTTATTTTATTTTTATTTTACTTTTATTAATTTTATTTTTTTTACCTACGTGACTTTACCGAAAAAACCTAAGAATATGCTTATTAAATACTCAATTATTATCATTCTCGTTGACTGATTATCATTATTAACCTTTTCTGTTCAACGGCTTACGATTCATGATCATCATCCGCTTTTGAAGCGCAAACGTTGAACGTTTGAGTCGCTTTGTCAGCCCCCTACGAAACGACGACGCGCGCGCGTGCGAGTGAAGAATTCTTTGGCCCGTACGTCGAAGAGAATTCGCGTGCTCTTGATCAAAGGGCACTCGAGAGGAAATAAAGCCCCAGAAACCGGGTTGGCTTCTCAGAACGGCCTTGGCGTCTTCCTCAGCACGACACTTTTCGAAGTACCGTACGGCAATCAACGCCTGCATTGAATCGCATGCATTATTCAGAGCAATAAACATTTCAGCGAGTCGCATACATATTTTACCGAGTGCAAACGGTGACACCTTCGGCAGCATCCATTATATTTATTCAAGAATTTCTCCCCTTTTCGCTTCCCCCTTCTCTCTCTATCTCCACGCAATCCCCCCCTCCCACTCCACCCACCCTCAGCTACCTCGCACTCACCCATTTTAAGAAGCGGAAGTCACTTTAATGTCTGAAAGCAATTAGACGTTACCACTGGCAGCGTGACTGCCACACCGCGATTTATTTAATACGTTACCGCACTAATGGCTCTCGCTCTCTCACTTATTTTCTTTTCTCCTAGGAAAGGAAAGACAAGCCAGTGGTTTTTTCTCTCGTCTCCTTGCCAATAAAGTGTTAAAGACAATGTCACACCATAACATATAAATACCATCGCGTGCGCGTGTAACGTGACATGAAAACATTTAGAAAAGTCAGCGTTCAGATTATAGTTATTGCTCAAGTGAAGGCACCGCTGTCAATTAATCATCATAGCCAACGCTTTCACGTGATTTGGCACCTAAAGATACTCTGTAGAATGAATGCACGTACGTATATTTCACTTCTTTCGCACCACCGTACACAGCCGACCGTGCTAATCGGAGGATGCGGGGGAAGGACAACAAACAAAACACAAAAAGCTGTTCCAAAGAAATAGGTTTTCAATCAAGATTTAAAAGTGCATATTTCACTGAATCGCGCGTTTTAAGATGCGCTTCTGTGGCCGTCTGGAACATTCTTCTGTGCCATACGAGGAAGATTTGAAAACTCGTTTCTGAAGAAACTGCTTTTTGTGTTTAGTTTGTTGACTTTCCTCCACACCTCCGATTAGCAAGGTTCGCTACGTACAGTGAGAAATAGGTTCAACATACATGCGTAAGTCGGTCACACTTGCTCCCGTTTACTGTGACAGTGGCCTAAGGAAAGAACACTTTAATGTTCTTCTTCAGAAAATGCTGTTGGTGTTTTGCATATGTACAAAGGCTGTGAGCCACCCTCCAGCTACCCAGTAGTTAACCACGTTCTTTCATGGATCACTGCATATAGACGAGCGACAGTATATGTAATGTCATCATTCTTCAAAACTAAAAAAAAAAAGTCTGCCCGCTGTTAGCGTGGTACCAGAATGCAGTTTATGATGTCCATTTTTTTCTCTCTCGGGGAAAGTGAAATCACCAGCACTGCTAATATATCACGAATAGAGCCGTTCAATAAAATGTAACCGTACCAGCCATTGCCTTAAGAACACGTTGGGGGAGGTTATTTAAAAATGCTACCAAACAAAAATAAATGCGGACGTCTTTTTGCGCCACACTTGATATCACGAAGTGCGTGGGGCCGTGTTACGCAAGGACTAGAGCGCTCTACCACTACTCGTCGTTGTTGTTGTTGTGGTTGTTGTTTCTAAAAACACACCTTCAACACCGACTGATGCTCCTGCTGTTGTGGAGTGACTCATGCAGCCAGCTATGGCTGCAGAGTTTGGTGGCAGTACATGTTGTTCACGTCGTTTATTGTAAAAATTCGGTCACAGTTCCTATGATCACTGTTTCATTGCTTTTATGGCTTTATTTTGGTGATTTTCGAAAAGTGTTTTGGTTTGGCCATGTTTGTTTGTTGTAGTACAGAGTTAGACTGATGGCCTTAATCTAAGTTGTCTTGTGGTTGTTGTTGTTTGACTTGCATCCCACTGGGATTTTTGCACACAGTGTTGGTGTACGGTGCTTTTTCTGCAATATTTTGCTGTCTTTTCTTGGATTTTATGTTTGCACTTAGTCACTTTAAGATGTTTTCTTGTTCATTTTTTTGTTTTCTGTTTGTTGCGGTTGCACCCGATTCAAGAGCCGAATGGCTCACAGGGCTATACCTAATAAATGAACTTGAACACCGAGCCATAGGTCACCGTTTAAATGACTAAGACAACAGTGACACGCTGAGGATTCTCAACAGTCTCTGACACCAAAGGATTCCAAGCATCCCAACGAAGGCTCCCTCCTCCATTGATCATTCTAAGCGTAGCAGGGTAACCGTTCCAAGCCAGCTTGTTTGTTTCGTCCGCGTTGTTGTTTCGATGTTCTGCTGCCTGTCGTGGCGTAATGGTTAGCGCACTGGGCCTGCAATTTAGTTGTCGCAACGTAGCAGTTAAAATAATGAGGTAAAGTTTTTTTTTTTTTATCCCCTCCGCCTCTGGTCGAACCGGCAGTAGAAAAGTGCACGGCGCAGTTTTAGTCGATGGTCAGGATATTCTTTCCATCGAGTCAGGGCCCATTAATTAAGTAGTGGGCGTCGTGGTGGCGAAATGTCAACTCCCACGCCTGGTGTGAGGGAGGTTGTGAGTTCGATCCCAATCCTGACACCTGTATATTTGTATTTTTGAAGTTTTCATGTTCTCCCCGTGGTCACGTGGGTTTTTCTCCGGGTCCCCCGGTGTTTTCCCTCCACATTTACCATCAACACGCGTTTAGAGTATTTGGCTGCTATAAATGTCCACACGATAAGCCACTTCGTTGAGATATAATTTGTGGGCAGGTCGCTTCTGAAAAAAAAGCTATTGTAGTTCAGTGAGCCTCTATCTGGTCAAATAAAACAGAGTGCATGGCTTGGTTTGGTAAAGCCCTACAAACTGGTAAGTGAATAATACGGGGAACGAGTCGTAGGATTTCAGGCTGTGAATTCTCGGTAACAGTAATTGCGTGCGCCGTGCGATTCGGGGAATGTTTTTAATGAGCCCAGGTTTCGGGTGGCACGGCTGATGCATTTATTGCTCGAGGAGCTCCTAATTCCCGCCCTCGTAAGAACCACGACCACAGCACTCTGATGGTGCGATGGCTTTTTAAGCTTCGCTTTCTTTAGGCGATGTGCACATCACGTGGAATTACTGCACACAAAATTGCCAAGTTTACCCAAGTTTCGGGTGGCACGGCTGATGCATTTATTGCTCGAGGAGCTCCTAATTCCCGCCCTCGTAAGAACCACGACCACAGCACTCTGATGGTGCGATGGCTTTTTAAGCTTCGCTCTCTTTAGGCGATGTGCACATCACGTGGAATTACTGCACACAAAATTGCCAAGTTTACCCAAGTTTGGGTTTTTTTGTGCAAAACTAGGCTTCGTGCAAATAATGTGCATTCCAGAAAATGACGTGATGGAATTATATTGTGTGTGTTGCTATTTTGTGGTTGTTCAAACCATTCGATGCAAATGAATGTTATTAATTTTGACTCAGCCCATCACCCCTCCGCTTCATGTGGTGAAGTCAACCAGGGTTGACCTGTGGAAATACTCACCCCTGCCATTGGAATGTGGAATTTCCATCCGCCGGCTCTGGACGTGAACAGCCTCCATTCTCATTTGATCAGGAAATCACGTTAATGTACCTACGTATTTCTTAGTTCACATGCCTTTCTATTATCCACTGCTGGATGAAGGAATCCCAAAGCCGTGTCAACCGTGGGGGTGGTTTCACCGGACCTCACAACACAGCCTCGTCGTGCATAGTTTTGATAACAGAAATAGGAACACATTAGCGAGACAGGGCACAAGCTCGCGCTACGTCTTACTCACCGCATCTTACAACCTGGAGAACACGGTAACGTTGCCGTGCGGCGAACAATCACTCACATTGTGCTCTCAAAGCATGGTGATTTGTGCAATGGGAGGCTTCGCATGCATTGTTCCGAGTGATATGTAATTTTAAAAGTGGATATTCAAGGCACTGGTTTCTAATAAGATGTCTTGAAATCTACAAGTAACAAGGGAAATCCGGTTAACGTTGCTTTACATTTTTTTTCTTAATCATTCAGTGTGCAGGAGATAATTTTTGTCAACTATTCACAAAGCTGTGCGTTGACAAAATGTGTGCGTTTGTGTTGATTTTTTCAAACCATGAACTCAAGAACAGCATCAACAGCAAACCGGCTCCTGAAATAGCAATTTGGCCACGAGGGGGAAATTTTAATCTTTAAATACGATGGGATATGGTTTGGCATGGAAATTAAACCCGAGTGGTGTTTCATTGAAAAAAAAAATGATACCCACATATCACAAACAGTGTTATCACCCCCTTTTCTTCGCTGCTTTAATTTATTTTGTATTTGAACAACGTAAAAATACGTGTGTTTATTATAGTAACGGAACCATGAATCAAGTAATTAACATTAAAACGTACACACAGTGTCATAGGTGTTTGCACCAATCACGTCTCAGAATGTGCTCTCGGCCCTTCGTACATTCCGATGTGCGTCACGTCAAGTCGGAATGGTCCTGGAGGTTGACACTGCAGAACTACTTCAGGAGTCACTTAAATCGTCCAAATATCACTGAACACTCGACTTTCGCGACCAATAGCATCCATAACAGGTTTTTTATATTCTTGGTTCTTTCGGTAAAGTCACGTAGAAGGGAAGTAATAAAATAATAAAAGTATAAAACAATACAATTCTCACGACGTTTCGACTGCAACACAAGCAATCATCATCAGGTGTGAAATCCACAGCAAGAAAATTTGAAAAAAGTGGCGTTTTCTTCTTAACGTCAGCACCACGGACAGCGATTTGGCAGTTGGTCAGATGGACGAGTCCATCCATGTTCGGGAAAGAGGAGGGGGGAGAGGAAGAGAATGGAATGCGGTCTGAAAGTCACCGTAAGCGTGAACACAATCAATTAAGACCCGAAATGGTTTATCAAATCCTTCCAATGATTGCTAAGCCAGAATCCATCTTCGCGGTTGAAATTGTCTCTGTGTTTGTATATTTTTATTGTTATTTTATTATTTCCCTTCTACGTGACTTTACCGAAAGAACCAAGAATATGAATCCCTGCAGTCACGAAAGCTTTAAATAAAAAAAACAGGTTTTTGTTTGTTAGATCGCGTAAATATGTAAATGTGTCGTTAGATCCGCCACCACCCGACACAGCCAACTAGTAAGGGTTGTCACGTAAACAGAACGTGGCCAATTCGTCACCAGTACAGCACACCAGTTGTGTGTTGGGGAGCCAAGCCACAGCATTTACAATCCGAGTACGACGCTTCGCCAGTAATTACAACTCGCTTTTTGCAATTGGATCCACCTTGATAGTCGCTTGAATCGTCGTAGACGCACAGGGATGTGAGATACATCACGTTGGTTACTTCTTGCTCTTTGAAGAGGGGTGGGGGGGTTGGTGGGGAGGGGTTGGGGTTATTGGGGCTTCTTGTGCAGAGAAGAAGAAGAAACAATCCACTACATTATTGTTTTCTTGTCGGACTCAGACAAAACGAGTTTGTGTGGAATGGCTGAGAGGAAGGCACAGGGGGTAAGGGGAGGCGACTGCTGCGAGTGAGAGGAGGCTTCGTGGTTCCCTGTATCATCCAGATTCGGGGTGGGGGGGCGTTATATGGCATACATAAAAACACATTCCTGCGGAGGGAACTGGTAGGAACGTTGGGTTGCTCGGTCAATGGCCAGGGTCAACGGCGGCGTGGTGTATTCCGCAAATATGCCCAACTGTGAGGGCAGGCACAAGCCGGCGGGAGAAGGTTAAACGTTGAGTTTTATAAGGGCACCACGGGGTGACCAGCCCCTCCCCACACAGCCCCCCCACACCCAACCCCACCCTCCCCACCCATCCCCTCCCCACCCTTCCCACCCAGCCCCTCTCCACCCTCCCCTACCCACCGAGCCCCACCCTCCCCACCGTCCCCTCCCCACCCTCCCCTCCCCACCCAGCGCCTCCCTTCTCACCCAGCCCCTCCCTGCACGACGGACACAATAATCCCCTGTGGGCTGGTGTGACCTGGCGGTTTCTACCAGTATTAATGTGTCGTTAAGCCCGCCACCACCCGACACAGCCAATTAGTAAGGGTTGTCACGCAAAACAAAACATGTCAATTCGTTACTAGTACAGCACACCGGTGTGTTGGACAGCAAATCCGCAACATTTACAGCTAGCTTCATCAGGCGACAGCCAGTGAGTTTTTTTTTAAACTCCCCTGTATTATATTCTTGGTTCTTTCGGTAAAGTCACGTGGAAGGGAAATAACAAAAGAATAACATTTATAAAATATTAAACTATATATTTTATATTTTTATTATGTTATTATTTCCCTTCTACGTGACTTTACCGAAAGAACCAAGAATATGAATCCCTGCAGTCACAAGAGCTATAAATCTAAATGTAATCCCCTGTATTACTTTGTGTTGTGTGTGTGTGTGGTGGAGAACGGGGGCGCAGCGGTGAGCGCACTGCGCGAGTTCGATTTCCGCACACGGCCAACACCGGTGACGAGTATTGAAACGGTACTGGGCCTTCGCTAGGTCGACTCAGCCTTAAACGAGGACCTGGTGCGGTGTGTAAACATCGCCACTGTGGAGACTAAGTCGGCCCCTAACAGCACTTTCCCCAACAGTCTGTTGCAGGCTATATGGGGGGGATCTTTGTCTTTGTGTGAGGGTAAGGCCGTAGCAGAGGCGAGGGATGTATCTTACCGAGGCAGGCATGGTGGCGGAGCAGTGGTTAACGCTCGTGCCTCAAAGCAAAGAAGTTCCTGGGTTCGTTTCACGGGAAATCCCTGGGCACATTTTAAAAAGTTATCCTGCACGGTATCAATGCCACAGCCTGCACCCACCCCCAACCCCCGCTCCTCACCCCACACATCTCCATGCCCCCTACTCCATCTAACCCGCTTTGCACACACCAAAAAAATGTGTCCGTTTTTGAAGTGGTTAAACCCTTTTGCAACATCTATTGAGGTTATATAAGTGGATCGTGTGTTTATAAAAAAAAATTGCACACATTTATAGCCGAAATACGTTTTCTTTTCTTTATTTAATAATAGGCAAAATATATGTTCGAACAGAAAAGTAGCAACAGGGAATTGTAGTTTTATCCTTAAGCACTACTCTACCATAATATGTATGTTTCCAATGACCAAACTGATAAATAAACGTTTATTAAATATACCAAACCACTAAAACACAATAGCATTTCCAAAAGTGTAAATAAAGGGCAGGAAATGTGCTTCTTAAGTCAGTGTCGTGGAGTTCAAATGGGCAAGGTTTATTGCGAGAAACCTGGAGAAATGTTTCCAATTTACCATCAGAGTGCATTCAACTAAAACAAGTCTGTAATAATGCCTTACGTTAAAGCATTGCATTAGATTGATAACTCATTTCTTTAGGACTGCATTTTGTATTTAGTTTGTTGTCCATCTCCCGCACCTCGGATTAGCACGGTTGGCTACGTACGGTGCGAAAGAAGTTCAACGCACGTACACATAAATACAAAACGCCACCATCCACCCAGGCAAATTAAAATATAACTTTAAATACATCCCCTCCAAAAAAAGTATCAATCTCCTACAAAATATGACGATATGTTAGTGACTGCACGTTGGTCAATCTACCTCGATACATGCGAACCACTGTGCCAGTCGGGAAAATATGTTTCAGCGCTTAACACCCTGTCAAAGCAAGTCGTGTAGAAGTGTTAAATTAATGGACATTCAGTGAAAATAGTCTCCTTTTACAAAGCCTCATTAACTCATACACAGTTATAAAATGGGTCAGTTATGCTTCAACATGTGGCACGGCTGATGTAATGTCTCGTATAACCTATGTACATACAATCACCAGACATGTATCGATTCAGCGATGCAATACTTCGTCACGATTTGGACTCAAGGTTCAATTCTAGAATCGAATAATAATATTAATAATATAAATTTTCATCTACAAATTTTACCGTCTCATTAGTATCGTTGGCTAAGCGGCGGTGTTTCTTTGACCGTTTGTGCTTCAGCAGTTCGCGGTTCAAACCCGCGCGGCCGCCCTGGTTAACAATAAAATACGCGCCGACCAATTCACTGCGGACGTTAAAGATCCGGGCGACATCATTCACTGAGGAGAAGGCCATTGTGTTTGCCGATGTCATGGTCCAGATTTGCAAACATGTGCACATTGCTCAGTTGGGATTATACACACAGCAATCATCGCCTCCCCCTACTGTGAAACTGTCACAGACCGCGTGAAGCACGGCGCCTGTGACGATAGTCTTTGAGCCATAACAATGGCATGGCTATGAAATGTACCTGTAAATTTAGCTTTGCAAATTAAGTTTAAAAAATACCTATATTTATATGAACGAATCGATATTTGAATTGTGAGCATAAGAACTGATTTCAATCGACGAATTGTTACATGTCTCATGTACGTGTGCATTTTGTTTTTACTAATAAGAGCCACACGGTTTAAAAAAAAAACTGCGAAACGTGATCGGTAACCCAGACTCACACCATGATCGTTTGTATCTCAAAGGGTCCTTTAAAAGTTGTGTTTGTACACAAGTAAATAAATAACCTAACTAACAGGACGTGAGCGAATGTCAACGCGAGTTCGCCAAAAAAACACATCGGTCCTACTTCACGTCCAAATATTCAAAACCATAAAACGAAACAAAGCGACGGGGCTTCTGGAACGTAGTGAAAGGAAACCCGTTTCAAGGGCGTTGAAAGTCGGACAAAATTCGAGCTGCGCCCGTGCCACCACGGCAGACGCCGGCGAAACGTCGCGGGCGGCTTTTGATTTGGATTGCGGCTCGACGAGCACGTGACGAGCACGTGGCAGGCACGTGACGGGCACGTGACGAGCACGCGACGAGCACGTGGGTGGCTGTGACGTCGGCAGTCGATAACCGTCGTTCGGCGACCGACACCACACAACAACCAAAAAATTCATATTTTGGGTTTTTTTGGTTGTTGTTGTTGTTGTTGTTTGAAAATTTGCTGAGGAAAACAGCAGCCGGTAATTGTTTGCCACGGTGCAAACGGTCGGCACCACTTGCACGTACGTACGTTGAACTTCTTTCGCACCGTACGTAGGCGACCGTGCTGATGGGAGGTGCGGGGTGGGAACAAAAAAACAACTTTGACTCGCAATACAGAGGTGGCGGGTACTATTCAATCTCCAGCGGAGCAACGTTCTTAAATCGCCCACCTCTATCCAAGACGTCTCTGTAACCAGCGTGGGAGAGCAGAAGGCAAAATAGCATCTCGATGTGGCTCTTCCAGAGCTCCCTCTAGTAGGAGCTTCCTTTCGCCTGCAGTGGCTTGATCGAGCAATTGCAAGATTGCGCCTTTACCGTTTGCCTGTACGCACCCCGCCACTACCCCCCCTCAACCGTGGCGAGAGCAATGAGACGGCAAAGCCTAGGAAGTGACAGAATTGAGCGGCTCACGGAGTGACGGGCACGCACGCAGGAGGACGCTCGCACGGAAAGAACTCGCAGCAGCAAGGGACGGAGAGGGGTCGTCTGGAGCCAATACCGTGCACTCTAGACAAATCGTAAACAAAAACATTACTTTATAGATGTCTATGCATTTACCAGGCTCCGGATAAATAAAGAGTCCCTGGAATTTAGCTAAGAAACGGAGTGAAATCAGTATAAATACATTTGCAAATCATGACACGGTACTTTTGACTTCAATATTTTTTCCACAATTTTAGTTTTTTTCTCTCTCTCTGCGTCTTTTCGTAAGGCTAGGGACAACTGTGTTGGGGCGTTTTTTATCTCGTGGATTTTTATAAGAGTCTCTCTCTCTCTCGCTCCCCCCCGCCCCCCCGTTTTTAACCCCCTTGTCCGTTTCACTCTTCTGTTTTGACGCCAGTCACATCTGTTGAATAAAAACCATCCGCTTCAAACGAAGCACCGTGGCGTGCATAACCAATGCTTCCGTTCACCCCTCACCGTTACCCCCAACGTGGCAAAACCGCCCCCGTCTTTTGCAGCCCGGCGACGTTGCAGTCTTCGCCCGGAGAGCGAACGACGCCGTCGCTTTACTCACACGTGGCGGTTTGTTTTTATTGTGTCTCCGCCATCGTGGTTTTCGCGGTTTTGGCATCGTCTCCTCCGTCGTCACGTGCCATTCGTCGTAGTCGTCGTCGTCGTCGTCGTCATCTTCGTCCGCAAAATTTTGAAACGTTCCCGCGAAAGTTGTTTTAAATTTCTCTCTTCGGAGGGACGAACCGAGAAGCTTGCTTGGCCATTCACATAGGCTACGTCCTGACCTGTACACGCGCACGCACACAGACACGCACACGCACACAGACACGCGCACGCACACAGACACGCGCACGCAAAAAAAATCAGTTAGGCAGTTTAACGCGTAGAGGCATTCGCGATCAAATATGATCCATAACAGAGGTTTTTTTTTGGGTGACTAAATTTTTGGGTAAAAAATTACAACCAGCTTCATCAGGCGACAGCCAGAGTTGTGGAGAAATCCTCCTCCTGTGTCGCTCTTAAATAGAGCGATAGATGTGACGTCGTCGCTTGTGGGCCAATCAGGTGCAAAGACCAGAGTGGGCAGTTAATGTGTTCATATAAATTACAATGGATAGTTGACTTGAAGCTTTCGTGACTGCATGGAATTCATATTCTTTGGGTCTTTCGGTAAAGTCACGTAGCTTTAAATATCAACGTCAGTAAACTGGCCACCTCTGCGGTGCTAAAACACATTCCTGCGGAGGGAGCTGGTAGGAACGTTGGGTTGCTCAGTCAATGGCCAGGGTCAACGGTGGCGTGGTGTATTCCGCAAATATGCCCGACTGTGAGGGCGGGCACAATCCGGCGTGAGTAGGTTAAACGTTGAGTTTTATAAGGGCACCACGGGGTGACCAGCCCCTCCCCACCCAGCCCCACCCCTCCCACCCCCCACCCAGCCCCACCCTCCCCACCCAGCCCCTCTCCACCCAGCCCGACCCCTCCCATTTTTAGATGCACGACGGACGGACGGACACAATAATCCCCTGTGGTGGTTCCTACCAGTATAACAGGGGACATATCATGGGAAGAACAAGAATGTCTCACGCAACTGTGCCGGGAAGACTCGCAGATTTCCGACAGGACGGCTGCCTCAATAAGCGTGGCAAGCCTCGTTAAACCAGGACAGGTGGAAACTCTAGCCGGTGTTCATGACATCGCAAGCACACCATGTAATCATTGTATGCTGAGTTAACCTAATGGTGGCCCAGACCAGCTTCAATAACCCAGTTTCTGCAGAGTTTCCCAAACTCCAGTCCTCTCGACCCAGCACGCTCCGTCTTTTCCCGTTCGCGCAACTTACTGCTCTCGTTAAAATGACAAATTAACTCGTTCCATGCCGCACGCGCCCGCTGATTGTTAAACGCGTCCCCACGTGACGAGCTGAGCGTCTCTCAATCGGGAGTTCACGGCACCGCTGACACCGCTGGTGTCACGGCCAAACGGTCGTGACACCATCTCTCACGCGCTCGATAGAACATAAAGCTTGCCGGGCCTCACGGAACCGGCCAAAGCATCGCGTTCTCCCCCTTTTAGCAGGCCTGATCATTATTAAGTCATTAAATCGTCGGTCATTAAAGCTCAGGACTATGGTGGTGGACCTCAACCCATGCGTGAGCAGCTGTGGCAATTTTCACAAACACCCACAGGTCCACCAGTCGGCGTGTTAAAACACCCTAACGAGCACTCAGCTCCGGATTTATTGATCCGAGAGCGCGCTGGGATTGTACAACGCCGAGACTCTGTGTGTGTGTGTGTACTTTTACGACAATGTTGTTTCGTAAATAAAACGTTACCGTTGTTCTCTCTCTCTCTCTTTCTCTCTGTGTGAGTGGCAGTGCCAGAGCGAGTGTTAACCTCGTTCAAGTTCTTGCATCGAAAGTTGAATCACCGTAAAATAATTGTTTACAAGGGTCACGGCCGCTAAGGGGCCGAAGGTCAGGAATAGTAATAATCATGGAATGGCTGTCATGAGAAAAAAGGAACGCGTCAGAAAGGATCGTCTACCGAGGAGATGGAGTGATGAGATCAGCCCGCGTGCAGCGTGGATTGTTGCATGACAGGATGTCAGTGACTTGGGAAGGCCTTCATTGAGCAGTGGATTGACCATGGCTGATGATGAGTGACAACATCTTGCATTAGGCATTCATGAATTGCAAACGTCCTTAAATTGTGTTCTATTATTCACGAGGTGAAGCCCACTGATCTAGTCATTCATTTTCACAGGTGACCTGGCCACGCACGATAATAGCTCACCGAAGTGGCCTACAGCATCACAACTTGGGATTCATAGTCGCAGCCAAATAATCTAGACGCATATTCTAAAATGTGGCGGAGGCGGGGGGGGGCAAACCCGGAGGAAAATCCACGCGACCACCACGGGCGAGAGAGAGAAAACATGCGGCCTCCAAATATACAACAGGCATCGTCAGCGTCCGGGATCGAACCCACGACCTCCTTCGTACCGGGGGGAGGGGGGGAGAAAGCATATCCTGGCCATTGCGCTGCCATTATGTTCCTCTTTCTGTCTCCCAGTGCAATTCCAAGCATGTACTGCATCTCTTCATGCGTCTTTGTTCCACGTTCTTCGTCATTGTCCATGTTTCTGATCCATCATGTGTCGTGGCAGGTGATGTACACTGATTCAAGCGTTGATCCTTCGGGCACCTGGGCATTTTTTCTTACAATACTAAGGCGCTTTAAATGATCACTATAATTTCTCGATTCAGACGTTCCCCTAAATACATTTTAACTTTCATGGTCGACGTAAAAATAAACAACTACGAATCATTTTCCCCACTTTCTTCTGTCGAAAACAAAACAGTTTCCCGTGCACTGCTTAGTGGAAGCGTTCCGGCACCAAACTTTGTGCACACGCAACGCGATTCTTCAACGGAGCGGAAATTATAGACTCGGCGATATTGTATCAACCTGAACATTAGACTTTCATGATAGCAGCAAATGATCCATCTCGTGCGGAATTATCTTCACAATTGTAAATCTCTTGCCAAGCCTTGTAACCCATTAGGCAGAAATGTATGTACAGCTGAGGACATATTGCATACGTCGCTAATTTGACAAGCCGCTCCCTGAACACATTCATTAAAGGTTGAGTAATACATTAGTGGTTCCCTTTTCACGAGGCCCATCTTCGTCATCATCCAGTCGCGTAACGAGCGTGGGGTGGGGGGGGGGTGCCTTGCCACTCCTCCCCCTGGTGGCCAAAGCTGCGAGTTGGAGCCCCCCTTGACAGCCACCAAAAGTGTCAGAGGACATAACAATAATTTAAAACGCGGTGTAAATTTATTTTCATGAAAGTGCTTTCACTTACGTAACCACGTCTGTTTTTTACTATTTAATTAGAGCGGTAAGCTTTGGCTTCCGCGAATTGCAGAAAATCTAATATTGGCGGCCCACGTGACCAACTGCCGCACCCCCTGAGCTGATAATGTCGTGACTACGCCTCTGTCATCATCATTCAGAAGCCACTCACTGACACCTGCCTGCAAGCGTGCGCACGAGCTAGCACCCTCTGTGGGGCCGTCCATAAATGACGTCACGTGATTTTGGACGATTTTTTAACCCCCCCCCCCCCACCTTCGTCACACGGCGTCACAAAAAGTCAGACCCCTTCTCAAATAAGACGTCACAAAGCTCTGCCCCCCCCCCCCCCCCAAAATTAAACATGCTTCAAATCGCTTTAAACTATTGTCATTGTAGTGCGTATTTAATGTGGCGCTGCACTCTGATGTTGTAGGAGAAAACATTTATTAAAAAGTCGATTTAATTAAGTAGAACGTGTTGTCTATATTTATTAAAAGTTGTGTATGTTGATGTGACGTCACATTTCTCAAACCCCCCCCCCCCCCCTTGTCACATATCGTCACAAATGTCTGACCCCCCTCCCCCCTAGGTGCGTGACGTCATTTATGGACGGCCCCTGTGTGCTTCACATTTTTACGTCTGTTTTGGCGAGTCATCAATCGAATAAAGACGGTCGCCCCATCGCGCGCTGTCAGATGTGCTCCTGCGGCCGTCCGGAACGCTCTTGCTTACAATGTTAGGAAGACACTGCGGGCTACACACTTGTAAATCATCTCGATTGAAAACTCATTTCTTTAGAATTGCTGCTTTTTGTGTTTCGTTTGGTTGTCCTTCCCCCGCACCTCCGATTAGCAAGGTTGGCAACGTACGATCCAAAAGTTCAAAATGCATACATACTCCCATATGATGGTGTGTTTGTGTGGCTCCTCCCACCCCCCCAAGTGTCATAATCACTGCGCGTAGGCCAAGAGTGAATTTTCTAAAATTCCTGACCTGATGCCAGAGGCACAATGATAATGATGACTTGGCATTGACAGCTTCCATCAAAACTCATCTCAAACATTTGATAGGGGATCCGTGGTGGCAGCTGTCACTGTGGGCACAACGCAACTTAGCACCTGGCCTGCAAGTGGGCATTAGTCTGCCAGTGTGGGGTGTCGATTGCTGCTGTGTAATCCCAATCGGACAATTTGCAGGTAATTTTCGAAATTGGTAAATTTGGGCCATGATTCCAGCACACAATAACCTACTATTTGCACAGAAACCAACACCAGTGATGATTATTCTGAAGCGGTTCTAGGCATCCCCTAGGTAGAATCCGCCTCAAATGAGTACTTGGTGCGATGTGTAAACATCACCGCTAGGGAAACAAAATGTGGCCGGGTGTGGTGCTGGCCACGTGTGCTGTGTCCGCCTTCATGGGTGCCAGCTCACAGCATTTGCCACAACAGTCTATTTATTAAAGGCTACACGGGGAATATTTGTCTTTATTACATTACTGGATTATGAGAGGTGCCGCAGCCTTCGGAAGGTTGTCATCCAGCAGTAGATGTATCATGGTTGATAGTGATGATAATGATTATGATGAAATCACTACACTTGAGATGATGAAATCATCATTAGGGACGCCACGGTGGCAAGATGTTAACTCCCTCGCTCGCCTTGTATGCAGGAGGTCGTGGGTTCGACTCTGCCCATGACGAGTGCATATTTGGAGTTTGCATGTTCTCGCCGTGGCCGCGTGGATTTTTCTCCGGGTCCCCCGGTTTTCCCCTCCACATTTGGAATCAACGTGCGTTTAGAGTATTTGGCTGCTATACATTTCCACTTGATGATAAGCCACTATCATTTGTGGCCAGATCGCTTACCAGGGTCTTACCAGGTAAAATAACAAAAAATGTTGTTCAAATAAAATGTAACGTGTTGGTTTTCATTGTGCAGACATTGGTGACCGAGCTGAGACAATCACCACACTACACTTGGGAGACCGGCTACGTGGATTCAAACGTGAGGATCTGAGTCGTACCATCTCAGTGCTCGAACCCTTGAGCACACCTGGCCACGGAGATTACTACTACCGGTGAAAGCGATCAATATGTTCTGCAAAGAGTGTTCACGTGTTGACTGACAAAATGAAATGCGGCCCGTTGGAGCCGCGCTGTGCCGGAACAAGTGTAAAACCAAACATGATGACGTTTTGTTCAGCCAAAGGTTACCAGACTGACTCCGTCAAAACCGCTGCAGTTGAGAACATCGTTTTTCGTTGAATTACTCACTAGATTTGACCCCAAGGTTCAGCAGTGCTGGCTCAATGGTTTGAGCACGGCCATCGTGAAACAAAAATAATGGACTGTTCTGGCAAGGGGCAGGAAAGCGAGATGTTAGTCCGACGATACGCTGTTTTTCAGTGTGTCGGACAAAGGGCCCTTCTTTCGACTGTGAAGATGCACCATGGCCATTCTGAGTCCCCTTGGAGAGAGAGAAACCCACCGCGCGACCACTCCACCTGGTTCCTGAATTCGAGGCCGAGGCATCCGTGTGAAGCAAAGGTCAGGAAACCGTTTGCGTCGAGGTCAGCATCAAGAGGCTGTCACGTACGTACGTATGCTGAACTTCTTTCGCACCATACATAGCCAACCGCGCTGATCGAAGGTGTCACGACATGTGGTGAGCGCACGACATCATCGACTCGGTCGACAAGAATCGTCGCTTCAAGCGTCGGGCTTTAGTCGCCAAGCTTCTGGGAAACTCCCTGAACGAGTTTTGTCCGAATATCTCCACGGTACTACGACCGCAGCAACGTCATCCTTAAGGAGTTTTTGTCGACCATTCGATCGTCTTCGCGAGAGTTACCGAGACCCGCCTGCTAAGTTGCGCCTCACCAGTTTGAAACGCGGCCAAACCCACGGACCGAGGGACATCCCAGGGTCAAGGGGCTCCCACAAGCTGGCCTCAAGGGCCGAGGACTAGCCTCAACGGTCCAGCACTTGCTGGGCCCCAGGATCTCTCTCTAGCTCCTGGCTCAGCCTATTGACACGGTCATGAAAATCCCGACCACCTAATGACGATCGCTTGTGTTGCAATCAAAACGTCGTGATTTTATTTATTTTATTTTATACCTACGTGACTTTACCGAAAGAAACAAGAGTATACATTTGTTATCATGTTACAGTGTACTATCCATTATTTTCCCATTAAAAACGATAGCCCCATATAAGTCTGAACATTTTTTTGAAGCGTCCTGTATAGGGAGACAGACAGGTTGAACGACCTTCTTCACTGTGCTACAACTGCGTCGAAACGGGATTTGTCACGATTTGCGCTGTGAATATTACGCAGGCGTGCCGCTTATTGACCACCTCAATGCAATAAGCTGGGGGCGCGTTTCCTAACCGCGTCTTTGTCTCTATCGGTAAGCTGTGTGGCCGGCAGACCCAGTTACCTTGGTGGTTTTGACCTTGTTGCCGTTGGAGCAGGTCCACCCCGTGCGATCGGGCAACACCTTGCACTCTTCTCCCTCCAGGCACGGCTTCATTTCACACCACCACTTCTGCACCACTATCGACGCTGCAGCACACACACACACACAAACCCACACGATCACTCGCTGAAGAAAACCTTCACATAACTGGAAAGCACAATAGCGGAGATTAGCACGGTTGGCTACGTACGTTGCGAACGAAGTTCAACATACATACATAGGGGCTGGGTGGGAGGGGTGGGGCTGGGTGGGGAAGAACTGGTCACCCCGTGGTGCCCTTATAAAACTCAACGTTTAGCCTACTCACGCCGGCTTGTGCCCGCCCTCGCAGTCGGGCATATTTGCGGAATACACCACGCCGCCGTTGACCCTGGCCATTGACCGAGCAACCGAACGTTCCTACCAGCTCCCTCTGCAGGAATGTGTTTTAAGAGGATAGTGCGTGTGTGGGGAGAGGTAATGTGGCGGTTTGCACGTCGCACTACAAACCTGGCGACACGATTTCGACTCCCGTTCATGGCCAACGCCAGTGACGATTATCTGAAATGGTCCGGGGGCCTCCCTTAGGTCGACTCAGTTTCAAATGAATACCTGCTGCAATGCGTGAACATCGCCACGGGGGAGACAAAGGCGACCGGCCGTGGTGCTGGCCACCCACCCCCTCGTGTGCCGTGCCGGCCTTCATAGTTGCGTGCTAAACATCACTTGCCCCAACAGTCTGTTAAAGGCTATGCGGGGGATCTTTGACTCGCCAGCACTCTGCTATCCGTCCCTCTTGCTTCTGTGATCTTTGTTTACCCAGCGCAGACGTTAACCACAATGCATCACTCCCATCATCAGCAGCAACTGTCGATGGGCTGCTGGACAAAAGCCTCCCCCACACGATCATCCCTCGTGATCCTGCGAAGCCACAATCCATCTCAATCCCGCACAAGAACTGATCTCTTCGCTAAAGCACGCCAGTTACTCACCGCAGGGTGAGATCACTTAGGAAGGGGGCGACCCAGGTAAGTCGAATGCCAGCTGCCGCAGGTGTTGTTTGTCGTAAATTGAGAGTGAACCCACGTCTTTTCTTATTTTATATTTGTCTAGCGCCTTAACTCGACGCGTTTGACGTGGTTTTAAAAAAATTAATAAACGGTCATAAAATAGAAAGATTTTGATGGCAGGGGGCATGCTACAAGGTATTGAGGATTGGGTGACCGCGATAGAGGGGCAATTAGTGGGGTCGTGAAAGGGTAAGGGAGGGACGGGAAGGATTGGGGGGGGGGCGAAGGGAGGGAAGAGGAAGAGAATGTGCAGGGGTAGTGTTGAGTCTATGGGTAGTGTTGAGTCTATGGGCAGTGTTGAGTCTATGGGTAGTGTTGAGTCTATGGGCAGTGTTGAGTCTATGGGCAGTGTTGAGTCTATGGGCAGTGTTGAGTCTATGGGCAGTGTTGAGTCTATGGGCAGTGTTGAGTCTATGGGCAGTGTTGAGTCTATGGGCAGTGTTGAGTCTATGGGCAGTGTTGAGTCTATGGGCAGTGTTGAGTCTATGGGCAGTGTTGAGTCTATGGGCAGTGTTGAGTCTGTGGGCAGTGCTGAGTCTATGAGAAGTATTGAGTCTGTGGGCAGTGTTGAGTCTATGGTGCAGTGTTGAGTTTATGGGCAGTGTTGAGTCTATGGTGCAGTGTTGAGTCTATGGGCAGTGTTGAGTCAATGGACAGTGTTGAGTCTGGATTATCTTTGTTCAGTGGATGAAGTACTCCACATATAACAACAATAACGCTTATTGCCTTGTATTCCATGGTTTATCCCATAAGCAGGGCCATGTAGAAGAGGCATGAGACTGGAGG
The DNA here is from genome assembly GCF_015708825.2 of Lethenteron reissneri. Classification (NCBI taxonomy): domain Eukaryota; kingdom Metazoa; phylum Chordata; class Hyperoartia; order Petromyzontiformes; family Petromyzontidae; genus Lethenteron; species Lethenteron reissneri. Next base: position 2,619,669 of record NC_083833.1, on the reverse strand, counting down.
CCCAGGGACAGGATGTCTTATTCATGAACGACAAAGAGTACATTGTGGGGCCCTCTTTTACGTGAAATTAAAAATAAACTAAACAAATTTTACTTTAACAGGTAAAGCCCACTGAGCTATACAGCTTTTTTTTCAGAAGTGACCTGGCCACAAATGATAGCTCAACTTAGTGGCTTATCGCGTGGAAACTTATAGCAGCCAAATACTCTGGACGGATATTGATTCTAAAATGTGGCAGGGAAAACCAGAGGACCCGAAGAAAAATCCACGCGACCACGAGGAGAGAGAACGTGCAAACCCCACCTAAACAGCAGGCGTCAGGGTCGGTATAGAACCCACGACCTCCTGTAGACCAAGCGGGGAGATAACATCTCGCCACCGTAGAGGCTCGGGCAAAATTGTCCTTTCCTCCTTACCGCTCCCTCCCACTGGGCGATCAAGTTCATGCGAGTACTCAGAATTTCACAAGGGTTTCTGCCCAAAGAATTGTCGCCGATTGCCATACGCGAAAAAAGTTCAACATACGTACATATGCATTGTTTCGCATGTGGGAGAAATCCAGAGTTGGTGCCATATAAAAACCAACACGTACTCGATAATCACACTAAATATATATACAAGGTGCTTCAAAAAATGTGATAGCTTCTGAGAATTTGCAACAACACCACAAGGAATGTGCTGCCGCCGGGCTCTAAAGACCACCTGGAGAAGATTCCAGGCACGCGTTGACAACGATGGAGAATAGTGGGAGACTCTTTGACTTTTTTAAGCTATTAACATACATTTGTTTCAAGTTTTCGTGACTGCAGGGATCCATACTCTTGGTTCTTTTGGTAAAGTCACGTAGGTAGAAAATAAAATAAATTAAATCACGACTTTTCCATTGCAACACAGCAATCGTCATCAGGTGGGAAACCCACAGCAAGAAATTTTATTTTTTATTCTAAATATGCAAAATTAATATTTTATTCTAAATGTGCTAAAAAATTTTTTTCACATTTAGAATAAAACAAAATTCTTGCTGTGGTTTTCCCACCTGATGATGATTGCTCGTGTTGCAATCGAAACATCGTGATTTAATTTATTTTATTTTATACCTACATTTGTTATCATGTTACAGTGTACTATCCATTCTTTTCCCATTAAAAACGATAGTCCCATATAAGTGTGAACATTTTTTTGCAGCACCCTGTATAGGGAGATAGACAGGTTGAACGACCTACTTTCGCTGTGCTACAACTGCGTCGAAACGGGATTTGTCACAATTTGCGCTGTGAATATTACACAGGCGTGCCGCCTATTGACCACCTCAATGCAATAAGCTGGGGGTGCGTCTCGGTCGCGAGATTACACCGGGGCAAGCCGCCAACGCCTATACGACTCCGCCGCGGCTGTGCGAACACAACGGCGGTTACACAAAAAATAAAATTGACTGCACCGCTAGAACTTGGGCAATTCCTGGCTTCAACTCACCGACTCTTTTTCGATTTAAAGCTTTCGTGACTGCAGGGATTCATCTTCTTGGTTCTTTCGGTAAAGTCACGTAGAAGGGAAATTCAGACGCTGTCTTCCCGACAGACCTGTTCTTCACCTGAGGACGGCTGCTTGCGTTGTGGCCGAAACGTCGTGAGAATTATTTTATTATGTTTTATTTTATTATTTTATTATTCACCGACTCTTTTCTCGAGCTGCCCCCCCACCGCTCTTGAGTGAAGGTCTCCACCCGCCAGCCACGGCACGAGCCGGCGATTGTTGGGGTCCTGCGCCTCTTAACCGGGCCCTTCGGTTTATAAAACGGTCGCCTCCACGGCCAAGGGGTTTTTTTCATTACACGCTTTTATTTAACTCACTCTGTCTGTTGTTGTTGTTGTTGTCGTATCCTCAAATCTTGCAACTCAATTTTAACCCACTTCCCAATGTGGTATCGACTGCAAACTTCGTATAGTTATGTCTTACTGAGGACAATACTATATTCTATAATAAAAAATAAAAAATATATTTTTTAACAATATTTTTACTCGCTTTCTATTAACTCCCTCTGTCTGTTGTTGTTGTCGTATCTTCAAATCTTGTAACTCAATTTTAACCCCACTTCCCAATGTGGTATCGACTGCAAACTTGGTATACTTATGTCATACTGGTGACAATACTATATTCTATCAACGAAACATAAAAAAGAAAATTTAACCATCTTTTTTACATGTTATGTTTCGGCTCGGCTGTAATTGTCCACACTCAGCTGACGTTGGCTGTAAATCACCACGGCCCCTTAAGTTATAGCAAGCCTCGGGGGACACTTCCTAGAGTCGTGGAGTTCTGCCATTACCAGTACGGTACATTTCATTACAGCGTGTGTTTTTACAAGTATTTTTAAATATTACTTATTCCGATGTACCTTCGACGCAGGAGGGCCGGGCGCGCGTGGTGCCGGCCACCTGGCCGGGCAGGCAGGAGCACTTGACGGTCTGCGATCGCTCCTCGATCTTGTTCTTGTTGCAGCAGCGGTGGGCTTCCACCACCTCGCACGTGCCCATCTTCACGTGGCCTGACGCACACGCGCGGGAGGACACGCGGGGAGACAAAAGATTGGGCCCCCTCCAAACCAACCCTGGTGGCATTCGCGGGCACATTGGGGGGAGGGGGGTAAGGGAGGGGAGTGCTGTGAAGCGAGCACACCTGTTGCAAGCCAACGTGGCCCTCGTGTCGGGCCTGAACCACGCCCGGCCGCCTTTGTCTCCCCAGCGCCGGTGTTCACACGCCGCACATGCGTGTTCGTGTGAGGCTCAGGCCGAGGGAGGCCACGTCTGGGAACGGTTCGGATTGTTTGTCGTCGACGTTGGCCGCGAGCGAGAAATCGAACCTGGGTCGCCAAATTCGTAGCTCGTCGCGCTAACCACTGCGATGCCGCTCGCCACAACAACAAAAAACTCGGGCTCTTAACCAGGCATGTGAATTCCATATTCACGTGGCCGGAAACAGTAGCAATCATAAAAAAATTTAAAGAGAGGTCTGCATTGTGTTGTTTGGCGAATTCCATTTGCGTTTGGCGTGTGTGAGACGAAATATTCATAATCAACGTTTTTGGGTTAAATCGCGTTATTTATAAATGTGTCGTAACCCTCCATCACCCGACATGGCCAATCAGCAAAAAAGTGTCACGTTGACAAAAGACAAATAGTTCACTGCTTTAGCCCACCGGCATCAGGAGACGAAATATGATACCCAGAGAAAACCCACGTGTACGAAAGGGTATAAGACGTAAACTTCTCCACGTGTCGATGCTACAATCCACCGCCATCCCGTCATCTCCCGTTAACCACCTCGCAAACCCCGAATTCTCACAAAGTCTCTCATCCAAGGACCAACCGGACTCAACGCCGCTTAGCTTCCAAGATCAGACTCATAACCGCTTGGCTTGCAGGCTTGTGTTGCGTTCGCCTTGGGGCGCGCAAGGGCCCATTGCCATCAGGGTCCCCTCGGCTAAAATCTGCACTCTGTAACATTCGTTACCTCGCGGGCTCAACGTAAATGCCAGCTGTGGTCGCCTGACAGGCTCAAGACAACCACGGGTGACATCTCAACATGCGCTTCTCGTTTTACCGACTTGCAACTGGACGAGGATTTCTAAGATGTGAACTTGCGCGTCTCTCGTCGCGAAGGCAAGAATCCTATTCGCCGCGCCAGCCGAGATGGATCTGTGTGTGTGTGTAACAATGATTAAAAATTCAACGGAGTCAGGAGGTTGAAAATAGCCGCATGCGATACGAGCCTCGGTACGCGATATTCAGGAACGCAAACTCTCAGGAGGTGGCTGTCGGGTTACCGAGGGGGGATCGTCGCTAAAACTAAACAATTTTTTATTTTACCAGCTGTTTTTCAGAAGCGACCTGGCCGCAATTGATAGCTCAACGAAGTGGCTTATCGAGTGCGAATTTATAGCAGCAACCAAATATTCTCAAAGCATAATGTGGAGGGGAAAACCGGAGGACCCGGAGAAAAATATACGTGACCGCGGGGAGAACACGCAAACTCCAAATAAACAGGTGGCAGGGTAGGGATCGAACCCACGACCTCCTGTATACCAGGCGAGGTAGTTCAACTAGCTCTTAGTCCATCAGCCATTCGGCTATCCAGAAAAATATAATCAAGCAGCATTTCATGAAGCATTCAAAGACTTATCCGGTTTCAACCTTCTCGGTCTCATCAGCAGTGTGGGACTCGTCAGATAAACGCTATTGGCAAGAACATTCCATGTAAATCGTGGAACCTCATTAAAATGCAAACTAAAAAAAATCAATAAAGCAAGCAAATCCAAGAGAATGCAATTCTTAGATTTGCTGGTCTGTGTGGGAAGAGCTGTGCACGTGCGTGCTGGATTGAACACGGGAGACACCCCAGGACAGGTGATAGATGCGGGCACCATCCTGACAGATGACACCAATTTGCTTTTAGCACCCGGGCGATGGCTTACATTTACTGATCCCCCAATTAGCAGATACAGCAGTTCAGCGGCAAATGGGGAGGTTTAATTGATCAATCAGCAAACGAGTGTTATTGTTTGGTTTTGGAGTTGGGGGGGGTGTTTGGCGGCGTTACGACGTGCCAGTTAAAAAATAATAATAATCTGCGGACCAGCAAATGTCGCTGTGAACTTGAGCAGTTTTTGGTACCATTTACGCTTCCTTCCGATATCAGGAAGTCACTGTGGAGCTATGCACTTTTAAATCTAGACCGAAAACTAAATCCTTCAGGACTGATTTTCGTGTCGAGTTTGTTGTGCTTCCCCCGCACCCTCCGATTGGCACGGTTGGGTGCGTACGGTGCGAAAGAAGTTCAACGTACTTTGCGCTTCAGAAAAAAACATTTGAGTTTAAGGAATCTTTGCGGGTTAAGCGAGATCTCCAAGTGGCAGTACAGCAAGTAGGTTTGTTATCAAGGCTGTCCGTGCCACCTATTTGATTACCCCACCATCTTTAAGTTTTCCACACACACACACAAAAGCGGCCGGGTTTAATGATGAAAAAATGTACAAATTATTGATGAAGTGGCGGTCTATTTTTAACAAAGATAATGGCAATTATAATTGTGATCGAGAATGTAATTTCCGTCGGTTAGGGGCGCCCTTGGAGGCGGTGCATTGTGGGTTTTCAATGATTTGCTTTGTAATGGCTAAGGAAACCTTATCACAAAAGCAATCATGCTGTGCGCCATACTTGTAATTTATAAATCTTTACCCAATAAAATATAGCAGAGCCTCAAGATGCCTTTAAGACAACAGTGCTTCTTGAGATGTTTGCATGTAAGGTGGTGTTTTTTGAAAATGTGAATATAGATGTGTGCATATATATGTCTATAGCTGTGTATTACTGGTAGGAACCGCCAGGTTACACCAGCCCACAGGGGATTATTGTGTCCGTCGTGCAGGGATGGGCTGGGTGGGGAGGGAGGGGCTGGGTGGGGAGGGGAGGGTGTGGAGGGGCTAGGTGGGGAGGGTGGGGCTGGGTGGGGAGGGTGGGGAGGGGCTGGGTGAGGAGGGTGGGACGGGGCTGGGTGGGGAGGGTGGGGAGGGGCTGGGTGGGGAGGGTGGAGAGGGGCTGGGTGGGGAGGGTGGGGAAGGGCTGGGTGGGGAGGGTGGGGCGAAACCATCGACCCGCAGCATCGTAACGTCAACGGGCCAAATGCGCGCATCTGCTTCGTGAATTGAAATCAAATAAAGAGAAGCCGCAGGAGGACCATCGTGGCCTCGCACACCACACTGTGGGACATAGCGTGAACCCTCCGTAGCCCGCTCTTCTTCAACAAGAAGAGGATATTGTTTTCTCCGATACCAAGGTACTCTGCAAGCCGTCTGGATACCACCAAAGATTTTTCCATGAGGCTATACAAATATACAAACATAGACATAACTTCAACCGAGAAGATTAATTCAAATTGAGCAATCGTTGGAAAGATGTGATTAACCATGTTAATGACATGTTAATGACATGTTACACCTCAACCGCCACTCTCCCCCGCAATGCGCCCCCCCCCCCCATCCGGGGCTCCGTCCTTCTTGTCAATCACCTTCCTGGCTCCGCCCACACCCCAACCCCCCCTCTCCCATCCTGCGCCTGTCCCCCTTGGCTCCTCTCCCCTCCTCGTCCCCTATGTAACAATGTCTCATCACAAATAACTCTCGCTACAATTATTTTGCTGTGCCTTTTTATTACACCTGATGAGGGAGGCTTGTGTTGCCTCCGAAACGTCGTGATTTCATTGAGTTGTTTTCATTTATTTTATTTTATTCATTATTTTACCTACGTGACTTTACCGAAAATACCAAAGAGTAAGAGGAGGAGAAGGAACAGCAAAACGACACGAACACTCTCTCGTCGTGGCGAGCAGACCTCGACAAAGGCATCTGGCTCGTGCACGTGGTGATGGAGCCATTGTGAGATGGAGTAGAACATTATTCGTGTGACATGCCTTGGAAACGGTCGTTTGCACTTTTCTTTGTCAATCCACTGCTGTGCGAGGCCCTTCGCGTGCAATGCGAGCCAGCGGCGGCGATGAGGAGCAAAAGGGCCGTCCATAAATGACGTCACGCGATTTTGGACGATGTTGTACCCCCCCCCCTCAAATATGACGTCACAAAACTGTGCCCCCCCCCCCGAAAAAAATAAAACATGCTTCAAATCGCTTTAAACTATTGTCATTGTAGTGCGTATTTAATGTGCCGCTGCACTCTGATGTTGTAGGAGAAAACATTTATTACAAAGTCTATTTAATTAAGTAGAACGTGTTGTCTATATTTATTTAAAGTTGCGCATTTTGATGTGACGTCACATTTCTCACCCCCCCCCCCCCCGTCGTCACACATCGTCACAAATGTCTGACTCCCACCCCCCCCCCCTAAGTGCGTGACGTCATTTATGGACGACCCTAAATCTCCAGGGACGCGGAAAGTACTACGCACAACAAATCGCCTCGGGATGACACTCACAAACTTCACATTGCGAGCTTTGCTTGCGTTGTTTTGTTTTGCTGCAATAAGCGATACGCAATTAAGTCGCAGTGCTAAAAAGGAAACATTATTTATTTAAGTGTATTTACAAATTGTAATTCAACAGCTATTCTCATCATCAAAAACAACTGGAATCTTTTTTTTCTCTTCCTCTTAAATCTTGCCTTTGGCCACAACAAAACATAATCATTATGTTAATTTAATTTGATTCGATGTGACGAGAGTAACTGTGTCAGAGCAAGCAAACGAGTTCCGAACGGCTTAATTTGATGAGAGGAAAGAAAGAAAGAAAAAAAAGTCATCGCCAACAATTTACAGGCATCGAAACTTTAACACGCAAATGTGCAGGTCCGCTCGCTGTTGTTGTCTGCATTTGAGAGGCGGCGGTGGTGGGTGGGTTGGTGGTGGGTGGGTTGGTGGTGGGTGGGTTGGTGGTGGGTGGTGGTGGTGGGTGGGTTGGTGGTGGGTGGGTTGGTGGTGGGTGGGTTGGTGGTGGGTGGGTTGGTGGTGGGTGGGTTGGTGGTGGGTGGGTTGGTGATGGGTGGGTTGGTGGTGGGTGGGTTGGTGGTGGGTGGGTTGGTGGTGGGTGGGTGGGTTGGTGGTGGGGGTGAAAAGAAGAGTCTAATGATACCCGGCCAAGTTTTCCCGGCATTGTCACTGCGAATTTGTCACGAGCCGCAGCTAAACGTGATCGCATTTGCTTGAGAGCGGGGCCCCCCGAATGTTTGACGTGAACGCAACTGAACGGCCCAGCTGACAAGGCCGCCAATTATTCTTCCATTCGTCTGACAGGGCTCGCCGACGGAAGGCTTCGAGTTCAAAGTTACTCTTCCAGAACTGCGGCCGTTAAGCCATACTGCCATTGGGCAATATCTGTCGCAAGCCTGACACAACGCCGAACGATGTCGTTGGTTCATCTGCTTCAAGTACGTTTCCATTGGACGCATCTGTTTTGAGATGAACACGTGTTATCGTTAAAGCGGCCACCACCCGACACAGCCGATTAGTAAGGTGTTGTCACCTTCCTGGTTCTTTCGGTAAAGTCACGTAGAAGGGAAATAATAAAATAATAAAAATAAAACATAATAAAAAATTATTATGTTTTATTTTTATTTTTTTTTATTATGTTTTATTTTTATTATAAAATAATAAAAATAAAACATAATAAAAAATTATTATGTTTTATTTTTATTATTTTTTTATTTCCCTTCTACGTGACTTTACCGAAAGAACCAAGAAGATTAATCCCTGCAGTCACGAAAGCTTTAAATCGAAATTTAAAGTGTGTCACGTAAACAGAACACGCCAAGTCATTACTAGTACAGCACACCGGTGTGTTGGAGAGTAACCCCACAACATTTACGATGCGAGTTAGTTGTTCGACCAGTAATTACAACCAGCATCATCAGGCGGCGAACAGAGTTGTGGCGAAATCTTACTGTTTCATTCTTAAATAGTTCACATTTCATCCGCTGCTCTTAAACATTTTACTCGCTACGATTCTTGTAGCGGGTCGTAGGAATTATCTGCACCGGTGGGTGTTTGACCTGGCCGGATGTTTGTTGAGCTTGAGTGAGATTCCAGTTATGATGCTGGGGTTATGATGCTGGGGTTATGATGCTGCACTCGTGTAACATTCCAAAGCGTTATACAAACCCCTTGGATCGAGGTTTCATCTGTTAGGTGGAGATTCACACTCAAATGCGCGTGTACATGTATCAAATCACCAACCAACCCACTCCCTCACTCACCCTACCGAATCACCCAAAAACTCACTTTAGTCACCGAGACATTTACTCACTCACTCACTCACATATTCAAGCACTCGCTTGCCCACTTGCTCAATGTCACTCACTAACTCACCAACGCACTCACCCACGTACTCACCCGCACACTAACTCACTTGTCCATTCCCCTGAATGGAATATTCATACACATGCTCACGGGATAATTCAAAACTCACATATTCAACCACTCACTCACTCGAGTGCTCTCGCTCACCACGCATTCATTAACATGCTCACACACCAGCATGTTACTGGTAGGAACCTCCTGATTACACCAGCCCACAGGGGATTATTGTGTCCGTCGTGCAGGGAGGGGCTGGGTGGGGAGGGAGGGGCTGGGTGGGGAGGGGCTGGGAGGGGTTGTGGGGAGGGGCTGGGCTGGGTGGGGAGGGTGGAGAGGGGCTGGGTGGGGAGGGTGGGAGGGGCTGGGTGGGGGGTGGGAGGAGTGGGACTGGGTGGCGAGGGGCTGGTCACCCCGTGGTGCCCTTATAAAACTCAACGTTTAACCTACTCACGCCGGCTTGTGCCCGCCCTCACAGTCGGGCATATTTCCGGAATACACCACGCCGCCGTTGACCCTGGCAATTGACCGAGCAACCCAACGTTCCTACCAGCTCCTTCCGCAGGAATGTGTTTAAAACAGCAGACTCACTATGTCACCGAATAATACAGCCGATTACATGACATGTACCGTACATGTGTCGATGTAACGTACAATCCCGTGTGTCAATCCACTGCTGGATGAGGGCCTCCTCGCACGGTGCGGTTCATGGGGGGGGGGTGGGGGGGGTTCGTTGACCATACTTCACCGCGCGGGTCACTGCGGTGTTGGTGAAGACGGGGCGTGGTATATCGTTGGACACTGAGTGTTGCTGAGACGTTCTCTGCTGCCCCGCAAGCTGTAGACCCTCATTGTGCACGGTGGTAGCACATCCACGCACAAGCCAGACTCAAGGCTGCTTAGCTCGCGAGGTTCTGACGAGATGGGGCTATGAGCTCACAGACGCGCAGTGGAACGGCCTAAATACAACTTTGGGAAGTAGTCTATTTTACAAGTCAAAATGATATCGAAGCCACTTTAATTATTTAGCCCACGTAAGAAGAATAAAATTAACGTGCACGAAAGTTGTGAAGCATTAATCGAGGTGGCTCGTCAGATTAAACGAAGCCAGCATTTCCTTTGAATCTGGCGATTAAAATATCCCGGTTAAGCGCTGCTAATTGGCGCGCGTGTCTGACGTTGCCCAATGAACAAAGGCGACGCAAATTGAGATTGCCAACTTTGGGATGGGTCTAATTGGGTATTTAAATACTTGGGGGGGAGCGTGCGGTTTCGGGTTTTTTTTATTGTAAAATCGAGACACGTGGCCTGCATCGTACGGGGTGGGCAACTAATTCAGAACAGAGAAGATCACGTGACATTTCGATTTAAAGCTTTCGTGACTGCAGGGATTCATCTTCTTGGTTCTTTCGGTAAAGTCACGTAGAAGGGAAATAATAAAATGATAGAAATAAAAGATAATGAAATACAATTCTCACGACGTTTCGGCCACAACGCAAGCAGCCGTCCTCAGGTAAAGAACAGGTCTGTCGGAAAGACGCTGCCTTTGTGGCCGAAACGTCGTGAGAATTGTATTTTATTATGTTTTATTAATATTATTTTATTATTTCCCTTCTACGTGACTTTACCGAAAGAACCAAGAAGATCACGTGAGTCCATGGAAATCACTCGTAATCGGACAATCGACCACAAGCCGCATTGCATTTGAAAATTGACAGCAACAATATACCAGGAATACAATACGTGACTGCAAAAAGAAAAGAAGAATATTCAAATAGACGCAGAGAAAATAATGTCATAATTGACTACTCGGAATCACAGGGCGGTGCGCGAACCACCGCACCACCGCTCTGCCGACATACGAATATTTCTATGAAATTGACTAATTAACGAGATGAATGAAAAATCAAGCGAACCAATGGTGCTCGCTTCGCAATAGATCTCAGTCGAATCGCTCTCTCAAATGGATCCATACGATTTTTCATTCACAGAATCGAGCTTGTCAGAATCAATGACGTTGTTTATTGAGGCCAGTGTTCTTCGCTAATTTTCAGAGCGAGGGCCGCCACACATTTAAACCATTGGCCATGATGGGCCACCAGGGGCCGCACTAAAGGCCACTAGGGTGCGCCAGTGGCCTGCGGGCCTTGCAATGAAGAACACTGATGATAATAATAATAGGCGTTTTCCCCTTTTTTTTCTGGCAACAAAACTGAAACCTTTTTACGAGGATTCATTTCTACATTAACCACAATACTTGCAGTCAAAATTCAAACAAAAAACACACTCTGATAATATATGCATTGTCCTTAAAACTGATTGGTCCACACCAATCAGTGTTGAAAAACACTGATTTTGGATAGAGGATTGCCTACGGCCAAATCACCCGGAATGTGATCCCTCGTCTCGTCAGATCTCGGATTCTGAGCAGATTTAAGCCTGCGTAGAAATTGCTGAGATTTAATTATAGGGATCGTGGTTCAGTTGAAGAATGCACGGTATTCATGTTCTTGGTTCTTTCGGTAAAGTCACGTAGAAAGGAAATAATAAAATAACAAAGTAAAAAATAATCAATTATTTTATAAAATAATACAAATAAAAGCACGTAAGTATGTAACCTGTACGTTGAACTTCTTTCGCACCGCACGTAGCCGACCTTGCTCGTGAATGAATCGATGGATGTTTTGCATGCCCATCGCAAGCCCCCCCCGCCCCCCACTTGTGAATATCGCCCCCCCTCCCTCCACGCTCGTCTGCGAAGCGGCAACTGCACGCTCGGCTTGTGACACTCGGCAATTCCCACACTCGCCCTGCAAACACAACGCATGGGAACCTCGCCGGCTTTCTTCGTTAAAAACACCGCAGCGCCAGCTACGAAGGGCTCACGTGTGTGTCTGTGTGTGTGTCTGTGTGTGTGTGTCTGTGTGTGTGTGTGTGTCTGTGTGTATATCTGTGTGTGTGTGTGTCTGTGTGTGTGTGTGTCGGTGTGTGTGTGTCTGTGTGTGTGTCTATGTAAAGCATCTCGGTTAACACCATGGCACCTGGGTCTGTCCCCGTGACCTCCTGGCAGAGGGCGTTCGTCACCTTCGCGTTGGCCTCAACGTGCACCTAGCCTGGCACAAGCGCCACGGTGACGTTACCGCCACTTAGCGGCGATAGGCGGTTGTTGTTATTGTTGTTATGAAGTAAAAACAAAAAAAACATTCGGGAAGATTTTCAAATTATGCATAACACCATTCCCAGGTTAACATTCGAAACTCGTGGCAACCTCGGTGGTAATTACAAAGATCAAGCAATTAACATCGCCAGCTCTTTGTGGGTAAAATGCACTCCCTCGCCGGGATTGTTATTAAATCTCGCCTTTATAAATTCTGTCCGCTAAACTGCGGGCTTTACTTTGGGGGAAGAGGTGCATTCACACACGAGCCTTCGGTACAACCGGAATGCAAATGACATCCTCGGTGGAGCCTTAATTAAGCGAACCGCCCTCATTATTCCAATTATGTCACTATTCGTACGAGTGCTGCCCCTATTGTGTGTGCGTGAAAACACGTGACCGGAGACGTAGCTTATGTGCGATGAACAGAGCCACCATGCATTAATGTAATATCCGTAATAATTATAGGGGAAGATAAATACAAATGGTATGGCCACAAGTCGCAATATGCGTACAGTTTATGGGCAATGAGTGTCCTTTGGGTTTATTGGGCCATTCCATAGGAATGTGGAATTGGCACATGCTTATGAACTGAGAGATGTCACCAGTTAATGCTTGTTTGAGTGTGGAGATATTTTGAACTTTGATTTGAATATCAATATTAGAATCTATAGAATGTCAATAATAATTTGTCTAAGAAAGCCCCCATTGAATCTCATGACTCTTGAGCAGGAGGGTTCTGCATTGGTGTTTGGCCGAATCATTTTTAAAAAGTGTTTCGCGCATCCCTTTGCGATGAGACCATTTTTTCTACTCCTGCTACTACCTATTTGAGAATGAGCAAACCTTTGGGGAAAACCCATAGGTTTCACAAAACATCTAAATGTGACTGCATCTCAAGATGCTGTGAAAATGTGATGACGTACTTCGACATAATTTGCACCAGCGAGACTGTTTTTAGAATGTCTACATTTTTTTTAAAGTCGAGGGGAAGGAATTAGGGTATAAATGTGACAGGGCAGAGAGGGGATACAAGGCAGCATTATGGTCACGATGCTAATGATGACAAGACAGAGAGAAGGGAGAAATCGGTAATCGGCAGAGGAGAGTTAACGTCTTGAGCTGGGACTTCTTGAACAGGAGAATGTATTGGCAATGCCTACGACCAGAAGAAGATGATGCATACAGACTAAGGGAGCAGCAGAAGAAAAGGTGCGGCCTGCCTTTGAGTGGAGGCTCACTCGGGGGCATCCAAGAGGCCCAGTGTCATGGGTGGCGACATGGCCCAGAGGTATCGGGTTCGCCGCCTTTTGCGGAGGTTCATCGTCCGAATCTGGCAGGCCGCCCAGGGGCGCCACAGTGGCTAGGAGATGTTAACTACCTCGCCCGGTATACAGGAGGTCGTGGGTTCGATCCCGACCCTGACGCCTGCTGCTGTGTACTTGGAGTTTGCGTGTCTCTCTCTCATCATCATCACGGTGGCTTGGAGATGTTAACTACCTCGCCCGTTATACAGGGGGTCGTGGGTACGATCCCGACCCTGACGCCTGCTGTATATTTGGAGTTTGCGTGTCTCTCACTATCATCATCACGGTGGCTAGGAGATGTTAACTACCTCGCCCGGTATACAGGAGGTTGTGGGTACGATCCCGACCCTAACGCCTGCTGTAAATTTGGAGTTTGCGTGTCTCTCTCATCATCATCACGGTGGCTAGGAGATGTTAACTACCTCGCCCGTTATACAGGGGGTCGTGGGTACGATCCCGACCCTGACGCCTGCTGTATATGTGGAGTTTGCGTGTCTCTCACTATCATCATCACAGTGGCTAGGAGATGTTAACTACCTCGCCCGGTATACAGGGGGTCGTGGGTTCGATCCCGACCCTGACGCCTGCTGTATATGTGCAGTTTGCGTGTCTCTCACTATCATCATCACGGTGGCTAGGAGATGTTAACTACCTCGCCCGGTATACAGGAGGTCGTGGGTACGATCCCGACCCTGACGCCTGCTGTATATTTGGAGTTTGCGTGTCTCTCACTATCATCATCACGGTGGCTAGGAGATGTTAACTACCTCGCCCGGTATACAGGAGGTTGTGGGTACGATCCCGACCCTGACGCCTGCTGTAAATTTGGAGTTTGCGTGTCTCTCTCATCATCATCACGGTGGCTAGGAGATGTTAACTACCTCGCCCGTTATACAGGGGGTCGTGGGTACGATCCCGACCCTGACGCCTGCTGTATATGTGGAGTTTGCGTGTCTCTCACTATCATCATCACAGTGGCTAGGAGATGTTAACTACCTCGCCCGGTATACAGGGGGTCGTGGGTTCGATCCCGACCCTGACGCCTGCTGTATATGTGGAGTTTGCGTGTCTCTCACTATCATCATCACAGTGGCTAGGAGATGTTAACTACCTCGCCCGGTATACAGGGGGTCGTGGGTTCGATCCCGACCCTGACGCCTGCTGCTGTGTATTTGGAGTTTGCGTGTCTCTCTCTCATCATCATCACGGTGGCTTGGAGATGTTAACTACCTCGCCCGTTATACAGGGGGTCGTGGGTACGATCCCGACCCTGACGCCTGCTGTATATGTGGAGTTTGCGTGTCTCTCACTATCATCATCACGGTGGCTAGGAGATGTTAACTACCTCGCCCGGTTTACAGGAGGTCGTGGGTACGATCCCGACCCTGACGCCTGCTGTATATTTGGAGTTTGCGTGTCTCTCACTATCATCATCACGGTGGCTAGGAGATGTTAACTACCTCGCCCGGTATACAGGAGGTTGTGGGTACGATCCCGACCCTGACGCCTGCTGTAAATTTGGAGTTTGCGTGTCTCTCTCATCATCATCACGGTGGCTAGGAGATGTTAACTACCTCGCCCGGTATACAGGAGGTCGTGGGTACGATCCCGACCCTGACGCCTGCTGTATATTTGGAGTTGGCATGTCTCTCTCATCATCATCACGGTGGCTAGGAGATGTTAACTACCTCGCCCGTTATACAGGGGGTCGTGGGTACGATCCCGACCCTGACGCCTGCTGTATATGTGGAGTTTGCGTGTCTCTCTCATCATCATCACGGTGGCTAGGAGACGTTAACTACCTCGTCCGATATACAAGGTGTCGTGGGTTCGATCCCGACCCTGACGCCTGCTGCTGTATATTTGGAGTTTGCGTGTCTCTCTCCCCGCGGTCGAGTAGATTTTCCTCCGGGTCCTCCGGTTGTCTCCTCCACATTGAGAAACACGCGTTTAAGAGTATTTGGCTGCTGCCATAAATGTCCACGTGATGACGAGCCACGTCGTTGAGCAATCATTTGTGGCAGCCAGGTCGCTTCTGAAAAAAGAGCTCTGTAGCTCAGTGGATCCTACTTGGTCAAAATAAATATAAAAAAAATTGTATTCTTTCTGGTGTATCAAAGACACAGGACCTGCTTGTCCCGCATAGGCCTCTTCAGCCACCAGCGTGCCTGCAGAAGACGTGGATGTCCTTCCTAGATCTTCGTTCGCGAAGCCAAGCCATGATTAAAGGCACGAACAAACGTACACCGTCTGCTTCCTAGCAGACGTTCAAGATCTCCTGACGTCATTGGCAAGAGTGGGGCCACTTTTGTGCCAGCGTGAAGGTCCAAATTTGCCAAATTGGAAAAAAAAATTACACCACAAAGGACTCAATTGGGATTTCAATTAAACATTTGTATATCAATCAGCGCCCCCTATCTGCAGCCCCAATGCCCCAGGTCGCTCTCGCAGATGAAGACTCTACCCTGGGTCCCTTGAGTTCCCACATCGTTAAACAACATTTACTTGACTTGATTCAGAGTGCGAGGAACGCGGCATCTAACAGTACTGCGTGCATCGGCGTCGGAAATAAAACGACTTTTGTAAAAAAAATAACCTTGGCGTGTTATGCCCGGTTCATTCTCAGACTCAGTGGTGCGCTGCTTACTGCGAGAGTTCAAAATCTTCAATCACGTGTTAACTCCAAGACCGCCTTCTTCATTTCAAGAAAATGACGCGGAATCGCAACATCAGCGATACAATTGAAGAAAGCAAAGCAACATCGTGTTTTTTTTTTTATCTACATAGTATATATGAATTACATTGTTGAACAATGACCAGCAATTACAACATCACAATGCTGCATTTTTTAGTTGTTAAGTTCGTCGTCCTTGGCCCCCACACCTACGATTAGCAGGGTCGGCTACGTACGGTGCGAAAGAAGTTCAACACGGCACATACATACCGACAGCAGGCCACGGCAAATGCCAAACGGATAGAGAGACATCTGGGTTGCGACGTGAACAGAATAAACGCGCGAGGTTTTTGGTCGGCCACGAGCGATCATTTCACCGGGGCGTTTTCGGCGATTCCCAAGCCCAGCGTCCGTTCGCTCCTTACAAGTGCGACATTTACTGCCGGGCGGCGGGACCGCGAGCATCGGGCCACCTTACGGCCACAGGGCCACTGCTGCGGGCTTTGCCGTGTACGACAACGTGCGCCTTCGTGAAGCGGCAACGCCCAGGGGCACGGCCCTCGCAGCAGCGCCGGGCCGCCACGGACAAAACCAAAACATTTTTTGTTTTTTTACCCTTCTATCTGGCAACAAAACTGACACCTATTCTTGGGTTTTTTCGGTAAAGTCACGTAGGTAAAAAATTAATAAAAGTCAAATAAAATAAAAAATAAAATAAAAATCACGACGTTTCGGAGGCAACACAAGCTTCCGTCTGTGTTGCCTCCGAAACGTCGTGATTTTTATTTTATTTTTATTTTATTTTACTTTTATTAATTTTTTACCTACGTGACTTTACCGAAAAAACCCAAGAATATGAATCCTTGCAGTCACGAGAGCTTCAAATCTAAAACTGACACCTTTTTTTACAAGGAGTCATGTTTGCATAGACCACAATACCTGCAAACATAATGCAAAAAAAAACATAACTCTGATAATGTATGCACTGTCCTTGAGGTTGATTGGTCCACACCCGAGACAGCTTTCCTTAGAGCCTAGTCTCACATGGGTTGGAGCAGATGACGCCAGATAGAAGGGTGAAAAACCAATTATCATATTTTTTTACTGGCAAATGAGGTTCCAATGGGGTAAAAAAAAACGAGCCACGCTTCTCGAGATACAAAGAAGTTAAAAATATGGGGAGGGGGTTTTGCTCTCGAAAACGGCATCGACCGAGCCGGCGAGTGTCAACTCCGCGGTCGCGTGACAAGGCTTGAGACGTCGTGATCATTGCCCCTTAATTGTCAAACTGGCCGCCCCAAAAACGAACTTCGTGTCAGCGCCGAGTCACTTGCGCTGCACGTTGACAAGGTGCCTGTCCTTTGAATGGTGGCGATGTATATGATGCAAGGATACTTGTAAGTGCAAAGATTACGAGTATTATTATTATAATAACAACATGCACAGCTCAAGTTCTACGAAGGGGTCCTCATTTTATCTGTGGTGATTTTCACTCACAACCCTTACAGTCGCGAGCCATCAATGGATCAGCAGTGTGCCACCTGGGTAGATGTCCACACACAGTGCCCAGATCACGCAGTTTGTAGACGCCCTGTGCCCCGCGTAACCTTCTGACCCTTGCCTGTCCCCCCTTGCCCCCCCCACCCCCGCCAGCATCGTGGCTCTTCAACAATCACCGTCTTTCATCTTCACCTCGGGCCTCGTGTGTAGCTGTAGCTGCCCTGGAACTCATTTGGTGCTGTCCCGGCTACCCTGGGTGTCCCCTGGGACTCGTCGTTGTTGTTGGTGGTGGTGGTGCTGTAACAAGGCGTTGTCTCTATGTTATGCTTTCCTGTCTGACATACCCACCCACCTGTCATCATCATCATCACGATCCGTGGACAGATCGCCTGTAGGTGTCCACTGCACATCTCGTCATTTGTTTTCACTTTGCTCTCTGTCTTGTGCGAGCATGCTCACGTAGTGACCACGTCTCTCTGGCACCAATCTCTTACGTCGTCAAAGGCATCCTGCGTCATAGGAATGTGGACTTTCCATCACTGGCTGTCAACAGGAGCCGAGTGGCACGCCTACGCTTATTGGAGCAACAACAACGAATACTTTGCACTGGATAAGAATATGGACAGACGACGCAACGCTGTAGCTTGTGATAATCGCCGAAGCTAAACGTATACGTAGAAGGCTCCAATGTCCCAAATGTACTTGAATCAGGTGTTACTCCACCACCACCACACCAGTGTAACGTCAGCCCGTGTAGCTTATATTAGAGAGCTGCGCTTACAAAATATGTTCGAATATCCATTCTAGATGTGAAGCTTTCGTGACTGCAAGGATTCATATTCTTAGGTTTTTTCGGTAAAGTCACGTAGGTAAAAATTTTAAATTTAAATTAATAAAAAATAAAATAAAAATCACAACGTTTCGGAGGCAACACAAGCTTCCGTCTTCAGGTGGAACCGTCACAGCACGATTGCTGTATCAAGTGAGAGAAATTCCAAGAAAACAGTCCTTGTATATATACTGGTTGAGGGTGGGAGAAGCCAAGGTAGGCCCTGGATATTATTACTATTGTGAGGTTCGGTGCGGCTGAACAGCGTACTTCAGTCGCTAAGAATATTTCGTATATCCGGTTTGTATTGCACAAGTACCCACTATTCCAAACGTTAAGACAATTTTCACTCTCAACCATGACCGAGCCGACAAAAAGGTCAGTAACTCCACAACATCAAGCCTCATGCGTTTTATCGCTGGCGACGAAAAGTAAAACGAGTGGTTACCGCTGTCAACAAGTACACAAGTATTCATCTTCTTGGTTCTTTCGGTAAAGTCACGTAGAAGGGAAGTAATAAAATACTAAAAATAAAACATAATAAGTAATAAAATAATAAAAATAAAACATAATAATTATTTTATTATGTTTTATTTTAATTATTGTATTACTTCCCTTCTACGTGACTTTACTTATTATTTTATTATGTTTTATTATTTTATTACTTCCCTTCTACGTGACTTTACCGAAAGAACCAATAAGATGAATCCCTGCAGTCACGAAAGCTTTGAATGCACAAGTATTCTTTACTATCGCCAACCAAGTAGCACACCGCTGTAGCCTGCTCTTAACACAAACACGACACGAGCTTTCTCCCTTTCTCTCTCTCCTGAAGTCCTCTCGTCGTGACCAGCAGCAGACCTCGACATGAGCATCGGGCTCCTGAGACCATCGCTTCTGCCATATGCACGAATGCAATGGAAGCATCAACACCAGAGGGGAGAGTATTTAACCACCCCAATGTGCTGGGCGCGTGGACACGCGCACACATTGGATCGGTGCGAGGTTCGAATAGGGACATCACAATGAAGCAGAATATTGATGTCTCCATTTGGGGTGATGGGGAAACCACATTACCTGTCAACCCACACGGTTTACCCGTCTTTTTGTGCAAGGAAGTTGGGGGTTTTCAGGTCCATACGGCGTACAACCGTTTCAGTACTGGCAAATTATTATTTGTGTCTATTTGTTTGTGTTTCTTCCTTTGTAGGGTGAACTTTGAGATTTATAAGGGCACGGGGTGACCAATAAGGTCTGAATAGGTCTGTCATAAGGTAGGCACTGATAAGGGGTTTACAGGTTTGGGAAACACAAAATGAGACGAGATCTTCCGGCCTGAATGATGACACTTCAGCACACCGGTGCATTGGAGAGGAAACCCACAACAGTTTTAATTTAAGTACGACGTTTCGCTGGTGATTACAAAATCAGCTTCACCAGGCGATTTGTCAAAAACGTTGTTAGTTCACTCTTCAACACACCAGTGTGCTGAAGTAGCAATTAATTGGCATGTTTTGTTTACGTGACAAACCTTACTAATTAGCTGTGTCGGGTGGTGGTGGGTTAACGACACGTTCATATTTAAGCGATCTAACCCATAAAACAACTTAATTATGAATAACAAGGCCGTAGCCATGGAGTCAACATTGGGGGGGACCAAATCTTCCAGGGTGCCTGGGGGTCCCAACCCAGAAAAAATATCTAAATTTGAAAACTAATTTCCTGCCTAAAATATAAAAAAATGCACTTACACATGGGATGGACATTTTTTTTTACAATAATGTCTAATCGTGTATTGTATTACATTGCTCTGTTTCTACTTTTTTTTACCATTTCTTGTTTCATTATATGTAATGGCAGAGATTAGGGATTAATAAAGTACAACCATAACCACAATCATATAAACAGGAATCTATGCATTGATTTATATGAAAACAAGTCCAAATATTGTGGTCAAGGTTTAGCAAATTGTTATTTTATTTACATAGCATAGCAATTATTTTTTTCTATAGCAAGATATTGGGGGGACATTTTGAGCATATTTGAATATTGGATGGGGATATGTCCCCCCCCCCCCCAATATATATTATAATTACGGCCTTGATGAATAACATTTCTCGCGAAAGCCTACTTACTCCGTGTTAAATTGAATAATGATGATAGCTCAAGGCGCCTTGCTTGTCCCATGGTTCACGGTGGATGGGTACCGCCACCTAGCGAACGGAACTCACAATGGACGCGCTGGCTGCGAAGAGCTCCCTCTGACACAAGAAGCCTCATTTTGCTTTACCCTTCCCCGTGTCGTTTCATCACCGCGTAGCGGTCATCTGCCGGCCGTGTCTCCATCCGAACTGACCAGTGCGCCGTACAGGAGCCCAAAAAGCAAAACTAAAGCAGCCAAATAACTACAACCGTTGGAACATCTTAACACCTCCCGTTTTAAATTTTGATTTAAAGCTTTTGTGACTGCAGGGATTCATATTCTTGGTTCTTTCGGTAAAGTCACGTGGAAGGGAAATAATAAAATAATACAAATATAAAACAATACAAATTCTCACGACGTTTCGACTGCAACACAAGCAATCGTCATCAGGTGTGAAATCCACAGTAAGAACATTTGAAAATAGTGGCGGTTTTTCCATATATATACCTCCCTTTTTAATTGCCAGCGAGGGTAAAACCCCATCCTTGTTTTTTACACTTTGATACTGGCAAAAACAAGGTCCCATGCTACACCAGTGCTGGTTCATGTTGTGTTTATACTTTAATGTTCTCAACAGAGCGACGCTGGTGATTACTTTGTGTCATTGTATCACCCAGTTTTGTTGTCGAACTAAAACCCAGAGCTAACAGAGGGGGTTCCTTGCCTATAAAATTACCGGGCAGTCGACCAGCATTGGTTGACGTAGGCCTGACTGCTGATAAGGACTCTGATCGTCGAAGCCGGTGCCGAGTGTTGTTCGCGTTGAATCAATGTCGCCGACAAAGATGCACTCCCAGATGGCTGTGTGGCTGATGAGATGTGTAAAAAAAAGAGATTTGTGTGGAGGAATATGGAATGGGGGGGGGGGTAATTAGTTATTTAGATTAGACTTAGGCTCTCAATTCACTCTTAGCCAAAGGTTATTCAAATATAGGCCCCAACATCAATGAGCTATGAAGACGGAGTGGACCAAATCTCTACATAAATTAAGCAACATTTCAACGATTGCCAAACATCATAATGCGACACTTCAAGGCAAATTTGGGTGTGGGTGAAAGGGTGGCACAGTGGTAGCAACACTTGGTGCCTCACGGCAAGCAAAGTGCCTGGGTTCGACTCCCGACTCGGGCAGCTTTCTGCATGGAGTTTGTGGGCCGACAAGGTGGCGAGATGCCGCCTGATGGACAGGAGGTCGTGGGTTCCATCCCGAGCCTGACGCCTGCTGTATATCTGGAGTTTGCAAGTTCTCCCCGTGGGCGTGTTGATTTTTTTCCTCCGGGTCCTCCCGTTTTTCCCTTCACATTTAGAAACGTGCATTTAGAGTATTTGACTGCAGGACATTTCCACGCGATAAGCCACTTTGTTGTGCCATCATTTGTGGCCAGTTCGCTTCTGTAAAAACCTATACAGCTCAGTGGGCCTTGCCTGGTAAAATAAAAATAAAAAATTTAGTTTAATCTCCCTGTTCTGCATGGTTTTCCTCTGGATTTGCTGGTTTCCTGAACATCGCTAAGACAAAACAAGACACACACAAACCAAGTAATTTACCTCCAGCAGAGTATGAAATGAAAGCTGATATAAAACGAGCAAAGCCTGCTGCTGGTTAATTCATTGGCCCTGGTCAATCCACCGCTGGATCAAGGCCTCCCAAAGCTCCCACCAGCTCTCCTGCCACGATCAGCTGTCATGCAATTCAAGGCCAAAATTTGAAACACGCTTAATACTATCTTTTTTTTTAATCTACGAAAGATAACGTTAATAATGTAAGCCTCGCTCAGTTTGAAGACTCATTTTCACGAGGGTCGTGCTTGAGATGTTTGGCCAATGCCTTAACAAATATGTTCATGTGTTTTTTTTCGTGGAAAAACTGGAGCACTCGGAGACAACCCCACGTGCGGTCGACGGGGATGTCACTCACGAACACGGACAAGCCAAACAATTGCTTGGATTGCCTTCCAATGTCATCCCACTGCTGTAAAAAAAACAACAATAATAACAGTGATTCAATAATAATCATCATCCAGGAGAAGCCCTCTCAACGGCGGTGATTTTGTTCCACGAAAGCGGTCGTTAAATGATTTTGTCGTCAAGTGATTTCGTCGTACTCGGATTGTAATTGTTGTGGCTTGGCTCTCCAACACACAACTGGTGTGCTGTACTTGTGACGAATTGGCCACGTTCTGCTTACGTGACAACCCTTGCTAGTTGGCTGTGTCGGGTGGTGGCGGGTTTAACGACACATTCATATATTTACACGATCTAACCCAAAAAAAACCTGCATTGTGAAGTCTAGGAAATACGCGTTAAAGGCTTAATTCGTTCCAATAGCAACGAAAGTTACCCCTTTTCACCCAAAAAACTGACTTAATAAAATGTTAACAATGGATATGAATCCATAAAGATACTAACAACATTATGAAGACAATATTAAAATAAACATGGTTAATCGATGCGTTAATTATTTCTTACCGTACCTACAACAGCCCATCGTTAACAGGGGAATGGTGGGTAAGTGAACACATTGGGCTCTATGTGTGGCACATTCGGAATGGGCCACTCTTTTTATTATTTTCTAGTGCAGCAAGGGAGTAAAGTGTGGTTTTGTGAAAGTCCTTACGTGCTGCGCAGTACATCAATGCACGTGCGTACACCAGCGTGCGATCACTGAGTTGGACCTGTGGGTGGCTGGCGGGGTTATTGATTAAACGGACTTGTAAACCAGTCACGTGGTTAATGGCGACTCGGTTGAGGATTGCTGTTTGTGACATACGCGCTGCTACATTTTGCAGATTGAACACAATCAATGTGTTTGCCCTCGAGTTGGAGCACCTGCCCACGTCCTTCATTTCGTGTGTGCAACATATGGAGGCACTACACTACTATACACTACACTATACACTACTCTACACTACAAATTAGGTTCTATAGAGGCCCGTCGTTAAGTGATTAGTCGTTAATAGGGGTGGTCGTTAAGAGGGGTTCTGCTGGAACAATAATCAATGACAGTGCTTTGTCAATCCACTGCTGGGAGAAGGTCCCCCCCCCCCCGTTCCGTGCCAGTCACGGGGGTGGTTTGACCATACTTCACCACGCTGGTGGTGTGTACAGTGACGATTATCTGAACCGGTCCTGGACCCTCCCCTAGGTCGGCTCAGCCTCAAATGAGTAGCTGGCGCGGTGCACGGTTAACATCGCCACGAGAGAGACAAAGGCGGCCGGGCGTGGCGTTGTCCAACCCACCTCCTCGTGCTCCGCGCCGTGCCTTCATAGGCTCTCGCGAGCGGCACTTGCCCCAAAAGTCCGTGCAAGGCTATACGGGCGACCTTTGTCTTTGCCTTTGTTAATGGTGGCACAATTTGTAACGGAGGCTGGAAAAGTGAACTCGCTCGCAGTCACCGGGAGAAGCTAATTAGGAGTAATAGAGCTGTGTTGTCCTCATTACGGCAATCGTCAAGCGAAGAGATGTATCACTCCAAATTAAGACCGCCGCTGCTCACAGTCAATTGCAAGCAAACATTATTCCGTGAGCAGAATTATTTTTTCGCGAGCTCAGCGGTTGGTCCTCCCCCCACCCCCCCATACTTTTCGCGTGGCCGATGTTATTCAAAATAACGGGAAACATTTGTTTTGTTTACGTTCGCAGAAACCTCGCGGTAAATCGTCGCGCCCAGTTTCTCTGTTGTTCGTTTTAACACGTAGGCTTTCGCGACCAATGTTATTCATAATCAACGTTTTTGGGTTTAGATCGCGTTTATTTATAAATGTGTCGTAACCCTCCACCACCCGACACGGCCAATCAGTAAAAATGTGTCACGTTGACAAAGACAAATAGTTCACTGCTTTAGGCCACCGGTGTGTTGAAGCCACAACATTTAATTATAAATAAACGCGATCTAAACCCAAAAACGTTGATTATGAATTCTCTGTTGTTGTGGGTTCCCGGCATCGTATCGTTCCACGCACCATCTGCACGTTCGTCATCTTCACAGTCAATCTGCCAATATAGCTCAACTCCACTTGGTTTTTTTTTTCATTGACTTCCATTTTAATCATCAGACTTGAACAAGGACATCTGTTTAAATACTTAAAAAAAAACACCTTTGCGTTATCCAACTGACAACTTTTGTTGAATATGTCTGTGAGATGCAAACGCCCTCGCCTGGTATGCAGGAGGTCGTGGGTTCGATCCCGACCCTTACGCCTGTTGTATATTTGGAGTTTGCGTGCCTCTGTCCATGTTCTCCGAGTCCTCCGATGTTTCCCTCCACATTTAGAAACATGCATTTAGAGTATTTGGCTGCTATACATTTCTACATAATAAGCCACTTCATTGAGCTATCATTTGTGACCAGGTCGCTTCTGAAAAAAGATCTAAATAGCTCATTGGGCCTTACCTGGTAAAATAGAAAGTTTGGTATTGAGACAGGAGATATCCAGATCCCTTCGACCGGTTTCCAAACCAATCGTGGATTTCAAAATGATAACTTTAAAAAAAATTAAACGCCCTCGCTGTTTCGGGGCACACATCTTGATGGTCGAGTGTGAGCCGTGCAAGTGTCAGGAATTGAGTGATAACGCGCGCTGGAGGTGATTTCTGGACAGCAAAAGGCGCAACTGAGACAATTGGATCAGTCGTCGACTGGCAGGTCACGTGACATCACCGCCAGACTGCTTGTATCACGCTCGCTGTCGTGTCCAAAGTTGCAGGGTTTGGCAGAAAGTAAGAAACTGGAACAAACGGTGGCACCAAAATCTACTGCTCCTGTAAAGGCTGTGATGATGATGATGATAACGATGACAATACAAACGTTTAGTACGTCTGGTATTCGAGCGATGTTTAACACATTCCTGCGGAGGGAGCTGGTAGGAACGTCGGGTTGCTCGGTCAATGGCCAGGGTCAACGGCGGCGTGGTGTATTCCGCAAATATGCGGGCACAAGCCGGCGTGAGTAGGTTCAACGTTGAGTTTTATAAGGGCACCACGGCGTGAGCCTCTCCCCACCCAGCGCCACCCCTCCCACCCCCCACCCAGCCCCACCCTCCCCACCAAGCCCCTCCCCACCCTCCCCTCCCCACCCTCCCCACCCATACCCTCCCCACCCTCCCCACCCAGCCCCTCCCAACCCTCCCCTCTCCACCCAGCCCCACCCTCCCCACCAAGCTCCTCCC
Source organism: Lethenteron reissneri (assembly GCF_015708825.2). Lineage (NCBI taxonomy): Eukaryota > Metazoa > Chordata > Hyperoartia > Petromyzontiformes > Petromyzontidae > Lethenteron > Lethenteron reissneri. Next base: position 2,593,979 of record NC_083833.1, on the reverse strand, counting down.
TACCCTCCCCACCCAGCCCCTCCCCACCCTCCCCTCTCCACCCTCCCCACCCAGCCCACCCAGCCCCTCCCCACCCTCCCCACCCTCCCCACCCAACCCCTCCCCACCCTCCCCACCCAGCCCCTCCCCACCCTCCCCTCCCCACCCAGCCCCACCCTCCCCACCCAACCCCTCCCCACCCTCCCCACCCAGCCCCTCCCAACCCTCCCTTCTCCACCCTCCCCACCCAGCCCCTCCCCACCCTCCCCATCCAGCCTCACCCTCCCCACCCAACCCCTCCCCTCCCCACCCAGCCCCACCCTGTCCACCCAGCCCCTCCCTACATGACGGACGGACACAATAATCCCCTGTGTGCTGGTGTAACCAGGAGGTTCCTACCAGTATAACGCGAGAGCTATCATGCAGTGGTCCCACAGTAGGGAGGCGATGGGTGCAATTGCAATTTCCAGAATTTGTAAAATTCGCAACGCAATGGGCTACGCGTTCCGAAAGACATCAGCGGAACTTAAACATCTCCCGTGAAGCAGATGGAGCGGATGTTTGGCACCGCCACCCTCACCGCACCCCCCCACCACCGCACTCCCCCCCCCGTCACACCCCCCCCTCACACCACCGCACCCCCCCCTCACACCGCCCCACCCCCCCCTCACACCACCGCACCCCTCACACCGCACCCCCCCCCTCACACCGCCCCACCCCCTCACACCACCGCACCCCCCCCTCACACCACCGCACTCCCCACACCACCGCACTCCCCACACCACCGCACCCCCCCCTCACACCACCCCACTCCCCCCCTCACTCCCCCCCCCTCACACCGCACCCCCCCCTCCCACACCACCCCATTCCCCCCCCCCCTCACACCACCGCACTCTCCCCCCTCACACCGCCCCCCTCACACCGCCCCTCCCTCACACCCCCCCTCCCTCACACCACACCCCCCCCCCCTCACACCGCCCCCCCTCACACCGCCCCCCCCCCCCCTCACCAGGGCCTCTGTGGTGGCTGGAGCCTCTGGCCGTGGGAGCCCCGGCCAGCACCAGCAGGCTCAGCAGCAGGGGGAAGGACAGCGGGCCGCAGTCCTTGGCAGACCAGGGCAGCATCATCCTTCTACTCCCTGCTCAGCCACGTGGTGGGGTGGAGGGGATGAGGTGGGGGGGGTCAGAGATTGGGAGGGGGGGAGACACAGGCAGGTAAAACAACGTCGCGGAAGGTGAGAAAGGGGACAAAGGCTCCCCGTGTAGCCTTAACAGACTGTAGGGACAAGTGCTGTTGGCAAGCAGCGAAGAACGCCGGCACGGCACACGAGGGTGTGGGTGGCCAGCACCACGTCCGGCCGCCTTTGTCTCCCCAGTGGCGAAGTTTCCACACCATGGCAAGTACACATTCGAGGCTGAGTCAACTTAGCTGGAGGCCCAGGGCCGGTTCAGATAATCGTCGCTGGTGTTGGCCGTAAGTGGCAATCGAACTCGGGTCGCCGGGTTCATCGAGCAGCATAGCGCTACCGGCAACACCACCGCTGCCCGTCACCCCCTTCGCCCACAGGCATTGCCTAGGCGGCTCAAAATACTCACAATGACCGTGTCCCCACAGATATTTTGGGTGAAATTTTAATTTCAGCATCGAAATGGCATGGACCAGTTCTTGGTCCTGCCCGGCACTTCCACCTAAACGCTCAACACAGCTCATCAGCGAGCCCACGGCCACACTGCCTGACTTCCACCTTCCACGGAAGCAATGGGCAGTGAATTAACCGGGTCGGCGCCAAGTGCGGAAGATGCGAAACGTCGAACGCACGAGCAGAGAATCCAAGACTCTTCCCCCTTTGCCAACAACAAACCGCGGCGGAGCGCGTAACATCGCGCTGCCCGCGACACGCAACGCGAGAGTTGTGTCTGCAATTGACCAACTCTCACACAAAGCAATTGGATGGCAAAATCCCTTCTCTCTCTCTCTACACAAAGCCGTACAAAAGACGAGGCATTGGCACCATGTCAGAACACGGGGGGTTGGCAACTACCCCGCACCTCCGATTGGCACGATTTGGCGACGTACAGTACGAAAGAAGTTCAATATATTTTTCGATTTAAAGCTTTCGTGACTGCAGGGATTCATCTGCTTGGTTCTTTCGGTAAAGTCACGTAGAAGGGAAATAATAAAGTAATAAAAAAACATAATAAAATAATTCTCACGACGTTTCGGCCACAACGCAAGCAGCCGTCCTCAGGTGAAGAACAGGTCTGTCGGAAAGACAGCGTCTGAATGAATATACTTGCATACCATGCCAAGTCCGGTGGGTTCTTGCCACGAGAGCGGTTGTCCATCTCCCCGCGGGCAGCTAGTGATGTGTTGTGTAACTGTGCATTTTATGAGACATCTCCTTTACCAGGGGCAAAATATAGTAACAGATTTTTACCCTTGTATAAAGGTGTCAGTTTTTGTACCAGTCGAAAGGGTAAAAACCTATTACTATAACTGTGCATTGATTCATTGAGTTAAACCGAGTTGTATTCGTAATTTGGACGTATAGCGACTACTCTGCATAAAAAACGGGTGCTGTAGGCTGCTACGGGACCACGTTTAGGGCAGCAGAGGGCAGTCAGTCAAAATTGTAAACGAATTTTCTGAACTGAAAACTCATCTCGTCCGAGCAGCTTTTTGTGTTTGGTTTTGTTGTCCTTCCGCCCGCATCTCCAATCAGCAACGTTGGCTCCGCACGGTGCAAAAGAAGTTCAACATGCATCCAGCCTTGTATAAAAACAAGGCTGGATAAATGATCAACAATACGAATGAAATGACAAGGAATACATCAAATGCTTTCATCGCTATCGCAAGCCCCGAATCACGAGGAATTCATCTAATCGCTTAGAGAGTGATTCCTCAGGGTGCTGTCACATCGCTGGTATAGGTGCTATAGGTTTAACCCACAGTAACCGGGCAGCACTAAGGGAGCTCACGATGGCCGTGTCAGAGCAATTAGCCAGCTCGACTGAGATTCCGTGCTTTAAGCCATATAGCAGGTCATCTCGCTTTCTCGCTCTCTTGGGTGGTACACGGTGGCCGTGTCAGAACGTCGGGACAATTTTACATAAATGAGATGAGGGTGGGTTGGTTGGTACCACGTGAAGTGACAAACACGACTTGTGTCCACCACAGGCAGTGTTCAACTTTTGCAGAGAGCGCGGCTTACTCGCATGTATGTTTTATAGGCACACATATATATTTTAATATTTTGTAAACGTTTCAAAGTGCGTTTATTCTTTTCGGAAACTCCGCGGTCAACATGCAACGTTGGCCCAACGGGTGCCAACTATTTCATGTTTACCCAGTATATCCTCGCTTGAAATGTACCCCTTTTTTTTAACAACCTTTGTCTCAATAAGAGCTACCACCATGGCCTTGCTATCCAACAAATGTGTAATGTAGAGATACAATGATTTAAGAAAAATCGTTGTCAGCATCTGCCACCCTGGGTGTTACCGATAAGCAGAATTGTTTTTTTTATTTTTGGCAAACGGCTCAAGGCTGCAAACTACCGTTACATTTGTTGAAAAAAAATGTTGCTCCAAATCAAGCGCCTCGTCAACGGATGTGTGGCGACACCTTGTGGCTACTATCGACATTTGCGCCGGAGTTGTCTGGCCACGAAGAGCCCCTTCAAAATCAAAGTCGCCCCCATCCCCGCCTTCCTCCCCAACCAACCAACCACCACCCTCTCTCTTCCACGTTCCAGATGGCCACCCAAGCAGGGGTAGGCCACACTTCATTAGGCAGTTTCGTCAAACCGGATGGAGGCTTAACCCACTCTGACAAGTTTGCTCCTTGATGTCCTATTTATAACAGTCGTGCTGTGGCCATGCGCGCCACAAGCAGCCACAATCCAGGGCCCGATTAAGGTTTGGGATTTTGGGGCCTCCAGCCCACGGACACAGATGTTAAGGTGTCCGGAAAAAATATATCAGCGGCAACAGCAGTAGCCATCTTCTTGGTTCTTTCGGTAAAGTCACGTAGAAGGGAAGTAATAAAATAATAAAGATAAAACATAATATAATAATTCTCACGACGTTTCGGCCACAACGCAAGCAGCCGTCTTCAGGTGGAGAACAGGTCCGTCAAGTAGACAGAGTCTGAATGGCACGCTCCAAGCTTGGAGCGACTAGTAGCCATGTTCGATCCCCTGCTGGATTAAGGCCTCCCCAAAAACCGCCTCTCGCAATTCTGCGGTGTTGCCAATCCACCCCAGCAACTGCACGTGAACAAATGTAATTCCGCTCCATCTCCGTCTAAAATACATTGTATGTATATGTACTACTTTGCAATGGTTGGAATGCAATATTGTGGCACTGTGATGAATAACCAGAGCAACGCGATGCGTATCACTGCCAGTTGCAGTGCCGATACTAAAGTCGTGTCGTTTTATATTTAATACAGATTTTACGATTCCGATATCACATTTACAAGCCAGACCCGAGATAACTAAGGTCGATGGAATATCAGTGGAGTGGTTGGCATTGGGCGAGGGTGGTGGTAAGAGTCAAGGGAAGGAAGTGAATATACAGATGGGGGCCATTAATTCTAGATTTGAAGCTTTCGTGACTGCAAGGATTCATATTCTTAGGTTTTTTCGGCAAAGTCACGTAGGTAAAACATTCAAATTAATAATAGTAAAATAAAATAAAAATCACGACGTTTCGGAGGCAACACAAGTCTCCGTCATCAGGTGGGACCGTCACAGCCAGATTTGCTGCATCAAGTGAGGCAAGGATTCAAGATGTAATCCCGATTCCCCTCTTCGTACCCAATTCCCCTCTTCGCCTGTGCCACGCCCATTTAAACCGCTTGTACATTCATAATAAATGTCTTTGGGTTAGATCGCGTTATTTATAAATGTGTCGTAACCCTCCACCACCCGACACGGCCAAACAGTAAAAAATGTGTCACGTTGACAAAGGACAAATAGTTCACTACTTTAGCCCACCGGTGTGTTGAAGAGTGAATCAACATCATTTTGAGTACGACGTTTCGCTGGTAATTGCATCCAGCGTCATCGGGCGATTTTCCAGAATGGTGAAGCTCTCCTCTTGCTCCCGGTCTTAAATAGAGCAGCAGCAGCAGGGTGATTCAACAGCCGTGCCAGGAGATCGACATCAGTGAACTATGGATAATAGTTGCATATCATTTGTTTAGAGGCACAAATAATCTATTATCACGTGCACGTTTGCGCGTATTGCGACGGTCAATGGTTCGATGCACTTTTAACAGCCGCTAATCATTGAATAGATTAGGTAACTATGTCGTCATCGTAATAATCATCACTACCATTATTAGTTTTGCTTCTAAAGAACTTTTACTTTTGATGTTTTCAAAGAAATTCGGCTGCAGAAACCTATTTCTACGAGAGGAAATGTTATTTGATTTAATATTGATAATCATACATATATTTCGATTGTGCGGCATATTTGAATTCTCATGAAACGCAGTTGTTCTGCTCCAATTCTGTTTGATTTTTCTTGTACAGTACTTTTCTTTTGTTCAAAATATGTTTTTACTCAGTTTTGACCTCTCTTGCAAATGAAACTCCTGAGAATCTCCTGTTATCATGAGTTCTCATCTCGATAAACCAATTTGGATGAACACCTGCATAAACCAATCTGGAGAAACACCTGAAAAATACAATCTGGAGAAACACCTGGATAAACCAATCTAAGCTAATTATGGCGGCCCTGCTAATCACCACAAACTACCGCTAATTTAACGGGATGTGTGTGTGTGTGTTTGGAGGCGACACAGTAAAAACCAAAAATCCATTCTCATTCTATTAGACTATTTTTTTTATTAAACTATTTTTTTAATTTTACCAGGCAAGGCCCACTTAGCTATACGGCTCTTTTTCAGAAGAGACCTGGCGACAAATGATAGCTCAACAAAGTGGCTTGTCACGTGGCAATGTATAGCAGCCAAATACTCAAAAAATGCACGTTGATTCTAAATGTGGAGGGAAAAACCGGAGGGCCCGGAGAAAAATCCACGCGACCACCGGGAGAGAGAGAGACACGCAGACTCGAAATGTAAAGCAGGCGCCAGGGTCGGAATCGAACCAAAGAACCTCCTGTATACCAGGCGAGGTAGTTAACATCTCGCCACCGTGGCACCCACGTCACACCACTCCTTCCCAACGTTCAACACAACGTTCAACACAACGTTCAACACAACGTTCAACACAACGTTCAACACAACGTTCAACACAACGTTCAACACAACGTTCAACACAACGTTCAAACAAACGTCGAGACTCTGGCTGGCGCGTGGGCTGCACGCCAATCAGAACGTGCGAAGGGAATGGGTGGGGGTGCATCATAATAATAATAAAAGCATTCCCATCCCCCTGTACGCACTCCGCCGAACACCAGTACGTATGCATGTTGAACTTCTTTCGCACCGTACGTCGCCAACCGTGCTAATCGGAGGGTTGGTCAACAAACTAAATACAAAAAAAGTAGTTCTAAAATAAATGAGTTTTCAATCTCGAGTTAAAAGTTGCGTAGCTCCAGTGGCTTCCGAATATCGGAAGGAAGAGCGTTCCAGACGGCCGCTAGAAGCGCACCACTAATACCAGATACCTTGACAACGGGGTGTTGTTAGTCGACACGTGCGTGCGTGCGTGTGTGCGTCGCGTACCCATAATAACTCGTCAGTGTCGAAGGCGTTTGTTTTATTCATGAATTCACATATTCATGAATTCGATCAATTGCGCAACATCCCTCTATTTAGCCACACGAAGGTCCATTGCATTTGTTTATTTATTTATTTTTACTATAAGCTGTGCATTTGACGGGGAAATTATTGGACTCGCAGAGTCCCGAGACAATTTCTCACGAGGGATCTTGTTTGGAACATTTGGCACGTGTGCACGTGTGTATGTGTGTGTGAACACGTGTGCGTGTTCTCCCATTGGGAAGCGCCTTTAAGAAATCCCACACATGCACAAAGGGATCAACTTGAGTGATGAGCGATATCATAACCGGTCCCCAAGCCCCCACTATTCACCAACCCCCGCACTAACCGGTGTGGTGAAGTATGGTTAAAACAAATAAACCAACACCCCATGACCGCCACACATAAGCCACAAGCAGGGCCATCCAATTGGGGGGGTTCGGTGCTAGTGGCAAACCCCCCCCACCCCCCACAGACGCCTTCAAACGAAAGAGGAAGAATTACATCTGACACAGTAATGTCGAAGCGCGCCCCCCCCCCCCAAAAGCAAGGGGGGCCCAGGCCAGTCGCCCCGATTCGCAGTGTGTACCCTAAGGGACGGACACACAACCTCCGCCAGGCCCTCTGCAGCTGTGGATCCGTCGGCCACGTGGCATCGCCTGGGAGGCTGGCGATGGTGCGGGGAAGTGATCAGAGCGGGGCAGTGCGACTGGAGTATTTCATCGGTCAAAAAATGAATGCGATCGTGAAAAGCAGCGTTGCCCCCCCACCTCCTCCTCCCCACCGCAACTGTGCCTGACAAAATATAAAGTATAGTAATAGGTTTTTTCCCTTTCAACTGGTAAAAAAACTGACACCTTTATACAAGGGATCATGTTTGCAATAACCACAACACAAGCAGTCAAAATGCAAACAAAAAGAAACAACTCTGATGATGATAATGATATGCACTGTCCTTGAAGTTAATTGGTCCACACCCGAGACAGCTTTTCTTAGAGCCTCGTCTCCATTGGTGTTGGACCAGATGACGCCAAAAGGCGTACAACTCAAAAACAGCGCACTATCAGAGTATTGAGAGCTCAGGGGTAAACACTTACACTATGAGACCTCCTGTGTCAATTTTTGTACCAGTTGAAAGGGTAAAACCCTATATTACTATATTTTGCCACTGGTAAAGGAGAGGTCTCATAGTGTAAAATAGAAAGTATTCATTCGGTTCATACTTCCAGCCGCAACGTTTGAATCAGAAACACGAAGCAACCCGAACAAAAGCCCCGAGGTGCGCGAAGAGACGTCGAGAGATACATTCCTGGGAGAATGAAAGATGAACACGGGTGACGGAACAAAAGGCAAATCAGCGGCATGCTGAACGTGATGAATGGTGATTTTATCTCGGAAGAGATGTCGGCTGACAGACGAGACTGGCGATGGAATGGCAGCCAAAGGAGAGAATGCACCCAAGAGGATGGCCACCACAGATATGCAGTAATGCGATCGGTGTGTGATATATTGATGGTGGTGATGGACTGGGGAGGCCTTAGACCAGACCAGCTGCGAATAGACAATGGCTGATGTTTATATTCTTAGGTTTTTTCGGTAAAGTCACGTAGGTAGAAAAATAAAAATTAATAAAAGTCAAATAAAAATTAAATAAAAATCACGACGTTTCGGAGGCAACACAAGCTTCCGTCTTCAGGTGGAACCGTCACAGCACGATAGCTGTATCAAGTGAGAGAAATTCCAAGAACAAAAACTCATTCCTAACAGCGTGCTTAAACCTCACCGAACCTCACAAAATAATATTCAGAGCCTACCTTGGCTCCTCCCACCCTCAACCAGTATATATACAAATACTGTGTTCTTGGAATTTCTCTCACTTGATACAGCTATCGTGCTGTGACGGTTCCACCTGAAGACGGACGCTTGTGTTGCCTCCAAAACGTCGTGATTTTTATTTTATTTTTATTTTACTTTCTAATAATTTTAATTTTTTTACCTACGTGACTTTACCGAAAAAACCTAAGAATATGAATCCTTGCAGTCACGAAAGCTTCAAATCTAGAACGGCTGATGTTGACGGCCGGTCATCTTTGCGTCCAATTGTAAACCATAAATTTAGCCAGATACGAATCGGGGTCATTATATTCCGACCCAGCTATGCGCGCATAACGTCATGAGATGAAGGCGCTTCCATTCGGAAATCTCGCAGCGAGCAGTTTGCACGGCTTTGTCAGAGAATTGCCCGGTAAGATGACATCTAACTACATCTGATGTCCCTTCAGTAAGCCTCGTTAGAGACAAATCAAGGTGCGGTTCTCGTTTTACATGCCCTGCAAAGAGTTCGGTTTTGTGTTTGTGTGCATCGCGTGGCAATCAACCCACGTGTGTTTAATGCCGAGAGCTGGTCCAAGCAAAGCTCCGAGTGAAAAAATAGAATATCATTGTGTGCTGTTGTGCTAATATTGGTGACCAGGCTAAGAACATCAACTTGCTAGACATCTCCCCCCTCCGCCCAGAGGCAGCTGGGAATATTTAACATGTTGAAATCGTTACGAATCGCGTACTAATATCAGCGGTTACCGGACGATACCTGCAGGTGTAGAATTCAAAAACACGCTTTTGAATTCAGTGTTCAGTTCGCTCAGAGCCCTGAGCCGGCACGGCTGAGTGTCGTGGGTTCCAATCCAGGCCTCGGTCACCTGCGATTGAACAGAGTTCCACAGGCTGAGCGAATTGATGGTCTCAGCCTCCTGGCCACCTAAAAAGCGTCGCGTTAAAGTCGCGTCCACAATTAAATTGGCGAATTTACAGCTGCTGAGAATTAAGTTGTGAGTTTGACTCTCGGGGTAGCCGAGCCGGTGAGCAGGCGCTTGCCCCCCCCCCCCTTGCTGTGTGGAGGAGAGGCCGCTTGATTAATGGATTTCAGAGGTAGCCCTGTGACATCCGCTTCTCCGGGCCGTTCTCTAACACGAAGGATTTGCACTGCTCTGAAAATAGATGCTTGTAACGATCAGCACAGTTGAATACGTACGGTGCGCGAAAGTTCAACGTGCGTACATTTGGGGGGTAAAATATTAATTTTAATAATACTTTTAAATACTTCATTATGTGACGATCGCTCATTTTTTGCAGCAGCAACAACAACAGAAGCACGTCTAGTGCCAAGGTACACCTCCTTCAGCAATGCCCGATCTGCTATCTCCACCATCTGCCTTGAAAGCTTAGCAGGTTAAAGAGAGAGAGAGAAAGACTGGTTAACGCTTGGATGGGCGCCCAACAGGTTGCACACAACAGGTTGCAGACAACCGGTTGCACACAAACGGTTGCACACAACCGGTTGCACACAACAGGTTGCACACAACAGGTTGCACACAACAGGTTGCAGACAACCGGTTGCGCACAACAGGTTGCACACAACAGGTTGCACACAACAGGTTGCACACAACAGGTTGCACAGGGCTGGGAAGTAGACGGACGTGCGGTAAAATCCATCGGTCACGTTGACACTGCACTTCCGTGCTCGCTCGCCGCCTTCAGCAAACCCGCACCGACCGGAGTGGTCAACTACCATCTCAGGGCTCTCTGCCAACACCGACGTCGCAAATGCTCTCGCCGGCAGCATCGGTGTGTCACGGCTCGATTTATTGTAACTCGGTCCTCGCCGTACTATCTGTGGCTGTACAGCAAATGAAAAAAAATACAATCACTTTTTTCGATTTAAAGCTTTCGTGACTACTGCAGGGATTCATATTCTTGGTTCTTTCGGTAAAGTCACGTAGAAGGGAAATAATAAAATAATAAAAATAAAACATAATAATAAAGATTATCACGACGTTTCGATTGCAACACAAGCAATCATCATCAGGTGTGAAAACTACAGTAAGGAATTTTTAGCTGAAGTGGGAGAGATGGTGTAACTTCGATAACCCCCTTACCACAGCATCTCTCCCACTTCAGCTAAAATTTCTTGCTGTAGTTTTCACACCTGATGATGAATGCTTGTGTTGCAATCGAAACGTCGTGAGAATTTGTATGATATATTATTTTTATTATTTTCATTGGACGTGACTTTACCGAAAGAACCAAGAATACAATCACTTTACCATGGAAGTTTAAAATGTGTTTTAATATTTACGTGTTTTTTTTTTATTTCGGGCCCCTTTATAACATGCTACAGGTCCCCGCACTAGCTTCATCCGGCGCTGCTGCCAACACCACCACGAAACATCATCCTTCCCGTACCCGCTCGCCCCCGCGGCGCATAGCCAGCGGCCGTTTCAAAGGGACGACAAGAGCCCCTGCCAACGTTGCAGCCAAATGCTGAGCGAACATCCCACTGGTTATCTGTGGCTGAGGCTGCCATCCATCTCCTCGGTCTAATGACGATGCCCCGGTCTCGCCGCGTATGAATACGCCGCGTGTATCGCAAACGTGCACGCGCACGCGCGCGCAAACGAACCGCTGACTCCTGACATACGAGAGCGCGCCCTCCGATCGATGCGCGTGTGCTCTGCGGTGTTTCGCAGGGAGACTGAGAGGGGGGGGGGGGACTTCGTGAGCGTGTGGCGCCACAACCCTCCAGATGTTGGCACGTCTCAATCATTCCGGACGAGACAACGATCCGGCTGGGTTTTATTATTGTTGTAAATGTTACCGTACACTCTCCGGATCGTGAGACGCTCCTGAAAGTAGGACGCGCACCCCACATATGTGCCCGGTGTGTCAATAACGTGAGGCTAATGTGTTATTTGGTGACTGCACTGTGACCATCGACTCGATTACGCTTGAGAAACCCGTGCCCCCCGACCAGTTGAACCGCGTGCCTGGGTTTTCCCGAATTCTCAGTGCTCTCGGCCGAGCGGCACTGACTTGCCTTGAGTAATCTTTACACACCGAGGAAAGCCTCGCCAAGAGTATCGACGCTCATGTTGAATCGGGTCCAGGCATCAAGGTGAATTGGCCACATCATCGTGGAGATGTGTGTGTGTGTGTGCCTGTGTGCGTGGGGAGCGGTGGTGGAGCGGTTAGCGCTACGCTGCGCTACGAACCTGGCGACCCGAGTTTGATTTCCGCTCACGGCCAAAATCAGTGACGATTATCTGAACCGGTCCTGGGCCTCCCCAAGCTGGACTCGGCCTCAAATGAGTGCCTGGTGCGATGTGTAAACATCGCCACCGGGGAGACAAAGACGGCCGGGCGTGGTGTTGGCCACCCACCCCCTCGTGTGCCGTGCCGCCTTCATAGGTGCTCGCTAACAGCACTTGCCCCAACAGTCCGTTAAGGCTACACGAGGGATCTTTGTCTTTGTTTGTGCTGAAGACATCGGCCAATCATCTCAGTCAGCCAACCCATGGCAGCTGGGTCTGTCCCCTGACCTCCTGCCAGCGGGCGTTTGACACTTTACGTGGCCTTAAAGTGCACATAGCCTGCTACTTAGCGGCGAATGCCGCTGTGTTGGAGCTATGCAGCTTTAACTCTACGTAGAAAACTAATTTCTTTAGAAAATATTTTTGGTGTTTAGTTTGTTGTCAATCCCCCGCACCTCCGATTAGCGTGGTTGCTACGTACGGTGCGAAAGAAGTTCAACTTGCATACATTTTTGAGTACCTGGAGAAAATCCACACCTACGTATGAACGTTACCATTATTTACAAGCAGGTGAGCGTGAACCAGGCGAGACAAAAGGATATCGTTCAAGGGAGACCTGGGGGGTTTTGGACAAATACGTACAGGACAACGCTCCACTGCTGACGATCACCAGCTATGCAAAGCCTACATAACGCACGTTTCTCGAGTCCACGTGTTCCTCTTTCTCTCAATGAAAACGTTTAACTTGCATCCCCCCCCCCCACGCTTCTTTGCACACTTTTCATCCGTGGCTGCGTCCCCTTCATTAACGACCACGCTTCCGAGCGGTGCCAGGCTGACTCAATGGCTTTCCGTGCGAGCGCGACTCTCTCTCTCGCGATCTCTCCGTCACGACATTCGTGACGTGCGCGCCGCGCGATGAAGGACCGTGTACGTTGCATTGGCGGGCACCAATTTGTTCAAAGATTGCACCCTCCGCGCCTTGGCTGCTCTAAAAAGGCAGATCCATAAACGCGCATGATCCCCAAGAGCTGCACTTTTTTGATCAATAGCGGTCATTCTCCAGAGGGGGAGGGGAGGGGGAGGGTTGCAACGTGGCTAATGGCCTACCTCTCTCACTCTTTCTCTCTCGCTCGCTGCCTTCTGAGATGTCACTTTGACCACTATGCATCAGAGCAACTCGCACCGCCCATAAACTAAACCACAAGCTCAAATGCAATGCCGGCCAAGCCGCTATTACTTCATGGGGTTGTTTTTTTTTGTGTGTGCCTGCTACTTAGATTCTCATCTCGCGGCAATTGTTGAACGGGCCCCGACTCTGCCGGTGATGCCCAGAATGTCGAAACCGGTCAAGGGTTTGCTCGCTGGAACAAATGCCGTGGGGATGTTGGTCCGGACTAATACGTGGCTTTATTTTGTTGGTGTAGACACACACAATAAAACGGAGTCCTCCGCATATTTTCTTTCACATTTTCACGGTGCAATTGGTGACGCAATTCTGCTCGTGGCGTCGCTTATTGAGATGAAGACATTCACAATTGCAAGTGTAGCAGGAGGCGGTGCATCACCCTGTGTCCGATCAAAGACCACAAATGATGATGTCACTGAGATTGCTTCAAAAGGCCTCATTTCTATCCGAACTTTAATGGTGCTCCGCAAAAAGTGTTTTTTGCATCGCCATCAAACTGTTGCGTTTTTGATTCTCAGCGCCGGAAAACGCGGGATGAAGTAAAACGTTGAATAGATTTTAACACGATGGGGATGAGACCATCAATTCGATACGCTACGATCGTTGACTTGTCGAACATCCATTCAATTTATGACTCTTTCAACACGAAATTCGTATTCGCCTGAGTTAACTAAAAACTCTAAATTCATCTGCATTAATTGTTCCGGTGATTAGTGACCTGGGGCTGGAAACCATTAACACCTCGACGCCAGAGAACTGCGTTCGACCACCGGTGAATTCCACCTTGAATATGACGCCGAAATCTCGGCGGGACTTGCTCAGCGATTTGACAAGAGCAATGCGAGGTCTCCTGAGCCTCAGCCACAGCCACCGAGTAAAACGAAATTTTTAATGATGTGGGGTTTTGGTTAGCTTTTTTATTTTCTCCTGTGCATTCATTCATATGTGACCGGGGATTGTACCCATCACGCCTCACGCGCTTACGCAGATCTATCCTAGATTTGAAGCTTTCGTGACTGCAAGGATTCATACTTTTTGGGTTTTTCGGTAAAGTCACGTAGGTTAAAAGAAAACAAATAAATTAAATCACGACGTTTCGGAGGCAACAAAAGCTTCCACAAGCTTCCGTCTTGTGTTGCCTCCGAAACGTCGTGATTTAATTTATATGTGTTCTTTTAATCTACGTGACTTTACCGAAAAAAACAAAGAGTATGCAGATCTATCCGTCAACATCAAGCTCTCTGAGCAGAACTCGACAGAATTATGCGGGAAAACATGTTCACAACTCAGGGTCGGATACAAATTTGCAAACCACTCCCGAGTAATCGTCGTTGGGCGGTGATGTGGCCGAGCGGTCGCTTTGTCCCCCGCTTGTTGCGGTTCGAGCCGAGCGACCGCCCTGGTTAATGCTGCGTGTGTCGAAGATTTCAACAAAAATCCGAGTGATTTTTTAAAATCAAATCAGCGTTGATGCGGTCCTTTATTTGAGGAGACGCGGTCAATCCGTACGACAACCGCTGTTGAATCCCCGAACCTAATTGGTACCTAATTTTTCAACCCCCGGAGGGATGATGGGATGAAATGGGCGTATTAACCAAAAAATACACGCACGGTCTGCTTCATGATAATGAAGGTCCACGTGTGTGTTGGTACCACGGTGCAAATTTTCCCAATGAGCAAATTTTCCCAATGAGTAAAATGACCCACAAATGTATTATTTGGGCAAAAAACACATGGCAACGTAACCGACTGGCAGGCAGTACTCGTCTGTGAAACATAGCACATGTGGGAAAGCCTCACAAGAATGGAGTGAATACCAAATACACTAAATTATTATAATCATCAATGAGGGAGACGTAATCAATTCCATCAGACTGCCATTGCACCACTGGTGCTTGTTTGGCCATGTGGTCACTTTGACTTTGTCAAGAATTATTTTGGTTCAAGGGGGGTGTTTTGTTTTATCGCATCCACGCCGTGTCTAACCACCACACTGCAAGTCACAATAACACACTCACACAGACTCTCAACCACTCACTCACTCACCGGATCACTCACCCACTCAACTACCCACTCACTTACCCACTCACCACACTGCAGATCACAACAACACACTCACCCAGACTCTCAACCACTCACTCACCCACCGGATCACTCACTCACTCAACTACCCACTCACTTACCCACTCACCACACTGCAGGTCACAACAACACACTCACCAACAGACTCTCAACCACTCACTCACCCACCCGATCACTCACCCACTCACTCAACTCCTCACTCACTCACCCACTCACCACACTGCAGGTCACAACAACACAGTCACCAACAGCCTCTCAACCACTCACTCACCCAGCCACTCACTCACCCCCACAATGACACACTCATTCACCCACCCACACACACTCGCCCATCTAATCAGTCGTCACGATGGGCGTCGCAACACTTCTCATTTCAGTTTTTTCTTTCACACTACTCCACTTTGGAATTGTATCCCATCGTTCTTTTCCCCGAGTTCTTATAATAACCTCGGTCGATTTAAGGAACCCGTTCAATCTCGTCGTGTACGCCTTTGAAAGCACTGTCCGTTTCTGGCCCTTTGGCCTCTTTGTGCTCAGCAGTTGTCAGTTAAAAAATAATTGTATTCTACGTTGTTGTTACTCTTTGGTTCTTTCGGTAAAGTCACGTAGGTGGAAAAAATTAAAATCACGACGTTTCGATCGCAACACAAGGCGGTGTCCTCGGGCGGAAAAAATATCATCCAGCAGTGGAACTGCTGAACGAGCGAGAGAGCTGTTACAACAACAAGATGTTATATATGTGGCGTTGGGCAAGCAATTCCTTTCCATATCAGACCCCGCTTGCTTGCCCATCGCCACATAATAACCTCTTGTTGTAGCAGCTCTCTCGCTCGTTCAGCAGTTCCACTGCTGGATTATTATTATTTCCGCCTGAGGACGACCGCTTGTGTTGCGATTGAAACGTCGTGATATTTTATTTTTTGTTTTATTTTATTTTTCTACCTACGTGACTTTACCGAAAGAACCAAAGAGTATGGATTCCTGCAGTCACGAAAGCTTCAAATCAAGATTGCGTTGTTGTTGTTGTTGTTTTGCATGGGAGAAAAAAAACTCGGCGATTAAGAACCGCGTGTTGCTGTAACATTTTTGGTTTTGTTTTATAATCAAGAAACTCATTCTCCGCTATTTAGCGCGACACCTGCGCGTTTGGAAAATTGCTAGGCAACGTTCACGGGCGCTGTCTTGAGCACCTCCGAGCGAGAATCCGAACTCCCCCTTCGAGCGAGAGCATTTCAATTAAGGGCAGCGTGGAAATGCAGGCGACGGTGATGCGAGTCGCATTGTCCACATTTTTGTGAAATTAATGCGCGAGACCGCCGGACATTCGGCACCAGAGCCTGTCGATGGAACAAAGGGAGCCCTCTGTGAGCAGCCGATCTGCATTCATGTTGACGTTGGCCTTCTCTGATGCATTTGCAACACAAGGAATCTACAAACAATGCGTACCGAGGTCCATACAAAAAAAAATGTAACGATTACATTGCTTTCAATCAGTGGCTCTTAACCTCTGCTGCAGCCTTGCAACCCTTTGGTTCTCAATCGTGAAGAAAAATATGTATAATGTCAATAATACGCAGAGGGTTTGATGAAACAAAGTAAGTTATATTTCGATTTAAAGCTTTCGTGACTGCAGGGATTCATCTTCTTGGTTCTTTCGGTAAAGTCACGTAGAAGGAAAATAATCAAATAATAAAAATAAAACATAATCAAATAATTCTCACGACGTTTCGGCCACAACGCAAGCAGCCGTCTTCAGGTGGAGAACAGATCTGTCGAGAAGGCAGAGTCTGAATGGCACGCCCCAGGCTTGGAGCGACTATTTATGCTGGGATGGTGGGGCGAAGAGCGTCTTGACAAAATATTTTTTATAATTTTTTTATTTTCTTTCTACGTGACTTCACCGAAAGAACCAAGAAAAAATAAGTTATACGCACGTGTCCGTGCCTAATTTGCGTTTTCGATTATTTACCTTCCAAACAAATCTGGGGATGTCTCGTAACCCCCAGAAATGGCATCGTGTATCCCAGGTTAAGAACAAGAAGAACCACTCCGTTAAATGATCGCTGGCCATGGTGAAACGTGTCCGTCACCCAGCACTTCTAAAAAGTTGGTGGATAGGGCAGATGTGTGAGACCGTGAGACCCGCTTGGCTGCGAGGTGACGAGGAGGTTGGCAGTACAGCAAGTGGGTTGTTGATAATTGGTTTTTTACCCTTTATCTGGCAACAAAACTGACACCTTTTTTACGAGGAGTCATGTTTGCATAGACCACAATACCTGCAGTCATAATCGGGTGTGGACCAATCAACTTCAAGGACAGGGCATACATTATCAGTTATGTTTTTTGTTTGCATTATGACTGCAGGTATTGTGGTCTATACAAACATGACTCCTCGTAAAAAATGTGTCAGTTTTGTTGCCAGATAAAAGGTTAAAAAACCAATTATCATATTTTTTACTGGCAAATGAGGTACCAATTGTGCAAGTGGGTTGTTGCGAGGGTCGCGTTGGGGGTTACCACCTCGCAAGACAGGCCTCTTCCAGATGATGTCTTCTGCCACCGGAAGACACTCCCATAGGAATCTACTATCGGAGGTTGTGGCTCACCACCACTATTTATTTATTTGCTCAATCTCATACGACAAAAAAACTAGTAAAATATGTGATTTATTCTACAAAATAAGGCCCACTTGGCTCTTTTTCAGAAGCGACCTGGCCACAAATGATAGCTCAACCAAGTGGCTTATCAAGTGGAAATTATAGTAGCCAAATACTCTAAAGGAATGTTTCTAAATCTAGAGGGGAAAAATCCAAATACACAGCAGGCGTCAGGGTCGGGATTGAACCCACGACCTCCTGTGTACCAGGCCAGGTAGTTACCATCTCACCATCGAGTGCCCCCACACACCACCAAAGCATTTGACATTGGTGCCGTAGGATGCAGGGCCTGGACAGGCAGGGAGACGCAGCAGTGAACCCGTCTCTGTGGGCCATCGAGCCCCACTCCATGGGTCTGATCCAGATTCCTTCGTGACCTCACACACTCAAACCACTCGTTCGCGAAAACAGACAAATATTCCGGCACAGGAGCCTCCTGAAAACAGAGCACCGAGGCACTGTGAGGCTTTTCCTGGTAAATGAATGGCATAGGATTCACAATAACTTGCCACGAAAAGGTTTCATGAACTGGGGGTGAGCGGTTCGTTCCCTTGTGAAACAACAATATTCTCTCACGCGGTCATGATAAGAGGTTTTAAATGAAAATGTGTAAATTGTCTAAATATGTGTAAAAGGCAAAAGTTCAGCCCTGCAATTCCTCACTTGGGTCACTGCTGGCAGAAGGACCTCCACTCGAAGGATCTCTGTAAAAACCCTCTCCAGCGGACTTGGCCCAATCTCCCTCTGGCCAGACACCTTGGAAGAGGTAGGCGTAGCCACACTTAACCTCACCACACGCCACGTCCTGCCAAATCATCTCACCATTTCTAATACTGCTGCTGCTGAGTGGACAGCGGGGACTCGCAGATTGCAGTGAGGCAGCAGCAGCAGCAGCAGCAGGGTCACGCTCTCTCATTTGCTTCCGTTCAAGGTGTCCTGTCAGCTCTCCCGGGTCAGCTCACGCCCTCTCAAAAAAATAAAATCTCACGTTTTTGTAAATGGTTAAATGTTCCACGTCAATATAGTGCGTTGCTCATCTTTGCACCGGATTTGACTTCCTCCCTCGCACTGCATCACAATTTTAGAATCGCCACCACTGCCCCCTTCCCCATCGCCTCTTGTTTCTCCCCACCAGACTCTGAGAACAATAACCTCCGCTGCATTCAGGAAATCACTTCGCAGTGAATTCTCCTGCGAGCGCGACGGCACGTATACAGCATTCGCTGGATCATCGTCGTACAATGAACAGGACAGAACGAATGCTCTCTGTACCCAAAAGCCCCGCGAAATAATTACCGTGTGGGGTAATCACCGCGGTTAATCCTGGTGCACGCGATCATTTTTTCCCGTAATGATACCAGGGAACGCGTCGGCCGTGGCGACGACGATGACATTCGCGAGCCGAGTGATCGTTCGCGCGGGCGCGTCCACGTTTTCGCGACCGGTTCGCATTGACGCGCATGAACCGCGCTCCCCAAACTCGTTCCGCACGGGCACCGCGGACGCCTCTCCAGCTCCGCCGCTGATTAAAGGGAAAGATGCAAATAAAACACCTCCCGTGAAAATAACACGATCCATCTATGTGCACCTAACGATGACGCTTTGCACTGAGCGCCACCTTCCTCGGCTGCTGTACGGTTGTTTATTCGGGGGCTGCCGTCATGCAAATTGCATTGTGCATACAAGCAGGGCCGCCCAGGGGGTGGAGGTGGCGTGTGGGGGAAGGGGGCATTAACACTACGAGCCCCCCACAAAAAAGAGTCCCACAATGGGCCTTTGGAGGTAGATTGTGGAATTCTAGTCCACAATTGCGTCTGAAGGCACTACGTTCAGGAGTTAGATGGTGGAATTCTAGTCTATAAGTGTGTCTCAAGGCACTACATTCAGGAGGTAGATGGTGGAATTCTAGTCCACAAATGTGTCTCAAGGCTATATGTTCAAGAGTTAGACTCTAACTCTATGTTCAGGAGTTAGATTCTAACTCCTGAACATGTTCAGGAGGACATGTTCAGGAGGTAGATGGTGGAATTCTAGTATATACTGGTGTCTCAAGGCTCTACGTTCAGGAGCCAGATGCCAATGTCTAAGTCTGCTAGCCATGACGGGAGTATGTTGTACGTATGTCGAACTTTTTTCACACCATACGTGGCCAACCGTGATAATCGGAGATGTGCGGGGGAAGGACAACGATCTGAACACAATACGCAGCTCTAAACAAATGGGTTTTCACTCTAGATTTACAAGTGCATAAAATAACGCGGGCAGTATCAATTTACGTTGCTCAGCATCGCCGTTTGAGCGCCGCGATCACCACTCGCTGGGAGAGAATAACCACGGAGTGGCAAAACACCCAATAGTACATCCACTGTGGAGATGGAGCGATGAAATCAGCTCACGTTGCAGGTGCTTTGTGGATTGTTACATCCAGAGGCGGATCTATAAAGGCCCGACCGCCTTTATCGATCTTGATTTTAAGCTTTCGTGACTGCAGGAATTCATCCTCTCTGGTTCTTTCGGTAAAGTCACGTGGGTAGAAAACATAATCAAAGAACACGACGTTTCGGTCGCAACACAAGCGTCCGTCATCAGGTGAGAAAGAATGATCCGCTGTTGTGGCTTTATATAGGGACGGGGGGGGGCGGGGGTTAGTAAAGTCGTGGCTGCAGGAGTTGTTTGCACATCGCACCGAGCACCCACCTGAAGACGGAGGCTTGTGTTGCCTCCGAAACGTCGTGATTTTTATTTTATTTTTATTTTACTTTTATTAATTTTAATTTTTTTTTTACCTACGTCACTTTACCGAAAAAACCTAAGAATATGAATCATTGCAATCACGAAAGCTTCAAATCTTGAATCACGTGAGGCAGTCAACTTTGGGGAGGCCCAGGACTGGTTCAAATTATCCCCGCTGAGTGGGAAGCGAACTTGGGTCGCCGAGTTGGTGGCGTGGTATGCTGACCACTACGCCACAGCCCCCCATAAACAACAACAACATCCGCCATGCACCACTAAGTGGCGGTGATGTCACCACGGCGCTTGTGCCAGGCTATTTTCACTTTAAAGCCGCTGGCAGGAGGTCACGGACTGACCCAGGTGCCATGGGTTGACTGACTGAGATGACTGGCCGATGCATCACCTGTGCCCTCTACTCTGCCAACTTGCTGTGTTTTATCCGCCCGATGCTCTGCTCGTTGTTGTGAGCGTCGCTCCTCTGCCCTCCGTTGTTGCTGGAGGGCGACTGCCTCCAACTGGCCAGTAGCGTCCTTCACGAGCCTCCTCCACAGAGGCCAATCTTGACACCGCTGGTACCAGTTATTGCCATGTCCACTCAGCACCATATCTTCTCGTACCATATCATTCCATCTCTTTTCTAGCCCGTGCCCCATGAAATACATATATACACACACATATAAAACACATATCCATAACGTTTATATGGTGAACACAAGCACATTCTGTATGTGAATAGGTTAATCCCGAGATGTGTGTGTGTATGTATATATATGCGTGAATTCATTTACAAATAGCGTATACACACACACGTGCACATGTATATTTATAGCATTGGGGATATCCATGACATGACAAAATATTAATTCCAGGCGCTATCCATTTTCTCAGTGGACAGCGGTAGAATTAAGTCCCTGGGATGCACTCATCAATATTAACAGAAGCTGCCAATATCCGTGGCCCAGCCCTGTGTGCATGTGAGAGTAGCATGCGTCTCTGGCATGCAAGGCAGTGGGGGTTGCTCGCCAATGGGGCCCACCTTTCAAATTAATAAAATCCTAATATGCACGTTGAACTTCTTTCGCACCGTACGTAGCCAATCGCGCTAATTGGAGGTGTGGGGCGAAAGGAAAACAAGCTGAACACAAAAAAGCAGTTCTAAAAAAATGAGGGCCAGATAATAAATACCAAGACAAAGTAGATGTATCTTCTTGATTCTTTCGGTAAAGTCACGTAGAAGGGAAATAATAATGTATTTCCAACAGACCTGTTCTTCACCTGAGGACGGTTGCTTGCGTTGTGGCCGAAATGTCGTGAGTATTGTATATAATTATGTTTTATTTTTATTATTTTATTATTTCCCTTCTACGTGACTTTACCGAAAGAACCAAGAAGATGAATCCCTGCAGTCACGAAAGCTTTAAATCGAAAAGTAGATGTAGTCTAAGTGAATTCCTGCTTTAAAAATCATCTATCGACGCATCTGTACTCATCCTCCTATATACAGCCCTGATCTCGCGGAGAAAGTCCCACACAGCGATGGAGTGGTGTGTCCATCAAAAAGCCTGCATACTTTACTACGCGTTCTTCGTACTCACTGACATGTTAATTTTGTCTCTAACCCCTCCCTCTCTCTGCCTCCGCCCCCCCTCTGTCTATTTAAGGCCACGCCACAGAGACGATCTCCCTCTCTGTGCCTGTGTTACTCTCTCTATGTATCTTGGTGATATCTGTCTGCTTATATGTCTGTCTATAGTTTTCCGGTTAGATTTTCTGTTGCTATTTCATTTATACCTGACGATGATTGCTTGTGTTGCAATTTATTATTTTATCTTTATACGTGACTTTACCGAAAAAAACAAATAATAATTCCTGCAGTCACGAAAGCTCCAAAATTAAGATAGGACAATCACTGTTAATTTCCCTGCGAAGTAGAACTTATTTTATCGGCCCCCTGGAGGGATGATGGGCTGAGTCACCCCCCCCCCCCCTCCGCCCACCAGGATGTGAACTCACAACGTTGCCATTGTAAGCCGCTCGCTCTCCCACAGAGACCCCTGCCCCCCTCGACCATTATTATATTTTATCGTACAATTTAAATGTTAAAGTTCCGTTTACTATAACAGTACTTAGCTACGTACGAACTGCCGTTACGTTATTGTTAAATATAGGCCAGGTATGTGAAACATAAAATGCGTGTAATTATTCTGTCGCTTTCTAAATTATTTCATAATAACCCAAGTCACACCCTTGCAAAAAGAGGCAATGCATCACGTGTCTTAATGGGCCAATACTTAATCTCCTTGTTCAATAAAGGATCCCACTACTACTAATCTATAGATATGAGATTAATGTGGAGGAAATTAGAGATTTAGCAAGAAGGGTTATGCACACAGAGATGACAGCTGTTAATTGGATGTTGTGTTAATTAACTGACTTTATCAACATTTCACCTCGCCGGACCAGTCCCGAACGCCATCCCAAGAATTGTTCTAGCACGCAATATCCATTTCACATGATTGTGTCATGTTACTACACCTCTTTTAAACACCTGTTCACATCATTTTCAGATATACATACCTGTTAACCCATACGGGTTACCCGCATACTTGTGCAGGGAAACTGAGTCAGGTCCACACGGCATACAGCCATTTCAATACGGGCCACATATTTTGTTGTCTATGTGTTTGTGTTTCTCCCTCGTGATGGGACTTTGTAGAATGAACGTTGAGATGCATAAGGGGCACGGGGTGACTAATAATGTCTGAGTTGGTCTGTAATAAGGTAAGGGCACAGACAAGAGGTTGGCAGCTATGGATATATTTCGGGTGTAATCATAGCTATACCGTGTACTCGAGTGGCACACAGTGCCTGATGCAGACAAGCCCTATAAAAAAACACACACATTGAGTTCGAAGTAAGTGATCACCGCCGCACCCCTGTTTATTATTAATTCCGCTTGAATCCACGGCCCCCTTAAGCTACTTGGATCCTGAAGCTTTCGCTTGAGATATATTCTTAGTTCTTTCGGTAAAGTCACGTAGGTAAAAAATGAAATTGAAGTTAATAAAAAATAAAATAATAAAATCACGACGTTTCGGAGGCAACACAAGTCTCCGTCATCAGGTGGGACCGTCACAGCCAGATTTGCTGCATCAAGTGAGGCAGGGATTCAAGATGCAAGCTCTTAGATACAAGTTAAGGGGGGAGGAGAGGGGGGGAGGAGCTTATCAGAATGTGGTAGCCAATGAATGGAACGTATCGGGAGGGGGGGGGCTGGGCTTGAATCTGGCTGTGACGGTCCCACCTGATGACGGGGACTTGTGTTGCCTCCGAAACGTCGTGATTTTATTATTTTATTTTTATTAATTTTAATTTCATTTCTTACCTACGTGACTTTACCGGAAGAACTAAGAGTATGAATCATTGCAGTCACGAAAGCTTCAAATCTAGAATTTCGCTTGAGGGTGGGTGGCATTCGCGAGACCGCACGCGGCTCCAACAACGCATAGTCAGTTAATGCATCCCCCCCACGACCCCCTACGCCCCCCCCCCCATGTACCTCTCATTCACAATGCCCCCTGCTGAATTGGAGCATCGGGACGGGAAGGAAGGAAACTTAAGAGAAGTGGGGGGGGGGGAAGCCCACTCCAGCATCGCCTCCCGCACCACTGCTATTATCACTCAACGATCAGCGAGCGAAGGCAGGGTGAGCTCTCTCAGGGCGGATGAAGTCGGCTATAATGGCATCCCAGCGGCTGATTTAGGAGAAATGTTAATCCACTGATAGCCGAGACGGATTTTAAAGCCTCTCCTGATTTTTCTTTCGGTTTTTTGTTATTATGTCAAACGCTAAATACGGAGTAATTTTTTTTTTTACTTCGCTACTCGTGTGTTTTGCTAATACGTAGCTTTGTTTGAATCTTCAAAGCTGGCTATACCTTTGGCACAATCACGTGATGGTCCCTTCATGATCCACAGGCGGCCCACCAAGCTAGTTCAGCCGATTTCAACCTTCGTCCTGGGAGTGACATTGATCTGCATTCAAATGATCACCATAATCATCACCGCCGTGGTCAATCCACTGCTGGATGAAGGCCTCCTCACTCAGGCCACGACCATCTCTCGCAGTACGACGATGTAACTTGTGACGGATACAGAGAGGGCGATCCCACCCCTCTCCCCCCGTCCCCTTGAGACGAAGACATTTGGTATTTCATTGATATTCATCAGAAACATCCATTGACTTTGTTTTATTATTTATTCATGTAGGAGCCAATTAAAAAAAGCATAAAATCTCGAGACCCCCCCCCCCCACCCTGCCACCGCCAACTCATGCTCCCTCGGGACCTTTCTTGATCCACCTCTGGATGTAACAATCTGTCTGTGCAATGGCAGAAGCCCCTGTCTCACTCTCCCACCATTCCATCTGATGCCATGCTCTTAACAACTCAAACTAAACTGTAAAATATGAACGATGTGTTTTTTTTTTACTTTACCAGATAAAGCCCACTGAGCTATTTGGCTCATCTTCAGAAGCGAGCTGTCTGTCACAACTGATAACTCAACGAAGTAGCTTATCGCGTGGAAATATATAGCAGCCAAATACTTTAGATGCGTGTTGATTCTAAATGTGGAGGGAAACAAACCAGAGGACACGGAGACAAATCCACGTGACCACGGGGAGAACGTGCAAACTCCAAATATACAGGCATCGTCTGGGTCGGGATCAAGACCTACGACCTCCTGTATACCAGGCAAAGTAGTTAACATCTCGCCACCGCGATGCCCTTCAAACCCAACGCCAGGCATCTTGATCCTTGACCGGAGGATAATGCCTGTAATGTTGAAATTAGCTTTCAATTATACCGACTTCCTTGTGCTGCCCTATACGTAGTTCTGCAGCGGCCGACAGCACCCGTGCAATGCAAGGTGGTGGCCCCTCCATGCACTATCCAAGCTCAGAAATAACTTTCCGACGATCATAGTAGCTCCCTTCGAGTGGTGGACGATGTTTTGACCCAAATTTGTCCAGGACCCTACGTGGCCCAATGAATATTAGTGTGATCATCATGGATCAAGTTCAATACAATTACGGTACTGCAGAGCTCTTATCCGTGATGCGGTGAGGTGGCGAACTTTGCAGATCCTACCTGCAATCAACCCAATGACCACCGAGGAAACATTCACCAGCTGAGGCGCCCCCAGCTTCCACGGCGTGACCTCTCCACATGGCTCCACGCCGAGCATGAACGCTCATCGAAAAGCGCCCGACCGATGATGGCCGCAATTTCCCTTTGCGACGGTAGAAACACCTCGCCCGCCAGGCAAATAATAAAATATATATAAAGCCTGGCGGTCACCCCCACGTGGTTGTCGCGAATAACACTGGTCAACACACTTTTTCTGGCACGAGGTATTCCAACGGTTTCAAGGTAATTTTGGGGTGCTGATTCCAAATCTGGCATCAGTTTTTGTCTATCACATCAGGTTGTTTGCAATATCAAATATTGCATTTTCAATAAAAACTGCAGAAGAAAAATATTAAACAAATGTGGATATCTACATAAAATTATATTATAAACACACTATCCTAAAAATACAGCACCATATTTTAACACTAAAGCAGTCACTGACTCGCAACAACTTGCAATCATAAGTGACAGAGTTAATTTCGGGTAAAATCAATGAAAATGGGGTATGCCGATAACATAAAAATGAGATGTGATAGAGCAAATCTGAGATCAGATTTGGAATCAACACCCTGAAATAAGTCTAAAACAGCTGCAAAAGTCCAGGCCAGAAAAAAATGTTTTTTTTTTGTTGACCAGTGTTATACTATGAGATCTCTTTTACCAGTGGCAAAATATAGTCGTAGGTTTTTACCCTTTTAAACTGGTACAAAACTGACACCTTTATTCAAGGCATCATGTTTGCAATAACCGCAACACAAGTAGTCAAAAAAGCAAACAAAAAGAAGCAACTCTGAAAATTATAATAAACAGTGCATATTATTATCATTATCAGAGTTGCTTCTTTTTGTTTGCTTTTTTGACTACTTGTGTTGTGGTTATTGCAAACATGATGCCTTGAATAAAGGTGTCAGTTTTG
Organism: Lethenteron reissneri; assembly: GCF_015708825.2. NCBI lineage: Eukaryota > Metazoa > Chordata > Hyperoartia > Petromyzontiformes > Petromyzontidae > Lethenteron > Lethenteron reissneri. Next base: position 2,567,409 of record NC_083833.1, on the reverse strand, counting down.
TACCAGTTTAAAAGGGTAAAACCCTACGACGAGTGTTATACATCGCACAGAGACCACACGCGGCACGAGACGAGATGCGCTTGTGGGTGGAATTCTCGGGGTCGGCGTGAGCAGCAGCGACGGTCGTGTCGCGTCCGTGGCTGTGGAGGCCCCCCGTGTTGAGAGATTGATAAAAAAAAAGCAACGTTGGCGCAACTGCACCCCCCCTATGCAAGTCAAAATTATTCGCACGCTATACACGACGGCCAGACGGTGTTATCGTGCGTACACTGAATGCGAACAGATACCCTGAGCGACACAATAACTCAACAGTGTTTTTTATCTTACCAGGTAAGAGCCCCACTGATCTACGGTAGCTCGTTATTTTTTTTTTTTACAGAAACGATCACCAATGATAGCTCAACGGAAATGGCGGCTTGTCATCACGTGGAGATTTATTTCAGACAAATACTCGAAATCAACAGGCACCCGCCGGGTCTCGCCAGTTCTCAGAAGCTAAGCAAGCGTTGAGCCTGGATAGTGCATGGATGGGCGACCGCTGTGGATGAAACTGGTGCCTCCACATGTCGGGCAGCAGACGACAGGCATTAAAATAAAAATGTTGCACTCTACTCCTATGCTCCCCTGCCTTCGCCAACACAAGCGGTGTGCTGAACTAGAAACAAATCAGCACATTGTGTTTGCGTGACAACCCTTACGAAGCGGCTGTGGCGGCGGCTGTAACGACGCATCTATATTCACGCGATCCAACCCAAAAACACCTCTATTGTGTTTCGATTTAAAGCTTTCGTGGCTGCAGGGATTCATCTTCTTGGTTCTTTCGGTAAAGTCACGTAGAAGGGAAGTAATAAAATAATAAACATTATAAATAAATTACTTTATTATGTTTATTGTATTTTTTCCCTTCTACGTGACTTTACCGAAAGAACAAAAAACACCTCTATTGTGGATAACTTTGGTCGCGAAAGCTTTACTGCTGCGTGTTAAAGTGACCTTGTTTTTGTACACTTCCACCATCACCCCAGCATTGCACGTGTTCCTCTTCCACCCCCCTCCATATAAAACGTTTCTTACATAACGCGCTCGCAAGTCCGTTGTGGCTCTCTCTATGCCCCCCTTCTCCTTACTACCTCTATGCCCCCCCGCCCTTCCCCTTGTTATTTGCTCGCGCTCTGCACCGGCCTCTTGTCCAACAACACGAAACTTTCACCGTCGTTCTAACTTGCCGCGCCGCGCCGAGTGGAACCGAGCGGGCGATCCCTACTGTGCATCGCGATGAGCACGGTTGGCTACGTGCGGTACGAAAGAAGTTCAATATGCATACGATGCAGCTGCCACTGTAGCTGTGTATGGCCTCATTCAGTGGGGGGGGGGGGGTACAGCTGGGTGCATCCACCGGTCGTGTCAGTCAGCCAACCCATGGCACCTCGGTGTGGACTGAGACCTCCTGTCAGCGAGCCTTCGACACTCCACGCCGCCTCAAAGTGCACCTAGCCTGGCACGGGCGCCGTGGTGACGTCACCGTCACTTCGTGGCGAATGGCAGGTAATGGTATTATTGATATTGGCCTTATTCTGATGTTGTTTTGGCTCCACATGCCGAGATAAAGCCACCACCCCGCCCCCCACGCCCCCAATACAATTATTTTAATTTAAAAAAAAAACTAATTTTGCGCCCAGCATACAGGGGGGGGGGCAGATGTTTGCATCAAGTACAACAATGAAAAACGTCGCTTAGACCTTCGAGGCACACCTGTGCCCGCGTGCAGATTCAAAATGTTAAACAATCGGGCGACGGCCAAAACAAAGAGGCCCTCTCACGAGCCTGCCTGAAATGAGAATCGTAAATTACGTAGCCAAGGACTCAAAACTCAAGTGCAAAGTGAAATGTGTGGGGGCAGTGGGCTTTGCAAAGCCCTGGGCGTGAAGCGCATGCTAAGCGCATGCTAAGCACATGCTAAGCACATGCTAAAGACATGCTAAGGACATGCTAAGCACATGCTAAGCACATGCTAGGCACATGCTAAGCACATGCTAGGCACATGCTAAGCACATGCTAAGGACATGCTAAGGAACCCCAAGCAGCTCAAGGGGGGCCTCCATAATCAGAGGGTGGGGAGTGTCCATAATGTGTCAGTTTCAAATTAATTTAAAGTCACCCCGATGTAAATGCTTTTCGAGACGTGCGTTTGCCCTGAGTTGTATTAATTGGCGAGACAGCTGAGCTTTCTAAACGTCCGATGGCGCTGGATGTAAACCTCCGGCGAAACGTCGCACAACGTTGTTAAAACTTCCGCTTGCTTTTCAATATTCCTCCTCCTGGTTTTAGCTGCAAAGTCAAATACAATTCGTGTATTTTCTCATGATGTGATAACTTGATGTGATTGGCTGTCGGGTGGTGGAGGGTTAAAATTGTTGAAAAACGTGACATTATACCTAAAAGATCGCACCCAAAATTCATTCATTACGAATCATAACTTTAGTGGTTCCACTTTAGCGGTTCCAATTTCTGTACTTGGCCACTCTCGGTGAATTTTATGGAAATCATATCATGTACGTCACTCTTATTGACCATAGAAATTAATATGCACTCTTCAAGTTTTGCGATACCAATTTCTCTCCATCGCTCTGTATCCCTTCCACCTCCTCCCAGTTTCGTCTCTTTTAACTCTCTCCATCTTGTCTCCCTCTGTCTTGTCTCTGCCGTCCTGTCTCCCTCTGCGGTGCCAGGGAGGATCTGCCCCACCAGTACTTACGCTGCCAGCGGCTCAAACCAATGTTCCGCCTTTTGGGGGACATCTTCAGGAAACTGGGGGTGTCCTTCTACAACAGCAGCTTCGTATATGGGGTGGTGCCTTACCTGGCTAACAAGCGCCATGATCTCGCCAACTTCGCCTGTGCTCAGGCGAAGATGGCGGTGTAAAGAACGAGGAAAAAGATGCTGGAGGGTGACACTGACGGCTGCTCTGTGATGCTTCCAGTGTTCAGGGGCCTGCTTAAGGCGCGGCTCCGGCTGGAGCACGCCATGTACCACACACATGTCGGTGATGTGCACGTCTTCTTCGAATGCTGGGAAGCCGGAAAAGCCCCTCTCTGTACCAGCGTGGACGGCACCCTCGTGTTCACCTTCTGAAGCGCTCGCTCGTCACCGTGGCGTGCGCGATGACCACCACCACCACTTGACTTTTCTTTCGTGCTCTGCGCGCTGCATTTAGCGCCACAGCGCGTGGATTTATATCGATTATTGGTTTGCTGGTGACTGTGTATTTCATATCGGAATCGCCTCCAGTGCTGTTGCTGCTGGCGGCAATAAAAGTTGTTTCAAAGTCAAGTCTGTGGTTCTCAACTCACGTGGTGCACCCCTCCTGGCTTTCAGGGGGAAGGGGGGAGGCCGTAGGCTGCGGCATGGAAACCGTGCAGGAAATGTTTGGAATGTGCGCGGGGAGCGTCGGTGCCACTCTGCAGCGAGAACACGCGCTCATGCACCACATTAAACGCAAGACACGCTTCATACACAACGTGAAACACATGCTGTACACACAAAAACACCGATACACAACAGGAAACTTACTAACATCACGTTGACTTATTGTGGTCGGGGGGGGGGGAAGCGACGGCGTAGGGGGTGGGGTGGGGGGAGTGGCACAGGGACTCTTCATTGGTGGGGCCGCCAGTCAAAAAGGTTGCGAAGCCCCTGTGCTCACGGGGAGGAGGAGGAGGAAGACAAAGAATCCCACGAGCTGAGTGGACGTCAAACCTGAAACGCCGCGCGGGATGGGAGCCGTCTCGGGTTAATCGACGCGGCGACGGACAGAGACAGAGAGCAGTGGAAAGAAGTTGCGAGGATAAATTAGTAACCCCACACGGCCATGACCCAACGGCCCCAAAAAAGGTCAAGGGACTAGAAAAATAAGATTCGAGTGCTTACATTTGTGCGATTGAGCAGCGTCACCTGTTGTGGTGGGTCACAACGATGACAACCATTGTCAGTTATAGATTTCTGTCAATCCACTGCTGGATGAAGTCCTTTTCCACGCATTCGGGGTCCGTTGAGGCTATTTTACAACGCCGCACAGCACCGGCCAGCGTGCGGAGGGCAGAGATGTGCGCGCATAGAAATACAGTACAACAAAAAGATTTTGATGAAAAAAATAAGAATAAGGCTTCACCCTTTCTGGCAATAACACCGGAGTTGTTAAGATGTTCGGACACTAAATAGTGACCTGTTGCAAGAGGTCAAGTCTGCATTAAGCATACCTACTTGTGGCAAAACATGCAAACAATCATGCTTGGATAATATTTGCATTCTAGATTTGAAGTTTTCGTGACTGCAAGGACCCATACTCTTTGGTTCTTTCGGTAAAGTCACGTAGGTGAGAATTTAAAAAAAGAATAAAAACAAAGACTAAAATAGAAATAACTCAATTAAATCACGACGTTTCGGAAGCAACACAAGCTTCCATCATCAGGTGGGACACCCACAGCAAAAAACTAAATGACTGTAGTGGGCATGGCTGTAGTGGGCATTACTGTAGTGGGCATTACTGTAGTGGGCATGGCTGTAGTGGGCATTGCTGTAGTGGGCATGGCTGTAGTGGGCATTGCTGTAGTGGGCATGGCTGTAGTGGGCATTGCTGTAGTGGGCATGGCTGTAGTGGGCATTGCTGTAGTGGGCATTGCTGTAGTGGGCATTGCTGTAGTGGGCATTGCTGTAGTGGGCATTACTGTAGTGGGCATTGCTGTAGTGGGCATGGCTGTAGTGGGCATTGCTGTAGTGGGCATGGCTGTAGTGGGCATGGCTGTAGTGGGCATTGCTGTAGTGGGCATGGCTGTAGTGGGCATGGCTGTAGTGGGCATTGCTGTAGTGGGCATGGCTGTAGTGGGCATTGCTGTAGTGGGCATGGCTGTAGTGGGCATGGCTGTAGTGGGCATTGCTGTAGTGGGCATTGCTGTAGTGGGCATGGCTGTAGTGGGCATGGCTGTAGTGGGCATTGCTGTAGTGGGCATGGCTGTAGTGGGCATTGCTGTAGTGGGCATGGCTGTAGTGGGCATTACTGTAGTGGGCATGGCTGTAGTGGGCATTGCTGTAGTGGGCATTGCTCTAGTGGGCATTGCTGTAGTGGGCATGGCTGTAGTGGGCATTGCTGTAGTGGGCATTGCTCTAGTGGGCATTGCTGTAGTGGGCATGGCTGTAGTGGGCATTACTGTAGTGGGCATGGCTGTAGTGGGCATTGCTGTAGTGGGCATGGCTGTAGTGGGCATTGCTGTAGTGGGCATGGCTGTAGTGGGCATTGCTGTAGTGGGCATGGCTGTAGTGGGCATTGCTGTAGTGGGCATGGCTGTAGTGGGCATTGCTGTAGTGGGCATTGCTGTAGTGGGCATTGCTGTAGTGGGCATGGCTGTAGTGGGCATTACTGTAGTGGGCATGGCTGTAGTGGGCATTACTGTAGTGGGCATTACTGTAGTGGGCATTACTGTAGTGGGCATTGCTGTAGTGGGCATTGCTGTAGTGGGCATTACTGTAGTGGGCATTACTGTAGTGGGCATGGCTGTAGTGGACAGTAATTTAGATTTTTACTGTGGTTGTCCCACCTGATGATGGAAGCTTGTGTTGCTTCCGAAACGTCGTGATTTCATTTAGTTACTTCTATTTTATTCTTTATTTTTATTCTTATTTTTTATTTTTTATTTTCACCTACGTGACTTTACCGACAGGGCCAAAGAGTAATATTTGCATTGTCTTTGAAACCGATTGGCCTCCATCAGAGGCATCCCTCTTTATGGCTTGGCCGCACTATCCTCTGCTGCTTACAAGGTATCTCCCACGGCCGATAACACCTGTTCTACAAAAGACACGCACACACATGAACATTGCATATTAGCCGTACGTGTCAGAGAGCCAAAAGATAAACCTCTGTATTATTACCGCATAAGTTAAGGGTGGAATGGTTTTCTTTTTAAATCGATAAAAGGTCATTTCCCTTGGCTACCGTTCCTCACACGCCCGGGCCTCCATTCCACATCTTGTGCCTCCCCGTGCACTTTCAATTACTCCTCGGAGCTCAGTGTTCCATCAGCCACCTTCATCACCACTTCAGCTAAATCACCTTTCCCCCACGCACTAATTCCAATAAACAAAGCCCAGCGTGTGATCATTAGCGTCCACGCACGAACCTCAAAGTCCTACCCACCTCATCCCTATAAATAAAAAGTGTCTCTCTCTCTCTCTCCCCTAAACACAGGGTCAAATCCACCGTGGCGAGATGTCACCTGCCTCGCCTGGTATACAGGAGGTCGTGGGTTCAATCCCAATCCTGACGCCTGCTGCTGTATATTTGGAGTTTGCGTGCCTCTGTCTCTCTCTCCCCGTTGTCGCGTGGATTTTTCTCCGGGTCCTCCGGTTTTTCCCTCCACATTTAGAATCAATATGCGTTTAGAGCATGTGGCTGCTGCTTTAAATAGCCACATTGATAAGCTAGTTCGTAGAGCTATCATTTGTGGCCGGGTTGCTTCTGAAAAACAGCTTCATGGCATTAGTGGGCCTTACCTGGCAAAATAAAATAAATATTCATAATTTGATTTAGAATCACCGCAAGGGCTTTAGAAGGCTGCAACCAAGAGCATCACATTTTTACACCCCCCCCCCCCCTCCAGAAATAAATATATTTCATCATCACAAGCCAAGTTCATTCCACTGCTGGATGAAATCCTCCCCGAGGTGCCACTACCTCTCACTGGCCCTGCTGGACAACAATCCACCCACAGCATCTGCACATCAATTGATTTCATCGCTTTCATCACCAAGGTGATGATGAATGCGATGAACTATTACAGCTGTACGCAGCACGGCAGCATCCCTACGAACATCGTAAACTTTCACAACCACAACTGCACCCACAATCTCTGTTCCATGACACACACCTTCGAAGCGACAGGGCCCTGACTTCTAAATACTACGTTATATTTTCACATTTACATCTTTTTCTAATACACCTGGAAGGTGATTTCACGGAAGCCATGTTTGAGACCCTGACACTGCCAGTCGACCGTGTTAGGTCTGCTACATTTTCTCATAAATCTCCCGCTGTTGAGATGTTCGTCACATGGCCATAAAACTCATATATTGTTTGACCTTGGAGCTGAGACAAATTACGAGTTAAATTGAACGTGATGGATTTTTTTTTATGCAGAAATTGGTGAGCAGCCTAAGAGCATCAACTTGCTCCATTCAATCATGAGCGAGCGTCTACACTTTAACTAGGGTTGTTAATTTAGTCTAATTAGTTAATTGAACTTCTTTCGCACCGTACGTAGCCAACCGTGCTAATGGTGGCCAGACGAAAACACCTAATTTTACGAATCATCATTGCTCGCAAAACCCTACGCGTGAAACGAACCCTTCATTTTATCCCAGGATTTCAGTCGTGCCGGCTGAGTACTCTGACATGGATGGCATCAGACCCCTGCGCCATCTGGCCAACTACGTGCAAGTTACCCCACGTGCAAGGCCACGTGACAACAAGTTACCCCACGTGCAAGGCCACGTGACAGCAAGTTACCCCACGTGCAAGGCCACGTGACAGAAAGTTACCCCACGTGCAAGGCCACGTGACAACAAGTTACCCCACGTGCAAGACCACGTGACAGCAAGTTACCCCACGTGCAAGGCCACGTGACAGCAAGTTACCCCACGTGCAAGGCCACGTGACAGCAAGTTACCCCACGTGCAAGGCCACGTGACAGCAAGTTACCCCACGTGCAAGGCCACGTGACAGCAAGTTAACCCCACGTGGAAGGCTGTGCCCACGATGAACGCCAGGCAATGTTTAGTTCGGTCTGCCCTCCACCAATCAGCGTTAGCCTTCGCTTAGCAACCCCCACGGCTACAGTTGACCCCCCAGACAACTCGTAAAGGTCTCACCAGATGCCTCCCGCTGAGCCCAACTCGTGCCACGGCTGCCACTTGTCGGTAGCCTCCTGCTTGCAGCGTGCGTTACATAACGCGCGCGCTGCACAGAAACTTTGTTGTACAGCCGGAACCTTTAATGCCAATCCACTGCTCGATGAGTTCCACCTCGTGCCGTTCGGACCATGGGATTGGGAGGGAGGGTCATTTCACCAAACTCCACCACATTGGCTAGTTCGGGTTTGGTCAAGGTGGTGAGCAAAGAAGTAAAGTACGTCCATGGATGTTGCTGCCTGCAATTCAGCACGACACGGCAGGAGCTTGTGGCAACTCGGCACGCAGCTGTTTGACAAGCGGTCCAGGCTCAATCTGGCTTGGACAGGACTGGGCACAGCCCCTTCACTGAGTCACCGGATGAATTCTCACGAGAGCCCTGCATTGGAATATTTGACCAATTCCATCAATGAGAAGCGTGTGTGGAGGGCACCAGAGTACATGGCGAACCCCCACGCATTAATAGATAATAATCAAAGCTCCACACAGATGGATTCAATAGTCCATTACTGGACTGCGATTTCCTGACCAGCAAACAGGCCAAGCCGGCACCATCTATAATTCCCAAGCAAGCTCCCGTCTCACCAGGCTCAAACCAACCTAACTTGACGAGACAGAATCAGAATATGTATTAATACTGGAGGAATCCGATGAGCTATAAAAAAAAAATCTTGCTGTGGATTTCACACCTGATGATGATTGCTTGTGTTGCAGTAGAAACGTCGTGAAAATTTTTATTGTTTTATATTTGTATTATTGTATTATTTCCCTTCTACGTGACTTTACCGAAAGAACCAAGAAGATGAATCCCTGCAGTCACGAAAGCTTTAAATCGAAGCTATAAAGCGCTTTATCACAGATGTGCAGTAGGGGCGGCTAAGAATGTTACAACAACCAACATTACAAAACACGACAGTAGTGAAAAGTACAAGAAAGGTAAACAAATCACCCAAACACACACAAGTAAAACTAAACCATCCCTATCCTGTAGTAGTAGGTTTTTACCCTTTAAACTGGTACAAAACTGACACCTTTATACAAGGCATCATGTTTGCAATAACCACAACACAAGTAGTCAAAATGCAAAAAAAAGAAACAACTCTGATAAGGATAATAAAATGCACTGTCTTTGAAGTTGATTATTATCATTATCAGAGTTGTTTCTTTTTGTTTGCACTTTGACTACTTGTGTTGTGGTTTTTGCAAACATGATGCCTTGTATAAAGGTGTCAGTTTTGTACCAGTTGAAAGGGTAAAAACCTATTTTATTATGTTTTATTTTTATTATTTTATTGCTTCCCTTCTACGTGACTTTGCCGAAAGAACCAAGAAGATTAATCCCTGCAGTCACGAAAGCTTTAAATCGAAACCTACTACTATATTTTGCCACTGGTAAAGGAGGTCTCATAGTGTTAATGCCCATCCCTATTCTACCAGACCAAGCCCACTGACGTATGAACGTATTGTTCAGAAGCCACCTGGCCACAAATGGTAGCTCAACAAAATGGCCCATCATTTGGACATTCATAGCCAGCAAAATAATCTACACACCGATACAGCTGGGCGATTCTCACGATTATGAATCTCTAATCATCATTTCGTGGCGACTGATGTGTGACACGCATGAACACACAGAGGCTCACTCATACATACGTGTGTATAATTTAAGAGATTAGCCCACAGAGTCATCACGAAGCGGAGTGGAAGCATAGGAACCGAATACAATTCCTGCAGGAATCGCTTAGCTCTTATCCCCTAAACATTGCTTTGGTGCAGACTTACCCTAAGGATATCATCACAAACATAATGTAACAAGGTAAGAACCCAACCAGCATGCACGCTCAGAATGTTCCGTATATTTTATTTAAATCCAGCCAGGAATGAGGTTGCCGGGTGGCTCAGAGGTCGTCGCAACGAGTTGGCAACGCTGGCACACTGCGTTTGAATCCTGGTTTCAGCCGCCCGTCATTAAAAGCTGCATCTCAAGTTCAACGAATTAATGGGGTCAGCCAGGTCACTAATGACTCTGTACAACAATAAAAAGAATAATATTAATTTTCCATTTAAAGCTTTCGTGACTGCAGGGATTCATCTTCTTGGTTCTTTCGGTAAAGTCACGTAGAAGGGAAATAATGAAATAATAAAAATAAAACATAATAAAATACAATTCTCACGACGTTTCGGCCACATAGCAAGCAGCCGTCCTCTTTCCGACAGACCTGTTCAGACGCTGTCTTTCCGACAGACCTGTTCTTCACCTGAGGACGGCTGCTTGCGTTGTGGCCGAAACGTCGTGAGAATTGTATTTTATTGTGTTTTCTTTTTATTATTTTATTATTTCCCTTCTACGTGACTTTACCGAAAGAACCAAGAGGAATACTATTAATTTTAGCCATTTTTTTTTTACGTTGGGAATTTAAAATATCGGGTTAGTTGCCATCCAATGTGGTGAACGTGTCCCTGTAGGCAGGACTCGTGGGTAAGTCCAGAGTTACCTCGGGCGAGACAGAGAGGTCGCTTGGAAGGGGATCACAGAAGCGTTCTGTCAAATCAGCTTCCGCGGGTCATTGTCTGACACTCAGGGTTATGTACTTCTCTGCAAGAGTCCTGAATTCGACCATTTATCTCATGGCGCGGCGGTGAATAGCACAAATGGAATATAAAAGTGAGATGGGGGTGGTGGGGGGGGGGGGGGTGAGAGCGAAATTCTAAAATTATTTACGAAAATAATTTAGTCCCACAGCTGTAACTCTACACGTTGAAGGCAGGTGCTTGGTTGTCTATGACCAGACCAGTGTGTGAGGCTTACCCAGCCCAAGTAGGGTTGTGAGATGGCCAATTTCTTTAATTCTGTCCGCCAATTTTATCCCGAGTGTGCTATCCGCGACACGTCACGAGACGCAGAATTTATTCGCAACTCTCACAGAGCAGCGTCACCCTTCACCCCTGAGATCCCTTCAAGTGACCTCTGACCCAAATAGTCGTGAGTAGGTGGCAGCACTTACCCACACGTCACTCCACGCAGCGTAATTATCAGCACGTGACGTGGCTGAAATTACTTATATATTAAGTGAAGAACCAAATTTTGCATGATATCTTCTGCAGCCATTCGTGACCGGGCCAGGCCCATCAACTCAGTAAATTCGCGAAACCCGGTTGAAACCACAGGCAGTTAAACTAGACTCAACAATTTTTTTTCATTTTTCCAGATAAGGCCCACTGAGCAATTAACTGGCGAGGTGGGGGGTGGGAGAAAGAGCAGTGGGGGGAGACGGGGAGGCGGCGGGGGGGGCTCCATAAGAGCGACTGACCGCTAAGGAGCGTGAAGTGCGCAGTGTGGGGGGGGCCGGTGTTGCAGGTCCCAGCCCACCACCCACCCAGCGCCAGCCATGGACCACACGAAGACAAAGATCCCCCGTGTAGCCTGTGACGGACTGTTGGGGCAAGTTCCGTTTGCAGGTAGCAGCACTTATGAAGACCGGCACAGCACACGTGCCGGTTTGGGTGGACAGCACCACGCCCGGCCGCCTTTGTCTCTCTCAGTGGCGATGTTTACACACCGCACCAGGTACTCGTTTGAGGCTGAGTCGACCTCGGAATGTGGCCAATTGACCGGTTCAGATCATCGTCACCGGTGATGGCCGTGAGCGGGAATCGAACTCGGGTCGCCGGGTTTCAAAGCGCAGCGCAACGCTAACCGCTGCACCACAGCCCCGTGTACGTCCGTACGTACACCCACGCGCAAACATACGCGTACAGTGTATATAAACCCCCCTATAATAATAGCAGGGCAGCCAGGCATAAATAAATAAGCAAGCGGGCTTGACAGAAACTCCTGTGGTTGTTGTGCCTGTGGCGGCAGCAGCAGCAGCATCATCATCATCAGCAGCGCTGCCTTCGTAGGCAATAAGTCTGCCCTCGCAACAGCAAGCAGCCAGAACCAAGCCCGATTTGACCCTGCGACCAGCGGCGTAGTAACGACTCAGTCAGCTCAGGTGGTGCGGCAATCGGTCACGTGGGGCCCCAATGTTTGATTTGTCTCGAGCGGTGGCACCCTCGCCTGTTTTGTGCTGTCGCCAGCCCCGCTTTGCCCCAATCGCATCGTTACGCTCACGGTCTCGAACATTTAACCCTGCAGAGGCGCTCGGTCTTCGCAAAAATAATCTTTTGTGTTTTTTTTTTACACTGTTGTTTGAAAACAAATATCACGATGGTTGACAAAGTGGGCCACCCCATTTGTAGCTTTGGCCACCAGGAGGGAGGAGGGATTGAGGGGCAAGGCACCCCCTGCCCCCCCCCCCCCCACGCTTGTCGCACGACTGCCCCGGACGTATCTCGTGCACGGCAGAGCGCACAGCAGCACGTGCACCTGCGGTTGGAGCACCTCCAGTCGCCAGCTCGCTGCACGCGACAGCCGTTCGGCGTCAAGAGTGGCTGACAACCCCCTCTGCACTCACCGATTCAGTCGCCTCCCTGCCCGCTCTCTCTCACTGCTTCTGCTCAGGTTTCCCTTTCCCGTGACTGATTGGTTCGTAGCCACCCCGGGCTGCTTGGGGAAGCCCTGGCACGATCCCGATTGTCCGGTGGGAAAAAAGAGTTATTCGAGACGAGAAATGAGTGGATCGATTGATGGATTCCGGACAAGGATTCTAGACATGGATCGGGTAGATCGCCTGGATATTTTTTTTAAACTCCCAAACCCATTGGACTGCGATGTGAACCGGGAGCTGGCAAGTACAGCAAGCGGGTTCACGAACCCCATCTGTGTGAAGCTTTGGGTCTTAGAAACTCGTACGCAGTATGGGTTGCCCCTCCGGGCACTCGTAAAACAAAACTCATTGCAAAGCAACAATAATTATCTTGAGAGCCAGTGAGGCTTCCCTGGGTGAATGAAGCGTGGTATTTTTATTTCTTTATTTTGACAATGACCAAATCACGCAATATATGCGGCGGACCTCTTCATCACTCTGGGTGGCGCATGGATGGCTGACACGATGCTCGGGGCAGGCACTGTGGACTGCCGTAGGGTACATTGCCAGCAGAGGGCAGTGCAGTAAAAACTCATCATTGTACTCTACAGGCAGTCCTAGACTTAAAGACACCCCCACTTACGAACACCCCCACTTACGGACACCCTCACTTACGAACACCCCCACTTACGAACACTCGACTTGCGAACACCCGCACTTACGAGCCAGCTTCCATGAAAACCATTTATTTTTACTTAAAACGCAAACTCGCACTTGCAAACTGAACCGCGGAACTATTTTGTTCAGCGGAGCGATCCTCCGCGAGATGTAATGAGTCAGCCTCGTGCGGGGAATGAGTGTGTGCGTGTGTGAGAGTATGTGTGTGAGAGAGTGTGTGAGTGTGTGTGTGAGAGTGAGTGCATGTGAATGTGTGTGAGAGTGTGTGAGTGTGTGTGTGAGTGTGTGTGGGGGGGTGTTGGGGAGCGGTAGTGTAGCGGTTAGCGCGCTGCGCTATGAACCTGGCGGACCCGGGTTCGATTCCCGCTCACGGCTAACACCAGTGACGATTATCTGAACCGCTCCTGGGCCTCCCCTAGGTCGACTCAACCTGAAATGAGTACCTGGTGCGGTGTATAAACATCGCCACTGGGGAGACAAAGGCGGCCGGGCGCGGTTCTGCCCACTCGGCCCTTCGTCTACCATGCCAGCCCATAATCTATCCAGATAATCGTCACTGGTGTTGTCCATGAGCCGGAATCGAACTCGGGTCACTGGGTTCGTATCACAATGCGCTAACCGCTGCGTCACCACTCCCCCTAGTAACAACACCGGGAGGACGTCCATCGTGGAGATGGAGCGACACGATCAGCTCGTCCGGTGCACTCACTACGTGGACTGGTCATCTGTGAAAAAGAGCTCTGTAGCTCATCGGATTCCTCCAGTAGTACCGTGCCAATAAATATTCAGATTCTGATTCTGGACTGTCACATCGCGAGATCAATGGGGGATCGTCGATGGCTGTGGAGAGGCCTTCAGTGGATATATAATAGCTGATGATGATGAGTTACGTAACACCTGCAATACGGCAGACACAATGCAGCGCACACGAACAATCCTCTCGGCAAAGGCGCCTCCACCGTACACAAGTAGAGACATGAGCGCACATCCCACGTGACAGACAGCGCACACACACACTCCGCGTCACGTCCAGTACCGACGGTACGCACACCCACACAATATTGCCAGTCCGCACACAAATCATAGACACAATCGCGACAGCACAAAGACACACGGCATACGCGGGTAGCACACGGACGCGCACACATCATACTCATGACAGCAAACACACACACACGCACTGCGTACACACAGCGCACAAGTGTCAGCACAAAAACATGCGCCCGCACGCACACGGCCTGAAATCGTAACAGTATTTCGCGGCTTGTCCTCCCCGCGGTCGCATTCGCCGTGTTATTGAGGGAAGCAGAACATGGAGCTGGGAGGTCCTGACCCACAGGGGTCTCCCATCTATACCCATGCACACAGCGCCCATCTGCCAACACGCGTAGAGCATGTATTATTAATACCGTGTGTAGCCTTCACAGACTGTTGGGGCAAAGTGCCGTTAGCGAGCAGCACCTAATGAAGGCCGGCACGGCACACGAGGGGGTGGGTGGCCAGCAGCACGCGCAGGTAACTCACTTGAGGCTGAGTCGACCTCGAATGTCGAGCGCCAATCAGCGTCCATCCTCCCTGTCGGCTTTGGCGTCACTCTGCGCCGTGGGAAGCGAATTACTCGGCTCACCGATGGTGAGAATCATACCTGTTACGAGGCTTGTCCCCGACGGTGCCCGTCTGAATGCCGCTATTTGACCGAGGCTCTTTGCGTGCCAAAACATGTGAAAATGTTGGCTTTCGCATTTGCTCTCTTGTTAGGAGCGAATAATTCGCTGTGTGTGCTGTGTCCAACGTCAGAATTTGTAGGTCTTCTGGAACATTATCAGAGCGTAACATCAATCACCCGAGTCAGGCATGATTGTCTACATCTATTAGATGTACCGTCGACCTAATCCCATTATGAACTGCATACACAATCTAATCCCTTGCCAAGGTCGCCATTGTCCCAATGGGGAACTCGGTCATCAATGCAGAATACGTGAACTCTCGTGTTGTCAATCAATCACAGGGTCAATTAGTTAATCATCCCGGGCCACGCCGTGGTAACGGGACTACATAGCCTGGGGCCTCGGTGTCTGACAATCATAAATCCACAAACACACATAAAATGTAACACAGCCGCGTACAACGTCGCATATCCGACTCGATGCAGACTAAGGCACAGGATGGACGCGTAGGTGAGAGATTGAGTGAGTGAGTGAGTGGCTGAGTGGTTGAGTGAGTGGTTGAGGGAGTGAGTGAGTGGTTGAGCGAGTAATTGAGTGGTTCAGAGAGAGGTTGAGAGGGAGAATGTTTGATCAAGTTGTTGATTGAGTGAGTGGCTGAGTGAGTGAGCGGCTGAGTGAGTGAGTGGTTGAGCGAGTAATTGAGTGAATGGTTGAGTGAGTGATGGATTGGTTGAGGTTGAGCGTGCGAGTGGTTGAATAAGTGGTTGATCAAGTGGTTGAGTGATTGAGTGAGTGAGTGGTGGAGTGAGTAAGAGGTTGAGCGAGTGAGTGGTTGAACGAGTAATTGAGTGAGTGATGGATTGGTTGAGTGAGTGGTTGAACGAGTAATTGAGTGAGTGATGGATTGGTTGAGTGAGTGGTTGAACGAGTAATTGAGTGAGTGATGGATTGGTTGAGTGAGTGGTTGAACGAGTAATTGAGTGAGTGATGGATTGGTTGAGTGAGTGGTTGAACGAGTAATTGAGTGAGTGATGGATTGGTTGAGTGAGTGGTTGAACGAGTAATTGAGTGAGTGATGGATTGGTTGAGTGAGTGGTTGAACGAGTAATTGAGTGAGTGATGGATTGGTTGAGTGAGTGGTTGAACGAGTAATTGAGTGAGTGATGGATTGGTTGAGTGAGTGGTTGAACGAGTAATTGAGTGAGTGGTGGATTGGTTGAGTGAGTGGTTGAACGAGTAATTGAGTGAGTGATGGATTGGTTGAGTGAGTGGTTGAACGAGTAATTGAGTGAGTGATGGATTGGTTGAGTGAGTGGTTTGAACGAGTAATTGAGTGAGTGATGGATTGGTTGAGTGAGTGGTTGAACGAGTAATTGAGTGAGTGATGGATTGGTTGAGTGAGTGGTTGAACGAGTAATTGAGTGAGTGATGGATTGGTTGAGTGAGTGGTTGAACGAGTAATTGAGTGAGTGATGGATTGGTTGAGTGAGTGGTTGAACGAGTAATTGAGTGAGTGATGGATTGGTTGAGTGAGTGGTTGAACGAGTAATTGAGTGAGTGATGGATTGGTTGAGTGAGTGGTTGAACGAGTAATTGAGTGAGTGATGGATTGGTTGAGTGAGTGGTTGAACGAGTAATTGAGTGAGTGATGGATTGGTTGAGTGAGTGGTTGAACGAGTAATTGAGTGAGTGATGGATTGGTTGAGTGAGTGGTTGAACGAGTAATTGAGTGAGTGATGGATTGGTTGAGTGAGTGGTTGAACGAGTAATTGAGTGAGTGATGGATTGGTTGAGTGAGTGGTTGAACGAGTAATTGAGTGAGTGATGGATTGGTTGAGTGAGTGGTTGAACGAGTAATTGAGTGAGTGATGGATTGGTTGAGTGAGTGGTTGAACGAGTAATTGAGTGAGTGATGGATTGGTTGAGTGAGTGGTTGAACGAGTAATTGAGTGAGTGATGGATTGGTTGAGTGAGTGGTTGAACGAGTAATTGAGTGAGTGATGGATTGGTTGAGTGAGTGGTTGAACGAGTAATTGAGTGAGTGATGGATTGGTTGAGTGAGTGGTTGAACGAGTAATTGAGTGAGTGATGGATTGGTTGAGTGAGTGGTTGAACGAGTAATTGAGTGAGTGATGGATTGGTTGAGTGAGTGGTTGAACGAGTAATTGAGTGAGTGATGGATTGGTTGAGTGAGTGGTTGAACGAGTAATTGAGTGAGTGATGGATTGGTTGAGTGAGTGGTTGAACGAGTAATTGAGTGAGTGATGGATTGGTTGAGTGAGTGGTTGAACGAGTAATTGAGTGAGTGATGGATTGGTTGAGTGAGTGGTTGAACGAGTAATTGAGTGAGTGATGGATTGGTTGAGTGAGTGGTTGAACGAGTAATTGAGTGAGTGATGGATTGGTTGAGTGAGTGGTTGAACGAGTAATTGAGTGAGTGATGGATTGGTTGAGTGAGTGGTTGAACGAGTAATTGAGTGAGTGATGGATTGGTTGAGTGAGTGGTTGAACGAGTAATTGAGTGAGTGATGGATTGGTTGAGTGAGTGGTTGAACGAGTAATTGAGTGAGTGATGGATTGGTTGAGTGAGTGGTTGAACGAGTAATTGAGTGAGTGATGGATTGGTTGAGTGAGTGGTTGAACGAGTAATTGAGTGAGTGATGGATTGGTTGAGTGAGTGGTTGAACGAGTAATTGAGTGAGTGATGGATTGGTTGAGTGAGTGGTTGAACGAGTAATTGAGTGAGTGATGGATTGGTTGAGTGAGTGGTTGAACGAGTAATTGAGTGAGTGATGGATTGGTTGAGTGAGTGGTTGAACGAGTAATTGAGTGAGTGATGGATTGGTTGAGTGAGTGGTTGAACGAGTAATTGAGTGAGTGATGGATTGGTTGAGTGAGTGGTTGAACGAGTAATTGAGTGAGTGATGGATTGGTTGAGTGAGTGGTTGAACGAGTAATTGAGTGAGTGATGGATTGGTTGAGTGAGTGGTTGAACGAGTAATTGAGTGAGTGATGGATTGGTTGAGTGAGTGGTTGAACGAGTAATTGAGTGAGTGATGGATTGGTTGAGTGAGTGGTTGAACGAGTAATTGAGTGAGTGATGGATTGGTTGAGTGAGTGGTTGAACGAGTAATTGAGTGAGTGATGGATTGGTTGAGTGAGTGGTTGAACGAGTAATTGAGTGAGTGATGGATTGGTTGAGTGAGTGGTTGAACGAGTAATTGAGTGAGTGATGGATTGGTTGAGTGAGTGGTTGAACGAGTAATTGAGTGAGTGATGGATTGGTTGAGTGAGTGGTTGAACGAGTAATTGAGTGAGTGATGGATTGGTTGAGTGAGTGGTTGAACGAGTAATTGAGTGAGTGATGGATTGGTTGAGTGAGTGGTTGAACGAGTAATTGAGTGAGTGATGGATTGGTTGAGTGAGTGGTTGAACGAGTAATTGAGTGAGTGATGGATTGGTTGAGTGAGTGGTTGAACGAGTAATTGAGTGAGTGATGGATTGGTTGAGTGAGTGGTTGAACGAGTAATTGAGTGAGTGATGGATTGGTTGAGTGAGTGGTTGAACGAGTAATTGAGTGAGTGATGGATTGGTTGAGTGAGTGGTTGAACGAGTAATTGAGTGAGTGATGGATTGGTTGAGTGAGTGGTTGAACGAGTAATTGAGTGAGTGAACGAGTAATTGAGTGAGTGATGGATTGGTTGAGTGAGTGGTTGAACGAGTAATTGAGTGAGTGATGGATTGGTTGAGTGAGTGGTTGAACGAGTAATTGAGTGAGTGATGGATTGGTTGAGTGAGTGGTTGAACGAGTAATTGAGTGAGTGATGGATTGGTTGAGTGAGTGGTTGAACGAGTAATTGAGTGAGTGATGGATTGGTTGAGTGAGTGGTTGAACGAGTAATTGAGTGAGTGATGGATTGGTTGAGTGAGTGGTTGAACGAGTAATTGAGTGAGTGATGGATTGGTTGAGTGAGTGGTTGAACGAGTAATTGAGTGAGTGATGGATTGGTTGAGTGAGTGGTTGAACGAGTAATTGAGTGAGTGATGGATTGGTTGAGTGAGTGGTTGAACGAGTAATTGAGTGAGTGATGGATTGGTTGAGTGAGTGGTTGAACGAGTAATTGAGTGAGTGATGGATTGGTTGAGTGAGTGGTTGAACGAGTAATTGAGTGAGTGATGGATTGGTTGAGTGAGTGGTTGAACGAGTAATTGAGTGAGTGATGGATTGGTTGAGTGAGTGGTTGAACGAGTAATTGAGTGAGTGATGGATTGGTTGAGTGAGTGGTTGAACGAGTAATTGAGTGAGTGATGGATTGGTTGAGTGAGTGGTTGAACGAGTAATTGAGTGAGTGATGGATTGGTTGAGTGAGTGGTTGAACGAGTAATTGAGTGAGTGATGGATTGGTTGAGTGAGTGGTTGAACGAGTAATTGAGTGAGTGATGGATTGGTTGAGTGAGTGGTTGAACGAGTAATTGAGTGAGTGATGGATTGGTTGAGTGAGTGGTTGAACGAGTAATTGAGTGAGTGATGGATTGGTTGAGTGAGTGGTTGAACGAGTAATTGAGTGAGTGATGGATTGGTTGAGTGAGTGGTTGAACGAGTAATTGAGTGAGTGATGGATTGGTTGAGTGAGTGGTTGAACGAGTAATTGAGTGAGTGATGGATTGGTTGAGTGAGTGGTTGAACGAGTAATTGAGTGAGTGATGGATTGGTTGAGTGAGTGGTTGAACGAGTAATTGAGTGAGTGATGGATTGGTTGAGTGAGTGGTTGAACGAGTAATTGAGTGAGTGATGGATTGGTTGAGTGAGTGGTTGAACGAGTAATTGAGTGAGTGATGGATTGGTTGAGTGAGTGGTTGAACGAGTAATTGAGTGAGTGATGGATTGGTTGAGTGAGTGGTTGAACGAGTAATTGAGTGAGTGATGGATTGGTTGAGTGAGTGGTTGAACGAGTAATTGAGTGAGTGATGGATTGGTTGAGTGAGTGGTTGAACGAGTAATTGAGTGAGTGATGGATTGGTTGAGTGAGTGGTTGAACGAGTAATTGAGTGAGTGATGGATTGGTTGAGTGAGTGGTTGAACGAGTAATTGAGTGAGTGATGGATTGGTTGAGTGAGTGGTTGAACGAGTAATTGAGTGAGTGATGGATTGTTTGAGTGAGTGGTTGAGTGAGTGAGTAAGAGGTTGAACGAGCGCGTGGTTGATCAAGTGGTTGAGTGGGTGGTTGAGTGAGTGAGTGGCTGAGTGAGTGGGTCGGATACCAGAAACCAGAGGTGGGACAAAGTCATTGTTATGCAAGTCCAAGTCGAGTCTGAAGTCATCAAATTCATGACTCGAGTCTGACTCGAGTCCAAGTCACATGACTCGAGTCCACACCTCAGAGGTGGGACAAAGTCATTGTTATGCAAGTCCAAGTCGAGTCTGAAGTCATCAAATTCATGACTCGAGTCTGACTCGAGTCCAAGTCACATGACTCGAGTCCACACCTCTGCCAGAAACAACAACCGCGTTAGACAAAAAAACCGCACGAAACACCGCTGCATCGGGTGTGAGTGCTTAATTGGCCAGTCAGGGTGTGGGATTACGTGGCGGTCGGATGCGCGGCGTCGCCTGTGCACCCTGGCTTTGTTGTTGTTGTTGTTTATTGTTGCTTTAGCGGTTTGCTTGTAAGCAAACGTCCTTCCCGTGCCAAGAGAGGAGTTGGAGCGGCACGCATCGCGCCCGAGGGCCCAGCGACGTCGCCGCCTCGTCACGTGGGGGGGGGGGGGGGCATTGTTCTCGTGTCTCGTAGCCACGTGGTGGAGGTGGTCACGTGCGCGGTTTGTAAGGGGCAGGTGGGGGGCTCTGACAATACCACGGAACAAAACGAAGCAACAAAAAAAAACACGGGAGGGAATATTTACACTCGCGTTGTTTACTCGCTTAAATAATATATTGAGCACACAACCCCTACTTATTTTGGTCCAAGAATGTAAACATCGTTGTATATGCGTGCGATAACTCAACTTGCGTTTTTGCTCAAGTGAGTAATGAGGGTGATAACAGCCACTCGGTCGGTGGTGGGAATTCCACGTTTCTACGGCGCGGGCAAATGTGTCCGTAAGACTGCTCACCTTCGCCTTCATCACGGAGTAGTACATATTTTATAGACCCCGGAGGGATGATGGGCAGGGTCAGCCATCAACCAGAACTGTAACTGGCTATGCCGACCACTTAGCCACCTCGGCTGCGTCACGAACACATTCATTAACAGAGAGAGCCAGCAATGAAAAAATAATAAATAAATAAAACAAATTAAAATTGCTCGGAAAAAAACTACGGGATGTTGAGAATGATTTACAAACGGGGTGCAAATTTAACTGAAGTAAAGAATTTAACGTTGTCCAATGTATGTCCATAAAAATGAATGTACACGTAAAATAGTAATAAACATATACTCATAGCATACCTAAACATTCACCGACTTAGCTGCAACCGTACAAGTCACTCCACGTGGCAACCACGTGCAGACAACGGCAACGCTTACACCCAATTAATTCTGACACACTGTTGATGAAACATTCTGTTAGTGAGCACCTATCCAGACAGGCATGGAACACAGTGGATTTCTGAGCGGCCTACAGGACACGCCTAATCACCTAATGTGTTCCCAGTCCATCATTTAAGGCCGAGCATACCTAAGAGAGGCCCATGCTCTGTCGGGTAAAAATCGCTGTGCAACCACGGGCAATGAATCGAACCGAGGTCGTCGGGATCATTGTGCAGTGCCACTGCTCCCCACGATGTTTAGACGCAAACACAAAGACCCCCCGTATAGCCTCAACAGACTGTTGGGGCAAGTGTTGTTAGTGAGCATCTATGAAGGCCGGCAACGACACACGAGGGGTTGGGTGGTCAATACCACGCCCGGCCGCCTTTGTCTCCCTAGTGGCGATGTTTACACACCGCACCAGGTACTCATTTGAGGCTTAGTCGACCTAGGGGAGGCCCAGGAACGGTTCAGACAATGGTCAATGGTGTTGACCGTGAGCAGAAATCGAACTCGGGTGGCTGGGTTCGTATCTCAGCGCGCTAACCGCTACACTACCGCTGCCCACCGTTACACACACGTGATAATGTGTGGTTGTACATTCACTAAACCACACTGATGATGTTGACGGTCTCAAGGCCCTGTGCAGACAGTTACTAAACCTCACAACGGGATGACCTCTGTGACCTCAATACCCTCCCTCCCTCCAACACAATCCTTCGCAATGCCTCCACAAAGACATCGCAACATCATAATCTCCTTCTCTCTCTCTCGCTACGGCTTCTGAAGAGCAGCTGGCGATATATTGCACCTCTCTGTCGAATCTGGAAATCCATTCGGTGGCATCGGGAGTCGCTTCACCCACTGCGCAAGCCGCCTCCTGTGCGGGCAGCGTAAATGGGCAGCGTTCGGTTACGCGGCGAACGGAACCCGCTCTTCGCCGCGTTCGCAACGGGGGATATCTCTTTCATTCTACACGTGTAAAAAAAAGTGTAAAAAAAAAGGAAATTGCCGCAGCCGCCGCCGTGCAATTTTCGAACGCGATTACGCCCCGGTGCTCGAGGAAGGCTCAAGCCAGATTGTCTATTCGTCGGCTTTCTTCGACATCAGAGGATCTGTTTAGCGTGCTTTTTATATATATATATATATGCGGCTCTCTGTGCAACAGGGTCTTGGGGTGGTTTTTGTTGTTGCACAATTTAAATATTGTGTGTGTCTCCGGTGAGTGGTGAGTAGCTGTGAGCCAGCCGAGCAAAAAGATGAATTTGAGAAGCTGAATTCCAAGCCTTGTGCATACAACTCCACAGATGTGTCAGATGTTGTTTTACGTTTTAACCAACGCGTGCGGAATTGGCAGCATTTCGTTTATTTAACCATAAGGTTCGCGCACTGTTCGGGAGTGGGTGGGTGGGGGGATTAATTTATAAGACATTCTGAAATAATAATAATACTTCCGATTTAATATGCAGTATATCGGGTAAAAGGTCTCAGTGTTGCAACGTGGGCTGCCTGTTAAACGGCTGTAGAGGAGCACGCCAAATCGGCACCTAAACCTCATCGTGGCTGATGACATCGTTTTTGTTCGCACCCGGACAAAACAGGCCTCCCTGACCCACCAAAACTAAACTCCTTTTTCATTTTGACCAGGTAAGGGCCCATTGAGCTGTATAGCTTTTCTTCAGAAGCGACCTGGACCACAAATGATAGCTCAACGAAGTGGCTTACCGTCACGTGGACATTTACAGAGGCTAAATACGGTGCCTTAAATGCGTGACGTTGATTGTAAATGTGGAGGGTAAAAAACCGGAGGACCCGGAGAAAAATCCACGGGAGAGAGAGAGAGACACGCAAACTCCAAATATACCACAGGCGTCATAGTCGAGATCGAACCGACGACCTCCTGCATATCAGGCGAGGTAGTTACCATCTCGCCACTGTGATGCCCCTTCCTACGTGCTGGGTCACGTTGTCAGCAGAGGGCAGTGTAGGCAACATCCAATGCTGTGCTGTATTTCTATGCTTCACGCCTACATGAACCGGAACAGGACCAGCGTGATGATGTATGGTAACAAAACTCCCACGGTTTTGGGAGGAAGCTCTGATCCAGCAGTGGATTGACAAGAAGGGCTGGCTGCACATACATAGCACACAATATATTTCACTACATCTTTTATATATTTTTTAAAAACATCAAACAGGCCATAGTGTTTCATTTGCTGAAACTAAATTTGTGGGTAAATGCTCAACTCAATTGGTGGCTCTGAGCCAGTGTTGAAAATTCCACATTACTATGGCCGAGGCTAAGCTAGGCCATAGAGCAGCCCACCTCGTGATGTGCTGACATTTCCCCAGAGTGTAATGACACTTGACCTGTCAAGCCACACAGATCGTGTACCCTTCGCAGCATTTTAATCATACATCAGGGCACAGTTACAGAGCAGTGACACCACATTATAATCCATGAGGGGGTCATAATGATACACACGGAAGGGGGAAATCCACTACTGTAAGGACTACACAGGATACGTCTAATATGTATGCACTGTATTTCTTAATTCGTATTTGGTGGGCTCGCATCTTAAAAATAAATAATACATTCAGGTATTCAAATCCATCTACATTACGATGAGCAAGAAGAGCTCACTGCTCGCCAAGGTATCTCGGGGTTCACCGCCTGGATTATATAATGATGTGTACACAACATACGCAGGGTGGCCCAAACGTCAGGACACACGTGGTTATTTCATGTATGTTAAGCCCCGCAACTGCGATGAGCGCGGTTGGCTACGAGCGGTGCGAAAGAAGTTCAACATACACACAAAATCTTGTAATTGTTTATTCTTAAATATTTGAACTCCTGTCATTACCTCATTTTCAGCTGACGTTGACAAAACTCGACCTTGAACACCCCGAATTAATTTTGAGACAAAACAGAAATTTGATGAAATACGTTCAAATAATTCCACAGCTGCAATCTTTAAAGAGGAAGATACCAAAAAAAAACATTTTAAAATGTAATTTCAAAAGAGAATTCACGCGCGCGTTCATGTTAATTGACATCAGTTTGAACATTTGCGAAAATCCACGAAATAACCCTTTGTGATTTGTTATGACAAATTAAATAACCCCGTGTGTCCTTACTTCTAGGCCACGCTGTAAGGTTATGTATGACATTACCTCGCTTGCAGCAGGTGGGTTGGCAGGTGCCTTGTGGGTAGGGAGGTGCCTTGTGAGTAGGTAGGTGCTTTGTGGGTAGGTAGGTGCTTTGTGGGTAGGTAGGTGCATTGTGGGTAGGTGCTTTGTGGGTAGGTAGGTGCATTGTGGGTAGGTGCTTTGTGGGTAGGTAGGTGCATTGTGGGTAGGTAGGTGCATTGTGGGTAGGTGCTTTGTGGGTAGGTAGGTGCTTTGTGGGTAGGTAGGTGCATTGTGGGTAGGTGCTTTGTGGGTAGGTAGGTGCATTGTGGGTAGGTGCATTGTGGGTAGGTGCTTTGTGGGTAGGTAGGTGCATTGTGGGTAGGTAGGTGCTTTGTGGGTAGGTAGGTGCATTGTGGGTAGGTGCTTTGTGGGTAGGTAGGTGCATTGTGGGTAGGTAGGTGCTTTGTGGGTAGGGAGGTGCCTTGTGGGTAGGGAGGTGCCTTGTGGGTAGTGAGGTGCATTGTGGGTAGGTAGGTGCATTGTGGGTAGGTAGGTGCTTTGTGGGTAGGTAGGTGCATTGTGGGTAGGTGCTTTGTGGGTAGGTAGGTGCATTGTGGGTAGGTAGGTGCTTTGTGGGTAGGGAGGTGCCTTGTGGGTAGGGAGGTGCCTTGTGGGTAGTGAGGTGCATTGTGGGTAGGTAGGTGCATTGTGGGTAGGTAGGTGCTTTGTGGGTAGGTAGGTGCATTGTGGGTAGGTGCTTTGTGGGTAGGTAGGTGCATTGTGGGTAGGTAGGTGCTTTGTGGGTAGGGAGGTGCCTTGTGGGTAGGTGCTTTGTGGGTAGGTAGGTGCATTGTGGGTAGGTAGGTGCATTGTGGGTAGGTAGGTGCATTGTGGGTAGGTAGGTGCTTTTTGGATGAGGACATCGCGGGACCGTGAGAGATGAGAGCGGATCGGAGAGAAAAGGCCTTCAGCCAGAAGTGGATTGACCATGGCTAATGATGATGGCGGGGGTGCTGTATCATGTGTGTTCAGTTGAATTCAACTTAACGTACATATTCTATGACCACGTCCTATTTAGACGACATTGTGTGCGTGTGTAAAGTTGACAGCGATGATGAAAAGGAAAATAAATCGAGCCCCCCCACGTTGTATGCACGTGTCAAACCTGTCTGTCTGGTTTAGGTCTGCATGGCGCACAAAACACAAACAGACGTGTACATTACTAACCAAAGACGAAGATCCCCCAGACTGTTAGGGCAAGTGCTGTTAGCGAGTAGCACCTATGAAGGCCGGAACGGCACACGAGGGGGTGGTCAACGCCACGCCCGACCGCCTTTGTCTCCCGAGTGGCGATGTTTACACATCGCACCAGGCACGCATTTGGGGCTGAGTCGACCTAAGGGAGGCCCAGGACCGGTTCAAATAATCGTCACTGGTGTTGGCCGTGAGCGGGAATCGAATTCGGGTCGCTGGGTTCATAGCGCAACGCGCTAACCACTACACCACCGCTCCCCACGTACCATGCACACACGTACTAAGTACACAATCCCATATAGGCAACCAACGTGCCTACATAGATCACACGCGTGCCGCCTTGTGACCGCACCCTCCCAATTGGCACGGTTGGCTACGTACGATGCGAACAAAGTTCACCGTACATACAAACACAGATGCACGCGTTCACAACGCACGTTGCATGTTTTTCATCGACGACTGAGTCAGATTGTGCGAGCAACAACGCTTGTCGTACTACCCTCCTCCACCCACAATGCACCTACCTACCCACAATGCACCTACCTACCCACAATGCACCTACCTACTCACAAAGCACCTACCTACCTGGAGATGGGTGTCTTACCACCCTCCTCTACCGGGTTTTTATTAATACATCGTTAATGTGAATAATATGGGACACGTTTAAAAAAAAAGAACTCGGATACCTACTCATTCATATGTTACATAATCAACAGCCTACTCAGAGAGCGGATTGTAACATTAAACATTAATACTCTATTCTCAACATGAAGAAAACATAAAATACTGTAACAGCGCTGGGTCGATCCACTGCTGGATGAAGCCTTCCTCACGCCGTTTCGGTCATGGGGGGGGGTTGTTGACCATACTTCACTCGCGTCGGTGTGAATCACTCGACACTGACGTTGTCCGTAGCCGGGCGTGCAACCCATGTGGGTGGGAGCTAGCGGCGCAGTCTTACCACTGCGCCACCGCTCTCCATAGCCAAGGCAAAGGTCCCCCGTATAGCCTCAACAGACTGCTGGGGCCAAGTGCTGTGAAGGACGGGACGACACACGAGGGGGGTGGGGTGGCCAGCACCATACCCAGCCACCTTTGTCTACCCAGTGATGACGTTCACACACACTGCACTAGGTACTCGTTTAAGGCTGAGTCGACCGAGAGGAGGCCCAGACCTGGTGAGGATACATGCCACTATTATTGGCCGGAAGCAGGACTCGAACTCGGGTGGTGGAGGTTCGCAGACACAGTGCGCTAACCACTGCGCCACCGCTCCCCACTCAACCCCTTACATCGCGTTGTATCCACAATGTGTGGATTTGCACAGAGCTAAGTTTCCATGCACACCCAACATTTTCCATTAGTGTACGTTTACATGCAAGGTCAACGCAGCATTCATATGCAATTCGCGCGTGAGGATTGTTGCATAGACACGAGTGACACTGAACACATGCCGCGCACGTGACTATACGACACGAACATTGTAGGGAACTGATGCGAGTGCTGTATCATGAATGACCGGTGCAATAGTGCCACTGCGGCAGTCACTGAAAGAAGGTTAATTATTGATGACAGCAGTGTCGGAGTGGATCTAGGGCACGGCTCGTCGTGTATGGAAGGGATTGCTGGCCAATGGCCAAGCCTCGTGGCAGCCAAGTGATGGAACAGAATCAGGATATGTATTTATACTGGAGGAATCCGATAAGCTATAAAGCTCTTGTTTATTTCCACAGACGTCCCAGGAGGAGCGGGTGAGAACGTTGCAACAACAAACAACACGAACAAAAACACGATAGGAGCGAAAAAGTATAGGAAAGGTAAACAAATAACTTAAAATATATATACAAATAAAACAATAGTTTGTATTTCACCACGTAAGGCTCACTGAGCTATTATCTTCTTTTTTTGTTTCAGAAGCCACCTGGCCACAAATGATAGCTCAACGAAGGCGGCTTATCGCGTGGAAATTTACAGCGGCCAAATCGTCTACATCAGTGGTTCTTAACCTTTACTGCAGCACTGCAGCCCTTTGATTCTCAACCGCAACAAACATTTTTTGTTAATGTTAATAAATACATCGATGTGATGAGACAAAGCAATTGTACGAACGTGCCCCGTACTTAATTTGTGTTTTCGATGTTCGACCTTCCAAACAAATGTGGCCACGTCTCGCACGCACAGAAAGGGCATCTCGTCACCCCCAGGGGGTGCAGCGTTCACCCCCAGGTTAAGCAGACGAAGAAGAACCACTGTCTCTAAATGATCCAAACGCGTCCGAGAGGACATCCACCGCGGAGATGGAGCGATTCAATCAGCTGGATGTGCTGGTGCTGCACTGATTATCACTTGGCATGAATGTCAGAAGCCAGCGGTGATTGATTACGGAGGCCCTTAATCCAGCAGTGGATCGACCATGGCTCGTGAAGCTGATTAGTCATGTACTCGCAAGCGTTGCTGTATATACACTCACCCATGCTGGCTATACCGCATGCGATGTGGAGGGCGGGGGGGCTTTCCAACAATTATCTAGGCTGTGAAGGAGCAGATTAACCCCTTACCAATCGGGCTCATGTCAACCCGAGGCCACTTTGCCAAAATAAACAAAAACATCGTACAAAAGACAAATAGAAAACTCCGTGTTATCTCTCTCTGCTTACGTGTCTGTCTACGTGTCTCCCGTTCTGTGTTTAATCTCTCTCTTAAATGTAGCAATCTTTGGAAGAACGTAATCAACCAGGTAGGGTGTTGACTGTTATGTTAGCCAACTATCTGTGTTGTATCGCATTATATTTCTAAGTTTACAAGGTTTTGTTTCTCTTTCATTTGTACCTGATGATGACTGCTTGTGTTGCAATCGAAACGTCGTATGCTATTATTTAATTTATTATTTTCTATTTCTACGTGACTTTACCGAAAGAAACCACAAAAAGTATGGATCCCTGCACTCACGAAAACTGCAAACCTACCAACAGCTTCATTGGAGGTGTATCTGGCAAAACCCGCTCGCAATGTGGCCGCTATGCACTTTCCAGTCTCAAAATGCGACGCACCGCCAGTAACAGCAACCCACGGTGCAAGAACGCACGCTGTGGAAACGCAGCATTTTATTTCAAGATCAAATAAACACAAAGATTGCCCGTGTAGCCGACACGGGCTGGAAGGGCAAGTCCTATTAGCCGAGCACATGTGAAGGTCGTTCCGGCGCACATGGCCGTGATGGTGGTGGTGGTGTGTGTTGGGTCAGCACCACACCCGACCGCCTTTGTCTCCCGCGGTGCTGATGTTTACAAAACTCGTTTACTGCCGAGTAGACCTGAAGCAGCCCCGATGAGCGGTTCAGACAGATATTCGCCGCTCGTTCTTAATTAATAATTGATTCATTGATAATTAATTATACATACAGACACACACATACATACAGACGGTAATAATAATTAATTAATCTTCCGTGGCCGGGTGAGTCGAACCGAGGTCGCGCGGTGTTTCGCAGTGCAGCGCGCTAACCACTGCGCCACCCCTCCCCATAAAACACACAAAGACAAAGATCCCCCCTATAGCCTTTAACATTCTGTTGGGGCAAGTGCTGTTAGCGAGTAGCACCTATGAAGGCCGGCACGGCACACGAGGGGGTGGGTGGCCAGCACCACGCCCGGCCGCCTTTGTCTCCCCAGTGGCGATGTTTACTCCACACCGCAACGAGCTACTCATTTGCGGCTGAACCGACAAAAGTAGAGGCCAAGGACCGGTTCAGATAATCGTCACCGGTGTTGACCGTGAGCGAGAATCGAACCCGGGTCGCCAGGTTCGTAGCACAGCGCCCGAACCATTTCAACACTCCCGCTCACCCACACACGCACACATACATACAGACACACACATACAGACACACACATACAGACACACACACATACATACAAACACACACAAACAGACACATACAGACACACACATACATACAGATACACACACATACAGACACACACACATACAAAGACAAAGATCCCCCATATAGCCTTAACAGACTGTAGGGGCAAGTGCTGTTAGCGAGCACCTTTGAAGGCCGGAACGGTACACGAGGGGGTGGGTGACCAGCACCACGCCCGACACACACACACTGTGCATGACACACACACTGTGCATGACACACACACTGTGCATGACACACACACACACTGTGGATAACACACTGTGCATGACACACACACTGTGCATGACACACACACACACACTGTGGATTACACACACACACTGTGGATTACACACACACACACTGTGGATAACACACACACACTGTGCATGACACACACACACTGTGGATGACACACACACACTGTGCATGACACACACACACACTGTGCATGACACACACACACTGTGGATTACACACACACACTGTGGATTACACACACACACACTGTGGATAACACACACTGTGCATGACACACACACACACTGTGGATGACACACACTCACTGTGCATGACACACACTCACACACTGTGGATGACACACACACACTGTGCATGACACACACACTGTGCATGACACACACACACACACTGTGCATAACACACACACAAACTGTGCATGACACACACACACTGTGGATGACACACACACACACTGTGGATGACACACACACACACTGTGCATGACACACACACACACTGTGCATGACACACACACACACTGTGCATGACACACACACACACACTGTGCATGACACACACACAAACTGTGCATGACACACACACACACTGTGGATGACACACACACACTGTGGATGACACACACACACTCTGTGCATGACACACACACACACTGTGCATGACACACACACACACTGTGCATGACACACACACACACTGTGGATGACACACACACACTGTGGATGACACACACACACTGTGCATGACACACACACACTGTGCATGACACACACACACACACTGTGCATGACACACACACACACTGTGGATGACACACACACACTGTGGATGACACACACACACTGTGCATGACACACACACACACTGTGCATGACACACACACACACTGTGGATGACACACACACACTGTGGATGACACACACACACACTGTGCAAGACACACACACACTGTGCATGACACACACTCACACTGTGGATGACACACACACACACACTGTGGATGACACACACACACTGTGCATGACACACACACACACTGTGCATGACACACACACACACTGTGCATGACACACACACACACACTGTGCATGACACACACACACACTGTGGATGAGACACACACACTGTGGATGACACACACACACTGTGCAAGACACACACACACTGTGCATGACACACACTCACACTGTGGATGACACACACACACACACTGTGGATGACACACACACACTGTGCATGACACACACACACACTGTGCATGACACACACACACACTGTGCATGACACACACACACACACTGTGCATGACACACACACACACTGTGGATGACACACACACACTGTGGATGACACACACACACACTGTGCAAGACACACACACACTGTGCATGACACACACTCACACTGTGGATGACACACACACACACTGTGCAAGACACACACACACTGTGGAAGCCACACCCACACACGCTTGGATTACATTGAGAGTCAGGAACACGCGGATTAGGCGGTGGTGGTGCGGGGTGGGGCTTGGGAAGGGACAAACATCCAGGCGAGCGAGGGTGATGGTCCCACATGGCCGAGAATGAAAGTGACAAGGTGACGAGCCCCAGACGCAAGCATTTAAACAACAACAACAACAACAAACCGCAACGCGTCCGAGAAAACAAACAACAACAACAACATCAGCAGCAACACAAAATCCATCCGCGGAGATGGAACGCTGAATTATTATTCCCATCGCGGGATCGCGAGAGACAGCGGCGGCGGCTTGGCAAAGATTTCAATCCAGCAGTGGATATGGGATCACGGCCAACCGATGCTGCCGATTCTGATGACACTCATCAGAGACGCGTGCTGCATAGACTCTCCCCGTGCCGTGCAGACAGCCACTGCTCAATCCACTGCTGGATTAAGGCAGGCCCCAAGCCGCGCGTGAGAGTCGTGGGGGTGGGAGTTGAGTATGTGGTGGGTGCGTGGGGGAGCTATTTGACCACACTTCAGCACGCTGGTCAGCGCGGAACTGGTGAACTAGAGGGGAGGGGGGTGTTCGTCCCCGGGATCGGTTGAGATATCGCTCGCCGCTGATGAGAGGCAGTGCGCGGCACGGGAATCGAACTCGTGTGGCCGCCGCTGGTTCAGCAGCGCCAGGGCGCTCACCCCGCTGCGCCACTCCGCTCGGCACGCCGCTCGGCACGGCGCGACTGCTGCGTGCTGGGAACCCGACGAGAGCTGTCGCTTGTGCCCAGGCGCCTCCTCGCACTGACGGGAGAGCGGCACGGTCGCCACGCGGCTCGTGTCACGACGCACAAAACAAAGATCCCCCGTATAGCCTTAACAGACTGTAGGGGCAAGTGCTGTTAGCGAGCACCTATGAAGGCCGGAACGGTACACGAGGGGGTGGGTGGCCAGCACCACGCCCGACCGCCTTTGTCTCCCCAGTGGCGATGTTTACACACCGCACCAGGTACTCATTTAAGGCTGAGTCGACCTAGGGGAGGCCCAGGACCGGTTCAGATAATCGTCACTGGTGTTGGCCGTGAGCTGGAATCGAACCCGGGTCGCTAGGTTCATAGCGCAGCGCGCTAACCGCTACACTATCGCTCCCCACAACACACACGCACACACGCACACACACACACACGCACACGCGCACATACGCACACACACAAACGCACACACACACGCACACACACGCACAGACACACACACATTCACACACGCGCACACACACGCACACGCGCACATACGCGCACGCACACGCGCACACACACACATGCACACACACACATACACACACGCACACATACAAACACATACACACACACGCACACACGCGCACGCACGCACGCGCGCACACACACACATGCACACACACATACACACACACGCACACACGCGCACGCACGCACACACACACGCACACAGACACCCACGCACGCGCGCGCGCCCATGGGCACAACATCGCCAGAGATCCTTCGCTTTCGAGAGCCATCCGGGCAAGATTTCGGAAGCTGGGCAAAGGTTGCGTCCGGACAGTCGCTCACATGGGCGACTGCTTCCTTGCTTCCTTTGTTCGCGCATCGTCTCACCACGCTCAGAGCGGCAGAGGGCGGTGCAGTCGACGGCGTCTGTTGTACTCAACTTCTGTGCTCCCCCCCCTCCCGGCCTCACGAACCCCGAGCTGAATTGGCGTCGTGAAGCATGGACCGCATGGCCCCCGTACGAAGCGCAAGCGCTGTGTGTGTGTGTGTAGACAGCCTCATCCAGCAGTGGATTGGACATGTCCCTGCAGCCCGATGCGTGCGTTTTAACGGGGCGTAGGTAACCCTGTCACTGATGATTTTCCTGCTCGTGTTGGTCGCCTTGAATGAAATGGCACGCGACTCTAAGCCAGGGCCGTAACGAGTGACTTCATTGTGGATGTGGTGTGACGGGCGCGTGGATATCTCTCCCGCTCGACGAATGCAGACAGATCCTGCCCGAATCGATCCCGACACGTGGAATATGTCGCCTCGGTCACAGACAACGATCACCACCAATAAAACCCGCGCAGACTGTTGGCGCAAAGTGCTGTTTGCGAGCACCTATCAAGGCCGGCACGGCACACGAGGGGGTGGGTGGGCCAGCACCACGCCTGACCGCCTTTGTCTCCCTAGTGGCGATGTTTACACACCGCACCAGGTGCTCTCTATATATGTTCCAGAACGCTGCTTTGTGGGCTGCCTTGCGAGTAGGGATTATCGGCCTAAGGCACTACCACTAGATTACAAAGTAAGCCTATCCATAATAATCCTATATTGTTGCAATGTACCCCCTACGTGTATCCATATCATGTCACAAGAATACAGCACTTGTCACGAGGACGCTATAAGGCGAGATGGATTGGGCTTGCCACATCCATTGAGCACCAGTCATAGGCAAACGACACTTAACATTCGTCAAATCAGCTGGGTCCTCTATAGCTTTGCTCAAAACAAAGACAAATATCCCCCGTATAGCCTTAGCAGACTGTAGGGGCAAGTGCTGTTAGCGAGCACCTATAAAGGCCGGCACGGCACACGAGGGGGTGGGTGGCCAACACCACGCCCGGCCGCCTTTGTCTCCCCAGTGGCGATATTTACACACCGCACCAGGTACTCATTTGAGGCTGAGTCGACCTAGGGGAGACTCAGTACCGGTTCAGATAATCGTCACTGATGTTGGCCGTGAGCGGGAATCGAACCCGGGTCACCAGGTTCGTAGCGCAGCGCGCTAACCGCTACACCACCGCTCCCCACACATACATACACACACAAACAGTGAGCGGTGCATGTAACGCATCAGGTTAGCAACTTACCCTCCAAGCAGTACGCTCCGGCCACTGAAAGAGTCCCTCCGAGCGGCACGTTTCCCGCACGGCCAAAGACCCAGACGAGACATGAGCCGGACGCAAACTTATTCACGACGTCGTTTTAACTCGCTAGGCGACCCGCTGGTAACCCGTCCTCCATGCCGCTCGCCTCGCTCTTCAACACGCAGAGCCAGCCAGCCAACCCTATCTACACACCATATGTATGTACACACACACACCTAGCAATTCCCCAGCCCGAGGGGCTATATCGCTATCCCCGCCTAGATCCAAAAACAATGAGTGAATGAAACACGGATCGTGCTGTGAGAACTCGAATACTCCTACACACACACACTCTCGCTCTCTCTCTCTCGCTGCTACTGATTCATGAAAGCTCTATTGATTATACAACTAATAGTATAATTTTTTTGCTATGTTCCAGGTTTAAAAACGACGGAGAGCACGCTCATAATATGATCGCTTGCTTAAAGACACGGATGGGATGCCGGTGAGTCGAGCGCGCGCGCGCATCGGAAGAGGATGGGGAGGAGGAGGTGGTGGTGGGTTGCCTGCGTCGATGTTGTCTGCGGCTCTCCCCGTGTTGCCTGCCCGTGGCGGGGTGTGGTGCCAGGAGGCGTGCTGTGATGTCAACTGTGGTGGTGGTGGTGGTGAAGGAGGGGAGAGTAATGGGGGGCGGGCGGGCGGGGGAGAGACAAGTTGTAATGTCTCCCAGCCATCCCCCCATGTGGCGGAGCGGTGGCGCTGTGGTTAGCGCAATCGGCAGACGAACCCGTTGAGTTCGAATCCCTGAGCCGCGGTGAACGTCAGCGTCGAGCGATATCTGCGCCCGCTCGGAGACGCTTTCATCCGTTCGTGCATTGGCAAAGCGCCGTGCACACACAACGCGCATTCAGCCACCTTCGTACAACCGCCCACCGATTTCGCTCTACGGCAATCATGCCCCCGCTATACCCACCAATCAACACGCCTAACAACATGTGCTTACCGAACGTGATACCCGCGAAGAACAAGGCACCACGCTATCAGCTGCGAAAATAAATTCTCGCCCCTACCTACCACTCGAGCCAACCCCAACGAGTCGTAAACCCACTCACAATACAGTCGACGTAGACTGCACATACACAGTCTATACATGGCACGCGTACGGGTCTATACGTATTTAGAGCACACGTGTAGGCACGGTATACATATACAGTCTACAATAAATGTGCGCGTGTCTGTAGTGTGTGAAACGCGTGGCTTATACCTACCCCGGTACGCGATGCGCGTGCGTTAGTCAGCCAGGTTGAGCGCAGGTTCCGGAGAATCGCCCCAAATCACTTTCCATTCATCGCAAATCCAGAGAATGGAAACTTTATCACCACCGCCACCACCATCGTCAACATCTTCTGCACTGCCATCACCATCAGCAGCAGCAGCAGCAGCAGTCGGAGCCGTCAGCAAGGTTGATCATTAAGCAGCAGCAGCAACACCCAGAGATGGGATGATAATATAATTGCTCCAGTCGCATGTCCTCCATGAAGATCTCCCGCTAGTTTTTCATGGCTTTTTGTTGTTGTTGTTGTTTGCTTATTAACGTTTAGGCGAATTACAACAACGATGATATTATAAGTAGCAGTCGTTTAGTGCTAATAGAATAGCAGCAGTGCGAGCGAGCCATCAACTCACGAGCCTCGCCAACATCCCAGGACTGCCGCCTTAACGCACGGCTCTCCGCTCGCTCTCTCTCGCTCTCTCTCTCTCGCAACTCGCAGTTGCGAGCGGTGACGGAATCGTCGGCAGTAATAGCGTGTTCGTTCGTCTGTGTGTGGTCTGTGTGTGTGCGTCTGTGTGTGTGCGTGTGTCTGTGTGCGTGCGTCCGTGTGTGTGCGCGCGCGTGTGTGTCTGCTATCACGCAAAGGTGGTGGTGGTGGTGGTGGGGGGGGGGTGGAAAACGTGATCTGAATGAAGAATTAATCTGACGTGCCACTCAATGGGTGCTGAGATTCGAGAGAGCGAGACAACCCCGGGTGTATATTATTCACAGTGGGGTGTGAGAGAGAGAGAGTTTGATTCTCGCTCACGGAAAAACTAAAAAAAACACACCAGTGACGATTATCTTCCCGCGGTCGACTCAGCCCAAATGAGTACCTGGTGCGGTGCGTAAATGTCGCCACTGGGGAGACAAAGGCGGCCTGGCGTGGTGCTTTCCACCCCACCCCCTCGTGTGTCGTGTCGGCCTTCTTGGGTGTTCGCTAACAGCACTTGCTCCTACGGTTTTTGAAGGCTATACGGGGGATCTTTGTCTGCGTACATGAAAGGACCCGCTTTTGTTTCTCCACTGCTGGATG
This sequence comes from Lethenteron reissneri, assembly GCF_015708825.2. NCBI lineage: Eukaryota > Metazoa > Chordata > Hyperoartia > Petromyzontiformes > Petromyzontidae > Lethenteron > Lethenteron reissneri. The sequence continues at coordinate 2,530,865 of NC_083833.1, read as the reverse complement.
AGTGTCTCCTCCTCAAGAGCTGCCACCCGCGCGGTTTGCTGGATATTTTGACCATACTTCACCACGATGGTCAGTGCGGGTCGGTGCGTGTGAAAGGTACTTGGATCGATGATGAATATGCCAGGATATACCTGGACGCGACACCTCACGTACCGTGCAGATACTGGCGTGTTCGCATACGATATGCATACAGCACGCACACACACGCGCGTCTCGTAAATAAATACGCTCTTGCACTAAAATACCGTACACAAATAGTGGCATTCACAGGTATGTCATCATCAGGAGCCATGGTCAGTCCACCGCTGGATGAAGTCCTCCTCCAATGTAACAACACACAGTACGTTGCTATATATTATTCTATTTTTACGAACATAATATACATCGACGTATACCCCGCCCAAGGATTGTAACCTTATCGCGGTGGTGGGGTTTGTGTGTTCCGATGATCCTCAGAGCACTCCAGGTAGGGTCTCCCTTGGCGAACATCTCTGGGGGGGAGTAGAGGTTCCAGACAAGTAGCGGTCCCAACAAAAGTCCCGTCGTGAATGGTTCTGAAATATTTTTTTAAAATCAGGTTACCTCGCCCGGACAAGGGGTAACCGGGGCCAGGCCTGAGGGTGACCGGGTCACTCCACGTTACCCGGTCGTGCCCAGCCCCACACAGCGACGTTGAGCCGTCACGCGGGGGGCCCAAAATCCGCGAGCCTCACCAGGACAAGCGGACGGAGAAACGAACAAACGAAAAAACAAATACCGTGTCCGTGCATGTACAATAATACAAGCGTGCATCTCACCCCGTTGTACACTCGCTATACGCCACTGTCAATGTATCTCACCCACGTGAGAAACATTGCATATTCACAATCGCGTATAACAGAGCCAATGGAAATACACATTGCATGAATCGACTGAATAACTTAACACAAGATGCAAGCCGGCATGAAGATGCTAAACATGCAAGTTTAATAACATAAATTATTTACGTTACAACTGGACACAACTGGGAATCACAATAAGTGTGTGAGGCCTCAGTCTGAGCGGTGATGCGGCCCAGCGGTAGCGACGTTCGCCGCTCGTTGCAGAGAGGTTCGCAGTCCGAGTTCGCCGGCCGCCCTGGTTAATACTGCGTACAGATGATTGGACATTAAACAAGATCCCTCGACGTCATCACAAGAGCAGGCCATTGCGTGCCGGCGTCAGGGTCCACATTTGCCAACTTTCTGTTCAAATGACGTGAGAGAATTACCCGGTCGGGATTACTGTACGCACACCCGCACAGCAGCAGTAGCAGCATCAATCACCACCCCGTGCTGACAGGCTAATGCCCCAAGTCGCTCACCCAAATGAGACTCATCCTGGTTTCTTGAGTTATGATTTGATTGAGATATATATTGTGTAGGGCAGTTATGGAAGGCAGACCGAGATCAAACTGAGAGCAGGTTGCAGTGATTTTGAAATATTTTACTTGGTGTATGTATGTTGGCAACCGCGCAAATCGTAGGTCACAATAATAACAACTAACAAAACTACGTTGCCAACAAAAATAACCCTATTGTACTCTTCTTGGTTCTTTCGGTAAAGTCTACGTGACTTTACCGAAAGAACCAAGAAGATGAACCCCTGCAGTCACGAAAGCTTTAATTCGAAATTTAACCCTATTGTAATCGGTGCACATGCTACTGCTCTGACACTTGCTTCAGAGACAGAAGGCACTGACAGAGAAGAACGCAAAGAGGCTTGGGTATGACGTGATAGCTCGGGAGAGACGACGGACGCGGTGAGGGAGACTGGTGGTGGAACGTCATCCAAACGGCAACGGGAGAGATAGAGCGACGAAATGAGCTCGCGCTCAGGAGCGAGATGGTCTCAATGGCATTGCGAGGTCGTCATTTGACGGTGAAAGATGTGAGGGGGAGACTCATTCATCCAGCAGTGGAGAGACCACTGCTGCTGATGATGATGATCCAGGACCGGTTCAGGTATTATTATTAATATTATTCAAGTTCATTTCAAGTTCATTTATTAGGTATAGCCCTGTGAGCCATTCGGCTCTTGAATCGGGTGCAACCGCAACAAACAAAAAACAAAAACATGAACAAAAAAACATCTTAAAGTGAATATGCGACTGAGTGCAAACAGAAAATCCAAGAAAAGACAGCAAAATATTGCAGAAAAAAACACCACTGACGTTAACAACGGCCAGGGATGGAAATGGACCTCGGGTCGCCGGGTTCACAGTGCAGTGCGCTAACCACTGCTAAAACGACAGTGAATTCTCCCTTCATATGTACATTCATCAAATGCTTTATTTTTTTTTAAAGTAATGGTACCGTGCAAATATTTGAATTGCTGTGGGGCAGTTGTTAAAAGGCACAACGTACACTTTAATTAGTCTATTGTAAAGTATGATGCTTTGGTTAGGTCACTGAAAATCTACTCATTCGTCAACAGCTAATTGGCCACATGTGCGTATACAAGCGTAAAACTAATCAAGATAATGGGAATTGAATCGTGAGTCACTTACGTACACGCAGGGGTAACTAAACAATGGATAGCACATTAATAGCAATAATACTTCACATTAATGCGTGCATAAATATATCGCACGGCCTTTATTTAGCGACGCGCTAATTGAGATGCATACATAGCCTGGATGCGATACACAGGGTTGTAAATTAACAATTTAAACAACAACGGCGACGGAACAACTGCTTAATGGTATATTGTAATTAATGGTAAACTAACTCGTGCACGCATAAACATCATTAGTGTATGTAACAAACAAAAAACTGACATCTAATTTACACGATCAACCGGGATCGTCACCGCGTACGGCTTGACAAGAAGATACACACACACACAAGACGTCCATCGTAGAGGTTGTTTTGGGTTAGATCGCGTAAATATATAAATGTGTCGTTAAACCCTCCACCACCCGACACAGTCAACTAGTGAGGGTTGTCACGTAAACAGAACGTGGCCAATTCGTCACTAGTACAGCACTAGTGTGTAGTGTATAGTGTAGTGTACTAGTACAGCACTAGTGTGTAGTGTATAGTGTAGTGTACTAGTACAGCACTAGTGTGTAGTGTATAGTGTAGTGTACTAGTACAGCACACCGGTGTGTTGATGAAGCAAGTCGTAATTACTGGCGAAACGTCGTACTCAGATTGTAAATGTTGTGGCTTGGCTCTCCAACTCGTGACGAATTGGCTACGTTCTGTTTACGTGACAACCCTTACTAGTTGGCTGTGTCTGGTGGTGGCGGGTTTAACGACACATTTATATATTTACGCGATCTAACCCCCCCAAAAAACCTCCTATGGATGATATTGGCCGCGAAAGCCTACGTGTTAAACCGACATGCGAGACTAACAGAAAGAACACATTTTGTTCAGCCTCAACAGAACGTCAGGGCCAAGTGCTAACTTGCTAGGCGACAGTGCCGATTGCCTCTCTTCAACAACACACAGGTACACACACACACACAGGTTTGAAATACCCTTGACCCAAGGTACACGGACGTGACAACAGGGTTGTCACTACTCAATCCCACTCGATGGCTGAGAGGGTTTTCCCCGAAGCGTCGTGGGGCAGTAGTCCACGGACCAGCGCCCTCTGGTGTCTGCGTTCGGTTTGACTCATGCGGGCGACACGTGCACATGGGGATGCAACAACAACAGAGGATTGTCGTTGTTGTTGTTGCTGTGGTTGGTAGGATCCTCGAAACTCGCATCAACTCTCGTGTCCACCGGATTATAAGACGCACTGACCACCACCCCCACAGCACCCCCCTCGCCCCCGAACAAAGGTGGGGATTGCGTCTTATAATCCGGTGTGTGTGTGTAACCAGATTTGTGTAAATGTATTGGCACCATGCACGACGCTTGGGGTGCGTCTAACTATCCCGAGCGTCTTGTAATCCGAAGAGAATCCGGTAGCCCCGAGCGAGGGAAAAATGTGACGACGGATCTTGGAGGCCATCATCCAGCAGTGGAATGATCATGGTCGAGATATCTATTTACCCCACAAATATTAGATTCAGTGAATTAAGAAGGTGAAAACCCTTGCAATTTACAATTACCGTGTTACTACATTTATTCATATTATTTAGACCGTGATGGGCAGCGTAGGGCAGAGCAACATCATCCATTGTTGTCCGGTACTCTGCTCCCACATCTATGGTCCCACACCTTCGGCAACCCGCACTGACCAGCGTGGTGAAGTATGGTAAAAAAATTCTCATCCCTGGGCCGTACGCGTGGATTCTTGCAATTATTCGTTCAAGAATCACTCCGAGTTCTGCCCCCTCCCCCACGCCACCGCCACCCCGCAGATAAATCGCAATCAGCATCGTCAATTCCACTTTCCTATGGCAGGAGCCAGTCTCTCCACGTCGCAGTCACCGTTGATTCCCCACTACGAGAATGAATTTGACCAACCCTGGAGTGTTGTTGTTGTTGTTGATGTTGTTGTTGTTGATGTTGTTGATGTTGTTGTTGTTGATGTTGTTGTTGTTGATGATGATGTTGTTGATGTTGTTGATGTTGTTGTTGATGATGTTGTTGTTGTTGTTGATGTTGTTGATGATGTTGTTGTTGTTGATGATGTTGTTGTTGTTGTTGATGTTGTTGATGTTGTTGTTGTTGATGATGATGATTTGTCTTCGAGGGACCCGCATCTAAACATAGTGCATTTCGCGTAGTAATAATTATTGAGCGTTAATTCTAGATTTGAAGCTTTCGTGACTGCAATGATTCATATTCTTAGGTTTTTTCGGTAAAGTCACGGAGCTAAAAACATTAAAAAGTAAAATAAAATAAAAAAATCACGACGTTTCGGAGGCAACACAAGCTTCCGTCTTCAGGTGGTACCGTCACAGCCACGACAGCTGTATCAAGTAACGTCGTGATTTTTTTATTTTATTTTACTTTTTAATGTTTTTACCTACGTGACTTTACGGAAAAAACCTAAGAATATTATTCAGCGTCCTTTAAAGGGGCACAATAAGCTGACGTTTCCTTCCCATATCTGTCCATCCACATAAAAAAGACGTATCCTTTACGCATCCCATTAGCCACGGCGAACTTCTGGAAGTGCATCGTATCTGCAGTATTTGGTTGAATAGAAGTAAACCCCCAAGGCCGATGTTGTCCTTCAACGTCTCATCAGCAGTTCGGCGACCTCAAGCAAAATGCTGGTGAGCTGACTGATGTTTAAAGGCAAGATACTGTTCGTATACCCTCAAGCTAAGACTATATCAATATGTACTCCAATATCAGGCTAATACATTCCTCTAAAAATAATCATATTTCACCGTGCTGTCTCGTTTATAAACGGTTGTCATTCAACGCTTATTTCATCCCAGAGTTAATTTATCTGCGTTAATACAGAAACGGCAGCTTTAATATCTTAAGTTTCCAATGGAAGTGTCAAATATAGGTCCGCAATAAGCAATGCAACACGGCACACCAACAAGCACGCACACATGCGCACGCGTGCAATTTGAGTGTGTGTGTGCGTGCGGCAACTCCAAGTGAATAACATTCTTGTCTTGTAAGTACTGTACACAGTGGAGCCTGCAGTCTAATGCCGATCCTTTAATAAAGAATATGTACTCACCTCTCCAATTGTGACAAACGTCAATGGTAAGTTATCAAAACGTATAATTTTTTATAATAAATACTAATATTGATTGCATCCTTTATTTAGCCATGGTTGGAAAAAAAAGCCTTGCTGAGTCTCATGAGAGGCGTTTATGCCAGGAGATTTCTGCATTTTGGATGTTTGGCCGTTTCGCTTTATTAGAGTTGGGGCACTTCGTGTGCCACGGAAAACCGCAGTTACCCCGGAGAGAGCCGCGTTCATTGGCGAGGGCAATGACCAATGACACTCTCACCTCCGGGAAGACAGGGCCGAGGGTCAAGGGTCACAACAACCGTTGGCTGTGCTGTTATCTCCTGGTCACCTCTCAGCCCACAGCCGACAACACCTGGAATTCCCAGGATGTGTTCCCACCGAGCACTACCCAGTCTAAACTAAAACAACTTTTTTTTATTTTATCAGGTCAGGCCAACTGGGCTATGTAGCTCTTTTACAGAAGCGACTTGGCCATCGCAAACGACAGCTCAATGCAGTGGCGTATGACCACGTGAGGATGTACAGCAGCCAAACACTCTAAACGCATGATTCTAAAATGTGGAGGGAAAACCGGAGGAGCCAGAGAAAAAATCAACACGACCACGGGGAGGAAATGCACATTCCAAGTATACAGGCGTCAGGGTCGGGATCAGGATTGAATCCACGACCTCCTGTATACCAGGCGGGGTAGTTAACATCTCATAGCCACCGTGATGATGATAAGAGAGAGACACGCAAACTCCAAATATACAGCAGCAGCAGCAGGCATCTTCAGGGTCGGGATCGAACCCACGACCTCCTGTATACCAGGCGAGGTAGTTAACATCTCCTAGCCACCGCGGCGTCTCTCTCCTACTTGAGAGAGTCACAAAGATGCATCTCTCCTGGCCTGCATGGTCTAATGCAGGGGTTCTCAACCGGGGGTAACGTGGCAATGCCCCAGGGGGGGTGGGGTGTACGCGTGAGGTGTGATTTATGACTGTGTGAAATTATATCATGCATGAGAGTCATTGGTGAATAATCGCGTGCGAATCTTCCGATATAGAATAACTGCGTTAGGATGCAAATCCACACGGTTACCTGGCACCATACAGACGACCTTTCTAAGCGCACGTATCGTAAACAACGCCGGTTTCCAAGAGTGGCCGGCGAGCATGAACACATTTAACGTCGCGCCCATTGGTTTTTAATGTTTTTGTATTCGCTCGCAGCTACTGGCAGCTCGTTAGGATACCTCGCGGATTGGACATGTTGGTTGAAATATTGACGCTCATTATTCATACGTGTATTATCTCAGAATCGTGTTGGGTCAGGCAAGGGGGGTTACTCGGTTGAAACGGAATTCAACAAGGGGGGGGGGGGCGGGGTACTATCCACAATAGAGGGTTTTTTTTGGGTTATAGCGCGTGAATATGTAAATGTGTCGTTAAACCCGCCACCACCCGACACAGCCAACTAATAAGGGTTGTCACGTAAACAGAACGTGGCCAATTCGTCACTAGTACAGCATCACCGGTGTGTTGGAGAGCAAATCCACCACATTTACAATCTGAGTACGACGTTTTGCCAGTAATTACAACCAGCTCCATCAGGCGACAGACAGATTTGTGGAGAAATCCTCCTGTTTCGTTTCTTAAATAAACGAATAGATGTGATGACGTCACTTGTGAAGCCCTTCTTGTGCGAAGTGGGTGGGGGGTGGGATTAATGAATGCATATAAACTACAAAGGTGGATACGGTAGCCCAACAATGTTAATAACCAACTGGGCTAATGCATGCAGCCCGTTTTTCCACTGCTGAACGAAAGCCTTTCCATTCTGCGTCAATCCCGTGTGGGTTGTGCCGTATGCATGCTGAACTTCTTTCGCACCGTACGTAGCCAACCGTGCCAATCGGAGGCGGTGAGAGGGCTGGAAGGCCCGTTGGACCGGTACCGATCTTGCCCATGACCGGAAATCGAGCTCACGTCAGCGGAATCAATGACCAGCTATTTGTTATGAGGAACCCTTCAGCTGCCAGATGATCCATCCACCCGCTCTGCATCCACGCTCTATAGACCATTCGTCCAGTCAATGATCGTGTGGGATTCGGAGAGGCGACTTCTGACACCTGATCATGATACATATATCACGTATCATGTGGTGACAATTAAAACTAATCCAGTGTACCGGTAATTGATTGGGTGGACGTTAACAATGCCATAGGAATGTATGGACAATGGAGGATCGTATGACAATGTGGAGATAATTGATTGATGAAATGACAATGTGAGGTCAGATGAGACCCCATGACAATGTGTGGACAATAGATGATAATTATTTGTAGACGAAGATACTCCATACTAATGCGTAGACAATAGACACCCCGTGGTATTGCATCGACAATGGAGACTGCATGGCCGCATGTGTGGGTATCATAACATCGTGTAAACATTAACGATGCCACGGATATTTGGCTTGTGGATGACTGGTGGGACACCAAAACAAAGCTGGATTGTTGCGTGCATGCGCGTGTACACATACAGCCCCAACAGATTGTTGGGGCAAGTGCTGGCCCACGAGGAGGTGAGTGGCCAGCACCACGCCAGACACTCGTTAGCGCAGTGCGCTAACCATTGTCCCACCCCTCCCCCCCATACACAGGCACACACTCACACACAGAGACTCATATATACGCTTTAGCAGTGACGGGAGCGCCATGCGGGTAAGGAAGGGGAGCCACCATCAACCTCAATCCCAATGATGTATTGACTCTAATAGCGCCCTGACAGCCGCTTAATGACTTCAGTGTTTCTATGCAACAGGCAGAAAGGAAAGAGGGGGGAGAGAGAGAGAGAAGATCATTGGACGTCCCGTGTGGGCATGCAAAATTTATACGCGTCCGTGCTTGCTAAGCACAGGAGTCACATTCGACGCGGTTGTGGTCATTTTGAACTTGCAACGGTGGTTCTGTCCACCCACTAATCGAACCGGTGCCGGATTAAGCAAGTGCGGGGCCTGTAGCATATGTTATAAAAGGGCACTAAATAAAATATATTTTTAAAAACACATTAATATTAAAAATTAATTTACTTACATGGTAAAGTAATTGTATTTTTTCATTTGCTGTACAACCAGATAATAAGACAAATCGCTAGCCTTAAAGACCCAGTCGTTCGTAAAAGTCGAAGGCGGTATAGTACTATAGTAATAGAGCAAGTGCAGAATCACTCAAACCGGAATTGATAGCTTGAAAGCATTTAGCGCGGGGCCCTTGAAAGTGCGGGGCCCGTAACTACTACATGTGTAGCTACTACACGTGTAGTAGCTGCTACATGTGTAGCAGCTACTACATGTGTAGCAGCTACATATATAGCTACTTTTGCTACGAGGATCATCCGACATTAGGAAGCCACTGAAACTTTGCATGTTTAAATCATCATCGAGATTGACAAACTAATTTCTTCAGAACTTATATTCATATTCTTAGTTTTTTTCGGTTAAGTCACGTAACCGAAAAAACCTAAGAATATGAATCTTTGCAGTCACGAAAGCTTCAAATCTAGAATTCTTCAGAACTGCTTCTCGTGTCCAGTTCGTTATCCTTCCCACGCGCACCACCGATCAGCACAGTTGGCTACGTACGGCGCGAAAGAAGTCCAACGTGCACACGTACTCGATGAACGAACTAGCACCGCTATTAGGCATTTACAGGAACAGCAGCAGCAGCAGTCGTGATCCACGTGCTGATTGATGAAATCCTCTAAAACCCGTGGACGCCATCCCCCCATACCACTGGCGTCATGACGGCTTGATGCAAAGTTCAAAGTTCACGACGTGCTGCAGAATTCACCCAACTGGCGACGCCGTGGCCCTGAAGAAAGTAGTGGACATTCCGCACGACCACAGGAACTGATGCGTCTCTGAGCAACGAGCGGCGATGTCCTGTCGGTTCTTCCGATCGCCTCCTTCGAAGCACTGCCCGAGGTCAAGGCTCTGTTTTCCTCGCAGCGGGTGATCGAAGCTTTGTTTGCCAGTTTGCAGCTCCCAAACTTTGTGACGCTTTGCCCACAATACAATCGGAGTCGTTAGAGATATTGAAGTGTTGCTGCTGCTGCTGTTGACAACTCACATCTGTAAACTTTCTGTCAGTTTATCCTGTGCATGTTCTGGCTATTTCCTGCTAAACATACACGGCGCGCATTTGCGATATACGGAAAATGATCATTATCATTTCCATCTACGGATAATAAAACATTTTATTTTTAACACTACGACGGCGGCACATATGTACGCGTATTATCATCAGCGGAGGCAATAATCAATCCACCGCTGGATGAAATCGGCCTTCCCAAATCGTTGCCATCCATCGTTGTCCATCGAAGCGGCAATCCACAAGAGCCTCTCACGTCGCTCCATCCTCTCGGGCGGATTTCCCTGCCTTTGACTTCCACTCCGGATTCATTCTCGCTCTCTCTATTGTCCACACATATTCATGGGGGGTCTCATCTGACCTCACATTGTCATTTCATCCTTGGGGTCTTTCGGTAAAGCCACGTAGACAGATCAAATAATAACAAATAATGAAGATAGAAATAATAACAATATCACGACGTTTCGATCGCAACACAAGCAATCGTCATCAGCTGAGAAATATAAAGGTTTGAGATGGGTGTAGCCCAAAAGTCAGTGGGAGGGGCTAGAGATGAAATTTGCATGTAAATGTAAGATCGGGTAAATCTTGACAAACGAAGCTGTGGGGGTGGCCATTGTATTGTGGGAGATTAGCATGTCAATGTAAAAGGTTAGCATGTCAATGTGAGACATTTTCTTGTGAATGTAAGCTCGGAGAGATCTCGGAGAGAGCTTTCGCCACGTGGAGGTGGACAAGGATGGCAGGCCGCCATTTACTAACACAGCGAACGGTGGCGGTGTTAGTGAATGTAACGCAGAGAGTCGAAAATAAGTGCTAACAGAGGTAGGTAGAGAGGGAACAACTCCTTACCTTAGCAGCGCTCCCGCGATATTTCTCACCTGATGACGATTGCTCGTGTTGCGATCGAAACGTCGTGATATTGTTATTATTATTTTCATCATTGTTTTTTTTATGTGATCTATACACGTGGCTTCACCGAAAGACCCAACGAATATGAATTCCTACAGTCACGAAAGCTTCAAGTCAAGATTTAAATCACTCACAGCCACGCCCTTGCATTTGTATATATATATTCAACAACTCGAGATAATGTGCGTGTTTTTTCTCATTGTTTAGAATATTCTTGTGTTATGTTTGAGTCTGAAAGCGATGATGTGCGTTTTGAGTGGCAGATTTGTGCCGGGCAGGCGCTACGGGTGTGTAAGCAAAAATTGCACATCACTTGACACTCGCTCTTCGTATGAACAGCCCAAGCCGTGCCTTTAATATCCACACGTCTCCTTCAAACCCACGCGGTTCCCCTTTCGATCCCAGCGCGAATTCCTCGCCGTGACACGCGGACCAAACGCATGGGCACTGACAATGCCTGGAACAAAGGAAGAACATCTCACACGTGCGCAAAGCAGCATGGGAGCAGTGTTCTGCCACGTGCTTATATCGTCTGTACGATTATATCAGAATCGTAATGAGAATATTTATTTATGCTGGAGGAATCCGAAGGGCTACAAAGCTCTTGTTCACACAACGTCAAAACGTTACAACAACAACAAACAACAACACACAAACACGACAGCTGCAGGAAAGATAAACAAATCACGTGCACATTTATATATTTAGATATTTCTCCCCCCCACCAATGGCACGGTATGTAAAGCACCACAATACAGCAGCGACTTTTTATTTTCAACTAGAAAACTATTTTTTTATATACATATATACGCAGCATATCCTTAAGGAAAGTTTGGGACAAATATTTATTTCTTTGAAAACACATCAACGCACGTTGGGGCTGTTGTTGAGCTGATAATGTTTTTTTTTTTACATATCATTTTTGTCGTGTCCTACCATCCGTGAATATATTGTGCAATCAGGTAGCCTCCACACGGTTTAATTTAATGACCGGGCTCGAACGGTCATCGCAAGCGGCTTGCAACTCGTGATTACATCTCCATTAGCTGGTAATTTCACCACAGGGCTCTCTACAGCCACGAGGAGATGAACAAAGGCTTCACTCGGAGTGGTTTGTCAATCAACTGCTGGGTCAAGGCCTTGCCACGCTATGTCTGTTGACGACAGATTATGTTTGACCATACTTCGCCATGCTGGTCAATGCGAAGTGGTGATGGGCGTCTGGGTGGGTGCGTGGTGGCGTCAAGACCGCTTCAGATGCCACTTGCTGCTGATGTTTACCGTGGCCTGGAATCGAACTCAGATGGCGAGTGTCCGTGTGCAGGGTTACAGCAGTGCGCTAACCACTGTGCCACCGTTCTACTCATGCAAACAAAGTAAAATCACCAAACAATCAACTTACGTCCAACACTCACACCCATAGCTAATGTGGTTTTACAACCACGGCTAAACAAGACACTCACACGTATTTTACCTACAATGATTACCGCTAATTGTTATCACATTAATTAATTGTCGTGATGAAATCTCTGTAATATCCCTGAAACCTGTCAAGTTTAAAAAAAGAAATTTGCTGCCTCTATTTATAGTAATAGGTTTTTACCCTTTCAACTGGTACAAAAACTGACACCTTTATATAAGGCATCATGTTTGCAATAACCACAACACAAGCAGTCAAAATGTAAACAAAAATAAACAACTCTGATAATGATATGCACTGTCCTTGAAGTTGATTGGTCCACACCCGAGACAGCTTTTCTTAGAGCCTAGTCTCCATTGGTGTTGGACCAGATGACGCCAGTTGAAAGGGTAAAAACCTATTACTATATTTTGCCACTGGTAAAGGAGATGTCTCATAGTGCCTCTATTTAGTTTTACATCGCAATGTTCTCTTTAAATATTTGTTTTGTGTGACGGTAGCCTTTTAATTATATTGAGAATTTGACCGTGTTCTAGAGATGGCCAACGCAAACCGGTCCTGCTCTCTTCATCGGTTTGCAACTGCCCTAGAAAGTATTTGCAGAAACGTGGATTTTTTAAAAAATGTATCTTCTCCCGCGGTCTTTGACTGCCACCTGGCGTTCACGCGATGCAATCGCAACGGGTCGTACCGCGACTCCCAAAAAGTCAAAACCAAATTGTCCTGTTCACTACTCGAAGCAAACTCTTTGGTTCTTTCGGTAAAGTCACGTGGGTGAAAATAAAATAAATAACTAAATCACGACGTTTCGGAGGCAACACAAGCGTCCGTCATCAGGTGAGACTACCACAGCAGAAATGTTTTTATTGTCGTGGGCAACATCAGTACGGACACCTGCAGGGCACGAACGCTTCAGGGCCGTCCGTAAATGACGTCACGCACCTGGGGGGGGGGGGGGTCAGACATTTGTGACGATGTGTGACGAGGGGAGGGGGGCGGTTGAGAAATGTGACGTCACATCAAAATGCGTAACTTGAAATAAATATAGACAACTCTAATTAAATTGACTTTTTAATAAATGTTTTCTCCTACATCGGAGCGCAGCGCCACATTAAATACGCACTTCAATGACAATAGTTTAAAGCGATTTGAAGCATGTTTGATTTTTTTAGGGGGGGGGGCAGAGCTTTGTGACGTCATATTTGAGGGGGGGTCTGACTTTTTGTGACGCCGTGTGACGAGGGGGGGGGGGGTCAAAAATCGCGTGACGTCATTTATGGACGGCCCCTTCGCACTCATCACACACACACACAGGGCGCTTTCCACGGATGAACCATCCATAATACAGGTTTTATTTTTTTGGGTTAGATCGCGTAATCTTATATTCTTAGGTTTTTTCGGTAAAGTCACGTAGGTAAAAATTTTTTTAATTACAATTAATAAAAGTAAAATAAAACCACGACGTTTTCTACTTTTATTTTTATTTAACTTTTATTAATTTTTTAAAAAAATTAAAATTACAATTAATAAAAGTTAAATAAAAATAAAATAAAAATCACGACGTTTTTTAATTTTATTTTTATTTAACTTTTATTAATTGTAATTTTAATTTTTTTTACCTACGTGACTTTACCGAAAAAACCTACGACTATGAATCATTGCAGTCACGAAAGCTTCAAATCTAGAATAGATCGCGTAACTCTATAAATGTGTCGTTAAACCCGTCACCACCCGACATTTATATATTTACGTGATCTCACCCAAAAAAATAAACCTGTATTGTGAATATTGGTCGCGAAAGCCTCCCACGTGTGGAACAGATGAACCACAACATCTAGCCGATCTCGTCAATGAACGTTAAACCATTATCATCACGCCAACTCCGCTCATCATCCTGGCTGCTGGGCCATCGAACAAAGGCGGTTGTCACCGCACCGCGCGGCGCTTTCGGATGCGCTTCTGCGGCCGTCTGGAACGCTCTTCCTTCCGATACCAGGAAGCCACTGGAGCGATGCACTTTTAAATCACCACCTAGATCAAAAGCTCATTTCTTTAGAACTGCTTTTTTGTGTTTAGTCGATGGTCTTCCACCCGCACCTCCGATTAGCGCGGTTGGCTACGTACGGTGCGAAAGAAGTTCAACGTACACTCATCACTCGAAGGCGACTTCCAGCTTTTTCTTCCCTGAAGCCACGAGCCCTCGCCCCACCCGTCTCTATATCCCCTCTTTTCCCACCAATGTCTCTGTGGGTTTTTTTCCTCCCCCCCCCCCCCCCCCAATTCCCCCCATCTCCCCTTTTTGACGCCTTTCTTGCCGGCGCCGTTCTTCAATTCAGGATTTCCTCCGCCCGCGGGCTCCGTGTCCGTTGCGTGACCCCCACATCTGACCTCGGCGTCACGGCCCCGCACGAACGCTCAGACTTTGACCGCGTGGGACAGCGACGCCCGTGCATGGGTTGGTCCGTGCAGAGCTGCGACGATTCGTCAATGAAGTATAACAAATAAAAATAATCAATTGACGATCGAACGATCGCGGTTGGCGAATGACGTCCGTCGCATCGTGCGGTTCAAGTGCTGCCCAACGTCACTTACCATGCACGTCCGCTTTTCATGTCAGAAAGAATGAAAGCGATTGCGATGTTGCTATTTGGGTGTGTGTGTGTGCGTGCAGTCGTTTGTGACTGGACTGATACCAACACAGTGGCGAGATGTTCGCTACTTCGCCTGGTATACGGGAGGTCGTGGGTTCGACTCAGACCCTGACGCCTGCTGTGGATTTGTCTCCGGGTCCTCCAGTTTTCCCCTCCGCATTTACAATCAGCATGCGTTTAAGAGTATTTGGCTGCTACAAACATCCACGCGATACGCCACTTCGTTGCGCCGTCATTTGCAACAGCCAGGTCGGGTCTGAAAAACAGCTGTGCATCTCAGCGGCCCTTACCTGGAGTTTAGTTCAACTCGCTACACTTGAGCTCCCGGCTTCACCATGGATTCGAACGCAGGTACTCACCGGGCGGTCCTGGTTCCGACCTAGGACCCCCGAATCCGCTAAAGGACCAAGTGGCGTAGCTAGGATATTTTGCGCCCGGGGACGAACTATAAAATTGGCCCCCCCGTTTAATCACATACCAAAATGTAATTACATGACATGTAGGCTGTGTGTGGCGGGATATATAAACTTTTAGGTTGAGGTGTAGATTTTGTGCAGTAGTTTCAGGCTGCCGTGCCCACCGCAATAAGTTCTAATGTAACGTTGTAAGCCTCATTTTGGCGCCCCTTTACCTTGGCGCCCGGGGACACATGTACCCCCCTGCCCCCTCCTAGCTACGCCTCTGCAAGGACCCCCACGGTCTCACCTATCCCGCCATCCGATGGCTCCACACCCCGTGGTCACAGGACTCACAGGAGAGCTTCACCACGCTGGGACCCTGGGACCAGGACCGTGGAAAGACGGCGCCGTCCTTCCAACCTCCGTAGTGTAGCGGTCGGCGCGCTGCGCTGCGAACCCGGCGACCCGAGATCGATTGCCGCTCACGGCCTACACCACTGGCGATTATTTGAACCGGTTTCCGGCCTCCCCCAGGTCGACTCGGCCTCAAATGAGTATCTGGTGCGGTGTGCTATAAACATCGCCACGAGGTCGACACTCTCGTGCGCCGTGCCGGACTTCATGTCTTGAACAAACAGTTGCAAGAGAGCCGATTCCTAGTATTGTTGAACCGCAGTTCACCAATCATTCAATAACGCGATCTAAGTAAACACACAGGCGCAAATCGATGTAGTTGGCAGTGAGCCCACACACCACGCACACTGTGAAGAGACTGGGAAAATACTTGGCGTTAAACATTTTACCCAGGTCTGCAGGAGATCACAATGAACGACACGAAGAGGCGAACAAGTGCAAGGCACGATATTTTAATTGGCTTTATACACGAAATCACTTGACGAACGTGCAGAACGGCATACATTCTCATACACAACAATCATTTATCTATCTCTCTCTCTCTCGTAATGAATAAACACTTATTTGCCATCCCTTCAAGACGTGTCAGAGGAATGTCTTTATTAAATCACACCACGTGTAGTACGAGCCAGCGCACACTTTGGCGTAACGCGCGGCACCTGCCGTGAGTTTGCCCTTCTTGTTCCAATTCCTGGACCAACGACCAGGTTAAGGAACCGCATTGCCAATGGACATTGTAATTGTCTTGTGGAGTTTCGTTAGGGGACGACGTGAATTCTCCACCGAGTTTGGGGGGGGGGGCAAGGCGGCACAATCAAGCAACGTGCCACTTTTGTACATCGATCTCAATACAATGACAACAAAGACAAAGCTGGCCCGTGTAGACTTAACAGACTGTTGGGGCAAGGTGCTGTTAGCGAGCACCTATGAAGGCCGGAATACACACACACACACCAAATTATCCTTTGGCATCGAACCATGGAATCTGGCTCATTTTGAGCAAGGCCTCAAGGATAGCATCAAAATACTGCACTTTTAAACAAACCACACCGACGGCCGATTTCGAACGGAAATGCTCGCTGCATTCCGCACTAATTTGCGCCAACGAAGTCGGCGTTCACACGCTCAACGAGAAATGGGCAATATGGTCAACCCCGTTATTGTTCACGAGTTGAGGCTATTAAAAATCCCACATTAATGACGACGAGGAACTGCATACACTGACCTACGGCTTGACTGCTGCGCCGATCGGCGAGCGAACCCACCCCCACATCGGGTCGTGCATTTTGGCAATCATGGGTCGGTGACCGATTTGACACGTTTTCGCTGCGCGTACGGTGCGCGAAGGGCGTTCCGAAACACGTGCGTACGTGAGGACCGCCAACGTGACACTCGTGACCAAGATTGCACGTGACCTCCAACAAAGTAATTACCAACATGTCACGGACAACCAATGTGTCACTGAGACCATCAATATTGCATGGGCAACAACCGAAACAAAGAGGCGGCGCTTGTTATAAGGATAAGTCGCCAAATAACCTGGCTCTTCAGCATATCATTAAATGTTCTTATGAACGGTAACACAATCATGACGATATAAAGTCTACAAGAATTTCGCACAAAACGAGTACGCGTTGAAAACAAACAAAAAAAACACCTACTGCCGTGACAAACAACCTAAACTTTGATCACACAAATTAAAAGGCACGTAATTTAATTTGCCCATGTTTGCGTCTTGACCTATACAAATACAATGTGGTACTGAGGGATAGATTTATTCTTTTTTTTAAACACGGTTAAACAAATGATTTTTTTAACGGATTTCCTGCTCCTGTTTGTGGCGTCTGTGGATTCCAGTCGTGTACTTTCGTGACACAGGAGATAAGTAGAATTAACAAGGCCTCGAAAACAACGTTGCATGGCAATAACGTCCAATATTCCTTCTCTTTTACAGACAATTTAAAGCCCGCCTGTTAAAAAGAAAAAATATTCAAAAGTCAAAAGCCACGCGTGTTAGGAAATCAATGGTAAGGATGGCTTTTGAGCTGCACATCTATACATGTCATTAAATATACAACCGTGTAAACATTGTATACTATTCCCAGGTTAGTAACATTACATTTTAGTGGAGCTAAAGGATAACATTTCAACGATTCAAAATAACGGTAGGTTGCTATTAAAACCGAATGTGACATCCGTAACATGTTCTTGGTAACGATTTGATAAAAGTTGTATTTTATTTCCCCACTCTTTCTGTGCAAGGACAACGTAATATAAAGATGCCTCATTAATTTTGCGGCCAGGGTTGCATGACAGATCGCCGTAACGGACGTGAGACATTATGGCTGTGACTGGCAAGTAAGCATTGATGGGGGGGGGGGGGGGGTTGCAAAGAAAGCATGCATCTTATATACAAACAAAACAATATTATGGAAATCACACAAAAAAAGGAACAGCATATGCCAAAACCAGCAAATCGGTTCAGTTATTGGAATGGAGTTTAAAATGTTTTAATTAATGTAATGAACACCTAACCGACAGCATCCTTTGCATTCATAAAATCTCCTCGTACCAGTATATACCGTGGCATTAAGTGCACCCACGTAAAGACTGCCCAAAACGGATGATGTACTGTTTTAAATGTCGTGGCAAGTCGACGCTTGAACGATCAGTTGCACTACTTGGTTGCATACGTGCAGGCAATTAAGTTGCGCGATTGAGAGTTTTGTCGTAAGCGATTATGTGTGGACCAGCGTTAAATAATTAGAAAAGTCCCCAATGACCTATCTGTAATGTAACAATCACTGTAGTTTAGAAGAAAACATTTGGTGCAACGGTTGCTTGTTAACTGCCACTACGCATCACGAAAAATAGTTTTGATGTTGCACATTGGTTGTAAATATTACCTTCAGTTTACAAAAGGGAAATTTTGTATTTTATTTTAAAAATGCGACTTTCTACTCAAAATTTGCACTTGAGGCAGTGCCAATTCTCCTCTATTCCGCCGTGAGGCTGTGATGGGAACTCCACACTCCTGCGGCAAGTCTTTTCATAGGACGACCACTGTTGACTTAACTTTATCGACCACATAGGCATGATGAGCCGAGCCAACCCCCTCCCCAACGAGGATTTGAACTCACAACCTTCCGACTGCAAACCTACCGCTGAGCCACGGATATTATTTGGATTCAGAATCGCGTATTTAACTTATTGTTGCTTTTGAGTTTCAGTTCCTTCGAAAGCAATCGAGCGATTGTTTTTTTATGGATAGTCTCCTGCCTAACCACCAGTGGATGAGCAAATTTATCAGCAAAATCCGTGAGCCGAACCCGAGCCATGCCCGAGCCGTGGCCGAGCCGCTCACGTGTTCACGACGAGTGACGGAGGGGGGCCCTTCACGCCCGAGCCGAGTCGTGTTCAGAGCGAGCCAGGTCGCGAGACTCAGAATTCGAGCCCTCGCTCAGCGCAGCAGTCCACCCGGGCGGAATAATTTAAACTTAAAGCGAGTAGTGCGTTCTTTAATCTGGGAAGCTACAAACGTGAGAGTAGTGTTTGGTTTAAAGGTATTCGTTTTACAAAAATATAACTTCTATTTTTTTTTTGCAAAAGACCATCGGTGATTAATGTAAAGGTATAATATGAAAATACTCTGAGCAATGTACTTTAATCATAATTCAGTCTTGATTAAATTTTGTTCTTCCTTTCAAATGACAAATCATGTTCCACTTGTCCATTTCAAGTTCTTTAAAGAAAAACATCTTCTTGATTACTGTCCAGAAACCATCACATCCATATTGCTGGACTTCAAGTCATACCATTAACACAGAACACATGATATATTCATATGATTCTGGGAAGCCGCCAAGTCTTTCTCACGAAATTACTTTAAATGTTCTGGGTGCAGATCCCACAAATCACCAACTTCGAATGATGTAACCCAGCAAAGAATGTCACGAATCTTTGGACCAGAGAAATTATAATTGTCAGCCAGTCATAACTTCACAAAAGCACTCGGTCTGCAATATAAAAATTCACTAAATTATTCTTTGTGGATTTTTTTAAATCATACATTTCGTTTGCAAGTGTCAAATTCCTAACGCTGGAACTTCCCGTAGATTCGTGCTTAAGTCTGCAAATGCACAACGCTTCAATGCTGTACTGTATATACATTCATAAAGTCACTGTCGAAGGAGTGTTACTTGATTAAAGTTAATGTTTGGTGATTTGAATTGTCAATCAATGCTATGGCCACACTATTGCATGTGTATATATATATGAAAAAATATAGAAACGTGAAGCAAAATCATGTGTTCCCAGTTTGGGCTCAAATTATTAAAGTCGGTTTATACCGGACATGCAGTTTGTTCAAATTTAATGTTGTACTTTTCAAAAATGTGCTTGTTATATAAAAAAAAGATACACATTATGACAGCAGCTGCGTATCAATGAAACCTGTATCATGTCCGAGACGAGCTCAAACTGATTGGCTGCTGTTATTACATTTGCCGAACACGTCACTTTAACCTCGGGGAACCACATTACACCACGTCACAAACACTGGGATTTATATATTTGTAAAAAAAAAAAACCTCACGTCAACGCATTTTATATTGTTCCCGCATACTACATATTACAGTTGCAAGAAAGCTGTCATGTAGGGGCATGATCATCGGCAGCAGCCATGATCAATCCACTGCTAGATGAAAGCACCTCCCCAAGCCCCAACCTCTCACGATCTTGCGCTCGAACTGATTTGATCGCTCACTCTCCTTGGTGATTATTTAAGTTACGTGTGAAATGCACTTTTAGTCTCTTCATTTCTTTATTGCCAAAACATGTCTTGCAATAGAAATGCATGTGTAGCATAATAATATCCAGTTTACAATCATTTTTGCCACACACACACACACAATCTGTACAATAATCAGTCTAGTATATACACATGACAGGTCCCAATATAGTTTCTTTGACGTTTAAACCAACTGTACCATCTTCTCTTATACGTACAAACGGCGTCGCAGACTTCAAGATAACCACCTGCACGAATTCCAAAGGATCGTGGCGTTCTGTGCGTTTACAAACGGCACATTACCTTCCACCGAAATCCGACCCCGAACATTTTCAAGCCTGCTCCCACGAGTAAGGCTATTATGTAAACAAAGTCAAACCGGTACATTGAACACAAACCCACCTCCCCCAAAACAACGACCGTCGTTCGCCACGAAGTTGCGGTGACGTCACCACGGTGCTCGTGCCAGGCTAGGTGCACCACGAGCTCTCCATCGAACGAACATTTCCATTTTTTACTCCAAGTCAAACATTCGCCAGGGTGCAGCTTTCACACAAATGACGATACACCTCAAAGCAAGGCTCTCTCATGATTTGTATTGATATTAGATGAATATTTATCAAATGTGCGTGTTCCCATTCAACGTAGAGCACGATATTGATCCCGGTATTTGTTTATATATGTACGCTCGTGTTATCCATGTTCGGTGACCACCTAATTAAAAGGGAGGCACGCAGGAAATGTCCATTCACTTCCAGCAGACGGGGAGACAGACAAAGAGAGGCACAGACAGACGTACAGCGACAGAGAATGAGATGGAGAAGGCCGTAGAGAGATGAAGATGGCACTGACAGGGAGAGTGGATGGAATGAGGGTGTCAGTGTGTGTCGGTGAGTGATCACGTGCGTGCGTCAGTGAGCGTGTGTCTGGAGTGTAGCGGTTTGTACGCTGCGCTACAAACCCGGCGACCCAGGGTTCGATTCCCGCTCACGGTCAACACCAGTGACGATTATCTGAACCAGTCCTAGGCCTCCCCTAGGTCGACTCGGCCTCAAATGAGTACCTGTGTAAACATCAGCCCGGCGTGGTGCTGGCCACTCACCCCCTCGTGTACCATTCCGGCCTTCATAGGTTCTCGCTAATCGCACTTGCCCCAACAGTCTGTCAAGGCTATACGGGGAATCTTTGTTTAATGTGTGACTGTTGAGTTTCAGTGTAGGGAGTGGTTCCATTCCATTTCACGGACAACAACAGTGACGATTATTATCTGAACCAGTCCTGGGCCCACCCTAGGTCAGCTCGCCCTCAAATGTGTGCTGTACATGAATGGTTATGCTCTTGAAAACAAATAACTTTACTCTTTTGTTTTCAATTCGGGTCTGTCTGGTTACATACCTAAGATATTAGGCAACAAAATACAAAGTGCTGTTCATACATAGAGAGACCAAACAAGGCAAGACATATCATGCCCTCCACGCTGAAGTCGTGTGGTCCCACTCCTAAATCGCAATGACCACTTTGGTCCAGGCAAGTCCAGTCAATATCAACTCAAGAGACGATGTTGTTCCGTGGATCATCTGTTCCCAGTCCGAGACTCCAAATCCTCAGTTGGAACTCTGTTTGTACCTGCAGACAACACAAACAAGACACATGAGAACCAGGACCATCATTACCATCATCATCCATGGCCAAACTACTGGATGAAGGCCTCCTCAAGTCACAGCCACCTCCTACGATCCTGCGATGTAGGAATTAGCATCACAAAACTCAATCAGGTACAATTCAAAATACAGGCCTCACTCGAGAAACCTTAACAAACACCCCCCTACCACTCTCACCATCACACTCTACCCGAAACGCACGCTACCCGATTCAAAAAGCCTTTCTTTCATTAATGGGGCTTCGGCTCGCGATGGGACGCTCAGGGAGGGGGGGGGGGGGGGGACACGCGGATCTACATGACGAGAACTACTCGTCTTGGGCCGGGTCGTCCTTTAGGTAATCGGCATGGCCGTGTGGCAGCGAATGGGCCGTCCACAGAATCGCCCTCGCACCTTCCTGTCTCCGAAAAGAGCTCGGCGCTGGTGATGCACCCCTCGTTGTACTGGTTAATCCGCTCCTCCATGCGTCGGCGGGCCGGGTTCAGCCACATCCCTGTTGGCTCCGGTAAAGCCACTCGGCTGCCTGCCAGTGCACGGGGGGGAGCAAAGTGGCGCGGTTACTCCATCACCACACCGTCGGCCCACCCTCGGCCCAAACGGTGTTAGACCAGAGGACACCTACAAGGCGAACAGCACAAAGACAATGCGCTATCATGATAGCGCATTGTCTTTGAGTAGGCTCTAAAGAAAGCTGTCTCTGGTGTGGACCAATCAGTTTCAAAGACAATGCACGTACTACCGGAGCATGTTGCTTTGCTTGCATGTTCACCGTGTGGGTAATGCAGGCACGATTCCTTGCAAAAGGTTTCAGTTTGGTGTTTAAACATCCTAACACCTGTTATGTTGTCAGAAAGGGTACAACCTATTCTTATACGGTTTTTAGTTCCATACACAGGAAGGTAACACTGCAGTCACAGGCAGTGTTTACACGGGTAGAGACACGAGATGATCACCAGTGGGAATATTATGATAAATCGATTCAAAGGAGTTATTGTGATCATGATAAATGCATGAAACCACACGTCAAAAAACAATTATCCATCCACAGATGATGTATCTATCTAATTGGTTCACAATCTCTGCAGCAGCAGCAGCCGCTAGGAGGTACTATATTCATGATTGGAACCATGACCCCCAATCGTAAGAGCTGTAGCCCTAGCTAACGGTGCTCTATCCCACTCTTCGACCCGAATCTCTGAATCTTGGACATTGGGCACGGATGCTAAATCAACACGATTGGCACTTGCACCCTTCCCACTGAGAGTCGAGAGCCGACAACCACAGAGTGGTGGCACCAGGTCACGAACAGAGACAGACGAACGCACGTCAAATGGTCACCTTGGCTCGCGTTCGCAGACGAGGTTGACGACGACGACGAATGCGGCGGCGGTGGAAGAGAATTCGGACCAGTCCACCCTCCGCGCCCAACAGTTCTCCGCCCCTTTGAGCGACAGGGACGCCGCTTCGTAATGTCCCGGCCGCGCCATGCTCTTGGCGGTGCCCGCGTGCTCGCTGCGTCCAGACGACGGCTGCGGCGGCAATCCGCGGTGACAAAGCAGCGCGTCCTCGCCACCACTGCCGCCGCCGCTTTCCATCATCCTCGCCACAAACTCTCGACCGGCCTCGAAGGAGCGCGCCACTCCTCTCGGCTTCGCGTCCGGCCCGCCGGCGCCGCCGCCGCCATGCACGTGCACGCTCTCCATCGCCAGCGACAAGGGGAACGCAGCAGCCTCCGCTCCGCCACCGCTGCCGGAGCCCACGCCGCTGCCGGCGCCCGCGCTGCACAAATCGTCCGACTCGCAGGGTGCGCGCAAGAGCTTCCCGGCGTCGTCGGCAACCAAGGCGGCGCCCCCGCCCCCCCACCACGAGGGTTGGCGCCCACGGCAAGGGGGCGACGACGGCGGCGGCGGGGGGAGCCGCGCGTCGGACGTCGCCGCCGTGACGGGCGAGTGCGAGCGCAGGTCCTGAGGCAGCATCGGGAATTGGTGGACGTCGGTCGACTCGACGGGGACCTGTCGAGGCCCCGCCGGCTCCAGCGGCGTCGTTCCCCGGTGGCCGAGCGGGGTCGGCGCGGCGTCCGAAGGCAGGGCCAGCGGGCGCGTGTTGTCGGCATCCGTTTGCCGCATCGCCTCCAGGCACTCGAGCACCTGGTCGGGGAGACGGCGCAATTCGGAGCTGGCAAGACAATTCAACGTGCCTTGCACGCTCCCCCCCCCTCCACCCCCCACCCCCTTGCACGAATCTAAGCGGCGCAACAAGCGCTGGTCCTGAAAGAGCCGACGCCACGTCGTTAATGAGAAACGGGTCGGAGGGGAAAAACCCAAGCACGCGCACGGACTATGAGAGGAGTCTGGGAGAGGTAAGACAGTGCGTGGAGGGGAGCAGATTTGAGATCAGAGGCAAGAGGGTAGGAGAGCCAAGTGAGATGGGGCACACATACACCGCGTGACGCCGCGCCGACACCGCACCTCGGTCATCTCGGGCCGTTTCTTGCGCTTGTCCAGGCACTTGCACGCCAGACGCAGAACGTCGGTCGCCTGGCTCTGAGGGTAGGGCCCGGCGGAGCGATCAAACATCCGCTCACTCACCGTGCCCACCTCGTCCGAGTCCAGCGCGTCCTCCACCTCGTCTTTCTGGAGGTGGCGAGCGGAGCAGGAGGGAGCAGGAGGAGAGGCCGGATTAGTTTGGTTACACTCCCCCGCAGGGATGCTGACCGGGGTGCGACGGCTCGAGATCGCCGGTTTGATCGACCCGGCGGAGCAGTTGAAAGCAACGGAGGGGCTTATTGCAATCCCACCTGCCTCTTTGTCCACCCAGCGGTGTCAGAATCAGGAACTTTATTTCGACTGGAGGAATTCGATGAGCTACGAAGCTCCGGTAACCGAGTGCAACTGGGTAATGCCCACCGCAGCCAGTCGGTCGGCAGTTCGTGTGTGGAAGGGTCGACCAAATGCCCTCTAGAGCTCCCTCCAGTGGAGGCCCTTCCGCCAGCAAGTGGCGTGAGCGAGAAGTCGCTGGGCCGAACACACCGACCGAATTAGACGACTCCCCCACCCCACCACACACGCCCAACCCACCCCCACTCCCCCCCCTCCACTGAACGCCCCCACACCCCACCCATCCCCCTCCACCCTCCACCCGGATGCCTGCCGCATATTTGGAGTTTTAATGTTCTCCCCATGGTCACGTGGATTTTTCTCCGGGTCCTCCTGTTTTTCCCTCCATATTTATAAACATGAATTTAGAGTATTTTGCTGCAACAAATTTCCACTTAAGCCCCTTCGTTGAGCTATCATTTATGCTCAGGTCGCTTCTGAGAAAGAGCTATGTGGCTCAGTGAGCCACAGCTGGTAAAATTAAAATAGTTTAAATAGTTAATATAAACGCGTACCATCATCTGCTTCGCGACGGACGCTAAATCCTGGACGTCGTTCAACAAGAGCAGGCCATGCGTGCCGGCGTTACCACCCAGGTTTGGCAAAATACTAAATAAATTCCCTTCCAATTAGCAACACCGATCAGCCCGCTCCACCGTCCCCCGTCTGTGAAACTCTCGTGGCTGGCCAATCAAACCCGAAGCAGGAGCCCCTCTCCTGAAAAGGAGTTCCTGAGACGCACGGCACATGCGTTTGAAGTCGGTGTCCATTTGTTATGGAGGCGGAGGATTACAACCAACCTCGTAAGGCGATTAGCCAATTCTGCCGAAATTACTCGATGAGGCTGGTTGTAATCACCAGCGAAATGTCAGAATACTCTTAAATATTATGGGTTTATCCTCCGACACACAACCGGTGTGCCGAAGTCGTAACTAATCGGCACATTTTGTTTACGCGACAAACCCCTTTACAAATTGGCTGTGCCGGGTGGTGGCGGGTTTAATGACACATCTTCATTTACACGATCTAACCCAAAAAAAAAAAAAAACTCTACTACGGCCAACATTTACATGCCAAAGCGCGCTCCGTCGCTCGTCAATCGAAATCGTTAAGTCTTGCAGCTTGCACGCAGCAAGGCAGCATCCCTGCAAACGTGGATTCGGACCCTGAACTTCGGACGAAGAGGCGAGCGCGACGACAAAAAGACGCTTTTCGAGAACTCACCAGGAACTGAGGCTGTGGTTGCTCCTGAACAGCCTTCCTCCCCGTGAGTAGCTCAAGCAGTACCTGCAACAGGAACGCACAGGGGGCGCTGAGCCAAGGTGTCACAGCGTACGTCGACTGTCGCAACCGCCCCCTGAGATTACACCACTCGCAATGATGACGCTCTAATCCGCGTGCTTGAAGAGGAAGCGGGGAAAAACGCCGCGGCGTGTTTAAGCAGCGCGAGGCCACGGAAACGTGCCTTGTTTATGAAAAATAAGAAGAGGTTTTACACTTTCTGGCAATAAAACCAGGAGGGGTTAAGATGTTCCAACACCAAATAGATTCCTTTCGCAAGAAATAAAGTCTCCATTAACCAACACGTACTTGTGGTGAGCATACCAACAAAACACGCTCTGACAATATATGCATTGTCTTTGAAACTGATTGGCCTACACCAGAGACAGCCTTCTTTGTGGCCTCGTCTCACCAGTGTCAGACCAGAGAACGCCAAAAGCCAAACATTGCCCCGTTTAATCGTTTTAATACGAAGGAAAAAAGTACGTCGCGTTAAATTACGCAATTCTGGCCATGTGGTTCGCATCAGAAGCATGGAAGTTTCATGCTGGTTGGGGCATCGTTCCTGCAGGAAGTCAACATAGGTTGTCACATGGGTAGAATTGCCCCAGCCAAAGGAATGTGGGATTTCCACCACTGGCTCAGTCAGGGCTGCAAAGAGATTATGACTACCACCTCAATGCTTATTCGAGCAAGAAATCACTGACTTCTTGACTTTAAATAATACAAACTGATAGCCTAGTAATTTTTTTTTCTGTTACAAGGCTGCGTTAAGGACGTCGTGAAAGCAAATTGTAAGCGTCCGTTTGCAAACCAGCGGAAACTTTATTTCACGCTGCCAAACTGGCTGTTGATGATTCGTGTGTCCCAATGTTCAATCGACTATCATCGACTGAGGAAACTCAAACACTTCCCATTAGCGACCCTATTGAGATCCTGGTCATTTCAACGGTTTGGTTTGCTTGCCAACGGCTACCATTGATGCGGCGCTCCCTCTGGCAAAACATTTGATAAAAAAACATTTGGCGAAACTTTCCGCTGTGCTTGAAAAATGTAGGCTGCGTGCACAAAGATAAAACTTCCCAGTACAGCCTTGAACAGACTGTTGGGGCAAGTGCTAACATACATGCATACCTCCTATATACGAGATGGACGACAGTCGTCAGAAGCATTGCATTTAAGAGGTGATGTTATAGTACTCTTAGTTTTTTCGGTAAAGTCACGTAGGTAAAAAATAGAAATTAAAATTAATAAAAATAAAATAAAATAATATTTTATATAAAAAAATGCAATTAAAATTAATACAAATAAAATAATATTTTATTTTTATTAATTTATATTTCAATTTTTTACCTACGTGCCTTTACCGAAAAAACTAAGAGTATGAATCCTTGCAGTCACGAAAGCTTCAAATCTAGAAATGATGTATAGTAATAATAGAAAAAGAGTTGGGCTACTATGCATTGGCAGTGGTGCACAACCACAAATAACAAAACCTCGACACTGTCGTCCAGTCGGGCTCCGAATAAAATGAAGCCCCTTGGGAGCAGAGTGCAGTCCTCCAACGTATTCACCCAATTTATTCGGCATGTGTGCTATGAAAAAGGACCATTGCCTGAAACATCACCTATTATATATTTTTCCCCACTGATGAACGTGTGCCGTTGTATATACATTTTTTACAACAATACAAGGGATTATGAGAAGGAAGTTGATGCATACAATGCATGGGTGCGAGTGGTATGCGAGTGCTTGTGTGCGCGTTGGGTATGCATTGTGCATTCCTGTGCGTACAAGCGTCCCGTGTGTGTGCAGGAGCGCACGTGTGTGCCAAGCGAGAAAACAAAAAGAGACCCGTTCCTGTGGGTCTCTGAGTGTGTCTCTCTGCAAGTCTAGGAGTCTGTCTATCTGAGAGTCAAAAAAAAATATTAACCCTACAATTTCTTCCAGAACGCAAACTGGGTTCAAATTTTCAATTCCACCACAGCATACCAGGGCACTCTGGGGCGCTCTGGCCCATTTCCACTGGAATATTCGCAAGGAGCATGGAACGCGGGGGGGGAGGGGGGGGGCTAGTCAAAGCTCACCACGCCAAAGCTGTAGCTGTCCACCTTGGTCGAGAGCTGGCGTGATCGCACGTACTCGTCGGGCAGGTAGGCGAGCGTGCCGCGCATCTCCGCGCTGCGCACGTACGTGTAACTGCGCATGCCCAGGAAGGGGCCCATGCGCGCGATTCCAAAGTCGCCGAGCTTCGCCTGGCAGTGGCTGTCCAGCAGGATGTTGGCACTGCGGGACCATGGTGAGAGGGAGAGGGGGATAGAGACAAAGATGCCACGCGTAACCTTAACACGACTTTCGGGGGTAAGCGTAATTAGCGAACACCTATTAAGGGGATGGGTGGCCAGCACCACGTCTGGCCGCCTGCGTATCCCAAGTGGCAATATTTTTACACCTCGCACCAGCTACTCAATTGGGGCCGAGTCGGCCTAGGGGAGGCCCAGGACCAGTTCAGATAATCGTCACCGGTGTTGGCCGTGAATGAGAATCGGACTCGTGCCGCCAGGTTGGTAGCGCAGCACACTAACCGCTGCACTCCCTCCGCTCCCCACCACACACGCACACAACAAGCACGTAAAATCAGCTGATCAATAAAAATATAGTCGCTCCACTACAAATCAGCTGTGCATGCACGAAGGCTTAAGCGAACCCGATTGCAGTAGATCACCCTTTAACGGACCAGTACCGTGCATCGTTGCATATCCGACCGTCGCACATACGCGCTGATCAACCGATCGCCCACACCCAGTACAGTACTTGTGCAGTGTAACTGCCATTTTCCGCAGATATTCGCATTATGCCGACTTTGTCACATCGCCGCCTCCACCTTAGGTCTCCAGCGAGTCACATGCGCCAGACTGGTCGGTACGAGGGGGGGTGCCGATTTCGTGTGCGCACCACCCCTGCATCATGCGACTGCGGAAAGTTTTTTGATCTGGCATGCGACTGCGAATTTTTTTTATATTTGGCAACACTGTTTCTAATTTTAGCACAGCCAGTTCATCTGTTGAATTTCGAGTGGTGCCGAGCACAGACGATGAATGCAGTCCTAGCATGATCACAGTGTATGATCGCAGCTCCTGCTTGCTACGCTGCAACAGGTATTTTGAAAGTCCTACTCGACTCCCATGAGGAAAAGCTTTGCCAACTCCTACAATACAACAAAAGTTGAAATGGATGCACACTGCAATAGATCGGCCCACCGCACGTATGTGGTGGGGGTCGTCCACCTCTTCCCAGACGTCTGACCGGTGTGGAAGAGTAGGCCAAATACCCTGTCGAGGGGGCTCTCGGGAGCTTCCTCTGGTGGCCCTTCTGCCAGTAGTGCCTTAAGTAATTAGAGGGAAGAACCTTTTTATCTATCCAATGGCAAGAAGCAATAACAAAAATAGAAGCATATGACACAAGCGGCATCGCACCTCTTGATGTCCCCGTGTATGACTGGGTCCATTTGAGCCGTGTGCAGATACTGAAGGCCACGAGCAGATCCCTCCGCAATCTCCAACCTCGTCCGCCACAACAGAGGTCCATCGCCCTTCTGCATTGACAGAGAGACGCATACGAACATTCACCACCCACCCCATCGCTTAGCCTTCAACTCCGTCCAGGTAAGTGCTGTTGGTAGAGCGCCTTAAACGCCTTGCGTTAGAGGCGACCGTAGCCAGTCCTGTCTATTCTCGGTACCCACCGCTGCCTTGCTTTGGACGGTCCTGATATTTTACAAGAGGGAATGTAGGTTAATGTTTCAAGGCTATGGACAAGCAGAAAGACAAAGATCCCCCTGTATAGCCTTCACAGACTGTTGGGGCAAGTGCTGTTAGCGAGTAGCACCTATGAAGGCCGGCACGGCACACGAGGGGGTGGGTGGCCAGCATTACGCCCGAGGAGGCCATATAAAAACAAAGATCCCCCGTATAGCCTGAACAGACTGTTGGGGCAAGTGCTGTTAGCGAGTAGCACCTATAAAGGCCGGCACGGCACACGAGTGTGGGCCGTGAGCGGAGATTGGAACTGAAGTCGCCGGGGTTGGTAGGGGGGCATGCTAACCGCTCCACTACCACTCCCCCATACACACACACAGATGAGATGTGTCGCCTGCTGCCTTCTAGTGGCAAGATCTGGAAAAGACAAATATTGCATAAGGACCAGGGAAATGCTCCATTTGTACTGGGAAAAAAAGTTACCAGAAAGCAAACTGACCCAAGACTCATCTTCTTGGTTCTTTCGGTAAAGTCACGTAGAAGGGAAATAATAAAATAATAAAAATAAAACATAATAAAATACAATTCTCACGACGTTTCGGCCACAACGCAAGCAGCCGTCCTCAGGTGAAGAACAGGTCTGTCGAAAAGACAGCGTCATTCAGACCCTGTCGAAATGACCCAAGACTTCTAGATTTGAAGTTTTCGTGACTGCAAGGATTCACTCTGTTTTTTTCGGTAAAGTCACGTAGGTAATTTTTTTTTTTAATAAATAAATTTTGAAAATAAAATTTTATTTCTTTTAATTTTTTACCTACGTGACTTTACCGAAAAAACCCAAGAGTATGACCCAAGACTACAGAATTAATGTTTAAAGCCAGCTGTCTGCAGGGTGACGTCCAGTGGAAAAAAACATGGCCGCGACAGGGTTAAGGGCGGAATGGTATTTAACAAGCAAGATGCTGGAGGGGCCCAGAGACCCTCATTCTCAGACTGCGGATGGTGAACCCTTTCCAGTTTTAATGATACATGTGTACAGGAAAGGGTTAATGATCGTATAACACATCAGACGCAGGGCGTGTAGCAACGATGCATCGATTAGATGATTACGCTCACGATACATGGATCAAATGGTGCATATAAGAATCAATTTATTTACGATTTATACAAATTGTATGCTAACATTAGATCGAGACCCAAGAGTTCCCCGCCCTCACCAACCCACACTGACCAGTGTGGTGAAGTATGGTCAAATAATTTGGTGATTAAGTAATCTGCACGATTTGTTTGCTAAAGTTACAGTGGATGTTTTTGTTAAGCTATGGGAGGAAACTAGAGAACGCAGTGCACAACAGGGAGTGAGAACATACAAACTCCACACACAGCGGCACCCTCGTCAGGAATCGAACCCAGGCCCTTCTTGCCATGATGCATGGGCGTTACCATTGCGTAACCCTAGAC
Source organism: Lethenteron reissneri (assembly GCF_015708825.2). Taxonomy (NCBI): domain Eukaryota; kingdom Metazoa; phylum Chordata; class Hyperoartia; order Petromyzontiformes; family Petromyzontidae; genus Lethenteron; species Lethenteron reissneri. The sequence goes on along the minus strand of NC_083833.1, from coordinate 2,499,469 downwards.
ATAAAAATAAATTATTGAACTAGACTTTAAATGGAAACTCCAAATATAACAAATTATAAAATAAATGGGGAGATTAAACAGTACTCATGATGTAGATGCTTACCCCGAGCTCTCATTACTCTGATAGTGCGTTGTCTTTGAACTGTGCGCCTTTTGGCGTCATCTGGTCGAACACCATATGAGACTAGGCCCTAAGAAAAACTGTCTCTGGTGTGGACCAATCAGTTTCAAGGACAATGCATAAATTATCAGAGTATTGCTTTTTGTTTGCATTTGACTGCAAGTATTGTGGTTAATGTTAACATGATTCCATGCAAAAGGTGTCAGTTTTGTTGCCAGAAAAAAGGGGAAAAACCCTATTAGTACATGCTTGTCAATTAATTTAGACCTAGAAAACCTTTGTTAAACCCAGGTCAGGTGCTCTTTGTTTGTGTTCTGTTAAAACGTGGTCTTTGTTCAAATGTGAGCTATATACAACAGCTGATAGCTAAAGGTTCAAGAGGACACCATGTCCACACACAGCCGTTAATACCAGAGATGACCACTGTCATCATAACTTGCTTTATTCTGCTGGCTCTTGCAACTTTTGCACAGTTTACAAGGGATGCAATAATTCACTCCCTCCCGTTATTTGTTAAATTTTCATAACTTTCGGGTCAAAATGTGATTAGAGTATTGATTACTGCTGTGTTGTAGACTGTTTTGTTTTATTTCCGGGAGCAAAATGGACAGGCCACGAGCAATGAGCGTCACGCAGCCGACGAACAGACAATGCCGCTCGACTCATTCGGGAGTTCAGCCTCTGCTGCAAAGCCGAGTTTCCACCTGACCTCCAAAAAAGTTACAATTAACAAAATAAATACACTAATTTGTAATGCACACAGTGTCGATTCAGAGGTGTGGGAAACCACAGACAAGCGGGGACCGTAGCCAGAACCATCACCAACAATTGCCCAAGCTCTGTACTCCTATATTTGGATGTTTGGCCACCTCCATCAACATGGGAGGATACCGGAGTACCCGGAGAAAACCCAATCCACTCGCTGTACTTGCCATACCCTGGCAAGCCAGGAGATGACAACCTCACAGCAGACTTGGTTAGTGAGTTTGGCAACATTTGTGCGACCCACAAATTCTCGCCTTTACAGCACCGGATCAAAAGATGCACGCACCACCAGGGGGCAAAGGTCTCGCTCGATCAGTTTCCAAACACGTCTCGAGGCTGTGGTAAGCGGTGTCGTGCCCCCCCCCCCCCCCCCACAGCCGGGCGAGCCTAGCTGCTCACCCCGCGGTGCAGGCGATCCTCCAGAGAGCCGTTGGGCATGAAGTGGTAAACCAGGCAGCAGTGGTCTTGCTCCAGGCAGAACCCAGCCAGCTCGAGCACATTCGGATGCCGCAACCTCAAATGAGAAAGAAAAGTGAAAGGGCAGCAGACGTTAACTGTGAGACCACGGAGAGTCGGAGGAAGGTACGTATATTGAACTTCTTTCGCACCATACTCATCGGAGGTGCGGAGGAAGGACAACAAACTAAACACAAAGCAGTTCTAAACCTCCGGTTGGCTACGTACGGTGTGAAAGAAATTCAACATGCGTACGTCCTAAAGAAGTGAGTTTTCAAGGCAGAGTGAGTCCGTGCTCAAACTCGTGGCTAAGGCAGCGCTAGTGTCACTACGTGGAGGTTTTTTTCGCGGTTGTCCTGCTGGACAGCTTTCTCCGATGTGCTTCCGGGTCGAGCCGCGTGTTGCTTGGCACCGTGTCCGACGTTTCGCTCCACGTGCTGGGAGATTTTTTTGTAACTTCAGCAACCGAGGCTTAGAGCGTGTGGCGCAAAATGTCGGACATCATTAAGGCCTAAGCAAGCGGTGGAAATTTCAAAGTAAGCTATGAAAGAAAGACTGAGTTCCAATTAATGGGCGCCACGTGGGATTTTATTTTATAACTGTCACAGGCAAGAGACAACTACGAACGGAGGACACGACACTCACATGTAAAGATGCTTCATTTCGGCGTGCAGGCTTTCCAACACCGTCTGCCACTGGATTCCACCTTGCTGCAACAGCAAGACGGGAGAGCATCAAGCAAACCAGACAAACACCCGATGGCCTGGAGACTCCACGCGCCAGACGATGGCAACTTGACGATTCTTTCGGTTCAACATTAGCACATCACCGGATAATCAATATGAGCACGTTACATAATCAAGTGTGGACTGCAGTTCGTACATGTGGCTATATTTGGGACCAGTATCACATTAAGCATTTGAATTTCAAATATTTGCATTTAAGCACAATTTATGATCTCTTTTGGGGGTTTTGAGATTATCGACATTGTGTAAGAAGTGATGTGAAAAGTGACGTCATTTCCTGCGACGGCACACTTTAAACCAATTCACTTTCTAGGCCCAACTTCTCAGATTTTCTTTCACATTCATCCGAAAACTAGGGACGCATCCGTGAAAACCAGAACCGTCTCATTCTGTACATGTTTCACTCTCACCAACACAACACCAAGAATCCACATTTACACAGAGACAGGTAAAACGAAGTCATGGGGCGGGAGGGACAGGGCGAGTAAAATCCATCACAACCTTTTTCAACAATTTGACGGCAAACGGGGTCCTGTGGATGTCAGCCTTGTACACGACGCCAAAGGCACCTTCTCCCAGCTTTCGGTCGATGCTGAAGTTGTGGGTGCCTTCCAAGATAGCTTGCAGCGAGAATATCTGCTGCAGGTCGAGCACTGGAGGGCGATAAGCAAGGCAAGCAGAGCCCATCAATGACGGCCTTCCCATTAGGATCGGTGAGCCCTAGCCAAAGTAACTACGCGTGTATGTATGTACAGACAATCCCCGGGTTACGGAATGGTTAAGTTCTCGAGAATTATCCGTAACCCGAATTTTCCATGTCAGAAACTCAACAATTTTCCCTAAAATTAGCGATAAAATCCCAATAGCCGGAAATAGCTGTGCCTCCCCTACCCGATTCCTAGTTTGTTCTCTCTCAGTAATGTGTCGTCCATTTTCTATCGCTACCCGAATCGTATCGCTGTACATACGCTCTGCACTTTCTACGATTCTTTCATCAAATATCTACCATAACACTAACCATAATTAAACTAATGGAACACATACTGTATCCAATTGTTTATGAATACCACGAAACATTTTAATATTAATTGTTAACTGAAAGCAGTCGCTTCGGAATGTTCATTTACCGTGCATTAGGCTAGGCCGAGACTTTTCCGATCGCTGTTGGCTGAGACGAGAAGCAATCGAAGTGTATTTGTGTTAAATAAAGTACATACAGCAAATGACTCGTGAAATAAACTTAAAATGAAGAAAACTAGCAATAGAAACATGGGGGAAAAAAGATAGTTCGAAGCACAGAAAACAAACAATTACTTAATGCTACAAAAGGAAAGGAATTACGTAACAGTGCAGAGAGGGCCTTGAGGAAGATGCTACCCGCCTGATGCCTCTCTCCGCGGTAATCAATCGCAACCTCACCGCACTGCACGACTTGCGCTTATGGAACTAACGCAAAAAATTCCGCAAAATTATTTTTATTTCAACGATTTATGGGAGCATTTCCCCAAGGTCGGATTTCCGTAAGTCGGGTGTTCCTCAACCCGAGGACTGTCTGTATGTTCCGTACGTAGCCAACCACGCTAATCGGAGGTGCACTTGACGCTATTGATCATTAACTACATGATCAATAAGCGACCCCTGGCCGGGTGTTAGGCATGTAACGATAGATCGATTGAAATCAACGCAGAGGCCCAGAAAACATGTGTAGATGTGTGCGTGTGTAACAAAGCTTGTGTCCGAATATGAATGTAATATCACTTATTATGTTTGTTGTATATTTTCTAAACTAAAATTTTTTTATTTTACCAGGTAAAGCTCACTGAGCTATATAACTTTTTTTCAGAAGCGGAATGGCTACAAGTGATAACTTAACCAAGCGGCTTATCGTGTGGAAACATATATGCACGTTTCCAAATGTGGACAGAAAAGCCGGAGGACCTGCAAAAAAATCCACACGACTAGAGGGAGAGAGACACGCAAACTCCAAATATACAGGCGTCAGGGTCGAGTTTGAACCTACGACCTCCTGTATACCAGGCAAGGTGGTTAACATCTCAGCAACGTGGCGAGATGTTAACTAGTCGAGAATTATCATCTTCCGCCAGCATCTTATCTCTGGGTCTGAGGATGGCCAACGAGGCCGACAAGACAATCGGAGATCGACAGACTGTGGTCGCAACTTGGGTGCCGGGTATTTTTGGGCGGGGTCCCGTGACCACCATGACACTCCTTTAATTAAGTCTGACGTTTCGCTCCACGTGCTGAAGAAGCTCTCCACACATGGAGCAAAGCGTCGGACGTCGCGCCGAAACAACACGGGGTTGACCCAAATACGCGTCGGAGAGCCGTACTGCACGACCGTGCACACCGAGGCAGCAGCACCACCGCACCGGGAAGGTGAACAGAGAACAATGCAATCTGGGATAGAAAAGCACGAGCCACTGACCAGCGGCGTTGTTGTCAGAGGGTGAATCTTGTGAGCCGATGGACTCCATCGTAGCCTTGCAGCTGCTGTCCACCTCGCTCTGCCAAAACAACAGCAAATATACACAAGAGCACCACACCAGCGTGGCAGCCCCCAAATCACGACCGCTGGTGCCTGTGCCCCCCAACCGTGCGTGACCCCTCCCTTACAACCCCCCCACCCCACCAGGTTATTAAGTTTTCTTGGTTCTTTCGGTAAAGTCACGTAGAATGGAAATAATAAAATAATAATACGCATTTCACAAGTAGTACTAATCGCATATCTGCATTTCCCATAAATATGCTAAATTCCTCTTGATATGCAAATTCTCCCCCCCTCCAACCCAGCTTAAAAAAGACGCTCCAAGCCTGGGGTTGTCATTCAGACGCTGTCTTCTCGACAGACCTGTTCTTCACCTGAGGACGGCTGCTTGCGTTGTGGCCGAAACGTCGTGAGAATTATTTTATTATGTTTATTTATTTATTTTTTATTTCCATTCTACGCGACTTTACCGAAAGAACAAAGAAGATGAATCCCTGCCGTCACGAAAGCTTTAAATCGAAATTCAGGTTACTAAGGTCACAAAGACAGAGAGAGATCCCATGTTCACGCCTCTAGTCAATAACGTTGCGAGCAAAGTGTGCGTCTCACATTGTGTATCGGTGCGATGTGACGCGGTGACGCGGCGCTGGCATTCCCTGCGCTTAACTGAAATTTCTCCTGCTCAGTATCCATGGCGCAACCTGTGCCGCCCCGCCCCCCCTCCCCCCGAAAAGGCTTTGCAAACTCACGGGTGGAGAACCGCTGAACAAAACCCACCTCTCGACAAAAAAAACACGCGCACAATGCACGGGAAACAACACCCGCAGTTGGTGGCCTGACGATGCTTACATTAACCCCAGACATGTTGACAGAAAGGAGATAACCAGCTGCCTCGAAACAATATAAAGTTATAAACAGCCAGACCTTTATGCATCACAAATCCCACCGGGTTTATATTGCAGCGACATTTTACTCTATTAATCCAGCCAAGGGTCACCGAGTCTCAAGCTTTTTCCAGGACTGGTTTGCATCGCCACATGTGGGCATTTCCTTCTTAAGGAGTGCTTTGTGCACGTAGCAGGAAACCAAAGTGTCCATATAAAATATGAGGGTATTAACACTCAAAAGGTTCACCCAACCATGAGCACCGATTGCCGACTCTACTATCCCAGGCTGCACCACCTTCCGCAGATGTTTGTTTCATATATAAAGCTTACTTTAAACAGTGGTGTCTGAGTAAGTTTGAATAACAACAGTTATCCAAACGCCGTAGCAAAGGCCAACACGGGCAATGTTTATGTTTAACTCACCGCTGTCACTGTGCACGAGCGGAGCGCAGGGATTGCTTGGGTGCAATCGCGAGTCATTTGCGAACCGCTCGCGTACACCCAGAGATAACGCCGCATAAACAGCGTCAAGCTTTGTCAACGGAACCATCCAAGATGTAGGAGGGAAAGGAGCCTTACGTCCAAGTTGCTGCACTTATCTTCCTTCAAGTTACGCAGAGATCCGCCCGTATTGTCGCTGGTGATATTACTACTGCTGCTGCTGCCGCCGCTACCGCTGCTGTCGCTGCTGCTCGGCTGAAGGTTGTCGGAACAGTTGGCAGAGCCGAGCGAGATGGGGCAGAACGTGTCACCCGGCGGTTTCCCGGGCAAGGGGAGCCCTGCACCGTCCAACACATTTGCAACGTTCAATTCTGTAAAGCACACGCAGAGGCACATCATTATTTTCAATGTCATTACCACTGATATAATTATCGTAGCCATCATCATCACCACTAGCATCCGCTTCGTCATTGATGTCATCATGAGCATTGAACTCGGAATCATCCGCATCATGATCACAGTCATCGGCTTCATTGTCATTCATCAGCGGCACACCGTCATCAAAATTGTCAGCATCGTCATAACAGCCCGTGGAAACGGATATAAAAGGTCTGTCTCTAAGATCCATTGAAGTAGTCTCTCGTCCACGCAGCAGGGAGCAGCATTTTTTGCACGTGCTCTGCCGTACGAGTAATATTCGTTGGATGACAGTCCAAACCAATAGTTGAATTTTCAGAGCTGGAATTTAACAAAATAAAATGTGGAACCAAATTGAATGGAATGGTCCTTATTGTGCAGTTATTGGTGACCAGGCTAAGACAATCAACTGTTTGCAGTAAGTACTATCCATGAGTTTTGTAGAAATACAGTTTACTTTTGCTCGTGAGTTTGCACAGTCCCACACTGCGATTTCCTGTGACTGCCGCCACTGCCGACGATCTTGGGCCGTGTTCGTCCTTGTAACAGAGCTGCTTAGCTCAACGGGCCTCGCCAACTGAAATAAAGTGCGAGTCTGAACTCACTGCACTCGAGAACATGGTTTCATCACAGGGCGGCTGCCTTGATTTTAACCCAACTGCTCAGCAGTGGCAGTTCAGCACTCACATACCTACGCCACTTGGCTACCTCCACTTTTAACTCGGATAACATTCACGTGCCTTTGGGTTCGCTGTCACTTGGCTGTGCCTGGCACAGCGCTGGTCCGGTGTGATGGACGTGGCAGACGGGCGACACGTTCGGGCTGTAGGGCACCTTCACCGGATCCGGCAAGGCCAAGGGAGGCGGCGGTAGAGATTCGGGAGCGCCGAATGAAGGCGGCGACATGCTGGTCATCTCAACTAAACAGCAAAAAAAGCAGCAGCACATCACAACAATGCCAAGCAATGTCCTGCTGCTCTGCAATGCAATTCAAGTCAATTCAGAATATTACAATTTGAATGTATATAACATTAGAGGGCACGATTAAGAAAAGGAAAGTGTTCCATTCAACGACCACTCACTATCGTTAACAAAGCTCACCGTCACAAAGTCCGTCTCCTAACATTAGGATGGTCCAGTACATTTGGCGACCAAAACTTGTAATAGACTAAAGTATTTCCTCATTTTTCTTGGTTCTTTAGGTAAAGTCACATAGAAGGGAAACAATAAAATAATAAAAATATAAAACAATAACATTCTCACGATGTTTCAACTGCAACAATAGTAATCATCAGGTGTGAAAAACACAGCAAGAAATAAAAATAAAAATTCAAATTTTTATGATGATTGCTTGTGTTGCAGTCGAAACGTCGTGAGAATTATATTGTTTTATATTTTTATTATTTTATTGTTTCTCTTCTACGTGATTTTACCAAAAGAACCAAGAACATGAATCCCTGCAGTCACGAAAGCTTTAAACCGAAATTTATTTCCTCGTTATTCACGAATTTGCTCTCCGTGATTTGGGCTATCCGCGAATCGCATCTGGAACTCTACACGACTGCATCGAGAGAGAGAGAAAAATAGAAGTGATGAGATTTAGTCATGAGAGAGAATGTTACGTTAAAAAGTGATGAGATAAAGTGATGAGATAAATGTGATGAGATGAATGTGATGTGAGAAAATTTTCGTAGGCCAATATCATTATCAACAAAATGTGCTATTCGCGAGCATCTTTGGAATGTATCCTTTGCGAATATCGTACTTTTACTTCGAACCATTACTCGACAATCCTTTACATATTGCGTCCACCCTACATCCTGCCTCTCGAAGGCAGGAAAGCCCCTACAAGTTTCACCCCCTCCCGAGTGACGTGGATGATGTCCTTATAGGCTTGTTAATTTATTACCCACAACATACCGTGGCGGCAAAAAATAAATGGGGGTGTAACAGAGGTGGCCCAGAGGCTCAGGGTCACAAGGCGTGCTGAGATTCTGAGTCAGAATCCACGTGGCGACCGCCCGTTATCACGCGTAAGGTTCTCAAGCGTGGGAAACGTATGCTCAGAGCCCGGCGAACCAAAAGGTGACGCGAAAAAATCGTCAAGAGTAAAACCGATCGCCCAATGAATATGCCGAAATATATAGCCACGAATTTGTTTAATCGAAATTGATGAGCGTTGCCAGAAAAAGTGCAAGACTCCTCATACAGTTAACAAGTAATTGTAATGGATCTCAGAAGCAGTTCTGTAATATCCTCTTCCGTGGACCCTTCTCTAACACGGAGAAGAAATGCACTGCCCCCGCGAGAGTTCCAAATGCGTGCTTCGTCTCATAAGTGGTATAACGAAATGTGGGTTGCGGCATTATTTCACGTTGCAGGGGGACACCGGTGGAGGAGAGCGAGCGACTCACTCTCACGCAGGAAGAGGTTGAGCGCGCGTTTGTTGCCGATCACCTCCAGCAAGTCCAGGAGTTCGCCCACCGTGTGGTTGCGCTGGCCCCACGTCCAGATGAGCTCCGCCGTGCAGCTCTTGCCGTGCTCGCCCTTGAGCGCCAGCAGACGCATCTCCGTCATGTCACTAATCATGTGCTTGGCTGCTTTTCGCACGCGCGCGATAGGGAGGGGAGGGGGACACACACGGCGCAGAGGCGGTCTCACAGTCAACTTCTCTGTTTCGCAAAAGACAAAGATTCCACCCCCCACCCCCACAGTGTCGCCTTCATTAGACTTTTGTGGCAAGTGCTGTTAGCGAGCGCTTATGAAGGCCGGCACGGCAGACGAGGGGGTTGGGTGGGCAACACCACACCCGGTCGAATTTGTCTCCTGCAGTGCTCGTGTTTAACACACTGCACCAGGTTCGACCCAGGACCGGTTCAGATATTTGCCACTTACCAATCGTGAGCGGGAATCAAACTCGGCTCACCGGGTTCGTAGCGCAGCGTGCCAGCGGTTACACTACCGCTGCCCCACTCTGTGTTGCACACACACAAGCGGCACCTCAAAGACTGCCGCTGCGCTATGAAGACTCGCCCGCAATCTTTCTGCAGATAAGAAGTCGCGGCGCGTCAAAATAATCACGTAATCCGTACGGAAAATGTAAAATATGAACGCAACCGTTGCCATTGAGAACCATAAATGAAGCCTTCCCTATACGTCAGTGCCGTAATGCGTCTTCAAAATGTAGAAACCAATCAGTTGCTACCCCAGCTTCATTGCAGACTTTCATGTTCCAGTGCCGCAAACATCGCCACGCTTTTAAAAATGTTTTTATTGCCACACAATGAGAGTCCAGCACAATACGCCAATCGCAATCAGAAGCGAATAAAAGAAACTCCGCTAACAGCAACTCGATTTCGGCACGGCAGGACCTTACGAAGGCAGGAAATTGGGCCTTCCACTCTTAATCCACAAATGCGCAACGCCATCTCCGATTCTGGGCATTTATGACTTAACCACTCGACGCTAAGAGCGTGCGCTGGGCGGGAGTTGTTTACAAATCGTACACAACGTTCTTTTCTTTCTTTTCATGACCAGTTCATAAATCCTGGACCTCTTGAACCAACTTATGCAAGGGCCGCAGTATACCAAAGTGTGTTTGGTGCAAAGAGTTGCAGCATAAAATACAGCCCTTTTTGTCAATCCACTGCTGCATGGATGGTTGCCACAGACCATTGCAACAGGCCATGTGCAGTGTGAATGTTCACACTTACCAATCGGTTAAATCGTAAAACAACAAAAAATTAGAGATTGGATTATCGATTCCAATAATTTTCGAATCGGAATGATTCAAAAATGTATATTTTTTTACTAATTTCTACTGCATTACTCAGAGGGTAGTTACGTCTGCGTATGATTTGCATCGGTCTTCGTGAAACACGTGATTTTATTGCATGCATCTTGAGCAGAAGAATCCACTTTAACCGACGAATCCTTAATTTCGTATCGTCTTCACAAACAAATGGCCGTTCTTCAGTGGCAATTGGTGGTCCTAAGCCAGTAGCGGAAATTCCACACCCTGATAAAAAAAATGGGCTTAACTACAGTGCCATAATAATACTACTGCACACACGCAGCTACTGGCTACGGACTCGGCACCGAGAACTCCCGTTCGTGCGTTTCCGTGTGGTGTTTAAAAGGGTGCGTCATCGGCGCTCCTCTTTTCGCCGTTTAAAATCTATTTTTTGGGGTGGGGAGGTGTCCGGTGACAAGCGACAAACACGAAACGACACCCACGGTGGCTGTGCATTTCAGTGCCGACGCTTCCTGCTCTCGCAGCACGGATGGCTGCAAGGCCCACGGCACGAAGGGGAAAGCAGAAGTGGACGCAGTTTCTTCGAATTTTAAATGCGCTGTGAGCAGCCCACGTGCATGCACGGGCACACACCACACACACCCCACACACCACACACACACGTGTCTCTCTGTGGAAGGGGTCCCTTCCGCAAATGCATCACTGGGCTCTGCAAAAGTGCTGGAGAAAAGTTTTATGGATGAACGATGACTATATCATCACGTGACATAGTCCAGCGGCAGCGCATTCGCTACCTCCTGGGATCGCGGGTCGGACCCAGCAGGCCACCCTGGTTAATACTGCAGTTAAATTTAGCATAAATTAAGCAGCGTCCGCTTACCAGCAGGCATTCAAGTTCCCGCGACGTCTTTTGAAAAGGGTAGGCCATTTCGTGCCGGCATCATGATCCAAATTTGCCAAATAAAAAAAATAACCATAATAATCACATCGCCCCCTTGATGCGAAACTCACGCAACCTATGCCTGTGAAACGGTCGGGCCTTCGCGACAGCCTTGCCCTATGAGAATGGCTAGAATACCAAATGTACGCATTTTTTATTTCCTATATTTTTTACTAACAACACATGTTGAACTTCTTTCACACTGTACGTAGCCAACCGTGATAATCGGAGGTGCGGTATTCTCGGGCAAGACAATGCTGATTACATCACCAATTATCATGATTACAAGATCATAACTAATGTAAGTAAATGTATTTCATCTTCATCGTTAGCCATGGTCAATCCACTGCTGGTTGAAGGACTCCCAAAGCCACCATCCCAACGTCTCATGATCCTGTCGATGTTTAATATATTTTTAACGAGTTAAATTAAGAAATGGCTCACTAAAAACCCACTTATCTAACAATGCGACTTCACCCAACTACTGTATACATGGTGATCCATTTATAAATATACCACCGATTTCTAATGACCCTCATTTCAACGGCTAATACAATATTGTAAAATAATGGCTACGTATATCAGAGGAGTAAAAATTTACTGTATTAAGATTGGTGGGAAACGGGTAGAGGCTTTGAATTTAATTGTTATTTTTTTTATCATGCCTCATTCTTTTTGTGGAGTGCCTACAAATAGATCATCCGCATACCGAATGCAGACCTACGAATTTCAGGTCCGGTTTCAAAGTGGGGTTAGAGCGCGCAGCGCAGTTCGTAATCCGAAGGTCGAAAGTTCAACTCTCAGGTGGCTGGCAGATAACTTAGCCCTTGATAACTCGAGCCTCAATAAAGGGGAGCCCCCTCTAGCGTAGGAAGTCAACAAGGGTTGTGCCACAAACTCTTCCCCATTAGAGGAAAGTGGAATTTCCAGCAGCGGTTCACGGCTGTGAACGTCGAACGAGTACTGCCCCACAGGCCCACTCGAGTGGGAAACCACTTTAACGGATACACAACTATAGTAACGCCACGCACGGGTGTAGAGACGGCTACGGGCTATTTCTGAAGCATCCCCCCCACCCATCGCCGGCACACGAGCCTACAGGACACCGAGCCATCGAGGGGGTTCATCTGCCAACAGTGCATGCTGCACGGAGCCGATAACCATGTCAAACAACAGCAGTGCGCAACTTTGCGTCCCTGTTGATAAGGGCGACCATGCATGCTGCTGCTGTCAAGGGGGCCTTTGTTGCTGACCGAGCAAACGTTTGCGGCTTTCCTCCTCTCTGTTGGGGTCCTTGTCAGTGGGCAACAAAATGAACCTTATGGGGGTCCCAAATAAACGTAAGTCAAAATTGCAATTTATTTATTTTTGCCGACTCCGTCCCACCGCGCGCAAAAACGCCGCGACACACCTGGCGCGGATCGTTCTGTTGTCCAAGCGCAGCAGCGAGGTCGGATGCGCAGAAGAGCTGAACACAACGGTAAGCATAATAGAGTGAAACTGCTCTCTTATCTTCATTATTATTTGTGACCTACCAATGTCTGCAGCCAGGATCAATCGATGACAATCCTATTACCTGCAGATATTTAACAGATGAGATACGTTGCACCGTTAATTCCTCCTGTATGATAAATATAATACTTCTCTTGTCCGTATGCAGATAGGTTTTTTTTTTGCGGTTAAGCCATAGTCCCCACATACCGCTCGTATCAATGCAGATAAGAGGAGCGGCCACCCACTACTCTGTAGAGTAACATTGGCATAAACGCGTGTAACAATATGAACAGCGCATTGAAAACGCGTACTATTTTATGTACTGTTTACAAAGTGTGTTCACAAATTCACACTGAGCAACAAGATGATTGACAGAGGGGTGAAATTCTTTTTTCGATAGTGTATTTAAATAGAGGTATTGCAGCTAAGTAGTTTTCAGTTTTAAAGGCGTAGTTTAACAAGACAACACTTGCCACCATCCTTCAAACCCATTGGTGAAAAAGAGCAAAGTTTTTGTTTACATTATAATATGATGTCTATGCGAGAGCCAGGGGCTTACGGGACCCCGGGGTCCCGCCATAAGGTTCAAATACACGCAAGTGCCTTGAACGCAAATGAATAACTGTCCATAGTCCCCCCGGCCTTGTCGCCTCATCGACAGAAATTCACTAAAAAACCAAACGTCTCTCCGCCCGGAACTAGTGTGCAGGTCTTTCCGACAGACCTGTTCTACACCTGACGACGGCTACTTGCGTTGTGGCCGAAACGTTGTGAGAATTGTATTTTATTATGTTTTTATTTCCCTTCTACGTTACTTTACCGAAAGAACCAAGAAGATGAATCTCTGCAGTCACGAAAGCTTTAAATCGAAATTTAGTGTGCAGGTGTTAAGTGTATTATAATAATTGCAGGATTGTGAAAGATGGTCGCAGATTGGGGAGACTTACATCCAGACGTAGATTGACTCACTGGTTAAAGATGATGACGAGGACATGGTGTTCACTGTCTAAACCATCGTCTCTCCTCCAGCCACTGTGTTCCGAAATTCCACACTGCTCCACTCATTTGTCGCGCCCCCCCCCCCTCTCTCTATTTAAGGCCTCGTCACAAAGTAGTTGTCCTTCTGTTTGTCTTGGTGTGTGTCTCGCTCGGTGTGTCTTTGTGTGTCTCTCTACATGTGTTTGTTGTAGTACGGAGTTAGACTGATGACTTTAATCTAAGTTGTCTTGTGGTTGTTGTTGTTTGACTTGCATCCCACTGGGATTTTTGCACATAGCATTGGTATACGGTGCTTTTTCTGGAATATTTTGCAGTTTTTTCCTGGATTATTCTGTTCACGCAGTCACTTTAAAATGTTTTCATGTTCATGTTTTTGTTTTTTGTTTGTTGCGGTTGCACCCGATTCGAGAGCCGAATGGCTCACAGGGCTATACCGAATAAATGAAAACTGAAACTGTAGAGGATGCGAAATAGCAGACAAAGAATCGACGAAGCTCAAGAGACTTCACGGAGAAGAGCCTGGTGCAAACAGGTAGTGTAAATATAGCATCGTTGACTCAACTGCTCCGACGCTGACTCACGGACCACGCAATGAGCCAAATGACTCACGCCTGGCACAGACTTTTACAGATTACAGTCTGAGTGTGTAATAGATAATATTATGCGTTCCAAAACAAGTATCTGTTAGAAGGCTTGTGCTCGCATGCCGCTGTACTCCTAGTCATCCTCAAATGTTTGGTTATCAATGCGGGCAAAAACCATTTTATTTATTTATACAACCTCGGGCTTTAGACCGCTCGTGCATCCGTGAATCTTTGGGGGGGGGTCACAATGAGACGCGAAAAGCAGCGAGCCCCTCGACTTCCCACAATGCCTTGTGCGTGCGTGGCGGTCGCACATCGAACCGCTGTCACCCTGCCCAGATTCCACTACTCGTGCCACTTGTGACGAGACTGGGCGGATTCCGGGCGATAAAGCTACAGGCGTAAACAAAGTGCGATACAGACAAAAAAAATCTAAAGCACCTGTAAACAATTTGCATATATTAGAAGTAACAAAAACTGGCTAAATTCCATATGCAAAACACGAGTTAATGCAAGAACGATCACAAAGAGCCCCATTCAGCAGTTAGACGAAACCAAACACACAAATTGCCAAGGGTACAACACTCCAATAATACCCAGTCACATGGGCAACCTGGCCACCCGCAGCAATATGCTGCTTCAACATAGTCCAGTTGCTAATGGACTGAATGGACAATATGTGAAGAGTCAGGTGTGATGGCACGTGCTGCTTTGGAGGCAGGCGTTGATGGATCACATAGCTTTGATGCGAGGTGGAAGAGAGATGGCAGGATACAGCAAGTGGTGTCATGAAACTGTGCGAACAGCCGTGTTATTTTCCACTCGTACTCGGCTTTCGTTACACATTGCAAAACTCTTCTTGGTTGCATCTGACCAAACATTCCGATGCAGCATGAGCCTCTTAAATACAAGCCTTCAGAGTGAGTAAGACTCTCGATGAACACTATTATTGGAAAAACATGTCCAAAGTGTTAGGAGTTATTTCCAAATAAAATGCACCAGTGCTGCATGACTAAACCATTGCTCAGCTGTTATTTATTTCGGTGATAGCAACTTCACTGCTGAATCATTCTCTCATAATTGTGAAACATTTCCAGGCACTGCCATGCCGCGACATGTTTTTTTTGTGTTGCATTCACGTCAAAATGTTCCACGTGTCCACCGTAGCAAAGCCTTTTTAACAAGTCTTTACATCGCGAGTCAGTGTGCAAGGTTCTACTGCTTACAGATATTATTTTTAAAAGCATCGTCTCTTTGGAAGGATGATCATAGGACATTCACACATGAAATATGTTCATAGCTGACTTTTAGTGTGAAAGTTTATGGCGATAAACAAACCAACAAAAACGATAAACTATTTTTATTTTACCAGGTAAGGCCCACCTGAGTTTTATAGCTATTTATCAGAAGCGACCTGGCCACAAAGATAGTTCAGCAAAGTGGCTTATCATGTGGACATTTATAGCAGCCAAATAATTTAAAACGCATGTTTCTAAATGTGGCGGGATAAACCGAAGAAGATCCCAGAAAAAATCCACGCGACAGAAGGGCGAGAGAATACGCAAACTCCAAATATTCAGGTGTCAGAGTCAGAATCAAACCCATAACCTCCTGAATACCAGGTGAAGTAGTAGTTACACCATCGTAGCACCCACTCAAACACCTTCAAAGTTTACAATAAAGCCCTCCATGACCCACATGTCACCTGAACAAAAGAGTAACTTGCTAATTTAGTTCAGGAACATATTTATAACCTAGAGACAAAAATGGCTCTCGGAAACCTTTGGCGGCCCACGCATTAACATAAACCTTTGACCGCGTTATGACCGCTGGGCACTGTTTTTCGAACTGCTTCAAAGACAAATGGGTACACGAGGGCGTGGCTGGACATGCTAAACGTTAAAACACAATGATGCCAGCTGAAACAAATACACCCGATTAAGACGCTAAAAGGACGAAACATAATTTGCGGACCATCTTTAAGTGGCAGGCGTCACGTGAAATCATGTCGCGGGGACTGCGTGAGGTGCATACAACGTGCGTGTCGTAATATAATTGCCAAAGATCCCTGAATATTACCAGAAGCTGGTGGTGGGAATACCAGAAGGTAAGCAAATATCTTAAAAAGGCGATGTTAGACCCGCCAGCATGCCACCATGCCAAAGTTAAATCACTTGCTGGCTAAATTTAAAATTTGAAGTTCCTCTACAGAAGAGGAAATGGATACTTGTAATAACAATACAGGTTTTGTTGTAAAGTTACCAGTAGCATGCTTAGGGTGTGAAGTCACAGAATTTATGACTCTTTTTCCAGTAACTCTCAACATCACACTTGGCTTCAGTAAAATAAAATATCTGAAGTACACGTGCCAACCGCTCACAAACACCACCCTTCCTGCTCATTAAGCAGTTTAAACCGAATATTAAAACATAGCCAAATATTCAACCGATTTCCTGCTTTAATGGGCTGAGGAGATGCTTACAACCTGTTTAGTCCTGAGCCAGTGGTGGAAATTCCACGTTCCTCTGGCAAGGATGGACAGGGGAATGTTATCCCAAGGACATCCACTGTTGTTTAACGGAGGGGGGGGGGGGTTCTCGTTTTATCGACACTCGGAGAGATGGGCTGAGGCTACCTCCAACCAGGATTGGAACTCACGCAACGTTGTGATTGTGAGCCGCTCACTGTGCCACTGAGCGAGACGGGTTTCTCACATTAAATTTGAAACGAGAACGCGTCCATTGTAAACTGCCCCTGCCCGGTATTGAACACAAGGATAGCCAACATTGTATTTTATTATGTTTTATTTTTATTATTTTATTATTTCCCTTCTACGTGACTTTACCGAAAGAACCAAGAAGATACTCCGAGCACTGATATTTATCCTGGTAGCCAACGTGAAGCTGCCTAATGAGTGCCAAATACCCTGGATGAGGTCTATAACATAACACAAGAAAGACCTCTCGATAGCCTTACAACATTGATCAATGATTGCACCAGAATTGATTGAGGAAAGTCTGAGACACTGTGAACACCAGTCCAGCTTTTGCTTGTACTGAATCGATTCTATTGATATTTTTGACTCCTGAAAAGCGTTGGGGCCAATGGGTTGTGTAAAGAGTATTTATTTTATTTTATTATGTGCAGAGACAAACATATGAGGAAGACATTGTCTGGTTATCTAATTTGTACTTTCTAGACTCTCAGATTGGTGGTGAGTGCTATGCCAACCAACACCAAACCCCCATAGTTGACTGTATAGGGAGGTTTTACTGGTAGGAACCTCCTGGTTACACCAGCCCACAGGGGATTATTGTGTCCGTCCGTCGTTCAGGGAGGGGCTGGGCGGGGAGGGGAGGGTGGTGGAGGGGCTGGGAGGGGCTGGGTGGGGAGGGGCTGGTCACCCCGTGGTGCCCTTATAAAACTCAACGTTTAACCTACTCACGCCGGCTTGTGCCCGCCCTCACAGTCGGGTATATTTGCGGAATACACCACGCCGCCGTTGACCCTGGCCATTGACCGAGCAAACCCAACGTTCCTACCAGCTCCCTCCGCGAAAATGTGTTAAAGTTCGATTCGAATGCGAAACACAACACCTCCAAAAGGATGCAGCTGAACTTCACAATCATCTCGCCATCTCACGCGTGGACGTGCGACCGACCAGCAAAGCCAGGCAGCATTGATAGCGGCCGCTGCAGGTTCATCACAAGGTGCTAGCACACCGCAATGTGCACGCGCAGGTGATTTCAATTACAAAAAAATAAATGACACACACACACACGAGTGAGTTGTCTTAAGATTAATAATAAATCAAAGGACACACGAATGGCAAGACACTCACAAAACATAGTTTTGCTGATATCAGGGGTCGGAATGCATGTGAATGACTTCGATGTTTATTTATTTATTTAAACAGTTAGAGCGCCACACACAATAAACACAAATCATTAAATATTTGTCCCTGAATTTAGACAAACATTGCCTTTTCTCGTTCATTGTTAATGTTTAGCACGCAATTGCCTCAACTATCTTGATTTTGAGAGTGAGTCTACTCAGGAGAAAGTTGACCAGCCGCGTGTTAATATATAAACAGAGTAATGATTAGCGTCAGGATGTAACTAACAAAATCAACAAGTACACACATACGCCTCCTTCACTTATCTGTGCCTCCACATAAGACTGCTTTTAACACATCCCGTCAGCCAAGGAGCCTTCTGGAAGTGCGTAATTTCATCAACATTGGGTTCGTCCCCATCAGCATCACGATCCATGGGCAAATTAGCCCAGATGTGTCCACTGCGAATTTCGTTGTTTCTACTCTCCTCTGCCTTGGGCCAATATACTCAAGTAGTGAGCAGCTTTCGACCACCAGTTCAACACAGACAACTTCTGCAAGAGTTTGTCCATCCTCAGCAACTCCGATGAGCGCGGTTGGCTACGCACGGTGCGAAAGAAGTTCAACATGCGTACAGGACATACATAACGTTCATGTTTTAAGTTGGTGTATTTTGAAAGCCCTTCATCAACTGCCTTTGCAGGCGCGACCGATGTTGTGCATAATGCAGCAATTAACCCTGGCTCACGGTGCGACAGCGCACAAACCGCTGCACCATCTGGTCGTGCAGATTTCGCTGATATTTGCATACCGTTCTTGGAAACTACATTTCCAATGGACTTCATCGGGATGCCCAACAACCACGCACGTGAGATCAACGCCAACAGCTCGCAACAAATTACTTGGGAATCCCCAAGTATTAGCACAAGCGTGCACAAGCACTTACACTGCTGGCAGAATGGGCCTTGTTAACCATTGACGACCCATATGTCTAGCCAATGACCACACTGCCCATCAACCAAGTGTTGACCCGCAGCCTAAACTAAAACTCGACTATAAAATGAACTATTTTCTATTTTACTTGGTAAGGCCCACTGAGCTATATAGCTCTTATTCAGAAACGACCTAACCACAAATTATAGATCAACAAAGTGGTTTATTACGTGAAAATATATAGCAGCCAAACACTCTAAACGCATGTTTTTAAATGTGGAGGGGAAAACCGGAGGACCCGGACAAAAATCGATGCGACCACAGGGAGAGAGAACAAAACTCTAAATATACAGCGGGCGTCAGGGTCGGGATCAAACGCACGACCTCCTGTATACCAGGCGAGGTAGTTAACATCTCCTAGCCACTGTGATGATGATTATGGTGAGAGACATGCAAGCTCCAAATATACAGCGGGCGTCAGGGTCAGGATCGAACCCACGACCTCCTGTACACCAGGCGATGGAGTTAACATCTCCTAGCCACTGTGATGATGATTATGGTGAGACATGCAAACTCCAAATATACAGCGAGCATCAGGGTCATGTTCAAACCCACGACCTCCTGTACACCAGACGAGGTAGTTAACATCTCCTAGCCATCGTGATGATGATTATGGTGAGAGACATGCAAACTCCAAATATACAGCAGCAGGCATCAGGGTTAGGATCGAACCCACGACCTCCTGTATACCAGGCGAGGTAGTTAACATCTCCTAGCCACCGCGGCACCAGGCATCGGCTCCACTGGCCCGTGCTCGAAATGGACAAGGCAACTGCATGGCCAGCGGGGGCAGATTGGGACATCCGCGATAACCCAGACTGTGATTGCAGAGTTCACATTGGGCACTCCACCAATATGGGTACAATCAAGCCCGACTGCTGAAGAGAAACCGAGTGTCAAAACCGGTCCCGTCTTTGCTTGCATTGAACCAATGCTGCTGGAAAGACGAACTACCGCAACATTGTGCGGCCAATGGGAATGTGTAAAAAAATATGGGAAGAAGGCATATTTATTTTGTTATCAACATTCTTCACCAAAAAAACACGTCGTGATTATTTCGTGTAAATGCGGAGGACTGGTGCAGACCGTGGTTAATAATTTGTGGATTGCCTTTATGACCAAATTGGATGAGAGACGGAGCAGTGCACATTGCAACCCATGAGTCTGTGGTCCTGCACGGCCAGTATGCAAACATCTAGAATAACTGTAGACTAAGATATAAAACGTGTTAATACTTAACGTGAGTAGTTAGATTGCAGAAAAGCAATGTGAAAAATGCTGCAAAGAGCAGCCATTAAGAACGCTCAAATACTATAACCATGGATCAGCATAAGCTAAACACAACTGCGTTTGCTCACGAGTAAGTTAAAGAGGTAAATGTTATAGCCTCAAATTACTTTTGTACTCGTGCAGAATTAAAAAAAACGATGATGTAACTTACTTTGGAAAGTGAGACTCGCTCTCATAAAACGCACGTTAAGAACTTTTAAATACTTTACACCACATGCACGCACAGGTGAGAGATGCAATCACATCACATGCACAAAGACGCCTGTGTTGGTTACCTGAAAGCATTATTCTGTTGATGAGACACTGAATCTTGAAACTGGTCCAGTTTGCATTGAGATTATTATTTTAGATTATTTTGGTGCTATAAATATCCAAATGATGGGCCACTTTGGTGACCTATCATTTGTGGCCAGGTCGCTTCTGTAAAATAAGTGAATACCTCAGTGGACTTTGCCTGGTAGGATGGAGATGGTTTAGTTTTGTATTTGCGTGTAGTGTGGCTGATTTGTTTACCTTTATTGTAATTTGCGCTACTGTCAAATGTTGTACTGTTTGTTGTTGTAACGTTCTTACCCCGTGCCACTACTGGGCATCTGTGAAAAAGAGCTTCATATTCTTGGTTCTTTCGGTAAAGTCACATAGAATGGAAATAACAGGTCTGTCTAGAAGACAGACCTGTTCTTCACCTGAGGACGGCTGTTTGCATTGTGGCCGAAACGTCGTGAGAATTATTTTATTATGTTTTATTTTTATTATTTTATTATTTCCATTCTACGTGACTTTACCGAAAGAACCAAGAAGATGAATCCCTGCAGTCACGAAAGCTTTAAATCGAAATTTAAGAGCTTCATAGCTCATCGGATTCCTCCAGTATAATTCAATATTTGGATTCTGCCTGTGTTGAACCAATGTTGCTGCATGCGTGCATGCCCTGAAGGCCATGTGGCTGATGGGAAGTGTAAAACAATACTTTCATTTCATGTGAAGGAGGAATATTGTCCGCTTATTTTGTTACTGGCGTTTCTCCAAAATGACATCAATTCTTATTTTGTGTTTGGGTACTACGGAGCATATTTTACGTCAAAAGACAGTATGCCGATAAACATCCGACGGCTGGCCAGTTCAAGCAAGCCTGACTACGGACGAGACACGAGATGTCTAAACTCGTCCAGAGTTTGCTTGTGTTGAACCCTAAAATGTCGCATTACCTGAAGGCTATGTGGCTGATGCAATATATAAAAATACTTTTATTTTGACAGATATGTGAAAGAGAAACCGTCCTATTATTTATTTCATCCCGTTTTAGTTGCAAGCACTTTGAGGCACGTGTTGCTATAAAGCCCCTATTCGCGAGCTCCCAGCTGCACAGCCACATACAATGGATATCCATCGCATGGGGAATCCCAAGCGTGGGAGCCTCGGTGGCGAGATGTTAGCTACCTCGCCTGGTATGCAAGAGGTAGTGGATTTGAACCCGACACTAACGCCTGTATATTTGGGGTTTGCGTGTTCTCCCCGTGGTCACGTGCGTTTTCCCCCTCCACACTTAGAATCAACATGCGTGTAGAGTTTTTGGCTGCTATGATTTTCCACGTGACGATGAGCAAATTCGTTGGGCTATGTTATTTGTGGCCAGGTTATTTCTGGAAGAAAAACCAAACTATATAGCTCAGTGGGCCTTATTTAGTAAAAATTTAAAAAGTTTAAGTTTGAAGTCTAAACTAAAACACGTTCCAACAGTACGTCTCGGCTAACAATATAGACGATCAACGCCTTGATGCTCATGGAGCAGGGAGATCACGTTGTACCTTTGCCTTTCAACTCACCATTACCCAAGAACCTAAGGGGGGCCCCCAATCAGTGAGGAACTGGTTTCTGATACCCATTTGATATGCGATAGACAGGCAACCGAAAGCAAGCGCAGTTACGGGTAGCCATGCTGGGCACAACCATCCAACCCATAAATGTGTTAATATGAATTAGGGGCCGTCCCCATAAATGACGTCACACGATTTGACGATTTTTGACCCCCCCCCCACTTCGTCACACGGCGTAACAAAAATCAGAAACCCCCCTCCAATGACGTCACAAAGCTCTGCCCCCCCCCCCCCCCCCCAAAATATAAAACAAGCTTAAAATCGCTATAAACTATTGTCATTGTAGCGCGTATTTAATGTGACGCTGCACTGATGTTGTAGGAGAAACCATTTATTAAAAAGTCTATTTAATTAAGTAGAACGTGTTGTCTTTATTTATTAAAGTTGCGCATATTGATGTGACGTCACATTTCTCAACCCCCACCCCCCCTTGTCACACATCGTCACAAATGTCTGACACCCCCCCCCCCCCATAGGTGCGTGACGTCATTTATGGACGGCCCCTTAGGCGGAAGATGGGCAAGTATTCATTACCGGAGGGGTGATGGTTTTGATTTTCAACTTAAATTCCTGTTATGGTGACTGCTTAGACGTCTGAGTGATAGGATTAGTGGTTTGTCGCCAGCTTCAGTAACAATTCTGGCGACTAACTTATCAATCAGATCAGTTATCAATCCGGTGATTAATTAAATTTCCGGTTGACTGATTCATAGCGTTACTCGTTAAACCCCTGGTTCATTGAGTGGCAGCATGAATGTTCGACAACCACCTCCTGAAATAACAACGTGAAACCACTTTTGTAGAGGGGCAACACGAGAAAGAGCATTGTTTATAACTAGATATACCGCAGCCTATGACGACCTCCTAAGGAACCTTTTAAAATCTGATCATCTCTAGACTGTTGATCCGGGTTAGTGCTCCGATTGGCGATCACCACAGGACATGAAAATCCACTTGTTGTCTATGCGCTCGGAAATCACCGACCCCTCACTAAGCAGTGCAGTAAATTATTATCGATCAGTGTATGAAAGGCTGCACACGCGCACAAGAAGACTCGTTAATATTTTCACGAATGAACAACAACAATGGATGAACCGCTAGCACTCGTAAAAACACTCTCGCTCATTCACTCTGTTGACGGGAATACAGAACTGGAAGCGAACTTTGTTTGATTGGTTGACAATTGTATAAATTGTAACACATCTTGCTTTCTCCACATTATTTCCGTGCGGTGTCTATAGACGGATCAAGCTATTGGCAACCGCATTCTCCGAAATTGGAAGACGCACTTCAAACTCGTGGCCCAGGTGTCACACTGCTAAGTACACATCTCATCACAAAAGACGAAGATCCCCCCCCGTGTAGCCTTCACAGACTGCTTGTGAGCACTGCTCACCATGGAGGGATGGGTTAGCCAACACAACGCCCGGCCGCCTTTGTCTCCCCAGCGGTGATGTTTAACACACCGCACCAGATACTCATTTGAGGTCGAGTCGACCTAGGAGAGGTCCCAAGACCGGTAAAGACAATCGTCACCGGTATTGGCCGTGAGCGGGAATCGAACTCGGGTCGCCGGGTTCGTAGTGCAGCGTAGCGCTAACCACTACACCACCGCTCCCCGCAAATCTCATAACAAACACAAACGCACACAAAACTTTTAATTTAAAACACAGGGGGATACAAAAGTATCGTCCTGTAATAAGAAACGCATTAACACTGCTCAAGTGTAAGCCACACGCCTCATACGATTCATAAAACTTAGCAGGGAGACCGATTCCCACCAGCCACCCACCCGTGACAAAATCCGCGGGGGAACGAGACGCGAAAGGCGGCGGGTTTCCAGGCGAGCCCGAGGATGCCCCGGCAAAGCCTAGGCCCGAAACCAGCAAATCCGCCGATCCCGTTGGGAGACGAAACTCACCCAGGTCGCGCCACCCCATGGGGCTCTCGCACGTGTCCATGATCCTGCAGAACTCGTCCAGTACGAGCGGCCGCACGTCGTAGATGTAGGTGGAGCGGCTGAGGGCAGAGCCCCGCCGTGGACGAGAATCCATAGCCCGCCCGCCGCCGCCTCCGCTGCGGACTCGCAACTTCAACTCGGAGAAGCCCCCGAGGGGGGCGGGGACCGGCGTCACGTGACCGGCGCGGAAGTGACGTCAGCATCCGGTATATAAAGCTAGTCGCCATGTTTCCTGGGGGTCGTGTTGGGTGTGGGGGAGGGCGGGGTTCATGTCAGGGGCCGTTCATAAATGACGTCATGTAATTTTTTACCCCTCCCCCCCTTCGTCACGTGACGTCACAAAAAGTCAGACACCCCCCCCCTCAAATATGACGTCACAAAGCTCTGCCCCCCCCCCCCCCAAAAAAACATGCTTAAAATCGCTTTAAACTATTGTCATTGTAGTGCGTATTTAATGTGGCGCTGCACTTTGATGTTGTAGGAGAAAACATTTATTAAAAAGTATATTTAATTAAGTAGAACGTGTTGTCTATATTCATTTAAAACTAAAACCATATACAACTTTGGTTGCTTTAAAACAATTCACGTGGGTTATTGCAATCTGCTTTGTTTCTGAACCAGTTCTTCAGTTCCAGGATTTTAGTTTGTGCTTACGATTTGGCCTCCTCATAGGATTATTTTTTTCTGTCTAGACCAGGGGTGGGGAACGTCCGGGCCGCGAAATCATTTGGTCTGGCCCTGCCAGGTAGGACTCGAAATTCAATAAATCTAGGAGCAAACCTGGAAAAGCAGTTGCGAGTAGCAACATCATCAATACCAGCTAACATCACACGCCTCACCAAAGAGAAGCAGTTGCAGCCATCGCATTAGGGGTGAGTTAGATACATTCCTGCGGAGGGGGCTGGTAAGAACGTTGGGTTGCTCGGTCAATGGCCAGGGTCAACGGCGGCGTGGTGTATTCCGCAAATATGCCCGAGTGTGAGGACGGGCACAAGCCGGCGTGAGTAGGTTAAACGTTGAGTTTTATAAGGGCACCACGGGGTGACCAGCCCCTTCCCACCCAGCCCCACCCCTCCCATCCCCCACCCAGCCCCTCCCCACCCAGCCCCTCCCCATCCAGCCCCACCCAGCCCCTCCCCTCCCCACCCAGCCCCTCCCCACCCAGCCCCTCCCTGCACGACGGACGGACGGACACAATAATCCCCTGTGGGCTGGTGGAACCAGGAGGTTCCTACCAGTATTAAAATGTTTGACCAAATATCACAGGCTAATTTTAAGTTGATAATTTTGTATGGCCCACGAATTATGTTATAAATATCCAAATGGCCCTTGGCAGAAACAAGGTTCCCCGCCCCTGGTCTCGACTGTGCTGTTGCCGGGTGATGAATGCTTTCCGCTTCTTGTCAATGAGGCCAGTGATTTCCTGATCGTTGTCATCAAACCAGTCACAGTTTTTCCTTCTTGGGTAGCCAATGTTTTTTTCACAGCCGGTTATAATTGGCGTCTTCAGTTGTGTCCAGTCCTCGTGAACATATCCTGAAGCCTGGTTGGTGCTGAGTCTTTGAGCTAGTTGTTGTGTATAGTAGTGAAAAGTGACGTGAGGCTGGAACAGTTTAGTGGAGTAAGAATGTTTTCCCCTTATTTATGGCAACAAAACAGGTGTTAAGATTTTGATTTAAAGCTTTCATGACTGCAGGGATTCATATTCTTGGTTCTTTCGGTAAAGTCACGTAGAAGGGAAACAATAAAATAAAAACGTCGTGAGAATTTTTAATTGTTTTATATTTTTCTTATTTTATTATTTCCCTTCTATGTGACTTTACCGAAAGAACCAAGAATAGGTGTTAAGATGTTAAAACACCAAACTGAAACCTTTTTCTAAGGAATCATGTCTGCATTAACCACAATACTTGTGGTAAGAATGCAAACAGAAAACTTGTCTTTGAGCTGTACGCCTTTTGGCGTCCTCTGGTCTAACACCATTTGAGACGAGGCTCAAAAGAAAGATGTCTCTGGTGTGGACCAATCAGTTTTAAAGACAATGCATCTATTATCAGAGCATGTTTTTGCTTGCATTCTGACCACAAGTTTTGTGGTTAATGCAGACATGATTCCTTGTAAAAAGTTAGTTTGGTGTTTTAACATCTTAACACCTGTTTTGTTGCCAGAAAAAGGGGAAAGCCTATTCTCATATTTTGGAACTGGAAAAGGAGGTTCCATGAAGTATCGTGTAGTGTATAGTGGTGTGGTGTATAGTGTATAGTGACGTGTCTCGTGGTGTAGTGTATAGTGTAGTGTATAGTGGTGTAGTGTATAGTGTATAGTATAGTGACGTGAGGCTGTAACAGTATAGTGTAGTGTTTCGTGGTGTAGTGTATAGTGGTGTATAGTATAGTGTCGTGTCTCGTGGTGTAGTGTATAGTGGTGTAGTGTATAATGTATAATAGTGACGTGAGGCTGTAACAGTTCGAGACCTTGGGTGTCCATGGCAGATTTTGAGTGACGCTGCGTAGAGTTCTACATTATCAGCTCAATGGAGGGGGGGGGGGTGTGGCAATCGGTCAGATGGGGCCCCCCAATATTTGATCTGTCTCACACGGTCACCTAATGCATACCGTGTCAACCATGCGGTTTACACCGTATTCTTGTACAGGGAAATTAAATTTTCAGGTCCAAATGGCAAAAAAAGTCCTTTCAATACGGACAAATGTGTTGAGTGTCTATGTGTTTGTGGGATCTCCCTTTTGATGGTACTTTGTTGGATGAACATTGAGATTTTTTAGGGCACGGGGTGACCAAAGTCCAAATTGGTCTGTAATAAAGTAGGGCACTGATAAGGGGTTGGCAGGTATGGTAATGAAACACTGGTACAGAAACACTGGGTAGTGCATACCTGTCAACCCCATACTGTTTATCCCCATATTCTTGTCCAGGGAAATTGAGTTTTCAGGTCCATACGGCGTACAGCCGTTTCAATAGGGGCAAAGAGATGTCTTTGTGTGTTTCTCCCTTGTGATGGGACTTTGTAGGAGGAACGTTGAGATTTTATAAGGGCACGGGGTGACCAATAATGTCTGAATTGGTCTGTAATAAGGTCAGCACTGATGAGGGGTAATGCATTTGGCGGGCCACGCATAAACAAAGACTCCCCCCATATCGCCTTAACAGGCTGTTGGGGCAGGTGCTGTTAGCGAGCACCTATAAAGGCCGGCACGGCACACAAGGTGGGTGGCCAGCACCAAGCCCGGCAGCCTTCGTCTCCCCAGTGGCGATGTTTACTACACATTGTCGACCTAGGAGATGCCCAGTAGCAGCGCCCTTCACGAACCTCCTCCAGAGGCCGATCTTGACACCGCTGGTACCAGTCATCGTCAAGTCCACTCAGCTCCACATCCTCTTGTACACATCACGCCATCTCTTCTCCACACCTCAGGGCGTTCCTTATGTTTAACTTCTTTCGTACCGTACGTAGCTAATCGGAGGTGCAAATGAGGTCGCGCCGCAGTGAGTGATTGAATGCGCTTAAAATTATAAACTCAAGTGTTGGCAGCTCGCACATATTAACCTCTTGGAGTACACGATTAGTGCAGATAAGACAATGCGGTGGACAAACATTAGCTTTGTTAGGGCCGTTTTGAAGTGGTCGACCCCCTGCAGCAATGAGCTAAAGGAACATCCCTGTGCTGAAAGACCTGCAAATTACTGAATTTGGGATTACTAATTTTTTTTATTTAACCAGGTAAGGCCCACTGAGCGAAACAGCTCATTTTCAGAAGCAACCTGGCCACAAATGATAGCTCAACGAAGCGGCTTATCACGTGGAAATGTATAGCAACCAAATACTCTAAAGGCAAGTTTCCACAATCCACACGACCACGGGGAGAACATGCACATTCTATACTGGGCGTCAGGGTCAGGATGGAACCCACGACCCGCCTGTACACCAGACGAGGTTAGTGAAAATATAAACACAGGAGCCACGTTTGCGACTTGAACAAAAACCCACACAACTAGAAAAAAACAAGAGACTGGAAGTTAGCAAAAGAATAAAGACTTTTATTAAGCACTGTAAGTTGTCATTCGCAAGTCACAAAGAACAGAAATGAAGGAAGGCTAAAAAGCCCCGCACATCATCCCCACTCAACACATTTTCCTTGGGTAGCCACTGACCATCTTTCCGCCCCCCTCCCCCCCATTCCATTTGCCAACTTACTGGACTATTCACCAACAGAAGAGAAGAGGGTGGGGGGAGTTAAAACGTTTTGACGGTTTTTTTTTTAATATCAACTATAACTGGCATGACGAGAGATTCAAAAAAGATAGGAGGATTAAACGAGTGAAAAACCATCATGGTGGTACGTACGTACGGTCGTCTTTAAAGATTTCTTCGGAGCAATGAGTAATTTTTTAATGCGGTTTTTTTTAATGTTTTTATATTTTTTTCACTGCTTTTTTTAATTATGCTTATTTTTTTTCATCCGGAAACACATCACTGTTTAACAAACACTAAGGAAAAAAGCGTTAACGTAAAGGCCTAAAAGACTAATTCGACCAATCATAAAAAGGGTTGTGACTATTGAAGAAACGTGAAAAGGGGTTGGTTTTCTTGTCAACAATCGTAAAGATGATTATAAAGGGGCGGGTTTTTGTTGCTTTGCATTCTGTAATACAGGGATAATTTTTTATATGAGACTGAAGCTTCTTTTGTGTGTGTTTTAATCTTTTTTTGTGTTTTTTTACTGTCGATTAAGTTCTTTTTTTTGTAATAGCTAATACGTTAGCATACAATACCAGATACGAATAGCCATGAATACAACAGGGTACATAACGCTTAACAATATACCACGTGAACAAGTCTTAACGAAACAAAAGTAACCTTTGTTTTCCACCCTAAGCGTCGGATGTCGCGGCAGTTTACGGTAAATCACACAAAACTGCCATCACTACGGAGAGCTAAAATGGTAGAGCACGGTCAGGGGTTCGTTTATTTTAAAAACACAAATCAAAGATGCTTTTCTTGGGGGGTCTTTTTTTTTACCAACCGAAAAAAGTTTAAAATCTGATCGGTGTGGAAATGTATGCCGCCCCCCTCCCGACCCCCGCACAAAACCCCACCCAGCGCCCTCACCCCCCACCCCTGCCGCAGAACGTTTTCTCGTTATATAAAGGATCATTTCTGCTGTGTCCACACGTGCACGGGAAAACGTCACTTCTTCTTGGCCCACGCATCCCTGGCCGTTATCTGCGCCGTGTGGGTCCTTCAAACTCGCGCGAGGCATCGCGGACCACATTTGTCCCTGCTCTACGTAACGTCGCCCTGCAAGGTATAAAACTCCTGCACGGACGTGGTCCTGCGCATGTTTTTTTTCTCTTCATTATTTCTTTTTTCCCGTGTGAACGTATCGTAACCTCCGGCAACAACAAAAAAAATCTGCTGCGGCTGGTTTTTTTTTGCCGGCCGACATGGTTTTTGTTGAAATCCAGTATTGCCGCATGATCGCTAGCCGTACAGCTCGGTTGACTCCACATGCCCGCGTTATAGTGTCAAGTACAATTCAACGTTATGCTGCTGGGCTTAATTATACTTTTTAAATATAACTTTTCAGCAATCACATTTAATCCCCCTCCCACCCCCCCGCCAAAAAAAATTACAATCGAGACAGCGATACTGAGTACAGTATGCTTGCTTTCAAGTGAACATGTTTTTTTGGGGCAGGGCAAAGCAAAAGGTGCGTAATTCTTTCAAAATCCCAACAAGAGGATTAAGTGCCAAAATGTTGGATCTCACTGCTACGATGGTGCTCCTCCTACAGGGAGGGCCCTTTCTGCAAGGGTCGCAATGTTGTTTTTGCCATAATAATCACTTAAAGTGGCCAGGCAGCCAAAAACCACTGCTGCTCTTAAAACTCCCTCGTATGAAAAATGCACGTTGTCCAAACAACAACAACAAAAGCCAAAATAATCAAGTGGGTGAGTGCATGCGTGCAAGTGCGTATGTGGTTTTTTTCACTTAAGTATCAAAAATGTATCATCCTCACTCGCCGATGTCAACCCAATCGTTCGCATTAATAAGTGCTTTTCGTTGTCTTCCTGCATTCAAGGTAAGTCGACCCTAACCAAAATCCCCATCGTCACTCAACTCCTCTCAAACCTTTCTCGACAAAAAACGAAAAAAAAATATTTAAAAAAGGTTTCTTTCTTTTTTTTGTTTAATATTTTTCGTTTTTTCTAGAATTTTTACAACTTTTTTTTTTATTCCTTACACAGACCCCCCCCCCCACCACCACCACTTTCCCAGCTCACTCCTCTTTGCTAAGTGCTATGGTGGCTGAGGTGCTGTCGCCTGTAAAAGCTGCGCGCGTGCCATGTGCATTAAGGAACGCGCCTGTATTGCACGCAGCAGAGTCACTCGTCAAGGCACTTTCTGATTGGTCGCCGTCGCTCGCGATCGCTGCGCCGTCCTCGCATCCGATTGGCTTTGTCGCCGCCGAGTCTCCGCCCGCGCCATCGCCTGATTGGTCGGGCCTGGGCGGGGGCTCAGCCTGGCTCTCCTGTTTATCGGATGATGATGCCGATGCTGCAGCTGCAGCGGTGGCGACGGTGGCATTGCCGTTCTGTTTCACACGTGCAGAGAACGAAAGGAGAGGTCTAGTAATTGGACGGGCTAACCTGGTTCCGATGAGCTCACGATACGGTGAACGTTTCTTTCAATTATGGGCGCGTAAAAAATGTAACTTGTTGTAACCCACGTAAATTTATTACGAAAAAATATATCTGCAGAGAAAATTTGTATTTTTTAGTTGTTCTTCCCAGACTAATGCTTTCAAGCACAAATTGTTTAGGCAGCCAAACCGAAGACCGGTTTCTACTTTGTGAGTCTCATCAGGATGCTAAAAGCAATCTGCTGGGCTGCCAGATGTTAAAGGCAAGAACCCTTTACAAAAACGCTTGGGGGCTCAATTAACAAAAGTAGAAATATTGTAAAATAAATATGAAACTCATTCTGCAATATTGTGGAAGATTATATTATCGGTAAAAGACAAAAGTCTATGTTCTCAACAACGCAAGGTGGACCTTTTGCATCTCTTCCTTACAAACCTCCACTATAAGCACGATGACTTTTTCAACATTACCAATTCACACGTTCGGATATTTTCGGCAACGTATGTTGGTGGCTTACTTTCTTAGCAC
Source organism: Lethenteron reissneri (assembly GCF_015708825.2). Classification (NCBI taxonomy): domain Eukaryota; kingdom Metazoa; phylum Chordata; class Hyperoartia; order Petromyzontiformes; family Petromyzontidae; genus Lethenteron; species Lethenteron reissneri. The sequence continues at coordinate 2,468,213 of NC_083833.1, read as the reverse complement.
ACCGATGGACTGAACGCTGTGGAAGAATGAGTGAACACAAGGCAGGATTGCCATGGAAATGAGTGAACACAATGAACGCCAGGGAAGAATGAAGGAGCAGAATACAGGAATTCTGTGGAAGAATGAGTGAATGGGTTTCTCTGCAGATCATTCCCACCTGTTCTTCCCGAGCGGGCGGCTTGCCTCCTCCCCCTCCCCTCCCCACGCCGATTGGCCCACGGGTAGAAGGGGCACCACCCCGACCCCCGCGCCTGTTGGGATCAAGACAATCGCTGTGCGTCACTCGGCGGTGCCCTCTCTAAAACCGCCACGCACCAACAGGTTGCGTCTGCGGAAGACCATGGGCTGATATTCCGTGTTCCGCATATAATAGGGGTGGGGTGAGGAGTTCAGGGACTCAAACAATTTGCAAAGAAATTAAAAAATCATCATCATCACGATCCATGGGAAGATAGCCCGTAGATCTCCACTGCACATCTCAGAATGTTTCCACTTTCCTTTCTTGTGCCAGTATTCTCAAGTAGTGGCCACACATTTCTGGCACCAATCTCTGATGTCATCATCAAGCCATTCTCTGCAAGGTCTTCCTCATTTTCCGGTTCCTTCCATTTTAACGAACAACGCACTTTCAATTTTCCTGTTGTTGCCCATTCGAAGTGTCCAAATAGTGCCAGTTTCCTTCTCATCACTGCCTGCATCATCAGGGTGTCTTCTTCTGTGTGCAACCTTCGTTGGTCACTCTTCAGGTCCAGCTTAGAAACAAGCGAGCAAAACATCGCCGGCTTGTTCGCCGCATCTTCACGCCGCACCATGTCACACAAGCCAGGCCGCCCCTGATTAGTACTGTGCAGTACTGTACACCAAATACCAGAGGTGTGGACTCGAGTCATGTGACTTGGACTCGAGTCAGACTCGAGTCATGATTTTGATGACTTCAGACTCGACTTGGACTTGCATAACAATGACTTTGTCCCACCTCTGAGGTGTGGACTCGAGTCATGTGACTTGGACTCGAGTCAGACTCGAGTCATGAATTTGATGACTTCAGACTCGACTTGGACTTGCATAACAATGACTTTGTCCCACCTCTGCCAAATACCGTAGCCATTGCATAGTGCATTCCAAGGACTGGATTGCGATTTTAGGTGGTTTTTTTTCACCCTTACATTTACATCGCATATTTTGTTCATATTTTTGCAAGCGAGGTAAATTCGCAACCACCGCAATTCATCAACAGGTCAGGTTTGGTCAAGTCTGTTTAATGAGGTGGGAACTCAAGAGACCAGGATAGTCTCATTTGCAAGGGTGAATCGGAAGTTTACCGTGTCCATTATTATTTCAGAAACATGCGCTTAGACTTTCAAATATTTGGCTGCTGTACATTTCCACATAAGCCACTTCGCTATCATTTGTGGCCAAGTTGCTTCTGTAAAAGTAGCTCAGTGAGCTTTACCTGGTAAAATAAAAAAAGGTTAGCTTATTTTGAATGTTTTAATAATTTGCTTACCTTTCCTAAACTTTCCTGTTTTTATTTGTTGTTGTAACTTTCTGACCCCGTGCTCCGACTGGACATCTGTGAAAAAAGAGCTCTATAGCTGATCGGATTCCTCCAGGATAAATGAAGATTTCCGATTCTGATTTACAAACCCTACTCGACAGGGGCGGCTGTGACGCGAGCGTCAATACCCATCACCACCATCATCTAGCATCTGCACACGAGCCGATTTCATCGTCAGTTCTCACCAACGACGGCAAAAGAGGGGAGAGAGACTGGGTTGATTTACCCGCGCATGCCGCAGCCCACAGACACGATCTGTGGGGGCAGAATCCCGCGGGCACGGCCTCTTCGCCCGCCCGCCCACTGTCCCACGACCATGCCCGCGATCTCCAGCTTCCCTCCCTGCTGGGGCAGGGCATGCCCTCCTGCACACAAGCGCACAAAGACACAGATCCCCCGTATAGCCTGTCACGGATTGTTGGAGCGAGTTCTGTTAGCGAGCACTTATGAAGGTCGGCACGACATACACGGCAGTGGGTGGCCAACACCACTCTCGGCCTGTGTGGCAACAGGGTGGGCAGTAGAGGGACAGTGCAGCACAACACAATGCTGCGCTATAATGCTGTCCTGCCCAAGTCTTTGCTCTCCGCCTTCACCAACTTACACTGACAAACCATGAAGCACAGTCAAATAACCCCAACGACTGGCACGGCGTGGGGAGGGGGCTCTCATCCAGCAGTAGATTATTGAAAAAAAGTAGCTGTACACGGTACACTGCGTGTCTTAATGTGCCAACTTGTGCCCCATTCACATTCACTATCTCGTGACGTCATCAAATTGATTTCGAACGAAAAACATAGATTCGTGATTTCTACGCAAATTTCATCCACACACGAAAGGAGGACACAGGCTTGCGCTCGCCACTTGCTACAAAAAAACAAGCAGAGTGCCGGGCGGCTAAAACACAGCAGGTTGGCACCATGGGAAGCGCATCTGACATTCATTTACAGTCGGGTAACTTGTAACATCTGGGGGGTATGCGTCCCGCGACATTTTACGACGAGCCTTCCACACGAAGGCCTCCCCACGGTGCACCACAACCATGACGTCGCACCACAACCATGACGTCGCACCACAACCATGACGTCGCACCTCCGACCAGCACGGTCGGCTACGTACGGTGCTGAAGCTCAACGTACCCACGTACGTACAACGCATGGTTTAATGCGTCCACCCTCACCCGCTATGTTGCGGGCGCGTGGGTGCATCGACGGCGGAGGCATGAGCGGGGGCCCCTGGGCGCGCAGGTACAGGCCCTGGGGCGGAGGGTGGTGCGGGTACTGCCCCATCATAGAGGGTGGCAGGTACGGCGGGGGAGGGGGAGGGGGCATGGGCGGGGGCAGCGGGGGCATGGGTGGCCGTGACAGGGTGAGCCCCTCCAAGATGCTCTGCCTCATGCGGTCCACGCGAGACACCTGCTCCGACTGCACGCGCGCACACAACACAAGAGGGTCCACCCCGCCCCACACGTGTAGCCTTTATGGACTTTTTTGTGGCAAGTGCCGTTAGCAAGTAGCACATATGGAAGGCTGGCAGGGCACAATGTTTTTTACAGACTGCACCAAATACTAATTTGAGGTCGAGTCGACCTAGAGGAGGACCGTGACCAGTGTCAGATAATCGTCACTGGTGTTGGTCGTGAGCGGGAATCGAACTCGGGACGTTTGGTCCGTATTGCAGTGTGCTAACCGCTTGTGTGTTTGTCTGTGTCCACGCTCGCACACACAAGCACACAAATGTCAAACAGGCACGTGCAGACATGTTATGTATAAAAGCTAAAGGTGCAGCCATACAATTACTTGCTCAGCCCGCTGCTGGCAGAAAGACCTCCACCACAGTGAGCTCTGGGGTTGGGTATTTTGGCCTATTCTTCAACGCTGGCCAAACACATTGGAAGAGGTGGGAATGCACATACTTTTCTCCTACCGCACACGACCTGCCAATGGAATGTGGTGCACTAATTTGGACTGCTGGGTGGATAAGCAGTATACATGGACCCATTTAAAAATGCTCCAACATCCTTACTCCCGAAGGCAGGAAAAACCCCAAAGCCACGCCAAGCATGACGAGGTTGGGGGTGCCAATGACATCAACCAACCCTGTCCATCACATAGGCGACACTTTTTCTTTCTCCAAATTTCCTTCCCAACTATTTTCACGTTATCCAAAGTCGGACGATTGAAGCGATGCGCTCAATAGTTGGATCTCCCAGCTCTATTCTTGAGCATGATCACGGGGGGTGGGCAACTGCTGCATCTCCGACTCAAATCAAAGGTCTCGGCGATGTCGGCTCCGAATATCCGACACGGCCATTATGAACCCCACGAGTAACCCGGCTCTGACCACGACATCGCATTGGGGCCGGGTAGAAGCTGGCGCTTTTTCCCAGTATACCCCGACACGCTCTCCGCTCGTCGTCGACGTCGTCATCGTCGTCATCACCTGTCCGTCGCAGATCTCCAGCAGCGGCGCGCGGTCCCGAGTGGCGCGCAGGAGCTTGCTCTGGAAGAGCTTCCCGTCGAAGTAGAGCCAGGGGCAGCAGTGCTCCCAGGGCACGGGCTGGCCACACGCGTCGTTCGCAAACAGCGCCGTCTCCACGCCGCGCATGAACAGCGCCGCCAGCTGCACGCCACGGGCGTCCAGCCCGTCGATCTGACGACACCATCGCCGCCACCGCGCACACATGCACACACACACACGCACGCACACACGCACGCACGCACACACGCACGCACACACACACACACGCAAGCAAGCAAGCACGCACACACTCATTTAATTACCGGGTAAGAAAGGTACGGGCGTTGCTTTAGCTGCCTCACTCCAATGTCACGGAACAATAGAGGGATTTTGGATAAATTTAACTGTTAACAAAAAAAATCCACCTCTTCAGTGCTGGAACTGCAGCAGAGTGCAAATACGTGCAGCATGCTGGACATTTTGCTTTACCCTTTTTTATTGACTTCATAAAGTTGTTTTATTTATAATACAACATTTGATTTGTTTCACAATATATTGCTTCGGGTATTGTGGCTTCGTTGATATTTGAAAGTCAATGTCTTGCAATTTATATATATTCCAATTCTGGTTATATCGTAACATTTATTTCACGAGATGCTTCGATTGATGAACGCAGACTAATACCGATTTAGAGTTAAGGACATAATTTAAACAGTTATTAAACGTGGGCTTGGGATATGACACAGCACGGCACAAAGTGATGATGACCGTTGGTCAATAATAATAATAGTAACGGAGCGCCAGCCAGGGAGGGGCATGTACCCCAGAGGATGTCCATGGAGGATGGCTACATTGCAAAATGTGGCAATTTATTACTTCACCACACAATATATACAATTTGAGTACGACGTTTCGCTGGCGATTACCACTTTCATCATGAATATTAATGGTCGCGAAAGCATAAGTGTACAGCAGCACAGCAAATGCAGGTCGAATGAGCTGTTTCTCAGAAGCGACCTGGCCACAAATAATAGCTCAACGAAGCGGCTAATCATCTTGTGGAAATGTATAGCAGCCAAATACTCTAAAAGCATTTTGATTCCAAATGTGGGGAATACGGAGGACCCGGAGAAAAATCCACGCGATCACGGTGGGAGAAACACGCAAACGCATAAAGGCAACCCTTACGATTCTCTGGGCCTACCGCCACCGCCAAAACGTGTCCAACAATTCAACTGCAGGCGGCACTGAATGCAAGCGGAGGACCAACGCAGGCGCAGTGCCAGGGCGGCCGCTCACCTTGATTTCCTGCAGCTGCTCGGGCTTGTAGAGCACGGGAGACACGGCCTGGGCGAGGAAGGCGTCCAGCTCGTGACGTCTGAGGATCCGCCCGCCGGGACACTGCAACATGTACCTGCGCGCGGGGGGGGGGGAGAAGCATGACTTCGAGCCGTTTGCACTGCGCAATAAATGAGCACTCGCGTCGCATTAAATGACATTTTGTGCCTTGGTAAAGCGCTGGGGGGGGGTGGTTAATGTTGGTGTCGGTGCCCGCGGGACGCTTGTGTACAACCTTAGCAAATGTCGATTTAAAGCTTTCGCGACTGCAGGGATTCATCTTCTTGGTTCTTTCGGTAAAGTCACGTAGAAGGGAAGTAATAAAATAATAAAAATGAAACATAATAAAATAATTCTCACGACGTTTCGGCCACAACGCAAGCAGCCGTCCTCAGGTGAAAACCAGGCCTGTCGAGGCGACAAGACCTGGTTTTATTTTTATTACTTTATTACTTCCCTTATACGTGACTTTACCGAAAGAATCAAGAAGATGAACCTAAGCAAATTCACGATGGCAACCGGAATGCAGAGAGGACTTTGAAGACAGGCGCCTACGATTTAAATAGAATTCTACTGCAGCACAAACGAGTGCAATTGAGTGTTCTCACACACGTGTCACTGTCACCCTGACCAATTCCACAATATGAATTCTTCCTCCGCTGAAAAGTCAATCAGATCATGCAAAGACATTGTACAGTACTCATAACATATCACTCCCTATAGAGCATCTGGATAAGAAAACGAAAAACTAGCGACGCAGCTCATCACTAACACCGCACCAACAAACGTGCAAATCTAGTCTAAAAAATAAAATACGCTTCGATGACACACACACACACACACATATATATTCGTCACCAATTTGGTGAACACTGGCACCGCACCCGGCACAAGCGGAGCTCACCTGAGCACGCAGCACAGCACGAGGTGCTGGGTGGGCACCGCAGCCGGGTTCACCATGCCCGGCGTGTCCGAGCGCAGGCACGCCAGGAAGGCGCGCATGCGCCGGTTCTTGTCCTCCACCGCCTTGCCGAGCCACAGCTTGCGCAGCGTCGGGCAGGTCCACTCGCGGAACGGCAGCGCCTCCACCAGCTCGGGCGTCTGCGGCGCTTTCCCCTTGTAGGCGCACCACTCCTTCACCAGCACGGGCATCGCTGCGCGCAGGGCGAAAGACGGGGGGAGCGGGAGACGGTGGGGAGTGAGGGGCGGGGAGGATGAGCGTGCTAGTGGGTGAACGTGCTCAGTCACGTGATTACACGCAACAGCGTGCCATCGCATTATACATAACCGCGCTATGAGGGTGCCATGGTGGCGAGATGTTAACTACCTTGCCTGATATATTGGAGGTCGTGGGTTCGATCGTGACCCTGACACCTGTTGTATATTTGGAGTTTACGTGTTCTCCCCGTGGTCGCGTGGATTTTTCTCCAGGTCCTCCAGGTTTCTCTCCACATTTAGAATCGACATGCATTCCTAATATTTGGCTGCTGTAAATTTCCACATAAGCCACTTTTGTTGAGCTATCATTTGTGGCCAGGTTGCCACTGAAAGAGCTATATAGCTCACTGCGCCTTACCTGATAACGTAAATAAAATAAAAAAATTAATGAGCCCCCGAGACCAGACCAGAAGTTTCAAAATTGCGGCTATCGCTTGCGGTAGCATGTTAGCAATTCCATCTCAAACGAGCGGGATTCTGAAATAATTTGCCCTCATTCGCCACGTAAATCATTCTGTACGACTAAAGCTTTGGTCCATTGTGGTGGTAACCGATTTCAGCTCTGGGCCCACGAGGTCTACATCGTCCGCGAGCAATGGGGCGCGCGATTGCCACGAGCCTCGATACCGTCGGGCGTCATCCGAAAGTGGCGACCGTGCACGATCGCGTGACGACGTGAGCGCGCCATCGTTCACAACGCGTGCGGTCTCGGGGTGGGGGGGTTGGGGGCGGGTTGGGTGCAGGGGGGTTCCTCACTGTCCATCATGCCGGGCGGCGCGCGACGCAGCGCGCGCTTGCGCAGCTCGCCCAGGCTGAAGAGCACGCCGTAGACGTGCTGGCGCGCCGGCCGGTACAACAGCGTGGCCGGGGGCAGCTCCGGGTTCGCCTCGTCCTCCAGGGTGACCGGCAGCTTCAGCTCGCCCTGCGTGCGACACCACACGCTCGCGTCGCTCTGCCGCCCGGTCCGAGCAGGCCGAGCGGCGACGCCGCCACCGGCGACTTTGTCGGCGTCCCCGCCAGTGACGGGAGCGAGCAAGCGAGCTGCCGTCATCGGCTCTGCTCTTGTTACGCGTCGCAAATTGTTTTTGTTGTTACGCTCGGAAAGCCTCACTTAGTCTCGAGAAGGGGCCTGCCACGGAATTTGCAGCAGGGGAGACGGCGATTGTTGCTGCTGTGTGCGATCCCAAGGGAGTACAGTAAAACCTTGGATTGCGAGTAACTTGGTCTGCGAGTGTTTTGCAAGACGTGCAAAAATTTTAAATAAATATTAATTTGATAAACGAGCGAGGTCTTGCAATACGAGTAGTACGTGTAGACGCTTTGTCTGCCGAGCGTCACGTGATCACAACTGATATACGAGTGCTTTGGAATACAAACACGTTTCCGGAACGAAGTATGCTCGCAAGCAAAGCTGTTACTGTAATCTGCAGGTCATTTTTGAAGTGTGTTGAAAGTTTTTGTTACGCGTCGCAAATTGTTTTTGATGTTACGCTCGGAAAGCCTCACCGAGTCTCGATGACTTTACCGAAAGAACCAAAGGGTATAGAATTTATTGAGCCATACCTGCAACTGATTATTTAACAGGATTTTTAATTAACAACACCGTGTTCCATGTCATAGCGTTCCAACAACCGTTCAACAACGTTCAACGACCGACGAAATGGGCAAAGATGCTCCATGCTATTTTTATTTTACCAGGTGAGGCCCACTGAGCTAAATAGCTCTTTTTCAAAATCGACCTTGCCACAAATGATAGCTCAAAGAAGTGGCTCATCACGTGGAAATTTATAGCAGCCAAATACTCTCAACGCATGTTTTTAAATGTGGAGGGAAGAACCGGAGGACCCGGAGAAAAATCCCCACGACCACAGGGCAGAGAGACATGCAAACTCAAAATACACAGACGTCAGGGTCGGGATCAAACCCACGGACCTCCTGTATACCAGGCGAGGGAGTAACATCTCGCCACCGTGATGCCCCAAAGATAAAGAAGATAAACCCACGTCGCGTGCAGCCCCCGTGCGTCTATCCACTCCTGCACAGGGGGAGGGAGGGGGGGGCCTCCGCGGCACTCACCGTGGTGAGCACTTGGTAGACGCCAGGGTGCATGAGGCCGTTGCGGTGCCGGTACTCGGCCACGCGGATCACCTCCACGGCCACCTGCGGCCGCGGTGGCGTCGTCAGGTCCATGTGGGCGCGCGTGGGAGTTGACATGAGCGACGGGATGGCGGGCAGCACTCCCCCGCGGCACGACGGCTCGTCCGTGACGCCGAGCCGGCATGCGGCCTGACGTGTGACATCACGCACATTCATGAGGTCGAGCTCATAACACACACACACACACAAAGTTCTTGCCACAAATGGACCACCAATACCTCGTTGATCTTGTCAAGGAGCGTAAAACCATCACGGCAACTCGGGTCATCCTCGCAACGGCGGCTTTTTGGCTCGCCATCGAACAAAGACGGTCACCGCATGGCTCGCTTTAGGATTCGCTTCTGCGGCCATCTGGAACGCTCTTTATTCCGGTATCTGGAAGCTAATGGAGCTATGCACTTGTAAATCTAAACTAAAAACTCATTTATTTGGAACGGCTTTTTGTGTTTAGTTTGTTCTCCTTCCCTGCAATTATCACGGTTGGCTACGTACGGTGTGAAGCGAAAGAAGTTCAACATTCCGGTTCATTTGTGACATTGATAATGGCTATATTATGGGACTGGAAACTTGTCTGAAGGTTTCTCTTCTATTCAGATCGCATCAGATGGTACTCGACCTGCTAACACATAATGTGAAGGCAGCTACTACGTGCAGGCGAGACAAACTTACAGCGGCGCGTCTGCCACAGTCGGATTCAAATCGTGAGGGTTCACGATTTGAATCCGACTGTCGCCTGGCCTCACACAGCCAGCGTACGTTAAAGACACCCAGCGACATCGTTTGCAAGAGTACGCCGGTGTGTGTGCGCGCCGGCATCCTTGTCCAAATTTGCCAAATTAAAATACTCACTTGCAAACTACTCAATTGCCATGTACATCGCAATATGACGGGACAACTCGTGTCCTGAAAAGGTCACAATACTCAGCGATGCTGTCCCTGGCTAAACAAAAAATGTACCTGTCCACCCCCATTCGCCGCCACCCCCGAGGCCTGTCCACCTCCCTGGGTAGCGCCTTCGGCCCAGGCCCCTCTGCCACCACTTCCCGGCAGCTCGTTGATATGGCTAAGAGGGGGGGGTGGGGAGGGGGGGGGGACAACGGGGCAGCACACGGGAACCACCAACGACAACAGCAGCAGCGATGGCAGCAGCAGCATTAACACCGAGCGACTGGTTTCACGAACACGGATTTAATGTCCCCCCCCCCCTTCCCCCCGCATATGGGTGGCGGGGTGGTGCAGTGTAAACACTTGAGTCTAACAGCAAGAAGGGCCTGGGTTCAATTCCTGAATCGGGTACCTTTCTGCATGGAGTTTGTACCTTCTCCCCCTGTTCTATATGGGGTTTCCTCCTGGATCTCCGGTTGCCTGCCACAACTAAAAAGAAACATACAATATAACTGGCTAAATCTTGACTTAAAGCTTTCGTGACTGCAGGAATTCTTATCCTTTGGGCCTTCCGGTAAAGTCACGTAAATAGGAGGGGGAGTGGGTCGCTTGTGTTGCAATCGAAACGTCGTAGTTTTCGTTGATATTATTATTTTTTGAACCTATCTATGTGACTTTACCGAAAGACCCCAAGAATATAACTGGCTTTGACTAAGCATCACAAAGCGAAACAAAAGATCCTGCAAATTACTCAATTGGGAATAAACAAATAAACGCCGCCCCCTACTCCAAAGAGTTTGCAGGATCTTCCTGAAACAAGAGTCTTGAGACTTTCCTGGGCATTGAGGCTTTCCTGGTCAAACAAACTTATTCATTAATTCATCACGCATAGTCGTCGAAGGACCGTTGCGCCAAACATGTGTCATACGCCCGGTGTCTTCAGTAATTTGTTTGATACACAGATCACGGAGGGGTGCGACCACGGGAGGCGACGCCTTTCCTTTCAGAATCGCAGTCCTCACTTCGAACGTCGCCCGCCAGCTGAAGTACGCAAATTTGCGGGAGTTTGCGCATCAAGACGGGCGACCTATCCACAGTGACAGCCGTCTCCTTCGAACTGAGCTCTCGATCGCTAGGAGGCCGGTCGCAGATGCAACGGTGGCATTTCTGACGAAGCCGAACCATAATCTGGTACCGATGGCCTGACGCACAGACGTGGAACATTCCCCAGGAGCGACACAGCCCCCCCCCCCCCGCTGGCTCCCGCGGGACGCGACGATCGTACTTGGCGGTGGCGGCGTCCCCGTGGGCGTCCCCGTTGTCGGACGAGGTGGAGGAGGGCGACGACGGCGGGGGGGAGGGGCCCGTCGTCTGCCGGGGGCTGCTGGGAACGGCGGGGGCGATGGGCGACGCTCGCTCGTACAGCGGAGTGTGCTTCCCTGTTGCTGCGAGAGACGGAGTGCGAGCTCAAACCCCCTCTGCTCGTCCTCCTCCACTCACCCCTTCTTACCGTCCACTCACCCCTCACCCCCTCATCTACTTACAACTACAATCACCCGCTCCACTCATCCTCCTCCACTCACCACTTATTACCGTCCACTCACCCCCTCCGCACCTCTTAATTTTCCGACACCACCGATAAGCACGGTTGGTTACGTACGGTGCGAAAGAAGTTCAACATACGTACATACATGTGAGTCTACAGGTCTACAAGATGCTCACCTGGAGAGGCGATGTTCCCATATCCATGATCTTCAGCTCCCAGGCTGTTGTTGAGTGTCGCGTCCAGTGCAAGGTTGTTGTCTTCTGAAATGTCGTTCAAATCTGCCTGGTAACAAGCCTCCGCCTGATTGGACGGGCTCTTCCCCGCCTGGCTGGCAGCCGAGTCCTGATTGGCTGTCTGTGGTGAACTCTGAGCATCGCTTTTCTGGGGCTGAGACAGGGTGTTCAGAAGGAGACACACAAAGCAACAATGTGGAAGTAATGAATGAATGGCAAGTGAAATGTGGTTATTTATTTGGAATTCGTGAGTGGTTCGCCTGGATTTGAACCCGGAATCTCAGCAGTGCCAGTTAAGCACTCTGATAAATTAGCAAGGCAATCTGCCGCCTACAAGACGTTAGGACAATCCCTGTTTAATGTTGTCCATGTGAGACCGAACTAAAATGGCAATGGCGATGATGATGATGATGATCACGAAGGTGATTTGATAATGCGGTGGTGGTGAACGTGGTGTAGGGTTAGCGACTTACCGGCCCATCTCCTTGCTGGTAGGACGGTGCGGTGTTGTGAACTGGTGCCGTGGGGAATAGTGGCACTGGGATTGGAGCAGCACCTGGAGAAAAAGCCACGGTCCGCACATTCCACACGCGCCACCAAGAGACCCTCACCCACAGCAGTGACACAGCTCAGAAGGAGTGACACAGCTCAGAGGGAGCAACGCGTTCGCCACCTGATGTGGGTGCATTAACCACAACCCTCCTGCGTAACAGGTGAGAGAGTTAACATCTCGCGACACTGAAAATCAACACAGGTGTACCGGGCAAGTTGGTCGACTGCACGGATGGCCTTGGGTAGGTCTTGTGTCCCTCTGTGTAATACTGCACTGCCTTCTTGAATCGCTCGATCTTTTCACCCCTCTGGGACTGTACGCACGCACCCGCACACAAAGACAAACATACCAAGGTACACCGAATTAGCCATACAGAATGCTGCGACGAGTGATTCATCAGCTATGGCGTATTGTAAAGGCTGGCGTGGCATACAAAGCAATTGGTATAGCGAGTACTGTGCTAGGCCACCTATCGTCTCTGTGGCACGGATGTTCACATCCCCCACTCCAGGTTCTCAATTCGATCCATCGCAGGGAGCCCAAGGCAAGATCGTACAACACTTGTCACTCATGTGAAACTATAAACTATTTTTTATTTTGCCAGGTAAGGCCTATCGAGTTAAATAGCTATTTTTCATAAGCAAGCCTGGCCACAAATGATTGCTCAACTAAGTGGCCTGTCATGTGGAAATGTTATATCAGCCAAATGGAGGGAAAAATTGGAGGAACCGGAGAAAAATCTACATGACCACGGGGAGAGAGACACACAAACTCCAAATATACAGGTGCCAGGGTCGGTATCGAACTCACCAACTCATGTATATCAGGTGAGGTAGACAGAATGGGGACAAGACAGTTAAGTTATCCACGATTGGAAATCGAACCCAGGTTGCCAGGTCTGTATTGCAGTGCGGGCACACGACTCACCACTCACACCCAACTCGACTCGTGGACCTCCGTGGAGCGAGGAACGTTCGTCGGCGAACGGACTTGCGTTGTCTACGATCAGCGAGCCGAACCTGTGAGTGCTTGAACACGTCCTTGGCGATGGAGTCGAGGTCGTTGATGTCGTTGACGTTTTTCAAGTATTCCGCCACTGCCTTGATGACCACGTCGCAGGGTGGCAGCACCAGCTGGTGCGCCCGCACCTGTAAGGATCGACGCAACGCGCACCTACCGATGAGCATGGCTGGCCACGTACGGTGCGAAGGAAGTTCAACATACACGAGGAGGGGCTGAGAGCCCACCTTATTCCTTTTCTCCTGCCCCGTAAGCACCTGGGCCTCGGGTTTTCGTACGTTGAATGCCTGTGCCCCCCCACCAACTTTAATCACTCACTCTCTGCACCGGACTCTTGTTCAGTGAAAAAAAAACCCAGAAACACAAAGCATTGCGTTTTTAGTTTTTCTTCAGCGCTCTGCCGTGACCCAGCGTTAGAGCCATTCGCTGCAGAGGGTCACGGTTCGATTCCAGCAGCCACCCTGGTTAATACCGCAAGGTGTAATAGCCCCAATAACCCTACGGGGCGTTTGCTTCAAAATGGACGTTAGAGCTCTCCCGATGTCATTCGTGTGCCGGCGTCAGCGCCCAAATTTGGCAGATTTGAAAATTACATCGCAAATTACTCGATCGAGATTGCACAGCCAACAGCAATAATCGGCCCCTACTGACAAGAGTCATTGCCTCGATAATTCGTGCAAATGAGACGATCCTGGTCTCTTATAGCACGGGTTAAACTAAATAAACTTCACTTGGCTGATTTGCTCGCAATTTTTATTTGATCAATTCGCAGGCAGCGAGAAACTGTTCTAATCTGCCGCTGGAAATTCAATTGGGAAAGGTAGATGATAGATAGGAAGGCAAATAATAGGGATTTACGGCAGACAATTTTCTTAATTAGAATAGCAACATCGTCCCCCCGACTGGCAGAATAATGAACACTTGCAGGCAGGTGCTAAGTCATCTTTGTGACATCCGTCTGCTAGGCTAAAAAAAAATCTACAGCTGGGCATTGGAATAACTTAGATAAGGTACAGTAGATCATCGATTCATTATCCAGAGGCTTCGGGAGGGAAAGGGGAGCCGCCAGATTTTCCAAAATGCCGGATAATCACACCATGATTTAAAATAGCCTATTTTTGCCCATTCTTGCATAACATTGTTTTTAAGTGTTGTTGTATATTAATTTTTGTAGTGTTTTACATGTTTACTGTGTGAAATTGGCATAAATAAACAGACAAAAAAACTATCCTCCCTAAAAAAGGTACCGTATTCACTGTACCGTACTGACCACTCCAATCTCGAAGACTCTGCATGGGGTGCTGTATGTGGTACTACGCTCTTGTTTAAACAACTTGTGTTTGACGATCGACCGAAATGATGAAGCCAAATTACACGCAACTTTTAGCCAGATCGCACAGCGTATAATTTCAGTTTTTATTACTTGTCATGAAAAATGTATATAAGCGCAGTATTTTCATTGTTCAAGTTGTATGTAGTGAATAATGTACGATATATATTTGACACTGAAATCAAGCATAGCTATTTGTTTGTTAGGCACACCGTGCCGATCACCAGACTGGTCAACAGCCTTCGGAGCGATTTTGCCGGTCTCGCCGGATCGGCCCGGGACCGCTGGATGTTGGGAGCCGGATAAATTGCACGCCAGGTAATTGATGATCAACTGTAATTCCCTTTGAGATACTGGGGCATTTAAGCGCCCGACACGTTCCTTCGGAGTGGGCAGGTAGGAACTTGGTTGGACAGCGCATTCGTGCACGACAGAAAGCTCTCGGTCACGTGACGCACTTCAACCAATCCGGGAGCGTACATGTTTGGGAGGGGCTTTGCACGACATAAAAACAATCCCTGGTGGGCAGTGTGGAACCGTTGTTCCTACCTATGTTAAATACAAATCCTTCACCTTAATTTTTTCAAGTTCGGCCTGAACAAAAGCAGCAACCCACTGCGATAGAATAATCCAGACATTATACGTTAACCTGGTTCCACATGAAGGCAAGCTCTCGTTTATTCGGTCATTCATGCGATGGCTTGAGCAGTTACCTTCAGAGATGCCAGTGGGTGTTCTGGACCAAGCAGGTTCCAATGAAATGCAGCCAAATCCTCGTCAGGCAAGAGGTGGTTTCCTGGAAATAAACAACCATCGGTTTTAACTTCTCACTAGGTGTGGTGCGAAAGAAGTTCATATATACATAGATACCACGCATGAAAAAACAAACTCAACCAGGATACTTCTAACCAAATTTTGTATTTGACCAGATAAGACACGCACGCACACACACGAAGATAGACACACACAACAACGACCGCCACTCGCCACTAAGTGACGGTGACGTCACCACGGCGCTTCTGCCAGGCTGTGCACATTAAGGCCGCGTGGTGTCAAACGCCCGCCGGCAGGAGGTTACGAGACAGACCCAGGTGCCACGGGCCTGTCTCAAAGATCCCCCGTATAGCCTTAACAGACTGTAGGGGCAAGTGCTGTTAGCGAGCACCTATGAAGGGCGGAACGGTACACGAGGGGGTGGGTGGCCAGTACCACGCCCGACCGCCTTTGTCTCCCTAGCGGCGATGCTTACACACCACACCAGGTACTCATTTGAGGCTGAGTCGACCTAGGGGAGGCCCGGGACCGGTTCAGATAATCGTCACTGGTGTTTGCCGTGAGCGGGAATCGAACCCGGGTCGCCAGGTTCGTAGTGCAGCGCGCTAACCTGTCACACACGCGCGTGCAGGCACACGGGCAGGCACACGGGCAGGCACACGGGCAGGCACACGGGCAAGCACACGGGCAGGCACACGGGCAAGCACACGGGCAGGCACACGGGCAGGCACACAGGCGTCTCACCAAGGAGCGCAGCGAAGATGGGGAACTTGTGCGGCTGCAGCTGCAGGGCGCTCGCCGCCTCGGGCACCAGGTACTCGTTGGCCGTGAGGCTCTTGCCGTTGCGGCTCAGCTTGAGTGTGCTGGAGCTGAAGTAGTGCGGCGGGCAGAAGACGGCGTAGTCCGAGTCCTGCGCCACCAGCCCGTGGAAGCCCGACTCCTTGCAGAAGCGAATCACTTCCAGGTGGTGATCGTTGATGCTTTGGCAAACCTAAGGAAAGGCGGTGGTGCGGTACGGACAGGAGGAGAGAGCGTGAGCAAGGCGAGTGTAAGGGACTTGGGAGATATTGGGTGCTGAGGGGGTGAAGATAGTAATCCCAGTGAATTACCGAAGGACCGGAAATTATTGTGGCTCTCCGATGTGTTTTTGGATTGTATTGTCTTCTGTAATAATGTTGAAGCTAGTTGTAATTACTGGCGAATCGTCATACTCGGAATGGCTGTGTCGGGTGGTGGCGAGTTATACGACACATTTATATTTACGAGATCTAACCCGAAGATACCTGTATTATGTATAAAAATGTTACTTGAAAAATTACACCGCTAATTACTTCATTTGGATTATACATAGCAACCGCCGGGCCCTGTGGCAGGACCCTCCTTAAAACGAGTCATGGAACTTGGTGAGGCTAGCCTAGGTAATAAAGCATACATATATACACATATATACCGGACTGTGTGGAATATGAATAAACACGTTTTAACAGAGGGAATCTCGAAACATATCAAATGTGGAAAAAACATGGGCATAAAAAATATATTTGGCCATCTGTACATTTGACGATGGCCTAGCACGCTTTAGAAGCAAGGCCGTGTCAAGCCACGTTAAATCCTAACACCGCACCGTGTCTCTCCTCCCTCGACTGGGCCAGCTGCAGTCAAAACTGCGTTAAATAGGTGTTTGAACAAAAGCAGGCAGATTGCCAGGCGCGACCTCACATGACCCTGGCAAAAAGCTTTGGGACAGCTGCTGTTGGGCTGCTGGGTTGGACGGTGGCTATGGGTGAACTGACTGCAATCCGGCGACTTAAGAAGCAGGATTTTCGTCGAACAAAGACGGCCACTGCATCGCGTGCTTTCAAATGCGCTTCTGCGGCCGTCTGCAGCGCGCTTCCTTGCGGATATTAGGAAGCCACTGGATCTATGCACTTTTAAATTTTAGATGAAAACTAATTTCTTGAGAACTACTTTGTGTTTAGTTGGTGGTGTCCTTCCCTCGCACCTCCGATTAGCACGGTTGGCTACGTATGGTGCGAAAGAAGTTCAACATATATACCCCCTGAACCTACATAATGCACAATGCCACCGACCAGATTCCTCACCGGCATCAGCCAATAGGACCACATCTCCAGAACCTCACTGGTTCCTAATCCATTCTCAAGTCAGGGAATCGATATACAGTAGCCTTTGGATGTCGCGATGTTATACCATTCATTGAGTATATCCGTTATTATCCATGTATAAAACTGCAATTCCGAGACCTATTGTGCACAGGCAAGGATGAAAAGGCGCATCCCTGCAATTACTCGCTAACACGGCCGTTGGCAGAAGTTGCCTCCAACTAGAAGGAGCTCCAAACAGCCCCTGTTATGTTATGAGATGTTATGTTGGGCTGGGTCTTCCAAACCCAAAACATGACTCAGAAGCGGTACGAAGGAAAGAAACATAAATTCAAGGTGATGGTGCAAGCGAATGCTGCACGGCATCATCGTCTTCTTGCCCCAACCCCAGCTCCGCCGATACCAAGGGCTGAAATTTTTCTAAGGTTTAACTCTTTCACGAGTCACATGTTAAAAAAGAAAAAGCACATTAACCGTGTGTGTTTTTGTAACTCCCAAATTCCTCCCGAATATAAAGCCGCGCGCACTTTAAGCGCCGCGTCTGCTCGATGGAGCTGACGCGCGGAATGCGTGATGGGCACTTCTGCATTGAGCTCAGGGTTTTCCCGTGCAAGTCAATGAAGCATATAAAAACGCAGAGGGGGGGGGGAACTTTGGCAATGAGCCTGGATAAACTTTTTTTTTTAACCCATTGAGATATAAAGTCCAGACTTTATCTCTTCTAAAGTCATGTTTTAATGAGGTGTCCGGATGCTTGAGCAGTGGGGAGGGGGGCGGCTAATGCCTTGTGCCATGAATCGCTGATCCGCCACCACCGAGCTCCCGGGGTTTGGGTCCGCGTTCCCACCACGTACGCTTCAAACCGGGTTAAATTGCGGAGATTTTGATCATTGCCACCATAATTCCGATTACCCAAACCTTTCCAAAACGGGACGACTCTACGCCGTCCTTCAAACTGAGATGTTTACAAAGGCCACTTTTAAATTCTAAGAAATTTCACCGCTCGGTGCACAGAAGAAAATGGAGATCTGCGAACATCGGCCGGACATCTGCGAAAAAAAGCTTCAGGGCTCATCGGATTTCTCCAGGATAAAAAATATTCTGATTCTGAAAAAAATAAACTTACATCCCTTTGTCAATCCACTGCTGGATCAAGGCCTCCCAAAGCTGTATCCATCATGGGGATAGTTTAACCGTACTTCACCATGCTGGTCAGTGCGGGTTGGTCACGTGGAAAAGGAGGGGGGGTGTCAGGATCGTGTCAGACATCACTTGTGACTGACGTCAGTCAGGAATGGAACTCAAGTTAACGTCGTTAAAGTGCAGCAGGCGAAACCACCATATCAACCACTCCCGCCCCGCTGAGCGGAAATAACATGTCGTATTCAAGATTAATATATAAGTGGTGCACGAATCACGCGGCACCAGTGACGTACAGGGGATGGCCACGTCCCTCGGCGGGTTTTTTCCACATCATTATTTTTGACTGGCTCTTTCCCTCCACTCTCCTCTTACTCTCTCTCTTTCTCTCTCCGCCTCTTCCTTCTCTCCCAGACGAGCCATCCGAGAGGAATCGCGCAGACTGTCGGTACCCATTGCCACGGAGGATCGCATTCGGGACCAACGACTCAGTGGTCACGGGGAAGGGGGGTTTTTTTGGGGGGGGGGAACACATCAACACATTTCGCCTGGGAAATCTGCCAAGAGCACTGCACTGGTTTAACACGTAGGCTGTCGCGACCAATATCATCCATAATAGAGGTTTTGTTGGGTTAGATTGCGTAAATATACGCGTCGCTAAAACCGGCCATCACCCGACACAGCCAACGAGTAAGGGTTGTCACGTAAACAGGAGCATGCATAATGTACGTTCGCTCATTAATCCCCCTCCCCCCCCCACTTTGTGCAAGAGTGCAGAAGTGTGGTCACATCTACGCCTCTATATAAGGAACGAAACAGGTGGACTTCTCCGCAAATCTGGCTGTCGCCTGATGAAGCTGGTTTTAATTACTGGCGAAACGTCGTACTCGGATTGTAAATGTTGTGGCTTAGCTCTCCAGCACACCGGTAGTGCTGTACTAGTGACGAATTGGCCACGTTCTGTTTACGTGACAACCCTTACTAGTAGTTGTCTGTGTCGGGTGGTGGCGGGTTTTAACGACACAGCCCTCAACTGGCACAAGCACTCGCACGCACACATGCCCTCACCAACCACCAGTATGTATTCCCAAGATGCTGCTGGATGAAGGCCAATGGACATAACGGTTTGGTAACTTTCAGAAATTTTACTTTAAACTTGTTACATCATCATAACGGGAACACTCGAAAGGAGAGCAGAGCGTCATGCCCTGGGTGGGAATTACAGAACAGCCCACAGAAGCAGACTTTACACAACTTCTTCCGAGATTCATACAAGTGGCGAGATGTCAACAACAGGAGGTCGTGGGTTCGATCCTGACCTTGACCCCTGTATATTTGGAGTTTGCATGCCTCTCACCCCGTGGTTGTGTGAATTTATCTCCGGGTCCTCCGGTTTTTCCCTCCACATTTAGAAACATGCGTCTAAGAGTATTTGGCTGCTATAAATTTCTACACTATGAGCCAATTCATTGAGCTATCATTTGCGGCCAGGTCGCTTCTGAAAAAAATATATAGCTAAATGGGCCCTACCTGGTAAAATACAAGGTTAAGTTGAGACATTTTTACACACCCACTCTCCCGAAGGAGGGAGAGGTTCAACGCACAACAGTCAAATAAAAAATGTTAATTGCCAGAGCTGGAATTTACCCATTACTGTGTGCAGTCAATGGTAAAAAAACATGAAAAATATCAAGGTAATTAGGGCTCATTTAATTAGGGTCTGGATTCACAAGACAATGGGGTACAACTAAATGGGCACAATCATGTGTCCTGAGCCAATACGCACTGGAAACACACAATATTAGCCACGCAAATGAATCGAAAAATTACAACGCTTTTAAATGGAAGGCAACTTCATGTCGAATCACCAAGTTAGGATTCTGAATTACGGTATGCGTTTACATCTACAAAAAAAAATTCTCCAGAAATTCCCATGTCTTTAATGTAACGTTTTCAAATTAAAGTCTTGCTAAAAATACACTCTCGTGGCGAGTTCAATTGCAGAAGACATTCTTAATTTGAAGCTTTCGTGACTGCAGGAATCCATACTCTTTGAGTGTAGAAGACATGTTTTGTTACATTTACAAATTGTGCACAACTGGTTATAAAACCTCCGAAACAATTTTTTTTGGTTTCTCGTTTGCATTAATTGGTTAATGAAGTGTAATTTACTATCAGTTGAGAATCCACTGAGATGTAACATTGTGCATGCACGCAAGGGCTAGGCTTAAACAAGTCCCTTTTTTCTATTTAAAATGCAGTGACACAAAAACTTTACATCCAGCTAATTGCCCCTTTCTATTACATAGCCATGTGATAATACATTATTTTTGCTGAGGTTTTAAAGATAATTACGATAAAGTATTTTCACCTTTTGTATGTACGTATGATTACTTCGTTCGCACCGTACATGGCCAACCGTGCTAAATCGGATCAATCAGGAAAATGTGACGGACCAATTGTCCATCTTCAGGTCACCGCATACAAAATCCCACTCCTGCCAAGTGCCCAAGATACAAAAAGGGCGTTTAACACATTCCTGCGGAGGGAGCTGGTAGGAACGTTGGGTTGCTCGATCAATGGCCAGGGTCAATGGCCTGCAGGGTCAACGGCGGCGTGGTGTATTCCGAAAATATGCCCGACTGTGAGGGCGGGCACAAGCCAACGTGAGTAGGTTAAACGTTGAGTTTTATAAGGGCACCACGGGGTGACCAGCCCCTCTCCACCCAGCCCCACCCCCCCCACCCCCCACCCAGCCCCACCCCACCCAGTCCTTTCCCCACCCAGCCCCACCCTCTCCACCCAGCCCCTTCCCACCCTTCCCTCCCCACCCAGCCCCTTCCTGCACGACGGACGGACGGACACAATAATCCCCTGTGGGCTGGTGGAACCAGGAGGTTCCTATCAGTATAAACTATTAGGTAGAGAGGCAAGTTAGTGGCTCATTGTCATAGACGAGCGAGCACCGATGAGACTTTTTTTGAAATTTCACGTCAAAACGTTCGAAGTAAAATGGGAAAGATTGAAAATGTAAGCGTTTTAGGACACCAACAACTGCGACAAAAAGAATCATATTTGGAGAAATTACGGTCAATTCAGACTATAGCGGTTGTGTATGGAAAAATAAAATGTGGCCAAACCATTGGTTGGAGAGATTGGAGAAGTGCCACCCACGTGGTGAGTGACAGGGGGCCTACTGAATTGATCTCACACGTCGCCCGTTGGGGGGTATCATCTCCCATGGTACCTCGTCCCAACTGTGTAAAATCTAACAAAGAAACATTATTTCTGTGTACGACGACTGGATATTGGGCCGGCGTTATCAAACTTAAAATACGTGAACATCAAATTGCATCGCGCGTAGCTGCCAGCATTTCAATCGGGGAAACTCTCAAGCGATGACAACAGCACATTTAGCTATCAAATCTCACACAAGTGAACTAAAAATCACTGCTCGCTCATGCAAACAAGATCACGGGTCTAGCACGACAACATGCCCTTTTCTTCACGGGAGAGCGAACAGCCTCCCCCCTTCTTGGACAATGTTTCCCAAGGAGCATCGGCTATTTGGGGATTTGTCTTTTATTTTATCCCCATTTTCATTGCAATTGTTATATCGCTGTCACACCACGAGACAAAAGGGTCCATTCGGATCTCCCGCAGGGCAGTGCAGCCTTTACGTGCTGAGAGAAAGGCCCACGCACAAGCAGACATGACACATACATCTCTTCAAGTGACCTCTGGTCCAAACAATCGTGCGCAGCACGTACAAACCCACCCTGCCGCCCGGAGTCATGTTCATCGCATGGCAGCCAAACCAACCACTTTTTAATTCTCACCGCTGGAATTTAGCCAAATTAAATGCCGGATCAAATTTAGTGCGATGGGGTTTTTTTTTTGTACAGTCATTGTTGACCATCAACTCACTCCACCTGAAACCCCAGTTTAATCAATGTTTATGTTTATTTTACCAGGTAAGGCCCACCGAGCTGTATAGCTCTTTATCAGAAGAGACCTGGCCACAAATGATAGCTCAAGGAAGTGGCTTATCGCGTGGAAATTTATAGCAACCAAATACTCTAAACGCATGTTTCTAAATGTGAAGGGAAAAACCGGAGGACCTGGAGAAGAAACCACGCTACCACGGGGAACATGCATATTCCAAATATACAGCAGGCGTCAGGGTCAGGATGGAACCCATGACCTCCTGTATACCAGGCGAGGTAGTTAACATCTCGCCACCGTGACGAGACGGCCAGATGTTAATCCAGTCTCCCGCTTGGATTCAAACCCAGGATGTCAGCGGTGTCAGCCCAACCCCTCAAATTCTAAGCCACTAGACCACCTCCCAAATGAACCTGAATTTAAGTGTATGGTACCAGATGATACAGATTGCAGGCTCTGAAGAGGGCATGTAAAGAGCTCCAGTGTAGGGGGCTGTAGACACGGGGAAATGCTTTAATAACCAGATTTATTGCAACCTATCCGAGCTGTGCGTAGCTGCTAAAATAAAATTGCAGACAAATCAAATAAAACCCTTGCCTGGCTCTCATGTAATAGGTTGCCGAATGCACCAATTTAAAATGTACAAAAGAGTACATATCCGACCAGGTGGCACGCTAAGGCAGTGCCCAACTAACATGCTGGTCAGACGACGACTCGGGATGATCAACCTCTGGCGGATTAATTGAGTAGCACCTAACCATTACCCTCTCACCCCCCCACCGACTCACCCCTCTGCTTCAATCCATCAGTTCACCCACCCAGTAGGCCAACCAACAATAGCCAACCCGGAGAGCTTTCAAAAATAGATCGCGTCTTAGTATTTCGTCGGCAGACGGCAACGCGGGAAAATCCACTGTTGTGATGGGCTATGCTCCCACGTTCTGCGCTTCCAACGATCACCAATCCGCAGCGACCAGCGTGAAGTACGGTCAGACAGCCCCCATGACTGGCACGGTGCGGGGAGAGGCCTTCATCCAGCAGCAAATGGACACAACAGCTGTACGTGAACGTGACGGTAATATAATCAGCCTATCGCCCCCTCCGGGGAAGATAAAAATTAACCCGTAAAAAAAAAGTTTTTCACTATAAATCCTTTATATTCGTGGCGGCTCGAGTCCTCTCGTCCTCTGGCTTGAGATGGCTGCCACCTATGGGTCAGATGATTGCATGCCACCATTAAGCAATTGGTAATTAAATAAATATTTTTGTCCTAAATTTCACGAACATTAATTGTCACGCACATCGAGTCTGTGTGCAAAATGTCAGCTCGATTGGATCACGGGAAGTGGGTTAAAAAACGACTGAAAGATTTGCACGGTCGTAAGCGCGCAAGCGAACTTAATATAAAGGATTTTAAAAAGTGAGTATCACTGCCAAGCTAAAGCTGGTTGACACTTGGGTGGGATACTGCATGGGAGCAGTAGGTGGTGCAGTCTTGGAGCTGCGAGGTGGCAGGCAGAGGAGCCAACAGAAATGAATCCATCTGTGTGGAGCTTGGGGTGGTCCTCACAGCACCCCCACCCCCAATGAGTGCGGGTTGTCTCGGGTTAGTCTCACTTCCTCCAACTTGAAAAAGCTCAATAACGGTGCTGGGAAAACAAATCCATGCGTGACACAAAATAAAAGTTATTGAGACTCAGCGGAAAAAAGTTTGCTGGGTAACTAAAGGGCACTATTGTTATTACCACCGCTTACGGTAACTGGTTGTACAATGGGCACAATGGTCCATGCCACGAGGAATGTGGAATCTCCACCAATGATTCAGGACCACGAATAAACATGAACAGCACAATGCTTCGGAGTTGAGTGAATAGAGAGAACTTCACTCATCGACTCCTTCGAAGATGTTTAGGACTGTCCATTCAGTACGTACGCATGGAGGGGGGATGAACCTAAATGCGTACACTTGCGTATGGGGGCTCTACTGACAATGTACGCATAGGAAATGGGAGGGGGGTCAAGCCTCGATAATAATTTGTCTACAATGGCCTTCAATGAGCGACAGTTCAGTTTCTTCAGCTGTCAAGACAAGTACTACCGGGAGAAGTGGGACTGTGGGAGAGGTGTCGCTTGCATGCCACCGTAGCCCTGACTGCAGCTATCACGCAGCTCAGCAGTGAGTGTGACATGGTCTGGCGGCCTGCCCCATGGATTACACATCCTTCAATCTGGCCTCACTGCAGACTTCCGCTGGCTCAAGATTTTAGCTGCCGCGGTGTTCTCTGTTCGTGCTGCTGCCCCCCGAACTTCAGTACTAACACTGGTCTGTAAGTCGGGTTACTGTTACAGCAGATGTTCAGTCGACGCACTTTATATAGAGACTAGTTCGCCAAGTTTTAATTGTGTTCTAAGATCATAATAGGCGTGTTTTTGAATAACCAGTCAGGATGGATGACACGGCCAAGTATAACTGTTTGTACAAAGCTGTGTGTAAAGCCAAGCCGCAAGCTAGTAAACAAGAACGACAAAAATTAATTAATCGGTTATGGGTGAAAATAAAGGGGGATGAAACTGGGTTCAGTCGGCGTTTGAACCTAGCGGACACGAGACAAACTTTTTAAAGCTACGCAACTTAATTATTTAATGCAACCGGCATTGGACTATCTGTTTGATTCAACACGTTAATATAATTAATCCTTGATCGTTTCTGTATGGATTAAATATCGGCCATTTTATAGGATTCAGGGGGGGCGGGGGTGCGTCAAGTGTACGTACGCAGGTTGGGGGGGGGGTGTAAAAAGTACGCGTGCGTACATGGAGGTGTCAAGTTGACAGATTTTTGCGTACGTACTCAATGGAAGGCCCCCTACCAGACTGACTCATGATATCCGCAGTGTTCAAAAACACCACACTGCAGGTTGCAACGCCTCAACTTTTGCTTCTTCTTTTCTCACACCGCACGACTTGTACATTCCCTCCCATCGTCTCAATTCCCACGTTTCTACCTTTCTCAATTAAACTATTACTATGTATTTACTTCTATTTCTATTTTACCAGGTAAGGCCCCACTGAGCATATAGAGCTCCTTTGCAGAAGCGACCTGGCCACAAATGATAGCTCAACGGTGGCTTGTGTGGAAATTTATAGCAGCCAAATATTCGCAAACGTATGTTTCAAAATCGGGAGAGAAAATCCGGAGGACCCAGAAAAAAATCCACGCAACCACGGGGAGAACATGCAAACTCCAAATATAAAGGCACTAGGGTCGGGATCGAACCCACGACCTCCTGTATACCAGGGAAGGCAATTAATATCTCGCCACCGTGGTGCCGTAAAGAAATGTGACATCTAACCTATTACAAATTCGTGCTTCAAGTTGCGGACCTCTTGGCGTATTATAACCTTTGGGCCCGTGGCTCGGCAAACTGTTAAATCTTCTGTCAAATTTGCACAACAAAAATGCCAAGTGAGAATTAAGCGCAACGCGTTTGTTGGTGGCACACCCTACGCCATTGAAAACCAAAACCAAAAAATCGGCATAAATGAAACGGCTAGTATGCAATACTTGGAGCGAGTAAAGGGTTCAGGCTTTTGGCTAGCCATTAAAAACAAAGACGGTCACCGCATTGCATGCTTTCAGATGCACTTCTGCGGCCATCTGGAACGCTCTTCCTTCCGATCTTCGGAAGCCACTGCAAGCTATGCACTCTTGAAATCTAGATTGAAACCTCATTTCTTTAGAACTCCTTTTTGTGTTCAGTTTTTTGTCCTTCCCTCGCCACCTCCGATTAGCACGGTTGGCTACGTGCGGTGCGAAAAAAGTTCAACATACATGTGTGTGTAAGAGATGGGGAGAGAGCAGGGGGCATGATCCGGTTGGAGGGCTACAGCCGGCAGAGAGAGGGCATGGCCAGTCACATGACATGCTGCAGGGCACAGGCGAGGGGCACAGGCGAGATGCAAGGCTCACACTGGACGTGCCCGCCGGCACGCCAAGGTCTGTTTGTTTCAATAAAAATCCATTTGCGTTACCGGCAACCACGATTAAAAAAATACGGTTATATAACTGGTTGCCGGTTTGTATGTATGGACGTGTGTCAAACTTCTTACGTACGTTGCCAACCATGCTACTCTGAGGTGCACAAGTAGACATTTCTAGAGCAGTGAACATACCAGGATTTATGTTTTTGGCTGAGAAACGAAGAGGCAATGACACGAGGCTTCAAGGCTGTGTGACTTTTCATTGGAGATGTCAAGACAGATTGTATTTTTAGAAGCAAACCACGTGATAAATTAAATATGACAATCGAACTTACAATCAGTCAATCACCGCATCGTGTTTATGGATATATTGCACGACTGATTGAATGAGGCACACCACTCCACACATAGCAAGTCATTCTACTGGTCTCTTGAGCTCTCACTTGGTTAAACAAATAAACTTAAACTTGAACTGTCGTTTAGAGTATGACTGTATAGGTCAAACTGAAAGCGACTTCAAAACCACAGGATGTGAATTATATGTAAATATAAAACAATGAAGCGTTGCAACAGGTGAGATTAAGAGCAACGAGTTGCAACGGGCCAAACATAATATGAACTTAGAATTTGTAGACATCAATTGAAACCCCAAGACCTTAAAAGTCAAGCTAAGGCGATGTTACAGGACTCCCTTAAACATTCGGAGGCCCGCCCCAAGACGGCAGGGGCCTGGCATTGTTTTGAGTTTATGGAATTTTTGTTATTTCGAACCCACGAAGAAGAATCTCCAATTTACCATCTCCGCAGGCTGCAGAGACAGATATATAGGGAAGTGTGTGGGGAGGAGCGGGCAAGATGGGGGCAGGGTACACACCTAAAAAACAATTGCGAAGCACCATAAAACATAACATAAAACAGCGTGCGCTCTGATGCCAACAGACGTACAGTGAAAACCCGCTTCGTATACTCCTCCTCTCTGGGGACCTCGAAATATGCGTGACGATACGAGAGGGGCTCGCCAAAAAGCAGGGGAATAAACGCGATGCGTCTAAGGCACATTTGTCCTGTTCCGCAAGTGTCCAAAGATTGGCAGGGATGGGAGTTATGAGCTGCATACACTCGAGCGTACAGTGCAGTAATACTCCTAACACCTCTGCGAGAGACGGGGATGCATGTATTATGTATGGCATGTTGAACTTATTTCGCGCCATACGTAACCAACCGTGCAAATCGGAGGTGTGGGGGGGGGGAAGGATAGAAAAATATACAGAGAGCAGTTCTGAAAATAAATTCGTTTTAAATCTAGATGGATTCCTAATATCGGAAGGAAGAGCGTTCTTCTAGACGGCCGCGAAAGCGCGATCTGAAAGAGCACGATCCGGTGACCGT
This sequence comes from Lethenteron reissneri, assembly GCF_015708825.2. Taxonomy (NCBI): domain Eukaryota; kingdom Metazoa; phylum Chordata; class Hyperoartia; order Petromyzontiformes; family Petromyzontidae; genus Lethenteron; species Lethenteron reissneri. The sequence continues at coordinate 2,440,566 of NC_083833.1, read as the reverse complement.
CTTTGTTCGATGGCCAGTGGAAGGCCGCTGCTGCTGCTGCGAGGATGACCGGAGTTCGCTCGATGGTTTACACGGTCGTCAACCCTTGACGGAGGAAGACGGCATCACGTCCGATTGACCAGCACGACTGTGACGCTCACGGAGCTTTGAAGGCCGGGGGTTGACGAATTGCGCCGAGATCGTGATGCGGCAAGATGGTTCCAGTATTCAATCGTCAGCAGAGGAAGTAGGCAGCCAACCTTTTCGTGCACGTGTCTCAGTGCCGTCTCCTCATCATCATCATCATCTTCATTAGCCGTGGTCAATCCACTGCTGGATGAAGGCATCTCCGAGCCGCCGCCACCTCTTCGCAACCCTCATGCGTGGTGTTTCTCCAGGTGCTCTCTTGGTCTCCAAGCCCAAATCACCTGAATTGCAAGTGACCTCGTCAGATCATAAAAGCCAAGCAGATTTTGAACCTGGATAAGTGCTTGGATGAGTGACCACCACGCATGCCAGATATTCATTGGCGGCTGCAGTGTTCTGCTACGCAGTGGCAAGCAGTGGACAGTGCACCCAAATATGTTGTACTCTGTTCTCATGCTCGTACATTAATGATCCCCGCCTTCACTAACCGGCACTAACCAGCATGGTGAAGTATGGTCAATGAACCACCCACAGCCGCCACGGTACCTCTGATTATCACGGTTGCCTACGCACGGTGAAAAGATGTTGGACATACTGTACATACAGCACGGGGAGCACCCTCATCCAGCAGTGGGTTGACAAAAACGGGCAGGGGGGGGGGGGGCTGCACACGTGTTTTTCCCTGCCACATGCAAAAAACACTCACGTGCCAACACCAAAGCGTAGCCAAAACAAATTGGGGCACAGAGCGTTCATCCAAAGAGCAGAGAGAGAGAGCTTCATCAAATCGGAGCAGTTGGCAGCCTTGCGCGTAGGGCACATGCGCAGCTGGGAACAACGCACGCTGCTGTACTATTGTGATCCTGTTCAATAACTTGAGTGCACACGGGGCGCCTTCGAGAGACAAACACCACCGAGATGTAACACAAAATCACCTGTTCAGCGTCGTTTGCGGAGAGCGTTAATAGCGAAATAAATAACTCCCTCCTTCCCGTTACTTGCATTTTCACTTGAATTTTTATTTATCTCTTACACAACCCACCAGCCACAAGGACTTCTGGAGAGTCTACCTTATCAGCATCATTGCTTCAAAGTAAGCAGAATAAGGATTCCATTAACCAATTGCTGGTGAACTGCCCAATGTTTAAAGACCCAAGACCTTTCCTGTAATACAAATAAAAATCGGTCCCCGTTCAACAGCAAGCTACATGATACAAAACAACAAACTAATCATTGAAGATACAGCAGGCGCTCCGTGCTCGCGAAAAATCATGTGAACTTTCGATTTAAAGCTTTCGTGACTGCAGGGATTCATCTTCTTGGTTCTTTCGGTAAAGTCACGTAGAAGGGAAGTAATAAAATAATAAAAATAAAACATAATAAAATAATATAATAAAATAATATTAAATAAAAATTATTTTAATATGTTTTATTTTAATTATTTTATTACTTCCCTTCTACGTGACTTTACCGAAAGAACCAAGAAGATTAATCATGTGAACTCTTCGGAAGCCACCAAGACGGCTCGGCCAGCACGGCGCTGTGCGCCGGGTCCCCAAGGTCACTTTATCAAACACAATTCCGGGTCAACTCAAGAAGACGCCGTCCCCCGCTGGTCGCTGGCCAATGACCCCTCGCCTAGTAAGGCAGCACCCCACCACGGCTTTTGTGGGCAATCCACGGGGGGGTGTGGTTGATTAATTCATCTCCAACTGGGCCCCTGTGCCGACGATTCCTGCAGCGGAAATTCCCAATGGGTATAGCGACATCAAAGTGATCTTCTGAGCAACAACGGAAGCCCCTGCTCGTTGGATAATAGTTCAAAACATCATTCATAATAAAGTTTTTTTTTGGGTTAAATCGTGCAAATATAAATGTGTCGTTAACCCACCACCACCAAAGTAGAGTTTGACACAATTCTGGCAAACGGCCCAATGAGGCTGGTTAGAATAACCGGCGAAACGTCACAGTAATCAAATTGTAAATGTTGTGGGTTTGCTCTACAAGACGCCGGCGTACTGAAGTAGTAACAATTGGCACGGCTTGTTGCGTGACAAACCTTACTAATTGGCTGTATCAGATGGTGGTGGGTTAGCGACGCATTTATATTCACGCGATCCAACCCCAAAAAAATCTTTATTATGAATACTGGTCGCAAAAGCCTACGTGTTAAACTCAAAACAGCATTTTGATTTAAAGCTTTCGTGACTGCAGGGATTCATATTCATGGTTCTTTCGGTAAAGTCACGTAGAAGGGAAATAATAAAATAATATAAATATAAAACAATAAAAATTCTCACGACGTTTCACTTTTTTTCAAATTTTATTGCCGTGGATTTCACACCTGATGATCATTGCTTGTGTTGCAGTCGAAACGTCGTGATAATTTTTATTGCTTTATATTTCCATTATTTTATTATTTCCCTTCTACGTGACTTTACCGAAAGAACCAAGAATATCAAAACAGCATATTCATCCCAAGCGGGCTACACACCTGAACAATTATTTGCACAACCAAAGAGCCGAACAGATTGCTTCGAATCAGAGTCTGCCGTCTCCACTATGCGCAACCAATTGGGCAACTGAAAACTGGTTGCAGATGTCAGCATGCAACCAAGCTACCTAAATGATCTCTCGGCTTAAAAACATTGAAACAAATATTTTTTGTTTCTACAAACTAAAGCCATTCTGACTTTTCAGGATTTTACTGCGACTTTCTGTAGCTTGTCCTGAAGATGTTTGGCGTAGTTTCAAGCAAAACGTCTCGTAACTAAAGGATTGTTCTTTGACTTACCAGTGAGAAGTGAAATAAGAACAATTTGCACGATAGACGCTTGCACACGTGACAATTTAACTTATTTGGCTGTGGCGGCAGGGGGGGGGGGGTGACCAGACTGTAATGAGGTCTCGCCCAAAAAAAAAAAAATCTATTCCCAATTAACATCACAGCTTACATTTTCATTTTCTAAAATCACCAATTCTTCCCCAAAAGTGGTTGATCAAAACGTTTTCACCAGTCAATATCTTGATACTGGCGAAAGGGTCCCATAGTTTTAAGGTTGACAAGCTTCAAAACTGCACACTCCCAATGCGATCAAAGTGTGAAACTGTCCCACGTGAAGCTACATGCGGTGAGAAATAGCCGTTATAAAAATGCCTCCATGAAGATGGAGATTGAACACGGCTGACGACTACGATGACGATGAAGTGGCGTGCAATTCCCGACTAGGTTTACACTTGCTGTCCAAACCCACGCTGCGAGCTCATCTTATTTTCCTTGCTTGGCGATTTTGCTGCGACCACATCAAACCCCGGGCCCGCTGGAACTTGTGGGGAAAAAAGCAAACCGAGAGAGAAAACGGAATTAAACAAAAATCGCCCAACCGTAATCCGAAACGCTCCCCCCCCCCCCCCCCATGATACCCACGTGCTCAGCAGCTCTGCTTAATTGTTCCAGTGCATCTCTTAATCAGAGCCACAAGCCGCACGGGAGCCGTTGCCTGTACCGTGGACGGGTGCACACGCGTAGGGTGCACACGCGTAGGGTGCACACGCGCAGGGTGCACACGCGCAGGGTGCACACGCGCAGGGTGCACACGCGCAGGGTGCACACGCGCAGGGTGCACACGCGCAGGGTGCACACGCGCAGGGTGCACACGCGCAGGGTGCACACGCGTAGGGTGCACACGCGTAGGGTGCACACGTGTAGGGTGCACACGGGTTTGCCAACTTCACGCCCGCTTCGCTACAGGGTTTACCGTAGGGGGAGGCACAAGATGGGTGGGGTGTTCTGGTGGGTAGGCGAATATGTGAATAGTAGAATGAGTGGTAAGGTTAAGTGGTTAAGCGGGTGAGAATGTGGACTAGATGGTGTCTATGGATAGGTGGGTGGCTTAGCTGAGTTTATAAGTGGGTAGGCATGTGTTGTATGCATGTGTGTGTGGGTAGGTAGGTGGCTATCTGAGTGTGGGAGGGTGAATATGTGGTAAGTGGGTAAGTTAGTATGTAGGTGGGTGGGTAGGTTGGGTGGCTATGTGGACATGGGTGGGTAGGCAGGAGTGGTAATGCGGGTAGCTGTGTTGATATGTGTCCGAATGTGGGGTAGGTGAGCAGGGTGGGTAGATCATTGCCAAAGGGCTAATTAGCACGAAAAAACGGCCATCTAAAATGTCAACATGGCTTCCATTCTTCTCCGCTCATATCCATTTTACCACCAAATAATACAAACGCACTGAGTCACCTTTCTGTCTATATATACGCATACGATTTAAGTGTTTACTTTTATCTATTTTTATCCGTTAAACAAATTTCATTATAACGCCTCCCATGTCCCTCCTCCTCTAATGTGAGCAGGATGTGCTTATGTAAACGAGCGCAATCAGCTCGGCATCAGCTATACAGTGGGAAAGCTTAGTTACAGATATTCACCCGGCATAATGCAACGCTCAACGTGTTCTGTTCTACATTACTAGGGGGTCTAGTATGGCAGTCGAGGATTAGTGTCCCAAGCTAGCCCTGGCACGTACAGCTGCAAAGTGCTGTGAAAGTGAGACCACAGCCGCAGCGCCTACGACGACACGTGTGTGCTTTGCCGTGCACATTTACCTTGCCTTGGACATGCAAGGCGGTCACGTCACAACCACTGAAGACACAGAAAACATGGGATTCCACTTGGGTTTCATGGGGGTTACCGTCATGTATTATAATCCATCAGGAAACCTTTCCTTGACCAAAAAGGCAATCCACATCTTCTGAAGGCCAACCTCCTTCAGAGACGAAACAAAAAAATATATCAAACTATTTTTTATTGAACCACAAAAGGCCCACTGAGCAAGATACCTCTTTTTCACAAGTGACCTGGCTATCACAAATGATGGCTCAACGACGTGGCTTATCACGTGGAAATTCAGAGCAGCCAAATCCTCCAAACGCATGTTTCTAAATGTGGAGGAAAAAAAAATCACACGACCACGGGGAGAGAGAAACACGCAAACCCCAAATATACAGCAGGCATCAGGGTCAGGATCGAACCCACAACCTCCTGTATACCAGGCGAGATAATTAACATTTCACCACCGAGATGGCAGAACAGATCTAGCCAGGCCTACACACATCTGTGTCTTTGGCATCAATCATGCGAAGCTTGATGCCCTTTTGCTGCATGTCTGGCATGTACAACAATACAAGTGTTGGCCTCTTCGTGGGTATAAGGGGCCATTTGTAGGCATATCGTTTGGTTGCTAATACGTTTCTCCCATGGTCACTTTGAATTATCAGTATGCTTGTTGCCCCAGGAAACCCGTAATACTCAAAATTGTTTCAGTAAGGTCATGACCAATTTTCGCAGTCGGAGGCGATATTGTAATCCTAATTTATTTCAAGGTAATTTCCCACCATTAGGATGTTTCGACTAAGACTAGTAAGCAATGTGTTTTACCTATGGGAGGGAACTGGAGATCCCAGAGGAGACCCATGCGGAACAGGAGGGGGGGTAACAAAATCCACACAGAAAAAATTAACCCGTAAAAACAAAGTTTTTCACTATAAATCCTTTATATGCGTGGCGGCTAGAGTCCTCTCGTCCTCTGGCTTGATATGGCTGCCACCTATAGGTCAGATGATTGTCTGGCAGCATTAAGCAATTGGTAATTAAATATTCAAAAATATTTCCCTAAACAGTGTAAAATTTTGGAAAAAAATTTTCACGAAAATAAATTGTCACGCACAACGAGTCTGTGTGCAAAATGTCAGCTCGATTGGATCACGGGAAGTAGGTTAAAACACGACTGAAAGATTTGCACGGTCGTAAGCAAGCAAGCAAGCACGCAAGCAAGCGAACTTAATATAAAGGATTTAAAAAGCACCAGAGTTGGGAATCGTCCCTAGCTTCTTCTTCTTGCTGCGAGGCACAAATGTTACCACTGAGCTACCCTGATAAAAAGCACCCTTCAGACATAAGCTCACTTGGCCTTTCTCCGATTCAGCGTTGACTCAATACCAGAAAAAGGTGTTGACAACACCACGCGACATTTATTTTACTTTAATTGCATCGTGAAACACTACAAAGGTGTCCGTAGAAAGCAGAATTAATTTCAGCACGGTCAAAACGTCACAGACACGAAGATAAATCAATAAGTGTATTGTATACAATGGAAATTCCTGGGGTAAAATTGGTGGCCATCTTAGAAAAATAGCAGCAATCTTGGATTTTCAGGAAGCTAACGTTCAGTAAGGTCATGACCAATTTTCGCAGTCGGAGGCGATACATTACCTAAATTGAACTCCTGAATCGGGAAAGAATTCTGAAAACGATTACCAGTTCAGCAATAATCGTTAAATAACTCAGGTATGTGGGTTGGAAGTAGGCGGAAAAGAGGGCAGTAGGTGGTAAGTAGATATGTAGACAGGTCGGCGGGTTGGAGGGCGGTCGGCAGCCAAGCATATAATTATGTGGGTACACACACACTGTACTGGAATGAATCTCATTAACAAACTTACAATAATTTACAGCCCTTTGCAAACACAATGCTGGATTATAGCCCGCTTCACATCGTATCTGTCATGAGGCTTGTTTGAATATATTTGTATTTTTTAAGTGATTTGTTTACCTTTCCTATACTTTAATTTTTTCTATCGTGTTTTTGTATTGTCTGTTGTAACATTTGGCCCTGGACATCTGTGAAAAAAGCTTAATAGCTCATCGGATTCCTGCGAGATAAATATTCTGATTCACATCAATCACTATGCTGATCAAAGTGGGTGGGTTGGTGAAGGAGGGGACCAGGACCGGTACGAATATATAACTCGCCACTGTTAGCCATGGCCAGGAATTAAACCCAGATTGCAAACATCAACCACTGCTTGCCGCCAGTAATTATTTAAGTAAAAATAAAATGCCACCCCGCCATCAAACCAACGGTCAAGTGGGGACAGTAAACCTTGGACCCAGCGGGATGATCATGGCTCTAACAGTTGGCCTCGCCGAGCCTTTCCCTCCAGTTGTATGTCCCCCAGCTCCCACCACCACCCTCCTCACCCCTCTGCCCCCACCTACATGTCAGGCGAGCGAGTGGGGCCCCCCACACCATCATCGCCCACCACCCACCGCCCCAGCTGTCCTTCAGCTCTACCCACAGCAGCTCAACACGGAACACCAAATGACCCTTGCACATCGCGCGTCTGTACACTGCACGTATGTTTGTGTGTGTGCACAGTGCCACATATGCCAGTCACCCTGAAATGCAGGATGAACTGTGAAACCGGGTTATGTTCTGTGATTATCTGTCAGCGGAACCTTTGCCAAGGCACATGCCATTAAAATTCACCCGAGGTTGGCACGACTGTAGTTTTGTCACTTGCCACTTATGGGGCATGTGAAGCCATTCGTTTGTGCATGTGGTGTGCATGTGTGGCAATGTGGTTGGCACAATGCACCTCAATCCGCACGACCGAGCTTTGAATCCTTGGCACATTAAGGCAATGGACACGCACAAAGTACACGGACCTGCCCTAGGGTAGCGCAGCCTATCGTGATTACCTGGTGTGGCTGTGTGGTGTGGTCATGAACATCAGAACTGAGAACATACAGCCTGCCCAGCTCACCCATTTTGTGTGCGATGCTGAACTGAAATAGGTGCTCGCTGACGGCACTTACCGCCAACTCTCTGTACAGCGGAATGGCTCTTAGTGTATATGGCAATCCCACACTAAAAAGAGTGGAACAGACGACGCACACACACAAGCACAAGCACCGCACGACAGAAACATGCCCAGCTGCACTCACAAGATTACCATACATACACGAACACACGGTCACTCACACGAGCACAACTGTGCAACTCTGGCTCGAATATAATGCTCCGCCACCTGTATTTTTTTTATGACAAGCACACCGCACACACGCAAGTAAATATATATTTTACGCCCGCCTTTCTTAATGTGCCTCTTGCTAGGCGCCTCGCAATGTGTGCCCGCACTCGGGCACACGTTCCCCTATCAACGACGTGGGGGGAGAGAGAGAGGAGGGAGGGAAAAAAAGCGCCGGGAATGAACTCCACACCCTGTGGCGGCAGTGGCCGTGGCCATGTTGATGAGGACCCATTGCGCTTTTGAGTTTTGTTATATTCTACTGCGATGTCAGCTGTGCGCGCGCTCTCATAACGCCTCGATCTGTTCTCTCCCCGATGCCGGCCAGCCACGCCGAAGGGCTTATGAATGAACGCGACGGCAACCTCAGGGCCGTGTGGCCATGTTGCTGGCGCGCTCTCTTGCTCCCGGTATTTTTTTGGTTCCTCCTCATCATCTCTTCGGGAGTTCTCAGTGGGCCCCCTTCAGGCAAAGGGCCAGCCACCGAATCCTGCAATAACGAACGAACTGACACGCAGCGACGTTGCCGTCTTGTCACACGAAAGCTCGATGGCCACCTGCGCTGGCTATATTTTGCAGCGATAAAGATAACATTACATTTTTTTTTCTATGTCCTCCACATCCTGTGGGCAACTACAACCGACCCACCCACACACCCCAACTCCACCCTACAAAGAGCGGCGGCGGTGGCATTAATTTTATGAATTAGCCACGTAGTGGGAATTGAGGCCCGGAGTCATTTGAGTCCACTGTCGACGGGGAAGCAGTAGCAGGCGGGGGGGGGGGGGGTCCCTTTTAGCTGGGCAACATCCAAGGGCTAAACCACCTGCTCCGTTTAGCGTCTGAGAGCGGTTTAGCTTGGCTCACCACGACCACGAGCTTGTGGCCACGTCTGCTGAATCCTAATAATAAATACCGTGCAGTGTCTCACTCTCTCGCTTGCCACGTTGCGCGTTCTGGCCTTTTGCGTTTTATTCGTTTTTTGGGTTTGTGGGGGGGGGTGGTCTCTGTGAGAAACCTTGAGCGCAGCTAATGGGACGTCAACACCGTCTCTCTACGCCGGGAGGCAGTCAGGAGGCCACAAATTACAAACGATTGCGACGGTGCACTGACGCCATTTCCTTTGTGCAACTCACTCTTGGTGTAAATGTGTTTTGCTTGGCGTCCCTTACTTTTGCTCCGAGAGAAAGCTTGATAAATTCCAACAAAGTATATTAACTTGACCAACATTTACCCCCCTCGCTGGAAGCTTCAGTGGGTTGTAATTCAGGCAAGGGTCAATGGTTATATCTCACGGGGTATACGGTGGAGTTACGGTCGAGGCTGAAAGCCTTGGGTTACATTGCTGGCTGGGGTTCGTATTAAAAGCTAAAGGGTTACAAAAAAAAACAGCACGAGATAACATTCAATACTAAACGCCCAGTCGTACAAATGGAAACGCAACACGGCCGCACACAAACTCTAATCCCCTAATTCGCATGCCATCCCATACCCTGCATCTCCTTTTCCATGCCCTCCCATGACTGGTATTTTAATGTCCATGCCCTCTAATGCCCTCATGTGCCCACCCTTCCCAAAGCTTTCCCCCATACCAAGCAAACTTAATTATCATGCCCTCCCATGCCTGAAATTAATGCACACGCCTTGCAATGTCCTCGAACGCCTTGAATATTTATTCCAAATGTCTTCAAAATCATGCCCTCTCGTGTCTTCCATCTCAATCTCCTTGTCCTCTCCAATGTCTCCTTAAACCTTCTCTACCTATGCCTTCCAAATGGAATGCCCCCCCTCTCCATGTCTTGCCCCTCAAAGCCCATGCCCCAATATACCTTCCAATGCCATCCAATGAAATTCTCTCTAATCTAACTCCAATTCCCATGCCTTCTACTGCCATGCTCGTCAACGCCGTGCCCTACCAAAGTCACATTTTCCAAAGCCAGAAATAATTTCATTTCCCACACCATCCCATGTCATGGACTTCCCAGATCTTACACCTTACATCCCACCCAACTCTTCCTCCAAAACCCAAGGCACTTGCCCCTTCTTGCCTTGCCACCCTATTCCTCTCCTCTTGCCAAACCCCTGACAACCTCTCCCACCCCCATTCCTCGGAACCACCATCACCACTTCGTTCCCATCTCCCCACCCACCCCCTTCTTGCCCCGTACCTTCACGCGGAACCGCAGCAGCGCCAGGCGTATGAAGTGTGCCAGGCCCACTGGCGGGATGAACCACACTTTAGGCGGCGGAGTGCCCTTGCTCTGCACGTGGGCCACGATCTGCTGGGCCGTGTGCCTCTCGCAGGCCTGCCGCTTGGTCCACTCGGGCAGGCGGCCCTTCTCCAAGGCCCCGCTGAAGAACACCACCAGCTCGATGTTGGCCTGCGCGCACGACCTGCTGAGCGCCGCCAAGAAGCCCAGCATCTGGTTCCACTGGCCCCCGCTCACCCAGTCGGTGAAAAAGCCTCCGTAGAGACGGCCCAGGCAGTTCTCGGCATCCACCAAGAGACGCAGAGGGCCCGGGGAAGGCTGCTGATGCTGCTGCTGCTGTTGATGGTGATGTTGCTGCTGGCCCGATGGTGGTGGTAGTGCTGCTGATGGGCCGGTTAATGGTCCTCTTGAGCGGCCGTGTTGCCCCGAGGTGTGGACACCACCACCACCACCCGCTGCAGGTGGTCCTGGTACCCCGCCAGAGATGCCCCTTGCGAGCCTTTGAAGTTCCACGGGTACCACGGCTCCTGGACAATGCTTCTCGATGTAATCTTGTAGCCCCTGAATGCCCATTGCGGTGAATGGGTGGCCAGCGGTGCCTCGTTGTATGGGCGCTGCCACCACGGGTATGTAAGCAGCAGCACACAGCGCCGCCGAGCACAGTACCGCTCAATTTAGTTGCAATTAATTAAATGCAATTGTCATAAACGTTTTGAAATGTTCGGCTTCTTTTTGTGTCAAATGATGGGCTATTAATGTTAACTGACGGTTGCTGCTCAGTGGTGTTAATTGACGAACCGGCTCCTGTTATGCCCTCGGGTTAATAGAATCATAAGACGGCTGCAGCAAGTGACCTTAAATCGTAGCACTATGGTTATAATAATCGTTATTGGTTATGTATTATGCGAGTACAGTATGAGCATTATTAATATTTTATTTATTTAAGTACAGTACACCTCTTGCCGATATGCATGAAAACAAGCGAACGGGCCGCGACCCAAAAAAAAACCAAGCATTTAGTGACCAATGATAAAAACATTAAAACATTATCCTGCGTCGCGTTTAAATTTGGCTCATGTTGGTTGAAGTTACGCGCGGGTGAATTAGCCACATCGCTCGGCCGCCATGTGCTTGCTGCTCACATCGCCATTTTCCCCCAGAAGGTGCAAACTGCGCATGCGCACACGCAGCCCCCCCCCCCACCACCGCAAGAGGCGGGACCTCAAAGAAGTGAAAATGTATTTAAAATTTAATTATTTTGTCCCGATTCGAGCGTTGGCGTAGCACGCGCGCAGCAACAATAACAACACCACCACTAAGAAGAACGCGACTGCGTTTTTTTTCACCGTCCTCCCCCCCCCCCAGCTAAGAAGTCTAAGGGGGTCGCGTCTCTCACCTCATGTGACATCGTGACATCGGAAGCCGGCGGCCATCTTACGTAGGGTACAACTTCGCCACCCCCCCCCCACCTCCCATTCGCTTTCAATGGAGTGGTGTTGGTGGTGGGTGGCGGCACGAGGTTGTCAATGGGCGTTGTGACATCGCCGACGCCATCACCGTGCGGCTTGCAAACGAAACCACCCCCCTCCCCATCCCCATCATGCCCCGACCGCCGCCAACTCCTTAACCAACATGGACCCGCTGCTCGGGTGTGGGGAGTGCGGCCGGCCACGTTTTGCCAATGGAGTCGCTGCCCCCACCCCCGGACCCCCCCGGACCCCCCCCGCCCGCCCCCCCCCCCCGGCGCCCCCCCCGCCCCCCCCCGCCCCCCGGCCCCCGGACCCCCCGGACCCCCGCCCCCCCCGGACCCCCCGCCCCCTCCCGGACCCCCCGCCCCCCCCCGGACCCCCCGCCCCCCGGAGCCCCCCGCCCCCCGGAGCCCCCCCCCAGGCCCCCGGACTCTCCCCCCCCGGCCCCCGGACCCACCCCCCCCGGACCCCGGACCCACCCCCCCCGTTAAACATGAGGTGACGTCACGGCCGTAGGTCTCACGGTCAAGTTCGTGAGATTTGAAATACGAATATATTGCGATTTGGAACGCGCCGTGCAATGCTTGCGGCAGATTGCATATCAAGTTCATTAATTAGGTAGAGCCCTGTGAGCCATTCGGCTCATTGCTTTCATGGCTTTATTCTGGTGATTTCGAAAAGTGTATTGGTTTAGCCATGTTTGTTGTAGTACAGAGTTAGACTGATGGCCTTAATCTAAGCTGTCTTGTGGTTGTTGTTGGTTGTTTGACTTGCATCCCACTGGGATTTTTGCACACAGCGTTGGTGTACGGTGCTTTTTTTGCAATATTTTGCTGTCTTTTCTTGGATTTTCTGTTTTCACACAGTCACATAGTCACTTTAAGATGTTTTTTGTTCATGTTTTTGTTTTTTGTTTGTTGCGGTTGCACCCGATTCAAGAGCCGAATGGCTCACAGGGCTATACCTAATAAATGAACTTGAACTTGAATTGAGTAATTTGCAGGTAGTGGTTCAGCACAGTGGCGGCTCCTGCAAAATCTCTCAGGGGGGGCAAATGTCTGGATGATTGATAAGGATAAGGTCCACCCATGCAATGGGTAAATTAACAGCTTAAGCATGTAAAGGCAACTTCACTTCTTTAATATTAATGAAAAATAAAGTGACTCTTACAATACATCTTGTTTGTTTCTATACTCACTATTAAAACAAACCACTCAAGTTTATTTTATTAAAGATTCCACTAGGTGGCGATAAATTATATTGTTGGATGAAACGTGCTTACGTATGATGACGTAAGCACGTATGATGACGTAAGCACGTTAGGGCGAGCCCTCCCGGAAGTCATAGAGAATGCATTGCAGCGCCCCCCGGTCGAAAAAAAACATCTTTGAATGTAAGTCTATGGGGCCACTCGGGGCGATTCTCAGCCGGAGTGAAATCGCCCAAAAAGAGGCGGTACTCCACAGAACGTGACATGACGCTGATTGGACTATATCCAGAGGCACAGTGACGGCTAGCGTGACTCTGTGGTTGAATGACATTGGTGGTGCGTCGCCCAATCGCCCTAATGAAGAAACCGCCCCTGGTTCAGCATTAAAAGGTTGGCTAATACGAGCTACATTAATAGTATGGATAGGGGGGGTTCGGCTATTGGAGGAAATCAGAGAACCCAGAGAAGTCCATGCAGAACAGGGGAAGAACATTCAAAGTCCACATCGTGAAGGTGCCACGGTCGGAAATGAAACCAACTTCTGGCTGTGAGGCACAAATGTTCCCACGTTTCACCATAATCATGTGTGTCGATATGTGTTTACATTGTACCATGTTATACACGTATTCTTGGTTCTTTCGGTAAAGTCACGTAGAAGGGAAATAATAAAATTTCTTGCTGTGGATTTCACACCTGATGACGATTGCTTGTGTTGCAGTCGAAACGTCGTGAGAATTTTTATTCTAATATTTTTAATATTTTATTTTTATTTGAAAATTTCTTTCTGTGGATTTCACACCTGATGATGATTGCTTGTGTTGCAGTCGAAACGTCGTGAGCATTTTTATTGTTTTATATTTTTAATATTTTATTTTTATTTGAAATTTTCTTTCTGTGGATTTCACACCTGATGACGATTGCTTGTGTTGCAGTCGAAACGTCGTGAGAATTTTATTCTTTTATATTTATATTTTATTATTTCCCTTCTACGTGACTTTACCGAAATAATCAAGAATATGAATCCCTGCAGTCACGAAAGCTTTAAATCAAAATGTTATACACGCTTTACTAATTTGTGTTTAATATTGTTGTGTTCTGCCGATGACAAAATAACCTGGAATGTGCCCAACATGGATGAGTGCTTTGATGGGCAACCATCATGCATAATACAAACAGGCACTATAAGGCATTACACCAAAAACCAGGGACCATCACTTACAGGCGTCGTTTCTCTGTGGCAGCCCTCCCCCGTCTGCAACGCGATCTTATTCCACAATGGCAGCATCCAATCTACACCTCCTACTTTGAGACACTTTAAAAAGCCCCCCTCCTCCTCCTCCCCGCTTCTCTCGCCCCGGCTTTCCAGCGATAACGAGCTTGGTGCCGTGCCTTAAGAGTCACGGCCATTTATGTCTTGACATATTGGACCGTACGTGTAACATTGCATTATTATTATTATTGGGGGCAGCAAAGGGGCAGTGCAGTAAATCCAGTTTCGTACCTGGCCCACCTTAACCAAACCACACGGGCCAGCCAACGTTAAATATGGACAAATCAACTCCACGACCCATACGGTATGGGGAGGCCCTCTTCCAAGCAGTGGATTGAAAAATTGGCTGTGCATATGTAACGACATAACACATTCCTGCGGAGGGAGCTGGTAGGAACGTTGGGTTGCTCGGTCAATGGCCAGGGTCAACGGCGGCGTGGTGTATACCGCAAATATGCCCGACTGTGAGGGCGGGCACAAGCCGGCGTGAGTAGGTTAAACGTTGATTTTTATAAGGGTACCACGGGGTGACCAGCCCCTCCCCACCCAGCCCCACCCCTCCCACCCGCCAAACAACCCGACCCCACCCTCCCCATCCAGCCCCTCCCCATCCTCCCCACCCAGCCCCACCCCTCCCACCCCCCACCCAGCCCCTCCCGAGCCCCCCCTCCCCACCCAGCCCCACCCCTCCCACCCGCCAAACAGCCCCACCCTCCCCACCCAGTCCCTCCCCACCCTCCCCACCTAGCCCCCCCTCCCCACCCAGCCCCTCCCTCCCCACCCAGCCAGCCCCTCCCTCCCCACCCAGCCCCCCCCTGCACGACGGATGGACGGACACAATAATCCCCTGTGGGCTGGTGTAACCAGGAGGTTCCTACCAGTAAATGGGCCGTCCTATGGCGACAGTGGGTGTACTATACACAAGGGCTCACTAGAGGGCAGGTTCCGGATGTCACAGAGGTCGGGTCAGGACATGACAGTCTGGGTGAACCGGCGAGAGCACGTGACCGGACCAGGGGGCACGGGGGGTCCCCAGAAGGGGGTGAGCGGGCCACGTGATGTGGACCCAGATTCTTCTCGAAGGATCGAGAAGGGGGCGTGACCAGGGGCGGAGCCTGGTGACATCACATGAGATATAAGGGGGTTCACCCAGACTGGCATGTCACAATATAAACAATATAAGCTGATATTCTTAGGTTTTTTTCGGTAAATTCACGTAGGTAAAACATCAAAATTAATGAAAATAAAATAAAACAAAAATCACGACGTTTCGGATTTTTGTTTTATTTTATTTTCATAATTTTGATGTTTTACCTACGTGACTTTACCGAAAAAACCTAAGAATATGAATCCTTGCAGTCACGAAAGCTTCAAATCTAGAATATAAGCTGAGCCCCGAGAGGGAGCGTGGAAGTTCAACCCGGGAAGAAGTCGTCATCTCCGATCTTCGCTCTGGCAGATCTGGTTCGGCCATATAGGGAATCCGTTCAAGTGGTTAGAAACGGTGGCCACCGCCTTACGTAGTTAACCTGTAATGTACATCGTCGCTCGGAATGTAAATACAGATAGTCCCCGAGTTACGATGGTCCGACTTACGATATTTCGATCTTTCGATGGCGATACGACAAAATTGTAAAATATTTTTTTAATTTCGCGCAGTTCAATTAGGTAGGCTAAGAATTGACCTTGTTTTTTTACTTTACATTTTACTGTGCAATACAGTATTGTAATTCATAAATACATACAATATAGTTTATACAGTACGGTACTGTGAATTGCTGTTTTGCTAAATTATCACCATTCTTTAAGACTCCTGGGTAGGCTAGGCCATCTTCGACTTACGATATTTTGGACTTACGATGGGGTCGTCGTAACGCATCTCCATCGTAAAGAGGACTACCTGTAGTAGTTAACCTTGAATAGTGTTGGTTGTGTTAAGAGAATAAAACGTGTTGTCCCTGAGTCTTGGTGTGTGCCTGAGTAGAACACACTGCACATGTACTCGTGTTCTCTCACTCGCTTTAGTTATGAAACGCACCCTTGCAAGAGACCTGTCATCTCGATGGGTTCTCACCTCGTGAATTAAAGTCTGTTAGTGTTATTATCCACTGCTGGATGAAAGGCCTCCCAATTGCCATCGCCATCCCCTTTCACTGCTGCACATCAACCGGTCTCATGCGGGCATCTGTGCCACCAACCCTCTGGGTAAACAAGCATCATAATAAACTCCGTGCAGCTGTTAATGTATACGATCAAGACCTTAATATTCTCATCTGATGTCTCTTCTCTACAAAGTGCCTTCAATAGCACCTTGCCTTAAAATATACCTGTTGTGGTGGTCCCATGACTTACGGTGCTAAAATTACCGCACTGCCAAATGCCACCGAAGGTGTCCTGATGATAAGTGAGCTGCTGAAGTTAGTCACAAGGGACCACAGCTGCTCAATGTACAACGGCAGTGACAGGGTGTAAGGCTACATTGGGACGCCAGTGATGTCTAATTGGTCTTATCACTTCATATTCAAGGCAGGTGCAACTATTATATAGGTGTTACAATTTTCTCGGACATTAAATGAGTTAAAATGATCAATGCATTAGCAGTAATTAGTGGATCACGATAACTCTCGTAGAGATTATCCAACGTAATTATATTTTTTGCATAAAGTTATGTTGCTATTAATGTTATAACCTTATAGAATAATAGCCAAATTGATCTAAGGGTCACCCAAAACTCGGTAATAAAATACCAGTGCTAAAATTATTCACCTTGTTGGCTATTATGTGACATTGCAAGGTTATAGCATTACGTGTGAAGTCATCTCAATGCAATTATCGCAAATTAAATACTGAGCGAATTTTGGAAATCATTCCAGAAACCATGCATATGTACGATTTTTCTTCCTTGTTTTACTACTGTGGTTCATGTAGCATCCATTCGAGACTGCAGGGGTGATATGGACGCATCACGTACAACATATACGAATAACACAACATACGATTTTCATGCAATTTGATGCATGTATAATTAGCCTAAGATTGGCTATGAATAGATGCATCGTTACCAAGGTAACTAAAGCTATACCAGCTCTAAATACTAAATCACATATTCAGTAGATGCCATCTCCACCACCAAACTATATCAATGTCTCACCAGCATAAAACAGCATTGAGGACAAATATATTCCGATTTCGTTGACACATAATAGATATTAAATATGAGACTATTGGCAATATCATTATCTGACACACTATTACACTCGTAAACATTTTAATGGCACCAACGTTGTATGAGAAAACTAAGCATGCACAGTACATTATGATGAGTGAAAGTGGTCTTAAAACCGAAGACAATCAATATAAAATGCTGACTGGATGATGGCACAAAGAGAACCAAGATTTATTTGTCTCTGTTGAGACAATGCTAATAGGGAGCTCCTGTTAAGATTGCCATGGACTTCAAGGTGGTGTTGTGTGATGACCAAACTCACCCAACCACATTTGCCTTCCTCGTGGTGATGGCGAGCACATCATACTCGGGATTAATGTATCTCTGAATATGTTCTGGGTCGTTGGACAGATTAAAGTAGGCTTGTGACGAGAAGCCACAGCCAAAGTGAGAGGAGCTTTTGGATGCGGTGTGCTGGATGCAGAAATATTTTCTGGGTCACCAACCCCGACTGACCCAACTGAAGTTAAACCCTGACTCAACTCCCCATGGATATAATATGTATACACATACATACACATAGGGACACCAACATTCATTAACACACTTTTTAATAATTCCTTTTACAACCACCACACGATGTAAATTATGAT
This sequence comes from Lethenteron reissneri, assembly GCF_015708825.2. Lineage (NCBI taxonomy): Eukaryota > Metazoa > Chordata > Hyperoartia > Petromyzontiformes > Petromyzontidae > Lethenteron > Lethenteron reissneri. The sequence goes on along the minus strand of NC_083833.1, from coordinate 2,422,596 downwards.
ATTCAGTCTCATCTTTATCACGTTATTATTTCGAAGAAAAGCATTTCTGTATGGCCGGCCCTTAACACAGAATGGGCACATGAAAGCCGTTGTTTTTATTGCCTCTCCACATTGGAGAGCTATATAGCACAACGTGATAATACAAACAGGACCGTAGCAGTGTTCTTACCTCCTACACAGCACATATTATGATAGTGTACATGTGTTCTATTACAGCACTACAAACCACATACACAGTGTGCTCACTCATTCTCTCAGGTTTCCACTTACAATTCCTGTTCATCTCCTAACAATGCATTACTAAATCTACCATCAAAAACACAAGACATCAGATTCAAATGTAAATGAGGGCAAGGACATGTCAATCGGATAAAGCTACTTTTACAAGATACTTTCTTAATGTGGAGATAATTATTGTGCATTTGTAAAAGTTGCATGAGGTTTTTTTAAATTAATTTTTATGACCAATGATGTCGACTTGTAATACCATGAGAATCAAGGAGCCATGCACCTTGAAGTACCTTACACCAGCGCCACAGACCAGGACATATCATCGTCACGTGCCTGACTCGTTGCAGAACACGAGCCGATGAAGAGTCATATTCTTAGGTTTTTTCGGTAAAGTCACGTAGGTAAAAAATTAAAAATAATAAAAGTAAAATAAAAATAAAATAAAAATCACGACGTTTCGGAGGCAACACAAGCTTCCGTCTTCAGGTGGAACCGTCACAGCACGATAGCTGTATCAAGTGAGAGCTGAAGAGTCGTGGCCTATGATCGCATCACCCAGAATGCACCCGATCTCATCAGACCTCGGGAGCTAAGCAGGTGTTGAACCTGGATGGTGCATGGATGGGTAGTCCACCATGCATGCCACGTTGCTATAGGCTGTTTCAGGCTACGTGCTGAGCAGCAGATGACAGTGCAGCAAATTAAAATTCCTGTGTTGTACTGAGCTCCCACATTTGTGCTGCCTACTTTCACCAAGCCTTAATGACCAGCACAATTAAGTATGGTCGATTACCTACTACAAACCACACGGCATGGGAAAGCTCCTGTCCAGCAGTGGATTGACATTAGAGTTCTGAAAGTCCTATAGCCAGTAATCATTATTGAAATATATGTCAGAACCCGATAATAGACCACAAAATGACTTATAGTCGCCTAAATAAGCTTCTCTCACCCATCACTAAATAATATTCCTTCATGCTCTGTAAAGGGTGGTTTGTCACATGCCAACCGATATTCATTAATCGTCGCCAATGGTTGTAGTAGTCAGTCTATTAAAGAGTAGATCCACATACTGACAAAGTAAAATAAGTTCGAGCCATTCTCAATCAACTAATGGTTGAAGGCCTCCCCCCCCCCCTCACAATGTTGGTCATAGGTGTTTTGTTTACTGTACCTCACCACGCTTGTCAGAACAGGCTGGTGAAGGATGGGGAGGGTATAACCGGTTCTGATATCACTTGATACTGTTGGTCATGGCCGGAAATCGAAATGGGTCACAGAGTTCAAAGTAGAGTACGTTAATCACTGCAAATGTGTCAAAGCATGATTGACACTAGTTACATCTTCCTATGGCACAAATGAAATATACAATATGCTAGTCCGTGAAAATGTATAAATTAATCACGCACATTTAGAACCTGGTTCTCAAAAATAGGTTGGCAAACGCAGAGCTGCGGCGAATGCTGGTACAAAACCACTGTCCTTAAAAACACAAACTAGTAAATCAAGTATGCCGTGTGGAGGAGGAATTTGTGCGTTCACGTCGGCCAAGTTCCCCAGTTTTACATGGACGCACCCTACAGGAAGTGGCTCTGTGAAGGCCCACGGCTAACACGAGTTTTGTGGATCTTTTTTTTTCAAGGGTAAATCTGCTCCAGTGTTCAACAATTACCATTTACAATTACCACTCACAGTACCATATTTTGCATGTTAGTCAAGCTATACCTTGCAGTGGCTGTTTGTATGTAATAATGGCTTGCAAACTTCCCAAATCATACGTGAACTAACCCAACAGGAATACAATAAACAATACTTTATTCACCCAGAAATGCCTGAATTGAGTTTCAAGACTGACCTTGAAGGTTTGGCCAACATCTTAGTTCAAGGGTCTTTTTTGTACATATGACAATCAACCTGAATGTCTAAGAAACACACACGTGTTCTCTGTTACGTACAATATTTAGTGGGCACGTTACGATTTGCCTCTCACGAATGAATGAACTGTCACAATTTAAGAACAAATGATTTGTTATCACTGTGGTAATAATCAGACTCTCTCGTGCTTGCAGGGGTAACGTGAAGTGATCACATACGAAATAGAAAATACTGTGATTGATGTATCGTGCACACGATTGTATCACGAGTGTAATCATGTTTCCATCGATGAATCGATGCGTGAGATGTAGAAACTGGTGTTTAGCGTTAATGACATGTAGGCACAAGAACGTAAAGCACGTACTCCGAGAGTATAGTACTTATAAACTGTAAAAAGAACACACCCATTGCGACTTGCTATTAATCATAACCGTATGTTTTGAGTAAGTTTTACCTTCAAGATGATACAACACATAAATGGGTATGATACTTGAGTCCATGAAAAACTCAACTGTCATTGGTGTGCATTGTAACAATGTGCTTTGAAAGAACCCGACTTTTTTTACATATTTAGAACATTATACGAAGCCACTTGAGCTATGAACTTTTAAATCGAGGTTGAAAAATTGTTTGGAACTGCTTTTTGTGTTTAGTTCGTTGTCCTTCCACCTGCACATTCCATTCGCACGGTTGACTACGTACTCTGGGAAAAAAGTTCAACATACATACATCCATACCGCGTTAATCTATTGCTATTGACAGTACCCACTTCATAACAGTCATTAATTAAACTCTGTGGCTGAACAAAACATCTAAGGATATCTTACCTGTTAATTCTATATAGAACAAACGCATATCCAGAATATTGTCTTAAAATTCATTCAAATGCATATATTTTAACACTTAGGTTTTCCCCAACCAATAGGATTCGTGCACGATCTTATTTTTTGGGGGGTTTGGCCAATTATACAGAATACAAGCACGAAGTAAACATAAATTGTTTAAAACATACTCCAAATGATATTCCTATATTTTCATTTTTTCCTGTTTTGATATATTTTTTTGATCCTCAATTCGACCTATAAAATTAATCATTTGCCTTAATTTATATTAATATAACCCGTATGTATGGCCCCAAGTATTATTGGTGCGTACAGTACGCATCCACAGTAATGCATCCACTGAAATAATTACGTTTGCTATTTTAAAAATGGCCAGACGATATCAAGTATCCACAAACACGATTTATGCTCACTCAATTCAATTTTTGAGCTAATACAGTAGTATACTGCAGACCGGCAATATGTAATCACTTACCATTCATTTCTACTCACCAAATTATTCTGGTGACGAATACGTATTGCTATTGATGTGACAGGTTTAAAGGAAGATGCAACAAAAAAAACTGCTATAATCTCATAGCTACACACCAAATCTGTGTATATCATCAGCCAATCTCACACGACTGAAGCTATGTGAATGAGAATGCATGTTAAGTAACCTGCAGTAATATCTAATGATATCCAATGATATCACTGAAATGTACTACTAAAACGTTTACTATGGATGGCACTGCAGTGAATATAACTCATTAAAAATGACATCTTGTACATTAATTTTTAAAGTACAATTCACCTTCTTAACTGCTAATGAATTTGCATTAAATAGTTAACGTCTGGATTTAAAATACTGTTGTATTCTAAATGAATTCATGTAACCAAGGTCACCCTTGCATGAATCATGTGTCTCAACAGGCCTACGTTTCACCTCCCTGCTAAATAAAGGCAACTACAATACACGAATCTTCTAACCTCACTATTGGACAGCACGACACACCTAGCTTAAGTATGTTCCATGTATAATGCCTACATTTGGCTGCAAGACTTCTTCTCCAACTTACCCATCAGCTGAAATAGATCACTGGCGCATTTAAACGCTTGCACACGTGACTCATTTGTTTGGCTGCATCGGGTGGGTGGTGGTGGGGGGGGTCTGAACGATACAAATAAGGTCAAATCATTGTGGCCCCACCCACATATCAATTCCAAATCATTGTACTGTATCTACACGATAATAGATACTTTATTGTATTGGCGGCGTTTTCCTTTAAACCATCTCGACATGGTTAAACCGAAAGGTTTTGCTGCGGACGGGTTAAGCCGTCCCATGAAAAAACAATACGATGCAGTTAAAAAATCCCTCAGCAGCGGCAGTGACCCTTCATGTGTAATTCAAGGTGTTGGATGTATCAACGCAGTCCTCTATATTTAAAAAAAAAATGCAGTGACAGATAGATCACACTGCCGGATAGAACGACGCCTGTCCGAAACTGTTAAAACGCACCGCGCTTTGGCAGTTTCCCCCATTGTTCGTAATGGAAAGAGCTGCCCCGTTTTCACACAACAACAAAAATGCATGCAAATAAACTATCACCAAGATGCGAGTCTAGTAAAAGATACAGTGTTTGAAAATAATTTCTGATCAAAAGAATGATAATTATAATTTCAATGCACAGAACACGAAAAAAATAGAAGAATAAATGTTTTAAAATGCAAGTTTCATTACCGGTAATTACACAACCGCTTCAGAACAAAACAAACCTCCAGTATTCGTAAACTTTGCTATGAGCAATCGCCATTATATCATCACGATACCATTGTGACGATGCACACGAGGAGTCACGATTGCACACGTGATGTATTCAAAACAATCACTGCGTTTCAAGTATTGTGCTTCAAGTGAGAAAACTTACAATAAGGTGAATTGAAAAATACCGTACAGCATTATACGTAACATCGCGACAGGTAATGCAAATACACCCAAACTTTGCTCATCGCAGGGGTTACGTTCTGGAAAATCGCCGCAATCAGCAAATCCACAATCCGCAAACTCAAAGGCATGTGGGAAGAATATGGTTTGGTTCAGAGTTTGTAATATGACACCCACCACCCCTCCTTTTGTTCTGTTACTCTACATTAATCCCAAAGTGAAACACGAAGCATTCTTTATGTAAAATATTATTCATATTTTCTATAGTGTTCAATATAACTTGTACAGTAAATGAACAGAATAACAATTAACGCAGCATACAGCACGATACCGTAAACTTATACGTAAAAACCTGATCACACTGCCTCACTGGATCCTGGGAACACGTGAACTGCAACCCGCAATCGGCTGCATGGGAGGACAAGATGGCATGTGTATTCTTGAGCAATGCAGTTAAGAGTACTTGTTTACAATGTATCCAGGAAACTCGTGGCCAACCGTGGATGGCCAAGCCACAGGGACGCAATTGGCGAACTATACCTCAATAATTAGGGGTGAATGGTCAAATCCGTGATGACAAAACCCGGGATGGGCAAAAACATTGCCAGATGCATTGTGTTTATATTATCAATCTTGGATTTAAACACCTCCCTAATCCTGAGTGTTATTCAAGACAGTACAATAAAATGTGCATAACATCAATGCATTGATATATACACATCTCTTTGTAAAAGGTTTGTGTACCAATGGGATGACTTCACGTTGAAGCAAACAAGCAATGGAACGTTCGACAAGGGCTGGGCTACTTGCATTTGAAGGCAGCGCCTACTGTGGCATGGTGGCATTTGGTGACGTGTATCTTCTCTACGTTTTAGACAAAGAAATATGGCGGTTGGGCAGGACACGTCGATAGAACAGACGAAGACCGGTGGGCGAAAATAACTACGGAGCACCAGCCAAAGGAAGGAACGCACCCATGAGGACATCCACCGTGGAGATGGAGCGATGCGTCAGGCTCGTGTGCAGGTGCCGAGTGGATTGTTGTATCGCGGGACCGTGAGGGGAAGACGACGACTTGGGGAGGCCTTCATCCAGCAGTGGACTGATCACGGTTGAGGAGGATAATGATCAGCTTGACACTTGACTCTCCGCTGGTGCCTCGTGGGAAGAGGAGGCCAAGTGTATGAGGGACTCCTGGTCCGCAGCAGGTTGACAGCTGCTGTCAAGAGCTAGGATTGGGATAAGCCAGGGGGGCGGCAACCAAAACAACAACAAGAGGCTTTTTTGTTTCGAATTCGGTAAAAAAAACAATATTTCAAGAGCCACAACGCACGCGAATACGAGATGGTGGTCCTTAATCAATAACGTCACGCAAACAGTCCTTAAAGAGTCGCATGCAGCTCCGGAGCCGGAGGTTGCCAAGCCCTGCCCATGGTAAACTGAACTCGCGCGGTGAAATGGACTTCCGTGGTCAGGGGGTCGGCAACCAAAATAACACGAGACATTTTTTTCGAATTTCAAGAGCCGCACTGCAGCCCTTAAAGAGCTGCATTTATACTCTTTGGTTCTTTCGGTAAAGTCACGTAGAAGGGAAACAATAAAATAATAAAAATATAAAACAATAAAATTCTCACGACGTTTCGACTGCAACACAAGCAATCATCATCAGGTGTGGAAAACACAGCAAGAAAATTTGAAAAAATTGTTTTTTATTGTTTTGTATTTTTATTATTTTATTGTTTCCCTTCTACGTGACTTTACCGAAAGAACCAATAATATAAACCACACTGTTGAACTCTGGAACGCTCTTCCTACTGATATTAGGAAACCACTGGAGCTTTTGCACTTTTAAATCTAAATTGAAAATGTATTTCTTTAGAACTCCTATTTGTGTTAAATTTGTTGTCCTTCACCGATACCTCCGATTAAGACGGTTGGCTACGTATGGTGCGAAAGAAATTCAACATAAATACATACACACTGCTGCCGTCCATCAGCAGTCCTGCTGCTGCTGCTGCTGCTCCTGTGTTGTCCCTTCTGACGCGACTGGAGGCGATGAGCTCTCTGACCTCACGAATGACCAGGGGCAGCAGGCAGACGATGGTGAGCAGCGTCTGTGTGGATGGTGCAAGGGCAGAAACATTGAGAAAATACAAAAAGCAAAACACTGCCATCAAAACTTAACGCCGCTTTTTCCTCCGTCTCCAACTGTATCCCGACTGAGCTATCAGGCCAAATGTTACGAGACAGTGTCCATTCGTGTTAGGAAAACGGTCCACAGAATCGAATCAAATCATTTGTACGGTTGGCTTTCACGCCATTCCCATTGCACAAAGCCATCACGAAGGCTCTGTGTTTCACAGACAAGTATAGTATGGAGAGGTTCACAGTAATTGGCGATGCTGCGATGTGGGTTTTCCCAATTAGGTAATTTTCAAACGTGTAACTGCACATGGCCTACTTTTGTCTAATGACATCACAGAATCTTTTATGGTCACTGTGAAGCAAACGGCAACGTATTTTTTTGCTAAACGAACCCACAATATTAACCAGGGTCATCACTGGGCTCAAAGTGCAAACCTCTGCCGCAAGCGGAAAAAGTCATCAAAAGAAGAGGACATTACAGAGTTGAGGTCATGTCAGGTGACCCCTGATCCGCAGTTTCCCACTGTTCTGCCACATGACAGTAATGTTTGTCGTATGACAGTCAAACCACGATGATATAGCGATGAAATCAGCTGATGTACATCACACGTCCGTAAAAGATGGCAACGGTTTGGGGTGTCCTTCATCCAGCAGTGGAATCGTCATAGCTGGTTATGATGATGAATCCAATGACTTACTTTAAAAAATACACGAAATTACTTTGTCTAATTCTGTTTTGTTTCAATAAATCATATTTATAACTGTTTTAAAATTATTTACCACATTTATTTTTTAGAACAAAATATGGGTCAATCAAGAGGTAAAATACCATTTATATTTGTGACTCAAGACATATGTAATGCATATATATTCAGTATGCATAGGTAGTCTCATTTATAAACTGCTATGGGCCACTGAGACACAGTGTATCTTTTACAAGGGTGTAAGCTAACAATGGCAACAGTGGATTTTTGATGGACTGCTAACATCTGGCTCAATGAGTCTTAGGCATCTCTACTGAATCATTAAAAAACCCGATGTGAGTTTAGCTTGGATGCTAATTGCAATTCCAATGAATTATATTAGTATGTTATTGTGGTGTTTAAATTATTACTGAAATATATATCCAAGGAAAATGACTGTGATTGCGATATGTTCATCTAATGGTGCGCGTGTAACAATTGTTTGATTTGTATGAATGCAAACTTCACGTGGCTCTTTCTTTTAGGCTAATGTTCATAATGAAGGAGACGGTACAAATGAGATGGAAATAGACAGAACAACGAAACAATACAGAGTGTAGAGACTATTCAAACAAAACAGAACCAGATAGCGGAGACGACAGAGACTGTACATATTATTGGTTCTTTCGGTAAAGTCACGTAGAAGGGAAATAATAAAATAATTACAATAAAACCTAATACAATTCTCACGACGTTTCGGCCACAACGCAAGAAGCCATTAGGGACGCTGTCTTTCCGACAGCTCTGTTTTCACCTGAGGATGGCTGCTTGCGTTGTGGCTGAAACGTCGTGAGAATTTTATGTTTCATTTTATTATTTCCCTTCTACGTGACTTTACCAAAAGAACGAAGAATATGAATCCCTGCAGTCCCGAAAGCTTTAAGTCGAAAAGAGACTGTACAGATGATACAAATCAGCGGTGTAGCTATCGAGTGCGCAGGTAGTGTCATTCCACAATCGATAGTAAGACCACGGGGCTAGAGGTGCCCAAGCGCTGGGCTATGAAGAAGGGGGCGAGTGGAATTGGACAGGGGGGCACTGCTTAGCCCATGCAAACCTTGCTACGCCACTGGAACAAAATAAATCAGTACAACAAGACAAACACTGAAGTGATCCTTTAATTGATTTGTGACCCTATAACGTGACACTTCATGAATCACAGAGGCGGCGGCAAATCGAGGCATTCAAAATTATCCAGCATACAGCGCAGTGCTGAGACACGGCAAACTCCCTTGCTACCACTGCTCTGTAAATGCTAAAACCTCACCGGCATGCAGACAGGCGTGTTACTCGTTTTGCACAACGTGAGCCTCACAGGATTCGCCAAGCCTACTTGGGTTAAAGAGGTATTAGGAGCAATGACGGGAGGTTCACAGGGCGCCACGGTGGCGAGATGTTAACTACCTCCACTGGTATACAGGAGGATGTGGGTTCGATCCCGACCCTGATGCCTGTATACTTGAAGTTTGCATGTTCTCCCCGTAGCGGTGTGGATTTTTATCCGAGCCCTCCGGCTTTCCCCTTCATATTTAGAAACATGCGATTGGAATATTTGGCTGCTATACATTTCAACATAGTAGGCCACTGCATGAGGCTATCATTTGTGGCCAGGTCGCTTCTGAAAATTAGCTATAAAGCTCAATGGGTCTGACCAGGTAAAATAAAAAATAGTTTTGATAGAAGACAGTGTTTACTGCAGCAGGAGCAGGTGGGTAGGGTAAGGACGTGTGCGATCAGAGAGACATTTTGGGTGTCATCGGAGAGGTAAGTAAGATACGGAAGGTTGCTCTGCATGTTGTTTCAGAACTTACCATCAAAATGAAGAGATAAAACACCCATCCCCAGCCAAGTTTGTTTTTTATGACGGCCACCAAAAACTGAAATAGATAGAAGTAAAGAATAAATATGGCACAAAAATGATTGTATGCAATGCAACACTCACTTTGATTAGCACAGTATTTTGAACTACACACATTTGCCTATGAATGTAACAGAATTCATAGCAATGGCAGAGTGGTTAACACACCACACTATTTAGCCAATGACCCCGAGATTGATTCCTGGTCGACGACTAACATCAGTGACAAGTGAAAACTGGGCTTCCCCTTCACCAACCTGCACTGAAGTATCGTCCTCAAAGAGGATGATAAGACATACTGTACACATATATAACGACTTTCAGTTTATGTAAATTAATTTCAGCGATTCGCTCGACAGTGGCATTTGGTGCTACGGGGAGTCTTCTAGCAGTAATGCACCTGGACTGACGTGGACACCAATGCATACGATTGGACAATCCTCTTCTTGGTTCTTTCGGTAAAGTCACGTAGAATGAAAATAATAAAATAATAAAAATAAAACATAATAGAATAATTCTCACGACGTTTCGGCCACAACGCAAGTAGCCGTCCTCAGGTGGAGAACAGGTCTGTCGAGGAGACAGAGTCTGAATGACAAGCCCCAGGCTTGGAGCGACTATTTAAGCTGGGAGGGAGGAGGAAGAGCGCCTTGACAAAAGAATTTGCATATCAAGAGAAATTTGGCATTTTTATGGGAAATGCAGATATGCGATTAGTACTACTTGTGAAATGCGTAGGAGGTTTGTGAATCCACTGCTTGATGAGGGGCTTCCCACACCGTGCAGGTCGTGGCGGCTATTTGACCAAACCACACCACGCTGGTCAGTGTGGTTCAATGAAATTGGGCAGGGAGCAGCATACACAGATTGCACTGCACTGCCCTCTGCTGCCCACAACATATCCCTGCAGTAGCCTATTGCAGTAGTCACCCACGCAAACACTATTTCGGCTTAAATCTGCTTAGCTTCCACAATCTGAACAGATCGGCCACTTTCCTGGTGATATGGTCATATGCAAGGGGAACCAATATGAATATGTAAAAATGTTGTCCTTCCCTCGCATCTCTGATTAGCACAGCTGGCTGCGCACGGTGCGAAAGAAGTTCAACATACACACACATATTCTTGGTTCTTTCGGTAAAGTCACGTAGAAGGGGAATAATAAAATAATAAAAATAAAACATAATAATACACACACATATATATAGTGGGTTGATTGGATGACGTCTGGACTTGAAAAGGAGAGAAAGGGGTGTTCTATACCTGCCCCGCGGAGGCTCCCAGGCTGCCCGTTCCATCAACAATCCCCGTCACAGTGGCCAGAGCCTCCTGGTTTCCCTGAACGGGCCCCTGTCGGCCCAGGTCTGCCGAAACGGCCGAGCTGATCAGATTTGCTGGCCCTCCCACGAAAAATCCTGCGCGAGTCAACAGACACAACTGAACAATCACTACGATTGTGACCTCTCATTTTGAACAATCACCAAACAAAAATAACTTGATTCCATGTATACGTAATCATAATAATAAAGATAACAATGGCATGCAAGTATGCCAGATAACTGCATTATGTATCAAGATGCGCTTAATAGAGGGTCCTGCATTTAAATGTTTGGCCAATTCAATTGCTGTCTGTTTTGTGTGCAGAAGGGTTAGTGGAAAAACATGGCGTGTATTCGGGCTGAACATTCAAATTCAGAGGGCAACTAAGCTGCTTATTGCTCCAATTTTTTTTTTAATACCTCTTAGTGGCAGGTCTGGAGTGTTTGTTTTGTTTATAAATGTGTCCCTACCATAGGAATGGGGAATTTTAACCTCGAACTCAGGGATGACCAAAGATAAAACACTGACTGCTTGTTTAAGCAGTAGGTATTGTGATTTAAATAAAGACATAGTATTTCTTTGCAGGATAAACTAACATTAACAATTGGCAGCATTGAAGGTTAAACATAATGGATTTGGAAAAGATGTTTGCACGTAAAATGTCTGACCTGTAACGCCCATTAATAAGCCATTCACCGATTTATTGTTCGGAGAATCTGGGGGAAAAAAAATAGCATAAACAATGTCATCGGCTCAAATTGCGAACAGGAGTGTACACTTGAAAACCCAAGTTTAATCACGTGCAGCTGTCAGGGTTAGCCTGGGTCAAACGCTCACATTTATATCCGACCAGCGAGCCCGTGGCGAGGACGAGCATGAGGGTGATGATGGGAGCTCGCTTGCCCAAACGGTCAGAAACCAATCCCCCCGCCGCTCCACCTGCAGCACAGGAGGCAACAACGTGGGTTATTAACGCACAATCAACTCTTGCTTATCCGTGGGCGGATTGTATGGGTCACTGATTAACTAAACTCATCCGCACCCGTTACGTGCAGGCTGGTCACAAGCGAGTCCTCACTTGATGACTCTGCTCACGTGACTGTAAACATGTCGGCATGGAAATCGATTACTTTAAGAAGTAATACAAACAGACGATACAATCCATGTCTTTTAGGTTTACTGTGTACTATTGCACCGATTGGTGTACAGATTCCTGCGGAGGAAGCTGGTAGGAACGTTGGGTTGCTCGGTCAATGGCCTGCAGGGTCAACGGCGGTGTGGTGTATTTGGCAAATATTCCCGACTGTGAGGGCGGGCACAAGCCGGCATGAGTAGGTTAAATGAGTTTTATAAGGGCACCACGGGGTGACCAGCCCCTCCCCACCCAGCACCACCCCTCCCACCCCCCACCCAGCCCCACCCTCCCCACCCAGTCCCTCCCCACCCTCCCCACCCAGCCCCTCCCCACCCTCCCCACCCAGCCCCTCCCCTTCCCTCTCCACCCAGCCCCACCCCTCCCATTTTTGGATGCACGACGGACGGACACAATAATCCCCTGTGGGCTGGTGCAACCAGGTGGTTCCTACCAGTAATTTATTGTGCATATATGCAGTGACTGTTCATGTCAACGTAATTATTTTTTCACGGTATATACAGTCAAACCTCTATTTTACGTTCTTCAGAGGACGGGAGAAGTTTAAGTTAATGCTGAGAAAGAGTCAGACCAACAACGAAGGCTATTTCCTGCCATAAAAATCGGGTACTTTATACTGTTTCAGACAGGCTGCATCTCTCACTCAATGCAACTCCAGATCCACATACACAAATACAGCAAGTATACAACAGATGACAAACAAATTCTGACTTAATTAAACATAACAGGTGATGGAATAAACTACATCTATTCCCTCCCCCTTAGTTACTCGTTAAGAATACAGTTTGGCTGTACATTTTGTCATCACCAATTTACGACGACGGGGTTTCACGGAACGCATTGTGATGTCGTAAAAGTGGGGACCGCCTGTACTAGATTTTAAAGTGTAAAAAACGGAATAAAGTAAATTCAGCCTTTTTAAAAAAAACGGCTGCCCGTAAGGGAGCAGCCACAGAGCCACATGCCAAAGAGCGACATGCGGCTCTTTGCCTGCAAGACCACAACAAGGATAAAGATGGTGAATAAAAGACCATGCTGATGATCAGCAGAGTTTAAGCTTAGAAAGCAGCGGCGGGGAACCTTGTTTCTGCCAAGGGCCATTTGGATATTTATAACATCATTCGCGGGCCATACAAAATTATCAACTTAAAAAATGAGCCTGCTATATTTGGTCAAACATTTAATTAACTCACCCCTAATATGATGGCTGCAACTGCTTCTCTTTGGTGAGGCGTGTGATATTAGCTGGTATTGATGATGTTGCTGATACTCGCAACTGCTTTTCCAGGTTTGCTCCTAGATGTATTGAATTTTGAGTCCCGCCTGCGGTTTCCTTGGCAGGACCACACTAAATGATTTTGCGGGCCTTATACGGCCCGCGGGCCAGACGTTCCCCACCCCTGTTATAAAGCCTTAGCAAATATTCATTAATTTTCTCTCTCATTCGCTCTCTCAATACAAACCGACGGGTGTTCTTTTGACCGACCGGCATGCAGCGTGTGGCGAATGCTCTGCGACGCTCACCGATTATTCCTCCCACGTCGTACCAGATGGACATCCGGTCTGCATCCGCCTCGCTCCAGCCGAAATGTCCCGACAAGTAGAAGGGAAGCCAGAAGAAGAACGAGTAGTTCACCAGCTTGAGGCAGGCATATGCCAGAGAGTACTGCGTACAAAGGCAAATATCCCCCGTATAACCTTAACAGACTGTTGGGGCAAGCGCTGTTAGCGATCACCGATGAAGGCCGGCACGACACATGAAGGGGTGAGTGGCCAGCACCACGCCCAGCCGCCTTTGTCTCCCTCGTGGCAATATTTACACATCGCACCAGGTACTCATTTGAGGCCGAGTCGATCTAGGGAAGGTTTAGGACCGGTTCAGATAATCGCCGCTGGTGTTGGCCGTGAGCGTGAAAGGAACTCAAGTCGCCGAGCGTGTAGTGCCACGTGCTAACCACTGCACCACCGCACATGGAGGCACATACACAAAAATGTGGAAAAGAGCACTCGGCCTTTGTGGATTACGCCAAAAACCACCAGCGGTTCCTGAAGAAGCGAATTGTGGTCTTTTTGTCTTAAGTCACGATCAAAATGAATTTGAGAAAATGGGCTCTGGTGTAATGGTAAGCATATGGGACTCGCAATCCAGAGGTCGCAGGTCGGATCTCCCGGCGCGGCAGTTAAAACAATGGACCAGTATCTTAAATCCACCCTCCCACCTCCGTTTACCCAGCGTCATAAATATGTACACCGCAGTTAGTCGAATGGCAGGTCGCATACAGTGGGGTAAAGTACAGGGACTCGCACTTCCTTCATAAAATCTGGCCAGCGAGGAAGAGTAGCACAACACCCTGTAGAGGGACACGATAAAAAATTTAACCCATAAAAACAAAAATTTTCACTATCAATCCTTTATATGCGTGGCATCGGTTTGATTTTATTATTTATTTCTGTTTTTCTTGAGTAAGAGTTTCATTTTTATCACATTGGTATTTTAAATTAAATATGAAAATTTTTTTTTTCAAAAAAGTGGAAAATTTAGGAAAAAAATTTTCACGAAAATAAATTGTCACGCACAACGAGTCTGTGTGCAAAATGTCAGCTCGATTGGATCACGGGAAGTGGGTTAAAAAACGACCGAAAGATTTGCACGGTCGTAAGCACGCAAGCAAGCAAGCAAGTGAACTTAATATAAAGGATTTAAAAATGCCTTGATTTGAGGCTCTTCTGCCAGCAGTGACGTGAGCAAGCAATTTCCTGGCTGAACCTTCACCTTCTACAATAATGAACACCTACGGGAAATCTCTTAACAAAAATGTTCGCTGCGGTTGGCAGCGACTCACTCACCAACGCCACACCAGGCAGACACACAGCCTGGAAGAAGCCCAATGCCGGAGCTGGGCTCACGGGGTCACCAAGCAGCGTAGTCTGCTCAACGGCCTCAGCACAGTTCACCGATTCGCCGGCTCCATCCTCGGCACAATCCGGAGCAGGTAATCCTGTGTGGTAGAGGCATGTGCACAGGTCATCTGGATCTTACTGGGAGGGAAACTAGACACTTGCTCTGGTGCTGGACAGTAGTGTCGTCGAAGTGTGGTTGGCATGGACCCTGGTGCAAGAAATAAAATTCCCCTGTGTCCTTTCATTGGCCCCTCACACGGAGCTTAATTTCATCCGGATCTGTCCAGGTCAGCGATGACCCGTAAATATATTTACACATCCGGCACACCACATCGAGTTTCCATATCACTCTGGCTCTGATTACAAGACAAACTCCACCCACAGTCCACTCATGTCCTAGAAATTATTTGGTGATAAAATTAAGCTCTGCCCTCTCACGTCACGTCTCCACATGCTAATCTCACATTCCACATGTGCGCACGTCTCTAACAAGGTAGACCGAGGAGTCTTGGTGTCACATGACCGGTTCACATAACGTACACCCACCAATCACAGTCACGTCTATGGCCCTCACCTCCACCAACCCTAACACCGATTGGTGTGATGAAGCATGGTGAAACAGCCTCCACGACTGAGGCAGAGTGCAGAGGCCTTCATCCAGCAGTGGATGGCAATCGGGGTGATAATGCTCGGTCCACGTTACGCATGCGCAAACACGTGGGGAGTCTGGGTCGCTACTTACCGACCTCCAGCGGAGAGCTGACCAGCCCAAAGAAGACGACAATTCCAGAGGCAAACAGGCAACACGCAGTGACCAGGAATGCATACTGCACGCAGGAACAAGCGGGAGACTCGCTCAGTACAAACTCTGTGTGTGAACGCTCGGCGCGTGTAACAATTCACTCGCACAGAGATATTTAACGAATTGTCAAAATGTTTCTCACTCGACTGTATTTTCTCCAGTTTGCATTCTCATTCATTCTGTCCAGCTAGCTTCATGTCCCTAAATGTGATGTACATGTAAAAGTACAGTCCGTTTGTCAATCCGCTATTGCATTAGGGCCTCGCCGTGCCCAGCACAGGTCCACACAGGTTCGTGAAGGTAGGAAGCGTAGACATGACAGCTTGAAGTGCAGTACAAGAGCGGATTTTGCTGCAATGGTATCTGCTGTATCACCACAGCAGTCTACAACACCTGCTTTGCGTGTGTGTATATCAGTTGCCCATCCAAGCACTATCAAGGCTCAACCCTGCCTTTAGTTTCTGAGATCTGATGAGATCAAAGGCGAATACAATATATGCAGATAATTTTCTTTGTAAAATACATTCTTCAGTGCATGATTTGATTCATTTTGGTTGCAAGATTAACACAATTATTCCTAATAACGCATTCATATACAGGTAGTCCCCGACTTACGATGGTCCGACTTACGATATTTCGATCTTACGATGGCGATAGTGATGACAAAATTGTAAAATATTTTACATTTCGCGCAGCAGGCAAACGCAGAAGCGTATGAGGTACGATACTGTACGTTGGGATGCTGCCGGGATGTACTGTACGCATATAGTTTATACAGTACGGTACTGTAAATTGCTCTGTTTTGCTAAATTATCACCATTATTTCAAACTCCTGGGTAGGCTAGGCCATTTTCGACTTACGATATTTTCGACTTACGATGGGGTCGTCGTAACGCATCTCCATCGTAGGTCGGGGACTACCTGTATTTATTTTCAAAGTAAACACAGTGCTACACACAAAGTCAATCAATGTGCACGCTGAATTAATCCGCTTGTGTCATCACGTGCGCCCGTCATGTTTCCCGTGCACACATTTTTTTCTGTAATCGAATTCTCTAACAACAGGGAGGCTTCCCTTAATGGAATAGCAGGCCAGCATGATTTGTATCCCCATCGCACCCACTCACCTCATAGCCAAACCGGAGCACGCCAGAGACGAGCAGAGCTCCTAGGATGTTCCCCACAGAAGCACAGGCGCTCCACAGCCCAAACACTAGCCCACGACTGTTGGAGAACACACCAAATGTACACAATTAATGTAAAGTAATATCGTTATTAATATTACTGTAATCTGTTGATATTTGAAAGTTGCAGGCTCAGTGCACCAGGCTGCGGCGTCATGCTCGTTAGAATTGAGAACCTGGTTTAATCGCACGCGGCTGAAGCCTAGATTCAGCCCCAGGAAACACAGAAACCCAGGGTCGACACTCACACGCCTGATATTAGCCCCCTCTTGTATGTATGTGTATATATGTTAAACTTCTTTCGCACCATACGTAGCCAACCGTGCTAATCGGAGGTGCGGGGGAAGGACAACAAAATAAACACAAAAAGGAGTTCTAAAGAAATTAGTTTTCAATCTAGATTTAAAAGTGCATCGCTCCAGTGGCTTCCTAATATTGGAAGGAAGAGTGGTCCAAACGGCAGCAGAAACGCATCCTGAACGAACTGGCCACTTATCTTCACCTGTCTTTGCCAAACCAGTTGCCCATGATGGCCACAACACAAGGCCATCCCGTGGACTGCAGCAAGCCATTGACGGCCCACATCACAGCATAGAAGGGCATGCTGTAAAAACCCAGCCACTCAGTCACAGAGCCGAACACCAGGACCTGCATCACACACAGCGAGGAGACAGCAGAGCAGAGCCTCCCTACACTGGCTGAAGTACCTAATAGTCCGATTGTAGTTTGATCAATGACAAACATTCATACAAGAACCAAGTAGCGCTTATATTTTGGATAGTCAACTCTCTGTCATCTGTGGGATGTACATTATTATAATATATATTTAATGTCCTATCCAAGGTGACTTGAAAGAGGTCAGGCAAAGGTCAACCTAAATTGTAATGTAGTACAGCACAGGTAATGATTATCTCTGCAGACTACTAGAGTTGTGAAGGTTTTCTTACCACAATAGCAGAAGAGCACATTCCTAGAGTCAGCACCAGGCGCAGGTTAAACCTGTCCCCAAGGTAGCCACTGATGTACAATCCCTGTGTACAACACAAAGTGTATTATTACTATGGGTGTAACGATTTATCATTTGATTAATATACACTTTTTTTACATTTTTGGTAAAAGTAATTCCACACCCCCATATAGCCAACAGACTGTTTTGCCAAGTCCTGTTAGTAAGCAAGTGTTAAATTTTGATTTAAAGCTTTCGTGACTGCAGGGATTCATATTCTTGGTTCTTTCGGTAAAGTCACGTAGAAGGGAAATAATTAAAAAATAAAAATATAAAACAATAACATTTTCACGACGTTTCGACTGCAACACAAGCAATCATCATCAGGTGTGATTGCTTGTGTATTTTATTATTTCCCTTCTACGTGACTACCGAAAGAACCAAGAATATAAGCAAGTGTTGTTAGTGCTTTTCGTGTTTTGTTACTATTTGCGTTTATCTTCTTGGTTCTTTCGGTAAAGTCACGTAGAAGGGAAGTAATAAAATAATAAAAATAAAACATAATAAAACAATTCTCACGACGTTTCGGCCACAACGCAAGCAGCCGTCCTCAGGTGAAAACCAGGTCCGTCGAGGCGACAGAGTCTGAATGAAACAGCACACGGGCTTGGAGCATATATATAAGCTGTCAATGCGCCCAGCTTATATATATGCTCCAAGCCCGTGTGCTGTTTCATTCAGACTCTGTCGCCTCGACGGACCTGGTTCTCACCTGAGGACGGCTGCTTGCGTTGTGGCCGAAACGTCGTGAGAATTGTTTTATTATGTTTTATTTTTATTATTTTATTACTTCCCTTCTACGTGACTTTACCGAAAGAACCAAGAAGATGAATCCCTGCAGTCACGAAAGCTTTAAATCGAAATATTTGCGTTTAGTTTGTTGTCCTTCCCCTGCACCTCCGATTATCACGGTTGGCTATGTATGGTGCGAAGGAAGTTCAACATACATACATACATACACATGGAGACCAGTATGGTGTACAAGGTGGGTGGTGTGGTTAGCACCATACCCAGCTTTATTTGTATCCCCTGGGGAGGCCCAGAGACCACTCGCCATGGATGTTAGCCAGGTCGCCAGGTTCGCAGCGCAGTGCAGTAGCCACTGCACCAACGCTCCGCGCTCAGGATGGAGACACCAATACACACTGCTCTACCATTCAGGGAGGCTGGAGTGCAATTTTCTCAAAATGGATATGTACCACAGCGTACGAGAAGAGGAAGATGGTGTCCAGCGCTCCCAGGAAGAGCGATGCATTGTTTTCGTCGGGAAAGAGCTGATGAGCTGACCACACCTGTTGGAAGAAATCAATGTTAATAACCGTATAATTGTATTACAAGGAAGAGCAAATGATCTAGCAAAGTGATGCCGTTACAGTATGCGCAACTAACATTTTATACGTTTAAAGCCATGCGAGAGATTGACAATGAGCAGAACTTAATGGTTACATTGGTTGTGCTATAGAGAAACTGGTCTCCGCTTTAGGCACTTTTGGAATAGCCTTGGTGATATAACTAAACTTAACTCTTTTCATGATTTGTAGTTTGCAATAAAACCAGAATATCAGTGTAGCAGCTCATGATTGGTTTTGATCATTTCTATTTTTATAAGGCCGGCCATGGTTTGAGAGGGCTTAAAAGACTGCATTAGTTTCGACCGAATGAAATCTTACATTAGTCTACAAAAAACGACAATAATGGCAATTTATGTCAACGTGTCTAGTCTAGGATCTGATTGGTGACATGTCTGCGGTCAATGGTAAAAAAAAAACATTTCTCCAATTCAACTTGCCCATGTGGTTAGTTGGCGTCTAAAATATACATTATTTGGTTTTCTGTTAACTTCTTGAATAGTTTCATACATAGTAGAGGTTTTTTTCTTTGGAGGGGGGGCTAATGGGTCTGTAATTATTAAAAAATATTTTCCTACGTTTTTGAATGGAAGAACGATTAAAATATAATTTGATGATTGACAAAATATATTTATATGTGAAGTATGGGAATTGACGGCAGGAACTTCTTGACGGGTAACACACTTTTATTAAATCCTTTAGGTATCACAATACAACGTGTGGTCTCTCTTCTTCCTCCGACACACTCCACTAATCTCGTGTAAGCTCTAGGCCTCTGGCTACACCCGATACACTTGACTCGTGTAGACCCTATGCCTCTGGCTACACACAATATACTCGACTCGTGTAAGCCCTATGCCTCTGGCTACACAATACACTCGACTCGTGTAAGCCCTATGCCTCTGGCTACACAATACACTCGACTCGTGTAAGCCCTATGCCCTGGCTACACATAGTACATTCGGCTCGTGTAGACCTATGGCTACACCCACTACACTCGCCTCTGGGTTACACAGAGTCCCGGTCCCCTTAGGACAGCGGGGCTAGGTACCGCAGGGCTCTAGGTCTTCATCCCCGTCTTCCTTCTTCGCTGGTTACACCCTCCCCTTACGCCTGTGTGCATCCCCTTTTATAGCCCCTGCTCACGAGGGACGGAGCTGATGCGGCTTCGACGTGAGCGTCGTTCCTTAATGACCCAATCACGACGCACTCTCTCTACGATCCGCTTTCCCCAGCGCGTGTTAACATTACTCCACCAATCACACTGCGCTGCCACCTGATCACTCCCTCTCAGCGCGTCACCGCCCACAGCCAATCGGTACCCCGTAACCCACGACCCCGCGCTGACCCCTGATCCTCCACCGTCAGCGCGCGTCACCACCTACACAGCCAATCATCACGCACTGTGCATACGATCCTTAATCCCAGCGCGTATCACCTCTACATCACCCCCTCCCACATAGCTTGCAGCCGGCCCGGCTGTTAACCTACAACACAACATAACGCAACGCAGTAATAAAGAACTCCACATCCCAGTGTGCCCCGTAACACAACAACAACAACATAACACAACCTTAAATATGAAGCAATATACAGCCCGACGAACAACACAATAAAAGCGAACACCGTAAAACGAACGCGCCAAGTGTCACTGTGACCCACGCAGTGCCGAGGCGCTCCGGCTGCCTCGACTCCGCACGTGGTAGGTTACACAAAGTAGCGCGACCTAGCGCGAGTCCGTCTGGCCGGTCCGTCGTATGGAATGGGACGTTGGCGACCGTCCGGTGTCTCCGGCAGCTCTAGACGGCACGGATCGGGCCTGGAAGGACCGGCCCCGCCGCGAAGATCCGGCCGCCGGTGGTCGGCAGCTGTCAGTTCCGAGACACCTGGGAGCGGATCAGGCGGAGACATGTGAGGATCAAGCAAAGACCTTTCCCCCTTAGGGTCGTCGGTCACGTCACATGCTCGGCCCTCACGACACAAGGGGAGGCCATATGGAGGCGAGAACGGTTTCAGTCGGGAGGGGTGGACGTACCAACGGCGTTTTCCCCATTTTATCTGAACGCACTGGGGGCGTGCAACCCGCACGACCTCCACGGGTCCCCGCCACGGCTTCAACAATTTAGGTGACGTAGCCAAAGGTGCCTGAGGGCAATGCAGCCAGGCCCTGTCACCTGGTTCCCAATTGTGCACGGACACCTTCCGTGCCCGCAACCGCTCGTTTGCAATTTGGCGAGCCCGTGAATTAAGCCGTGCGGCCTCCCTTGCCTCTGTCAGCTTATGAATATTGAATTTAATATGCTCTGCCAATTTCGAATTAGTTCGTGGTGCGGGCAGACCCAGCTGCGTTTCCATGGGCGGGTCGGCTTCCCGACCGTACATCAGATAAAACGGGGAAAATCCCGTAGCTGCATGGGGGGCCACTCTATACGCGGCGAGGACCCCAGGGACCTGCAGGTCCCAATCAACATGTGCCCCACACACCTGCTGGCACAACATAGAAGTCAATGTCCTGTTAAGCCTCTCCACCATCCCGTCCGTCTGCGGGTGGTACGGGGAGGTACGCACCTTCTTGGTACCCAACAGGTCGCACACCTCTTGCAGTAATTTACTCGAAAAATTTTTCCCTTGGTCAGTCAGCAAGCGTTCGGGAGCCCCCTTGTCCAGGACGTAGCCCTGGACAAAGGCGTCCGTCACAGCCGCCGCCGACTGGTTGGCGAGTGGCCACGCCATAGGCCACCGGGTAAAATATTCGACCCCCACCAACAGGTACTTATTACCCCTAGGCGTGACCGGAAAAGGCCCCAGAATATCGAGTGCAACGAGCTCGTTAGTGCGCGAGACCTGGATGGATTGCAGCGGTGGATTAGCTGCCACGGGCGGTGGTTTCCGTCTGGCGCACTCAACACAACCCTTCAGAATAATCACCACGTCACCCCCCATTCCCGGCCAATAATAGTCACGCTGAAGCAGGGCAAGCGTTTTGCTAACTCCCAAATGCAAGAGGCGTTCGTGTGCGGCCAAGACAATTTTCCCCTTCACAGCAGAAGGCACCACAATCGCGTGCCGCCGGGACAAACTGTCCCATCTCATTAACAGGCCTTGCTTAAGTACGTAGGAGCCAGTTCGTTCATGGTCGCCTTCGGAACCCCCCGTCCTTCGGCGCAATGCTAGCAGAGAGCTGTCCGCCATTTGGAGATGGCCCCACTCAATCAGCGACAGTGAGAGCAGCGAGTCGTGACCCCCTGGGGTAGCGGGACCATCCCCAATTGGTGTGCCCGCGGTCGCAACCAATGCCCCCTCGCCTTCCGTAACTGGCGGTCTACAGCGCGCCGATCCCGATAAGCACGCACATTTGTGACAAGGCAACAATCGCGACAGAGCATCAGCATTTGTGTGTCGCGCGCACAGCGAATCGACCCATTCGAGGTCCTCCTTCGGATTAACGTTTTGCGTGGGGCTCGGACCAGCCTGCGCAACCAGCCGCTCTTCCGCAGGGACCTGCGCCGCGTGAGCTAGCACGGTGCCCTGCTGAATGACGGCCGGCCGCGACCCAGCGTTTAAACCCCTGACAACCGGATCCCTGTCAGCCCCAACCAAAGTGTGAGCCACCGACAAATCGAGACCTCCAACAGCCCTATTAGAAGGACCCAAAAGCGTGCCTTGATCCGAGGTCTCCCTCTCCCCTGGTTTCCGCAACCGGAGGGGAATTAACATTTGTGAACCCGGGGGCACGTGCACGGTCTGTGTTGCTAACGCTTGTATCGTAGCGCACGCCGTCCGAATTTCAGTAGGGTTCGTCAAAAATGAAATACGGCGACCCGATGGTAGTTCAATGCAACGCTGATCAATGAGAATTTTGATGGGCATTTTTGCCAAAAAATCTGTGCCCAATAGACAAGGAACCGCCAGGGAGGACGAAACGAAAACGGGTCCCGACAATTTGATATCCCCAATGCAAATAGACGCCCTAATCTGACCGATAATGCCCAACGATCCCCCATTAGCGGCGTAAAATGGCACATCCACTGGAAGCAGCGGACGACATTGTACAGGGAGAATGTTGTAAATGAGATCCGATATAATAGTCGCCGATGCCCCCGTGTCCACTAACACCCTGACCTCGACCCCATCAATAGATCCCGTAACGACGGATGAACCCGCTCTGGCAGCCACTATTCTGTGCCCCAACTCCGACCATTTAACGTCTCCCCGGACCCGGCCGAACCCCCCTCGCCGAACCGAATCCCCGAACTCTACTCGGCTCTCCCCCGCCGCGACGCGACGACCCATATGTGTCGAGTATGCGGGCCAAGCATGTGAGGTGCCGCGACTTGCCGGGGTTTGCAGGGACGACTTGGGGCCTTGGTCGTCGTCCAGCCGAGGTCCCATGGCGCGCTGATGTGGGGCGCGGCAACCGGAGGCCACGTGGCCACGAAGGCCGCAGTTATAGCAGGTGATGACAGTAGTCGGAGATCTCGGTTGCTCCAGCTTGCGGGCCGCTCGCAGAGGCGAACGACCCCCCGACCTCCAGTCCCCCGCTCGTCCCGCGATGAACGCGTCCTCTCGTGGGCTGACGACTTGGGGCACGGTGTCAACCGGACCCGGAGTTGAGGCCACGGCAGCGTTGCAGACGACCCCCTGCTTTCGTTGAAGGACCTCGTGCGCTTGCATGCTCGTGGCGACCCGTAATGAAGAAATATCGGTCTCGTCGGCCGTGTTGATGGGGACCCCCAGGTCCTGCGCCAACTTGAGCAGCTGCTCCAAAACCATCGCATCTTGGCCCTCCTCGTCCATACGAGGGAACGCGGCGTCAGCGAGAGCGAGCAACGCCGTGCGGTAGGCGAGCACGGTCTCCGTGTCCGCCTTCCGTCTTGCGTAGAAATGATGGCGGCACGCCGAGGGAGGACCGTAGACTTTTGCCATGAGAGCCAGCGCATCCTTGAGCGTGGAGCGGTCCGACCTGCGTGCGGACGTGAAGGCCGCGAGCGCGTTGTCGTCCAGCATGGCAGGCAGTGCCCGCAGTGCCGTAGCGTCGGACCAGGCGGACATCTCTTGATGCGCCAAAAATCTGCGCTGAAATTGGCTCCAATCCCCGCCTTCCGCCTTGAATGCTGACAACGTGGGAAGGCGCTGCTGAAAGATGAAGTCGTCCTCCTCCTCGTGCTTCCTCTCTGCCGCCCCGTCGGCGTGTAAGATGGCGGCCCCAGCGGCGGGTGTGTGATGGCGGTCCGCCGCGCGCGTTGGTGACGTCAGCGGGCGCGCATGGAGAACCGCTGCCACGTGGTGATGGCCGTTCCCGCCAAAAGTCGGTGCAGATGAAATGGCGGGAATCGCCAAATCGTTTTGGCGGGAATCTGCAGGGCGACCCTGTAGAACGTCGGCCGCCGTCCCCGCTCCTCCCGACGAGCTGATCTCCGCCAGGATGGACGCGGCGGCGAGCAGCAGCTCCGCCAGACGGGAGAGCGCTTCGCGAAGCACGGCGTCAGTCCCCCGTCGCTCGTCCGGCGCCGTCGGCGGATCCTGCCCCGTGGGCAACTCCTCTTCCTCACCCCCCGATGCCAGCTGGCCCGCGTCGTCGAGGTTGTCCCCGTGGTCAATCCCGTGGGTCCGACGGCTCCCCCTTGTATCCATGCTTGGAAGACCGTTTCACTTCTGACGCCAGTTGAAGTATGGGAATTGACGGCAGGAACTTCTTGACGGGTAACACACTTTTATTAAATCCTTTAGGTATCACAATACAACGTGCGGTCTCTCTTCTTCCTCCGACACACTCCACTAATCTCGTGTAAGCTCTAGGCCTCTGGCTACACCCGATACACTTGACTCGTGTAGACCCTATGCCTCTGGCTACACACAATATACTCGACTCGTGTAAGCCCTATGCCTCTGGCTACACAATACACTCGACTCGTGTAAGCCCTATGCCTCTGGCTACACAATACACTCGACTCGTGTAAGCCCTATGCCCTGGCTACACATAGTACATTCGGCTCGTGTAGACCTATGGCTACACCCACTACACTCGCCTCTGGGTTACACAGAGTCCCGGTCCCCTTAGGACAGCGGGGCTAGGTACCGCAGGGCTCTAGGTCTTCATCCCCGTCTTCCTTCTTCGCTGGTTACACCCTCCCCTTACGCCTGTGTGCATCCCCTTTTATAGCCCCTGCTCACGAGGGACGGAGCTGATGCGGCTTCGACGTGAGCGTCGTTCCTTAATGACCCAATCACGACGCACTCTCTCTACGATCCGCTTTCCCCAGCGCGTGTTAACATTACTCCACCAATCACACTGCGCTGCCACCTGATCACTCCCTCTCAGCGCGTCACCGCCCACAGCCAATCGGTACCCCGTAACCCACGACCCCGCGCTGACCCCTGATCCTCCACCGTCAGCGCGCGTCACCACCTACACAGCCAATCATCACGCACTGTGCATACGATCCTTAATCCCAGCGCGTATCACCTCTACATATGTAAATATTTAGTAAATATTGACTTAAAGCATTGAAGGAAGATCGAGATTTAAAAAAAATATATAAGCAGACGAGAGCAGGTTGGAGTGCTTTTGGAAAACCAACTTGACAACATAAAGCAACATACTACCGGTGTAAGCATTTTTTTATCAGTGAATATTACCTGCTATGCCACATAGATCACAAACGTGGACATTGACAAAGAAAATTAAACAAAAATGGAAAAGGACACAAAAAGAAGCAGAGAGAGAATAGGCAATAAATGAAAATCAGAGACATTGCTTTGTCTATTCAGGAAAGTAGATAAGGCTGGGCAGGGACACACCGCTGGTAAGGATGACAACCGATGGACAAGACTTTGTGACAGAATGAGATGTTTCTTGCAGGAGTGAGATGGATTGTGGCATTTCATGACCGTGACCGATTACACCAGCGTGGGGAGGCCTTCATCTAGCAGTGGACAGACATGGCTGATGATGATGATCATAGGAATGTGGAATTCCACCACTGGTGCAGGGCTATAATGTGGCACTGAGTGAAGACTGTCTGTGTAATCTCACCTCTGGTGGGTATAGGGTCCCCGTTGATTCGTTGGTGGGTGTACCCGTCCACTGGACCGACAGGCTGACTTTAACATTGCTAAATGTTTTTCGCGTCACGTGGAAAAATGCATAGCTGAAAGACAAGGGGAGACAATATATGACATGCACAAAGACAGGCAGACATTATAGCAATTTTTTTTTAAACACACTGGTTGGCCCCATACCAAGTGGTATTCTTTTCAAGGGAGATATTACATAGCCCAGCTCAGGCAAGCTGCTATCAAGCTTGGAGTGGATCGGGGAGTCTGTTTGTATGGCACCCAAGCTTTATAATTCCCTGCCATTTGGGGTTAGGAATTCACAGTCATTAGAGACTTAGAAGTCCCAGAGGAAGACCCATTAATTTAAAAAGGAGTGCTCTCTCCAGTTCTCTATCATGTCACAAGATGGTATTTCTTTCCCTGGTGACTTATCACTTATTTTCCTCATTTATATGCACGGTGGTCTGAGACCCGTTGTTCAAGTGCACCTTATGATACTAAATGATTATTCTTAAAGACTAAAATTTCACAAAACTTTCACAATTAAAACCACTGACTACTTGTGTATAAGTGTCATTTCAGAAAGTAAACTTCCATGAATTCAGTATTTCTATATTAAAAATGACATGATCCTTTAACCCATGTATGTTTTAACATGTGTCTCTTTCAAGCATGCAAAAATAGATGTCCTTATCAAGCCAATTAATTTTCTACTATTGCTGACAAATGTTGTCGATAATGGTGATGAGGCCAAGGTTGCTGAAGACACTAAACACGATGATGCCGATTCTACTCTAAATGCTGGTGCAAATAATAATTAAATTGCTGCTAAGGTTAGCATTGATTATGATGAAATTATGGTAGGCAGTGTGTACAGTTTGAATGGGTTTGAATGTGTCCCCTCCTATGTATGGGTTATTCACCTGCTACTCCAGTGTTCCCACTCATAAAATACTAAATTGACCAAACATCACAATACATCCTGTCCTGAAAAACAACCTTGACATGAATTATTACTTCCTGATTAAAGGTCACTTTCATTAAGCATGGATTGATTGACCTTTTCATTACATACTATTCTTAAGTTCACAATATATGCATTGAATTATGCACTCAACAGCTGATGATTCATGATCAATGCAAATTCTATTAAATTGTTATTTTAATGTATACAGCACGTAATTTTCAACAGTGTTTGATCCTGTATTCAAATCAGTTGGGGTTAGTATAATAACGATCTGTATTCCATAACTGTGGAAGAGACATTGACACTTATGTAGATGGGCTCTTCTACATTCATACGGTATATCAAGCCTCTCTTGAGTATAATGACCCCACAGATTACTATTATCAGATGGCTGATGTTGGATTCAAGCCAATGAACTCTGGACCCAGAGTGGGTGAGAACGCCACCAAACCACCCGGTTGATACAATCAAAAGTTAGGAAATCTATTGCATATGCATGGATTATGTAACACTTTAATATAGGCATTTCTTCCAAAGTAATTTATTTGCAGTATGGAAGCTGACGAGCAGCCGTCAGGCAAGCCACAATGCACTTGCATATCTACAAATACTAGTCCTCATTTGACCTGGTATGTGTGTGCAAGTTTTGGGCAACCCTTTGATCAATTTTCCCTTTTCCAATAGGGCAAGTCCCGAATGGTAACATGATATTAGACTACAGTTTAGTTCGTATTTAATCGCCCCCCCCCCCTTGTTAAGGATGCACAGACACGCATAATGTATAAACGCTTTCAACCTTGGTTAAAAAGTAATAAAATTAGATTTTGGAACACAATCGACATACCAGTAAACATTGATTCAGCTGCAAAAGTGAACATTGACAAAAGTGTACACTACACGTGATATGGACGTGCATTTTATATCGCAAGAGCACCAAGATAAGAAACACAAATGATGCACACTGCAAGAAGACTGCTGGCAATATCCACAACATTAATAACACATGGGACACATAAAATAACAGAATCTTAACATTTGGAGAACGTTTCTAAGAACACAGTTGGATCACATGACCTAGAAGAAGTACAAGGCTGAATATAAGTTTGATGGAGCAACAGAACTGCATTCTGTTAACAAATATGTCATCACCACTGGTTACAAGAGACGTAACATTTAAAAGAGAGCAATTAACAATGGGAAATATCACGTAATATTGGGCGTAGGTGGCCCGCAATACTGCTTTCAACCAACCAATGAATGTAATTGCACAGCAACAAATACGGACTGCACAGTCTGGGCTGAATACACCATCGACCACAGCGATACCTAAAGAAGGTGAGTAGGAAGACACAAAAGTGGTGATGGGTCCAGCCCCGTCTGGGGGCCTCAGGTGTCATTATTGCTCTTTGTGTCAAGGGAACTTCAAGAAGTCAGCTTCCCTGCAGACAAACACAATCAATCATGCATGCACACACACAAACAACAAAACTGATCAATCAGCATGAGCAAGGAGCCCACTACTATGCTACCAAGTGTCCAAGCGTTCAGCCAGTAGTAAAACATTGGGAAAGCTTTCATTTCCAGTGGGGTCACATGGATCCAATAATAATTGTAAGTGTCCGTTTAACACATAGGCTTTACTGACCAATATTATCCATAAGGTTGTTTGGGTCAGATCGCATAAATATAAATGTGTCGAAAATCCACCACCACCCGACACAGCCAATTAGTAAGGTTTGTCACGTAAACGAAACACATCAATTAGTTACTGGCTCAGCATGTCGTTGTGTTGTAGAGTAAACCCACACTATTTGCAAATCGAGTACGTTTTGCCGGAAATTACACCTAGCCTCATCAGGCGACAGCCAGCATTGTGGAGAAATCCTCCTTTTTCGGTCTTAAATAGTGTCGGTTATCCAAGAAAACCTCACCGAGTCTCAAGCCTTTTATCAGGAGGATCCTACACTGAGATGTTAGGCAAATTGCATTATTGTTTGGCACGTAAACTTAGGTCGACAACCCAAGCACATGAAGGTTTAACACCCAGAGATCCAGAAATAAGGATTCAAATAATCAATTTGCTGTGTTGCCATCTCCAGAGGACCCTGCAGCCCAGTGGGTTTTGGCATTTTACAAACCCGAGATGCACCAACCCTCGTCTCCAATGTGCTGTTTCAGTGTTTCAGTTTCATTTAATTGGTATAGCCCTGTGAGCCATTCGGCTCTTGAATCGGGTGCAACCACAACAAACCAAAAACATGAACAAGAAAACATCTTAAAGTGACTATGCGCAAACATAAAAATCCAGGAAAAAGCTGCAAAATCTTCCAGAAAAAGCACCGTGTACACCAACGCTGTGTACAAAAATCCCAGTGGGATGCAAGTCAAACAACAACAACCACAAGGCAACTTAGATTAAAGCCATCATTCTAACTCCGTACTACAACAAAAAAACATGGCCAAACCAAAAAACTTTTCGAAATCACCAAAATAAAGCCATAAGCAATGTAACAGTGATCATAGGAACTGTGACCGAAATTTCACAATAAACGACATAAACAACATGTACCACCAAACCCTGTAGCCACACACGAACACAAAACCTGATTCGGTGGCAAAGTAAGGGATGTCATCCAGCCAACACACTTCCACTTCGCCAACTCATTCGACCTGATCCTACAGCTGCTGTCATGCCAACACCCGTCCTCCAAGATATGCTGTTTACCGTGACATCACCACCAAGTCATTTCCCCTTTTTACTCAATCAGCATGTCCTGCATGTGGCTTGGCTTCCGGTAATTGACGAAATCGCAGGGTCCTTCTGCATTGATTTGGTCAGAGTTAGGAGTGATAAAGTCAAGTACTGTGATTGAAAGGGGTTAACATTTTCCATTCCTCAATGTGATCATTTCCTGTACAGAAGCCCTGAGCCAGTGATGGATAAAACCATTTTTTCCTGGATTTTTCTGTTGCGCGTAGTCAATTTAAGATGTTCTTTGTTCATGTTTTTGTTTGATGCGGTTGTACCCGAGTCAAGAGCCGCATGGCTCACAGGGTTATACCGAATAAGTAACATTAAAAAAAAACTTTTTTCAAAGCTCAGGTTTCTGTAAAATGTGAACGAAATTAAATTTCTAAAATAAATAAAAAGAAAATATTCTTTATTAACATGTCATAACCACATCGTGGTAATGCGGTATGTAATTAT
This sequence comes from Lethenteron reissneri, assembly GCF_015708825.2. Taxonomy (NCBI): domain Eukaryota; kingdom Metazoa; phylum Chordata; class Hyperoartia; order Petromyzontiformes; family Petromyzontidae; genus Lethenteron; species Lethenteron reissneri. Next base: position 2,392,026 of record NC_083833.1, on the reverse strand, counting down.
CAAAAGTAATATTTTAAAAAACTTTTTTTTAAACACGCTTTTATGAAATGTACCTTACTAGTAATGGAAGAACTCCACGACTCCAGGAAGTGGCCCAGAATCTTGCCATAACGTAAGGGCCCATGGCTAATTACAGCCAACGTGAGTTGGCTGTAATTAAAATAAACATATAAAATAAATTTTAAAAATATTTTATTTTATTTTTTATGATAGAATATGGTATTGCCATCAGTAAGTCATAAGTATACCAAGTTTGCAGTCGATACCACATTGGGAAGTGTGTTAAAATTGAGTAACAAGACAGCAACAGAGTGAGTTAATAGAAAGCGTGTAATGAATTAAACTTAAAAACTAACAAATTCTGCCCACTTCACAGAGTGATACTCATTTTATCGACCTCAAAAGCATGATGGTAACAGCAGTAATGAAGCTTTATCATTCAGTTGAAGGCAGTTATTGTACGTTTTATTTATTTGTGGTTTTGCAGCACTGCCAATACAAAAACATTTAGTTTGTCAAGGGGGTTATTTTGACCATACTTCACCTCGCTGGTTATTGTGGGTCAATCAAGGGCTGCGAAATGACTCCGATATTTCGCGACATCGGTGATATAAACGATATACAGAAATAAGCACGTATAATTTACGAGCATTGTCAACAGTAGTAAACCGTATATCGTCTTAATTAGATTCTATAACACTGTACCGTAAACACGGATATAGATATTTGCTGCCTTAAGCCACGAAATAATCCCCCCACACAGCTGGCGAAACCGTAACGCAACTTTCAATTAGAAACTCGTCGTCAAATCGATAGGCACGTACCTTGGTGAATGTTTATCTCCTTGCCAAGACGCCTCACGCGATCATTTAGCGCCGTTCATCTCCCTTCTTCCCCCCTTCGTAGGAAACGCATCAAAGTGCCGCATTTTTCATTTTTATTTTCACCACAAAACGCGAGAATTGACGACGAACGCTGATTTTTGTTTCGTTTAACAACAAAACCCTCACCGCCGAGCAGGTTTTCTAAAAGGCTTGTTTAATAATTAACATGTAAACACACACACAAACACACTCTCTCGTCTTCACGAGGGAGAAGCAGAGGCTTCTATAATCGCGATCGTGTGTGGCGGCGGTGGGGGGGAGTAATGAAGCCAACGACGCCATCTTGCGTAGGGGGAGGTAACGGCGGCCATTGGCCATCGCATGTAGGAGGCACCTACCCAAGATGGCGGCCAACATATTGTTTTTTTAAATTGTTTTTTTTAAATTGTTTTTCTAAATAGTTTTTTTTATTGTTTTTTATTTATATTATTTTACTATTTCCCTTCTACGTGACTTTACCGAAAGAACCATGAATAAGAATATCAACATATTGTTATTAAATTCTAGATTTGAAGCTTTCGTGACTGCAAGGATTCATACTCTTAGGTTTATTCGGTAAAGTCACGTAGGTATAAATAAATAATAAAAATGACGGTCCCACCTGATGATGGAGACTTGTGTTGCCTCCGAAACGTCGTGATTTATTATTTTAGTTCAATTATTATTTCTATTATTTTATTATTTATTTTTACCTACGTGGCTTTACCGAAAAAAAACTAAGAGTATATTGTTATTATTTTTGGTTCATTCGGTAAAGTCACGTAGAAGGGAAATAATAAAATAATAACAATATAAAACAATAAAAATTATCATGACGTTTCGACTGCAACACAAGCAATCATCATCAGGTGTGAAATCCACAACAACAAAAATTATAAAAAAAACGTCGTGACAATTTTATTGTTTTATATTTTTATTATTTTATTATTTCCCTTCTACGTGACTTTACCGAAAGAACCAAAAATATGAATCTCTGCAGTCACGAAAGCTTTAAATCAAAATTCAACATATTGTTTATTTATTTAAAGTTAGCCGCAACAACAAATTCCAAACTCACAGTTGTCAAGCCCCGTTAATAGTTAGTTAAACACGTGGGCTTTCGCGACCAATATCAGCCATGATACAGGTTTGTTTTGGGTTAGATCACCTAAATATATGAATGTGTCAATTCGTAAGGGTTGTCACGGAAGTTGCTACCTTATTCATAGCTGTCGACCCATACGGGTTGTTTACCCCGTATTATTGTACAGGGAAATTGAGTTTTCAGGTCCAACTCAGGGGATCTGGATCCAACCCACGAAACTTCCCTGCGCACCACGCGACGATAGTTTAACATTCAATAAGTATAACCCGTAAAAACAAAGTTTTTAACTCTAAATCCTTTATATGCGTGGCGGCTAGAGTCCTCTCGTCCTCTGGCTTGAGATGACTGCCACCTATGGGTCAGATGATTGTCTGCCAGCATTAAGCAATTGGTAATTAAATATTTTAAAAAATTTCCCTAAACAGTGTAAAATTTTGGAAAAAAAATTTCACGAAAATAAATTGTCACGCACAACGAGTCTGTGTGCAAAATGTCAGCTCGATTGGATCACGGGAAGTGGGTTAAAAACGACCGAAAGATTTGCACGGTCGTAAGCAAGCAAGTGAACTTAATATAAAGGATTTAAATAAATAAAAAAGATGGGGGGAGCCCTTGTACGTTGACCAGCACTCTGTGTGGTAGTAACTTGGCACTTCGGCCAATGCCGTGTAGTTAAAATTGCAATTGCCGGGTGGTGGTGGGTACCGCCCGGGGCATGTTTGCTGATCGTGGTGGGGTGGTACGTCAAGCGCACGACGCTCGCCAATGATGGGCCACGAATTCGTGGCCACCTCCCACACACCCACCCACACACACGTGCAGTGCCTTTGTCAACACAGCAAGCGGAGTTCGTCAATGGGTGGGCCACGAATTCGTGGCCACCTCCCACCCATCCACCCACATGGGCGGTGCTTTTGTCATCAAGAGCAACAAGCGGCGTTCGCCAATGGTGGGCCACGAATTCGTGGCCACCTCCCACCCACCCACCCACACGGACGGTGCCTTTGTCATCAACAGCAACACGCGGCACTGGCCAATGGGTGGGCCACGAATTCGTGGCCACCTCCCACCCACACCCACATGGCCGGTGTTTTTGTCATCAAGAGCAACAAGCGGCACTGGCCAATGGTGGGCCACGAATTCGTGACCACCTCCCACCCACACACCCACACACATGGGCGGTGCCTTTGTCATCAAGAGCAACAAGCGGCACTGGCCAATGGTGGGCCACGAATTCGTGGCCACCTCCCACCCATCCACCCACATGGGCGGTGCCTTTGTCATCAAGAGCAAAGGGGACACTGGCCAATGGGTGGGCCACGAATTCGTGGCCACCTCCCACCCACACACCCACACACATGGGCGGTGCCTTTGTCATCAAGAGCAACAAGCGGCACTGGCCAATGGTGGGCCACGAATTCGTGGCCACCTCCCACCCATCCACCCACATGGACGGTGCCTTTGTCATCAAGGGCAACAGGCGGCACTGGCCAATGGGTGGGCCACGAATTCGTGGCTAACTCCCATCCATCCACCCACATGGGCGGTGCCTTTGTCATCAAGAGCAAGGGGGGCACTGGCCAATGGGTGGGCCACGAATTCGTGGCCACCTCCCACCCACCCACACACACCCACCACACACACCACCCACCCACACGGACGGTGTTTTGTCATCAACGTCCGATGCTGACGTTTGGGTGAAGTGACCTCACGTTTGTCAGTTTTGAAGACCCTCCCCCCCCAGTCTTCATCTCTGCCATACGAAGGAAGGCCTCTTTCCTGGGTATGGTAACGGTGGTTTGTCCGTGTGTGTGTGTTACCATGTTACTCGCTAACAGAGCTTGCCCCGACACTCTGTCGAGGCTATGCTTGGGGGATCTTTGGCTGTGTTACCATGTTTGTTATTCTATAAGAGGAGCGGTAATGTAGCGGTAAGTGCGCCGCGCTATAAACTTCGCGACCCGAGTTCGATCGGTCAACACCGGTGACGATTCATTATCTTGAACAAGGTCCTGGGGCCTTCAAACGATACGGTAATGATTGTATATCACTGTGTCATTGCTTTCATGGCTTTAATTTGGTGATTTCGAAAAGTGTTTTGGTTTGGCCATGTTTGTTTGTTGTAGTACGGAGTAAGACTGATGGCCTTAATCTAAGTTGTCTTGTGGTTGTTGTTGTTGTTTGACTTGCATCCCACTGGGATTTGTGCACACAGCGTTGGTGTACAGTGCTTTTTCTGCAATATTTTGCTGTCTTTTCCTGGATTTTCTGTTTACACAGTCACATAGTCACTTTAAGATGTTTTCTTGTTCATGTTTTTTGTTTGTTGCGGTTGTACCCGATTCAAGAGCCGAATGGCTCAGGGCTATACATAATGAATGAACTTGAACTTGATGTGTGTTAGTAGTACAAGTGTGTTGAGAGTTGCCATAGTTTATTATTCGAAGGCTGTCGGTACAGCATGTGATCACAGCACTGAATATCACAGCACTAGTTTCAGTTTTTAGTTCGTTATCACTTTATCATTACTGTACGGCCAGAGGAGGGAATGTTCCAGAAAGCACTTCCACCGCAGAGACGGAGCGACCAAATCATCTCGAGTGCAGGCGCTCAGGTGGATTGTCAGATCGTAGGATCGTGAGATGAGGGCGACTGCTTTGGGGGAGGCCTTCATCTAGCAGTGGAGAGAGGTCAGGGCCGATGATGACTGTTAGTGGCACTACAGGCCATTTGAATGTTGTGTGTGCACAACTCCGTTTGTTTGACCATACTTCAACTTGCTGGTCAGTGCGAGTTGGTAAAGGTATGGAGCTTATACGTGGAGCCATCGAAGGCCAGTACAACAATGTATTTTACTGCCCTGCCCTCTGCTGGCAACGTGGTCCCACAGTAGACTACAGCACCGGTTTCATGTTCGGTGTTCTGCCCATCCGCAAGTATTATCCAGGCTCAAACTTGCCGAGATTCCGAGATCTGACGAGATCTTCCAGATTTTGCAGGTGGCTCATTTGTCGGGTGGCTTTCATTGCTTCTTTAGTCAATCGTGTCCTGGGTACAAGAAGCGGATATATATATTTTTGAATTACATCGGTGTTTTTTTCATTGTATTTTCCAAATTTGATGTTTGGATCTTCTGTCATCGGCAGTAATAAACTGGTCATTACACCTAAGATTTCCAAAAACACATTTCCCACAAAAGTGTCGCATGCTTGCGTCGGATTATCCACGATATCAAAAATATCAATCACAATCTAACTACTGCGTGATATTGCTTCTCTTGGGGAAGATTACCGGATTGTTTTTTGACCCGAGTCAAAATAACTGTCCCAATCGAATCCCCGAACCTCAAAAAGCACAGACACATACTGTATGTAAACACATAAAATGAGAGGAAAAGAATGAACACTGGAATGAACAATTTCCTCCTCCATATACATAACATGTGCCATATAAATGACGTGCTCGAGCAGGGACACACCCTATACGCCTGCCAAAGGAGCTGTCTTGAACACCGCGATGAGGGGGAGAGAAACATTGTGTTCTTTTAATGTGGGGGAAGTACAGTAATTTACTTTGAGAAATGTGATAATTTTCCGAACAATTTTAAACTGTGTTTCTCTTAATGCAATGTTTTTGGCTCAACCCAGCGAAGATGAAACGTTGATCCAATGTTGCACGGTTACGAGGAGGCTCCCTTCTAGCTCAATCTTGGGCTTTCTTCTTAATTGCCGGGCTTCAGCAATTATTTGAAAAAAAACGAGTGACCTGGGAACCCAATGACCCGTCTGCCGTCTCTCGCAGGGAGTTGCTTTCACTGCTGCGGCGCCGCCACCATGCGAGATTGGACGTCCATCCCACGAAAGAATTGGCGCGGTGGTGGCGGCGCTTGGCCACGCCTGCTGGGCGAACCGTCGCCCGCGACTACCCCCGGCGGCCCCATCGCCCGGGTCGCCATGCGGCCGGGCAGCGTGACGTTGAGGCGCGCCGAGGCGTGCCAGTGCTTCCGGCTCATCCACGTGCATGCCGGAGGGAGGTCCTCCTACCTCAAGGACACCGTCGCCTCCGTGTCCGCCATGGTGCACAGCGTCGGCTCGGGGCTCCAGCGGCAGATTCTCAGCTCGCGCCGGGAATCGCGGCGCGCTGCGGAAACGGAGGAAGAAGAGGAGGAGGAGGAGGCGGTGAGGACGGCATTGACAATGGCGGGCCGATCGCCAACCTCCCGCGAGAATGCGACCGCGGTGGTGGAGGTTGGCCGTGTCTACCATGCGAGCGTCGCTTCGTCTGGCGGAGACGTGGGCCAGGCCAGCCCCGACGCGACACCGACGAATCTTCTCCAAACGAGCGAGATGCCCAGCGGGAAACTGGACCCGGTTGAGCCTGCAGCCCCAACCAGTGGGCCTGAGGGCCGCCGAGTTGCGGCGGATGATGTATCTGTGAGCACGGGATCCGGTCTCTTCCACATTAGCTATTTCACCACAAATTTTGGCGAGACTTACCAGTACCTGGCGAGGCACGTCAACGATTACTTCTGGGGAGATGGGCGGGTGCCAGCGGCGTCCCCACCGGCAGTGCCGGTGCCAGCGACAGGGGGCTCGGTGTCCCAGCAGGTGGTGAGGTCCCACTTCAGAACCGGGGAGTTCAGCCGATACAGGTTTGTGTGTGTGCGAGTGTAATGCAGTGCTTGCCCTATAAGGCTATACGGGGCATATTTGTCTTTTTTTGTGTGTGTGTGATTTCATTGGGTGGAGCAGTAGTCTAGAGGTCAGCACACTGCACTACGAACTCTGCGATTCTGGGCCTCCTCTAGGGTGATGCAGCCTCAAATGATTACCTGGTGTGATGTGTAACCATTAGCGCTTGTGCCGTTCCGGCCTGAATATGTGCTCGCTGACCAGCACTTCAACAATCTGCTGCTTGACTATCGATGGATCTTTGTGAATTAACGTCTATGACCAAATCACTACGAATGCGGCCAGTGTCATATCGGATAAGCTATGGGGGAGTTGAGATTGGTCCTCGCAAACAACACTCACAAACGCATTTTTTGAGAGATAAAAAGGCAACTTATTTGGATTTATGAGAAGTTCCGTAAAATGTCTTGTGCAGCTGTTATTGGACAACATGGGGTCATGCTGCTGTGAAATTACGGAATGGATTCTGGGGAACCTAAAAGAGACTGCGCCCAAGAGGATGGCCATCATGGAGATGGAGCGATGACATAAGTGCAGCAGGGAGATGGATTGTTGTATTGCAGGACCATGATGGATGGCGAGTGTGGGGAGGCCTTCATCCTGCAGTTATTATGAAGTGGTTGACTATCAAAATGTTTGTTTTTACACGCTTTCATTTAACTCACTCTGTCTGTTGTTGTTGTTGTCGTTGTTGTATCCTCAAATCTTGTAACTCAATTTTAACCCACTTCCCAATGTGGTAGCGACTGCAAACTTGATATACTTATGTCATACTGATGACAATACGATCATAAAAAAGAAAAAAACATTTTTAAACATTCTTTTTTGTATGTTATGTTTCGGCTTGGGTCTAATTGTCCACGGTCAACTGACGTTGGCTGTAATTGGCCACGGTCCCTTACATTTTGGCAAGCTTCGGGGCCACTTTTTGGAGTCGTAGAGTTCTTCCATTACTAGTACATTTCACAAAAGCGTGTTTAAAAAAAAGTTGTTTTAAATATTACTTTTCATAATTACATACCGCATTACAATGATATGGTTATTGCATGTTACTAAAGAATATGTTATTGTTTTCTTTTTATTTTTTTTAGAAATTTAATTTCGTTAACATTTTACAGAAACCTGAGCTCAGAAAAGGGTTCCGGCACCGCAACGGCACCGGTCGCCGCAGCAACACCAACCTCTGACCCCAGCGTGAGTTAAAATCCAGAGCAGGTCGTCCTGCCACCTTCATCAGCATCCAGAGCACCCGAGGGGGCCAGGAAAGGCCTCACAAACCTCCTCACCTACCCCTTACAGTCTGTGGTCACCTCAGCCAGTGACCTTGCTCGCAAGGTGAAGCTTGCATAGGGCACTGGTTCATCTCATGTTCTTTTTGTGGCTGAGTGTCAGTTTTGGGATCCATATCTGGTCTGTCAAGAGTTGACTGATCCCTTCGTTTCTCTACTATTGAGGAAAATGTTCATTTCCAATCAATTCATCCTGCATATAACCGATCTCATCAGATCTCAGAAGCTAAGCAAGTGAGAAACCTGCAAGATTGCTTGAATGGGCATGTTGAAATGTGGTGAAACGACCCACCCGGAATGGGGAACCCCTCGTCCATTTGTGAATTGAGAAAGGTGGCTCCACATGTGGTGATTATGCATTGGGCATGTGACTGTAACATAGAATAATGTGTACAACGATGGCCCATAAATAATAATGTCAGTGTATAATACACCGCACAGTATTCGTCCTCAAAGAGAGAGAACAACTCGGAGGCTCGAGGAACCACAGACAAGCGGGAAGGCCGCACCAACAATTGCTCAAGCTCTGCGGTCCTCTATATATTAAAGGTGTTATCGGCCAATAAATGAATGTTAACAAATAGGAGGAAACTGGAGCACTAACAGAAACCCCACACATGTGAGGGCAACACACTCTATCTCATAAAGATGGAAAAGGTGGAGTCCATTTTAAATGCAGGATAACCTGCATTTAAAAAGCAATTTCGTAGCACTTTTAAGAATTCGGAACTCTTTTGTCGGATGATGTCACAGAGAGCAGAGGGGAGTGCGGATGTTCGCTCAGAGGTGGCGGGGAGAGGATTGCAGCTCCCGGCCGGCGCGTCGCTCACAGCTGTCTCGGCTGCCCCTTCTGCACTGGAGTCTGCCAAGCCGGCTCCTGGGACGATCGCCCCGCGGGTCACGGAGGAGAAGGGCCGTAGAATCAGCCTCCAGCGTGAGAAGGTGGGCACGGGAAAGATTTTTTCTTCACACATCTGCCATTTCCATAGCTCTCACAATTACTGAGTTTAAGGTAGTTTAAGTGACGGCATGTGCATTATCGTTACAGAATGTAAAGTTGCAGTTGTTAGAGTGAACTGAAGTTAAACTTTTAAGTTATCTTCCTTCGTCCCGGAAGTACAGACAAGCACACAAACAATGCGCTAAAATTGTGAAACGATTACAAAGCAATGCAAAGCTAATGCGATAATTCTCATATTGTGACATTTTAAATCGTAATGTATCATGAAATACGATATTGCCGCATTCCCCGAATGTAAACTATTAATGTTGAAGTGTGTGTCATCTGTTTATTGTGTTTTTTGTTAACGATATAAACAGCATATTCTGGCTGATAATACAATCAAAGTGAGATCATGGGAAAGCAGCTGGCCTCTGTGCATGAAGAGGAGAGTTTTCAATCAGTGCACATTGATTGCTGAAAGCCAAACAAACAACAACAGGAGGAGAGTGTTAATAATCACGACACTTGGTGCCGTGAAACTTTGCCGTCACGTTTCGATTTAAAGTTTTCGTGACTGCACGGATTCATCTTCTTGGTTCTTCTTGGTTCTTTCGGTAAAGTCACGTAGAAGGGATTCATCTTCTTGGTTCTTTCGGTAAGGTCACGTAGAAGGGAAATAATAAAATAATAAATATTAAACATAATAAAATAATTCTCACGACGTTTCAGCCACAATGCAAGCAGCCGTCCTCAGGTGAAGAACAGGTCTGTCGCGAAGACAGCGTCTGAATGAAACACCACCAGGCTTGGAGCGTCTATTTAAGCTGGGTTGCCAGTCACGTCCGACCTTGCGCACAATCCCGGGCATTGAAAGCCTCCATGCACGCACGCGAATCGTTGTATCGGCGGCGTTGTCTTCCACGGCAGATTGTGGCGCGGGTGAGCGTGGACAACAGGACGCGCACCCTGGTGCGCGCCTTGCGACGGCCTCTCTCCTGCGGCACGCACCTCTCCGCCGTGGGGGACCTGTGTGATCACTTGCTGCAGTTTGGAGACACGGCTAGTGTCGCCGTCAAGGTGAGGGCGGTGGTGGTTGTGGTGGTTGTGGTGGCTTGGGTGGCTTCGTTGGGCTCCTAAAATGAACTAGAAAAAAATCATCCTCGTCACCAAATTTCGCATGGAACTTCAGAATCCTCGTGCGAGTAAATGTTATAAAAAAAATTAGCTTTACTACCCGGCTTCGCCCGAGACTTGGATTCTTGTCTTGATTAGTACACGGCCTACGCGGAGGGTGGGGATGCGTGACGTCAGCAGGCACACTGCGTCACGCTGCCGCTCACTTGTGCAATATATTATATCCATTATTTCCCCCCCCCCCCCCCCCCAAAATACAAAAATCTATTTTTATACTTTTTGCATTGTGTACAGTCTGGAAGCTACCCACATGCCAAATTTCAAGTTTGTTGCATGTTGGGAAGTATGTTAAACATTTCGAACAGACACACATATTCACAAAATTCCCTTTTATATATATATCAGGTTCATTTGGTATCTGCGCCATTCTAATGGTGCAAAGATATACGCAAATGCATATAGACTGCCAGTAGAGGACAAAGTTTCTGTGTTGTTGTAACCAATTCGTATACATTTTTCTCATTTGGAAAATTTGAACCGTGACACTGGCACACAATGGGCCACTCTTTTGAAAGATGTCACGGGTTCTACAAAGTTCACTTAAAAGCGAACGGCTCGTGTAAATTGGTTAATTTGCCTCCAGTATTGCGATCCTCTGCAGCAAGCGGCAAAAAAGACTACATCTCCAACCCCCAGTACTATAATCCCTTCATTCTCTCCTAATCCAATCACAGATCTATTTGAAGATGCCACTCATCTCATTATTCTCCCCTCCGTGCAATCTCCTACCTCTCCCTTGTCATCTCATTTTCATCATCTCACTCTACTGTAAAGAGTCGCATTTAGACTCAAATTAAAATCGCATCGTAAAATTCAACAGCTAAGGTAAAGGTGCAGCCCTGCAATTGCTTGTCAACGCCACTGCTGTCGGAAATGCCTCTCATGGAGAGAGCTCTGGCGAGCCCTTCATGGAGGGTATTTTGTCGACTCTTCCACGCTGGCTGGGAGAGGTGGGATTCCCCACAATTTGTGATACAATTGGTGGAATACTACTCCCGAAAATGAAAGCGTGTCGTTCACGGTGCACGTGCTGCTGCGTGGCAGGAGGGAGCCGTGCAGTCCCTGCTGCGCCTGCTGCAGCCTGCGGAGCCCCCGCTGCAGGCATGTGTGCGCGAGGCGCTGGCGCTGCTAGGCTACACGGAGCCCGTGCGCGGTCAAGGCATCCGCATCCTCTCCATCGACGGCGGCGGCACCAGGTAACGCTCGGAACCAGGTTAACGCTCGGCACCAGGTAACGGAACGCTCCCCGAGGGTTACCGTTACAAAATTAATTTTGCTCACATTAGGCGCCTTTCACAATGTCTGAAGGCACCCTGCGTGAAAGGGATGAAGGTAATCAAGGCGATTCGCAGATTAAGAGCCAGAGAGGATCAAATCCGATTAGAAGAAAGCTTTTTTTAAGAGATAGGTTTCTATCAACACTGTCCAAGAGCCTGATTTCTAACAGGGAGTTCCAAAACCGTAGGGGGTGGGGGTGCTAGTAGGGCGTTCCACATATAGCGGGCCACCACAGTCAATGCCCGATCACCCCAAGAACGCAACCGGGATTGAGGAGTGCATGAAAGTGCACAATTGGCACATCTTAAAGACCTTTAAGGGGCATTGCATTAGCTCCTGTATGTAAAGTGGAGGTGGAGTTAGACATTCTAAGGTTGTGATAACATTTTCATCGTTAGAATTTTTTTTAGGGGAACTTCTCATGCAATGATTCTTCAGATTCATCATCAACCACGGTCAATTCCCTGCTGGATGAAGCTCCCCTAAGCCATAGCCACCTTTCATAAAAGTCTATAGCCACTGGAGCGATGCACTTTTACATCTGGATTGAAAACTAATTTCTTTAGAACAAATTTTTGTGTTTAGTGTGTTCTTCCCCCGCACCTCCAAATAGCACGGTTAGCTATGTACGGTGAGAAAGAAGTTCAACATACATGCACACTGTCGTGTAATAATCCACTGAGCATCTGCGTACGAGCTGATTTTATTGTTCCATCTCCTCGGTGGATGTACTATGTACGCGCTTTATTCCTTGGCTGCCACTTAACTAACAATACGGTACAAAGTAAAACTTTTCTATTTGACATTTATCGCGATATCACTTTTTCTTTACTTCATTCGGCACTCTGTAAAGGAGCGTGAACACCGGAGTTTGACAAAATCTGGACTGACGTGTTCAATTAAATCTGTGCATAATGAGAAGAGCCCACAATAACAGAGCAAATAGTGCAGCCCGGAGAACCGTGCATTCCAAAAAATGCACAGAAATGTGTGAAAACTCTCAGCTTTTATGCATTATGCAGAAACCAGCAGCAGTTATTTTGAGTGCATTTTGGGTCTCCATCTGCCTGTCAGTCGGTCCTATTGAAATGTATTTTGATGGTGACCTAAGACTAAAGGACCACAATGCACTTCTTCAGTGACTGCTGATTTCGTTTTGCATGATGTGATAAAGGCTTAGTGAAACGAGCGTGTTCGTAAGGTAAAGAAGCAGTGATCGAATCTAAACAAAGGCGACACACACGAGCGTCTAAATCTGAAAGTGTGCAGTTGCAACCTGATTGTTCGGGTGCCCTTGTAATGTAAAACATGCTTTCCGTGAGTGGTGACGTGAATCGACCTGTCGGTGATACTCGTTCGTGCACGTTCCCCATCTAATTATGCTCACGGGTATTTTCGACAAAGATGGTTTCACGTCATTATAACTTACCCGGTCTGGACAGGGACATGTTTTAAATCTTCTTCCTACCATGCGAATGGGGCTTTCCAGAAACGGCGTGTGCGCAGAACTGTAAACGACCTGTTTTGCCACGATAAAACCTTTGCGCTCGGAACAACTTTGACCCGACCTCGCTGTTGTGTGTTGACGTTGCCCGCGCAGGGGCCTGGTCGCCTTGGAAACCCTGCAGGCACTCACCAGGTTGACTGGGAAACGAGTCCACGAAATGTTTGACTACGTCTGCGGGGTCAGCACAGGTCGGTAGACGCCCCCCTCGCAAGCGGGTGTACATTCGTGCATACAGTTAAGTCTCAATGATTATTATCCACGGGTGGATTATTAACGTGGGTTGCGGATTTACCGTGCCTGCGTAAATATGAATATGTTTTCGTCCAGTGTGAAGCACATAGTATTATCATGGTTATTAGACCGCGCAGTATTACCTCTGTTAACAAGCGGCCAACGTGCTACTGCTAGACCATGCCACCGCCCATACCCTGCCCTGGCTTTGTTTTCAAGTCGACCCGGCCGTAGGTGGCACGCTGTGTGCAGGCTGCATGTGCCATAAATACTTTGTTTTCCTAGAATGCAGTGCTGCTGCCGCTGCTGTTGAAAATAGCTCGTTCATCATGACCACCGGTTATATCAGTGGCAGCGTTCACACGCGGCGGTGCAGGGGTGTTGTGACATGCGTGATACTCACTAAAGGTGACCTGCCAGAGGATCAACAAAGCAGGCAAAACAAAGTGGTATATAAAAAGTGGCTATGTAACAAATAAACATGATATAACCTGACCAGAGAGTTACATAACACCTTGAGCTGTGTGCTATAGTTCAGTGTTGTTCAATAGTGACCAAGACAAGACATATGCTCTATAAATGTATTACGTACTGATGAATGTCATGTATATTTTTACTAAAGTATAACAATACGTGAATGTGTGTGTGTATGTGTGTGTCAATCAAGACAAAATCCCCCGTATAGCCTTTAACAGGCTGTTGGGGTAAGTGCTGACACGGCACATGCAGGGGTGGGTGGTCAACACCATGCCCGGCCGCATTTGTCTCCCCAGTGGCGATATTAACACATCTTGGTTCTCGTTTGAGGCTGAGTCGACCTAGCGGAGGCCCAGGACCGGTTCAGATAATCGTCACTGGTATTGGCAGTGAGCGGGAATTGAGCTCTTGTCACCGGGTTCAAAATACGGAGAATAGTAGTTCAGTGGTTTGTGTGCTGTGCTAAATTCCTAGATTCGTGGGTTCAATTCCAGGTCAACTTTATATTATGCCAGTACCTAACGTGGTGTGTCAACATCAGCACTGGGTACACAGAGGCCCCTGGACATGGTGCTCACTGTACCGCCTGCTCTTGTCCAGTTTTGGGCGCAGTAGTGGTGCAAATAGGTGCTACAATGCATTTTCATCATCTACATTGAGATTACAAATATGAAAGGTGCTTTATATATCTCTTTAAAAAATATATATTATATCACTTTGTTGCAAAGACTACGTTGTCAGTGGAAACGACTTATGTCTGTCCGTGGAGTCCCACCAACACCGTGTGTCCCGGCAGGCGGCGTGCTGGCGGTGATGCTGGGTGTGTTCCGGATCCCTCTGCCCGAGTGCTACGAGCTGTACCGCCGTCTCGGCACGGACATCTTCACGCGGAACGTGCTGCTCGGCACCGTCAAGATGGGCTGGAGCCACGCCTTTTACGACAGCCACGACTGGGAGAAGATATTGAGGTGGAGCTGCGCGGGGGGGCGACACTTGTCGCACAAGTCTGACGCCGTTATTGTCATAGCACTTACTTTTGTTGTTATTCCAGCTCGGAGGAAATTTAAAATAGCAATTTGGCTTTTCGATTTAAAGCTTTCGTGACTGCAGGGATTCATCCTCTTGGTTCTTTCGGTAAAGTCACGTAGAAGGGAAGTAATAAAATAATAAAAATAAAACATAATAAAATAATTCTCACGACGTTTCGGCCACAACGCAAGCAGCCGTCCTCAGGTGAAACCAGGTCTGTCGAGGCGACAGGTGAAACCAGGTTTGTCGCCTCAACAGACCTGGTTTCACCTGAGGACGGCTGCTTGCGTTGTGGCCGAAACGTCGTGAGAATTATTTTATTATGTTTTATTTTTATTATTTTATTACTTCCCTTCTACGTGACTTTACCGAAAGAACCAAGAAGAGCAATTTGGCTGTCCGACCATGGCAGATGTTACTATTGGTGGCATCCTGAGTGAGAACAGTATGGAGCTGAGGTCACTGAAAGGGATCTCAGAGGTGGCTCTGTAATATCCGCTTCAATGGGCCGTTCTCTAATATGCAGGGTTGCACACTGCCCTGGGAGAAATCCGCATGGATTCTTCATCTTATGACGTAACAGATGTCATTAACCGGGACAACACAGAAAAAATATATAAGCCGTATCACTAGGGTACCGTAACACTGCCTTTTATCCTTACTTATGTTGTTATTGTTTGAATAATCAAGGTTTAAACTCCTTACACACAGCCTGGGTCCACAACTGTTCGCTTTGTTGGGTTGCATCCCCCCATGGCGGTGCGCAATCGCTGGGTCATAAGCCGAGACATTAATCCCACTGAACGATCCTGCAGGGAGAAGATGGGTGACAGCCTGATGATCGAGGTGGCCCGGGATCCCATGTGCCCCAAGGTGTGTGCACATCCGTTCCGCCCGTGAGTTGTACCCACGCCAGGCTTTACAACCCACGTGTCCGCCTGCCCGCCGCACGGACTAATAAGCCACTTGTGTCGAGCATGGACGCTGCGACCGTTGTACAACTGGGCGTGCTGACTGTGGGTCTGTGGGTCTGTGGGTCTGTGGGTCAGCACGGGCGGTGGGGGGCGAAGGGGAGGGGTTGGTGGTATAAGGGATGCGGTGGGGAGGAGGTGGGATTGAGTTGACGTCACCCACCATGCACTTTCCAATCACGTTACTTATGCATGTACAACCCGTTTGGCAATCAACAGCTGGATGATGGCCTCGTGGGGATTATTTTGCCATACGTGACCATACTGTATTCTTTGGGTCTTTCGGTAAAGCCACGTAGATAGAACAAATCATACAAATAATAACATTATTAAAAATACTGCAGTCACGAAAGCTTCAAATCAAGATTATTAAAAATAATTAGTATTATTATTTGTTCTATCTACGTGGCTTTACCGAAAGACCCAAAGAATATTAATTACTGCAGTCACGAAAGCTTTAAGTCAAGATTTGACCATACTGGTCGGTGCGGGGTTGGTGAAACCACTACACACAGTGTACAAACGAAATAAACTAAAAGTGTAAGACAACACCCATGGCACGTGCGATTCGATGAGATGTACCGGGATGAGTCGTCGATGCATCTTTGCACCGCTATCATTCTTGCGCGCACGTGTGCACACGCATGCGGCCAGGTGTCGGTGGTGAGCACGCTGGTGAACCGCGGCACACCGCTAAAGGCGTTCGTTTTCCGGAGCTACAACCTGGCCCCGGGCTCCCGCTCGCACTACATGGGCAGCTGCCGCCACCGCCTGTGGGAGGCGCTGAGGGCGTCGTCCGCGGCACCGGGATACTTCCAGGAGTTTCAGCTCGGGGAGGACCTGCACCAGGTAGCCGACGTTTAATGAAAGACGCGACAAACAGGAGACGCCAATTAGTCTTCTTATGGTTATGTTTACACAATCTAACCTAAAAAAAATATTTTACGGATAATATTGGTCTTAAAAGCTTAATCCTTCCTATTTAAAGCTTTCGTGACTGCAGGGATTCATCTTCTTGGTTCTTTCGGTAAAGTCACGTAGAATGGAAATACTAAAATAATAAAAATACAAATTAAACTTAATAAAATAATTCTCACGACGTTTCGGCCACAACGCAAGCAGCCGTCCTCAGGTGAAGAACAGGTCTGTCAGGAAGACAGCGTCTGAACGTTGTGGCCGAAACGTCATGAGAATTATTTTATTATGTTTTATTTTTATTATTTTATTATTTCCATTCTACGTGACTTTACCGAAAGAACCAAGAAGAGTAATCCTTCCTCTTTGTTAAACTGTATTAGTTATTTTGTCTGTCCTCGCTGCTTGCTTAGGACGGGGGGATCCTACTTAACAACCCGTCGGCGCTGGCAATGCACGAGGCTCAGCTGCTGTGGCCCGGCTCCCACCTGCAGTGCCTCGTGTCGCTGGGCACGGGACGCCACGAGCTGGCGGGCCGCGTGCCTCCGCTCACGCTCACGCAGACCAGCCTGCGCACTAAGCTCATGCACATCATCAGCAGCGCCACCGACACGGAAGGTGGGCCCGTGCGGTTTTTTGATGTTCCTGCTTGGTATATATGCCGTTTCAACGGGGGATTCCTTAATCCACCTATGCAGAGTTTAGAGCATTATTTGTGCATGCTATTATCAGCAGCACCATCTGGAATGCTCTTCCTTCCAATGTTAGGAAACCAATGGAGCTATGCACTTTTAAATCTAAATTGAAAAGTAATTTATTTAGAACTGCTTATTGCGTTTAGTTTGATGTCCTCTCACACCTCCGATTACCGTGGTTGGCTACATGGACTCTATACAGCCATCATTGAGTCCATCCTCACCTCCTCCATCACCGTCTGGTACGCTGCTGCCACTGCCAAGGACAAGAGCAGACTGCAGCGTATCATCCGCACTGCTGAGAAGGTGATTGGCTGTAATCTACCAACCCTTGAGGACCTGCACACTTTGAGGACCCTGAGGCGAGCGAGGAAGATTGCGGACGATTCCTCGCACCCTGGACACTCTCTGTTCCAGCTACTCCCCTCCGGCAGAAGGCTGCGGTCCATCAAGACCAAAACCTCACGTCATAAAAACAGTTTTTTCCCATCCGCTGTTGGCCTTCTCAACAAGGCCAAGGGCTTAAAATGACTTTTACACTTAAAATGACTGTTACACTTACTATAACATTTTATCTACATAATTACACCGTTCCATACTTACAACGTGTAATATCATTTGTATTTTTGTATTTTAAGATTGTTTAATACGGCTAATTAACATTTTACATTTCGCATTTTATAAGGTCTACTTATTCATAATTTTAAAGATTTTAGCCCTTTAGTATTACTTATACTTTGTAACGTTAGTATAGTTAGAGTGTATACCTTTTATATAAGTTAAGATTCCTACTTGTTCAATGTATGCACCGTCCCGCCATAGTGAATTCCTTGTCTGTGCAAACTTACATGGCGATTAAAACCGTTTCTGATTCTGATACATATGGTGCAAAAGAAATTCAACATACAGTAAACCCTTGTTAATTTAATACATATAATGTTCTGGCCTTGCCGAATTGTCCAATACTCCCAATTATGTATCCCCCAGTGCCTCCTGCCCCCCAAAAAATGTTTTTGTTACAAATTAGTTTTCCAAACTCTTCACACACCATAGGCATTGACACACCTGCATGAATTATATAAAAAAAAATTGGATTTGTCTCGCAGACCAAGGGATTTATGCTTCAGTCCCTTTGTATTACTTCTTCATGTAGGTGTAGACGGCATTTCTGAAAGGGTTGGCTTGCACAGAGTGCATTAACAAGGTAAAGTCCAAAGCAACAGGTCTGCACTCGCGCTCACCACGTGCACCGCCACTAGACCGAGTCGTTGTTTTGGCCGTGGTGCACGGCGTCGCTCCACGCGCATGCCGAAATTGGACCATTCGGTACGGCAATCCGGCTCGTGGCAAATTACTAATATACTGTATGTATTCCAAAAGCACAGCCGTACCGAATTATCCCAAATTACGAATGATCAAATACCGAAATAACGAGGTTTTACAGTACACACATACATGGGAAGCAGGTGTATAGTCTACTTGATAATTGGTTTTTTTACCCTTCTATCTGGCAACAAAACTGACACCTTTTTTTAGAAGGAGTCATGTTTACATAGACCACAATACCTGCAGTCATAATGCAAACAAAAAACATAACTCTGATAATGTACACTGTCCTTGAAGTTGATTGGTCCACACCCGAGACAGCTTTCCTTAGAGCCTAGTCTCACATGGGTTGGACCAGATGACGCAAATGAGGTTCCAATGGTATAGTCGGCTTGTTTATTTTGTTACTCACTGCAACTGACCCTGTTGTTACTGTTGCCCTCTCAAGAGGTGCACACCATACTGGACGGGCTGCTTCCTGCCGGCACCTACTTCCGCTTCAACCCCTTCATCTCAGAGGACGTTCAGCTGGATGAGAGCCGGGCGGAACGCCTGGAGCTACTCCGCACGGACGCCCAGCATTACCTGCAGCGCAACGGCCCCAAGCTGCAACGCGCCACCCGCCAACTGGAGCGATCGCGATCATCGACGCAGCGCGTGGTTGACGCCGCCAGGCTGCAGATGAAAATGTCAGGCGTGGATTGGCCCTCCCTTAGTCCGTAGCAAGCAAAGTGTCACCATTGCTGAGTTGGTTCAGCCAGTGAGCTTATTAGCAGGTCACCAAGCGTGAGAGGCCTGATCCTGTTGGATCTCAGAAGCTAAGCTGGGTCGATTTTGTTAGTCTTTGCATTGTAGACCTGGGCTCTAAAGTGGCCAAGAGACATCAGTACGGAAATGGACTATTGGTTATTGAATCTATCTGTGCGTAGCTTCGAGTGTTTACCCCCCACTCTGCACACGTGGGTTTTCTGCGAGTAACTCCTCTTCACCCACACGTCACCCATTCGTCAAGCAAATTGGCAAAATATCCCAACGTAGGGCGCTCCTAAAAAAGAGTCAACTCAGTGAGGATTACTTGATGAAGGGCATTACAGTATTATTCTTCGTTCATGTATGCTGGTGATTGGTGCTCAACCTGGTTAAAACAATAGTAATTTAAATGTATAAAGCGCCCTTTAACAATCGTTCTCAGGGTGCGCCCAGGACACTTTTATATCCCTTACCGAGGCAGTTGATGAGAGAGGCGGATGCTCCCATCTTTGTCTTCACAACTCAGGAGAGTGAGCCGGTGCACAATCATGAAGAGATCTCATATATTCGTATTTAATAAGATAGAAATGCACAAAGTGTTATTTTATATTTAATGCACCTAGATTTGTTTGGGTTCAATTGGCTGGGTTACCTAAATCAGTCCTGAGTGAATATATTCCATTTATTAACAGTTGAAATTCACACGGTTTAAAGGAAATATTCACTGAGGTGTTTTTATTCAACGACCACTGGACTTAAGTGTGTTTTGCATAAGGCTTTACAACATGGCATAGACAATTTCAGCATGAATGCCTACATCACTCTTTAAATATTTGAAAACAACAGTATACATTCCTGTTGAACCATCAAAGCTGTGCATGCCACTTTGCATAGCCATGTGCGAACACAATATACTTAAATATTTTTAATGATGTTTAATCTATTGGGGACCTTTTGAGGTTAGTTACCACCGATTATCTCATTTACTGGTAGGAACCTCCTGGTTACACCAGCCCACAGGGGATTATTGTGTCCGTCCATCGAGTGGGGAGGGGAGAGTGGGGAGGGGCTGGGTGGGGAGAGTGGGATTGGGCCAGGTGGGGAGGGTGGGGCTGGGTGGGGGGTGGGAGGGGTGGGGCTGGGTGGGGAGGGGCTGGTCACCCCGTGGTACCCTTATAAAACTCAACGTTTAACCTACTCACGCCGGCTTGTGCCCGCCCTCACAGTCGGCCATATTTGCGGAATACACCACGCCGCCGTTGACCCTGCAGGCCATTGACCGAGCAACCCAACGTTCCTACCAGCCCCCTCCGCAGGAATGTGTTATAGGTATTTTACAGTTGCTTTGATGCTGGACAATATTCATCAATGGCAGGGAGCACCCAACTTTAAAGTGAGTATCCAGGCATTGTTTGCAAATATTACTGCCGTTTAAACCCTAATAGCCAAAACTTAACTCTATAACATAAAGAGTAAGTCAGCTGATGTTTGGGATTAAGAGAGTTTGGAGATTATGGTTGGCTTAGGTCCAGCCTGTGTTTATATGCAACTTTTTCCATAGGATATGATGAATAGTATATGAAAAGATTACAGTGCTTTTTGAATGTTTTTTGCTATGCGCTTATATAACTCCATTCACTGCTTATGCAGATGAGCGAATGCAGTTTTTTCATGCCTCTTTTATTCACACTACTCTCACAAGGTATTTGCCACTGCTGATTGTTGGGAGTCTCGGTATAGAGCTCAATTTTTTGGTAGGTTTCATCGACTATATTGTATGACTGGCCACGCAAACAGCATTTTCTGGTGCTGGCAGGCCACGTTGCACCAGATGTCACGTATACAAACGTTATGATGTCACTTGGCATCATGATGACATCGTTAGTACCTGCCGGTAAGTGTGGCCCATCTTCGGCACTACACACGTACCCACTGCCACATAACTTTTTGTCTCCAAGACCGTCATCTCTTATTTAGCCTACTTTCATCTAACTAATCTGTTGTATCAATGTCTCAGTGGGCCATACCTCTGCGGGCCACTCCCAAGAGCCTTTGTGGCCAAGCCTTCGCGGAATGAAGGAGCCAATCGAGCTATTGTATGCGGTGCTACCATAACGGTGATAGATCGCTAAAGAGAGTGAACTTGACTGGACCAAAGGGACATGGTGGTGCAGGGCTCACCCCGGGACCCCCAAATCGCTGGGTCTGTTGGGGGCCCACATTTGTTCTGAAGGCCACCTGCTGCAGACCATTGATTTATGCGGCAAATTAAAATGTACATAACAAATGCACACGTCCATCCGCACAGTAGAAAAATGCAGTATTGCCATAATGACGTTATCATTTGCAGTGGTCTTTAATCGCTTTATTAAGTAGCTGTATTTCACAGTTAATTTGTATAAATGTAGAAGCGAGTTTTGTGGCACTTATGTAACCGTTGGGCTTCTTTATATGTGTAATGGTGTGACTTGAGTTTCACCTTGACTTAATGAGATATTGCGCCAAAGGTGTGTGTATGATGGTGATGGAATTCAAATAAAGATTAATATGAAAATGTGAATGCATTTTGCACATGTAACATTGATACATGTAAATATTTCCTTACATAGGTACATGTTTACACACACAAAATATAAATTGGTACACAGTAGCCACAACGACACTTAACGATTATATCTAACAAGAGGCAGGGACAAGTGGCATTTCAGAATATGGTTCGAGCAAGATTGACAAATGAGTAGTAAGTTAAATAGACTGCTGATGAGACGCGAAATGTCGAAAGCGGTCGGTTGCTTGTGGTGAACCAATGCTGCTGAAATAATGCACTCGCAGGAGGGCGTGTGACTGATGAGATGTGTAGAAAAATATATTTGTACGTGGTTTTTTGGGCCGTCCATAAATGACGTAACGCACCTGGGGGGAGGGGGGGTCAGACATTTGTGACGAGGGGAGGGAGGTTGAGAAATGTGACGTCACATCAAAATGCGCAACTTTAAATAAATATAGACAAAACGTTCTACTTAATTAAATAGACTTTTAAATAAATGTTTTCTCCTACAACATAAGAGTGCAGCGCCACATTAAATATGCACTACAATGACAATAGTTTAAAGCGATTTGAAGCATGTTTTTTTTTGGGGGGGGGCAGAGCTTTGTGACGTCATATTTGAGGAGGGGGGGGTCTGACTTTTTGTGACGCCGTGTGACGAAGGGGGGTGGGGTCCAAAATCGTCCAAAATCGCGTGACGTCATTTATGGACGGCCCCTTTGTAGAGAGGACATAAGATATGTGATGGGTATTACTGGTAGGAACCTCCTGGTTACACCAGCCCACAGGGGATTATTGTTTCCGTCGTGCAGGGAGGGGCTGGGTGGAGAGGGGCTGGGTGGGGAGGGAGGGGCTGGGTGGGGAGGGTGGGGCTGGGTGGGGGTTGGGAGGGGCTGGGTGGGGAGGGGCTGGGTGGGGAGGGGCTGGTCACCCCGTGGTGCCCTTGTAAAACTCAACGTTTAACCTACTCACGCCGGCTTGTGCCCGCCCTCACAGTCGGGCATATTTGCGTAATACACCACGCCGCCGTTGACCCTGCAGGCCATTGACCGAGCAACCCAACGTTCCTACCAGCTCCCTCTGCAGGAATGTGTTTTAAGGGCACCACGGGGTGACCAGCCCCTCCCCACCCAGCCCCACCCTCACCCAGCCCCACCCTCCCTGCACGACGGACACAATAATCCCCTGTGGGCTGGTGTAACCAGGAGGTTCCTACCAGTGATATTGCACAGTGTCATTAGCCCACGAGATCCCCCTGTCCATCACTAGAGGGCCTTGCTGGGTATGTATCTCTGATGTGTGAACGCACCTGTAAGTACCGTGACTTGTGCAGTTTCGTAACACGACCGTGCATTTGCTGCGGTCAAGAGGAATTAAAACAAAAAGTTATTTTAAACATTCACCAACCCTCCGTGTGATTTGGACCAGATGCGTGCCGAGGAATTCTGCGCGCCCAAATCTAACGTCGTGCAGCGTGTTTACATTAATATTTAAACATTAATCTTTAAACGCACGCTTCCTTCGTTTACGTTACATAGACTGCTGTGAAGCTTGCGTTTCGTGGATATATATATTTTTTATATCTTATAGGGTTTGCTGTTCTGTTTAATTTTACATTACAGGACCGTAGTTTGTTCGCGGCCTGCATGGCAATGAAGCACCGGCCTTGCCTAGATGTCTCTGCCGGGAACGAGCGCCTCTTCCTGGGCCACTGAGGTTAGTGATTCCGGTGTAACCTGCGGTCACTTAAGTCACTTTACACAATCATCACAGCGGTGCTTCTACGACTAATATTGTTATTAATGCGTTAAATGCACATCTGTGATGGGCCGCTTCGTTTCCATTTCCTTTTTTTGTGCAACGCGACCGTCAATTTTGTTTAATTGATCGGTCTCAGCCGTGCTATCCACTGCTGGATGAAAGTCCTCTCTGGGTTTGCGATGCCACCACAAATCCACTTCGCTGATGGGCGTCCTACGGATTTCATCGCTCCATCTCCGCGTTGGCCGTGGGGGCCCACAGTTGTCAACCCGTACGCTTTGATCCGTGTTCCTGTACAGGGAAATTGAGCCGTTTCAATACAGGCAAAAAATTTGCTTTTTTGTCTATTCGTCTGTGTTTCTCCCCATGTGATGTGACTTTTGTAGGATGAATGTTGAGATGTATAAGGACACAGGGTGACCAATTCGTGTCTGGGCACCAGCTGTGCTAGTGTGGCAGCAAGTCCAACACAGCCCTGTCTGCCAGTAGTGGGCGATGTTGCCATACTCGTTCTCCTAGGACTCACATTTATAAAATTTTCACTTTTTGACGCTTTGGCAACCCACTCTTGTTTATTATTACACGCTTTTATTTAACTCACTCTGTTGTTGTTTTCGTATCCTCAAATCTTGTAACTTAATTTTAACCCACTTCCCAATGTGGTATCGACTGCAAACTTGGTATACTGATGTCTTACTGATGACAATACTATATTCTATCATTCAAAATATATTTTTCAACAATATTTTTACACGCTTTCTATTAACTCACTCTGTTGTTGTTGTCGTATCCTCAAATCTTGTAACTCAATTTTAACCCACTTCCCAATGTGGTATCGACTGCAAACTTCGTATACTTATGTCATACTGATGGCAATACTATATTTTATCATTAAAAATGTAAAATATATTTTTTAACATTATTTTTTACATGTTATGTTTCGGCTCGGGTCTAATTGTCCACGCTCAACTGACGTTGGCTGTAAATGACCACGGCGCCTTACGGTATGGCAAGCCTCGGGGCCACTTCCTGGAGTCGTGGAGTTCTTACATTTCATGAAAGCGTGTTTTTTAAAAAGTATTTTTAAATATCACTTATTTCGAGCAACGTCACAGGATCTTTAATGTCCCTCAGGAAAAATACTGCTCGTATGCAAAACAGCCACCAGTATTAACCAGGGTGGCCCCACCACTTCAACCGCAAGGCTCTGCAACAAGCGGCAAACGCTCTACTCGTCAGCCATGCTACTACCCCAAGTAGATTCTGTAATACACAAGAGTGAATAACGCAAAGAACGGTCCTCATGGATATTTGCGCAAACCCACTTGTTGTACTGCCGTGTCCTAGCCACCAAAAGGTTCAGAGTTTAAAAAAATAGGCGTGAATCATGAACCACTGTCTCCAAAGCACTGGATTGCAGGCGTCTGCAACTTGCCTGCTCTGTCTGGATGCATGCTCACCAATAATCCTCTCGTACCATAATTCCTTCTGCGCTGACGGTGTATGCAACGTAAGCCACTTTGGTGATTGTAATCAGTGCGCGTGATTGCTTTCGTTCCAGTCCATCGTACACAATGCAAGCGAAAGAAGCTGCTGCTGCGGGGAGTGCAACAGCCACTGCCCAAGGTGGCAAACCAGATGAAAGGTGATGGGATGGGAAGCCACCAGAAAAATCAAATTCTACTTGCGTGCATGGTGAACCGTGCATAAGCGTAACACCACCGTGCCCATGGTGGTGTCTTATTTTGATTGCCACACGTGGCTGCGTGCTCGGCATGTAACGATGCATCGATTCATCCGTGAACGTTGATTTTAATGAGCTTTCTGTGTGGTTCAGGGGTTGGAATGCTGAGCTGGCATTGCAAAGAGCATGGGATCGAAGCCAGACAGTTGCCTGAGATTTAGCTGGGTTCACGTGAAGTGAAGTAGTAGTCCAGTGACCAAATAGCTGGGCAAAATAAGCCATCGTATTAAATGTGGTTCTACGCTTAATGTGGCAGATGGCACGATCAGGATAAAATAAAAAAAAACATTTTTAAGTTAGATTTTATTTTTGTTCTTGAACAAACAATGCATGAGGTGATGTGTTTTAGAATTAATTGTTTGTCGTTTATGTAAGATTTGTGCTTAAGAAAATTACGTGGTTTGATATGATATTTATTTTTATATATAAGTTAATGGAATGGACAAACCCTGTACAAACGAAATAGTAAAAAAACAAGAAACAATACAAATGAGACACAAGATTGAGACAAAAATTGATTATTGAATGAAAATTGGGGTCATCAAGTTTTAAATGAATATTGTGTACTGTACGTGGAAGTCAAATGAATGGTGAAAATGTGTCTGAATACTCAGGCAAGTGTTGGGCGGTGCTCATCTCCTTGAGAGGTCCTGAGCCCTTTGGTGGAAATTATTTTGTTCCTATAATCGGAACCATGCTCTTCATTGGACAACTTCTTTAGATTTCTATAAAAGTGGTGCTCATTAATCGGTGGCAGCTAGTGGGACTGGGCCCTTCTAGTGAAAAATGTAAATGGGAAAAATTACTGTGTGCAAGAAGGCTCTCCTTCCCTCATCACCTCCCACCCTCTTCTTCTCTCCTACCCACTGCATCTTCACTTCTCCCCTTTCCTTGCTCTCCCTCCCCCAAAGGGCTTCCATACACCACCGATATATTTACTCAGTAGCCTCCACTGCTTACAATAGATGTGCGAGGAATGATGGGCAGATTTATCCCACAACTCAGATTTGAACTCACAATCTCCTAATTGTAACACGAAGCAGTCATCTCTGCTCGTGAAAGTAGATTTATACCATACATACCCATACGGTACCAGCAGGCTCATGCCAAATACCATACATGTGTATCAGGTGCCTCAGTGTACTCTCTTGCGTGCATGCTTGTGGTCAGGCTTCATGAGACACGGCTGTACATGGACGTGGCAGACAGCCTTATGCCGATCGTTTACACATCCGACTACAACATCACCTTCATGGGGCTGGAGAAGATGCATCCGTTTGATGCAGGAAAGTGGGGCAAGGTCGTGCAGTATTTGAAAGGTGAGCGGCAGCCGTCTAACAGCAGATTGATCAAACAAGTTAGATTCCTTACAGTTGGGTGCAACTCCGATGAGCACGGTTAGCTACATACAGTGTGAAAAAAGTTCAACATACATAAATGTAGCCGTACATTAAAGTGACTGCGTCTCCCTCATCCACACGGGCGGTTTTTCTCTGTGCATTTTTAGTTGATTTTTAAAGCTGTATTTGGTTGTTTTTTCTCCCTTTCTCCGCTCTCAATAACCCTCCAATATGATAATTGATTTTTTACCCTTTTATCTGGCAAACAAAACTGACACCTTTTTTACAAGGAGTCATGTTTGCATTGACTACAATACCTGCGGTTGGAATGCAAACAAAAAACACAACTCTGATAATGTATGCACTGTCCTTGAAATTGATTGGTCCACACCCGAGACAGCTTTTCTTAGAGCCTAGTCTCACATGGTGTTGGACCAGATGACGCCAAAAGGCGCACAACCCAAAGACAATGCACCATCAGAGTACGAGAGCTCGGGGTAAGCATTTACACCATTGGAACCTCCTTTACCAGTAGCAAAATATGATAATAGATTTTTTACCCTTTTATCTGGCAACAAAACTGACACCTTTTTTACAACCCTCCAATAATCGTCCGTTCCCGTGGTGTGCGCAGAGGCAAACATGGTCACGGATGATGTGCTGGTGAAACCGCGGGAGGCGGAGGAGAAGGATCTACTCGTGGCTCACACCCAGCGCTACCTCAACAGCCTCAAGGTCGGCAAGCCACCCGCCGCTGTGTCCGCTCGCAGGACGCTCACGATACATTCTAACTTTTAAAAGCCCACCCCCATGGTGTGTGCAGTGCTTGGACCCCCCCCCCCCTCCGTGCTCTGTCCGATAATTGAGCCCCCCCCTCTCTGGCTTCGCAGTGGTCCATCACGGTGGCCAGGATAACGGAGGTCCCTTGCGTCGCGGCGCTGCCCAACGTGCTGGTGCGGCGCAACGTACTGAGGCCCTTCCTGCTGCAGACGGGCGGCACTGTCCTGGTAAGGGCGCCACGGTGGCTAGGAGATGTTAACTACCTCGCCGGGTGTACAGGAGGTCGTGGGTTAGATCACGACCCTGACGCCTGCTGCTGTATATTTAGAGTTTGCGTGTCTCTCTCATCATCATCATCATCACGGTGGCTAGGAGATGTTAACTACCTCGCCTGGTGTACAGGAGGTCGTGGGTTAGATCCCGACCCTGATACCCTGTTGTACATTTAGAGTTTGCGTGTCTCCCCGTGGTCGCGTGTTTTTTTTTGCTCCTCCCGGATTTTCCCTACACATTTATAAACATTCGTTTCAAGTATTCGGCTGCTATACATTTCCACATGATAACCCACTTTGTTGAGCTATCATTTGTGGCCAGGTCATCTCTGAAAAACAGCTATGTAGCTCACTGGACCTTACCTGGTAAAATAAGAATAGTTGAAATTGTAAAGCTCATAAGCTCACGGCCCATGTTTCTGTGTAAAAAGGCCCTTTGCCCGTGCAACTGGAATCATGGGGAGAGCTATCTCCATGTTTCGATTTACTCCTCTACACGTGGAGGAATTGTCATGATTCTGAGACGTGAATTGACTCACAAATCGATTATGTTTTTACCTGTGTGGTGTATGTAGAGTCTTTTGTGGTATGAATCTGTCGACGAGGTCACTTAATCGGATCTCAGAGGTAGCTCTGTAACATCTACTTTGCTTACATTAAGAGTTGACATGTCTACCATGCTGACTGTTTCAACCACCATACTGCAGGTTCAAACACTTCTCTTTCTGCTTCTACCCTTGAGTTTGGAATTCCCTCCCATCGTATTTTCCCCCCAAGCAATTATGACATTTCTTAATGAGTAAAGGTGTGAAATCTTCTCTTTGATGGTG
Organism: Lethenteron reissneri; assembly: GCF_015708825.2. Lineage (NCBI taxonomy): Eukaryota > Metazoa > Chordata > Hyperoartia > Petromyzontiformes > Petromyzontidae > Lethenteron > Lethenteron reissneri. The sequence goes on along the minus strand of NC_083833.1, from coordinate 2,363,487 downwards.
CTGTTTTTGCCCGAGTGAAAGGGTAATTCCTTCCACTGTGAAAACAATAAAAAAATGTGTTGCTTAAGTGTTAAACTCAGAATTAATAATGTGATGTGTGGTTGGTCAATATTGTAAGCAATGCAATATAAGTAAATTTCCTCTTTTATAAAGCTTACAAACTGATGAGTTTTGTTGTGTTGGACAATCGTGTTAGGCAGGAAAGCTGGCGATGGAGAGAGGCTGGGCTTTCAACATCGGTGAGTAATAAAACACAATTAGTGTCGTGTATAATACACTCACATCTCAAGTTAGCTGTTTAGATACGGTGGGCATATTCATTTTTATAGAGAGGCAGTCAGTCATAGGCGGAGGAAACCAGGGAAGTCTGGATTCTAGACTCTTAATCAGGGGCAGGGAATAGTATGTATGTTGATCTTCTTTTGTACCGTGCGTAGCCAACCATGCTAATCGAAGGTGCTGGAGAAAAACAACAAACTAAAAACATTAAGCACGAATTACTGGGTTGTGGGTAAGAAGTTATGGACCATGGTGGCAGCAGAAGAGAATGAGTGACCTCCCACTGATTGTAGATTCGGGGCTTCAGTAGAAAGCCTCGGTTTCTGCTGTTGAAAGCACGCAGAGTGGAGGAGAGTGAAGTAATGGGAGAGGTGCACGGAGGATGTTGATGACAGTGTGATCTTGAAAATGATCTGGGATTGGATTGGGAGCCATTGGAGGGATTGGAGTACATATTGAGGTAATGTGGCTTTTGTCACCAAGTGTGGATGATAAGGCATCATTCAAGCCCATCACTTTATTACACCTAGAATGCGTGTGGCGGAATTCCATATGCAATATAGTGGGTGACACTGACAATATTTCGGTGCATTCCAGGTGGCGGTTTTCACCACTGCTCCGGGGATAATGGTGGAGGCTTTTGTGCCTACGCCGACATTACCTTGTGCATCAAGGTCAGTTCACTGCCTTGGTTTCTACGCACAAGCATAGAAGACAATGCTAAGTAAACACTGCAATCGTTATATTGTATCTCTTGCAATCTTCTTTTGTACTTTCAGTGCAGCTGAATTATATTCCAATGTTCCTGTTGGCTTTATGATACAAAACCAATACATTTACATCCAGAACCCTTGCAGCAAGCGGTGCATCTCTTCGTGTCGGAGGATGGCATCGTTGAATAGCTTCTGAAGTCGGCATTCTTATCTACGCTGTGCTCACATTTTTTATGTGGCCTCCAAAGAATTTTCATCACATGGCATCCAAAAGTTTTATTTTATTCTCTCAGATCCCGGCCGAATCACGAGTGGCTGTACTCTTGGGTTCTTTCGGTAAAGTCACGTAGATGAAAAATAAAATAATAAAATGAAAATAACTAAATTAAATCACGACGTTTCGGAGGCAACACAAGCTTCCGTCATCAGGTGGAACAGCCACAGCAAAATCACTGTGGTGAGTAGAGAGAGCTATTTATGACAAGCGATTATATAGGGTATAAGAGGGGGGGAGAAGCCAGGGAGGAGGGATGCACAAATAGCTCTCTCTATTTACTACAGTGATTTTGCTGTGGCTGTTCCACCTGATGACGGAAGCTTGTGTTGCCTCCGAAACGTCGTGATTTAATTAAGTTATTTTCATTTTATAATTTTTTTATTATTTTTATTTTCATCTACGTGACTTTACCGAAAGAACCAAAGAGTATGGATCCTTGCAGTCACGAAAGCTTCAAATCTAGAATTCACGAGTGGCTGCTCTGATTTAAATTCAGGTTCCAAGCGATACCAGTGCAGTGCTCTGACTTGGATTTATACAACTGCACCACTGGGCCACCTGAAAATTAATTGTTTTAAGTCAGTTGAATAAACAACACATTTATATTGACTCATATTACCAACATGTCTGCAACTGTAGGCTTTACCCTAAACTAAGAAGACACCTGCCAGGCTTTCAGCAGTGGAAATGCCCACACACCAATTATGCTCTTCCTATTTTGCTTTGATGTTGCAGTTCCTCTTTGACCGTGTGGACGGCGTTGCCAGAGCCATGATTGTTGATCTGGATGCCCATCAGGTATGACGACGCCGTGACGGCCATGATTGTCATCTGTTCTGTGGACTAGGAGCAAGGTTTTTCTCAGCAGACCCCATTGTGCAGTAAAAACTTTTAGGTAATCGTTATTACTGAGTACTTCAATTTGTATGTATGTATGTTGAACTTCTTTCGTACCGTGCGAAGCCAACCATGCAAATTGGAGGTGCGGGGGAACGGCAACAAACTAAACACAAATCAATTCGAAAGAAATTGGTTTTCAGTCTAGATTTAAAAGTGCATAGCCCCAGTGGCTTCCTAATATCGGACGGAAGAGCGTTCCACACGGCCACAGAAGCGCATCTGAAAGCGCGCGATGTGGTGACTGTTTTTTTTTCGATGGCCAGCCAAAAGCCGCTGCGAGGATGACCGGAGTTCGCGTGATGGTTTATGCTCCTTGACGAGATCAGCATGATACTGTGTTTCATTTGCGGCAAGCACTTCTTGTGTAATGAAGGCGACCTTATAATGTATTCATTTGGCAACCGAAAGCCAATGCAGCTCAGCGAGCACTTGACAGACATGGTCGGATCTTGCAGTACCCATCACGATATGCCAAACGCGAATTCGTGGAAATGGCCAAACGTCCCGATGCAGGACCCTCCTGGGAAGACCCTTTAGACGTAGTGCGGCTTAACTGGGTAAATAGAGGAGATTACAGCGTGAGTTGCTTTCTGTCAGGAATATGAGAATACAGAGCTTTATTCGTCCGACACACATTGGCACGTTTCGTTCACGTCACTAACCTCACTGATTGGCCATGTCGGGTGGCGCAGGGCAACGGACACGAGCGGGACTTCATGGGCGACAGCCGCGTGTACATCATGGACGTGTACAACCAGCACATCTACCCGCACGACTCCGCCGCCAAACGTGAGAAGGCTCTTGACTGTTACTCATGCCCCTTGGCCCCAGTAAGGCTGAGAGTGTTGCATCCGACGGTTCGACTCCGTCGGAAATGTCACCGTTGTGCCCGCGACCTGTCTCCTAGCGATCGCGAGCTCGGTTCGAGTGGCAGACGGCTGTCACTCTGTGGACACGTTGCCACGTCGCCAACTCCAGCAAATTGCGCACTTCGGTTGGCGGTCGACGTTTCCAAGTGAAGACTGCGATCCTCAAAGGAATGGCGCCGTCCACCGTGATCGCCTCCCCCCCCTCCCCCCCTCGTGATCCGTCTGTGGATCAAACAAATCACTCGAGACACCAGGTGTTTGGCAGCAAGAGCAGTTGATGCGAATTAGCGTAGTGGTCCTTCGCCGACAATGCGTGATGAATGTTGTGTTGGTGTGGAGGAGGTGGCCGGGTGATTGTGATCTGTTACTGATCCGGGGTTCAAATGCAATGTAGTTCCCCATGAATGAACCGGGTTTTCAACCTGATCACCAGTGATTTATGCAACAACAACAACTAAAACAATAGCATCATATTCAATTCCCTTTTACGCGTAATTTTGTCAAATACAAAACAGTGTTGACTGGCAGTTATTAAATACTAGCTTTACTACCCGGCTTCGTCCGAGACTTGGATTCTTGTCTTGGATTAATATGCGTCCTACGCTACGCGGAGGGTGGGGGAGAGGATGCGTGACGTCAGCAGGTACACTGCGCGACGCTGCCGCATGTGGGTGACATCACAGATGTGACGTCACCGCTCACTTGGCGTGCAAAATATATCCATTATTGCGCCTTACCCCCCCCCCCCCCCCCCAAAATACAAAAGTCTATTTTTATACTTTTTGCATTGTGTACAGTCTGGAAGCTACCCACATGCCAAATTTCAAGCGTGTTGCATGTTGGGAAGTATGCTAAACATTTCGAACAGACACACATATTCACAAATTTCCCTTTTATATATATATTAGACTGGATTAGAGAGACCTTTTGATATCTCAGGAGCAGGCCTGTGATGCTTCTTCACTGCAAGATGTTCTCAAACATGTTCTCGGAGAGATCTGAATGGGCACTTTGTCCCATGACGCTGATAGCACAATTGGAGTGTAGTTTGAGAAGAAGCAAACGAGGTTCACTGTGGATGTTGTGCCAAGGTAGATGCTAGGCAATAGCTTATGGAGTCTATCTTGTCTTTTGAGCACGTTGTTTACAGAGGGGATTCTGAAAGGCTTTTCTCTCTAAACTACATTTAGAAATCACTGCGAGGATATCGGTTTTATTTTTTCAAAATAAAAAAACAAGAATTTCTTTGAACAAATTTTTTTTGGCTTTCTTCTTCACAGAGTGCTGATTCTAGTGGAGCGTTTATGCTTAAGTGAAAGATAATGAGATTAGGTGTCTTATCAAGCTTAGCTTAAACAAAAGACGACCATTAATTACATTTGTGTTTGAACATGAGGACAAGCATATTTACAGCATTTCCTGTTCTCAATATGTTCATCATGCTTTTATTAGTCACAAATAAAGATTCATTAATAAGTTATCATACTTTTCGACTTTGCAACGCGCCGCGCAGTATTTGCTCACTCTCAGAGCGAGGGAACGATTTGAAGGCGCGAGGAGAACTCACAGACAAGCGGGAAAGCAGCCGAGCAATGAGGCGGCGCCAAAAATTGCCCAAGCTCTGTGGCCCTCTACATATATATGAAGGTGTTATTGGCCAACTAACGAGTAATTACATGTGTGAGGAAACAAGAGCACCCGGAGAAAATCCACAAGTGCGAGGAGGGAACGCTCGATTCCATACAGATGGAACAGGTGGAGTCCACATTTTTGCTGTGCTGCCTTCTCCTGGCGAGTGCAGGGTATGGCACCTCATCGACGCCCGCGGGAAGGGAGTTCTACTACGAGGCGTGTGCCAACACCGCCCGGATAAATGAACATCGTCTATTTGTTGAAACTTGTGTGGGTCGATTGCATCCGTGCAGTCCGTACAACGTAGACCAGCGTGGCATTTTCATTTCTCGCGATGCGCCACTTTTTCAGCAGTTAGTCCTCCGTGATAAAACAAGGGATCCATCTCTCCGATTAATCCGAGCGGCCTGGAAACTGTAATCCATGCTCTCTGTGCTGCAGCTCAAAAGAAGATTAAAGTGGCGACAAATCTGTTGCCTGACACAAGGCGGCACATTAACGCAAAACCTCGCACAGACCCAGAGCGATTGCAGCCTCCGCCCACTGCACGCTGCGTCACCAAGTTGGGCTCAAGACTGCCGACTTACCTCGTGAGAAACAGCTTGGTGCCGGTTTGATTAGTTACGTGGTGCCGCACACGGTGCAGGTACAAAGAGGCCATTTGCCCCCCCTCCCCTCTGATGCACGACGCGCGAGGCCATCGGCCCATCTATCGGCCCATCGCAGCCTTTCACTGCGGAGGCTCAAAGAGGATTATCGGCGCGGCTTGGCAGGTCCCCCGGATTGCGTCGTCCGTCGGTTACAATGCAACGCGGGGATGACTGGGCACTGACCGCCACTTACGCCATCGTACTGCTGCTGCTGACGCTCTTCGTCGCATTCGTTTGCCTCTTCGTCCTGGTGTTCACGCTGAATCTTGTCAGCCTGGGCATGCGAGGGGGAGGCTCAGGTTGAGGTGTCTGGGTTTGCTTAAGCAAGACAACCTTGCCTTGAGCACATCTGATTTATAGAAGCGGTGAGAGGTCAGCTGATGACAGCAACTGTCCAGGTGTGGATTTTTTTTCATGCGTTTCGCTTTGGCACCGTAATTTCACGCAGTGTTTCTTATGTCTTGCAGGCAATGTTTGTTTAACTGCATATGTTTGCGTGTATGTATGTATGTTGAACTTCTTTCACGCCAAACGTGTCCAACCGTGATAATCGTCGCACCTTCTGTTCGGCACGATGTCCACGCTGTTCGCTTCATGTGCTCGGAGCTTCGTTAATTCCCGAATAAGTCAATGTTTAGGCTGTGGATTTAATGTCTTCATTCTCCTTGCCTTGTCGACAAAAGCAGTCAACTCTTAGTTGTGAAATGTTGGCGTGAGGTGCGCACAATATTTTTACCCTCATTATCGGGTCAGATAATCGGTGAGCTCACTTAATGTTTTACATAAGTAGCCAATTACTCTGTTTGGTCTTTCTCGATGCACTACAGTTTCTAATAATGTCACAAAATCATCCTAGTCTGTGTCTTCAGAATAGTTAATTTAATTTCGTCCTAGTCAGGGCACACTTTGATCTTTTGTGAAAGTGGTAGTCAATGTTCAAATAAATAATCTTGATTTGAAGCTTTCGTGACTGCAGGAATCTATATTCTTTGGTTCTTTCGGTAAAGTCACGTTGGTAGAAATAAAAACAAAATTTCTACCTACGTGACTTTACCGAAAGAACCAAAGAGTATAAAATAAATAACTTGCCTCATATTTCCATCACCGATTTCGTCAAACGAAATTGACCCAGCTCAAGTTTGGACGCGCCGAAAAGAGCTCGAGACAATAGACGTGCCAATTCGGCAGAGGACTAAAATTGAGAATCTCCGCCGCACGCCCACCGGCGCTTTGCGTTGCGCGCAGGCGGCATCCGCTGTTGCGTGGAGCTCGACTGCGGCACGCAGGACGCCGAGTACCTGCAGAAGGTGCGCACGGCGCTGGAGCGCTCGCTCCGAGAGTTCACGCCCGACGTCATCGTCTACAACGCCGGCACCGACGTGCTGGAGGGGGACCGCCTGGGCGCTCTGTCCATCACTCCACAGGTACTGGCGTGCCCACGGTCGGCACCGCCCTCCACGGCACGGTCGTCCTCTACCTATAGCGGGGAGCTGATCGGCAACGTGCATTTGCTCATGCCGTGGTTGATTGGGTGAGCTGGAAGACAGCTTCGCGAGTAGTCTGATGAATATATAAAACGCAATCGGCGAACTTTGGAAACATGCAGTGGTGTTACTGTGTGAAACGTGTTTTAAAATTTAAACTCACATGCAGACTCGTAGACTTAAAGACCCTTGGACTTGGATAGACCTTCTTTCGTTTGGCGAGTTGATCATTGTTTGTGTGTTCATGTTGAGGTTCGTGAGCCAGGGGATGGCTTCAGCAGCAGTCTTGTGAATATCTGTGAGCAGACCAGAGGTCGCATTCGGGTACCCGATACCCGTACCCTACCCGATACCCGGCTACCCGTACCTGGCCAGGTACGGGTACCCATTTGCGACCCTGGTGCGGCCGGGTACGGGTACGGGTAAGGAATCGAAACCCGTTTGCGACCTCTGGAGCAGACACAGCCATCTCTTCGACCAGATATTGGTCGCCAATATCAAGCCGTGAACACCACACAGTAACGTCACTGCGCACTTTTATCGTTCGCTGGCAGCATTTCAGAAATTCATCTGCCCACTAGCTCACTCGACAACCTCGACATGAAAGTCAAAACGTCGCTGATGAACTCATCTGCCAGTCGAAAGAAGACCCAAAGGTGGAGCAGTTCCCTTATGGGCCGAAATAATCTCTTTGACTGGTCCGTCTGGCTTGTTTTCTTAGGGAATCATCGAGCGCGACCAACTGGTGTTCACGGCCGCACGCAGCCGCGGCATCCCCATTGTCATGGTGACGTCGGGCGGCTACATGAGGCAGACGGCAAGGATTATCGCCGACTCGATCCTCAACCTCCGGCAGAACAAGCTCCTCGGCTAGGGTCCAGACTTCGAGACTCCTCGGCCCTGCTCGGACACCGGCTGCCAACCTGAGTTTGCATGATGTTAATTTTTTGAAAATACAAAAAGGTGTATATTGTCAATGATGAGTTTGTAAAAAGTAAAACAGATGTATATGGATAAATGTTTGTATGTTTTGCCAATTGATATGTCCATTGGTAGAGATTATTTAATAATTTTGGGTCTAACACTTGAGGCTGAGCGGTATTATAATTGTAACGGGTTTGTCAGCTGGCGGCCCAGAGGCCATGTGACACACAAAGGCTCTCGGGAGTGTTCCGCTGAACTCTGGCCTGCTGACAGATATGGTTCACAGAGATGTAAAGAGATGCGGATTAAAGAGATGAAAATGAACAAGGGAGAGATGAGATATCTGGAGACGAGAGGTACAGACAGTCGTCACATTGGCATCATGTGCCCCGCCAGCATGCCAAGTTTTGAAGAATCCTGATATCTCATGTAGGTAGAAATGGGACACTTTAGAAATGGGTAAGGATACTGGGGGACGCAGAGTGCTGTGCCTGTTCTTAGTTATAGAATCAGAAAATACTGGAGGAATCCGATGAGCTATGAAGCTCTTTTTCACTACTCCGTTGAGATGAAAAGGATTCAAACGCTGAAGCCGGCATTTACATTTTGCGAAGTCTACTTTTGCGGAATCCTCTAATCATGTCTCTCATCATGTTTGTGCTGGGAACATTGCAATGTGTGGTGACTACATTTTCTTTATCGCTGTGATTGAGGCAAGTCAAGATTCACCGCCCCACACCCCATCCAAGTGATGCGATAAATCGTCGCAATTCAGGATCACAATTAGGTTAAAGAAAATATTTGTCTATTTTTTTTTACCATGTTGATGGTGTTATAATTGTCTTGTGCAGTTTTGTTTGATCGTTAGCGTATATGTGACTTGATTTCATGAATTGTTAATGAGCTGATGCACAAAAAAATTATATTACGTGGAGAGACAGAAAGGAGTTCTGCTTATATTTGCTTTTAACCATGATGTTCTATGGCAACGCATTGAGTTTGCGTACTGTGTTTCTTGTTTTGCGTTAAACAGGCTCCCATGGTTTAAATGGAGTGCTCTCGTCAATAACATCTGGTATTCCAGCAGCGTTTGTTTAACAAGACTCTGCTGTTGAGATCCAGAATGTGAAAACCAGTCCATGGGTTTCTTGCATAAGCAAATGCTGCTTTAAAATGTTCTTCAAAGCCAGTTTGCTGATGGACTAAAGATTATTCTATGAAGCGTTACTTGCCTCCTGATATGCCCATCACCTGACGCCTACTACACTCGGCGCACGGTCTCCTTGGACGCTGACAACCCCGGTGGCATTGGCACGATACGAGCCAATCCTCGCGAACTAGAGGGGGGTGATTGTGCCCCGATGCTGACTTGATTGAGGGCGATATTGGCACGTAAAATAAAGATTGATTGATTGAAACACTTGACAAGAGAAGGCTGCAAAGTGGGACTGAAGCTGAATGATAGGGAAAAAAACTGAAACATCGGGTTGGCGAAACAAAAGTAAATAATCGTTGGAAGGGTACCGCTGTAGGTGACAACAACCACTAAGCTTATTAAAAGGAAATTTACCAAACTTGTGACTTAAAGAGGGGGAACAAGATCACGATTGGGGCGACTTTGGACAATGTCATTTGAGAATGCGAAGGGACATACCAGTGTGCCTGAAGAATACATCTTTAGTTAAACTTCCTTCGCGCCGTACGTAGCCAGCCGTGCTCGTCGGATGTGCGGGGGAAGGACAACAAACCAAACACAAGAAGACAGTTCGAAAGAAATGAGTTTGTCAATCTAGATGTAATAGCGCATAGCTCCAGTGGCTTCCTACTATCGGAAGGAGGAACGTTCCAGACGGCCGCGGAAGCGCATCTGAAAGCGCGCGATTATTGTCATGTTTTCCATAACATGGATTGTAAACTTGGCACTGACGCGCAATTAATGAACAAAAGCGCGCCAAGTAAGCAACGAATCGTTTAGGGTTGCACGCTGGGAACTACTGTGCACAGAGACTGGGACACGTGGGTCAGAGAACAAACGCAAATTGAGACGCTAAGCGTGGACCGAAGTGGCCTTGGGCCAGGACGAAGCGAGAAGGGATGATGGCAAATGGACGGGAAATGGTGATGGAATGGAAATTCAAACGAAGGAAGCGCATCGGAGGACGACCACAGCACAGATGGAACGACATCAGCCCCCCCTGCCGCACAAGAAGGGCCGTGGTAACGGCGTGGGATTACCTTAATTCAGCAGTGAATAGAACATGGCTGATTGGTGGCTAATTTGCTTTGACGATTTAGAAAATCCTTCCAGGGAACCTTGAAAATAGTTCGGCATTTCGTTTCGAATTATGCACGGTACACGCATGCTGTCATGTTCTCTCACCTTTGCAGTAGACAGGCAAATAAAGGTAAAACTTAAATATATTGGCTTTTGGTGTGATGTCTTTCAATATTTAGAAATGCACAAGGACTGTTGAGTGCTAGTTTTGGGCACTATATTGCTTACGACCTAGGAAGGCATCCTGAATATGCCGAATTTTAGCAGATCTCGGAAGCTCAGCAGGGATTTGAGCCGAGTGAATGGTCCGATCGGAGACTGCCTGGAAAATACCAGGTGTTATAGGCTCTGGCTGAGAAGTAGCCAGCAATGGCAGTACGGAATACAGAAATACATTGAATCTCACCACATTGTATTTGGCGTTATCGCCTTGGTTATAATCTCATTCGCTGTGATTCGCAGTTCACGTTCACCACCAACCCTTTCTGTCACGACCTCTGCAAAAGATGGCGCAATTGTTCCCATACACATTCAACACGCGTTTGCAAACCTCGTGTCGTTCGGCGACCTCTCGTAGGAATACAAAAAATGAATCGACGAAAGCACAACGCTTGATTTAATTTCAGAATCCATCATCGTCCACTGCTTACATCCAGATTTCCGGCTTACCCCGAATTCCGGCTTATTTTAATTTTTGGCCTCCAAGAAATTCTAACGAACCCGAAATTATAGCTGACTCTGAATTCCAGTTTACCCTGAATTCCGACTTCCTTCGAATTCCGGCTTACTCCAAAATCCGGCTTACTCTGATTTCCAGCTTACTCTGAAAATCCGGTTTACCCCCAAATTCTGGCTTACTCCCAATTTCGGCTGACTCCGAAATCCGACTTACACCCCCCCAAACTCGAGCTTACTCTGAAAATCTGGCTTACACCCCGAATTCCGGATTAATCCTAAATCCGGCTTACCTCGAATTCCGGCTTATGTAGAGTTCCGGCTTCCCCCAAATGCCAGCTTACTTAAATCCGGATTACCCCCCCCCAAATTCTGGCTTACTCATAATTTCGGCCACCTCCAAATTCCGGCTGACCCGAAATGAAAGCTTATTCTAAATTCCAGGTTCCCTTGAAATCTGGCTTACTCCGACATCCGGCTTACCCCCCACCCCGCTCCCGGAATTCCGGCTTACTCTGAGAATCCGGCTTATTTTGAAAATCCGGCTTAGGGGCCGTCCATAAATGACGTCACGCACCTCGGGGGGGGGGGGTCAGACATTTGTGACGAGGGGGGGGGGGGGGTGAGAAATGTGACGTCACTTCAAAATGCGCAACTTTAAATCAATTTAGAATACGTTCCACTTAATTAAATAGACTTTTAAGAAATGTTTTCTCGTACAACATCAGAGTGCAGCGCCACATTAAATACGCACTACAATGATAATAGTTTAAAGCGATTTGAAGCATGTTTTATTTTGGGGGGGGGGGGCAGAGCTTTGTGACGTCACATTTGAATGGGGGGGGGTCTAACTTTTTGTGACGCCGTGTGACGAGGGGGGGGGGGGTCAAAAATCGTCCAAAATCGCGTGACGTCATTTATGGACGGCCCCTTTACCCCAAATTCCAGCTTACTCTGAAAATCCGGCTTACCCCCCGAATTCCGGCTTACTCCAAATTTCGGCCACCACCAAATTCTGGCTTCCTCCAAATATCGGCAAACCACCAAATTCCGGCTCACCAGAAATTCCAGCTTTACTCTGAATTCCAAGTTGGCCCGAATTTCGCCTTTCTCTGAGATGAATCCAGCTGACCCACCACCACGGGACCGGCTTGGGGGGGGGGGGCATGGGGGGCGTGATCGCGGGATCTCGTTGCGCCGATAACAAGTCTCGCGAGATTTCGCGTTGGCGGGAATGCGCGGCCAAAACATGGCCGTCGCCGCCGCTGTCTCGCGTCCAACGCGCGTCGCTTTTGTTTCAGGCTGAGGGGGTTTCCTAACGCACGATCATCGACGCGGATTAAGTTGTGGGGGGCGCGGAGGGGGGCAGCCATGGGATTCCTGAAGCTGATCGAGCTGGAGAACTTCAAGTCGTACAAGGGCAAGCAGATCATCGGGCCCTTCAAGCGCTTCGCTGCGATCATTGGGCCCAATGGCTCGGGTAAGACTACGGCCTTGTCACACACACGCGCAAAGATAAAGATCCCCAGTGTAGCCTTCAACACGTGTTGGGGCAAGTGCTGTCAGCGGACTGCACGGCACGAGAGGGAGTAGTCTGGCCAGCGGCGCGCCCCTTCCGTCTTTGTCTCACCCCACCCCGCTCTCATCGCAGCAGGTACCTCACGGAAGGCTGAGTCGACCTAGGGCAATGCCCAGGACCGATTCAGAGATTCGTAACTGATGTTGGCCGTGAGCGCGAATCGAACTTGGGTCACCGGGTTTCGTGGCGTGCTTAGTGCGCTAACCGCTGCGCCACCGCTCCCCCCCCCCCCATTGTCAGCGCAATGCAACAACAGCGACGACCTAAACGGCACCGCACAAACTAAACACTGAACTAGCAGTGAACTAGCAGTGATATAAACACGAACATTCGCCGCGAGTGTCGTGTGCGTGCTAAAAACCGCGTTATCGCTGTGCAAAGTGGCGGGGATGCGTGCTCGATCCAAGGGTCGAAAACAAAGTGAAGGCGCAGCCCTGCAATAGCCCGATGACGCCTCTGCTGGCGGAAGATCCTCCCACGAGAGGAAGCTCTCAGAGCAGTGGTTGTCAACCAGTGGGTACGTGAGTTGATTTATAAATGTGTGAAATGGTATCGTTCATTAGAGTCATTAGTGAATAATCACGAATTGAATATGGAAATATGAAATAACTACTATGTTGGGTGTCAGGCAAGGTTGGTACTCTGTTTATTTTTGTTTCAACAAGTGGTTATAGGAGCCCAAACAAGGTTGAGTATCACTGCTCTAGAGAGCCTTGAGATTTTTTTTTATGTTTGTAGTCACTTTAAGATGTTTCTTGTTCATGTTTTTGTTTGTTGCGGTTGCACCCGATTCAAGAGCCGAATGGCTCACAGGGTTATACCAAATAAATGAAAACTGAGAAAAAACTGTACTTGGGCCTACTCTTCCACCATGGCCAGACGTCTTTGAAGAGCTCGATATAAATTATTACAGTTTTATGTTCTGTTATACATTTCGGTGAGGTCTTCAATGGCATATAATCATGCACGTTCACTTGTTTAGTCATGTGTTTTTTTTATCTTAACCGCGCCATGTATTGCACCACAATATTAAAGGAATTTACAAATCACCCCCCCCCCTTCCCTGTATTTTAAAGTAGAAGTTGGCGCTTCGTCTTATAATCCGGTAGGAATGAGACCATATACAGTACATACCTTACTGACAACTGGCCCATGTTTGGGGTGATTTTTAAATCCTTTATATTAAGTTCACTTGCTTGCTTGCGCGCTTACGACCGTGAAAATCTTTCGGTCGTTTTTTAACCCACTTCCCGTGATCCAATCGAGCTGACATTTTGCACACAGACTTGTTGTGCGTGACAATTTATTTTCGTGAAAAAAATGTTCCTAAATTTTCCACTTTTTAGGAGAAAAAAAATCATATTTAATTTAAAATACCAATGTGATAAAAATGAAACTCTTACTCAAGAAAAACAGAAATGAATAATAAAATAAAACCGATGCCACGCATATAAAGGATTTATAGTGAAAAACTTTGTTTTTACGGGTTAATTTTTACTTTCTGGATACAAAGTAATGCTGTATCAAATTAAATATAATTCGTTGTTAAATTGACGTATCGGTGATTTCCACTTCTCTAAACAATTATGGAACGTCTCAACTGTTTAACTTTTCGATAGTGGTTCTTTAGAATAACAACTCTTCCTGGCAACAGGAATGTGGAGTGTTTGGGCCGTTAAATGCTATTTGAGTACCAGGTGTTAGTCTCGATAGTCCAGAGCTCTCGCCAGTCCAGTGCATAATGAGTTCCAATCTCCTCTAGTTGTGTGGCCCTTTTGGTACAGGAGCAAGACCGCCAGTTTTGAGAGCATAAGTTGACATCCCAGCCAGGGCCCACGCACTATCTTGAGCTAGTGGGTGCAGGGCTGCACCGTTTCCTTCCTTTACCCATTCTCCGAAACACCTTTTTGTTATGGTGTAGTATAACTTTGAATTAACGACACTTGTGTTTGATCTTTGTCCATATTTTGTTAAATTCAAATAGGGCAACCCTAACATACATACACACTAGGTTGGACACCTACTCACTCTCCCATGCCCTGCTGTAGGGGTGTACCCAACATGTCAAACCAAAACGTTGAAAATTATGTTCTTCTATAAGATACGTTTAGTAAAAAAACTAAGTTATTTTCGTGCACTCATTGATAATTGTGCTTGGATCATCGGCTCACTACACTTGGGAACCCAGTTTAATCACAGGTGGCTGAAACACATTCAAACCGTGCATCTCAGCGGTGCTGAACGCCCTACTCTGACAGTATTAGCGCCTTAAGCCACCCCAATCGCACCTTCTGCCATGGCAGTGGGTGACATGGCCAAATAGCAGCATTGTTTACCGCTTTATGCAGATGTTTGCAGATTGGGCTTTTTATATATTTTTCGGTCATATTTGGGGGATTCCTGGCCCGCATCTAATTTATGGTTTAACTGGTTTAACTATGTGGAACTTGTCATAATTTTTTTAAGTAGGCAGTTTTATTACTGACATGTAATGTGGTCGTGTGGGCACTGACTCGCTCGCCCTCGACAAGTGAGGAGCAGCTAATAATGAAAACAGTGTGCGCATAACACGTGCAAATTAGCAAGGTTGAAACTGCAACCCGGATAATCTGCCCACAGATAATGGAGAGTTGACCGTAATGTCTCGGCTTGCAGGTAAATCAAACTTGATGGACGCCATCAGCTTCGTCCTGGGCGAGAAAACGAGCAACCTCCGTGTGAAGACCTTGAAGGATCTGATTCATGGCGCTCCCGTGGGCAAACCGGCCGCCAACAAGGCGTACGTGAGCATGGTGTACGCAGAGGACAACGGAGAGGAGAAAATATTCACCCGCTACATCATCGGTTCGTCGCTACACTTCACCGTCACTTGGTTACAGAAGATCCTTGGGTTTGATCTTCCACGAAGCTCATGATTCACCCTAAATCGCATCCATTGCAACAAACCACGGCAGATGCGAATACCTGATGCATGAATGGAAAATTTAAATTCTCCAGTGTGCGACTGGTCATCCAGAACATACCGTACAACATATAACGACACAATGCCCGATCCACAAATTTCTAAGGAGACATTACAGCAATGCACTCTGCTGCATCTGGTGTGGTTTTCTGGCTTGACCACCTGATTTTAAAATTGTAGTTATTGCTTTGCATCTACATCAGCCATGCGAAAGATTAACTTTCACGTCTATGCAGAGCGGAATGTAACATGTTGTTAGTGGAGCGGGCCTTTGGCCCTGTGTTTTTAACGTATTCCAATTCAGGTTTAATGCAGTAATGCCATTTGCTCTGTTCATCTGTAACGGAGCGTCACGATAACGCTCGTAAAAAAATTACGAATATAAATTAAACGTCCGTACAAACTTATGTTGCTGTTAAGAGACTCGCCATATATTGCCCATCGTGTTCATTCACTCAGTAACTTTGTGTCACCATGTGAAAGCACACCACTAGAATGATAATTGGACAGAGATGTGAGCATTCTAAATATCATTGTAATCGCAATGTGATTTCTTGACAGCAAAAGGAACAATTGGAGACGATTCGATTGGCCCTCCCGTCATTCCTTTCGTGTCATGTGACATCACCGTACTACATGAGTAATGCGCACAGCTTTGTTTTAGGACACCAAATCAAAAGAGGTGAAATTATTTCCAAATGATATTAGACAGGACAATGATACAACTGGGAGGACTGATCCAGTGGTCACAATCTCACCTGTTGCTGGCTGCAAATGACTATAGCTGCATATAATTACTGTTTTCTGTCTCATGAGTTTCTTGTAATTTACATGACATCTTAGAATTGGTTTGTTTTTCTACCATGTTGTTGTATGCATTTAAAAAATGCGCACAATGTCCCAGTGTAGTAGCAACTTTTTAACATCTTGATACATTGTTGTAATATGCAGTTACAACATTTGAGGTCTGTCAGATAACGACTGGGTATATTATCGAAACAAAGTTTGTGATCTGCCGAATAACCACTGGGTATGTACCTGCTACAGAAACTTACATTCTCTGTACTCGTCTCACTGTTGGGGGACAGGATCTTCCTCCGAGTATCGGATCAATTCCAAGGTGGTGCAGCTGCAGGAGTACAGTTCTGAGCTGGAGAAGTTGGGCATCCTCATCAAAGCACGCAACTTCCTCGTCTTCCAGGTGAGGGTGCGCCATGTGCTCTGCTCTTAAGTGGAGGGAGGCCCCTCTGAATCCTTAGGGCTGGTGAGTGTTGGTAAACTTCAAATGTACACTCAACTCCGCTTATAATGATACCCTCCGGAATTAAAGTATCCTTTATCAGCTCGTGTGCAGGCGCTAGGTGGATTATCACAGTGCAGGATCGTGAGAGGTGGTGGCTGCTTGGGGAGGTCGTTCTCCAGCAGTGGATTAAACCGTGTCTGATGATGTATATGAAGTACCGTTACATGAGAAGTTCCCCCCAAATCAGTAAATGACCTTTACAACCCTGTTACAAAGTGGTTAGCGCGCCTCGCTATGAATCCGGTGACCTGAGTGTGATTCCCGCCCGTGACTAACGTCAGTGGCGAGCAATAGCTGAAACGGTCCGAGGCTTCCCGCCTCCTAAACCACTGCTATGCTCCCTCGCATATTCTCCGCACCTTCACCAATGGCAGTTGATTGTTTGCTGAAGGGTGAATGTTTTTGCTTACTTTGGGAGGAAACTAAAAGTACCTGCACAGATGGATTCCTATGGCTCATTGGCATTACCAGCACAAGGCGTGTACGGAAAACACTGCTGGAAAATGTAAAATTGGCGACTGTGGCAGGATACCCCACAATCCAACACCATTATCATCGGTACGCGTCCGGATAAAGCAGTCGAGTAATGTTAAGGCATGGCGATCAGTGCTTGGTCTTTAACTCATGCAAATTTTATATTAACAAATGTCAATATAACTCATGCAAATTTCTTTGACAAATGTACATTTTGGACACAATGCTTATATCACGCACATCCGACTAGCACGGTTTGCAACGTACAGCGCAAAATAAGTTGAGCATACACGCACGTTTCATATCGGATTTTCTCCATTTACATTCCGATGAGCAAATTGCGATGTCGGGTGTTGACTTCGGGGACCTTTTTTTGCGCGCGTTCTTACCCGCAGGGCGCGGTGGAGTCGATTGCGATGAAGAACCCCAAGGAGCGCACGCAGCTCTTCGAGGAGATCAGTCGCTCGGGGGAGCTCGCGGCGGAGTACGAGCGCCGCAAGCGGGAGATGATGAAGGCTGAGGAGGACACGCAGTTCAACTACCACCGCAAGAAGAACATCGCCGCCGAGCGCAAGGAGGCCAAGCAGGAGAAGGACGAGGTGCGACGGTCGCAGCCGTTCAAGCCCCGCATTAACCGCTTGGCTCTCCTCCTTGCCAGTGCTGTATGAGATAATATAATCAGCCAGAGTGCACCTCATCTCATAAGCTAAAAAAAAACTATTCACTATTTTTTATTTTACCAGGTAAGGCCATTAAGCTGTATAGCTATTTTCCAGAAGCGACGTGGCTATCATCATTGATGGCTCAACGAGGTGGCTTATCACGTGGACATTTATAGTGGCCAAATACTCGAAATGCATGTTTCTAAATGTGGAGGGAAAAACCTGAGGACCCGGAGAAAAATCCGCGCGACCACGGGGAGCACATGCAAACCCCAAATATACAGCAGGCGTCGGTGTCGAGATCGACCCCACAACCTCCCGCATACCAGGCGAAGGATATAACGTCTCGCCACCGCGAGGCCCCTCTCCAGGTTTGAGCCTCGAGAGTGCTTGGATGGGTGACCACCATGCATGTCAGTTTGTTGCGGGCTTACGTGGTGGCCATCAAAGTGCAGCGCGGGGATCAGCGGTCTCGATGGGGGCCACCATTACCAAAAGGTTGAGAATTGCTGCTGCAGGCCCAGCCTGTTGCTTAGAATACATCTTGCTTTGCATAGCTGGAGAGAACTCCCGCCACTTAATTCTCTTTCCCGTCAAGTTGGTGGCAACTGGTGACGGTTTCCGGCAGCGATTGCCGTAAAATTGTCCCTGTGGATCAAGGCATCTACATGTACCTCCGATTAGCACGGTTGGCTACACACGGTGCGAAAGAAGTTCAACAATAATGCATACTTATAGGCTCGTCTTGGTCTTCTCTCGCTCGTGCATCCCTGACAAAAGGGCCCTGCATATGCATCATGAGCTCAAGGATTGATTTAAATGAAATCACCGCACAAAGGTGTAGGCATGTGTTGGATGGCTCGATGTGTGCAATGTAAGCGTTGTGCTTTCCTGCGCAGGCGGAGCGGTACCAGCGGCTGAAAGACGAGCTGGCGCGCGCGCACGTGCAGCTGCAGCTCTTCAAGTTGTACTACACGGAGCAGGAGATCGAGCGGCTCAACAAGGACCTGACCGTGCGCAACCGCGACATCGACAAGGAGACCCGGCGCATCGATCGTGTCGAGGAGGAGATGAAGGGGCGCAAGAAGGAGGTCGGCAAGCTGACGCGCGAGCAGCAGCAGGTCGAGAAGGAAATCAAGTGCGTCCTTCGAGCATCCATCTTTTCTCCCCTTACCCCTCCGCGCACATCCTCACTCTTCAGTGCCTGCGATGGTCGCGAATCTAGAATGTTGAGAGAGTTTTGCGGAGCTGTACAGACTCTGTGGAGACCGTGACTGGTTATATGGACAAGATTTATTATTGTTGGCCAAACGTTTATTGCAAAAAATGACAACATTACTTGCGCATTAATTTGAACCGTTGACTGGTTTATAAAACACTTAGTTTTTTATGCTGTCCGGATAAGGTTGAAAACATTGATGGCACTAGCTCTGCCTGTCCACCCATCTGTCTGGCATCGCTCACGATTACAATAGCTGTTTTGGAACCTTTCCCCCGGCACAGGGAGAAGGACTCGGATCTGAACCAGAAGCGCCCGCAGTACATCAAGGCGAAAGAGAACACGGCGCACAAGCTGAAGAAGTTGGAAGCGGCGCGCAAGTCGGTGCAGAACGCGCAGAAGCAGTACATGAAGCACAAGGCGGACATCGACGAGCTGGAACTGGAGCTGGGCGGCGTGGAGAAGGCTCGGCAGGAGTTTGAGGAGCGCATCGAGGAGGAGAGCCAGAGCCAGGGCCGAGACCTGCAACTCGAGGAGTCGCAGGTTCGTCCGCAGCCCCATGGATGGCTTGTGGGGAGGGGGGGGGGGCGGTGGTGGTAAGGAAGGCAGGCAGGTGGTGGAAGAGAGAATGATGAGTTTCTGTTCGTTTTGTGTAGATATTACGGAATTTGTTTACACTCGCCCAGTGGTCGGAATGAATGACACAAAATAATCGAGATGGTACAAATGAGATATTTTAAAGGCGATGCTGTAAAGATACTATTTACAAGACGTTACAGGCACTACACATGAGACAGTGCAAACGAGAGAACATACGAGACAGTACATACAAGACAAAAGGGTCAAATTGTGAACCAAATTTGTGACATCTTATCAGTTTTCATAGGGAAATGGGGGGGGGGACTAGGGAATTGTTACATATCTAATGCAGCCACACTGATCCTAATGTCCAGGAGTTGAGAGCTATTTGAGTGTTGGGTTGCATCTCCTTTGAGTGAAGAACAAGAAGGTTATGAGTGGCCTTTCCTAAATACTCACTGTGGCTGGACATATGACAAGCGTCAAGGCCTAATGGTGCAAGTCATTTGCGTCGCACAGGTGAAGGTGTACAACAGCTTGAAGGAGGAGGCCAGCAAGAGGGCGGCCGTGCTTGCGCAGGAGTTGGAGAAGTTTAACCGGGACCAGAAGGCCGATCAGGACCGCCTGGATCTGGAGGAGAGGAAGAAGGTGGAGACCGAGGTACGTTGGAGTGGGTTGGAGGGGAAGTTTATGTTCACGCCTTCCCGTGGGCCAGAGCGGACGTCGGTGGGAAAACTTCATATTCTTTAACTTCAGCTCTATCGATTTCTTATTATTTGTATTATTATTTTACGGGTCTATTATCAATACAAGCGAATTGTGCAAATGCCCTTTTTCTAAAAAAAACATTCCGTCACATATTTTAGTTTTATTGGCCTTGTATAGAAATTGGTGCCATCACAGTTCGGCCATCGCCAGTGGTACTGAAAAGTGAGAAATGAATGGCAGCAACTCGCAGGATGTAAAATGGCATACGGGGTAGGGTTCTCACGAAAAGAAAACAATTACTAGATGTATAATACTGTTTATATACTTCATGATTTATGAAGTTAGCTTTTCAAACCTGCCTGGCTGCAAGGTAGCCAGGAGATGGCAGTACAGCAAATAGGTTCGTAGAACTCATCTTTTGAGGACATTTCAGTGTTATCCCCTCATCTGCATGAGTTTTCTCCGTGTGCTCTCATTTTCATTGACACGCAAACAATCTTTATATGTGATTTTTTTGGTTAGATCTCGTAAATACAAATGTGTCGTTAAACCCGCCTTTGTGTTGGAGAGTAAACCCACAACTTTCACAATTCAAATTGTAGTATTGACACTCGTAAATGACGTAAAATGTATATAACCGTGTGAGAGAGAGCCATTGTTTTGGCAGGGGAGGGTTTTTTACAGCCAACATGGAAGCCTTACGTTGCTTGCTTTGCAATACTCTGATGCGTGCAGGCGAAGATTAAGCAGAAGCTGCGCGAGATTGAGGAAAACCACAAGCGAGTGGAGAAGCTGGAGGAGTACATCGTGACCAGCCGGTGAGCTCAAGCTGAGCCAAGGGGCCGTGGCACTTGGCTAACATGTTCTTTCTCTGTTCAAAACAATATTTGGTGCAGGGGTGCACAACCCCTAATAACAAAAAAAACCAATGCGGACTTCAAAGAAAAAGTGTTTAATAGGTGACATTTCAAGCAATCGCCCTTCTTCACAGCACTTTTTTGGTGGCTTGTGGGAGAACTGAGTTGTCAGAGCGTTGAGCGGACAGATACCATTACAGGTTCAAATCCAACTTTAATTAATGTAATTAAGCAGTGTTTTCTGACGAATATGTTGGGAGTTTTCTCAAAAGTAGGTTGTGACATCGTACATCTGTTAACTGACACAAGGTGATGCACTGCTGTCTGTGAGAGTTGTTTGTGGACATGTGTTAATCTCATGCGATGAAGCTGATGGTGCATTTGGAATAAAATATTGCACAAAGCAAAAATAAAATAATATTATTAAAAAAATAATACAGCAGTTGAAAATTACATGTAGACAATAATAATTGACTAAAGAAGGCTGAAAACTTGGGCTCAAGATAAATATGAGCCAAACAAAATTACAAGTTAGCCAATTAAAACGGGAATGTCTGATGGCGGGCCGCATGAAATGAAGTCGTCCCTGATTTAGCCCCAGCCATGCCAGCGGCATTGATCTTACGCTAGGGGCGCGGTATTTTGACGAGCATCACGGTCGCTCCAGGTCTTCGCTGGAGGAGCAGAAGAAGCTGGAATCGCAGCTGACGGAGGAGGTGGAGACAGCCAAGCGTCGAATCGAAGAGATCAACAGTGAACTCAACCAGGTGATGGGGCAGCTCGGAGATGCGCGCATCGACCGGCAGGAGAACAGCCGGCAGCAGAGGCGAGTGGAGATCATGGAGAGCCTCAAGCGCCTGTACTCCAGCTCCGTGGTGAGCCTGCCGCACCATGCACTGCTTTCCCTGGGATATAAGCAACTGCAAAATGTATGTGGAATAAATATGTTGCGTGGGTTAATGTGCTTCTACCCCAACCACCCTCCTCTCCCCCCCCCACATCAAAGACAAAAATGCACAAAGTCAGACAACCTGAGAAAGGCTGCTCATGTTTTATCTGCAGGATATGAACTCTTCGTTTTTAACGCCGTCCAGCAAAGGTTAAACGCGCTTGTGCATTGGCTCTATCCTCAGTGGGGAGTCACGATAACTCTTGTAAAGAGGATCCAATATAAATGAAACTTTACTGTAAAGTTGTGTTTCCGGTCAGGGACTTGCCCGAAAGAAAATAGGCCAAAAGTTAATAAGATTTTTCAGAAATATTGAGCTAAAATGTTGAGCCTTGTCGACCGAGGCAATGACATCATAGGTTTATGCGCCCCACCTCCCCTCCCGATGTTGTCATTTCATGTTACGTCATTTCGTGACACCACAAGACCCGAGGCATTGTGCGGCTTGTAACTTACCATTATTACAATTCATTAAATACGTCAGAAGGACAAATGCATGTTGGAACGCGTGATAGAATCCATGCACATGCATGATCTGTTGGATTTTCGTCTTTAACGCTCACCGTGTGTACCTGTTTGCTGCAGTATGGACGGCTCATCGACCTGTGCCAGCCAACACAGAAGAAATACCAGATCGCCGTAACCAAGGTGCTGGGCAAGAACATGGATGCCATCATCGTGGATTCGGAGAAGACCGGCCGAGACTGCATCCAGTACGTGAAGGAGCAGCGCGGGGAGCCTGAGACCTTCCTTCCCCTCGACTACCTGGAGGCAAGTGCCCTGTCGCTCGCACTCATCTCACACACGTGCGCACACACACTCAGCGTGGACACATCACACAAACGCAATGCGTCATGTATCACACACGCACACACTGACGTCGCACACACACACACCGTGTGAACACATCACACAAACGCAATGCGTCATGTATCACACACGCACACACTGTGACGTCACACACACACACACTGCGTGACACATTGCACGCAATCCGTAACGTACCGCACACCGTGACGCCGCACACGCCGTGACGCGTTACGTATGTACACACACTACACCAGATGGACACATCACGCACTAAATGCATCCCATATCACACACCGTGACGCCGTATGCGCTGTGACACGCACGCCAACGGCACTTGATTATCAATGGGTGGATTGTGAATTAACCGTGATTGCAAAAAACCCTATTTCTTTCCTTGTGCTCGCCGGGGATCCGTGACTTGTGCCCACCTGACTAACAACGTTGACAATTCGATTACTTAAAAAATCAATGCGAAATACATTTTTACTTGTTTACACCCAGTCAATGTAAGGTAATTAATAAATATTAGTTTTATAGATTCATTTACGTGTGCTTTGTATTGTCCATGTTTTTGTTCTTTCCGGACCTTCCCTCCCCTCCCATTATGCTGGTTAAATCGTGCGTTGACTGTTCTAAAAAATTGTCTCGCCACCTATATATACAACAACCTTGTGAATGTGGTGGCAGGGGTTCACAATAACTTATTTTTTGTGTGCTTTTTGTTTGGTGCCGTTTTTGTTTATAATTTTTTTTATTTACCTTGATGGGCGGGTTTTAATTTGCTTGGTAGTGGCTGTATATGAGATTTTTATCCTTATATATAAATAATGTATAGCATTATGGGATGCTGGCATAATTGACGCTTTTTAAAATGTAAGCAGTATTACTCTTCTCAAAAACCTCCGCCCCCCCCACCCCCCATTATTAGTCTGACATTTTCCCGAACCTCCTTTTTGCGTTTGGCAGGTGAAGCCGACGGACGAGAAGCTGCGCGAGTTGCGCGGGGCGAAGCTGGTGATCGACGTGATTCGCTACGAGCCGCCGCAGATCAAGAAGGCGCTGCAGTACGCCTGCGGCAACTCGCTCGTGTGCGAGAACGTGGAGGACGCCCGTCGCATCGCGTTCGGCGGACCGCAGCGCCACAAGGTAGATTACTTAACCCCTTTCCCATTCCGATGACGTACGTGTACGTCAGCACTTTTTCTTCGGTAAAAGGCCACGCGGGAGGGCGGGTGGCAGGGTTTGGCGCCAGCTGTCATAGAGTTGCGGTCGTGTCGCTACGGTTCTCTGCGGTGAGTACTATGTCTTGAAAAACAGCGGCGCTTCGCCTCTCTAAATAAAATTAATGCTGAGACACTTGCGAGTTCTGATATTCAGCGGTGAACGGGACACCCACCTTGCAACTTGCAGATGTCTTGGAATGGGAAAGGGTTAATTGGTAAAACCAACGGAAGCATCGCCCCTAACTGGCAGACTAACGCGCACTTGCAATTCCGGTGCTGTGTTCACCTTGTGCTGCACTGGGACAGCTCCCACCAAGGTGGTCCCCTCGGCTTAAACATTGCCTCATTAATGCGAGTTGTTGTTGAATGTGTTGGTGGCCAGTGCCTCCCACCACCCAGGGGGTCGAAGGTCGTCGATCATAAACATGCGCACACTGAAAGTGGATCAGACTGAAAACTCTGACGCGTGGAGAGATGCTCTTCTGGGAATTGCATAGAGACAGAAAAAAGGAAAACGTCGGTTAGAGACATTATTCCGAATGTTAGGAAAGAGTTAAGGGAGTTTGGGCAGGACATACCGCTCAGAGGGGTGATGGATGGACCACATAGATTAGAGAACAAATGGAAATCACAGACATTGCAGTGACTGGGGAGCCGTGGACTTGGCCAATATTACCAGGTTATTTTCTCTACATTCTTTCCAAATGGGCCCCTTAAGTCGGTTTAGTCACGGTCGCATGAGTGCATGCAGGGAGTGCATTTCGTGTTTTACCAACGAAGTTTGCGTGTTCATTTGGGGCCTTACATGAGGCGCTCGGTAACAAGTGCAGATTGCCACGTTAACAACCCTTAGGGATGTTTTCCTGGATATATAAATTATATCGCGACCATTACAAAAGTGTTGGCAGGTATAGGTTCTCTATTGCAACTCATCAATGCCATTAGAGGCCCTTGAACGTAACTGTTTTCTAAAGCGTACAGAGCATAATGTGTTCCCCATCTTTTCTCCTATTAGGAAAACGACATGAATATTTATTGTCAAAGAAACAGCTTTATTGGCATTTAATTGCATCACAAAACTTGCAAAAGGCTCAATCCCTACTTCCGATCGTACGCCGCTCTAGTAATATATACATTTACACCATTTTGTCAATTCCACTGCTGGATGAGGACATCCCCTCGCCACTTAGGTCACGCGATTTAGTTGACCATTACCTCGCCATTCTGGTCAGTGCTGTTTGGTGAAGGCAGGGTATATTTTTATGTATGTGTGGGAGCATATAAGTGCAGTACAACAGTGCATTTTTTTCACTGCTTTGTGCTGCACATTAAATCGCCCCATTTGAACTCATACCGACCAATTGTCCATTTTAGTCATCCATGTGAGCGCTGTTCAGGCTCAAAGCTGCTTAGCTCAGAGATTGGACACATTCCCGGTGACTTGGCCGCAGGTGCGTCCCAGTTTGGTTTTCCCAAACCGAAGCGGCATGTTACATGATGCTGTCTGCTTGCCTGTGCTGCGCGTGACGGCGTGGGTGCGTGTAGGCCGTAGCGCTGGACGGCACGCTCTTCCAGAAGTCGGGCGTGATCTCTGGTGGCGCCAGCGACCTCAAGGCCAAGGCGCGCCGCTGGGATGAGAAGGCCGTGGACAAGCTCAAGGAGAAGAAGGAGCGTCTCGCCGAGGAGCTCAAGGCAAATGCAGCCAGGCCTTGAAAAAACAAACTCAACCATGGGGGTTGTCGTTGGGTTGGTTTTGGGGGCTAATACCGTGTCTTAGCGCTGTCGGCACAGCTGAGATCTTGGTTTTAAAACCAAGTTTCAGTAAAATTAGAGAAAACTTGGTTCTCAAGCATCGCTAATTGATGGCCCGGCCACCAATGACGTCATGGAAAACTATCGTGTTGAATATTGTTTTATCACTTTGTTCCGATTATTCACACCGGGATGTTATAATTTTTGTCAGGTTGAGATGCAGGGAAAAGTTTTGCATCACATACTAAAGAAGTGTGCGTAGTGTGGATAAACAGACCTATTGAAGTTACTTCAGGCAACAATTCTCTGACGTGAAATTATTTTCCAACGAGGGTGTGCTGCTCGCTGCAAAGTTCTGAATGTCTTTGGCGGGTGGGTGACCGGGTGGGGGGGGGGGAAACATCGTAACTCAGGGGAACCCTTCTCACGGGCAATAATTTCCCTCGACCACCTCGTCAGACCGTTAAACCCTGCCTCTTGCCTTTTTTAGGAACAAGTGAAGAGTAAGCGGAAGGAAGCGGAGTTGCGCCAGGTGCAGTCACAGTCGCACGGGCTGCAAACGAGGCTCAAGTACACGCAGAGTGACTTGGAACAGACTCGCAACAAGCATCTGGCCAACAACATGCAGGTAAAGGGGGGTCAAGCCCATGTGCTCGCTAGTCCGGCGCTTGGGCTGATTGTCTCGGAGAGCATGTGGTATGTCGTGCCCTGGCTTTGGCTCATGTGGGAAATAGGTTTTGATCCTAAAGTAAGAGCTTCATAAAGTAAAAGCTTCTTTGTTTTTGCTTTGGTTGCGTCTTTGTTTAAAAACAGGAGTGGGTGAACCATTGCCTCACTGAGAGCCGAATAAAACTTTTGAATAGATACCTTTAACAGGCTGCACATTCGGCACAAAACTTTGATCACGTTTTGACGATATGCCTTGATTATGTACTCAGAACTACTGAAAAGACTACAGATGACTGAGCTTGCTAAAATGTAAAATAGTGTTTCCAGGTGGATATTATTGACCTCTAGAACCCAATTAGTGTGGCTAGAATGCTTGCAATGAAAAATAATATCCTTTGCCAGCCATTTTGAAGTGGAAGGCATTATGTGGCTGAGGGCCATGTGAAATTGTCACTTGTTGTATGCAGCCCCTGGGCCTTATGTTCTCCACACCTGCTTTTAAAGGTGGTGAAACCAAAATGACGCCAATGTCAGGCGAGTTATGCTGTTGAGCAGCAGCGGTTGCGTAACGCACGCGCTCTGCCTCCCTTCTTCGTCACGTACGCTCGGCAGGAGAAGTCCAAGCTGGAGAGCGAGCTGGCCAACTTTCAGCCTCGCATGAACGAGATCAAACGCAGCATCACGGCCCGCGACCAGGAGACCAAACTCATCATCGAGAAGATGAACCAGGTGCGACAGTCGGTTCCGCAGGCTTAAAAAGAAATTGTGTAGAACTGGGAAATTCGGTAATTAAGTAATCGACTTTTCTACCGAATGTTGGGATGATTACTCGACTAATCAGATCATGAAAATAATATGCGACTAGTCATCCAGAACAGACCATACCCGATCCACAAATACGAAGGAGACATCACAGCGATACACTCCGCGTCTCCTGACGTGGTTTTCTGGCTTGTTGACAACCTGAATGTGGAATTGTAGTTGTTGCCCTGCATCTACATCAACCATACGAAAGAATAAGAATGCAAACATTTGGGAAAGAAAAGCCCCACCATTGTGTGGCAGAATGATGGCGTGGCCTCTATATTTAACACGGCCCAAGTAATATGTATGTTGAACTTCTTTCGCACCATACGTAGCCTAACGTGCTAATCGGAGGTGCGGGGGAAGGACTTCGTAGACCACAAAAGGTTGTCTTAATTATTTGACAATTAAATCAACTTAATTGACTCTGTCCCCAGCTCTGAAATTTCGAGCTGTCCCCCACCGACAGCTGTTGCTGCCGATATTGTCCGCCGCTCGGCGTGTGGAGTGGCAGCATCGTGCGCGACGGGACACTGATGATTGTGCGCTCCGTGCGGCAGGTGGAAGACGAGATATTCGAGGAGTTCTGCCGGGAGATTGGGGTGCGCAATATCCGCGAATTCGAGGAGGAGAAGGTCAAGAGGCAGCAGGAGATCGCCAAGAAAAGGTCTGAGAGCACCACGTAATCGTCTGCCTGAACGCCTTAGCTTGACAAAGTTGTCCTACAGTGTGAGATTTAATACAGGCTGTCCGAAAATAAATATATCAAAAGTAAACGTCGAGTGGTTTTATTGTTACTGACATAAATGTAATATGAATAGATGTAAAATTATTTGATGATTTATGATTTTTTTTATTATTAATTGGTTTATGGTATTTATTAGATATTCTCGAATTATTAATAAACTTATACATGTCGTCCACCATTCACTATGATCAATCTAATTCACCGTTCAAACTGTGAGAAAACCTTTCCATAAAGCCGTAGGGATGGATGACACAGCATGAACAATACAATGTTTAAAGTTCTTCAAGATCCCTTGGCTTGCTAGTGTAGACTTTACTTAAAAAAACACCCCAGAGACAAAAATCTCACGGTGTTAATTTGGGTGAACGGGTGGACTTGTCATTGTGTCAGAAAATGGGGTTTCTTCTGAAACAACAAAGTACCAATCAATATTCGCAACAAACTAAAACTTATAAGTCTTATGCATCTATTTATATAAAATTTATGTCAGTTTCTCGAATATCAATAAAACTGTTAAACATTATTTTTGGTATATTAATTTTCGGATACCCTGTATTATTTTTCTTTAGAACTACTTTTTGTGTTTTAGTTTGTTGTTCTTCCCTCGCACACCTCCGATGAGCACGGTTGGCTACGTACGTTGCGAAAGAAGCTCAACATACAGACATGAGAGAAGGGGCTTGGAAAAAACACGTGTGTGGTTTATGCATGGCTCATACTCTTAGTTTTTTCGGTAAAGTCACGTAGGTAAAAAATGAAATTAAAATTAATAAAAAATTAAAATAATTAAAATCACGACGTTTCGGAGGCAACACAAGTCTCCGTCATCAGGTGGGACCGTCACAGCCAGATTTGCTGTATCAAGTGAGCAAATCTGGCTGTGACGGTCCCACCTGATGACGGAGACTTGTGTTGCCTCCAAAACGTCGTGATTTTTATTATTTTATTTTTATAAATTTTAATTTCATTTTTTACCTACGTGACTTTACCGAAAAAACTAAGAGTAAGAATCCTTGCAGTCACGAAAGCTTCAAATCTGGAATTATGCATGGCTCCTTTTTGTGAATCCACTGCTGTATAACGGCCTCCACATGCTGTGTGGCTTGTGGAGTCATGTGAGCGTACTTCTCCACGCTGGTCAGCGCGGGTTGGAGAAGGCAGCCCAACTAGCTAAGTCTAGCATCCTTTTCCTTCTCGAGAAGATTGCTGACCCACGAGTTTGTGTAAAACGGTTCACGTAGTCCCTTGTTTGTTTCATAAAATTGTTCTGCATTGCACAGTACGGTAAGTCCTTGCTTAACGCGTTTTCGCTACAACGCTGTTTTCTTCCACTTGGGAACACTTATCGCATGACACACAACGCGCATGTTCATACTTTGGCTGAAGTGTCTGAGGCTCTACAACTCAAGTTTGAAACTTAAATAATGAGATATATGCTTTTAAATTGATCGTATGATACGCTCTGGTAACATCACAGTGACATTTTATTATAAGTGTGGGACTAATGCTGCCATAGCGACAGCATCGGAGCATTCCAGGCTGTGCCTTGCTCGTTTTTTTCTCATTAACAAACCTTTAACTTGTAATGGACAGAACAGAAACGTACAGGTTAGATATTGAGTGGCTTTATATTATTCCAGGGCTCTTCAGCGATGTTTTCTAGCAAACTTCTTAAGAAAATTAGCATCTGAAGCTCTTTAATTTTTTTCTCTTTTGAATTTCGCTTTCTTATCACAAATTGTGTCATTCTGGATCTCTTGACGCCTCAGTGAATCGTATATCCCGGTGGGCTTGGAAGGCCACCCAGTTGGCCACTCCCAAGAGCCTTCGAAGGCCACATCCGGCTGTTGAAGAACTCTGCCTCATCATTTGCATCGTTGGGGGTCGGTGTTTGTTAAGTTTTTCACAATTGTAGTGAAATGTAAATCGCCGCAGGTCAGAGTTTGAGAACCAGAAGACACGCCTGGGCATCCAGCTGGAGTACGAGCGCACGCAGCTCAAGGAGGACCAGGACAAGGTGACCATGTGGGAGGACGCGGTCAAGAAGGACGAGACAGAGGTGGAGAAACTCAAGAAGGTAAGCGCCGTCACGCGGGGCAGCTCTGTGTCTGGGCACGGAGCCGCACGGTAAACGTTGGGCGGATAATGATGTATTGATTCTTCAGAGGAAAGCATTGGTTATACTTGTGATGCATGCATCGAATCATGGGTGTGAGATATGAATTATTACTTGAAAGCAACGGATCGGGAGCCTATGGGCCGGAAACAGCCTGTGACTTTCATGTTGCATTTCCGATTAGCTCGCAGCCCCGATTAGCACGGTTTCCTAAATATGGTGCGAAAGTTGTTAAACAAATATATATATGAGGCCTACCGCTTTTAAATGGCCCGCAAACAACCATCACCTCATTAATCGGGTACTAGAGTGACATTTTTGATCTGGTAACAACTATAATTGAAGTGTGGTCAGTCACATCTGTCAACTGCAAGAGAGACTTGCATACGATTGAGTTGGCATATGGCCTGCTCTGAAGTAACCGACGGGTGGTGCCGCTCTGCAGGAGGAGCAGCGGCACATGAAGATAATCGACGAGACCATGGCTCAGCTGCAGGACCTGAAGAACCAGCTGCTCTCGAAGAAGTCCGAGGTGGCCGACAAGACGCACGAGATGGAGGAGATCCGCAAGAAGCTCGGCGGCTTCAGCAAGTCAGTGGCTTTTTTTGAAACGCAATGATCCCTCGTTTACCGCGGTAGATGCTTTCGCGAAATTCCCGTTGAAAGTGAGGAATTATTGCTGCTTAAATCACACTTGCGCTGTAAACTCAGTCTGCAGGCATCGTATCGCTCAGCCACGCAGCTCCAGAAGATAGTTCATCGTCGACTGGTCACAAACCGTGTGATAGCGACGTGCGTTGCGTGTCGTGGGAAAAGTGTTCGCTAGTGGAAGAAAACAGCGTTGTAGCGACAACGCGTTAAGAAAAGACTTGCCGTACTGTGCAATGCAGAACAATTCTGTGAAACAAACAAGGGGCTGCGTGAACTGTTTTACACAAACTCGTGGGTCAGCAATATTCTCGAGAAGGAAAAGGATGCTAGACTGAGCTGGTTTGGTCATGTGTTGAGAAGAGACAGGAGCATCCAATTAGAAGGGCCATCCAATGGAGATGCCACCAGTACAGGGTAGTTGGAGTGGAGGGAGACCGAGGATGAGATGGAAGGATGCGGTTGAGTGAGATATGAGGAGTGGATGTGACGAGAGAAGAGGCACAAGGAGAAATAATATCCGTGCTTGGAAGAAAGAGACGTACACATTTTTTTTCACCTTCATAATTTCCTTTTGTAATCTGCCAGTATTCCTGGGCATGGTCCTCCAGAGTAGAATCTAATTTGAAGACGGGTCATTTCCTGAAACGTTAACTGATAAAATGGCCCTTAAGTAAATCATTTTCAAAGTAGCTACTCTGAACAATCTTCGTTGCTTGAAACAACCGCCTATGTTATATTATTCTCTTAGAAGACCATGTTGATTAAATTAATGCATTTTTTTGTACTTTACAATTGACATGCAGCCAAATTGTCAGGACATGCCTACATTTAAAACTGACGATTTAAACTAAACAAATTTTATTATGACTAGGTAAGGCCCACTGAGCTATATAGCTCTTTTTCAGAAGCGACCTGGCCACAAATGATAGCTCAACGTGGTGGCTTATTATCACGTGGAAAATTATAGCAGCCAAATACTGTTGAGCACATGTTGATTCTAACTATGAAGGGAAAATCCAGAGGACCCGGAGAAAAAGCCACATAACCACGGGGAGAGAGAGACATGCAAACACAATATACAGGCGTCGGAATCGGGATCGAAACTCACGACCTCCTGCATACCAGGTGAGGTAGTTAACATCTCGCCACCGTGATGATCGGTGGTGTAGCGTAGCTGGCATGAGCCCTGGTGCAAGGAATGAAATAAGCACCTTACTAATATACCTCCTCTTTGTAGGCTGGCACCATATGAAGTGACACCGCCATTCTGTTGTTCTCCCCTCTTAACGTCGCTGCTCAGGGAGATGACGCACTTGCAGAAGGAGGTGACGGCGATCGAGACGAAGATTGAGCAGAAGCGGAGCGACCGCCACAACCTGCTGCAGGCGTGCAAGATGCAGGACGTGCGACTGCCCATGCGGCACGGCACCATGGACGACATTTCGCAGGAGGAGGTGAGAGGGGTCGGAGGAGGTGATGATGTTGGTGCCAGCACCAGTCTCGATTTAGTCAGCATTTTGTTATGATAGTCCTTGTTAGTCACGTCCACGACAACCTGTGGAATTTTATCGAAGCTTTCGTCCGTGGATTTCCTTTTAGTCGTTCTCTTAATGTAATCTTTTAAAGCAGTCAAAGATTTAGTTGTGAGGGGCATGCAATCCCCACCCCCCCTCCCACCCCAATACTATCTGGTCAACCATCCAGTCAACTCCGTAAATCTCATTATATAAATATATGTATGTTAAACTTCTTTTGCACCGTACGTAGCCAACCGTGCTAATCAGAGGTGCTGGGCAGGATGACAAAAAAGCCACTTGGAGTCTTTTTTTTCTTTTCAGTGTCATAACCGTACTGGTAAATGCTCTTGTGTCAGGGAGTTCAGGGCTCGTCGCAGACCGACACCGAAACGAGCGGCAGCTCCCAACGCAGTTCGAACATGTACGCGCGCGAAGCTCTCATCCAGATCAACTACAACGAACTCAACGACGACCTCAAGGCACGTGCACTGACCCGCCACCCGCGGC
This sequence comes from Lethenteron reissneri, assembly GCF_015708825.2. NCBI lineage: Eukaryota > Metazoa > Chordata > Hyperoartia > Petromyzontiformes > Petromyzontidae > Lethenteron > Lethenteron reissneri. The sequence goes on along the minus strand of NC_083833.1, from coordinate 2,330,720 downwards.
TCGTCTCCCGCCACACTCTATCGTCACATTTCCGAGGTGCGATCCTCCCGAGCGACGGGGCTGTAACATCAATCTTGTGCGTGCGTGCGTGTGTTGGCGTGCGTTTGACGCCGCAGGATCTCTCGTCGGATGAGGAGATAAAGGGCGAACTGAACGGGCTGGAGCACAAGGTGACGGAGCACCAGAATATCATGCAGCGCATCTCGGCGCCCAACATGAGAGCCATGGAGAAACTTGAGAGCGTGCGGGACAAGTTCCAAGAGACCGCCGATGGTGAGGAGTGCGCGCAAGTGCCATCGTGGCGCGGACCTCCGAACCCCCACGACCCCCGGCACTGAAGTTTAACCGCGGTTGCACGATCGTGTAGGGAGACGTTTTTTTTTCGCGGCCGCTTCCCCAGCGTTCATTCTGACGACAGTGGCATTTCCAATCGGCAGAGTTCGAGGCGGCGAGGAAACGAGCAAAGAAGTCGAAGCAGGCATTTGAGCAGATCAAGAAGGAGCGCTTTGACCGATTCAATGCCTGCTTTGAGGCCGTGTCGACCAACATCGACGAGATCTACAAGGCTCTGTCCCGCAACGCCAGTGCGCAGGTCAGCATTCTGGCGTGTCAACCATTTCACTCTTCTGGGGCATGGTTGTATTAAATACGTTTTTTCGTCCAGTTGGTACCGTTTCGTTTGTTGATGAACTCTTCTCGCAGTTGGATGGATTATCACGATTCAGGGCAATGGATAAATTCAAGAATGTAATCTTATTTTGTCCATTTGGTACCACTTAGTTTGTGTTCTCATTCTGTCGTCTTCGCTTCGTTAACCCAGTCTGATACGTGTATCACAAGCTGGACAAACAAATGAACATGAAACGAGACAAAAAGCTTGTCGATTCTGAAACCGAACAGTGAATCACGAAGGGGAGTTGAGCGAACCGTCAAAATCAAAGGCCTAGTGGTGAGTGTTCGCATGCGGACGGAATAAACCCGGAGGCCACCCTCTGTTTGTGCACCAGGCGTTCCTGGGGCCAGAGAACCCGGAAGAGCCGTACCTCGATGGAATCAACTACAACTGCGTGGCGCCCGGGAAACGCTTCCGGCCCATGGACAACTTGTCAGGCGGGGAGAAGACTGTTGCTGCACTGGCACTGCTGTTTGCCACGCACAGGTTTGAGCACCCCCGTCTCTGCTGCTTCACATTCACAAGGAAAGTAGTGGTGGTTGTGGTAATGATGATTATGATGAAACTAAACTATTTTATTTTACCAGGTAAGGCCCACTGAGCTATATTGCTCTTCTGCAGAAGCGACCTGGACACGAATGATAGCTCAACGAAGTGGCTTATCACGTGGAAATGTATAGCAGCCACATACTCTAAACGCATGTTGATTCTAAATGTGGAGGGAAAAATAGGAGGACCCGGAGAAAAATCCATGCGACCACGGGGAGAAACATGCAAACTCGAAATATACAGCAGGCGTCGGGGTCGGGATCGAACCCACGACCTCCTGTATACCAAGCGAGGTAGTTAACATCTCGCCACCGTGATGATCGGTGGTGTAGCGTAGCTGGCATGAGCCCTGGTGCAAGGAATTAAATAAGCACCTTACTAATATGCCTCCTCTTTGTAGGCTGGCACTTTGGTTTCTCTGGCCTGTGGGCCCCAGTGTAGTTGAACCACCTGCATAATTGATAGCTAAGCCATTCATGATGATGATGAAAATGAGCACTCAGACCAAAAACCAGTTCTCAATATCGTAGATGGCCACCCAGGCTGTGTGACGCATGCTGTCCGGCACAGGTTTTGGGTTTCTTTCATGAGAAAAAAAGGACTTTAAAAGTTATGGAAATATGGGCCATCAAAAGCAATCCTGTGACACCACTAAATCATCATTTCCATATGTCTGATTACGTCAATGCGGTGATGTCACTGGAGCGCTCTTAAAAGTATTTTTTTCTCGAATTAACGAAGCCCTAAATGCTGACAGTCCAGGTGCAACCTGAGTTTGTGTTTGAGAGATGAGAGCTGTTTGGATTGTTTTCGCGTCATTTTACTTCGAAATTACTGTTTGCTACCGTAGCATTTGACTGCGCCAACTGATGTTCACATCCCGCCGTTCTGATAGCTGGCCAGACACAAGTGGTACCATCAACCTCCTCGTATACAGTGCTGTCCTCTTGCTTTTCCGTCGCGCCCCATTGCTAGAGCCACGGCCTTTATATCTCGTTGTTGCGTCTGTGCGTTGCAGCTACAAGCCCGCTCCGTTCTTCGTCTTGGATGAGATTGACGCGGCCCTGGATAACACCAACATCAGCAAGGTGGGGTGGGGGGCGGGGGCCTTGTGGCCAGACGGCGGTGCTGCGCACCACACTCGCGCACGTCTGTAAACAAAACTGTAAATTGCGCACGAAGCCGAGGCGCTCGACCTCGAGAAACGCAGACGCGAAAAATGCGCCGCCGGGTTTTTTTTTGCCAAGTTTGGTTGTTTTCGTTTGGAATCGGAAACGGGTGGGCACGGTAAGGCGGCCGCGGCAGCCTCGGCGTTGGGTTTGAGCCACACGCGCACAGTTTGCCGGCGGGTGTTTTGCGAACGCCTCAAAGCTCCCCCTCCCTCCTCTCACCCACTTACCCCGCCCCTCCCCTACCCCCCCCCCCCCTTCTCCCCAGGTTGCCAATTACATAAAGGAACAGTCGGTGGAGAACTTCCAAGCGATCGTGATCTCACTGAAAGAAGAGTTCTACACTCGGGCGGATGCGCTTGTGGGCGTCTACCCAGAGGTGACGTCTCTAAACTCGGCATCGTACGGCCCGACTGAGCCCCCTTTGTCTGGCTTCTTGAGTGGAAAAAATCGCAAGACTGATGCTACGCAGATATCGGTCGCGCATTCTGTTGTGAATGGTAACGCAGCCGTTCGATGTCGCACTCTTATGAACTTTAAAAGCAATAATGCACTCAAAATATGATTGCTTGATAACAAATGGTGCAGTTGTCACCATTGGTTTAATAAAAATGTACTATTCCTATCAACAGTATTACTTTGCCAGCACTGCACTGATGATGTTATTGTGTCCAAAATAAGTCACCATCTTTCAATGCGCAATGCTCCAGAAAAAGTTGGTGCGGCATGTACTGCTAGAATTACCGAATGGAAATTAATTTTCATCTGGACGAAAAGCAATCCTAAACAGTGTTGTCCAAGATTGTGAGCCCTTGTTGCTGTAGTTCATGAAACCATCGCTGTGTGGCTGGTACAGTCATGGGGGGTGTAATTGTCTCGTTCTCGGAGTGGACCATGTATTCACAATCAAGGTTTTTTTGGTTGGATCGCGTAAGTATAAATGTGTTGTTAACTCGCCACCACCACCTGACGCAGCCAACCAGCAAGGTTTGTCACGTGAATAATATTGGTCGTGAAAGCCTACGTGTCAAACTGAATCGTGTGTGTGTGTAAACCTCTCACCACCTGTGTTTGCTCCCCCCCCCCACCAACGTTCCTGTTGTTTGTCAATACAGCAAGGGGATTGCGTGATCAGCAAGGTGCTTACCTTTGACCTGACGCAGTACCCGGAGCCCGGCGGAGACGCAGATGCGGACGCCATGGTGCAGGCATGATGACGGAAGAAACACGAAAATGATTATGATGACACACAAGACGACTCCACTTAAAGTTTGAAGAAGAGGAGGCCCATTAGATATTGAATTACAAATTTCTGCCTTGATCTCATCCGCCTATCATGTGCTGAAGAACTCTCAAATAAAAGATTTTTTAAGCATTACAGTGCAAACATCATTCTGCAAGTTACGTAAATAATTTGCTAAATATGTGACTTGAGATGATTGTTTTTAATTGGCCTGCTAATCGTGACAGTGTTGGAGAGTATGAGGGGCGTTTGTTCGATCTTGTTTATCAGTCGCAATTGGGCTTGTTTGCCTGCTGGGCAAAACAGGAACTTACAATTCCTTTGCACCTCATCGTTGTCGTCTAGAGGCTTTTGTGGCCTTCCCTTGGCCTGAATGGTCACAGCACAGAAAACCGCAGCTTACGTCACCACCATTATGCTCATTAAATGCGGTGACGTCATTGCTGCTTTGACAGCTTGCAGTGTTTTACCGTTGTTTTTTTAAACTTGCGCTGTGAATAGAGAAACGTTGAACTTGTTAACATTCTGGCTGGGATTTTACTTTTACTGGAGATCGGGCGAGTGGGTAGGAGACGGAGAGCCCTTTTGTACAGAGATCGTGAAGTTGACAGCGACGTTTTTTTTACGACGGCGTTGGCCCTGGACTGTATAATACAGTTGACTGGAAGCAGATTAATTTGGGTGGCGCGGGGCCTTAGAGAATCGTTTCTGCTAATGTCATTTTAACAAAAGATAAACTCGCGTTTGAATTTTTTTTTCTTGAACATCGCAATGAAACGTATTCTCAGCAGTGGTCGCAGTGAGACTGGTGTATGCCAAAGCATGTTCCAGCGTCGTGTGAATATTAAAACTGCTTCTGGCCAGGAGCAGTTCCTACTTGTCCACTGCTGTGACCACCTTGCAGGTGGTTTATCGTCTGCAGACAGGGCTCATTTAGCGTGGGCAGAGTCAACCATGACCAGGATTCTAACTCTCAATCGCTTGTCCCGGTTAGGTTTATGGTACCAGCCATAACACAGCTGTCCGGGATGATTGTCAAATCAACGAGCAGTTTTCATGTTGTTAATTTCGAATACGTAGCTTAAAAAAGTTGTTTTTTTGCGGGAGTGTTTGTATTGTTTTATTTAGTGGGTTTGTGCGTGACTGTTCGAGAAATCATGGTTGTTATGGTGTTCATGACTGCCCATCCCCATAACTGCCCTCGCTGCATTAACATTTCCGGTTTCTTGGCAATTGGTGGTGATTTAACATTTCACGGTCTGGATCCGGAGTGGTGTAAATGCACAGGCTGATGAAGGAAGATGCACCACCGTCATTAACAAACACTGCTTTCCGTGACGAGATGAGAATTACGCAAGACGTATTTTTGAACAACAAGCCTGGCTTTAAAAGCAAAATACAATGTCTCCATAATCAAATGAACTTCGAGCTAACGCTTTTCCCTTTTGACAGCCCTGAGCTTGGAGTGGAAATTCCATATTCCGATGGCAGTGGTCAAATAGGACAGCTAATGTTCTGAAGAGAGCATTTGTCAAAAGCGTATCTGATCACGCATCGGCTTGGAAGGCAGTGTTTGTGATGTGGACGATGATGGGTTTTATCCCGTGCTTAAGTTGGCTTGCAAGGTGCATTGACACGAGACGTCGCTACGTGTGAAGAAAATGAGTGTTGATATTAAGTTGACGGAAATGCCTGGCTATGCTTCGTGGGGTTGAGGCATCTGCCGTAATTGCGCGCCTATCGTGCCGTTACGTAACTTCAAAGTGGCCTTGTATGCCACCGTCCCATTCACAGTAGTTGATTGTCGACGTGAGAGCGAGAGCCCTTGAATTGTACAATAAAGCCGTGACTAACGACTGCTGCGTGGGCGGGCGGGTGACCGGATCCTCAAGTTATCGATCGTGCATAGGCTTGTAACAAATCTCCCCGTCTTACAAAAAATAATAATTTTTAATTAGATTTTTGTTGGTCACAAGAGCGAAGACCCGTAACAGAACGCCCGATGCCACAACAACCGTACGCGGATATATCCGCCAGGCCTATCTACCAGACTCGTTCTCTTTAGTATGGGGGGGGGGGGGGGCGAACAGTCAACCCAGTGAATCCCCCCGTATTGCCACGTAATTAATGGTCATTTGGGGCCACGATTCTTTCGAGGGCTATTTGATTCGTACGGTTTGGATTTGCACTCTGGCCCGTGCGTCTACAAGTTACAATCTCTCGCTCTTTTAGCTTAAAAAAAAGTTCACATTTGCGAATGCATTTTTTCGTATCAATCATAGACAATCTTATCAAACCATTCTTTCATCGCACGAATCATGAACAATTGAATTTCTAAATCGTCGATCATGTGCCTGTATTTAACAACGTGTAAGTTTTTGTCCGAGTGGGTTTGGCTGACACTAGGGGCACTCGCAAAGAAGAGGTTTCTATCGTGCTGCCATTTTCCCTGTAAACTCTGGTCCCCTAACCGCAATGCTGACATAACGTAGCCCATATTTAAAATCTATGTTGAAAACATTTCTTTAGAACTGCTTTTTGCCGCACCTCCGATTAGCACGGTTGGCTACATAGGGTGCAAAGGAAGTTCAACACGTACATTTACACGAAGAGCTTGCCTGTGAATTGCAGCTTTGTTGTGCTATGTGAATGTGATGTTGGATTTTATTAAGTTTCCCACTATTACTCAATGTATCTGTCATCAGGTTCTATTCATAGGTCAAAATAGCAGGTGTCCATATCCAAGTACAACACGAGTCCTAAAGCCGAGTACTCGCTTACCCTTCTGTTAAGTTTTGTATCATGGCCTTGTTATTATAGTTTTGAAAATGGTTAGAAGTATGATGTGAATCGTGTAAACATGTTTGTAGTGATTTGAATGAGCTTACCCGAGTGTATTAATAAAACATGAATCGTTTTCTGGCATTGGCCGTGTACCGTGTTCACTTTCTCAAGTGGTTGGGCACCCACAGTTGTGAAACTTGATCTGCCACTGCCATTCTGAGTGGCATAATTGCACTGTGTTTGTAACGTCAATAAGTAAACACCATATTAATATAAATGTGTCGTTAAACCCGTCACCACCCGACCAGCCAATCGGTAAGGTTTGTCACGTAAACAAAAGTGGCATTTCGTTAGGATCACAACATTTACAATTCGAGTACGACGTTTCGCCAGTAATTACAACGAGCATCATCAGGCGAGAGACACATTTGTCTGGTGGTGGCGGGTTTAACGACATTATTACGCGATCCAACCCAAAAAACCTCATGGATGATATTTGTTCGCGAAAGCCTCCGGCGTGTTAAAGTAAACGCCTGCTACGGTTAGTTGGGACTATGGTCAGGGTTGGTGATATTGTTTGGGGGTTAGGGTGCTTGTTCAGATTATGGCTGGCCACAATAACCCTAACACCCTTCCCCAGGTTTGGCATGGGTCCCTGTTGCAAGCCATCAAATTAGTGTGTCTGTCTGTGCTCCTCACCCCACGCCTGTACATCCCGTTGTCTGGATCCCACCAGCCTCTGGGGATCCAGTACAGTTTCACCGCACTGCTCATTCAGTCGCTACAGGGCTCAAGTGGCATACAATTCAGATGAGAGTGCTGTGGGTCAGGCCGAGATGAGTTTGGGTCAATGTCACGGCCAGGGGTGGGTTTACAGCGAGAGTGGAATACATTGAAGGCTTCGAGCGTGTTTATGGGTAGAGCTAAAATCAGGATGAGTGTTCCTGTTGTGGGTCATGGCTAGGGCCAGAGTGAACCCGGGTTTACCAATTTCTTCACGGTCTCGCCCCAGCGTATCTCGCTTTTCTCACTTCATTCTATGCTCCTTTTTCGCCCTCTCCGTTCACACTCACAGCTGTCTCTCTGTTCATTCTCCTCGTGTTTCCCTTTGTCGCTTCTAGCCCCCTTGTACTGGAACAAACTGCCACTGCACGTCAAACAATCTGCCTCGCTCTCCATCTTTCGTTGTTGCCGTAAAACTCACTTATTGTCTTGCTTACCCCAACTCCCCGTTTCCCGCCTTCCTTCCCCATCATTCACTCCATCCCTCTTCCCAAGGGGCCGTCCATAAATGACGTCACGCACCTGGGGGGGTCAGACATTTGTGACGAGGGGGGGGGGGGTGAGAAATGTGACGTCACATCAAAATGCGCAACTTTTAATAAACATGGACAACACGTTCTACTTAATTAAATTGACTTTCTAATAAATGTTTTCTCCTACAACAGAGTGCAGCGCCACATTAAATACGCACTACAATGACAATAGTTTAAAGCGATTTGAAGCATTATTTATTTGGGGGAGGGGGGGGGCAGAGCTTTGTGACGTCATTTGAGGGGGGGGGGGGGGGTCTGACTTTTTGTGACGCTGTGTGACGAGTGGAGGGGGGGATCAAAAATCGTCCAAAATCGCGTGACGTCATTTATGGACGACCCCCAACTTCCCTACCCGTCCGTCACACTCATCGTTATTGCTCAGTGGGCCTTACCTGGTAAAATAAGTTGAGTTCATAGCTTAGAGAGGCGCTCAAGGTTCAAGGCCAGGCTGCGCTGGGGATTTGGCAATACGAAGGGGTGGGGGGGCGCAGACGGGTGCACATTTCGCGTGGAGAGTTTTTTTTTGTTCTAATCGTCTCGTCTGGGTTCCTTCTTACAAAGGGGTGGGGTGTGACGTTGTCTCAGAGCAAAGTAATGCTCTCCCATCCTCGATGGAGACTGCTCCTGGCTCGCTGATCCTTCTAAGGAAGGAGGCATGGAGCCAGTGAGCGAGAGATGGAGGAGGCATATCTGGAGATGCACGCTAATAGGGAGTCTTGCAACGGCTCGAGAGAGAGAGAGAGAGGGGCACATATGGGTTTAAATAATGTGCTTTGGCAGTGGTGCACATGGACAAATTCAACAAATCGCGATTCATTGCGGAATTATAACAGGAAAATAAAATCGGCCAACGTTTCAGGCGATGACCCTTTATGTATGCATGGCAGAGAGACGAACTTGCCGTCGGGGATCACACTTTACGCCACGCAGCTATTTTCTTCTGCGTGTCAAATGTGTACGTCACATCTATGGCAGATTAAAAAATATTTCCAATAAACGGACTCATTTGAACAGAGACTTTTTGAGTATGAAGCGAATCCAGGCACAGTAAGTCAACTCAACGCGAATGAATTCGAGACGACTCGACGGGAGAGTCCGGGAAAGGGAGGGAGACGGGGTTGGGAGCGGGGCCCTATTATCCAGGAGGCAAAGTGGGCACCGTGCCACAGCAAGCACATTGCCTCGGGCCTATGAAAACTAAAGGGCCTACGAGAAAAATGTGACCACGTTTTTGTTCGTACGAAAAAAAATGTTTTTTTTTGTTACCAAGATATATTTTTAAAATACATATTGGTATAGCAAGGATAGGCACAGTGTTTATACAAAGAGGCAGAGTGATATCAATCGGGGTTTAAAAAAATATATATATATAAGGTGAGATAAATTAACACCGGGGATGAACTTTTCATCGCAAAATTACCAAATAAACATCTTCCAAGTGGTGTTTCTCGCGCAATCTCATTCTCAACAAAGAGCAGCATTGCAAGGGTAGTAACAACACAGGGTCAGCAGCAGTGCCAGTCGGAGAACGTTACCACCGAATGCCCTAACGAAACAGAAGTGCTTTTAGAGCCTACAAAGACGCTTGATCCGGCCCTGGGTCACGTCCTAAAACCTGAGACCCGTCTTAAATAGCTGAGCGCAGAATGGCAATGACCTGACCACCACCACCGCCGCCACCCACCTCCCCCTCCTCCCACCGCCTGCTTTAGTGAGCCCGTTGTGCCTGCTGATGTCCCTCCGGAAACGTCAGGGATGTTGCAATGTTATGATATGAAGATGTGGAATGAAGAAAAGATTGTGTGGAAAAATATCAAATTATATATCACCAAACAGAGTCCGGATGGAGATCAATAACTGTTCAGATGTGTAGGAACATCACGGAGAGAGGGAAAGATAATTTATTTACTTTGCTCAGCCAAGTGGGAAACGTTCATCCTAAGTAGATCCAAAGTCGATCCTAACGCCATCAAGTGGATCCTAAGTGGATCCTAACGCCACCAATCTTTTTTTTTCAATCTCATAATGTGAGAGAAATCAACACCGCAGATGAACTTTCCGAGATGTATTTTCATCGCAAAATTAGCAATAACATCTTCAAATGGTGCTACCCTCCCCCACCCCCGCACAATCTCATTCTCAACGGAGAGTCGTGCACGCGAAGACGAAACGTCGCTGTGGTGGTACGCGCGAGACAAGCGAGTGGCAGCGGCGGTAGTAGTCGTAGTCACATGGGGCAGCAGCAGCAGCAACTGTAGAAGGTTGTCACTGAGTGGCCTACGAAACAGAAGTGACTCGGGCCTGCAAGAACCTCAACGCGGCCCTGGGTGGGAGGCAGGGGGAGCACGAAGGGAGGCTGGTGGAAGCCCTGGGAAGAGGGATTCGAGTTTGGGAGGTTTAAGCGAGAATCGAGGAATTGGAGAGATAAAAAGGCACACACGTGTGTGTGTATAATGTGTGTGTTGAACTTCTTTCGCACCGTACGTAACCAACCGTGCTAACCAGAGGTGGAGGGGAGGGGAGGGACACACAACAAACTTAACACAAAAAGCAGTTCCAAAGAAACGAGTTTTCGAGCCACATCTAAAACGTGGGCTACTTTAACATCGCGATTGTGGTCAAGATGAGAGTGTACGTGGTGGTGGTGGAAATGGCACCACCGCGGAACCCGTTGTCGTTGCGAGCGCTCCGAGTGTCAGCCAGCCAGGCAACTAACCAGGCAACTCGCCACAGGCAGCCAGGCAGCCCCACTCGCACAAACGGAGACGTCCCCGCGTTGCTGGTCGCAGGCGACGAGTGGCGGGGCCACGGACGCGTTTGGAGTCCGCGCCCGACGCGAGGTGGCGCGGCACAAAGTCGCGGCGGGACTCCCTCCCGCACCGCCTCGGTCGAGACGTTCCTGGGCTGAGGGTTGGCCCGGCTTCGGGGAAGGGAGGTTGGGACTGGGATGTGAATGATTGGGTTGTCGGGCTCCTGGTAGAGAAAGATACTTTTTGACTTTTAAACAACTTTTATTGCCGCCAGCAGCAACAGCACTGGAGGCGATTCCGATATTAAATACACAAAGTCACCAGCAAACAAATAAACGAACACTATAAATCCACGCGTTGTGGCGCTAAATGCAGCGCGCACAACACGAAAGAAAAGCCACGTGGTGGTCATCGCGCACGCCACGGTGACGAGCGAGCGCTTCAGAAGGTGAACACCACGAGGGTGCCGTCCACGCTGGTGCAGAGAGGGGCTTGTCCGGCTCCCCAGCGTTCGAAGAAGACGTGCACATCACCGACATGTGTGTGGTACATGGCGTGCTCCAGCCGGAGCCGCGCCTTAAACAGAACCCTGAACACTGGAAGCACGGAGCAGCCGTCAGTGTCACCCTCCAGCATCTTTTTTCTAGAAACAGAGAGAAAGAGAGAGAAAGAGAGTCGGGCTCAAAAGCAGGCACAGACCTCCCGGTGCCCGGAGCCTGATGCAGACTGCTCGGGGCTAATACGGCCGCTGCTCTTTGCGTTGTGTCGTTGTGCGTCAATCCACCCGCTGGGCGAGAGGCCGTCCCCAGGCGCGGAGCGGGTGGTGGGAGGTTGTTTGACCATACTTCACCACGCTGGTCGGTGCGCTTCGAAGATTGGCAGCATGGACGTGGGGGCACAGTCGAGGAGGACGCGATTTCTTCTTCTGTTCTGCCCTCGCACCCTGCAGCCTATAGCACCTGGGCATTGCACGGTGATCGCTCCACCGAGAGCGTGATCTAGGCTCACAACCTGCTTAGCTTCTCCGAGGTCTGTTGAGATCGGGCGATGTGAGCGAGCGCCTATGAACAGGCGCGCAAACGACACACGACCGCTTCCGTTGAAATGTGTACCCACCGTTTAAGGCTGAGTCGACCTAGGGGAGGCCCGACACCGCTTCAGATTTGCGTCACCGATGTTGGCTGTGAGTGGGAATTTGAGCTCGTCCTGTCTGCGGGTCGGTGGAGGCAGTGACGCTAAGCACTGCGCCACCGCTCCACACAAAGGCAAAGATCCCCCGTATAGCCTGTAACAGTCTGTTGGGGCAAGTGCTGTTAGTGAGCACCTGTGAAGGCCGGCACGGCGCACGAGGGGGTGGGGGGCCAACACCACGTCCGGCCGCCTTTGTCTCCCCAGTGGCGATGTTTACACACCGCACCGGGTACTCGTTTGAGGCTGAGTCGACCTAGGGGATGCCCAGGACCTTTTTCAGATAATCGTCACCGATGTTTGGCCATGAGTGGGAATTGAACTCGGTTTTTGCCGGGTTCGTAGCGCAGCGTGCTAATCGTTGCACTACCGCTCCCCACACACACACACGCGCACCACTAAGAAGATACTTTATTCAAAAACAAGTGCGGTCTGGTTAAATTCCCGAAGGTAAAATCCCGAGTGTTTTTTACTCCGTGATGAAACGTGTTTTTGACTTCGCTCGCCGCTGTGTGTGTGTGCCGTGCACAATATCATGATCACAATCGACACACTACGCATTGTGTGTGGTGGTCTGTGTGTGGTGTGTGTGTGTCTGTTATTACTTTGTGGTGGTGGTGGGGTTTTTTTTCGTTCGAAAAATACCAGCCGTCCTTTCCAAAACGGCGGAGGAATTGTTAAGAATAATAAACGGCGCCCCGTTTACTACGATCCAGCTCTGTGCGCCCTCACCCTCCTCTCCTCCTCCATCTCCTCTCACTCCTCCCTCTCTGCTCTCACCCTCTCTGCCAGGTCATTAGTCTCTCCGCCTTCATTGCTCCTCCTCCACCTCCATCATCATCATCTCTTATTCCTCCTCCAATCTTTCCCCAGCCTCCCTGGCCTCTTCTTACGTCTTCTCGTCCCTATTCTCCTCTCTCTTCCAATTACATCCTCATCTTCCCTCTCTCCGCTCGCTTGGCCTTCTCCCTCTCTTCCTCCCCCATCTCCACCCTTCTTCTTCCCTCCTCCACGTGCTCTCTCCTCCTCCTTCTCCTCTCTCTCTCTTTCCCCTCCCTCTTCTCTCTCGAATCATCCTCACTCCCGATCCCCTCTGCCCCCTGCCTCCACTCTCCTCTTTGCTCTCCTCCTGAACCGCTGCTCATCTCCTGCCAGCTCCCTCGCTGCCTGCACGAAGACGTTACATCGTCTGGGCGCGCTGCCTCCCACTCGTGGAGACGCGGGGGACAGGGAGACACGGGGACAGGGAGACACGGGGACAGGGAGACACGGGGACAGAGAGACACGGGGACAGGGAGACACGGGGACAGAGAGACACGGGGACAGAGAGACACTGAGACGTGGGGGACAGGGAGACACGGGGACAGGGAGACACGGGGACAGAGAGACACGGGGACAGAGAGACAGAGAGACACAGGGACAGAGAGACACCGGGATACGGGGACAGGGAGACACGGGGACAGGGAGACACTGAGACGCGGGGGACAGGGAGACACGGGGACAGGGAGACACGGGGACAGAGAGACAGCGAGACACGTGGACAAGGAGACGGAGACTCGCCTGCCTCGCGATGGGACCTCGCACCGCGTGGATGTTCGTCTTGTACGGCTCCTGCTCGCTTCTTACCTTCACCGCAGGTGCCGCCGCTTCTCAGTCGACAGCTGCCCACGGAGTGTGCGCGACCCACGGGCTCTCTGACCCACGGGCTCTCTGTGCCACGGGCTCTCTGTCCCACGGGCTCTCTGACCCACGGGTTCTCTGTCCCACGGGCTCTCCGTCCCACGGGCTCTCTGTGCCACGGGCTCTCTGACCCACGGGCTCTCTGACCCACGGGTTTTCTGTCCCACGGGCTCTCCGTCCCACGGTCTCTCTGTCCCACGGGCTCTCTGACCCACGGGTTCTCTGTCCCACGGGCTCTCCGTCCCACGGGCTCTCTGTGCCACGGGCTCTCTGACCCACGGGCTCTCTGTCTCACGGGCTCTCTGTCCCACGGGCTCTCTGTCCCACGGGCTCTCTGTCTCACGGGCTCTCTGTCCCACGGGCTCTCTGTCCCACGGGTTCTCTGTCCCACGGGCTCTCCGTCCCACGGGCTCTCTGTCTCACGGGCTCTCTGTGCCACGGGCTCTCTGACCCACGGGCTCTCTGTCCCACGGGCTCTCTGACCCACGGGCTCTCTGTCCCACGGGCTCTCTGACCCACGGGCTCTCTGACCCACGGGTTCTCTGTCCCACGGGCTCTCTGTCCCACGGGCTCTCTGTCCCACGGGCTCTCTGACCCACGGGCTCTCTGTCCCACGGGCTCTCTGTCCCACGGGCTCTCTGTCCCACGGGCTCTCTGACCCACGGGTTCTCTGTCCCACGGGCTCTCTGTCCCACGGGCTCTCTGTCCCACGGCGAGACACGTCGCGATTGATGTAGATCCGTTTAGCCACGTGGGATTCCGTACCGGAGTGGTAACGAATTGGCGCGCCATAGTTCCGACTAACCGTAGCAGGTGTTTACTTTAATACGTAGTGGTGGGCTTTCGCGACCGAATATCATCCACGAGGTTTTTTGTGAGTTAGATCGCGTAAATATAAATGTGTCGGGAAACCCGCGACCACCCGACAGATCTGGCTCTCGCCTGATGATGATTGTAGTTGTAATTACTGGCGAAACGTCGTACTCGACTTGTAAATGTGGTGCTCGTAACGCATTGGCACGTTTTGTTGACGTGATGAACCTGACTGATTAGCCGCGTTGGGTGGTGGCGGGTTTTACGACACATTTATATTCACGCGATTAAACCCAAAACACCTTCATAAAACACATAGATCCGGCTCGGGGGCTGGAAAATATTTCTGAACTCGGCACACCACGTCCAGTATACACGCCTCGCTATGGCTGTGGCTATTGTTGTTATTCATGTGCCGATATGTAGTCTGCAAATGACCCGGGAAGTATTCAGTTAGCAATGAAGCCGTGTGTGCAGTTTGAGGTGATGTAGGGAGCGCTGATTCAACCTTATAGTGAGATCGTGTGCGTGTACATTGTGGGGAGCGGTGGTGTAGCGGTTAGCGCGCTGCGATACTAACCAGTTCGGGTCCCACTCACGGCCAACACCGGTGACGATTATCTGAACCGGTCCTGGGCCTCCACCAGGTCAACTCAGCCTCAAATGAGTATCAGTGCTATGTGTAAAAAAACATCGCCACTAGGAAGACAAAAGCGGCCGGGCGTGGTGTTGGCCACCCACCCCCTCGTGTGCCGTGCCGGCGTTCATAGGTGCTCGCTAACAGCACTTGCCCCGACAGTCTGTTAAGGCTACACGGGGGATCTATAAAGGGTTTTACTCTTTCTGGCAATAAAACAGTTAAGATGTTGAACACCAAATTTGATACCATTTTCAAGAAATCAAGTCTGCATTAACCACACGTACTTGTGGTGAACATGCAAACAAACACGCTCTGACAATATAAACATCGCCTTTGAAACTGATTGGCTTACACCAGAGACAGCCTTCTCTGTGGCCTTGTCTAACCAGTGTCAGACCAGAGCACTCCAAACGGCGAATATAACACAGACAGGTGAAGACAGAGCTGTCTGAAAGACAACGCTCCAATAAACACTGCTAAGCTTGGCAGCGTATTTTAAGCTGGGTCTTTCACACAGCTGTTTTTCAGACCGCTCTGTCTTCACCTGAGGACGGCTGCTTGCGTTGTGGCCGAAACGTCGTGAGAATTGTATTGTTTTATTTAAAAAATATATATTATTTCCCTTCTACGTGACTTTACCGAAAGAACCAAGAAGATGAATCCCTGCAGTCACGAAAGCTTTACATCGAAATATAACAGACAATGCACGCATCAGAGCATTCATAGTTTGATGGATGAGCAAGCTATAGCTGTTGAGTGTTAAAACAAAAACCGTTGGGCGGATAATCGATTCGGAGGGCATGCGACTGACGGGTCGGACGCTTTGCTCGACCGGGGTCTGCAGGGCAGGATCTGAGCTCGTGTTGCGCCTCGGGGAGAATGCGCGCGGCTGGCGAGGGGCAATGCTCGCAGGACGCGAGAGGAACCGCGGGTGCTGAGGACAACCCGTGCAGGTAAATCTCCACTCCCCCGTCCCCCCCAGGTGCCTTCATCGAGCCGTGATTTGTCCCAGCAGAGATTTGCCGAGTCTCGATCCCCGGCGGTCGGGGAGGTGGGCGGTGGTGACGTTGGCCCGTCCGCTTTTCTGCAGAGATTTTGGCGGTTCGGATCTGGCGGCGGCCGCCCTGGTTAATGCCGCGGCTGCCCGCTTCCCTGTGCACGCCGTTCATTCGCAGGGGCGGGTCAAAAAATCTGCGTGTCGGTATGACGGTTAAAATTTGCGTGCCGGCATTACGGTAAAATATTTGCCACGTTTTAAATGTTACAACGCAAAATGGGTCGATTGGGAAAAAAATTTGTCACGAGACTCGTTGAAGCTTTTCTGGATAAACAAGCAAAATAAATAACACCGATGTGATCTCATGAGCAAATTAACGGTTGCCAAGGTGCCCGAAGAGACTTTTTGTAACTTATTTTTTTACCAGGTAAGGCCCACTGAGCTATGTAGCTCTTTTTCAGTTGCGACCTGCCCATCGCAAATGATAGCTCAACGAAGTGGCTAATCATCACGTGGAAATGTATAGCAGCCAAATACTCTAAACGCACGTCGATTATAAAATTGAAGGGAAAAAAACCGGAGGACCTGGAGACAATTGCACGCGACCATGGGGAGAGAGACACGCAAACCCCAAATACACAGGGGATCAAGGTCGGGATCGAACCCACGACCTCCTGTATACCAGGCGAGGTAGTTAACATCGCGCCTCCACGGCAGTTATATTTGGCCCCAGGGTTTGGGAGAAGTGGCAAGTGTCAGACAACCGTGGCAATCCAACATCATAACTGAAGTAAAATATTTGATTTCACAGCAATCAATAATCAAAAACAACGATCGAACTCAGGCCGCCGGGCTTCGTGGCGGAGTGCTTCTAGCAACTGCGCCACCCGCTCTGATGTGTCGAACAAAATTTGGAAGCCTTCATTGTCACAGCCTTGATGGACGCGCCTGCCGCAGTTGCCGTAGTTTGTAAGCAGCGTCGTGCAGCACGTGCAAGACGGCTTGCGTTCCGCACGAAGCCGTCTCGTCTTCACCGCCAGCTTTGAACTTGAACGGTCTTGCGACCAAAACAAAGAATACCTGAATACAAACCCAGACGCACGCATCACGCAGACATCCGCCATTCAGACGCTGTCTCCCCGACAGACCTGGTCTTCACCTGAGGACGGCTGCTTGCGTTGTGGCCGAAACGTCGTGAGAATTATTTTGAAACCATTCAGACGCTGTCTCCCCGACAGACCTGGTCTTCACCTGAGGACGGCTGCTTGCGTTGTGGCCGAAACGTCGTGAGAATTATTTTATTATGTTTTATTTTAATTATTTTATTACTTCCCTTCTACGTGACTTTACCAAAGAACCAAGAAGAAAAAAAAAATCCTCCCGATACTTACTCCTGAGCTCCTTACAAGCCCGCGCGGGAACGGGTGTGGGAGAGCGTTCCCATCAGCGAGTGCCACATCTCCATTACAGTCCCTAAATGCACCCCACATTTTAGCTGGAATCGTCCAAAACATCCCCCGGCTTTTTGGCACAGACCCACATCGCTCGGCACGCCGGAGGCTGCCTTATATGGGTGAGGGTTTTGCAAAAAAATTGTTTGGGGAATTGGGAAGGGGGATTTCCTAATTCTTCGAGCAGTCGAGGTGATTGATGTCGGAGCAGTGGCTGATTCTCTCCTGTCACTCGCACACTCACCAGCGGCCAGTCGCCTCGTTATCAACTCTGCCATCGCTACCACTGCCACGAACTTCACTCGTTGATTCCTGCGGTACATTTTCCACGCGATAAGCCCGCTTCATTGGGCTATCATTTGCGATGGTCAGGTCGCTTCTGAAAAAGAGCTACATATCTTCTTGGTTCTTTCGGTAAAGTCACGTAGAAGGGAAGTAATAAAATAATACAAATAAAACATGATTATGTTTTATTCTACGTGACTTTACCGAAAGAACCAAGAAGATGAATCCCTGCAGTCACGAAAGCTTTAAATCGAAATTTAAGAGCTACACAACTCAATGGGCCTTGCCTGGTCAAATCATTTTTTTTAAAAAGTTTAATTGAATTTCATCTCTGTCTTGTTTTGGGCCGCTTAGCGTCACGACGTTGCTGTGCTGCCTGGCCTCTGTGCGGAGAGCGGCGTGCGAGCTCGGGATGGAGCTGGCGACACGCGGCGGCGAGACGTGCAATGCCAGCGAAGGTTGCCAGGTGGGAGCCCACGTCCTGGCGGAGAGACCGCAGAGACACGGCGAGACAGGGAGACAGCGAGAGAGAGAGAGAGACAGAGACACAGCGAGACAGAGACACAGAGAGGCAGAGACACAGCGAGACAGAGACACGGCGAGACAAGGAGACAGCGAGACAGGGAGACAGCGAGAGAGAGAGAGAGGCAGAGACGTGGCGAGACACAGCGGGACAGAGACACAGCGAGACAGAGACTCAGCGAGACAAGGAGACAGCGAGAGAGAGAGGCAGAGACACGGCGAGACAAGGAGACAGCGAGAGAGAGACGCAGAGACACAGCGAGACAGAGACACGGCGACAGAGAGACACAGCGAGACAGAGACACGGCGAGACAAGGAGACAGCGAGACAGGGAGACAGCGAGAGAGAGAGAGGCAGAGACGCGGCGAGACACAGCGGGACAGAGACACAGCGAGACAGAGACTCAGCGAGACAAGGAGACAGCGAGAGAGAGAGGCAGAGACACGGCGAGACAAGGAGACAGCGAGAGAGAGACGCAGAGACACAGCGAGACAGAGACACGGCGACAGAGAGACACAGCGAGACAGAGACACGGCGAGACAAGGAGACAGCGAGACAGGGAGACAGCGAGAGAGAGAGAGGCAGAGACGCGGCGAGACACAGCGGGACAGAGACACAGCGAGACAGAGACTCAGCGAGACAAGGAGACAGCGAGAGAGAGAGAGAGAGGCAGAGACACGGCGAGACAAGGAGGCAGCGAGAGAGAGAGGCAGAGACACAGCGAGACAGAGACACGGCGACAGAGAGACACAGCGAGACAGAGACACGGCGAGACAGAGACACGGCAAGACAGGGAGACAGCGAGAGAGAGAGGCAGAGATGCAGCGAGACAGCGAGACAGAGACACAGAGAGGCAGAGACACAGCGAGACAGAGACACGGCGACAGAGAGACACAGTGAGACAGATACGCAATGAGATAGGGATGGAGTTAGATAGGGATGGAAAGATGAATGCATCTCCCATGTCCTTGCCGAACCTCAGCAGCGGTTCGTCCTCTCCCAGTGTGGTGGTGGTGCCATTGGCCCCCGTGGCTGACCCGCCTCTGATTAGCCGACCGGATAAACTTTATCCGCCTTTGGCAATGAAACGTGTCACAATTTGGCATCCGTTCATCGACTTTATTCACCGGGGGAAATGGCAGTTTCGTCTGAGCAAATGGCCAAGCAGCCGTGTTAATTGGTGCCACGAAAACCATCGTCAATTGTCGTGAATGGAATATTGGAAATACACGTTAAAGGCCTAATTTGTTCCAAGACGATCGGAAGTTAACCTTTTTGACCCTAAAAACATAGTTTATAATATTTAAATACGCAAATTTTTTCGAGACATGAATGCCATAAGAACATATTAAAGCATTAATATTAATAGAAACATGGATAAAAATAACGAATAGAGCATTAAAAGTTTAATAGAGCATAACATTTAAAAAATATTAGCTTAGGTTTAAGGGGTTGATTGTAGAAGTTGCAGTGGGAGGTAATTTATTTTTGAAAGGAGAGTCTCCTTCCAAAAGGGCTTCGCTGATTGGCTGAGGTCTGCTGAGTCCACTTAGGAGAGGTCCGATTGGCCGAAATTGGCGGCCACGTGATATCGTAAACATATCGTTAATCGAAAATGTATCGTTCATCGAAACAATGGGACCCTATGGGTAGGGGGATCATTAATCGAAACATCGTTAAACGATGGCAGAGGTCGCAAACGGGTTTTGATTCCTTACCCGTACCCTTACCTGGCCGCACCAGGGTCGCAAATGGGTACCCGTACTCGTACCCGGCTGGGTACGGGTACCCGTTCCCTACCCGTACCCGTACCCTACCCGAAATGAGTGACAAATGGTTACTCACCAGTGACCTACGGTCTACCCGTACCCATACCCGGCCGTACCAGGGTCGCAAACGGCTACCCGTACCCGTACCCGGCCGGGTACGGGTAGTCGGGTATCGGGTACCCGGTTGCGACCTCTGCGAGGGACCACTGTATAGGCATTTGCGTTTCTTCTTTCACACTCTTACTTCCCCTTCCCCGTTTACCCGCCCCCCGCCCCGGAATCCCGCCAGTCCTGCTGCAGCTGCTGCCGCCTGGGCAAGCAGGCCCAAAGCCTGGGCCTGGCTTGCGCGGCCCTGCCCGGCCTGGGCTCGCTGTGCGGGCAGGCGTTCGAGGCGTGCTGCCGTGGTGGGGACCGCCTGCCCCCCGTGCGGTTCGACGAACCGACCGTGGAGGGTGGGAGCCGCGTCGCCGTGCCAACCAGGGCCCCATCGCCGGGGCTCACCGCGCTGCGGACTGCCGCCCCCCTGCAAGGTCCGGCAGAGACGCGTGAAAGGCGGTGGTTACGCGAGGGGGTGCATTCGTTGCTTGCGATTGCCACTGGCGACGCTTTTTACTACGAGCAACTATCCAGTAATAACTTATATGTGTGCATGTTGAACTTCTATCGCACCATACGTAGCCAACCATGCTATTCGGAGGTGCTGAGCCTCAAATTAAAGCAAAAACAAATCTAAAAATTACTGAGTTTTTTTTACTTTTGAGGACAATAAAAAACAAATTTTGTTTTTCATTGTTTGGTTTAGTCATCATCAAGCAATGTAATGTAATAGTTGAACGCATCTTGACGCTCACAAAAGTAGCATCACCAAAACGGCCACGTGACACGCTACTTTTTGGCGGGAAAAGCCAAGTGACGCCATTCGCTGATCCGTGTGGTTCCGCGATCTCCCCGGATTTGTGTCCCTCTGGCGAAAGAGAACGGACGCAGAGTGGAGCAGGAAAGCCGCTCGGGGGATGTCGTGCGGCTGCCCTTGGACCCATGCAAAGGTTTGTGATGGGGCAGCAGCTAAAACCAAACAAGCCAACCAACACACAACCAGTTAGTGCTGAACTCATAACTAATTGGGCTACGTTCTGTTTACGTGACAAACTTTGTACTCCACCACGCCAAGACAGTGCAGGAGCACAGACGTTGGAGTTGCAGTGGATCCAAGGGGTGGGGGTGGCGGGGGGGGGGGGTAATGGGAGGTGCCGCAGCCCAAAATTGGGAAAGTTTTTAGACCCACCTCGGATTGGGGGCACATAGAAAGCGCAGCTTTGTACAACAATGGACTTTGCTGCGCAACACGGAACTGTCCACCGCATCGCCACGTTTTGTAGTCACACCGCTGTTTACATCGGAGGATGTGTTCCTGAAAAGCGCGACGACGAATATCGAAACGACGTAACAAACCGAAGCGATTTACAGGGTTAGTAGAAGTATAGTGACGCAGACCGGCGACAGTAATAACTGGAGGCACTTCTTTTATTTAACAAGCACCATCGGGATAACACACACACACCCTACGTGGGTGCACACTATTATCATTAAGACCGTCTATTGTCGACGGCACTACTTAGTTAGAACAGTTGGTAGGCTGTCTGACTAGCAGCACCCCGGGATGGTGAAGACAGAGACGATGATGAGGTGACGACGACGAGATGGCGACGACGATGATCTTGAGCGGCACGACAGGGATCCCACTTCCAGCAACAGCCCCGAGCTCCCGCCCAGGGCCCCCTCTTATACTCCCAGTGTGGCCTCGCTCCGCCCCAACTACGCCCCCCTTCTGGAACCTACTAGCGGGTTCCCAGGGCTTCTCGATGGGCCCCTTTTGTGACCTTTTCCCGAGATATCCCCCTCTCGTGTCTATCGTGGCCTGCTGACGCGAGTACTGCCGTACAACGCAGTTACCCTTTTCCGCCAGCAGCCAGCGCTATACCACTACAGTAGTAGTGGGTTGGTATCGACGAAGGCTGAGAGGCGCGTGAAGGGGGGGGGGTGGTGGGTTGAGGCGGTGCAAATCAGGCGGCGACGTTAGTAAGAGAGCAACGGCGTGTTTGCGAAACGACGAGACGGGGGGACGGCGGAGGTGAGCGGTGGGGGGGGGACGCTAATCGCGGAATTGCTGCAGCAACACCGGGGCGCGTTCGGTGTCTCTGCCGTGTGGTCGTCGTGGCGTGCGCAGGGTCCGCCCGCTGCGACCACAAGTGCGAGGACGTGCGCGGGGCGGCCGTCTGCTCGTGCCTCCCGGGGTTCCAGCTGCAGGCCGACGCCAGGGCCTGCGCGGGTCGGTGACGTCCTCTGTTGATATGCAAATTCCTTTGTCAAGGCGCCCTTCCCCCCCTAACCCAGCTTAAATATACCCTGCCAAGCTTGGCGGTGTTCATTCAGACGTTGTCTTTCCGACAGACCTGTTCTTCACCTGAGGACGGCTGCTTGCGTTGTGGCCGAAACGTCGTGAGAATTGTATTTTATTATGTTTTATTTTTATAATTCTATTATTTCCCTTCTACGTGACTTTACCGAAAGAACCAAGAAGCCGATGCGATTGTAAAATATAAACAATATAATTATTCCGTCTCCCACCGCCTTGTGCTCCTCCGCAGATGTGAACGAGTGTGCGGCGGTGCCAGCGCCGTGCCCGCAGGACCACCGCTGCGTGAACACGCTGGGCTCCTTCGCCTGCCAGCAGGACAGCGCCACTTGCGGGCGGGGATTCCGCGCCAGCCCCGACGGCTCCCAGTGCCTCGGTAGCGACCGCCGCACCACCGACAGACAGCGCCGCTCCTCACACACGCGCAGAGCACCGCTCACACACACACAGAGCACCGCACACACACACACTCACAGAGTGATGCTCACACACACTCACACAGAGCACCACTCACACACTTACACAGAGCACCGCTCCTTACACACACACAGAGTGAGGCTGACACACACACATGCAGAGCACCACACACACACACACTCACACAGAGCACCACTCACACACTTACACAGAGCACCGCTCCTTACACACACACAGAGTGATGCTCACACACATACATGCAGAGCACCGCACACACACTTACACAGAGCACCGCTCCTTACACACACAAAGAGTGATGCTCACACACACACACACACGCAGAGCACCGCACACACACTTACACAGAGCACCGCTCCTTACACACTCACAGAGTGACGCTCACACACACACGCAGAGCACCGCACACACACTCACAACAAGCACCGCTCCTTACACACACACAGAGTGAGGCTCACACACATACATGCAGAGCATCGCACACACACACACAGAGTGATGCTCACAACAACAACAACAACAACCGCCATTCGCCACTAAGTGGCGGTGACGTCACCACGATGCTTGTGCCAGGCCAAGTGCACCTTGAGGCCACGTGAAGTGTCGAAAGCCCGCTGGCAGGAGGTCACGGGGCAGACCCAGGTGCCACTGGTCGACTGACCGAGATGACCGAGATGACTGGCTGATGCACCACCTGTGCCCCCTACTGTGCCAACTTGCTGTGCTTTAGCCACCCGGCGCTCCGCTCGTTGTTGTGAGCGTCGCTCCTCCGCCCTCCGTTGTTGTTGGAGGGCGACTGCCTCCAACTGCCCAGTAGCGTCCTTCACGAGCCTCCTCCACTGAGGCCGATCTTGACACCGCTGGTACCAGTCATCGGCAAGTCCACTCAGCTCCACGTCCTCCTGTACCACATCACTCCATCTCTTCTCCAGCCCGTGCCGCGCCCGTCTAGCCCCCTCGATCCGGCCGAACAAAAGCTGTTTAGGCATGCGGTGGCTGGGCATGCGGGCTACATGACCCAGCCAACGCAGCCTTGCCTGCCGGAGGAGCTCACTGATGGGACTTTGCCCAGATCTTTCAAGGATTTGTGAGCTCCTCACACAATCCAGCCTGGTTAAACCCAGGATGGATCGTAGGCAGGCCAGCCTAAATGTTTCCAACCGGCGAAGATGCTCCACCAGGGGGGTCCACGTCTCGCAAGCGTAGAGAAGGGAGGGAATGACCGTGGCCGAGAAGACCTGAAGCTTCGTGCGGAGCGACAGACCAGGTAGCTTCCACACAGCGTTACGCAACCGATGAAAAGATATTGCCGCTCGACTGATTCGGAGTGAGACCTCTGCTGATAGACTGGAGCCGGTCATAAGCACACTGCCCAGGTATGGGAAACTCTCCACTCTCACACACACTCACAGAGCACCGCTCACACACACACTCACAGAGTGATGCTCACACACACACTCACACAGAGTGCTCACACTCACACACGCAGAGCACCGCTCACACACACACTCACAGAGTGATACACACACACACAGAACACCGCTCACACACACACACAAAACACTGCTCACACACACACTCACAGAGCGATGCTCACACACACACTCGCAGAGGACCGCTCCTCCCACAAACGCAGAGCTCCGGCGCCGCTAGCGCCCTTGCCCACGGTGGCCTCTTCCCGTCTCTCTCACTCCCTCATTCCCTGGGCTGGCTGTCCATTCCCCGGGCTGGCTGTCCGTTCCCTGGGCTGGCTGTCCATTCCCTGGGCTGGCTGTCCATTCCCCGGGCTGGCTGTCCATTCCCTGGGCTGGCTGTCCATTCCCTGGGCTGGCTGTCCATTCCCTGGGCTGGCTGTCCGCTCTCCGCGCCACCTCCGCTTCTCGCTCAGCGACCGCTCCTCCTCTTGCTCTCCACTGATTTTCAGCGGCAGCGGCAGCAGCATTCGCGCTCTCCGACCCTTGCCAAAGTGTTGTGGTGGATCCAAGGGGGGGGGGGATGGGGGGGTGCAATGGGGGCGATTATCCCCCCCCCTTTCACCAACGTTTTCCTTTGAGACCCTGAAAAGAGGGATATTGTTAAAATGTAATAATATTTGTATTTTATTTCGCATCAATCATGCTAATAGCATCCCACAACGCCATACATTAATTATATAGAAGGAACCAAATCCCAAATGCAGCCACGACCAAGCAGATGAAAACCTCTTACTAGTACCAAGCAAAGTTAAAAACAAGAATCACAAACAACAACAAACGAGTTGTCGCCAACAAAGACATTGACCAGGGAAGATCGCGTGAACGTTTTTGTTTTTCTCGTTTGTGATTATTGTCGGGCCACGTTTAAAACGTGACATTTCGGGGTCATCCCTCCCCTCTCTTTAGAGTATTAGGCTGCTCAGTTGAACACGTGGTCGGCTTTTGCGACCAATATTATCCACAATAGAGGTTTTTGGGTTCGATCGCGTAAATGTAAATGCGTCGTTAAACCCGCCACCAAACCCACAACATTTACAATTGTGAATGTTGTGGGTTTGCTCTCCAACACACGGGTGTGCTGTACTAGTAACGAATTGGCAAGTTTTTTTTACGTGACAAACCTTACTAATTGGCTGTGTTGGGTGGTGGCGGGTTTATTCACGCGATCAAACCTTGAAAAACTCTCTTGTGAATATTCGGCTGCTGCTATAAATTTCCATGCGATGATCAGCCACTTCGTTGAGCTATCATCTGTGATAGCCAAGTCGCTTCTGACAAAGAGCTATGTAGCTCAGTGGGCCTTACCTGGTAAAATAAAATAAACATTTAGTTTTTAGTTTAGTTTCTTGGTATGTGTCCCGATCTGCTTCTGCCAGAGCGGGACTCCCTGAATGTGACGCGTAGATACGACTCAAAAGACGAACATTGATTCTTTCGCAGAAAACAACAACAACAATCCGACGTCACTTACGCTAGCGTGTAGACAAGTAACCATTTCACGTAAATTATCCGAAATTACGAAAAAAATATCTGAAATCGTCCAAAACATTTTTTGGACATTTTTTACTTTTTTAAAAAACAGGTTGCCAGATATAGGGTTGTCTTCTTTTTATGCTTGGTATTGCCGTATTGCTGATCTCGTCAAGGAGCATAAACCATCACGCGAACTCCGGTCATCCTCGCAGCAGCAGCCTTTCGCTGCCCATCGAGCAAAGACGGTCAGTGCATCGTGCGCTTTCAGATGTGCTTCCGCTCTTTCCGATATTAGAAAGCCGCTGGAGCTATGCACTTTTAAATCATTTAGAGTGAAATCGAATTCATTTCGAACTGCTTTTTGCGCTTAGTTTGTTGTCCTTTGCCCCGGCACCTCCGTTTAGCACGGTTGGCTGCGTACGGTGCGAAAGAAGTTCATGCATCCGTATGCACCTCCGGAGAGGTGGCGGCCCCCCATTTAATTCACGGCACGAGGGCCAGCGCCAAACGCGCCACGGCAGCGCATCGCCCACGTGGCAGCCGGCGTCGTAGGCCCTCGACACGCAGATCCACGCAGGTGACACTGCCGTGGGACGCGCTCACGCCCAGAACCGAGGTTGCTGAAACCTCGCGCCCGCCTCCCCGCTGCCGCGGCACCGTCGCCGAAGATTTGGCGCAACCGTGCCGGCCACCGCTCTGCGTAGTTTCCACCAATTCGGCTGCGGACATCTCGCGGCCCGAGGCGCCCCCCGGCAGTAAAGTTCGAGCGATATTCTCATTACACTCGGCCGTCGCAGGCGCATCCCCTTAACTCCAGTAGCTTAATCTTCTTGGTTCTTTCGGTAAAGTCACGTAGAAGGGAAATAATAAGCTGGGTTGGAGGGGGAAGAGCGCCTTGACAAAATAATTTGCATAGCAAGAGAAATTTAGCATATTTATGGGAAATGCAGATATGTGATTAGTACTACTTGTGAAATGCGTAGGAGGTGGGCGGGGGGTTTCAAAGTCATATTATGCCCGTGCATTATGCAGGATTAGCAGCATCAAAGGGAGGGGATAGGGGTAGCATTAATAAAGGGAAGCAATGTTAATAGAATAGCTTCGCCGTTGCTTGCGCTTGGCTCGCCTCCCGTTAGCTCCCCACCCCCCGTCGCTCCGTGCGTGCTGAGGCTGCGGTGTCTGGCTCGGCTTGGCTTGGTGTGCAGACGTGGATGAGTGCTCGGGGGGGCCTCCCCGCCCGTGCGGCCCCACGCGCCTCTGCGTTAACACGGCCGGCGGCTTCCGCTGCGACTGCTTGCCGGGGTTCGCCTACGAAGGCATCGGCGGGCTGTGCGTCGGTGAGGCCCCCCCCCCCCAACGCATCCGCCGATTCCCACCCCCCCCTCCCGCGCTCCCTCTCATCCACCGCCGCTTTCTTATTCTCTTCTTCTTGCCAATGGAACCGTGCTGAGACGTACAGCCACAGTTACCGGTGAGCTGTCAGCCCCCGTGCCTCCATCGGCACCACCCACTTTTACATAGACACACCCACTCAGTCACTACCCCCCCCCACCCACACGGCGGTTGACCTCTGACTCCGACATTGACCCCCCCTCGCCGCCGCCTAACCGTTCATAGGCCCCACCCACTACTCTGCCAACCCCGCCCAATACTCGGGTAGCCCCGCCCACTACCCAGGTAGCCCCGCCCACTACCCAGGTAGCCCCACCCACTATCCAGGTAGCTCCGCCCACAACTAGGGCAGCCCCACCCACTACTCTGCCAACCCCGCCCAATACTCGGGTAGCCCCACCCACTACCCAGGTAGCCCCACCCACTACCCAAATAACTCCGCTCACTACTCGGGTAGCCCCACCCACTACCCGGTTAGCTTCCGCCCACAACTAGGGCAGCCCCGCCCACCACCCAGGTAGCCCCGCCCACTACCCAGGTAGCCCCGCCCACTGCTCGAGTAGCCCCGCCTGCTACTCAGGTAACCCCGCCCACCAATCGGCAGCTGCGGGAAAAACCTCGTGTCAAGCCTGCAACTCCACGGACGCCTGCCATTTACAAACAACATTTGTGCCCGCCGCTGCAAGCATCTGAGCCGCACCAATCGGGTGCTTAGAGGGGAAATGTTTTCGACCTGGCAACAAAAACAGTGTGCGTGTCCTCTCGCGGTGACAGATGTCACGAAGGCGCGCACGTGCGCGTTGATTAGTGGACTCTAACCAAGGGTATTTGAGGGTCGTTTTCGGCCCTCAGTAAGGAGATAGGGTTCCCGACTCTAGATTTAATGGGGGTGAAATCCAGTGACTTGCATTGAGCCCAGTTACCAGAAGAACCCTGGCTGCTTTGCACATCATCAGTTCTCCCAATTATCTCATTGAATTGCAACAACACCTCAGTATTTTATGCTCCGCAGAGATCCGTCAAAAAAAATATAAAGACACACACCCGCTGCAATGACGCCGCTTTTTAAAGAGCACAATTTTCATTGAGCTGTGGACAACAGCTCCGATTGGCACGTTGGGTCACGTGCGGCGCGAGTGAAGTTCAACGTACACACTGCTGCCTTGAGGTGCCCTTCCGCGATGACGCTCGTTGTGTCCGCCGCCTGTCTGTAAAGATGTGAATGAGTGCAGGCAGTACCCTGGACGCCTCTGCGCGCACACCTGTGAGAACACCCCAGGATCCTACTACTGCACCTGCAGCCTGGGTTTCCGATTGGCTGCCGATGGGAGGAGTTGTGAAGGTGGACACAATGCAGCCTTCCCTTCCTTTCCTACCGGCATGGCACACACGGTGGCTAGGAGATGTTGACTACCTCGCCTGGTATACAGGAGGTGGTCGTTGGCTCGATCTCCGTCCCTGACGCCTGCTGCTGTATATTTGGAGTTTGAGCGTCTCTCCCTCTCTCATCATCATCACGGTGGCTAGGAGATGTTGACTACCTCGCCTGGTATACAGGAGCTGGTCGTTAGTTTGATCCCGACCCTGACGCCTACTGTATATTTGGAGTTTGCGTCTCTCTCACCGCGGTCGCGTGGATTTTTATCCGGGTCCCTCCGGTTCTACCCTCCGAATTTAGAATCATCGTGCTGTTTAAGAGTATTTGGCTGCTGTGCTTTTCCACGTGACAAGCCACTTCGTTGAGCTGTCATTTGTCATAGGCAGGTCGCTTCGGGAAAACAGCTCTACAGCTCAGTGGGCATTACCTGGTGAAATAAAAAAATATATATCATAGTAGTCGTAGTAGTTCCTCATGCACGTGGGCTCTGTGTCGCTTCTCCCTTCTCTCTCTCTCCACTTGTCCCCGTCTCGGGCATCATCTCCACGACCACTCCACGGTCTTTTTTCGACGCACGCGCTCTCAGTCTCTGCCCCATGTGCATCACCGTCAAAAGTGGGTTTTCCTTTCGTCACGTTTTTGAAATGTTGGCGTGTGATTTAAGCGTCCTAATCATTATATCCTACTGCTACTACGCGACCTCGCCATCTGAGTCAAGCGTCTTTGGTCCTCTCTGAGATGGGCGCCACCACTCTCGGAAACTGGAGGTGCCTGGAGAAAACCCAACAGGCGTAAGAGACGGGATAACTTTGAAAGGTTCAAACATATGAATTCACGAACCCGCTGGCTGCGCTGCCACCTCTTGGCCACTTTGCAGCTCAGCGGGTTCGAGTGTTTCACAAATCTGAAATGATCCACGGGATCCCTGCCATAGGCGCGTGCCACCGCCCGCCCGCCTGCCCGATGCCACTTTTACCCTTTTTTTCCACTGGCACATCCGAGCCGAGCCAGCGCGGCGGAGCCCTCACGGTTAGGTTTTGTGCTTCCACGGCCTGTTTGCCGAGCCCTACGAGCCGCCGCTGTCCAGAGTGACGGCGGCCGATGACGATCGCCACGTGGCGCCCGTCACCTTCCCCGTCCCGCGTGGTGCACGTTCGCAACGAAGCTGAGGAGAGGGCTTTAATTTTCTTATTCTTCCTCTTCCAACTATTTTCACGTTGCCCGGTTGGTCGATCAACCGAACCGATGATATAACCGGAAAACCGAAAGAGCAATCGATCGCGTAAATGATCGGATTGGCACGGCGCTAGCTACCAACGGATGCCTGCAAGTGCGCGCAACCCGTGCCGACTGAACGACGATCCTGCGTCGGACGACAAAATCGACCGAATTTTTTCAAATGTCGTGCCGTGTGTCGTCCATGGCGTGTGTCTGTGGCGTGGTAGACGTGAATGAGTGCGAGGGCAACCCATGCTCGCAGGAGTGTGCCAACGTGTACGGCTCGTACCAGTGCTACTGCCGCCGCGGATTCCGTCCCAGCGAGAGCAACCCCAGGGCATGTGAAGGTAACGCGACTACCCCCACCGCCACCCCTCCCACGGATTGCACTACCTGGGAGACAGGGGCGTAGACTCTACGACTGTCCAGCGTGTCCCGTCACGCACCCCCCCCCCCCACTGCCGCCTCACCACCCTCCCAACATCTCCCTCGCCAGGTATGGGTTCGATCCCGACCCGGACGCCTGCTGTATATTTGGGAGTTTGCGGTGTCTCTCTCCCCGTGGTCGCGTGGATTTGTCTCCGGGTCCATCCGGTTTTCCCCCTCCGCATTAACAAATCAACATCAACCGTTTAGAGTCTTTGGCTGCTATACATTTCCACGTGGTGATAAGCCCCTTTTGCTGAGCTATCGCTGCTTGTGATGTGGTTTTTTTTATAGTTTGTGAGATATGCTCTTTGGTTCTTTCGGTAAAGTCACGTATAAAGAGAAAAAAATAAATTAAATACTAGCATACGACGTTACGACGTTATTTAATTTATTATTTTCTCTTTATACGTGACTTTACCGAAAGAACCAAAGAGTAATTCCTGCAGTCACGAAAGCTCCAAATTAAATTGTGAGATATGGCCAAGAGGGTAAAGGTGCAGCCCTGCAATTGTCTGCTCTCCCCATTGCTGGTGGGTTGTCTCCGGGTTTGGGCGCTGGAGAGGGCGCAGAACGGGGACGGGGGGAGGGGGTGAAGGGTGGGGGGGAAGGGTGGGGGCGGGGTGTAGAGGGTGGGGGGGAGGGTTCGCTCCCCCCCATCGCCCCTCCCCCCCCAATGAGTCCCCCACTGACCACCAACCAGGTGGTAGCGACGTCCGAACTGGGCCAGGCGTTGTCCGGTGACTTGGGGACATGGAGCCCCGTGGCTCCCAGTGGTAGAAGCGCGGCTCCTCTCCGCTTGTCCGCCCCCCCCCCCGTAACCTCTCCCCCCGCCCCCCTCCCGCCCCGCGCAGACATTGACGAGTGCACGCTGTTCTCCGGCGGGAACCTGTGCACCCATCGCTGCCTCAACTCAATCGGCAGCTTCCAATGCACCTGCCCCGAGCCGGGCTACACCGTGATCAACGGAGGCCGCGGCTGCCAAGGTGAGGACGTGAGGCATGGGGGGGGGGTGGAGCGGTGTCCAGGGCAAAGGGGCCGTCCATAAATGACGTCACACACCTAGCGGGGGGGGGGGGGGGTTCAGACATCTGTGACGATGTGTGACGAGGGGGGGGGGGGGTTTGAGAAATGTGACGTCACAAATAATATAGACAACACGTTCTACTTAAATAGACTTTTAAATAAATGATTTCTCCTACAACATCAGAGTGCAGCGCCACATTAAATACGCACTACAATGACAATCGTTTAAAGTTATTTGAAGCATGTTTTATTTTTTGGGAGGGGGGGCAGAGCTTTGTGACGTCATATTTGAGGGGGGGGGGTCTGACTTTTTGTGACGCCGTGTGACGAGGGGGGGGGGGTAAAAAATCGTCCTAAATCGCGTGACGTCATTTATGGACGGCCCAATAGGAGACGAGACCTGGGACGTGCTCCGCGATGAGCATTTCTTGTTTCGTGTTTAGTTTGTTGTCCTTCCGCCACACCTCCCGATTAGCGCGGTTGGCCACGTACGGTGCGAAAGAAGTTCAACGCACGTACAGACAGATGGGAGTAACCCGATAACAACGATGGCCTGAAGTTATTGCTGCACAATGGGCGGCCTCTGCTTCGAAGGTTCGAAGGAAAACCTCGCGGAGCAGATGACGATGATGCCCGTCACAGGGTGGCCGTACCTGATGGGCATCCGGATCAACACTCGTGGCAACTAACGTCGGTTATGGGGGTGGCGCGCGTTCGCACGTGCGTTGTGTGTCTTCCTCAACACGGCCAGCGACGCGGCCCACCCACGCTCATTGACCCTGACCAACGCGCCCCCCCCCCCCCCTCTTGAACCTTCCCCTCTTTGCCCCCCCCCCCATGGGCGAGCAGACATCGACGAGTGTGCCACGCGCAGGCACGACTGCTCGGCCACAGAGACGTGCTTCAACGTGCAGGGCGGATTCCGCTGCCTGTCCTTCCGGTGCCCCCCCAACTACCGCCACATGGGCGAGAGGTGGGGCCCCCCACCCAACCCCCCGCCCCCCCCCCACCCCTGGCCGCCCCCCCCCCCGTGACGTGGCAACTCAACTCAACTATACTGAGCTGTGTAGTTCTTTTTCAGAAGCGATCTGTCCACCAATGATGGCTCAACGAAGTGGCTTATCACCATCACTGTGAAAATGTATAGCAGCAGCCACATACTCTAAACGCGCGACGTTGATTCTAAACGTGGACGGACAAAACGGAGGACCCGGAGAAAAATCCACGAGAGAGAGACACGCAAACTCCAAATATACAGCAGCAGGCGTCAGAGTCAGAATCGAACCCACGACTTCCTGTATACCAGGCAAGGTAGTTAGCATCTCCTAGCCACCGTGATGATGGTGAGAGAGGGAGAGACACACAAACTCCAAATATATAGCAGGCGTCAGGGTCGAGATCGAACCCACCACCTCCTGTGTACCAGGCAAGGTAGTTAACATCTCCTAGCCACCGTGATGATGATGATAATGACAGACACGCAAACTTGAAATATACAGCAGGCGTCAGGGTCGAGATCGAACCCACCACCTCCTGTATACCAGGCAAGGTAGTTAACATCTCCTCGCCACCATGATGATGAGAGAGGGAGAGACACACAAACTCTAAATACACAGAAGGTGTCAGGGTCAGGATCGAGCCCACAACCTCCTGTGTACCAGGCAAGGTAGTTAACATCTCCTAGCCACTGTGATGATGATGAGAGAGGGAGAGACACACAAACTCTAAATACACAGAAGGTGTCAGGGTCAGGATCGAGCCCACAACCTCCTGTTTACCAGGCAAGGTAGTTAACATCTCCTAGCCACCATGATGATGATAGTGAGAGACACGCAAACTCGAAATATACAGCAGGCGTCAGGGTCGAGATCGAACCCACCACCTCCTGTGTACCAGGCGAGGTAGTTAACATCTCCTAGCCACCATGATGATGATAGTGAGAGACACGCAAACTCGAAATATACAGCAGGCGTCAGGGTCGAGATCGAACCCACCACCTCCTGTGTACCAGGCGAGGTAGTTAACATCTCCTAGCCACTGTGATGTTTGGGGGGGGGGGTGGGGGGTCGACCGTCGGCCCGATTGACCGTCTCGCCGTGCAGGGCGGACCCCCGCAAGACCGAGTCTCTCCGCTGCCTGAAGCTGGACTGCGCCGTGACGGACGGCGCCTGCTGGACCGACCCCGTGAGCGCCATTTCCTTCACCTTCATCTCGCTGCCGGCGTACCCCGACCTGCAGGCGCCAGAAGGCACGCTCTCCGCGCTCGCTCCCCCCCTCTCCCTTTCTCTCCCTCCGTCTCTCTCGCACGACAAACGAAAACGATTTCCCTCTACTTGACCGCGCACGCTCGCGGTCGATGTCTCGAGACCAGAGGTCGCAACCGGGTACCCGGGTACGGGTACGGGTACCCGTTTGTGAACCTGGTGCGGCCGGGTACGGGTACGGGTAGGCCGTGAGTCACTGGTGAGTAACCGTTTGTCACTCATTTCCCAACGTCTTGTCTCTTCTCACAATTCAAGTTCCTAGAATCAACCCACCCGCGCCTGCAACATGTCTTCATCCCAGAGGTCGCAACCGGGCACCCGTACCCTACCCAATACCCGGCGGGGTACGGGTAGCCGGGTATCGGGTAGGGTACGGGTACCCGTTTGCGACCCTGGTGCGGCCGGGTACGGGTAAGGAATCAAAACCCGTTTGCGACCTCTGCTCAAGACGCAAAAAATGGCATCGCCTTTCGTGTGAAACCCTACATGGCGATAACATGTGAGTCGGGGAGGGTGAGGGAAACACGGGAGAGATGAGAGAGAGAGAGCCAACAATGCAGGACAGCTCGGGGCTCGGCAACTTTGGCCCAGCACCAACAACAGCGGAGAGCCCCAATGGCAGCCGGGGCAGGACCAATGAGTCTCAGGGCATCCGTGGGGGCGACTGCGACCCGTTCAACGAGTCCCAGGGTCCGCGTGCCGGTCTGAGGGCCTTCGGCCGCGAGACCTCTCGTCCTCCTCACGCTCTCCGGAAAGACTCGCCAAGACTGGGGTCCGACGGCTCTGCCCGACGGGCGCTCGACGACACCGTGCCACCCTTTAACCTCCCCCCTCACCTTGCCCCCCCCCACCCCACCTTGCCTGCGCCAGGTGTGATTTACCTGCGGGTGGCGTCCCCCGCCATCCCCACGGCGACGGGGCTGGACGTGTCGTTCCGCATCACGGAGGGGAACGAGTTGGGGCTGTTCGACGTCATCAAGACGGAGGAAAACGGCGTCTCTACGGGTGAGCGGCCGCTGTGGCCCCCCCCCCCCACCCCAACGAGCCCACGATTGCGCAGCGCGGAGAGGCGCGCGCAGGGGGGGTAAAGCACGGTCCGCGATAACGCGCGAGATGCGTAACGCAGGCCGAACAAAGACCCGAGGCGCCTGGATAGCGTCTCGAAGTATCCAGCAGCATCCCAGTGCCTTGTGCGATGCTACGCCGAGGCAGACGCACAAATCGCGCTCGTTCCTATTCGCGCGGGACGTAGGTCCGTTCACTCAGTCGTCATCCAGCGTTATACATATAAAAAAAAATGTCTTCCCGAATGCATGGACCGCGTTATCATCCAATTTGCGTCATGAGAACTGACCGTAGCCCCTCCGTTTCGTTGCTCGGCTCCCGGGCGCAGGCAAGGTGCGGCTCCTGCGCTCCGTGACGGGGCCCGTGTCCACCGTGCTGCGCCTGGAGATGGACTACCAGCGGGGCAGGGCGCTGTCGCACCGCAACGTGGTCTACGCGCATGTCTACCTCTCCCCCTACTGGTTCTGAGGTCCCGGGGTGCGGCGATCGCCATCCCACCCGCCCCACCGTCCCACCTCCCCCTCGACGATGGTGATGATGATCCGTAATACAGTAAAACCTTGGATTGCGAGCGAATTGGTCTGCGAGTGTTTTGCAAGACGAGCAATTTTTTAAAAATAAATATTAATTTGATAAACGAGCGAGGTCTTGCAATACGAGTAGTACGTGCTTTGGATTACAAACACGTTTCCGGAAAGAATTATGCTCGCAATCCAAGGTTTTACTGTTGAGGTTTTTTTCTGGTTAGATCGTTGTAAATATAAGTGTGTCATGAAACCCGCCACCACCGGGCACAGGCAATTGGTAAGGTTTGTCACGTAAACAGAACCTGCAAATTGGTTACTAGTTCAGCACACCGGTGTGTTGGAGAGTAAACCCACATTTACAATTCGAGTACCACGGCGTTTCGTGATGATGTCGAACAGAGGGACAGCGATGATATTAACCCTTTCCCCTTCTGAGACATCTGCAAGTTTGTCGGGTGGGCGTCCCGTTTACCGCTGAATCTTAGAGCACGCAAGCGGCTCAGCGTTGATTCTATTTAGAGAGGCGTAGCGCCGTTCTTTTTTAAAGACATTGTACTCACCGCAGAGAAGTGTAGCGACACGGCCGCAACTCTATGATAGTTGGCGTCAGACTGCGCTACACGCCCTCCCGCGTGGCCTTGTCGGAGCCTCGGTACCGATAAAGTTAATTGATTTTTTCTTCCGGTTTCGTTTTGATGATGCACATGTACGTCATCGGAACGAAACCAGAAAAGCTAATGACATAAAACTACAATGATTTTAAATTGGACGTTTAAATATACATTCGCTTGTTGTGTATGTACGTATGTTGAACTTCTCTCCTACCGCACGTAGCCAACTGTGCTAGTCAGAGGTGCTGCAGG
Organism: Lethenteron reissneri; assembly: GCF_015708825.2. Taxonomy (NCBI): domain Eukaryota; kingdom Metazoa; phylum Chordata; class Hyperoartia; order Petromyzontiformes; family Petromyzontidae; genus Lethenteron; species Lethenteron reissneri. The sequence continues at coordinate 2,294,933 of NC_083833.1, read as the reverse complement.
GGGAGAACAACAAACACGAGGAGTCGGCCTCAATGAGACTGGGGATGACACCGATGGTTGGAGTCGGGACATTGGCGGCGACCTAGCGTGGAAAATATTTGAGGGTGCAAAACATTCATTGGTCAGAGGACGATACGCCCCCGTTGCGCGGAACTGCTCCGCGTACGATAGGCAAGTTTCCTTACCCTGCTCTGTCGAGCCAACGGTATAAACGGGTTCTCCCGCGGTCAGTCGCTCGGTAGGCCACGCGCGGTGCGGTAAAGCGTGGCTTCTCCCACCTACTCCAAGACATCGCTGCCAACCAAGAAGAGTAGGCCAGTAACACCCCCGTAGAATCAAGAAGTTGCTCCCCTCCAGTTACGAAAGGCCATTCCGTGGGCGGGTGGCGTAAGTGTGCAGTTTCAGGGCTGCGCCTCTATCCTTTAAATGTTCCCCTTCCACCCCTACGCGCCCCCCCCTGCCACCGACCATACCTGTGTGCCAGCCCGGGACGGGGTGTGAACTGTTACCGCTGAGGCTTGGCCGTAACAATTTCCGCCGCTAAGTTTTCGGCGATGACAGCAGAGGCTGCCGGTCGTGTTGACGTGCGGCGAAAAAATATACATAACCGGGGAAGGAAGGAGAAACGCCACGCTCGGAGGCCCCCCCACCCACCCCCTACTTGTGAATATCTCGGGCGCCAAGTGACGACGGCGTTGTTGTGACAGCTCGCTGTGGGCGAGACGACGGCGGATTTCAAAATAACAACGGCCCGGCGCATAAAAACTTCGCCGAATTTCCAAAATACGCCGCGCGTCAAAGGGTGCAGAGCGTGTACATCGCGAGCATATTTTCTGTGATCACGGTTGCCTAGCGCGGGCCCAAAAGCCCACGAATGCCAACTGCTCAGCAACGGATGGATGGTACTATTAAACTAAACCATTTTTTATTTGACCAGTTGAAGGCCACTGAGCTGTTAGCTCTCGTTTTAGAGGCGACCTGGCCACGCATGATAGTTCACCGTAGTGACTGATATCATCTCATGTGGGAATGTATAGTCATAGCCGAATAGTAACATAATAATCTAAACGCGTATTGTTTCAAACGTGGCAGGGGGAAAAACCGGAGGTACTAGGAGATAAATCCACGCGACCACCACGGGGAGAGAGAGAACAAGCAGGCTCCAAAGATACAACAGGCATTGTCAGGGTCCAGGATCGAACCCACGACCTGCATGCGAGGAGAGGCGAGATCACATCTCATTGTATGTCGAATTTCTTTCGCACCGTACGTAACCACACGTGCTAATAGGAGGTGCGAGAAAATGTGCCTCCCTCACATATTTGTGCCTCCACAGAAAAAACTTTCAAATTGTGTACTCATCCCATTAGCGGACACGGCCTTCTGGAAAGTGCATCATCATAAATTCAGCAGCACTTGTTCAACACACGGAAAGTTCTGGACTAGTTTCGACCCGGCGAACAACACGTTCCTTGAATTGAACAAGAACTTGGGAAAAGAAGGGAGTCAAGGAGGAGTGTTGTGCCCTGTGGTGCGGTGGTGGATGAGGTGAAACGGTCCGGTAGGCCGAGTTCTCAACACAGCTGGAGGAATCATTTGAGTGAAGTCCATGGGAACGGTAACCATGGTAGTAGCTATAGAAGCGTGACAAAGGAGCCGAACCATATACTAAAACTATATATCCGTGTAATTCTAACACAATATAATTTACACTGCAATTAACAATACTCATATAAAGTGTATGATAAGATATGAACCGTTGTAGCTGCTTGTGTGGACAGGGTTGTCCACAACACCGAGTGTTCTCACGCGACGCGTTGCGTGGACTTTGCAGTCCGGCCTCGGACTTGCCAGTCCCGGGTCCTTGTGGCATGGGACCGTCTTCGCTGGGGGTTCTCACTCCAGATCTGAACCATGGGGGGGGGGGGGGGGCACACACACACAACCCCATGAGGGACGTACGTCCGTGCGTTGAACTTCGTTCTCACCGTACGTAGCCAGCCGTGCTAATTGGGAGGTGCGGGAGGGAATGGACAACAAATGAGAGTCGAGGAGATCTCAACAGTGCAACCGCCGTGTTCGCGTCTGGCAGAAGGAAGGAAGCGATGGCGATGTGCAGAGACATCGACGGTTATGGCGACACCGACCTCTCTAACTTGAACGTGAATGCCTCCCCAGCTTTCCTCCCCAGAGCGGAGGTAGTGCTGTTCATTTCGGGGGGGAGGGAGCCATGGGTCCTTGTTTTCCACCAGGGACAATGTTTTTTTTGTCCGAGCAGCTGTATTTTTGGGTAGCGGTGCGTGTCTCAGTCAATCCATTATAACATCGGGGTCTGTCTCCGTGACCTCCTGCCATGGAGCCTTCGACGCTTCACGTGGCCTCAACGTGCACCTAGCCTGGCACAAACGCCGCGGCGACGTCTGCGCCACTTGGTGGCGAACCGCGGCTGTTGTTGCACGGCCAGAATGGGCCCTGGTGTAAGGGGTGAAACGTGGCCCCCTCGGTGCAATTAACCGCTGCCCCCCCTCCGCCCCAGCGTCTGGACCACCGCCCGCAAGCGCCCTTACGCAGTTGCACCGCCTGCACACTCGAAAAGCTGCGCCGCGGATTTTGGGCAACGGCGTTGTGCACCGACTGTGCCAACGCTGCGCACCCGTTGGGCTCCTTGGCCAGTACCGCTTTGCAGAATGTTTCTCCACTTTATAGACAAACTCAAGACAATCGTGAATGTAGTGTTGTTTATAGAGAGAACTTAAAAGGTCGCGCGCGCATTGTGCAACAGCTAGGCACCGTCGTTTGTAAGCATTGTTTTGATTATCTGGCTTTTGTTGAAAGATGGAAGTGCTGCTTTAAATGTGTTTGTTATTAAGCTTGCTTTTACCCATGAAAGTGATTCTCAAATCTTTTTTCAAGAGGATTCAGGTTTTCACAGACGGGGCGATGTTGCTGTTGTAATCCCACTTGAGTAGTTTGTCGGGAATGTTTTTTGTTGTTGCATTGGGATGTTTTACCAATACCAGTTACTACTTAACTCTTTAAATATTACCAGGTAAGAGCCACTGAGCTATGCAGCTCTTTTTTCAGAAGCGACCTTGCTACAAATGATGGCTCAACGAAATAGGGAATTGTACAGCAGCCAAAAACTCTAAACGCATGATATTGTTTCTAAATGTGGAGAGGAAAACCGGAGGACCCAAAGAGAAATTCATGCGACCACGGGGAGGACATGCAAACTCCAAATATACAGCAGGTGTCAGGGTCAGGATTGAACCCACGACCTTCCTGTGTACCAGGCGAGGTAGTTAACATCTCGCCACTGCAGTGCCTCTTACATTGAGTGTCCCTCCCCAGAAAAAAATATATCTAAATTTGAAAACTAATTTCCTTCCATTTCCTGCCTAAAATATTTTAAAAAATCACTAACACATAGGATGGACTTTTTTTTTACAATAATGTCTAATAGTGTATTGTATTACATTGCTCTGTTTTTTCTTTTTTTACCTTTTCTTGTTTTATTGTATGTAATGGCAGAGATTAGGGATTCATAAAGTGCAACCATAACCACAATCAATATATGGGGGGGGGGGGGGGGGGGACATTTTGAGCATATTTGAAAATAGATCTTGAGACTCTTTCCTGGATGAAACAATGGGACTGCTATGAGACGTAACGTACAATGTTTTAGAAATGCATCTTAAAAAAAAAATACCAATATATTTTTGTTGTAGGAAAAATAAGCACTGCTTAAGCGTATACCGTATCTTATTTACAAAGAACGCACATATATAGATAAATATTAGTTTATATGTATGGATATTTTTAGAAGGAAAAGTGGCATATACATATTAATTACAGCACTATTGCACAGCTTTTTGTTGTATGAGCACAGTCCTATTTTACATAAAATACAAGATTGTGCCTTAGCCAATGCTGCTATTACAATACAGTATACACTTTATAAAGCTTTAAAAAAATGCTGCTAAATAATTGAATAGAGAATAATATTATCGTTGCTATATTGTCTAGTATTTCACGTCGTCGTTGTCATTGGTAAAACACCACAATAATCACGCATGTAGAACATCGCAATGTTACCATTGTACATGTAACGTGGTGTCAAATTGAATCCCTTCACAAATAAAATTAATCTTTCACTATTCTGCAACGTTTCGTCAGCGCCAGCTAACCACACATTGAATTTACAGAATATGTATTTATACTGGATGAATCGAATGAGCTCATAAGCTATTTTTCACAGATGTCCAGGAAGGTGCAGGTCAGAACGTTACAACAAACAATACAAAACACGATAGGAGTGCAAAGTATAGGAGAGGTGAACAAATAACTTTTTAAAAAATGCAAATAAAACTAAACATTATTTTTAAAAATCTTACCAGATAAAGCCTACTCAGCTATTAGCTTATTTTTTCAGAAGCGACTTGGCCACAAATTATAGCCCAACGAAGTGGCAGCTAATCATGTGGGCCATTGCCTGAAACGTCTTTAATGTATATAATTAGTTTCCTTCGACGAACCAGTTTTATTGTTTGTAAATCTCGTCCCATTCTCTGCCAAACACCACGGGACATTCCGCCAACTGTTCGCGGCATAGTGTTCTGACCCATACTGGACATGTGTGTAAACAAAAACTTCGTAGCCCATCGGATTTCCTCCGGTCTGCAAAAAAAAACATTGAAAATTCTGATTCTGGACGCCTTCCGAAAATCCGCGAAAGCCACGTGCCTCGTGCAACGCGTCTCCCCACTGACCCCACGTGGTCCGCGAACGTGGTGGGTGGGGGGGCTCGGGGGAAGGAGGGAGAGGGGTGTGTGGGTAGCGTCACGTGACTCCCCCCCCCACCGTGGGCGCACGCGCGACGAGTCACGTGGTAACAACGGCGGGGGGGGGGGCGGTGCGCGTCACGTGACTCCCCCCCACCGTGGGTGCACGCGCGACGAGTCACGTGGTAACAACGGCGGGGGGGCGGTGCGCGTCACGTGACTCCCTCCCCACCGTGGGCACACGCGCGACGAGTCACGTGGTACCAACGGGGGGGTGGGGCGGTTCGCGTCACGTGACTCCTTCCCCACCGTGGGCGCGCGCGCGACGAGTCACGTGGTAACAACGGGGGGGGGGCGGTGCGCGTCACGTGACTCCCTTCCCACCGTGGGCGCGCGCGCGACGAGTCACGTGGTAACAACGGGGGGGGCGGGGCGGTGCGCGTCACGCGACTCCCTCCCCACCGTGGGCACACGCGCGACGAGTCACGTGGTACCAACGGGGGGGTGGGGCGGGGCGCGTCACGTGACTCCCTCCCCACCGTGGGCGCGCGCGCGACGAGTCACGTGGTACCAACGGCGGGGGGGGGGGCGGTGCGCGTCACGTGACTCCCTCCCCACCGTGGGCGCGCGCGCGACGAGTCACGTGGTACCAACGGGGGAGGGCGGGGGACCGGGCCATCATGGCGGCCTCCATGGAGGCCATGGACGTAGCGGCTCTCACGGCTCGCCTGCGGGACGAGGCCGCTTCGCGCGCTGCGGACGACGCCGCCGCCGTCGCCGCTGCCGCCACCGCCGGCGCGAGGGACCCGGGCGCCGCGGCAGCCGCGTGGAGGCCGCTGCTGGGCACACTCCGGTCCCTGACGGCCGCTTTCGTTCACCCGGCGAACAGGTGCGGGTAACGGCCGGGGTTGGACTGCGGCCTGGTGCACTCTCATGGACCCCCTCCACCCCCTCCCCCCAGCGTGTCTAGCACAGAGCCCCCCCCTGGGTTGTCTAGCACAGAGCCCCCCCTCCAGCGTGTCTAGCACAGAGCCCCCCCCCCTGTCTACCACAGCCCCCCCCCTGACTTGTCTAGCACAGAGCCCCCCCCTGTCTACCACAGCCCCCCCTGTCTACCACAGAGCCCCCCCCCTTGTCTACCACAGCCCCCCCCCTGACTTGTCTACCACAGAGCCCCCCCCTTGTCTACCACAGCCCCCCCTGACTTGTCTAGCACAGAGCCCCCCCCTGTCTACCACAGCCCCCCCCCCCTGTCTACCACAGAGCCCCCCCCCTGTCTACCACAGCCCCCCCTGACTTGTCTACCACAGAGCCCCCCCCCTGACTTGTCTAGCACAGAGCCCCCCCCCTGTCTACCACAGAGCCCCCACCCGTTGTCTACCACAGAGCCCCCCCCCTTGTCTAGCACAGAGCCCCCCCCCTTGTCTACCACAGAGCCCCCCCCCCCTTGTCTACCACAGAGCCCCCCCCCCTTGTCTACCACAGAGCCCCCCCCTTGTCTAGCACAGAGCCCCCCCCCCTTGTCTACCACAGAGCCCCCCCCTTGTCTACCACAGAGCCCCCCCCCCTTGTCTACCACAGAACCCCCCCCCCTTGTCTACCACAGAGCCCCCCCTGTCTACCACAGAGTCCCCCCCCTTGTCTACCACAGAGCCCCCCCCTTGTCTACCACAGAGCCCCCCCCCCTTGTCTACCACAGAGCCCCCCCCCCTTGTCTACCACAGAGCCCCCCCCCCCCCTTGTCTACCACAGAGCCCCCCCCCTTGTCTACCACAGAGCCCCCCCCCCCTTGTCTACCACAGAGCCCCCCCCCTTGTCTAGCACAGAGCCCCCCCCCCTTGTCTACCAGTGCCCCCCCCCCCTTGTCTACCACAGAGCCCCCCCCTTGTCTACCACAGAGCCCCCCCCCCCTTGTCTACCACAGAGCCCCCCCCCTTGTCTACCACAGAGCCCCCCCCCCCTTGTCTACCACAGAGCCCCCCCCCTTGTCTAGCACAGAGCCCCCCCCCCTTGTCTACCAGTGCCCCCCCCCCCTTGTCTACCACAGAGCCCCCCCCTTGTCTACCACAGAGCCCCCCCCCTTGTCTACCACAGAGCCCCCCCCCCTTGTCTAGCACAGAGCCCCCCCCCCCTTGTCTACCAGTGCCCCCCCCCTTGTCTACCACAGAGCCCCCCCCCTGACTTGTCTCCCACAGAGCCCCCCCCCTGACTTGTCTCGCACCGTAGCCCCCCCCCGGCTTGTACTGGTTGAGAGGAGCAGTGCTTCAGGGATTGAATGCGAATAATTTTTTTCGCCGTGATCTGGAGAACTGCGGCCCGCTGATGTAGTCGCAGGAGCTCACACGTGGTGGCGCTGTGAAGCCGTCTACGTTACGAGTGGACTGATGCTCTTAGGTAGCAACAAAGTCAACTGCTGACTGCCCATTGGATTGGCGATTACATTTTTTAAAGTCAAGCTTCAGTTGAATATTCACTGTGTAATAGATATAAAACATGTGATGGAGCATTACCACATGATACCATCAAAATATGAACTGCTCTGTGTATTCTAATGCAAGCATGAGAACTTAAAAGAAATGATTTGCATCCAACATGTATTTATTAAAATGTTTTAATTGATATCGAACAATCAAACATAGAACAAATGTTAAGTTAAATAAATAAAGTTAGAATAATAAAAAAAATATAACAATTCCAATAAGAAAGTAATAGGACTTTTCAAATCGCAAAAAATCGCAGCCTTTGAGATTTGATAATCGCATTGTTTCAAATTGCGATTTGAAATCGATTAATTGTTCAGCCCTATTAGTTAGCAATAAAATAAACTGCTGACTGCCCATCAACTACGTTGCATGGCGCCACCAAAGCAGTTAACCAGTGGACAGCCAATGCTGTTGAATGACAACATTTTCCTAGACGTCCAATTGTAACATCGCAGTTCCAAAAGTGTGGTGCTCGTGCCTACAACGTGCCAGACGAAATAAGAAAGAACGTGGGCTTAGATGACACCTGCTAAGCCACATTGTAGAAGCCACGTTGATGCTGTGTCAGGAGGAGTCCTGCTCTTAAACGCTTGACTGGTTCTTTTTCTGAATTAAGCCTGCAAGTGGAAGTTCGTTTCTAGTTTTGTTTGTCGTTCAGATTTGTGCTATTGATGCTTTGTTTTAACCTGTTAGATTTTTAAAACCAAACTTGTGGTTGAATTCAATTACATCCTTGCGAATGAGACCATGTTTCATGTATTGACGGGTTGTTTCCATCTCCTGGTGAAATAAAAGTTCCACTACGTATATCATATTGAGGAAATAACCCTTACATTCAAACGCTGTGTACTTAATACGAATTCCACGCCGTCTCTAAGATGCTTGTTCCATGGCGACATCTCTGTCATTGACATGGTGCTTCTGGTGGCGACGTAACGATGGCAGCAGGTGAAGTGTAATTTATTGTGATCAGGTGTAAGCTGTCTTGAAAGCAGCACTTGTCTGGTTCGAGAGCGATGCGCATTTGACATTTAATCCCACCCTTAAAAAAACCCATCCGAACGCCAAAAATCTCCTCCTAAAAGGCCACGGTATCGGCCAGTGTACACTCACCCCCTCGGGGTTTTATCCTATTTCATTTCAGCACCTCATGCGTTCCCCCGACTTTTGGGTACCTCGGCTGTTTTGGAATGTGGCTTGAGTGGCCCTTGCGGCTTAAACGGTGGGCGCTTCCTCTTGCCCCATTGGTCATTAGGCACCTTTTAGTCTTTCAGCTCCGGCCAGTTAACGTTCCGCAGGTGAGGGCGACATGCACCCGCCCCGCGCCCCGGACTCTGCTGCGGTCTAGCGTTTCACTCGTGAGACGGGCTGCCGCTTTCGTGGTGAGGAATTCAAAACAAGCCTTCCCGTGTCCACGTTTAACCCTTTAACCTTTTGTTTTTCCTCAACGCGAGCGCTGCACACACCACACATTCACCGTTCGGACATTCTCCATCGGTCGTCGTGTCATTCGTCCGGAAAAAAAGGCCTTTGCCGAGTCTCGAGGCTCTCCTCAAGGAGCGTCTTGGTAAGATTGCGACAGTTTGCATGTTCGGGGAAATCGGGAGCGTTTGGGGAAAAAACAATTGCACGCATGTGAGATGAGCACCGCTCGCATCTCTTCATGCACGCGTTTCATGAGCGATGGGAAACCGGTGGACTCGGTGAAACCTATCTAACTAGCTATTTATATTTTACTAGGTAAGGCCCACTGAGCTATATAGCTCTTTTTCAGAAGCGACCTGGCCACACATCATAGCTCAAAGAAGTGGCTTATCAATGTGGAAATTTATAGTAGCTAAATACTCGAAGGACCTGAAGAAAAATGCACGCAACCACGCGGAGAGAATGAAACATACCGACTCCAAATATACAGGCTGTCAAAGGTTGGGACCGAACCCACTGCCTCCCGTATACCATGCGAGGCAGTTAACATCTCGCCACCGCGGCACCAAAACGACGCATGCGTCAGAATAACACTTACAAGGTCCGTACGGTTAGGTTCACGAACCAACTTGCTGTACTGACCGGCCCTGGCCACTTCGCAAGCCCAGGCGGGTTTGGGAGTTTCACAAATCTCCACGATCCACTTGCCTCAAAAAGTGCTGGACTATGGACAGGCATGCACCACCACGATCTTTCCACGGCGTTCACATCCGTAATTACCCTTGCTATAACGAGGTAATTTCAACCCATCATCCACCTGGGCGGTGAATAAATTGAGCAACAATTTATACGTGAAGTTAACTGGTGGTTTTTTTTTACGGATAGACTGTTGCCAGTGATAGGAATGTGCAATTTCCACCACTGCTTCAGGGCTTCCGGCAGAGTTGAGTGACACACCGTGCTCATTGGAGAAGGGACACACTTTGTCTCTATGTTGGGTAATACTGTTTCAATGGAGATAATTTGTTTTGGGCATCTTATGAGAAGAAGCGTTAATAACTGATAAGAAGAATCACCTCGCTAGGGAAGTGTGATTGGAAGAGGCGGATACGAACGCGATCGGCAATATACGAAGATGGTGTCGGGTAAAAAATGTCATTCATATAATCACAATTAGATGTTCCAGTGCATGTACTTGTGGAACAGTTTTGTCGATCTATTGCTGGATGAGGGCCTCCCCGCGCCGTGCGGCTTGTGGCGTTTATTTGATTGTTTCGATGATGCTTTGTCATGCTGGTCAGCGCGGATTGGCGAAAGCCGGGGGTCGAGGGTGTAGATGTGGTGGCATTGGCACGGTTTTGCTACGTACGGTGCGAAAGAAGTTTAACACATACATACAGCGTAAAAAACACACGCAAAGATGTGCAGCGCAAGACCAACCAGACCTAAGTCATTTGAACGTGTCTGATTGGAGATGCCACAGTCTCGCAATGGGATTTGCCGAATGAAGGAATGCACTTCACCACTCCCGTTAAATACCAGGGCGTTTTTCCTTCTCGAATGTAAGATGGATTCATCATCATCATCATCAAATATTTATTAAAACCAGGTGGAGCCCAGTGTGAACAAAAGTATTTTTTCAACGGAGAGCTGGCTCCGTAACGTTACACTACGCTTATAAACAAAATCCACAACAATGAACAATATTCATCAGTCGACACGGTTTAACAGCAATAAACAATACAGCAGTGTAACGTTTAACATCGTAATTCATTTCCAATAAGGTAATGGACATTTTAGCTTGGGCATGCACGGTACAGTACAAAAAGCACGCACATTCGTAGTAACCAAAGAACAATTGCTCGATAAAAGTTAACTGCAAAGCAATGGAGGAGTTATTAAATTTGTTAAGAAGGACGTAAATGCATTTTTTTTCTTCATCTACGAACAGAATTACGTCAAAACATTTTCAAACGATTGTATTCGCTCTTGGGACAGTACACGCACTTTGAGGGCTTGTGTGAATTTGCTGCTTGTAAGCAAAATCGCACCTGGAATGCACCTCGGCTCGTTGGGTCCTCAGAAGCCAAGCAGGTTCGAGCCTGGATAGTGTTTTGATGGGCGACACACCATGCACACAACGGGTTAAAGGGATATGTCGCCCTTACAAGTGGTAGTAAAGCAGAGCGGATCGTGTTTTTTTAACCACGTTGGAAGAAGGATGGAAATGGATTTTTTTTCCATCTATGAGGAGAATGATGTCAATGCATTTAAAAATTATTTTATTGCCTCTTGGGAACGTACACGCATTTTGAGGCTTGTGTGAACTTCTGCGAAATCGGACCTGGAATGCACCCGAGCTCGTCGGATCCTCAGAAGCCAAGCAGGTTCTAGCCTGGATAGTGCTTGGATGGGTGACACACCATGCACACAACAAGTTGCCAAAGGGCTATGTGGCCCAAGTGATGGTCAAGCAGAGGGTCGTTTTTTTACCATATTGTAAGAGGGATGTACATGGGTTTTTTTCATCTGTTGGAGAATGACGTTAACACATGCTCAAGTGATTATAGTTATTCTTGGGACAGTACAAGTATTTTTAGACGAATATTAAAAATGTTAACTCTCTCGCCTGGTATGCAGGAGGTCGTGGGTTTTGATCACGACCCTGACGCCTGCTGTATATTTGGAGTTTGCATATTCTTCCGGCGGTCCCGTGGATTTTTCTCCGAGTCCTCCGGTTGTTCCCTCCACATTTAGGATTGACATGTTTAGAGTATTTGGCTGCTACAAATGTCCACGTGATAAGCCACTTTGTTGAGCTATCATTTGTGGCTAGGTCGCTTCTGAAAAAGAGCTGTATGGCTCGGTGGGCCTTACCTTTGTAAAATAAGAATAGTTTAGTTTGTATGTCTGCGCTCCCGAATCCTTGCTTTACGCCTTCACAAACTAGCATTAACCAAAATTGCGAAGTATGGTCAAATAACCCCCACGACACTCACGATGTGGGTAGGCCCTCATTCAGCAGCGGAAAGTCAAAACTGACTGGACACGTACACATTGTGCGTGGGCTACCGGATGAAACTTGCCAGCGCGGACGCAGCGGACGCTATAAACGATCTCGGTTATTGAATCGAATCATGAAAATCGAACCGTGAAAGATTAATGTTAACCCTTAACTGCAAGCGAGTCCAATGTTTGAGGTGTTGTATGTAGGTTGTGTATATGTAAGTTTAACTTCTTTGGCACCATAGGCAGCAAACCGTGGTACTTGGAGGTGCGGGGGAAGGACAACAAACTAAACACGAAATGCAGTCTTCAAGAAATGAGTTCTCAATCTGTGGATAGCTCGAGTTTCTTCCTAACATCGGAAGGAAGAGCGTTCCACCTGGCTGCAGAAGCGCATCCGAATGCGCGCGATGAAGTGACCGTCTTTGTTGGATGGCCAGCCAAAAGCCGCTGCCGCGATCGCCAGTACAGGACGTAGATTGATCGGGATTACGTGCGAAATCAGCAAATCGTACAGACGGACAGACTCGGTGGGGGCTGCACACAGAGTTGGTCCGGGGCTCCACCGAACCATCCTGTGCTGGCCCCCCTCCGCCACCACCCGTTCTTGTGGAACGGGGCGGGGTGGGTGGGTGGGGGGGGGGCAACGGCGGGTGCGGGCAGACAGCGGGGACATGGGTGAAGGGACGTGCATTGAGCCGCGTCGGCGCTGTTCCACCGCGTCGGCGCGGAGATCGCTCGGCGTGCCCGCGTCCACACCGCCGCGCCCGTCTTCAGATCGCTGGCGCTGTCTGTCAGTCGGAAGCCGGTGTCTGTTGCGCGAGCACTTGCCGCGCGACGTGCCCCTGACACTGTTTACGCCTCGTGGCCGGGGGCGGCGTTAACACTCGAACGTGACGGCGCCCAACGAGACGTGGAAGCGAAAACTCGTGGGGGGTGGGGTGGGAGGTGGGGGGGGGGAGGGGTGGGAGCGAGCCGGGGGTGGGGGGGCGGTCTGGGGACCGTGAAGGGACACCGCCTCCGGGGCTCGGCGCGCAAAAGCCGCGAATGTGAAGGTCGAGAGGTCATCCCGGCCGTCGCCGTTGATGCCTCCGCACCTCGCCGTCGCTTCCCTGTGATGGATCCCCGACCTGCAACCAAGTTGGCTTGGACTCGACAGGTAGTGGTGGCAGACCCGGAGCTACCTTCTCACGCCAGTGATGGTGAATTTCCCTCCACTCGAGGGGGCTCTGGGTGGTCACAATAGAGGGGAATTTGAGTGTCTACTCTTGCGCGCCACTCAGAATTCTTGGAAGAAGACAGAGGTGGGAGTAGCGACACTTTAATCCACCACTTGGGTCCTGCCAATCGACTAACTGTGCTGTACCCATTCATACCGCTTCGTATGAATGGATCACCAGTCCAGTGAGTGGTTGACCATTGCAACCACGGCAGCATTCCTCGCATGCTATTCCTGTCACATTGTATCGGAAACGAGTGGATTGTTGCGCGTGGCGTTGCCGATCTGGGGATGAAGCACGCATGTACGTATGTGCCGATGGAGTCACCAATCCATGGCCGTCACTTCTCATCCAGCGGCACACGTGGTAAAAGAGGTGACACACCCCCCCCCCCAAACTTGTTTATTAATCGCGCATTCGAACTGATACTCGTTCGAGTAATCGATTGCTTAAATGGTCGCATAGCCCGGCTCTAGAATCGACAGATGCCTGTTTGCCCAAGCGAACACGTCAGCCTGACCACGTCAGCCCGACTGACGATCTGCTTATAGTACCACTAAGTCCACTCTTGACGTTCGGCGGATATTTGTTGTGGCGTCACGTCGTACTCGTTACACGCAAAGTGCTCGCCACAAATGAACCGCAATACCGCGCTGATCTCGTCAAAGTGCATCACGCGAACTCCGGTCGTCCTCGCAGCAGCAGCGGCTTTTGGTTAATCGTCGAACGAAGACGGTCACCGGCATCGCGAAGCTTTCAGATGCGCTCCCGCGGCCGTCTGGAACGCTCTTCCTTCCTTAGGGAGCCACTACGAGCTGTGCACTTTTAAATCATCTCGATTGAAAACTAATTTCTTCAGAACTCCTTTTTTGTGTTGAGTTTGTTGTCTTTCCCACCGCGCCTTCGGTAAGCGCGGTTGGCTACGTACAGTGCGAAAGAAGTTCAACATACGTACGCAGATGGCGCGTGTTCGCGGTGCGGCGTGACCCGGCTAGCGCGGGGAGCGTGCCGCCACCCCGGCTCGCTCTGCTTGTTCACCAACCCCTCGCCCTATCTCTCCCTCTCTCACCCTATCCCTCTCTCTCCGCCACCGCTGGCGTGCGACGGCGAAGGGAAGCGACGGAGCCCGCACTGTTCGACTGCCTTGGTCAGCTGCTGGGGGCCGTGACGGTACCTGTCCGAGCGGGCGGCGCCGGCGCGGGGTCCGACCGGGCGGAGCTCGAGGTGGCCGGCGAGTGCTTCCGCTGCCTCCGCAACGCGTGCGTGCAGTGCCCCGCCAACCAGCGCCGTGTCCGGTGAGCCCTCGCCCGGCACCGTGCGGCGCGCCCGGCGGGTGCCGCCGTGACCGGTGCTGCCGGGTTGTTGCGGCCGTTGTCTGTGATGGTGTGTCTTTGTGTGTCTGTGATGGTGTGTGTCTGTCTTTGTGTCGATGTGTGTGTCTGTCTTTTTATTTTGGGGAGCGGTAATGTGTTGGTTAGCGTGCTGCGCTACGAACCCCGTGACCCGAGTTCGATTCCTGCTCTTGGCCAACACCGGTGACGATTTTCTGAACCGACCGTGGGCCTCCCCTAGTTCGACTCGGTGTGATGTGTAAACATCACCACTGGGGATGGTGCTGGCCACCCACCCCCTCGTGTGCCATGCCGGCCTTCATAGGCGCTTGTCAACAGCACTAACAGCCTGTTTAGGCGACACGGGGGATCTTTGTCTTTGTTGTTTATGTGTACGTGCCGTGCTGTGTGTGTGTGTGTGATGTGCTCTGTGTGTGTGCGTGCGTGTGATGTGCTCTGTGTGTGCGTGGTGTACATGCTGTTAGGCCGGCATGTGCTTAGCACCTTGTCTTGTGTTGCGCAGGGAGGCCGGGCTGATCAACGCTGTGGCGCAGCTGCTGCTTGCGTTTCCACCGCCTCCGTCTGCCCCGGATGAGCCGTACTTCACCGGTGGGCGAGCGAGCGGTCGTGTTCTGACATCGCCCATTTGCTACGTCGGCGTATATCGCGTGCACGCTCATGGCCGGTGTTTTTTTTTCTGTCGTTTCTTTCCCGTCCTGCCGTCGCGACAGCGGCGCGCTGCGGCCTGCAGGTGCTCGGCAACGTCGCGGCCGGGAACGCGGACACGCGGGAGGCGGTGTGGGCCGCCACCTACCCCCAGCTCTACCTGTACGTGACGTTGTCGTCCCGGTCTCGCGGTTGCGGTTCGTAGGTTCGCTGTCGTCCCAGGACGCAGCTGGCTCCGGCGTCGGCCTGAGCGGGTCAAACCGACCGGGAGCCATCGTTGCCCGTTGTTTCGCAACAGCGTCTCGGGGCACAATGGGCCTCGTCAGCAGTCAACGAACCGTGTATTTTTTTAGTCGATGACCAGGTGTTGACCCGCAGCCACGCCGGCCCCGCACAATGCACGCACTTTGAACTTCTTTCGCACCGCACGTGGCCAACCGTGCTAATCGGAGGTGCGGCTCCGCCGACCCGAGCTGGCACTGGACAAGGTGACTGCGGGGGCCACCGGGGCCAGATGGGGACCAGATGGAGCCAGATGGGGCATCTGGGATCGCCGGAGCTGCGTGTGAGGACAGGTGCAGGCTGTGACGCGTATTGTGGAATTGGAGGAGGAGGGAGGAGGGATGGTTTACCGGGTGGACCAGGTGGAGGACCGATAGCGCTCATCAGTTGCAGATAATTATGCTGTGCCCTGGCTCGGGCCAAGTACATATAGGCCCCAAGCATGAGTGAGATCGTGCTCCGTCGCACACACAGAGTGAGAGTACCGCGTGAGCGAACGATCATCGCTACAACGATCATCGCGACGCGCATTCGGTGGCATGAGCGGTCAAGTTGCGGCCGGCGCTGCACGTTTAACCCTTTGACCTTCGCCTCTGCCCCTCGCAGGAAGTTCCTGCAGTGTGGCGACGCGAAGACGCTGGACTACAGCTGCATGGCGCTGCACACGTGCGCGGGCCCCGCCCAGGTGGCGCGCCTGGCGTGCGACCCCCCGGGGGTGCTCATCGCTCGCGTGCTGCTCGCGCTGTGCTCCCGCCCGCACCTGGAGTGGCCGTGAGTGTCTCCACGTGCCCGTGGACCCCCCCCCCCACCCCCGCGGAGGTTACGGTTGCTGCACGACGACACGTTGCGCGTGTGCGTTTCGGCTGCTGTTGAAAGTCGTCCTCTCTTTTCGAGCGCGTCTGGCTAAGTACTGTGCGATAGAAGTTCTACACACACACGAGCGAATGCCGTGGTCCGTGTCGCCCTCGTAGCATCTTGGTTGTTCCTTGTAGCTCCTATCCTGTTTGTCTTGCGGGCCTCTGTGTCGAGTGGTAAACCTGGGTGAGTACGAATGCTCGTGATGGATCGTCCAATATAATTACAAATCACGGCCCTTTTATATATATATTCATATATCCACATATATTCGTATGTATAGGCAAGTGTACAAAAGCTTGCGTTTTTTGCGGTCTGGCGTTTGCAGGCTGCTGATGGTGACGGAACGCTTTCTCAAGTCCTCGACCCTTCTGGCACAGCTGTACGAACACCTGGACCTCAAGCTGAGGTGACGGCACCGTCAAGTTGAACGGACGTCACCGCGGTCTCTCTCTCTTGAGTTCCTCGCCCGGAATAAACCCGCCGGAGGCCACCAGAGCCGTGACCCCGCGTCGCCGCGCGCGTGTTCCCAGGCTGACGCTGCTGGAGCTGCTCCTCGCGAGTCTGGCCGAGGAGTCCCCGTCGGCTTCGGCGGAGGCGACGACCCCCGCGCCGGCGCCGTTCCTCATGCGGCTGGCCGACGAGCTGCGCACGACGGGGCCGGCCGTGCTGAGACTGGCGTCGCTCTGCGCCGAGGCCGCCGCTGGCGACGAGGCGAGTGGGGAGGCCGTCTCGTCGGGTCTTCTTCTTCACCATCGTTATTGAGCGCAGGCCAAACGGCACAAACCCCCCCCACCCCCACGCATCCAGCAGCCAAACATCGTGATAAGAAGGCACGCCGGATAGATAAGAGGCGTTGGGTTAGCACGTCGAGTGTGACAGGCGGTGCAACTTTAGCCGTCGCTCACATGGCCAGAGTAGCGGTTGTTGCCTGGCCGCGCCCCGCATTGCGCGCTTTCAGATGCGCCGCTGCGGCCGTCTGGAACGCCCTTGCTCTTTCCAATATTAGGAAGCCACTGGTGCTGTGCACTCTTAAATCGTCTAGATTGAAAACTCATTTCTTTGGAACTGCTTTTTGTGTTTAGTTTGTTGTCCTTCGTCCACGCCTCCGATTAGCGCGGTTGGCTACGTACTGTGCGAAAGAAGTTCAGCGTACGTACAGACAGATGGGAGTAACCCGATAACAACGATGACCGGAAGTTATTGCTGCACAAGGGGAAGGGTCTGCTTAGAAGGAAAACCTCGCCACCCTTGTCGACGGAACAGATGACGATGATGCCCGTCACAGGGTCGCCGTACCTGATGGGCATCCGGATCAACAATCATGGCAGCTAAAGTCGTTTGTGTGGGCGGCGCGCGTGGGCGGGGTGGTGAGTCCGAGCGCGTGCGACCGTTTCCGCGCGCGACGCTGTCGTCATCGCCGTCGTCTTCTCTCCGGCAGGAGGCCCTGCTCGTGGCGAGGACGCTGTCCGTGCTGTGCGAGGCGACCTCCGAACCGCGCGGAGACTCGTGCCTGCGCGACCACCCCACCTTGCTCGCCGCCGCCGTCGGTGAGTTTGCCGAGCGCCGGGTCGGGGCGCCGCATCTCCGGGCGGGACTCGACGGTTCCTTCTCCCCGTGGGTTTCTGACGGTGGCACACCCCCCCCCCCCCTCGTCGTGGCGAGATGTTAACTACCTCACCTGGTACACAGGAGGCCGTGGGTTCGGTCCCGATGTTGACGCCTGTATATTTGGAGTTTGTACCCCACGAGCTATGTAGCTCTTTTTTCAGACGCGACCTGGTGATCACAAATGATAGCTGGGCAAAGTGGTTCACCATTACGTGGAAATTCATAGCGGCCAAAATACTCCAAACGCACGCCGATTCAAAATGTGGAGGGAAAAACGGAGAAAAATCCACGTGACCACGGGGAGAGAGAGACACGCCAACACACAGGTGGCGTCAAGGTCGGGATCGAACCCAAGACCTCCTTCATACCAGGCAAGGGAGTTAACATCTCGCTACCGCAGCACCACACTCCACAGTGGTCGTCCACTTTTTCATCACCGGTTCATTGGCCATCGTCCAGATCTTCGTGGGATTCTGGCGGGTCGGGCTAGGGGGGGGGGGGGCATGGTTTAGGCCTGCAGCTCATGGGGGTCGTCTCACCATACTTCACCATGCTGGTCGGTGTAAGTTTGGGAAGAAAAGATTATTTTGTCTCCTCCGTGCACCGACTTATCTGATTGGTGTGGGTGCCCCTATCCTGCGATAGCTACTCGAGTCTTCAGGGCTCTCACGTTTCTTCACCGCATCAAAGCAGGGCTCCGTTGAAGAAGCGACGTGTTTAGATGCTGTATTAATCTCAATTGCGTTTTGAGTTGTGCGTTCGGCTACAGTGCCACCCGTTTGTGTGTGTGTGTGTGCGTGCGTGCGTTCGTGCTAACTTGTGCTTGTAGTGTTTAGAACTTATGTCCCCATCATCACAGTAGACTCATCAGAGCCCCTTGTTTTAAAATCATCATCAGCCATGCTCGATCCACTGCTGCACGAAGGCCTTCCCGAAGCCACGGCCTTCCCTCTTGGTCCATCCACAACACTGGCATTCACAAAACTTTCTTTAAAATGCGTCCAGGAAATTTTTTTTAAGGAGTCTGGTAAAAACAACTTTAATTTAGAACGAGAACTTAGTAACATGGGTAAAGTTATGAAAGTTAAGTGGCGGTGGCTTCCCGCACAAATTAAGAAGGGGTGGCGCTGCCCATCTCGAGCTCGCAGCTCTGAACCAGCAGTGGAAATTCCACATTCCTATGACCAACTCACCCGGAATGCACCAAATATTGTTAGATATTCAAAGCTAAGTTCAGCCTACAACAGGTGTTGTAGGCTGAGCGTAGTGCAACAAAACCCATTGTACTTTATTCACCAACCCGCACTGATGAGCACGGAGAAGTATGGTCAAACATGCCCCACGACCCGCACGGCGTGGGGAGGCCCTCGTCCAGCAGTGGACTGACTTAAAGGGCTGTACTTGTGCACACGTTATAAAAGGCCAAATTGATTCTTGAGCAGGTTCTCATAACTTGTGTGAGCCGGGGCGCTCGAACCACCGCACCACCGAACCTGCTGACGCACACCGCGTGCGTGCGTGCGCGTCACACCTACGTGCTCCTCCTCGCAGCGCTTGCGAACGTCTCGTTTCAAGTGAGCGTCCGCCATCGGCGGGGAGGACACCGATGCCTGCGCCGGCCGCGCTGGCACCAAGCCACCTCCCCCTGCCCGGTGTCGCGCACCCCGACGTCGGCCAAACTGTGCCGCCCTGACAGCGGCCCCCTCCGCGGTGATTGATGACCCTCCGTTCGAGGGGGCGGCAGGTCACAGAGGGGAGCCGCGGACGGGAATTCCGTTGGGTTGTAAGCGACTGCGCCGGCCTCGGCGAGCACTGGGGGGGCGGGGAGGGGGGTGGTGGTGGCAGGGGAACAATTCCCCCCCCCCCCCCCTCTCTCAGTCTCGTCGCTCGTCCCCCTGCGTGGTTAAAACCGGGCGCCCCGCAGCGTTCGATAGCTGAGGAAAGACGAGGCCGTGACACTCGATAAGTGTTTGCGTCTGCGAGCACGCGCGTGTCCCATGCGGGACAAAACAACGCGAAGCGCTTGTGCCCGTGCGGTTCGGCCCAATGCCGAGAGCGCCGTTTGTAGTGCAGTCCCTTCTCGGAGACGCTGTTTTAGAAAAATATTTTTCTGTTTTTTTACCCCATTTTATCGTGGTTTGTGCTGTCGGTGTCTCACCACGAGGCGAACTGTCACCCCACAGCGTAAGGCCCCTGCGAGGTACAAGGCAGCAGGAGGCGACGATGGCTACACTGTGCTGATGATTCATAACGAGGGCGAAGCCGGTGTGCAGTCGTCTCGTCCTGCTGCTGCTAAATGACACGGCCACAGTTTTGAGCCGGTGGTCTAAAGCGAGCCTGTGTGCGTTATGGGAGGGAGGACCAAGCTCACGACCACAACAAAATTAACCTTTCTGAGGAATCCCAGAAGCAACTCTCCATCCGCTTCTGTGGCCCTACTGTCTCACGGGGAAGGTTCACTCTGAAGTGCGGAATTAAAGGAATCGTGCAGATGTCTCAACGCAGCGGGTTCCTCCTTACAAACGAGTCTTGAGACTCCGTGAAGCTTTCAGAATCGGGATCTTTGTTTATCCTGGAGAAATCCGCTATTTTTTTTACAGATTTCCAGTTGGGGTGGAACAATACCTGACATCGTCGCGTCGCGTGTTGTCGTGTGTCCGCGAGCAGACCTGCTCGGGGAGTGCCACCGCGTGGGCCGCGAGGGGCGCAACGCCTTCAGCCTGGCCCAGGGCTACGGCGGCCTCTCTCCAGCGGCGCACCCCGCGCACGGCGTCAAGCGTGACCTCGTGCGGCTCGTCGGCAACCTGTGTTTCGCTCACCGCAGCAACCAGGACCAGGTGACCGCGCGCGGCGACCGGCGGCCGTGGCAAAATCGCGACCGTCACGCCGGCCAGACTTTACGCTCGCCTAGGCTGCCTGGTGCACCGTCCTGCGTGGAATGTTTCGCTGGCCGACTGCTCAATCGTGTCCGTCACCTCCCTGACCACTCGCCTACCCACAGGGTCTGTCCACAGCGGGGTGGGGGTGCGGGCCCGGGGCGAGTGACACTGTGTAGTCCCCCCTCCCCGCCCACTGATGCATTCAAACTAAATCGGAAGTATTACATCTGGGCGAAGACCCCGGGGCTGGCTCAGGACACGCAGGCGGGAATATGTCGCTCGGCTGGCCTGGGAACATCTGGGAATTCTCCAGAAAGAGCTAGAGTTTGTCGCCGGGGAAAGGGAGGTCTGGACCGCGCTAGTGAACACGCTGCCGCAGCGACCCTCGCCAGAACAAGCGGACTGGGAAACGAACGAATGAACCGTGACGTCAACGCGTGGGGCCTCCCGAAACGCGGGGCCGGGGGCGGTCGGTCCCCCCGATTTGCCGTGTACCCCCTAGGGACTGCTCTCCCCACTCAACCGCTCTCCTACCTAACAGCTCGCTAACCTTTCTGGCCAACGGCCAGAATCCCGTGGTGACCGATGTTAATCGTTTACCAATTGGCAGCAGAGCATCTACGGTAGCGACGACCAAACGGACGCCGTTTGCGTCCGCTCCCCCCCCCCCCTCCCCGCGCCCTCTCGTTGGGCACACGGCGAGCGGGCGTTGTTCCGCGCGAGCGTCTCACCCGTCCGGTTTCATCGGCTGCGGGTCACGGTTTGCGGGGGATCGGGCGGATGGGGGGGGGGGGTCAGGGTTCGCGCAAGGGGTCAGCGCAGGCGGTCGGCCGCTCGCCGTGACGGCGACGACGACGAGGGGCCGAGTGAGATTAACGAGCCGCTCGGCCATCCAGCGCTGCGCCCGTCCCTCCGCGCTGCAACGGCCGCCACCGCCGTCGATGGAGATTCTTCCCACGGGTGACGCGAGGCAAACCGCGGGTGGGGGAAGTTATAGAAGCGGCGAGGGACTGTGGGTCGGGGGGGGGGAGTTGGAGGGAGGGAGGGGACGGGGGCGGTGACGTGGCCGAGCGGTAGCGATTTTTTGCCGCTCGTTGGCGGAGCTTTGCGGATGAGGCCACGCTTGTGCATTTGTGTGCCGACGTCACGAACCCGGCGCGCCGAGTGCGATTCCCGCTCACGGCCAACACCGGTGACGATTATTTGAACCGGTACCTGGACTTCTCCTAGGTCGTCTCAGCCTCAAATAAGTATCTGGCGCGATGTGTAAACATTGCCATGAGGGAGACAAAGCTGGCCGGGCGTGGAGCTGGCTACCCACCCCCTCGAGTGCCATGCCGCCCTCCATAGGTGCTCGCTAACAGCACTTGCCCCAACAGTCTGTTGAAGGCTATTCAGGGGATCTTTGTCTTTGTGTGTGTGTGTGCCGACGTCACGGTCCACAAAGAGCAACAATGGGCACACACAGCCTCCGCCAGCGTCGGAGGCTGTGTGTCTCCACTCTGAACGATATTGTCCTGCAGCCGATGGTATAGTGAGTCTCAACTAAAGCGAGCGGGCTTGGGCAAGACCACGCCGCTCTGGAAGGGATCGCAGCCAAAGGAGGGGAAACGCGCTCTGCACAGATGGGAGCGCCGACGAAAGCATCTCATGCGCAGAAGCAGGACGTATGTTGAAATTATTTAAATTATTTCGCACCGTACGTTTCCAACCGTGCTAATTGGAGGTGCGGTGGAAGGAAGCTGGATGGATTGTTGTATCGCGAGACCGAGAGAGATGGCAAAGTCCCTATCAAGCAGTGGATAAATCACGGCTGCTGCTGATGACGATGATGGATGTAAGGAAAGGTATAGGATTTAACAAAAAGTGCATAGATTAGCGTACAACAGTAAAGTGTTGGAAATTTTCCTGCGTGCGAATGGATAGTGTGATGCTTTCCAACGTGCGTTTTGTCTTCAGGAGCGTTCGCTTAGCGGGAGGGAATTGGATGGGTAGCTTCAGGGCAAAAGGCGTTTTGAATTTTTGCAAAAAAAAAGTAAAAACAACTTCTCCAGCGTTAAGCCTCAACGTTTTGGACGACGCTTCGGTCAGCTTGGCTGGTTTCGGTCGCCAGTAGCAACAGAGCTAACAATCGTCTCCGCTCGCGATACAATCGGGATGGATGTAACTAATGGACAAACACTTTCCACTTCATTTGTAAACCATTGAAAATAACGCATTTATAACAATGCTTTCTGCTTACTCTCTAGACCCTACCCCGATGTCCGCAGGGAGGTGAAGCGTTGGGGGGTATGGGGGGCCTAGGTTGGGGGGGGGGGTTGGCTAAGGATCCCATCGTCACACTGCTGCCCATCAAGATCACTCAACGGCGACACCAAAGGTCATCCACCAGCCGACAACCAACACCGCAGAACGGCCGAAGAACCCAGAACCCAGAACCCAGACATCGCACCCCCGTTCAGAACCGTTGGCTACGTACGGTGCGAAAGACGTTCAACACACATACGTACATCGAGGCATCGATTCGTATCCTTTCGTAGCTGCTCCGCAAACCGGTAACTCGTCCCCCGGGCGCAGCGCCACCGTCCTACCAAGAAGAAGCTGGCGCTGCCAACGCGCCCCCCCTCCCGCCTCGGGGCCTTCTCGACGGTTTGGTCTCGGTGACCCCTAGAGGGCAATCCCTGGTCCTCTCGCTCCACCCTCCCTGCGGCTGAGTCCATTATGGGATTCGAGGGGAGTCTTAGCCGCGCTAATCTCGCGACCGCGAGGAGTGTGCGCCCCCCCCATTACCCCCCTCACCCCCCCATCACCCCCCCCCATTCCCCCACCCCTCACCGCAAGGCCAAGGAGCCCTCAGGGCGCTGGAGGACGACGCCGCCGCCAAATTCCCCCGGATTAGAAGAAACGGAACGGAACGCGGCAGCCACCCTCGCAGGTTTCGCGGCGAGCCGGCGTGGAAATATGCGCCTTATTTATTTAGTTAGTTCGTTATTTATTTATTCGCGCAGGCTGAAGCGCACCTGGGCGAAGCCCGGGGTTTGCGCGCTTGGGCAGGGATTAATGCGCTATTAATCCCGGCGCGCGCCTTGATGTGACACGCGTGTGACACGCGTGACACGTTTGATCGAGCTTGTGCCCCCCTCCCTCCCCTTCTCCGCCCCCCTCCCCTCGCCCCCTCACCCCTCCCCCCCTCCCTAAATATGTGCAGTGAGTGAACGCGGCGTTATCGTGGGAAGAAAACTTAGCCAGAGCCGAACGCAACACTTAAAACGTTGACCTCTGGCCGACGTAGCAGGTTCCCTGCGAGCGAATGCGTTCAGCCGAGTTTGCTTTCGTCGTGAAAGTTCGCTGGTGCGGTGCCCCGGCCGTGCTTCCGCTCCGCGGGCAAACTCCACGCGCCAGGTTTTTTGTTCGGACAGGTTTTTCGCGAAACAAACGAACAAACAAAAAAATGTAAACGGATTTTGAGGCAGCACCAACAACAACAACAAGAAACACGATATCGGAATGAACGATTCTTTTCGTGCGCGCGTACGGTAGCTTGTGAAATTCAGTTGGTGCTCCATCAGTCGTCCGGTCCCAGTTTTGGTTTCCGATTGCGCGCGCGGATGCTTTCACGCGTAATCACCGATTGGCAACGACTAACTAGCACCGGCTGCTCCGTGAGATCTTTGGAGTCGGCAGTTTGTGGAGTCGGCTGTCGAGCCGTTGGCAGCGAGCAATTCGCACTCCTCGTGTCGAGCACGTGTGCGCACGTGTACGTTGTGTGTGTGTGTATATCACGGGTGCTCGCAAACAGCACTTGCCCCAACAGTCTGTTAGGGTTATGCGAGGGTATCTTTGTCTTTGTTTATATCACATGTGGGGGGCGGTGGCGTGGCGGTTAGCGCGCTGCTCTACAAACCCGACGGCTCGAGTTCGATTCCCGCTGACGGCCAACACCGGTGACGATTATCTGAACCGGTCCTGGGCCTTCCCTAGGTCGACTCAGCCTCAAATGAGTATCTGGTGCGCTGTGTAAACATCGGCACTGGGGAGACAAAGCCGGCCGGGCGTGGTGCTGGACACCTACCCCCTGGTGTGCCGTGCTGGCCTTCATAGGATGCTCGCTAACAGCACTTGTCACAACAGTTTGTTAAAGGCTATAAGGGGGATCTTTGTCTCTTATACAGTACTTACACATGCACACAAAAAATAGAATCAGAAAAAACCAGGATTCCGGCGAAATTGGCCACAGTGGCGCGTTTGACGGGTGCCGAGTGGGCGCCGTGTCAATTGGAGTAGATGATGGCATGTGTGCGCGCGTGTGCGTGTTTGTGTACGTGGGTGCGCGTGTACGCAGGCAGGTGTGGCGGTGGGCTGCTTGTCTGCTGGGCGCGTGTAGGCCGTCGGGTAGGTCGGGCGGCCGGTGAATCGAGCGAGTGGATTCGTGGACGAGTGTGCGAGTGGACTGATGTGTTTTGTGTGCTGGTGTTGTCAGTAGGCTGGTGGGCTTTAGGACTGAGGTCCTAGTTGATGGGTCATTGGGAGGCTGGCTCACTGGTGTCCTAATGAGCTGTTGAGCTAATTAGTCAGTGAACGGGTGCACGAGCTTCCTAGATTTGGTGGGCTTGTGGACTGGCATATTTTTGTGCCATTGTGCCGTTTGACCATTGGGGCCGGTGCGTTAATGTCCTGGTGGGTGAGTGGGCTAGTAGGACCTTCTAGCTGCTTCTCTGGTGGGCTGATGTACTGGTGCGCTGCACGGCCAATGGGATTGGCGTGTTAATGGGATTCGGTGGGCCAGTGGACTGGAGTGTGGTGGGTCAGTGGGTTGCTATGGCTGGTGTGCTTGGCGGACCGGCCCGGTG
The DNA here is from genome assembly GCF_015708825.2 of Lethenteron reissneri. Lineage (NCBI taxonomy): Eukaryota > Metazoa > Chordata > Hyperoartia > Petromyzontiformes > Petromyzontidae > Lethenteron > Lethenteron reissneri. The sequence goes on along the minus strand of NC_083833.1, from coordinate 2,269,544 downwards.
AGTCGACTGGCAGCCTATGGGTCTGGCCGGGTCGGTAGGTTGGCGGGCTGACTAACGGGTACCTCGGAAAAAGGGGGGGGGCCTCCTACTATGATCCCACCCTCCCGCCTCCACCGTTTAGGAGCCCTTCAAGTGATCCCCGAAAAAAAGAAACTCGCCTTCCCAAACGTTCATAAAATTATCCACGCTCTTGATTTTTGACGCGCTGTAACCGAACACTGTTTTTACTTCAGCACGGCTGTCACTTTGGCAGCTGCTAGTTCTCCATCCGCTGCCTTCGCCCGCTCCTCACTCCCGCGGTTAGAAATGCATCGGGGCCCCAGCTAGCAGCGGACTCCAACAGCAGGTATTTTACAAGCGGCTTTACCTTGGACCCGTCCTCTTCCATTAAAGTTTAAGCTCAGTTCGGTTACTCACGTGAAGGATTGGCTGCATTAGGGTGAAAAAAAAAATATCCCGTTGCTAGACCAAATAATGTTTAATCTAATTAAGGGGGCCGATAGCCACTCGGTGCGATTGCTGGTGGCGGCAGCAGGACGAGGGCCGTCGCTTGCGTTGTGCAACGGGAGCCGCAGGTGAAGACACGCGCACGTACGTACGCGCATACTTGTGTATGCGTGTACGTACATATGGGGGGGCAGCTCTGTCCAGGCCGAGTCGACCTGCGGGGGGATAAGGGAGGTCCCGTTACGGGGGTTGGAAGACCGCCGGTGGTGCCGCTGGTGCCGCTGGTGTGCGCGGTCGTGAGTCCGATCGCTGTAGTCGAGCCCTGCCCCTCCACCCGAAGGGGGCCATTGAAAACGAATTGATAACATTGGCGTGGAGGGCGACGTGGGTGCCAGCGTCCATCACCGTCCGTGCAGAGCGGTGGTTCTCAAAAGTGTGGTCCCTGACCGACCGACCACCGGCGGTCTGCGACGCTCCTCCTCCAGGTGGTCCGCAGGGGCTGTGATGCAAACGCAGGTTTATTTTACATTTTTTTTACTTTTACTTAATTAAAAACTAAGTTGGTAACTTCCCTAACCCGGAGATCTAAATGCTCCACCCCCTCCCCACCACCTAAAAAAACCCCTTATAGCTGCATAAAATAGTGTTTTTATGTTCCGGTAATATGAATCATTTTATATTACTCATATTTAGAGAGAGAAGTGAATGCGTTTTGTCATCGGGGAATAGTGAAGCATTTGGGTGGTTTGCATCGGCTTGAGTGAAAGTTTGAGAAATACCTTTGTGCAAGAAAACGCTCGTAACTTCGCAGACAGGTTCGTCTTGATGTAACCAGGTGAGAGGCCATTGAAACGTCGTGTTTCTGGCAGGGATACCCATGTGCAGCCGATTCAAAAAATGTTCAACACTTTCCGTCAAGAGCACCGCCTTAAACATTTATACGAATATAAAGGGAGCGACGTTAATTCTTCTTCCACGGCACACAGAGAGGGCCGGAGAGCGGGTCTAGTGCCGAGTGAGTTGCGTTGCCGACAGACGTCTTAACGATTCTACCGTCGAGGCGATTCGACGGTTTGTCGAGATAGTTTTTGTCACCGTTTTTATATGGCCCCTCATTCGTCACTCGTTCTTGTTTCATGCCTCCGGTCTCACCATCAAAATTTTTTTTAAACTCCCACTAACCCTTAAGGGTAACATCACACGATTCGTTAAACAGCGCTTCGTCAAACCTACGCGATCCACGGGCGAACGTGCAACGCGGGCGGACGAATCGATTTGGGGGGCGACCGTTTGCTTTCGTCGGCTTTTGCGGTCGACGTCGCGTAGGGGGGGACGGCTCGTTTTTGTCACCGGTTGGATTGCAGTGGTAATTTTCAGGTGCGCGACATCGGGCCGGCCGCTGTCCGCCGCACCTGCGCACAATGGCTCGCTCTGTTTTTGCGGAACACCGCAGGGTGACGTCGGGGCATCTCTCTCTCCCTCCGTCGTCGGGCGCAGATAACGTTTCACCTCGCCTCGCTGTCACCGCGCGACACGTGAAGGGTCGCGCCCGTCCGTTCGTCCGTCCGTTCATTCATTCGTCTTGACGGCTCGGGACGTTGTAAACGCCGTCACAGTTGTCAGCGCTGCCCCCGGGGCTTCGTGTTTTTTCACCCTCCACTCACCGCTCACCCGTGTGTCGCTCGCCGCTCGCGTACGGTTTCTGTGTGGGCAGGTTTCACGACTCGGGTTTGTTTTCTTTTTTTTGCTTGCGAAAGGCGGTGGCTTGGCCCACGCGTTGGCGTTGTGTGACGGGGATTTTGAGAGTTGTCGCATTGGCCTTTCACGCGTGACCTGCTGTGCGCTTTCCCGGGCGATTACGGTTTGTCGCGGGCGAGCTCAGAGGGCGCGTCCCGTGTATTTTTTTAGCGCTTTTATTTTCTTTGCATTTATTTTATCTGTCGGTAGTGTTCCAGCCGTGCCTTTTTGGCGTCTCGTTTTGGAACGAGATTAAGTAATTTCCGTTTTCAAATTCTCGTCGGGAGCAATACGCGTAACATTGCCCCACGATTGGAGAATGGCGTTTGGAAGATGACGTCAAAGAACTACCTCCTGAGTCTCCATCACTCGTCTCTCATCCACGCCAGGCGGTGTCACCTGCTCGCCTGCGCTGCTGCGGGGAGCGTTCGTCGCACGACAGTCAAGCCAAAGTGTTATTCATGCTCCGCTGGAACGAGCGCGATTAGGTCAAAAACCCGAACTTAACACGATTACTCTTTGTGCGCGCGTGCCGTCATCGGGTGACCGGGCTGAGACCGCCGGCTCGCTGCACTTGAGAACCCGCTTTAATCACGGCTGGGTGAAACCTGGACGCAAACCCAGCACCACCCTGCCGACTCAGTGCTCTGTGACACGGCATTAGCGCCGTGAGCCGCCCGGCCACCTCCGGCGCTCTCTATTGGGAGTCGCCCGAGCGTGTAATCCCCGCTCGCCCGCTCGCCGCTTTGTGCTCGCGGGCTCCGAGGCGGGCGGCTTTCCGGATGCCGCGATCGCTGGCATCCGCCGGTGCGGTCGCTCCAACCGCCCGCCCGCCCCGAGCGCCGTCCGTCCGCTCGCTGGGAACGTCGGCAGGCGGCCGGGCCCACGAGTGGCCCGTCCCGCCGTGGGTCTCCGGGGTTCGTCGTCAACGTTGGCCGCGATCAGTTCACCGACGGAAGAAGGCCTCCGCGCCTTGTTTCACGCGGCGGGGTGGGGAGGGGGGAACCTGTTCACCATCGCCACCATCGTTACACGCACGCACGTGTGACGTTGGTGTACGTGCTGCGGAAAGATGCGCGCGTGTTTGATTTTTACGTGCAGCGCCTATATATTAAAAAAATAACATCGTATATTTGATGTATCATCATCAGCAGCAGCAGCAGCCTCAATCGGCCAATCGGACTGCCTTTTGATCACGAATGAAGGATTCCACACCTCTGACGGTTCCGCTCGGTCCTCCTGAATCACGGCGCAGGGTGTGAAGTGGCGGATTGTCCCAATGCTCGCCGGTCTCCACGGGGAGCAATTGCGCGAGTTAGCCGCGCGTGGTTGCGCGGGAACCATGTTTGCCACCTGTTACCGACCCGCGTCCGTTTGTTTAAACCTCTCGCACCACTCGAACACGATGGATGTGGGACAACAAACGGCACAAGCCGACCTCCTGTACATTTCAACAGATTAATCTGCTCGTGCTGACTGCTTGCCTACCATTCGTGGCATATTTACATGGCTAAAGCTTGTATTTAGTGCTCGCAATATTTTAAGTGGGGTACAGCAGAGCCGTAACTCAACGAGACCGTGGCAATGAGGTCTTGAGGCTCTGAGTTGTTGTATTCTGTGACCATGGGCGACACATGCTCAAACGCAAACACGCGCACAAGGAGAGATCGCGGATGGTTCCTTTCGTGCCCTCGCACTTGAGCCTGCACCGCCAACGTGACACGGGCCCAGGTGTTGACCTCGCTTGTTTGTTGCCCTCACACACGTCCGATTAGCACAGTTGGCTCTGTACGGTGCCAAATAAGTTCAACACATTATCAACGCTAACATGGAGGATCGAAGTGAAAGTCGGTTCTCTTTCGTGGACGCGCTTGCCTCACAGCGCAGTTGGCAGCGCCGCAGTTTGTGTTACACATAGACATGACATTAACTTGCTAATCCCCCTAATCTCCCTGCCTAATCTCTCCCATCAACATAGTGATAATTTCCCATGAACACAACTGACGTGCTTGCGTCCGGGGATGGAATTCCTTTCCAGCTCAGACCCCACTTACTTGCCCATCGCTTCATAAATAACCTACTTGTTGTAACAGCTCTCTCGCTGGTTCAATAGTTCTCATGCTGGATATTTTTTTTCTGCCTGAGGATGACTGCTTGTGTTGCGATCGAAACGTCGTGATTTGTTATTTTTATTTTATATTTCTACCTACGTGACTTTACCGAAAGAACCAAACAGTATTTTATTTTACTTTGCAAATTTGGGCCTCTGGGCAAAACCATTCCTGCAGACGACATCGGGGCATCTTCAATGAACGCCACCGCTATGTCGCTCCTCCGATTGGCGCGGTTGGCATTGTATGGCGCGAAAGAAGTTCACCTGACATACAACGAGGCGCCGTCATCCCCTGCGCATCTTCGACATTTCTCTCGCACGGTATCCCTGCTGCAGCCTCCCGATCCCCTGATCGTCTACTGTGCACCCCCCGCCCTGCTCCACGGGGTGTCGGGCGGTGGTGGGGGGGGTTGCCTGCTCGCCCCACGAATTGAAAACCGCTGCGATGACGGGGTCACCGCCATCTGCCATCGTCCATCCGCTGCTGGATGAAGAATTCTCCACGCCATCAATCGCTCGCGGTGCCGGCCATACCGCGATGCGTGCCCTGACACCGCCCGGCTTTGCATGCTGCAGTAGGTTTCTTTAAGGCTGCGAGGTGGCCGGGAGATGGCAGCACAGCAGTGGGGAGCGTTGAGAGTTATCGTCCTCTGATGCTGGGTCTGGGTTTTCCCCGAGTACTTCGGTTTCGTGATAATTGGTTTTTTCCCCTTCTATCTGGCAACAAAACTGACACCTTTTTACAAGGAGTCATGTTTGCATAGACCGCAATACCTGCAGTCATAATACAAACAAAAGAACATAACTCTGATAATGGGCACTGTCCTTATCAGAGTTATGTTTTTTTGTTTGTATTATGACTGCAGGTATTGCGGTCTATGCAAACATGACTCCTTGTATAAAGGTGTCAGTTTTGTTGCCAGATAGAAGGGTAAAAAACCAATTATCATATTTTTACTGGCATATGAAGTTCCCATAGTGATCCGGTTTCCTTTCGTAGGCCCAAGCACCCGTTACTGGAATTGGCTAAACGACCGAACGCGGAAGCCTCCTCAACAACTCACTCGACTCTTTTCAAGAGGCTTTTTTCCCGTGTTAATAAAATTACCGTGTTTTATTATTTTTTCAGCTCCCTATGAATGAGCTGTCGGATGACGGCCCTGCCCATTACGTTTCAGCCATGGGGTCGTTTCAACAACATACTTCACCGAGCTGGTCAGTGCAGATTGGTAAAGGGAAGGCCCTAAACCGGTTTAGTGTCTGTGTGTGTGCACGTTGATCTTCTTTCGCGCCGTACGTAGCCAACCGTGGAGGAGTGGCGACCGGGAATCTGTCTGTTTAACGCGTAGTAGTAGGCTTTCCCGACCAATATTATCCTTCGGAGGTTTTTGGGTTAGATTGCGTAAATATAAACGCGTCGTTAAACCCGCCACCACCCGACACGGCCAATAGCAAGGTTTTGTCACGTAAACAGACCGTGCCGATTTGTTCTTAGTTCAGCACACTGCTGTGTTGGAGAGTCAACTCACAACATTTACCATTCAAGTCTCGTGACGTTTCGCCAGAGGTCGCAATCTGGTACCCGATACCCATACCCTACCCGATACCCGGCTACCCGTACCCGGCCGGGTATGGGTACGGGTACCCATTTGCGACCCTGGTGCGGCCGGGTGCGGGTAAGGAATCAAAACCCGTTTGCGACCTCTGCGTTTTCGCCAACGATTATCTGTGGCCGCTGGGTTCTCAGCACGGCGTGCTAACCGCTGCAGCGCTTCTCACCCACTCGCCAATCCATTGGAGGAGTGTGCATCCCAAGACCAACAAAACTTGCATAACTTTATTGAAGAGAATCCAAGAAAGGTTCACTGAGTGTTCAAGGCCATACTTCAGGGAGGGCTTGCATTTTGTATGTTCAGTCTCATCTTTATTAAAATGTATGTTTAGAATTGTGTTTGAATAGCCCCCCCCCCCACCCCATGCGTCCAACACGAGTCCGTGATATATTTTTCTGCTTCATCATCCCCCTCTTTTTGCAGGGCGATTAGCATCGTCAGTTGCGTCGATGTCGAGGTACGTTGGCCAGTTGCGTGCAGTCGACCCAACGGTGCCCACGCGCTTCCTGCGTTCCCCGTCAGCAACCGAGGCAGAGTCACAACATCGTTCCCGTAATCATAATCAGTTATCTATGCTCCCCCAGGAATAGGATGAGCCATTAAGCTCTTTTTCACAGGCAGGTTCAGAACGTGACAACAACAAACAGTACAACAACACGATAGTATAGGAAAGGTAAACAACTCACAAAAAAACCTTATTTTATTTTACCAGGTGAAGCCGACAGAGCCGTTAGCTTCTGCAGCCTCACGTAGCGACACCGCTGGATGGTGCCTAGCAAGCTTCACGCTGCCGTGGGGGAGCCTCGGGGACACGCACACACAGAACCAAGATGACAGCTTCTTGTGCTTTTTTATATTTGTTTCGGGTTTGCACCTTCACGCAGTAGCGTTGTCGAGAAAAAGGGCTCGCGAAGCCTGCGGAGGGGGGAGGGAAACAAACCGCTGGCATTGCTGAGCCAGCGGTTGCTGTGAAATGAAGCGAATTGGTTAAGAGTGCGATTCCTGACGTGCGTGTGCAAGGGGACCTCTGGGAGAGACAGCGCCCGCCGGTCGGTTTCTGGCCCCTCTGTGCGCAGCGTTGGATTGCTCTTCCACGCCACGACTGGCACAGCATGGGTAGGCCTTCATCCAACAGTGTAATTGACAAAGCGGCTGTAAATGATTATAAGTTGTTGGTTTTTTTTGCGAATGAATATCAGCCACTTGACTGGCGCTCTTGGGACATTAAATACGCAGAGATATTGGCCAATCGTCCTAACCAGCACTTCAAGCGAAGGCGTTCTATGAATTTGAATTAGATTAGGATCATCCTTTTACAAAACAAACGACTTGGGACTCACTGTTTCCCCGCGGTAAATAAGTTGATGACATCGTGGTAGCTCTCGCCGACTCCCCTCCCTTCTGGGTTATCACTCGCATCTCACCACATGTTTTTTTTTCCTGCCGCGCTCGCCGCAAATTCACGGAACGGTGGGGGAGCAAGCGAGCGAGCCCCCCTCTCCTCCGGCCGCCGCGTCTATAACGAAGGGGGGCCGTCCGCTTGCTTGCCGGGCGTTGGAAATTAGTCGAGCAGCAGGGCGGTGTTTGACACGATCGATCGACGAATGACCTTCCGTTTAAACCGGTGTTTCTTTTTATTTTTTTACTCTCACACAGTGGCTTTCGTCATTGAGGATAGCGTGTCGCGGGGGCGGGACGTCGATAGCTGATGTCCAATGACCGCGGCAGTGCGAGTCATGTCGGTCTGGCCTGTGTCTCTCTGTGGTGCGCGTGCGTCCAGGTGCGCGATCTGGAAGGCATCCCCCTCATCCTGGAGAGCACCAACATCGACGACAACAACCCCTGTATCCTTGTTTTTCGCCAACGACGCTCGCTTCGCCACGTTTGTCCGCGGGCGTCCGTCCGGCCCGTCCAGGCCTCTGCTGCCACCACCTCCGCAGCGTCTCCTCCTGCGTCGCCGTCCCGCGTCGCCGTCCCGCGTCCCGCCGTTGTCGTCATCGTCCTAGGCTGTGGCGCCAAATCAGAGGTGGGCGGGCGGGCGAGCGAGCGGGGTGGGCCGGCGGGCGAGTGGGCGTGGGGGGGGGGTGAGCATTCTGCGAAACTCTTTTTCAAGTAAAACTTTTCACGAAACAAAAAAACCAACCCAACCTATCAGCCCGCCGCCGCCGATATACGGCGCGCTCTTCACTTGATGCATTGTTGGACGGGAGGGAGCGGTTCGTCCCGGAGAGGAAAAGATTGGCTCTCTTTTTTTCCTTTAAAAAAAAAAAATAGGGTGGCGGGGGAAACCGGGAGGGTTTGCCGATTTTTTTTTTTGTTGAGAGGGAGCAAAGCAGTCGCGTTAACCTCCTGCCCGGTTCAGAATTCCTGCCGCAAGCACACAAATACACAGATCCCCCATGTAGCCTCGACAGACTGCAGGGGCAAGTGCTGTTAGCGAGCGCCTATGAAGGCTGGCACGGCACGGCACAAAAGGGGGGTGGATGGGCAGCACCATGCCCGGCCGATGTTTACACATTTAACCGGGTAATCATTCGAGGCTCAGTCGACTTAGGGGAGGCTCAGGTACCGGTTCAGACAATCGTTACCGGTATTGGCCGTGAGTGGGAATCGAACTCAGGCAGCCGGGTTCGTAGCGCAGCGCGCTAACCACTGCCCTACTGCTCCCCATATCTGTGCTCATGCACATACACACGCGCACACGCGCGCACACACGCACGGCCCCTACCCCTCCGGCAAAGATGCACCGAATGCCACGGCGCTCCCCCGCCTTCCTGCCACCCCTGCGCACCACCCTCCCCAAGCCCCCCAATCCGCCACCCCTCCTCCCCGCCCACCCCTTCTTTAAAGTGTCCCTTCAACGTGTAATACGAACCCACTTGTGCTGTGCTGTACTGTTGTGCGTGTGCGTGCGTGTGCGTACACGTGCGAGCGCGCTGGTGCGTACGACTGCAAGCGTGCGATGATTGTTTCCCCGTGCGTGTCTGCGTGTGCGCGTGTTCTGTACGTGTGTGTTGGCGTGCGACTGCGTGTACGTGCGCGTGTGCGTCCGCTGCACGACGAACCCGACGATCCCAGTTCCATTCCCACCCACGGCCAACAACGGAGGCCAAAGCCTGAATCGTTCCTGGGCCTTCCCAAGGTCGGCTCAGCCCTGCTATGAGTATCGCAAGTTGTGCGGTGTGTTAACCGTCAGCGCTGGGGAGACAAAGGCGGGCCGGCCGTGGTCCTGGCCACCCAGCCCGTCACGCGTCGTGCGTGCCTTCGTTGGTGCTACTCGTCAATAGCAATTACCCCAACAGTTTGTTGAAGGCTACGCGGATGATCTTTGTCTCTGTTCCTCTGTGCATTGCACATGTGTGTCCGTGCTTGTCGGTATATAGTTAGCCTTCGCTTAACGCGTGGTGTTCACACCATAACGCGGCTACTCTATTAGGGAACAGTTTTCGCACAAGGCGGAAGGCACGCACCGTTACAACGTGGAACGCCCAGCGTTATAGCGTGGGACGCACCGTTATAACACGTAGCGCTCAGCGTTATAACGTGGGACGCACCGTTATGACACGTAGCGAGGTGGAACGCACTCACCGTTATGACACGGCTTCTGAGCGGCGGTCGACTACTTTCTTCAGCTGCGGCGGCTGAGCGGTGTGGGAATTCTGGGTGCGGAATGACACGTAACCCTCATCTCACCTCTTCGTCCCGCCATCTTACCGTCTGCTCGTACGTCGTTGTCGCAACCCCCACCTCGGCAGGAACGCATCCACTCCCACCGCGTTTAGCGATGGACGACCGACCGCGCGTGCGTGCGCGTCGCATCGTGGCCGCGTGCGCGTCGAGCGCCGCCTCCGTCCCTCGACGCGCACGCGCCTCAACTTTCGGTGCTTTTGGGCCGCAGGGTTGGTGATTGTGAATGTTTTGACACCCAGGACCTCTGCGGGACAACGCCGTCTCTATTGCGGAGATTGTCGTCCGCTCGTTGCGCGTGCGTTTCATCCGGACAATTCTGCTTTTCGCCCGCGTGCGAAACGGAAACCGGCCAAACATCTCAATGCAGGACCCCTCCGAGTGTCGTATTGACATTTAGTGAAGCTCCCCTTCATGACAAGGGGGGGGGGGGGACGTCATTATGTCTATCAAAGCTTCCGGCGCCAGCTGGCAAATTTTGGTTTGGCGTGAGATCGGGAGATGATGATCGTGATGATGGTGCATTCCTGCCTTTCGGTCCGTTTAATGAGATTCACCGGGATTATCATCATCATCGTCGTCATCGTCAGCAGCATCAGCAGCAGCCGTCATCGCCACCCTGCGACGCAACGTCGGCAGATTTTTTTGCGAGCGACATTTTTCACGGTGGGGGGGAGGAGGGGCGACGTACGAAATTAAGATCGAGAGAGAGAGTGGATTTTGCCACCGCCTATTTCTCGCCGTCCATTCTTTCCGTTCGCCGGTCACGCGCTCGCACCGCCCCCCCCCCCGACCGGCGCGCCGCCCCCAACGCGTTGTTGCCGCGTAACGGTCGGGGTTTTCCCAAAGCGCGCCGCCGTCTCCACCGGAGGGATGTTGAGCCAACGGGGGCCCCGGGTCTGTGCTCGAGCATTAAGCCCCCCGTCTCCCCCCGCCCCCCCCACCGCCCCCCCAGAGCGCCCTCGCAAGAATGGGCCGTTGTCGTGGATGCAGTGGCCCAAATGATCCATCCGTATTCCCCGAAAAACAAAACAAGGCTTCCTTGTAAGTTGCACGCGGCTTAATGAAACCATTCTGCATGCGAGGGCATTCATTTGAAAGACTGAGAATGAATGAGCGAGTGACTGAATGTGGTCGATGGCAGAATTTTAAGGAGCGCGCGCGCGCTCGTGCGTGCGTGCGTGTGTGCGCGCGCACGCGCGTCTGCGCTCAGCGAGCCGCTTTGGCTGTTGAGCACGTTGGGTAAACTTATATATGCGTGGAGGCGCTCCCCCCGGTTGGGCGGAACGGGTGGGTGGGTGATTGTGGGGTGGTTGGGCGAGTCTTCCCGGGGTTCTCGGCTCGTGTTTGCCCGCGACGTCAGTTCCCGCGGCCGCTCGTTTGAAGCCTTTGATCGCGCCGGCTCCGAGGGACGGGAATCGGCCCGGCCCCTGTGGAAGGAAACTCGCGCTGCCCCGCGAGAGCCGATAAAGCTGCCCGTCGATTGTTCCTATCCGCGCGTATCGCTCCATTTGAATTTAATTGCTTTCATTGTATCGTTGCGAGCGGCGCGGCAAGCCCGGCCCGCTTTGGGCGGTCATCAACAGCGCCACGTGGGAACGTCCCTTTTTATCTTTGGCTGGGGGCCGGGATTTTAGGCCAGGCTATCGGCGTTGTTGGCTCGTCACCCGGTGGGAACGTATCATCGATGCACCCCATCCACCATGCGGTGAATTGTCACCGATCACGGTTGAGTTTGCGAACATTATTACTTTTGTGCCCTTGTGGTCCTTGCATTGCCTCCTACCTGCTAGTTTAGAAACGCGGTCATTTACAAAACAACTTTGGGCAAGAAGTGCACGTTTGTACGCATGTTTGAACTTCTTTCGCGCAACGTACGTAGCCAACAGTGCTAATCGGAGGTGTAGAAGCTTGGGGAGATGCACGCTTAGAAGTTTAATTGACGGATGAACTCGCGGATTTAGGGACATGTCTTAGGTGGATGTGAGCAAGGCACGTCACTCGCAAGGGTGACGGACAATGGTCAAAGATAAAAGTTGAACGGCAGCGAAGGAATGCAACGAGTCCGCGAGAGGACATCCGCTGGGGAGATGGAGCTGATGAAATCAGTTTGTGTGTGGAGCAGATGCAGGATCGTGAGAGATGGTGGTAGCTTGGGGAGGGTGAGGGGGGGCGGGGGTCCTTCATCCAGCAGTGGATTGACCATGGCTGATGAGCACGATGGCACATGGCAGAATCTAGCGGTGTTAATCTCAAGAAGCTAAGGTGTTGTGGATCTGTTGAATCTATGTCGCTTTGAATCTTTTTGATTCGACAGTGTTGTTCATATACAGCATTTATCGCTGTCAACCTGCAGAGATTATTTACGTTGGGTGTGGTTCAACAGCTTTCTTAATTGAATCTGTAGAATCTTTAGTGGTATTAATATACAAGCCCTTAAGCCCCACAGCCTCCACTTCACCCCAGCGTCGCTCGTCCTCAGACAAGGGTTTGTGTTTCTCCAAAAGGTTGACGTTGCGGGATGGAACGGCCTCACAATCTGCCGGCCAGCGCCGCGTTCCTAGATTCGACTTTGGGTAGTTCCGTCCGATGGCCAACAGCGGCCAACGGCGTGCGCTCTCTGAACCGGGGGGAGGGCCTTAAATTTTTTGTTGCCGAGCTCCTCGCTCGATCGCTCACCACCAGGGGCAGTCCAGGCAGGCAGCGCTCGCACAGCTGTAAATCCATTGCCGTTAAAAACCTGTGGGAGGGCACACCTTCATGTACCCGGCATATCATAATACCACAATGAATTACCCAACTATTGGAGGACATTTAATGTGGGTTTTCCCCCCCCCCCCCCCTCAAAATATTTGTTGGAGGGTGGTGTGGGTACATGAGTGTGGGTGGGTGGGTGGATGTTTTGGGTTGGGTCCCTTGGCAAAGGTGGGAGGTGGGCAATGAATGAAAACGTGGAACTGGAGTAGTCGTTGGTTGGTGCCCGCAGAGTGACACATTGGTGTGGGCTGCCGGGTTTCAAAGTCGCGCCGGGTGTGCGTCAGCGCGTGCCCGCCCGCCCGCCCCGCCCGCCCCGCCAACGTTCCTTGCGCTGGGTTTTCGCGGAATATTATTCAACGGCGAGCTGATACGCGGGGCTTTGAGCGGCACCGTGGGAGGTGCCCCTCTCCATCTCATTGCGGGATTATCGCCGTGTCCAGCTGTCAGGAAACTGCTGATAAGCACCTATTCCTACCCCTCGCGTTGCACTTTTGCCACGGTTTGCTCAGCCCCCCCCATCCCCCCCCCCCCCAATTTAGGATTCTTAAAGCCGCGCGGTTGCCTGTTACTCCCAGCGCCGGTTAAAGCACACGCGCAATCCTCTCCCTTCAGCTGATTACATTTTGAAGGATTAATACGCGTGCAATGTAACAACTCGGGGGATTATTAAGGCCTGAATTAGTGATTTGCGATGCGTGCGTCCAATCGCGTACGCCGTTAATAGTTTACGAGCGTCGCTAAATTCCCAGCGGATTTCGCCCGCGCCGGGTGGCGGGGTGAGGCTTCGTTCATTTTTCGCTCGGGCATTTCCAAAAAAAAGGGGGGGTACCAATTCTTTTGAGTTATTGAAAAATCTGTTGTCTTGTATATAGATTAGGGTGCCCTTGAAGAACTCCAGATACAAGCTTTGTAACCCGAGGTGCAAAAACGAAAGAGTTCACATTTTCTTGCCCCCCCAACCCACCCACCCACCCCCCTCTTTGCCCCCCCCCCCCCACTCTCCTTCTTGGGGCCACAAATTTGAAGGTTTGTGGGTTAACAGATGTTTCTGCAGGAAGAAAAGAAAGCCGCACACACGCACTCCGCTGCTGTATCTGTGCTAAGCTACAGCTTGCAGGTGCTTTGCTTTGTAGTTTTCTGAGTCCAGCTTAATTTTTGGAGGGGGCCGCCTGCTATGGAAGAGTTTTGGATGTTTGCGTTTTAAACAATTCCGTTGCATTTGAAATTATGACCCTGTATTATATGAAGTAAAAGTTAGAGGGGAATGGGGGGGTGGTAGGTCTTGAGAATCCGCAGTGTCTTGTTTGGGAGGCGATATTTGTAGAACTTGATTTTGAACACCTAGCAGACTTTCTGATTGCCCACGTTCTGCTGATGAGCATGGCTTCTGTTTAAGCAATAATCGATTTAGAGGAAGCAATTTACAGCTCAGAAAAACAAAAACTTTGCAACCCGCCGAGAGGTAACGGGCGACGGGCGTTTTTTCTAAAACTGGGGGGTTTGCGCTTCCTCGTTAATTAGCGCCGGGCAGCTCCCACGGCCCTCGCAACAGAAGTCTCTTAATTGCGCGTCACTGATTGAGATTGCCGCGCTCGTTAACCCCCCGGGCCCTCGCACGCGGCGGACGTGGGCTGGGGAGGGGGGACTCTTAACCGAGGGCCCGTTCAGAACGAGGCGGGCAGATTGATGAGGGCAGCATGAGCACTCTTTGATGGGTAGCCGTTAGCATGTTCACTAATTAAACGAAACTTAAAACTTTTTATTTATTATTTTTTTATTTTACCAGGTAAGGCCCATTTGAGCCTTTTTAGCTTTTTAATAAGCGACCAGGCTATCACAAATGGTAATGCAATGGAAGTAGCTATTATGGAAGTAGCTTATCGTCGTTTGGAATATTATTGCAGCCAATTACTCAAAACGCGTGACGTTGATTCTAAATGTTGGAGGGTAGACTGGGGGGTCCACGCGACCACGGGGAGAACGGACACGCAAACTCCAAATATACAGCAGGCATCGGGGTCGGAATTGAACCTACGACCTCCTCTATACCACGCGAGGTGGTTAACATCTCCTAGCTCCTGTGATGATGATAGTGAGAGACACGCAAACTCCAAATCTACAGCAGGCGTCAGGGTCGGGATCGAACCCACGGCCTCCTCTTTACCAGGCGAGGTAGTTAACATCTCCTAGCCACCGCGGGCGCCTGTCATGCTCACGTAACCATTCTCCCGCTTAGATTCGAGAATCACTGAGTTTCTTCGCTCCATTAGCCTCAATGTAACGTGAGCATCGAGCGTGCATCGGTCGTAACAGGATTATAACAATGATTTAGAATTCGTAGCACGCAGAGTTTTCGTCCACGCCGTGCGGGAGAGAGAATAGTTAAGAGTCGCGGGGAAACCACAGACACCTCCGATTAGCACGTTTTTGCTACGTAAATATACGACAAGCGGGAAGGCAGCCACAACTGGCGCCACCAATTGCCCAAGTTCTGTGATCCTATATCGGGATGTTTGGTTGCTGTTACCAACTGACCACTTGTTTAGCACATGCTTACCAATTATAAGCCATTTGTAGGTAACAAGCGCACATTAATTATTGGCGTGATCACCATTATCTGGTAGCGTTCTCATTTGGTGGAAGTTAACGCGCTTCCTATCGGGCGTAATCTGCACGCTCGTTAATTGGCAGTGGCTGGCAGGCCTGATTAATTGCCGCTAATCGGCATGCTCGTTAATTGGTGGTCGTTAACACGCCCACTAATTTGCAACCAATAGGACGCTCACTAATTGGCAACAATTAGCACGCTCCGTTGTTGGCCGATGAGACCTCGTTACCGGGGAGAGCAGGTTTCGCTCCCCGCTGCGTCCCCCGCTGCGATTGAGCTTCGCGGGCCTCTCCTCTCCTATTTGTTTAAGCGCTTTACAGTGACAGGCAAGGAATGCAGATGGGCTGAAGTTCTCACAGGGGTGGCCAGATCACCCATCCCCCCCCCCTCCCCATGATCCTCTACACCCCCACCGCCAACACCACCGCTACCCCCCGCAGGCCTCGCCACCCCAGCCATCCCCACCATCTACACCACCCACGACCCACCCACCCTAACTCCCGTAGGGAGGCCTCTGCCTAACGACGCCACCGCCGCCGCCGCCGCTCACCATTAGCCGGCATGGCTGGGCACGAAAGCGCAAGTTCGACCCTGGACCCTTTTTTGTCTCTGCCCCCCCCCCCCCTCAACTGGCAGCGGTTAGATGCAGGTGTTGTTGATGCAGTAATTACCAACACTGGCAAGAACGATGCTGGCTCATGGGATGTCACGGATAGATGTCGTCCGTAAGCGTTGATGCTTCTTTTTTTGTTTACTCGAGAGAAAAAAACTGGCATCAGAATCATCAATTTGGGTTTGGGAAAAATAAAAAAACCCCTCTTTTTTTTCTTATCGCCACCGACTTTGTAACAAAATTTTCATAAAGAACCTGGAGCGAAGGAATTCCCTCCCTGCGTCGTTCCCAGCGACCGTGGCCCCCATTTGCACCACATCCCAACTTTCCTCCAGCTCCTTTCAATGCCCGCCCTCTATCCCTTTCACTTCTCTGTGTGCTACACCGCACCTCTCTCAATCCATCCAATCCTCCCTCCATACCCTCCCTCCGTCCCTCGCTCCATCCATCTAATCCTCCCTCTATCCGTCCCGCCATCCCTGCCCGCCCACCCTCTCATCCCCCTCCCAACTCTCTGTTTAATTCTCCCGCGCCGTCCGGTTTTTATCTCGGCCAAAAAAAAAAGCGTCTTATTATAACCACCTCTTGGCCACTCAATCGGCCTGTGTCAAAATACCGGGGGCGGCCCCAACAATGGTGTTTTGGCTGCGGTCCGGCGCGCCCGCTGGGAGAGCCGCGGAACAGGGGCCGCGTGCGTGACGCGGCCGGGCGGCTCGCTTGCGAGCCTGGGCTAATGAGGGGAGGGTGGCCGGCTAACGACGGCCGCCGAGTGGGGGGCGAGTTTCACCGCGGCTCCCACAAGAAGGGCACAATTAAGTTCACAAAACACCAATTATGGTGATCCCCCCCCACACCCCCCCCCCCCCGCGCCCGGTATCCTCCGTCGGAGGAGTTCTCATACAGCCGCTGAAGTGGGACGGATGGCGAGGGGGAGGGAGGGTTTTTGTGTGCTTGAGCGGGCGGGGGCGGGTGTGTGCCCCCGTGTTTCGCAAGTGTTTTTTTTCTTTCCGTGTTTAGCAGTTCCTCGGTGTTTTGCGTGAAAATCCTCCCAGAATCTTTATTTGGACTGGAGGAATCCGATGAGCTTATGAAGAAGCTCTTTTTCAACAGATCTCCGGTATGGTGGGCGGGTGAGCGATTTAACGCGGTGCCAACATTTAATGCAGCACGGTTTCACACTTTGCGCGGCGCCTAAACGCAATCGCACCTCGGGACGCTTCACACGAAGCAATCCTCGGGTTAACGGCATCTATCTCAGGCACGAGCTGGAACAAGGGGGAAATCGTGATAAAAGTGACGACGGTAGAAATGCAGACGGTCGTTCCGTCGCACGACTCCCCCGTGCTTTGACCGCAGGCGAAAAAAGTTGGCGATTTTTTTTTTCCCCTCCCTCTCCCACCCACTAATAATTGGCCTCAATTAGTGTCTATCACAGAAACCAGAAGGGGAAGGTGGCGGGGGGGGGGGGGGGGGGGACGCGGAGTAAAGCGGCCGTGCGTTATCGTCGACGAGCGAAACACGAACGCCCCTCGCGAAACAAGCTCCCCTTTTATATTTGGCACCTGCGCCGGCGCGCCGAGAGAAGGAGAAGGAAAAAAAAAGAAACCTGTTTACGTCGGCGGCGTTACCTGCCTGCCAGGCTCACCTCTGTTCTGCTCCGCCAACCAAAGGGGGGGGGCCCGCCTGTCGCCTGCTGCCTCTCTCCGCAGCTCTCTCTTAACAACGCTCGCTCGGCTAGCAGCTCGGAATCGTTAGCGGGAGGGAGCAACCACCGTTGCATCGTTCGAGCCAGCCGCCATTGGTAGATGGCAATTGCTCGTGCTTTATATTTATATTTCTTCTTCTTGGTTCTTTCGGTAAAGTCACGTAGAAAGGGAAATAATAAAAGAATACAAATTAAACAATAAAATTCTCACGACGTTTCGATTGCAACACAAACAATCATCATCACCTGATCATCATCACCTTGCTTGTGTTGCAATCGAAACGTCGTGAGAATTTAATTGTTGCATTTATATTATTTTGTTATTTCCCTTCTACGTGACTTTACCGAAAGAACCAAGAATATGAACCCCTGCAGTCACGTAAGCTTTAAATCAATATTTATATATTTTTCCGCCACGGCATCGGTGACGAATCGAGTCCTTTTCGCGGTGGAAAAGCATCGACCGCGGCACCTCTTTTGCCCCCCCCCCCCCTTTAGAGGTCGACGGAACTTCTGACACGAGTGCCTCCCCACTTTCCCCGACTGCTGGCCGACCGAGCCCTGCGTATAATTTGTCCACGAGGCCGAGTTGTAGTGTTAAACAAACAAAAAAAAACGCGTTCACCTTTCGCTGTTTGCAATTCCTCCCTTTCACGGAATTCCTGTCTCGTGCATTTCTCCGATGTTATTTTTTTTGATGCGGCGGAATTTATTGGAGGTTGCCGCGTTCAGGAATTCCTTTTCCAACGTCCAACATCACCCCCCCCCCTACCCCTTGCCGCCCCCCCCCTCCCATCTCTTTTATTTTTTGTTGTTTCTGCCGCTACCGCCGCTGTCGTTAAAAATCGCCGTGCGTTCGGCCACCCAGGATCGGTGGGGAGGGGCCTCCCAGATTAAGCGGATTAATGGACGGATCCCTTAACGAGTTGTGAGTGGCGATGCAGAAGCGCAGCGGAGGGGTGGGGTTGGTGTGGTGGGGGGTGTGGGGCGAGTGGGGGGTAGATTAGCAGTCGATCGCGGCCCGGGGCTTTTCAACGTGCGGGACCTGAGCCCCCCCCCTATGTCGGTGATCTTGCTCTCGCATCTCTCGCATCTCTCGTGACACCCGTGGCGCACAGTGGTTGCGAGCCGCTCACATTTTAATGGCGTATCTTCCGTTCTCTCGTAGCGGCGCCACCGTGGCGAGATGTTAACTACCTTGCCTGGTGTGCAGGAGAACCTGGGTGCGATCCCAACCCCTTGACGCCTGCTGTATATTTGGAGTTTGCATGGTCTCCCCATGGTCGCGTGGATTTTTTATCTGAGTCCTCCGTTTTTTTCCCTCCACATTTAGAATCAACGTGCGTTTAGAGTATTTGACTGCTGTAAATTCCCACATGATAAGCCACTTCGTTGAGCGATCATTTGTGGCCAGGTCACTTCTGAATATAGCTCAGTGGTCCTTTCCTGGTAAAATAAAAAATAGTTTAGCTTGAGTTTATTTGTCCCTCTTAACGGCACGGCACTCTCCTCCTTCCCCCCCCCACCCTGCCCGAGTGGTGCTCCATGGCCATGTGTGATCATTCTAAAGTTGGTGAAAACCTGCACGGGCGTTTGTGCCACATTAGTGGGGGGTCGGACGTGGAAGGGGGGGGGGGGTGCGGGGCGGGGGAGTGTGCGAGGGAGTGGATTAGTTTTTGGGTGGTGAGTGGCAGCACTGGGGGGGGGGGGGGTTAGGGGAGGGTAGCTGGGGGAGTGAAGCAGGCAGTGAGAGGTGGAGGGTTGTTGGTGGGCGGATTTTCTCACTGCAGGATCACGGGCAGCGGAGGAATTTGTTTTGACACTTTGGACCCGTTTCAAAACACGGACCGAGCCAGGCGATTTTGGGATTGACTGTAAGCCGCAATGGAGCGTACGAAACAAATAAATAAATGTGTAAATAAGCACACGGGTTAATCAATGGGATGTGCCTCTTTTTACAAATTAACCCCCTCCCCCATTTTTGGGTGTATCGGTTCTGTGAACCAAATATATTTTTTATGGAATACATTTTTGACTTTCCCTTGCCCTTCCGGCGTCAGCGTCAGCGTCTCTCCCACCTCGGGCCCTCCGCTTGACGGCGTCGCTCCTGCTGCCGCTCTGCGGTGCTCATCCAGAAGGACCTCCGGGAGAGCCTTGAGACCGTGCAGGAGGCATTGGGGAAATGCTTCGCTGATTTGTCTTGTTACGAACGAATCGCTTTGCGGGAGGGAACCACGGACTACCTGCACAATCTTTGGAAACTGATTTGCCAGTAAAAAATATGATAATTGTTTTTTTTTACCCTTCTATCTGGCAACAAAACTGACACCTTTTTTTTATAAGGAGTCATGTTTGCATAGACCACAATACCTGCAGTCATAATGCAAACAAAAAACATAACTCTGATAATATATGCACTGTCCTTGAAGTTGATTGGTCCACACCCGAGACAGCTTTCCTTAGAGCCTAGTCTCACATGGGTTGGACCAGATGACGCCAAAAGACATGACTCCTTGTAAAAAAAAGTGTCAGTTTTGTTGCCAGATAGAAGGGTAAAAAACCAATTTACCTGCACAATGTTTATATTATTCTGCTGCTCTGAATGTCCAAATGATAAACTACTTTGTTGTTGAGCCATCATATGTGGCCAGGTCACTTTTGAAAAAGAAGTTCATACCTCTGGGGTTTGCTTGGTAGGATGGGGATGGTTTCATTGTATTTGTATGTGTTTGGGTAATTTGTTTACCTTTCACGTACTTTGCACTTTGATCGTTTTTTTTTATACTGTTTGTTGTAACGTTCTAACCCCGTGCCCCTGAGTGGCCACCTGTGAAAAAAAGCTTCGTAGCTCATCGGATTCCTCCTCCAGTATAAATAAATATTCTGATGCTGGAGATGACACCCGGGGTCGGCACAGATGGGTCCATGAACGCACCTGCCGCAATGTCGCCTCCTGTGGGCTTGAGACTTTGACAGGTGAGCCGCCAGGTTCTGCTTGGCTAAGCTGTCGATCAGACAAACTTCTGGACAGCAGAGTGCCCCGCCCCCCAACCCCCACACCCTCCCCGCCCCGCTCCTCCCGCCCCCGGCCCCGCCCCCAGACCCGCCCGGGAAGTCGTGGGTTCGATCCCGATCCTGACGCTTGTATATTTTGAAGTTAGCAAGTTTTCCCCGTGGTCGCGTGGATTTTTCTCCGGGTCCTCCGGTTTTTCCATCCACGTTTAGAATCGCCATCACTCGTTTCGAGTATTTGGCTGCTGTACATTTCCACGTGATAAGCCACTTCGTTGAGTGATCATTTGTGGCCAGGTCGCTTCTGAGAAATATCTGTACAGCTCAGTGGGGCTTACCTGGTAAGATAAAAACTAGTTTAATGGTTTAGTTTAGAGCTATGCACACCTTCCAAAGACGTCTGGCCAGCGTGGAAGAGGAGGCCAATGTACCACCCCGAGAGATTGCAGGGAGGGGGGGGGGGCCCTTTTGCCGGTGTTGGCATGAAGCAGAATATGTATTTATACTGGGGGAATCCGATGAGCTATCAAGCTCCTTTTAACATGTCCAGTCGGGGCGATTTTGACCCCCCAAAGCCCTTTACGACATTGCAGGGAGAAGGCAAGAGTGGGGGGGGGGGGGGGGGGGGTTGGGGCTGCTGTACGTACGCAGTGGCTGAGAGGGGGTTTGGGTTGCTGATGGGTTTGGGTGGTTGATGGGTTTGGGTGGTTGATGGGTTTGGGTGGTTGATGGGTTTGGGTGGTTGATGGGTTTGGGTGGTTGATGGGTTTGGGTGGTTGATGGGTTTGGGTGGTTGATGGGTTTGGGTGCCTTAGGAGCGTTGTGGTGGCTGAGAAGGGGCATTGTGGTGGCTGAGAGGGATTTGGGCGGCTGCTGAGAGGGGTTTTGTGGGGTTGGCAGCGAGTGAATGATGTCACCCATCGCTCCACTCGCTTCAGAGGGGGCTAATTACAGGGTGTGCGCGTTCTCTGCCTTTGTCTTTGTTTTTTTCTCGTACAGACACAGGTGAGATACATTACACACACAGACACAGGTGATCTACGTTACACACACAGTCACAACATGCAGCGTACACCAGGTGTGCCCAAATTGTTTTTTTCTTCTTGGTTCTTTCGGTAAAGTCACGTAGAAGGGAAGTAATAAAATAATAAAAATAAAACATAAAATAATTCTCACGACGTTTCGGCCACAATGCAAGCAGCCGTCCTCAGGCGAAACCAGGTCTGTCGAGGCGACAGCGCACATACTTGGGAGTGTAAAGATTCTATCATGGGGTTTTTGGTTTTTTTTAATCCCTCTAACCCTCCGCACGTTCCGATTAAAAACCACACGCACACTCGCCACTCGCGCTTGGTAATGTGAAGATTTTATCGCGCGGGCCTCATTCCCCTAAACCTCCACGCGCCCGCCAAAGCGTGGGTGCCGCACGCCCTACGGAGGTCCGGGTCTCCACCCAGGCGTCCACCGTCGTCTCGGCTGCGATCGTCCCGTCACCTCCCCCCCCCCCCCCCCCGCAGCGTTGTGCCGTCTTGCGCTGTGGAAGGTCGCTCAGGACTTTCGCTTTCGTGGAATACGCGATCCTTTTTGCGCAACCCCAGTATTCAAACTGCGGAGTGCTCATTATTAGTCTGTAATAACATCTACATAGGCGCCCTGCAAATAATAACAACAACCGCCGTTCGCCACTAAGTGGCAGTGATGACACCATGGCACTTGTGCCAGGCTAGGTGCGCCTTGAGTACACTTAACGTGTAAAAAGTTCCGCGGACAGGATGTCATGGGGACAGACGCAGGTGCCATGGGATGACTGACTGAGATGACCGGCAGAGGCAACACCTGTGTCCCCCTACTCTGCCAACTTGCTGAGTTTTATCCGCCCAGCGCTCCGCTCGTTGTTGTGAGCGTCGCTCCTCCTCCCTCCTCCAACAACAGCGGAGGGAGGAGGAGCGACGCTGCCTCCAAATGCCCAGTCGCGTCTTTCACGAGCCTCCCCCATGGAGGCCGATCTTGACCACGCCGGTATCAGTCATTGGCAAGTCCACTCACGTGCGTATGTAATAACACCCATTGCCGCGTTTACGTGCTCTGTTTCATCACCACCTGAGATGTTGCCAGACTTGGCGCCAACCGATGGCCTCATTGCGGATTTGCGACCTGCGGTGGATCACGATCTGCAGGGTATCGCGATCTGCGGATCGCGATCTGATGTGGTTCGCTATCTGATGTGGATCTCGATTTTATGTGGATCTCGATCTGATGTGGATCTTGATCTCCTGTGGATCGCGATCTGATGTAGATCGCGATCTGATGTGGATCGCGATTTGATGTGGATCTTGATCTCCTGTGGATCGCGATCTGGTGTGGATCTCGATTTTACGTGGATCTCGATCTGATGTGAATCTCGATCTGATGTGAATCTCGATCTGATGTGGATCTCGATCTGATGTGGATCACGATCTGATGTGGATTTGCGATCAGCTGTGGATCGCAATCTGCAGTGCACCCCGATTTGATGTGGATCGCGACCTCCTGTGGATCTCGATCTGATGTGGATCGCGATCTGCGTGGGATCACGCCTGGCTCACTCATCGGTGGCCACCACTGTTTCACAGACGGGGGCCTCAGAGGTCAGAGTGCTCAGCTGACACCGTGGAGGACCTGGGTTCGAATCCGAGTTTCAGTCGCCTGTATTTATAGCGGCTTCTGAAGTGCACAGCGAGATGATGGTCTCGGCCCAGACACCAATGACTTCACGATAATGCCACCGCGTAAAATTTCAATTTGCGAGTAATTTGGCTGGATTTCAGCTCTTGAGATAAAAAAAAAATACATTAGTTCGACTGTCATATGAGGAGTGTAACAGGTTGGGTGGGCAAGTGCTGCCTCTGGCTTTGTGAACCAGAAGTCACTTACAGAATGCATCTCAGATGTAGCTCTTTGATATCCGCTTCTGCGGGCTGTTCTCGTAGCACCCAGGGTGGCCCTGCTGTGCGAGACATGTTGACCGATTCTTTGCCACGTGGACGTGGTTCCGGTTCGCACGTTTGGGATAAAAATTGGAGAGGAAGTCGGAATATATAAAAATAATATGTTAAGTTTGGTAAAATCCGCATGTACTGCATGGAGGAACTGTAGCCGAATGGATAGAGGTAGGCTTCGTGTAACACGCCAAGGATGTGCGTTTCAACCGCTGCCTCAACATTGCCCTGTACTCCTGTACCCACATCTCCTTGGCTTCAGTGTGTTCGCTGAGCAGCACTTCACGAATTATATGCGGTACGTAAGGTGCGGAGAGGGCAAAGACCTCTGCGCTCCCCAACTGTGGTGCCGTCTGTGATGCGCGAACTCGGTCGGGGAGCGGCATTTAAATTTGAGTTCTTTCCCGGAGGTTCAAATAGTGGCAGGAATATTTGTGTAAACAGGTGCGGTGAAGTCAGTGGAGTCAGTCTCATTTTGCAAGAGTCCTCTCCTGGGTTGCGATGGCTTTGGGCCCGTCATGTTGCTGGAGTTGTGATGGCGTTGGGGGTTGCGACGGGGTTGGAGACGTGATGATGTGGTTGTGACGGGGATGACGTGGTGATGGGGTAGTGATGGCGATGACGTGGTGTTGGGGTTATGATGAATGGGGTTGCGATGGAGATGTGATGAATGGGGTTGTGACGAGGATGATGTGATGATGGGGGATTGTGATCAGTCTCCAGTGTAGAACTCCTGAGCGCTACACTATCCACACGCTTTGTGTTGTCGCGGTTTTTTGTTTGTTTGGTAGAACTTTTTTTTTCTGCCAAGATCCTTCACGTTGTCTCGTTAATCCTCTACACAGTAGGGGGCACACTTTCCCCTCATCTCTGCTATGGCATTTTTTTTGCGTGACAAAGCTGACATTTAACCGCATCGAGTGCGAACGCATTTTATAAATATTGCACGGTCGTTGGTGACTGGTCTCAGACCATGGACTCGCTACACCAGAGACCCCCTAATTAATCACGGGTGGCTGCCCATCCGTGATGAGCACAGGCGGCTGAAACCTCGATTCGAACCCTGGAGCTAAGTGGTGCCAGCTCAGCACTCTGACCTCTCAGCCACTCGGTCACCTCCAACACTCATCCCGTTCTTAACCCCTTAGCCTCGGAGTGCCTCTAAGCCTAACCCTATTGTCATCTGGTTTGTTAACCATGACTATAATGCTCGTTCTATTCTCTTTGCGCCTATCTCTAACCATTCCCCGATGCCAAACCCCTCTAACACAACACCCTATCCATATTCATAGCTCTTGACTGTAGCGCTATCCATTACCATATCGCTCGCCTGAAACCTATCCTCAAACTTAGCCTTACCCCTATCCTTACCTGTAACCCTAACCCTACCCCAAACCCTATCTCCAGCCCTAACCCAATTATAATCCCTATCCTTAAACACCGGCCCTATCCCTTACTGCAACTCGACCCTAACCCTGTTGCGAGCCCTAACCCCATTCTTATCCCTGTCCCAAACACCAGCCCTGTCCTTAACCCCGATCTGCCGAGAACTTCCGGGACTGTGATGTTGTTCACTCTTCGTGGGATTCTTCTCGCCCTTCGACTGCGCAATATCTTCCCATTGCTCCCCAAAGAATACGAGCAGCCATGTCGACTACACTCTGTGTGTGTCTCTCTCTTTCATGTCGCTCGCTCGGGATTCTCACTCGCAAACTTCCCCCGCCCCCCCTCCCCCCGTCCCTTTCCCACCCTCGTCGCGAGTCGTGCCGCACCTTGCCGCTGTGGCAGCGGCTGGGATTTGCGCGCTGTGGCCGCGGGCGGTTTAGTCAGGTGAGAAAAACACGGCGCGCCACCGCAGCATGCCAGCTAAAGCCGCCCCCACCTGCCCCCCCCCTACCCACCACCCCCCACCGCCCCCCCCCGTTTCGGGGTGGTGGGGGGGGCCGGGGGGGGATACTCATCTTTCAGAGGAGACGGTGACGGGGGCCCGAGTGGCGGGATACGCTCTGCTTTCGTGCGAAACCCGCGTCGCGTCACGTCCCCGCTGTCCTTCTTGCCGCGTCGCCCTTCGGCCCGGCCGCCGCTTGCCGCTCGCTGAGTGCGACCGGCGGGGGTTGGGGGGGGTGCGAAGTCTGGGGGGGCCCGGCAGGGAGAGCGGAGACAGAAGCTGAAACTTTCCCCCGCCGCCTTCTTAACCCGGAGCGTCGAAACCGATACCGTCCCGACGACGTGCACGTGCGTCGCCACGTGACGTCTCGGAGCGGGAAAGGGCTCGTTAGCTCCTCAACTGCGGCTGGGCGGCACGGCTCCCCCGACGCGTCGTCGTCGGTTTTTCCGCGTCGTGTTCGGCGCCGTGGCCGACGTTTCGGACGCGCCCCCCCCCCCCCCCCCCCCCCCGGCGGCACGTGGGGCTAAAGCGTCGGCAGTCGGCGCCGGCCAACGCGCGCCACGAGCCGCAAACGCCGCGGAGATCTCCGTTGGTCTTCTCGTTCCTGCTTGTTCGCCATTGTTCTCTTGTGGGGAATGGGGGCGGGGGGGGGTTTGCTCCTCGATTCCCTCGATGCATCTTTCGTACGCTGCGCTCCAATGCCGGTCCGCACACCTTTGCTTGAAGGAAGACGGAGCTTTAAGAAGTGGATCTCCTTTGCTTCCTTCTTAGCTCCAGGCTGTGTCCCCCCCCGGGGTTGTCTGATACGAGTTTTTGAATCCCGATTAACGAGAGAAGAAAAAAATATTCAGTGCGCAGCGCCGTATTAAAGCGTTCGGCGGTCACGCGCTGCGTTGGGCAAAGCCTGCGAACCGTTTCTAAAAGCCTTCTCTCCGTATTCACAGTGGAGCTTCACAGTAGCGTGGGGCCGCTGGCGAATGAATGAATGAATGCGCATCCTCGGATCGCTTCACTTTCCTTTTGCCTCGGCCACTCTCTCGCATGGCTGAGGTTGTGTATTAGTCGTGGCTCGTGAAGGCACCCATGTGTTTGCGTGGCAGAGGATCCCGCGCCATTGATAGCACTGAGAGACGCGTTCGTGTGTGTGTGTGTACGTATGTTGAGCTTCTTTCGCACACCGTGCGTAGCCGACCATGCTAATCGGAGGTGGACAACAAACCGAAACACAAAAAGCAGTCCTGAAGAAGAAATGAGTTTTTAATCCGGACCATTTAAAAATGCACGGCTCCCCAGTGTCTTCCCGATAGGTCTGGCAACATCTCCCAAACCGCCACTTTCATCATCGCATAGTTTGTGTCACTCGATACGAGCTGTTTGTTTTGTTGCGTGGACTCTTCTTATTTGAGGTGGTGACATGAAAGGCTTATATATATTTTTTTTCTCCCCTCTTCTCGTGCCCGCTCCTCCATTGGGAGCTCAGTCAGCAGGGCGGTGACTGTTGGCACGCGCCGGGCTGGTGGGGCACCCGTCGTGTGGAAACTAGGACCGCACGTTGGTTTGTGGTCGCCAGAAGGAGACTTGGCATCGGAGTGCGAGCTTTGCTGATGAGCCCCGCCGGTAATGGATGCGACCCGGCCGAGAGTTATCCACCTGTGGCTAACCTCCGCCGCCGCCTGCCTGCCTGCCGGCCCTGGCTCGATAGTGACCTCTTAAGACGCGAGAGGGCCACAATGCGCTGCCTTCAGGGAGCCGCTGATGGCTCCTTTTGCATGACGCATGCAAAAAAAGGCCGAGTGTGCTTCTCGCACAAGTTTTGTGTGTTTTTAGAAAATGATGGGGGGGAGAGGTTTTTTTTCCGGCCTGCACCGTGCTGTTATCCTCTTGTGATATTGGTGACGATGATGATGATGATGGTGTTGGTCGTTTTATTTGTCGCCAGTTGCTGATTTGAAGGCGGTGGCTGCGAGACGAATCGTAAAACGACCTCGGGGGAGGGGCGGCGTGGCGTGGTGCTGTTTCGTTGCGCCGGGAGTTTGCGAGCTCGGGGCTTGAGGGCCGGGGTGCCCCTCGCCAGGGAAGTCCGTGAGAGTTGAAAGCTCGTGAAAGTCGTGCGCGGTGGGGGTTGCATGGGAGAGGTGGTGAGGGGGGAGCACAGACGCTATTAAAGTTTATGAAGGCCGCTGCGCATAGCTTTGGGGGGGGGGGCGATCTTTGATCTCAACTCATTGGTCCAATCCAATAAAAAAAAACTCGAGCCGAAAAAAACTTAACGGCTCGAAACCACTTAGCGGAGACGTTGCCTCGTGTCACCACCGCTGTTTGTTTTACATTTTTAACATCGGTGCTCGTTTCACCCAATTTGTTTGAGCGCCGAGCGGCGGTGTTTTGTGAAGCTGCGCGGAGATTCGCGTGGCCTTACCGCAGTTTGGTTGTGACTTGCGGATTCGGGAGAGCGAAGGTGGTGGTGGTGGCAGCGCAAGCCGCCGCCACCACCACGGCAACGGGGCGGTACACTCTCTCACCACACACTCGTTACACCACACACTCGCTCACCTGCTCACCGCACACTCGTTACACCACACACTCGCTCACTGCATACTCACCGCACTCGCTGACCAAACATTCATTACACCGCACACTCGCTCACTGCATACTCACTCACCGCACTCGCTCACCTAACCTTCATTACACCGCACACAGGCTCACTGCGCACTCGCACACTCGCTCACCCGCTCACTCGCTCACCCACTCACCACACATTCGTTACACCCACACATCCGTTACACCGCGCACCCGCTCACCGCTCACTTGCTCGCCACATACTCCGCTCGCCACATTCGCTCACCGCACGCTCATTCGCCACTTATATCCGATCACCGCAGGATAGCCATGGACTCACGCGTCACGCGCGCACCACACAACCACTCACCGTTGGGCAAAACACTTTTGCGCGAGCACTCACCAGCTGATCGGTGTCCACGTCTCCTGGCGCGGTGTGGTTTTTTTTTCGGAATAAGAGAAAAAAAATCCACGAAGCCGCGTGGATATGGATCGTGACGAGAGCCGCCACGCTTTCAATGAACGCTCATCTCGTGAAACTCTTAACAGAAGTGGTCCATTTGCCGAGTGAGAACACAGCCAAAGACGGTCACCGCATCGCGCGCTTTTCAGATTGCACTTCTGCGGCCGTCTGGAGCGTGCCTCTTCCTTACGATATTAGGAAGCCACAGGAGCTACGCACTTGTTAAATCTAGATTGAAAACTAATTTCTTTAGGACCGCTTTTTGTGTTTAGTTTGTTGTGCTTCCTCCGCACCTCCGTTTAGCACGGTTGGTTACGTACGGTGCGAAAAAAGTTCAACAACAACATACATAAGTGCTGGTTGTGGCTGGCCTCTTGGCGTATTTGGCCTTCGGGCCCTGTGCTCGGCAAAAGCCGTCAGCTACGGGGGGGGGCGGAGGAGGGAGCGGTGGGAGATGGTTTAACGCGTGGGTAGAAAGGCGCTATTTTAGTTGGTTTATTTTTTATTTCATTTGTGTTGCACGTTATCGTTAAAGTTATTAGCAGTAAAAGCCTGGGACCGCGTGCCCGGCCACCCCCCCCCACACCCCTACGCGCCCGCCAGCCCGCCCGCCCGCGGTAACGCCGCTGTCACCGGGAGACGGCGGCGAGATGAACGGGTGGGGGGGGGGGAGTTGTCGTTCGCGTCTGTCTCCCGTAAAACCTCGCTGCCGTTTAACTCTTTTTTTTCACTTAACTTTTACTCGCTCGTAGTAACGACACGCCCGCCCTCCCCCGCCGTTCCCCTTCCCGCGGTTCCACGGAACGGCTTCCCCCCCCCGCCTTGCCTCCCCCCGCAGCCTTGGCATGAATAATCGCGTTTCGTCTTCACACTTCCACTCGAAGTCTCTCTCTCCGGTCTTGTTTTCTTGCTTGTTGTGGTCTCCCAATGGCAGGCTAATGTCCGGTGCTGTGTACACCTTTTTGTGCCACGCAGGGACAGCTGCCGCTGAGGAGGATGGGGAGGGGTTCCCCTTGGCTGGACTGCAGCAGGGCAATTGAATGGTTGAAAAATCCGCACGACCCTGGGGAGAGCGAGACACAAACTCCAAATATACAGCAGCAGACCTCAGGGTCGGGATCGAACCCACGACCTCCTGTATACCAGGCGAGGGAGTTAATGTCTCCTAGCCACCGTGATGATGATGATAGTGAGAGGCACGCAGACTCCAAATATTCAGCAGGCGAGGTAGTTAACGTCGGCCCGTCTTACTGACAGGGCGATCTTCCCCTACTCGGGACTGTCTGTAATGTAGAGGCTGTCGTAATGTAAACCCGGCACGTACATTTTTTGACGTTTTTTTTACATTTCACAAATTTCCACGACCAGGTGGGAGGGGAGGGGAGGGGTAGGAGCCACCTCAATGGGTCCCTGGCATTGAAATTGGAACTCAGGTTTTTTGGGGGTATATTTTCTCTCTCTCTTTCGCTCGCTCTTTTCAACCCGAATCGTGACCCCCCACCCCCCCTGTGCTTGTGTACAAGTTTTCCGTTTTTCATTTCCACAGCATTTTGGGCTTTTTTCTCTCTCTCTCCCTGCGTCCTTGGTTGTGTTTGTGTGTGCATGGGTGTGCCCGCGTGTCTGTGTCCACGTGCGCGTAGCGGGAGGGGGGGTTCAGTATTATTCCCATTTTATGTAGCAGCTGCCTTTGTTATTGGGTGTTTGTGAGTGCTGCTGGGGACCGTGTATCTGCGGTACCTACACTTGATTGTCTACATGAAGACGCCCGTAGTGTAGGTGTGCGGTGGGTAGGCCCCACTCTTGCCAGCCGACCCTTTGATTCGAGCATCCTGTCGCAGTGACCTACAGGGTATTGGTGAAGGAGCAGCCCTGCAGTTCCTTCCTGTATGTATGTACAGTAAAACCTTGGATAGCGAGCATAATTTGTTCTGGAAACGTGTTTGTAACCCAAAGCACTCGTGTATCAGTTGTGATCACGTGATGCTCGGCAGACAAAGCGTATACACGTACTACTGGTGTTGCAAGACCTCGCTCGTTTATCAAATTAATTTTACATTTTTGCTCGTCTTGCAAAACACTCGCAGACCAAGTTACTCGCAAGCCAAGGTTTTACTGTGTGTATGTTGAACTTCTTTCGTGCCATACGTAGCCAACGGTGCCCGTCGGACGAGCGGGGAATAGGACTACAACATAAACACGAGAAGCGGTCCTACAGAAATAGCCACGTGCGTAGGGATGCAGCGGGTATCAATAATACGAAATAAAATTGCGCTTCCCACATGTTGCAATAAAATGTTCTCAAGTTGCTGAGACTCCGCAGAAACAATTACAAGTGGAGAAGGTTGCAGGCTCGTGTTTCCTCGAGAACAGCATTCGTTTGTTTAATTTGCATTGAGGATGAGTCCTACCAAGGGTAGCCAATTGTCTTTGCAGGGCCATCATCAAATATCCTGTTGACGTTCGGAGTCGAGATCATCCCAGAGATTTTGCTCGAGACCACGAGGGCTTTGCCTTCAGAAAATCTGTTTTTAAATTTCGCCGCCGCTTGCCGAATGGCCTCCGCCCGAGGGAGTTGTTCGAGGGTATTTTGCACGACTCGTGCCAGGCTGACCGGACGATCGACCATGCTTCACCCATTTATGCTGTTGGGCGGTGGGATTTGAGAAACTTGCTGCGTCGTTTTACCTGCCACGCATGCCAGGATATCTGGTCGATGCGCGTCCTCTGGATTGCAAGTCCGGCGTGCAAACCGTCACATGACGGGATCACCCGCTGTAGAAATTAAAGTGTTTTCATAATTTCGTTCCTGGTGAGTCATCTCTGGTAACCTTTTCTTTATCGAAATATTTTTATTTAGACGGGAGGAATCCGATGAACTCTTTTCCACAGATGTCCTCTCCGCCAGCGGTGGCCGTTGCAGGCCTGCACCTTTGTCTTAACCTCCGTTGGGCTCGTTGGCCACTTTTTTTTCTTTTAAGCGGTGTTTTTCAAGCCGGGGGAAGTGGGAATGTGCCCAAATAAAACCCACGCGATCCAACCGACAGCACTTCAGAGCCAGTGAGGATTTCCTGGATAAATAAAAAAACGACTGTTGTCATTTATTGTGCATGTTAACATCAGCCGTATCATCTATATAGCTCGGATATAACTAATAAACTATTTTTTATTTGATCAGGTAAGGCCCACTGAGCTATAGAGATCTTTTTTCAGAAGTGACTTGGCCACATATAGCTCAAGAAAGTGGCTTCTCGTGTGTACATTTTTACCAGCCAAATACTCTAAACGCGTGACGTTGATTTTAAATGTGGAGGGGAAAACCGAAAGACCCAGAGAAAAATCCACGCGGCCACGGAGAGAGAGAGAGACACGCAAACCCCAAATGTACACGACCTCCTTCATACCAGGTGAGGTAGTTGTAGGTAGTTGTAGCGATAATCTGTCTCCCCAGTGGTTATTTAAAATGCCACGGATAGGGTTCACGGTTGTGGAGTAGTGGTGGCACCGTGGGTCACACAGCGGCTTAGCTTGTTCGTCAATCCATCTGTCCAAGCAAAAACCTTGGGCACCCCTGCATTAAAAAATCGGTTGTTGTTCAGTCTGAAGTTTTAATCACAGCCAGTTGTCTTTGTCTCGTTCGTTCTGTTTCGCTTGTCCAGTTTTTCTCGCTGCATTAGCCTGGAGCATAAATCGTTATCCCGGAGCATGAACTTTTAATAATCTATTTGTCGCATGCACAACTAGATGCGTGGATCCTCAAAATACAAATACTTTAAATCAATTAGAACGTAAAAGTGAAATAACCAGTTTATGCAACCCTCACAGTGATGATGAAGATGATGTGCTTGTCTTTTGCTCATGGGTAGGCCTCCCGCTCTGTCCGGCCTACTGCACTTGCACGCACGCACAGACACGTCCGTGCACGCATGCGTTTTCCACTTGACCTCCTTGACCCCTGACCGCTCGACGCGCCATCGCGCCTCCTTTCTCGCGCCCCGACGACTGCAGTCATCGCGCAGTGGGCCGTGCTGGCCGTGAGGAACCTGACCCAGGGCAACGTGGAGAACCAGGAGGCCATCAGGAGGCTGGAGCGACGGGGCGCCGCCCAGAGCCCCCTCCTGGGAGCGCTCGGGGTCGGGGTGGAGGAGCGCGAAGGCCGTGTGTACGTGAAGGCCACCAGCAAGACCACGCCGCCTTCGTGAAAGCCTTGCACAGGACCCGTGGACCTTCGTGAAGGAGTTAATAAGACAAGACCACGGGACCTTCATTAAGGCCTTGAACAAGTCCACAGGACTTTCACGAGGGCCTTACACAGGACCACGGGACCATCATGATGGCCTTAAACAAGATCACGGTACCATCATGTTGAAGGCGTCATGTGGGCGCATGATAGTTTTGCGAAGTTAATTAGAGGGGCTGGGGGAGAACGGCGCACCCGCAAAAACTAATATTTAATATAGCTAGGCGTGAGCGACGTGATTGACTGCTTGATCGAACTAGATTAGAATGGCTAATTGTGATTCACAGACTTTGACGTCTGCGTGTTTGGCAAGACCGGATCGCTGCCGTGTACTGACCCCACCCCCCGCCCCCCCCCACCTGGTTTGCGCGTCGTTCACGGAATACGAGATTTTGAAATCGCGCCTTTTTTGTGTGTTAGTAAACGAGTGGTGCTAGTAGTTAGCGACGTGAGATTTGGCCGAAGGAGCGTGGAAGCGCTCGAGCGGTTGTAAATGTGCGAGCCGTTACCGGCGCGCTCCGTGAGCCCCACGCGGTGCGCGTCGGGCGCACGGTGAGCACCGTCGGCGTTGTGCGATGCGAGTAAGTCCACTCTCCCGCGTGCGTGCGTCCGCCCCCCCCCCGCGTGCGTGTAAAAGTGACGGGTGCTAAGCGTGTCCTGTTGATGCAAATTGCGGGACGCGAGGACGTCGCCCGTGGGGACAGAGAAGGGGGGGGGGTCCTGCCGGTCGACCAGCCGTCGGAAACGGGGTCGCCCGCCACCCCCCCTCCCTCACCGCCGCCACCCTCTCCTCCCCGGTTGTCCCGGGCTGGATTCGCCCATCTCTTCTCGTCTCCTGTTCCGACCGACCGGCAAAACACGCGAGCCTCGCAGTGAAAACATCCACTCGTCTCGATCTCGTTAAACAACAACAACAACAATGTTGCCTCTGGCACGGGCGCGACCCGGAGCTATAATTGTAGCGGGCGGCTGGAGCTGCGGATGAAGTTGGGGGGGGGGGGGGTGTTTTGCATTTCTGCGCCGCGTGTTGAGTTTGGTGTCGTGCCCGCACTGTGTAACATAACAGAGTCGATGATGGAAGTCGGCTAAACCAAGATAAATATTTCAATGCCACGTGCGTGTGCATGCGCCCTCGTGCTTTTTTTTGCGTTGCGCAATCGGCGGTATTGTTTGTTGCGGCCTGGATGGTTATTTGTCGGGTTTTATTTTTTTGGGGGGGGGTGTCCGGAGGAAGAGGGGGTCATTTGGGTTCACCTCGATGCAATTAAACAAACATTGTATATCAAGACATGTTTGTGTCCACTCGTACAGGATAACTTACAACGGCCAAAATACAGCATTATAGAGGTTTTTGACTTAGATCGAGTACATTTAAATGTGTCGTTAAACCCGCCACCACCCGACAGCCAATTAGTAAGGTTTGTCACGTAAACGAAACTTGACAATTCGTTGCTAGCACAGCAGCAAACCGGTGTGTAGGAGAGTAAACCCACAACGTTTCCCATGTGAGAACGACGTTTCACCAGTAATCACAACTATCTTTGTTAGGCGACAGCCAGGGTTGTCCGATGATGATCGTTGTAATTACTGGGGAAACATGCTCAAATTGTAAATGTTGTGGATTTAGTTAAACACGTAGGCTTTCGCGACCAATATCATCCATAATATAGGTTTTTTGGTGGGGTTAGATCGCGTATCTACGCAATCTATGCGATCTAACCCAAAAATCCCTATAATATGGATTTACTCTCCAACACACCGGTGTGCTGTACTAGTAACGAATTGGCACGTTCTGTTTACGTGACAAACCTTGCTAATTGGATATGTCGGGTGGTGGCGGGTTTAACGACACATATACATTGACGTGATCAAACCCAAAAATCCTCTTGTGGATAGTATTGGTCGCGATAGCCTACTGTGTATTGAACTGACCGAAAAACACGTTTAAGCCTCATTATTAGTTGTGTAAAAACGCATCGATTCATCAGTTAATCTTGATTCTTAAGTTCACAATCGTGCATAGAGGGGGGTGGAGTGTGTGCGCATTGGTGTGTGTGTTTTCAATTGGACATGCAGATGATTTGAGTCGCGTAATGCATCACGGATTGCAGGCACATCAAGGAATCTGATTAATAATAATTTGAGAAAGGAAGGGTTAGATTTTTTTTGGAGACGTAATGAGGAAAACAAGAGACTGAATATATTATTGTACCTCGGAAAATAATAGGCTTGTGACAAGAAGCCGTGGAAGACTCAATTAAGTTTCGTCAACAATTTGTATGCAACTGGGAGTATCCAATGCAAAGTTATTGACTAATAACATCATGGACACAAAGGCACATGGCACAGAGAGAGAACGCCATGCGTGAACGGTGGCCCCTGTAGCCGCAAGAGGCTGCTACGTTTATCCACGCTCTAAAATGTGCAAAAAAATTACAATCAAATTATTGAATCGAATCGGGGTCTTGCATCGTGACGATTCATCTCATTGCTGACAGCGAGCGCCGATTGAAGAGGGCCTTTGCTTCACGGCCATCGCCACGCCTCTACATTTGCTGATTTTAATAACACACCTCTGCTGCAGGTACTTTCTTTTTCGGCTGAGTTGGCCTCGAGGGAGGCCAGAGGCCGTCACCTGTTCAGATGTCGCATTCCACTGGCACGAATGGGAGGCGTTGAAGACTGTTGGTTTTTTTTGGTTTTGCCAGGTTGAGCTCAAAGAGACCAGCTTGAGCCTCGTTTGCAAGAGTTGGTCCTGGGCCACCGACATCGCAACAGCAAAACTAAATATTCGGCACAAACAACGGTGATTGCGATGTCGCCACAGCACTTGTGTCGGGCTAGGTGCACTTTGATGCCACGCGAAGTGTGGTGAAGGAGGTCACGGGGCAAGACCCCCAGGTGGGACAGGTTCACTATAGGCGGACTGACTTCTATATTTGGGGGGAGGGGGGGGTTATCTTTACCCCTCACATTAGGAATCGTGGGAGCATATAAATCTATTTACTTATGTTTAATCTTAATTGTTAATTACTGAAAGTAAAGTCTTAAAGGTGTCCAGTTTGGGGGTACGTTGCCCCTCCCCCGTGCCCCCCCCTCCCCCAAACTCCACCCATGGGGTTTAGTGACTGAGATGAGTGGCACAATGCTCCACCTGCGCTCCACTCTTGCCCCCACCACTGCACGCAGACCGAGAAGACGGCAAACATTCACCGTGTAGCCATATAGACTGGGGGTGAGGGCTGTCGGGCCAGCGCCTATTGAGGTCCGGCTCGGTACACTCAACAGTGTGGCCAGAACCAGGCCCGGCAACCGTCATCTTCCCCGGCACTCTGTTATGGCCGAATTGACCTAGGGGAGGTCCAGACGTGGCCTTCCACTGAACTTTACCTGTGCGCAGGAGTCGAAGCCGTGTTGCACGGCCTGCACGAGGTGACCTCGCTCGCTCGTGCGCGCCCCCACACGCGCACACACGTGCACACCCACTTACGGGCGCACACGCGCACACCCACACGTGCACACAACCACACGCCGCACACCCACACGCCGCACACACACGTGCGCACACCCACACGCGTGCGCACTCACGCGCACACACGCACACGTGCGCACACCCACCCACGTGCGCACACCTACACGCGTGCGCACACCCACCCACGGGCGCACACCCACGCGCGCAAACACGCGCACACCCACACGTGCGCACACTCACACGCGCGCACACCCACACGCGCAAACACCCACACGCGCGTGCACTCACGCGCGCACACCCACACGCGCAAACACCCACACGCGCGTGCACTCACGCGCGCACACCCACACGCGCAAACACCCACACGCGCGCGCAGCGTTGCTCAAATATGTTGAGTATTTGTGATGCGTCCAGATCGTGGCATTCAGAAATTATGATCGTCCTTGCGGAGACCCCCCCCCCCTCCCCCCCACCTAATCATCACGTCTCTGCTGCCTCTGGGGGGAGGTATGCTCGGCATGAACCGTAATGCCCTTCCAAGAGGCAGTGTACCTTGGCTCCGTTCCTGCTGATACGCGTGTTCACGCCGCTCGTCTTCGTCGCCGAGCTGTGACCGCAAGGCACGCGCGGCGGCGATCGCCCGGGCCGAATCCACGTGCACCCCCCCCTTTACATTGTGGGGGGTCGGGGGGGGGGGCAACGCTTGGCCAGGCGTGACTCGAGACTGCGTTTGTGAAATTGCCGCTTCAGCTGTTTTGAGTTTTGTGTGCGAGTTGTGTTCCGTTGCGCTTCTGCGCACGTCTGGAGCGCCGTTCTCCATCCCGTGTTAAGAAGCCATCGGGAGCTGTACACTTTAAAATCATCTAGAATTAAAAACGAATTCTTGTTTTTTTTAAAGTTTGTTCTTCCCACCGCACCTTCGCTTAGCGCGTGCGGTGCGAAAGAAGTTCCACGTGTTTACACCATTGGAACGTCATTTGCCAGTAAAAAATATGATAATTGTTTTTTTACCCTTCTATCTGGCAACAAAATGTGTCAGTTTTGTTGCCAGATAGAAGGGTAAAAAAACAATGATCAAGTTCCACGTGCTTGCACGCACAACGTGCCACTCACGTTCCCCAGCACACGTGCGGCGTTTGTCCTGCACGGTGTCCCTGTCGCAGCCTTCGATCCTCCTGGACGGCTTGCTGTGCACGCTGCGCAGACGGGGTCACCGCCATCGCCCATTGTCTATCCGCTGCTGGATGAAGAACTCTCCACGCCGTCGGTCGCACGCGGTTCCGCCGATGCCACAATCCGGCCCCCTCCTCTGGAGGACTTCTGCCAGGAGGGAGTGGAGGGGGGGGGCACGTGGAGGGCTTCCCCCCGGGGGGGGGGTCTCCCCCCACCCCCCCGCCAGGCTGTCACGTGGTTGATGGGGAACTGTTGATTACTCGGGCGGTTCCTGTGCTGTCTGATTGCATTCGATATGCGAAGCTGTGTTTCTGTTTCACGGACCACTCTGGAACCAGTAGGTTCCTACCAGTAAAAGCGTGTAGTCGTAATAAAAAGAAGAGAGGCTGTACAGCTCATCGTATTCCTCCTGCAGTATAAATATTCTGATTAATGATCACAACAATGACAACGTGTCACGCTGTCGTCACCGCCGCACGGGAGTCGCTCGCTCTCCCCAAAGAGAGAGAGAGGGAGCGAGAGCACGACTCGAGGGGCGGGGGGAGGAACCACGGACGAGCGTGAAGGGCAACAGCCACGCGGCAAACAATTGCCCGAGGTCTGCTGTCCTCGACATGGAAAGAAGGCATCGGCCAATCAATGAGTGTTCGCTTGTGGGAGGAAAAACCGGAGCACTTGAAGGAAACCCACGCGTGCGAGGGGGAAACACTATATCCCATCTAGACGGAGCAGAGGTGGAGGCCACAATTTTGCCGTGGTGCCTTCTGTGCAAGTCAGGATTTGAGGCACAAGCTGGAAGTGCCATTAATGTAATCGTATTACTCTCCGCGTTTATCTTCTGGGGATAACCGCGTGTATATCAGTATTTTTTTTGTTTAGCAGTGGCACTGAATTGATTGTATCCATCAATAAAAATGGCCTCCCATGTTTGACGCGAGTCTAAAATTGGAACGCATCTGGAGAAGGTTTCATGAAGGGGACACAACTGGGCATTTGGATGCAGCAAGCCGTCTTATCATCTCGCCTTTAAACTAAACTACATTACTTTTTATTTTACTTTCCTACATAAGGCCCACTGAGCTATATAAGCTCTTTTTCAGAAGCGAACCGGCTACAAATGTACAGCAGCTCAAAAATACTCCAAACGCGTGATGTTGATTCTAATTGGCGGAGGGAAAACCCGGAGGACCCGGAGTAAAATCCACGCGAGCAAACTCCAAACATTCCAGCAAGCGTCGTCAGGGTCGGGGATCGAAGCCCACGCCCTCCTGTATACCTGGCGAGGTAGTTAACATATCGCTACCGTGGTGGGCACAGCGGCAGGGGGCAATTGCCTCGACTGCTCAGCGGATTGAAAGGACGGCTCTAGCCGAGTCGATCTGACCTCTCCCCCTGCCCCTCTGCCCCTCCCCCCCTGCCCCTGCCCCCCTGCCCCTCCAGCATCTCGTCACCGTCGCGCGTGTTGACGCCGCCTCCTCCTCCTCCCGCTTCCTCCAAATCATTCCGCGTTTCCAGTAAGCGATTAGGGAGACGATCCAACATCGGAGAGAGTCCGCGTTAGTTCACGGAGGGGTCTTGTTTTGTTTTATTCCTGCGGGTGGGGGTGCAGTCGCGGCGACGGCATTCGTGTTGAGATTTCTCACGGGGTGGGGGTGGAGGAGGGGGGGGTGAGAGATGGTGGCACCGCGTGTTTGCGTGTAAACACCGCGCAGCGTTCGAATTAATCACAATTAGAACAGGGCACGTGTAGTCAAGCGCGCGTGTGTTTATAATTGTGTGTGGGCGGGGGGCGGTGGGCGTTGCGGTTTAGCGGCGCTGCGCTTCTCGGCCGGCGAGCCGAGTTCGATTCCCGCTCACGGCCACCAACGCTCCTAGGTCGACTCAGCCTCAAATGAGCACCCGGCATGGTGGACGTCCTCACTTTGGCTGTTGCTGCTCTGGTCCATGTCCACGACCCTCAGGGTTCCTCCTGGCCAAAGCCCCCTTTGCTTTTCTTAAACATACTCTTAGGTTTTTTCGGTAAAGTCACGTAGGTAAAAAATAAAATTAAAAGTTAATAGTAATAATGGAAATAAAATAAAAGAATACATCACGACGTTTCGGAGGCAACACAAGTCTCCGTTATCAGCTTCAAATCTAGAATTTTCTTAAACAGTCAAGAATATTAAATTTTGATTTAAAGCTTTCGTGACTGCAGGGATTCATATTATTGGTTCTTTCGGTAAAGTCACGTAGAAGGGAAAGAATAAAACGTCGTGAGATTTTTTTTAATTGTTTTATATTAATATTATTTTATTATTCCCTTCTACGTGACTTTACAGAAAGAACCAAGAATATAGTCAAGAATATGATTCTACTATGATTCATTACTTTGGCAGGTAAGGCCCACTGAGCTATGAAGAGCTCTTTTTTGCAAAAGCGACCCAGCTATCACGAATGATAGCTCAACGAAGTGGCTCATCACCTGGATATATACAGCGGCCAAAAAATAATCTAAACGCGTGTTGTTATCGATGCTAAATGTGGAGCGAAATAACGGAGGACCCGGAGAAAAATCCACGCGACCACGGGGAGAGAAAAACAGAGGCACGCAAACTCCAAATAAACAGCAGCGGCAGGCGTCAGGGTTGGGATCGAACCCGCGACCTCCTGCACACCAGGCGAGGGAGTTAACATCTCCTAGCCACCGTCCGGCTTGGCTGTGCTCTCCAATCCACGCTGCCTCTTCCCGTCTCTCGCTGCGATCCCCTAGTTTGCATTCCTCTCCATCCTTCCTTGCGCACTCATCACTTCTGTCCGCGTTCTGTGGTCGATGCCCACGACTAAGAGCCACAGACACCACCAGCAGCAACAGCAGCAGCAGAGGGACACTGTAAACTACTTCCTGTAGCCGTACAGCCGTGCTGCTGTTCGTCCCCAAGTACAAGACCCTTCGAAAGCTCTGCGCCACGCTCTCGTCCGCCTCTCTGTATTTGTCATCGTTCGGATCCCGGGCTCGCCTTCAACAGCTGTCTACTTTTGCTATCCTCGTTGCAAAAGTAGCTACTACACATGTAGTACACATGTGTAGGAGCTACACGTGTCGCTGCTACACGTGTAGCTGTGCTCTTTCAAGGGCCCCGCGCTAAATGCTTTCAAGCTATCAATTCCGGTTCAGTGATTCTGCACTTGCTCGATTACTATAGTACTATACCGCCTTCAACTTTTATGAACGACTGCCTGTTAAAGGTTAGCGATTTGTGGTATTATCTGTCTGTATAGCAAATGAACAAAAAATAAAAGTACTTTACTAAGTAAAAAAATTACGTGTTGTAATATTTGTGTTTTTTGTTTTATTTTATTTAGGGCCCCTTTATAACATATGCTACAGGCCCCGCACGATACAAGCGGGGTCTGAGCTGGAAATGAATTGCTTGTCCATCGCCACATATATAACATCTTGTTGTAACAGCTCTCTCGCTGGTTCAGCAGTTCCACTGCTGGATGATATTTTTTTCCGCCTGAGGACGACCGCTTGTGTTGCGATCGAAACGTCGTGATTTATTTAAATTTTCTACCTACGTGACTTTACCGAAATAACCAAAGAGTATGGAGTCCTGCAGTCACGAAATCTTCAAATCAAGATTAGGCCCCGCACTAGATTAATCCGGCACTGCGTACGGTGCGAATGAAGTTCAACATACACACGTGCACACACGCACGTGTACACACACACGCGTGTACACACACGTACACACACACGCGTGTACACACACACACACGTACACACACACATACACACACACGTACACATACACGCGTGTACACACACACACGTACACACACATACACACACACGTACACATACACGCGTGTACACACACACACGTACACACACACGTTCACACACACGTACACACACACGTACACACACGCGTGTACACATACACACACATGTACACACACGTACACACACGTATACACACACGCGTGTACACACACACGTACACACACGTATACACACACACGCGTGTACACACACACACGTACACACACGTATGCACACACACGTACACACACACGTACACACACACGTACACACACGTATACACACACACACGCGCGCGTGCACGCGAGCCTTCTGGGTGGTCCTGCTGCTGCTGCTTTTCTTCTCTCGTGTGACGTGGCGCGCGATCTGTTGCGATATCAAAAACATTTTCATTGTGGGTCGAGCGGGCGGGGAAGGGTGACGCTCGCCACGTTATCCAGACAGTCGGAGGTACACAGCAGGCCGACGCTGCCGGAGTGCGCGCGCGTGCGTGTGTGTGTACGTGTGTGTACGTGTGTGTGTACACGCGTGTGTGTACACGCGTGTGCGTACACGCGTGTGCGTACACGCGTGTGTGTGATGGGGAGCGGTAGTGTAGCGGTTAGCGCGCTGCGCTATGAACCTGGCGACCCGGGTTCGATTCCCGCTCACGGCTAACACCAGTGACGATTATCTGAACCGGTCCTGGGCCTCCCCTAGGTCGACTCAGCCTTAAATGAGTACCTGGTGCGGTGTGTAAACATCGCCACTGGGGAGACAAAGGCGGTCGGGCGTGGTGCTGGCCACACACCCCCTCGCGTACTGTTCCGGCCTTCATAGGTGCTCGCTAACAACACTTGCCCCTACAGTCTGTTAAGGCTATACGGGGGATCTTTGTGTACACGCGTGTGTGTGTGGAGCGGTGGTGTAGCGGTTAGCGCTACGCTGCGCTACGAACCTGGCCAACCGAGTTCGATCCCCTGCTCACGACCAACACCGGTGACGATTATCCCGATCGATCCTGTGCCCCGCCTAGGTTAACTCAGCCTCAAATGAGTACCTGGTGCGGTGTGTAGCAAATATCGCCACTGGGGAGACAAAGGCGGCCGGGCGTGGTGTTGTCCACCAAATCCGCTCGTGTGCCGTGCCTACCTTCATAAGTCCTACTCGCTAACAGCACTTGCCCCTACAGTCTGGTTAAGGCTACACGGGGGACCTTTATCTTTGTACACCAGTTGTGTGTTGCCCTTCGGCAGTGGTAGTGCAGTGTGGTGGTTAGCGCAACTGCGTTAGGAACCCCGCGAATCACCGCTCACGGGCACAACTCCCAGCGAGGATGATCTGAACCGTTCCTGGGCCTCCCCTAGGTCGACGCATTCTCAAACGGGAAACGCGGTGCTGTGTTTAGCCATCCTCGCCACTCGGGAGACAAAGGCGGCCGGGTTTGGTGCTGTCCACTCGACCCCCTCGTGTGCCGTGCCGGCCTTCGTTGGTGTTCGCGAAACTGCACTTGCCCCGACAGTCTGGTAGAAGACTATACGGGGGATCTTTGTGTCTGTGCGTAGCTGTGTTTGTACCCATGGGTACGATCGTTTAAATCGCGTCCAAATGCGACGACATCTCAAGGGCCGGATCTGAACAAGCAACAGGGAGCCGACAGCACGGGTGGAGTTCTAGTGGAGTGAGATGAGAGGGAGAGGCAGGAGAGTGCGTGGAGGGGAGTGTAGTGAGATGAGAGGGAGAGGCAGGAGAGTGCGTGGAGGGGAGTGGAGTGAGATGAGAGGGAGAGGCAGGAGAGTGCGTGGAGGGGAGTGGCGTGAGATGAGAGTGGAGAGGCAGGAGAGAGCGTGGAGGGGAGTGGAGTGAGATGAGAGGGGAGAGGCAGGAGAGTGTGTGGAGGGGAGTGGAGTGAGATGAGAGGGGAGAGGTAGGAGAGTGTGTGGAGGGGAGTGGAGTGAGATGAGAGGGGAGAGGTAGGAGAGTGCGTGGGGGAGAGTAGAGTGAGATTAGTGGGGAGAGGTAGGAGAGTGTGTGGAGGGGAGTGGAGTGAGATGAGAGGGGAGAGGTAGGAGAGTGCGTGGGGGAGAGTAGAGTGAGATTAGTGGGGAGAGGTAGGAGAGTGCGTGGAGGGGAGTAGAGTGAGATGAGAGGGGAGAGGTAGGAGAGTGCGTGGAGGGGAGTAGAGTGAGATGAGAGGGGAGAGGCAGGAGAGTGCGTGGAGGGGAGTAGAGTGAGATGAGAGGGGAGAGGTAAGAGAGTGTGTGGAGGGGAGTAGAGTGAGATGAGAGGGGAGAGGCAGGAGAGTGTGTGGAGGGGAGTAGAGTGATATGAGAGGGGAGAGGTAGGGGAGTGCGTGGAGGGGTAGGCGAGTGAGATGAGAGGTGGAGAGAAAGAGAGCTTTTATCGGGCTTGACACGATCGGTTATTTCATGAATGGTCCAGCAACGGTTCTTAGTTGCCCGGGGCCCCAAATGGGTGTCCTGCTGTCATCAAACCACCCGCGACATCGACACAGCAAACCCACCCACCCACTCACCCACCAACCCACCCACTCACCAACCAACCCACCCACTCACCAACCCACCCACCAACCAACCCACCCACCCACTCACCAACCCACCCACCAACCCACCCACCAACTCACCAACCCACCCACCAATCCACCCACCCACCTACCAATCCACCCACCAACCCACCCATCCACCCACCCACTCACCAACCCACCCACCCACCCACTTACCAACCCACCAACTCACCCACTCACCAACCCACCCATCGACGCAGCATACCCACCCACCCACCAACCCACCCACTCACCAGCCCATCCATCCACCCACCCACCAACCCACCCGCTCGCTCACCAACCCACCCACCAACCCACCCACCCACTCACCAGCCCACCCACCAACCCACCCACCCACCTACCAATCCACCCACCAACCCACCCACTCACCAGCCCATTCATCCACCCACCCACCCACCAACCCACCCGCTCG
Organism: Lethenteron reissneri; assembly: GCF_015708825.2. Lineage (NCBI taxonomy): Eukaryota > Metazoa > Chordata > Hyperoartia > Petromyzontiformes > Petromyzontidae > Lethenteron > Lethenteron reissneri. The sequence continues at coordinate 2,225,699 of NC_083833.1, read as the reverse complement.
CTCGCCCGTCGGCCCCCACGCTAACAACGTGGGGCGCTGTCACCGCCACACGGGGACCGCGCGACGGACCCAGCGAGCCGCCGCCGCCGCCGCTGTTTTTGTCCGCGGCGCGGGGGTTGAATTCTCCGCAAATCCCCTGGGGGGGGAGGGGGGGCAGCTCCAGCGCGCCGCCGCTTTTGTTCCCAACAAAAGCGGCGGCGCGCTGTGGGACGCGCTGTGGGACGCGCGCGGCTTTGAAGCCGGAGATGCGAGCGGGCAGCGCCTAAGCCCCGGGGGGGGGGGGGGGGGGGGTGGCTCAAGAGTGGATCTCGACGTGTCTCTCCCTCTCCGTGTCTTCCCCCCCCCCCCCCGTGTCACTCCCCCTCCCCGCGTCTCCCCTCCCCTCGTCTCCCCCCCCCAGTGTCTCCCCCTCCCGTGACTCCCCCTCCCCGTGTCTCCCCCTCCCCGTGTCTCCCCCCCCCGTGTCCCCCCCTCCCGTGTCTCCCCCCCCGTGTCTCTCTCTCCCCGCGTCCCCCCCCCCCGTGTCTCCCCCTCCCGTGTCTCCCCCCCGTGTCTCCCCCTCCCGTGTCTCTCCCCCCCGTGTCCCCCCCTCCCGTGTCTCCCCCCCGTGTCTCTCTCTCCCCGTGTCTCCCCCCCCCCGTGTCCCCCCTTCCCGTGTCTCCCCCCCCGTGTCTCCCCCTCCCCGTGTCTCCCCCCCCCCCGTGTCCCCCCCTCCCGTGTCTCCCCCCCCGTGTCTATCTCTCCCCGCGTCTCCCCCCCCCCCCCGTGTCTCCCCCCCCGTGTCTCCCCCCCCGTGTCTCCCCCCCCCGTGTCTCCCCCCCCCGTGTCCCCCCCTCCCGTGTCTCCCCCCCCCCGTGTCCCCCCCTCCCGTGTCTCCCCCCCCCGTGTCTCCCCCTCCCGTGTCTCCCCCCCCCGTGTCCCCCCCTCCCGTGTCTCCCCCTCCCGTGTCTCCCCCCCCGTGTCTCCCCCTCCCCGTGTCTCCCCCCCCCCGTGTCTCCCCCTCCCCGTGTCTCCCCCCCCCGTGTCTCTCCCTCCCCGTATCTCCCCCCCCCCCCGTGTCCCCCCCCCCCCCGTGTCCCCCCCCCCCCGTGTCTCCCCCCCCCCGTGTCCCCCCCTCCCGTGTCTCCCCCCCGTGTCTCTCTCTCCCCGCGTCTCCCCCCCCCCGTGTCTCCCCCCCCCGTGTCTCTCCCTCCCCGTATTTCCCCCCCCCCGTGTCTCCCCCCTCCCCGTGTCTCCCCCTCCCCGTGTCCCCCCCTTCCGTGTCTCCCCCCCCCCCGTGTGTCCCCCTCCCCGTGTTTCCCTCCACACACCCCCCCACGCCCCCCCCCGTGTGAGCCCTGATCGGGGCGGGTGGGTGGGGGGTGTCGGATGTGTGTGGCGAGATGTTAATTGTCTCGCCTGGTAGACAGTGCCGGATTAAGCTGGGCCCTGTAGCGTGATGTTATAAAGGGGCCCTATACAGCCAGATAATACGACAAATCGCTGATTTTAAACACCCAGTCGTTCGGCAGTCGAAGGCGGTATAGTACTATAGTGATAGAGCAAGTGCAAATTCACTGAACCGGAATTGATAGCTTGAAAGCATTTCGTGCGGGGCCCTTGAAAGTGCGGGGCCCGTAGCTACTACATGTGTAGCTACTACACGTGTAGCTACTTTTGCTACTAGGATCATCCGGCACTGCTGATACACAGGAGATCGATCCCGAACCTGACGCCTGCTGCTGTACATTTGGAGTTTTCGTGTTCTCCCTCCCTTGTGGTCGCGTTGATTTTTCTCCAGGAACCCTCCGGGTTTCCCCCTCCACGTGTACGCGTGTTGAAGTTCACGAGCGTGTTACGTAGCCACCCGTGCCAATCGGGGATGAGGGGAAAGGACATCAAAACAAACATGAAAAAGCCGTCCTAAAGATCTAGGTTTAAAGGTGCATACTTTAAAAGTGCGTTTAGAGTATTTTGCCTGCTGTCCACTTCCACGTGATGACAAGCCACTTCGTTCGGCTATCAATTGTGGCCAGAGTCGCTTCTGATAAAGAACTTATAGTTCAGTGGGCCTTACCTAGTACAATTGAAAATAGCTTAGTTTAGTTGAATGACTCCATGCAGTATTAATCAGGGTGGCCGCTGGATTACAACCGTGAACCTTTGCAACGATCAGCGATATCCAGTAGCTCAGTGGACCTTACCTGCTAAACTAAGAAGTGGTCTAAGTTGAATAGTTTAGTGCGTGGGTGCTTGCCCGGTGGGTTGTGGAGGACAGGCGGACAAGAGATGCCGATAATATATATGGGATCATATATGACCATGGATAATATATGGGAGCAATATGATAACGTTGATCATGGATAAGATATGGGACCTATATGACCGTGGATAACATGGGATCATATATGATCGCGGATAACATATGGGGTTATATATGGCCATGGATAGCATATGGGTTCATATATGAACACATAGAATATGGACAAAGGTCCATCTTTGCAAAAAATTAAACATTCGTAATCTCTCATAACATCAGGCAGCATTTTTTTTACTGGCCTGGCAATGCTGTCCAACAGTTTGCTGCAAAGCATGCTGGTCCGACACGTGTGTTATTTATATGGTGAGAGCCGGACCGTGACCTGTGTTAAGGTGTTATCAGTGGGTAGGAATGAGGTCACCTCTAGCATCGACGAGTGACCAGAATTGAATGTGTTAGGGTGAGAATCCAGGCAAGGGCTTTAACACATTCCTGCGGAGGGAGCTGGTAAGAACGTTGGGTTGCTCGGTCAATGGCCAGGGTCAACGGCGGCGTGGTGTATTCCGCAAATATGCCTGACTGTGAGGGCGGGCACAAGCCGGCGTGAGTAGGTTAAACGTTGAGTTTTATAAGGGCACCACGGGGTGACCAGCCCCTCCCCACCCAGCCCCACCCCTCCCACCCCCCACCCAGCCCCACCCTCCCCACCCAGCCCCTCCCCACCCTCCCCTCTCCACCCAGCCCCACCCATTTTTGTATGCACAACGGACGGACGGACACAATAATCCCCTGTGGGCTGGTGTAACCAGGAGGTTCCTACCGAACTCACTTGATGCAGCAAATCTGGCTGTGACGGTCCCACCTGATGACGGAGACTTGTGTTGCCTCCGAAACGTCGTGATTTTATTATTTAATTAATTTTAATTTCATTTTTTTCCTACGTGACTTTACCGAAAGAACTGAGAGTATCCTACCAGTAACATTGTGTTGACCTGTGTTAGGGTCAGGGTCAGTGCTGTGGTGTCGCCTCCAGTTGGCCTGTGGTAGGGTCAGTGCTGTGGTTTGCGGTCTCGCCTCATGTTAACACGAGCGACATGGGGGGGGGGGGGAGATAATGACCGAGTAAACCACAAAACAGACAAATGTTTTTGGCATGAGCAGATATGTAAGTGTTGGCACAGTGCCCAGCCTAGTGTGTGGCATCACTCGAACTGTGTGTACACACACGCACACACGTGTGTATACACACACACACGCGTGTGTATACACACACACACGTGTACACACTGCACAAATATCTCCCCATGTAGCCCACGCGTCTGTTGGGTCACGTGTGTACTTATCGAGCCCCTAATGAAGGTCAGCACGGCGCGCGAGGAGGTGACCTGCATATCACCAGGCCCAGCCGCCTTTGTCTCCCAAGTGCCGATGTTTATACACCACGAGGGGTATTCATTCGTGCCCGGCTAGGTGCACTTTGAGGCCACGTGAAGTGTGCAATGTTCGCTGGCAGGAGGCGCGGGATGGTGACCCATGGCTACGGGTTTACTGACAGGCCAGATGCGCCACCAGTGCACTCACACTGTGCTTTATCCGCCCTGCTCTGCGCTCGCTGTTGTGAGCAGCGTCCCCCCCCCAGCCCCGCTGTTGTTTGGAAGGCGACTGCCTCCAACTTGCTCCGTAGCGTCCTTCACGAGCCTCCTCCACTGAGGCCAATCTTGACACCGCTGGTACCGATCATCGGCAAGTCCACTCAGCTCCACGTCCTCCTGTACCACATCACTCCATCTCTTCTCTAGCCCGTGCCGCACCCGTTTAGCCCCCTCGACCCGGCTGAACAAAATCTGTTTAGGCATGCGGTGGCTGGGCATGCGGGCTACGTGACCCAGTCAACGCAGCCTTGCTCGCCGGAGGAGCTCACCGATGGGACTTTGTCCAGATCTTTCGATGATTTGTGAGCTCCTCACACAATCCAGCCTGGTTAAACCCAGGATGGATCGTAGGCTAGGCCAGCCTAATGTTTCCAACCGGCGAAGATGCTCCATTAGGGGGGTCCACGTTTCGCAAGCGTAGAGAAGGGAGGGAATGACTGTGGCCGAGAAGACCTGAAGCTTCGTGCGGAGCGACAGACCAGGTAGCTTCCACACAGCGTTACGCAACCGATGAAAAGATATTGCCGCTCGACTGATTCGGAGTGAGACCTCTGCTGTTAATCTGGAGCCGGTCATGAGCACACTGCCCAGGTATGGGAAACTCTCCACTCTCTCCACTACTGCCCCATCATCGATTGGGAGTTGTGGGGGTGGAGTGTCCGATGGTACAAAATACCCAGGCAGGTGCTTAGTTTTGGTGGGGCTGATGGTAAGGCCCCACCTCTTAGTGGCACGCTCCAGTCTGAGACTGCACGCTCCAGTCTGAGACTGGAGCGTGCACATATACACACACACACGTATACACACGTATATACACACACACATAGTCACTCATAAACACCCACCCACACTTGTACACACACAGTCCGTCATAAACACACACACGTACACACACACGTACACACACACGTACAAACGTACACACACACGTACACACACACACACGTACACACACACGTACGCACGCACACACACGTACATACACACGTATACACACACGTACACACACACGTACACACACGTACACACACGTACACACACACGTACACACACGTACACACACACACGTACACACACACACGTACACACACGTACACACACACGTACGCACACACACACGTATACACACACGTACACACACACACACGTACACACACACGTACACACACACACGTACACACACGTACACACACACACGTATACACACACACGTACACACACGTACACACACGTACACACACACGTACACACACACGTACACACACGTACACACACGTACACACACACGTATACACACACACACGTACACACACACACGTACACGCACAGGTACACACACACACGTATACACACACACGTACACACACACACGTACACGCACACGTACACACACACGTATACACACACACGTACACACACACACGTACACGCACACGTACACACACACGTATACACACACACGTACACACACACACGTACACGCACACGTACACACACACGTATACACACACACGTACACACACACACGTACACGCACACGTACGCACACACACACGTACACACACACACACACACGTACACGCACACACACGTACACGCACACGTACACACACACACACGTACACACACACACACGTACACACACACACGTACACACACACGTACATACACACGTATACACACACACGTACATACACACGTACACACACACACGTACACACACACGTACACACACACGTACACACACGTACACACACGTATACACACACGTACACACACGTACACACACACACACGTATACACACGCACACGTACACACACACACACGTACACGCACACGTACACCCCCTCGACGCTCTTGGCTCTCACGCGAGAGGTTTATTATCACACCGCGCAGCGTGTGGAGCGAAAAGCAAAAAAAAAACGCGTGCGTGTGAATAAATATTTTAATATAAAAATAACGTCTCGCCAAATATACACTCGCTTGCAAAATACACAATAGCCGCCGCCGCCGCTGCCGATTTGGCAAAACAAAAAAAACGAATGAAGAGAGAATAGGAGATTTAAAAATGCGCCTCTGTTACAATTCAACTTGGTCCCAGTTTTCCGCGGATTAAAAAGAAATTGGCATCGTCTCTTGCGTCTCGTCACCTTTTTTTGCGAATTGATTTAGCCTCGAATTCGTCTCCATTCAACGTCGACGTAAAGGGTCAAGGGGGCTCTATGGTTTGGCTTTACGTTGAGTGTCTTTAATCGGGTGAGTCAGGGTCAAGGCTATGGTTTAGTGGAATGTTAGACTGGGTTAGGGTGAGGGCTATGGTTTGGTGGAACGTTAGACTAGGTTAGAGTCAGGGTCAGGGCTATGGTTTAGTGGATTGTAAGACTGGGTGAGGGTTAGGGCCAGGGTTATGGTTTAGTGGAACGTTAGACTGGGTAACAGTCAGAGTCAGGGCTATGGTTTAGTGGATTGTTAGACTGGGTGAGGGTTAAAGTCAGGGCTATGGTTTAGTGGCATATTAAACTGGGATAGTGTGAGCATCAGGACTATGGTTTAGCCTCACATTGCGCTTGATTAGCATTACAATCAGGGTTCATAAGGTCAGGGTGTCGCCTTGTGCTGGGGCTGCATTCAGAGTCGCGACCAGAGCCAACGCTAAAAAGAAGGCACAGCAGGTTGGAGGGGGGGGGGCGGTAGCCGTCAGGAGTCGTCATTGGCCTCGCTTGATTCGAGCGACAAATTCCGTGCGGTCTCTGCGCGGTTCCCACTCCATGGCCCGGAGCAGGAGCCGCCACCAACGCGCCGCCACGACCGCCACCACCGGCACTTCTCTGCAAAGATCGCCGCATAGCGTCAAGTAAATAAATAAATAACCGCCATCGCCGGGACAGCCCCCCACCCCCCACCCCCCCCAGGCGCGTCGCTGAGATGAACAAAGCGAGAGAGAGATTCGTCGTCTCGGTGGCCGTGTTGAGGTCGCGGGCAATCCCATCGGACGGCGGTGACGACAAACAAAAGAAAATTGCTCATCTCCCACCCGCTCACCCCATGCGTCGACTCGCTCACGATCCGTCAGTAGTTGACATTCATCAGTAGAATCTCTGTCGCCCACAATGCACCGCTGCACGGCGGTTTCGGTGCGACGCGGGCGAATCGCCTGACATGCTTCGAGCTGTTTCTGGGCCTCCTCGCAGGTCGCTGTGACGGCCCCATTTTTTCACCGACTCTCCCTGACTGCCCATCGAGACTGACCGACAATTTTGCTAAGATTGCCTGGCAATCCATCCACACTGCCTTACAATCCACTAGCCTGACAATCCACCGAGATTGCCTGACAGTTCCATACCATACAAACTGAACGTTCAGGAGAAATATAAATTCACATGCCCTCAAAATTGGTAGAAGTCTCAAATAATTGCAACGGTTGTTCCTAAATAGGCGGAAATGTGATTTCAGAGTCCAGGGTTGGGGTCAGTAGTCGTGCGGGTTCATTGGGGGCCCTCCGTTCGATACATAAACTCTTAATGAGATGACAGGAGAGACATAGACACGAGATAGCGACGTGGTGAGATCAGAGGCTCGAGATCATCAGCAGAGAAGACAGCTGGAGTGAAATAAGGGAGGTATAGCCAAGAGACAAAAATGAAGCTCCATAAGAGACTTCAGACGAGATGGGGATGAGAGGGATGAGTTAGCCCCTTTAATGCCAATCTGCGACTTTGAATATTCGGATTTGAATTTGAGCTGGTATATGTTTCATCCCTCTTCACGAATCTGGAGGGCCTTTGCGCCACTTGGGGGCCCTGCACAGTCGCTTAGTTTGATTATGCCGAGGGCCACCACTGGGGTTAGGCTTGGGGCAAGTGAGCGACAGAAAGCGCCTGGACCTCGTTGTGAGTTGACCTCCTTTCTCGCACGGCCAATTAACCCTTTTCCCTTCCGAGACGTCTGCAAGTTGCAGGGTGGGTGTCTCGTTCACTGCCGAAGCTCGGAACGCGCAAGCGGATCTGCGTTCATTTTATTCAGAGAGGTGTAGCGTCGTCGTTTTTAATGACATTGTACTGTGCTTACCCGCAAAGAAATGTATCGACACGACCGCACTCTACGATGGTTGGTGCCAAACTGAGCCACACACCCTCCGGCATGGCCTTCTACTTCCAATTCCGTTCCGTTAACATGCACGTAAGTCATCGGAATGAAATTATACGTCATCGGAATGGAATTGTATGTCATCGGAATGGAATTGGAAGAAAAACTGATGACGTCCATGCACGTCATCGGAATGGAATCGTACGTCATCGGAATGGAATTGTACGTCATCGGAACGGAATTGGAAGAAAAACTAATAACGTGCACGTACGTCATCGTAATGGAATTGTACGTCATCGGAACGGAATTGGAAGAAAAATTGATGACGTAATGCACGACATCAGAATGGAATCGTACGTCATTGGAATAGAATCGTACGTCATCAGAATAGAATTGGAAGAAAAACTGATGACGTACATGCACGTTATCGGAATGGGAAAGGGTTCATTAATTGCCTACAAAAGTCTACCAACTCAGTCGTCCGATGTTCTGTACGGCCACCCCTCTGGCCCTCCGGTGACGTCGCACATAGCATGGCTGGCTACGTGCGGTGCTAATGAAGAAGTTCGAACACGGGTGTCACTCGCACGATATCGCGGCATTTGTGAAAAAATACAGTTTTGTAGTGTTTGAATCGAGACGCTCTTCCGGTTAAGTGTACGGTACGTTATTCCAGTGCAACCTGCCATATAACTTATATATATACACACACGCACACACACACACGCGTGTGCGCGCGTACACACGCGACGCATGCAAGCAACGGGCTGTCAAAAACAAACCTCAAGAACGAGCCGTGTAAAATACCCCCGGCACAAAACCACGCGGCCCGAAACCGCGTCACGACGACGGTGCCTCTCTCCGTCCCGAGTTTCGGCAAAGATGCTCCATGATCTCCGTCATCACCGGTCGGCGACACAATCGTGCCCACGCGTTCCAGCCCGGTTCGGCGGAGGTCTGAATCCGACCACCCACAATGCAATGAGACCGGCATCTTGCTTGCGTTGTTGTGCCTACACCACCCTCATTACTTCTATCACCACACAGCCGGTGCAGTATACGCTCGTGCCGTGGTGTTACGGTCCATTGCTCCGTATGGCTACAAGCGTGTCAGGAGCATCTATCGTAGTCACGTGACAATTCGACACCCGCAGAAATTCTGATTCCTCGGTGGGGGGGGGGGGGGGGGGTCGTGAGTTGTCGTCCGCGTTGTTTCTTGGTGGAGGGAGGTGGGGGGCGGGGATTCTTTTCCCCCCGTCTCGTTTGTATTGTTTTTGTTCGTCCCATTAACCCAACTGTTGCACGAGCTTATAACTTACATACGATTTGCAGGAATTCTAAATAATCGCGTCTTTTAACGAACTAAATGATGCACGAGCCACGAGCGGACGATTTGATTTTTAAGGGTTTAACCCAATGCAGCCTTGCACGCCTAGTGAATAGAAATCAACAATTTTCGACCGCCCCTTATATATATTGAAAATATATCTCTCTTTAGAATCTTTTTTGAAAGATATTTTGTGGTTACCATTTATTTAAAAAAGTCAACTTCCAAGCCGGCCCAACCACTCAAAGAAGGACGCCAAGGCGTGGCTCACCTCTCTGGCGGGTGGTGGAAATTCCCTATTCCCTTGGCGAGGATGAGCCATTTCATCGTAGCACAAGCACTGCGGACTCTCCGACAAAGTGGCACTCGTTTTTATTTACCTCGTACCAATGCGAGACTGAGTTCGCGTGGGAACAATTGTGAAGTTAAGAGTATTTGGCCGCTAGAAATTTCCACGTGACGACAAGCCACTTCGGTGAGCTATCAAATGTGACCAGGTCGCTTCTGAAAAAAAGACACAGAGCACAGTGGGCCTTACCTGGTTAACAAATATATTAATATATTAGGGGAGTGCGGGCGGGCCTGGGGTGAGGGCCTACGTAGCCCAGGCCACCAATGTAGAGTGGTCGAGGGATCCATGAAATATAAACCCAAAATGTGCGCGTAAAATTGTCCCACAGTGGCCTTATTGCTCAAATTTATCAAGCAATTATTGCTCAAGCCCATAGCCTGGGCGGAGGAGGCATGCGCCCCTGGCACGCCACCCTCACGTCCGACAGAGGAGTCCATAGTCTCTTGGCTTGCGTTATCGGCTGCTAATGCTGCTCCTGCTGCTGATGAGGATGATCACGATGATGATGATGATGGTAACAGCTATGACAATGGTAATGATCTTGACGCAGCTACAGCTGTTGTTGCTGCTGCTGCTTCTGCCGACAATGATGGTGCTGCACCACGATCGCCCCGTACGTTCAAAGTCCCACCGCCAGTCGTAACATCCACAATTTCCCTGCTCCATCCCACGACTTGCACATCTCTCCTCCAACCCGTCCGACGTTCCCGTCTCCTCCGCGTCCCGTCCGCGACGCACATCTCCCCCGCCTCTCTCCGCTTTAACCCCTGGCCACCGCCCTCCTCTTCCGTTCTCTTCCGCCACCACCTGCACCTCCCTCTGTCTTATCTCTCTCTGTCTCTCTCTCCACCGCCCTCCTCCACCTACATTTCCCCATCACTCTCTCCGCTTTAATCCCAGCACCGTCTCTCTCTTTCTATCTCTGTCTCTCCCCCCCCCCGCCCGTCACTTGCAGGTGAACACCTCCACTCGCTCGCTGCAGGTATTGCACTTGACGTAGCAGCACCAGTGGAACTTGCAGTTGCACTGCCACGAGCGCGTGTACAGGTGCGTGTTGTAGCCGCGGCCGCAGCACAGCAAGTCGCAGCCGTCGGCGTGCGGCGACGTGCGGTTGCAGAGGCGCCCACGCGTGCCCAGGCTGCCCGACGCGGGGTCCTCCTCGCAGTAGCTGGGCGAGCGGTCGATGTACACCAGGTCGGTCTCCATGGGCTTGCGGTAGTTCCGCGGCGTCGACTTCACCTTGAGGAAGGCGGGCCGCCGGTGCGGGCTGGCGCGCACCGGCTCCACGTGAACGGCCGAGTTGTACTTCTCCTTGAGCGCGTGGCCCACCTCGCGGAAGCGCGGCAGCATGGTCCAGCAGGTGCGCGTCGTGCACGAGCCCGACACGCCGTGGCACTTGCACTCCAGCTTCATGCGCTCCTCCAGCACCTGCGGGGAGCGGCGGCGGCGGCGGCGGCGGTGGCGGGTTAGCGCGTCGCGCTGCGCTCGCGAAACCCGGCGAGCCGAGATCGAGTGCCCGCTCACGGCCAAGACGCGCGGTCGCGATTGTCTGAGCCGGTCCTGCGCCTCGCCTAGGTCGACTCAGCCTCGAATGAGGACCCGATGCGGTGTGGAAACATCGCCACTCGGGGGAGACAGAGGTGGTCGGGCGTGGTGCTGGCCACACACCCCCTCGTGTGCCGTGCCGGCCTTCGTAGGCGCTCGCTAACAGCACTCGCCCCAACAGTCTGTTAAGGCTATCGGGGGATCTTTGTCTTTGTGTGTGTGTGGGTGTGTATCGGTGGGTATGGGGTTATGGAGGTGTGTGTGGGTGGGTATCGAGGTGTCTGTGGGTGTGTTGGGGGGTATGGAGGTGTGTGGGTGGGTTGTTGTGTGGATTGGCGTGTGGATGAGTGTGTGTCGATGAGAAGTCGTTGGGTGTGTTGGTGAAAGTGTTCGTAAGTAGATACGTTTGTGTGTTGGGTGAGTATTATGGTAAATGGATGTGTTTGGGTAAGTGATTTTGTGAATAATTGGTTGTGTGGGTGTGTAGTTGGATGCTTGTGTGTGTTGGTGTGTGTATGTGTGGGTAGCTACGTGTATGGTTGATCGTGTGGGTGGATGTGTGTTTGTACGAGTTGCGTGGATGTGCAGTTAGGTGGACGTGTGGTTGATTGTGTGGGACTATGGAGGCGTTTAGAGGGTGAGACAAGTGAGAGACGCAAAGTTGAGTCCGAGTTCACTTGGGGATTTGTCCGGGGTGTGTACTGGGTAGTTACTGGGAGTTAAACTAAAGTAAAACTACGAAACTATTTTTTATTTTACCAGGTAAGGCCCACTGAGCTATATATTCTACTTTTCAGAAGCGACCTGGCCACAAATGATAGCACAACGAAGTAGCTTATCATCGTGTGGGAATTCATAGCAGCCAAATACTCCAAACACATTTTGTTGATTCTAAATGTGGAGAGAAAAACCGGAGCACCCGGAGAAAAATCCACGCGACCACGGGGAGAGAGACACGCAAACTCCAAATATACAGCAGGCGTCACCACCTCCTGTATACCAGGCGAGGTAGTTAACATCTCGCCGCCACGGCGTTCCGCTGTCTTGGCTCGGTTATTTATTTGCTGACACTATATTTACAACGTAACAAAAACGATAATAAAATGTCTAAGTAAATACCTATCAGCCAGTAAGTGAGCGCTTGGTGTAAATTTTTTTGTCGAGTAATGATATTCGTAGTTTGATTTTTTATTTATTTTGATATTTAGTTGAAACTCGTAGCACGTGCGTTATACTATAGATTGTAAGGCCGCCGTTACGCGCACTGGGACGAGCGGCGAAGCACACCGCAGCGAAACGGCTCAATGTACGACTGCGAAGTTCCGCTAAACCGACATCGCGATAGTCGTCGTCAATTTGAATAAGAAAAGAAAAACGTCGATCGTTTCGCATCGCAAAATAGTCTTTGCGCGTCGGGGTGGCCGGGCGGCAACGATGGAGGCAGCGTCGCGACGCAGGAATGACGTCTCGAGTCGATCCGTGTTAACGCGGCGAGAACTCGAGCGACGAGGGATCGTCTCGCCTGTGAGAGAGTGGCCTGGGCAACGAATCTGCTGGCCCGGTGGGGGCACGGAGGGAAGCGAGGGTGGGGGAGGCACTTATTGCTGGCTGCGTAATCCCAGCCGTGTAATTTGCGGTGTCGTTTTTGAAATGTGGCAAATTAGGACCCTGACGCCAACACCCCATTGGCATAATCTTGCCAACGGCGTCACGGGATCTCTCACGTCCACCGTGAAGCAGACGGCGCGTAGTGGCATTGCGGCCAGGGGCGCCACGGTGGCGAGGAGATGTCAACCACCTCGCCTGGTATACAGGAGGTCGTAGGTTCGATCCCGACCCTGACACCTGCTGTATATTTGGTGATTGCGTGTTCTCACTATCATCATCATCATGGTGGCTAGGAGATGCTAACTACCTCGCCTGGTATACAGGAGGTCGTGGGTTCGATCCCGACCCTGACGCCTGCTGTATATATGGGAGTTTGCGTGTCTCTCTCCTTGTGGTCGCGTGGCTTTTTCTCTGGGTCTTCCGATTTTCCCTCCACATTTATAATCAACATCACGCGTTTAGAGTATTCGGGTGATATACATTTCCACACGATAATCCACTTCGTTGAGCTATCATTTGAGGCCAGTCACTTCTGAAAAAAAGTTATATAGCTCAGTGGCCTTACCTAGTAAAATAAAATAAAAAGTTTAGTTGTATTACACCACGCAGTATTAATCAGGATGGCCCGCTGGATTAGAACCGTGAACCTTTGCAACGATCAGTGATCACCCTCCTGCATGTATGTATGTTGAACTTCTTTTGCACCGTACGTATCCAACCGTGCTAATCGAAAGTGCGAGAGAAGAACAACAATCTCAACATAAAAATCAGTTTTAAAGAAATGCGTTTTCAATCTCAATGATTTAGAATCGCATAGCTCCAGTGGCTTCCAAACATCGAAAGAGCGTTCCAGACGGCCGCAGACGCTTGGCGATGTTTCAGAAGGAAGCGAGCGGGGAGCCAGGGAGGGACGGAACAGGGAGGCGTAGGAGGGAGGTAATGAGAGGGATTCAGGAGGTTAGAGGGAGTGAGACACGGGATGGAGGGAGGAAGACAGCAGTGAGCTAAGGAGAGTGAGTCAGGAGGTTAGAGGGAGTGAGACACGGGATGGAGGGAGGGAGACAGCAGTGAGCTAAGGAGAGTGAGTCAGGAGGTTAGAGGGAGTGAGACACGGGATGGAGGGAGGGAGACAGGAGGGAGGCTCAGAGATGGCGAGGCATGACTCGATAGCCCGCCACTACCACCTTGCACCTGTGTGGCTACGTGTGCGATCTGGGAGAGGCGGGAAGAGGCAGGTAGAGAGGCAGGGAGAGATCAGATCGAGCCGTCCTTCCCATCCGCATGAGCAGCACCCATGGGAAGGAGGTCGAGTGAGAGGTCGCCCCCTGCCACTGCCCACCTCCTAGAGCCTCTGTTAGCTACCTCTCCCGGTGTCCAGCAGGTCGTGGGTTCGATCCCGACCATGATGCCTGTGTGATTGCTAAGGGTGCTTATAACATCCTTACATCCTTTATATTTGGAGTTTTCATATCTCTCTGTCTCAGTGGTCGCGTGGATTTTTATGCGAGAAACACGCGTTTAGAGTATTTGGCTGCTATAAATGTCCACGTGACAAGGCACTTCGTTGAGCTGTCATTCGTGATGGCTAGGTCGCTTCTGAAAACGAGCTACATAGCTCAGTGGGCCTTACCTGGTAACATGAACAAATGTATTTTACATTTTTTTGTTTCCTCCCAGCCCGAGCCTCAGACCTTCGAGATCACTGCTGCCAACATTTCTGATCGACTTCTCAATGAGCCCCGGCAGAGACACGTGCCCTGCCACACGTGGCGACTCCGGTTTGGCAGTTACCTGTGACTTAGTGTGGAAGAATGCAATGCCGAGGGCAGTGTATTCTTCATCATCATCATCCTCATCATCATCGTCGTCGTCACAGCAGCAGCAGGAAAATCATCATCAGCAGTAGCCGCAGCAGCAGCAGCAGCTGGTATCGTTACCATTATCAACAGCTGTCATGATGATCATCACGAGGAGCCTCATCAGCCAGTGTCTATCCGCTGCTGGGTGAAGACTTCCCTACGCCGCCGCTATCACTCACAGGGTTGGCGGCGGCGTGGGGAGCGCGACAGGGAGAGCGAGAAAGAGGGGCAGGGAGAGCGGAGAGAGAGAGGGACAGGGAGAGAGAGGGGCAGGGAGAGTGGTGGAGAGAGGGGCAGGGAGAGAGGGGCAGGGAGAGTGGTGGAGAGTAACAGGGAGAGCGAGAGAGAGGGACAGGGAGAGAGGGGCAGGGAGAGTAGTGGAGAGCCACAGGGAGAGCGAGAGAGAGGGGCAGGGAGAGCGAGAGAGAGGGACAGGGAGAGAGGGGCAGGGATAGTGGTGGAGAGAGGGACAGGGAGAGCGACAGAATGGCAGCGTGACAGGAGGAGCGAAAGAGCGGCAAGGGGAGCGAGCAAGCGGCAGCGTGGAGGGAAGAGAGGGCCCACCGTGCCCTGCCCACCGTGCCCTGCCCACCGGCTCTCCCCAACCTGCCCTGACCACCGGCTCTGCCCACCGGCTCTGCAGCACCACCGAGCGGCTTCAGCGCTCGCCCAGATGGGGGCCGCGCGCAACAACAAAACCCCCCACGGATGACCAAAGAAGTGGGGGGGATGTGGAGGGGTGTGTGGGGGGGGGGGGTGTGGGGGGGGGATGTGTGGGGGGGTGTGTGGGGAGATGTGTGGGGAGGTGTGTGGGGGGGTGTGTGGGGGGAGGTGTGTGGGGGGGTGTGTGGGGGGGATGTGTGTGTGGGGGGGCCGGGTGCCGCTCTCTCACCTTCCTACCGACCTCGTTGTTGTGCAGATTCATGAGCGTGCGCGCGTTCTGCTTGATCTCCCGCGCGTCCACGAATATTCGCGAGAAGTCGAGGCCGTAGCGGATGTCGGCCGAGCAGCCGCCCCATTTCCAGCCCTCGTCGCGCTCCCCGGCGAGGCCGAGGGCCTCGCTGAAGCCCTGCTTGTGGCGGTCGCAGCCGCACTCGCTCAAGTTGCCGCGGCTGCAGGCCGACGTGACGGCGTGGGCCACGCCGGCGGCCAGCACCGAGTAGGTGAAGGCGGCCTCTCGGCTCCCTGGCAGCAGCAGGAGCAGCAGCAGCAGCAAGAGCAGCAGCAGCAGGAGCAGCAGCAGCAGCAGCAGGAGCAGCAGGAGCAGCAGGAGCAGCAGCAGGAGCAGCAGCAGCAGGAGCAGCAGCAGCAGGAGCAGCAGCAGCAGCAGCGGCACGAGACGTGAACAACCGCACGAACGCCTCCCAATTATCACGGCTGGCTTAGGGGCACATCCATTTAGTAGGTACGCAAACATCTGTCAGAACTTGAGCCCCCACCCCCCTCTCCCTGTACGCACGCGGACTTTTTACACACCCCCCTAACCCAGAATCCTACAGAACGGCCGATATTTAATCCACGCAGAAACGATCAAGGATTGATAAGATTGACCTGCCGCCTATGTCTCTCGAGTGGCGATGTTTACATATCATACACCAGGTACTCATTTGAGGCTGAGTCGATCTAGGGTAGGCCCAGGACCCGTTCAGACAAATCGTCACCGGTGTTGGCAGCGAGCGTGAATCGAATTCGGGTCTCTGTCGGATTCGTAGCGCTACCCACTCCGCTACTGCTCCCCACAGGACGCCCCAACAGCACCACATACCCACACATCACGCCGGGTCAGACCCGGTAATGTGAGTTGGCCAGATCGCCCAAGCCCTTTGTTGAAGGTCACACAAACACTTCACTCTAACAAGTGGGTGTGTAAGGACGCATTTATTCATCATCATCATCAGTGGTGGCCAATCCACTGCTGGATGAAGGCCTGTCCAAGCCGTCGTCCCCTCTGACGACCTTGTGATTGCACCGATTTCACAGCTCCATCTCCTCGGATGCGTTCACTTCCTTGAATGCCACTCCGTTATTATGCTTGACCATCGATACATCGACCCTTCCAGTGACGCCATGGACCTGCTGGCACGGTGGCGAGATGTTAGCTACCTCGCCTGGTATTCAGGAGGTCGTGGGTTAGATCCCGACCCGAACGCCTGCTGTATATTTAGAATTTGCATGTTTTCCCCCCGTGGTCGCGTGGATTTTTCTCCAGGTGCTCCGGTTTTCCCTCCACGTTTAGAATCACGCGTTTAGAGTATTTGGCTGCTATACATTTCCACGTGATGATAATAAGCCACTTCGGTGAGCTTTCATTTGTGGCCGGATCGCTTCTGAAAAAGAACTATACAGCTCATTGGGCCTTACCAGGAAATAAAAAAAATGTTCAGTTTAGTTTAACATCCACTCGGCTTAGGTCAGCAGAACGCAGCTTCTCACCGGCAGTCACGTGGTTTGGAATAGGCTCTGCTGCACTGAAAGTCTGCTCAGCCGCGACGATCGGTGATTTAGGATCGGACTAATAATATTGTTTTTTGTTCTGCTCTTCGCCTTCGGTTGAATGTTCTCAGCGCCGCCCGCCCCTTCCATCTCAGATTGCTGCTAAGCGTGGCGCGTGACAAATCTCGGATTGATTGATTGACGCGTCCTGCCCAAGCCCCAATCACTTTTCTCAATACTTTGGGTGATGTCATCCACCTGTTTGTATGTGTCTTCTCTAACCCACGTGCACCTCTCTCTCTGTTTTGTCGGCAGGTGTAATTCCAAGCCTGCGTCTCTGCATGCAGCAAACTTTTGCAGGTTACCATCGATGTGTTATATTTCGTTCACGACCTCGGCGTGTCCGCATTCGATGCGTCTCTTCAAATGGATTCCTTCTGCTCACGATGCACTGCGTCGGATCGCGTGCGAAAGAACCGGACAAGCGGTTGCGATTGATAACCTTCTTCGGCTAATGGGGTGAACAAAAAACGTGTACGAGCGACACGGACAAGAAGAAAAAAACAATAACAACATGCAACGCAAACGAGACGAAACGTGAATTCTCACGCGAATCGAATTGCGACACTTTGCTGAATGGCCACGTTGATGAACAGCTGGGATAGGCGTGCTGTCGAATCTCGCACTTTACCGAGACGCGCTGTTGCAAGCCTCCCGGAGCGCACCAAGATCAAGAGCCCCTATGTAGATTTGAAGCTTTCGTGACTGCAAGGATTCATATTCTTAGGTTTTTTCGGTAAAGTCACGTAGGTATCTCTTGTAATCTCTCATTTACTTGATACAGCTGTCGGGCTGTGACGGTTCCACCTGAAGACGGAAGCTTGTGTTGCCTCCGAAACGTCGTGATTTCTATTTTTATTTTACTTTTATTAATTTTAATTTTTTACCTACGTGACTTTACCGAAAAAAACCTAAGAATATCCCCTATGTAGCTTACACGTGATGTTTAGGCGCGTGCTGTTTGCGAGCACCTATGAAGGCCGGCAAGCATGTGTAGTGACATGGAATGAGTCACTAGCGCGTGCCGCTGGGAGACTGGTAGACAATAGAATTGGGGGTAGCAGCCCGTTCTACCAGTTGCACCTGTGGGCAAGGCACAGAGCCCTCTGGAGGATCCAGAGGGATGCGGGGCCGAGGGCGGAGCCTGGCCACGCTGGGGAGGATAAAAGGGCGAGCTCCGACTCACAGTCGGGGCTGCTGCGAGCTGGAGTGGAACGCGGCGTGCCATCGTCGTCGTTGTGATATTTGCCTTCTTCTAGCTGTGGGTCTGGTAGCATGTTGGTTGTCCCCTAAGGCTGTGAAGGCCGGAATAAAAGAGAGAGAGCACCTCCTACGAGTGTCTGTGAACTGGCACACTACAGATGTATGTTGAACTTTTTTTTCACCGTACGTAGCCAACCGTGTTAGTCTGAGATGCATGGCGCACGAGGGGGTGGGTGTGACTTGCACCAAGCCTGTCCACCTTTGTCTCTCCAGCGGCAAAGCTTACACGCCGTACATTTGAGGCTGAGTCAACCTAGGGGAGGCATAGGACCGGTTCATGTAATCTAACCTCTGCGCCGTCGCTCCCCACATGCGAATAGAACGCATGCAGGCACACACACAGTGCTAGGTCAAATGCACTCGCATACACGCATGGAACACACACACGTGCTCACCCATGTACCCACACCGGGAACTATAACCCTTGCGTGTCGTGCGCACACGTGATGGGAACAAACAGGGCAACAACTGCCACTCTCGGCACGTACCAGTGCCAAACGAAAACTATTCAACTACATTTTTTATTTTGTTTTACTAGGTAAGGCCCCATTGAGCTATCTAGATCTTTTTTTTTCAGCAGCGACCTGGCCACAAATGACAGCTCAAGGAAGTGGCTTTGTCACGTGGACATTTACAGCATCCAAATACGCTCTAAACGCACGTTTTTAAATTTGGAGGGAAACACCGGAGGACCGGAAAAAAAATCTACGCGACCACGGGAAGAACATGGAAACCCCAATTATACAGCAGGCGTCAAGGTCGGGATCGAAGCCACGACCTCCTGTATACCAGGCGATGCCGTTAACATCTCGCTACCATGGCGTCTCAAACTAGATCGTGCTTGGAGCTTCCAATGATCTGTGAGCTCCTCGCACAATATTGCCCGGTTGAACCCAGGGTGTATCACGCGGCCGGGTCAGCCTGAATGCTTCAAGCCAGTGCAGGCGTTGCTGTAAAGATGACTTCGTATGGAGCAACTGGTCAGGTCGCTGCGCTGTAACGTTACACAGGCACGCCGAGCAAGGGACATGCCTCAATGGATGTTGCGCTCAAGGCGATTTCCTTATAATCAATGGGGACCACGCCAAGACAAAGATGCCCCGTATAGCCTGACCAGATTGTTGGGACAAGTGCTGTTTAGCGAGCAGCACCTATCAAGGTCAGCACGGCACACAAAGGGGTGGGTGGCCAGTACCACGCCCCATTGCCTTTGTTTCCCCCAGTGGCGATGATTTTACACACTGCACCAGGTACTCATTTGATGCCGAGTCGACCTAGGGGAGGCACAGGGCCGGTTCAGATAATCGCCACTGGTGGTGTCCGTGAGCGGGAATCGAACTCGGTTCGCCGGGTTCGTAACGCAGCGCGCTAACCGCTACAAAGGCAAAGGCCCCCCGTAAAGCTTGAACAGGCCGTTGGGTCAAGTGCTGTTCAGGAGCAACCGCTACACATACGTGTACACACTACTGGGACAGAGATCCATGTGCACATGAAGACCACTGAGATACACACACTACTTGGGGACTCAAAAACACCACCACCACCAGCTGCTGCTATTCCCAGATAAATGGCAGTGACATAACCACGTGCTTGCTCTAGGCTACCGACACTTTGAGGTCGTGGGACAGACCCAAGTGTTACGGGTTAACGGACCGAGGCGATCTGCACGCGCACCACAAACATACCAAACTCGTTGATTTAGCCGCCGTGTAACTCCACTAAATGTTACGAGCTTCTCTCCGCGTGTCCTTTTTGTTTGTGGAGGGCAGCTGCCTCCACTGCCTAGTAACGTCTTTCACGAGCCCCCCCCCCCCCCCCGGTGCCTCCCAGTGCCTGGCGAGACGACTAGGGGCTCCAGGTGCCTCTGCGTGGCACGACGGCCCCATCCCCTCTCTAGCCCGGGCTCCACTTCCTTGAGCCCCCCTTAGAAGCGGGACACACGGAAGCTGCGCGAAACGTGCGGCGGTTTGGACGCGTGGACAACGCAAACACAGTCGTCGCAATCTCCTCCTCCTCCTCGCCTGCTGAAGGCACTCTGCTCAGACCCTCTCGGAATCTAAAACACAGAATGGATTGCTCAGCGCGTTGGCTTTCGCGACCCAAATTAATTTGTCCATGATAGAGGTCTGTTTGGGTTTGGGTCGCGTGAATATTAAACGTGTCGTTAAACCCGCCACCACCGGACACACAGCCAATTTGTAAGGTTCGTCTCGTAAACAAATCATGGCAATTCGATACTAGTTCAGCACACCGGTGTGTTGGAGAGTAAACCCACAACATTCACCGTTCGAGCATTCTCCAACACACCGGTGTGCTGAACTAGCAAAGAATTGGCATGTTTTGTTTACGTGACAAACCTTACTAATTGGCTGTGTCGGGTGGTGGCGGGTTTAACGACACATATATATTACCTCGATCTAACCCAAAAAAACCTCTATTATGAACAGGATGGATTGTAAGGCCTATGCCGGCGTAGGCGTTTCTGCATTGGGGGTTATGTTTTTTAATTGCGAGGGTAGAGAGAAGGCCCAATATTTGCGGATGAGAAGGTCCAGGTGCTACGTGTGGAGTTACCTTGGCAGGCAGCTGGCACACAGCGCTACACAGCCAAGCCAGAGTGAGACCTCTCCAGTCAGACCACTCTTTACAGGGGTGGCCCAAAAAAGTCAGGACACATTGGGTTATTATATTAACGGCAGTCATACCACTCTGTGGCTCATCAACAGTGGTTGTCCTATGGTTAGGCTGGTCTTGGCATATACGCACTACTCGGGCTCACAAAGACCAAGACCCCCCCCCCCCCCCATATAGCCCTGAACAGGCTGTTGGAGCAACAGCTGTTAGCGGGACACCTATGAAGGCCGGCATGGCACACGAAGTGGGTGGGTAGCCAACACCATGCCCGATCACCTTTGTCGTCCCAGTGCTGAAGTTTACACACCGCACCAGGTACTCGTTGAAGGCCGAGTCAGCCTAGGGAAGGTCTAGGACCTGTTCAAATATTCGCCACTGTTTTGGCCGTGAGTGGGAATCGTATCATAGCTCACACATCACACGCAGCAACAATATAAAATCGCTGTTCGCAACCAAGTGGCGGTGACGTCACCATGGCGCTTGTACCAGGCTCGGTGCACATTGAGGCCAGGTGAAATGTCGAAGGCTCGCGGACAGGAGGTCACGGGACAGACCCAGGGGCCATGGATTGGCCGACTAAGATGACTGACCGATGCACCACAAACACCCCACCACTGAAGACAAAGATCCCCCGTATAGCCTTAACAGACTGTTGGGGCAAGTGTTGTTATCGAGCACCTATGAAGGCCGGCACGGCACACGAGGGGGTGGGTGACCAGCACCACGCCTATTTCTCCCTTGTTGCGATGTTCACACACCGAACCAGGTACTTATTTGAAGCTGAGTCGACCTAGGGGAGGTATAGGACAGGTTCAGATAATCGTCACCGGTGCTGATGGTCGTGAGCGGGAATCGAACTCAGGTTTGTAGCGCGGCGAGCTCACCGCTACCACCACCGCTACCACCACCGCCACCACCAAAGTACAAAGACAAAGGTCCCCCGTATAGCCTTTAACAGACCGTTGGGGCAAGTGCTGTCAGCGAGCGCCGCCGTGTGACTCACCGACTCGCAGCTCCTGTCCAAACACTGTGGTGTCGCCCAGCGCCGAGCAGTTCCAGCGGCCGTGGCGGAACTGGAAGTGGCACTCGGCGAGGCCGAGCTGGGCCCCCTCGCCGATCACGATGATCGCGTCGGGCCGGCTCTGGCAGATGGCGCGCTGCCGCGGCGCCAGCCCCGGAATCTTGTTGCAGATCACGTTAGCCCCCAGCGCCACCACGGACGACAAGGCCCTGGGGAGAGGGGAGGGGGAGTGGGGGGGTGCACGCGGATCGTCATCAGCTGCAATATTAGCAGCAGCAGTCCAGTTTACCACTTGAGTCAAATTTACCGTGGAAATCCAATTTACCGTGGGAGTTTAGTTTACCAAGAAAGTGCAATTCACCATGGAAGTTCAGTTTACCATGGAAGCCCATTTCATCATGGAAGTCCGGTTTACCATGGAAGTCCAATTTTCCATGGGAGTCCAATTTACCATGAAAGTCCAATTTACCATGTCTAACACTGACGGCGCTGACTGAGATATCAAACTACTATCCTTCGTAGCGATATATCTAGTGGAGACAGTCAGTAGCGACAACGGCAACGAGACGACAGCAACGATGAGACGAGTCCACTCCCAGAACCGACAGCCTCGAGCTCCCGCTCTCGGCTCCTTTAATGCAACCCAGCACCTGACCGCGCCTCCCTTCTTGAACCCGCTAGCAGGTTCCAGGGGCCTCCAGATGGGGTCCACTGTGACCCTTACCCTGGTTCCTCCTCTCTGCCAACACACCGTGCACACCCTCACCGGCGTGTGTACTGTCTGTCTACCACAGTTGCCGCTGCTGTCCACCAGCCGGCGCTATTACACTACATCACCCCCCCCCCCCCCCCCCGCTTGTTTAAAAAAAACCAGCCATCCCGGCTGATACACAGCAACGCAACCGGGTGGATAGGTAGAGCAACTCCCACAACCGAGGAACGTCAAAAAGCACAAAAAAAACAACCAACCAAAACCATAGTCGCGATACTCCCAGCAAACCAACAACCCAACACCTGCTCCACCTGAGCATGTCGGCGTGCACGCAGGCACACAGCACAACCGCGGCACCCCCGCCAACCGACAACACAACAGATGTGACACTCGGCGCGTGGCGCAGGCAAAAAATACCCATCAACGACAACAACAACAACCATTAACACAAAACACGCAGCACCATAAACCCCTTCTCAGTGCCCATTATCCTTAACACGTAATTTTTCCCAATCACACAGTACAAGAGAAAGTCCGCTTTACTGGAACATTGCTCATCTGAGCCTTGGTCCTTGACGCCGGTCCCCCACCTTGGGCAGGATCTTGCACTTCTTGTGGGGCTCCGAGGAATACACAAAAAACAGCCGAAAGGGCATGGCCCCTCCCTGGATTCATTAGCAGCACTTGACCAGGCTCCAGCCTTAGATTTCTCACACACGGCGACCTCGGAAAATTTTCCGGCATCACAGGCTTGGGTTGTGTGGGGCTTGGGGGGCAAAAGCCGGCAGGGTGGAGGGCGTTGGTGGCGCTACCGATGTCGCGTTGATACCCCGGCACTCTCTTGCGACGTGGCCCGGCCGACCACACCTGAAGCAGGTGGCCGTGGGTCTCCAAGGTGGAAGGGGCAGCCACTCTCACCAACTCCATCCCGTCGGCCTTCGGAAGAAGCCCCTCCAAGCACAGCCCATAGCCGTACACCGCAGCCACCATCTCCACCTCCCGGCACTTGGGTCTCTGTGCCTCGGCGTCTCCAGTCCAAGTCGCCACCTTGAGTCACTGCTGCATGCTATTGTGGGCATGAATCCACCGGGCCACCTTCAAAGACGTTTACTCATCGTCCTCCATGATCGCCAGGACGACCCCCAACTCCTGTGCCAAAGATAGCAGCCTCTTCACTGCTAGGGAGTCGAGCGCCATCCGGTCCATGTGGGGATATGCCTCCTGTCCCAACGCCAGCAGAGTCCTACGAAAAGCGAGAGGCGTCTTGGCCTTCCCTCACTTCCGCTGCAAAAATCTCCTGCGGGCATTATATGGCGTGTCAAAGACTCCGACTATTTGGGCATATGCCCGCTGGAGAGTTGACCGATCACCTTCCGGGATGGCCTTGAATGCCACCAACGTATCGTCATCGACGGCCATCGGTAGGGCTCGCAGGGCATCCTCTTCCATTCACCCGATGGAAAACCAAGCTGCCTCGAAGCGATGACGGAACGCCGTAAAATCGTCTCCCGCCGCCACAAATTCCCGAACGGGAGACAACCATCATGGTCGGCATACGGTCCCTTGTAGCACCGCCTTAGCATCGTCCCACGTCTCACTCCAAATGGCACCTGCCAGCCATGCCGTGCCCTCCACGGGCAAAATGGCACCCGGCAATCGCGTGGTCTCCGTCGTGGGAATCGCTGCTGCAAGTGGCAGCTTCGCCGAGCCTCGCGGCCCACTCACCGTCCCCTGGACGGCAGGTGCGGACGCGGAGAGCTGTGTGACCAGCTGGCTGATGGTCACGGGGAGCAGGTTGAGGCGGCCAACCTCCTCGCGCCACCCCATTCGCGACTCAGGAGGATCAGTGCCCCTCTCCCGCTGATCCACAGCCACCACTCCCATGCCCACGGAGTTTCTAACTGAGGTCCCGAGGCTGTCGGAGGGATGACCGTCTCGCCATCCTCGTCTTCTGATGACACTACGGGTGGGTTCCTCTTCCTGGATAGCTTCGACATTGTAACTTATACCCTAATGCCTGTCAAATTTTCCAACCACTTCTGACACCAGTTGTAGTGTCAACGATTCAGAGACAGAGTTTATAGGAGGCACCTTCTTTATTAACAATTACTACGGACTCGTCCACACACTCTCCACAGAAGCTTAGCCTAGCCTGTACACAACACCAGCCATCTAACACTGATGGCGCTGACTGAGATAGCCAGCTACTATCCTTCGTAGCGCAATATCTAGCGGAGACGGCAGCGACGACGGCGACGAGACGACAGCAACGATGAGATGAGTCCACGCCCAGAACCGGCAGCTTTGAGCTCCCCGCTCTTGGCTCCTTTTATGCTACCAGCGCAGCCTGGCTCTGCTCTGACCGCGCCTCCCTTCTCGAACCCGCTAGCAGGTTCCAGGGGCCTCCAGACGGGGTCCTCCGTGACCCTTGCCCCAGTTCCTCCGCTCTGCCAACACACTACAGTTGCCGCTACTGTCCACCAGCTGGCGCTATTACACTACACATGCATAGAGGCTAATCCCAGCTACACTCAACACAGTGTGCATGAATAGAGGCTATCAATGCTCCGGCATGTGTGAGTCCGTTGAATAACACTGTGTAACAATTTTTTTTGTTCCTGGATAGTGTTATTTCCTAATTTCTTATGCCTCAAAAGTACAGAAAATAGCTATTATTCCTCACAAACTTTGCTTTTGTGACCAGGGCAGTGGTATTTTGAAATGTACCTACTTTCAATGAGAAAATGGGCGAATTTGTGTACTTTCGTTCACATAAAGTCAGAAACAAAACAACAAAGTAATACAAAATTGACTACAATATATATGCCAGTGAATTCACAGTACTGAATACAGCACCCGCATTCCTATTATCCGCGGCAGCTATATGGTCATATTCTTGGTTCTTTCGGTATAGTCACGTAAATAGAACAAAAAAAATAAGAAAAAAAAATACACCAAAATTTAATACAAAAAATATTTGAAAATTATTTTAAAAATGTACAAAAATACATTTCAAATATCATTTTTATTTACAAATTTTTTTCTATTTATGTGACTACCGAAAGAACAAAGAATATGATTTTTTTGCAGTCACGAAAGTTTTCAGTCCAAAAGCTAAATGGTCCGCGAAAACCCCTCTTAACCGCCGCTCTATTTAATCCTATTATCCGCGATTTTAACTGTAACGCATAGCTGAGTTCTAAGAGTCGAGATTCTTTCCCGCGGAAAAGAGGACACACACAGGGACACGGAGACACACACAGAGAGACACACAGAGATACACACAGAGACACGGAGACACACACAGGGACACGGAGACACACAGAGACACGTAGACACACACAGAGACACACAGAGATACACACAGAGACACACACAGGGACACGGAGACACACACAGAGACACGGAGACACACACAGAGACACACATAGAGATACGGAAACACACACACACAGAGACACTGAGACACACACAAATACATGGAGACACACACAGAGACACGGAGACACACACAGACACGCAAACACACACAGACACACGCACAGACACAAATACACACGCAGAAACACGGAGACATACAGAAACACACACAAAAACACAAATATACACAGAGAGACATGGAGATACACAGACACGAATACACACAGAGAGACACGCAGACACACAGACATACGGAGACAAACACAGATACGGAGACACACACAGACACGAATACACACAGAGACACGGACACACTTTGTGAGATCTCGGACGCTAAGCAGCGCTGATCCTGACTCGCGCTTGGATGGGTTGACTCTACAATGCATAACAGGTGTTGTAGGCTGCTCCTACTGCTGCTGCTGTTGCTGCTTGCAGGACTACGCGGGCAGCAGGAAGCAGTCAAGCGACATCCATTGCTGTACTGCGCCATGCCCGCAAGCGAAGATGCGTCCTGCCTTCACCAGCGCGCACCGGCGTGGTGAAGTATGGTCAAATATACCCCCAGCCAGTACCGGATTAAGCTCGTGCGTGGCCTGTAGCATATGTTATAAAGGGGCCCTAAATTTTAAAAAATACATATATAAAAATATTATTTTTTTACTTGCACAGTAAAGTAATTGTATTTTTATTTGCTATACAGCCACAGATAATACGACAAATCGCTAACCTTAAACACCCAGCCGTTCATAAAAGTTGAAGGCGGTATAGTACTATAGTAATAGAGCAAGTGCAGAATCACTGAACCGGAATTTATAGCTTGAAAGCATTTAGCGCGGGGCCCTTGAAAGTGCGGGGCCCCTAGCTACACATGTAGTAGCTACTACAACACGTGTAGTAGTAGCTACTACAACACGTGTGTTGTAGCTACTACACTACACACGTGTTGTAGCTACTACACACGTGTTGTAGCTACTACTACACGTGTTGTAGCTACTACAACACGTGTGTAGTAGCTACTACAACACGTGTGTAGTAGCTACTACAACACGTGTGTTGTAGTAGCTACTACACGTGTAGTAGCTACTACACACGTGTGTTGTAGCTACTACACACGTGTTGTAGCTACTTTTGCTACTAGGATCATCCGGCACGGTTCCCCCCTCCCCCGTCCCCACACACAACACGAACGACGTGGAGAGGCTCTCGTCCAGCAGTGGAGTGGTAAAATATCTCCCTCGACCGGTACATCTCTTCCGCACATAGTGAGAATTGGCGTTAGATATTCACCACCATCATCACGATCGTCTGTGATATCATACTTATCTGTTTAACACGTAGTAGGCATTCGCGACAAATATCATCCATAATACAGATTAGATCGCGTAATTTACGTTAATTACGCAATCTAACCCAGACACTAGCTTCATCAGCCAACGGCCAGATTTGTGGAGAAGTCCACCTGTTCCACAAATATGCCTGCCGCCTGATGAAGCTGGTTGTAATGACTGGCGAAACGTCGTACTCAGATTGTAAATGTTGTGGCTTGGCTCTCCAACACACACCGGTTAGTGCTGTACTAGTAACGAATTGGCCACGTTCTGTTTATGTGACAAACCTTACTAGTTGGCTGTGTCGGGTGGTGGTGGGTTTAACGACACATTTATAAATGTACGCGATCTAACCTCAAAAAGAACCCTGCATTATGGATGGTTATCTGCGTTTAGCCAAAAGTTGTGGATGCGTCTTATAATCCGGGAGGCGTGCTAGTGGGGAGCCACATCTGGATAGTTGTACACAGACAGCGGGCACCACTTTGGGGGGGCGGGGGGGGGGGTGCGTCTTACTATCCGGAAGGTTTTATCACCCGGAGAATAAATTTGGATTTAAAGCTTTCGTGACTGCAGGGATTCATCTTCAAGGTTCTTTCGGTAAAGTCACGTAGAATGGAAATAATAAAATAATGATAATAAAACATTATAAAATTATTCTCACGACGTTTCGGCCACAACGCAAGCAGCCGTCCTCAGGTGAAGAACAGGTCTGTCGAGAAGACAGACTCTGACAGACTGCAGTCTTCTCTGTCTTCTCGACAGACCTGTTCTTCACCTGAGGACGGCTGCTTGCGTTGTGGCCGAAACGTCGTGAGAATTATTTTATTGTTTTATTTTTATTATTTTATTATTTCCATTCTACGTGACTTTACCGAAAGAACCAAGATGAACTCGGAGAATAATACACCTGTGTGTCTGTGCGTAATGGCGGAGCCAGGATTTTCAGGTAGAGGCGGTGGCAACCCCTCCAGCAATGAAAAATGATAAAAGTTGTTAGTCAGTAAGGACTTGTCCCTTGCTTTTTATTCGACGCGTGTGCGGCGATGGCGCAGCCATCGATCGAGGGTCGAATTCGAACCGCGTTGTGTGATCGGCATCGCGCTCGCTGAAGGTGAATGCCTTCAGGGAAGTCGTGGACTGTATACGCAACTGCGCACAATTCTGTGAGTCACTAATAACCGCTTTGCCGTTACTTATTGCCAATTATGGACTCAGACTATTGTCCTATCATCTCATAAAGTCCGTGACACGTAATAATATGCTACACAGTGGCAGTGGGGGTCGCAAAATACCGATTTATTACTAATAAACCCCAATGATCCGATCGAAATTATGGATTATAAATTCTGGATTTCGATCGGATCATTGGGGGGGCACGTGCCACCCCACCCCCCCACTGGCTCCGCCAGTGACTGTGCGTGTGCGTAAACTTGTGGGGGGGCGGTGGCGCAGCGGTTAGCACAACGCGCTGCGAAACCCAGCAACACCGGCGACGAGTATCTAAACCGATCTCGGACCGCTCCTTAGGTCGACTCAGCCTCAAATTACTATCTGGTGCGATGTGTAAATATCGGCACGGGAGAGACAAAGGCGGCCAGGCGTGCGTGATGTTAGCCACCTACCCGTCAACCCCCCCCCCCCTCCTTCCTATAAAAGCCGTGCCGGCGTTCAGAGGCGCTCGCTAACAGCACTTGCCCCAACAGTCCGTTAAGTCTACACGGGGCATCTTTGTCTCTGCCCACTCGTGTGAGAATGACTCTGCCACTCGCCTGCTAAACCCCGAGCAACATGCAATGCTCGAGTCAAACCACTCAGCTTCGCGCACACACAAACCCACACACCCACACACACACACGCGTGTGTAGAGCCCCTTTGCCAACCCACTGCTGGATGGAGGAAGGGCCAGCTTCCCCCAGCGCCTTGGGGATGCGTGGGGGTTAACTCGACCATACTTCGCCGCGCTGGTGGTCAGCGCGTGTTTGGTGAATGCGGGGAGCCCACTTCTACGCACGCCACAGATTTGGCTCCAAAGTCTCCGCTCCGCTTCGGTGAGCTCTTGCAACGCGTAAACAGGATCACACGCTCGCCGCCGAAGCAGCAACGCACCTCCGGTTGGCACGGTTGTCTATGCGCGGTGCGAAAGAAGTTGAGCGTACACGCACGCGTGCGCTCGAAGCTAAGCAGCGCTGAGCCTGGTTCGTGCCGAATAATAATAACATCACGTGTTGCTGGCTCTTGGCCTGCGAGGTGGATTTAAACGCACCGCTCTGTGCGGAGCTTTTAAGTGTTAGTTGCTCGGCGGCTATGTGGACTTTCTCCGTGCAATTCTGGTTTCCTTCCATGCGAAGCCAAACAACTCACTGATGAAATCAACCAAACGTACAAATTCCGCAGGAACCTCTTGGACGATAGCCTCGAGACTCAGACTTTGCGCCAAGTGGCGTGTGGTAGCAGGCGGTGCAACTGCGCCGGACTACTGGACATCTGTGCAACAAAATGAAGCTTTACAGCTCGCGTATAAATAAACATTCTGATTCTTATTCTGGGTTCCAGGGTGCCGAACCGGGCCCAGGCGGCGGACTACCAAGAGGGTGGGGGCATTGAACATGGGGTGGGGGGGGGGGGGCATTGAACATAGGGTGGGGGGGGGGGCATTTCTCATCGCTGGCACCAAGGGCTCCCCTATGCTCACCGCGCTGTGCGCGCCTTTCAGCTTGGGCGAAATTGCTTCTGCGGAACCAACTGAGAACCCCGGGGGGATGGGGGGTGAGTTCGAGAGAAAGGTGGTTAGATACTGATGTATCACGGAGCTGCATTAGGGTTCTCTGCATTACACAAGTGTGAGTCGATCTCGAGTCCGCGTCTTGAAGAGAGGGCCCTTAGCGATTAAAACCTGCCAGTTCACCAGCATTGATTGATTCGAGCAAGTCCGACTCTGCCGATGGGACACGGGATATCAAAACCGACGCACAGTCTGCTTGTACCGACTTAATCGATAGTGTCGAAATGATTTCACTCACAGGGGTTCGTGGGTCGTATCGGTCGTGCTAAAAAAGAAACGCGTTTTTCATGCTACGTGGAAAGACAAACATATGAAAGAGATGCGTTGTCTGCGTATCTGTTTTGTTATCAGAGCGATGGACAGGTGAGTAGGAAAACAGATTTTGGTGGACCGGAGAGACGGAGGGATCGATGGATGAGCGTGTAAGCAGTGATGGAGATGAGCACGCGTGTATGTACGTACGTATGTTGAACTTCTTTCGCACCGTACGTATCCGACCGTGCTTAATCGGAGCCGAGTGTGAGCAGTGTGCGCGCGCGGGGGGGGGGGTGTGGAGAGTGGGGGGGGGGGGGTCTTCTCCTTCTTACCCAATGCGTAAGTAGACGAGGCCGAGGCACATCAACACCTGCGGGAGCCAGCGCTGGAGGTCCCGGCTCATCGCTGGGCGAAAAATCTCGCGCGGGAGCCCAAAAGCCGCTCGGGTTTACACGCGAGCACCGGGGGCCACCTCGCAGCCGCCAGCACCACCTCCTCCCGGCTCCACTCCCGGCTCCACCAGTGAAAAGTTCAAACGCAACAGACGTTTTGTTTCGCTCTCTCTCACTCACACGCACGCGCGCGCACTCCCGAGTGCGCGCCGCGGGTCCTGTGACCGAGTGCGCGATGCACGTGACAGTTCTTGGAATAAGATGAAAATGTATTTAAAAAAAGAAAAAAAAACGTCGTTGATAATTCCCTTTTAGGCGTTTAAGTAAAACGCGGCGACTGCTGCTTTCGTGACACCGGCGAGATTGAGGGCGGCGAAGTCTGGCGCGGGACGAGAGGAGAGTTCCTCCTCCAGGTCGACTTCTCCTGGGTTCGCGATGCTCGCCCGGGGCAGCATGGGGTGGCCGCGTCCCTGGAGCTGAGGGGTCTCGGAGTCTCGGCGCATTGAGGCAAAAGTCTGCTCTGACTTCCACCGGAGTTTGGTGTCTCTGTGTCTCTCTCGCTCTCCGTTTCTCCCGCGCGCTCTCTCTCTCTCTACACACACCCTCCCTCGCTCTTTCCCACTCACTCACTCACCCACCCACCTACCTCCCTCCCTCCCTACATCCCTACCTCCCCTCCCAGAGTCCTGCTCCTCCTCCCCTATCAGTATTCATGCAGTGAACCGTGTGCGCGTTCGGCCACGTGGGAGCTTCGGCGAGGTGTGGTGCTACACGGAATGGTTGCTACTGCTGTTCGTGCATTGGATGAACATTTTTTTTTAAATGCAACGATTAAACCACGAAAATATTTTAAAAAATGCAACGATCAAACCACGAATACTTTCAGCTCATCCCAGCGAAAAGCTGTCTGCTTGTGTGCGCGGGTGAAGCGATGATGCTGATAATAATCGTCACCGTGACAATAGTCATCGCCTTAATGGGTAATACTACTGCTGACCCAAATGGGCCCTCAATGTGGCCAATATCGTGAGATAATACGGATTTAATTGTTAAGCCTGGTTCGCACTCGTACGGGAAACTACCAGGGCCCATGAGGTGTTATGTAGACCAGAGAGCTACGAGGTGGCCGGGCAATGTTAGTATTTCACAGCGTTGCATCCTTGAACCTATCTGTGCGGAGTTTTAAGCGTTACCCGCGTCGTATTCGTGGTGGGGTTTCTCCCCGTTCCCAGATTTCCTCCCACTCGAAGCCAGGCAACTCATTAATGGACTTTGGCCAAAGATCTCGATGCAGTAGGACCCTCTTGAAAAGGGGTTCTTGAGACTCGGCGAATTTTGCACCGTGGCAAACAAATGGGAATACGTGCATTCTTATCACTATGATTAAAGTTACGTTGAACACCGCCCATCCTCGTGTGATGACACTCAGTGGTGACGCTTGCAATAAGCATACTAAGCCAATACTTGGGGTCCCAAGCAGCCCAAGGGTCCATAAATTTCACGTAAATTAGCGGTGAACCAAAAGTCAGCTCGAATTCAAAACCTAAATGGACATTAACACGCTCATGAATCTTTCATCTCGATCGTGGCTGTCATCTCTGTCATCACTCCTCTCTCATCTCACGACCGCTGGTGTCTGTCATCTCGCTCCACCTCCATGTCGTGCTCATATCTCTCTCGCTGGGAGTTTATCGCTCCACGGGAGGAGGGCCCACCCCCCAAAAAATAATTATTCTGCTTAGGGCCCCTATAATGGGCCAGCATCACCCCAACTGCTGACATCCACACAACCACCGAGTAGCCATCCCACACCATCACTCTCCTGCCGCAAGAAGCGGCTGTTTGCACCTTTTCAAAAAACCCTCTCGCTCAAAGCCAAAGTCACGCCGCTGCGTTCTAATGCTCTTCTTTTCATTCCTTTCTTATTCTGTCTATCTGCTCCCATTGCCTCCCCCTCCGCCCCCCCCCCTCTCGTTTCTTTAGAGGAATAATCGTTCATTTGAGCGAGAGGGAAACGGAGTGGAGGGGCGAGAATTGAGGAATTGAGGCTTTGGGGTTTTTGTAACTTTGGAGCGAAGCCGGTCTCGGCCAGGCATGCATACTGATGGGGGTGCGAGGGTTCACGGGCTGCTCGCCTCCTCGTTTATAAGTGACTCAGTGACTTTTAACATATATAATTGTTTAAGTCCCCCCCCCCATTCCACATCACCACCCCCCCACAACCCCCCACCGCATCAATTCGTCCGACACCCCCCCCCCCGTCGCTTCGTATATGCGCGTTCATGGCAACGGGGGTGTGGTTGGTCGGCGTGCGTGCGTGCGACGAGAGCGAGTTTAATACATCAGCCAGTGGGGCTCTCACCACAGCGAGAGGGTGAGGACGTGGTGTGTGTGGTGCGTGGCGTATGTGTGGGGAGCGGTAGTGTAGCGGTCAGGGCGCTGTGCTACGCGCAAGGCGATCCGGGTTCGATTCCGGCTCACGGGACAACACCAGTGATGATTATCTGAACGGGGCCTGGGCCTGTCGTAGGTAGACTCAGCCGCAAATTAATACTTGGTGCGGTGTGTAAACATCACCACTGGGGATACAAAGGCGGTGGGGCGTGGTGTTGGCCACCCACCCCCTCGTGTGCCGTGCCGGCCTTCATAGGTTTTCGTTAACAGCACTTGCCCCAACAGTCTGTCACAGGCTATACGGGGGATCTTTGTCTTTGTTTTTGTCCCTTCACACGGCCAGTATCATCAGCAGCAGTAGCAGCACCAGCATCACCATGGGAAGATCATCTAAATCGATTGTGATCATAATTGTCATCGTCATTATCGTCGTAGCTATCGGCAGCATCAGTGTAAGTATCAATAGCAGCATCAGCAGCATCATCATCAGCAGCATCATCGTTTACACCAATCATCAACATCGTCAGCTGCATCAATAGCATCATAATCATCTTCATTTTCATCATCATCATCATCTGCAGCAGTAAAAGCATTACGATCGTCATTATTGTCGATGGTGATGGTGGCTGATGATGAAGATCATCAGCAGTATCATGATCGTAATCATTATTGTCATCACCGATCAACATCATCCTTAACAATCAGATGATATTCTTCCGTTACATGTCTGTTTCTCAACATAAATCAACGTTTATTTTACACACCCCATGAGCCGCACGGCCTTGTGGGAGTGCATCATTTGAGCAGCACTGGTTTGATACGAGCACATTCTCGACCCGATTCGACATTTAGTGTCGCGTTAGCAGCGTCAGTGAACCAACGTTGGTGAACTTCCAGATGTTCATAGGCAAGAAACCCTTTCTGTTAGATGTGTTCCAGTCCTATGCAAAAAAAGATATATTTTAGTTTGTTATCCTTACCCGCCCCCACCCACCCCCGCCCCTCCGATTAGCACGGTTGGCTACGTAGGGTGCGAAAGAAGTTCAACGTACATACGTACTCAGATTGTAAATGTTGTGGCTTGGCTCTCCAACACACCGGTTAGTGCTGTACTAGTGACGAATTGGTCACGTTCTGTTTACGTGATAACCCTTACTAGTTGGCTGTGTCGGGTGGTGGCGGGTTTAACGACACATTTATATATTTACGAGATCTAACCCCAAAAAAACCCGTATTTTGGACGACATTGGTCGCGAAAGCCTACTACGTGTTAAACTGACGAACACATCAATACACAACAGATATGTATAATCGTCGGTGTATTTATCGTGTTACTTATATTCACCATTCTTTCATCGTTGTTAACGATCAATATCATCATCATCATCATCACCACGGAGTTAACATACCTGCTGTGTATACCCTTTACCGGGTGGCTGGGTGCCTCAGTGGTGGTTGACACTCGTGACTCACAGCAAGAACCCATGGGTTCGATGCCAAACTCGGGCGCCTCTCGTATCTCTGCATCGGTTGCTTCCCACAGCTGAGCAAAATCACAGAGTGTAACCGGTGTCTCCCAAACATCGCAACGGCGAAATGTCGCCCGCAGAATTTGACTCCCTTGGGGCTACGCATCGGCATCATCGCTCTCGACTGCGAACAACTCCGCAGGGAACCTCCTGAATAAAGAGCGCTTTGCTGGGTAATTATCATCACCATCATCATCACGATCCATGCATGGGCAGAAGGCCCGCAGGTATCCACTACACATTTCGTCATTTTATTTCCACTTTCCTTTGTCTTGTGCCAATATGCCCAAGTAGTGGGCCACATCCTCCTGGCACCGATCTCTTGCGATGTCGTCCTAAGTCAAGCCACTCTCCGTTAGGTCTTCCTCTCTGTCCGGTTCCTTCCATTTTTCCCAACAACACATTTAATTTCCCTGTTGTCACCCCCCCCCAACCCACACACGTGTGTCCAAACAGTGGCAGTTCTCTTCTCTTGCTTGAGCCAATGCCGGGTAAACAAGCGTGATCATACCAACGTAGTGAGACGACGCATTGGCGCTTACGCATTGAATCGGTAGCCAACGGAGCTAATCCGATGTCTCTTGCATGGGAAGCGAACGCGCGCGGCTCAGCAGATTCCCCCCCCCTCCCCGTCGAGTCAATAACGTCAACAGAACTTTGTGGGACGTCAACAGGAATTGTGGGCACGTCAATTCACAGGGGGTGCCCAGCACCGCCCTCCCGGTCATATGAATGTGGAATGTCCACCACTGGTTCAAAATCCGCCTGCAGAGATGATGCACCGGTGCCGCACTGGGGTAGTTGCCTGCTGACCCGTCGAAATCGTCAGACCTCCTGAGCCAAGCAAGGGGGTCAATCATGGACAGCAGGGGTTCACGACCGCCATGCGTAACGGGTGTTACAGGCTGCGAGGCCACGCTCTGGGCAGCACGCGGCAAGGTTGTAGACCGTACGGATGTGCTCCCCGCATTCAGCAACTCGTACTGGTCCAGGCTGGTGAAGTATGGTCAAATAACCCGATACTTCTAGATTTGAAGCTTTCGTGATTGTAAGGATTCATATTCTTAGGTTTTTTCGGTAAAGTCACGTAGGTAAAAAATTTAAATTAATAAAAGTAAGATGAAATAAAAATAAAATAATAAAAATCACGACATTTCGGAGGCAACACAAGCTTCCGTCTTCAGGTGGAACCGTCACAGCACGCTTGCTGTATCATTTACTTGATACAGCTGCCGTCACAACACGCTTGCTGTATCATTTACTTGATACAGCAATCGTGCTGTGACGGTTCCACCTGAAGACGGAAGCTTGTGTTGCCTCCGAAACGTCGTGATTTTTATTATTTTATTTTACTTTTATTAATTTTAATTTTTTACCTACGTGACTTTACCGAAAAAACCTAAGAATATGAACCCGATACTTGCTGTCCCGACCGATGCAACAGTGATTGTAAGATCTGGACTGTGTAACATCTGCGCAGTCTCAAAGACGCCTACGGAATATAGTCTAGCAGCTAATTGGTATCTTCCTGCTAAAATTCTAAAAAAAAATCATCTATCCAAAATCTATCCGTTCATCCAGCAGTGAATTGACAAGTCGCTACACGTTAAACGCTGCCCCTATTATGAAGGCGACATAAATCTTATTGAGCTGACGTTGTAAATGACTTCACTTCAAACATTCACGTGGACATCAGCGCGCGCGCCGTGGTGATCAAAGTGGTGTAATGGCCGCGTAAATCATCCCCTTGATTATCCATCGTAATTAAGTAACACCCATCGCAATTAAGGTCGCGCACATCAGGCGAGCGCATGTGGACATCAAAACGGACCGGCGAACACGACGTGAAAGTTACTGGCGCTTTGCAAGCATCAGAGGTGTCATTACGGGTTAATAAGGGTGAGTGTTGAGTGATGTGGACGGTCATGGATAGCGCCCTGGGTTGGCTTGTTGGTCAGGGCTATGATAGATCGGCAGGACTTAAATTCGCATTTGATATTTTTTTCCAGGACGCTGCTTCTAGGCTATGCATAAGGCACTACCAAGAGAATACAATATCTACTGTGTTTCTCAAGAATAATAATAAATCATATACTTGCATATACTGTATTTCTAAAATTCTACGAACAGCTTCATCAACATAGTAATAGGTTTTTACCCTTTCAACTGGTACAAAAACTGACACCTTTATACAAGGGATCATGTTTGCAATAACCACAACACAAGCAGTCAAAATGCAAAAATAAACAACTCTGATGATGATAATAATAGGCTCTAAGAAAAGCTGTCTCGGGTTTGGACCAATCAACTTCAAGGACAGTGCATATCATTATCATCATCAGAGTTGATTCTTTTTGTTTGCATTTTGACTGCTTGTGTTGTGGTTATTGCAAACATGATGCCTTGTATAAAGGTGTCAGTTTTTGTATCAGTTGAAAGGGTAAAAACCTATTACTATATTTTGCCACTGGTAAAGGAGATGTCTCAGTGTAAAAGCTTAATCAACATCATACTATTAGGGATAAGGTGCCATGGATTTGGCGTGCCAACTTAACATATAGGACATTGTCGCAGGCAATTCCGGCCGAATTAATTCCAGTGTCTGTGCGCTGTGCAGCATCAGTGATACGGCTCGCTGTAAATCCACTGCTGGATGAAGGCCTCCCCACGTCGTGCTGATGATCCTCGCTGGAGATAATGTTGACCGTACTTCAAGCACGCCGATCAGTCCGGTGCGGGGGTGGGGGTCGTGAAGGCTAGGAGCGGAAACGCGGGAGCATAGATGTACGCCACAACGACCGATTGCGTTGTGCATCCTTGGGTATCGAGGGTGATAGCTCGTGCGAGCATTGTCCAGGCTCCCACACGGCACGCCTCCTGGGCTCCCAAGCCAGCCTGCTGCCTCTTCAAGGACTGCCCCGTGGCGTTGGTCATTAGGCAGCCCATAGCCGTTAGCGTATTCACCGCCAGAGTGCATTGCGGCTCTTTGAATATTGAGTTTTTATTTTATTTCACCGAATTCGAGAAATAAAAATGCCTCTTATTTTGGTTGACGACCCCTGTCAGATAGTCCATGGGCCCAGACAGAATACTTTTGTTGCGTTGTTGGTGCCCTCTGGAGATGGAAAAACTTGAGTTTTGTATTAATTCTAGATTTGAAGCTTTCGTGACTGCAAAGATTCATATTCTTAGGTTTTTTCGGTAAAGTCACGTAGGTAAAAAATTAAAATTAATAACAGCTATCGTGCTGTGACTGTTCCACCTGAAGACGGAAGCTTGTGTTGCCTCCGAAACGTCGTGATTTTTATTTTATTTTACTTTTATTAATTTAAATTTTTTACCTACGTGACTTTACCGAAAAAACCTAAGAATTTGAGTTTTGTACCCAATACCTTGACTCGTGCACTAACCTCACTTAGCGAGTGCATTCTGAAGAGGACCACTGCCCGAAACGTCGCTTTATTGTATATCTGCCCTTTTAAAGCCACGCACGCGCATTCACACACACACAATGTTATCAACTGGTGATTTTGTTCTTCGTGTTTGTGCATAGTAGTATAGTAGTGTATAGTATAGTAGTGTAGCATGTAGTGTATAGTGTAGAGTATAGCAGTGTGGTATGTAGTGTGTAGTATAGAGTATAGTAGTGTAGTATGTAGTGTGTAGTGTAGAGTCTAGTAGTGTATAGTGTAGTGTATAGTGTAGTGTAGAGTACAGTAGTGTAGTATGTAGTGTAGAGTATAGTAGTCTAGTATGTAGTGTATATTGCAGTGTGTAGCGTAGAGTACAGTAGTGTAGTATGTAGTGTATAGTGTAGTGTATAGTGTAGTGTATAGCACCACTGGCATGCAAGTTGTCACTCCCATTTGTGTTGCTGTTTGTTGGATCCATGCACACAAACTAGTGCCACTAAAGGATCATAAACCACCATCGCGCAAACTTCGCTCATCATCCGTCGCAGCAGCAGCAGCCGCGGATTTTTTTGTTCGCCAACCGCATCGCGCTCCCTTTCGGATGTACTTCTGCGGCCGTCTGGAACGCTCTTGCTCCTGCCGATACGAGGAACAGCACTTTTAAGTCCGGATTGAAACCGCATTTTTTGGAACTGCTTTGTGTGTTTGTTGTCCTTCGCCAGCACCTCCGACTAGCACGGTTGGCTACGTACGGTGCGAAAGAAGATCAACATACATACAGACACATCCTGATTTAATTCTATGGATTTTTCAGTGTCGTCCGATGACTCCCAATGGTGGAGGATTTTGGTGATGGTCGTAGTGGTGGTCATGGTAGTCGTGGTGGTGGTCATGGTAGTGGTGGTCGCGGTGGTGGTCGTGGTAGTCGTGGTGGTGGTCGTCGTGGTGGTGGTCGTGGTGGTCGTAGTGATGGAGGTCGTGGTGGTGGTCGTGGTAGTCGTCGTGGTGGTCGTGGTGATAGTCGTGTTGATGGTGGTCGTGGTGGTGGTAGTCGTGATGGTGGTGGTCGTGGTGGTGGTAGTCGTGGTGGTAGTCGTGATGGGAGATGGTCGTGGTGGTCGTGGTGGTGGTAGTCGTGATGGGAGGTGGTCGTGGTGGTGGTAGTGGTGGTAGTTGTGATGGGAGGTGGTCGTGGTCGTGGTGGTCGTGGTGGTGGTCGTGATGGTGGTAGTCGTGATGGGAGGTGGTCGTGTTGATGCTGGTGGTCGTGGTGGTGGTCGTGGTGGTCGTGGTGGTGGTAGTCGTGATGGTGGTGGTCGTGATGGTGGTAGTCGTGATGGTGGTCGTGGTGGTGGTAGTGGTGGTAGTCGTGATGGGAGGTGGTCGTGTTGATGCTGGTGGTCGTGGTGGTGGTCGTGGTGGTCGTGGTGGTGGTAGTCGTGATGGTGGTGGTCGTGATGGTGGTAGTCGTGATGGTGGTCGTGGTGGTGGTAGTGGTGGTAGTCGTGATGGGAGGTGGTCGTGTTGATGCTGGTAGTCGTGGTGGTGGTAGTGGTGGCTGTGGTCAGAGCGCCCTCTGGTGGCCGCCAGCGGTATCTACGGCCTACAATAACTACGGATTCACGGCACCTCAACAATGGGGATTACCCTCTCTGGCAATAATTAGCAGGCGCTAAGATGTTCACACACCAATGTTGTAGCCATGGAGTCAACATTGGGGGGGACCAAATCTTCCAGGGGGTCTCACCCCCCCCCCCCCCACAGGTGTAAATCTCTCTTTTGGTTCCATTTTCACAAATAAATAATTATCCTCCGGGAGTTTTGGCTAAGTTCGCCAGAAGGGGGCAGGCAATGAGCGCAGCGACCAGTCGTGGTTTGTTCCTGTTCAGCATCGTGGTGCTGTACTCTACTCCCTATGCTCCCCTATGCTGTCGCTGAACCAGCGGGGTGAAGTATGGTGCAATCACCCCCGCGACCGGCACGGCGCCCGGAAAGGAGGCCTCCATCCAGCAGTGGATTGATTAAGGGGATTGCAACATCGCACGTGGTAATAAGGGGTCGTCCATAAATGACGTCACGCGATTATGGTAGATTTTTGACCCCCCCCCCCCATCGTCACGCGGCGTCACAAAAAGTCAGACCCCCACCCCTCAAATATGACGTCACAAAGCTCTGCCCCCCCCCCCCCCAATTTTTTTAAAAAACATTCTTCAAATCGGTTTAAACTATTGTTTAAAGCGATGTAATGTGATGTAGGAGAAAACATCAAAAAGTATATTTAATTAAGTATAACGTGTTTATATTTATTTAAAGTTACGCATTTTGATGTGACGTCACATTTCTCACCCCCCCCCATCGTCACAAATATCTAACCCCCACCCCACCAGGTGCGTGACGTCATTTATGGGCGGCCCCTAAAGGCACGTGTGTGTGTCTATTGTGAATGTGATGTAGGAGGCTGTTTATCCTCCGGCGTCATTAAGGCAGGGGGATGCTCGCTCCACGGAAAGGTTGAACGTCCAGCTCACGTTGGCATGCGTACTCCACACGGATACACGAGGATACGTTCATCACCATTACCACCACCACCATCGCATTCGTAATAACTTGTCATTACCATGATCAGCACCCATCATCACCGCCGCCACCGTTACAGTCATAATCTCCATTGTCATCACCACCATCGCGTTCATAATCACCATCACAATCATCACTACCACCATCACATTCACAACCACCATTATCACCATCACAACCACCATTATCACCACTACCATCACATTCACACCCACCATTATCACCATCACAACCACAATTACCACCACTACCATCACATTCACAACCACAATTATCACCATCACAACAACCATCACCACCATCACGATCACCACAATCAATAACCGCGTGAGCACGCTGATCATCATCAACTGCAGACCGTTTCGTAACCCGCTCTGCAACCACCCCACTGCAGGTAAAACTAACTTTTCTTGCTGCGTATTGCCTCCATCTATCTCTACGTTTCTCTCTCTCTCTCCCACCAAGTTCTAACAATCATAACCTTGCTCAGCAACGCCCTTGTTCAACTCACATCGTGGTGGAAACCCCTCCGAGCCTTGCTAACAACCCCGACAGAGCCACGTGAGGCCACGTGATTGGGTCACCGCGACTTTAAACACAACAAGATCAATCGTCTGCACCACCGTCACATTTACAATTATTATTAGAATCACATTCTCTTATGTAACAGCCTTAGCAGACTTTTTTGGGACTTGGGTGGCCTAACAGCCACGCACGGCAACCTTTGAATCACCAGCACCGACGTGTACGCAGAGCCAGGCACGGTACTCATTTGAGGCCGAGTCAACCTAGGCGAGGTCCAAGCCCGGGTGCTGTAAGACGATCGTCATTTTCGTCGTGCGTTCGTATCGCAGTGCGCTAACCACTGCGCCACCGCTCCCCCCCCCACTTCCCCAACGCCACACGTGGCACGCTGTTGTGATTTTGTTGTTGTCGTGATTTTGTTGTTGTAGACAACAACAACACCGATGTGGTTGTACGAACCCGGCTACCCGAGTTCCATTCCCGCTCACGGCCAACGCCGGTGACGATTATCTGAACCGGTACCTGGGCCTCCCCTAGGTCGACTCGGCCTCAAATTAGTACCCGGTGCGACGTGTAAACATCGCCACTGGGGAGACAAAGGCGGTCGGGCGTGGTGCTAGCCACCCACCCACCGCC
Organism: Lethenteron reissneri; assembly: GCF_015708825.2. Taxonomy (NCBI): domain Eukaryota; kingdom Metazoa; phylum Chordata; class Hyperoartia; order Petromyzontiformes; family Petromyzontidae; genus Lethenteron; species Lethenteron reissneri. The sequence continues at coordinate 2,183,653 of NC_083833.1, read as the reverse complement.
TCGTGTACCGTTCCGGCTTTCACAGGTGCTCGCTAACAGCACTTGCCCCTACAGTCTGTTAAGGCTATACGGGGGATCTTTGCCTTTTTATAGATAGCCGTCAACCAATGCGGGTTTGAACAAACTCGTGTTCCGGTGCAGGGAAATGAGTTTTGAGGTGCATGCGGCGTTTCTCCCTTGTGATGGGACTTTGTAGGATGAACGTTGACATTTATAAGGTGCACGGGGTGACCAGTAAGGTCTGAATCGGTCTGTAACAATGTAGGAGAGAGGTAATAGACCAAAGCGCCGGGTCGGATGCCACTTCGCCAAACTGATGATGTTTGCCGTGGCCGGGAATCGAACTCCGGTGGCCGAGGACTGCGGCCACAGATCTCGAACCGTGGATCAACACTGGAGGAACCCCAGCACCGTCTGACACCATTCACATGTCCACCAGGCCAGGTATTGTCCACGAGGCACTGTGCCTACGGCCTACTACAATATTTTAAAAACCATGTTTTTGTTTGTATGTATCACAAAATGTTTTTTTAAAACCATGTTTTTGTTTGTATGTATGACAAAATGTTTTTTAAAACCATGTTTTTGTTTGTATGACAAAATATTTTAAAAACCATGTTTTTGTTTGTATGACAAAATATTTTTAAAACCACGTTTTCGTTTGTATGACAATTAAAAAAAAAACCCAAGATATCTTCTTGTGAATGATTATATTTCGATGGTTGCTCCTTGCAATTTCTTTGCAAGTGTCGACAAGTCGTTGGCTCGGCTTGTAAGTGTGGCATATTAACACCTAAAATAACAGCCTAACATCTATACTCTAACATCTTTCTGTTTAAAGTTTAAACGAGTGTAAAGCTAAATGGCGCTCGCCACGTGGTCGGCCCTGTCAGGACGTCCCCGAATCTGTTAATCGATGATAATGAACGGCATCCTTTTAAAGCTGTTAAAGATTGTCGGAGACATTTTCGCTTGTAATATTTTTTTGCTTAGGCTTATCGTGGTTTTTTTCTTTAGTCATTTAAAATTAAATCTGCTTGCTGAGTGCGCAGACTAAACAATGAAACGTCGTGTCGGTAGTTCACGACGTCTGTCCGGCGACTGGACGAAGTGCCGCACGAGTGACGGCGGCGGTAGTCGTAACAATGGGGCAGCAATTGTAGAAAGTTATCACTTGAAGGCCTACGAAACACAAGTGCAGAAAGCCTGCAAGAACCTTAATCCGGCACCGCACCAGGATTCTGCTGCTGAACCCCAATCAATCCATTGGCTCACTCGCTAACCTCTTTTAAAATTAATCGACGCAAGAAAGAGATGATTCGTACGTACTTTTTAGATCGTGTAGACGTAATGCCAATAAAACAACTTTCACACACCCAATAACATCTTGCTGTGAACCGTAACATCGGCCGTGAAAAGTGTGCGCATATAAAAGGGAGCGTCGATTTGAGGCCGCGGGTCTCAATGCAAGTCTATGGATTCTCTTGTGCGCGTGTCTGTATCTCAAATTCATATTCTTGGATCTTTCGGTAAAGCCACGTAGATAGAAAAAAATACAATAAAAAATTTAAATAAAATTAATTGAAAATTAAAGCTACAAAACACGATCAAATAGTACATTTTTTTTTCTTTTTCTTGAAAATAATAAAAGCCAAAAACCCCACGACGTTTCGATCTCAACACAAGCGGTCTGTATCTCAAATCACAGGCCACAAAGTGCGCTGCCCTCATTTGCTGCCATGCGGGCGTCTTCACATCTGTCGTGGGGAGCGGTGGCGCAGCGGTTAGCGCGCTGCGCTACGAACCCGGCCACCCGAGTTCGATTCCCGCCCACGGCCAACACCGGTGACGACTATCTGAACCGGTCCTGGGCCTCCCCTAGGTCGACCCGGCCTCAAATGAGCACCCGGTGCGGTGAGTAAACATCGCCACTGGGAGACAAAGGCGGTCGGGCGTGGTGCTGGCCAACCACCCCCTCGTGTGCCGTACCGGCCTTCATAGGTGCTCGCTAACAGCACTTGCCCCTACAGTCTGTTAAGGCTATACGGGGGATCTTTGTGTATTGTCGGGGGCCGCTCTAAAGGCCACCAGGGGCCGCTACTTGGTCCGTGAGCCTTGCAATGAAAAACGACTGCTCTACATGAATACATGAACGTATGCTGATCAACTCCATGCTCCACATGTTTTGCCGTGACGGAAGAGGTTTCTCATTGCTTGTAGCCGTCTAAACTCAGGTGCCGGACCCATGGCTCGTTGTGTTTGTGTGCACGTCCTTAGTGGGGGTTTTTACACGCTTTTATTTAACTCAACTCAGTCACATATCCTTAAAAAATATCTTTTAACTACATTTTTACCCACTTCCTAATGTGATATCGACTGCAAACTTGGTATACTTATGTCATACTGATGACAAGACTATATTCTATCATAAAAAATATATATATTTTTAAACATTTTACACGCTTTTATTTAACTCACTCTGTCGTCGTATCCTCAAATCTTGTAACTCAATTTCAACCGTCTTCCCAATACCGTATCCACTGCAAACTTGGTATAGGTATGTCATGCTGATGACAATACTATATTCCAGAGGTGTGGACTCGAGTCATGTGACTTGGACTCGAGTCAGACTCGAGTCATGAATTTGATGACTTCAGACTCGACTTGGACTTGCATAACAATGACTTTGTCCCACCTCTGCTATATTCTAACATTAAAAATAAAAAATATATTTTTAAATAATATTTTTTACGGGTCTAATTGTCCACGCTCAACTCACGTTGCCTGTAAATCACGGCCCCTTACGTTATGGCAAGCTGCGGGGCCACTTCCTGGAGTCGTGGAGTTCTGCCATTACGAGTATGGTACATTTCCTTAAAGCGTGTTTTTTTTTAAGTATTTAAAAAAAATAATTTCTCGTTGCTTTGAGATTGTCTTGATGTGCGCGTGTTTTTGCGTTCATCGTCTGCAGGTATTTCATGCCTGTTGAACGCTACCACTGCGTTTGACTGTGGCGGCGGCTAGGGGAGAGATCTCTGTTTTTCTCGACATTTCTGCTGTTCCCATCACCCCGTGGCAGGTAAGCCAAAGGTCAACTTAATAAGTTGACCTTTGGGTTGGGCCATGTAAGTGATCTGGCCAAATGTTTTCCTTAATGCCTTCCACCAACTGACGTGGCAAAACAAAGTGAAATTGTCACGCGTGCAAGTGTTCAGATCGCCAATTATTTTTGTCTCGGCTCACCGGTAAGTTTAACAGTCCTCGCAGCCATATATCGCGGTGAGATAACCACCTTGCGCTCGTCGCTGCTATTGCCGCCGCTGTTGCTGCTGCGGCAGCAGAGGTCGCAACCGGATACCCGATACCCGTACCCTACCCGATACCCGGCTACCCGTACCCGGCTGGGTACGGGTACCCGTTTGCGACCCTGGTGCGACCGGGTACGGGTAGACCGTGAGTCACTGGTGAGTAACTGTTTGTCACTCATTTCCCAACGTCTTGTTTCTTCTCACAATTCAAGTTCCTAGAATCAACCCACCCACGCCTGCAACATGGCTTCATCCCAGAGGTCGCAATCAGGTACCCGATACCTGTACCCTACCCGTACCCGGCCGGGTACGGGTACGGCCAGGTATGGGTACCCGTTTGTGACCCTGGTGCGGCCGGGTACGGGTACAGGTAAGGAATCAAAACTTGTTTGCGACCTCTGTGCGGCAGGCCTTTTTTTCCGAGAGCCGTCGTGCTTCTCGCCGCAGGGAGATGGCGTGCGTGCGGTCCCTCCGCCGCCGCCGCTTCTCGCGTGCAGGATGAGCTGTTGTGCCCCCTGGTCCGTGCTGGCATGGCGCCAGCGCTGGGGGCAGACCGGGGCAACACTGCGCAGGCGCCCATCGCCATCCGGCTCGGTGGCGGTTGACCCGCCGTGGGCTGCCAGGGAGCGGACACGGGCGGGCAGGGCGCGGAGGGCGGGGTGGACAGTGCAGCGGGTGAGCGCCGATGCATCGATTCATCAGCCGCGCTTGATTCGTCCTCGCGCGCTTTCGAGCCGTGTGCGAGCGCGAGAATCGATTGTTTATGGTGCACTGCAAGCGATGCGCTAGTTTACATTCAGGCCCGTGGAAGAAACGAGACGGACAATGCATGAAAACCAGACGAACGGATGGGGCGAGTGATACAAATCAGGTGAAAAACAATCAAAAGGTGTGTAGCTGAAAAAGCTTTTACATTCTAACCATTCTCTAGAGGGTCTCCGGCTTCCTCTTGGGGAGGCCTATCTGCTAGCAGTGGTACATATCCTCCCGTTTCATATTTATACACTGGTCTTTTATTTGCTTTTAGGCCGTGTTTTCCAAGCCTCGTGGGTGTTATTGACCATTCTTCACCACACTGGTCCGTCCATTTGGCTGCACTTAGCTCTGCTAACAGCAGCCTATAACACCTGCTAACCCTTTCCCATTCCAAGACATCTGCAAGTTGCAGGGTGGGTCCCTTTCACCGCTGAATCTCGGAATGCGCAAGCGGCTCAGCCTTAATTTTATCTAGAGAGGCAAGGCGCAGTTGTTTTTATAAGACGTTTTACTCACCGCAGAGAACTGTAGCGACACCACCGCACTCTACCATAGCTGGCACCAAACTGTGCCACATGTCCACCCGGCATGGCCTTGCGGGAGCCTCGGTATGTCTTCCGACCTGGTGACGTACCGATAAAGTTATTTTCTTTTAGTTGGGAAACGGTCAAGTATTGTGGTCGCCCAGCCAGTCACTGAAGGTGCAAACTTGCTTAGCATCGGAGACATGGAACATTGTGCATGATTTGGGTCAAAGGCTATCGACTACGATTGTGCTCTAGATACTGAGTAACGATGCAGTCATGCACACATTCCGCTTCCTCAATCCGATCGGCATGCATGGGAACGCTCCGCTCCCAGTTGCAAATTAGAAGGAAAATTAGCCCATCCGCTTTTCAGCTCGGACTCAATTGGCGAGGCCCATTGAGCGTAAGCAGCTTTTTCTACAATGACGAACCACATCCCAAGACCGTCGGCAGTGGCGGGCAGTCACGGGATATTTCAGGGTCATCCCATTATCCTCATCCCATCACCACCACTTTGGCGTCGTTAAAATATCTACCACTTTGTGGGACGGAAGGTGGTAGTGCTGCTCAGCAGTCCGCGATTGGTGGAAGGGCCTCCACTAGAGGGAGGTCTCTGAGTCAATCTAGGAGATATTTTTGGCCGATGCTAGCCAGACGTCTTGATAGAGTTGGGAGCACCCACATTGTCCCCCACCACACGTGTGACTTGCGAGTCGACTAACTGTGGTGATACCCATTTATACCGCTGGATGGTTGTGGTGGAGGGGGGGCGGGGGAGATTTAATAAATTAGCACAATTGCACTAACTGCCGCGGTGCCAACCATTACGCCGCAGTGTTAGCACGCAGATCAACTCGCCCTGCGGAGATAATAATCATCATTAAGCCATGGCCAGTCCACTGTTGGATGAAAGCCCCCCCCCCCCTAATGTGCTGCCACTTCTCCAATCCCGCTGAAGGATATTTGCGAGGACATCTGTCTTCCCTCGACATTTAGCTGGCAAGGTTCGAACCTAGGGGGGGCCCGATGGATCGGCACGTCTGGCCCTGAGGAGGACCTTTGTTGCCAGGATTGTACTTTTTTGCTGTGACCCAGGCAAGATACGGTTTCCTCAGCGATGTCATTCGTATTGGATTTTGTTTGTAAACTTCGCCTAACAGGGTGTGCTGCGAGAAGGCTGACATCATCCGCCCCACTTCTCTCCGACGGTAGAGGTGCGGAGAGTCGGCAGGAGTGAGTGGGCAAGCAGCATGGCCTCGGGTAAGAGGTGTTTTCATTATTGAATTACGCCAGGAACAGCTGGGATCGTCTCCGATGCTAAATTTACGGTAACGCCGTGCGCCGATGAATACGAGCAGTCTGCGGAAACCCGCCCCCCTCCACGCCGCCCCCCGCCACCCCCCCTCGGCGTGCACATCAAAATAAACACGTCCTAATTACGCGCCGCCTAAATCGCGTTAAGCCCGCCGCGGTTTGTTGCTGTGGATTATCGGGAACGCGCGCGAGAGCGTGGAAGCCTCCGCCGCAGCCGCCTGTCGGCGCCGCCGCCTATCGGCGCCGCCCGACGAGCTCGTTCACTTTCACGCCGGCACCACTCGGCTAATTACGCGTAATTGATGATGACCGGCACGAGGCTGCGCTCCGCTAGTGCAGCCGCGCGCTGTTCCGTTACCGGCGGCCGTGTCGCCGCCGCCGCCGTCGACTTATACAACTCGATTAATTTCCTGCGCAGGAACACAAAAAAACTAGCCTTTTAGGTGTCGCGTAATCTGCCATTAACCCCGGCGTGTTTGACCGGGAGCGGTGACGGTGATGGGGACCGCGTGAGATACTCCCGCGTCCCTCGTGGTTGTGCCGCGGTGGTTGTGCCGTGTGCTGTTAGGTGGTCTCGTGTGTTCCGTTGCGTGCGTTGCGGCGTGTTTTCTACGTATTGTTACGCGTGATGTTTATGTGTATTGTGGTGTGTGCTGTTGCGTTTGCTGTGATGTGCAACATGTTGTGTAATGTGTGCTGCGGTGAGTCCCGTAATATGTTTGCCGATTGGCATTGCGGCGTGCACGGTGATGTGGTGCGTATCGTCATGTAGATCACATTTGGAGGCCGGTGCTGCGTAAACATTGCACTGCGTAGGGATGGTTACCACGGGGGGTCCCCTAGCCAAGACTGCCGAAGGACAATATAATGGTTGATATGAGGTGTGATGTCAGGCGCTCTGTGATATTGACGCATTCAAGCACGTGTCCTATGAATGCAAATCCGTATCACTATGTCCTGTCTCCTGGCTGTGAGGTTTGATGACGAACCATTTCTATACTGCAGGCTTCCCATCATGCCTTTTTTCAAGGCCTGTCGGCTGTCTATTATTGCATGAATCGAAGAGCTGGACCATAACTTAGCTGCTCGAAAATAATAGATGTTTGTTATTTGAGCACAGGTATCTAAGATGGACGCTTGAGAATTATCTTCCCAGAGACGATATAAGCAATGCAGAGGTCTTTAAGGGAACGTGGCGGACAAGTGTTTGAGATTTGATCAAGCAAAAACGGTTGTGCTGGGTGTGGGGCATGTTGCGTGCAGGATCACGGAGGAGGGCCGATTGCCGAAAGGGTAAATTAGAATCGTCTAAAATCCGGCGACCGAGTGAAAAGAAAAGACCTTAGGCCACCCGATGCCGAGATCGTTGTTCGGGGCTGGTCTTGGAGGTCGCTTGCCGACTGTGCAGCAGCTGCCGTGGCATCTGGTGGCGGCGGAGAGCGTTGGGAGCAAGGAGGTGTTGGTGGCAGCAGCAGCGAGGGCTTTGGTCCTGCCGACGTCTCGATCTTTGTCGGCCGAGGCATCGGCGTTAAGCTTTCCGGCAACGTGAAAATATAAAATTGCGTTGCTTTAAAAAAAAAAATATATAGTTTTGTTTCTACGTCTTGCTGAAGCAGCACGAACGTAATTTACAAACGTGTTCCCGTGTTTCATTACTCAAACCACCGCGGAGCGTGGCGGCTGCTTCTGCTGGAGACTTTTGGCGTGTCACCTCTCGCCGGGGACAAATTATAATGATTCATTACCGTCGCATTACAGCCACCAATTAGAGTAGAGTCGGGCTGAGCGGCAGTTTTTTTTTACTGAATAAAGGGTAAATTCAAAATTATAACGGGCGGCTATTTGTTGCCATTGCGAGGAAAGAAAATGGTCTGTGTGTTTTGCCCGACTTAACCTGGTGCCCGTTGCACAACTCCGATTAGCACGGTTGGCTACGTGAGGTTCAGAGACGTACGTACATTGCACAACGCCATTGATTGAGAAGCTTTGTGCGTACCTTATCCTGCCATCCGCAAGACTCTTTGGAAATTAAGGCACAGGCCAAACTCGCGTGCGCGGTGTCAATCATATGCTGGTCACTTATAGCGCTCTGCTGCCGCTGTTGTCTGCATGGACGAGTGTCCACATCTAATCGGGCTTTACTCGGGAAATAAACTCACACGCATGCCACCCGCAAAATTAAGAACCCTACTCTGGAACGTGCGTCACGTTTTTGAAGGGGACCGAGGGAGCCAGAGAAATCCGACAGCCACGCGTACCAGAGGAAAACGCTTTTTTCCTTCTCATGTTGTATGGCCCAGAGGGTGGAGGGGTGCCCAGCCCGTGGTTCTCTGTGAACATCGGTTGGTTGCTGAACCAGTCGCAGGCTGCAGGGGTGATGATGCGATGCAGTGGATTTTTCTCGATATTGCCTGGTGAATGGTGTATGTGGCGGGCAGTGTCGTGCGATGTGTGGTCCATGCTTCGGCTGCGGTGTCCACGGGCGCGGCCTGGGGCCCATGGTCACACTCGGGTCCTCCTGTTTTTTTTTCCCGTCCACAATTAAAATCGACGTGCGTTTAGAATATTTGGCTGCTATAAATTTTTATTCGTGGCCGGGTCGCTTCTGAAAAAGTGCTTATAGCTCAGTGGGCCTTAGCTGGTAAAGTAAAAATCGTTTTAGTTTCTTTAGTAGAGAGCCAGCGATCGGTGTCAATATAAACGTCCCGGCCACGAGGCGTGTAGGATTACACTCGAAGATCCGAGTGGATGAGTTTCATTCACCCGCTTGCTGTGCTGTTATCTCCCGGGCCACCTCTCAATGCAGCGGCTCTGCAAGATTCACAAATGAGACCCGGGGCGTTTAGAATGAAATTGCTTGGTGTGATATTCGGCACGCTGGAGTGCGAAGCGGCGATGGGGACGCGCTGTGAGCGGGGGCCTGCGTGTGACTCCCGCGTCTCCGCTCGTTTAGCGCGAATTCTCGAAACCGTCGTGAGCTGCGGGCATAACGCGACGGGGGGCTGCTTTCCCGCTGCGCTCTTCAGGGAGAGAGAGAAATGGAGAGCAGTCTGGGGCCATCACGAGCCGCACTGATGTCTTTGTAGCTAGCGCTGCGGTTGCAGTAAAACGCATCAATTCCTTTCTGATCTCACGTGGGGAATATGGCCGAGAAGGACGTCGGCAGTCGGTGGCGCGAAATCCGGATGGGCTGCGACGTGCTCCAACGAGCAACCTGTGGAAGAGCCGACCCAGGTATATAAACACGTTCCTTCGGAGTGGGCAGCTAGGAACTTGGTTGGACGGCGCATTCGTGCGATCCGTGTCACGCGGCACAAGCTGCGTGGGGCGGAGCGTCACGTGGTGCTGAGCCCGCCCGAAGCGCTCTATGAAATACAAATCGAGGGCGTGGCTATGCACGACAGACAGACAGACAAATAATCCCTGGCGGGCAGTATGGAACTGTTGTTCTTACCTGTATCATCCGGCTTCAGCTTGTGTAGAAGGCGCTGGGCCACGCCGAATCGCGTACGAACGAATGTGGCGAAGCGCGGTGCCGTTCATCGTGTAACAGCGCTGCCCATTGCAGCGCTTGGACAGGAGGAGCGGACACTACGCATCGAATGGATTGTCAACCTCAAAACAGAGGTGTAATATTTTACCGGCTGCTCCTTGAATGCATACGACATAGAGCTTAGCGGGAAGCAGATTCCAATTGAAACAGAACAACATTTCTTTGTACGCATTACTCATGCGTGCAAATATGCACGCATGAGTAATGCGTACAAAGAAATATGAAAGAAAATGTAAAACTAATAATGTGTGCAATAACATTTTTACGTATAACGAGGCAGCAATTTACGATGTAATTATTTACTTTGGTCTATTGCACAATGCTATCCGTATTGTGCTATCGGCATTGTGTCATATCAAATTTTTATCGCAGCGCTGCAGACAGTGGGCCTCCATCACGTGTCTGTCTCGGTATAAAACAATGAGAGTATTCATTACACAACCAATCGGCGACGTAGCCTGCCGGGAGCGCATATTTTCAGCAGCATTGATTCAGGACTAGCAAAATTTAAACGGGTTTTGAAGGTTTCTATAAACTCACCTGAGCTATATTGATTCATTTTCAGGGCAACCTGGCCACACGTGATGGCTCATGGAAGTGGCTTATCTCATCACATGTTGGAAATTATAGTAGCAGCCAAATGATCTAAACACATATTTGTTGTTGACATCCCCAGCGTTTAACAGTGCTGCTATTTTGGTTTTGGCAGCCAACATTGGCCGTAATTCTTGGGGAGGTGTATCAGCTGTACCTTCCCTTCTAGCCCCGCCCACCTTCCCTTCTAGCCCCGCCCACCTTCCCTTCTAGCCCCGCCCACCTTCCCTTCTAGCCCCGCCCACCTTCCCCTTCTAGCCCCGCCCACCTTCCCCTTCTAGCCCCGCCCACCTTCCCTTCTAGCCCCGCCCACCTTCCCTTCTAGCCCCGCCCACCTTCCCTTCTAGCCCCGCCCACCTTCCCTTCTAGCCCCGCCCACCTTCCCTTCTAGCCCCGCCCACCTTCCCTTCTAGCCCCGCCCACCTTCCCTTCTAGCCCCGCCCACCTTCCCTTCTAGCCCCGCCCACTTCCCCTTCTAGCCCCGCCCACCTTCCCTTCTAGCCCCGCCCACTTCCCCTTCTAGCCCCGCCCACCTTCCCTTCTAGCCCCGCCCACCTTCCCTTCTAGCCCCGCCCACCTTCCCCTTCTAGCCCCGCCCACCTCCCCTTCTAGCCCCGCCCACCTTCCCCTTCTAGCCCCGCCCACCTTCCCCTTATAGCCCCGCCCACCTTCCCATCTAGCCCCGCCCACCTCCCCTTCTAGCCCCGCCCACCTTCCCTTCTAGCCCCGCCCACTCCCCCCCACCCTCCCAGTCCCTGACACATTTAGATAAGCTCCTCCCCCTCCACTTAACCAGTATATAAGATCTTGTCTCTTGAATTTCTCTTCACTTGATACAGTAAATTTGGCTGTGACGGTCCCACCTGAAGACGGAGACTTGTGTCGCCTCCGAAACGTCGTGATTTAATTGACTTATTTTCATTTATTATTTAATTTAATTATTATTTTTTACCTACGTGACTTTACCGAAAAAAACCTAAGAGTATGAATCCTTGCAGTCACGAAAGCTTCAAATCTAGAATTATATTTGTAAATGTGCAGGGCAACACCGGAGGAACCCGGAGACAAATCCACTCGACCGTGACGGGCCAAGAGAACACACAAACTCTAAATTAACAACAAAAATTGTCCGGGTCCGCGATCGAACCCGCGACCTCCTGCATGTTAGGTGAGGGAGACAACACCGCGCCACCACACACAGTGTCTCATAGGCCGTGAGGCTGATGGCTTGTGTGAAGAATACTTAGATTGTTCCATGCGGAGAGGCAGATATATGAAGGAGACATTACTTATCTGTGTTACCTATCGACACAACGACGCTTGTGACTATTCGGAGTTACGTTTTACTTCTTAATTTTACGCCGTACGAGGACCTTTATCTTAAAGTGAAGTTCCTTGACTATAACATCTGCCAGTTCACCAGCATTGATGATCCAAGAAACCGTAACTGCTGACGAGAGACTGCATGTCGAAACCGGTCCATAGTTTGCTTGTACAGCACCGAATCAATGCTGCTGAAATTATGCGTTCCCGTTGCAGCCAATGAGTTGTGTAAGAAACACTTTTATCATTATTGTTGTTATTGACATGGAGAGGCAGATACACGTGAAAGGCGCATTGTCTGCATACCGACGTTACTCGCCGACCATCATGATGGGGAGTGCGGTCAAAGAACCCTTGTGATCGAGCCGGGGTTTGTAAAAAATGGCCTTGTGTCTAACACATGTGTCTAACACATGTACACCCCCACGTGACACCGCGACACGTGTACTGCTACACGTGCCTCGTGTGCACGGTGGTGTGGCCTGGCACAGGCATCGTGGTGACGTCACCGTCGCTGAGTGGGGAAGGGCGGGTGTGGTATGGGTGTGGTATGGGTGTTGGTATTGGTGTTGGTATTGGTGTTGGTATGGGTGTTGGTCTTGGTGGGGAGTGCAGCGGTGAGTACGCCGCGCTACGAATCCGCCGACCCGAGGTTTGATTCCCGCTCACATGCCAACACCGGTCACGATTATCTGAGCCTCCCCTAGGTCGACTCAGCCTCAAAATTAGTGCCTGATACGGGTGTGTAAACACCGCCACCGGGGAGACAAAGGCGCTCGGGCGTGGTGCTGGCCGCCCACCCGCCTTGCGTGCCGTGCCGGCCTTCATAGGTGCTCTCGCTAACAGCACTTGCCCCCAAAGTCTGTTAAGGCTATGCGGGAGATCTTTGTCTTTGTGAGCGAGCGGTGAATCACCGCGGTGACGCTGATGACAGGCCGACGTTCCCTCTGTGACAGAGCGTGCCTTTTGCGTCAGCATCCTTTCCTGCTTCTTTGATAAAAAAGGCAGCCCCCCCCCACCCTCCATCCCCCTTCATGGATTCTGGGCAAAGTTTAATATTTGCCAACAGTTTGTGAGTTAATGTTTAGTGAACTTCACAGTTGGCTATGGGGGACCTGCCCTAACCTTGCAGCATGCCTGCACCCAATGCGGCCACAGCATTTTACATTTGTAAAACAAGTGTGAAGGTGTGGTGTTGGGGTGTGCGTGTGCATGGGTGTGGTGGGGGGGGGGATGGGTGTGGTTATTCGACCACACTTCACCATGCTGGTCAGAGCGAGTTGGTGAAGGTGGGAAGCATTGACGTGGGAGCATAGTACGGTACAACAATGGATTTTGTGGCATGACTGCGCTGCGTTGTCCACCGCGTAGCCAGCTATGACAACCGAGCGTGTGTGTGCCGGTCGCCCATTCACTCACCATCCACGCTCAACCCTGCAGAGATTTGAATTATGTTTCTCTACTCTATTTATACGTTTGTATATATGTATCGATGTTGAACTTCTCTCACACCCATAATACAGGGTTTTCTTTGGGTTGGGGAATATAAATGTGTCGTTAAACCCACCACCAACCGACACAGCCAATTAGTAAGGTTAGTAAGGTTTGTCACGTAAACAGAACGTAGCCAGTTCGTTACTAATACAGCACACCGGTGTGTTGGGAGAGTAAATCCCCAACGTTAAAATCTTGAATACGACGTTTCACGAGTAATACTTCTTAACAAAAATGCACGCATTGCCCTGTTTTACCCATTCGCGAGATTCTGACTGGCAAGATGTCGCCGCGGCGTAATGGTCAGCCCATAGGACTTGCAACTCGGAGGTCGCTGGTCGGATTAAATTGCGTGGCGTGGCGGTTGAATCAACATAAATTTTCTTCAATTCCCCTTCTCCCGCCCCTGCCTTGGTTGTGTGTAATGGGGTAAAGTGTGGGGTGTACGCCTGCCTCTTCCAAGATCGCTGGTCAATGTGGAAGATTAGGCCAAGTATGAAAAACTAAAGCTAAATTATTTTTATTTAATGAGGTAAGGACCCACTGAGTTATGTAGCTCATTTTCACAAGCGCCCTGGCCACGAATGATAACGGAGTGGCTCACATGGAAATGTATAGCAGCCAAACGCTCGAAACGCGTGATTCTAAATGTGGAGGGAAAAGACGGAGAACCCAGAGAGAAATCCACGCCACCACAGGGAGAACTTGCAAACTCCAAATATGCAGCAGGTGTCGGGGTCGGGATCGAGCCCACAACCTCCTGTATACCAGGCGAGGTAGTTAACATCTCCTAGCCACGGTGGCAAGATGTTCGCAGCTAGTCCTCGCTGTAGTGGAGGCTTCTCCGCCAGAATTGGCGTAAGCCGCAAACTGCAGCGTCGCACCGTTACCTTGGTAACAGAGACGAGGGCACGTGTACCATGCTGTGACTTGCCGCCGTGCGGTTTGTACGTCTGCGCACGCCAAATGTGGTGCGTTCGTTGCGTTCCACGGGAAAGTGGTGACCGGCTCCTGACTGTTGAGAACGGGTAATAGATTCTGTAAACGTTTACTGGTTTCATATTCTTGGTTCTTTCGGTAAAGTCACGTAGAAGGGAAATAATAAAATAATATAAATATAAAACAATAAAAAAATTATTACGACGTTTCGATTGCAACACAAGCAATCATCATCAGGTGTGAAATCCACAGCAATAAAATTTGAAAAAAGTTTACTGGTTTACCGATTGTCACTTAACAACCCTAGTTACACTCGGGCTCCTGTGTTAGTCTTTGGGTCTTGTACGGGTCCAAATTTAGTTTATGGTTGCTGTGTTACGTTTGTGTGTCCTATGTAAATGGGTGAAAGTGTATGGGTGCTGTACAAGTCGTTCGATGCAGTGTTAATCTATGAAGTGCTTGACTCATGCTCGTAATAAAATTTTTTTTTTTGGGGTTAGGGCGCGTAAAATATAAACGTGTCGTTAACCCACCACCACCCGACGCAGCCAACTAAGTGAGGTTTATATTCTTGGTTCTTTCGGTAAAGTCACGTAGAAGGGAAATGAAAAAAAACATTAATTTATTATTTCTCTTCTACGTGACTTTACCGAAAGAACCAAGAATATGAATCCCTGTAGTCACGAAAGCTTTAAATCAAAATGTAAGTGAGGGTTGTGACGTAAACAAACCGTGCCAATTAGTGACTGCTTCAGCACACCGGTGTGTTGGAGAGTAAAACCACTACGACATTTACAATTTTTACAAACATTTACAATGTTTCGCTCGTGATTGCAGCCAGCTTCACCTGGCAAAATCGCCAGGTGAAGCTGGTTTACGTGCCCCAACCCATAAAAAGACTCATTATGAATGATATTGATCGAGAGAGCCTACGTGTTAAATTGACTTGTACTATGTGGAAGATTTGTTTCGATTTAAAGCTTTCGTGACTGCAGGGATTCATCTTCTTGGTTCTTTCGGTAAAGTCACGTAGAAGGGAAGTAATAAAATAATAAAAATAAAACATAATAAAATAATTCTCACGACGTTTCAGCCACAACGCAAGCAGCCGTCCTCAGGTGAAGACCAGGACTGTCGGGGAGACAGCGTGGAAGATGGTCCTGCAATGGTACAAATTTGACCACAGCTCTTTTCGCCGGCAGCGGCGAGACAGACGCGTCGGCACGACTGGCAGGAGGCGAGAATCCACCGGAATCCACCAGCTTCCACAGGTATTCGAGGCCGAGATGAGTCGGGCGGTGCAGGTCAGCTCTGCGCAATGCTCACACCAAGGCCAGGGATTTTCCCAATCGTCGGCATCGAGATTTCAACGTTGATATTTCCGCTTTCAGAAGGGAGTCCATGCGCAAGTTTTTTTTTACACGTATTAAATATCAATTTAAAGCTTTCGTGACTGCAGGGATTCATCTTCTTGGTTTTTTCGGTAAAGTCACGTAGAATGGAAATAATAAAATAATAAAAATAAAACACTAAAATAATTCTCACGACGTTTCAGTCACAACGCAAGCAGCCGTCCTCAGGTGGAGAACAGGTCTGTCGAGAAGACAGAGTCTTCAGACTCTGTCTTTATGTTTTATTTTTATTATTTTATTATTTACATTCTACGTGACTTTACCGAAAGAACCAAGAAGATGTATTAAATATTTGTGTTCGTTTTTTGTTAGACACGGGAAGGCAGTAGGCCCCATAGCAAAGCGCTGGGCTACACGCGAACAACCGTACGTGAGTATCCGCCGGGCCTATGCACCCGACGCATCCACCTGCTGAAGGGGGGGTGGAACAGTCAACCCGGGAGAGGGGGGCTAATGCCATTTGTTCTTTTAAACAGTTGCTGAGCACAATCACTAAAAACCCAACACGACAGGCCAAGGAGCCAGCGACGAAGAGCACTGGCAGCGTTGTGATAGATGAGAGTTGTTGAATTGAGCGTGGTTTTCGTGACGTCTTGTTTTCAACGCTATATTCTTGCCTCATGGCAATGGGTTCTGGAGCGAGGTGCCAGTGCCGAGGTCTGTGGGCCACGCACGATGAGAGGGCTTTCAGGAGGGAGAGAGCTCGTGTTGTTTTGCCGCTCCTCCATCGAATGAGTGCAGACTGCAGTGGGTTTTACTCCCTGGTCCGTACTTGGGGCTGCATGGACACAATCGCACCACCTGCGGCTCTGTGTCTAAGGCGGGAGGGAATTTTTTCAGAGCGATTCGGTGCGAGCGAAGAAGCGGGGGAAGAGAATTGTTGAGATGCCGTGCGTGGTGGGTGATTTTTGGTGAGTGGGCTTGCGGGGAGGGGGGGGACTGGGAGTGAGGTGAGCGAGTGTGTTCCCGTGACCTGCAGTGTGCATGGAGATGACGCAGTCTGGTAGACCCCCGAGTCCTCATCCTGGATGGGAGGAATCGGTGGGCGAAGTTCACGGGAACAGTGGCTGTGGTGCAGTTGCACGCACGTGTGCATTTGCCTACGATCGAATCAACAGCATTGGACCGGATCCCGTTGGATCTCAGAAGCTAAGCAGTTTGGAGCCTGGACTGAAGGCCTGGATGGCTGCAGCTCTCTTGAAGCCTCATCTCTTGTCTAGCGCCCATTCCCTTCGTCTTTCCTCCTCCACTCCTCACCGTCCCTACCCCCCCCCCCACCCTCTTCGTGATCTCAAAGTAACCCCTCAATCACAGTGACTCAATTCGTGCACGTCCCTTCCTGCCGTTGAAATCATTCTATTCTGTTACCCCTGTTTAAACTACGCCAAGCGCCTTGAGTTGAAGGCCCTCTATATAAATAGAAAATAAGATTAGATTGTAGCCTTTGCTCCTCTCCTACCAGCTCGCACTGACCGGCGTGGTGAAGTATGGTCAAATACCACCCGTGGCCCGCACTGTGTGGGGCAGACCCTCGTGCAAGAATGGATTGAAAAGCCAGCTCCGATTAGCGCGGTTGGCTACGTACTGCGGTGCGAAAGAAATTCAACATACCGACACACACGCACACGTGCACGCGCGCGCACGTGCGCGTGTGCAGTTCGCGTGTGTTCACGTGTAGGTTTGGACGTGTGGTATGCGTGTGCCGTGGATAGCTGTGGGGGGGGTCTCTGCCGATGTGTATGTCCGTGCGTGGCTGCGCTTGTGCACGTTTTTGGGGAGTGGTGGCGCTGTGGTTCCCCGCACACCCTCGCCGAGAGCCCAGCAAGTTTTTTTGAAGCCTGTCCTCGAATGACCTCCGTGGCGAGCGCTGCCGAAACCTCTCGCGCGCCTCTCCTAGGTCGACTCGGCCCTCAAATGAGCATCCGGCGCGGCGAGTGAACGTCACCACGGTGGGAGGGGGGGGGGAAGACAAAGATGGCCAGGCGTGGTGCCGGCCACACCACCGCCTCGAACACTGTTGCGGACCTTAATAGGTGCTCGCTGAGAAAACTTGCCGCGACAGCCCCTGTGGCTATACGGGGGATCTTCGCGTGACTCCACCATGTGTGTTGGGTGTTTGTGCGTGTGTTGGGTGTTTGTGTGTTTATGCCATGCGTCGTATGTGCAAGTTGTGTGCATGTGTACACACCGTGGGTGTATGTGTGTTGTGTGTGTCGCGTGACTCCACCGTGCATGTTGTGTACGCTGCGTGTGTTGCCTGTGCCGTGTGTGTATGCTGTGTGCATTTGTTCATGCTCTTTGTGTGGACTTTTGCGTGTGTTGTCGTGTTTGTATTTACGCGTGTGCATGTGTGCGTGTTGTTTGCGTCGTGTTTGCACGTATGTATGTATTCATGCAAATTGTGTATGGCGTATATATGTTGCATGTCACGTGAATATTTGTGTGTTGTGGGGGCGGTGCGTGCCGTATTTGTACGTGTGTCTCCATGATGCATGTCACCACTGTCTTTGTGTCACACGTGTGCATTCGTGTGCACGTTGCATGTTTTCAGTTTGCACGCGTGCGCGCCGCGCGTCGCGCGTCACGTTCGTCACACGCGCGTGTTGCTGCGTGCGTGTCTCTCTCTCTCTGCAGGCAAGGCCGCAAGCGGCGTGACCGACGCGACCGCGAGGGTCCGGCGCCGCGGTAACCCCGGGCCACACGTTCATCGTCCCGCGGCTCCTCTCTCGCGCACCGTCCCCTCCGCCACCTCCCCCTCCCTCACGCCCTCCCCCTCCCCCACGCCCCCCCCGGACTCTCCAACCCCCCAAGCCGGGACGGACGCAGCTTTCTGACGCCAAAAAAACGGGGGAAGGAGGAGGCTGGAGGGGTCAGGTAAGGCTACGCGAGTTTTTTTTTTTTCACGGCCTGTGTCAACAGCCCATAAATTTCCTGTCTAGACTACGCCATAAACCTTCATCCTGTCACCTTGTCCGTTACAGTGCTCTCGCTGCCGTGCCCCACTCTCACCCCACCCCCCCCACCTCTGCTCTTTGCCCCCTACTTGTTTCGGCGGCCGCCCGCGCGCCCGTCGCGTTTGGTCCCTCTCTCGTCGCCCCGCTCGGCGTCGGTTCCGTCCGTCCGTCCGTCGCCGAATCCGACGGGGACCGACACCCCCCCCCCCCTTCCGGAACGTTTCTCGGCGCGATCTCTCGAGTCTGAGCGCAGCGCGGTGACAAATGCGCCGCTGCCGCTTGTTGTTTGTTTGTTTTTCGTCGTCATTCGTGGGCCGCCCGCGAACTACGTCGTTCTCTCCGCAGCGCGGGCGGCGTGGCTCCCGGCCCCCCCCCCCCCGACGTCCCCCGACACCTCTCGCGCCCCTTCAGCAGATATCGCCCAAGGGCGACGTGAATTGCAGCGGCTCGCTCGCCGTTTGCCGCTCGCTCGCTCTTCCACCCTTCGGCGTCTCTCGCTACGATCGACCCGTGGCATCCGCCGCTGCCTTGGCGCGGACTGGGATGAGAAATTTTTGACGCGGGGATTGGGACGGACTTTTCTTTACGTGAAACGTCGAAGCGGTGGGGCCACCCCCCACCTCCCCATCTCCCCCTCCGCTTAGCGAGTTGGTCCACCCTGCTGGCTCCACCGTAGGCCGGCCACAGCTCTTGTGCCCTCCGAATGGCGTCCCACCCCCCACCCCCACCACGGTCTCGCTCCGACGATTCCTCCCGTCGTGAGTGAACGTCACGGGCTCAGTGTCAAGGTCAAGGTCAGAGTGTCCTGCTCAAAGCGATGTGGGGGTGGGCGGCAGTGGCCATCTCTCGCTGGTGGGATCCGAAGAGGCAGTGGCATGAAGACTGCATTTCTCTGAAAGTTGACAAAGTCCTGCTGTAATGAAGGACATCGTAGAGACCTTTACTCGGGGATAGCTTCACCGAGTGCCGAGATTATTTTCCAGGAGGGTCCTGCCAAGTTTTCACAGCAGGGGGTGAGTTGATGATGACGTTGCTGCTGCTGCTGTTGCTGCGCGTAATCCCAATCGAGTTGTTTGTAGGTATTTTTTTCCCCAGCATTAGGGCTATTTGGCCAATAGCAGGGTTACATTGTGCGATTTTGTTTAGCTATGGGAATAAACCGGAGAACGCAGAGGAAGCCCCATACAGAACAGGGGAGGAACCGATTCGGGAATCGAACCCGGGACCCTCTTTGTCGTGAGAGGCGAGTGTCGCCACCCTGCCGAGTCAGCTTCCCGGCAGAATTTCACCTCAGGCGACTCCGTGGCTGCGACCCCGCACACGCTCTGACCACAGAGCCACGTGGTCGGATGAGTGGGGTAGTCCCGCCTTTGCTCTCGGTTTATCCCAAATCGGACCGGGTGGGTATTTCGCGAACAAGCCCGATTGCAATCGGCTCCACTTAGGGCCCACATGGCATCGACGTTGGCCAAAGCTGCACCTCCACATCGGTTCTCACCTGTCGTGCAGGCGGCATCTGATGGCTCCGTAATGATTTAGTGGCTGACGTTCTGGTTGTCGTCATGACCGTTGAGTGGTTTTGTGCTCAATGTCACCCCGGTTTCTGTGCCTCTGGCTTCAATCCATTTCGTTCTCCTTTGTTCACACGTGGCGTACCGAGGAGAGTGCGAGTCTCTGGGGCGGCGCTCGCCCCCATCGCTCACATCGCCCCCATCGCTCCCATCGCCCCCATCGCTCCCATCGCTCCCATCGCCCCCATCGCTCCCATCGCCCCCATCGCTCCCATCGCCCCCATCGTCCCCATCGCCCCCATCGCCCCCATCGCCCCCATCGCTCCCATCGCCCCCATCGCCCCCATCGCCCCCATCGCCCCCATCGCCCCCATCGCCCCCATCGCTCACATCGCCCCCATCGCTCACATCGCCCCCATCGCTCACATCGCCCCCATCGCCCCCATCGCCCCCATCGCTCACATCGCCCCCATCGCTCACATCGCCCCCATCGCCCCCATCGCTCCCATCGCCCCCATCGCCCCCATCGCCCCCATCGCTCACATCGCCCCCATCGCTCACATCGCCCCCATCGCTCCCATCGCCCCCATCGCCCCCATCGCCCCCATCGCCCCCATCGCTCACATCGCCCCCATCGCTCCCATCGCCCCCATCGCTCCCATCGCCCCCATCGTCCCCATCGTCCCCATCGCCCCCATCGCCCCCATCGCTCACATCGCTCCCATCGCTCCCATCGCCCCCATCGCTCCCATCGCCCCCATCGTCCCCATCGCCCCCATCGCCCCCCATCGCTCCCATCGTCCCCATCGCCCCATTGCTCCCATCGCCCACATCGCTCCCATCACCCCCCATCGCCCCCATCGCCCCCATCGCTCCCATCACCCCCATCGCTCCCATCGCCCTCATTGCTCCCATCGCCCTCATCGCTCACATCGCTCCCATCGCTCCCATCGCCCCCATCGCTCCCATCGCCCCCATCGCCCCCATCGCTCACATCGCTCCCATCGCTCCCATCGCTCCCATCGCTCCCATCGCCCCCATCGCCCCCATCGTCCCCATCGCCCCCATCGCCCCCATCGCTCCCATCGTCCCCATCGCCCCATTGCTCCCATCGCCCACATCGCTCCCATCACCCCCATCGCTCCCATCGCCCTCATTGCTCCCATCGCCCTCATCGCTCCCATCGCCCTCATTGCTCCCATCGCCCTCATCGCTGCCATCACGCCATCGCTTCCATCGCTCCGCCGCGATCGCCATCAACCTCTTCTCACTTGTGAGCCCATTTCCCCAGGACCCTCTCTCACATTCTCCCACTCGCCCAGCTCCTCCCGCCGCGTAACTCTCGACCCCACGTGCCATCCAGCATCTCGCGGCGCTACCCCCTCCCCCCACTCGTCTCCCACCCCCACCCCCTCCTCTCCGCAACTCCCAGCCGGGACGCACGCCCTCGCCCTCTTGCCCGCCAAGCCGCCCATCCCCCCCCCCCCACGGGCGATCGTGCTCCCCGCTCAGCCTCCCACCCCTTCGCCCTCCCTCCCTCCCGTCGGCCCTCCCTCTGCGTGCTGCTCGCAGACTTGGCCTTGAGCCAAGTTGAGTGCGAGCACAGTACAGTGTGCACGGTGATGCTGGTGGGATCGAGGATGGAGCGCCGGGGCGTGCAGGGTAGGGTTTCGGATTTTCGCCGGCCTGTTTGTGTGCGCGTGCGCGCGTTTGGTCGAATGTGTGCGCGTCTGTGTGTGTGTGTTTGGTGCATGTTTGGCGAGTGTGTGTGTGTGCGCGTATGCTTGCTTGTCTTTATGCGTGCGCGTGCATGTGTTTGCGCGTCTGTGAGCGAGTGTGGAGATATGCGAGTCTTCTAGTTTGGTGACTGCGTGTGCGCACGTGCTCACTCGTCCCTATGCATGTACGTATACGCAGGCGTGTGTATGAGCGAGCGTCCCTGCATGTGTGTGTGTGTGCATGTGTGTGTTGTGTGTGCATGTGTGTGCATGTGTGCGTGTGTGTGTGGGCATGTGTGTGTGTGCATGTGTGTGTGTGCATGTGTGTGTGGGCATGTGTGTGTGTGTGTGCCCGCTGCGAGCGGGAAGTGGGTGACGTAGGGTTGCGTGCATAGATTTTTTTATGTCGGACGGCCTGCACACACGCGCACACAAACGCGCGCACACGTGCGTGTGCCAGCACCCAGTTGATGACACAGAAGCGTAAGGGAGAGGGTGGCGGCTGGCCTTGCACGGCGCCATCCCGCACGCAATCACGCAGGCATGCCACCAGCGCCACCAGCGGCCCAGTCGGTCCCCCCCCCCCCCCACCGCGTAGTCGTCGGGGACGAGGAGGTCGGAATTGGCGCGAGCGCTCCCGTGCCAACCGCTCGTTCGTGAGCAAACATGGCGGATGTTGAGTTGGGGCGAGCGCGACGTAGGCTTGCACGTCTCTGTGGACGTCTTGTCGGGAGAGAGGGTGAGCGAGAGAGAGCAGGAGGACGCGTAGGTGAACGTGCGTGTGCGGGCGAGCGGGCGAGAGAACGTGCGTGCGTGCGGTGGGGTGGGGATGGATGGCGGTGGGGCGAATGGGGTGGTGCGTCCCATCCAGGCCGTGCCTTGAAACCGAACCGAGCCTCCTCTTGCCCGCCGCATGCCATGTGGCATCTCCTCGCTCCCGCATTCACGCGCGCACTGCGCACGCACGTGAGCCGATAATTGTGTAGGCATTCCGCGCGCGGTGTTTTCGCCGGCGAAAATGTGCAGCCACTTATTCATGTCATACTTAACGATGCCTTGCATCGCTACGGGCTAAATCATGCACGCAGTAAGTGGACACCTAAACGAATTTGTATATCGTTAATTCCTGTTGCCCGTGACTCGGTTCCGTTTATTTTTGCGAGCACTTCGCTTGCGGCGAGGGGAGGCGCGGCTGTGCCCTACGCCTGCGGGGGAGAGACCCCTAATTAAGAGGGGAGGTGACCGTGTACGGTGAAGCCGTGTTTGGCACAGTCCGCGTGATTTGAAATTTTGAATTTCGGCCACACGTTTGTGGACGTTAGTAGCCCCAGTGATGCAATGTTTGCTGCCGAGTAGGGCTCGCGAATTCCGTGGGGGGGTGGGGGGGGGAGATCCGTGCTCGCGGGAGACTCTGGTTAAAAGTTAGTAGTTTTTCAGCGTTGCCACGCGTGCCGGAGCACGGACGTTATATTTTGGCTTTCGTCGCCGTCTGGCCTTCTCTCTCTCCCTTGCTCGCTCGCTCGTTCGCTCGTTCGCTTTCTCCCGCCCGCGCTGCGCTGGGAGGAAACGTTTTGGCAGAGAAAACCTTCGAGGCGCCATGTTCACCCGCGGGTCTCGGGAGCCAGCCGCACTGTAACTGTAAGTGCAAGCGAGACCACGCAATCAGACACGCACTCCCTCTTCTGTGCTCTGATTACTTTTTAATTTTTGGGGTATTTTTTTCCTTTCGCGCTCGCCGTTTTTCCGTGCATTTTCTGGGGCCCGAGCGCCATGCCGAGTCTTTAACCCCCGCGTTCTGCCGACTCGGGCCGCAGACTTGCAAGGGAGCCTGTGGCCTAGCAAACAAAACCCTGAGGTGCGATGCTTCGGCAAAGGTAACGTCCGAATGTTTCCGTCCCCTTCCGACAATTTGACGCGCTCGCCCCCACCCCCCCCCTCGGCACGGCGCGCACCGGACGGAGCACCTCGCATCGGGGGGGGGTGCCCGGCTGTCGTGAAACTTTTAACGTAAAAAAAAAATCCGTCGCTGTGTTCGTGGCACCCCGCGGGGCCCCTCTGCCGCCCAGCCCAGTATGGCGGCGGCCTCCTATGCTGTTGGCGACACAGAAGAAATTTTGTGGCCGATTTTTCAGCGAGCGAGCGTCGATCCCCGCCGCCCCCCCGGCGAAAATAGCCGCCTCCCTCCGTGTGCGACGCGACGGAGCAGCAGGTTAAGGCGGCCCCAGCGCCGTCGGTCGGGGTTTGACCCAATTCACGGGGCGCCCCGCGCTCCGCTCGGCTGCCACCCTCGCGTGCTCCCTCGGGCATCGCCATGGGGTGCGGGATCTGCGACCGGACCGGGCGCGGCAACTTTTTTGGAAGTTGTGCCAGCGATCGGGGTGGCGGCGAAGGCGGCGGCGGAGTTTTCGCCATTGTGTGCCAACGAGCCAAGATGTAAAATGGCGCCGGTCGTCCCGTTGGCGAGGGCGGCGCCGGGTTTGCGCACGGGACCTCGCGAGCGGGAGCTGTCTCGCTCGCTCGCTCGCTCTGGCCGTGTTGGGATCGCGCCAAGCGGTTGTGTACAAACCGATACGCGCCGTGTGTTTGCACGGCACGGCACACGTATCCGGCTCCGTGCCGTGTGAGAGCGAGACGATGCACTTTAAATTAAATCGCATAGCCACAGTGGCGGCCGCAGGATCTCGCGATGAAAATAAATGTTACCGCCGCCTTCACGAACGCGAGCCGATGCTTCGCGATCGCGGCCTCTTTTCCGTTTCTCGCCTCGATGAAGCTTTCCGTTGCCTACAGAGTCACCTTGTTCAAGTATTTCTCCTCCGGGACGGTTTGATTCGTGTGCGTCGCTAGAGGATCAGCCCAGGGCCAGAGACGGTTGTTATCTTGTAAGTGGACACAGACTCGCTGGTTAGTTCACTTGAATATTCTACTTGCAACGTCCATCTTTTCACTGCTCAGATATTGGGTTCAGAGGAATCCACATGCGGGTTTCGTAATGCACTCTATCTCAGTCATTTTGACCATCTCTGTGCATGTACGCATACATAAATGTGTACGTATGCATGTTTGGCTGGCTATGTACCCCTACGTATCTGTATTTGTTTCTATATTCGCATGCATACATGCATGTGTTTGTATGTGTGTGTATGCGTACGATTGTATTTCTATGTGGACATGTGTATGTATGTGATTGTATGGGGGAGCGGTAGTGTAGTGGTTGGCGCGCGCTGCACACTCTCACGGCCAACACCAGTGACGGCTGGAACTTCCCTAGGTCGACTCAGTCTCAAATAAGTTCCAGTGTGTGAACATCGCCACTAGGGAGACAAAGGCGGCCGGGCGTGGTGTTGGCCAGCCACCCCCTCGTGTGCCGTTCCGGCCTTCATCGGTGCTCGCTAACAGCACTTGCCCCAACAGTCTGTTAAGGCGACGGGGGGGGGGGGATCTTTGTCTTGGTATACACAGTATCTGTGTATTTATTTGTATGATCGTATTGGCATATTGACAAAAGCTGTAAAGTGCACAGAGAAGCGTGGGGTAGACGCAAGCTTGGAATTACGACGAGAGACGGGGAGAGGAACGCCGCGTGGGTCAGGGCACACGTGCAGCTTGGGAGACATCGCGTTGACCGTTGGGAAAAGAGCGCGGGGGTTTGGAGAGGACATGTTCCATACGAGGGGATGATGGGCGACGCCAGTGATGGAACGGTAGCCCAGGGAGAGAACACGCACGAGAGCACGGCCGCGGTGGAGACGGAGCGGCGAGGTCAGCACACGTGCGGCGGCGACGTGGATTGGCGTCGCAAGATTGTAGATCGTTGGTCGAAGGGTGTGGTGACGGGCGTGCATTTGTGTATAATTGTGTTTGGCTGGTGTTGCGCAAAACTAAAGCTCAACTATTTTTACTTTACCAGGTAAGGCCCACTGAGCTGTATAGCTGTTTTTCAGATGCGGCCTGGCCACAAGCGATCGCTCCAAGAAGTGGCTTATGTGGAAAATGATATCAGCTAAATACTCTTGAAACACATGTTGATTCTAAATGTGGAGGGCAAAAAACCTCAGGACCCCAGAGAAACATCCACGCGAACACAGGGAGAACATGCAAACTCCAAATATATAGCAGGCGTCAGGGTCAGGATCGAACCCAAGACCCTCTATATACCAGGCGACGTCGTTAACATCTCGCCACACAAATGCCCGCGCCACGATCGCACGCGTATCGTAAATACCCGAACGGTCGCTGGATCACGTTCGTTAGCTGTCCCTGCAGCTCGCTCAGAATCAGCCCGCACGTCCGTCTCCTCGGATGTTTCGGCAAATGTTGCGGAGAGATTTTCGTGCGGATTTGCCGACGTTATTCATCGTCCTCCGAAGTTTACGTACGGAGCTTTTCATGTGACACGATTGGCGACGCGTCCACCCTGAGAGTTGCCGCACCAGACGTGACGTCGCTGCTGTTGAATGGGAATTCGGATCGATTTTCCGATGTCGCGTTAGCGCGCCGTGATGTTTGCGAGCTCCCGTTAGTTCGTTTTTATTTTCTCCGAAAGCAAAGAGACTGGGCCACGTCGACCAAATAATTGCTCGTCTTCCACAATCGGCACGTGGCCGGCCCTCGCGTAGCACGGATACCACGGGGCGCACGGTCTGCATTGAAATAAATCCCCTGGCCGACTGTCGGGATGAGATGCCAGGGAGAATCGTTGAGTTTACACGAGGAAGGACCGAGGTGGGGTGACGGAGGGGGGGGCGATGGCTGGAGTAGAGAAACAGTGAGAGGTCTTCGTTGGTGAGCGAGGTGGTTTGACAACGCCACGTGTGTGACTTGGTGCCAAGCACAAACTCTGCGACGTTGAGATCGTGGAGGGCGGCGGTGGGAGGTTTAGCGGAGGTGGCTGTTCCGATCGGAGAGAACGTGTTTATGAGATGTTCAGACGGAGGAGGACATCATCGCGGGAAAGGATAGGTTGAAGGGAGGGGCGATATGCTCGGGCGATGTTTTGGAAGTGAGGGGATGACCTTGAGTTGTTGAAGGTTGTGAGACGAAACACCCCGAGAGCTTTTGGCGCGTGGGTGGGGGGGTGTGGGGGGGGGGCGGGGTGTTGGAAACCGATCGTCTTGGGATCTCCAGCTTGGTCTTGGTGATCGTCCAGTCCTCGCTCGGCTCGTTGACGATTGCCGGATGGCGGCGGCGTTGTTCGTGCCGTTGGTGCGGTTGGGTTTTGTCGCCGCCGCCATCTCCCAGATTTAAATTCGGGGGGGGGCCCGTTTGTGTGTTTTTTTTTTTTTGCTCGTTGGGCACGTTCCAGACCGTGAACCATTGGGACGCAGTTCCAGGACGGTAAATCGGAGAAATCTTGCCGGCGTTGGAGGGGGGGGGGGAAGCGTGTTCGGTTTATATCCTCGGCACATCGACAAGGCGATTGCAGGCCGCACGTGAGCATTTCGCGGATTGTCGTCGCGCGAATTAACGGTTAATTTCACTTTACGCAGTTTGTCATTAAAGAAGTGTAATTCATTTACGAATAAACACCCAGGTGTTTGTTTATTGAGAGGGAAAATAGATTAACGCCACTGCAAGGGTAATGCCGTGAAAGCTCCGATTGCCATTGTCGGTGGCGGCGGTGGTTCAGTTGTTCATTTAAAAAGTAGCAGAATATTGAGTGGCTATACGAGTGGTGTTGCACGTAACGATGTACAGGCTACACAACGGTCAGAAGTGATTTTCTGCTTCCCGAGCAAACGCTCAGGCGTCGGAGCTCATCAGCATCCCGTTTACAGCCGCGAGCCAGTGGTGGAAATTCCACGTTCCTATGGCAGAGGCGAGCCTCTCCAAAAGGGCAGAACCACTGGTTGACGTTCGGCGCGCACTAATAATTCAACGCGCGCTTTTCTACAATCGGTGAGATGTGGCCGCGACGTAGTCGTCACTTCCTCGCCAAGCATGCGAAGTTAAATATTGAATACTTTTAACGCTGCGTTGCGAGGTCTCTTTTTCTTCTTTTAAACACTGCCGCAGCGGGGTTTAAATATCGTTCAACAAGCAGCGCAATCCGGCTGCGCTCTTAAGTGCACGTTACTACAGCGTGCAAATAAAAAAAAATACCCGATTCTGCTTCTCGCCGTGCAACGTTCTCCGTGCACGTGGGGCGTGCTCGCACGTCGCCCCGTTCGGCGCGATGTCGCCGAGCGTGACTTGGCTAAGCCACGACGCGAGCCGTACGCTCGGTGCCGCGTCCGTACGTACCGCGGCGTACCGCGGCGTTTAGCTGCAACACACCTCACCTTGATGCAAGCGCGTGCATGTCGCGATGATGCACTTGCAAGCGCGTTCAATTTAGCCTCGATACCCTCAACGTTCGTGCACACCTACAGTGCTGTTTTTATTGAATTATGGCATAGACACGCACACGTTTAGACTTCTGTCGGGTAAGGCCCACGTAGAGAAACACATTTTTTTAAACGTCGTCGTCCGGCGTCTTCTCTTCGCACGCTTGGTGTACGACTTTCACCGTCCACGTTCCCGCGTGAACCTCGCACACTCCCCCCCCCCCGCCCCCTCCCCCGACGAATTTCCCCTCGGCTCTCTCGGACCTGGTCAATGCGGTTACGTGGCGATCCATTTCTAGACGCCCCACTCGTTTCTCACAACCCCCCTCATCCCACTTGGCTTCTCGACGGGGGGAGACGCGTCGCGGCCTCAATGTTTCACGCCGGGGTGTTTGGAAGACCGCCGGGCAAAATACGACCACCTGTCTCTTGCGTGCCCGGTCATTCGTCCCGACGGCACGGGGAGGCTGCCCGTCGCGCATCGGGGGCCTCCCCGTCCACGCCTCCCGCGGTGGGCAGCGGCTCGGTCACGTTGACGAGCGTCGCGCGGTCACCGCATTCGCCATCGGGACTTTCGCTCGTTGCAGTGGGGTATCGGTAAATGGATCGCGCCGCATGTTAAGGGTCTTGCTCCCCTGATTGGCGCGCGCTCGCTCGCACGCACCAGTGTCAACGCCCGCCATTCGCCACCAAGTGACGGTGACGTCCCCACGGCACCTGTGCCAGGCCGGGTGCAATTTGAGGCCACGTGAAGTGTTGAAGGCTCGCTGATAGGAGGTCACGGGAAGAGACCCAGGTGCCACGGGTTAACCGACTGAGATGACTGGCAGATGTACTGTGCTCCCTACTGTGCCAACTTTTGCTGCATTTTAGCCGCCCGGCGCTCCGCTCATTGTTCTCCTCCGCCCTCCGTTGTTGTTTGAGGGCGACTGCCTCCAACAGCCCAGTAGTGTCCTTCTCACGCACACACGCGCACATACACACGGACCGATGTCTGGAGACTCCACTGTCGCGCGTTGTCTCGCTCAGCTGTCTCCCGCGTGTGTTGAGGAGGCAAAGGCCTCGGTTTCCGTGTGCGTGTCTGTGTGCGCGTGAGCGGTGGTGCAGCGGTTAGCGCACTGCGCGATGAACCCGGCGCACCGACTTGGAGTCCCGCTCGCGGCCAAATAACAGTGCCAAATCCTGGGCCTCCGCTTGGTCAGCTCACCCTGAACGAGCACCTGGTGTTGTGTGTCAACATCAGTGGTTCCGGCGACCCACCCCTTCGTGTGTGCCTTGCCGGGCTTCGTAGGCGCTCGCTAACAGCACGTGCCCCCAACAGCAGTCTGTTTCGAGGCTTCACGGTGGAACTTGGTCTTTGGCGCAAGCGAATCCATCGCTCGTGTCCCTGTCGGCTGCCTGTCCAGCAGAGGGGAGGGTGACGCGCGCTTGCGTTTGGATGCAATGTTTTGCAAATACGAATGGTCGTGTGTGCCAGAAGTGTCCGTGGTGTTGCTGTTCATTCCTTGACGGTACAACATGTGATCATGATGGGGGTATTTCTATTTACTCGTTTGGTTTGATCGTTTTGCTGTTTGTTGTACCGATCGTAGCAATTATGGTCACGGTACGCCACAATAATAATTTTGACACAGTGCGTTCGATCTTTTAAACTTTAATCACCTGCAGAAGCATTGGGTCTCCCCGGTTACCCTTGGTTAAACCAGGTGAGAGCCCATCGAGACTACGTGTTTCTTGTGCAAGGCTAAACCCGGGAGTGATTGCGGTATGAACGTTACGGCGATTGAATTGCGTTCGACGCAGATTTTTAACGAAACAAATGCTCGACTTCTCCCGTTCACCGCGGCGAGCCTTGTCGAGCTCGCGTTTGAGAGGGGAGCAGCTCCGGGATTTCCCTCCGGCTGCAGGCGGCGATGCCAAACACAGCGACCGACTAATTGGGCTTTAATTACGATTGCCGAACGGGAGACATCTGTTGACGAACGACAAATCACGAGCGTGCATCGTCCTGCACCGTCCGATCTCCTCCCTCCCGAGGCGGCTTCCTCTTGAGAATTGTTGTCGAACGGACAATTAATTTGTTTTGGCTGAAACTTTGCGGTGGTAAAAATTCGCATTTTGCTTGGCCACGGGGCGGCAACGATTGAATCCGAGCGGATGACGCGGGGGGCGCGTTTGCTCGCGCAGGTACCCTGGCGATCGCCGCGCCTCCCTGTTGCCGCCTCTGTTGGTGGCGACCGAGGAGGAAAGGTCAGTGGGCGCAGCCGATCAGACGGGACGCCGAGCCAAAGTCGTCGGCGGTGGCGCTTCTTGTCGATTGATTTTCGCAATGGAAACATTTTAATTTCAAGCGTAGGGTTTCGCGACCAATTTTATTCATGACGGGGAGTTTTTGTTGTTGTTGCTCGGATCGCTTAAAATGTAAATGTTTGATCGTGCCCTGCCGTGTTAGCAGCAATGGTAAAAACAAAAATGGCCGCGCTCCCTCCCTCCCCGCCCCCCCGCTGAGCACGTGTGTAGCTCAGCGCGAGCCTTCGCAGCGAATGTTAATAGGCTTTGGGCCTTCCGGTTTTGTGTGTTTGTGATGCCACTCCAGCACGGTAAGAATACGCTGTTGTTGAATTGTAGTTTTGCAAATGTCGTCCCGTTTGTGATGTCGTTATTCGTCGTTGGCGTCGCAAATTCCCGGGAATGTATTCGTCACTGCAATATGTTTGTTGCTGTTCGTGCTGTTCATGCATTGCTGCAATTTTTTATTACGATTGGGGAAATGTATAAGAAAGAATGAGTTCATAATCACATCACATGTTCTCAATGACACGTCACCTTGGCTCGCGTTGTTCGGTTTGTTCGTTCCGAGTTTCGTAAAAGTTTGCGAATTGACCGCGATTAAGGTCCGTATTGAATCTTCACAGACAAAGTTTTTGGACCGAAGGAGAAATTATTTAGGCTTCTCGGCAAAAATTGATGTCCGGTTGAGAGCAGAGGGTTGTGGGTGGTCAGTGTGGCCAGCAGTCGAGTCGCGTGCGTGGTGGCGTGCGTGACACGGCCCCGCCACTAAAACTAAACGATAAACTTTTATTTTACCAGGTAAGAGCCACTGAGCTCTGAACGTCTTTCTCAGCAGCGACCTGGCAACAAATGATAGCTGAACAAAGTGGCTTTTGTGGAAATCTATAGCAGCCAAATTCTCTTAAACACACGTTGATTCTAAATGTGGAGGGAAAAACTTGAGGACCCGGAGAAAATACACGTGAGCACAGGGAGAGAGACACGCACACTCCAAATATACAGCAGCAGGCGTCAGGGTCGGGATCGAACCCACAACCTCCTGTATACCAGGCGAGGTAGTTAACATCTCATAGCCACAACGCAGAACTTACAGGTGACTTTTTTGTTTACGAGACCGCACCGTGAAATGAAATACCTACGGAGGTCGTTAAACGCTTTCTCTCAAAATAGACCGGCGTTGTTAAACGGACAGAATGATCGCAATTCAGTCGAACGACAGTCAAAACTGAAACTCAACGTTTCCGCGAAATTTATGGTAAAACAATTAATGAAATAAGTGAGTTTTCTGCTTAGTTCCTCACGGATTGGTTAAGCAACATTTGTATGTTCCGGTTGTTTCTATGGCTGAAGAAGCCTGCTTATTTAGAGTGCATCGGCAAACATTTTTATAAGTTAATTCTCATCGGGACCTCGTGGTCTAAAGTGCAGTGTCCAACTCTCGCTCGCCACTTTGTCTCTGGCCTTCCCTGTGTACCTGCTATGAAGGTCGGCCATTGCCTAAAACGTCACCTTTGACACATTTTTCATCTTTTAAGGCAACTCAGTGATATTGACTATATCAACGTGTTTTTTCTTCTTGTTATTTGCGCCA
Organism: Lethenteron reissneri; assembly: GCF_015708825.2. NCBI lineage: Eukaryota > Metazoa > Chordata > Hyperoartia > Petromyzontiformes > Petromyzontidae > Lethenteron > Lethenteron reissneri. Next base: position 2,152,041 of record NC_083833.1, on the reverse strand, counting down.
CTGCCAACGCAGCAGTATCGCCAAATCATTTACTTATGAAATGTAAATCCCCTTGCCTTAGTAATGTGGAATGTCCACCGTTGGCTCGTGACCCCAACGGAGGTGAATATCACCCAACGGTCGTTTCTTAACAGGGACGACGCGAGGCTTTCGGCTCGTGCGCTGTTCCCGTTTCCGTTCGGTGGACCGTCGCGCAAAGTTGGCGAAGCGACTCTTAACGAAAGTTCTTCTCACGTGTATATCGCGGTATTCCCAAAAACAACGTGACCGAAATCTCCTTGCTTACGAACGACAGTTCCAGATGCGAGCGCTCTCGCAGTGGATTGCAGTTACCGGCGGTGGTGTAATCCGATTACGCTGGAACGGTCGGTCGCGGGCTCGTGTCTCTGACGTTGGCAAATTTGGCGCGCTCGCTCGGATTGCTTGAGAGTCGGCCCGGCCGTAAAAGCACAAACGCTTCCGCAATATTTATTCTTCCGCGACCTTGCCATCGCCGGCGCAAATGACCGCGCTGTGGGCGTGCGGCGAATGCGTCAGGTGAGATTTGCATGGGATTGTATGGGGGCGGCGGAGGAGGAGGAGGTGGCGGTGGAGCAGGTGGGGGGGCAGCGGTGGCGTGGGCTGCTTCGACATGGCGCGTTGAACAAAGAGCGGAGCGGCGGTGAATTATAACGCGGCGGTCGCCAACGCAAGTGGAATTCTGAGACGGTGGTGACGCCGACGTACAAAGCTTTGCGACGCTCGCCCCGCTCGGCCGGGCAGCGTTCGCCACGGCAAAAAAACAAGACACGTCGCACGCGATCGGACGTTGGGCGGTGCTCGTCTTCTCATTTGGTGGTCCAAGAGCGCGCGCTGGAATTTCCATGTTCCTGTGGCGGGTGCCTGAGTGCCTGCGGATAATGGGCACGCGCTGTTTATATCCGCCGAGTTGTGCCATTGCGTTGTTGTGCGGTTTGACTTGGGATATTGCGAGGTGGGAGGAGTGGTCCAGATAAAAACAAAAACGCAGGTAAATGGCGAGACGTGCAAATGAGGCATTGGAGACGCCGTTTATAAATTGTCCCACGTCGGAGCAGGGATGAGGCCGTCGTCGCCGCCGTCGCGTGCGGTCTGTCTCGAATTGCTTCCCAACGTGAGCGGAGTGCTTTGCTTTGCCGACGCGTTCGACTCGCCCGACCCACGGCGGGCGAGGAGCAGCTGATGGTGTAAAGAGAGCGTGCGGGGCCGCATTCATTTCCAATTCCGCGGGAGTGGCCGGTGCCAACGTTGTTGGGGGGTGCCCATCTCTTGAGGTGGCTCAGAGCCAGTGGTGGAAACTCCACTTTACTCTGGCGGGAGTTCACGTTCTGCAGTTAATAAAGACAAAGATCCCCCAGTATAGCCTGAACAGACTGTTGGGGCAAGTGCTGTTAGCGAGCACCTTTGAAGGCCGGCTCGGCACACGAGGGGGTGAGTGGCCAACACCACGCCCGGCCGCCTTTGTCTCCCTAGTGGCGAAGTTGACACATCGCACCAGGTACTCATTTGAGGCTGAGTCGACCTAGGGGAGGCCCAGGACCGGTTTTGATAATCGTCACGGGTGTTGGTGGCCGTGAGCGGGAATCGAACTCAGATTGCCGGGTTTGTAGCACAGCGCGCTAACCGCTGCACCACCGCTCCTAAGTTAACACACACACACACACATACTGTACATCTGCATTGTATATTTTTTGGTAATCCACTCCACCACGGTTGATTGCGAGTTTAGCCGTGTGCACACGACGTACGGATAAGCTCCGAGCATACGGCTCCGATTCACTTAACCCCTTAAGGGGCCATCCGTCACAAAAAAGAACTCCGATCGCCGCTTCTCCGGCCGAACTCCGCGCTATCTCGGGGGCCGTGTGCAAAGGGGCCTTACGGGGTGGACCTGCCGGCCGCAAGGGAAGGCGAGGCCCTGGTTTCTGTCCCACGTCGTCGCGGCGTCGAGAGCCGCGGCGACCGCGTTGCGTACAATTAAGCCCGACGCTCTTGGCGGAGCGCAACTCGGATTCGCCAGATGCGGCAGGCGTAGGCCACGGCAGACTTATTTATTTATTAAATCAGGAGGAGCACGATGGGGCAGAGCCACGAGCGGCAGCGGCGTCAGCGAAGGAGGCCCTTAATAATTGGGGCGGGCCTCGGCTCGTGTAAACTTTGGAAGCCGTCACGTTTAAAATTTAAACAATACGAGCGCGGAGAGGCCGGTGGTGATACGGACAAACGCGCTTGGGTTCCGTCCGTGTTCGGGCGATCGGTGGCGTCGACTCGCGGACATCCTCAAAGCTGCGGCTCGTTGCAAAACGGCGCTCGGCAAAAGCCGGCGGCGAGCGCGCGCGATGGCGGCGGTCCTGAAGCCGCGCGCAGGAAGCCACGCGGCCACTCGGTGCCCGCGTTCTGCGTTGACGCTTCCCGCGCACACCTGGTTCACGAGGGTGCAGCAGCAAAATGGCGGGCGACATCATAGGCGTACGTGCATCTGCGGGGTTTTTTTTCCCGCGCTCGCCCCCCTCTCGTCCCCGCCCCCCCCACCCCCCCAACTCCTACTCCCCCCCCCACGCGCCTGCGCGACATCTCTCCCTTCCTCACCCCCGCCCCCCGCCCCCGCCCCCCCCCCCGCCCTCCACCGCCGTCCCCGCGGAACGTGCTAGCGCGCGCGGGGAAAGCGTCGTCGCGAGCCCGGCGGCGCCCGCGTTTGCTGCGAGCTGGCGCGCCGCGCTCGGGCCTTGGTGAGGCAGTCCGACGCGGAGGACAGAGGTCTCCGGGAGGAAGACGGCGTCCCTTCGCTCTCGGGATTGGGCCCCGGCGATCGTCCCCGCGGTTGCATCTAAAAGCGGTGGCCGCCCGGGCCTCGGGGAAGTTGCGCTCTCCCCCTTCGCAGGAGCGGCGTTCGTGTTAAGTTGCGGCCCGGTCGCGCGTCGGTATATAGCCCCGCTTGCGGTGTGGCGGAGATGCTTGCCCGAGCTAGCGGAGGGACCGCCAGGAGCGGCTGAGGGCAGCACTTGAATCTCGGCCAAGTGTCTTTCGGGGCCCCGTCAATTGCCAATTTATTGCCAGCACTGGCAAGGGCGAGCGGCGTGCCAATAGGCAAAAAAATAAAAGTAAAGTAGGCGTAGAAAAACTCACCGCGTCAAACATTAGTGACGTCTTCGAGGGGTTATTTTAAATCTCGCGTTTAGTCGTGGGTGCCCGACTGTAACTCGAGAAGCGGCAAACGCCGCGTTCTAGCGACGGCTCCGTCGTCGTACGAGCGAGTCTTGCCGACGGGGAGAGCAGGGCGGGGGCACAGCAGCCCACGCCCGAGTCGCTTTTTTCGTTCCGACCGCAGCGGCGTCGGGAAGCCGTCCACGGCGTGCCTCCCCGCCCGCCCTCCTGCCCTCCCGCCCACAGAACCACACAATCGCTCGCAGTCGTGGCCCCGAGCGAAGCTGGCACCGAGATCGAGAATCTGCGAGGTGGGGGGGGGGGGGGTTGGGGGGCGGGAGAAGGGAGGCCGTGGGGGGGTGGTGGGGGGGGGGTGCGTTCGGTTCGGTGCCGTCGCTCGCGAGAGAGGGTCCGGGGGGGCCGAGCGCCGGTGTCGATGGCGGCGGCGGCGACTGCGGCGGCGGCGGCCTTCGTGTCCCGCGGTCCGCGCTCAGCTTTGCGCCGCACGCTGCTGGCAAGAGGCGGCGGAGCGATCGCGGGGGCGCGCCATCCGAAGAGAAAGCGAGAGAGCCTCGCGACGAGGGCCCGGACGGGAGCGCTGGCTCGCGTGCGTGCCTACGTACGTGCCTACGTATGTGCGTGCGCACTTGGGTACGTCCGCATCGAGCGCGCGCACGCGCACACGCACGCCATGCGGAGGGACGGCTGACTGGGCATGCTCAGAACCTGTCGTCATCGCGCACGTTTCCCGCTCTTGCAGGAACCCCGTCCTTTCGCCTCGACGTCTCGGCCAGGCGAGGCCACGGTTTCTACGTCTCGTGCCGGATAGAGGGGGGGGGGGGGGGCGATATAAAAATAAATCTCGGCGTTCTCTACTTAAGGTGATTTAAAATAATAGAAAGATATATAGGAGAGCACAAACCCACCTCCCCCCTCCGACCCCCCCTCCCCCCCGTCACAAAATAAAAATAACCGGACTCCTCCACCCGCAGCCTCTTCGCAGCCAAAGCGATCGGTCAGTAGCCGCTCTGTCGGGTTCTTGCGCTCGGGGGATCGCTTCTCTCCGCCGGTCGTTGGTGTTTCGTCGCTCGCTCTGCGACGCGCGTCGACCAGTCCCGCGGTGAACGCCGGGGAGAGAGACGGAGCGGGCGCGCGGGCGGGCGGACGAGCGAGAGCCGGCGAGCGGACGGGCGGGCGAGAAAGACGGCGTGAAAAATGAACGAGGAAAAAGATCCCGGGCTGCGCTTTGCTCACGCCCTTTGTATCGTCTCAGATTGTTGACTTTCGGCCAATTTTCCCCTTGCCGCGCCTGCTGACATAGCTCTTTTTTATTAAATAAAAATCATGCCCCCACACCCCCCCCCCTCTTCCCCCTCCCGCGCGCCCCCTTCGTGTCCACCGTCCGAGGCTGTGCGGGCCGCCGCTCCTCCTCTTAGCGGAGGCAGTGGCGGCCGCCACCGTCCCGGCTTAAAACAGAAAACTGCTGTGCCCCAATTGTGCGGCGTGTGGGAGAGAAAGTATCCCGCGATGGTCCCGGCTCCGGGGAAGGGCAGGGCAAAGCCGAGTGGTGGAGGCGAGCAAAATGCGCGTTTCTTTTCATCCCTTGGAGCGACTCTGGGCACAGTGCCAAGTTCGCGCATATACAAAGGAAAGTGGGAGAATGAGGGGGGAGAGAGGGAGGGAGGGAGAGAGCAAGAGGGGGGTAGAGAGAGAGAGAGGGTGCAGCGGGTCCGTGTGAAAGGGAATCGTGGAATTTTTTTTTTACGTGCGTATATAAAAAAAAAGCGAGATAACAATTTCACGTGTTAAAAAAAAAAAACTCTATTAGGATAAAAATGCGAAATCGCGGCGACGCACACGATCGCGACGCTAGCGTGCGGGCGCGCGGTAGAGAAGGAATCGGCGGCGATGGCGGTAGCATGTGTGCGCGAATGAGCAAGCGGGCGGCTGAGCCGCCGCTGCCGGAGCCTGCCCTGGCGCGCGCTGTCACTGTATGCGCGTCGGAATGTCGCGGCCGGGGAGGGGGCCGAGGGGGGACGGCCGTGCGGCGGTGGCGACGGCACTTTCTCGTTGGCGCTCCGTCTCTCCTTTCCCTCTTCGGTCACCCGCTCGCCCGGCCTGTGCCCGCTCCCGGGCCGCGGCAGGGAGGTGCTACCCCCCCCCCATCCCCCCTGGCCCCCCCCCCTCTGCCTTCGGGCCCTGTCGACTCCCGCAGGCCTCTCGTTTAGCCCACTGAATTATTCACGTGCCGGCAGGCGTGCCGGCAGGCGTGCCGGCAGGCGTGCCGGCAGGCAGGCAGACAGGCAGGCAAGGCAGGTTGGCTAGTGGGTGGTGCCGGCCTGCGCGCTGGCTAGGCGGCTAGCTAGGCGAGGCTAGCCGCCTACCCGGAGGGCCGGGTTCGCTAGCGGGGGGCTGGCTTGGCGAGCCGGCCGGCTGGACGGCGCACGCGTCGCTCGCGCCGGCGGGGTGGCCAACATGCCGATCGACTCGGTCGGCACGCCAAGGCCTTTCCTCGCCGGAGCGCGGCTCGTCTGCTCGTAGCTGTGCCGGCGCTGTGTGCCCAGCGCGGGCTATTAGCATGCAGTGGACATAGCCGCGCGTCGCCAGACGGCCTTCTGTCTCCACACGCACGCAGCACAAAGACTCGTCTTCCTCGTCTGCCCCGTGTCCTCGTCAGAGCCAACTTCTCGTTTTTTTTACTTCTCTCTCTCCCCGTTCGCCGGCCGTCTTGATGATCGTCTTTGTTTCGCGCCGCCAATCGCGTTCGCGTGCCGCCGCCGCCCTCGTCGCCGATTTACTTCGACGCGTCCTCGCGAAACGCGAAGTCCCTTTTGTCCCCTCGCTCCTCGTGTTTTGTTCCCTCGGTTTTCGTTGCCGTGGTCGAAAACAACCGTTCGATCGATCGAAATGGCTAACGGGTTAATGAAAACACCTCGGGGATGTGGGGGGGGGGCGGCGGGGGGCCGCATTCCGTCACTGACGAAGATCGTTTGGCTCCGAGCAGCCCCCGACTTGTAAATCTTGCGACGGGCGAGGAGAAAAATTACGCAGGCGCCCCCCGCGATCAGTTCGATGCAAGTTTTGTTCGACGCGGCACGGCGAGGGTAATAAATATCCCACGGGCTGGAACACCCCCCCCCTCCGGATTGTTTAATCGCGCCCCCCCCATTGTCGGGCTCGCTTCGTTGGCCACTTTCACGAAGCGTCCCGTAACTTACGGCGGACGCGGGGGGGGGCGATCGCCGTGCCGATTCCACGGCGCTCGGTCAGGGGCGGGGGGGGGGGCGCTTGCACGGTCGTTGTGCCCCGGGCCTCCCGCCGGCCAGCCCCCTAGCCTGCCCGCCCGCTCCCAAGTGCGGTAGCCCACCTAAGGCTGCTACTCAACTGTAGCTGGTGTGCCGTTCAATCCGAGGTTTCGTGCGAGGGGTGCCGAGGATGGTTTGCGTGGCGGGCGCGTGCGCGCCGGCCGAGAATTCCCTTGCGGCGAGGCGAATGTGCGCAGGGCTGCTCGAGACGCAAAATGTGATTTTTTTTTTTTTTACGTTGTCTATTTTTTTCTCGGCAGGGCGTGTGCGGGGGGGGGGATTGTTGAGCCGTAGGGCGGGCGGGGAAAGGGTGGCTTTTCACTGCCGCCATCTTTAAAGATGGAGCAAAGTAGCGACGCATGTTTCTGGCGCGATTTACGCGGCGCGGCCACCGCTCGCTCGCTCGCTGGCTTCGTTGGCAAATTAACGCCGCCGCTGATTTAACGCTCGGGCCACAACACGGGTGTAGCCCGCGGGATGCGCGGTTGTTGGCCGCCGCCTCTCCGAGCTTTTTGAGATTCCCGCTTGACCTGCGCCCGTCCCACTTTCGGCTGATCCACCGAAACCACGCGGAGGTTTTCGATAGGGCAGAGGAGAGACGCGGCCTGCGGCCCGTGTGCCCCGCCGCCTTAACTATTTGATTCGTAATTTGCTGCGTCCGCTCGCCGTTGTCGCGGCACGGAACATCCCGCCGAAGATGTTGTGTGGATCTGCTCGGGACGTGACGGTGACGCTCTTTGAGTTGGGTTCGGGCCTTGGAGACGGTTGTTGTTGGTGCCTTGGGTAGCCTCTGAAATCTCACTGGCGGTGCAGGAGGCGGGAGGGGGGGTATAGGGGTTGCGAATGGTGTTTCGCTCGTAAGGGTGCGGAGGTGGTTGTGCTGCTACGTCACCCGCAGTGTGGCTGCAATTCCGTGCCTTTGGCAGCAACCAGGGTTCGACCCTCCGCCTCCGTTTGTTCCGACAGCATTTTCATCGGGGGGGGGTTTCTCGTTCTGGGGGATTTCGTCCGGGAATCTCGCGCCGACCGTCGTCGCGCGAGATCGCGGCGGCCGCGGCGTCGTCGTCGCCACGTCCCCCACGCCCCGAGTTGGCGCTTGCCCCGGACTCGCGCGGGACCGGCGCCCGTTGGTTCGGCCGCGTTTTCCGGGGACCCTCCTCCTGCGTCTTCGGTGTTCGGTGTTCGGGGGCTCCCCACCCCTGCGCCGGTGGTTTCCGTCGGCGCCCACGGGCCGACAGGAGGCCGGGAGGCACCGCGGCGGAGGAGGAGGGTGACGTCTGGGGGTCACGTCTGGGCGTGACGTCTGGGCGTGACGTCTGGGGGTGACGTCTGGGGGTGACGTCTGGGGGTGACGTCTGGGGGTGACGTCTGGGGGTGACGTCTGGGGGTGACGTCTGGGTTGCGCTGTCGTTCCTCAGGACGGAGGTGCCACGGGAGGACGGGGACGGAGCGCCGGACGACCGCCGGGGAGGGTGGGGGGGGAGGGGGCAGCGCTCGCCCCCCGCCGGACTCGCCGAGGTGAGGAGGAGCCGGGAGAGTCGTCCCGCAAGGGGGCGGCGGGCGGCGCGACTCGCCCTGCCGAGGCGGGAACGGTCGCGGCGGCACGTTCACGGCAACGTTGATATAGATATTGTTTCATTTTTACGTCGGCAGTTCGTGATTATTGACGCTGTGTGCTCTGAGCGATGCCCTGCAGCAGTCGTAGAGGACGCACCGCGTCTTCCCGGCGCTGTCCTGGCGAGTCGGATGATTTGAATTTGCAGCCGCACAAATAAGCTCAACTTTTCGTTGAGAGCAGACACCTTTAGCACACCGTGACCCTGGATGTGTTGCCACCACCGACAGTTACTGGCACATTTTAAAACCTCCCTCCATCATGATGACAACATTTCGACTCGACACAAACGAATCTGCCGGTGGAGATGCACAATCTCGCACGGTGCCGATTCCACCTCAACCCCCCCACCCCCTCCTCGCACGCTGGGCGGCGCGGCCGCCGCTGCCCGTGAGTCACCAGTTTTTTTGGTTTTTGCCGGAGCGGTTCGTAAACCGCACCGTCGCTCGCCGCAACCACGCGCGGCGGCGAGACAGCGCCGAGGTGCCCGGCAGTTCGTGCCGCCGTTCGCGTCGCGCAAAACCAAAAAAGAAAACCGCGCGTGACGCTTACGCGCCGCACCCGAGCGACGAGACCGCTAATTTGACTCCCGTGAGGAGATAAATCCTTAACTAGAGGATCGGCCTTTCGTGGACTTGCGGTGAACGTCGATGCGTCACTGCCCGCGTGTGGCGCGCGGATGGGCAGGTGATTTACGGCGATTTTTTACGGGGCGGCTGCTGTTTGGCCGTTGGCTAGGTGCGGTCGAGAGATTATTTTTATCCCAAGGGTAGTGAAAGTCAGTCGTACGCCTCCTTCGCTGTCGAGGAAGGGGGGCGAGCTGGTGGGCTGGCGACGGAGGGGGATTGAAGCCGCTTTAATTTTTTACTTTGTCACGTAAGGAGTGGGTGTGAGATTTTGATTACGAGAAATTTGCAAGACGCCCACTTTTGGCTGTCGCCATCAATCACAAGGCGAGCTGTTGCCGGGCCCCGCCGAGTTTGAATCCGCTGCACCGTCGCGTCGCGGTGGCGAGATGTTAACTACCTCGTCTGGTATACAGGAGGTCGTGGGTTCGATCCCGACCCTGACGCCTGCTGTGTATTTGGAGTTGGCATGTCTCTCTCCCCGTGGTCGCATGGATTTTTCTCCGGGTCACGCGTTTAGAGTGTTTGGCTGCAATAAATGTCCACATGATGCGCCACTTAGTTGATCTATCATTTGTGGCCAGGCCACTTCTGAAAAGAGAGTTACATGTAGCTCAGTGGGCCTTACCTTAGTCATAGTTTTACATGAGGGCTCATCGTTTCTCAACTCAGCCGGGAGGCGCATTTCCTCGGTGGTGGGTTTGAGGACGACGTTGGCTTGCGCAGCAGAGCGACTTCCGCACGATGCACTTGTACGTGGACGGCTCTGGTTTGCGGGGATGTTCACGTGCGGGCGGTTCGGTCGCTCGCAACTCGGTTGCGTGACTACCAGCTCGGCGGCTGTCGTTTTCCCCTGCCGCGACCGATTGAAATGGAATGGGGGATTCGCAGGCCACGAGCAAAGCCTTCACAGACACTTGTGTGCGCGCCCTGCAATCTGTGTGTACACGTCACTAAGTGTGAAGGGTGGGCGTGCATGTCTAAAAAAAAGGACACGGGGAGACAAATATGGCTGGGCGTGGCGTTGGCTCTCACACCGCCTTAGGTGGTCTTCCGATCTTACGAGGTGCTCGCCAAAGCAGCGCCTTCTGCAGCAGTCACAAGGCTGCTGGATCGTTGTCTTCGTGTGGGGTGAGTGTCCTAGTGACTTGCTGATCGCTGCTCACGCCGAGAAGGAGTTGGGATACTCTGCTGCTAGAACCTGGAGCGTTGCCACGAAGAGCCCCGTGCCTACTTTCTGCACCTGCCTGGGTTCTCTGTGCCGTCGAACGCTCCACCCGCTCGGCTCTCCATGAGTATCGCAGTGGTTGTGCAGAGGGTGGAGGAGTTTCCTGTACCCGGGCGAGTGTGCGCGTGGTCGGCTCAGGGTTTGGCTGCGGAGCAGAGATCGCAACTGGGTACCCGATACCCGTACCCTACCCGATATCCGTCTACCCGTACCCGGGTAGCCGTTTCCGACCCTGGTGCGGCCGGGTACGGGTAGGCCGTGAGGCACTGGTGAGTAACCGTTTGTCACTCATTTCGGGTAGGGTACGGGTACCGGTAGGGAACGGGTAGGGTACCCATTTGCGACCCTGGTGCGGCCGGGTACGGGTAAGGAATCAAAACCCGTTTGTGACCTCTGCTGCGGAGGCCTCGCTTCTAATCGGTCGATATCTTGTCATTGACTTGTGCAACGCTGCCTCGCCTGTCGTTCCACACGACGCTCTCGGTTTTCTCCGCCACAATCTTGCCCTCTCTGCTCTATGCTTGCGAAATGTGGATCCCCTTTACAGGAACGCCTGTGTTGGCTTGAAGCATTCGAGCTGGCCTGCCTACGATTAACCAGGCTGGAATGTGTGAAGAGCTCACAGATCCTTGAAACGTCTGGACATGGTCCCTTCAGTGAGCTCTGCTCCGGTAGTGGCGGTTATGTCGGTTGGGTCATGTGGCCCACATGCCCAGCCACCGCATGCCCAAGCAGCTTTCTTGTTTGGCCGAATGGAAGGGCTAAATGGGCTCAGCATGGGCTAGAGAAGAGATGGACGGATCTGTAGTTGATTGGACTTGGCAATGACCGGTACCAGTGGTGTCAAGATTGGCCTCTTTGGAAGAGACTCATGAAGAATGCTAATGGGAAGTTGGAGACAATTCTCCTCCAGCAACAATGGGAGGTGGAGGAGCGATGCTCACAACAACGAGCAGATTGCCGGGTCACTAAAACACAAGAGAGATGGCACAGTGGAGAGCACAGATAGTGCATATGTTGGTCATCTCGGTCACTGAACCCATAATACAATACCTGTCTGTGTGCCGCAAATTATTGCCAGCCAGCCATCGACACTTCACATTGCCTCACACTGCACTTAGCCCGGCACAAGTGCTGTGGTGATGTCACCTCCACTTATTGGGTTGACGGTGGTTGCTGTTGTTGTGTGTCCATGTGCCTAAGCGTGTCTGCTGTTGTACCCATGTGCACAGGTGTTCCGGAGGTGCATCTTGCCTGTACTGGCTGTTACCCCAACCGTGACCTTGAACTTGACCCTGACCATAAACCTGATTCACCAGTGGCTGCCTTCCCCTTCCTTCTACCAGTACGTGCCCTTTATTCAGCATAATCCACACATTCGATGCTCAGAGTCACAGGGCATGCGCACGTTGAACTTCTTTTGCACAATACGCAGCCAATCGTGCTAATCGGAGGTGCGTGAATTCATCCGGTGGTCCGTTTATTAATGAACTAATTAATCAATCGTCTAAGCCACTCATTCATTCACTTATCCATTCTTAAATTAACGTAATCATCCTGCTATAAATTCATTATTGCACTCATTTACTCATTTATTCACTCGCTCGCTCGGCCATTCATTCATTCAGCCACTCGCTCAATTCCGTATGCCCACGTGTTGTTTGTGAGTGTTGCATCTTGCGCTATAGGCACGTCACAACTCATTGAATTCGTCTGTGAAAATAGACGATCCCTACGCTCGCGATACATGCGTCAAACCGCGCGTGTGCGGGAGCTGTTGGCTTTGCGGTTCGTGGGAATGGTCACGCGCGGACGGACTGCGATGTTTGCGGTTCGGATAATGTTGCCGACGAAACTGTACAAAAGGGACAGAAACGCGATAAATGATGGAGTCGAGACGGCAACAATTTACGGATTCTTGAACCGAATTGTGATCTGGAATCGTGACCTTCAGTTGTGGTGAGTGAGTGTGTGAGTGAGTGACCTGGAGTGTGGTGGTGGTGGTGGTGGTGTTGGCGAGTGAACACGGTGGGGGTGAGATGAAACGGTTAGGTAGACCGAGTCGTCAACGTGCGGGTGGAGGAATAAATGAGTGAAGTTCACAGGAACGGTAACCATGGTGGTGGTGGTAGCGGTAGAAGAGAGACACGGAGGCGACTGACCGCCGGTGAGCGAGTACCTGGGGTCGATTCGGCAAGCGCTGGGTCGCCGGTCGACCGGACTGCTTGCGGCGTCTGGAAGGTCACGGACGGGACTCGTACGTGCGACATTTGCGAATGAACTCGCGCGATGCTGCAACAGGTGAACAATCTACCGTGAAGTCACAATCGAGTTAATTATTATTCAGGCCGCGGCGTCGCGGGATCTTTAACTACGGCGCGTAACATTTTTACGGTTAACACGCCGCGCGGTAATAACCAGGGCGGCCGCTGGATTCGAACCGTGGAACTTCTGCAACGTGCCAACGCCGGGCCGCGTCGCCATCCCGCTGCCCGGGCGAGACACGGCGTGACCTCCGGGGAGGGTGGCTGCTCTTGAAGTCTCCCGTTCCACGCGCCGTGGGGGTTGTTACGCTCGGGCTGTGGAGCATGAACCACCGTCGTCACGCGAACTCCGGTCACCCTCGCAGCAGCTGCGGCTTTTTTTGGCTGGCCCATCGAACAAAGGCGGTCACCGCATCGCGTGGCGCTTTCAGGTGCGCTTCTGCGGCAGTCGATAACTTTTTTTCTTCCGATTTTAAATCTAGATTGAAAACTTACATTTTTGAGGACAGTTTTTTCATGTTTAGTTGTCCTTCCCTCCCCCGCACCACGATTAGTGTGTTTGGCTACGTACGGTGGCAAAGAAGTTCAACATTCATACATACAACCACGATTGTTGTGGTCCTCATACCGTACGCACTGTACGTAAGAGAACATCAACAGCGCAATGGACAGCTCTCTTGGAAATCCACTGCTGGATGAAGGTCTCCCCCACACCGTGCGGCTTGTTGGGGGAGGCGTTAGATCACGCTTGGAGTGCAGCGAGACAACAACAACAACAACCCATCCGATTACGTTACATTTGGATCTTCGCTCAAGTTCGGCTCAATCCACCTGTCGGATGAAACGTTCTGGCGTGACTGAAGTGCGGTAAGCACTGCTTAGAGGCACGCCCCTTGTTGTCCTTCCCCCGCGCCTCCTGTTAGCACGGTTGGCCACGTACGGTGCGAAGTTCGACGCACGTACGTACTCACGCCGGGTGAAGAGGCCCCCAGCGGCGTTCCCCCGCTCGGCGTGACGTCGCCGCCGAGGCGAGAGCGACAACATCGCTCGGGGCGGCAGAGCTTCTGCGTCCACGTTAGCTCCGACCGACGGGAAAAATGGGACGGGAGGGGGGTGGGTGGGGTTTAGGGGAAGCTGAAGGTTGGCGATGTTAGACTTGCTTTAACCCCCCCCCCTGCCGCCTCTGCGTCTCTCTGCCACTTTACCGAAGCGTCCCCAACTTTGTTTTGGGAGATGTTGCCGAAGCCGTTCTCCCCGCTTGAGCGAGCGAGCGCTCGTCCTCCCGTTTTACGGGCTGCGAGCCAGCGGAGGAAATTCCTCGTTGCCATCGCAAGGGGACGAGTCTATCCGCAGGTCAACGCTGAGTTGCGTCGTTTCCACGCTTGTCCGCACGGCTCCCAGGCTCCAAAATTCCCTGCCCTATGGAGGTCAGGAGCTCCCGGTTGATGGAGGCTTTAAAGTCCCGGCTGAAGTCCCCGCCACCCGTTTACCACGGCCTCCTTGCTGTCTCTCTCTAACTCTCTATTGCAGCAGCGTTCTCCATTGCAAGGCCCACGGGTCGCTGGCTGCCCCTGGTGGCCTTGGGTGCGGCCCTTGACGTGCGGCCCCCGACAATACATGACGTATGACAACACCCCCCCCCCCCCCCCATCAGCGTTCTGCTGTCAAACGCCAATGGTTTGAAATGTGTGGCAGCCCTCACACTGAGGTCCCCCCTCTGAAAATGAATGAACAAGACTTAATCTATCGTGTCTCTCTCTCTCCCGGGTTGCTTCTCATTATCCTCGTTGACATGTGAGGCATTCTGAGATCCATCGTTTAAGGTTGCCTTATCAATCTAAATTGCTACCATTCAAAGTCTTTCCTGCACAAGACCTCTGTCTTGTCGGCCAGCTCACGCCGCGGACTTCGCCCGGGTTTGGCTCGTGCGCATGCATGTATGTTGAACTTCTTTCGCACCACCGTACGTAGCCGGCGATATTCATCGGAGGTGCGGATCAAGTGAAACGCACGAACGCCTGGGGCGATCCCCAATTGGCGGCAAGGAGTTTGTGCGTGCATGCATGGGTGCCAGATGGTGCGTGGCGTTGCGTGTGCTGTGTGTGTGCATTGCGTGGCGTCGCGTGACGATTGCGGTGGCACCAGGGCTCGGCGATCAAGAGGAAAGACCTCGAAGCAGATGGTGGTGGTGGTGGACAGCGTAGCGGGTTTCAAGTTCGTTTAATCAAGTGGGAACTCAAAGAGACCAGCGTGAGCCTCATTCGTGAGAGTGACCCGAGCCGCCAGGTCGCCAGCAGTCTGAACCCAGACGATGCCGGTGGACTTTTGACAAGAAACAGCGGAAGTCGGGTGTCGGCTGTGTTTCAAACGGGTCGTCGTGATCTGTCAGCAGGGAGGAAGTGACATCGAGGTGCGGTAAGGAATGGGGGCAAGAACACGGAGCAACTTGACGTCGATCGTACCCGAATGCTTTTTAAGCCGGCCTGTCCTCACGTCGCCATGGTGAGCGGGAGAGAGATAGGACGGGGCCGACTGCGGTTATGGTGTTGGTGAGGTGGGCGGCAAGCTCGCCAGGTGGACAGTGTGGGCGCGGATGCCTGGGGTAGCTTCTCATCCCTCTCTTGCACTTAGCTTTGCGTTAGTCTCGTCAAGAAATGAAAAAGCTCACGTTCCGCTATCAATTCCGCATTCCCATGGCGTGGGCCCGGTCCTTCCTGAGGGTGACTGTTGTTGATTACCCACAAAGTGGAACTGATTTGTTTTGATTAAGTCCATAAGTGTGATGGGCTAATTCCACCTGCAACCTCCCGGTGTTTGGGTTAAAATATATGAACAACGGGAGTTTTTATACAAAAATTGTTGTCACCGTCTCTAAAGCAAAGAATTCATCTGAATTAAACAACAGCAACAACAGCGACACACAATTGCAACGCAGGAGTGATCTTACTTTGGCTTAATCACGGTCAGTTTATTGTTTTTGCTCAAACTTTTGGGGGAACCACTTGAGCAGAGGGCCTCAACAACAACTTAAATATCCATGCCGTGTTCGGCATGGATATTTAACCGACGCCGACCTCCACCTGTCTTGAAAGACCCCTGTCATTTTTCACGTCACGATGGCCGTTTCCCCCCCCACCCCCCGCGTAACCCCACCTCATCCCCGTGGCCTCCCCTGTGATGACTTCCTGTAGCATCGCTCGCCAAACGTTTCCGGGCTTCCGGTGTCGAAACCCAACGGCGGTTTACTCAAACCGCCCGCGCAGCGAATCCCAGCGAAGTCGCTTTGTTTTCAAAGATTGCAATTGCAACGCTCGCCGCACACCCGCCATTCCGACAACGGAGGCGCAAAGCACTCCCGGTTTTTTTTTTGCCTGGGCCTGGGACATTGAGCAGCGAGCGGCCTTGTCTCGGAGCTTGGCAGCCTCCCAGCTGATGGGGCGGTGGGGCATTTTTTTTGTGTTGTACGATTTAATTGGCATGCCAGCAGCCGGTGCTGTGCGCCCTCTCTTCTCTCTCTCTCCCCCGTCCCCGGACACCCTTGCCAACGTCGTGTCTCTCTCGCCGCGCGACGTGCCAGCTTCGCGTAAGCCGCTCTCCGCCACTCTCCGCCGCCGGTGCGGGGAGAGGGGCACGCCCGTCGCGACTGGCATCGCGACGATGCGCTCGCCCGCTTGCCCGCCCGCACTCACTCACTCACTCACCCGCCCGCCCGTCAGTCGGGGTGCCCTTCCCTCTCCTCCCGTCCTTCTCCCCGCATGCGCTTGCTCGCACGCGCGCATGCGCCAACCGCCCCGGCTTGATTTTTTTTCTTGCTTGCCGCCCGCCATTTTGAAACGGTGCCACCCGGGCGGATGGCATCGGGAGCGAAAGAAGAAAGGGGCTTATTTAAATAAATAACTTCGCCGCCGCCGTCCTCAAAATGGCTCCGGTTGGCACCGTGGTGCCCGCCCAGCGCTGCAGGCGCGAGCGGGAGACGCTGCCGCCGCCGCCCCTTCTCGCGCCGTTTGGCTAAAATGTCGCCTTGCGGGAGCTGAGCGTAATATATATTTATTTATATATCAAGACGAAGCGTTTTTCCTCGTTGTGATTTTGTGGCGGGGTGGCCGTTGTTGGCCGGCGCGTGCCGCGTTTTTGGCGGAGGTGGTGTCGGATGCTGTAGAAGCGGCGGCGGCGGCGGCGGCAGCGTTGGCGATGCGGACGTCCCGTGAGCGTGTGTCGCACGCTGCCCGAGATTCTCGTGACTTTCGTCAAAACTAGACGGAAGAGTCCGAGACGAAATGTGTCTTCTCGCCGGGGCGAGAATTTTAGGCCGGGCGCGCATCTCCCGCCAGTGGCTCGCGGGTAACTCCTCCGGAATTCCCGCATCCCAGAGGGGATGCGCGCGCCGATCCTGCCCCGCGAGAGAATCGCCGTCGACTCGCGAAAGTGGTCGTGGTTTCACCGACCCCCGAAGGCGCGACGTGCCACGGCGACCCGCGTCGTCGCCCTCGCCAGCTGTGATGCCGCTGGCTCCACCGCCGCTTCCGCCGTCGCCAGGCTTCTGGGACGCGTTCAGCAGCCTCGCGTCGCGAAAGGTAAATCCAGCACCGAAGACCTTTGGCCGAGCGGCGCCAAAGCAGCCCGGACTCTGTCCGTCGAGAGCGAGGGAGGGGAGCCGCGACGACGCAGACGGTCGAGATGAAATCCCCCGCGTGCCCCGGGCGCCCCGAGATTGCCACGGTTCGCGTCGGCCTCGCCGCGCAAGGGGTCTGGAGGTCGGGACGCGACGCGGTCGGAAACGTGCGGCTGTACCTGGCTGCTGTGCCGGCAGCTGTACCGGTGAGTCCTTGTTGGTGAGCTGCCCTATCGTCCCGATCGTTTCGGATAGGGGGACGCTTCCACTTAGACTGCTAGAGAGACGGGTGTATTCACGGCTGCAGATACATGGTTTGTAGACACTGACCAGTGGAGTGAGATTTCAACGTCATCATCATCATCCTCATCCGTTTGTCCATCTGCTGCTGGATGAAGGTCTTTCCCGTGCCGTTGCCATTCCTCAGGGTCCTACGATGCCACGGCAGTCCGCCTCTCCGACGCATTCTCCCTTGGCTGTCGTTCTGTCACCAGTCTCGTCCCGTCGGTTTATCATCCTGCCCAAGCCCGGCTATAAATCTCAACGGTCAACGTGACGTCTCCGATTTTCAATCGTTCCTCGGACGACCTCCTTGTTGCTATCTCTGCCTCTCCGAGCAGTTCTGAGAGCGCGCGGTCTCTCCGCGTGCGTCTCTTGTGCATTTTTCAGCTTCAGAAACTTTTAATTAAATTGCAGAAGCTGAATAAAAAAAAGGAAAGAGTGCGATTTCCGCGGCGAGCACGCTACGTTCACTTTCTGCGCTTCTCCGAACGCGTCTGCCAGGATTGAAGGGGCCGGTTTTAACGCCGCCAGACAGATCGGAGGCAATTTGGGGGAGGCTGAATAATAAATGAGCGATTGATTTAAGACTCGGGGGCCCGTCTGATGCCCTCGCCGATGATGATGCTGCTGCGCTGTCTGGGCGGGCGCGCGACTGCGGCGAGAGCTTGCGTGTAGTGGGGCTGCAGCCAGTCTGGGGAATATCGCGGGTGTCCAGCTGCCAGGCAGTCGGGGCAGCCAGGTAGCGGTTCATGTTGCCGAGTCAATTATTCAAGTCGGCGATGGCTACCGGCGAAGGAAAATCGGCTGCGACTGCCAGAGGACCAGAGCGTGGCCGACTTTTGACGGGAAGAAATTACCGAGTCTCCATGGACACGTGGACCTTTTGAGTTAGGCAGCTCAATGATCTGGCCACCACCCAACGCAGCCAAACTAATTGAGTTGTAGCTTGCCCAGAGCGCTAGTGACGACGCACCATTTGTTGTTGTTTCGGCTCGCCCAGCGGTAAGTTGAAGAGCAATTCCCACAATCGAATTTAGTCTCCAAATTTTTATTTGACACTGCAGGTGCACACTGCAGCGCGGAAGGCCAACATTTATAACTGGCCATACGTGCGCACACACTAAGAGCGACCGGGTTTGGCCCGATTGTGGTGATATTATGGTGGGAGGGAATTTTGCCGCGCGCCCGCTGACACCCCCGAGTGGAACAGCCGAGAGTGGACCGACGACACGGCGGATGAAATCCGCAGGCCGTCGTGTCGCACAGCGGCTCTGTGCCATCAGTGGCGGCTCCTTCACTGTTGTTGTGCCCCACCCCCCCACCCCCCTTTCCTTTCCCGCGTAGGGACGCGAATTTGCGACCGTGTGGAACGTCGCGGAGATTTCCCCGAAAATCCCCGGGGGTGGGGGGGGAGGGGCACGATGCGCCAGGGACGCACCGCTAAAATCCCGGGTCGCACGCGCGAGACATCGCAGCGACGAACTCCCCCGAAGTGTCGCACGCCGCGAGCCTCCGCAAAGGAGAGACGGTCACGGTCGTGTTCTCCTACAACGGCGGTCGTGGAAATTGCGCTCCCGATGAAAACACCGCACCGTGGAGGAGAAATCGCGTTATGAGAAATGATACATAGCGCAGGGGTAAAGCACGGTCCGCGATAACACGTGAGATGCTAGAGACGCAGGCCGAACAAAGACTGTGGCGCGCGGGGAGCTTCTAGAAGCATCCAGCAGCAATCCCGCCTTGCGTGAGGCTACGCCGAGGCAGCCGTACGACTGTTTATTCCTCCACGCGTGACGTAGGTCTGTTCACTCGATCGCGTTATATCCAACTGGCATCCGCGTTATGAAAAAGCAGCTCCTTAATACATTCATTGAGTTATATCTAATTTGGCATTATGAGTAAACAAACTGTATGCCTGTCGCTCCACTGCCCGGAACTCTGCACACACTCCTGTGTATGTGTGCGTAAGTTTATATATATATGTGTGTGCGTGTGTACACGTGTGGGGAGCGGTGGTGTAGCGGTTAGCGCGCCGCACTACGAACCCGGCGACCCGAGTTCGATTTCCGCTCACGGCCAACACCGGTGACGATTATCTGAACCGGTGGTCATGGGCCTCCGCTAAGTCGACGTAGCCTCAAGTGAGTATCCGGTGTGGTTTGTAAACATCGCCACTGGGGAGACAAAGACGGCCGGGCGTGGTATTGGCCACGCACCCCCTCGTGTGCGTGCCGGCCTTCATAGGTGCTCGTGAACAGCACTTGCCCCAAATGGCTGTGAAGGCGATGCGGGGGATCTTTATCTTTGTCTTTTGGAGCGGTTCCATAGTGATTAACGTACTGCGCTGTGAACCTGGCGACCCAAGTTTGATTCCCGGCCAAGGCATACAAAGGTGCTGTTTATTTGAACCAGTCCTGGGCCTAGCACTGGGAAGACAAAGGTGTGCCATGGTGCTGGCTAACAGCACTTGCCTCCCCAGTCTATGTAGGATATATGGGGCATCTTTGTATAGGTTTCTGGTGAAGTATGGTCAAATAACCCATACGTCCCGCACGGCCTGGGTAGGCCCTCATCTGTGACAAAGAGCTTCATAGCTCATCGGATTCCTCCAGTATAAATAACTATCCTAATTCTGGATCGACAAAAATGGCTGGACACGCTTCAAACAATCTAACCTCAAAAGTTGCAGCGCAGTTGAGGGAGGCTAAGTAGCTTTTTTTCTGCCTTTCAATGTCAATCGCCTTGTTATTGTTAATCCTGGTTTGAATTCGACATGATATTTTGGTGCGCACCCGAAAATATTTTTTCATGCCGTGAGCTGCTACGGGGGGGGGGGGGGGGGGGGGGCCCTGAGCCCTGACCCCTGAGCCCTTGCTCGGTTTGCTTGGTGCCCCAGCCGCCGCCCGTGCACAGCGGCCAGCGGCACTACGGAGCAGGGAGAGGAAGGAGGGAGCCCGTGACCTCAAATAACCGCAATAGTTGCTCACGAACAATATTTACTGTAGCAGTGTTTAAGGGGTAACAGGAAACCACAGTGGGGAGTGTATTTCAGTGTGGTTCCTCTGCGAGCGGAATATATTATTTGAAATATTTGGCATGGGTTTTCCTTTGGTCTTTTTTTTTGTGTGTCTCCGAGATAACGTTGCATTTCATCAGCGCCTGGCAGCTTGGGTGCGTCGCGGTGCATATTTTTGTTCAGACGACATCTCCCGTGCGAAAAATAAATAGGTCGTGTTGACCCCAAGAAAGACGCGTAATGGGCACGTTGATAAATAATAAATGAGTGTCGCTTGGACGTTGTATCTTAGGTGAAATTGATTTGCGTTTTGTGGCAACGTCTGGTTTGCCAGTGTTTTGAAAGCCACACCGTGGTCAAAAAGGTGGTGTTATGAGTAAATAATTCCCATAACTTTTTCATTTTGCCCTCAATAAGGTTAAGCGGCCTGAAATGTTAGCCTACTACTTATCTTTCTGTTACATGGCAGTAGAAATGAGGGAGAGGGTGAGGTCATTTTCATTTTTGTTTGTACGCCACTGCCAATGCAGTCCTTTCTGTTTGACGCGTACAATCGTCGCTTTGTTTCTTTTTAACTTCACACGAGGTTCCACGGTTTGTACCGCGCTCAAAACGAAACAAGTAGATGCTTTGCTCCAAAATCGGTTCCAAATGGCGGCCATTCAAATTTGACTCCAAACTTGACGAAAAAATGGCGGCAAAGCGGCGGGAAATCCCCCTACAACCCCCCCCCCTCCAAAGAAAAAACCCATCACCATTTTCCCTCAAACTATGCGACTAAATACCTAACCTTTTCGTCCTTAAACAAGCTCGCAAAACGCACGGATCCGCGTTTATTTATTTTACATTTATAGATGCCCTCCGGTACGGCGATATTTACACGGATTACGCGAAACCTGTGAGGGGGGAAACTGCGTCAGTCCGAGAAAGTTAAGGCCTTCAGTGTGACTGTCGTTCGGACGAACCATTCCTCTTTTTTTTATTCCCACCACCACCGCCCTCCCCCCTCGCACGACGCGGTCGTTTCCACCGCACTCGCCGCGCCGCTGATTCGACCGCGCGCGCACACGGAACGCTGGGTTCTGTGTTTTTTTTTTGCGGGAATTTTTTTTTATTAACAAGAGGCTGGCCGGGTGAAAAGGGTTCACTCGTGGGTGGGGGTGAGTTTCAGCAGAGATGGGGGGGGCGGGGGCGGAATGGGGAAGCGCGGGGGGGGGGTGGAGAGAGAGTGGCAGGAAGGAGGGAGGCAGAAGGAGGGGGGGGGGAGGTTGTTCCAGCGCGCGCGGCCAACACGACGCACAATGTCGCGCGTAACACAGCGCGCGCGCGCGGGCCCTCGTGTGTGCCGATGTGGCGTTTTCAAAATCACGCCTCCTTTCGACTTCTCAAATAGTTTGCATGCCTCCGGGCCCCCGCGGTTGGGCGAGGGGGCTGCGCGGCGGGGGGGGGTGTGGATTCGCTGGGCAAGGCAGGGCCGCGGGTGAAAGACACGTGCCGTCACGCGCCCTGTTAGCTCATAGCCCAGTATGATTTTTTTTTCTTCCTCTCTCCTCCCCCATCCCCCCACTCGGTTTGGCTGACGGGCAGGGCAAGAACGGGGCGGGGGAGGGGGGATCGAGCGAGCGGGTCATTTGAGGTTCCTGCCAGAAAAGCACGGCCGTAGTAGACTCCTGTGAATGTGCTTTTCAGATGTCCGCCGGGGCGGCGCGTCACGCACGTGGGGCGCGGCGCAAACATTCGGCCGTCGGTGCCGCCGCTTGCTGCCGCGGCCAGCTGAGAATCGCCCCCCCCTGCCCCCCCTCTCCCCTCCACCACCACCACGGGACGCGAAGCGACGCCTCCGGTAAGGCCCCCCTCTGCCGCGACTCGCCGCGCTCACGCGAGGCGGCGTCCTGCCGGGGCACGACGGCGACGATGCCGCCACCGCCAAGGCCCCACCAGGCCCACCGCGTCCCCGATCACGAGTGTTGCCACCTGTGCGACGTTTCGCAGGATCGTCCTCTCGTTGAGGTAGCTCGTCTCCTGGGTGATCGATAACTCTTCCCAGGGCGTTATAAAAGTCCCAGCTTTTTGTCAGTTGAATAGTAATAATAATACACACGGCGAGATGACAAATTTACTTGGAGATCTTTCCTGTGCTGATGTTGAGATATCCGTCCTCCGATGACACGTCCCAGTTTTGTGTATCTTGGAGGTGGCAACCCCGCCGATCGGCCACACGGCGCCACGCGAACTTTTAAATCGAAACTCGTTCTGCACAAAACGTTACTCGGAGGTTCGGTTGACATTTCTACGTGGCCCTGGCCCGTCTCGGATGCCCCGATCGCCCGCTCGGAGACATTCCCTCATTTAAACACACGGCGTAGTTTACGCTTGGGCGTCACCTGCCGTTGACTCCAAATGTCGCCGCTGACTTAGTTTAATCAACATTCTCAGCATGGAACCACGGAACACATGTTGTGGTTAGAACAAAGACGTCCTCGCCATCACGGCGCCGCCTGCGTCGCGATCCAACCCCTCGGCTGCTCGTCGAGGAGCGCCGCAAACCGAACGCGACGTGGCATCCGGAGGGTTCGGAACGTCGACTGCACGAAGCGTCGCAAGCTGGGGCCGCCCCCGGTGTCACCTCAGCAACAAGCCAAGTCCCCAGATCTCCCGCCCCCCCCTCCCCCGATCCCACCCGACGTCCGTCCACACAACCAGGGAACTTGCCGCTGGCTGGAGGGTGCCCCGGGCGTCGGGCTGCTAAGAGGTGGGGGGGGGGGGATTGGACAGAGGGTCGGGGGCCCATTTTCATTCCTTGCACCTACCAGGAGGGCGCGTGCCTACCGCAGTACGCCACTGGGTGAGGGCGCGCGTGTGTGTGCGCGCCCGAGCGTGTGCGCGCACCACGAACCCGGCGCCACGAGTACGATTCCTGCTCACGGCCAACACCGGTGGCGATTATCTGAAACGGTCGCGGGCCCTCTCCCGAGGTCGACTCAGCCTCAAATGAGTACCTGGTGCGGTGTGTAGTAAACATCGCCACTGGGGAGACAAAGGCGGCCGGGCTTGGTGTTGGCCACCCTCTCCCTTGTGTGCCGTTCCAGCCTTCATAGGTGCTCGCTAACAGCACTTGCCCCAACAGTCTGTTGAGGCTATACGGGGGATCGTTGTCTTTTGTGTCCGTCGTGAAGCTGGCGCAAAATTACAATCGCCAGTCATTGAAGAGGTTCCTCGAACCAGTTCAAATATCACTCGCCCCACCGATGCTTGACTGAGAAATCAACTCGGGACAAGCGTGTTCACGGCGCTGCGTGCACGACGCTCTGCCGCCGCTGCGGCACCCCGAAGATGGCGAGAGCCAAAGTCGTCGCGTAGTTCTGAGACTTATTTACTTGATGCTCCCGCGTTGTAACGTGGGAGCATCTTTTTTCTAGGGAGACCTGTGTTAAAGTTGCATAAAATACAGCCAAATTCATTCATTTGTCGCAAAACACGGCGAGAAACTGTGAAGAGCTCGGCAAGGATTGAGGGTTATAAACGATGAGCAGCTTGTGGATAAATTGTCCATACCCTGAGAGATAGATTACGATGCATGATCACCGGCTTTGCAATTAGACGACTTTCCAATTAGACGAGGAAGAGATGACTCATTTTAAATAGAACAGGACTAAAACTTGACTTAAAGCTTTCGTGACTGCAGGAATTCATATTCTTTGGGTCTTTCGGTAAAGTCACGTAGAAAATCAAATCAAATAATAGAATACGACACTGCATGTGTGTCTGCCTATGTTGTTTCCGTGTCAGCGTTTCATCATTCATTCTTACCTGATGATGGTTACTTGTGTTGCAACCGAAACGTCCTATTCTATTATTATAAGATTTGATTTTCTACGTAACTTTACCGAAAGAACCAAACATACTTGGATGATGATGATGAAATACGTTGTGTAGCTTTGAACGGGATATATTCTTTGTTCAAGAGGATGTTTTGTTTTTTCCCTCCGTCTGCCTTATACATTCTCCACGCCTCCCCCCACCCGGTAAAGCAACTCCGCTGTTATATTCAAGCGCAAAATCTCATTTCTGAAACCCAGTAAGTGGCGTCGCTTCCGCTTCACCGTGCCCCGCCCGGCGTCAGCTGTGTGCCGGAGCGTGCGTGGCAGTGCGTGATCACGAGCAGGCACGGCGAACTTTCCACGCTTCCCCCCCGCCCGGCGTGTTTGTTGTCGCGCTCTTCCAAGGAGCCGCTCAAAAAGTGAGTTTTTTGTTGATTTTAATCCGACGTCGTATTTGTTACTTTGGCAACCTTCGCAAACGCGTTGGATACAAACTGTCCCAGGCCTGGGTTAAACAAATCAAAAGTCACATTTATTTGCCCCCCGCCCCCCATAGTTTCATATTTTGCAGGACCCGAATCTTAAAAGTATATATTTTTTAGGATTATGCAAATTCAGTAAATTCCCTTTAAAAAAAGCCTCAAAATGTAAATATTCGTAGACCTGGGTTAAATATCTACAAAGTTAAATGGCCTGTAGGAGATGTGTGTGTGTGCCTAGGGGGCATGCGTGTGTGTATGTAGGGGGCGTGTGTGTGTGTAGGGGGCGTGCGTGTGTAGGGTGTGTGTATGTAGGGGCCATGCGTGTGTGTGTATATAGGGGGTGTGTGTGTATGTAGGGGGCTTGCGTGTAGGGGGGTGTGCGTGTGTGTGTATATAGGGGGTGTGTGTGTATGTAGGGGGCTTGCGTGTAGGGGGGTGTGCGTGTGTGTGTATATAGGGGGTGTGTGTGTATGTAGGGGGCTTGCGTGTAGGGGGGTGTGCGTGTGCATGTAGGGGGCATGCGCGTGTGTGTGGGGTATTTGTGTGTGTGTGGGGTATTTGTGTGTGTGTGGGGTATTTGTGCCTGTGTGTGTGTGTGTATAATGGACGTGCGTGTGAGTTGTGAGTTCAGGGGTCCGTCTGCTCGCTCCGACACCGACGACGACGACGACCGGCGTGGGGAAGTTGTGGCCCGCGATCCGAGACGGCCGGGCTGATTCGACGGAGATTGGGTTCAATCCTACGAGGGCTGGAATACCGATCACCGGGGGCGGTGTGGCACGGCCTCTTGTGTAAGGTGAGCCCGGGCCCTTGGCACGGAATGCGCTAACAGCTTAGTTTAGCCGCCGCAAATTTAGAAGCAAGCGCGCGTGCGCGCGTGCGTGCGACCCACGTCTGCGGCGACGAGTACAGTGACCCGGCCTTGCTCCGGAGCTCCCGGCCAGTGCGCACACCGATGTATTGTCTGCTCTCTTTGTGTTGTAGTGTGTGTTTTTATTTCTCTCTCGCCCCCCCTTTGGCACTGCCGCGGGTGCTTTGGGTTGGGTCGCACACCGGGCTCGCGATTCAAGACCCCCCCCCCCCCTCCCGGATCGGTTACATCTACCCGGCATGGCAGTCAAAACGACGAGGCAAGTTTCTCAAACTACCACCCCCCCCCCCTCATCATCCATCGCCACCCCCCCCTCCCCCACTGCTTCTGTCCCCCCCAGAAATACTAAGTTTAGTGTAACGTGTGGGTAGTCCCACCTCTTTCCTGGCCAGTGTGGAAGAGTAGGCCAAATACCTATAGTGGGGGGGGGGGGGTGGTGGAGCTGTAGAGCTCCCTCTAGTGGTGGAGGCTTCTTCCGCCAGCAGTGAGCAGTGTCGCGAGCGAGCAATTGCAGGGCTGCGCTTCTACAAGTGTCTCTCTGGAATCCGTCGCGTCCGTCGTTTGTCCGGTTGGCGGCGCTTACTTCACATCTTTACACGGGGGAGAAATCTGCGGCTCGTGCGCAGGCGTGACTAAAACAGTGACAAATCTGTTGTTGCAATAACCCCCCCCCCCCCCCCATTATATTTATTTTTTAAAACTTTGCCGAGGTTTTTTTTTGTTTCGTCGCCCACGCTCCATCCTGTTTGAGAGTTCGGCGGCGGTCACTGGGAAGCAGACCCGAACGGGGCGCTAAATTACCCGCGGGTTTGTCCTTTACAGGTCGGCGGGGGGGGGGGGCACCTTCTGTTTGACGAGAGCATCGTCATCTCACGCTACCCTCCTCTGCTTGCCGAAAAGCTCGGTGCCCTCGCTCGCTCGCCCGCCCGTCCGTTCGTGCGTGAGTGCATGAGTGCGAGCGAGTGTCCGTGCGTGAGTGCGTGAGTGAGTACGAGCGAGCGTCCGTGTGTGCGTCTGTGAGTGCGTGAGTGCGAGTGAGCATCCGTGCATGCGAGCGTCCGTCCGTGTGTGAGTGCGTGTGTGCGTGCGTCCGTGCGTGCGTGAGTTTGAGCATGTCACCGGATTGATCCTGGGCCCCGGGGAATCGTACCCGGATCGCTGGGATTGTAGTCAAGTGGCTTCCACAACTGATCCCGTCAGTAGCAGGGGGTTCAATGAACCGATCCTGTATCTCTCCCCAGGTCAACTCAGCCTTCAATGTTTGTTGCGTAAAACCGCATTGGTTGGTGGAGGTGGGGGGGGACAATACATTTTCGAGCCAGAGTTGGTGTCGGGCCACACCTCATCCGCGTGTGCTGTGGTGGCCTTAGTAGTTGCTCGCTATGAGCAATTGGCCCCAAACAGCCTGCTGGGCTACACGAGTGGATCTTTGTTTTTGTGTACTTGTTTGTGTACGTGCGTGTCAGCAACAGGGGAGCGGTGACGTAGTGGTTAGCGCACTGCGCTACGAACCTGGCGACCCGGGTTTGATTCCCGCTCACGGCCAACACCGGTGACAATTGTCTGAACCGGTCTTGGGCCTCCCCTAGGTTGACTGAGCCTCAAATGAGTACCTGGTGCGGTGTGTAAACATCGCCACTCGGGAGACAAAGGCGGCCGGGCGTGGTGTTGGCCACCCACCCCCTCGTGTGCCGTGCCGGCCTTCATAGATGCTCTATAACAGCACTTGCCCCTACAGTCTTTTAAGGCTATACAAGGGATCTTTGTATTTTATCAGCTTGTGTTGGCCTTCACAGGAACACAAACAGCACTTGCCCCAACAGCCTGTGAAGGCTATAGGGGGCTATGTGTCTTGCTGTCTTGGTAACATTTACCCCCAGTTGACTGGGAGAAGCTCATAACTAACACGATGGGAAATGCTGCCAGTAAATACAGCTGCAATGTTCACTGATTGCAGCTCAACCGCTTGCTGCAGAACAGGCGGCTTTTGTCGCAGCAGCAGACTTGCATCAGCGGCACGCACGATAACACCAGCAGCAGCAGACAAGCACGGCAGCTGTAGCAGCAGTCTCGGTCATGAAGCCTCGTCTGGTGCCAGATTTTCTTGGCACTGTAGGCTTCTTCAGGCCTAGCAGGGCTTGATGAAATGATGGTTGTGGTGGCGGTGGGGATTATGATAACAAAAACAATACTCCCGGTGATGGCGATGATGAAGATGTTGATGGTAGTGGTGAAGATTCTGTTGCTGATGATGATGATTATTATGATGACTATTATTGAAGGACTTACTGGAAATGACAATGGCAATGATTGTTTACAATGATGACGGCAACAACAACGACGACGACGACAGAGGTGATGGTGTGATGCCGGTGGTGAAAATGATCGGTGATGGTAACAATGTTCTGGTGACGACGATGACATTGATGATGTGAAGGCGAAGGTCTCGACGGCATTGAAGATGATGATGATGATAATTATCACGGCGACGATGATTGCAGCAGTAGCAGCAGCGTTGGTCTGACCATGCCGGCTCGCGGGGTGAGGTAGTAGATTGTATGGTTTTAGGGTCACACCCTCGGTTGGGAGATAACTATGCAATCTACTGTCTTTCCCGCGGGTGCGGACGTCCTGCAGAGAGACCCAGCCTTGCACCCACCTCGCCGGACTCCCGAGCGAAGGCAGAGGCTGCGATTCGACGCGAGCGTCGCGGCGTCCCGAAGGAAAATACCCGTTGTTTTTTACTTTTACACGAGCAAGTTGATGAACGAATCGGGATCAGGAGTTGACTTCCCGAGTGGAGCCCATTGAGCTGAGAAGGGCGGCTCGGCATGGCCTTGGGTGTTCGGGGGAGGCGAGTAAAACGTGCGGGGCCACGTGAGCCAGTGTTTTCCGTGCTTATTTAGTGGGCACATTGTTAAAGATGAATTTAATTTCGTGCTGTTTTTTTTAGGTGGCAAAATAGATTTAGTATTTCCCCCCTCCCCCTGCCCTGCGACATTAAAACATTTAGGGACTGTACAGGCATCCCTCCATATACAGATTTTGAAAATTTGCCCATAAAGCGAAATTCCGTTTATCGAACCACGTTTTTCCAAACTGACTTCTATTGTATCGTTGCAGATGCGTTCTTACGGTGAAAAATTCGGCCCCAAGAAGTAATCATAAAATCACACTTGAGAATGCAGCAGGCATTATTTTGACATGTACATTTTAGGATAAAATATGAATAGTAATACTCAAAATAAGTCGAGAAAAATTAAAAATACTTTACAGTACTTTCCCGAATCTTTAGTGAAATGAGTGCTCGGATAAACGACAGACCATGTGCATTGTTTTTATTTTTTTCACTATATTACAACTTACATAATTCAAAATCCCGTAAGTGCACATTTAACATAACACGTTTGAAATTCGTTCCGGAACGTATGAGTTACATGATAGCGAAAGTTGGTACGTTGACGTTCCACTTTAAAGAGAGATTGCCTGTATGCACTTCACGTCCCATCGGCCACACGGCTTGTCTTTTTGGGCGTGCGTACATTTCAGAAGCACCGGTTCAATAGCGAGTCCAGAGTCTGCTTGCGCGCTGAAACCAATATTGCTAAAATTACGAGCCTACGGAACCCCCCCCCCCCCCCCCACAATCAGTGGCGATATAAAATAATCTTATTTTATATTTATAGAGCACCGTTGTTCAAGGGGCTTAACGTGGTTTAAAAAAAAAAACACCCACAGTATAAACAAAGAAATGCTTTAGATGGCACAGGGGCGTGCGAGGGATTAGGGGATGTGTGACCGCGATAGAGGGAGGGGGGGGGGGGTAGCGGTTAGGAAAAGGGTAGCGGGGTGGGGAGATGATGGTGATTCTACGGGTGCTCTGCTCGTTCTGCGCGCGCCAAGGATCAACACGAACCGCGCCGGCTGGATGAGGTAGTAGGTTATATTGTTTTTCGGCAGTGATTTTGCCGCGTTTTTGGAGATAACTCTATAACCTACTGCCTTCCCGGCCGAGTGGGGAACAGCAGCATGAGCCCACGGAGACGATCGGGGGGCCCCCCCGCTTGGGGCTTTGGTCGTGGGAGAAAGAAAAAAAACGTCGCTAAGCCACGCTGAACTTGTACGACTTCAAGGTTAGCGCACGCCGATGCGGTCAACTTAACTTTCCACCCCTTCCCCCCCCTCGCTGTTGTCCCTTCCCCAAACGTTATCTGTCGGCTTCACGTGGTGACACGGCCGTGTCCATTCAGAACTCACGCAGGCCGCTGCAAAAACCCTTTCGTGTTTGAGAATGGCCCAAAGAAGCAGATATCAAGGAGCTACGTTCAAGTGACCACTGTTCAACGCAGTCGGGGGGGGCTGGGTGGCAGTATATACCCAGCCTGTTGTGCCACTTGAGCGGAATGTGTCGTCCCGTGACTGTGAAACCGATATTTTTGACTCTCGTTGCTCGCCAATTTGAGTGCAGAACCAAACTTGACGTGACGTGTTGTCTCGCGCAGTCATCGGTGACTGTGTGCTCAGGCCATCAACTCGCGTGAGAACCCGGTTGAATCACTGGCTGCGACCTGACATTGGATGAAGCCAGGATCATCGTGCCCAGCTCTGTGCTGGCCTCTTGAACGACCTCTTCACTCGTCCAGTTTTTTTAAATAAAAGGGTTGTATATTATAATTATTTTAACTTGCAGAGTTTTAACGACATACCAGGCGGGAATATTTCCGGGGTTTGATGACGAAAAGCAATGCGGCGCCCACGTCGCTGAACAACAACAAGCTTCTGAGCGGGCAAATATTGTCCGCTAATTACACATTGAGACGAAAACATCGCGGGTTCTTCACCTTTCGTGCGGCGGTCGTGGATACCGACGAGGTGGAGCAAAGGATGAACAGCGTGCAAAGAATGACGGGGAGATGAGTGCTTTGGAATTGACACCGAGAGATGTGCAAGTGGAGCGAGGGCAATGTGAAATCAAATTAAAAAAAATGGGTTAGACCACGTAAATGTAAGATGTGTCGTTAACTCCGCCACCACGTAAACAAAACGTGCTAGTTACTAGCAACTTGAGCACACCGACCGGTGTGTTCGAGAGTAAACCCACAACATTCACAATTTGAGTACCGCGATGTTTCGCTGGGTAATAACATCCAGCCTCATTCGCGCGTCGATTTTCCACTATTTGTGACGGGAAGTCTTCTAACCCCCCACAAAACTTTTACTTTGAATAATATTCGTCGCCAACGCCTGCTGACGTGTTGAACGGACTCCGTATTGACCGGTTCGAGAGCGGTGGTGTTTGTGGTGGGGGGGGAGTGTTTTGGCAGGAGACCTCTCCGATGGTCGATGATCGATGGATGACTCCCGGTGACGGGAGTGGCACCCAAATGACAACTCAGCCCCGGCGGGCGTCCCCCCATCCGCGGAGATGGAGCAATGAGGTGAGAGTCCACCCAGGAAGCGAGAAGGATCGTGGCGCTGGTGTCGCAAGACCTTGGGGCCGGGGGGGGGTCTCCGTCAAGCAGTGGATAGAGCGTGGCACGGGACGTGTTTTGGAGGCGAGTGCGTGCGTCGCGTTTGAGTTCATCGCACGGTTTATTTGCAAAGGTCGCCTCGGGTTTAGCTTCCGAGTTGTGACGAGTTATTTTTTTGTGCTCGTAAGGAGCAATACGTGTAATTTGATAAATACATTAAATGTTTCTACCTTAGTTTTTTCATTTTGCAAATGTGATTTACTGTTATTTTATTATAACTGCATTCGTAAATTAAGTCGGCCCTAAATATTTAATTAAGTGATTTCAATAAATATATGTGTTGTACATTAAACGCGTGACGTGGAGTCTTGAATTATGCATCCAGCAGTGGATAGTACATGTCTGCTGTGTGTGTGTGTGTGCACGCGAAACGGCCCAATGTGCACTGGTGATGCTAAGTGCACCTAGCCTGGCACAAGCCCCAGTGGAGATATCACGCCACGGGATGTTGTGCAGGATTGCCACGATCTCTTCATGATACGATATTTTATTTCACGATATGGCGATTATCGCGACATCTATCGCCCTTCATCTACTTTTTTGCATTTTCTTTGTAACGTTATTGTGCGTCGCTGTGCACTTTTAAAGAGTACAACTCAAGATCGCAGAAACGTTCTTAAACTGCATATTGCTTAACGTAGGCCTTGCCATATGGCTTCTAACCACTGCAAATTCATCCGTGATGATTGTCACCAAGTCGACGTGAAATGTAATCGCCATGCCAAAGTCACTTAATTAGTCGGGGGGGGGGGGTACATTTTACAAACCTGCGCTAGTTTAATGCGAAACGGCGAACCTTAATCCTATAAACTAATAACCACTATTTAACACGGTTTTTCTATCGGGAAGTTAACATTTCCGGCAAAATAAACGAGCGATATCGAGTAACCAACAAAAATACGACTACCACGGACCGTACGGTGATAGTATCGTCACATCGTGTCAATCCTGCAAGGAATAATAATTAGAACGGACGAATGAGCGGCTCAGCTGTGGCCCTGGGCTCAGCTGATGTCCGATTAAGCGGGCCCGAGACCCATGCCGTTCGGAGCCGGCTCGGGGTCAAGCGTGGGGGTCAAGCGTGGCTTTGACCCGTGGCTCAACTGTTGAGCCCGTGGCTCACCTTTTGAGCCATCAGCCCAAGCCTGGGCCTAAGAAAAAAATAGCGGGGTCGGCGTTCACATCTTGTTTGTTTTGTACGCGTCGCATAATTTTTTGTCTTCTTTATTTGTTTAAGAAATAAAGTCCTCGTAAATAAGTATTGTCCCGAAATAACCCAGCCCCGAACAATCTCGCACGAATAAACAACGCCGGGGCAACGTGACGTTGCTGTGAGCACGTGGTGAGTGGCATGCACGACGTTCTCTGCGTGGGATGCTGCCGTGAGTGAACCGGTTATCGCCGCTCACTGACACTTGGAGTTCAGTTGCATCCACCTGCTTCGATTCGATTACACTGGTCAACACACTTTTTCTGGCATAAGGTATTCCAACGGTAATTTTGGGGTGCTGATTCCAAATATGGCATCAGTTTTTGTCTATCACATCAGGTTTTTGAGATATCAAATATTGCATTTTCAATAAAACTGCAGAAGAAAAATATTAAATAAATGTGGATATCTACATAAAATGATATTATAAACACACTATCCTAAAAATACAGCACCACCTGAGCCCCCCCCCCCACTCCACTCGTTTTAGCCGCCCGGCACTCACCTCGTAAACATTACTCTAGTCAACCTTCCATTGTTGCTGGAGGGCGTTCGCCTCCAAACTCTCCAGCAGGGTCGTCCACGGGCCTCCTCACCCATAGAAGGGAGAGGGCGCTGATATAGCGGTATCAAGATCGACCCATCGACTCGCACAGAGACCCATAGACTCGCACAGAGACCCATAGACTCGCATAGAGACCCATAGACTCGCATAGAGACCCATAGACTCGCATAGAGACCCATAGACTCGCACAGAGACCCATAGACTCGCACAGAGACCCATAGACTCGCATAGAGACCCATAGACTCGCATAGAGACCCATAGACTCGCACAGAGACCCATAGACTCGCACAGAGACCCATAGACTCGCATAGAGACCCATAGACTCGCACAGAGACCCATATACTCGCACAGAGACCCATAGACTCGCACAGAGACCCATAGACTCGCACAGAGACCCATAGACTCGCACAGACCCACTGAGAGAAGCTGGAATGCGCTGGCATTTGCGCTCAACGTCATGGGCACGTCCTCCGGCAAGACGGGCACGCGCGTCTCATGCAGCTTCACGGGAAAATCGGTCTGGTAGGAGCCCAGCACCGGTGCCATCATCATCACTACCACCACATTGACTTGTGCTCCAATGTATCAACCGAGTACACCTGAAACGAGGCATCACCCGAGGCTGCAAACCCCGAGACGGACTGCTGCTGTAAGGACGCCGACGACGAGTTTTGAAAGCAAAGCCACTTTTATTGAGGTCCCCACAACACGGAACCCGACCAGAGACTTCGGCGATGAGGGACGGTCAGCGCAGAGCTGCCAGGCCACTCGCGACTGAGCAAGTTCAAGTTGCATTTATTAGGTATAGCCCTGTGAGCCATTCGGCTCTTGAGTCGGGTGCAACCGCAACAAACAAAAAACATGAACAAGAAAACATCTTAAAGTGACTATGTGACTAAGTGCAAACAGAAAATCCAGGAAAAGACAGATGATTGCTATGTATACTCCAAATTGAGTACATTTGTGTTATTTAGTCATTTTTAAATGTGTTAAATTATGACACTGCCACACGGTGGCGACGCTTGCAAACTACGTCGGTGGGGGTCTTTAACTCGGGCGGCCGGGGGATTTGAACCGTGAACGTCTGCAACAAGTGGCGAGCGCTGGGCCATGTCTGTGGGTCTCAGATCAAGTTCAAGTTCATTTATTAGGTATCGCCCTGTGAGCCATTCGGCTCTTGAATCGGGTGCAACCGCAACAAACAAAAACATGAACAGGAAAACATCTTAAAGTGAATATGTGACTAAGTGAAAACAGAGAATCCAAGAAAAAACAGCAAAATATTGCAGAAAAAGCACCGTACACCAACGCTGTGTGCAAAAATGCCAGTGGGATGCAAGTCAAACAACAACAACATCTTAGATTAAGGCCATCAGTCTTACTCCGTACTACAACAAACCAACATGGCCAAACCAAAAAACTTTTCGAAATCACCAAAATAAAGCAATGAAACAGTGATCGTAGGAACTGGACGGAATTTTCACAATAAACGACAAACAACATGTACTATCAAAACCCTGCAGCCATAGCTGGCTGCATGAGTCACTCCACAACAGCAGGAGCATCAGTCGGAGTATTATATTTTTCAATGCACGTGTCACCAATCGTGCGGCTTGGCGTGGAGGCAAGTGGGTGCCTTGCCCCCCTCCCCCCCAAACTTTGTGGCCAAAGCTTCCGAGTTCGGGGCCATTCCCTGGAGAACCGGCACGAGGTAGGTTTTCAATACAGTGCGTGGCAGGAACAAAGCGATGAGGCAAGAGGAGCCGCGATAGAGACACATCGAATATGCGAGCCCCCCTCCTGGCTGATTGCATCACCCCCCCACCCTCTCCCCTGAGCTGATAACACCGTGTAACAAAGAACATGTTTTGTCCCTGGGTAGTAAGTGTTATTTCCTAATTGCTTATGCCTCAAAAGTACGGAAGAATGGCTATTATTCCCCGCAAACTTTGCTTTTGTGAGCAGGACAGTGATATTTTGAAATGTACTTATTTTCAACGATAAAACGTGGTGTGCATTTGTGTCTTTCGTTCACGTAAAGTCCTGGTCACAAAATCCAAGTTTGTTGGGAATAATCGCAATTTGTTATCATTTTAAAGCATACGCAATTAGAAAATAACACTTGCTACCCAGGGGCAAAAATCGTGTTACATCATTTAATGTGGTCACTGCGCCACGCACAGAGCACCCACCCTACGTGCCAGGCCACGGGCCGGTGTAGGGAATCGGACCAAACGCGCTCGCCCGCAAGGCGCGCCGAGCCGTGGACGGTGGTGGCCACTGCGAGTCAGGAAGTCGCCGGCAGCAGTCAGCTCGCAGCAGAGGTCGCAAACGGGTTTTGATTCCTTACCCGTACCCGGCCGCACCAGGGT
Source organism: Lethenteron reissneri (assembly GCF_015708825.2). Lineage (NCBI taxonomy): Eukaryota > Metazoa > Chordata > Hyperoartia > Petromyzontiformes > Petromyzontidae > Lethenteron > Lethenteron reissneri. The sequence continues at coordinate 2,117,079 of NC_083833.1, read as the reverse complement.
CGCAAACGGGTACCTGATTGCGACCTCTGGGATGAAGCCATGTTGCAGGCGCGGGTGGGTTGATTCTAGGAACTTGAATTGTGAGAAGAGACAAGATGTTGGGAAATGCGTGACAAACAGTTACTCACCAGTGACTCACGGTCTACCCGTACCCGGCCGCACCAGGGTCGCAAACGGGTACCCGTACTCGTACCCGGCCGGGTACGGGTAGCCGGGTATCGGGTAGGGTACGGGTATCGGGTACCCGGTTGCGACCTCTGGCTCGCAGTGCAGAGCGGGGACGTCCCGACGGCGGTGACAGAATGGCAGACACGGGCCAAGGGCGGTGATGGGTTCGTGAATCTTCCTGTGATGAAATCTTGACATAAAGCTTTCGTGACTGCAGGAATTCGTATTCTTTGGTTCTTTCGGTAAAGTCACGCAGGTAGGTTCAAATAAACTATCTATACGTGACTTTACCGAAAGACCCAAAGAATATGAATTCCTGTGATGAGTTTTGAATGTCACCTGCACCCCCCTCTCCTCCTCCCCACCCTCCTCGTGGCGCGCGTGGTTTCTTGACCGGCTGCTCCGGGTTCTCTGTGGATTGCGAGACGCTCCGGAAAGTAAGACGCACCCCGTGAAGTTTAACACTCATCTTAGTCTCCCACACACACAAAGACAAAGGTCCCCCGTGTAGCCTGTAACAGACAGTCGGGGCAAGTGCTGTTAGCGAGCACCCATGAAGGCCGACACGGCACACGAGGTGATGGGTGGGTGGCCAGCACCACGCGCGGCCCCCTTTGTCTCCCCAGTGGCGACGTTCACACACCTGAGCAGGTACACATTTTGAGGCTGAGTCGACCTAGGTGAGGCCCAGGACCGATTCAGATCATCGTCTCACTGGTGTTGACCCGTGAGCAGGGAATCCAACTCGGGCCCCCCGTGGGTGGAGTGAACCGCTCCATCCACACACCGGATTATAAGACGCACCTCCCAACTTTTGTTTGAGACTTCTAGATTTGAAGCTTTCGTGACTGCAAGGATTCATATTCTTCGGTTTTTTTCGGTAAAGTCACGTAGGTAATTTTAATTTTTTAATGAATAAAAAGTAAAATAAAAATAAACACAAGCTTCCGTCTTCAGGTGGAACCGTCACAGCACGATAGCTGTATCAAGTGAGAGAAATTCCAAGAAAACCAGTATATATACAAGGATTGTTTTCTTGGAATTTATCTCACTTGATACAGCTATCGTGCTGTGACGGTTCCACCTGAAGACGGAAGCTTGTGTTGCCTCCGAAACGTCGTGATTTTTATTTTATTTTACTTTAATTAATTTTTATTTAGTTTGAGACTCCCATGGGGCAAACACGTGGTCACTATCGCCTGCACATTACCGGCGCGTGCCGCGTTATTCCACTGCTTGGACGAGAGCCTCCGCAAGCCGTGCAGGGCTATTTGACCATACTTCATCACCCCTGGTCACTGTGGTGGAAGGTGGGGGGGTAGTGGTGGGGTTGAAGTTATGGGGAAGCCGATGGGATTTGGATGCACTGCCTTGTAACACACAACGCGTATGCAGTGGGGCGACCGTGGTGCACTGTGACAGGCACAGACATTTGTTATTTTTTGGGGAGCGCTGAAAATGACCCAATGACCCCCACCGCTCGGCACGTGCCGCATGTATGTTGAACGTCTGCCACGCCGCATGTACGTGTGTTGAACTTCTTTCGCGCCGTACGTAGCCAGCCACGCTAAACGGAGGTGCGGTGGAAGGACAACAAACTAAACACACAGCAAGCAGTGTGTGTGTGGGTGTATAAACCGCGCATGTGGTTTATATATAGGGAATGTAAATACTGGTCTTCCAAGGCTCATAAACCTTGCTTAGTTTCTGAGGTGTGACGGAAACGGACACGGGGAGACCTGGCCAACCCATCACGACGCGTGGACCCTCCTGCAAAACGACACTCTCGTCTTACTGAGGCTCTCCTAGGAGCTAAATGTATGGAATGGCTGTGTGTGTGTTCAGCGGGTGTGTTCAGTGTGTGTGTTCAGTGTGTGTGTGTTTTCAGTGTGTGTGTGTGTTCAGTGTGTGTGTGTGTTTCAGTGTGTGTGTGTATTCAGTGTGTGTGTGTATTCAGTGTGTGTGTGTGTATTCAGTGTGTGTGTGTGTATTCAATGTGTGTGTGTATTCAGTGCGTGTGTGTTCCAATAGACTTAATGTTAAATCGGACCCTAGGCTTCTATGTCAATGTTAAAGGCTCCCATAGACTTGAATGTTAAATGCTCCCATAGACTGAAATGTTAAAGGCTCCCATAGACTTCTATGTTATAGACTGCCATATACTTTAATGTTAAAGGCTCCCATAGATTTCAACTTATCGGTCTATGGGAGGTTTCTCTGAATCCAACCCTCAGCTTTTACTTTTAATTCATCTTGAAATTTTATTTCCATTTTCTATCTACGTGACTTTACCGAAAGAACCAAGACTATGGATCCAACCCCTTCGCTCTTAACTTAGCCGCTCGCGTCTCCTGTCCCGCTAGAGGGCGACACTTCGCAGTGAAACTCTCGGCCACGGGGCGTTGTGGACTTCAGGGAGTCATATTCTTAGGTTTTTTTCGGTAAAGTCACGTAGGTAAAAAAATTATAATTAATAAAAGTAAAATAAAATAAAAATCACGACGTTTCGGAGGCAACACAAGCTTCCGTCTTCAGGTTTATTAATTTAAATTTTTTTACCTACGTAACTTTACCGAAAAACCTAAGAATATGAATCCTTGCAGTCACGAAAGCGTCAAATCTAGACTTCAGGGAGCTTCTCACTCAGTGCGGCCGCTGCGTCTTCCGTGGCGAGACGCGAGAGGGCGCGGTTGCCCTGGGGGCACGGGGCACGGAGCCTCCAGGGCAGCCGCGGGGAGAAGAGGCGAAGAGGGGGAGGAGACGGCACCGACAGAGGGGATGAGACACGGAGAGCTTCACAGAGACAGAGAGAGCCACGGGCAGGGGGGGAGAGGAAGGGCTGCAGTCTCAGCCACGGCACGGGAAGGGCCTTGAACAGTGCGGACGGTCGTGGAAAGGGAGCTCCAGACAGAGGGAGCAGCAGAGAAGAAGGAGGAGCGATCCTTCCCCATTTAGAGCGCAGCTTAACGGAGGTGTGAATGACTGCGAGAAGGGCTGGGTGCAGATGCAGCACTTGTCAAAATTTTTACATAGAAAACAGGGGGAACATAGACATAGAGGAGGGAGAGAGGGGGTAGAGAGAGAGAGGGGGTAGAGAGGGGGTAGAGAGAGGGAAGGGGTAAGAAGGAGGAGAGCAGAGCGTGAAATATTTTGTGAAATCTTTCATTTAAAAAGGGGGGGGGGGGGGTGGCACATAAAGCAAAGCATTGAAAAAAAACCCAAAAAAACTAAATGATGAACGAAGCAAAGTGCCGACTACACCGAGCATCTTCTTGTTTCCTCTGATCGTAAAAAAAACAGAGAGGGTGGCCTCCTCGGGCTGCTGGAGCAGAGAGCACGGGTAGTGGAGCGAGGTGGGACAATGGGTGGGTGGGGTGGTGTCTTCGGTTTGCTCGCTGGGATATCCATGATGGGAATTCACATTTTAAGTGACGTAAACATCATGTTAGCAGTAACTTTAAATTATTTTGCAGACTTCCATAGTTGGGGAACGTTTCACTGCGATGCAACTGGTTGCGGTTTGGAGAATTTGCAGTCCCTATGCCAATCCACTGCTGGATCGAGGGCCTTCTCAGGCAGTGTCACGGGGGTTATTGACCATACTTCACTGGGTACATGCGTTTTAATGAGTTAAACAGCTCGATTTTGTTGGTTAGGTAATATTTAATAGTTTTTTTTAGATAAGTCACTTTTTTGCTTTAAGAAAAGTTTCATCATTAAAACAGCAGTTTAATGCCAAATCCCATCAAAGCAGCGCTCCCGATTGAAGGGAGATTACTATTTTACCGTTCTCACGTTACTTGAACAGTTTTTTTTGTGTGGGGCAGATTTCGCTGTAATCTTACCGCTGCAATACCGGGGAAATCCGGTTTCTTGTTCCGTTATTGCGGGAAAGCGGCAATTTCTATGGGAACTTCAATAGAACAGCGCCCTCTTCTTGGTTCTTTCGGTAAAGTCACGTAGAAGGGAACTAATAAAATAAACATAATAAAATACAATTCTCACGACGTTTTGGTGGTGTTCATTCAGACGCTATCTTCCCGACAGACCTGTTATTCACCTGAGGACGGCTGCTTACGTTGTGGCCGAAACGTCGTGAGAATTGTATTTTATTATGTTTTATTTTTATTATTTTATTATTTCCCTTCTACGTGACTTTACCGAAAGAACCAAGAAGATGAATCCCTGCAGTCATGAAAGCTTTAAATCGAAAAAGAACAGCGCCCCTTAGCGGACAGTTTTGCAGCAGCTTCGTTAAAAACTTTTGAGGGCCCCAGGTTGGGCCACTCTGAGGGCCCAATGCTGGGCCACTCTGAGGGCCTCAGGCTGGGCCATTCCTGCGGCAAGTGGTGTGTGGTCGTGTAAAAAAAAAAGTGGGGAGGGGAGGCTGCCAGATGCGTCACCGTTGAGCCTCCCAGAAAACGTGGGTAGTTTTACAAATGTTCACCGGAACAAACAAGGCACCAGGTACTCATTTGAGATCGGGTCGACCTAGGGGAGGCCCAGGACCGGTTCAGATAATTGTCACCGATGATGGCCGTGAGCAGGAGTCGAACCCGGGTCGTCAGGTTCGTAGTGCAGCGCTAACTGCTACGCTACCGCTCCCCGAAGACACACACCTACACACAACCGCCATTCGCAACTAAGTGGCGGTGACGTCACCACGACGCTTGTGCCAGGCTATGCCTGTTGAGGCCACGTGAAGTGTCGAACGCCCCCTGGCAGGAGGTCATGGGGCAGATCCAGATGCCACAGGTCGACTGAGACGACTGGCTGATGCACCACCTGTGCCCCCTACTGTGCCAACTTGCTGTGCTTTAGCCATCCGGCGCTCTGCTCGTTGTTGTGAGCATAGCTCCTCTGCTCTCCATTGTTGTCGTATGGCGCAGCAGCGCCTCCAACTCTTTTGAGCTGAGCAGCAATTACCAGATCATTGGCATACATAATGTAGTTGAGCAATAGGGAGCCATTCCTTGACCGCACCCGATCATTAATCAGCCTCCCACTTGTATCTGTACCAAATGTAAATTCCTCCGGTACAGCTATTGAAGGCTTCACGAACTACGTGGTCAAAATAGATGTTAAATAATGTGGGACCCAGAGGACATTCCTGTCGCACCCCAATGTGTACAAGGAATGGCTCTGACTCCCGGCCACGTAGTTTTACCTGGGCCCGCTCACCATCATGAAGGTCCTTAATGATCGTGAGCAGAGGGTCAGGGACTCCGAAAGCACGAAGAACAACCCAGAGCCCAGGCCTACTGATGGTATCATAGGCCTTCACCAGGTCAATAAAGCAGAGATGTAGGTCTTGTTGGAATTCCCTACACCTCTGCTATAGCAGTCGGACAGAAAATGTCATCCGTGCCGAACCGCCCTTTCCTGAAACCGCATTGGGGCTCCGCGAGCCTCTCCTCAGCGTGCCTAGTAAGGCGATGTTGGATAATCCTTGCCAGGACCTTTCCCGGCACACTCAGCGTGCCTAGTAAGGCGATGTTGGATAATCCTTGCCAGGACCTTTCCCGGCACACTGAGGAGTGAGATGCCCCTGTAGTTGTTACAGTCTGTGCGGTCCCCCTTCTTAAAGAGGGTGACCACCAGGGCATCCTTCCAGTCCTAAGGAAACCATCCAGTGGTCCAGACTGTTGTTATGATGTCATGTAGGGCAGTCTGTGCACAAACGCCACCCTCCCTCAGCATTTGTTTGGGAGATCATCTCTGCCCGGTGCCTTTCCTGGTCTCAGACTATGGATTGCCTTCAGTACTTCCTCAACAGATGGCACCTCAGCCAGCCACTCACAGGGGGTGACCTTCTTCCAATATTTGAGGCACCGCAGCCTCAGCAGGGTCATCCCTCACTTTGTGCCACACAAAGATAAAGATCCCCCGTATAGCCTTAAGAGACTGTAGGGGCAAGTGTTGTTAGCGAGCACCTATGAATGCCGGAACGGTACACGAGGGGGTGGGTGGGCCAGCACCACGCCCGACTGCCTTTGTCTCTCTAGCGGCGATGTTTACACACCGCACCAGGTACTAATTTGAGGCTGAGTCGACCTAGGGGAGGCCCTGGACCGGTTCAGATTATCGTCACTGGTGTTTGCCGTGAGCGGGAATCGAACCCAGGTCGCCAAGTTCGTAGTGCAGCGCGCTAACCGCTACACTACCGCTCCCCACGTACACACACACCAGCACACACACACACATGCACATTCGATCATGATACAAAAAACGAAACATCATAAACACTTGGACTCCATAAGCTTCACGCTTTGTATATTGTAGCAGTTTATACACGACCATCATACCGACATTGGCTTTCTCCTGCCGCGGCATTACTGCGCGACTAACAACAGGTCGCGACAAAGCGTATACTTACTTGATAATATCGGCGTTAAGAAAAGAAGGACAAGGGAGAAGTAACGGGGAACAATAACAAGAAATAATAAACGTGTGGGGGTTTTCTCATTAATAGTCGTACATTCACTTTAACATTTGTTTTTGAAAGTCGCAGTTCAGACACAATAAGCTTGTTCGATCCACCCTGTTTTGTAACACGCCAACGACAACAAACCTCTTTAGCCTTACAAACTCTGGGGGGGCAAGTGCTGTTAGCGAGCACCTGTTAAGGCCGGTGCGGCACGCAAAGGGGGTGGTGTGGCCAGTACCACGCCCCGGCCGCCTTTGTCTTCCCAGCACCGATGCACACGCACCACCGCTAACTGGGGTTTCTAATTATTTTTTTCTGGCTGAGTCAACCTAAAGCGAGGCACCGGGACAACTTCCGGATATCGCCCGCCAGCCACTCTGATGTCAGCCGTGGTGGCCGTGAATACAACCTCGGTGGCGCAGTGCGCTAACCACTGCGCCACCGCTCACCTCCACACACAAACACGCGCGTGCTATCAATACCACAGGCGTACACATACTACGAGCACGTGAACAATGTCCAACCTGCACCGTGAAACAAGAGGCACTCGTTAGCGATAACAGCATTAGAAGACTCGACGTCTCCGAGGCATGGTGTGCAGACGCAAGCATTTATAATTCCCCTGCGTCGGGATATAGATTTTTTTGGTGATTTCATTTTTTCTCTCCAACGTTTCAACGTTTTTTGTACCTCTCTCTCTCTGTCTGTCGAGTTGGTTGACTGCCACACAACAGCCGAACCGACCTTTTGACGGTAAAAGCGACCGCAGTACAGGCACGGTGACATCGTTTGCGCTATCGGCCGTTCCGATTCGACGGCGCGCGATTCCTCTCTTACAAGGGCCGAGGAGCCAATAACCCAAACCCATCGCCTCTCGCGGCATTTAAGATGCCCTTGCGCGGACCGGCACCCACCCAACAGTCGGGGCAACGTTGCTCACACTCGCCCATTCCTTTGAGCTCTCCAACCTCGGTTGTAGGTCCCCCCCCCGAAACCGCCACAACAAACTTGTCTAGGGGTGGACGCGGGGGTGGAGGTGGTGGAGTAATTGGATCCACCACAACCGAACGATCGGCGGGCAAAAGAAGATCGCTCTCGAAATCGGCGCGCTCGCTCGCACGGTCGAAATCGGCGCGCTCGCTAAGGGGTTCGTGATGCGAGTTTTTGTTTTGTTTTGTACGATCATGTGGACGTATTGGCGGAACACCGGTGCGGCATAACACACCGGTCCTCATAAAACTGCCTGACAATGTCGCCGTTACCCATGAGTGAGCTGCAATACTCTCCATAACAAGTTGCCTTATGATTCAGCAGCTGGTTTACCATTCGAAAGTGTGACACGGGTGGATGCCACCGTCCGCCAATAAATGATTCTGGAAATGAATCGAGGAATCCTCCGACCAGGTCTCGGGCACGAGAAATAAAATCTTGCCTTTGAAACACGGAGCCAGACAATCGTCACCAGGCTGGGTGCTGCTATAAGGCAACAGACTGTGAAGCTTTGCGTTCGGCTGCTCAGTACCATTCGTCTCGCATACTGCTTCGCACATCAACACGAGAACGGACTTTGACGCACATGTTTCTGACCGAGGTTCGTGAATCGCGGGAAAAGAAATAATCATTGAGAAAAATGTGCTTGTCTTTATACCGCGCACCGGTGTGCCGCCAATGACGTTCGTATGTCCAATTATTGAATTGCTATTGTCTAATAGGCGAGCAATGGATACGGCAATGATCGATCATGAAAATAATTATCACGCAATGGCACCACGCGTGGATCTGTGAGTGCAGGGAATGGGGGTCGTTTTTGAGTCGCGCAAACGTGGCACGTGGACGTTCCATCGACTTTGACCGTCTCGACGAATTCTACGAGCGAGGCAAAATAATCGAATTTTTATCCGTGACCCCCCCCCCCGCCCCCCAGATCACAGACGAACAACTCGGGAGATATCATGGTGAGAAGAAGGAACATCCCACGATACCGGAAGAGGTTGAGAAACAGCTCGTAAAGGCGTTGGCACGGGAGTGGTGCATAATTAGCACTGCGATTGCAAACTTCCCGGGACAGCCATCGTTAGAGAGGGGGCGACCGACGATGGGGAGAGTTGGGGATCGACGTGAATTATGAATCGTTAATTCCCCTTTTAAACTTTGGTGGCTGAGTTGAGAAAAATAATCGAAAGCTGCGATGGCCTTCCAAAACGATTTGCGTGTTCCCTTTATTTAAACGAGTGTCGAGGGGGGCGGGGGGGATCAGGACAACTTCTCCTGTAGACATCCAACAACACAGTCCGGTACTCAATTTTAACCGATCCCGTTAATAAGAGAGATGATGGGCTGAGAGCTGACACCGTGGCGTATAATTACTTCCCAGAAAATGTTACCACGTGAAATCGTAAAACGCAGCCCCTAAAACTAACGCACACCTAACAAGCCCCCGCGAAGCTCGCACGCGCGCTCACAAAAGCGACATTAACTCGTCAACACGTCTGCGTGTACATTTGGCATTACAAATGTGGAAGGCACACGATGTAGCATGGCCTAAAGCTCTGTGGACAGCGGTTAGAGCCAGGACATTTACCATTCCCTCATACCGTACCAACGGCCGGTCGTATAAAACTACCTGGAAGAGGGTCTTTACTTCTCATAAATAATAAGTGTTAATAAATTCCATCAATTCCCGATCCACTATTAGATAAAGCTCATCCCACCCTATATGTGTTTTTTTTTTTATTTCACCATGCTTGGTCAGCACGGTTTGATGCAGGCGGATTGAGGGAAGGCCCGGTTCTGATATCACTCAGTAAAGTGTATTCGGCTGGGACCAGGAATCGAACTCGGGTGCACCGGGTTCACAGGGCGGCGTGCTAACCGCCTGTGCCACACTCCACACGGCCTTTCCTGCTTGCCGCGCTTTGAGTGACACGAGAAGATGAAATTCAATGCGCTCTGGGGTGCTTTGTACGACCGGACCGGTTACTGGTTGTCTGACAAAACAAAAAAAGCATGCGGCTCCACGGAAGTGGCCGCAGCATTAAATAGGAAATATGTCTCTTAATTTTAAAAACAGTAGCAGCATCCTCTCTCCTCTACACACACACATATATATCTTCTTTATTTAAATCTCATTGTCGTGCAAATTTAGAGCGCAGGTGATGGGCTCGCAGTCTTGCCCAGGCAGGTGTAGTTGTCAATGTCATCGTCTTTTAATGACAGGCCTTTTGGAATATATTCAGCCATTTGTGGGGGTAGAGCGGTGGTGGGTGCCCGGTTGGATGCCCTGTTGTAGGGCACAAATGCCATCCAATCACTGCATTCTGGGATTGTCCACCGAGACCGATCCAGGGCATTGCGGCTCCCAGCAGCCTTTCACAGTTTGGTATAAACAGCTTACAAACAAACAAGCCCCACGCATTCTATCCTGGCCGTGTTTTAATACCACAATCTCATTGCATATTCTCGCTAAGGATTTTAGTACCCATTACCATATATATATAATATCACGTATACTTTTGTCTGTGTTTTTGTGATGTTTCTTTTTGCAATAGAATACCCAAATTCACAGCCTTTGTTCCCGGAGTTAACTTGATGTGTTTCTGCATTGATATGCATCCCCAAAAAAACCCAACCCCCATTAATCACACACAGTCTTGGGCTTGCGTTACATATAAGTTGGAGACGGCCTATATGTATGTTTTTATTAATGGTAGCGCACTTGAGGGGGTATATTTCATGTGTTGCATCAAAAAACTACTTCTCAGCCAATTTTTGATGGGGGGAGGGGATATAGACATTCGTGAACTGCTCGCTCTCCCCACTCCCCCCCCCCCCCCCAAGAAAGGATTATGTAAACCGCTATTTATTTTTTAACAAACGTGTGAATGAAGCCACATCGTCTCGGCTACTTACTCAAGCAAGGTAGGGTGGGGGGCGGGCGGGCGTGTTTCATTCTGAGTTGAGGCGTTGGCTTCAATTGGAATCTCGACATTCGCGGGAAGGTGCTCGAACGACGCAGTCGAGCAGTCGTTGTTACGCGGTCATCGGCGTTACAGCCTCCCGCAAACCTGGGCCCCCCTCCCACCCTGCCCCGCCCTGCTATTACTGCACAGCCCACGTTTAAAGTGCACAAGGAAAATAATAAAAACTTTTGCTCGACCGCCTGCCTTCGCCGCCACGTGCTGAAACTATGAACCTACACAGCGCCGCGCACGCACACACACGCACGTGCGCGCACGCAGGAAGGAAGGAGGACCTCAGAATCCAGGCGAAGCCCTGCCCAGGCCCGGCTTGTGCTGTGTGGCCACGTGCGTCATGGCCGTCTGCAGGCCTGGTGCCGTGGGAATGCCATAGCCCATCGTTGCCGCTGGCTGCTGGAAGTGTGGGAGCCCCACTGAGGGTGGCAGGCCGTGCCACGTGCTGTGGTAAGCCGCGTGCGGTTGCGCCGTTGCCCCGTACGGCATGGGGTAGGCCGGGGACATGGGAGCCTGCAGTGGAGTGAGAGGCCTGCCGGGCTGGGTGGCGCCAGGGGCGCCCATCTGGCTCGGCACGGACAGCTTGCGCGTCATCTGGGGCGTCTGGAAAGGCACAGGGTGAACGCGCGGAACATTAGAAGACCGTGGTGACATTCGCATGCTGTCACGCCTGCTCCTGAAACCTGTCGTCATAGCCAAAGTTATCGATTCGTGAAAAGGTGAATTTCCAGAAGGAAGGCTTCTGGTGAGTGCTTGCGAGTAGTAACATCGCAGTGTTGCAAGTGAGCTTTTGCCCTCATTCAAAACTCGGTTCATAGATTTACAAACACGCCGCCCAATCGGCTACTCACGTCCGGCTGCTGATGCATCGGCTGCCTCTGCTGCACGCTCGGAGCGCTGACGAGCCGGCCTGCTCTCGCCCCGCCGGCCCCAGCAACACCACCAGCGGCAGCTCCTCCCTGCTGCTCAGTCCTCTGCCAAATCTGCCTGGCCCCGGCAAAACTCGCCCCGCCACCGCTGCCGCCGCCACCGCCACCGCTACCGCTGCCCGGCATCCCGGACACCCCGACTGCGTCGCGCGCCCAGTTGTCAAGCAGACGGTGAAAGTCGTCCGTGAAGGTCGTCTTCTTGGCGACGTTGGGCATCGTCAGCGAGCCGCCGTTTCCCCCGAGGCCTACGGCAGGCAGGCTGTGCTGCCGCGACACGGGCGCCTGAGCGGCGGGCTGGCACGCCGGTGGGGGGGTCATCTGGCCGGCGAGGGGCCGGTGGATGGTCGGGTCGCTCGACCAGTTGGGGATGAAGATGGTCGGGCTGGGCGCGGCGCTCAAGCTGAGCTGCGTGGGTCGCACCGGCGGACTCACCTGCGCAGAGGCCGGAGGCGGCCGGAAGCCCTGGGGATACTGTCCGGTGTTGCCAGGCTGCTGCGGCAGCTGAGCCGAGACGGTTCTGCTGGTGGCAGGATCCGTGTTGTTGTTGTTATTGTTGGTGGATGTAGTGGGGTAGGATTGTGGAGCTGGCTGATTCGTTAGTACCATGCCTTGCTGCTGCTGCTGAAGCTGCTGCTGCTGCTGTTGGTGCTGTTGCTGATGTTGTTGAAGCTGCTGCTGCTGATGTTGTTGTTGTTGCTGCTGATGTTGCTGCTGCTGATGATGTTGCTGCTGCTGCTGATGTTGATGCTGAAGCTGCTGCTGCTGGAGCTGCTGCTGCTGAAGCTGTTGCTGCTGATGCTGTTGCTGCTGCTGATGCTGCTGAAGCTGCTGCTGATGCTGCTGAAGCTGTTGCTGATGCTGCTGCTGTACGCTCTGGCCCAGCTCGACGGCACGCTGGCCTGGCGAGTTATGAACGGAGGTGCTCTGCTGCGTTGCGGGCTGGCTCGCTCTGCCCAGCACGTGAGCGGGGGCTCTGGATTCGGCCTGCTGAGCTGGCCCGGCGCTCGGTTGAGAGGCGGGCTCGGCAGGCGCGGCGTTGGCGGGAGTCTGCTGCTGCGGACGTTCAGTTAAGTTCCTCGCAGCGGCGGGCGTCGTCGCCAAAGGTGATTCCGGGAAGCGTGGTTGCAGGCAGCCGACGACCTGAGCGATGTGCGTCGCTCCTCCCATGCCGGTCCCTGCGGTGCAGAAATTCCAGCCGTCGCTCGCGTGGGCAAACACCGCCAGGTCACCTTAACCGTCGTCACCACTCAAGCTGTTAGCCGTCACTTCTCAGTATCGATCGCCGGAAGTTTAGAAAACGTTCTTTCCAACATAATACTCTCCAGTAAACGGAACGAGATCGCCTCGCTCGTGCGTTGAAAAACTACCCTTGAATGTTAAATCGGACTCGTTTCTTGAACAACACGGACGGTAAGTGCTTTCAAGTCCTAGCTCATACCTCATTTTGCAGTGTGTCCTGAATTGCTTTAAGTCCAATTTGTAAATTTAAGGACGCTGCATTGTCAACCCTTATTAGTGTTACATTTTCTGCTGGGAAGCTTTCATAATAACCCAGGTGCCCCCTGGCTAGTGCTCATCTCTAATTGCCGTGGTGCTGGCCAGCGTCTCCGTAGGAAGGCAACCACCACAAAGTGCTGCTCATTTTACTAAACTCGGGCCAGAATTTGAACTCAGAATTCGAAAGTCGGAAGTTTATTACCCCCGTGTAAAGCCCATTGAGCTGTAGGAGCTCTTACTCCAAGGGAGACTTCGGCCTTCTGCACAATTGGCGAGCTGGGCGCTCCAGCCACGGCGACGCACAATTCTGTATGGCCCTTCACGAACCCGCGCGGGGGATTGTAGCAACTGAAGGCGCCGCGAGCGAAAGACAAGCAAATGAAAACAAACCGGCACGAATTGAAGAGCGTCGCTAAAGACCACTGTCGTTTTCCCGCGGAGCATTTTCAAGCCCCACAAAACAAAACAAACGAAAATCATCTTTGGAGGTAAAAACGACAAAAAAAACGACCGCAAGCGAGGGAGAGGCAACCGCGAGCGGCAGACCTGGCGCCGCGGAATCAAGGGAAGCGGGAGTGAGGCCGGGCAGCCACGGGAACTCGAGCGCAGGCAGGTTACCTTTGCCCCTCACATTAGGAATCGCGGGTGCATGTAAAATAATACATTTATTGTTAAGCTTTATTGTAAAACGACTGAAAATTAATTTATAAAGATGCCCAGTTTGGGGCGGGGGGGGGGCAATTCCACCCCATGCCCCCCCCACCCAAGAAAACTCTGCCCATGCTCCCCCTAAACATTTTACAGCTCCTCCGCCACCTCATAGCGTGAACAATAAACTGCTGCACGGACATCTTGGGACGGGGGGTCAGGGGCAATGGCAGAGCCAGGATTTTCAGGTAGGGGGGGCAACCCCTCCAGCAATGAAAAATGATAGTGGAGTTGTTAGTAAGTAAGGAGTTGTTAGTAAGTGAGGAGTTGTTAGTAAATAAGGACTTGTCCCTTGCTTTTTATTCGACGCGTGTGCGGCGATGGCACAGCCATCGATCGAGGGCGGATTCGAACCGCGTCGTGTGATCGGCATCGTGCTCGCTGAAGGTGAATGCCTTCAGGGAAGTCGTATACTGTATACACAACTGCGCACAATTCTGTGAGTCACTTATAACTGCTTTGCCATTGCTTATTGCCAATTATAGACTATTGTCCTCTCATCTAATAGATTCCCTGGCACATAATAATATGCTACACAGTGGCAGTGGGGGTCGCAAAATGCCGATTTATTACTAATAAACCCCATTCCAACGAAATTAGGGATCCGATCGAAATTAGGGATTTCGATCAGATCATTGGGGGGGCACGTGCCTCGCCCCCCCACTGGCTCCGCCAGTGGTCAGGGGGTCAAGTTGGGGGGAGGGACGGCGTTGCATCAAACGATACAAACACAAGCAGACATGCAGAAATAGTGTAAATTAGGCTACGGAAAGCCCCAAAAGCTCTGGTGAACACGTGGTGTGTCGTCTGGCTTTTAATGGTTCCTGACGTAATCGTATTTTACCTGTGAGGAGCGGCTAACGATCGAGACGGCGCACGTCAAAGGGTGAGCGTAACGAGCGCGGTTAATCGACAAGGGATCTCGCCACACCTGAGTGATCCTTTGTGCCGCTTTGGTTGCATGCAACTCGATCGCTTATATATATATGTGTGGACGTCTCCGCAACGGGTTGCCCAACCGGTTGAATAGAAACAGACTCTACGGCAGATATAGATTCTGCACTCTCAGGCCATCTGCTGAGCAGACCCGTAGCATCACGTGCACATTTGCGAACTCGTGATTGGCTGTCACAATCCTGATGTGGGTGGGGGAACCAGAAAAAAGGGCGGGGCTCTGTGGTATAGGGGCGTGGCCAGACACACCCTAGGTTTGAAGTTTTCGTGACTGCAGGGATCCCATACTCTTTGGTTCTTTCGGTAAACCCACGTAGTGATTACATTTATTTTATGGTATACCTACGTGACTTTACCAAAAGAACCAAAGAGTACAGACACATCCTCTTTGAGCAACTACTAAAGAGCTTAGATGTCGGCAAAGTAGTTGCGCGGGCGATTAGGTTACGCGATTTTGCGAGCGATCTGGTTGTGTGACCGGTGGACCCGGCTTCTTGGTCCACGCTCTCTTGGTTTTGATACCGGCACGGCGCTGGCTGGCTTCCCGATTCACCGAGATCCCTCTGCTCGGTGCCGGTTATTCACCGAGGCCTAACGCCAAAGTCACCCCGGAATGCACCGGAAACTCCCGTGCCGCATGCGAGCGAGGGAGAAGCCGCGACTGTGCGATCAGCAGGGGGGGCGGGGGGGGTCTGTGGAAACCTGAGGAAGGCTTACGTCCGATCCAGAGATCTGCCCGATCGGGCGAGGAAACCCACAGTTCACTGATGCCAGCAATTACCGCACAGCGAGTTAAATATAATGATCAAATTTCGTTTTTTTTGTACGCATTTTCGCGCGAAGAATGGAGTGAAGTCGGTTACACTGCCCGAATTCGTAAACAAGGCTCATGGTCGCTTAAAGTTCGATGCAATCGACAAAGATTTCTCCTAAACGAGGGACTGAACGTTATTTTTCCGCAGGTTTGTCCAGGTCCCGCGACGCCACCATCTTGTTGGGTGGCTGCCAGGGGTAAAAGGTCAAAGCTCAGAACTCAAAGTTCGGGGGGTCAAGCGGGGCAGGCGGGGCGGCGTGAAAGTTGAGCAGGGGGTGGGTGGAGCATAGGGGGCAGGCGAGGCGGCGGGGCAGGCGGGGCAGGTGGGGCAGGTGGGACACGGACACAGAGTGAGCGAGATGGGTCCGCTGAGGAACCGCGGGCGAGGGCGCCCGCTGGTTTTGTACGTGACGTGATCGCCGACGCGATGGAACACGGTCCAGCCTCCGTGTCGCGCAAGCATTGTCGGGAGAGAGGGTGAGAACGCGCACACAAAGATACAGATCCCCCGTGTAGCCTTAGCAGACTGTTAGGGCAAGTGCTGTTCGCGAGCACACTATGAAAACCGGCACTGTGGCATGTGAAGGGGGTGGGTGGCCAGCACCACGCCCAGCCACTTTTGCCTCCCCAGTGGCGATGTTTACACACAGCACCAAGGAACTCATTCGATGCTGAGTCGACCTAGCAGAGGCCCAGGACCGGTACAGATAATCGTCACCGGCGTTGGCCGTGAACGGGAATTGAACCGCTCCCGCAACGCGCACACACACACGCACGCACAAGGAAGAGGACGCTGGCTTAACGCGGCTCACAAACGGAATGGTGTACACAGTGGGTGGAGAGGCGGACAAGACGGACCGACGGACAGAGCGCACTTGCCAGACGTAGGTTAGTGTACAGACGGGGCAGCGTGCACAGGACTATTGCAGACAGAGCAAGAATCACGACGCCACCGTCATCTCTATCGAATGCGTGCTGACCAGTGAAACTTTTACCAGGTAAGGCCCACTGCACTCTACGGCTGTTTTTCAGAAGCGACCTGGCGACAAGTGGTAACTCAAACCACGTGGACATTTATAGCAGTGGACAAACACGAACGTATGTGTTCCTACGAGTCTATGCATCTCTATGAGTCTCTATGTATCTCTGCGAGTCTCTATTTATCTCTATGAGTCTCGATGTATCTTTAAATAGTCTCTCTGTATCTCTACAAGTCTCTACATATCTCTACAAGTCTCTACGAGTCTCTACAAGTTTCGACGTAAATGTAGCCAAGCAACCGGGCTGACAAATCAAGACAAATTCCAACAATTTCAAACAAACCAACAGCGTAAAATGGACCCACGGTTCCAACACAGCGTCCTGAGATTGCCCCCCCCCCCCCCCCAGCGTCGAAGACACGGCCACCCCGAACTAAACCCCCACGCCCCCCCCCCCCCACGTCGCTCACTTGCGTCGGCCGAACAGCACCGGTACCTGCTATGGGCTGGTGGGGAAGCCCCTCGCCAGAACCCCCCAAGTGGAGGGTGTCCACCGACACGGAGTGCCGCACGGCTCGCCGCGGCGGCTCCAAGCTGGCGGCGGTGATGGCGCCGCCGCCGCCGCCGGGCTGACCCAGTGGCGGCCCCGCCTGGCCATGACCACCAGTGGGCCGCGTGCCGTCTGCGGGCTGGGAGGAAGAGGACGGCTGGAAGATGCCTGCGGGAAGGCGGGGGGGGGGTCACACGAGTGGCTCCAGTCGTCCGGGCTGGCCAGGTCTTCGGGGTGGGTGGGTGGGGTCGACGTTCGTCGAAGGGGCTTCGCGGTTCGAATTCGGCATGCTGCCCCGGTTAATACTTTCGGTGCCGACACAGGCGTTGGGGTACTCCGCGCCGTCAAAGATGCCGTGACGTCACTCGAAAAAGAGTGGACCGGCGAACGAAGACCGTCACCGCATGGTGCGGCGCTTTCAGATGCGCTTCTGCGGCCGTCTGGATGTTAAGAAGCCATTGGGAGCTGTGCACTTTTAAATCTCGATTGAAAACTCTTTTCTGTAGAACTGCTTTTTGTGTTTAGTTTGTTGTCCTTCCCCCGCATCTTTCGATGAGCGCGGATGGCTAAGTACGGTGCGAAAGAAGTTCAACGTACACACAATTGCCATTGCACACAATTCTGGCCGATTGCCTGATGAAGATCGTTGCAATCCCCAGCGAAACGTCATCACGGTACTCAGATTGTAAATGTTGTGGGTTTAATCTCCAACACATATCGGTGTGCGCTGAGCGAGTAACTGAATGGGCACATTTTGTTAAATGACAAACCTCAATAATTGGCCGCGTCGTGTGGTGGCGGGCTTAACGACGCATTTTACATTTACTATGGACACAACAACACAACGTACGGCTGATGTAGGTGCGGAGCAACAACTACAATTTCACATTCTAAACTAACTAAACTAAACCAAACTTTTATTTTTACGAGGCAAGGCCCACTGAGCCACACGGCTCTTTCTCAGAAGCGTCGCTGGCCACAATTGACAGCTCAACCAAGTGGCTCAACGTGTGGCAATTTTATATCGGCAGCCAGATACCCCAAACTCCGCGATGTTGATTCTAAATGCGGAGGGAAAAACCGGAGGACGACGCGACCACGGGGAGAGAGAGGACACAAAATAGAAATATACAGGAGGCATCAGGGTTGGGATCGAACCCATGACCTCCTGCATACAGGAGCGCCGCGATAATTAGATGTTAACTGCCGCACCTGGTATACAGGAGATCGTGGGTTCAATCCTGACTCCGATGGCTGCTGTACATTTGGAGTTTGCATTTTCTACCCGTAGTCACATTAACTTTTCTCGGGGTCCTCCGGTTTTTCTCTCCACATTCATAAACATTCGTTTGGGAGCAATTGGCCGCTATAAATGTCGACGCGACAAGCCGCTTCGTCGAGCTATCATTCGTGAAAGCCACGTCGCTTCTGAAAAAGAGCTCCAAACAGCTCAGCGGCCTTACCTGGTCAAATAAAAAATATCGTTACCAGTTTACAGCTTTACATTCAGGGTGGTCAAGGCGGACAACCCTGTTCGGCTAGCAGCGGAGCGAGAGTATACCTGCCGTGCCCCCTGACGTGAAACTACCGGCGGACCACGCGAGGCGCGTCGCCTTCGTACCTGGCAGGGCGTGTGCCGTGCTCACGCGGGAGGCACGGGCGATGCGGCCCTTGCTGGTCCTGCGGCGCCGCCCAGCCGGCGGGTGGAGCTGCAGCAGCAGCTGCGGCGGCGCTCGGTTCAGCCGGCGGTAGAGTTCCTCCATCTCGCGGCGCTGCGCGGCCTGCAGCTCCGCCAGCTCCTTCAGGTGTCTGGGGCGATGGCAACGGGAGGGGGGAGGGAGGGGGGGGGAGCGTATGCGGCATGGGAGAAAGAGGAGATGAGGGGAGGCGTGGGGCAGTTGAAGGGAGAGAGAAGGGGAGACATCGGGGAGACGTGGGGAAGAATAGGGGAGTGAACGAGTTGGAGACAAGGGGAGGCATGGGTGCTTACAGAGCTCTAAGTAATTGGCGATTCGTATCCACGTGACATCACCCCAGCAATTTGCAACGTGAACGCAGTTTGCCCAGGGTCCCAGATGCCGTGCTCACTTTTCTCGCAGCCTGCTCAGCTCCATCTTGAGCTCGTCGTCCTCCGCCTCCTCCGAGTCGTTATCGCTGCTCCCGTACGCGGCCACCGTGGCCACGTGCGACGACGACGCTCCGCCGCCACCGACGACGACTGGGCACACGGGCAGCGCCGACCGCAGGCACACGGCCCAGGGGGACGGCGCCTCTGCCGGCAACTCGGCGTCCGCGCCCGCCCACCCGCGCACGCCGCCTCCGCTCGCCGCCGTCGGCTTCGCCGCCCGCCCGACGTTCACCTCTTCCGCTCCGGAGGAGACCCGCGACGACGCGGCCTCCGCCGCCGACGCCGACACGGCCGCCGCCGGCGCCGGCGGCCGCTCGGTTTGGGGGACGCCGTCCGCTTCGAGCGCCGCCGCTCTCCCGCCGCCGTCGGTTTCGCCGCGCGCGGAGGCGAGGCCGGAGGAGGCGAGCGCCGGGGCCGGCGTGGCGGGAGGCCAACTCTCGACCCCCGAGTCTCGGGACGTGGCCTGCGGCGGCGAGGCCTCGTGGGGCGCCCCGCCGGAGGAGGCGAGCGAGCCCCGGTCGGTCGCCTTGGTGACGAGGAATCGGCCCAGCGTGGCGGCGGCGGCCTCGCTCGCCGACGTGACCTGGAAGCGCCCGATCACCGAGCGCTTCGCCGGCGAACCCGGCACCGCCTCAGCCCGTATATCCGAGCTCCCAGAATGCATTGCGGCGGATTGAGCGGAGGTGGCGGCGGCGGCGAAGCTGCGTTTGTCGCCCGTGTCGACGCCGAGGGGGCTCGCGGGAGTCGACTCTCCGACGCTGTCCGAACGGGCCCCGATTAAATCCTTCGCAGACGTCAGGCAGACCTGCGGGAGACCGATTGCACAATGGGCGTGTGCACGTGCGGGGGGCGGGCGGTGGTGCGACGGCGCCACTGCGCAACCTGCGCACTCGTCTTGTCAGCGTCGCGAGGGACGGGCGAGTGACGTGAGGTCACGTGCCTTGTGCACGCAGGTCGCGATGCTGCGTCAAGAGCTTGCGTGAGTTTGATCTCGCCAATGCAGATTGCTCACACGTGTGCATGTGTGTGTGTGTGCGTGCGTGTTATGGCTTGACGCAGACCCAGAACCCATGACACCTGGTTCTGTCCCATTACCTCCTGCCAGCGAGCCTTTGACACTCAAAGTGCACCTAACCCGTGTTTTGATGGCTGTTGTTGTGTGTGCGTTTGTGTATGTACTTGGGAAGCGGTGGTGTTGCGGTTAGCGATTATCTGAACCGGTCACGAGCATCCCCTAGGTCAACTCGGCCTCAAATAAGTAACTGGTGCGGTGTGTAATCATCACCAATAGGGAGACAAAGGCGGCCAGGCGTGGTACTAGTCACCCACCCCCTCGTGTGTCTTGCTGGCCTTCAGCACTTTCCGCAATCGTCTTGTAAAGACTATACGGGGGATCTTTGTCTTTGTATGTGCTGGGAGGGGTGGTGCAGTGGTTAGTGCGCTGCGCTATGAACTTGGTGACCTGAGTTCGCTTTCCACTGAACACCATCGACGATTCCATCGACGATTCCTAAAACCATCGACGATTATCTGAACTAGTCCTGGGACTCCCCTAGGTCGACCCGGCCTCAAATCGGCACCTGGTGTGGTGTGTAAACACACCACCACTGGGGAGACAAAGGCGGCCGGGCGTGGTGCTGGCCCCCCACCCCCTCGTGTGCCGTGTTGGGCTTCACAGGTGCTGCTGCTCGCTAACAGCACTTGCCCCTACGGCCTGCTGAGGCTACAAGGGAAATCTTTGTCTTTGTAAGCGTGCGGAGTTTTTTGTTGTTGTTCCCGGCTCGTACCTGGAATCTCCCTTTCTTGAAGCCCTGCTCCTTTGTCTCGCCGGGGTCCTTGCCGGGCGACGGCTGCGCCACTGAGATTCGCGAGAAAAGCAGACAAACGTCGGTCGGGAGTTAGGGCAGTTCCACGGCACTTGTGGCTTTTTCCCCTCCGAATTTTACATCGCAATGGCCTGCGACCAAATCATCCGACTATGCCCCCCCCCCGCCACTAGCAGCTAAGCAGAGTTGAGCCGTGAAAGTGCTCGGATTGGTGATCACCACACGCAAACAGGCGGTCATGGGGCTTCCGAGCTACTTGGCGGGCAGCAGAGGGGAACAGTGAAGATTTGCATCTCGCTATGCTCCCGTGTTTGAAGCGCCGCAGGTAGCGAGATGTTAACTACCTCGCCTGGTATGCAGGAGACCGTGGGTTTGATCCAGACCCTGACGCCTGCTGCTGTATATTTTGGAGTTTGCAAGTTCTCTCCGTGGTCGCGTGGATTTTTCTCCGGGTCCTCCGGTTTTACCCTTCACATTTAGAATCAACGTCACACGTTTTAGAGTATTTGGCTGCTATAAATTTCCGCACAATAAACTACTTTGTTGAGCTATTATTTGTGGCCAGGTGGCTTCTGAAAAAGCAATACAGCTCAATGGGCCTTACCTGGTAAAGTATATATATTTTTTAGTATATTCTCCCTGACTCTACCACCCTGCACTGAGCGGCGTGGCAAAGTACGGTCGGATAATCCGCGCACGACCCAGCACACACTGCGAGCCGGAGCGGCCGTCATTATCAAGCGGCGGATCGACAAAACGCCGCACGTTCCCGCGAACCGAGTTTGGGTCAAATCCATATTGTGCCGGGCCATGGCGGCCTAGCTGCCGCACGTGGCCGCCCGTAAGTCCATCGCTGCTGTGGCAGCAGCAGGGAGGGCTGGTGGATCACCGCACACACAGAGAGACGTTGCCAGGTTCCCTTCCCGCGGGCGTCGAGGAGGAGCCCGTGACCCTGGCTCGCTAGGAGAAGGCGGTACGGCAAAAGAAATGTAGACTCCGCCTGTTACGTCTGTGTGGGATCGAGCGTTTCCCTCTCGCACCCGCGGGGTTTCTCCGGGGTGCTCCGGTTTCCTCCCTCGTGCTTCCGAGTCGTCCTCTCGCTTTGAGAGCGAGCGAATACGGTGCAGCGGTGGTGGGTTACAAGTTGAAATGGTATTATTATTATTGTTCCATTGAATGATCCACCTTCAGCGCGGGGCGTGTGTCAGTGTGCGGCGGCAGTGGTGGCGGGGGTGGTGGCGATGGCGGTGGTGGCGATGGCGGGAGTGGTGGTGGTGGCAGTGGTGGCGGGGGTGGTGGCGGTTGCGGTGGCGGTGGCGGTGATGGAGGTGGCGGTGGCAGTGGCGGTGGCAGTGATAGTGGTGGCGGTGGTGGTGTCCACCTTCCTTACCCATGCTCAATGGGAGCGACGCGGGTGGAGTGTTGCACCGGTCACTCCCTCGCTCCGAGTCTTGACTCTGCACCACACACGATCGTTACACCCACAGGTCAAGTCCAGAGCCACCCCCCCTGCGTCGTGCGAGGATCACGCGAGCCCGTAGCGGAACGTGAATCGTTTCTCACGCACAATTTGATACGCGTTGTCGCAAGCGGACAAATACATTTCGAGTGACGAATCGGTGCATGGTGACGATCTTTCGCTCTTAACCGGCGACCGGGAAACTATTCAGTGAGATTATTTTTTTATTATACCCAGGAAAGCCGCATTATGTCTCGTGACTGTTTTCAGAGTCGGGCGTGATGATCGTGACATCAATTCCAACTCAATGCATTTTCAAGTATGGCGAATTTGCAAAATGATTTCTGGCGCACGGTGACCTACTCTTGCGGATGGCGCCACGGTACCTTTAACGTCCGCTGTGAAACAGATGCCACGTAATCTCATTGTGGCTATTACACCGCGCGGTATTAACCGGGGCGGCTGGTGGATTCGAACCGTGAATCGAGCGCAAATCACGCTACCGCTGGACCACTACACCGCAAAATGAAGACCTGCCGTGGTGTCATGGTTAGCGGCAGTTGAAACAACGGGGCTGAGTTGCTTAAACCCCTTCCGATTCTGTCGCCCGTGGTGGGGTAAAGTGTGGGTACTCGGACGTCTTCCAACACTTCTGGTGAACCACGTGAAAGAGTCGGCCGAATCCCGTCCGGAGTTCGCCCTCATGGAGGCCTTTCCTCCAGCAGTGGCACGAGCGAGCGACAAATCGGCTGCGCTTCCACCTCATTAAAAACACAAAACGACGACCGTCCGCTCCCTCCGACGCTCACCGGCATGCGCGACACCCCCGGCCGGCGCTGCTTGGGGCTGCCGAGGACCGTGAGCGCCAGCGGCGTGACGACTCCCTCCGCGCGGCGTGAGCTCGCCGGCGAGCCCACGCTGCCGGGCGGCCCCACGGGGCCGGGCGCCGGGGACGACGGGGAGACGACGGACGAAGCCCGGGCGGGCGATGCGACGCGGCTGGGAGAGGCGGCGCCGTCCGATTGCTCGCCGCCGCACACGTGCTGCTCCTGGAAGAGGCAGCGCAGCTTCTCGTCCAGCGAGCGGATGTCGTCGTTGGCGAGGCTCCCGGCCCCCCGCGCCGGGCCCTCCCCGTCGGCGTCGCCCGATGCGGGAGAGAAGGCGCCGCCGCCGGGCGTCGTGGCGGTGCTGGCGGAGGCCGCGGCCGGGGTCGGCCCCGCCGACGACGGCGCCGCGGGCGGCGACGTCGCCTCGGCCGCCGTCGGCGCCGCGGCCGCCGCGAGAGGGGACGGGTCAGTGGTGAGGGCGCGACGAGGGGGCGTCGCTGTGCCCTGCTGCTCCCACGCTCCTCCTGTGTGGACGCACAGGAAGCCGTGCGCAGGTCAAGACACAGCTGGGGATGTTTCTCACTCAGTCAGGGAATGGAGCGGTGGCGCAGTGCTTAGCTCCCTGGGTAGTGGACGGGGCTCCCTGGGTAGTGGGTGGGGCTGGCAGGAGTAGGTGCGGCCTACGAGCAATCGGCAGGGGCCTATTGCTCTGGGCTGGGCTGTGTAAATGGAAGGCAGGTCGGGTTGAGCCTCCCTGAACATTCGGTCTCCTGAATCGCGAGCCGACTGAGCCGGCCGGCAAACCTGGCTCACGCCGCCGGGAATGCCAACGTGTGCGTCCCCGTCTTACCGGGCCGGGTGGCCGTTCCGGACGCCGGGGCGTCCGTCTGCTCCTCGGCCGTTGGCGTCGTCGCCGCCGGTTCCACCACGGGGCTCACAAAGAAGCGGCGGCCCCCGGCGTGCACCACCGTCGTGTCCGCGTTGGCACCTGCGGCGAGAATCCGACAGACGCCGTCGAGCTCCCGCGCGAGCCGGCGCAACTCTCACTTTACCGGCCGCGAAGGCGTAAAGAGGCGAACTGCGTGCAGGGTCTGACCGGTGACATTCTTTACCTGGCGCTGGAGCTCTGTCCTGTTCGGAATCCTGTACGAAAGAAAAGACAGCCGGGTTCAGGCACAGAAGCGCAAAGCCCTCTCTTGTGCGACCGAACTTTCTTTACATAGTTTTTTTAAACAACCACAACAACAACAACAGCGGCTACTGGATAACTCAGAACCAGGGTACACGGTGTCCGTGTGCATAGAAACGTCCCAGTTATGATCTCGACGACAGAGAAGGGAAAGAGGACACAGAGGTAATGACAGAAGGCAGTGGGAAATCAAAAACTGATGGGTAGAAAAAATGAGATTGGGTCAGAGGGTCGACAAAAGGAGACCGGGGCCATCCGTTTCAGTACGGCGCGTTCACGTGGCGTGCGTGGCCGAGACACCGCGACGCCGAGCAGAGACACCACGAGTCCGAGCAGAGACACCGCGAGTCCGAGCAGAGACACCGCGAGTCCGAGCAGAGACGCCGTCTGTGCGCGGTGCGCTGACGTGCGGTGCGCCAACCTTGCACCCGCCCGCCTCCGCTCCGCCCCTCGCCGCGGCGGATCCCTGGCCGGTCCCCAAGTCTCCGAGCATCACGGCGGCGCGCTCGATGATGTCCCGGATCTGCTCCACGAAAGCCTCGAGCTCATTCTTCAGGATGAAGTCGTTTTCCACCTGGGGTGGGGGTTGGGGGGGGTGGGGGTTGGGGGTCGAGAGTTGAAATGTAACGGTCGGTGTGAAGCTCGTCGCCTCCCGAAATCCAAACTAAACTATAAACATTGTTTTTAATGTTGATAGCTATACACAAATACTATAAAGGCGTGATGCCGATTCTAAATGCGGAGGGAAAAAGCAGTGAGTTGGAGAGTAATCCAACGTGCACTCACCAGCGGTGGTGACATACGGTCAAACAACCCCCTCGCCCATCACGTAACCCGTGACCCGTGACCTCTATAACCTGTGACCTGTGACCCAGGACCTGTAACTAGTGATCTGTGACCCGTGACCTGTAACATGTGACCCATGACCTGTAACCTGTGGCCTGTGACCCCGTGACCTGTAAAGTGTGACCCGTGCGACGACGTGGGGAGGCAGCTCTAACCCAGCCGCGGCTCAATCGATTGATGGATCGTGCAAGGCAGCGGCGTCGGCAACTACGACGATCGCGGCGGCGAACAGCACGCACGTACCATGTGGTGCGCGATGTCCTCGGGTACGTCTCCGTCCAGGTCAAACTTGAAGGTCACCTTCTTGTGGTTGTGCGTCTCCATTTGGCACTCCACCTCCTTGTCGCCGCTGTTGGACACCTGCAACAACGGTCCCGCGACCGCTCAGCCGCTGTCTGGAGCCGCTCGCCGGCGCTCGCGAGGGGTGGGGGAACTTTAACACGACGGACGCCACCTCTCCCCCCCACTCCTCTGAGTCGCCATGATGCCACGCGTGCAGATGTACGGGCGCGGCACAAAAGTTCTCGAGACGCGGGGTTGTAACGTTTGTTGTTTTAAACGCTGGCATTAAAACGTTTCGATTTGTTTAAGTTGATGTTTTATCCGTTGCCATCGTTGACATCTAACTTTGTTCTCCTTCATTTCCAGACAACGCTGGTGAATGGAAAGGAAACGCCTGTGATCTTACAAAAAAAAATAGTCATGAATTAATTTCAAAAGATAATTCACGCCCGCCTTCACGTGAATGGAAGTCCGTTTGAACCGCCGGTGACCTCCCCACCGAGTGGTGCTCGTTTTAATCGACCCGGAAAGGAACGACGAGCTGAGTCAACAACCCCCGAGCGTTAACGCGCGGCAGACGTCGACTCGCTCGCTCCGCCGCCGCTTTGCGACTGGGGGCTCAAACCCACGGCCGACGGTGCTGTGGGATGGCCTGCCCTCGGGGACTGCCCCGCCCCCCCCACGCCCCCCCCCCCCACCCCCATCGACGGTGGACTCACAGAGAGGATCTGGAGCTTGGGCCGCGTGGTCTTGTCGTGGCGCGAGCGGGTTCGCGTGGGCCGCCGGCGCGGCCTGCGGGTCGCCCTCCTGTCCTCGTCGCCGCCCGGGGGCCACTCGTAGCCGTCGCTCATCTCCACGCCCGATGCCGCGTCCGAGTGCGTGCTGCCCCCCCCGGCAACAAAGACAAAGGTCCCCCGTATAGCCTTTAACAGACTGTTGGGGCAAGAGCTGTTAGAGAGCACCGATGAAGGCCGGCACAGCACACGAAGGGGGTGGGCAGCCAACACCAACGTCCGGCCGCCTTTATCTCCCTTAAGGGGATGTTTGCACACTGCACCAGGTACTCATTTGAAGCTGAGTCGACCTAGGGGAGGCTCAAGACCGGTTCAGATAATCTTCACCGGTATTGGTCGTGAGCGGGAATCGAACTCGGGTGGCCGGGTTCGTAGCGCGGTTGTGCTAACCACTGCGCGACCGCTGCCCACTCTACGTACCCATACTCCGCATTCTAACAGTACACTACTGCGCTGCTAAAACAGATGTGGAGCGAACTTAATTATATCCCACAACTGTGACAAAACGAAGTCACGCAGGAGCTTGTCCATCGCTACGTGCGGTGCGGGAAGAGGTTCAGCGTGCACCGCGTGCAACGGTCGCGGCACGGAACCCAACCGGGGAGCGAACCCCACCCCCCCCCCGGGATGGGGCCCGCGCCACCGCAGGTCTCACCTGTCGAACGAGGGGAAGAGCTGCATGTGCTGCAGAACGGGGATCGTTTCGCTGAAGCTCCGCGTCCGGGTCTGAAAAGGCACGACGGGGCAAAGCGGAGTTCGCTTAATCGCGCGTGGCGGAGAGCGCGGAACTACGGTACCCGACAACGCCCTCGCTGGACACCTGTAAGTTGCGCTCACTTCAGTTGGCGGCCGACGTTCCGAAGTGGACCGCCACCCTCTAGGGGATGGCGCCGCACCCCAGAGGTCACCCCCCCACCCCCACCCACTGTGATTGAGACGCCGTGTGTACGGCAGCCAAGAGCAGGCTACGCGAACGCTGTCGCGAGAGGTCACGCACGTTTGGCGCAGCGCTCCTTCGCTGACTGTGCGCGCAATGAATGAATGTTAGATAGAGCTTCGTAGCTCATCGGATTTCTCCGATCTAATTCCGATTCTGCGTTCGTCTTTTGACGGATGTGGCTGCGGAATTCTCGACCGTTGTAAATTCGGTCATCCAATAAGTCTCGTCTTAAGCCACATCTTCTTAAGTCACTTTATCCTATTTAGCTTCTCCGTCTCTCTTGGCCTTCTTAATCTTACAAGGCGCCCTGAGACATTAGTGGAAGGTACCTTAAAAATAAATTTCAATTATTATTATTGACAGTAGTTTTTATAACGCATTTGCTGAGAATCGGACCAAGCAGGGCCAAAACGTTCAGCGGTCAGCAACAAACGGCACCGTCGAAATTGCGATTGCTGAGAGTGTGCCGCTTTGGTCGGAAACTAAAGTGGAGCAGTGCAGGTCAATCATACTCTAATTGTGGTTTCTAGGACACGACATTCATCATTATTATGTTGAGCAATGTTTGTGAAATCTTAAGAATCGATATCACCAATGTGGATACTTTTAGTTTATTAAGTTTTTGAGCCGGTTGGTGAGGATTGGGCAAAATCTTTCCAGTTGCCTGAGTGAATAACATATTTTATTAATCACAGTTAAGAGACAAACAACATATATACACTCTTAAAAATAATTAAAAGAAAAAAAATTACTTAAAATATCCTCACATGATCTATGTTTACCTATACATTCATATATTCCCACCTCATCTCGACATAAGACACCGATATTAGGTAACCACTGGAGCTGTGCACTTTTACATCACCTAGATATAAAACTTTTTACGTTTCGTTTGTTGTCGTTCCCACCGCAGCAGCCGATAAGCGCGGTTGGCTACGTAACACGCGTGCATGGACGCCGTACCTACCTCTTGTTTTGCCGGCGACCAACTTGGTGGCGACGTGAGGCCATCAGCCAGCGTGCCGGCGAGCGGAGGGGACGTGATGAGCTCCTGGGCCCCTGGACTCGGCTCCGTCGCAAAGGTTTCTGGGGCATCCACCGGGCCGCAAGGCTGCTGCTCGCAGATCCAGTGATCCGAGAAAATAGGAACGCCGGCCGCAGTCTGTGAGCTACGCTCGGTGTTGACTAGGATCGAAACGTTTCACGATGAGATGCGCAAGCGATCATGGCAACAGATTCCCGTGACTTTATAACTGCACCTCACATATTTACCGAATCGCTCATTTGCTTCGCTGTAACTCCGGTGCGAATAAAGATTCCTGCACGGTTCTTCAACCGCAGGTTCCATCACAAGCCTGCCGATCATTACGATGTGCGGCACTCATAACACATTTCGATTTAAAGCTTTCATGACTGCAGGGATTCATCTTCTTGGTTCTTTCGGTAAAGTCACGTAGAAGGGAAATAATACAATAATAATAAATAATAAAATACAATTCTCACGACGTTTCGGCCACAACGCAAGCAGCCGTCCTCAGGTGAAGAACAGGTCTGTCCCTTCTACGTGACTTTACCGAAAGAACCAAGAAGGCTCATAACACACGCGCACATAATGGAGGCTTCTTGGGTTAGAGCGCGTAAATGTATAAATGCGTCGATAAAACCCGCCACCACCCGACATGGCCAACTAGTAAGGGTTGTCACGTAAACAGAACGTGGCCAATTCGTCACTAGTACAGCACTAACCGGTGTGTTGGGGAGCCAAGCCACAACATTTACAATCTGAGTAAGATGTTTCGCTAGTAATTACA
This sequence comes from Lethenteron reissneri, assembly GCF_015708825.2. NCBI lineage: Eukaryota > Metazoa > Chordata > Hyperoartia > Petromyzontiformes > Petromyzontidae > Lethenteron > Lethenteron reissneri. The sequence continues at coordinate 2,087,979 of NC_083833.1, read as the reverse complement.
ACTAGCTTCATCAGGCGACAGCCAGATTTGTGGAGATTGTGGAGAAGTCTATCTGTTTCGTTCCTTATATACACGCGCGCAGTCACTGACGATTCACTACGGCTCTGATACTTTACTTTGTGACCCATGATCCATGTTGTCCTCTGATATTCATGACTCGACTGTGACCGTAGTAGGCCTGCCAGCCTCAAGGCAAAAAAAACCTAACCTCCAGAGCATTATATTCTTGGTTCTTTCGGTAAAGTCACGTAGAAGGGAAATAATGAAAATAAAACATAATAAAATATTATATTATAAAAAAATAAAATGTTTTATTTTCATTATTTTATTACTTCCCTTCTACATGACTTTACCAAAAGAACAAAGAATATGAATCCCTGCAGTCACGAAAGCTTTAAACCTAACCTCCAGAGCATTTTTCCCACAAATCGAGGCCCCCTGGTCCAGGCACAGCCCGGCGCGGTCTGCCGCCGTGCTGCGAAGTCTCGTGCCGCTGCCCCAGCGGAGCGGTGGCCTCACCTGCTGCACGGCCTGCGGAGAGGTCGTGCCAAAGACGGACGGAAGCTCCTCCTGCGATGGGCTCGGCAAGGACTGTTCCGACTACCGTGGGAGAGAGGGGAAAAGCCGTAAGTTATGGCGAACGGGGGCGGACCGCCCGCAACGCACTCGTGCCACGTGATAGCGAGGGGCGGGGGGGTATGGGGGCTAGGTCCCCATCTAGAGCCCCCCCCCCTTGCCCAGCCCCCCCCCCCCGTGCTACGGAGACGGAGTTGATGGAGACACCGTGCAACAGACCGATGAATAAACGTGAAACGAAGGGCGCCATGCGTTGTGGGGTGACCCAACGGATGCGATGCGCAGCGAGGGCAAAGGTCGTGGCCCTTGATGTGGCACTAGAGACATAGAAACCTCCCCCCCCCGCCAAACCCTATTATTTTTCTGTGACGATCGTGGGTCCCCTATTTGCTGCAGGCTTCGACAACACGCGTGCGTACGGTACACACGCGGGCGGTCAATATCGACTCTTTGCCGGTAAGGTGGCTGGGCGGCAGTCACCTTGCGTCCTCATGGGCCACGTGGCTCATGGGAGGCCTGGCACAGCGGAACCTGCTCAGCGCGATTTACATTTGACGGACATTCGATGGGTTGCCGTAGATCTGGAGCCTCCCGCCCCACACCCTGCTCGTCTTTTAATTTCGAACGTTTTGCATTTATCTAACAACGAGCCCCATGCAATGCTTTTTGTTGTTTTACGGCCCAGCAGCAACCCCCACAGATGTCACTGATGGGCATATCCTGCAGCCTGGGACGGCTATCCCAGAGAATATTTGAATCGGTGATCTCTGTGGGTGCTGCCAAGGCCTAAAACGAAACAAATAAAATGCCACCTTTTACGTAAAAGAAATACATCTCACACTTAGTACTGAGGCTTTAGGGAATGACCCGCGATGGTCTGTAGCAATAATAATAATAATCGTCGTCGAGAAACAGGGAAACGTCTCCGACACGTTGGTTGACTCCACGCTTGAGATCAACGCGAAGGCTCCGGTGCAGAACGCAACGCTGCTGGGGGCAGGGCCAGACCCGCCACAGCTGCTTTTGCGCACGTGCTACGCGGAGTACGTGGACTCGGTCACGCAAGCGTGTGTTTTGAATTTATTTATCGGTCCGTTGCGCCGCGCACGCTTTCTTGTTTCGCGAGAACACCTGGAGGACCGCGGAGGGGAATGCTGGCGAAGTCAGCAGCTGCTGCTGCAGACGGAGAGGAGGTCTGGCATCGGTGAAGCCAAACGCCACTTCGTATTCCAGCCCGAGGGGCGCGACGACGGGCGACGGCCAGCCCTCGAGCGAGCCACACGTCGCATTTTCCAACGAGCCGAGCGAGCCGACGTCGCTGGACTTGCGCGACGGAGTCGAGGAGGAGAAGAAGGGGAAGGCCGACTGAGCGCCGCCGCTGCCACCGTCTTGAAGGGGGGGTGCCGACTGGGGCACGGCGGGAGGTGCGCGGCCCACTGGGGGCCCTGGCCGCGCCGGCGGCCGCGCGTCAAAGCCCGGCGTGAGGGCGGGGAAGCGAAAGTCAAGGGACGCCGTCGGCATCGCGGAGGGCATCGCCGCGGCTCCGTGCTGTCCGTAGAAAGCCTCCTGCTGCGGGGCGCCCGCCAGGTCGGACCGGAAGCCGTAGTCCGGCCGCTGCCAGTCGGGAGACGGGCACGGGGCGCCGTGCCCGCCGTCCTGCTGCCTCAACTGCAGGAGCTGCTGGTGGCTGTAAAATTGTTCCGGCGAGGTGCGGAAATCCAGCGGCGGCGGCTGCTGCTGGACGCCGCCGGGTCCGGTTGGCCGCTGGGGAGAGCCGGGGAAGGCGAGGAGAGGCGGCTGCGGTGACGCGGCCCGCGGGCTGTAGCCGCCGTACCAGCCAAGGGGCGGCGGAGGCGTTGCAGGACGCGACGGTTGCTGCTGTTGCTGCTGCTGCTGCTGGTGGTGGTGGCGATGCGACATCACGTGGGCGTGCGGCGCCACGCCGTGCCGAAACGCCAGGAGCGCCTGACCGGCAGCGGACTCCCCGGGAGAAGCGCCGGCGTACGTTTCCGCGGAGTGCGAATCTTCGCTCGACGTGCGGCACTCGGCGACGGCCAGGTGGGATTCCCCGCTGGAGCTGCGTTCTATTTGCCCGCCGGAGCCCGCTCGGCTCAGAGCCGGCGCGAAGGACAAACCGTCGGCCGACGACTCGCCCTGCCCCGAGTGCGGCGGCGGGTACGAGAACCGAGCGAGGTTGCTCGGCCCGGCCCAGTGGTGGACGTGGCGCGGCAGGGCCTCGGTGAGAGAGCCGCCCGCACCGGCGTGGCGGTGGTAGAAAAAGCCGGGGGGGGGGCTGGAGGGGGAGTGCAGATGGAATGGAGAGCGGGGCGGCCCGGCGCTCGGCCGTTCGGGAATGGAGCTGAACGAGAGAGCGGCGCCGTCGCCCGCGCAATGTGCGGCGACCGGCAGGTGTCTGGTCTGCGTCCACAAGAGAGAACGGGACAACGCTCAAGGGGCGGCACAAACGGCGACCGAACGCACGCACGCACGCACACAACAGGAGATCGGAGAAGACGCAGAACATTGGTGGATGAGAAGCACGAAGGTCCAAGGACGTTCACAGCAAACAAAACACGAGCGGGAGGCGAGGTCGCGTGCGTCGTGCGCTCCCGCCCGCGCCGAGCAGGGAAACCGAGCTCCGCAGTTCGGCGGCGCCGCGAGGCCGGAGCCTCCGGGAGGCAGGGGCCGTGAGCCATGCTGCGCGTGCGGGGCACCGCGTGCGCCATGCGTGTCGCGCGGGAGATCAAAGCGGGGGAGGGCACTGAACGTCGGTGACCCCGGTGGGTTTTGTTGCGCGGTTCACTGCCACGCGGCTCGCCAGCTCAAAACCCCCCGACAGCGGCACCACCGGCTACCGGCGGCGGTGATGCCTTCCCAAGACGTTCGCGAAGGCTCGCTTAGTCCTGGACGATGTACCGGCTCTTTACTTCGAAACGGTAGCAGTGCCCACCGAGCTGCTCGTCCTCGCTCAGTCAAACTGGCACGTGTTAGCTCATCGAGGTGGCTTTATCGTCACGTGTGGGAATTTACAGCGATAGCAGAATATAATCTAAGGGCGTCTTTCTAAATTTGGGGAGGTGAGGGTGGGGCAAGAACCGGAAGGAACCCGGAGAAAAATCCACGCGACCACCACGGGGAGAGAGAACGTCGTCAGGGTCCGGGAACGAACCCGTGACCACCTGCGTACTAGGCGAGGGAGATAACATCGCCACCCCTACTCCAGACTCCTACCCGTCTGCGAAACACATCGCCCGTGTGATAGCCCTGTAGATGTAGGAATGGCGCCAATAGCAAATGCACTGCGGTTAGGACATGATTAGCGCATCATCATTTGCCCCGATGGTCCTGTCATTGGTTATTGAGAGCAATGTGTGGGTGTGACATTGAGCGTTCAATTAAAGTAGCGTCGTTCAAATGTTTTACATTGGACCATTTGTGTGTGTATGCATAGAAAAATATGCATACACATCCATATGCATATATAGAATTGTATATACATATGTACACATAAACATGGCAAATTGCACAATGTCTAATGAGCGTGGAGCGGTGCTTGTCTGCTTTGTACTGCCCTGAGTTAGTGGTATAAATTCCACGTTCTTATGGTGGGGGGCCGGTTATTATCCGTATAACAGCTACTGCTTATACAATCACGATATAATGAATTAAATAACTGGTAGGAATGCAGTGATCTACCTCCCTAATGAGTGAATCGTCCAATTCAGTGTCACCAATTAGTTAAGAGAAGAGACTTTTCTGCCATTGTCTGTATGACATACATCACACAATCCGTGTTGTTTGCTCAATTAGTCTAGAGAAATATTAGCATTTAATTTTGCGTCACGCGCATTTAATTGATTCTTAAAAGCGCAATTGTGCGCATGTACCATGACGAATTTAATTAATTTCATTTGAAGAATTGCTCATCAATTAGTCTCATTTCCAGTGGTGGCGTGGAAATGCACGGGCGCTCGTTCCGCGGGTGTCGCTCTCCGCGCTGTCTGCGACGGCGCAACAGAACGTCTGTGACCGATGCCTCTGAGCACAGGTGGCTTCAAGGGAAACCACAGGGTCAGGCGTTTAAACGGCGTCATCCCTCGTGCTCCGGGCCAGCACCGCCCCCGCTCGCCTCCGGCTCGGGTCTCTAACGGCGGACGTACGGCGGAGAGAGCGAGCGCGGGGAGGCTGTACCGCCGACCGCGCGGCACCGGCGAGTCGCACCGCGAGCCCGGCCCCGAAGGGGCTCCGCTAGTGGCGCCGCTGGCGCCGCCGCTGGCGCCGCCGCTGCGCATGGGCAGCAAGAGGTCGAGAGCTCGCGCCAGGTCCTCTGTGAGCGAGAGGCGGCGCCCGCCGGGGGTCCGGGCGTGGAGGGGGGCCGCCGCCGCCGCTGCGGCAACGGCGCTGCCAGGGTGAAGGTGATGATGGTAATGATGATGGTGGTGAGGAGGAGGAGGTTGCGGCGATGGAGGGGATGGGAAGTGCGGCAGCTGGTGGAGGGGGAGCAGGGGGGATGGGCAGGGGGGCGGGGAGGGAGAGCGAGGGCTCGACGGTCGGCTGGCCGCGCCGGGGTGGAGGAGGCACACGGAGAGGCTGTGTCGGCGCTGAGGCTGAGAAGTGGGAATGGGGAATGGGGAATGAGGGGAGGAGGGGAGGGAAAGAGGGGAAGAGGAGGAGCAGGGACGAGACAAGAGGCGAGGAGGGATCGAATCCGAGAAAGAATGCAGAGTGAAGGGCGGTGAGAGAGCTGGAAAGCGTGGAAGTAGAGGAGGTGCGGGAGGAGAAAGGCGAGGTGATGAAAACAGAGACGGAGAGAGGGGAGAGAGAGAGGGGAAGGGAAACGCAGGCGGGAGACAGGGAATGGAGGGAGACACAAGAGGGACGGGAGAGGGAAGGACAAACACAACAGAGGCACACCAGGCAGACGGGAGCGCCACTGGTGAACTCAAGAGACTCGGACAACTACAATCGCATCGCCCGCAAGCGTTAACGCTGAGCTAACCACCTTGCATGACGTGACTGTTAAAGGTAACGCCATGGCCGTGGGTACGGTTAGTTGTTGTTTGGCGGACGTTAACTGATCGTAAATGACGTTGCTAAAGCCGTGTCGGGTCGAGGTGGACCGATGCTCAATCGTGAAACTCTGCAGGGCGAGTTTCACGATGAGTTGAATTTGGCCAAAACGCATCGTCTTGGCGATGCCCCAGAGTTGGCGACGGAGGCGTTGGCGCATTTTCGACAAAGTGTCCAACGGAATTAAAGATTTGCAGGCACTTTAATCGCCCCGTTTATATATTCCGTGCCCGGACCAAGCGTCCGCGTTTTGCGAGTGCGCATTCGTTATTTTCGTTTTGCCGTCTAATGGAAACTACGCTGCGAAACCATCGCCCCCGGGGTTTCCTAAAGCAGCTCCCATCGCACGTGGGGCGAAACGTCGGACATCGTGCCGAAAAACACGCGGCGCGACCCGAAAATGCGTCGGAGAGCAATTTTTTGGCCGGGCTTAGCCAAAAGCAGTGGAATTTGGCAGGAAGAAAAAAAATAACCAAAAATTGCACATTGGACAAATCAAAACCGGGACGTGAAAAGCTGCCCCCGAATTTTTGAGCCACCGTCACGACAAAGAGGCGGGCGGAGAGGAATCGCAAACCAAGCGACGGGTGTGGGGTGGGGAAGAGGGGAAGGACGCGGGATTCTCAGGGACAGGAAGGGGGCACTCGCAAGGTGGCGGACGCCACTCATCCAGAGCCGTCGACCGTGACGGTTTCACCCGTCTTCCGTCTTCTGTGCGCGATCGTCCAGTCTCCTTCTTCTCCTTCGGGTGGGTCTTCATTCCTCGGTGTTAGTCGGCGGCGGCCGGGCGGTTGGCCGAGATCGTACATTTGGTTTGTTTGGTTTGGTTGTTGTAGATTGTCATTAGTTGCGGGGTTAAAGCGCTCTCACGGGGGAGTCGTCGCAGGTGGGATTAGCAAGAAGCACTGTGGGTGGGATTGACCGCGGTGAGTCAAGCGATCAAGCGATCAAGCGATCAAGCGGCCAAGCGGTCTCGTGACGTGCAGGTTACGCAAGCCGGGCACGCGCGGTACACAAAACCACAACCCCGCAGCAACAACAACAGCACATTCAACGGCGAAGGATAAACAAGTTTTAAAAAGTTAATTCCACAATTACTTTGACATGTAGGCTTTCCGACCAATATTATCAATAACAGAGGTTTTTGGTTTGGATCGCGTGAATATATATAAATGTGTCGTTAAACCCGCCACCACCCGACACAGCCAATTAGTAAGGTTTGTCATGAAAACAGAACGTGGCCAATTCGTTACTAGTACAGCACACCGGTGTGTTGGAGAGTAAACCCACAACAACATTTACAATTGGAGTTCGACGTTGTGCCAGTAATTACAACCGGCATCATCAGTGGGACAGCCAGAGCAAGAGATGTGATGTCGTCACTTGTGAGCCAGTCAGGTCCATTACCAGTTGGTGAAGGATATAGTTATATTCTTAGGTTTTTTCGGTAAAGTCAAGTAGGTAAAAATTAATAAAAGTAAACTAAAAATAAAATAAAAATAAAGAATATAGTTACGCGATCTAACACAAAACACCTCGATCATCGATACAATTCCACAGTTGTTTAACGATATAACTAGCATCTCGACGAGCAAAGTCATTCCAAAAATATAAATGCAACACTTCGTTAAAATAAACTCTTTGGCTTACTACCTGAACTGGTTGTCGTGTGAAGCCGTTAAGACGGTTAAAGTGCGCTGTCTAAAATAATACCGCCACTGCTCATAGGGCCCACTTACCCTGCAGGTAGCCCCGCCCACTGCTCGTATAGCCCCGCCCACTACTCTGGTAGCCCCGCCCACTGTCCAGGTAGCCCCGCCCACTGTCCAGGTAGCCACGCCCACTGCTCGTATAGCCCCGCCCACTGCCTAGGTAGCCCCGCCCACTACTCTGGTAGCCCCGCCCACTGTCCAGGTAGCCCCGCCCACTGTCCAGGTAACCCCGCCCACTGCCCAAGTAGCCACGCCCACTGCTCGTATAGCCCCGCCCACTACTCTGGTAGCCCCGCCCACTGCCCAGGTAGCCCCGCCCACTACTCGCATCGCCGAGCACAGCGGTTCCCAACCTTTCGAACCTCCAAACATTTTGCGGGCCACCACATGCTCATATCCGTTTTGAAATTGTACATTTCCTTGGCGAGGAAATGATTGCTATTAAATATTTTTAATTTTGTTATTTTCCGCAGATCCCCCCCCCCCCCCCCCCCCCCGTAGCAGCAGCGGCCTCACGGAGCACCAGGTTGGGAAGTGCCGGCCGACCGACCATCGCATCGCCCCCCCACCGTGAGTTGAACTGCACTTGAACTTCATTTTCGTGCCGTACGCAGCCAAGCGCTGCTGATCGGAGGTGACAGACCGGCAACGGTCAAGGGGGCAGCCTCTCTGAGCCTGGCCAAAACCAAGAAGGACGTCGTTCGGTGGCCCTCGAAGGAATTTTACATCGGCCGCCCACCGTCAGCCAGGGGGCAGGACTCACCATTTGCTGCCGGAGGTACGGCAGCGAGGAGAGGGGCGGCGACACCTGCGGCCCCGGCGACGCCTGGGGCCCCGACGGCGTGGTGGGGGGCGCGGACGACGGTGTGGCGGGCGTGGACGACGGCGTGGACGCGAACGCGTCGGGGATGGGGGCGCGCGCCAGGCCCTGTTGGCTGCCCTGCGTGTCCGTGTGGCACGAGGAGCCACGGCCGCTGTCGGCGCGGCCGTCTGCGGGGCCGCCAGCCGCGAGACAGAGAGAGAGCGGGAGAGAGAGAGCGGGAGAGAGAGAGTGGGAGAGAGAGAGCGGGAGAGAGCGTGAGGGTGAGCGTGCAGGGGGACGGGTGGACAGACAGACGTGCACACAGGCAGACGAAATCAACGATGCCGGTCGTTGATCCGGTTCGCTTTAAGGCCAAATGAAGTGTCGAAGGCTCACTGACAGGAGGTCACGGATAGACCCAGCAGGTGCCGTGGGTTGACTGACTGAGATGACTGACAGATGCACCACCTTTGCTCCCCACTGTGCCAACTGTCTGCGTATAAGCCGTCCGGCGCTCCGCTCGTTATTGTGAGCATTGTTCCTCCGTTGTTGTTGGAGGGCGACTGCCTCCAACGACCCAGCAGCATCCCTCACGAGCCTCCTCCACAGAGGAGGAGGTCGTTTATTCATCAAAATCCGTGAAAGACGCCTGGACACACCAGGGCAGCACTACGATACGTGATTGTGTGACGTAAGGACCGCGATATTCGTGTCGTCCAATTAGCAAAAGACCATCGCATCACAACCATCGAGGTTCGTATCATTTCCCTTAAGAAGTGCAATACCTGATAAAAATGTTCACGAAATAACTGTAAACTAACATTGACAATTGACGTCCCACGACGTAATCACTCATCAGCAGTAGAGAGACAATGGCTGCTGCTGGTGATGATGGTGGTGGTGGTGGCAACGACGGTAAAGGGGTTGGTGCCACTCCAAAGCTTTGCCAGCCCGTGGCCAGCGACCACCGCACGCAGCTTAAAACGAGGGCCTTGTACGTAAATGCAAGTTGAACTCATTTGACACCGTACGTCGACAACCGACGGCCACCGCAGAACTTACACGACGGCGTCAGCGCCGCGTCCCGGTAACGATCGGCCTCCGGTTCGTCCGCCTCGGCCGATGGGCCGAGCGCGAAATCTCCCGCCGGCGTCCTGGCGGCCGGTGGCGAGGACAGGGCGGAGGCCCGGCCGGCGAGCCAGGCATCGCGGGCGTGGGCATCGGCCTCCCTCTGCCGCAGCTCCTGCTGCTGCTGCTGCTGCTCCTCCTCCTCGGCCTCGCCCCGCGCCTTCTCCCGGCGCGCCTTCTCCAGCTCGTCGCGCTTGCTCCGCAGCAGGGTCACGCGGTCCCTGATCGCCTTGGCGACCGTCTTCAGGTCGCTCTCGTGGATGATGCTCGACTCGACCTGCCGCGGGGTCGCACAGAAAGGCGCCGTCCGGTGCTCGCCGAGTCCGCCTTCGGCTCCCGGTCGCCGAAACGAACGCGTTGCTATGGGGGTCGCCGCGCTCGTAGCGCGCGCGAAGTGCTCGCCACGAATGAACGGCGATAAGCCTTCGCCGTTCTCGTCAAGGAGCGTAACCCGTCACGCGGACTCCGGTTTCGTCCTCGCAGGAGCGGCGGAGGCTTTTGGGTGGCCATCTCATGGTCGTCGCCGCGTTGCGCGGCGCTTTCAGACGCGCTTCAGCGGCCGCGTGCAACGCTCCTCCTTCCAATGATAGCAAGCCACTGGAGCTATGCACTTTTAAATCGTCTGGGTTGAAAACTATTTTTTTTTTAGAACTGATTTTTGTGTTTAGTTTGTTTCGCCTTCCCCCGCACCTCCAATGAGCACAGTTGGCTACGTACGGTGGGAAAGAAGTTGGTCTCTTAAATCTCTCCACAAGTAAGGCCCACTGAGCTATATAACTCTTTTTCATAAGCGACCTGGCTACAAATAATAGTTCAATTATGTGGCCTATCATGTACACGTTTAAAGCAGCCAAGTACTCGAAACGCATGTTTCTATATGTGGAGGGAAAAACCAGAGGACGCGGAGAAAAATTCCCGCGACCACGGCGAGAACATACAAACTCCAAATATACAGCCGTCAGGATCGGGATGGAACCGACGACCTCCTGTATACCAGTCAATGTAGTCAACGTCTCGACATCGCAGTGCCCCCCGTCTCCGCTCCCCGTAACGACGTCTCCCCGCGGTGTTTTCCCCGCGTCTCCCCCCGCGTCTCCCCCCGCGTCTCCCCGCGTCTCCCGCGCGTCTCCCCCACGTCTCCCTGCACGTCTCTCCGCACGCGGCTTCTCACCATCTCCTGGGCCACCTGCTCCGGGATGTCAAAGTCGAGGTCGAAGCTGAACTCGACGGCCTCGTTGTCGCGGTAACGGCCCCGCAGCTTGCGCGAGTCCTCCACGCGCAGCCACAGCTTGATGGTCCTCCGCTCGCCGTCGTCCTCCTCCGCCAGCTCCACGCGCACGCCCGTGTCCTCCGCGAAGAACGCGTGCGCCAGCAGGTCCTTGATGGAGAAGCTGCGCGGGGGGAAAGGGGCGCATGCACGGGGGGGATGACACATGCAGGGCACCAAATTTGTTTCGATGCACGCTCAACTTTCTTTCGCACCGTACGTAGCCGACCGTGCGAATCGGGGGGTGTGGATATTTCAACTCGAAGTCAGTTGCTGCGAATAAACAAACAATTCTAATAGCTCGTCATGATAAGTAGCACGACTGAAGTTCAAAAATTGTAATTAGTTTGGCAGCTGATTTTTTTCACAAGCGTGGCATCATTTGAAATGATACGAGGAAGTTGTGCAGCCCGTGCGGGATTGCGCAACTCAACGCCACACGCAGTCCCAACGCATCCGATTGGCCGAGCCGCACGCAGTTTGTCGATCCACAGGTAGCCTGCGGTGGGGCACAGTGTGGGTACTCCCACGTCTCGCAAACCACGTGTGGTCAATGTGGAAGAGCGAATCGTTCAGCAGAGGCTGCGTAAAGAAGACTCCCCGCAACGTGACTCACTGTTTTATTTAACCGTGTAGAGCCCACTGAGCGATGCGCTCTTGTTCACTCTTGTTCAGGAGCGACCTGGCCATACGTGGCAGCTCTTTAAAGTGGCCGACATCGTCACATGCGGGAATGTATAGTAGCAGACAAATCATCTCAAGCGGCGTTCTTCACTAATTTTCAGAGCGGGGCCACTTTCGCCAAAAAGACTACAGTGTGAGGGCCGCCACACATCCGCTCGGTTTGACAGCACAACGCTGGGGTGTGGTTTTCACATTGCGTGTATTGTCGGGGGCCACAGTAGAGGCCACCAGGGACCGCCAGTGGCCCGCGAGCCTTGCAATGAAGAGCACTGCTCTAGACGCGTGTTCTTTTTAAATGTGGATGGTGGTAATACCAGAGAGAATGATCAACACGAACATCGTGGTGAGAAAGAGAGAACACGCGGACTCGGAATAGACACCCATAACAGAGGTGTTTGGGTAAGATCGCGTAAGTATAAATGTGCCGTAACCCTCCACCACCCGACACAGCCAGTAAGGTTTGTCACGTAAACAACGCGCCAATTAATTAACTACTACAGCCCACCGGTGTGTTGGAGAGTAAATCCACAACATTTACAATTTGAATACGACGTTTCGCTGGCAATTACATCCAGCGTCATTGGGTGGTGGAGGACTACGACACATCTATACTTAAGCGATCTAACCCAAAAACCTTCATTACGAATAATATTGGTCGCGAAAGCCTACCTGTTAAACCAATATAAATGTGCCGTTAAACCTGCCAATCAGTAAGGCTTGTCACGTAAACAAAACATGCCAATTCGTTACTAGTACAGCACACCTGCGTGTTAGAGAGCACACCCAGAATATTTACAATTCAAGTACGACGTTTCGCCAGTAATTACAGTATTTTATTATTTTTTACCTACGTGACTTTACCGAAAAAACCCAAAGAGTATGGATCCTTGCAGTCACGAAAACTTCAAATCTCGAAGTAATTACAACTAGCATCATCAGGCGGACAGCTAGATTTGTGATATTAAAGGAGGCATCGTCAGGGGATCCGAGATCGAACCCACGCGCTCCGGCACTCCATGCCGGGGAGATCACATCTCCTGGCCACCGCAGTGCCCCACTGGCATGCGCGCGAGCGTCTAGGCTTGCCGGTGTGCGCGTTACCGCTCGTCGCTGGTCTTGCGGATGCATCCTTCGATGATCTCCTTCACCTCGGGGAAGGCCACCTTGTCGAAGCTCGCAGGCTTCACCCCCTGTGGTGGCGGCAGCAGAGCAAACCACGCGGGCCACGTGACACGTGCGTCGTTAAGAATAAATATGAAACTTTATTTCAACCACGAAAGTCTCACCGAGGACTGCACCACCGCCCGGCCACGTCACCGCCCATCAACAGCACCACCGACCACATTGCACCTGGCCACAGTATCACCAGCACATCTGTCCAATGTCCCATCCACAAACCTGTCCCTCACTCGACCAGCACACCGGATCTGTCCCACCAGCACATCTGTCCATTGTCCCATCCACAAACCTCTCATCTCCCTTGTTGAAGTTCTATTGTACACATCATCATCGTCTGTCATCAATAATCACCATCATCATTATCACCACAACTACCATCACCACCATCATCATCACAGTAGACATCACAGCTCCAACGTTGTCATTAGAAGCATCACATTCATACCCTTGTTGTTCATCCATTGAGCTACATCGACTCATTTGTGAGCTCACCCTGTGGCCTCCTACACTGCGCTGTAATCCACCATCTGTGTTTTTATTCTGCGTGCACTTATGTTCATCATCATCATCATCTACATCAGCCATGATCGATCCACTGCTGGATGAAGGCCTCCGCAAAGTCTCCACCGTCGCCACCTCTCGCGATCCTGCGAAGGTTGTGATCCAGCCGGCATCCGCACACGAACTGATTTCATCACTCCATCTCCCCTGTGCACGCCCACTCGTCCAATTCGTTCCATTCCTTGGCTGCCACTCCTTTATTACCCTTGACCATTAACGATTATCCAAGACAGCGCCACCGTGTACTGCCCATGTCCGCTAGTTCACCTAGCCCTATTTATATTCTGTACTCCTCCAATTAGCACGGTTGGCTACGTACGGTGTGAAAGAAGTTCAACAAGCCCATATATGTTATTACTTATTTATTTTTCGTGACTTGCTTACCGTTTCTCAATTTGCACTCCGATCGTTTTTTTTTTGTATCGTTTGTTGTTGCAACTCGCTGACCCCCGTGCCCTTACTGGACATCTGTGAAAAAGAGCTTCATAGCTCTTCAGATTCCTCCTCCTTCCTCCTCCTGCAGTCCAAACAAAGGTTCTGATTCCATTTGCACGTGCACTGCATCATCAACAAGACACGAATGCACGGAAGCTTCATCTGAAAAAATATATATACTATTTTGGTGCGGTGTTTTTTTGTTGCGTGTTACGATCGGTTCACCTTGGAAAAATGTAAATTCCACTTTTTTTACAGCGTCATAAAGCCGTGGCTTGGCTGCGATAAGTTGTGCAGAGGGTGGCAAAGCAGGGGGGGGGGGGGGGAGGAGAGGGTTGGCTTTTAAAATTGTGCCGTGGCTGAAAAACATCCAGAAATAAATGTCCGGCACGACTGGAAGGTCACATTGAGGTGTCGTAGCGCTGGGCTAATAACCTTCATTAGGAAATCAAAGGCGACCTGTTTTTACTGGAGGCGGTGAGAAGGCTCTCACGCTTTAGTTGATTGTCCATGCGACTGCGGGGAGAACATGCAAACTCCAAATATACAGAAATCGAACTCACGACGTCCTGTATATCAGGCGAGGTAGTTAACATCTCGCCACCATAGATAGCACTGTTGTAAACGACACTGTGGGTACATATTCTTGGTTCTTTCGGTAAAGTCGCATAGAAGGGAACCAAGAATATGAATCCCTGCAGTCACGAAAGCTTTAAATCAAGACACTGTGGGTGTTTCATGATATTCCCTACACACTATGAAGATACCTCTTGGTCAAACACAGAACAACACACGCGTCATACGCTATCACGTCGCCCTGTCACTCAACCACTCCGGAAGCCATCGCTCATCTGAACTTATCGGCTGTTTGCATGCCGAGAAGAACATTCAACTGACCTACGTGACGCTCAAATGTATTTAATTAAATGTTGAGAAATTACAATGACAGATAATGTAAATACATTTCGCTTAGTTTAATGCGTAAAGGATTAGGGTCATGTTTCTGGATTTTCTGCCAACCTGCCCTCTCCATTACCTGGTCCCGTTCAATTAAACCTTGAGTGCCGTACACACACAGCTGTGCGTGGACACACACACAGCTGTGTGTGTACGTGTGTGAGATGCCCCCGTAAGAGAGTAGTAGACGAGCGGTTAGATCCCGGCGACCGGAATGCGATTCCCGCTAACGTCGGTGACGAATATCTGAACGGGTCCTGGGCCTTCCCTAGGTCGGCTCGGCCTCAAATGGGTACCCGGTGTGGCGTCGTGGTGGCCACCCATGCCCCCGTGTGCCGTGCTGGTCTTAATAGGTGCTCACTAACAACACTTGCCCCAAAACTCTGTTAAAGGCTACAGGGGAGGAACGTTGTCTTTGTATATGATACCAGCATCCAGCACAAGCTTAATCATTGGCACTGCGTCGCCAGAGAAATATACACAGCAGGCTGACGCTTCGGGCAATGACCATTATTCAGAACAGAGAGAGTCGAGCTCAGAGAATGACCGAAGATCATTTTGTCGGTGTAATGACGACGCATCGATCTGTCGACTGAAATCCGTTCAGCCCGTGTGTGAGCACCAAATCGACATGCGTCAATTCCACATTCCCACATTGGGAGCCAGTGCATTCACTCAACAACCACGGCCAGCTCCTCACACAGTGGCACCCTTCCTCTCGACCCCAGAGAGACGAGGATGACGACGTGCTGAGTCAAACTCGCGACCTTCCGACACGGAGTTGGGCAATCTGCAAACAAGCGCCACTTAGCCAAACAATATTGCTGGCACGTCAACTCTGTGTTTCTGCTCCTAGACCTTCCTCCCTTTGTCCTCTGCCTAAACGTCGGTAGCTCTTTGGCTCAGACGTTCTTCACGCTGCGGTCAAATAGTACGAGAGGGGGACCGCAGACGCTGATGCAGGGCAGACCCAGAACGATCAATAATAATAATGATTACAATTCACGCAACAACAAGCCTGGCGAGACGCCCACAGCGGGTACGAGCCACTCACCCACTCGAGTCTTCTTCTGCAGCAGCAGCAGCGGCGGCGGCTGCAGCAGCAGCAGCAACAGCGGCCACAGCAGCAGCAGTGAGGGCTGACGACCAGGATAACGGGAGCGCACGCGCTGCCGCGCTCTCTCGCCGCGTCCATGTCACGAATCACACCGCGAACCGCTGGATTTGTCCGCACGGCGCGGCGCTCGGCAGAGAATAAATGCTGACCGTGGTGGTGCCCTGGACCCACCCTGGAGATATCTGTGGTGGGCTGCAGGGACGTGAGATTCTGATGGCCCTCCACCCCCAAGTGATCAGGGAAACGCGTTGGCCGGAGAATGTGGGAGCCCTCACGCGACTGGCTGCCCTTAACCGTGCCAGCCGGGGGGGGGGGGTTAGTGGGGGGGGGGGTCATTGAGGCAGCATGAAACCTGCCACGGCTGGTCCGAGCCCATTCACGAATTCGCGTGGGCCAGACGATAATTGTCGCCAGTCAACACCCCACCCCACCCACTCCCCACTGTGCTGCAGTGGCAGAGCGAGTGGTTGGGGGGAGGTGGGAGGAGGTGCAATTGAGATGCAGATCACTAAAAGGCCTCAGGTGAAGCATTAAACCGAGGCCAACAGAGAATAGAGGCCCTATCACGTGACCTTGTTCAAATATGCCGCTCATTACAGCCCTAATAATTATTATTTCTCGAGTAAACAACACGTCATCATGTGGGGAGGTGTTTGTTTGCAAGCCACGCGTTTCGGGCATCAGGACGTGCAGCTTATTTAGTGGTTAAAGTATGACGGTGTTTCAGAGCTACATGCAGAGAGATCAGCGGTGTTGACGCAGCCTCTGCCTCGTTGTTGCATGACTGCTAGCAAGCCGCTCCTCCACACTGCAAATCATCAGCGTCAGATCAAGGCTCGGTATTGAGCACAGCGCCAAAGCTTGCACGCCGATATCATCCACAGGCTGCGTCTGGTCTAACAATTTAAAACACAAAGCGAACATGTCTTTGGATGTCACCCCAAATCTATTTTGTTTATTGGCCATAATAGATCCACTGCTGGATGAAGGCATCGCCTTAAGCCGTGGGCCATTCATCGAAGGAACGATCCCACGTGGCGGCTTGCATTCGAGCCGATGGTTATCGCTCATTGCAGGCGCAACTCGTTTAACGAGGCCGACGAGACCCAGAACGTTGAAACCGCACCCAGAGTTGGCTTGCTAAAGCGACCGTCTGCCGCTGGATGGCATTGTCCTGGCCAGCCGATGGCCTGATGGACTCCACTTAATTGTGCATCCGTACGTGGAGACAGAATGGGTTTGCTTTTTACTTATTGTTGGGCTCTCTCACTTAACTCAATTATTTACTGCAGACGCACGGAGTAGACAATTGTTCCGCTGTGCTCGGCACGTGCCGTCGATGTGTATTTAGCGCGTCTGTGGATTCAGATTTCAGACACCCGCGTCTCAAATTGCAAAACGCCTCAATTGATTCGACAAGTGAACCGAAGTCATCAACTATCGTCGCCACCAGCTCGGCGATGGGCTGAGCGAACGACTCGCGAGGAGATGGAGTCATGACGGAATCAGTCCGCGTCGAAGAGTGCTGTTGGATCGCAGTATCGCGAGGTGCGTCTGTCAGTGCGGGATGATCCTAGTAGCAAAAGTAGCTACTACACGTGTGTAGTAGCTACACACGTGTAGTAGCTACATATGTAGTAGCTGCTACTACACGTGTAGTAGCAGCTACTACACGCACTTTCAAGGGCCCCGCGCTAAATGCTTTCAAGATATCAATTCCGGTTCAGTGATTCTGTACTTGCTCTATTACTGTAGTACTATACCGCCTTCAACTTTTACGAACGACTGGGTGTTTAAGGTTAGCGATTTGTCGTATTATCTGGCTGTATAGCAAATAAAAAATACAATTACTTTACTGTGCAAGTGAAAATGTGTGTTTAAAAACATTTAGGACCCCTTTATAACATATGTAACAGGCCCCGCGCTCGTTTAATCCGGCACTGCCGTCTGTATGTCTGTACGTTGAACTTCTTTTGCACCGTACGTGCTAATCGGAGGTGCGGGGGAAGGCCAACAAACGAAAGACAAAAAGCAGTTCTGAAGAAATGAGATTGTCAATCTGGATTTTAAAGTGCATAAGATCCATCATCCAGTAGTGGATTGATCATGGCTGATGATGATGTCATTCACTAAGTCACAACTATTGTTCCCATTTGTATTGTGTTTAAGTACTTTTACAGTCCCCCCCCCACCACCACCAAGTGTGTTTTAATGCACCACTCATTACCTCGAAATGTAATGCGTTACCTAATACGCGTCATTAATTCAACCCCCGACCAGATGTTTAACGATAACGGAAACCTATCGAATTGCTCTTTCAAAAATACTAAAATCTTATTTCACAGTATTTGGGCGGCGGGGTGAATGGGCAGTGATTCTCATGCCGGTTTAGAACTGTTCATCAGGAAACATGTTTTCACATGTCAATATTTTCATAATGAAGGATTTTGTTGGGTTAGATCGCGTAAATATAAATGTGTCGTCAACCCAACTGCCACCCGACAGCCAATTAGTACGGGTTGGTCACGTGAGCAAAACGTGGCAATGAGTTCATACTTGACTGTGTCCGGTGGTTGTGGGTTAATGACACATTTATATTTATGCGATCTAGACCGCCCCAAAAATCCCTTTATTATGAATAATATTGGTCGCGAAAGCCATACGACCGCGTGTTCAATTGTAATTCTGTTTTGTACCAGGCCTCGTGGTGTACGATGCAGCCTCCAACCCTCATTATCCACTCTCATCACTCCACTCTCTCTAACATTTATATCATACAAAGAAGAAGGGCTACTGCCCGAGACATTGGCTATTATATGTTTCCTTTTAAGGCCACGGTGTTATTGAAAAACATGTTGATTGTTTAACGTGTGTGGCGTTATATTTAACAAAACAAAAAAGGGCTGATAGTGATGTCATTCACTATAAGTCTGAACGCGCCTCGCCTGGTAAGATGACTCACTGGGGTTTGCAGGGTTGCTATTGTTTCTCGACACCAGGATTGTGTACCTACCACCCCCTTGGCTGGTCTATCTGGCCTAGAGAGCTGGCTGGCTGGGTGGCATTCCCCCATGGGCTTCTTTACTCACTTATTCTTTACCGTCTGGTCAACTGCATCACGAATCCACGATTCTGCTGATCCCACAATCCCGCTAGGAAGTCGCATCGTTGATTCACGGAACAAGGGGCCGCTGTTCCAGGTCAGGCAACACGGCCGTCTGAATTTGCTCATCTTTGGAAGCCAGTCACCATTGCGGGCGGGGGGGGGGGCTATTGAAGAGGCTTTCAGAGGTATGGTTACGTGACGTTATCTGCCAGGGCCCTACTCTGACGCAAGGTGGAGCTGCTGCTCTCTTTTGCGAGGGTTCTGAAAGTCGCCACCGCCTCTTGATGCCAGCGCGCCATCGACAGCGCGTTGGGACTTCGTACAGTGGCAGCAGCAGCAGCAGCGGATCTGTCTGGATGAAAGGAGCGTGGATCAAAAGGAGGGGAATCCAGCGCAAGTCGTCTGAGTAAGGGGGCAAGTGGGAAAACTCGGCTCAATTACAGGCGGCTGAAATCTTGACTCAAACCCAGATTTGAGTGTTTGGGCAACTTGAGTGATGAGTCTTCGTGTGTGTATGTTGACATCGTTTTCGCAGCGTACGTAGCCCAACCGCGCTAATCGGAGGTGCGCTGGAAGGACAACAAATCGGACACAACCCGCAGTTTTAAAGAAACGAGCTTGTCGATCTAGATGATGACGATTTAAAAGTGCACTGCTCCAGTGGCTTCCTAGTCTCGGAGGGAAGAGCGTTCCAGACGGCCGCAGAAGCGCATCGGAAAGCGCCGCGCGATGACGCCGCTGCGAGGATCATGAGCGGAGTTCGCGCGATGATGGTTCAATGCCCCTTTGACGAGATCGGCGAGGTGCTGTGGTTCATTTGTGGCAAGCACGTTGTGTGCAACGTTCGGCACGTGTCGGAGGCAACATCAATAGCTGGAGAAAAAGCCCCACGAGTATGAGGGGAGCACGCTCCAAGCTCTGTGCAGAGTGAATCCCTTCCTTCTGCTGCCCGTGCTGTCGGTTTCCTGCCCCTGTTCAAGTCCAGGCTCAAGATTTATCCTTTTTTTTTACCCCCATGGTCTATGACTGCCTGCCTCTCTCGCCAAAAGAATGTCCTCACCGTTCTACGGAGCGCAGTGGACGCATGTATTTTTGTTAATTCCTTCGCACCGTATGTAGCCAGCCGCGCTAATCGGAGGCGCGTTGAGGTAGCGGTAGCTTTGAGATGCCGTATAAATCTAATCCGCTGCTGTGCTATGAGCTCATGGCCGCTCCCGCAGTCCAAGCCTGCCACAACCTTCCCATAGATAACGCGCTCCGCAGGCTCATGCCTGCTTAGTTTTTTCAAGATCCACCAGGATGGCGATTTGGCCACCGGCTGTTCGAAGAGACACCACGTGAAGATATACGCTCGCCTCATCTGCTCATACGTACTCGAGATGTCGCTATCTTTAGGGATTAGACTGCATCCAGAATACGCAATGACGCAGGCTTGAACCAAATCCTGCAACGTCAGAGCGTCTCCGTTGTGTCAGCCATAACTCGTCCCTGTCACCAGACCTACGTCACTCCACTGGCGGCAATTCCACATTCTCATGGCGGGGGACCAGTCTATCCATATGACTATGACAACTACCGCCTTCCCACAATGGCACTTGATTAATTGACCTCGGAGAGATGCCAACCACAATAGCCCGCAGATAATTAATTGCATTATCTAAACCCGCAGTACAATAGGGGTGTATTGTGGGTGCCAGGAGAGGCTTAGAGTGGTAATACACAATTGCTTTGGTCATCTCTTTGCATTAGCGGGGAGCGCGCGGACCCGCGGTTCTGTGAGCTGCTCTGCCATCTGAAGGATCATCCCTCAATCTGCAGCTCCACCGGAGTGTCCCACATAATGCCAAAGTAATTGGCTCGCTCGTTAGTTGAAGCCGCTTGAGGAGGATGAGTCATCTTATCCGTGACAAACAGTTGAGGCTTTGAGCCTTGACAGAGAGAGAGATGCTTAGCCTTTGGTGAGGGGTTCCGTAGATGACATCAGCGACAAAAAATACACACGGCACTGTAAATTAGCGTAGCAAAAACTAGCTGAGAGAGAGAGAGAGAAAAAATCCAGAATTTTCTAGAGTTTCAGATTCTTGTCATTCCAGAAGGCCAGAAGGGCAATCAATCATTTGAATTGTCCCTCGCTGCAGTCTCTCTGCCTTGGCGAGAGGCACCCCGGGTGGGTTTGTGCCGAGCGCGCGCAGGTTTCAAGGAGCCGTTCGGTTTTTTCCGGCCGTCTTCAGACACCGTCGCAATCGCCCGGGTGGATGGGGAGGAGGAGGAGGAGGGGGGTAAGGGGGGACAGGGGGAGTCCGATGGGTGTCCCTTCTCCAAGTAGATTTTGCGATCACGAGGAGGGCCGTCTGATAAGTCGGCCGGTCCCTTCCCCAACCGCGTGACTTATCGCCAGCGGGCACAATGGTCCCCGGCTCCGTCAGCCGCCCCTGCCCCCCCGGCTCCTCGACCGACCGCTCGCCTTACGTTACGACGCACGCAAAGGGCAAAGGCGTTCGTGCCGGACAATTGCATCACGGACTCCGGCTGGTAACTTACTACTCCGGCTGCAGTCGGGGGTTTCCGGCCGCCGGGTGATCTGTGGCACGTCGGCTAAGCGGGGACATTGTCGAGCGCAAGGAGTGGCAACGGTAAACAACAACAACCGCCACTCGCCACTAGGTGGCGGTGACGTCCCCGCGGCGCTTGTGCCAGGCTAGGTGCACTTTAAGGCCATGTGAAGTGTCGAACGCCCGCTGGCAGGAGGTCACGGGACAGGCCCAGGCGCCACGGGTCGACTGCCTTGAGATGTGTGGCAAGGGTAAAGTCCCTGGGCACACAGACACGTCACAGTTCCGTTTCTCTGCCGATTCGAGTATGGTACGTGCTGCTGAGCTATATACAGCTTCTTCTTCAAAAGTGACCTGACCAGAAATGGTTAGTGTTTTTTTCATTTAACCATAGGTTAAAGGTCATAGGATGTACAAACTGACCGTCCATAAATGACGTCACGCGATTTTTGACGATTTTTGACCCCCCCCCCCCCATCGTCACACAGCGTCACAAAAAGTCAGACCCCCCCTCAAATATGACGTCACAAAGCTCTACCCCCCCCCCCCCCCCCCAAAATATAAAACATGCTTCAAATCGCTTTAAACTATTGTCATTGTAGTGCGCATTTAATGTGGCGCTGCACTCTGATGTAGGAGAAAACATTTATTAAAAAGTCTATTTAATTAAGTAGAACGTGTTGTCTATATTTATCTAAAGTTGCGCATTTTGATGTGACGTCACATTTCTCAAACCCCCCCCCCTCGTCACACATCGTCATAAATGTCTGACCCCCCCCCCCCCCCCCCCCCCCAGGTGCGTAACGTCATTTATGGACGGCCCAAAAGCACATCGTCATATACCATTGGTGCCAGGTTCTTGCCAAGCAAGATAAAATAAAACTTTTCTATTTTATCAGGTCAGGCCCACTGAGCTCCTATACAGCTCTTTTTCAGAAGCGACCTGGCCACAAACGATAGCCCAATGACGTGGCTTATCACGTGGAAATTTATACCAGCATGTTTCTAAATGTGGAGGGAAAAACCGGAGAAAAATCCATAAACAGGAGTACAGGTTGAGATCGAACCCATGTTGTCCTGTATACCAGGCGAGGGAGTTAACATCTCGCCACCCTGGTGTAGGATACACGTACTGGTGATACGGAAATTAACTAATTATCATGACGAATTGTGACCCAATGCTTAATACTACCACGTGGTCCGAATCCCAAAAAATATATTTACGTATGTATGTTGAAGCCAACCGTGCTGATCGGAGGTTCATTGTTTTGGCATCAAAAGCAGTGTCGAGTGAAGACACGGCTCCTTCTTGAAGACGCGGAGTGGGAGATTTTTATTCCATCGCAAGCGCCGCAGTGACGGCGTTGTTTACGCGCTGACGCTCCGATCCCGGCGACCCGCACGCAAGCCGAGGCCGTGACTCACGACATCGATGGCAAACGATTTAAAAAACCGTGTTGGGCTTTAACCCGCTCACGCACCCTCTCGCTCGGTCAGAGGTGCAGCCCTGCCTGCGATTGCTTGCTGATGCCACCAGAGCCGCTCCAGTGGGCATGATGGCCTACTCTCACACGCTGGCCGGACGCGTCTTGGAAATGGATCACCCAAACTTTATCCCACCACGTGGGTGTTCGTGCACTGTGTGTCTGCGCGTGCGTTCGTGTTTCCACGTGACCGTGTGTGTGTGTGCGTGTGTGTGTGTGCGTGAGCGTGTGAGTGTGTGTGCGTGTGTGTGAGCGCGTGCGTGTGTGTGAGCGTGTGCGTGTGTGTGCGTGTGTGTGAGCGTGTGAGCGTGTGCGTGTGTGTGTGTGCGTGTGTGTGAGCGTGTGAGTGTGTGTGTGTCTGCGCGTGCGTTTGTGTTTCCACGTGACCGTGTGTGTGTGAGCGTGTGTGTGTGTGTGCGTGTGTGCGTGTGTGTGTGTGTGCGTGTGTGAGCGTGTGCGCGTGTGTGTGTCTGCGCGTGCGTTTGTGTTTCCACGTGAGCGTGTGTGTGTGAGCGTGTGTGTGTGAGCGTGTGCGTGTGTGTGAGCGTGTGTGTGTGTGTGAGCGCGTGTGTGAGCGTGTGCGTGTGTGTGAGCGTGTCTGTGAGCGTGTGAGTGTGTGTGAGCGTGTGTGTGTGTGCGTATAGCCGTTTGCAGCCGCGTCTGCAGGTGCAGACAATGCACGTGAGCGGTGGCGTAGCTCAGCGGTCGCGCGTTCGCAACTGGGAACTTGCCCCGACAATCTGTCCACGTGTACTCACGTGTGTGTGCGTGTACTCGCGCGCGCACGCCGGCACTCACGTTGGTGACGCGGCGGTAGATCTGCGCGGCGTTGTGGCACTCGGAGTAGGGGTACTCGGACGTGGCCATCTCCAGCATGCACATGCCGAACGCGTACACGTCCACCGACTCGTCGTAGTGCTCCTCGTACATCTCTGGGGCCATGAACTCCGGCGTGCCTGCGGCGGCGGCGACAATGATGGAGGGGGGTCACCGCGATCGTGCCACCCCGCGCGGGAGGGGGGTGAAGGGGGGGCTCGTGGGGGGGGGGGGGGCGGCGTGGCAACTGTTACTCATGGTGGTAAGTTCCATGTCAAGGTGCTGCGCCTACCGTGTGATGATGATGATGACAACGACGATGACGACGACGATGATGATGACGACGATGATGATGATGAAGACAACGATGATGATGACAATGATGATGATGATGACGACGATGATGATGACGACAATGATGACGACAATGACGATGATGATGACAACGCCAATGACGATGATGATGATAATGATGATAATTATGATGATAATGATGATGATGACGACGATGGCGATGATGACGATGACAACGACAATGATGATGACGACAATGACGATGATGACGACGACGCCCCTCACCGATGACGCTCTTGGCGAAGGAGGCCCTCTTGAGCGTGGCGAGGCCCAGGTCACCGATCTTGACGGAGCCCGTGGGCCCCGTGATGAACACGTTGTCGCACTTGAGGTCGCGGTGGATGATGGGCGGGTCGCGCGTGTGCAGAAAGTGCAGCCCCTTGAGGATCTGGCGGCACCAGCTGCGCATCAGCTTGATCTTCATCACCTTGAAGCGCTTCAGGTAGCTGTGGGAGGGCAGGGGGGGGGGGGGTGGTGCGGGGAAGGGCAGGCAAGCATGCAGCTGTCAGGTGGGTGTTGCTGGTGGGTGTGTGCCTGCTGTCTGTGCCTTTGTGCATGTGTGTGTGTCTTTGTGCATGTGTGTGTGTCTTTGTGCATGTGTGTGTTGTCTGTGTCTTTGTGGGGAGCACTAGCGCAGCGGTTAGCAGGCTGCACCACGAACCCAGCGAGCCGAGTCCCATTCCCGCTCATGGCCAACACTGGTGGCGATAATTATCTGAACGGGTGTGGGCCTCCCCTAGGTCGACTCAGCCTCTAATGAGAACCTGGTTCGATGTGAAAACATAGCTACTGGGCATGGTGCCGGCCACCCAGCTACTAATTTGTACTGGCCTTCATAGGTACTCGCTAACAGCACTGTTACAAGCTGACCGGGAGGTCTTTGTCAGTGAGGTCTTTTGGCCACAGTTATGCCCTCCCTTCCCTATGCTCTATGCTGCCGAAAAACCTGGACCCTTCTGAAGAAACATCTGCACCGGTTTGAAACATTCTGGCTGGCTTGCCTACGATCCATCCTGAGCTTCAACAGGCTGGATTGCAGTGTGAAAAACTTGTAGAACCATGAAAGTTCTGGACACAGTCCGGTCAGAGGGCTCCTCTGGCAGGCGAGGCTGCATTGGCTGGGTCATGTATTCCACATTCCTCAGCAGCCACCGCTTGACCAAGCAGCTTCCGTTTGGCCGGACAGAGAGGGCTAAACGAGGGCGGCATGGGCTAGAGAAGAGATTCGGTATAGGAGGATGTGAGTTGAGTGGACTTGCTGGAGACTGGTACTAGCGGTGTCAAAATCGCCCTCTATGAAGGGGGCTGGTGAAGGACTGCGACTGGGCAGTTCGAGGCAGTCGCCGTCCAACAACAGCGGAGGGCAGAGGAGCAACGCTCACAACAACGAGCGCAGCGCCGGCCGGCTAAAATACAGCGAGCCTTCGACACTTCACGTGGCCTCAAAGTGCACCTAGCCTGGCGCAAGGGCCATGGTGACGTCACCGCCACTTAGTGGCGAATGGAGGTTGTTGGTGTTGGCCAAACACCCCCTTGTGCGCCGTACCGGCCTTCATAGGTGCTCGCCAACAGCACTTGCCCCAAAAAGTCTGTGAAGGCTATAGGGGGGATCTTTGTCTTGTGTTTGTTTTACACAACTTAATTTAAACTAAATTAAACAACTAAATTAGAAATTAATTATGCTTCACTCAGCCATGTTATTTTTTATATATACAAACACACACATAAAATTCACATCTTAAATTTAGACCACATCATGGAAGCTCACGCGGATGCGTTTGCAGGTGCATAATTTACACCGGAAAGAATATTCACATTAAGTAATGATGGCTCCGCGTTGTGCCTTCCGCGTAACAAAGGCAACGTTGCGTAAGACGGCAGTCGGTGCAAGAGCTTGTGGTGGGGGGGTGGGGGGTGGGGGCCCCGTCTGATTGTGTGGGGGTCTCGCCTGCAAACGACGTGAGTCATTGCCGAAGAAAACAGGACGACGGAAATTCTACTGCCTCCAGTCTGCTGCTCCATCTACTTTGTAAGCGAATGCATTCGTGCGCGAGTCAGTGTGCATGTCGCAGCAGAACTTAGTTGAGTCAAACTTGATTTGAAGCTTTCGAGACTGCAGGAATTACTCTGTGGTTCTTTCGGTAAAGTCACTTAGAAAGAAATAAATTAGGTAATAGAATACGACGTTTCTATTGCAACACAATTTGAGAGAGAGACAAAACACAGACACGGAGACACATAGACAGACACACAAGCAGAGAGAGAGAGACAACACAGAGACACACAGAGAGAGACAGAACATAGACGATTGATTGTGTTGCAATCGAAACGTCGTATTCTATTATTGAATTTGTTTTCTTTCTATGTGACTTTACCGAAAGAACCAAAAAGTTAGTTGAGTCAGTGCCACGGTGGTGAGATAACTACCTCGACTGGTTTTCAGGTGGTCGTGGGTTTGATTCCGATCATGACGCTTGCTGTATATTTGGAGTTTGCGTGTCTCTCTCCCCGTGGTCGCGTGGATTTTTATCCAGGTCCTCCGGTTTTTCCCTCCATATTAAAAATCAACGTGCGTTTTGAGTATTTGGCTGTTATACATTTTCACCTGACAAGCCACTTTGTTGGGCTATCATATGTGGCCAGGGCGCTTCTGAAAAAGAGCTGTACAGCTCAGTGGGCCTTAGCTGGTAAAATAAAAAAAATGTATGCCACTTGGCAAGAATCCAGGACCTATGGTATTTGTACATCCTATGATCTTTGACCTATATAAAAAAACTGACAATTTCACCATTCTAATGTTTTGAGTTGAGAGAGTTCAGAAAATAGATTCGTAAATTTTTGTTAACAAAATCCGGGAAACAATTTGGGGAACTAACCGAGACTATTGGGTGGTGCCTTAAATTAGCCGGTCTGGCAGGCCCTGCCGTAGAGGGGGGGGGGGGGTGGGGGGGGCACACCATCGAAAGGTCGTAAGGTCAACTTATGGTTGCGGGGCCGACTCGGCCCATTGTCGCCCCCTCTGTCCGTCAATCAAATGAAGGCGCCACTTTGTGTGGGGAGGTCCGACAGCGGTCGTCCTGTAAATCAGACTCTCGTCGCTGGCGTGGGAATGGCCGATTTCCACCACTGCCTCGGGGCTGCAAACCGGAGCGCTGCTCATTTTGAGCAAGCACGAAAAGCACTCTGGCTTACATTGACTGACTTAAAGGGGCAAAGTTTCTCAGGACCATTTCATCGTTCCTCCGCATGCGATCGCCGATGAGAGAGACGCGTCGTGACACCCGGCCATGCATAATTCAAACGGAACCCTTTAGGATGGCACTCGGCGTGACGATTTCCCATTTGCCTGGGGATGGCGGGGCGGGGGATGGGGGGGGGGGTTCCTCCGGAACATTGTCTGCTAAGCTATCCCGTGAAAAAAAGTATCCAACGCAATGTGACATCGTCTCTACGATGATAGGCTGTTCGCAATAGATGCCCTGTCCAAGGATATGACTATTGTGCCACGCCTGCTTTGTCCATCGCTCACGCCTCCCCATTGTTGCCCCGTGGAACGCGTCTCGCGAGGCTGCTTAATTACAGCGAGTGCTTTTCCACAGCGAGAAGCAACGGAGGGGTGATGAAGGTGCAGCCCTGAAATTGCTCGCTCGCATCACCGCTGATGGCAGGGCCTCCACTAGAGGGAGCTCTGGAGAAGCCCCTCTTACCGGTGAGTTTTGAATTATCCTTCCACGCTGGCCAAACGTCTTGGAATAACTATTAACTAACTATGATCCATTTTTTTTATTTCACCAGGTAAGGCCCCATCGAGCTGTATAGTTCTTTTTGACAAGCGACCTGGACACAAACGGTAGTCCAACGAAGTGGCTTGTCATCGCGTGGAAACCTATAGCAGCCAAATTACCAAAACGCACGTTGATTCTAAACGTGGAGGATAAAAACCGGAGGGACCTGGAGAAAAATCCACGCGACCACAGGGAGAACCATGCAAAGTCCAAATATACAGCAGGCGTCGGGGTCGGGATCGAACCCCCGACCTCCTGTATACCCGGTGAGGGAGATAACATCTTGCCACCGTGGTGGCGGGCGTGGAGGGGGGGTGTACGTCCACACCGCCGTTCAACGTTCAACTCTCGGTGTAACGCTGGGGCGGTCGTGGCGTGGGGCGGTCGTGGCGCGTTGCGACAGCCCATTCTCACCGAGCGACAACATTCACCCGCCCGGGAGCGCATTGCTGCTGCCACTTCAGTAAACCATCGCGTGGACATTGTGTTACTGCGAGCAGTTATTGCCGAATGGTCGGTTAAATAGAAATAAACAATATAAATCGGCACGACAGGAGGGCGGTCGTAAAATCCGGAGCGTATCGGCGGCCCGTGGCTGTGAAGTTTGCGAGTGGGGATGGCGTCGATGACGGTGGTAGTTTATTTTCTTTTTTGTTGTCGACGGCTTTCTGGTCGTAAAAAAAAACAATCGACGAGGTTGAAGCGATCGGCGGCGGGGCACGAACCGCCGTGAGAGGTTAAAACAAATATATAATAATGATAATTGAGCGGACGGCTGAGGCTGGGACGACCTAAACACCGGCACGGAGACGCCCTCGCGGTCCCCTTGAGCCGAACGACGGCGTGCCGGCACGTCGCTGCCTCGCTGCGCGTCACCCACCGCAGCCTCTCGTCATCATCGTCGTCACAGCCGGAGTCGCCACCCTTGTCCTGGTTTCCCCGTGGATCGTCCCTCTTTCGTGACGTGGCACATGCCGGGGAATCTGTAAGTCTTCCCCCGGGGACCGTAAAAGTCCCCATTTTTGTTCGGTATGCATTACTATAATGCGGTAGTAATAATAATGATGATGATACATCACTCTGGACGATGCATTTACAAGTAGTTTCCCCTCGTCAGGTATCGTGGGATATTCTACCTATTACTCTTGAGAGCTATATATGGGGTTGTTTTGCACCTCAGGGCTGGCAAACCTCAATCACACCTCAAATTGCTCCTTTTGGGGGATTTAGATTGGAACTGGCACCTAAAGCTGCGTTAAATCTGTCGTCGTTATTACCGCTGACTCAGCAAATCACGGAGCCGACCTGTCGTGATGTATACAGTCTATGTAATCCCTCTTAGTTACATCCTAATTCTCATAATCTCCCCTCATGAAATCCTGTCTTTTGAGTGTTCTGGCGAATAACGGTCATCACGACAGTGGTGACTGGTATCACGTCCGCTTCAATTTTAACTCTCCCTCAAACACATAATCTTAACCAGATGCTTAAAAAAGTGTTATGACTGTGTGTTATGTATTACATAGCTCTGCATCGAACTGGGACCCATTTAAAGCCTATAAGCATCTAGAAGTTCACCAGCAAGCCTCACACTCTGCTGATGAGGAAATGAACGTTGAATCTGGTCAAAGAACCCATGCTGCTAATACAATGCACTCCCACATGCCTGTGGGGCCTATGGGATATGTAAACATAATATTTCTCTTTTTTTTATTTGGAGAGACACAAACGGGAAACGAGTTATTTATTTAGTTTCACACGCGGTATGGCTTTCGCGACCAATGCTATCCATAATAGAGGTTTTTTGGGGTTAGATCGCGTAAATATAAATGTGCCGCTTAAACCCGCCACCACCCGACACAGCCAATTTAGAAAGGTTTGTCACGTACACACAATGTGCCAATTAGTTGCTGGTTCAGCACTAACCGGTTGTTTTGGAGAGTAAACCCACAACACTCACTATTCGAGCATGACTTTTCGCCGGTAATTACAACTAGCCATCATCAGGCGACAGCCAGAATTGTGATGAAAACCTCCTCCCGTTTCGGCTTTAAATAGAGCGATAGATGTGATGTCGTCACTGTCAGTCAATCAGGTGTGAAGACCAGAGGGGGGGGGGGGGGGGGTTAATGTAGTCATATGAATTACAATGCATAACTGTTATTAGTTGGGTTATTCACAGTTACTTATCTGGTTCTTCAAACTGCTCGACAACTTGGAAAGGTTTTTCCATATTAATGAGGGCACTTCCATAAAATATTGGCACGGACCCAAGCCACTGGTATCTGCGACATGTGTGTACATATGTTGAATTTATTTCGCACCGTACCTAGCCAACCGTGCTAATCAGAGGTGCGCGGTAAGGACAACAAACTAAACACAAAAAGCTATTCTAAATAAATACGTTTGTCAATATCGATTTATAAGTCCATAGCTCTAGTGGCTTCCTAATATCGGAAGGATGAGTGTTCCAGCTGGCCACAGCAGCGTATCTGAAAGTGCTGCGATGCAGTGACTGTCTTTGGTCGATGGCTAATCAAAAGCCGCTGCTGCTGCGAGGGTGACCCGAGTTTGCGTTATGATGGTTTATCTTCCTTGACGAGATCTAGCAAGGTAATGTGGTTCGCCTGTGACGTGTGTGTGTGGGACGCTTCTCTGCCGAGCGCACCGTGCGGCTGACAGCTGGGGAGCTGTCGGCCTGAGTCCTCTGCTCCCACCGATGTGGAGCGGTGGTGCCAGCGGTCAGCGCGCTGCCCTGCGAACCCTTGGCCATGTGAGTTCGATTCGTGGCTGCGGCTATAACGTCGGTGACGAGCGATATCCGAAACGGACCGGCACCCTGCCCCAACCCCACCCCCCTTCAGCAATCTGCACTGATCAGAAACGTTTTAATTTAGAAACGTCAAATCTCAATTTTTTATGGAAGAATCCGATGAGCTATGAAGCTCTTTTTCACGGATGTGCAGTGTGATGAAGTATGGTCAAGCAATGGCCAACATGACCAAAAGTCATGGCGCGTGGCATTCACACAGCAGTGGATTGATAAAGACTGACAAGGAGGCTGTACGTCACGTGACTGCATTCAATTGGAGGTGTCGTGTGGGGATTTGAGGTTTGTATTTTTCCTCTCCACGGCGGTTGCCTTCAGCGATCTTTCGAGATCTCACCGTCGCTCGAAAATTATCTCAATCATCTTGCGCCGTGCCCTTGGCCTTCCACAGCGCAGAACCGCGGTGCGGGAGGGAAGTCACAAAGTGGGTGGATTTGACGTGGCACATCGCCCGATTCCAACGCCTCCTCCACCCCCCCCACCTCCTCCTCCTTCAAACTCGGCCCACGTTTTCCAAAAAAAACCCACCCCCTGCCACCCAAAGCAAACCGAACAAACGCGTCTAATTAAATAACTAAACCCCACCGTGCGCTTGTCAAGAAAATCTCGTGATTGCCCTCTCATGATTGATGAGCCCGCGCGTGCCAGGTTGTAGCGGCGGCACGTCGGGTGACGGCCGTACTTTTCCATTGCTCTTAATCGTTTTTTTCATTGGGGGGGGGGGGGGGGGGGTTGTTGTGTTTTGTTGTTGTTGTGTGTGTGTGTGTCCTACGCAGGACCGCATGGTTGGCACATTGGCATCTGCCCCCTTTACGTAAGAGCACCTTCACGGGGCTCTCTCTGCGATCCAGGGGGCATCGCCTACCAGCGCGGTCTCAAAGGAAAGGAAGGCACAGCCATCAAACCTCTCTGGGTTTGCGCCCTCTTGCAGCGGTTCAATCCGCTGGGACTGCCGCGTAGCGAGTGTCGCCTCTTATCGGCAGGCCACGCATGGACTGGGCAATTGTTGGTGCCGGTTCCGGTTGCCCCCTTGCATAACGGGGAGACGCGGTGGCGAGATGTTAACTGCCTCGCCTGGTTTGCAGGAGTTCGTGGATTCGATCCTGACCCTGACGCTTGCTGTATAGTTGGAGTTTGCGTGTTGTTCCCCGTGGTTGCGTGGATTTTTCTCCGGGTCCCTCCGGTTCATCCCTCCACATTTAGAATAATCCGTTTGGAGTATTTGGCTGCGATACATTTCCACGTGATAAGCCACTTCGTTGAGCTATCGTTTGTGGCCAGGTCGCTTCTGAAAAACAGCTACATAGCTCAGTGGGCCTTGCCTGGTCGAACAAATAATAACTAAATAACTATGCGCATTACATGCAATGCAGCATTGTGAGATGCAATATGCACGAATACCGCATTATATAATTACTTATAATAATAATAAAAACACATTACATTGCAATGGATAGCGCACTTGCAATGCAGAGGTCACCTGTGCAATTCAGTCTCCCAGCGCAGCAGATGAGACAACGGTGCCAGCTTCTTGAATCCTCCTCAGCTGGGGCAGGTCGCGTGTGGCGGGGTAAGGTGTGGGTACTGACACCTCTTCCAAGACTTGCATGTGTGTTGAACTTCTTTCGCAAACGTCCGTAGCCAACGGTGCTTATTGCAGGTGTGTGCGGGAGGAGGCCAACAAACTGAACGCAAAAAGCCATTCCTGAGGAAGTGAGTAGGCCAAGCTATACTCCTCGAGGGCCTTTCGAGAGTGGAGGCCCATCTGCCTTCGGTGGTGAGAGCGATCAATTTCAGGGCTGCACTTTGACCCCCGAAGCTTTTCACCTTAAACGCCTCGGCAACTCAAAGCGCCGTACATCTCACCTGAACCCTTCTAAGGTCCTGGCGATGGCATTCGTGCTGTTTTCATAGCAAGCACCGAGACGCTATGCTTCACAGGCAGATGTAGTTTGCCGGTTACACGGACTCCTCTACTTACAAACGATGTGGGTTCATAAGTCGATTTGTTCGTAAGTCCAATTTTATTCCTCTCAATTGGAAACAATTTGTACGGCGTGTACACTAAACACGGGGAATGGCTGTAAAAAGTTGTATAATCTGCTGTAGATGTAGATGCCACTAATTATTCATGTTCTGTAGATGTAGATGCTACTGGTTCTTCATGTTCTGCAGATGTAGATGCCACTGGTTCTTCATGTTCTGCAGATGTAGATGCCACTGGTTCTTCATGTTCTGCAGATGTAGATGCCACTGGTTCTTCATGTTCTGCAGATGTAGATGCCACTGGTTCTTCATGTTCTGCAGATGTAGATGCCACTGGTTCTTCATGTTCTGCAGATGTAGATGCTAATTCCCTTTAGTGCTCGTGTTTCCTCTCTACTCTCTTGAAAAACTTACCAGGAGATGTCTGCACAATTGCTCTCTTCATCTCTTAATAAATAAACTTGTAACAGGCAATAGCATGGTGAACAGCTGCAACTGGGCATACGGACAGGTTCGTTCGTACCTCTGAAACTTTGTAAGTCGAATGTTCGTATGTAGCGGAGGGCGATGCTGATATGTGGGTTTACCCAGCTAAGTAATTTGCGGATAGTTTTTACATTTTTTGCCAAAACTTGGACCATGACTCCGGCGGCACATATGGTCCACTGTTTTTTTTCCTTCAAGTAATGTCATGGGATGTTTAATGTTCACTGTGAAGCAGACAGTGTGTTTTTTTCCGATTCATATAATTCAAGCGGCTGGATACACACGATCGTTAAGTATTTAAATGCGCACAGTTATTACCGTATTCTCCGGATTATAAGACGCTCCAGTAAGTAAGACTCACCCCATATTTGTGGCCAGTGTCTACAATGCGACACAAATAACAGTCACACGCACGCGCGTGTGAGCGCACTTGCTGGGTTATAAGACACACCTCTCAACTTTTAGCTTTAAAACACAGCAAAAAGAAATCCCGAGAATACGGCAATAATTTAGTGCATTTAAGGATTTTGAATTACAGGGCCCAAGTGAGCGTGCTTGTATGCAGCTTTGCCTTCGTGCATGTACGCGTGCGTGCGTGTATGTGCGCGTGCGAGCGCTCGCGCGCGTGAGTCTCACGTCTTGAGCGTGCCGGACGTCATCATCTCGGTGATGAGCACGATGCACTTCTTGCCCTTGACGTTGGCGTTCGTCTCCCACGAGTCGTAAAAGCGCACGATGTTCGGGTGCTGCAGCCCCTTGAGCATCTCGGCTTCCTCGCGGAACCTCTGCCGCTCGCTGCGCGACAGCTTGCGGTCCTGAGGGGGGGCAGAGGCGGTGGTGAGGGGGGGGGGCGGTCGGAAAAACACCGGGCGGAATGTACGTGTCAGCCGTGCGTTGCCGCTGTGCGCCACGGCGAGTCTGCAAGATTTTTCGATTTAAAGCTTTCGTGACTGCAGGGATTCATCTTCTTGGTTCTTTCGGTAAAGTCACGTAGAAGGGAAATAATAAAATGATAAAAATAAAACATAATAAAATAATTCTCACGACGTTTCGGCCACAACGCAAGCAGCCGTCCTCAGGTGGAGAGCAGGTCTGTCGAGTAGATAGAGTCTGAATGACTCCATCCAGGCTTGGCGTGACTATTTCCATCCCAGTTTAAATAGTCGCTCCAAGCCTGGAGTGAGTCATTCAGACGCTGTCTACTCGACAGACCTGCTGTCCACCTGAGGACGGCTGCTTGCGTTGTGGCCGAAACGTCGTGACAATTATTAAATTATGTTGTATTTTTATTATTTTATTATTTCCATTCTACGTGACCGAAAGAACCAAGAAGAGTCTGCAAGAGTGAAAAACGAAAACTATAAACTATTTTTTATTTTACCGGGTAAGGCCAACTCAGCTGTGTCGATATTTTTTCACAAGCGACCTGGCTATCACCAATGATAGTTCAACGGAGTGGCTCATCATCACGTAGACATTTATAGCAGCCAAATACTCTAAACGCGTGATGTTCATTCTAAATGTGGATGGAAAAACCGGAGGGACCCCGGAGGAAAATCCACGTGGCCACGCGGAGAGAGACACGCAACTCCCAAATGTATAGCAGGTGTCAGGGTCGGGATCGAACCCACGACCTCAGATCCAATAGTAGACTGATATTCATGTCCCATCTCTTTGATGTATTGACCAGGCCTCTTTGTTTTTCTGGCTATGGACTCCAGTTAAGACTTCGGGTCCCTTTTTCATGAGAAAAGAAACAGTCCATAAAAAGTCCAAACAACTTTGAAAGATAAAAATTCAGAGTGGCTTTTAAAGATAAATATTCAGAGTGGCTATTAAAGATAAAAATTCAGAGTGCCTTTCAAAAACAAAATTCACAGTAGCTCTCGAAGACAAAAAATCAAAGTGGCATTTAAAGACAAAAATTCAGAGTGGCTATCAAATACAACATTTCAGAGTGGCTATCAAAGACAAAAATTCCGAGTGGCTATCAAAGACAAAAATTCAGCGGCTTTCAAAGACAATAATTCCGAGTGGTTATCAAAGACAAAAAGTAAGTGGCTTTCAAAGACAAAAATTCCGAGTGGATATCAAAGACAAAAATTCAGTGGCTTTCAAAGACAAAGATTCAGTGGCTTTCAAAGACAAAAATTCACCACCACTGAGTGCTCAACCACCACCACGTGCTCCACCATTGAGTCCTCCACCACCACCACCACCACGCACTCCACCACTGAGTGCTCCACCACCACCAGCACGCACTCTGCCCCTATTTACTTTAGAACTTGACATTCAATGGTTTACTCTGATGGAGTCAGCACACTGCTTCTGCGGTGCTTTTTGCGTAACGTGCAATTCCCCTCCGATTGGCCCTCCCTGCCCCTGTGACTGTCTCCTGGATCATAACGAACGTGTTGAGGTCTCTAAGTCTGTCTGCTTTTGGTGGTCCCCCCCCCCCGTCCTGTTTTTTTTTACGGCGTCTTGAGACGCAGCTTCCTTCCAATGGCGCGTACATATGTACGGTGCTTGGAACTCGCAGCACAGACATTCGGACGAATGCTTTATAATAATGCAGCAGTGTTCGTTTAAAACAAACGCACGCTCTTGGGCAACATTAGTCGTCTGGAAAGCCAATAGGCTGACATACTAAAAAAAACGATATATTTGGAGACAGAACAGAGTTCTGCTTATTTATATATTAGAAACAACGACATCCCCCTCAGGACTCTTTTACAGTTAACTCCATTGGAGGCTACGGCATATCCATCTCAGGGACTACCTTCTGCTCGCTCGCTCATCTCAGTGGGGAAACTCAAAACACCCCGCAGATAACCGAGCGGCGGTGCCGCGTTGAGAGAAATTCCGCGCGATTCCTGGCCCAGCCCCAAGCCACGAACGTCTTATTGCGTGGCCACGTGCCCGCCTAAGTGAGGTGGCCCACCCTCGCCAGCACTTGGCAGGAGTCGAGGCGGTTGTGAGAGAGCGTGCGTGTGCGTGTGTGAGAGAGCGAGGTGGGTTTATTTTCACGATGCATCCTATTCCCCCCCCCCCACCACCCCCACCGGACCGCCGGGATCATTGTGCTGACATGACCGCAGGACGTATGCCATGTAATGGGGTGGGTGGGACATTCTGGCCAAAAACCTGGACGAGATTCGCAGTCGACTCAGCGGTGAGAGGGGGGAGTCAGCAAGCGGTGATAGGGGGGTGAGTGGTGAGAGGGGGGTGAGTGGTGAGAGGAGAGTGAGGGAATAGAGTGAGTGGTGAGAGGGGTTGAGAGGGGGTGAGGGTGAGAGTAGAGTGAGTGTTGAGAATGAGAGAGTAGAGTGAGTGTTGAGAATGATAGAGTGGGCTCTCGTCGATTCTCAGCGCTGTCGCCAAACCCGCACAAGACGTCAGGCAGTGAAGGGCATCGCATTGCCACGTGGCACGCGGGTCGTGCGCCATGAGCGCACCAACGAGAACGCACGAGAGTGAGCGAGCGAGGGAGCGAGGCATCTTGTGCCGGAACGCCGCGCCCGGCAATGAACGCTCGCCGACAGCGCTCTCGGTGTCCCAATTCAGTTACCTAGAGGAGGCCCACCCCACCACCACACCCCCCACCACCACACCACACCACCACCCCACCACCACACCACCCCACCATCACACCACACCACCACCCCACCACCACACCACCCCACCACCACCTCACCTCACCCCACCACCACCCCACCCCACCCCGGGCGTGACCGCGTGTAGCACGTCCCGCGACAAGACGTCGCAGGGGGCACGGTGGTGACACCGGGCGACGGGGGTCGCATCGCGACGTTCACCCAACACCCGGCAGGTGCGGCCCCGCGGGGGAGCACCGTCCCCAGGTGTGCGGGTGCCTAGTTATTTATTTAGTTATTTCAATACATTTATTTACTTCTTTTTTTTCTGACCGGCGAATGTTGAGCGCGTGTTGCGGCGTTACCCAGCCACGCCTGCCGCTCACTTGGTGCCGGGTCAGCCCTCGACGACTCTTTAATCACAGCGAGGTGGTGGGGGGAGGGAGGGAGGTAAGGGAGGGGGATGGGGGGGAGTGGTGGGGCATCGCGACTCTCAAACCCATCACAGGTCACGGGGTGAGAGGCGACGGCTCTGCGAGGTGCAGCGTCGAAATTTTCGGGCTCATCAGGGCGATTCCACGTTGATGCTGAGAGCCACCGTTCGATTTAAACAACAACAACGAAAACAAAAAACCTAAAAAAACACATATTCTTAGGGTTTTTCGGCAAAGTCACGTAGGTAAAAAAATTAAATTTAAATTAATCAAAGTAAAATAACAATATTTTAATTTTAACTATAATTTTTTACCTACATGACTTTACCGAAAAAAACCTAAGAATATGAATCCTTGCAGTCACGAAAGCTTCAAATCTAGAACAAAGAAACACATTGCCTTCGGAGCCCGCGTGACTCGGAAGCACTCGGCCACGTTCACCAACGCGCGTGGGCACACAGCGGAGGAGAGGCTGTGTGCCATCGCAAGGGACTGGATTGGGGGGCTCAGAGCCGGGGGGGCCCATCGACTCACTGGGTAGCCGCGGACCGCGACTTGCTCCCTTTACAGCAAGAACCGCCGTTCACCACTAAGTGGCGGGGACGTCACCACGGCGCTTGTGCCAGGCTAAGTGCACGTTTGAGGACAACGTGAAGGTGAGCGAACGCCTCCGCTGGCAGGAGGTCACGGGGGCAGACTCAGGTGCAATGGGTTGACTGACTGAGATGAATGGCCGATGCACCACCTGTGCCACCTTTACACTCGACAACACACACAGAGGACCCCCTACCATGACACTGCCATCGTTTCCATGGTAACAATTCACCCCACCCCCCCCGCCACCTCCCACTGCGATCAGATTCATCATTACGATTCACCGTGTTGAGTCGATTCACGAATTTATTAAATTGACCTCATTCTCGCGGTCGTATCGTGTCTCAGCCGGTGCCCATCGCTCTTAATTGCAGTTTTCAGAATCATAAATCAGAATATTTATTTTAAGCGAAGGAATCCGATGAGCTATAAAGCCTCTTATCCCACAGATGTCCAGTTGGGGCACGAAGTCAAAACATTGGCAGCAACAAACAACAATACACAAACACGCTGGGAGTGGAAAGTATAGGAAAAGTAAACAAAAAAAACACAAATGAAGCCAAACTTTTATTTTACCAGGTAAGGCCCACTGAGCTATTAGATTATTTTTTCTGAAGCGACCTGGCCCCAAACGATAGCTCAACGAAGTGGCTTGTCGCGTGGAAAGTTTTAGCAGCCAAATAAGAGAAATAATCTAAAACGCACGT
The DNA here is from genome assembly GCF_015708825.2 of Lethenteron reissneri. NCBI lineage: Eukaryota > Metazoa > Chordata > Hyperoartia > Petromyzontiformes > Petromyzontidae > Lethenteron > Lethenteron reissneri. Next base: position 2,049,764 of record NC_083833.1, on the reverse strand, counting down.
TTAGATTTGATCTGGGCTCTCCGATTATAATCTGAGTAATCGATCACTCTACCGATTATCCGTACAATTGCTTGGTAAATAATAAAACAAGCTCAACAGTGGCAAAGAAAAAAAGTCTCATATCAGTTCCCGCCCCCGTGTGCCGCTGGACGGGAGGTGATTAGCAAGGCTCGGTGAGGTGATCGGCACCAATAGCCAATCGGCTCTCAGGGGGTTTCCCACCTTCGGGATGGAGGCGCAATTTTTTTGTTTTAAGATGCCCGAGAAATCGTCGATTACAATTTTTTGGTGTTTGTCAATGAATCGACTTTATCGACAATAATCATCCCGGCTTCACAGGTGACGAACGCTGCCATTGCGAAAGTTTCTCACCCCCCCGCCCCCTCCCAGCCCCCCCCCCCGCCGTGCCCTCCCCCCCTGCCGCGCCTGTGTGGCCTCGCCGATCACTCCAGGGGGCCGTCCACAGCTACCACAAACCAGCCCCCCCCTGCCCCCCCCCCCCCCCACTCGGACCACCCCACCTCGCCCCCCCCCCCACCACACGGAGTTTCCTCCGGAGAGCCCTGCAGGCCAGATTCGTTGCATATGTATTTGTGTGCGCCTGTTTAATAATAAATACTCTTTAATGGCACGATACACTGAGGCCAAGCGAGCCGTAACTTCGCCCCGCGCCGCGCTTATTTTCCATCCGCGAGCGTTAATAAGGTGGGGGGCCCCACCCACTCCCCATGTTTAAACTGGCAGTGGAGGGGATCAGTCTCCCTTTGTGGAATGATTTTGACTCCTCCGCGTTCACAAGGCCCCGCCGGACTGCCACGCTCGCGCCAAGAGCAGTGCACTGCACGGCTCGTTAGCCCCCCCCCCCCACCACCGTCGCGAGGATCACATTAGCAACAACAACAACAGCAATGATGACGATGTGGTGAAGATTACAATGCAAATTTTTGTTTTATTTCCCCCCTGACTGCTGCTGACACATTGGCGACGTTGGGGCAACCCCACGAACGAGCGACAGCACGCGCGCGGGGGGGGGGGGGGGGGAGCCGGAGTCAATCCACTGCTGAAGAGAGAGACGGCTCTACGTACGCGCTACGAAGAAGGGCCGTTGCCCGAAACGTCGCCCGTTGTTTACTCTTTCGTTCGAAGCCACGCGGTGTTACTGACGAATGTGTTGAGCTGTTTCGTTTTTTTGTTATTATTCATGTGTCTGCACCATTGCCAACGCATCAGCGGCGGTAGTATCAGCCGAGTAATCCGTCGCGGGTCAAGAGCCGAGATGAATACAAATAATACGCACGGAGAGACACGGAAGCTAGGAGCAAGCTGAAAGTAACGGCGCGCATGAAGGAGGTGACCGCTGAGATCCTGGGCTTGACTCCAGGTTTCAGCCGCCCGTGATTAAACCGGGCTCTCAAGTGTAGCGAGTTGATGACCTCAGCCCGGTCACCGATGATTGCACACACACACACGCCACATCCAACAACAACAAAAAAACCTTCGCAATAAATGTGGTTCTGAAAGGTAATTTGGCTAATCGGTTTGAGCGTCACGTGGCAAGCATTTGTCTGCGGCAGAGTATGTGGAAAAGTGCACACAAACAAAACGTGCAGAGACATAAGGTCGCTTGAAGGAATTTGAGAAGTAGTTCTACGATGTCTCCTTCCGTGGGCCATTCCATTAACACGCAGAGTGCCGCCCTGCTCTGCACGACTTCCAGATGGACGCCGCATCTCTTGGCATAATACACACAGCACAACTAATATGTAAAACAGAAAGCAACGTGCAAGCTTACCCGCGAGAAACAAACTGCACAGACGCAGACGCATCGAAGGCCCCATGATTCTGAGCTCTCCCAACACAGTCACCGCTCCGCGACGCGGTGCTGCAGTTTGCGATGTTTATCAATCGTCGGGTGGCGTGCAGGGCTTGACGACCTAATTTGCATTTGACAGGACAAAGCCAGCAAACATTTGGGGGAAGGTCACAACAGCGGTGGCTTGAATTTTGCACGAATCGTAGAAACCGGGCGCCGGGTAATGCGTTGACAACGGCTTGGGCTAATTTCCCTTAACAACCTTCGCGCTTGTAAGCACCGTTTCCTCCTTGTACTCGCGAGCCGCCCATTAAAAGTAAATTCGTTCCGATGGAGCAATAATTAGGGCCGCGCACGGCGCTCCGTGCGTCAGTCCCCGCAATGACGTGGGGAGATTAACAAAAACGTGCGGCGGTGAGCGAGTGAGAGATCGAGCGAGCGCACGCGCGCGTGTGCAAGCGCGTTCGACCCCCCGACGGAGAGCGATTGTGGGATCGAGCGACAGGCGGCAATTACGCCGCCGTTTCAGGCTGCCGCTGAGAGGTTCCCCGTGACATCAGGGATTGGAGCACCGGGGCAGGGTGGCTGGGTGGCTGCGCAAAAGTGGAAGGCGGAATGTTTCTCGAACGTCGATGGTCTCAGCCCGGTCACCAAACGACTGCACGAAAAAAAGCAAGCCATCGTTTCGTAAATGTGGCGCTGCACTTAATGTAGCTAATTTGCAACTTTGAAAATTAATTGCAAAAAATACCGATTGGACTGTCACGTGATGAAGTTTACTCTTGGTGGCAGAGTGAGAAGGTGGCAGCCCTCCACTCTGCGGACCAGAGGTCACTTGCAGGGATCTCAGAGGGCCGTTCTCGAACGCGAAAGGTCGCACTTCTCTGCGAGGGATTCGAAATGGATTCTTCCGTCTCGTGACGCGGCGCCAACGGAACATTTCGGCAGGATAAATTTGTGGAAAAATACAAAGAAAGACAAGGTTTCAGCTAATGACTTCCCGTACGTCAGCATGCGGCATCTCAAATGAACGTGGGGTGTCGCTCATCTCCACTGCCAGCCCTGAGTCAGTGGTGGAAATTCCACAGTACTATGGAGAGGTTTAACGATACATTTATTTACACGCGATCTAACTAAAAAAAACCTCTTATGGATAATATTGGTCGCAATGCCTACATGTTAAACTATCGAGAACGCCAGTTATTATTATCCTCAATAATAATAAGGCAAAAAGGCTTTTTGTGATTGTTTCAGCATGTATTGTTTAGGGCCTGTTTGATTTGTATATTTCGGAGTAGAAATATATCTCATCTCTATTGATCTTCACGGTCGTGTCGTTTGTTTTTCCTGAGATAATGTGCTCCACATTTTTCCCTTGCAGCGAAGTTCTCCCCCTTGTTAGATTATTTTTTTGTCTCACCGTGGGTCCTCATCTGGGTCAAAGATTCAATACATGTGTGTATGTATGTGCACACAAAGACAAGGAACCCCTGTATAGCCTGCTCAGACTGTTGGGGCAAGTGCTGTTGGCGAGCACCTATGAAGGCCGGCACGGCACATGAGAGGGAAAGTGGCCAGCACCATGCCCGGCCGCCTTTGTCTCCCCAGTGGCGATGATTTACCGCACCAGGCACTCAATTGAGGCTGAGTCGACCTAGGGGAGGCCCAGGACCGATTCAGATCATCGTCACTGGTGTTGGTGGCCGTAAGCGGGAATCAAACTCAGATCGCCGGGTTCGTAGTGCAGTGTAGCGCTAACCGCTACACTACCGTGTGTGTATGTGCATATCCACAAGGACACACGCACATGAACTCTATAACGCATATCTATACATATACTGTACCATGACTGGTAACCAAGTCGACTTTTCCCCTTCATATTAGCGTCATCGTCACACCACATGGGAATCAACATACTTGGTTTGCTCATAACGGGGAACGTACATACAGTAACTCATTGTGCAGTCCCACTTTGCGATGTCTTGTAACTACCGCTACTGTCAACGATCTTGGGCTGTGGTCGTCTTTGTAAAAAGAGCTGGTCAGCTCCATGGACCTCACCGGCTGAAATAATAAAGTCTGAGTCTGATTTGTTACTGTATTATGCCATCAGTGAAAGCAATCACCCTCCGGGCCGTATTTTTGTCAGGGCCAAAACTTGATAATCTAGTTTTTATTTGCCTCTGATTTACCTACCAAATATTGTTCCAAATTTCAGTCTTTCTAGAACACCGTGGGAAATCGCATGCAGTCACCCACAATTGTCTCTCTCTCTCTAAGAGATAACGGTAGGTAAACGCGTGATGCACGCTATGCGGCACTGTGAGTTTATGTATTGTGTATACGTGTGTGCCCATTACATACCGCGTGAGGCTATGTGCTGAATATCACAGGAATTACTTATTCACCCAGGTAAAGCCACACCGAGTTCAAAGACAATTTTTCACGAGGGCCTTGCGTTCACATGTTTTGGCCAAAACCAGTTACACTCTATACATTGTTTTGTTTTAATCTTCACGAGGAAACCGGAAAACCCGGAGGAAACCACATGCAGAGCACGCAAACGCAACACGGAAAGGTGCCCGAATTGGGAATGGAACCCAGGTCCTCCGCACTGTGAGGCGTGAGCGTTCACCGTTGCGCTACCCTGCTCCGCCTGTGTAGAGCTTAGTAGCTCAAGGGCAGTGGCTCTTAGCCTGAGGTGAGCGCAACCCCTTTGGGGGGTGGCGAGATGCCCTTTCTGGGGGTGCGAGACATTCTAGATTTTTTGAGAAGGTAAATCATCGAAACAAAAATGAAGCACGTAAGTACAACTGCTTTGTTTCATCACACCCTACGTATTTGTTAACATGATACACTTTTTTTTACGATCGAGAACCAATGTGGGTGCAAGGCTGCAGTAAAGGTTGAGAGCCACTGCTCTAGGATGCGCTTCCGAAAGGCAACGTCACGTGCGCTGCGCGGTCCCGGGTGCCTGCACGACACCATCTGGCGCTTACCGACGCACCGTCCCCAGCGATTACGTGACACGCGGAGGTTACGCTGGTGGTCGCCCGACACGGCGAACGGCGCAGGCGGGAAAACCCAGCGGGTGAAAACACTCGGGTGTGAGATGCACGTGGGTCGGCGGTGGCCCTGTCTCTACGGTCTGCTAACAACTCTAAAAGGCAATAAAAGCATCCATAATATAGGTTTTTTTTGGGTTAGATCGCGCAAATATAAATGTGCCGGTCAACCCGCCACCACCCGACACAGCCAATTAGTAAGGTTGGTCACGTAAACAGAACGTGCCAATTCGCCACTAGTACGGCGTGTTGGAGAGTAAATCCACAGCATTTACAATCTGAGTACGACGTTTCCCAGTAATTACAACCAGCATCATCAGGCGACAGACAGCAATAAAAGCACACCGCACATTCTACGTCTTTAGCGCTGTTCTTCGTAGGTAATCAATCGTGACCTCTGTCTAGCCTATTTTATATATGGTTCGCATTATGCTTTTGTTTTTGCTGGGCCACCACTCCCCTCCCTTTCCCCAGATAATTAGAGAGCTGGCTGAACTTGTACTTAGGTTAGGCCTTGGCCTCCAACAGTCGGAAAGTGGAGCACAAAGTTAAATTGATGTGTTTATCGCCAGTTTTACCAAAGGCTTGGGCAGTTGTAACTGTGCCCAATTCCCCGTGATTGTCTTGGTCACCACTCCGCATAATTTGCAACGACTTTGTCAATCCACTGCTGGACGAAGGCCCTCCCTGTGCCATTTCGATCAGTCGAGGGGTTCGCTTGACCGTGCTTCATCGTCCCGGTCAGTGCAGGCTGCAGAGAGAGTTGGGGGGAGGCCAGTGGCCAGCTTCGTATAATCGCTCGCCACTCGTTAACCGTGGCTGGGAATCGAACTGGGGTCGACAGTGGGCCCCACCAGAACCGGCCCTAGACCTTTGGGGGCCCTAAGCAAAATTTGGTTGGAGGCCCCTTTGATGCATGATTTTTTTCACCCACTAGCTAGCAGTGACTCTAGGGGGCCCTCTGCTGGCCACGGGGCCCTTTGCAATTGCAAGGGTCGCTTAGTGGCTGGGCCGGCTCTGGGCCCCACGGTGGTGAGATGTTCACTACTTCGCCTGGTTTACAGGAGGTACTGGGTTCGATCCCGACCCTGATGATGCCTGCTCTATATTTGGAGTTTGCATGTCTCTCTCTCTCCCCGTGGTTGCGTGGATCTTTCTCTGGGTCTTCTGGTTTTTTCCCCTCCACATTTAGAATCAACCTGCGCGTTTAGAGTATTTGGCTGCTGTTATCAATTTCCATGTGATGCTAATATCAGCCAATTCTTAATTTGCTATCATTGGTGGCCAGATCGCTTACGAATAAGAGCTACATAGCTCAGTGGACCTTACCTGGTAAATAAAAAATATTAACACAGTTTTAGTTTCAGTGCTGTGTAAAAACTACTGCCCCATTGCTCCTCCCACCAACACCCCCCCCCATACGCGTCGTGTTTGTGTGTTCATCGCGCATGCACGACCGCTTCGTAACGAACGCACTCCTCCACCATCCGTCAAGCTCTCTCAGCTGCGACCGCAGCCACGTGTTTTTGCCCCGTGACAGATTTTGCCGTGCGTCACAGCGGGGCCGTGCACAACCGCACTGACATTGCCGTGTCTTCTTGTCAATAACAATTTTAACACGTAGGAGGCTTTCGCGATCCAATATTATCCATAATAGAGGGTTTTTTTGGGTTAGATCGCGTGTGTTTACGCGATCAAACCTCTCCCCCCCCCCCTCATTATGGAAAATAATATCATCTTACTTGGCACATTGCTCAAGAGGGAAAAGGTGATTTTCTTTTTGCAATATCACGGCAGAAAAAAAAAAGCCTGCGCCGAGGGCACACGCGGAAACGCAACACCCGATGGACGCAATGTCCCCGCGATCTTTAATTGCCCGTTGAAAACTGCCCAATGCGCCCGGCTTAATTTGAAATCTCCCCGCACAGGGAGGGTATTCACGGGCCGCTGCAGAGTGGTCCAAGACAGCGGTGGCGCAGGAAAGCTGCCTGGCACGCGGCCGGACCAAGTCGCGCCAACTTTATCAGCGAGGTTGGCCACGCGCGCTTACGAACGGAGTTCAACGTACGTGCATAATACGTGCATCGGCGTTGTCGCAGGTTTCTCTGCGTGCGTACGTGAGAGTGTAAGCCTTGGCAACGGCTCGATTTGGGCTATGGCTCGATGCAATGGGTTGCACGCAACATCTATGAGCAATGACATCATTGCACCCTTGCACACCCGTGCCAAGCGGGCGACGGGCGACCCACCATGCACAAAAACAGGTTTCCCACAGGGCTTGCGGAGAGCTGGGCGGTGAGCAATACAGGGCGGTTGCAGCAACATCGCCGTTGCTCTGTACTTCTAAGCTTCCACATCCATGCCCTTCAGGGAGTGGGGAGGCTGTTGTCCAGCTGGTGCATTGACAAATTATAATACTCCGACTGATGCTCCTGCTGCTGTTGTGGAGTGACTCATGCAGCCAGCTATGGCTGCAGGGTTTTGGTAGTACATGTTGTTGATGCCATTTATTGTGAAAATTCCGTCACAGTTCCTATGATTGCTTTTTCATTGCTTTCATGGCTTTATTTTGGTGATTTCGAAAAGTGTATTGGTTTAGCCATGTTTGTTTGTTGTAGTACGGAGATAGACTGATGGCCTTAATCTAAGTTGTCTTGTGATTGTTGTTGTTTGACTTGCATCCCACTGGGATATTTGCACACAGCGTTGGTGTACGGTGCTTTTTCTGCAATATTTTGCTGTCTTTTCTTGGATTTTCTGTTTGCACTTAGTCACATAGTCACTTTAAGATGTTTTCTTGTTCATGTTTTTGTTTTTTGTTTGTTGCGGTTGCACCCGATTCAAGAGCCGAATGGCTCACAGGGCTATACCTAATAAATGAACTTGAATTTGGGAATTGATCACATGGGCTGTGCGTGTGCGGTAGAGAGGCAGAGGAGTGTGTAGCCTTGAAGGAGCACAGCAGCATAAATACATTTTCCGATTCTGACAAGTCTCAACTGCATAGGCATTCGCAGTTGTGCTGCGCGGCTCTCGCGTGTGTTTGTCGGGCCATGCCGCGTGTTGTTGTTGTTGTTGGTTTTTCACTTCACGACAAGGCCGTCATTATAATATATATTGGGGGGGACAGATCCCCCCCAATATTCAAATATGCTCATAATGTCCCCCCCAATATATTGCTATAAAATGTATTTATGTTAATATGATTGTGGTTATTGTTGTACTTTATGATTCCCTAATCTCTTCCATTACATACAATGAAAAAAGAGAAGATAAAAACCAGAGCAATGTAATACAATACACTATTAGACATTATTCTAAACAATTAATAAAAAGTCCATCCTATGCGTTAGTGAACTTTTTAATATTTTAGGCAGGAAATTCGTTTTCATATTAAGATTTTTTTCTGTGGGGGGGGGGGACCCCCAGACCCCCTGGAAGATTTGCCCCCCCCCCAATGTCGACTCCATGGCTACGGACTTGCTTCACGATGAGCGGCGTTTTTGCTCCGGTTCTCAAGAAGCATCCCCGGCAGGTGGACCGAAACGTCGGACGTGCCAAGCGACAAACCCGAGCGGCGCGTCGTAGAGCCGTGCGCCTTCTCTGTCGATCCACACCGTGCCTAGCGCAGGGCCCGCATTACATAACGTGGCACCTCGGGAGGGGGAGGGGGGGGTTGGCATGGGAGGGGGGGGGGGCTAAATATTACAGGGCAATTTAGAACATCCGCAACGCGGTTTGAACGGAAAGGGTGGCTTCTTTCCAAAACACCTCCGGTGCCGAATGTCCAGTGGCTTACTCTCAGAGGATGACTATTCTGAGCCTATTCCCCAGTAATTGTGGACGTGACATATGCTTTTCCCGCTCTCTAAAAAAAAAACTTACTCGGACATCTGTGACTAACACAAAGAAAAGAGCTTCACGGCTCGTCGGATTCCTCCGGCATGAATTAAAGATTCTGATTCCGTCTTCTTGGTTCTTTCGGGTAAAGTCACGTAGAAGGAAAATAATAAAATAATAAAAATAAAACATAATAAAATTATTCTCGACAGACCTGTTCTCCACCTGAAGACGGCTGCTTGCGTTGTGGCCGAAACGTCGAGAGAATTATTTTATTATGTTTTATTTGTATTATTATCACCAAAGCTTTAAATCGAAATTCTGATTCCGAATACCGTTCAACACGCTCGTCGCTGTCGTCAGTCCCAGACCGGTCGCTGTGATTCCACGTCTCTGTGGCGGGGGGCAGCCGTTCTCAGTCCGTTGAACATCCACTGTTGAATTCCCAAAACACCGGCGGCCGTCACTTCATCTATAAGCAGGTTTTGTTTGGGAGGTTAGATCGCGTACAATTCGAGTACACGAATTGTAAATGTTGTGGGTTCAACACAACCAGTTAGTGCTGAACTAGTAATGAATTGGCGTGACAAGCCTTACTAATTGGCTGTGTCAGGTGGCGGCGGGTGTAACGGCACATTGATATTGACGTGACCTAACGCCACAAACCTCTGATGGATAATGTTGGTCGCTATATGGAGGAAAATCGTACGGTACAAGCGAGGCACCGCACGAGCCTGAACTCGTTACGCTCCTGTAAACGATTATCCTGGCGACGACTTGGCGATTGCTGGCCTGAGTTCTCCCCCTGAGCTGCATCGCCACCCAACAGGTAGGAGGTGGCGAGGCAAATCGTTGATTGGACTCTGCCCCGAGCTGTGCGTTTCCCATCCAACACACATCCTGCGGCGTCAATGAGTCGCGAAGTGGGGTGGTGCCACCGTTCGTGGTGCAAGGAGGGAGGGAGGGAGGGGGGGCAGGCACGAGGGGGACAAATTGAAAACGAATTTCCTCTAAACGTTAAACTAATTTCTTCTGAATTGAAATCGCATTTCGTCAGAACTACTATTTTTGTGTTTGGTCCCAGGTGAAGCACAACACCTTGCTTGATCTCGTCAAGGAAGATAAACCGTCAAAGCGCGAACTGTGGTCACCCTCGCAGCAGCAGCAGCGGCTTTTGGTTGGCCATCGACCAATGACGGTCACCGCATCGCGCACTTTCGCATGCGCTTCTGTGGCCGTCTGGAACGCTCTTCCTTCTGATATTAGGAAGCCGCTAGAGCTATGCACTTTTAAACCTATATTGACAAACTCCTTTCTTTTATAACTTATTTTTGTGTTTCGTTGGTTGTCCTTCCCCCGCACCTCCGATTAGCACGGTTGGCTACGCACGGTGCGAAAGAAGTTCAACATACATAGAAATATGTATTTTTTAACCCCACTATCCAAGCACGCAGAGTCAACCGTCCTTGCGAATACGCTCCGATCACCTCGCCCAGGTGGAAGATTCTGCGGATGTGCGGCAACGGGTTCGGTTTCCTTGTTTACAAACGCAAAAAAAAAACAAGCCACCAGCCAACATTCGAAAAAACGTGGCAATGTTTACTTTAGCGCGGTATCGTTTTCATGGGTCGCTTGCGGAGCACGGAGAATGCCTGCGTCGAGCGAGCTGCATGGGACGTTGCGGGCGCGCGTGCACGTTTGTCCCCGCTGAACCGTGCCCCGGGACTCTTCGAGGTCGACTCAGCCCAAAGTGCATTGTGTGGCGGTCACGTACAGAGCGGCAGTGCGGAGACGAACAATGCCGAGGAGTGTGTGTGATGCTTGGCACACCTACCGCAGACCATTAAGAGGCACTTGTGCTCACTCGATACATTTCGTCGAGATTGAGAATATTAATAACATTCATGAAATAATTTTGATAGCGATGTACAGACACCAGCGACGGACATCTGAATCGGTTCTGGGCTCCCCTCGGTCGACTCAGCCCCAAATAAGTACCTGGTGCGGTGTGTATAAAACTTCAGCACTGGGGAGACAAAGGCGGTCGGGCGTGGTGCTGGCCACCCAACTCCCTCGCGTGCTGTGTCGGCCTTCGTAGGTGTTACTGATACTCGCTAACAGCACTTGCCCCAATAGTCTATTAAAGGCTATAATGTAAAGTGTGTACATGCGTGTGCATGTATCGCCTGTATGTATTCTGCGTGCGCTTGTGAACAACTCCGGTTTGGCAGCGGAGGTCCCAAGTCCGAATCAGTAGAGCGTCATTGTCTTTTTATCGGCTGCGTAACGCCGTGTGAAAGCTGCCTGGCCTATAACTCCAAACGAAGCTCCGGGTCTTCTCAGCCAGAGTGACGCCCTCCCCCAGTTATGCCGCTCCTTCCTCTGTATTTGCGAAATGTGAAACATTCAGGCGGGCCTATCGACGTTCTCATCCAGGGTCTAGCCAGATTGCATTGCGGTGCAAAAGGACCTCACCGATCCTTCAAAGATCTGGGCACAGTCCCCATTATCAGTGAGCTCCTCCGGCAGGCGAGGAGGCTGCGTTGGCTGGGTCATGGAATCCGCATGCCCAGCCACCGCGTGCCCAAACAACTTCTGTTTGGCCGGATAGAGGGGACTTAACGGGCGGAGGGGGCTTAAAGGGCGCCGCACAGCCTAGAGAAATGATGGGTTGACATGGTATATTGGGGGAAGTGAAGCTGAGTGGACTTGCCGATGATCCATATCAGTGGTGTCAAGATCGGCCTCTGTGGGCAGTTGGAGGCAGTCGCTCTCCAACGACAACGGAGGAGCGCCGCTCACAACAACGAGCGGAGCGCTGGGAGGCTAAAACGCAGCGGAGTTGGCACAGTGGGGAGCACAGCTGGTCATCTCGGTCAACCCAAGGCACCTGGGTCTGTTCCGTGACCCCCTGCCACAGCGAGCCCTCGACACTTCCCGTGGCCTCAGAGTGCACCGAGCGTGGCACAAACGACGTCACCGCCACTTAGTGGCACACAGCCCGCGGTTGTTTGTTGTTGTTGTTATTCAGTGTGCACGTAATCAGCATGTGTGTTACGCGTGCATGTGTTGCTCGTGTGCGTTTTCCGTGTGTAAGTGTGCGTGGAGTCAGCACGTGTGTGTCGAGTGTTGCGTCTGCGCGTGCACGGAGTGTAAGACGCGCGTGTGTGTGCGTGTGTGCTGTGAGCGTTTGGGGAGCGGTGGTGTAGTGGTTAGCGCTTCGCTGCGCTCCAAACCCAGCGACCCGAGTTCGATTCCCGCTCACGGTCAACACCGGTGAAGATTATCTGAACCTTTCGATTTAAAGCTTTCGTGACTGCAGGGATTCATCTTCTTGGTTCTTTCGGTAAATTCACGTAGAAGGGAGATAATAAAATAATAAAAATAAAACATAATTAAATAATTGTATTATAAAAATAAAACATAATAAAATTATTGTATTATTTTATTATGTTTTATTTTTTATTATTTTATTACAAAACATAATAAAATAATTGTATTCTTTATTATATTTCATTTTTATTATTTTATTATCTGCCTTCTACGTGACTTTACCGAAAGAACCAAGAAGATTATCTGAACCGTTCCTGGGCCTCCCCTAGGTCGACTCAGCCTCAAATGAGTACCTGGTGAAATGTGTAAACATCGCCACTGGGGATACAAAGGCGGCTGGGCGTGGTGTTGGCCACCCCAACCTCCACCGCCCCAAAAGGCCTACACAGGTTGTTCACTAACAGCACTTGCCCCAAAAGTGTCTCGAGGCTATACGGGATGGGGGGAATCTTTGCCTTTATCTGTGTGTGTGTGTAGCGACACTCTGTTCGACACTGTACCCATTGTTGTTGTGCGTGATTGCTTTTTAGGTTTACATCTGCACTCAATCTGCCACTGCGCTGACGTCTTCCAAGTGTTTACGTGAACTGATTCAAAACACATGCGGAGGGGGGGTTGGGTGGGTGGTGGGGTGTGTGGGGGGGGGGAGAGCCTCGTGCCAAGATTCGATGGCTTCTCGAATCTCGGCCGCTCAAACCCACGGGAGCCGAATTCGCTGGCGGTGTTGCGGAGGGAGCTAGGTGCTCAGGGCACGCCGATGCCTCCATGGCAGACGCCGTCTCTCCTCGTGGCCTGGAGCCCTCGGGGTTGACTCCCTCACCCCACCCCACTCCTCCTATGACTCCCTCTCCCTCTCGCCCTACGAACAGAGGCGCGTGCGTCTTCGCTCGCACTCAGCACTGTACTGTACGGGGTGGTCCAGATGTATTGTGACGCCCCCCCAAAAAAACTTTTTCCCTTTGCTTATTCATTAAAATTTCACAGCATGGGTGGAGTTTGCGGGGAGGGTGGTGGGGGGTACGGCGGGGCAACGCCCCCCCCCCCCCCCCCCACAAAGCTGGACTCCTTAATTTATTTGCAGTAGTTTACAATTAATATAAAAAGAAAGAAATTACATGCATCAGAGATTCCTAATGTGAGGGGCAAAGCGAACCCCTGCCCGTCACCCCCTCCAAAGACAGAAGACTAACTCCGCCTATGTTTCACACGCATTGGGATGCTACAAATAAAAATATATTTTTCGTAGATAATTCAATATGCGGGTCACAAGACATCTGGCTTCACCCTGTCCTATACAAGGGGTCACGTCACAGCTGGCAGAAGAGGACCTCCACTGGAGGGAGCCCTCAAACAGCAACCCCACGAAACTAAAACGATTAGATTTTATTTGACCAATTTAGGCTCCACCGAGCTACACAGCTCTTTTACAGAAGCGACCTGCCTGTCACAAATGAATGATAGCTCAACGGAGTGGGCTTATCGCGTGGAAATTTAAAGCAGCAGCCCAACAAAAAGACCCCCCCCCACCCTAAACACGTGGTGATGTTGATTCCAAACGTGGAGTGAAACCCGGTGGACCCGAAGAAATGTCTCCGCAACCACGGCGAGAACAATGCGAACTCGTCTCATCCACGCAAGCCAGGCGTTGTGGAAGAGCTCGGAGTACCCACGTGGCCTACCGATGGACTAGCTGCGGTAGGCCCATTTACACTGCTGTCAAGGGGGTGGGATTTATGAAAATTGCAACATAGCCATCCTCGTTATCCCATATTGTCATCTCAATCAATAATTTCTCCGTTAGGTATTACGTTACCCTTCATTCATCACTCTAAACCTTCCCACCCTCCTACCCCCCTCCACCCCATCACCCTCCTATACCCGCTCTCCACCCCCTCTCCACCCTCACCTCCAGCCATGCTGAACATGTGCCCGTGCTGCCACAAGGGAGTTTACGGCAGCGACGATTGGCCCAGTGGCGTCATCGTGGAAGTGGGGAACGCAATTGCACGAACTAATAGCAACCACTCTCGAGATGCACGGTGAGTGTTCGTGCAGCTACGAGTGCTTCTATTACATGTCTTGTCCTGGGTTACGACGTTGAAACGACGTCAGGGCGAGGCGGAGGCGATATCTCAGGCATCGCTTGCACACACAGGGAGAGAGAGAGACATGGTCGCAAAGAACCCTGGCACGTCGGTGGAGATGGGAGCAGCAATCAGATGGCATGGATGGAGGGAACTCCATCCATCCCACTCGCACAACACCAACAACAAGCGGCAACAGCGAACGATGAGTCACTGACCGAGTTTGCCGCTTACATTGCAGGATTTTTTTGTCTGCTTGTTCTTCAAATGACAAATTTCGTTGCTTCGCGTGGGCCACATCGCTTGGGCCCCGGGGTGGCAGCCGTGGGATTACCCCGCAGCGGTTGGGTCAGCAAGACCCGTGACGGGCACACGACGCACGCGCAACGTAAACGGCCTCACAAAAGGCGAACCTCTGTTGACCCTCCTTCCAGCCACCTTCTTGCGTAAATCACGACGTGGAGTGTCCCGCGGTGACGTTTTACGGCACGGGCAGCGGCGACGACATTCCGTGATTTTACCGAAAGAACCAAAGAGTATGGATTCCTGCAGTCTCGAAAGCTTCAAATCACGAATTCGTGGTTTTGTGTCGCATGGCGGAGATCGTGGGCAGTTGGCGGAGGCTTAGCGGGAGGCCCTCATCCAGCAGCGGATTGACCAGGGCTTACGATGATGACGATAAGGTCACACGAGCGCTTAGTGGCATGCAGAACTTGTGTTTGTGTTCAGTTTGTTGTCCTATCCCCCGCACCTCCCGATGAGCGCGTCTACGTACGGTGCGAAAGAAGTTCAACGCACGCGCGTAGCGTATACCGAAACCCGTCGGTGATGCCGGGTTGCGATGCTTCGGATAAAGCGCCGAGTAGCCGCGGCACAGACTTAGGAGGGGCCGGCCCAGCCAGTAGGCGCGCAGTCAGTCACGACCTGCAACAGCTGAGACATCATGAACGACGATGCCCTTTGACATCACCGCTGCAACTCACAGCGCGTGGGCGGGGGGAGGGGGAATATTGCCGAGTGAAGACGTTCGGAACGCGGCCGCACCGAATTTCTCTCCCCTTGCACCATCTCGTCCGCCAGGCGCCAGGACCCCCCCCACCCACTGCCCCCCCCCCACCCGCTGCCCCCCCCCCCACCCACTGCTCCCCCCTCCCACCCAACTGCTCCCCCCCCACCCGCTGCTCCCCCCCACCCACTGCTCCCCCCCCCACCCTGCTGCCCCCCCCACCCGCTGCCTCCCCCCCCACCCACTCGCTCCCCCCCTCCACCCACTGCTCCCCCCCACCCACTGCTGCCCCCCCCACCCACTGCACCTGCTCCCCCCACCACCCGCTTGCTCCCCCCCCAACCCCTGCTCCCACCCCCACCCAACTGCTCCCGGCCCCCATCCCGCTGCTCCCCCCCCACCCACTGCTGCCCCCCCCACCCACTGCCGCCCCCCACCCACCCACTGCATCCCCCCCCACCCACTATGCTCCCCCCCACCCCTGCGCCCTCCCCCCACCCACCTGCGCCCCACCCACTCTCCCCCCCCCACATGCTCCCCCCCCACCACACTGCCCCACACCCACTGCTCCCCACCAACCACTGCGCCACCCCCCACCCACTGCTCCCCCACCCTTACCCCCTGCACCCCCGCCACCACTGCTCCATCCCACCCCCACCCACTGCTCCCCACCCCACCCACGCCCCCCCACCCACTGCTCCCCCAACCACCCACTGCTCCCCCCCCACCCACTGCTCCCCCCCATTCCCCTCCCCCCGCTGCCCCCCCCCCCCGCCCCCACCGCTCTCACGATCAGCTCCTCTGCGCGGCCCAACCGCCGCTGCGATTGCGCAAGCGGCTCGAGAAGGGGGCTGCTGAGAGGAGAGGCGGGGGAGTGGTGGCGGTTGTGGAAAAGTACAGCCCTCCCCTCCCCTCTCTCCCCTCGCTCTCTCTCCCTCCCCTCTCCCCCTCCCCTCTCCCCTCGCTCCCCCCTCCATCCCCTCCCTCCCCCTCCCTCCCCCGTCTTGCGCGCTTTGCTCAGCTTGCGAGGCCACCGCCGACGCCTCTGTGGGGGGCGGCAGTCAGCCGAGCAATCTTGGGCCGAATGAATCAGAATCTTAAATTTATACTGCAGGAGGAATCCGATGAGCTATGAAGCTCTTTTCTTCTTCACAGACGTCCAGTAGTGGCGAAAAGGCTGAACATTATAACCACGGTACTACAACAACAAATACAAAAAACATAATAGGAGGGCAAAGTACAAGAAAAGTAAACAAACACCCAAACACGTAAAAATAAACTATCCCCATCCCACCAGGCAAAACCCCACTGAGCTATTAACTTATTTTTCAGAAGCGACCAGGTCAACAATGATAGCACAACAAAGTGGCTTATTATTTGGACAATTATAGCAGCAAAAGCATCTCAATAATCTCAATGCAAGTTTCTAAAACGTGGAGGGAAACCCCGGCGTGCAAACAAATGACTTGGTCGGTGGGTTAGAAAAACAAAAAGCCAATAATCGATTTTTTGCTCAATTGAGAGTTGGTGCTCATCTCCCGTTTACACAGGGCTGAGCAAGTGGTGGAAATTCCACGTTCGTATGACGGGGACCAGTATCTCCATCGGACAACCCCGTTGTTGCTTTCCCCACAAGGTGGTACCGTTTGTTTTAACCGATCCCTGAGTGATGATGGGCTGAGTTAACTCCGCACCACCAACCAGGATTTGAACTCTTAACCTTTACGATTGCGAGCCGCCTGTGACTCTTCAGTCGCGGCGTTTAATTTACATTTCAAAAGTGGCACATTTTGTCTGTAGATGCCACCATCGTGTATGGAAAGCGGGGAAATACACAGAACCTGCACAGGATAAACGGCCAGAACTAGTGGGGGGAGGGGGGCTAAAGGTGAGTTTAAAGAGGTGCGTTTTCAACACTGAAGCCGTTCAAAGCGTGGAAGAATACGTTTATAAATTGCACTTGCTGATGAATAACGTTCAGTCTTTTTGCGACTGTGGGCTGCGGACAACTCCGAAAGTGCAAGACATCGTGATCGACTGCTCAAATCGGATCATTCGACGGCGATCTGCAACAAATCCACGCGGCTACTCCTGAAGCGGTCGAATGGGATATCAAATCTCGACGTCAATTTGTAATCCGCTGCAACCCACCCCCCCCCCCCAAATTCCATATGAAAGAAATATTTTGGCCACTACTGGACATCTGTGAAACATTTTCTTTTATAACTCTTCGGATTCCTCCAGAATAATTACATATTCTGATATGTATGGTCGTGTGATTTTAGGCCGTGAATGCATTGTCATGGCAGTCATTTAAATCAATGCAGTCCACCGCAGCGGGACAGGCGAGAGGTGAACATCTGCCGAGAGCTTCCCTTGGCGAGCTGCGCGTCTCGCCACTCGTTGGGGCTCATCAGCGAGCCGTGCTCCACGTCGCCGGCTGCCCCACGGGTGTGATGACGACTTTGTTTGCGGGGTGCGCGTCTCGCACTCTTTTTTTTCTAGAGATCGGCGTGCACTGTAACGGGCAATTTAACGCAGTAGTGTGCGCATTTCACGGGATAAGAAACGAACACAATGTAGAGAGAAAGCTCAAGGTCAGGTGGTGGTTTTTTTTTTGGTGCGTGACAATTTTACATGCTTAGGACAGAGGCCATTATTGCATTCTTGCAATGCAATTTGTGCAGCGTTTGGACTTATCCAAAGCGTACGAACGCTCCCGCAAATATCTCTCTCTCTCTCCCGCATGCCGGACGTGGAGTTAGAAGTCAACAGGCCAGAGCGGAGGCAGCAGACCAATTACCGTGTGGTGAGTGTGCCAAAGAAGACGCTTCATAGACAGAGATTACAGTTATAGATCACAGAGAGAGACACACACAAATACCCACTTCCTGGGTGCCACTCAGGGCCACCGCTGTCACCACCGACGTCACAAAAACATCGTGATGCGTCGAAGAAGAAGTAGAAACTCCATACTCTTTGGTTCTTTCGGTAAAGTCACGTAGGTATAAAATAAGACGTTTGGATTCCTGCAGTCACGAAAGCTTCAAATCAAGAAGAAGCTCGTCTCAACGATGCCAGGACATGTGGAGAATTTAATTCTAGATTTGAAGCTTTCGTGACTGCAAGGATTCATATTCTTAGGATTTTCCGGTAAAGTCACGTGGGTAAAAAAATTTCAATTAAAATTAATAAAAGTAAAATAAAAAATAAAATAAAAATCACGACGTTTCGGAGGCAACACACAGGTTGAACCGTCACAGCACGATTGCTATTTCAAGTAAGTAAACGTCGTGATTTTTATTTTATTTTTTATTTTACTTTTATTAATTTTAATTTTTTTACCTACGTGCCTTTACCGAAAAAACCTAAGAATATGTGGAGAACTGCACGCAGCTTCACCGACCTGAGTGCCGATGTCATTTTAAGCAACTGGGGGGGTGAGGGGGGGAAGAGTGACAAGATTGCAACCAGAACAACTCTCTCTCTCTCTGGAGAAACCCTTGTGAGATCCAGATCCAATGTGGCAATGCGTCTCCTGCCAATCTGCGTATGTCACGGTCCTCCTGCGGCGCAGGTGCACGGCTTGGTCTGTCGCTGTTCAACATCAGGGCTGCAGACTTCCAGACCATCCAGTCTCGCCGCCCGCGATAATTAATTATCTAATTAAGGCTGCAGCTGCTGCAGCTGTTTTAAACATGCCGCACGTGCCATAAGCAGAGCACTATAGAACCCGCAATTAAAACGCCGGGTAATTGGCTAATTGTGTTAATTCGGGTGGGGGGGGGGGTGAACATAACCCACTCTGCAATTCCCACACGCCTCGCTGAGATTTCACCTTTACGCGATTGCTGTTCGTCAACCCTCGGCGGACCCACCTGGGTGGCAGTCGGTTCTGCTGCACCTTGCTACTGCTCTGAGCCTCCAGACCGCCCCACGTGGTGCTGCGTGGTCATTGACATCGGCAGTGGTGTGGCAAGCGGTGGCCAGCCAGCACCAACGCAACCTACGGCCGAGCCACCCAGAATGCACCCGATGTTGCCGGAAACCTGGCAAGCTAAGCCGTTAACGAGCCTGGGTCGGTAAGTTGCCGTGAACAAACGCTGCTCTGCATCAACATCGGCCACGCGGAGGAGGAGAAGTGCTTTGGATGTGTGACCGACGTGGAATAAGGGGGGGATCATCGGTGGATATGGAGAGCAGTCCGGGCTACACTCAACCAAACCAAGATTGGTAACGCAAATATATCTGGCACGGAAGTGCAGATGCGCACAGAGAGAGAACAAGAACAAACACAAAGGGGAGATACATGTTCTTAGTTCGGATTTTAAAAGCACCACTTAATAATAATTAATAATAATAATTACATGAATCTAGCGCTTTTCATCAGATACCTCGCAGCACTGCACAGGACACAGCAGCAGCAGACACTCAGCATAATAATAATTATTCTATCATATAAATACATTGTAAGAATCCATTTACGTACGAAGCGAACTAAAAGTGCAATAAGCGCAAGCGTGTATAAGTATATTCTTGGATCTTTCGGTAAAGTCACGTAGAAGGGAAATAATAAAATAATAAAAATAAAACATAATAAAATTCTCACGACGTTATTATGTTTGATGTTTATTTATTATTTTATTATTTCCCTTCTACGTGACTTTACCGAAAGATCCAAGAATATGAATCCCTGCAGTCACGAAAGCTTTAAATCGTGTACAAGTATGTTTTAATAGGCAATTTTGAAAAAGTCCACAGATTCGCACGGAGATCCCTGACATCTTCACGCCACAGCGTTGCATAGCCTGGCGACTACACGGGAGAAAAGTAAATGCTCGGTCCCCCGTAGACCAAAGCCTCGACCTGGGAAAGCAGGGGAGGTCTGCTTCCCCACCCACGTGCCCCAGCTCCATGGCGCGCGAGGAGTTTCTCATCCAGCGTGGACGAGGACGCCATTGTTGTTGTCGTCATCGTCATTAAGCCTCGCTGTGCACGCGTTCAGCGGAGGCAAAAGCGTGAATGCAAATTTGCAAACCGCTCAAAAAACAATATTTTGCGAACCTGTCTACCCGGCACAGTCCGGGTGTCTGCGTTTCTGCCTCCAGGCGGAGAGGGGTGGTTGCCGTGTCCCAAAAATGTTTTTTTTTGTATCATCAGGTTAGACCAACTGAGCTGTATAGCTCATTTTCAGAAGCGACCTGGCTATCACAAACGATAACCCGAGAAAGTGGCTTCTCGCGTGGATATGTACAGCAACCACATACTCTAAACGCGGAGAAAAAAAATCCACGCGACCGCGGGGAGAGGGAGAGAGAACACGCAAACTCCAAATAGAGAGGCGTCGATATCGAACCCACGACCTCCTGTATGCCGGGCGAGGGAGTTAACATCTCGTAGCCACTGTGGCTCCCTGAGTATGTACGCTAAATCGAGGCGCGCCCGCTGTAGTTTTAGAGCCAAGCACCGTGACGCTCCCGCGTGATTGCACCGACCCAGAATGAACTTTGACCTGAGCCGGCAAGCAGAGCTCGGGTCGGGGATGGACGGCGGGAACGGGTTTGTTATGTTTACATCGGGATAGGATGATGATGACGAGGATGATGATGATGATTATAATCGTGATAGGATTTACTTTTTGGAGATGGCGATGGTGACGGGACAAATGTTGTTTATGATAGATGAGTGCGAGGATGAAGGCATAATCGATTTTTTTGATGAACACTGGGTGAATGACGATACTATAATGGAGCAAGTGTTAGTCTGTTACCGTGTCCCAAATTTGTTTAAATGATGTCGACGATGATTATAACTTGTTTTGTGTTGATGGTCGAGGCGTAGCTCATGACGAAGAGGACCAAGATGAAGCCGTTGGGATTGTACTCGGGGCACAGGCGATGGTTTTCAATTCACAGTGATGACAATGGCAAAAGAGTATTTGCCGACGGTGTTGGCTTCCATCAGTGACCATCTCTACAACGCCCGGACATGACCGCATGTCACAGCATGCACATTGTCATCAATGCCATGTGGACGAATAGCAAAACGGCAATGGGTATATCCCCCCCCCCCCACCCCTTGGTTACCTACCAAAGTTTTGTAATGACCAAATTTTAGAGCAAAAAAAATATGTAATTAAAAATCCAAAGTGTCATATAGGCCTGAAAACTCATTTATTTAGGACTGCTTGTTGTGTATAGTCCTGGGTCCCTCTCCGCTGCACGTCCAATTAGCGCGGTTGGCGATGTACGAAAGAGGTTCGACATGCATAGGCCACCACGTTTCTGGTGGCTCACCAATGAGAAGATTACCCAGCGAACACCCCCCCATCACCAGGGAGCCTCCTCTCTAAACTCAAGCTGCCCAGTGGTGGCGCTTGGCACGAGCTAAGCAAGCAAAGCGTCTGGTCCCCGAGTAGCTTAAGGGCCTACTGTACTCATGACAAAAAAATGGTGGTATTTGCATCTCAAATTCAAACCCTAACAAGCATAGCAAGCTATTAACGTGACACAAAAGAACGAAATATTCCCTCAACGCTACATTGTCTGCATCTCTCTCATCTCTAATCCCACTACGTCCATTTTTGTCGGCATGTCTCTCACCTCGCGCCATCTGAAATATCTCTTCTCTGGGCACCGTCTGCCACCTCACCGGGATTTTAATGAATTCCACAAACAAAATGTTTGCTTAGAGGCCCTCAGTGAGCCACAACTACACCACCACCACCCGTAACATCGTGGACACCCACGGATGCCGCTTCGTGATTTCAACCCTGAACTTTGAGTCCGGGCGGTTTTGCTTTGAACTCCGGGTCACCTTGAGCGGGACAAGTGGGTCTACAGTAAGAGTGCAATCACTCCGAGAGAACCAGAAGAGGGGGCGAGCCATGTTGTTGTCCGGCCTTCATTGCGACCGGGGGCGGTGGCGCGACACTGCGTGAAATATTTGCCGTTCGGGTTGAAATGCTGCCGCCTTGTGAACGCAAAGAGTTGGTGTTACTGGCTGGGCTGGGCTGGGGGGATTTGCGAGTGGGGTTTGATAAAAGATGTAACGCACGATTTCAATGACCGCTCACGTCTTCTGCCGCGGTAGATCTCCCCTGCAGGCTGCGTGCAATGAGACGCAAACCGTCTGCGATAGTCCACAGCGGGATGGACAAAATTAAATGAACTTGAGTACAATCAAGCGATGGGTTGTCTGGCAGCAGCCTTTATTCACACACGCCGGGCTGCTCAGTGGTAGAGTAGAATTCGCGATGGACAAAAGAGTATCATTACTCACACCGCACCGTTTAGCGTTTAACATGCGTTCAAAGTTTGTTTAACACTGACTGTACCTTGCCCCCCTCCCCACCTTTTTAAACAAGGCCATGCTGCAGCGTTGTGGTGGGAATCAGCGTAGCCCACGGAGGTGACCTGCGTCGCGTGAACATTCCTCTAGCCCGCGGTGACCGTGTGGCTCAGAGGTCAGAGCGCTCGGCTGGCATGGCTGAGACCCTGGGTTTGAATCTGAGCGGCTGCCCGTTGGTTAAACCTCCGATGAGCATGGTTGGCTACGTGCGGTGCGAAAGAAGCTCAACATACATCTATACAAACCGGGCTCTCGGCTGCAATGAGTTTCTGATGGAGACACCAGGTGCCTTGTCGCCAAATAGTGGACAAAGGCGAATAACGTTCGTCAATGTCAATCTGCTCAAGTTTTATTTTCCTTCACGCGACAACAACCAAAAACCCATCGCAGAAAGGCGGTAACCTTAATTAGCGTGGTCATGTTCTGCACTGAGGTTGCGCAAGGAGGCGGCGGTGGTGTACGAGCAGCACACACAAGGAGGGTGACGATTCGACGGGCCATGACAGAGCAACTTATGTCACATTCCTGGCTGTGTCTCTTCCCACGTTCCGCTCGGCTGTCTGTGCTCGAGCGGCAGAGTGAGCGGCCCGCAATCGGAAGCTCAAATCCTGCTTGGAGGTTGACTCGGCCCATCGTCCCTCGGGACTCAAAGCAGTGAAGTGTGTAACCATATTGTGGGTAAGTCAACAGTGGTTCTCGATTTGAAGTTTTCGTGACTGCAAGGGTCCATACTCTTAGTTTTTTTCGGTAAAGTCACGTAGGTAAAAAAAATTTAATTAAATCACGACGTTTCGGAGGCAACACACGAAGATGGAAGCTTGTGTTGCCTCCGAAACGTCGTGATTTAATTTAATTTATTTATTTTCTTTTTTACCTACGTGACTTTACTGACAAAATCAACGAGTATCAACAGTGGTTGTCCGGTGAAGAGACTCGGGCCTGCCATGGGAATGCAGAATATCCACCACTGGCTCAGGGCTGTAAACGGGATATAAGCAACGATTCTTGAATACTCATTTGTCAAATGTTCTGATTACAACTGAAATTAATTCTGTAATGGATTCTGATAGAATACTAAAACTAAACGTTTTGTCTTACCAGGCCAGGCCCAATGAGCGATATAGCTCTGTTTCAGAAGCGACCTGGCCACAAATTATAGCTCAACGGAGTGGCTTGTCGCATGGAAATTTATCGCAGGAAAATACTCGAATCGCATGTTTCGAAATGTGGAGGGAAAAACCGGAGGACCCGGAGAAAAATCCACGCGACCACGGGGAGAACATGCAAAGTCCAAATAGACAAGCATCAGGGTCGGGATCGAACACACGACCTCCTGTATAACCGGCGAGGTAGTTAACATTTTGCTGAAGCGTCACCCCTTCGCAGGCCAGAGGAAACCCCCCTTCCCCCCCAAAAAAAAAAACTGATGGAATGAAATCCATCTGTGGCACCGTCAATGTATCTGCATTGCTCCACTGTCGGCACTTCTGCCTGCAAAAGCACTGGGTTTTTTTTCTCTCTTTATTTACAATATTTTTTTTCCACTACAGGTTTCCCTCGCCCTATGCGGTAGTAGTGGATGCATTCCAAAGAAACGGAGCACAAAGCGAAACCACACGAGGAGACGGCTGCCTGCCGACTAGAGCACACAGTACACACACAGTACACAGCACATACACACAGTACACACACAGCACACAGTACATACATAGTACACACACAGTACACAGTACACAGACAGTACACAACACACACACAGTACATACACACAGTACACACACACTACACAGTACATACACAGTACACACACACTACACAGTACACACACACTACACAGTACATACACAGTACACACACACTACACAGTACACACAGAGTACACACACACAGTACACACATCACAGTACATACACACAGTACACACACACTACACAGTACATACGCAGTACACACACACTACACAGTACACACACACTACACAGTACATACACACTACACAGTACATACACAGTACACACACACTACACAGTACACACAGAGTACACAACACATACACACAGTACATACACACAGTACACAGAATATTGTACACACACAGTATTGTCCCACATCCGACGGCATAGCCGCCACGTGCGCTGTGAATTAAAACCGCGTAGAGCGAATGTTGGGTAGAAATCGTTCCGTGGCGTATACGCCAAAGGAGGCACGCTCCCTCCGAGTGAGGACCCACGTGCTCACATCAGCCCCGTAGTGATCCCCGGCTGTAAGCGTGCCATTCGTATCCTCCGTCGTTAACTGTGGCCCGTCTTGTTTCTTTGCGTTACAAAATAAAACAACAGTTTTGGTGGTGTTTTATTTTTATTTGCGTGGAGGTACAGGACGCAGAGAAAATAAAACACAAATTCCGGTTGGCGGCAGAAAAAGTAGCCGCGGTGGCGGCAGTGGTCACATGACGCACAGGAGATGCTGGCTGAGAGTGCGCGTGCAAAGAAGGGCACGCAAATATAAAGGTGCTCACCTCCGATTAGCACGGCTGCCTACGTACGTGTGCGAAAGAAGTTCAACACACACACACACACGCACGCGTACGGCACGTGCACACGTTTAGACCGCCAAACGCCGGGTGGCTCCTATAGAAAGATCAAAGGACACGAGGTAGCCAGGCAGTTGCGCTGCAGGCCCAAGTTTGCGCCCGTTGGCGAAACACATTTTTGGGGAGGTGTTTTTGGCCCCCCCCTGCCCCCACCTCCCTCCTTCGATTTATAAACTTCCAGTGAGCGACTTGCATTCCAAAGGTTAGGAGTTCAACTCCCAGCGTGGGGTCATCTCAGGTCCATTACCCCTGCGGGGTTAACAAAAAAAATCGAGTGCCGTTTGGTGGCGAAGTCAAAGCGGGGGAGGGGTTGTTTAATGAGATAAACTCGGCCCTGTCACAGGAATGTGGAATCTCAACATCAGGAACAGGGCTGTGAACAGGAGGTGAGTACCTGCCTATGCATTCACTGTTTTTACAAACACCAAGAGGCCACGAATGAAATGTGTTACAAGTCACTGTTGCGGGATTCATGCAGTAAGCGACTCAATAATTCACCTTCGTGCTTGCCAACTAAATTATTCACCTACAGTGACAACATCTTGAATCACTTAATTTTTAAGCAAAAACAACGTTGGTGAACTGTGTCTTTAAACTAAGCCCGTGTTAATGGAAATCTATGAAGCAGAGACGTGATGGATTCGTTTGATATATTCTTCCCCCAGACAATTGTAATAATTCACGGTGACAATTACATTCAAGAATCGACGACTTGAATAGTCGTGGTCGATGTAGCGGCCACCACCGCCGCGGCCTTGAACCGCCTCTTAAACGCCTCGACCTGGCACGAGTAGCCCCTCACGGTGTGAGCGAGCACCAAAGGGCGTGCTCCGACTACAAGAGGCATCACACTCATTGTCTCAGGTGAAGCCGAACCTCACATTCAGGAGGAACAATGTGGATTCTGTCGTGGTCATGGAACAATGGACCAGCTCTTTCCCCTCTTAGATAGTTGAGGGGCCATGGGAGTACGCTTCTCCAGTCTACCTCTGCTTTGTAGACTTGGAGAAAGCATGTGACCGTGTTCACCGCAATGTCTTGTGGGAGGTGCTGCGGGAGGATGATGGGCCGGTGGCGCTTTTGTGCGCTATCCGGTCCCTCTATTTCCGGAGTGAGACCTGCGTCCGTATTCTTGGTGTTAAACCAAAGTCGTTCACTGTGGGCGTTGGACTCCGCCAAGGGTGCGTCCTGTCAGTGATTTTCATGGACGGGATGTCAAGGCGCAACCGAGGTATGGCACTGTGCCGTTCCGTGGTCGTGAAGTGGGAGCTGATTTTTCGAACAGAGCTCACAGTTTACAGCTCGATCTACATTCCCACCCTCATCTATGGCTATGAGCTTTGGGTAATGAGATCGCCGGTACAAGGGGCCGAAATGAGGGTTGCCGGCTCACTCTCCGTGATGGGGTGAGGAGCTCGGTAATCCGGGAGAGCCTCGGAGTCGAGCCACTGCTGATCGAGAGGAGCCAGTTGAGGTGGTTCGGGCACCTGGTAAGGATGCCCCCCCGTAGACTCCCCCTGGAACTTTACCGGGCAGCAGCATGTCCTACCGGGCAAAGACCCCGGGGCCGGCCCAGGACACGCTGGCAGGACTATGTCGCTCGGTTGGCCTGGGAACGCCTGGGAATTCCCCAGGAAGAGCTAGAGTCTGTGCTGGAGTCTGTCACCATGGAACGGGAGGTCTGGACCGCCCTACTGAACACGCTGCCGCCGCGACCCTCACCAGGACAAGTGGACTGAGAAATAAACGAACTAAAAAAAACCGATGAAAATCTAATTTCAGATAAGTCTTTCATCTCATTTTAGATTTTGGCTTTCTCCTTTGCACTTGGCAGACAGGCCCGAACCTGTAAAAGCAATGCCTGGGAGCGAATGCTCACCATGTTGGAAGGATCATTTGTAAATGTTGTTCGGAGATGTGTGTGTGTGTGCACTGCAGAGACAACTCCCTTCCAAACCTCAGAGACGCGTCGTCTCAAGAAGAGGTGTGATAGGAATTTGTAAACACATTTTACAAATTGACCTTTCAACTACGCTCATCCGCACAATCAGGTGAACGGAGATGCCGAACGATCAGGCGGTTGATCGAACATTGCAATAAACAATTATTTTGTAGTTAATTACTGTACCATTAAAAAATGGTGCCCCCCCCCCCACATCCTGTCTCCTGAAGGCAGGAAACCCCCCACACAAGCCACGCTCAGCGTGACGCAGCCGATGATGCCGATGACATCGCGCAAGCCACGCTGATCGCCTCCCGTCCAGCGGCACGCGCGTGAACAGAGGTGAGACTGATGCGCTGCGAACCGGCGCCCCTCTCGCCGGTCTACTCGGTGGTGGCTGTGCTCCAGCCGGGTCCGGGAGCCCGTGCACTAAACCGCTTGGTGCACAATCGGATAACGCGATGTGCATCGTGAGCGGAACTCTTGAGACCGACACCAATCCCCCTGGCCGCCTGTTCTGGTGAACATACTGCCACCGAATATCCACGGAGAGTTGCCAAACTACAAGGGAGTTTACACGTTTCCTTGCCAACGATGACCACCGACCCACCATCAACGAAGACCTCGACAATGTCCCTCACTGCCCAATCAAGTCCTGATCCCCCTTCTGCTAATCGCGTTGCTGCTGCTGTCACCATCCTCGAATCTCACCAAGATCCGGAAGAACGCTGGCAGAGTAGAACAATGCAGATGTCCAGAACAAATGCCTCATTCGTGATCTCAACGTCGCACTCTGACTTTGACATTTCTCGACGACACCGATTGAACCATCAACCCCATCAGAGCATCAACAGGCCAGTGTGCATATCTCCTTCATGAATGTCAAATTAAAGACAAGCCACAGTCGCACGATTGTGTCCTTGCAGCCCTACCGACCACATGGAGGAACAGCAAAACCGCTGAAGCCCTCTCGTCGTGGCTCCGAGCTCCTGAACGTATTTCTGCCACACGCAAGCATAGAACTTCGGAGTAATCAAACCGATAATCAAATAACTCAAGTCCAGCAATCAGATTAGCCCAACTCTGGTATAGTAGTAGGACAGTCACTGGTAACTTCTCACAAAGCGCTGCTTATTTTATTGACCCCTGGAGTGATGATGGGCCCGGCGTGTCGATGCCTGCGAGTGACACTTTTTTTTAAACAATATATTTTTTTTTATCCCGCATCCTCCCTCACGTCCTACATTGCAAAATCCTGACGTTCTGGACGGTGTTACCAGGGTCATCGACTGGTATCAGGGCATCATCAGGCACACCGGACTCATCGGAGCAGGCGAGGGTGGGGGTGGAAAGGTTTTCTTTGGGGAAGGGAACGAAGGTTGGCCAGGTCATTGCCACCCTGGGCTCAGGTATTTAAGACTGGTCTAAGGTTTATGAATGGGCCCCATGTACGTGTTGTCTTCTTTTTCCTCGTCACTGAGCTAACAGCTCAGATGCTCCAGTGCTGAGGTTGGGCCTCGTGAACTTCGAGACTTAAATCCGCAAACCTCTGAACGCGAGCCCAGCGATCTTAGCGACCGTGCGGGCCCCACGTGGGCCCCACGTGGGCCACGGTGAGAGAATTTTATTTTTTCTCCCCCTGCCGCGCACAGAGGAAGGCCCTCTAAACGAGACTTGGCGGTTTACCGACCGGTTCCGTGGCCACGGCACCACGATTTTCCACGGCGTCTCACATCCCGGCGGCGCCGGCGCGATCCAAAATTAAACGTATCGCGTTTTTTTTCTTTTTTCGAAAATAACGAAAAAAATAAAAAATAAACAAACGTTGGGAGGCACGCGCGCGCGCACAGACACACGAGAGAGAGACGGAGATTGAGATCTGTGTTGGGGTTTTTCCTTCTTCACCGAGCAGATAACGTCAAAGCCGCATTCATAAGCTGCAGTTCCCCCTCGCGACCTTTCCATTCATTAGTGACGCGACCTTTGTGCGCGCATTGTCTGGCTCGAGCCGGCTTCAGCGTTCGTTCGCGGTTTATTTACTTTTTGTAGCAACCCATTGGGCCGGTGCATTAATCCAGGTCCCCGCTGTTACTGTTGTGGGCGGATTTTATTCTCGGTCAAAGCAATATCGGATCACACCCCTGTCTGCCTATTCCCCCCTCATCTCACTTGAGTCCCCTCCACGCAGCTTAAAAAAAGAATAATAACGATCCAACCGCAAAAAGGCAATCGTCACACCGCAAGTACTGAGGCCGTTTGAGTTGTGTTTGTATAGAAGCGGTCACCTTAATTTTCATTATGGTGCGCTCCCTCTTCATGGATGCCATCCCTTCCTTCCCGTCTGCCATGTCGCAGCACTTCCACAGTCTTGCTATTGGGTGAGTGCTTAGTGCACCCCCGTACCTCCCCCAACCGCCCCAGAAGTGACAGCTATAAACGATTTGGCATGCGGGGAAAGGTGCCATCCTCGTGTCCCCTACCCCCGACGGGAGGGCCGCCCTGTATGCCAGCATCACCTCCGATTAGCACCGTTGGCTAAGCACGGTGGGAAAGAAGGTCAGCGTACGTACGCACATAAAAAGCAAGCAAACCCTGGGGATCGGTGTCAACATTTCTGGGTCTCGTTCAGCAGACTTCGGGCATGTTAAACAAATTCCGCCCGGGTTGCAAGATGTTATTGGCCAGAGCTCGCTTGGAAAAAAGCGCGCGTGCCACGGTGCGCCACGTCTGTTCTTAAGACCAAGGGTGATGGCACCGTTGGGCGGCAGGCTCCTGCATTTGAATGTTCTCTGTCTTATGACGCAAATGGCCCAGAGCGGAAATGTAATGTGCGTACGCATGTTGAACTTCTTTCGCACCGTACGTAGCCCAACTGTGCTCATCGGAGTGTGCGGGGCGGAAGGACAGCGAGCATGTGCAATGATTGTGAATCGTCTTTAATGAATGAAATTTTTAAACCAAAAAAAATCTAAAATAATTAGTTGCCACATTTCACAGGGCAGGAGCCTCAGTGGAAAACACCCACAACCGCCGTGGGACCCGTGACACTTTCCTTGGGCTAAGCGAACAAATCACGACGAGGCGCGTGTCTCCGTAGCGATATGGAAAGTTGCTCAAAGGGGCTGCATGATGGAGCAGCAAGTGGACAGAGGAATGCGGCGAGAAGGAGAAGGAGGGTGGGGAGGGATAAGGAGGAACGGGTGACGCTACCTGACACAGGTGAGGACATCTCACCGGCTTGCCCAGGCCAGACGAAAATATGTAGTGCGTGGGTTATTCATCTGACTTTTCTTTTACTTTCACCGCTGGATTGATTAATGGTTTCACCTGAAACGTGGAAACAAAAAAAAAACCGCAGCGCGAAAAAGGGCTTCGCCTCGGCTCCTCGCGCGCGGGCAACATCGTGACGCTGCGCGGCGCAGCGACGTTGTGGCGTGACAAGATGACACTGCGCGTCGTCCCCTTGCGGCTTTGAGTGTACCGTTTAGCGTCGGCAAAGTAAACACTGCTGAGGACGCACGCTTGTCTGATGTGGAAGCCATGCGTAGTGCGACGATCGTTCTTCCTTGTCACGTTTCTGGAGGTCGGGGCCATTGCCCGGTGCTGGACAACTGCCTGCCCATTCCACACCTGCCACGAACTCACCCCCACCGCCTTCTGCCGCTGGATTTTCCTCGCGAGCGAGCTCTTGATGCACATTGTTAAGTGAATGCGAAGTTGGCGAACGCCTACAATCCAGCGCGTTGGGGGCGAGGGTTGGTGGACCGCAGGGCTCTGCGAAAACTTCCAAGACGCGTTGCAGAATTTGGCCGAAAGACGGCGGGACAGCCGGTGGTGTCTCAAATCCATCCGTTGCAATGCCACTTAAAAAAATGGAAATCGCCCCACAATCGCAACGTAGCGGGACCCTCCTGAAGGGCTCCGGAGAGTCGGGTGCGAGGCTTTCCTCGGATAACTGACGGGGGGGCAAAGTTCCACGCGGGCGGTGGCAGGAAGTCGGAGCGGTTTGTTACGTTTGCACAAGGACGCGGCGCCGTGGGTTTGGTAGCTCAGGGTTCAGTATTAGCGATGCTGCGTGGAACCCCCGCGTTGCTTTGCTAAATAGGGGAGCCTCGTTCAACAAAACCTTGGGTTACAGAGCGCCCTTGGCTGTCAAGGAACGATAAAGAAAGCTGTCTCTGGTGTGGACCAATCAGTTTCAAAGACAATGCATATATTATCAAAGCATGTTTTTTGTTTGCATTTTGACCACAAATGTTGTGGTTAATGCAGACATGATTCCTCATATAAAAAGGTTTCAGTTTGGTGTTTTAACAACTTAACACCTACTTTGTTGCCAGATAAATGGCGGAAAAACTATTCTCGGCACTTTCATCCTTTCATGCTCGGAGAATCTCGCTGTGCTGCTGCGTGCACTCAGCAACTGCCCTCCAGTGGAAGAGCTCTCGTGGCCGCGAGAGCTCCACGGGGTCACGGAGAGCTCCACGGGGTCACGGAGAGCTCCACGGGGTCACGGAGAGCTCCATGGGGTCACGGAGAGCTCCATGGGGTCACGGAGAGCTCCACGGGGTCACGGAGAGCTCCACGGGGTCACGGAGAGCTCCACGGGGTCACGGAGAGCTCCCCGGGTTCACGGAGAGCTCCATGGGGTCACGGAGAGCTCCATGGGGTCACAGAGAACTCCACGGGGTCACAGAGAGCTCCACGGGGTCACGGAGAGCTCCACGGGGTCACGGAGAGCTCCACGGGGTCACGGAGAGCTCCACGGGGTCACGGAGAGCTCCACGGGGTCACGGAGAGCTTCACGGGGTCACGGAGAGCTTCACGGGGGGCGCGAGGATGAAGAGAAAATGAATTGAGATGAAGCGCTCCCCCGTGCGTGCTCAAGTGGACGGCGGAAAGCATGAAGGCGTAGGGATTCCTCTGCGGATGTTTGTTCACGTATTGTTCTCCCCCAGCCCCCTGTGTGAATGGCTAATTGCGGTACAGTGTTCTAATGGTTTACTGGAAGCTGCTAAATGGTTCAAGTGGGGACCTTCCGGGGCCCCTTTGTGGCGTGCGTGCTCTGTTTACGGCGACCCAAGTTCAATTCCCGCTCACGACCAACAACAGTGAACATCTGAATGGGCCTCCCCTAGGTCGGCTCAGACTCAAATGAGTACCCGGTGCTGTGAGTAAACATCAGCACTGCGCGGGCAAAGGTGGCCGGGCGTGGTGCTGGCCATCACCCCCCCCTCCCCTCGTGTGCCGTGCCGGCCTTTCATGGGTGGTGCTCGCGAACAGCACTTGCCCCAACAATCTGTTAAATCTACACGGAGGAATCTGTGCGTGTGTGGTGTGTGTGGTGTGTGTTTGTTTACAGCAAGGGAGTCTTATTTTGTTTTCCGTTCACTCTCAAGAGACGGCGCGGGAAGCCACAGACACCAGTGCCAACAATTGCCCAAGCTTTGTGGTCCTATATTAGTAAGTTTTGCCAGCCCCCACTAATACATTCTTACACGTGTGCTCGGTAATCAGAGTATCCAGAGACAACTCACACATGCGAGGGGCGGTTAACTGTCAATCCCCGTACATATGGAAATGAACCTACTTGCTGTGCTGCCACCATAGCCCTGCCAAAACTCCCAACACACCCACTGGTAGACAGAATGTCTGTCTGATCGACCAACGCTCGCCCTCCAACATCGCTGCACCGCCGCAGTGCCCCCACCCAATACCAACCACGTCTGGGATTTTATTTTTCAAACTTCTGGTCCGGAACCCCGCGCCCGGATATATATGTGTGTGTGTGTATGTATGAGCGCGCGGAGACCACGGTAGCGATGCCCTGCCAGCTCGAGCAGCCTGCTAATGAAGAGTTATGAAGAGAGCAAGCAAGCTTTTGGGCTGACAAGGCAAAGTCCCCCCCCCCCCCCACCTGGACGGGGTTTACTGCAAGGGTTCAAAGGTGATTTATTGTGGGGCCATTTAAAAAAAGGAAATTACAATGTTCGTTGGCAAAGAATCACAGTTCGTTATCTCCCGTCACACAACGCACACACACTTTGCGGATGTCGTTCGTGATATAAACCAAGGGGCGGGAGAGGGGGAGAGGTGTTGCGGTAGATGTGTGTGGGGGGGGGGGGTGAAGTTTGAAACCACGGGAATTTAGAACTGCAGCTGTAATAGTTCTTGGCGTAAATTGCAACCCTAAAACCTGCGCTGAATTGCTCTTTCAATGACGACTCATGGACAAAGCGCTCTGTGATGGGCAAAATGAACTCGTGATTCGCGATGAATGACGTTGGTGTGGGGATGAGAATGGATGCGTGATGAGAGTGGTGGCGCTGATTGGCGAGGGCAATGAAAAGCAGAAACGATGATGCCCATGAAATGAGGGTGACGGTGGAATTACGATGGTGATGGTGTTGATGATCGGAAGATGATGATGATGACAACTGGGTGATGTTGACGATGGGCCGGTGAGAAGGATTGTGGGATGAAGTTCCTGCCGAGACCGTCAAGAAGAAGCAATAAGAACGCCACATTTTCCGGGTACAGCCAAGATCAAAATATATGCACGACGTTGACCTGCCAAGAAAACTACAGTGCTCCATCAATCGCGTCAGAACGGCAACTGGTCGCTGCCCACACCTCCTCTTCCACAAGTGGAGAATTAAAGACAACCCACAGTATGACTGCGGCCGCCCGAACCAGACAATGCAACCCACATCGCGAATAACCGCATCCTACGCTCGCTCTGACTGAGCAGTATTAGTCGCGCTACTACCGAAGCTATCGCGTGGCTAACAGACTTAAACGTGGACGTGTGATTTGCACATACTTGCCATACGCTAGAGAGAGATTGATTAAATCACTGCACCGCAGGCTTTTCCTGAAAAATGCAGCATTTGTTTAAAGCTATGCCAACTACTTATGAGGCCCTTCGTGGTTTTGAGCCTTCATATACTAAACTAAACTTTTTATTTTACCAAGCAAGGCCCACTGAGCTATATAGCTCTTTTTCAGAAGAGATTTGGCCACAAATAACAGCTCAAAGAAGTGGCTTATCACATGGAAATGTATCGCAGGCAAATACTCTAAATGCATTTTTCTAAACGTGGAAGTAAAAAATCGGAGGACCTGGAGAAAAATCCACGTGACCACGGGGAGAACACGCAAACTCCAAATATACAGCAGACATCAGGGTCGGGATATAACCCACGACCACCTGTATACCAGGCGAGGTAGTGAACATCTCGGCATCACGGAACGCTTGTTACGTTATTATCCCAGTCATACCTTGGACATTAGTGAATGCTGAACTTTTGGTGGTTGTTCGAGGTTGTTTTAGTCAGAATTCAGAATGCTTATTTATCTATTTATCGTCAATGATGGACAAGGGTCTGGAGTTGTCACTCTCGCTGATTCTGGAATTCTGCGGTAATCCGTGTTAGGAATTCGTGCCACCTGGAATATTTTTTTTTTTATTCAAATTTTTAAATGTTTTGCTTGCATTAGCTAATCCTTGAGCTGGGATGATTGGCCAACGTGTTATTTTTATTATCGTCAGAGGTATTTATTTTTTGTACTGGTAAGGTGCCCTGAGATTCTGTGCCCGGGCGAGCGATATATATAAATGCAAACAAAACGTACGGCTATTATGAACGCCCAGGTGCGCACGAGCCGATTTCCACTCCAGGTCTTCTGTCTGCACCCAAGGGAGTATCTCGGGAACGGTTGCTTGGCATCGCAGACAGTTGCTAGGAAACACAGAGGGTTGCTAAGGCAGTCGCGTTGACCTGACAGGTCAAAATTAACTGTGCACATCAATTAGATTCTTTTTTTTACTCGCGCAAAAAAAAACCCAGCAACTTAATTTTTCTGAAACAAAAGAGATATATATATAAATAAGAGTACACGAACAGTACTTAAGGATTAGACACATCGCAGGGAAGATGACGGATGAGGCATGAATGCAAACAAAGAGAACAGATGCCAGCCTCAAGTTATTTTTTTCAAACGCCCATTACACAAAGCCCGTGTTTTCACATTTCGTACACGCCAGGTGCGACCGGGGCAGGGTAACTGCAGGAGAGTGCGCAAAAGGCCTCGGACGCGTCTCCACTCACGTACGGTGCGAAAGCACGCTGAACTTCTTTCGCACCGTACGTAGCCAACCGTGCTAAATCGGAGGCTGCAATGGGGAGGAAGGGCGCCACGTCGCACGCGAAGCCCGGTCTGTTCAGGGAAGACTTGTCAGCAGACTCGACAACAAAGACAAAGATCCCCCTCATAGCCTTGACAGACTGTTGGGGAAAGTGCCGTTAGCGAGCACCTATCACGGCCGGCACGGCACACGAGGGGGTGGGCGGCTAGCACCACGCCCAGACGCCTTTGTCTCCCCAGTGGCGATGTTTACAAGCCGCACAAGGTAATAATTTGAGGCTGAGTCAATCTAGAGGAGGCCCAGGACCGGTTCAGATAATCGTCGCTGCTGTTGACCGTGAGCGGGAATCGAACTCGGGTTGCCGGGTTCGTAGCGCAGCGTAGCGGGAACCGCTGCACCACCGCTCTTCAACGACACACAGTTGCACGCGCAGTCGGAACTGATGCGTTCGACCGAACGTGTCCTATTAACGACCACGGGCTCACGCTCTAATGGCCTGCGCGTGCACGCTGATCCACCTGTGCACATCCGTTAAAAAAGAAGCTGTTTTATCTAACTCAATTGTTGCGTAAGGTGGCAATACGTTCAGGAGCTCGAGGTCCGCTGGGCACGACGAGAGGGCTTCAGGGGAGAGAGTTCGTGTCGTTTTTAGGAGAGAGTTCGTGTCGTTTTTAGGAGAGAGTTCGTGTCGTTTTGCTGTTCCTCCCCCTCGGTTGAAAGAGCGCAGAATACAGTGGATTACTCCGTGGTCCATTGTCTGGGTTGCATGGCCAATCAATTGGAATGCTCCGTTGAATGTATTTCATTTTACAATCTTTGCCCGAAAAGCTCCGCCGATCTGAGCGCTGCTGCTGGTGAGCTGTGGGGTGAGTGGGTTTAGTCGCAACTCGTTTTTAGGGCTTTTGTAGTTTTCGAGAAAACATGAGCATTGTCCACGGGCGTACGGACTCAGGGACACAACGGGCAGACGTAACATTTTACGGGAACAGTAATAAGTAACCCAAGTGGCGAGATGTTAACTTCCTCGCCTGGTATACAGGAGGCCGTGGGTTTGATTCTGACCCTCACGCTTATACATTGGAGTTTGCATGTCTCTCTCTCTCTTTCCGTGGTCGTGTGGAATTTTCTCTGGGTCCTCCGGTTTTTCCCTCCATATTTAGAATCAACACGCGTTTTGGGTATTTGGCTGCTATAAATGTCCACGTGATAAGCGACTTCGTTGAGCTATCATTTGTGGCCAGGTTGCTTCTCAAAAAGAGCTGTATGGGCTCAGTGAGCCTTACCTGGTCAAATAAAAAAATTTGTCACGGGCTCATTCACGCAGCACTCGGCTCGCGTGTTTATTCACGCGATCATTCACGCACACTCATTTCACACCTTCACAAGCCACTGAGCGCTCTCATTCGAGCGCTAAATTGACGCATTCATCGGCGTGCTCGTTCACCGGCAGAGTCATTCCCGCACTTCAATCACGCGCACACTCACCCCCCGCGCGAACCACAGGTTCCGGCTGGGCTCAGCGTTTTAAATGAGCCGAGCCTGAGCTAAGGCCATGACTCAAGCCGCTCGCGCGTCTCTGAAAGCCACCGAGAGGGCTCGAGGCCTGAGCCGGGCCTGAGCGTTAGTGCGAGGCCGAACCGCCGACTCATAAACACGGGTAGTGATGTCCGTGCCAACGCAATCCTCGCTCTCGTCCCCAATTACGCCGAGGCTCCTGCCGACTCCCGCGTTCACCGAACCCCGGGGAGCGTGCGACGACGCCTCTGCCCGATCGATTGCCGTTGCCCGCAATTGCCCAGTCTTCTTTCCCTCCATGGCCTCCCGAATCAAATATTAATGGCGAAAACCCATTACAAAGTAGCCTCTTTCTGGAGGCTCGAGACATTCCTCTGTAAAACGCGACGCCCGGGGCGCGGCGACCCAGGACAGACGCGGCGGAGGAGCTTGGCAGATGGTGTCATGGTGACTGCCACCATCCTGAAACCAGCGGTCAACACACGGGCCTAGAGAGCGAGACACGGGCCTAGAGAGCGAGACACGGGTCTAGAGGGTGGGACACGGGTCGACAGAGCAAGGCACGGGTTTGTGGGGAGAGATTCATCGACCAAGAGGTGAGAGGAAGATGCCTATTATTAGCTTTGACGGACCTTAATGCGTATACATGACGGTATATTTTAAACAGTGCTGGTGTACTACAGCTACGATACGGCACTTTGGAGGCAAGAGACTCGACACAATCGTCAATGAGTTATTTTAGTTATCTGTGCAGCCCTGCCGACGCAGCATCACCGCCAACGTTAAATTTGCGTGAAGATTGGAGGCAAGAGTTGGTGGATCGCCCAGAGCTGTGTGGCTCGCGAAGCTAATCCGCCACTAGGTGGCCGGGAGACGGAGAGTAGAGCGAGCGGGCACGAACACCCATCCGTTCCGACCTTTGAGCCCCATCCTCCCGCAATGCATTCGAATCATTTAGATTATTGGACTGCTGTAAATGTCCACATGATAAGCCACTTCCTTGAGCTATCATTTGTGGCCAGGTCACTTCTGCAAAATAAGCTAATAGTTCAGTGGGCTTTCCCCCATGAATTAAACATACTATAGTTTTATTCGTATATGATTTTCTTACCGCTCCTATACTTTGCACTCTGAACGTGTTTTTGTATTGTTGTTTGATGTTGTAACGTCCTGGCCCCATGCCCCGACTCGACAGCTGTGAAAAAGAGCTTCATAGCTCATCGGATTCCTCCTGTGAACATAAAGATTCTGATTCTGATTTATTCACGTCTACACTGTGTTCCCTCCTACACTGCAGAGCACTCATTGGGGTGAAAATTCACTGGACATCTGTGAAAAAGAGCTTCATAGCTCATCGGATTCCTCCAGTCTAAATGCAGTTTCTCATTCTGGACTAAACGCCTACAGGCAGCAGCCGACCGACCAGGATCCTCTCTGCTGCTACTAATGCTGACGATGATAATCTCGGTGAAAATGTACATTTGAAACGTATTACGATTGTTAGAAGTAGCCAAAACAATCAAAAAGAAAACACGTGAACGCGGTCGACATGCCCCCACTGCGCCCGGGGTCTCCGTTGCTGTGAAATTCTGAAGCAGAGATGAAAATGACAAATTCCCGCGACAGTGCACAGTGTCTCTTCTGCACATTGATTCTTACGGATCCGGGCACGTCCATAAATTTCGACGGTGAGAAAACCCATCGGCCAGAGAAAATGCACGAAGAGCCCGAAACGAAACGATCACCTGTTGCACGCAAAGAGATTTGCGCGAGAAACACAACAGGAAACACCAACATGCTCGGCACGTCAAAATGCCAGCACCACCACCACCATCGTCATCAGCCCTCGTGTGTGCTTGTAGCAGGGAGCCGAGGCGCAGTGGTTAGCGCGCTTCGTCACGAACCGTGGCGGCCCAATTTCGTTTCCCGCTCACGGCCACCATCAGTGACGATTTTGTGAACCGCTCCCTACTTTGTGCAGTGCATTATCATCGGCACTGGTGAGACCAAGTTATCCGGGCCTGCTTAAGGCTTTCCCACCTCCGTCGCGCACCATGCCGGCCTTAATGGGCTGCTCCCCAACAGCATTTGGACCCAACAGTCTGTATGTTTTCCTTTTTGTATTTTTATCTGTCCGAGGATCTCCAGGTGCAAAGATGCCTGGGGTCAGGACCCCGGTTACACCGA
Organism: Lethenteron reissneri; assembly: GCF_015708825.2. NCBI lineage: Eukaryota > Metazoa > Chordata > Hyperoartia > Petromyzontiformes > Petromyzontidae > Lethenteron > Lethenteron reissneri. The sequence continues at coordinate 2,010,887 of NC_083833.1, read as the reverse complement.
TCATTAATAACCCTGTTGATTCCCAGGCACGGGCGTGGCTCACGGCGGGAACACTGCGTGACCCACGTCGATTCGGGAGACATCACCGCCGCTGCCGCGATGGCGTCTGACTCACTTGCCGTGGCCACCACCACCCCCATCGCTGTCTGGGCTTGCGCCAAACCCCTACCGGCTAAACGAGCCACCTTTGCCAGGTCATTTATTAAAGAAGAGCACACGGTGTGTGCGTCAATGAACCGTAGAACATTATATATCAGTGTTTTTTCAAAGCCTCAAGCTGGATCATTAAACAAGAAGAGTCAATAATTACGGCCGTCGGCCATTGTGTTGTTTGCGTGTGTACTTTCTTGTAGCTGACAAGACAAAAAATATAGGTTTGGGATTTGCGAACGCAATTACAAGGCTGCAGCGAGTCAGAGCACGCTAAGTGATACTTTTACAAAAGCGCTCGCGTCTCCTCGGGCTGAATTCTCATTTTAGACTCAGAGCTCTCTCTGAACATTGCTTTCGACTGCTTGTGACCACTGCCCTCCCTCGAGGTCCTGGGCGCCTGGTCACACCGCAACGCGCACCTCACGTGCATCCATCCCATGCGCTCCTTTCGTCTGCCCCCTCGCCTGCAGAGATTCGCAAGGCACGCGTGCCCACACCTCCGCTTAGCACGGTTGGCTACGTGCGGTGCTAAAGAAGTTCAATATGCACACGTGCGTGCATACACATCTCCCCCACGTGGGGAACACGCGAAGACAAAGATTCCCCGTATAGCCTGAATAAAATTTTTTTGGAGCAAGTGCTGTTAGCGAGAACTTATGAAGGCACACGAGTGGGTGGTGCGGCCAGAACCACGTCCTGCCACCTTTGTCTCTCCAGTGGTGATGTTTACCCACCGCACCGGGTACAGGGATTGTAGCTCGTCACGCTCAAGCAAATAAAAAGACATCAATGTTGCGGAGGGATATTGCACAAGGGGGAGTTGGACGAAGAGCCGTGGGGAAACCCACCACGCGGTACAGCGAGAGGTTGGTACAAACTCCACTCAGGAGGGCACCCAAGTTGGTAATCGGGCACGGGCCCTCCTTGCTGCGAGGCGCGAGTGTTACCACCGCGCTGCCAGCAGATAAACGAAAAAAACGTCAGCGGACAGAGGCAAAGAGCACGACGGCTGTCCGTCGCCAGCGTTGGCGTGATGGGAGGTGGGTCTAGGGCTGGCGCAGGAGGCCTTCGGGCTGGAGGGCCCACAAGGCGCCGAGAGAGAGACAGCGTCGAACAGAATTGAACCAGGTTGACACTTTGAATCAATGCGAGGAAACGCCAGGTATTATGGGACCCGGGGCTAAAAGGTGGACAGGGAGACAGCAGTACAGCACGGGAGTCTCGAGTCTGATAAGCCACGTGGAGCTCGGGGAGTGTTGTTCCCCGACGTACGAGTCGGTTTTTCCTTCCGACGTGAAGCAAACAAAAAAACCCACAACGCTTTCGCCACGAAGAATTGGCCCCCGACAAACCCCCCCGTGCAGGACGCTCCTGAAAAAAAGAGTCTTGAGACTCGGTGGGGCTTTACCAGCGGAATCAAAGAGTTATTGTTGGTACGTGATGTAATGCTCGTAAAGTGGGCTGTCATGTCCACAAGACGTTCACGCCCACCAGTAGATAAGAAGGGCCCAAAAACCCTTCGCGAAAAATGATAACAAAAAAAACAGACACACAAGCGCCGGTGCAATTAAAACATTTTTGTTTTTTGTTATTTTTCTTCACATCTTTTTATTACGACGGTCACTCCAAGGTACGCAAACCCCCGACACCTGGCCGCGGAACCCATGGACAACACCTGCGATGACGTTTTCACTCAGACGCCGTCGATAGGTGGGTGGGGGGCACCGCATTCCTGGCTCGAGCGACAGGGAAGAGTGGACTGGCAACAACCTCGGAGGCCCCCCCGTGCCGAAATCCAGCCCCGCCGTCGCCTCCGTGGGCCAAGTTTTCAGGCGGCACGCCGCCACCGCAATCTCCCCCCCATGCCCGCTGGGCCCGGCGATGCGGTTTAAGCATTCCGAACGATCCCGATCGGTCTGCCTGACCTCTCTGTTCGGCCGCCCCTGCTGGACATCTCGGGTGAAGACGGAAATGCAAGAGGCAGCTGGGACAAGATTGGCATGCATCAGTCTCGTAAGGCGGTATGCGCAGTGGTTGTGTAAGAGGGGAGTTGGCGGGTGTAGTTATTTTCAGGGAGCGGTAGCGCAATGGGTAGCGCGCTGCGCTACAAACCCGGCGACCAGACTTTGATTTCCGCTCACGGTGAATTCCAGTGACAACTATCCGTGGTGGTGGTGGTTGTGGTTTAAGCATCATAAATGATCCTGCTTGGTCTGGCTGACCTCTCTGTCTAGCCGCCTCGACTGGACGTCTGTGACAAAAAGCTTCATGAGCTCTTCGGGTTTTCTTCGAGTCTAAATAGAGATTCTATTTCTGAAATAAAAGACTGTCTCTCATCGCCAATAACACAGAAGCCGCCAAACACTGTAATCTCACTCTGCCCCTCCTGTGAGTTTGCATGGTTGTTTTCACACAGCATCGCGAGAGGCGCTTTAAACATTAAATTCGTGACAGTCACTACCAACCGGTCACCGGTGCGGGAGAGAGAGAGGGAGGGAGGGACGACAGCTGACGTGATGGCGGCCTGGCGAGGAGACGTTTCAAGGCCAGGGCCTGCGAACTCGCCGACTCAATCGCTGGTCACGCGATGCGGGGAGGTCGCGGCGCGCGCGTGAGAACGCGCGTGCGCGCCAGCATGCGCCCTACCTGCCGGCTCCAGATTCTACCGAGTACAGACGCACCGCTCGAGGAAATCGCCAAGACCGTGTGGAGGTGAAAGTCAGCGAGGTGCGGGGGGGCGTTCGTCGGGCAAAAGATAGTTCTTTGAAGGTGCGCCAAGGCTGGTCTTGCAACTCCGGTAACTGACCGGTAGAACTGGACAGGCATGCTTCACCACATGAGCAAAGTTGTCATTGCTGTGCACGATGGCCGTCGGCTGTCAATTGAGGCCGTGATGCAGGCGGACAACTGCAGGTCCAACTTTGTTTGGAATCGCAACTGGCAACGAGCGTTCGCTCCAAGCAACAAGGGCAACCTGGCGAGTCGGCGATGTGGAACCGCTTCCGCGCGGCCAATTGCAATGAGGTTTGGCTGAAAAGGGCATTCGGTGAACAACGATCCGTCTACAAAGCCAGTGATCCGATTGGAAGGCGCTATCCTAGGTGCGGCAATCAATGCCGGCGATGGTCGCCTAACAAAATCGCTCTGAAGTTGGCCTCGTGCGAGGATCGTCGACTAGACTTCCCGGTGGACCACACGATAGAAGCTAGAACGGTGCCGCCCGGATAAAACGCGACACCGCAATGGCACGTGTGCAGATGTTGTGATGTCACATGGCATCGTGACGTCACGCTGTCAATACACGTGACCGCGAATCCATCTACACAGCTCTCGCCCATCGCTCGTGCTATCTCAGCTTCATCTCGCTAATCTATTGTTTATTTATACCCAGCTCTGTCACCTCTCTCTCTCTCACTCCCGTGTCTCTGTCGCATATCTCTCGTTTCATCTCGCGACGGTAATCTGTATCTCTCCACGTCTCGAGAGAGCAATCCCGTATCTCTCTGCGGGCCACGCTCATGGCACGCGGTGGGAGGCCCTTGCAGCGTCCCGCACTTCCGATTGGCACGGTCGGCTACGTACGGTGCGAAAGAGGTTCAACATATGTACACACATCTGGCAGGTCAACAGCATTATTGGTTCAAGCAAGCGTGACTGCTGATGAGACACTAAATGTCGAATCCGGTCGAGGCAGCGCTCGTATTAAAACCGTGCTGCTGAGATTTTGTACTCCCAGAAGGCGGCTGTTGCTGATGGGATGTGTAAAATATTACCCGCAACTTTTATGCTGAGCTAACACATATATAAAGGGAGAATACCGTCCGATTGTTGAGGATGACGCTGATCAGTGATGACAATAATTGATTAGAGCCACGACGACGACGATCGATCATCACACCCGGCTCCGACGCATCGTGGCCTCCTCGCGACAAGAGCGCGGACGGCGCTCGCCGTCCGACGCTGAGGCACGGGTTGTGGAACGACGCATCGCGGCGTGGACGCTGGCCGCTGGACGCGGGGTGCGGCGTAGGAGGAGGTGGGGGCGAACGAGCGAGTGAGCAGGTGATGAGAGACGAGACAGAGAGCAAAGCTAGCGGAGCGGCAAAACTCGCCGAGAGCCAAAACAAATGTGCGAGCGTGCCACTGTCGGTGGGCCGGCCGAGCGGGGACGGGCACTGATCCGGCCGCGGCGGCTGCAATAACAGCGATGGATTTGGCAGATGTCAAACTATCGAAGGTGAAGCCAAAGCGTCGTCGTATCCGGACGCGCATCTGCGGTGTGGCCGGAGCAACGATGCAACAGTGTTTGAACGCGCGTTTTTGTCGTTCCTTTCCGGAATTTTTCGTGTTTGGTTTCTTGTACTCCCCCCCCCCCACACCGCCGCACCTCTGATTAGCACGGTTGGCTACGCACGATGCGAAAGAAGTTCAACGTACATGCATCGTGGTGAAAGCATTTTTAGCAGTACTTCTGTTTGTCCGTCCTTTATGGGGGAAGGAAGGCGCGGTTAGCCACGTCGGATATCAACGACGTTACAATTAGGGCCCAAAATCAACCGAGTTGATGGAAGCGTTGTCCCAAGCATTACGACACGAAAACCAGAACAAAAAACTTTATTTGGCCCCCTTCCCCCCCCGTCGGACTCTGTACTAAAAATAAATTACTTCCAAGGACAACCGCATGTTGGAAAGCACCATTCGTAAGCATGCTTCTTTTTTTATAACCCCGTTTTTGTAAATACTGATAACTTAAAAATGCTGTAAAACACTATCTAGGAATTCTGAATTATAGATAAATTGTATTTTGCCCAGGCGTCTAATCTACGACCAAGTCTGTGGTATGTTCCAGCCATAAAACAATGCGGTTGCACGTTCACACATACTGTTCACGAGCAATGCATCGATGCGTTGGGGCTTTGCAAGAAAAGATGACGACATCTGGCCAAGGGAAGGGAGCGATGGCGAGGTGTGGCGGCATTGACGTCCACTTCGACTCACGGAACCCACAGCGTCTCCCTGCCCTCTTCGTGGGGGTCCTGAGCCAGTGACGGGAATTCCACATTGCTACGGCAGAAGGCGATCACCCCACGGGACAGCCACCGCAGACTTTCGCAGAGTGCTCGCAAGTTTTAAACGAGCACGTTTTTGTTGTTGTCGGCAGTCGCTCGCTTCCAGGGGTGCCGTTTTCTGTTTGTGACGCGTTGAGAAATTTCTCCCCCCTCCCCCCCCCGACAGGCTTTTGCCATGCACTACAGGGATGCCCGCGGTAGCGTGTGGCAAAAAGCTCCGGACAAAGGGACCGTCGAATGTCAGCTCGACCTGGAAAAAAAAACCACGCTTGGATTGGTGCAAATTTTATCCACTGCAGGAGGAATGATGGGCTGAGTAATACCTTGCGAGGTGTCGGCCAAAGACAGAAATACAAGAGGCAGCTAGGATGAGATTGGTACACGTCATCTCGTAAGGCGATACATGCAGTGGTTATGTAAGAGCGAGTGGGGGTGGAGTGGTTTGTGGGGAATGGAAGTATAACGATTACGGCCAACACCGGTGACAATGATGTGAATTGGTTCCCGGGCCTCCCCTAGGTCGACTCAGCCTCAAATGAGTATCTGGTATGGTGTGTATAATACATCAGCACTGCGAGGGAGACAAAGGCGGCCGGGCGTGATGGTGGTCACCCTCCCCCTCGTGTGCCGTGGTGAGCCTTCACAGGTGCTCGCTAACAGCACTTGCCCCGACAGTCTGTCAAAGGCTACACGGGGGATCTTTGTCTTTGGGCTCTGTCGTGATTCCTCCGCTGAAACGTTTATCCCATGGTTGAGTCCTGGCGACAGCGAACATTTCTAATGACTAAGACCATATCAGCCCGCATTGGCCAGCGTGATGAAGTATGGTCAAATCACTCCCATCACTGACATGGCATGTAGGGGATGCCTTCATCCAGCAGTGGATTAATTACTTTAAATGACTGAACTTGTATCCCTAATGAGGCGGCTCATGGCATCGTTATATCTGAAGCTATCTGTGTAGAGCTTTGAGTATTATATCCTCGTGTGCATGTTGGGTTTTCTCCAGGCACTCTGATTTCTACCACACAAGCCACACACTTATTATTATTCATGGAAACTGGCCAAACAACACCATTCACCACGTTTATGAGAAATAAAAAAAACTTGAGACTCAGGGAGGAGATTATGGGTAATTCTAGCAATGTGTTACCGTATTGTACGGAGTATAAGAAACACTTCCCCCCCCCCCCCCCCGTATTTTAAAGCAAACGTTTCTACCACGCTGATCTCGTAGCAGCAGCGGCTTTTGGCTGGCCATCGAACAAAGACGGTCACCGCATCGCGCGCTTTCAGATGCGCTTCTGCGGCCGTCTGGAACGCTCTTCCTTCCGATATCAGGAAGCCACTGGAGCGATGCACTTTTAAACCTAGAATAAAAACTCATGGCTTTCGAACCGTTTTTTGTGTCTAGTTTGTTGTCTTTCCCCCGCACCTCTGAATAGCACGGTTGAATACGTACAGTGCGAGAGAAGTTCAACATACATACAAAGTTTGCAGGTGTGTCTTATTATCCGGTAGCTGTGTGTGTGTGTGCGACCACATCTGTGCAACTAAATTGATACCAGGCAGAAATTGCGTCTTTCGAGTGCATCTCATAATTAGGAGAATACGGTACTCTATTGCCCGAGAAAGATGAACAAGAAACAAAGGGCATTAATACGATAATCTTCTATAATTATGTTTCCTTTAACAGCTGTGTTAATAGTTTTCTACGCAAATCCCCGCATTCTCCAAGAGTTTGATATTTGAGCAAAATTTTCCACGACTTACTTTGGCGCAATCATTTATATATATATTATTTTGTAATACCCCATGCAGACTGCCACTTTTAAATCGCCGGATTTGCCGGATTACGGTGCTCGTGTGGTTGATGGCGAGTGAGGCATCGACTTCCTCGTCGGGACGACGGCTCAGCGGCGTTTTAATAATTCATCGTGGAGCAGGCCTAGATGGGCGGCATGGTGCCCACCCACTGCTGCTGCCGCTGCCGCTGCTGCAAATCCGCTCGAACCAAAGTGCAGAGCCCCGCAGAGCGGCAATGAAATGCGCAAGCAGGACAGAGCGTTAAAGGATTACGAGGGAACGCGGCCGCTCATCGCCGCATTTCGTTTGTGGCAAACACTCGGAGTGCGCAGCTCTGCACTTAGCGGGGCCCATCGGTGGTGCGGTGCGCCCCGTGTCACATCGGTGGTGCGGTGCCCCGTGTCACATCGGCGGTGCGGTGCCCCACTATCCACACACAGGGCGGCGGACCGAGTAGACCGCCGGCCAGGATTGGCGAACTCGCGACGTTCCGGTTTGCGAGTCAAGTGCTCTTCAACCGAGAAGCAGAAGGCCTTGAGCCTGGACTTGAACAGGGGGCAGGGAGTCAACAGCACGGATGACTGTGGGAGGTGGGCTGGGGAGGGGGGGGGTATGGTTTGTATTCTGTTTCATGATGGCAGGCCACATGAAGCAAGAGCCACATTCACCTGCAAAGACACCGATATTCTTTTGTAGAGACACATTGACGGACATAACAGCTCGCAGACTAAAGCAGAGTGGGCTGCGATTAAAACGAGGTGCTCTCGAGTACAAAGGCCGGTGATACCAGCGACGGCACAAAGAAGCCGGCAGGTCAAACTCAACCGTGTTTTTTTGTTTTGTTTTACTTAACGCGACCTAATCGCAGCCAGGGCACTTGAGAGCTTCTTGGGCGGCTAAAACGGACTTGGCGAGTCCGACACGCGACGAGGATTCTCGGTGCGGGGCGTTGAAGTGGGGGGTCAGGAGGTCAAGTGAAGCGGTGACTTGGGGACGTTTTGCGCCGTGGTGTCACCTGTGGGAGCCACTCCCCAACACAACGTGGTGATGATGATGATGATGATGTCACACTTTACGCTATACCAAGAGCTCAGAATCGAAATAATCCGCCATCCCCGTGGCACGATGATGGCCCGGTGACCTCACCCTTGGATTAAAATTCATGTAGGGGGCAAGGGTGGGGGGGGGGGAGTTGCGGGCCTGGGAGGGGGGGCGGGCATACGGAAAAGCGAGGGACTCGCAATCGGAGGGTTCTGAGCACAAATCCTGTTTGAAGGCTGACTCAACCCATGATTCCTCGGGGTGGGGGGGGGAGTCAATAAAATTGGTACCGGGTTGTGAACAACTCAACGGTGATTGTTGCCCTCAGGCTAAACTTGCCCCTGCCATAGGAATGTCGAATTCAAATCCCACTGTGCTTCAGGGGCTGGAGATGAGCGTTGCCTCGATGCTCGCTCGCTCGCTTCAACAAGAAATCGCTTTGACTGCGAGTGCAGAGAGTCACGCTGGCTTGGGTGGAAATCACGCTCCGTCCCCGCTGCTTCACGGCTGACGAGCTATCGCTGCGGGCATCAGACCGTCCCTTGCGAAATCAAGGGCCTCTGTTCCCCCACGCTAATCTTGACGCGTTTCTCGGCAGCGAGGCATCAACGTGACCGCGACTTTGCGGGGGAAGTGTAAAAGCCCTTTGTCGCAGTCACACATTATCCCCTTTAATGGGAACGATGAAATCCCCGTTTCTTCAGCGCTCTTGAGGACTTTGCGGTTTAATTTCCGCGCGACGGGACGTTGCATAATGGCGCGTGTGTGTGCGTGCGCGCGTGTGATGTTCACGGAGTAATTGACTGCGCTCCGGATACTTCGACTCAGGTGCGGATGATCTAAGTGCCTGAGCCTTAATTAAACATCAGAGGCATGAGCCACGAAATGCAACATCTGTCCCGACGCACACTTGAGTGCGAGGTCAGAATCACAATCTGAATATTCCGTTGACACTGGAGCAATGCGCTCAGCGACGAAGCTCTTTTCGCACGGATGTCCAGGTGGTGATCTTTCCCCGCGCTCCACCCGCGGAGCGCCATGAGTTCTGCCGAACGGCAAACCCCCATCGGCCACCGCCGTGCCCACCGCGCATCACGACGATCGTCGCGCCGTGCAAGAAAAAAATAAACAGTTTGGCGAGCGCGAGTTGCCGCACGAGATGCCACACGAGATGCCACACGAGATGCCGCAAGCGCCGCGGGTGTTTTTGTGCGACGCGTCACCTCCGAGCGGTGCCGTGCAGCTGGCCGGCAGTCAACCCCTGCGACTCGTCGACCAGGCTGTGGGGGTCAAGGGTTCACGATCTCGCCACGGTGGCTAGGAGAGATGACAGCAGGCTTATTTTCCCCAGCTAATCCCTTAATCCCCCTCTCGTAACCGCCACCATTAGTGTTCGCTCTTCGTAGTCTCTTGATACGGCGGTGACTCATTCCCCGTTCATTCAGTCATTCGTCGTCATTTACTGTCATCAATTTCGCTTTCGCCGAATTCACGCGTCGCAGATTCGCCACCCATTGCTTCCTCTCATCTCCACCGTCACATTCAAATGTTGTACCGCTGTTAATTCTCTGTAAAGAGCCTTGGTTAAGGTGCTATATAAATTACGTGAAGATAAGATGTTAACTACCTCGCCTGGTATACAGGAGGCTGTAGGTTCGATCCTGATCCTGACGCCTGCTGTATATTTGGAGTTCAGATGTCCTCTCTCCCCGTGGTCACATGGATTTTTCTCCGGGTCCTCTCCACATTTAGAATCAATGTCGCAACTCGTCTCGAGTATTTGGCTGCTATGAATGTCCACGTGATGAGCAACTTCGTTGAGTCATCAGTGGGCTTTAGCTGGTATAAAAAAAATCGTTGTAATTGTTTAGTTGAAATGCTGCCTCCGAGCGAGCGATGCCGTGCAACGCGCCTGACGTCCATTCATCGCGTCCGTCACTGTCGCCTGTCATCTTGGAATAATCGGAACACAATGGCGCCTTGGGTCAGGGGTGCCGCATTAGCGGGGGTGAACATCTCCCCTGTACGGTGTCTCTCGTCAGACGAGTGATCGCGGAGTCAGAACGAAAGATGTACGCATGTAGCGCAGCCTGCTAACCGCAACACTACCGCTGAACATATGATGTATGTTGAACTTCTTTTGCACTGTACGTAGTCAACTGCGCTAATCGAAGGTGCGGGGGAAGGATAACAAACTAAACGCAAAACGCGGTTCGAAAGCCATGAGCTTTTATTCGGAAGGAAGAGCATTCCAGACGGCCGCAGAAGCGCATCTGAAAGCGCGCGATGCGGTGACCGCCTTTGTTCGATGGCCAGCCAAAAGCCGCTGCTGCTTCGAGAATGACCGGAGTTCACCTGATGGTTTATGCTCCTGGACGAGATCAGCGCGGTAGAAACGTTTGCTTTAAAATACGGGGGGGGGGGGGGGGGGAAGTGTTTCTTATACTCTGTAAAATATGGTGACATTGCTATAAATACCCATAATCTCCTCCCTGAGTCTCAACATTTTTTTTTTCCAGTGTAGCGTACACGTCATCCACCGTCATCAGACGAGCCCAATCCACTGCTGGATGAAGGCTTCCCGAAGCCGTCGCCAAATCTCAGGAGCCTGCGACGCGACAGTCCGCCCTGGGAACCGGTGCATGGGCCGATTTCGCCGCTCCATCTCCGTGGTGGATCGCCCGTCCACCCGCGCGCGTTCCGTCCCTCGGCTGCCGTTCCGTCGCCGCATCTCGACTGTCGGGCATCGCCCCGTCTGGCCGTGCCACGTCCCGCCCAGTCCACCCACTTTGCTCGCCCGTCTGGGCGATGCCGTCGACCTGCGCGCGCTCTATCTAATCCATCCGTGTTTAATAATTCAAATTGGTTTTAAAAGGTCTCATAATTCATGTCCGTAAATTAATCATTTACAGCCCCCGTGCCGAGCCAGTGATGGTCAAATACCTCCCTGAGCCATTGTCTCCTATGGGGGGAGGAGGGGGGGGTCGTTTGACCATACTTCACCGCACCGGTCTGTACGGATTGAATTAGGGGAAAGGGGTGGTGGTGGGATCCAGGACACTTTCAGACGTGCACTCATCGCTGGTGTTAGCCGTGGCCTGGAATCCAACTCAGCTTGCCGGGTTTACAGCGCAGCGTCCGAACCACTGTGCAACCGTTGCACCCCACGTAGCGTCGATATTCTAACAAACAAATAAACTCGGGATCCTAAAACTAACATTCATTAAGTACGTTTTTCCTCCTCGATAATTGCCCAAGCCACGGCGACGTTATAAAAAACCCGTGTTTATTAGTCGACAATTTTCCAGCGCGTAAGCGTTACTTACCATGAGTTATGCCCGCTCAGGGTATCGTTGTCACTATTATGTAAGCGCTGTCACTCGAAGCCGTAGCGAAAGGTCGCCCAGAGAGGCGGAATATCACCGTGCACGTGACACTACAGCTCGGTTGTGCTGCACCGATGAAATATTCAATTCGTCCCTGCATTAAATAAGGACAAAGACGAGACCTTAATTCGCCTCCAATCGCTTCACAACAACCACCACCACCAACATCTATGCGTACAAATACAAAAGACAAAGATCCCCCGTGTAGCCTTAACAGACTGTTGGGGCAAGTGCTGTTAGCGAGTAGCAGCTATGAAGGCCGGCACGGCGCACGAGGGGGTGGGTGGCCAACACCACGCCCGGCCGCCTTTGTCTCTGTAGTGCGGATATTTACACATCGCACTCATTTTGGGCTGAGTCGACCTAGGGGAGGCCCAGAACCGGTTCAAATACTCATCACCGGTGTTGGCCGTAAGCGGGAATCGAACCTGGATTGCCAGCTTCGTAGCGCAGTGCAGCACCCACCGCTACACCACCGCTTTATGCGTACAACCGCATGACCCACTCTTGCACACAGACCGTAACAACCTCCATCATCACTACACATCGTCATGGCCACCACCAATGCTGCCGCCGCCACCACCACCAGAAGAGACTTGAAAACTTTGTGGCCGTGTAGCAATATTATTATTCTTCTTGTGTTCGTGAAGCTGTTGGGAATTGACAGCGTCCGCCTGTATCTCTCTGTGGGACCTTTTTGGCAGTAATCAAAATAATGAACAAAAAAAAAGGTTCTGGCTCTGGTGTAGGTCAATCGGTTTCAAAGACATGATTATCCAAGCGTGTTTGTTTGCATGTTTTATCACAAGTACCTCGCACGCGTATAAACACCCGTCATTTCATTGGCTGAAAATAAATGTTAAAATGAATAGCTGAGGCAGAGGACCCTCCTGAAAAAGAGTCATACGACTGAGTGTAGCTCTCTCCTGGATAAATACGGAGCTGTATGTGGCTCTTTAAGCACTGCAGTACGGCTCTTGAAATTAGCACGAATATGTCTCTTCTTGTTATTATGGTTGCTGACCCCTGACCATGGGAGTCCAGTTCACAATGGGAGCCCAGTTTATCATGGGAGTCCAGTTCACAATGGGAGCCCAGTTTATCATGGGAGTCCAGTTCACAATGGGAGCCCAGTTTATCATGGGAGTTCAGTTTACCATGGGAGTCCAGTTTATCATGGGAGTCCAGTTCACAATGGGAGCCCAGTTCACAATGGGAGTCCAGTTTACCATGGAAGTCCAGTTTACCATGGAAGTCCAGTTTTACCATGGGAGTCCACAATGGAAGTTAGTTCACTATGGGCAGGGGTCGGCAACCTGCAGTTCCAGAGCTGCACGTGGCTCTTTAAGGACTGTTTTCGTGACGTTCTTTATCAAGGAGCACCGCCTCGTATTCACACCCATTGCTCTTGAAATATTGGGGGGGCGAGGTTTTACCGAATTCGAATTATTTTTTCTCTTCTTATTTTGGTTGCCAACCCCTGAGTTAGAGCGCATCATGGCCTTTTGTGGCAGTGCGGGCGGCTGGCTCGCGAGGCGTGCTACGGGTGCTAGGAGCGTGGCACCGGCTAGGCACCGTCGCCCCCTTCCAACTCCCCCCATCTCCTCCCCCATACTTCACCGGTCCCTCCGGCCCCCCTCCTCCCCTGACCCCGTCTTGCCGCGGCGGCCAGCCAGTTAACGGCCCGCCCAGAAGATTGCGGGGACGGGAACATGTCGCCGCGGTACGAAGTTAATACCTTGCGAGCACCGCTATAAATATGCTCGCGCGGCGAGCGAGCGAGCGCTATAAAGAGGGTGCGAGATTTATCGTGGGAACGGCGATTCGGTTCAACGGCGGGCGGCGGGGGGCAATTCAGCCGCCGCCGCCGCCGTTGTTACGCGACGATCAGCGCGCGGGTGATGTGCGAGCAACTGTCCGCGCTTCCGTAGATTAATCAAAACCGTGACAGTCGTGTGCTGACGAGTCTTAATCGCGATCACAGCGGTCCACAGTTGCCTATCTCTACATTTACTCAAATGCATTGCCATGGGTGGCCTAAGACGAGGCGAGGAGAGACCACAATGCACTTGCGTGTTTCACGCGTTTCTGCGTCCCGTCCCGAGGCACCACCCCTGGACTTTCCCCCGACTGGGGCCGCTGCGGCCGCGGTACGAAACGAGGACAAACCGATTGGCACCGAGTGTGGTCGGGCCCGGTGCATGGTGCGAGGGTCGGTGGATCGCTCCTACCGCGGATTTGACGAAGGGCTGCGCGTACGGCGCCTGGTGAATGTAACTACGCCGCTGCTGGCGGAGGAAGCCTCCACACGAGGGAGCTCTAGCCTGCCCCTCTCGAGTGGTACGTATGCCCTCTGCTCTTCCGCGTCTTCGAAGAGGTGGCAAGTAACCCACACTTTACCCCACCGCACGCGGCTAACTGCGGAACATTGCTCAGTGGACAGGGCGGTGGAGGAGGATGCAAGAAACAAGTATGGATGTGTGTGCGTGAACTTTGAACTTCTTTCGCACCGTACGTAGCCCACCGCGCCCAGTCGGGAGGCGCGTCACCGTTTTAGACGGTGTCAACTGCGGTGGACGCTGGTCCCCGCTTGTAAATCACGGCGACGCGCGGCCACGCTCGAGCCGGTCCGCGGCGCCGAGAACTCCGGCAAGGCGGCGAACCCTCCCCGCCCGGGGCTCCGCTGGCGACGAGCCGTGTGCAATTCGCTCGAGACGATTGTCGGCAGCCCAAGTCGACGAGATACCGGCACGGGAGTAGTGCTCTGCCCTTTTGTGGCAATAAAAGTGTGGGTTGTTCAAACACCAAAAGTGTGCACCTATTGCAAGGCATCAGTCTGCATTAACCGCACACAGTACTTGTGACAAAACATGCAAACAAACACGCACGGATAATATGTCTTTGAAACCGATTGACCTACACCAGAGCCAGAACCTTTTTTTTTGTTCATTATTTTGATTACTGCCAAAAAGGTCCCACAAAGAGATACAGGCGGACGCTGTCAATTCCCAACAGCTTCACGAACACAACAAGACTAATATTGCTACACGGCCACTTTTCGACAATCCGCTGCTGGATGAAGGCCTGTCCCATACGGCCGCCACCTATCTGGGTTCGAAAGCCAGAATAGCCACGTGCACGCTCGTGGTGGTAGCAATCGCTTGCACCGAGCTCTGGTGCCCCGTACTCCTGCACTGCGAGCCCCGCGGCCGGGAGCCGCGGTCGCGAGGTCGCTGGCGCTGACCGGCGCGCCGCTCTCTCGCAAACAGCCGAGCGAGACGAGGACATCGCGGAAGCAAGTTGAGCAACCCAACGATCGGGCCCCACGCGCGCTCGCACGCGCACGCCACGCGCACACGCTCGCACGCACGTACGCGTGAACACGCAAACACGTTGAGCTACCCTCAGTATTTCCCCGCACTGCTTATTAATTCTGGAACTCCTCTCGTGTATTCCCCCTCCCCCCCCTCTCCGCAAGTCCCCCATCGCTCCGCGCCCGTTCCTATCTGCTGTGCCGGTCGTCAGTGCCGCTAGTTCCTTGCCCCATCTGTGCTGTGGGTTTGTCGGGGCCCGTGCTCAGCAGCTGTGATAAGAACCACGCTGACGCTGTTCCGTTAGCCTCGTGGGCTGGTGGTGCAAGCGCTGTTGGCATCGGTCGAGGCTGGGGTGGTGTGGTGTGGACAGTGCCACGCCCGGCCACCCTTGTCTCCTCTACGCTGACGTGTACACACTGCCCCAGGTACTCGTTGGGATAGGGCCAAGATGACCTAACAACTGCCACTGAAGTAGGAATCAAACTCTGGTTACTGGGTACGCAGCACACGATATTTGTAAGCGTAAAGCAACAACAGCCGCCCTATGCTGCTTTTTGCCAGGCTAAGTGCAATTTTATGTCGTGCGAGAGATTGGGAACTGAGCGGACCTGTTGATTACCGGGACTGGCGGTGTCAAGATCGACCTCTGCGGAGGAGGCTCGTGAAGGACGCTGCTGGGCAGTTGGAGGCAGTCGCCCTCCGGCAACAACGGAGGGCGGAGGAGCAACGCTCACAACAACGGGCAGAGTGCCGGGCGGATAAAACGCGGCGAGTTGTCACGGGGGGAGGGAGAGCACAGCTGGTGCATCTGCCAGTTGTCGCAGTCAGTCAACCCGCGGCAAGTGACTCTGTCCCGTGACCTCCTAGCAGCAGCGAGAGCCCTCCACCCTTCACGCGACAGCCTCAAAGCGCACCCGGCCTGGCGCAAGCGCGTATGCTACGTCCAAGCGCGTAGCATACGCGCTTCCGCCAAAGGGGTTCACATCCAGCACTGCCCCCACCCTCCCCCCAGGCCCCCCGACGCGCTGCCAGCCCATGGCAGTATCTCTCGATCTTGCTCACAGCGGGCGCGTTCCATCTCCACGAAAGTGGCCTTGCACAATTGGACTTCCAAGGAAAGGCGCTCGTGACGCAAGCAACCGGGAGCAACCGTGCCCCCTGGCACGCTTCCACCAAAAACAAAGAACCCCCCCCCTCCCCCCCCCGCGTAGCCTGTAACAGAACGTAGGGACAAGTGCTGTTAGCGAGCACCCTATGATGGCCGGACCGGCACACGAGGGGGGGTGGGTGGCCAGCACCACGCCCGACCGCCTTTGTCTCCCCAGCGGCGATGGCGCTCCTCTGTGCATGTGGGGGTGGGCGGTGCCCGGTGTCGACTCCTGGCTCCGGTTTGTCGAGACAACATGTGCCGTGTCAGGTTTTCCAGTCTCGGGTCACGTGCAGGTGAATTAATTGATGATTGGATTGCAATAATGACGAGGGCGACGATGATGATGATGACTATGATGCTGATGCGGCACGAGTGCTGGGATCCCACCACTGGCCGATTCTCCTGGGAAGCTGCGTGAGCGCCATGGTGGCGAGATGTTAACTACCTCACCCGGTATACGGGAGATCATGGGTTCGATCTTGAACGGTTTTATCCTCCACATTTAGAAACGTGTGCTTATAATATTTTTGGCTGCTATAAATTTCCACGTGATAAGCCACTTTGTTGAGCTATCATTTGTGTGCAGGTCATTTTTGAAAAAGAGCTACACGGCCTAGTGGGGCCTTAGCTGGTAAAATAAAAATAGTTCAGCTTTAGTTTAATTTACACGAGTGCCCGTCTGCTGGAGAACGTGCCGATGAATTTGAGCGCAACCGCTAGCGCATTCTAGTATCTCAGTGGGTCTCTATGCGAGTCTATGGGTCTCTGTTTGAGTCTATGGATCTCTACGTGAGTATTGCTGCCTCCATGTGAGAAAGCACGAATGATGTAGCCACGGCTAAGTGCAGTCTGGTTTCGCAGTGGGTCTCTATGCGAGTCTATGGTTCTCTGTGTGAGTCGATGAGTATATCTGTGGTTCTCTGAGTGTATTGCTTTTTGTGTTAGTTTATGGGTCTTTGTGCAAGTCTATGGGTCTCTATCAGTTTATAACTCTCTTGTTGTCCTTCCCCCACACCGATTAGCACGGTTGGCTACGTGCGGCGCAACATACACACATACATACACACATACACACATACATACACACATACATACACACATATGGGTCTCCTGAATCCCTGCATCTCTATTTGAGCCTCTGAGTCTCTGTGTGAGCCTGTGGGTTTCTATGCGAGTCTGAGTCTCCATGTGAGTCTCTGAGTCTCTATGGGAGACAGCACTGATGACAAATCCACCGCCGGCGCAATCCAGTTCCTCAATGCATCCACCTGCGCCCGCCATCGCCTGAGATTGGAAACCCCAAGGTGGAATGCGTGCGTGTAGCCTCCTCAACCTGGAGCCAACGAGCTGCCACTGGTTTTGTTAAGTCCGACACACCGAGAGAGCCGTCACGGTGGTGTGGGTGAGGCACCGATGGTTCGTCGGCAACCTGAGTTTAAGCTCCAGGCGTGAGCTTGGCCAGACAACTCCTAAAGTTCCCACCGACCAAAGCCTAATAAAACAACAAATGCACTCGGCAAGGAACGAACTGCGAACCGTTGGAGACAATTAATGCAATAAAGTGTTGAAAGCCGTGTATTAGAAATGTATGACTCTGACAAACGCGAGGATTTACAGTCAAGAAATATGAGACCCATAGTTTGGTCGAATAGCAGGATACACGCCCGTGCCTTTAGGCACCGCGTTATTAGGCCCTTGCCACTGGGGAGGGGGAGTAGGGGGAGGTCACGACCTTACGACCCCGAGACTCGAGCCCAACATCATTGGGGCCATATCCAACCCAGCCCCGCTCCTGCGCCAAAACCCCGTTCCTTAGGCCCTCCCTCCGCGCGGCTCTCTCTCCGCCCGTCGTTCTCCCGAGCCTCACGCGACGTGAGGAGCGGGGGGGGGGGGGGGGGCAGCGATCGATCACTCACCGTAGCCGCACCGCGCGTGGTCACACATGCATGTGACCAGGGCGCCGGCCGCACGCGGGAGGGCGGCTGCGTCTATTTTCTGCTTCCCCTAAAAAAACTCGCACGAAAGCTACAAATTCCTTCCGAGATGAAGAAATAGTTTGGAGGCAGCCGAGGCATCGTTTGGGAATGCACACTGGGGGTGGGGGGCTGCAAGCGCAACCAACCATCCTCAATTTGTCAAAAGTTAAAAACACGACGACCCTCGCCACGCCGTCGGTGGCGAGATGTCAACGACCTCGCCTGGTATACAGGAGGTCGTGGGTGGGTACGATCTCGAGCCAGACCTCCTGCTGTATAGTTGTAGTTTGCGTGCCTTTCTCTCTCTCCCCGTGGTCGCGTGGATTTCTCTCCGGGTCCTCCGAAGTATTTTGGCTGCTATAAATTTGCGCGTGACGACAAGCCGCTTCGTTGAGCGACCATTGGTGACAGCCAGGCCGCATTTTAAAAAAAGCTGTGTAACTCAGTGGGCTTAACCTGGAAAAATAAGAAATAGTTTAGAGCTAATAACACTGTGTAACACATTGTTTTTTTGTTCCTGGGTAGTAAGTGTTATTTCCTTATTGCTTATGCTTCAAAAGTACGTAAAATGGTTATTATTTCCCACAAACTTTGTTTTTGTGACCAGGACATTGATATTTAGAAATGTACCTACTTTCAATGAGAAAATGGGCGAATGTGTGTCTTTTCGTTCACATGAAGTCAGAAAAAAACAACATATGAATCAAAATTAGCATGTATTTATACTAAAGTAATACAACAATTTCTACAAAAGATTTAGAAGTGAGTAGTTTTTCGAGATTCACGATTACACTATGAAAATTGTGTTACATAGTGTAATTATCGACTGGGCCTCCACAAAGCGTGCCTATCTTGCTCAAGACGAGCCCCAGTTAACTTCTCACACTCGTAGACGTCCCAGGACATCGCGTTCAAATAATTACAAAATTCTATGATGTGCGGGGGTGGGTGGGGGAGAGATGTGGGTGGGTGTGAGTTTGGTTGAGTTGGGGAGCGGTGGTGTAGCGGTTGGCGCTACGCTGCGGCTATGAACCCGGTGACCCGAGTTCAATTCCCGCTCACGGCCAACACCAGTGACGATTATCTGAACCGGTCATGCGCCTCCCCTAGGTCGACCCAGCCTCAAATGAGTACCTGG
Source organism: Lethenteron reissneri (assembly GCF_015708825.2). Taxonomy (NCBI): domain Eukaryota; kingdom Metazoa; phylum Chordata; class Hyperoartia; order Petromyzontiformes; family Petromyzontidae; genus Lethenteron; species Lethenteron reissneri. Next base: position 1,991,854 of record NC_083833.1, on the reverse strand, counting down.
TGCAGTGTCTAAATATCGCCACTGGTGAGACAAAGGCGGCCGGGCGTGGTGTTAGCCACCCACCCCCTCGTGCGCCGTGCCGGCCTCGATAGGTGCTACTCGCTAACAGCACTTGCCCCAACAGTCTGTCCAGGCTATACGGGGGGGGAGGGGGGATCTTTGTCTTTGTAAGTTTGTTCCGAGTAGCGGGAAGCACGCGCGTGCCTTGAGGCACGTGCTATTAGGCCCCCCTGGGTTGGGTGGATGGCTCGACGTTGGGTGGTGTCAACGCGATTCATGAAAGGGCCATCAGTTCGGGGAGCTAGCTGTGAATCGCGCGTGATGGCCGGGCGCTAATAACCAAGAGCTGAGAACGGCTCGGAGCAGCGTGCGCGAGAGAGAGAGAGGGGGGGGGGGCATGCACGAGGGCCGGACACACACGAGGCCAGGGGGAACAGCAGCTGGGCTTTGCTCGACATGTGCGCATCTGCGGCCGTCTGGAACGCTCTTCCTTCCAATGTTATAAAGCCACTGGAGCTATGCAACGTTTAAATCGTCTATAATTGAAATGCTCTTTAGAACTGATTTTTTGTTGTTTGGCTTGTTGTCCTTCACCCCCCCTCCCGCCCCGCCGCACCTCCGATTAGCGAAGGTTGGCCACACGTGGTGCAAAAGAAGTTCAATGTACATACACACAGACCATGAAGAGCGCTTATCTCACAGCTTGCCCGTGAGGAGCACATGGAAAGTCTCGCACTTCTGCAGAGAACAAGACGGATGGGGGGGGGGGCAGTGAGCGGAAGCCAGAGGGAGAAGCGCAGGGGCTTGACACTGAGGCTGATCCCTCGGCCGGTGACCATTCGAAACTGCGGCGGCGGTGAGGAGGTAAGGGACTCACCGCTCCCCGTGCCCTTTGATGACCCCTCACGGTTGGAAGTTCCCACGTGAATTCAGAAGACGACATTTGTCTTGCGTGCTACCGAGTGTGCACCCCAGCGCCGGATGAAGCTAGTGCGAGGCCTGTAGCGTGTGTTATAAAGGGGCTCTAAGTAAATACATTAAACACCTCAATGTTAAAACACTCATTTTTTACTTGCATAGTTCAGTAATTGTATTTTTAAATTTGCTATACAGCCAGATAATACGACAAATCGCTAACCTTAAACACCCATGCGTTCGTAAAAGTTGAAGGCGGTACAGTACTATAGTCATAGAGCAAATGCAGAATCACTGAACCGGAGTTGATAGCTTGAAAGCATTTAGTGTGGGGCCCTTGAAAGTGCGGGGCCCGTAGCTGCTACACGTGTAGTAGCTGCTACACGTGTAGTAGCTGGTACATGTGTAGTAGCTGCTACACGTAGTAGCTGCTACATGTGTAGTAGCTACTACATGTGTAGCTACATTTGCTACTAGGATCATCCAGCACTGGTGCACCACCACCCCCCCCCCCGTACTGCCTCTCTAGTGTAGTGCCTGTCCCAATAGTACCGCCTATGTTGTTTATACTCTCCGTCGCATTTGGATGTCGGATGTCAGCCGCGTTGGTAATGTCGCGTCTAATGACATGACTGTCCTGTCTCATTTGCATTGTCTCTCCATGAGAACTGGTCCATCGTGCCTGCACTATCTTGGACGGTATTTTTCGACAAACTAGCCTTGACGAAAATAGAAATCATACATTTGCACGAACGTTACATATAAAAAAAAAACCTTTAACTAACCGACCCGTACCGAGCCCACGCACGCGCTCGGTCCGTCGAGCGCACGCGGCCTCCTCGCCCCGCGCAGCGCCCAGGGCCGGGGCCCCTCGCACGCCGGACGCAGCCCATCGCGGGTGATTGATGCCGCCGCATTCCGCGAGTGCGGGGCCCACGCAGCCCGACGCCTCCAGCTGCGCACGGCCTCGCCGCTGCACGGGGCCTGCTCGCTCTCACGATCACCGCGGGGCCTTGTCGCTCTCACGATCACAGTGGGGCCTTCTGGCTCTCACGATCACCGCGGGGCCTTGTCGCTCTCACGATCACAGTGGGGCCTTCTGGCTCTCACGATCACCACGGGGCCTACTGGCTCTCACGATCACAGCGGGGCCTTCTGGCTCTCATGATCACCATGGGGCCTTCTGGCTCTCACGATCACCGCGGGGCCTTCTGGCTCTCACGATCACCACGGGGCCTTCTGGCTCTCACGATCACAGCGGGGCCTTCTGGCTCTCACGATCACCACGGGGCCTTCTGACTCTCACGATCACAGTGGGGCCTTCTGGCTCTCACAATCACCACGGGGCCTTCTGACTCTCACGATCACCACGGGGCCTTCTGACTCTCACGATCACCACGGGGCCTTCTGACTCTCACGATCACCACGGGGCCTTCTGACTCTCACGATCACAGTGGGGCCTTCTGGCTCTCACGATCACCACGGGGCCTTCTGACTCTCACGATCACAGTGGGGCCTTCTGACTCTCACGATCACCACGGAGCCTTCTGGCTCTCACGATCACAGCGGGGCCTTCTGACTCTCACGATCACCACGGGGCCTTCTGACTCTCACGATCACAGCGGGGCCTTCTGGCTCTCACGATCACAGTGGGGCCTTCTGACTCTCACCATCACCACGGGGCCTTCTAGCTCTCACGATCACCACGGGGCCTTCTGGCTCTCATGATCACCACGGGGCCTTCTGGCTCTCACGATCACCACGGGGCCTTCTGGCTCTCACAATCACCACGAGGCCTTCTGGCTCTCACGATCACCATGGGGCTTGCCGTGTGTCGAGCACGGCAGCCCAAGACAAGCGAGCATCCACGCGTCGGCTCCCGTTGACAGCCCCGAGCCAGTGATGGAAATTCCCCACTCCCGTCTGCGTGAGTGTGTCTATCTGTAGGGCAGGCACTGTTGACCCCCCCCGCCCCCCGAGTGGCAACGGTGCTGGGTCAACCCCCAACCGGGATGTGAAGCTCCGACTGCGAGCAGCGACTCGGCCGGTCACGTTCAGAGTGGCGGTACGGAAGGCTGTGTTGCCGCGGGTCTACGACCGTGTGTATTCTCCAGATAGTCCGTATGCTTCAGATTATAAGATGCACTTCCACCCCCCCCCACCGCCACCCCCCTATAACCCCCCCCCACCCTGTAATTGAAAGCAAACGTCGGAGTTGCTTCCCACTTTGCGGAGCGTCCAACATGTGGACGATGTCACACGATGGTAAAATATCCGTAATCGTAAGATAACAAAAAAATGCGAAATCTCGTTATTTTATCCGTTTTTTGTTTCCTTAAGTAATATTTAGACCACTAACGTAGGCTGTGATTATCTTTTGATTACCCATTACGATATTAGGAAGCCACTGGGGCTATGCACTTTAAAATCATCTCGATTGAAAACTCATTTCTCTAGAACTGCTTTTGGTATTCCGTTTGTTGTCCTTCCCCCCCGCACCTCCGATTAACACCATTGTCTATGTACGGCGCGAAAGAAGTTCAAAACACACACACACATACTCACACTGTCATTCATGGTACGGCGGTGAATTTACAAACTGTGTTTGATTAATTAATTCAACGACGTCACGCGAGTCACAGGCATCAGCGATTGTAAAGTTGCAATGACTGGAATGATGCATGGCTCTGCTTACGTTGTGCAAACGGACGCCGAAGAACGTTTGAGTCATCTCCACGTGTAGTGAAAGCACTCTAGAGCCGAGCACAAACGGATTTATTTATTTAAATTTATTTTCTCTGCTGTAGTGCATGTTTTTGTCGTTATTTTCATTAAACATTTTTTTTAAGTAGTGGGGTTTTGTTTTCGTATCTTTTAGTACGGAACTGGATAATTGATGTGCAGCGTTGTGGGATGCAATTGCATGAAATACAATCACGAAGTTACGGGGGAAACTGACATCGCGATAATCGTCGGAGACCGTGAAAGTTCGCACCCATCGTACACATCGTGAACAATTACATCGCAGTAACAGCAGCCGTAAATAAGCGGCTCTGTCCACAACCAAGCAGATAGTTGTCATTCTGGTGCACCGCACCCACCTATGAGCTACAGGGCGCCGGCACAGCGTGCCGTAACGGGTGACGCACCGGACTTGCGATCCAGAGGGCCTCGGGATTCAGAGGGCCTCGGCTCGACTCCGATGCTTTGCCGCCAGATGTTGTCCGCCGGCCGAGTCGCCCTTCAATTTGACCTTCACGGCTCAATTGGCTTTAGCGCGCAAATAAACTTCTGGTTCTGAATCTTCCATCGCATCTCGTTCTCTTCCTCCGCCACCGTCCGCTCACTTCACTCGAGCGGACTCGGGCCGCTGCTCACACCCAGCGGACTCAACCCTCCAACCGCAGGACATCCCTCGCTCTCTCGCTGTCTCTCCCTCTCGCGCTGCACCTGGTGTCTGGAATTCTCTCTCCCCCCCCCCCCCCCCCCCCCCCGCTTGTCCTCATTCCCTCCCCTTTTTAAAATCTGGATTGAAAACTCAGTCCCTTAGAACTGCTTTCTTGTGTTTATTTTGTTGTCCTTCCCCACCGCCGCACCTCCCATTATCGCGGTTGGCCACGTGCGGTGCGAAAGAAGTTCAATAGGCAGACAACAGACAAGTCCGGATTGAGTCGACCAGCGGTGGCCAACAGGAGTTTCCCGAGCCACACGTGGCTCTTTGATCCACCACATGCAGCTCGATCGAAGGGGCATAACGTAGAACACACTGCCACGGTAGCAAACAACAACGAATGTCTCCCGTGCTGTGCCGAAAGCCGTCAACATAGAAAACGCACTGATATCTACAGTTGGCTCTTTGCGGAACTCACGGGCACTTGTTGGCTGTTGGTCTGCTACAGGTTAGCCACCCCCTGTAGTCGACCTTTCCTCCTCTCCTCTGCCATCCACTCGTCGCCCTCCCCTGAGAACTCTCTCCCTCCGAGTTCCCCTCCTCTCTCTGCCCCAGTCGGCTCCACCCAAACCACCGCCACCACCGGCTCCGCTTATTCCCCGTTTGCCGTCGCAAGCCGTTGATTGAGGACACGGGCCGTCCGTTCATTGTGGTGCTTGGCAAGGCTTGTGCGCCCGCGTGTTGTATGACGGCCGCCCGATTCTGTTTCATGGCTTGTTTTGGTGCCTTGATTTTAACGTTCGTTTGGCTTAGCATGCGCTGTTTACGTTTGTACGGTCGCCCTTACACTCAGTGACACAGCTACCCAGTATGCAGGCGGTGCAACTGCACAGAGGACCAGGCTCAAGGCTATGAAGCGGAAGGGGTGGGGGGGTGGGAGAGGGGGCAACGTTTAACTCTTCGCAACAGGGTCCAAGCCGACCACAGCTTGTACGACCACAGCATCTTGAGATGCCCTTAGATTTAGATGCCAGATAAACACAAATTAATATTTTCATAATAAAATTCCCTCTGCACTCTTCCAACCACTTTCCCTGTAGCTGCCGCCATCTCACCCCCAGCATGCCCATTGGTCAATGTCTCCTGCCTTCGAACACAGCGAAGCACTTTAAATCATCATCAACTAGATTGACAAACTCACTTCTTTTTGTGTTTAGTTTGTTGTCCTTCCCCGGCACCTCCGTGTCAAGAGATGGCAGTCGTGTATATATATATATAGAGAGAGATTCTTGAATCTATCGTGATCCCCTCGTAATGCATTGTGGGTCTTCTCGGGGCTCGATGATTTCCCCCCCAGCATGAAACTGAAACCGATTCGCGGAGTTGAGTTGGCCGAGCGTCCCGATGCAGGACCCCTGCTGAATAAGAAGCGTGTTGATGGCTCAGTGAGGGTTTTTTGGCCAGTATTATTATTATTGTGAACACGGTGTGTGTCTGCACCGTGTGTGGAGCCAGGCGGAGGCCCTCTCTGGCACGGGCTGAATGGCCTCGTCAGTTCGTGGACGGCGCTCTCGGCCGGTTTATTTTCGTTCCTCAAATGTCACGCCGCTCGCGCGCGTGAACGCGTTTTGCGGTCGGTTCTGAATTCGCGGGACCCTGGACCTGCGACGGGTTTTTTTCTTCTTCTTCTTCTTCTCGCTTTTCTTTTTTATTTACACGACCACCGCCCGTCTGGAAAGGTCCGTCGCGGCTAACGGCTCGGACGGAGACGGACCTTGCCGGGTGGCGCCGCGCCAGGCCGCTCCGCTCTCTCACGCTCGGAAGCTCAAACACGACAAGAGAAAGACTCAGCGCGTTCGCCGCCAGCGCCCGGCTACAAGACGAACGCGTTGACCCGTTTGTGTTTTTTTTGCGCACGGCACCTTCACTTTCCACGACACGATCGGAACGTTGCGAGCTCCAAGTCCCAGTTTTTCTTCGACTCAGCTCATCATTCCACGGGGGAGAGTAAAGTAAGCGCCCCTTTGTGAGAAATAAGCAGCAGCAGCAGCAGCAGCAGCAGCAGTCCTTCGCAGATGATAGCGCTTGCCATGGGAATGTTGAATTTCCACCAATGGCTTCGGGGCGATCAGTGAGGATGATTGATGCCCCAGGCAAGTTTTAGCAGGGACGCTCTGTGACTCTGACTCTCACGATAACATCACTGGAATTTGCCAAGCCTCCTGGTGCTGTGACTGCCATCACAACACGCTGCGCAATGCAGCAACAACGTGCACACGATTCGATGAATGAGGGTCGAGGCTGCGCAGGGGATGAGGCGGCGGCGGATGTGGCTGATGCGCACCTCCGATTGGCACGGTTTGGCTACGTGCGGTGTGAATAAATTTCAACGTACATACATATATATGTGTCGGTGGAGGCAAGAGGCCCCGCGGATCTGAGAGATGCGGTCGGAGACTTCTTGTTGAAGGATGACTCCCTGGTAAAGATACCTATAATGGCATCTCAGCCGTGGCTATCGCTGCGAGCTCTGTGCGGTTATGCACCGCAGCAGGGTTTACCGTTCCCGGCCTGTCGCTACTCCGCGGCTCTTCCCTAGTGGGTTCATGAAAAATAAACACGGCAGGGACATTACCCGGGCCCTCTCCTCTTTGACCTTTTATCTTACCGCTGTCACTTGTGGTTAAATGCCCGAGATACCATTAGAGAAGAATTGTCCACTTATGCAATTTACCCGCGTTGCGTGCGTGCGCTTGTGCAGTTTTAGCTCACTTACTCCGAGTGACATTTAAAAGAGTTGAGAATGTGCCTCGTGTCGTCTGTATGGGGGGGCGGGAGGGGGGGGGCACAGCCCCAATCTCACCAGATCTCGCAAGCTAAGCCGGTTGTAGCCTGGTTAGTGCTGAGGACGGGTGGCCACCACGCACGACAGACTGGCGCAGCCACGGGTGCTACGGGGCAGCGGAGTACAGTGCAGCAAAATCCACGAACGTTCCGTCAGAAGACCCCGCAGTGACAGGCGTGGTGAAGTACGGTCAGAGTATCCATCGCGGCCCTCGTCCATGCACGTCTGTATGTTGAACCTCTCTCGCACCGTACGTAGCCCACCGTGCTGACCGGAGGTGCGGGGGAAGGACAAGGATTGGAACGGTTGTCAGGCAATGGCCTGGCCTGGGGCACGCAGGGGGCTCAAAATTGGGCTGGAGACCGCTCGGCACCACCAGCGAGTTGCCTTGTAAGCCCACACACACACACACACACCGCGACTTCCTAGTTTGTTAGCTTTATCAAGAAAGTCGAATACGCGAATTTGAAAACCTTGTTCGCATGTGTTCGTATTATTATTATTAATCACATTTCCCCTGGATTTTCAGGACGCCACAATTTTTTGGAGGGGGGCGGGCAGGGGGGGGGGAGCGATCTTTGACCATTAATCAACCTCTCTGCCTCCTATGAAACATTAGCCCACAATACGCTTGCCTGTTCCGGGGGCAGTGTTGATGAGGAACGTGGTCGAGAAAGGTTCGCTCTTGTTGACGACCGCACATGAGCCCTCCACTCTGCCGCGGCGCTACGTGAGCGGACGCATCGCGATGTGACGGCACGCACGTCACTACTCTGTCTCCGGTTAAAAGCAATTCTGTTTGCCGGCAGGTTGATTTCATTCGCCGGGTGGTTCGACTGCTTAATTTTGATAATGACGACGACACCGACGATGCGTGATGCGGCAAGACGCTAACACGAGTCAGAGGTTCGGAGACTCGTTGATACAGGAGGTAGTTGGTTCGATCTCAATCATGACGCCTGCTGTATATTTGGAGTTTGCGGTGTCTCTCTCCCCGCGGTCGCGTGGATTTTTCTTCTGACTCCCTCCGGTTTTCCCCTCCGCGTTGAGAATCAACATCACGCGTTTACATTTCCACACGATAAGTCACCTGGTGGCCAGGTTGCTTGTGGAGAGGAGCTATATAGCTCAGTGGGCCTTACCTGGTAAAATAAAAAGAGTTTCGTTTAAGTTGAGTAATAGTTTTATACCATTTATCTCTTTATTATAAGCGTCCGATTATCCTCGATAGGCCCGCTGCTGTGCAGTGTGGTTGGGCATGGGGGATCCTGAAGAAGCTCCCAACACATGGTATGAAACGTTGGACATCACGCCGAACGGCAGGCGGTCCGAGCTGAGAGCCACGCAGAGCAGGAGCGTGAAAACCCCACGCGGTTGTACACTTTAAAGATCCCACAGATGTGATGTCGCACTGGTGGCAATTCCACATTGCTATGGCAGGCGGCAAGTCCATCCATAAGACAATAAACTTCCAGCAAAACTGGTACTCGTTTTTCCCCATGTATTAAAACACACGCTTCATATGATATATATATTGACAAACTAAGCGATTCATGGAAATGTTGGCATTGTGTACACGGCGTGCGTTTCAGGCTGAAGCCGCGGTCTGTGCGCCTGGACAGAGGCGTGAATGTTCCGTACGGTACAAGCTGCTTTTCATTAATACGCGGTTTATGCATCAACTGCGATATCGTGTTGCCGAGCACATTAGGGCAACACGAGTCAATTTTACCCCCCCCCCCCCCATCCACTACCTCTCCCCTGCCACCACCACCACCCCCCTAGAATAAAAATATTTAAAAAAATGTGCGTGTATGCCTCCCGCTGTGCTGCTAAACTGCTCGTGGAAACGAGACACTCTATCCAGAGCGTGGCCGGCGCCGCCTCGTTTTGAAAATAAAGTAAATTAGCGAGAGCGATGTCGCGCAATTTCGTGGTGGGCTGCCCCTTCGTTTGCCGGTGCGCGGCCAAGGGGGTCCACGCCAAGGGGGTCCACGCCAAGGGGGTCCATGCCAAGGGGGTCCATGCCAAGGGGGTCTGCGCCAAACGGTGGCGGCTGGGGCGGCGGAGCAGGCTTTACGGATACCATCATCATCGCCACCATCATCATCATGGCCACCAGCGTCATCCATCAGCAGCGTCAGCAGCATCGGTCGCATCATCAAAGTCGGTTCCAAAGCTCTTTCCATTGGCGGGGAATGCACCAGAGCCTGGGCACTGTCCTCCCTCACAGACACGGCTGCCCCCTTTCAAAGGTTAATAATAATGATAGTTTTTATTATTATAGTGAAGCAAGCCTCGCTAAGATTCAAATCTACTGGTACATTTCTGCTCAGTCTTCTTTGGTGCTCTGCCTTACCAGGAGGAGGTCCTCAGTTGCCATCTTCTCCGTCTCCTCTGCTCCCTGCTGCCCCCCTCTTCACTTCCACAAACGCCCCCTTCCTTCAACGCCCCCATCACACGAATCGTCAGCCTTCGCACAGTCCTTTTCCCTGCTATTCTCCCTTCCCACAGTAACGACGACGATGACGACGATGTTTTTTTTTTGACAGAGCTGCCTTCATGCCAGCGCGTCTACCCGCAACGAACGACCCGCATCTCGTCCCAGTGCAAAGGCGCAAAGGGCACCCCCAGCGTCAGCTGTCCTGCAAGCGGGCGTCAGCCTGCCAGCAGGGGAGGGATTATTGCCATGCGTGATCCCAATTGAGCGATGTAGCGTGCGTTCTGCACGTGGAAGGATATGGGAGGAGTGCCCGGAGGAAAGAGCCCAAGCATGCGAGGGAGTGATACTCAACGCCGCCAACTCCAAGGCCGTCACTTGCAGCTAACATGCCGACAACGCTTGGCGACGGTGGTCACCCATCCAAGTGTTAACCAGACTCAAGTCTGCTTAGCTTTCTGAGAAATTGACGAGATTCGGTCAGAGGGGCAGGGGGTGGGGGGGGGCTGGTCACGATTCGCAACCCAAGCGATTTGAGAGAAGTCTCGATTTAAAGCTTTCGTGATTGCAGGGATTCATCTTCTTGATTCTTTCGGCAAAGTCACGTAGAGGGGACAGACCTGGTCTTCACCTGAGGACGGCTGCTTGCGTTGTGGCCGAAACGTCGTGAGAATTATTTTATTGTTTTATTTTTATTATTTTATTACTCCCCTTCTACGTGATGACTTTACCGAAAGAACCAAGAAGTTGAGAGAAGTCATCGTCGCGACTTGGAAGATTCGCGATTTGGCTCGAGAATGAATTGCTCGTCTGTCCCGCACGCATCGTTCCTCATTCGTCGTCCCGTTTGTTCAGCTTCGTTCCCTCCACTCGGTCACATTCTAAACGCAAGTGAATAATCCGCGCGTATCGTCTATCGCGCCTCGGTGCTGCGTATGGCGAGAACGGGAATCGGCGTCACGCGATGGATTGACACGCGCCGCCGCGAGCCTCGTTCACGGACAACGCGTCGTCCATGGCAATGAGTAAACAACCCAATACACAAGCATTCACGGCTTCATAATTCAAGGTTCTGGTATTAATCAGCAGCCAGCATGTGTGGGCAAAGGTACTGATTTGGCAATGGGCGTGCACTACATCATCATCAGCAGCAGCAGCTATGGTCAATCCACTGCTGGGTGAAAGTCTTTCCCATGCTGCCGTGTGCTATGTACAAGTCACTGAGACCAACCAGTTTCTATAGCAGCTTACTGGGGTTCCACCGATAATGAATCAATTGTCTCTACTTGTGCTTTATCTTTGGTTGTATTGTATTCTGATTGTGTTATTACTGGTGTGTCAGTTTAACTATTTCAAAATGTACACCTCTGATGTACAGCGCTTTGAGGTTACGGCCGGGGAGAAGTGTGTTTATCCATAGGTCGAGCGCCAACAACTTCCCACAAAGCGGCGCTAATTTTCATCGACGCGCCGCGAAAATCAAACGGGCCCCGCTGCCCGCAAACCTCCGGGAGCGAGCTCCCAAAAGGCCGAATCCGTCAACCCACCCGGCGGCGGCGGCGGGGACATCGTCCACCCAAGCGACGACGGTTGCACAACGCTGCGCAACCCGGCTGACGTTAAATAAAAATAATATTCAACCGCTGTCCCGCACAAGGCCTGCCTCTCTTGACGACGAAGCTGGCATTTTGCAAGGTTCCCCCCCCTCCCCTTCCCCCTAATCTACACTGCCCCCCTCCCCTCCTCACCCACCGTGACTCCAGCCGGTGACCTCCGCTCTCCGCGCCGAGTGACTCAACTGGGTGGTTAGACGCACGGCGGTGGCGCACGCTGCTGGCGTTATGTGCGTCGTGCGCACGAGGCCTCGCTTGAACGTCTCCTTGCGAAACGCAAGCCGACGACGACGACACGGAATGCGGGCGTCATCACATTACGTGCCGCGATTTTGTTCCCGGGGCCACGTAATCTTCTTACTGCCCGTGTGTGCACGTGCTTGCTTGGGGAGTGGTGGCGCAGCGGTTCGCACGCTGCGCTATGAACCCAGTGGCCCGAGTTCGATGCCCGCTCATGGCCAACCGATCCTTGGCCTCCCCTAGGCCGACTCAGCCTCAAATGAGTACCTGGTGCAAAATGCGGCCGGGAGTGATGCCTGCCCCTGCCACCCATCCCCTCGTGTGCCGTGCCAGTCTTCATAAGTGCTCACGAAAAGAACTCGCCCCAAATAGTCTGTTATTGCTATATGGGCGACCCCAGTTCAATTCCAGCTCACGAACAATAACAGGGGTGAATATCTGAACCGGTCGTGGGCCTCCCCGAGATCGACTTAGCCTTAAATGGCAACACCAGCGAGAGACAAAACCAGCCGGGTGTGGTGCTCGCCACACCACTGCCTCGTGCGCCGTGCGGCCTCAATAGGTGCTCGCTAACGGAGCTTGCGTGAACAGTCAACGTGTGCAGGCCGCAGTCGCTGTGTCCACGTGTGTGCACGGGGGCCGACAGACCGCTCTACGATCCCGGCGACCTGGGGTTCAGCTCCCGGCCACGGGCAACAATCAGCACGGCAAGCGCTTTCGGAAACCTGTTCTGAGGCCTCCCCTAGGTCTACTCAGCCTCAAGCGAGCACCTGGTGCAAGTGTACAGACCTCGGTTGGGGGGTGGCGGGCGAGGGGGGGTGTTGGAGTAAGCGAGCCTGAGAAATGTCCTGCTGCTGCTGCTGCTGCTGCTTGAGGCATGTTTGGCCAGAGCAACGACAGCGCAATGTCTGAGACAACTGCTGAATTTGTCACGGACTCTTTAAAAGGCAACGGCTCTGGGCGCGGCGATTTTTGGGACCTCGTCAGCAATCAGTGCCCCTTGCCAGGGCCCATCAATAAAATGAGCAGCATTTTGAGAGCGAGAGTGCACACGCGAGCGCACATAGCCAGAAAATCGCTCGTCCCATCATGCCTTGCATATCGGAGGACATCACCGTACTGGTGCCATGCCTTTTGACCGATCAACCCAAGGGAGCCAGCACTGTGGCCTCGTCACGTTAATATGCTCACGATCTCTCCAGGTTCATAATCAGATCTGTAAATGACGGGAAAAGCCCCATCGTAACGGAATAATAGTGCATGCCGGGGAAAAAGAAAAACACTTCCAAAGGCTTTGGTGACTATGCTGTAATGACGAGACCAGCAGTGAGGACAGAAGCAGTCCACAGTCGCCTATCGCTGCGTCACTGCTGCTGTCCATTGGCAACATGCGTTGTGATGGTGGCCGAAGACAAGAGGAACCACAATGCACTTCTTCAGGAAATGCTGACGGATGTATGCGAATGCACAGAGACCCTGTGCGCGTTGTAGACGCTCCTGCGAGTGTCGCTCGCAACTCGCGGCAATCTCCGCCGTCCACAAATCACCGTTTTCCAGTTTCCCTTATTCGTTTCGGTATGTGACCGTGCTTATTGTCATTCACAGAAAGGGTGAATTTAAACAAACAACCGCTTGCCAGGAATAAGCGACGGCATTATCGCAAGAGTGACCCCCCACCCCTCCCCCAACCGTGGAAAACGTGGAATTTCCACCACCGACATAGGTCCACCAACAGAGACGACCACCACCCAAGCGCTCGGCTTTTTCCCCAGAACTGTAGCCAACAAAAGCTCTCGTCGACAGCTTTATATACTTTATATTTGAAACGATGAGCCTGAATTTGGCGTGTGGCCGCACACACACCCTAGTAGCGCTTCCTTTGAAATGTAAATCCTCCAAATCCTTGGCTGGATGCACCGCGAAATCGTAAATGGCGCAACGTAGATGACAGATATCATTCATAATCCTCCGGAACGGTTTTGAGTCAACATCATTGATTCGGTGAGATATAAATGCTGCACGGTGAAGGATGGTAGTCCATCACCAGAAGAGTAGCAAGTCAACGGGTCTTCTACAGCCGCGGTTTCCAGCGGCGTTTGATTAAAGCGGCCAACGGCGAGCTTGCGTTGACTCCTCCGAGTTCAATCAGCAGGGCTGTGGCCCGCTAAGCAAATGTTGTTGCCCAGGGTTGCCGGATGTTGAAGGGCAAAAGGCATCGACGACCTCCACGGGGGTCATTCACACGGTGACCTTCCGTCGAATCGTTAACTTCCGCCATTTACCTCCCCCCGCCCCCGCGCGTCACGTTCATCGCCGAGGCGTTTTCCCGTCGGCTGAGATTTGTTGGCGTCGTTCGTCAGGCGGCGGACAAGTCGACCGCTAACTCCAGCGGCGGCAGGAGCAAAATGTGAAGATCTAAATGAAGGTGGGGTGGAGGGCAAGCGGAGGGCGTCCAGTCACACGTGGTAAAGCGATCCCACGGACGCTGAACAGCGACGGAATCGCGGGACGGCCGTGACAAACGATTCGCGATCGGTTTTCCATCGGCCAGTGTCCACGGAAACGAATGGCTTGCCATCGGTATGCAATCGGCCAGTGCCCACTGTGATGATGGTTCGCTATCGGTTTGCCATTGCCCGGTGCCCACGTTAACGAATGGTTTGTCATCGGTTTGTCATTGGGCAGTGTCCACGGTAATGAGTGGTTTGCCACCATCTGCCAGTGCCCACAAGTGACGCCTTTGTGTTGGAAAGGCTGCGAGGAGCGAGGCGCGGTTTCGACACTCACTCCACCGCGTGCCCGGGCCCAGCTTTTCGCTCGCGGCCATCTCCGTGACCCGGTGCACGTGCGCGTTGTCCTCCGTGTCGAAATCTGGCACTGCGCGCCAAGTCACAATTAGGGAAATCGGCGCGCCGCCCACGGTGATGAACTTGCGCGAACACGCAAGCGCCGCGCCACGGCTGCAATGGCCACGGCCTGCACGGCAGGGCGACTTGTTGTGGTTTTGTCGTCTGGTTTAACCGATGCGATTAAACTTTCAGGGCTTTATTACGGACGCCCCGGTGCATAATTTACGGTCCTCTGCCGAAATGTAATAACGCACTTATAACACTCTCCCGGAGACAAAATGGTATTCAGCGGGGACATAAAACCGGTTCATTTGTCATCATTAGACCTCGTCCATCGTCAAAACTCAGCGATAAATTCTTCGGGGCCCAACCCTCCTTAAGGCGAGACGGCGGAAATGCCACAGCGATTCGTCCCCCGTTGACGAGCCGGGCCTGTAGCCGGGCCTGTCCGACCGGCTCGGCACTTCCCCGCGTGCAGGAAGCAACCCCCCCCCCTTGCCCCCCTACCACGTGCGGCCGCATCTGGACCTGCACGGTCGCGAATTCCGCCACGCCGTCGCGAGAGCGTGAAGTGAGCAGCGCTGTGGCTGCAGCGGCGGTTTACTGGAAGGGGAGACATCGCGCGCCGGGAGAGGGCACTCTGCAGCTGTGAGAGGGCCCACAAAGGCCCAGGGGTTTACTTATCCCTCGATCCGGTACGAGGAGCGCTAGGAGGAGATCAACGCTGGAAGGTCGCGAGTTCAACTCCCGGGCAGAGTGAGGGGGTGGGTGGGTGGGTGGGTGGAGGGGTGAGTGAGTCGTTATGTCAAAGGTTGCGTAGATAGATGAGTGAGGCATTAGGTGAGTGGGCTATGAAATGCCTTGCTTTTTTTAAATCAATATTGGTTGTCATACAGATTAAGAGGCCACCATCATGGGAATGAAGAATTTTCACCCGCTGGCCGATAGCCATCAAATGGGGGAAATGTTCAAACAGGGCGCCGCGATGTGCAGCCACTGCTTGGAGATTTTCCATGGCTCAAGGATTTAATTAATCTTGGGCCATGTTCATCACTCACCGCCAGTGCTCAGACCCCGGCCGCCACCGGATAATTACACGCGTCTTAATTTTAGACATTTGTCAAGGTCTCTACAATTGAGATGTGGCTTCTTGTTTTGAGGGTGGCCAGACAGGAATCTCCATTGTGTGGATAAGTTATGGCAGTGGCTAGACGCCTGGACACAGAACATTTCAGGCACGTTTGTCAAATGAAACTGGGCGCTGAAATTGTGCTGTGACTGCTAAAAAGTGAAAAGCGGCCAAAAAACTGAACAGGCCGCATTTGACAATCGGAGGCAAAAAGAGTGCGTGGGTAGAGCACACGAGCCAATGAAATGGTAGCCCTACCCATAACTGACTAGCCAATCAGCCACTCGCACTAGGCATAATCTGATCCAACCCGCCATAAGTGCTAGCAGTACCCCTAACCCTAAAAAGCCAACCTATCTACGTGACTTTACCGAAAGAACCAAGAATATGAATTCCTGCAGTCACGAAAGCTTTAAGTCAAGATTTAGCCAACCAGTCACGAATAGCAGCAATACCCCTAACCCTGACGAACAACCCGGCCACTCGTACTAGCCGTACTGCTAACCCTAACTCGCCAAGCCAACCAGCCCTATAACGGCACTTTGGGATCTACGCATGAAACGCGCCTCACAAATGTGAATTATTACCATGAGGTTAATAGCCCTCGTTTCATTGACCCCCCTCTCGCCCATCTCTTTTCTCAGAAGCGTCCCTGCCATCACGAATGATGGCTCAACGAAGTGGCTTACCACGTGGAAATGTATAGCAGCTCTAAACAATCTAAATACGTGACATTGATTCTAAACGTGGAGGGTGAAAACCGGAGGGCCCGGAGAAAAACCCACGTGACCACGGGGAGAGAGACACGCAAACTCCAAACACACAGGCATCAGGGTCGGGATCGAACCCACGACCTCCTGCATACAGGGCGAGGGAGTTAACATCTCCTCGCTACACGAAGCTGTGGCACAAGTTGTTCGCAATGAGCGACTGTGGTGTGTGAACGCAAATGAGAAGGTCGCTGCTTTTGAATTTTGAAATGCACACGCACCTCTCCCCTCCTCCTCCTCCTCTCACCCTGCAGCCCCCATCCGCCCTCTCCACGACACTACCCCGGCAATTATGCAAACCGCTTCGAGGCAGATATTACGATGCTTCACAGGACTGTTGCTACGTGCCCGCTGTGTGTGTATCTAGTTAATGGCCACTTGCATTCACGTAACATCTCGTTCCCGGTTTTGATCGGTCGGTGGTGCGCACCAGTGTGTGTTTCAACAGCATGATTATCATCACCATCATGGGCCATCATTTACCCGTTGCTGGATGCAAGGACTCCCAATGTGATGCCTCTAACTTGCGTAAGTGCTCCAATCCACGAGTTCCTCTTTCCGCCGCTCTGCGTCATCCCACGCTTCTCTGCGCAGGTTTCAGCTTTTGTCCTTGACGTCAAATAATGTACAGCCTACGGTTAGCAATAAAGATTTACATTGCAAATGTCTTGTCGGCAGACAGTGCACAAATCACTGCTTTGCTTTATAAACTGTCGAGTGTTGCCTGAATGAAATGACGCTGCGCTAGGGCAAGCGACTGTTCCAACATGCCCTCATAGCAATAACAATTTCTTCAATTTTAATATCTTCACGTAACATTCCCGCGAGAAGGCGCTGACTTCGTACAAAGTGTAAATGTTACACTTTGTACGAACAAAGTGTAACATAAGCTATTAAGCAACTATTTTCTAAAGGCATTTTTGCTTAAGTACGGCCTCTCTCAATCCACGCATGGATGATGGCCTCCACTCTCGCAAAGTCAAGCGATGTTTTTTTTAAATCACCATACTTCGCCACGCCGGTCAGTGCGTGTTCGTGAAGTCGGACAGCGTAATCTTTGGGAGCGCAGAAGTATAGTACAACAATGTTATTTTGGTGCACTGTCCTCCAATGGCACTAACATATAGTGTATTGGTGGTGCCATGCCTGTTACAGAAATTCCACATTCCCTTGGCAGGGGCCGGCCTCGTTATAGGACAGCCCACAGTTGATTGTTCACAAAGTGGTATTCAATTGATTGACCAACTAACGATGGCCCGGTTCTCATATCATTTGCCACTGACGTTGACCGTTGCCGGCGATGGAACTCAGATGGCCAGGGTCTCCACAGCGCAGCGTGCTTACCGCCATAACGGCGCAATAGGCGACTGGTCCTAAAATCGCCCCCCTCGGTCAGTTTAACCCACAAATGAGCACTTAGTTGCGTGTCGTGCTCATGGCTCACGGTCAGTTATCGGCGCAGGGGAGATGAAGGCAGGGTGGGCGTGCTTTGTGTTTGTAAACACAGCCAAACATAAGCCATGTGCTGGACTTAAAGGGAAGGCAGACCCAAAGAACAAAGAGCACGCAGCTCAATGATGATGATCATCACCATGCATCGTTTATTGTAGCCAGCTGCACAGGCTGCGTGCCCAGGACTGTCGCACACGTTAAATGAGACGGGGATTACTTTAAATAACCGGACAGAAGAAGACACTTCGTTCAGTGCGGTGACATTGCATCACGGTGACATCACTGACAGAAGATGGTCGCTCCCGGCTGATTTCACTTCACAGGCTGGGCCAGCATTCCATTCGTCAGAATTTGCGTCAAGTGGAAATACAACGCCCAACATGTTGCAGCAGTGAACATTTCTTTCTCAAGTAGTGAACTGAAGATTTAATTTAGTCAACAAAGGCAGTCTTGACCTCTCACCTGCAAGTGTTTCTCGGAAAGGTCGGTCCGACTCTCACAACAAACTCGAGTAACTTGGAAATTGAGGCAAACGTACAGTACGTAGCCAAACGCGCCAATCGGAGTTGCGGGGGAAGGAACAACAAACCAAAACAACATGCTGCCTTTTAAACTTAAATTGAGTCATCCGTCAACCCGAGCTCTGTGAAGAATCGCCAGTTGACAAGTCCGGCTGGGCCTGGGAACGACGGACCACGCTCTCAGGATCGCTCTCGAAAGTTAATGACGTTAAAGTTGTGCCTGACGTCGTTGGCAAGAGCAGGCCATCGTGTGCCGGCGTCAGGGCCAAATTTTTGCTCTAATTCGAAAATAACACCCACAAAAATGTGACTATTAAACATTTTCTTTTCTTTTACCAGGTTAGGCCCACTGAGCTACGTAGCTATTTTTCAGAAGTGACCTGGCTGTCACAAGTGATATCTCAACGAAGTGGCTTATCACGTGGAAATTTATAGCAGCCAAATACTCCGAGTGATGTTGATTCCAAATGTGCAGGGAAAAAACGGAGGACTCGGAGAACAATCCACGCGACCACGGGGAGAGAGACATCCAAACTTCAAATATATACGGGCGATCGAACCCACGACTTCCTGTACACCAGGCGAGGTTGTTAACATCTCCTAGCCACCGTGATGATGATGATGAGCAAGAGACACGCAAATTACAAATATACAGCAGGCGTCAGGGTCGGGATCGAACCCACGACTTCCTGTACACCAGGCGAGGTAGTTAACATCTCCTAGCCACCGTGATGATGATGATGATGATGAGCAAGAGACACGCAAATTCCAAATATACAGCAGGCGTCAGGGTCGGGATCGAACCCACGACTTCCTGTACACCACGCAAGGTAGTTAACATCTCCGAGCCACTGTGGTGCATTTTTGTTAATTAATTAATTAAAAAATTGGGATCTCACACACATAGCAGCAATCATTACCCCCTGCTGACAGACCAATGTCCCCAGGTCAAGCTTGCGAATGAGACTCTTCCTGGTTTCTTGAGTTCTGACCTGGTTAAACAAAACTTAAACATCCCAAATTCGCGTAGTGTCAATTCGGTTATACGAGCATGTACAAAGACCTATGAGGGCCAGAACGGCACACGAGGGGGTGGGTAACCAGCACCACGCCCGGCCGCCTTTGTCTCCCCAGTGGCGATGTTTACTACACAACGCACCAGGTACTCATTTGAGGCTGAGTCAACCTAGGGGAGGCCCAAGATAGGTTCAAATAAGTTTCACTAGGTGTTGGCCGTGAGCAGGAATCGAATTCTTTTTGGCAGGTTCATAGTGCAGCGCGCTAACCACTACACTACCACTCCCCACAAATGTACACACCTATCGACACATACACACCTATCAACACTTGCTCGATTATACGACGCCTCCTCCAACGTTTCCTTCAGAATACAGGGGGGGGGGGGGGGGTAAACAGCACGTCCTAAGATCTGGAGAACATCACAGATACCGCATAAGTAAACAAGCAAAAGCCATCACGTGGAGGGACAGGGAGACTCTGACCAGACCACAGCCGATTGGCTCAGGGCTTGTTCCCGACACGCGCACTCTGGTCGCGTCTTTGTGTTTCGCTGGAATGCCGCGTTCCGACGATTTCCGTGTGCGCGGGAGTGCTGCGGCCGCTGTTTGCAAGATAAGCCCCCCCCACCCCGCACGTGGCAACACTCCCCCGACCCCTGCCCCAACGCCCCGAGGCAGGCTGGACACGAAGTCCGGCCCCGCTTGGCCGTGCCGCCCGGGTCATTAACGAGCTGCTGCTCCGGCTGCTGCCTCGGAGGGCCCAGCCCCTCGCTCGGTGACCTGGCACCGGTGGTCGTGGTGGGGCTGCTGACCCAGTGCCGGATGGAGCTAGTGCGAGGCCTGTAGCATGATGCTATAAAGGGGCCCTAAATTAGAAAAAAAACACGTAAATATTAAAACACACACATGTTTTACTTGCATAGTAAAGTAATTGTATTTTTTCATTTGCTATACAGCAACAGATAATACGACAAATCACTAACCTTAAACACCCAGTCGTTCAGTAAAAGTTGAAGGCGGTATAGTACTACAGTAATAGAGCAAGTGCAGAATCACTGAAACGGAATTGATTGCTTGAAAGCATTTAGCGCGGGGCCCTTGAAAGTGCTACATGTGTAGCTACTTTTGCTACTAGGATAATCTGGCACTGTGCTGACCCATTGGAGGCCGTGGGCAGAAAATGTTTGTGGGTAACTTCCCCACGAGACATTTTAACTTAGAGACGACCAGGGTGTCAGGGCCGTCAATAGGTGGGGGCGGGCGGTAAGCATTACATCTGACACTGTGAAGTTAAAGCAGAATCAGAAAATGTGTGTAGACTGGAGGAATCTGAAGAGCTGTGAAGCTCTTTTTCAAGGATGTCCAGTAGGGGCACGGGGTCAGAACTGAACAACAACAACCGCCCCCCCCCCCCCTCCAAAGTGCGGGGCCCGGGGCAGTCACCCCGCCTCTGCCTAGGGAGATGACCGGGGCGGCTGCTCGGGCGGTAGAGCGAGCGGCTCGCAATTGGAATGTTGTGAGTTCAACTCCTGGTTGGGGGTTACTCAGCCCATCATCACCATCATCATTGTCCAGGTTTACATAAATAAAGTGTAACTTTGTATAGGAGTTACAGTGGTTGGTCATAGCAATGTGGAATTGTCACCCCTGGCTCAGGCCAATAAACAGGAAATGAGCGCTACTTCTAATGCTAATTTAAGCAGGACATTTCTTTTGACCTTTTTTTTACGAGTGAGATGACAACGGGAAAAAGAGGTGGTGAGATGAGAGAACTTCGGGCAAATAGATAGATGTGTAATGAGATGAGAGAAGAGAGATATAGATGAGCGAGACAAAGTGAGATGAGACAGCTGTGGACAAGAGATGGAGATGTCGTGAGATGCAGACAGGATATAGATGAGAGAGATGAATTCACGTTTTGACATGAATTGGCTGTATATGTTAATTGGGTTGTGAATTCGAGACGATTTTGCGGTGCATCCCATTTGTTGTTTTGCTTCTATGAATCCAGGGGGGCGGGCCCCTTAAGGTCCTTGGGACCCAACGCTTTTACTTAGTTTGCTTATTTCTTACGCCTGGCATCACCACACACTGTGTGGGACCATCAGCTGGCAGCGGTGGCTAGGAGATGTTAACGACCTCGCCTGGTATACAGAAGATCGTGGGTTCGATCCCGACTCTGACGCCTGCTGTATATTTGGAGTTTGCATGTCTCTCTATCATAATCACGGTGGCTATGAGATGTTAACGACCTCGCCTGGTATGCAGGAGGTCGTGGATTAGATCCCGACCCTGACGCCTGCTGTATATTTGGAGTTTGCGTGTCTCTCTCTCTATCCCGCGTGGATTTTTCTCCGGGTCCTCTGGTTTTTTCCCTCCACATTTGGAATCAACGTGCGTTCAGAGTATTTGGGTGCTATACATTTCCGCATGATGATAAGCCACTTCGTTGAGCTGCGTAGATCAGTGGGTCTTACCTGATGAAATAAACAAAACAGTGTGAATTTTTCGGCCATGCTTCGTGGCACGGGCGCGGGATTTGGCTGTTCTAGCACAACAGAGGGGGTCTCGCTTGGGCTCGCATCCAACCCACACAATCCCCACAACCTTAACCCTCCAGCTCCCTCTCTAATCCAGCAATGCCCCTGCACCATCCACCACCCCAACCCCCCCCCCCCCCCCCCCCACAGACGTTCCTCGAGAACTGTTTTTGCAAATGGTGTGACGTGTTGTCAAGAAAGTCACTTGGAGTGTTGTTTGGGAAAGACGGGTAAGTTGGTGCCACTCCAAGCCACATTAAGCGCCGGGTGAATGCACGTACAGTATTGTAAACACGGTTGTCTTCTGTTTGCAAAATACTCACCGAAGAATCCTGTGGCGTTGGGATGTTTCGCCAAATCCTTAAACTAACCATGGGACTCTATTGTCGCCTTGCCGGCATCAATATATAAGCGTTAAGATGTCCAAACGCCGGATGGACACCAATTACATTTTGTTTAATTTCAAATCATTAAATCGTTCCTGGCGTAAAACACCTGCTGTGTATTTGGAGTTTGCGTGTCTCTCACTACCATCATCATCACAGTGGATGGGAAATGTTAACTACCTCGCCTGGTGTGCAGGAGGTCGTGGGTGCAATCCTGACCCTGACGCCTGCTGTATATTTGGAGTTTGCGTGTCTCTCACTACCATCATCACAGTGGATGGGAAATGTTAACTACCTCGCCTGGTGTGCAGGAGGTCGTGGGTGCAATCCTGACCCTGACACCTGCTGTATATTTGGAGTTTGCGTGTCTCTCACTACCATCATCACAGTGGATGGGAAATGTTAACTACCTCGCCTGGTGTGCAGGAGGTCGTGGGTGCAATCCTGACCCTGACACCTGCTGCTGTGTATTTGGAGTTTGCGTGTCTCTCACTACCATCATCATCACAGTGGATGGGAAATGTTAACTACCTCGCCTGGTGTGCAGGAGGTCGTGGGTGCAATCCTGACCCTGACGCCTGCTGCTGTGTATTTGGAGTTTGCGTGTCTCTCACTATCACCATCATCACCGTGGCTAGGAGATGTTAACTACCTCTCCTAATATACGAGAGTTCAGGGGTTCAATCCCGGGTCCTCCGGTTTCCAGCCCCCCACCTCCACATTTGCAATCAACAACGCGCGTTTAGATTGTATTCAGCTGCTGCTAAACCTTTCCACGTTGGGCTATCGTTTGCGATGACCGGGTCGCTTCCGAAAAAGAGCCACTGCTATGTATGTGCTCAGTTGGCAGCCGTACACCTGGCGTCAAATCAACAATGGGTTTCGTGTCCAATGCACGCCCTCTCTCCGACGTCACCGCCGTTCTCGGGGTGTATGACCTGACCCATGGACCCCCCCACGACCCCCCCCCCCCTTGGTTATCCATTACCTGCGGTCCAACGACACACAGCTTGTGGGGCGATTGTCGCTCTACCTACAGCAAACACCGCGCGTGTGTGTGCGTGATGGTGCGTGTGTGTGATGGTGCGTGTTTGTGCGTGTGTGATGGTGCGTGTGTGATGGTGCGTGTGTGTGCGTGTGTTTGTGGGGAGCGGTGGTGTAGCGGTGAGCGCTGCGCTGTGAACCCAGCAACCCGGGTTCGATTCCCGCTCACGGCCAACACCGGTGACTATTGTCTGAACCGGTCATGGGCCTTCCCTAGGTCGACTCAGCCTCAAATTAGTACCTGGTGCGGTGTTTAAACATCGCCACTGGGGAGACAAAGGCGGTCGGGCGTGGTGCTGGCCACCCACCGCCTCGTGTACCGTTCCGGCCTACATAGGTGCTCGCTAACAGCACTTGCCCCAACAGTCTGTTACAGGCTATACGGGGGATCTTTGTCCTTGTTTGACAGAGCAGGGTCTCCATTTGCCTGTGCACGTACGTGTGTACTGACTGTACGGTGTGAACTTCTTTCACACCGTACGTGTCCAACCGTGCTCGTTGAAGGTGCGGGCGCGCTGGCGAAAAAAAAAAACGAAATTCAGGTCTCCGCCGATACGTCGAGAACGTCCAGAACGTCGCTCTCTGCTCGCTCTGCTCGCTCTCACCCCGATATGAATACAGCATCGCCGCTCCGATAATAGCGGCGGAGTGGTGGCCCCCGTGGTGGATAGCGCGCTTGTGCTCACAACTCTGGTTAGCCGAGTTCGGGACCGCACAGACAGCCGCAGCTGATACCGCCGGTTGCCGCGGTGAGATCCCACGCCAAGCCGCAGTGGTTCGTGAGAAAATATATTCAACAGGACACCTGTAAAAAAACACATTTATTTATGCTCCAGCATAAATAAATATTCTGATCGTGGATTGACAAAGGGCTGTGAATTATTATACATCGAGTACCGGGGTAAAGTTTGCATGGGGCAAGCACGCATGTATGTTTAACTTCTTTCGCACCGTACGTAGCCAACCGTGCTAATCGCTGCGTGGCAAGTACAACAAACTGAGTAGCCATGGGGCACATGAGTCACGTGGCTCACCCTAACCCGGGGCAATCGCCTGCCTGCCCTCCATGCCTTTCTCTACTTTTTCTTTCGTGCGGATGAAATATGGACGTCGAAGACGAACCGCGCGTGCCAACGTTAAGCCGCGCCACTGATTTGTGGGTCAGACCGCGCGAGTAAAATGTGTCGTGATATTTAGCGCGTTTTGTCCGTGCCGTGTGGAGGAGGGTTTTACGACGCACGTCTTGCCGAAGCGATCTGTTGAGCAAGTGAATTATGAATGACGGATGTCTTCAGCTCGAAATCCAGTTGAAGGCTCCACGGGATAGCGAATGCATTGTTCCACGCAGTTCTCCTCGGCATGAACCCGGCGGCACGAGTTTACCATGTGCTCATCTCGTCAAGGAGCCTTCAACAGTCACACGAACTCCGATCATCGTCATCATCGCAGGAGCAGCAGCAGCGGCTTTTAGGTGGCCATCGAAGAAACGCGGTCACCGCATCGCGCGCTTTCAGATGCGCTTCTGTGGCCGTCTGGAACGCTCTTCCTCCCGATATTAGGAAGCCACTGGAGCTACGCGCTTTTAAATATAGATTGAAAACTCATTTGTGTTTTTATGTTTAGTTTGTTGTCCTACCCCCGCACCTTCAATTGGCTACGTACGGTGCGAAAGAAGTTCAACATAAATACATACGCGTTGAGAGAGTGTTTGCTTTGGTTCTCTGCAGTTGCGCGTTGCCAGACTGCGCGGCAGTGAATGCTGCGAGTATCGACTGCACGCGTTCATCAAGTCATCGCACAATAATGCCCTCCATTCAGCCACTTATCCAGCCTCTCGGACACTCGGTTTTTCGAGAGGGATGTTTTTTCAACCTGCATTTAGGATGTTTTGGCCAATTCGAAGAATGCAAGGCGTTTGTCAAGGAGACGTGAGCCAGTGTCCTCATCAAATCCTCAACTTTAAAATGTTGATCCTCATGGGACCTCCTTTGCCAGTACCAAAATATGAGAATAGCTTTTGCCCCTTTTTTCTGGCAACAAAACTGAAACCTTTTTTTACGAAGAATCATGTCTGAATTAACCACAGTACTTGCGGTCAGAATGCAAACAAAAAACATGCTCTGATAATATATGCATTGTCCTTGAAACGGATTGGTCCACACCAGAGACAGTTTTATTTTGAGCCTCATCTCATACAGTTTCAAGGACAATGCATATATTATCAGAGTATGTTTCTTGTTTGCATTCTGATCACAAGTATTGTGGTTAATTCAGACATGATTCCTCGTAAAAAGGTTTCAGTTTTGTTGCCAGAAAAAAGGGAGAACCCTATTCTTATCTTTAAAATGTTGATTCTTTTCGCTCAAGCGGGAGCTTGCCAAGAAAGCCCTCGCATGCAGCGGGTGTAGCTGTCGAGGGCCCCGCGGTGGCTAGGAGATGTTAACCACCTCGCCCGGTATGCAGGAGGTCGTGGGTTCGATCCCTACCCTGACGCCTGTTGTGTATTTGGAGTTTACGTGTTTCTCTCATCATCATCACAGTGGCTAGGAGATGTTAACCACCTCGCCCGGTATACAGGAGGTCGTGGGTTCGATCCCGACCCTGACGCCTGCTGTGTATTTGGAGTTAACGTGTCTCTCTCTTCATCATCACAGTGGCTAGGAGATGTTAACTACCTCGCCCGATATGCAGGAGGTCGTGGGTTCGATCCCGACCCTGACGCTTGCTGTATATTTGAAGTTTGCCTGCCTCCCTCTATCCCCGCGGTCGCATGGCTTTTTCTCCAGGTCATCTCGGTTTTTCCTTCCAACATTTAGAATGAACGCGCGTTCAGAGTATTTGACTGCTACATAATTCCACAGTGATGAGACACTTTTTTGAGTTATCATTTGTGTGCCAGGTCGTTTCTGAAGAAAAAAAGAGCTATATGTGGGCCTTACCTGGTAAAATAAAAAGTGTTTACAGAGTATTGTGCAGACTGTGCAGCTGCACCGGAGCGCACGGACCGGACGGGGGCCCAGGCCCCGATAGACAAATGAGAGGGGGGAGGGGGGAAGGCCGACACGGGTGGCCAATTTCATTCCTTCCACAAGGACCCACGTCAGCTACGCTACGGCACTGGCTATCGTTTTATACGATGCACGACATACTGCGAGGAAAGGCGTGTCGGGAGAGAAGGCAACAAGCGTCGTCCCGATGGGCCACGCGTCTTTTTTGCCGGTCGCTACGGGAGGGTTTCAGCATCCCCTTTCTTCATTCATTCCGTAAATTCATTCAGACGATTGCAGCAATTGCACACCGAGTTCTGAACGCGTGGGTTCAAATAAAAGCCGTCGTTTTAACACAGTGGTTCTTAATCTTTACTGCAGACTTGCACTCCTTTGGTTCTCAATTGTTACAAAAATAAATGCGTAGGGTTTGATGAAACAAAGTGGTTGTACTTACCTGCGCGTGCTTAATTTGTGTTTCGATGATTTACCTTCTAAAACTAAATCTGGCCATGTCTCGGACCCCCCCAGAAAGGGCATCTCACCCCCCCCCTCCCCATTGGTGCGTGCACCCCAGGTTCAGAACCACCGTTATAACAAGATCATAATAATTCCCTTTATATAGCTCCAGAAAAGCCTCAACGAAGCTCAGAGAGTAATTGCAGGAGGGTCCTGCAACTGGAATGTTCCGCCCATTGCAGTTCACGAGCCCGAGCTGGGCTTCACGTGCAAAGGAAAACGGAGTGGGGACAAAAGTGAAGAAGGATTTAAAGGGGTAGGAAAGCCAAGGTCTCGGCACAAATAGATTCTATAATCCACTGCTGTACCGCCATCTCCTGGCCACCTTGCAAAGCGGCTTTAAATTGCATCGACGTGTCGCTGTGGGTGGGGAGGCCATTCGTTCATTTCAGCCGGGTCTGTCCGGGGGGGGGAAGCGACCGAGAAAATATGTCTGCACCCTTCCCACCACATCCAGTATACCAAAGACAAAGATCCTCCCGTATAGCCTACACAGGCTGGTGGGGGCAAGTGCTGTTAGCGAGCACTCCGCTCTCTCGCGCTCCGGCTACGACTACGAGTCACGTGCCACACCTAGTCCGGTACAGCAGCGATCCAGAATTAAAAAAAAACCCACACACATTGAGTGAGACCATAAGCCCTGTTTTTTCTTGACGAACATAACGTAGATAGCAGAGGATGGGCTCATACGTTTTCATGGAGCTCCATTAGGGACAGTAATATCTGAACGCTGAGCAATCATCACAGGTTAAACCGGGTTCTCAAGTGTAGCAAATGCATGGCCATATCCCCAGCCATCTTTCACTGTACAACATCTAACACACCTTAGGCATCGACACACATATATATATATATATAACCAGCTAGTGCTCTCAATTTCAAACTCTCATAATTCACGATTTTGCTTCGACGAGCATGTGAATGACGCTCTTTAACAGGCGGCGCACCCTGAAAGTTGTGCCTCTAGGGCGGGTCAAGAGGCTACCAGAAGTCGTTTTTTGTGGGGTCATCTCTGGCACAGGGTGGTGCAATGCTTACTGCAAAACAATCCAATTGGGGGTTTATTAATCTCATGGGAACTTGACACGAGACAATAGTGGAACGAGAATACAATTTAGAGGGAAGAATACAACGAAACTTGATTTAAACAAAACATAATTTGATCTAAATTAAGTTACACCCCCGTGACTTTCCTAAACTGCACATTACAGTAGTAGCCCTAATTGGGGATTGTACAGTTATTCGTATGCGGGCGCCACGGTGGCGAGATGTTAACTTCCTTTCTGGTATGCAGGAGGTCGTGGGTTCGATCCCGACCCTGATGCCTGCTGTACAAATGGAGTTTGCAAGTTCTCCCCGTGGTCGCGTGGATTTTTCTCCGGGTCCTCCGATTTTTGCCCTCCACATTTAGAAACACGCGTTAAGAGTTATTTGGCTGCTGTAAAATGCCCACGTGATGTTAAGCGACCTCGTTGAGATATCATTCGTGATATCCAGGTCGCTTCTTAAAAAGAGCTAACACAGCTCAGTGGGCCTTACCTGGTAAAAAAAAATAATAACACTGGTCAACACACTCTTTCTGGCATAAGGTATTCCAACGGGTTTAAGGTAATTTTGGGGTGCTGATTCCACATCTGGCATCAGTTTGTGTCTATCACATCAGGTTTTTGAGATATCAAATATTGCGTTTTCAATAAAAACTGCACAAGAAAAATATTAAATAAATGTGGATATCTACATAAAATTATATTATAAACACACTATCCTAAAAATACAGCACCATATTTTAACACTAAAGCAGTCACTGACTCACACCAACTTGCAATCATAAGTGACAGAGTTAATTTCGGGTAAAATCAATGAAAATGGGGTATGCCGATAGCATAAAATGAGATGTGATAGAGCAAATCTGAGATCAGATTTGGAATCAGCACCCTGAAATTAGTCTAAAACAACTGCAAAATTCCAGGCCAGAATTTTTTTTTTTTTGTTGACCAGTGTAATACACCCAAGAACCCCGTTTAATCAATCACGGATTCTAACTCAGGCTCACAACCATCGCCGGCTCCAGCTGCCAAACCCCACGCCCGACCCTCGCGACCGCACTCACCTGCAGCTCGCACCACGCCACATCCACCCACGTGTCCGTGTCCAGACCCTTGTAGACCGTCTTGAAGGAGCCGCGGCCCAGCTCAATGCTGAACTTGAGAAATCGCCCTCGAGGCGAGGTGTCCACCGCCTTCATGCCCCTATCGTCGTCCGTTTCTTCATCGTCTGAGTCGTTATTTTGCGTATTCCGCTGCTCCTGCTTCTGCGGATGTTGCTGCTGCTGTTGCTGCGGCTGCTGCTCATTCTGCTGCTGTTGCTGCTCAAGATGCAACTGGGGGTCTTCTGGCACCTCCAGCTGCTGCTGCTGCTGGATCCTCTCTGTGCCATCTGCTGAGTCGAGGGGTTCCACCGTGACCGAGGGGGTCTCGGCATCGTCTCCGCTCTCCGAGCTCTCCTGACTTTCGGGCCCCGCGTACTCGTTCACGATCAGCTTCACGTCGTCGCTACTCTTGAAGGTTACCGCAGCTGAGTTCCTGCGACGTACGGCCACGACCGAATGCGCCACCTTCATCTTCTCATCGCCGTCCTCCTCGAGTGTATATTTATCCTCGTCCTCGTCGTCCTCGTCATCATCGTCGTCGTCGTCATCGGCATCATCATCGTCGTCCTCATCATCGTCGGCGCTGCGAGTGCATCGCTTGATCCTGGTGTTGCTGCCTCTCAGCCTTGCGAACGGGACACCACCACCACCACCACCTCCTCCTCTTCCACCTGGTCCATCACCTCCATCACCTCCACTACCACCAACGTCTTCGCCGTCTCCGCCGCCACTCCCCTTAGATCCGCTCAGCTCGAGGCCGTTGACAGGACCCGGGCACTCTCCATCCGAGGCGCTCGCCTTTTCGCTCACGCTCGAGTCGCAGAGGTTCACGCTGCGACGCACGAATCGCCCCAGCTCGACGCCTCGTCGCCTCCTGTCCGTCACGAGCAGGCTCTTGCTCCTCCTGCGGCACACGGGCTCGGGCAGGTCCACATCGTCCCACTCGTGGGCCACAGAGACGGCTACATCGCCTCCCCAGGCGCCGATGACGTCCAGGGCCGCTTGAGACATCTCGATTCCTCTCAACGCGCGGCACGGAGCGGCATGACACGAGGTGCCGTTGAGGATGGTGACGCTGACCACGACGATGTTGGAGTTGTTGCGAGGTGGACTGGCCGTCCCTGTTCAACGCCCGCAGCTAAGCACGCGCGCTGCTGATCACAGGCGCCGCCACCGTCCGCTCGTTCATGATTACACAGCGAACGCACACGCACAGACACTCACACTCACTCGCACTCACTCACACGCACACTCACTCACACGCACGCACACCCACACGCACAGACACACTCACACGCACAGACACGCACACGCACTCACTCACACTCACAGACACACTCACTCGCACACACTCACTCACACTTACTGCACGCACAGACACACTCACTCGCACACACTCACTCACACACACACGCACAGGACACGCGCGCAAAGGCACGAGCAATATATATTGTTTGTGCGCACTCAGCAAAAATTCTCGCTTCCCAGGAGGACACGGCGCTCGCCGACAACCAAAAACTCCGATGACTGCCGCTGCTGCTGCCGCCGCTGCTGCTTCTTCTCCAGCGCAGTGGAGCCGTGTCCGTGGTCAGCCCGAGTCGTTGTGACGATGCCGGGCGACTCGAGCGAGAGAGTGCGACTTCGGGAATGAGAGACAGAGAGACGCGTTCGCTGTCACTGCCACTACCTCCACCAAACAGCGGCGGCGGCTTTGCCGATCGCTCTGCGGAGCGCGTCGCGTGTGCGCTCCGTGCCAAACACGAGCGGGGGAGGGGGCAGAGGAGGAGGAGGAGGGGGCAGAGGAGGCGGCTTCACGGGTGGAGGGAGGCGGGGGGATGAGTGCGCGTGGATGCGGGCGGGGTTAGCGAGGGGACGCTCACTGCGCTGGGGGGTGTGATGGTGAGTTCGCGTGCGTGCTCGACTAAAAATGAGTACCCGGTGCGATGTGTAATCGTCGCCACTAAGGGAGACAAAGGCGGCCGGGCGTGGTGCTGACCCCCCACCTCGTGTGCCGTTCTGGTTTTCTTCGGTGCTCGCTAACAGCACTTGCCCCTACAGTCTGTAAGAGGCTATACGGGGGTCTTTGTGCTTGTGGCTGTGTGTGAGTCTGTGCGCGCGTGTGTGTCTGTGTGTGTGTGTGAGTCTGTGCGTGTGTCTGTGTGGGGTGTGAGTCTGTGCGTGTGTGTCTGTGTGGGGTGTGAGTCTGTGCGTGTGTGTCTGTGTGTGTGTATGAGTCTGCACGTGTGTGTCTGTGTGTATGTCTGTGTGTGAGTCTGCACGTGTGTGTGTGTATGTGTGTGTCTGTGTGTGTGAGTCTGCGCGTGTGTGAGTCTGCGCGTGTGTGTGTCTGTGTGTGTGAGTCTGTGTGTGTGTATGTGTGTCTGTGTGTGAGTCTGCACGTGTGTGTGTGTCTGTGTGTGTGATTCTGCGCGTGTGTGTGTGTCTGTGTGTGTGTGAGTCTGTGTGTGTGTATGTGCGTGAGTCTGCGCGTGTGTGTGTGTGTCTGTGTGGGGTGTGAATGTGGAGAGCGGTGGCGCAACGGTTGGCGCGCTGCGCTACGAACCCCCCGTGACCAGCGTTCGATTCCAATAACACTGGCGGACACTTGAACCGGTCCTGGGCTCTCTTAGGTCGACTCAGCCTCAAATGAGTACCTGGTGTGGTGTGTAAATCTTCTCCACTGGGGAGACAAAGGCGGCCGGGCGTGGTGCTGGCCACCCACCGCCTCGTGTGCCGTGCCGGCCTGCATAGGTGCTCGCTAACAGCACTTGCCCCTGCAGTGTGTTAAGGCTATACGGGGGATCTTTGGTGGGCGTGTTTGTGAGGAGTGGCTGTGCGTGTTTGTCTTTGTGTGTGTGCGTGTGTGTGCGTGTCCGGTGTGATGATGGTATCTGCCCGTGTGTGGACTGCCGCGCGTGTGTGTGTGTAGGGAGCGGTCGCGTCTGTGATGATAAGGGTGGTTGCGCTTCTAAGTGTGTGTGTGCGTGCGAGTCTGCGTGTGTGTGTGCATGTGTGTGTGCGCGCGTCTGCGTGTGTGTAAGGGTGTGTAGCGGTGGCGCAGTGGTTAGCGCACTGCGCTACGAACGCGGTGACTCTCACGACCAATATTTGAACCGGTCCTGGGACTCCACGAGGTTGACTCAGCCTTAAATGTGTGCCTAGTGCTGATGTGTAAACACATCAGAGACAAAGGCGGTCGGGCGTGTGGGGGCCCAACCCCATGTGCCGTGCCGGCCTTCATAGAAGCTCGCTGATAACCGGTCTGCTGAGGCTATACGGGGGATCTTTGTCTTTGCGTGAGTCTCTGTGTGTGCGTGCGGGTAGCAGCGGCGTGTGTGATGATATGAATGGCTGCGTGTTGTGTGCGAAGCTATGCGTGTGTGTGGGGGGAGCGGTGGTGTAGCGGTTCGGGCACTGCGAGAGGAATCCAGCGCAGACGAGTTCGATTCCGGCTCGCGGCCAAAACCGGCGACAAATGCACGAACCGGTCTCGTGGGCCTCGACTCAACATGAGTGCTTCACTTTGAGGACCTAATATCAATCAGTACAGTACCCCCCCCCCCCATACCTCGTGTGTCGTTCCGGCATTCGTAGGTGCTACTCGCTGACAGCACTTGCCCCGGCAGTCTGTTGAAGGCTATACGGGGGATCTTTTTTTTTCTTTGGGTGGAGGCGGCGGTGTAGTGGTTAGCGCACCGCCCTACGAACCCTACACAAACCGAGTTCGGTTCTGGGACACGGTCAACATTCAATCATGGGTGGCGAGTGATAATTGAACCCGATCCTGGGCTTCCCCTGGGTCGACTCAGCCTTAAATTAATATATAGCCTGGGGCGTGGTGCTTTCCACACCACTCTCCTCTTGCGCGGACAGCACTTGCCCCAGCAGCCTATGGAGGCTGCACGGGGGATCTTTGCATTTGACTTTGCGTGAGTGTGTGTGTGTATGTGTGTGTGTACGTGTTTGATGTGTTCACGATAGTGTTAGCGGTCAGCGCTACGCTGCACTGCGAGCCTGACGACCTCAGTTCGACTCCCGCTCACGGTCAACACCGGTGACGATTATCTGAACCGGTTCTGGGCCTCTCCTAGGTCGACTCAGCCCCAAATGAGGACCCGGTGCGCTGTGTAAGCATCGCCACTGGGGAGACAAAGGCGGCCGGGCGTGGTGCTGGCCACCCACCCGCTCGTGTGCCGTGCCAACCTTCACAGGTGCTACTCGCTAACAGCACGTGCCCCCAACACTCTGTACAGGCTACACGGGGGTCTTTGTCGTTGTGTGCGTTCACGCCCCACATGCTCAGTTGCCCTCCGCGGACAGCCGCGATGACGTCCGCGCTTCAAGTCCACTCCGGATCTTACAGCCATAAAACAAAAAGGGCAGAGGGAGGAGGGTGGTTTGGTGGCGAGGGATGAGGGGAGGAAGAGGCGATAGAAGGAGAAGAGATGAGGAGGTGGAGAGAAGAAGAAGATGAAGAAGAGGGGAGAGAATGAGAGACCAGACAGACGGTAGGACAGGGATGTGTGCAATCGATGGCCTTTGGGTCTGATGCCGAGACGACGTGTACGTATCATCGTTGCAGTTATCCCCCTGCATGCAAGTCTGTCCAGATATAAATCAATGAAAGCGCTTGATTTTTTTTTTACGAGCAGCTGGTAACGCGAGCTATAGTC
The DNA here is from genome assembly GCF_015708825.2 of Lethenteron reissneri. Lineage (NCBI taxonomy): Eukaryota > Metazoa > Chordata > Hyperoartia > Petromyzontiformes > Petromyzontidae > Lethenteron > Lethenteron reissneri. The sequence continues at coordinate 1,958,372 of NC_083833.1, read as the reverse complement.
TGCCTTGATATTGCAACTCGAACGCACACAAAAGCGACGGTGTGAACGATTTTTTTTGTTACTTTTATGATTACGCTGCGGCCAAAGTCTTAAATACGACAGGCGTTGCTTCGCGTGGCTGTGCTCAACACATATTAGTGTTATTCCACTCTGTTGCAACGTTACATGAGCGTTTACAGAGTATATACCCTGTTGCCATATTTATCTGGATCGTAAGACGCATAGTGAGCGAGAGAGTGAGCGAGAGAGTGAGCTAGAGGGGGAGTTTACATAAAGCCAAGTTTTAAAAAATTTAATTTAAAAAAATTACGAAATGATGAACGAAGCAAAGTGCCGAATACACCGAGCATCTTCTTGTTTCCACTGATCGTAAAAAAAAGACGCATCTCAGAACGTGTCCCCGCTCTCAGGTTGTAACAGAACCCGCTGTCAATGAGAGAGATACAGTATTTATTGTCTAATGAAGACAAATACACAATGATCCCACGTGTAGCCTTAACAGCCTTTTGGGGCAAGTGCTGTTAGCGAGCACCTATGAAAGCCGGCACGGCACACGAGGGGGTGGGTGGCCAGCACCACGCCCGGCCGCCTTTGTCTCCCCAGTGGCGATGTTTACATACATTGCACCAGGTACTCATTTGAGGCTGAGTCGACCTAGGGGAGGCCCAGGACCGGTTCAGACAATTGTCACTGGCGTTGGCCATGAGCGGGAATCGAACCTGTAGTGCAACTTAGCGCTCACCTTGCTACACTACCGCTCCCCACACCACTGCAGACATATATACACACACCTGCCCGATTATAGTACGCATCTGAAAGTGAAACTCTCCCTAGGGGTCGGGAAGGAAACCATACCTTGGCTCACCAGGAGAAGGCGGTACTGCAAGTGGACCCATCGCCATCTGTTTCCATCTGTACAGCAATTTCGTGTTTTGCCCCCTCGCACGCGCGGGTTTTCTCGGGGTGCTCTTGTTTCTCCTTCCACACGTTCAAAGGCACCAATAATTGGCTGAAAAAAAAAACATCTTAAAATAAAACAAAAATTACAATGCAGAACCCCGCCGTGAAAAAGAGTCCTAGACCCAGTTGTGGCTGTCCTGGATAAACAATTAAATAACGCTTGCTCTTTCACATGCAGATGGGAAATGCGTCTTATAATCCGGGAGATTTGCTTCGTACGAACGCGTTTACATGGTAGAACGGTGTATGGCGTGTTGGTAAACACGTGTCAACTCAAGCCCTTTATGTCACTTCACTGCTGGATGAAGGCCGCCTCCCACACGCCTGTGCCGTTCGTAGGGGATTGATTGACCATACTTCAGCACGCTGGTCTAGGTTAATGAAGGCGGAAAGTGCATAGACGTTAAAGCATACAAGTACAGAACAACAATGGGTGTTGTCACCCTGCTGGACAAAACTTTACCACGGCAGGCAAACCACCTCTGTATGGCAAACCAGCTGCGTGTCTGGCAGCCGACCCATCCAACACTATCCAGGCAAAATTCCTGCTTGGCTTGCGATATCTTTGGAGCGCCACAGTGACTAGGAGATGTTAACTACTTCGCCTGGTATACAGGAGACCGTGGGTTCGATCCCGACCCTTACGCCTGTTGTATATTTAGAGTTTTCGTGTTCTCCCGGTTTTACCCTCCACGTTTAGAAACACGCGTTTATATTCCTTTTTTTGGCTGCTTTAAATTTACACGTGACAAGCCACTTCGTAGAGCTGTCATTCGTGATATCCAGGTCGCTTCTGAAACACATTCTTGCGGAGAGAGCTGGTAGGAACGTTGGGTTGCTCGGTCAATGGGCAGGGTCAACGGCGGCGTGGTGCATTCCGCAAAAATGCCCGAATGTGAGAGCGGGCACAAGCCGGCGTGAGTAGGTTAAACGTTGAGTTTTATAAGGGCAACACGGGGTGACCAGCCCCTCCCCTCCCCACCCAGCCCCACCCCTCCCACCCCCACCCAGCCCCACCCTCCCCACCCAGCCCCTCCCCACCTAGCTCCTCCCCACCCACCCAGCCCCTCCCCACCCACCCAGCCCTCACCACCCAGCCCCTCCCCTCCCCACCCAGCCCCTCCCTCCCTCCCCACCCAGCCCCTCCCTGCACGACGGACACAATAATCCCCTGTGGGCTGGTGTAACCAGGAGATTCCTACCAGTAAAATAGCTACATAGCTCAATGGGCTTCCTTGGTGAAATAAAAAATAGTTTAATAATTAATTAGAGATCGGTCCCTAATGTACTGTTTTCGCATTACAAAACAAAAGTCTGTAATCTAAGTAGGTGTGCTCATTCTAAACGATGTTACTGTACTTGCAATGAACATACTGAGCGTCGCTGGGCGTCGCACATCTGGTTACATTCCACATTCGCATGACGGGGGCGAGTCGCCCCCCATGGGACAACCACTATTGACTGTCACACAAAGTGGGATGGAGCACGTTTCATCGAGCCCCGAAGAAATGTAGGGGCTGAGTCGACCCCCTATCGGGAGTTGAACTCTCAACGCTTCAACTGCAAGTGGCTTGCGTTTGTTTAACAGACGTCTGTCAATCCACTGCTGGATAAAAGCCTCCCCCCCCCCACTCCCAACACCACGTCAGTCGTTGTTTGACCATACTTCACCTTGCTCGTCAGCCAGCCAGTCAGTGCGGTTTGCTGAAATTGGAAACATTGAGCCGGGCCCATTCATTCGTGAAAGAAGATAAACACATTTCAGATTTTTTTTTGTTTAGTAGTTTTTGTGACAATACATTTATTTTTTTTGTTCACCCGGGGTTAGGGCCCATTGAGTTTAAAAGAGCTCTGATTCTATGGTGACCTCCGCGGGTTGGGGGAGGCGTATACATATAACAACAACAAATACTGCTTGAAACATCAAAGTCGCAAGCAGGTCAAAATAGATTTCTTAAAACATTGTGTATGTGCGTGTGTACCGGACTGTCCGACAATAGAGTCTTGTTAACTTCTCCTTAAGGAAGCTGCAAAGTCCTCAATGTCACCCGTTGAATCTCGGAAGCTAAGCAGGGTTGAGCCCGGTTTCGCACTTGGCTGGGAGACTGCCTGGCAATATCAGGTGACATACGCTTGGCCTGATGAGGCCAGAGGGTGGCAGTCCGAGACATCAATTGCTTCCAGTGCACCGTCGACGCTCTCATATCGAAGCTCCCCACCTTCACCAGCTCGCACGGACCAGCGTGGTGAAGTATGGTCAATCGACCCCTCTGTGACCAACTTGGCGTGGGCATGCATTCACCGGAGCAGCGGACTGACAATCGGGTGCTCTCTCCCACAGATATGTCAACAGTATTTCCCGCAGTAATATTACACGTGGCAGATGGTTGCACGTTCAGGTGTGTGGTCAAAGGGGATTATGCAATGTGCCCCCAAACGAATGCGCTGCAGTTGGGAAAGGGCTGTGGAGTAATTGGGTTAAATCATCAATCAATGTCGCCAGAACCCGCTTGGTCATTAATTCGCATCAATCCTGCTGATGCGGCATCAATGGGGCTCATTCAGGCTTCTTAGACTGCGGTTCAAATCAGTTCAAGGCCTCGGCACGCCTCTGTGCGTGCGTGTGTGTGCGCAACAGCCTATTACACCACCGTACTTTAAACCACGTGCCGCCCAAGTCATTCGCCAGAATCGGCGGCAGTAGTGGTACCATCGACAGCAGCATCACAAGCATCATCATCTTCAGCAGCAGCAAGAGTAGCACAATCGTTACTATCGACAGCAGCAAAATCATCATCATTTGCAGCAGCATCAGCAGCAAGCACTAACAAGACTGGTACCATCATCAACAGCAGTCGCATCAGAAGCATCTTTATCTGCAGCATCAGCAGCACCAATCTCCACTGTAGAGATGGAGCGATGAAACCAGCTCCTGTGCAGGTCCTATGCGGTTGTTACACCGCAGGACCATGAGAGATGATAGACCTCATCCAGCAATGGATCTACCAAGGCTACTGTCACATGCCACTCGTTCCTGGAATTGGCCAAAAATCCCCATCCAGACCCTTTCCTGTAAGAGTATTGAGACTCGGTGTGGCTTTTGGAGGTAAAAAAATGTTAGTTTTGGCATAGGAACGTGGAATTTCCACCACCGTACAACAAAGTCGGTGCAATGGCTCCACAACACCCGTTTCACCACTCAAGAGGCTGAAATCCAGGCAGAGCGTTGTCTCCGAAGACCCATTATCGGCTCCACCGTGGAAGGAAACGCAGGAACAACATGGAAGGAAATGCCTATAACCTTGGAGAGGACCGGATTCCTTCAAGGCACTGACCTCAAGGGGAAATACTGGTGGACTCCAAACCGAGCCAGAGCCGGGGGGGGGGGGGGGCGAGAGCCGGACGACTCGATGCTAAGGTGGGAGGTTCAGGGACGATCACGACTGTGAATGGAAAGATCAGACAACGCCGACGAATCCTGATCCACCGTAAACCAAAATAACTAAAGAAATTATATTTCGAATTTGGTATATATACAAACCAACCCCCACCACCGCGTCAATATTTCAATGCAAGTGGTGTGAATACGAGAAGGTATTTGATAAATAACGTCACGAAGCGGGCATCAGAGACCCGCATGCCACTCCCGAATCGCAGGTTGCTGACCCGTGGCTACGACTGTACAACATTCCGCTGTGCTGTACTGTTATGGTTAGCCACGTGGGACTTGAAGCAGTAGAGATGTGTATACGCCGCTCGCAATGAGTCCTATCTGCAGGTTTGCGTGTGGTGGGGTAATGTGTGGGTGCTCTCACGCATTCGAATACGATTGGCCACCGTGGAGGTGTAGGCCAAAATATTCTCTCGAGGGGCTCTTTCAAACTCCCTCTGATGGAGGCCCTTCCACCAGCAGTGGTGAAAGCAAGCAAATGCAGGGATGCGCCTGTACCCATGTTAAAGCAACGTTGGGCGTTGCGTCTGAAGATGCTGCGTGTGCGTGTGTTGCGGGTGACCGGATTTATCTGGCACGTACTCATGATACCGGGTACACGTTTTGGGTGCGTCTTACTTTCCGCAGCGTCTCGTGATCTGGAGTAATACGGTACGGCAAGGCCGTAGCCGTGGAGTCAACATTGGGGGGGACCAAATCTTCCAGGGGGTCTGGGGGTCCCCCCCCCCCAGAAAAAAAAAATCTAAATTTGAAAACGAATTCCCTGCCATTTCCTGCCTAAAATATGAAAAAAATTCACTAACACATAGAATGGACTTTTTATTTCTTTTTTTACAATAATGTTTAATAGTGTATTATATTACATTGCTCTGTTTTTTTTCTTTTTTACATTTTCTTGTTTCATTGTATGTAATGGCAGAGATTAGGGATTAATCAAGTACAACCATAATCACAATCATATAAACAGAAATCTATTTTATAGCAATATATTGGGGGGGTCGTTTTGAGTATATTTGAATATTGGGGGCTTTGCGGTACGGTGTTTGCAAGGCATTGTTGTTGACGTTGGCCAATTGTTTGTCCTGGAGCCTTGGCCAATCCCGGTGGCGTTGACGCCAGGGGCCCATGCGGTGGCGCTGCAATTGCAACTTTGGGATCAGGAACAGCGTGAATTGCACCTGACAGGGGATCGTGCAGAGTTCAGAGTGAGAATCGTTGTCCATGGCAAGCAACACCCAGGCCTGCATCTAGCCCAGGGGTCGTCAACCGGCAGCCGTTTGTTTAAACTTCAATAAATGTCAAACATTAATTGGCCCTAATGATAATAATGTATTACATATGGCATGTAATGGGTCACCATGGAATGTCTTGGTGACGACAAAATGTACTAGAGTCGAACTGTATTGTTAAACAATAATTAAAGGCGGGGAGGGGGGAACACTAAACAGACGCAGTTTATTCCATCATCTATTTTGTGTAAGTCATAATGTGCGTTGTCATCTGCTGTATACCCGCTGCTGTGTTTGTGTACGAGGAGCTCTGCGTGTGATGTGGCTCTCGAACAATTTTTGTTCAATGCAAAAACAAAACAAACATTGCTCTCCTATTTCATTCAAAGGTTTCCCCAACCACCTGATCTAGCCCTATTACATGCCCAGTCCTTGGAGTGACACTCAAGGGTGAGCATGCCAAACCTGTCAACCCACGCGGTTGGCATGTGTTCTTGTACAAGGGAATTAGGTTTTCAGGTCCATGCCGCGTACAGCAGTAATATTTAAAATACTTTTTTTAAAAACACGCTTTAATGAAATGTACCCTACTCGTAATGACAGAACTCCACGACTCCAGCAAGTGGCCCTGAAGCTTGCCACAACGTAACGGGCCGTGGTGATTTACAGCTAACGTGAGTTGAGTGTGGGCAATTAGACCCAAGCCGAAACATAACACATAAAAATGAATGTTTAAAAAAACTTTCATTTATTTGTTTTGATAAAATATAGTATTGTCATCAGTATGACATAAGTATACCAAGTTTGCAGTCGATACTACATTGGGAAGTGGGTTAAAATTGAGTTACTGTACAAGATTTGAGGATACGACAACAACAGAGTTTAATAAAAGCGTGTAATAAAAACGAGCGTTTTGTCTATTTGTTTGTGTTTCTCTCTTGTGATGGGACTTTGTGGAATGACTTTGAGGTGTATAAGGGCATGCATGGGGTAACCAATACGTATCTGAATTGTTCTGTAATAAATTAGGGCACTGATAAGGGAGTTGACAGCTTTTCTTGGAATTATCCCGAATTCGTGGCATTTCACGTAACTTCCAACCAACCTATCCCATCGTTCAACACGTCACAACTTACCCCCCCCCCCACCTACTATGTACAGCTTCTAGACGTGTTGCATTTAGACTCTTAGGTTTTTTCGGTAAAGTCACGTAGGTAAAAAGATATATAATTAATAATAGAAATAAAATTATAAATCACGACGTTTCGGAGGCAACACAAGTCTCCGTCATCATTTATAATTGTATTTCTATTATTATTTCTATTATTTTTTATTATTTATTTTTACCTACGTGACTTTACCGAACAAAACAAAGAGAATCTATCCTTGCAGTCACGAAAGCTTCAAATCTAGAATTGCATTTAGACGCTGTACATTACAATTGTAACGGGTATACTATCTGAATTAAATCACACACACACAAACTGGCTCTTGCTGTGCTGTACATTGCTATTGTTTTTCCTGATCCTCCCTTTGCCGGCCTTCTTTATTGAATTCTTCCATCATTTCCTGCAGTTCGTTTCCGTTGGATGTTATGGCGACCACGTCACCAGCAAATCTGAGGGTTGGATGATTAATCATCTGCGCTCTGCGATGGATCGACGAGGCAAGCTGGTGCGTGGCTTGGGCAGGACTTCATCCAGCGGTGGATTGATCACGGCCAATGATGATACATTGATGATCACCAGCAGGTTCAGCTACAAGATCGCCTACCTGTGCCACTGCGCCTCTAGTTTAGTTTGTCTACTGTGGCATCTCATCGCCACGATCATCACCCTGCGGCTCTACAGCTCACGTTGGAATATGATATAACATCATTTCGTTTTATTTGTATGTAGTTTTTTAAGAGATTTGTTTACTTTTCCTACACTTAGCACTCCTATCGTGTTTCTGTTATTGTTTTTTTGTTGTAACGTTCTGACCTGACCCTACTGGACATCTCTGACAAAGAGCTTTCTAGCTCATCGGATTCCGCCAGTATGCATAAACGTTCTGAGTCTCAACTCAACAAATCCTCCTCTCTACATCAAGATGTGGGACCTTATACTCTTAGGTTTTTTCGGTAAAGTCACGTAGGTAAAAATAAATAATAAAAATAATATAAATAGAATAGAAATAGAAAATTATAGAATAGAATTGTGTTGCGCCCGAAACGTCGTGATTGATTATTTTATTTATATTATTTTTATTATTTACTTTTATTATTTATTTTGTTGATACGACTACGCCACTGGAACGTGCTACCCCCGGTACTGTGCTGCTTAGAGCAGCATACATAATGGAACGCGCGTGATATTTTGTTTCCAGAAAATGCAACACATCCGCGGTTTATACTGTGACCAACTTGGGGGAAAAAAACCCAAACTTTAAATCATATGAAGCTAATGACTCGTAACTAAAAACCATTAACCTCCAAAGCTTACTTGGTGAACTTGAGAGGCGTCAGGCGAGGCACACGTGGGTTCGAATAAAAATAAGTTGCAATGGGGCGAGGAATGCGATGGGAGGGGTACATTAATTAACAAACAAAACATTCGTGGGAAAAGTTTCATTGAAAGTGTAATATATACAATATGCGTGTCACATTTCGAAGTGAATTCAAACCAACGTTTTCGTCATCATCATCAGCCATCATCAATCCACCGCTGGATGAAGGCCTGCCCCAAGCCGTCGCAATCTGTCACGATGCAACAGGACACCCAGCACCTGGAACATATATACGCAGCGATTTTTCACGGCTCCATCTCCCCGGTGGCCAATATCTCGGATCCGTCCCGTTGACTTATTATTATTCTTTGACCAACCCATCACTAATTGGTCAATAAAGCGGAATACCACTTTGTGAACAATCAACTGTGGGCTGTCCTATAAAGAGGCTGACCTCTGCCAAGGGAATGTGGAATTTCCGCAACAGGCAACGGTACCACCAATACAGTATATGTTAGTGCCATCAGAGGACAGTGCACCAAAATACATTGTTGTACTATACTTCTGCGCTCCCACAATTATACAGCGCGGGGAGGCTGTCTTCCAGCAGTGGATTGAGAAAAGGGCTGTACATGTGCAGGAGTGATGCTGCAATTAATTCGCGAAGTCTATATGTGAGTGGGCTTGATTCCATTGAAATATATTTACTTTGGGATGCTATGAAGCCCATGTTTCCTTTGCATTTCCTGTACCATTAGAGACCCAGAGCATGCGTGTGTATGCAGCACGCTGTAGACACTGGATGGAATATATTCGCAGCGATTTGTCTGCTTTCATATCCAGGTAGCAGTTCATTTTGGCACCCAGTGTGGCAAATCAATAAAAAAAAACGACCATCTGATTATCCGGGTTAAGGGGAGGGTTAGCTATGTAGAATTGGGATTAAGATACAATGTATTCTCTTTGTATTGCTTTATCAAAGTGCTCGTTTTACTTGCAAACTTGTTTGCGGTCACATGGGCACAGAGTCACTGACCCCTGGCGTTTGAAGAGCAGCTAATAGTTAAACCAGCCCGCACGATGCATTTTATTGTTGTTGCAAGCAGGGCTAATCTGCAACCCAAGATAATCCACCTACAGATATAATCGTGGAGTGAAATCTACGGTACAGAGAAGATAGCGTTTTATTCCTCTACCGGGCACCTGCCTAATATCCATACATGAAAGGATATTTATGTACACGCACCGTGGCGAGATGTTAAATCAGGATGACCTCATTAACCATTGAATACGATTGTGGGCACATTCTATGGGCAAGAAACGACACGTCCACCAGAAGGCGATGTGCGCACGCTGCTATTCATATCACTCATGTACAGTGCTACGTATTATGCAGCTGTCAATGCTCGGATCATGCCGCTGGCTCCCTATGCAGTTAAAATAAAAATATACCATCGGAAAGAATACTATCATGGGAAGAAATAAATCTCGCCAATAATTTCAAGGTAAGAAACATTATCTCACCATGCTGGATGAGGGGAGAACTTCATGTAAATGGATTCTTCAGTGGTGTATTATTACTTAACAACTGGCTAAAACCAGGGCGTGGAATGTTCCAGAAATACTGATAGATTTCCCAGGACAGGCACAGTCAAATAAGGACCATCTTGGGAAAACCAGGACCGGTGACATAGTCTGCAAATATCTTCCCAGAAGCTTCTGTGCTGTTGACTTCCTGCCCATGTTCAAGTCTCAACTTGATACTTTGCTTGTTACCTCTGCCCATGACTGACGACCTCTCTCTATCAGATCAATATGTCCATTGTTTCTGTACAGTGCCTGGATATTTGGTCATAGGTAGACACTACATAAATCCACATTGTGCTCTGTATGTAGGGGCAGTGGTTAGTTAATGGTCATACTGTCACGAATGTCCGTTAAATTGTAGTACCAATATCACCGTCCGATAAATACAAATGAAAAGTATGTTTTCGAACTAACGTGGAAGAATTGCTCATAATTAGTTTATAGTCCTGAGCCAATAGTGACATTCGGAAAAGCTGTCTTTGCAGGGTATATATAGAGAGAGGAGTGGCCTTTGTGTGGCTAAAGGGGGTCTATCAAAGGGACTTCATTGACATCATTGTGCAGAACTATTCTCTGAACCAAGACGATGCACTGCCAAAGTTCCAAATGAGAATGTCTCCATTTCATAACATGACACCGATAGGGAGTTTGCAATATACAGTACTGTAATAGGGAACAACTTGAACAAACTGTTCAAGTGTCTATCTGCTCAAACAAATGTTCAGTGGCACTTCTCCTCGTGGACAGACCTGAATCCGTGATGGAAATTCCACATTCCCATGGCAGTCCCTGCCTGCTCTGGGTGATCAACAATTACAGGAACAATGCATTTTTTAAACGTAACAAACAAAACAGTTCCCACGACTAAGTCCACATTATTGAGACTCATATCTTCTGAAACTAACTCTTGCGAAAGCACAGCTGCTGGTGACAGGAAAAAACAGCATTTCGCCACAGAGAAGACGCCGGCAGATTGCCACTAACACAGTGGAGTTCAACCCACCCCATTCGTGCCTGGTAGGAGGGGGGGATGAGGAAGAGTGGCTGACACACGCAGAAAGGGATGCTCCCACAACACGGTTGGCTACGTACGGTGCGACAAAAGTTCAACATACGTACAGGGACGAAACTACGGGGTATGCGGCAGCGATATGCAACACATAGTCGGCCAGAAGGGGGCTCCTGAATCAACAGATAAACAAGTAAAAAGTGTTAAGAAAACATTTTTCAAAAACATTCATTCAAAATATTACCTGCGGTCTAGCATGGACCAAGCCCGATAAATACATTTGGCGATCATATTAATAGAACAGTATAAAGTTACGCACGATCCAACCCCTTTGAGGAAATCCTAAACCGATGGGCCGACACGAAAGCAAGATGAACGTTGACTCAATTGTGCAAGTCTGGACCGCGACCGACGTTAATAAAAACCAACATCTCGTACAAGGAACCCACCATGGGAGAACCTCCCGGTGTCAACCTTCCACGCACGCCAAATGGTCTTGACCATCGACCGAACCAGGCGCGGGCATGGCCCATGGGGCCCACCCAATGCCACAAATTGGCACCGTCGAAGATTCGGTGGCCTGCGATGAGAGCGGCCACTGATCTCCAAAACCATCGACCGGCATCTTAAACAGCTGCTGCTGCTGTCTTCTTTAAAGGAGACACGGACGAGGTCCACACTGCATCTGAGCCAGACAATTGAGTGGATAACATCTGGAATTACATCTTTAATCTGATATGAATCCATACGAAAGAAGAAGCAGACTTAATTGTGGGTATTGTAGCTTTAATTTGTTTTTCTATAACTGTCACTGTGAGGACTGTCTTCCTCTGAACCCAATACACGGTGCAAATAAAACAATACATTTAGTTAAATAGCCTTACATGTTACTGTTATACGGGGTTGAAAACATCCTTAGCTATTTCAGTAAAAGTGAGTCGGGAGAAATATCGATTGTTTGGGCCCCTACAGACATAGCAGACGAGTTTCAGTGCCATCACCACTGCATTTGTGCCAGGCTAGATGCACCACAGGCCAAAGAACAGAAACTCGGACGATTGGCAGATGAAACGACTCAATTCCCCATTGTGCCACACACGATATGCATAATTACAAACCTGTCAACACATAAGGGTTACCCGTATTCTCGTACAGGGAAATTTAGTTTTCAGGTCTTTACAGCGTACAGCCGTTTCAATATGGGCAAACATTTATTTTGTACTCGTTGTGTTTCTCCCCTAGTGATGGAACTTTGTAGGATGAACGTTGAGATTTATAAGGGTCATGGGGTCACCAATACGGTCTGAATTGGTCTGTGATAAGGTAGGGCACTGATCAGGGGGTTCACAGGTTTGTAATTATTCCCAACCTAGCTCTTCCAATCCACTTATGTATTTGAAAAAGTCTTGCAAATATGCACAACTCACAAACGTTCATACACAACTCACAAACGTCCATACACAACACACACAATTATGCATACACAACACACACAATTATTCATACACAACACACATAATGACTCATACACAGCATACACAATGATTCATACACAACGCACACAATGACGCATACACAGCACACACAATGATTCATACACAACACACAGGAGTTTGCGTACATCACCCAAAACAGGCCTGTACTTCATACCATACACACAGACACAAAGAGTCCCTTTCACATCCTGTAAACGAGTACACACAGCACACAAGAGACACACACACAACACAAGTTGAAGCACAACAACACAGCCTCGCGTGATGGAGCACCTCCTACCGACCGAATAAACAAACACATTCCTGCGGAGGGAGCTGGTAGGAACGTTGGGTTGCTCGGTCAACGGCCAGGGTCAACGGCCAGGGGACAACGGCCAGGGTCAACGGCCAGGGTCAACGGCCAGGGGACAACGGCCAGGGTCAACGGCCAGGGTCAACGGCCAGGGGTCAACGGCCAGGGTCAACGGCCAGGGTCAACGGCCAGGGGTCAACGGCCAGGGTCAACGGCCAGGGTCAACGGCCAGGGGACAACGGCCAGGGTCAACAGCCAGGGGACAACGGCCAGGGTCAACGGCCAGGGTCAACGACCAGGGACAACGGCCAGGGTCAACGGCCAGGGTCAACGGCCAGGGGACAACGGCCAGGGTCAACGGCCAGGGTCAACGGCCAGGGGTCAACGGCGGCGTGGTGTGGGAAAAAGGAGGGAACCTTCCAAGCCATCATCCCACCCCCTAAAAGGGTCCATCCGCTGTGGTTTTTTGGAAATTCCCACTGACCACCACCACCACCCCTCCTGCTGCTGCTGCTGCTCCACCCCGGTGCCGTTATTAGCACAGCAACTCCGCACGCACGAAGCCTCGTTGGGATCCTACAACAGACCCCGTTACTGCTGCAGTGTGTGTTGTTGTGTTGGTGTGTGTTGGTGTGTGTGTTGTTGGTGTGTGTGTTGTTGGTGTGTTGGGTTGTATTGTTGTTAATGTAGCGACGACGTCAAGGAGAGAGAGACAGACAGAGCGAGAGAGAATAGGAGGGTGGGGGTCTCTTTGTTTCCGCTACGATCTTGGCGCTGAGCTAAACCTCCTCCTCGCCCGCGGCGAGTTGGTGGTGGGTTGTGGATTGGGGGGCAGGTCGTGATTTAACAACACAGAGTAGCAACACAGAGTAGCAACACAGAGTGTTCGTGTGTGAGTTGTAGTAGTAGGAGATTAACACACTGTGTTGTAGTTGTTGTATATTAACACACACTGTGTGTGTTGTAGTTGTAGTAGTATATTAACACACACTGTGTGTGTAGTTGTAGTAGTATATTAACACACACTGTGTGTGTTGTAGTTAGTAGTAGGAGATTAACACTGTGTGTGTTGTAGTTGTAGTAGTATATTAACACACACTGTGTGTGTAAGTTGTTGGTGGTGGTGGCGGTCGATCACTGCGCTATGGAGCTGACCCTGCCGGAAGGCGACAGGCTACAACCCACGCCGGTGAGTGGCCACACTTCACCTTTTATTACATTACACATCCTACTTGTTGTTGTTGTGTGTACATGGTGTGTCTTGTCGATGCTCAACCTATAGGAAGAACACGGCATTACAGAACAACAACATTTAAATGTCGTGGATGTTACTCTCCAACACACCTTGGGGCTGAAGTAGTTCGCGTTGTTTACGTGTCGGGTCGTGGAGGGATACGACACATTTATACTTAATCTAACTAACAAAAACAACCTTTATTATTAATCATTAAACATCGTTTTAGCGGTGATCATAGGCCGCTAGCTAAGATGAATGATGTCCGGGCCCAATAATAACGGGGAGATGGATCGATGCAATTATTAATTCTGGTTTACATCGTTCAGCAATGTATCGATCACTGCTGTTGACGTGATCGATCAATGCAAACTGCTCACCGTTCACTTGCATAGATGTGCGTATACTGTATGCATCGTGTAGACTGCACGTGTTTGCGTACACAGCATATCATGCATAGCACTTACATTGTGTATATCTATACAGTCGATGTGTATACTGCATCGCTGTCACAACCCATGCGGTCTTACCTCTTATTCCTGTACAAGGACATTTGTGTGTTTAGGTTCATACGGCAGCAAGATGTTGTAATAGGGCAAAATGTTGTGTCTCTGTGAGTGTTTCTCCCTCTTGATGGGACTTTGTAGGACGAACATTGAGATGTATAAGGGACACGGGGTGACCAGTACGGTCTGAATTGGTCTCTAATAATGTAGGGCACCGATAAAGGGTTGACAGGTATAGTAGTACTGTACTGTTTAGACTGTATATGCAACTAGTTAACACTGTACACGTGTTTACAGTACGCGTGCGTGTGTACAGTGCGGCACCGTTACACTGTGCAGTACAGTATACCACGTGTGTGTGTACAGTATACCACGTGCGTGCTGTATTTAGTACACAGTGCCACGTGTTTGCACTACGGTGGGCTACCACCCCCCTCACGGCCACCAAAGCCAAGTGACGATTATCTGAACCGGTCCTGAGGGCCTCCTACTACCTCTTAGGTCGACTCGGCCTCAAATGAGTACCTGGTGAGATGTGAGCATCGCCGCTTAGGGAGACAAAGGTGGCCGGGCGTAGTGGTGACCTCCGCCTCTGTCGTGTGCTGAGTCGAGCAGCAGAGGGGATGAGAAGAGTAGCAGAGGAGAGATGTCGGCTAGCAGTAGATCTGAGTTGAGTAAGCTATTTAAACTAAACTATTTTCTTTACTTTATTAGGGAAGACCCTCTGAGCTGTGTAGCTCCATTTCAGAAGTGACCTGGCCACAAATGATATGGCTTATCACGTGAAAATGTATAGCAACCAAATACTCGAAACGCGTGATGTTGATTCTAAATGTGGAGGGAAAAACTAGAGGGCCCGGTGAAAAAACATCCACACAACCACCACGGGGGAGAGAGACAGAGGCACGCAAACTCCAAATATACAACAGGCGTCAGGATCGGGATGGAACCCACAACCTCCTGTACACCAGGCGAGGCAGATAACATTTCCCAGCCACTGTGGCGAGTAGCAAGGGAGATTGCCCCTGCAATAAGGTAAATGAGAAGTTTTCCTGGCTAATGGCAGTAATGAATGGCGAAGAGGAGGCATCTCTGACCCCAATGTTAATGGGGGTCAAACGTAGAGAAGTGAATGCGCTGACATCTCAAGTGTGGTGGGTTAGGGTACAAGCTATGTCTGTGTAACTTAAAATGACAATATCTAAACACTATATAAGCTATGCAAATAAGCCACGCTTCGATGCTTGTGCATGTCAGTTATTGAATAATCTCCACTACTCATCCAGCAGTGGATTGACGAAAAGGGCTGTCGATTAATACACCTGTTGAGGACATTACAGCCTCTCATGAGAATTCTATGAATACAATCTATTGTAAGCCAGCATTATATTGTGTACAATAAGTACAGAGTGCATATTGTACCGTGCAATCATGAAATACAAGCAAGTGCTTTATTAATACTACAGTTAGATACTGTAGTAGGTATATATAGATTTTAATTTTAACCACTTCTCAGACTCAAATTACACGTGGGTTTATTTATAGAACAAATGTAGTATACGTGAAAATGATTGGCGGTGATAAATGCCCTTTATTTGCCCCCTGGAAAGCGTCAGTCACAGAACTTTAAAACAGGTTTCTGCAAACAATGAGATGTTTCGAGTCCCAATAAGGTGTGTTTGGGCTTCAATGTGGGAGGAAACTGGAAAGTCCCTGGAGAAAGCTCAGCAATACAATGGGATAACGTTGAAAGTAGTAAGATAAAACCCAGCTTTGTTCTGCAGTGGTCAATGGAAGATTGGACCCCACCATATGAATGCGCCACGGTGGCAAAATGTTAACTCCCTCGCCTGGTATACAAGGGGTCGTGGGTTCGATCCCGACCCTGACGCCTGTTGTATTCTTGGAGTTTGCGTGATCTCCCCTTGGTCGCGTGAAATGTTCTCCCCGTGCTTCGGTTTGTCTCTGCACATTTAGAGACATGGGTTTAGAGTGTTGGCTGCTGCTATATATTGCCACGTGATGACAAGCCACTTCGTTGAGCTGTCATTTGTGGCCAGGTCGCTTCTGAAAAATAGCTACACATCTCAGTGGGCCTTGTCTGGTAAAAACAAGTGTGTGTTTTTTAGTAACTTCCACCAAATGCTATCCCAATGCTCATTCAAGTAAGAAGGTACTTTATTTTTGTAAACTTCCAGTTTTATATTTTCTTTTTTGTTAAACAAATATATGATGCTTACATAAATAATAAAAGCTTTGGAAACTCTCATGGATAAATAAAACAGTACTGTATTTTAAAATAGCACACACTATCAATATGTATATTTACACAGCCTTCATTCTTTTTCGCTGGCTCGAAAGACATCGATTGGCATTACTCGGAAAGATATTAGGTAAGGTTTGTGTTTTTACCCGACTCCTTGCCAATGTTTTATGAAACATCTGTGAGCTTAACTTTAAATCGTTTTCAGTGGGTGCAGTGGATAACCTAAGCAGTCTTGCTTCAGCTCACTATTAATGCAGCTAATTAAAATGTTAAGCCCTGATTAAGAACTAAGAACATGTTAGTCGTGGGGATTGTTTGAACATACTTGTCCATGCCGGTATGTGTTAGTTCATTTCAAACACGTAGGCTTTTGCGACCAATTTTATCCATCATGGTTTTTTGGTTTAGATCACATGTTAACAACGTTTTTGATTCCACCAAAAAAAACCTTTATTGTGGGTTGATGGGTGCTGTGGTGCCCACTGGTGTAAGCCGTGACCGGAACGAGTGTTTTTATACCCCTAATTCTGATGAGCGGAACAGACTACGGGTGTTTAAGAAGTGGGGTTTTACATCCATAACTGCGATAAATTTTTGAAAGCCACAGGACTGATACAGTAAATTTACTGACACGTTTAATGTGTTTGACGATGAGGAGGGATGGCGCAGTGCTTATTGCCCTGCGATATGAACATCACTTCCCAAGTTCAATTTCCCGGCTATGGTAAATGTCCATTTTGGGTGACATCTAAAACTCATCCTGACCCATCCTCCGAGGAAAATAAAAATAGTGTAGCTTATTTAGTTTTCGTGATTTGCTTACATTTCCTATACTTTGCACCATGATAAAGCACAGTCGGGCAAACTCGTATGACATGGGGGGGGGGGGGGCCTTGATTCAATGGTGGGTTGACAAACGGCTGTGTAAATATTCATACCAAATTGGTCTGCTGCTGAACCCTGAGATGTCAAAAATGTCATGCACCTCTGAATTAAATTTAGGATGCAATTTTCTGTTCTTGCGTATGGCAATAAGTTCAGGAGTGAGATGACAATATCGAGGTCTGCTGCTCCCCGCGAGAGGAGAGAGTTTGTGTAGTTTCGCTATTGCTCTTTGAAGCAGCACAGACCGGAGTGGTTTACTGAAGAACGCACGGAGACATGGACATAAATATTGTTCTTTCATGTAAGTGGAATAGTGCCTCCAATTTTCTATTTTCGAACTCAGTGAATGCCTTAGAAAATATTTTCTCGGTTAAGATAAACGCAGTGAAGTAGAGGCCCTTTTGATGGTCAGCCCCATTCCCTTTGTCACCAGATATTGAGAGGCTCGTGACAATTTGAGCCCCTTTTGGTGACTCATTCGCCCATTGTAGTGACTCAGCAAAATGACTCATCCCTCTCATCCCTCTCAAGCCTACCGCTCCATCAAAAAACTCATTCACTCTGCCCTTACAACGGCCTATGTCTACTGTCGTAGGTTAGTGGTTTGGCAGCGGCTTTTATTCAGAGCAGTTGGCAGCAGCAGCAACAATGTATAGATTATGCAGGAATTTAAGATGGTACGTTACAGTGTGGTGCCTTCTAACGGCCCAGGACAATTGAAAAATATTAAATGAAGGGTTTAAAATAATTTGCCATTTCATTGTGCATAATCCAGAATCCCCTTGAATTCTTATTTAATCTCGGCATTCCTGACGAATTTACCGAACTTTGCCAATCCATCATGGTCTCTCGATAACTGTGGCAGTCGTGGGTTGTGTTTCACCATACTTCACCACGCTAGCCATTGTGTGTTGGGGAAGGGCCGGCAAAATTAAATACATTCCTGCGGAGGGAACTGGTAGGAACGTTGGGTTGCTCGGTCAATGGCCAGGGTCAACGGCGGCGTGGTGTATTCCGCAAATATGCCCGACTGTGAGGGCGGGCACAATCCGGCGTGAGTATGTTAAACGTTGATTTTTATAAGGGCACCACGGGGTGACCAGCCCCTCCCCACCCAGCCCCACCCCTCCCGCCACCCAGCCCCTCCCCACCCTCCCCACCCATCCCCTCCCCATCCTCCCCACCCAGCCCCTCCCTACCCTCCCCACCCAGCCCCACCCCTCCCACCCCCCACCCAGCCCCACCCCTCCCACCCCCCACCCAGCCCCACCCTCCCCTCCCCATGAATCCCTGCAGTCACGAAAGCTTTAAATCGAAATGTATTTGCTGTGCATGCATTTCATCTACACGGCTTGCAGGAACGAAGGCATCGTTGTGCCGCGTATGTAACTGTGGCGTTCTATAAAGAGAGACGGAGGCTGTTTCACAAAAAGCTAAACTGGGGCACAAGCAGCAAAGCGAAACATTTGGCACCAGGAAGCGGATCTTTTTTTTGGGTTGCAGATTTGGCAATATGCACTCTTTGAGAAACAAATTACAAAGTTTTGCATTGCACGTGTTCCTTATAAAAGTCATATTGATAACTAGGTTTTTTTTCTGGGATTTTACTATTGTCCGTGGGTACTTTCCCACAGACATTTCCAGAATATTGCTCTGGCCTGAAGCAATGGCTCATCCACAGCTGATTTATATAAAGTAAACATTTCGTAACTGGGAGAGAACGCTATTTAAGTTTACGACATGCTTGAGAAGTTTTTAATTTAACACGTAGGCTTTCGCGACCAATGTTATTCATAATCAACGTTTTTGGGTTTAGATCGCGTTATTTATAAATGTGTCGTAACCCTCCACCACCCGACACGGCCAATCAGTAAAAAAGTGTCACGTTGACAAAGACAAATAGTTCACTGCTTTAGCCCACCGTGTGTTGAAGCCACAACATTTACAATTCAACACACCGGTGGGCTAAAGCTGTGAACTATTTGTCTTTGTCAACGTGACACATTTTTACTGATTGGCCGTGTCGGGTGGTGGAGGGTTACGACACATTTATAAATAACGCGATCTAAACCCAAAAACGTTGATTATGAACTTTTTAAATGTTACACCATACTATTAGAACACATCCTGTAGTCATATATGTTGGGATTTTCTCAAGTTTACCCCCGTTTTTAAAGGTTCTTACACTTAAATTATCCAAAGTGCAAGTTTACATGATCACAAAAACAAATTTACAAGACAGTCTATTGAGGGAGCCTCCACTTTAAGAGATTTGACTGTCAAAAGAAATGTGTGCAGTAAAATATACAAACGTATGAATGCGTTATTAAGTGCTCATTATTAGGTTTTCGCACTGCCACGTGTTACATAATGACGCAAGCTGCACTAGCACTCTGCATATCATAACATTTTTATATTCAAAATAAGTAATATTTAAAATAACTTTTTTTAAACACGCTTTAATGAAATGTACCGTACTAGTAGTAATGGAAGAACTCCACGACTCCGGGAAGTTGCCCCGAAGCTTTCCATAACGTACGGGACCGACATGAGTTGAGCATGGACAATTAGACCCAAGCCGAAACTTAACATATGAAAAATTACGTTTAAAAAAATCTATTTTTTATTTTTTATGAGTTGTCATCAATATATAGTATTGTCATCAATATGACATAAGTATACTAGGATTGCAGTCGATACCACATTGGGAAGTGGGTAAAAATTTAGTTACAAGATTTGAGGATACAACAACAGACAATTAGTTCATAAAAAGCGTGTAATAACAACAATATAAATGGTTTTCGGAAAGTATTTGGTTAGTAAAGTTTCCAAAAAATCCCCCACACACACACCCTTACTCGTGAATGCAGAGGCATTGTAAGAGATTATTAACCTCTGGAAGATTAGAAGGTTAATTGTGAACCTATTTTTGACTGGTCTAATTAATCGGCTCAGGTTTCCTTATCTCTCAGAATGTGTTTTTTCGGGTCGTGCTCATTGTGTTGTTCGGCATGGTGTCCCACTGAACAAACTGAAAACGAAACTTTTTTTTTATTTTACCAGGTAAGGCCCACTGAACTATATAGCTTTTTTTCAGAAGCGACCAAGCCACAAATCATAGCTTAGCCAAGTGGCTAATCACGTGGGCATTTCTAGCAGCCAAATACTCAAAAAAAAATCTACGCGACCACAGGGAGAGACACGCAATCTCCACATATACAGCATGCCAGGGTCAGGATTGAATGCACGACCTCCTGTATACCAGGCGAGGTAGTTAACATCTCGCCACCGTGGCACCCTGAATAAGCTGCGAGCGAAAAAAATCGGACGTGCCAAATAACACGCAATGCAACCCAAAAGCACAATGAAGAGCTGACCACGCACTCAGGAAAACTCACATCCTGCATTATGCGTGAGTAAGAGTTGTGTTGTTTTACATGATGGCATCGCCTCTGAGACCCAATTGAAGTGTTTTCAAAATGTACCTTGTTTGATGACGAGGAACTAGCAAGGTTACAATTCGCTCACCACCAATCTCCATCGTGAGATTAATTGTCTCTTATCACAATACAAGAATCAGTACTTTTTTTTCCTACGTTTTATTGGCTCACTTATATTGCCCATCCTTTCACTTGCTCCTTTGTATTGTCTCGAGCTTATTTGGTCTCGTTGGTCAAGTCGCGTTCAACCCATTTTCCTAATCGCAGCAAACGGTCATTTACACAGGTCACAGATAACCGAGTCTCACAGGCACTACCAAAAACAACAACTGCTTTCGGACGAAATGTGATAAATGCACCTTTCTAGTCAATTCGCGGTGCCGTGATGTTAACTACCTCACCTGGTGTACAGGCGGTCGTGGGATCGATCCCGACAATGGCGCCCTGTTGTATAGTTTGAATGGTTTTTTTTCTGTTTCATTTATTTGGTATAGCCCTGTGAGCTCTTGAATCGGGTGCAACCGCAACAAACAAAAAACAAAAACATGAACAAAAGAAAACTTCTTAAAGTGACTATGAGCAAACAGAAAAATCCTGGAAAAAACTGCAAAGTCTTCCAGAAAAAAAGCACCGTACACCAACGCTGTGCAAAAATCCCAGTGGGATGCAAGTCAAACAACAACAACAACCACAAGACAACTTAGATTAAAGCCATCATTCTAACTCCGTACTACAACAAACAAACATGGCCAAACCAAAAAACTTTTCGAAATCACCAAAATAAAGCCATAAGCAATGTAACAGTGATTATAGGAACTGTGACCGAAAGTTAAGCATGTTCTCCCCGTGGTCACGTGGATTTCTCTCCGGGGCCTCCGGATTTCCCCCTCTACATTTAGAATCAACATGCGTTTAGAGTATTTGGCTGCTAGAAATTACCACGTGATTAGCCACTTCGTTGAGCTATCATTTGTGTCTGGGTCACTTCTGAAAAATAGTTATATAGCTCAGTGGGCCTTACCTGGTAAAACAAAAAGTAGTTTAAAATATATAGTTTAGTTTGTTTTAAGGTGTATTGACTCTTGATGACAAGGATCCCTTGATTGAGTTTGGGCCCAAGTTAAATATTACCTCACCTTGATGACATGTGCCCTGGAGGTCAGTATTTTTTTTGTGACTAACACTTAACGTGGAACAATGGAGCAAGTTTATTTAGTAGCCCCTTTCTCCCTCCACTCAGCAGTAAAAATGGGTACGACCACGTACGATCAAGGAGGTCGTGTGAGTGGTGGGATAAAGCGTGGGTACTCCCAACTCTTCTTTAAAAACGTCTGGTCAGCATAGAAGAGTAGGCCAACTTCTGTCAAGAGTGGTGCTCCAGAGCTCCCTCTAATGGAGGCCCATGCGAGCTAGCAAATGCAAGGGCTGCACATTCCTAATTACATTCAAATCCGACTCCCAGTTCGCATACACAACTCCCAGTTCGCATATCTGCCCCCTAGTTCTCACATTCGACCTACAGTTCGGCCGTCTGGAACACTCTTCCTCCCGATATTAGGAAGCCACTGGAGCTATGCACTTTTAAATAATCTAGATTGAAAACTCATTTCTTTAGAAATTAGTTTTGTGTCTTGTTTGTTGTCCTTCCGCCACACCTCCAATTAACGCGGTTGGCGATGCATGCTGCGAAAGAAGTTCAACATACATCCATACGAGTATGGGTCGCTATGGGTCTTTATAGGTCTCTGTGGGTCTCTTTGGTTCTATATGAGTCTCTGGATCTATGTGGGTCTCTTTGGGTCTCTTGCTTTCGATATTAGGAAGCCACTGGAGCTATGCACTTTTAAATCATCGAGATTGAAAACTAATATCTTTGGGGCTGCTTGGGTTTAGTTTCCCGTCCTTCCCCCGTACCTCTGATTAGCACGGTTGGCTACGTACAGTGCGAAAGAAGATAAAATATAAATACGTTTTCTTTTTCTCTGCTGTCTCCAGGAAGCCCTGCCGGCTAATGGCGGGCGGGTGTTTGGACGCCGGCAGTTGGACCTGAACCACTACGCCACCAAAAAGAGCGCCGCCGAGAGCATGCTGGACGTCGCGCTGCTCATGGCCAACGCGTCGCAGCTTAAGGTCGTCATGGAGCACGGCACGGCCAATAACTTCTACGCAGTGCTCATCGCGCTGCTATCCGTCTCCATCATCTTCCAGATTGTCGTCGGAGTCCTGCTCATCTTCATTGGTGGGCAACGCCTCTTCGTCCCACGTGCGTTTCTTACCCCATGATGTGCAGATGGTTAAGGTCGCGGAATCTCAGTGGGGATTCGCTCAGCCTTTCGTTCTTTTCAGAAAGGTGAAAGTGATTTCTGGCTCAATTGAGCATTGTATGGTGAACTTCTTTCGCACCGTACGTAGCCAACCGTGTTAATCGGAGGTGTGGGATGGACAACAATCTAAACACAAATAATTTCTAAAGAAGTTAGTTTTTAATCTAGATTTCAAAGTGCATAGCTCCATTGGCTTCCTAATATCGAAAGGAAGAGAGTTCCAGACGGCCGCAGAAGCGCATCTGAAAGCGTGCGATGCGGTGACCGTCTTTGTTTGATGGCCAGCCAAAAGCGGCTGTGAGGATGACCGGAGTTCGCATGATGGGTTATGCTGATTAACGAGATCATCAAGGTATTGTGGTTCATTTGTGGCAAGCACTTTGTGTGTAATGCGGCATTGGTACTCCTCTCTGATTTACAGCCCTGAGCGAGTGGTGGAATTTCCGCATTTCTATGGCGGGGGCGAGTGTAACCGAATAATAATATTTATACTGGAGGAATCCCACGAGCTATAAAGTACTTTTTCACAGATGTCGAGTAGCCGTAGAACAACCACGGTTGATTTCCCCCACAAAGCAGTACTTATTTTATTGACACAGGATTTGGACTTTCAACCTTCCGACTGCGAGCTGTTCACTGCCACTGAGCCACCTGGCCAGATGGGATTGGTAAAATAAGTAAAATAAGTTCTGCTTGTCCTCAAAATACCAGGCTAATTCAGTGGTTTTTGGTGCCCCTGTGTACGTGTTTTCTTCGTAAAAACCCGTCATTTCCATGAAGGCCAAATATTGCTCATGCACAGCTTGTAATCATATGTATATTGCTCTTTATGTCGTAAAAGAACCATATAAAGAAACGTAAAAGGTAAAAAAGAACCACAGAAACCATGAGACAATTCTGGGACCCACAATCCAATGCTACAGTGGATACTGCATGGTAGAGGACTCAACTGGTACTGGCTAGGGTGGTGGGGGGGTGTGTCGTTCCTTCGTGATGTGGAGACGCGGATAACACCTGACGCAAAATTGCTTTACGCGCTGTCCTGGTTTTGAGCTAAAGGAGTGTGACTTTTCAAAATCTTGAGCAATTTTTAGAGTTTCCCCCAAAAAGGGGGGGACCCCGTTATATGCAGGACTTAGTATTTCGGCCCACAAGGTTTGGAGTATCGCTTTGTGTGTACTGTATATTGAACTTATTTCGCCACCTTCCGTAGCCTGCGCGGGGTGGGAGAAGCCAACAGTGATTGTCAAATGGGATTACACGCCCCTTCCATGGGAATTCGGAATTTCCACCCCTTGGCTCAGGGCTGTAAACAGGAGATGAGCTCCACCCCTCTGCTTGTTTAAGTTGTAAATCTCTGCCTCCGTGCGTTCCCATTAGCCACTTGCTCTGCTTGCGTGCGAGGGAGCGCATTGTTACATGCCTCATTCTTTGTGGGGGGACTCCCGCATGTGTGTGTAGGGGGAGGGGGCAGTTCTTGAGCCTCTTAGATTCTAAACGCTCTGCGATGGTAAAAAGTTAAAAGCACTTAATTGATCATAGGAGGCTGTTTACGACCCAGCTGAACATCGCAAGCCCAGCCGCGTTGCATTCTGCGACCGGGTAGTTATGGAGTGTTGCATTAAACCCAACCGACGCTGGCCATGGGCTAAGCTGCATCTCGCTGTCAACAGCAAGACATAAATGCATCTTTTTCACGAAACATGTTTTTGTTCAGTGCGTACAGGGGCTCCGACAATCTTGCGTTTTAACAGTTTTGATCCCCCTGACTTGGATGAGTTGTCGCGATTCGGGGTCACGATTCGTTTCGGAGGGAGGTTATATCTCGTTAAGTTGTGTTCGATCCGTGAGCCCTTGGTGTAAGGTAAGTACCGTGCAGGATGTTGCCAGTCCAGGAGTCCTGGCTGGGGCCCGATCGATCGTTAACACACGGAGGAACATTCAAAACGGCCCCATTGATTGCCGAGCGACATTGAGGGGCTACTTGGTCGGCAAAGGGTTCCCTGCCTCTGCCCTTGCTCATGGCGTGTCTGGCGTTTCACGTCGGGCTCCCTCTCTTTTGACCTCCTGACCTCTCGACCTTCCTGCCCCTCCTCGCGTTGCAGTGAAGTACGACCTGAACGACGCGGGAAAGCACCGCAAGCTGGACCTCCTCAACAACATCGCCACGGGCCTCATCTTCATCATTGTCGTGGTCAACGTCTTCATCACGGCCTTCGGGGTTCAGAAGAACGGCAGTCCTGTCTCCGCAACCCAGCAGGCCCCCCAATAGCAACCGATAACTGGTGCACAGATACAGAGGTTTTGTCTTCAGTCCACTCCTGGATACGAGCCTGCCCGCGATGTGCGGGTCGTGGGTGGGTGGGGGGGTATTTCGTGATGCTTCACCACGCTGGTCAGTGCGGATGATGTAGGGGGTGGGGGAGCGTAGATGTAGGAGCTATATTATAGCACAACAACGAATCATTTCCCCAATACGTTCCTGCTGCTGGCAACATAGCCGCAAAGCAGGCTACAACACCTGTATGTACACATCTCGAACTTATTTCGCACCAATCATAGCCAACCGTGTTAAAGACGGTGGTCGCCCATCCAAGCACCGTCCAGGCTCAATCCACCTGAGCTTCTGAGATCTGATGAGGAGATCGGATGATTTATTCACGTGCAGTAAATCTGATTAATATTAGCCTGTAAAGTAATTAAGTATATGCTTATAGATTGAGGAGGCAGCCAACCCTTAGCTCAATAATTTTAAGGGGCACTTGCCTTGGCTCAAGTTCACACTTCACAACTCCGCACCACAGCATCAGCCAATGTGAGCATCACACCGCCTCTTTCATGTAGTAAATGCCACTCAGCTACAGTAAGTAAAACTGTCTCTGGGCACTCCAGTTCCCTTCCTTAGAAAATCGAAGCAGTCCTTAAAATGGACTTGCACATACAGTAAAACCTCGTTATTTCGGCATTTGAACCGTATGGCGGGACCCCGGGGTCTCGAATTAATGGAAGTAAAAATCGTAATTAGTTTCTTTTTGGCGACTCCGTCCCACCGCGCACATAAACGCCGCGACCCGCCTGGCGCGGGTCATTCCGTTCAAGCGCAGCGGCGAGGACGAATGCGCAGAAGAAACAAAACTTTGAAACTTTGATTTGCGCTTCGTGTAGACCTCGTCGAGAGGAATATATTTCCGTATCGTTTGCCTTCAACAGACATTAAATGACGTCGCAACGCAGTGTATGCGAGAGCCGGGGGCTGATGGGCCACCCCAGGGTCCCCCCATCAGGTTCATTTGATGATTCTTAATTGGGGATAATTGGGCACGGCTGCGCTTTTGGCATATATACAGTATTAGTATACAGTATTAATATACAGTACCAGTATACAGTATGAGTATACAGTATCAGTATACAGTATTAGTATATATGCCGGAGGAGCCACTGTGGAGTACCATTATATATAATTCGGAATATTGGATAATTCAGCAAGGCCAGAGCCCCATATGTGTTTGAATTAACAAGGGTTTACTGTATGTCCAATTGTAGGATATTTCTGGACGATAATTTTGAGTTTAGATGGAACATAAAAAAAAAAATCTCTGGTGTGCAACTGTCGTCACCCAGAACAGGCCATGGAACATATCAGAATCATTATTCAGACTGGAGGAATCTGAAGCTCTTTTTCACATATGTCCAGTAGAATTTCCTTGTTTCACAGATAACAACTCAAATATGAAGGAGGCATCACAGCGATGGTTCACCACTCCATTTCTCCTGACGCAATCGTCTGGCTCAACCAGCTCAATGTGAAATTACAGTTGTTGCTCTACAGTCTACATCAACATCGGTCACATGAAGAAGAATCTTGAGTCTCGGTTTGGTTTAGTTGGATAGATACATGGCAATGTTATTGTCGCTAGCAAATAATTAACAGTTACTTTTATTTTCCCAAGAATGCCTCACTTGAGTCGCAATTTATTTTAGGAGGATCTTGAATTTACATATTTGGCTAATTTCTCCAGTGTCTTGAGAAAGTGGATTAAGGGGGGGTGGGGGTGGTGGTCTTTGCCACCAGCAATAATCACCTCCGATTAGCGCGGTTGGCTACGTACGGTGCGAAAGAAGTTCAACATACATACATACATAGATGACGTTAAAGGCCACGCCATGTGTGAATTGGAGCCATGGTTTGTGGGAATCCGCCAAGCCCGGCTGGTTTGTAGTCGCATGATGAGCTGCATTCAGGACCATGCCGTCCGTTTCCTGTGCAGCAACGTGCACGCGTTGACTGTGTGCTGAGTCGGGCATTAAAGCCTACATTAGCGATTGACGTTTGCATTCAGATTAATTATTGGAGCATAAAGTCAATGGTAAAACATTTTGTCATTTTGTTATTTTACACATTGGCTTTCACGACCAATGTTACGATTCATATTTATTTTATTTTATGTTAGATCATCGTGTAGGTATTATGTAAATTATACCCGCACGATTTAACGTTGATTGATTTTAAGTGTTATTTTATAACATCTGTATTTCATACTTCTGCATTTTAACTCTTCGCCCATAACATCCTTCCTTAAAACATAAAAAACCCACCGTTTTCTCGGAAACAGATGAGTTGTTCTTGCGTCATGTTTCTGACTTCTTTCGTTTCCAGAAGGCGTGCCGTCATGACACAATCCGTGAACCCTGACAGACCCATTGAAGCCCGCTACCCCCTGAATTCCTGTGGATACGTTGAGTAGAAAAACACTGAAAGCAGCCTCTACGACGGGTGCCCATGCCGAGTTTCGGTCATCAGAAAAGAGGACGGCAAATCCCCGCCGGTTGTGCTGTACTACAGGCTCTCCGACTTGTTTTTGGGTTGTAAAGCACGTTCCTTGGAATTACAGTCTGTTCTCCTATAACGGCGCTAGTTGCGTTCCTGAAGAACGCTGCATTATGAAAAAATCGCGTTATGATAAATCATGTGAAATTAAGGGTAAAGCACAGTCCGCGATAACACGTGACTATACGTAACGCAGGCTGAACAAATACCGAGGCGTGTGGGTAGCATCTAGAAGCATATAGCAGAATCCCGTCTTGCGTGATGCTATGCCGAGAGGCGGCTGTACAACCGCTTATTCATATTCATGCGACGTAGTTCCATTCACTCAATTGCATTTTATCCAATACGCGTTAAAACAAAAACGTCGTCCCTAATACATTCATCCCATTTCTATCCAATTCGCGTGATGAAAACACGCCATATAGAAGAACAGACTGTACGTCCTGTCGCGGCAACATGTGCTACAGCATAAAAAAGACCGTCGAAGAGCGATTTGTTAAATGGTTTGACAACGAAAAAAATGCTTGCAATGTTTGCAACAATAACATTGGTGATGATGGACAATATTCTCTTTGTCAGACGGTGACATTCTGCAAGTAATTGTCAGAAATTACTTAACCAATTGCTCCTGAGGTTGTCTGATCAGATTTAGCCTTTTTTTAATAGATTGTGAACAAATAACCTTGCACACATGCTGTTTTTGATTTTGTTCGGTGATTGTTTTGCTTACCTGAAATGTTATACTGTACTGTGTTTTTTTTTTACTTCATGTCACAACCTATTTAGGCACAATATGCATGCAGGTATAACTGTACAAGGTATTTACATCATAATTCTCAAAACTGCATTTGAGGGTGCTTACATTATGGAAGTTTGTTCATATTTTATAACATTAAATTCGTTGAATTCTTCTTGAGAATTTGCAGGTGCACAAAATGCCACTGAGCCACATGGCAAAGTTAAGAGTACTGCTTATATAATCTTGTTTACAAGGTAAATTATAATAGTTATGATTTACTAGGAATACTACCATGGTATCAATTTGGTTAACACACTGAACTGAGGTCTCCTGGTGCAACACACTGGACATATATACTGTACATTGCCTCACCAAAATACAGTGTAGATGGCTTTGTCCCATTCAATCAGTAGATCGCATCGAAGAGTAGGCCAAATACCACTCGAGAGGGGTTCTATAGAGCTCCCTCTAGTAGGAGGCTCTTCCACCAGCAGTGGCATGAGCAAGCAATTGCAGGACTGCACCTTTACCGTTCTACATTGCTTTGTAAATAGTTTCAGGAAGATACGGACTTGCTGTCATTGTGCAGAGGCTTGGGCGGTACATTTGGCTCATGGTGTATCGGGAAACAAACACTGGGATTCCCATTCCTGTATTTTATTGTTCACTTAATTACGTACAGGCAATGCACGTGACTTTTCGTATGAAAGGAGAGCACAATTGTGTACACATTGACTTGACGGTGAACTTGCCAGATGACTGTGTGGCTCATGGCTTGCAATAATCTCGGCTTTCCATTTCTCTGTGGTCAATAAATTAGGTACCACTTTGTGGGAATTCATAAGTGGTAGTCCTATGGTATATAGCCTGTGCCATAGGAACATGGAATTTCCACCACTGGCTCTGGCCTCTAAACCTTGCGCCATGCTTATCACATTTATGAGTAGAATTTACTCGATATATAGAGTGTAACCACACGGTGTTCGTCTTCTCACCGTAAACCTCAAGCGCATGAGACTGTCGTGGTGAGGAGGGGGCCGGCAAACTCCAGGCTCATAAAATCAACAACCCCTGCTGAATGTTTTAACAATTGTAAAGTTCAATTGATTCATTCGTGAGAATTGGAGATTTGGTTCTCATGCTCGTAATACATGCCTTGAATTGTGCATGTCAAAGTGTATTTCGGATCGTCAGCATCAGTCATGATCAGTCAATCATTGGATGAATGTCTCTAGCGGTTGCCTCCTCTCATCATGCAACGATTTGATGTGCTCCGTACCTGACACGAACTGATTTACTTGCTTGTAACCTCGGTTGACCTCCAACTCGTGATTTATCAAAATTATTTGCAAATTATTTGCTCATGCTACCTTAAGCTGTTTGGAGCAAACACAACTACAAAAAAAATTATTTTTTAAATGTACATTTTCAATTATAAATATATACCCCTGTTTGGTTCAAATGTCGTACATTGATTGGCCAGCCTCCATCCCAGTTGCCAGTGTACCATTTGTGTAAAAAAAATGTGTACCTCTGCTATGGACAGTTAAAATTTGTAAAAGTAGCCTGTGCACCATGAATAATGTAGGAGCGTGACAGTCTGCATTCCAGACATCTGATCCTACCGGTGTAAATGAGTGGGAGTCTACTTGATTTGTTGTATACTGTCGTGTGAAGAATGTGAGACTTTTTATACAGTGGGTGTATTGTGCACCAGTTATTTATCTGAAACTGCTTTGCATTTTAGGCAGAATGTCTTCCAAGTCCCATATTTGGTGATGAAGGCAGCGACACTTGTGGTGTAATGATCCACATTCACTGGGTTTCCAATCAGAATGAGGGGGGAAATGGAGGTAGCCAAGCAGCGAGAAAAAATTGCCAAGGGCCTAGGTTTGAATCCAGGCAGCTGCCTGGTGAGTAAAAGTGGATTTTCAGTTTGAGCGAGTTAGTGGTCTCAGCCCATTCACCAGTGACTACACAAACAACCCATCGGATACATTTTATTTAAATTTGGCCAAATTCTAGACCAGAATGCACAAGATAGTTTTTCAGCTCACAGCAGAGTTTGTGGGTAAGTGTGCACTCTACTCTGTAAAGAACAAAAAAGCAAGCCCTGTGAAAGATATCTTGAGCAGGTCGGTTTCATGTAGCACATGGGGCACACTGCACTTGAGATGTAGAATTAGATTCTTCATCTCGTGAGCAATGGTAATTGGGGAAAATAGACGATGCATTTATTTGACAGCATGAGTTGATTCACAGTTTACGAGTTGATTAACAGTTTTCTAATACGGAATTATTTCTCATTAACCACAGCTCGTGTTGTGTACCTTGGTTTATTATTATTTTTAGCTCCTTTTAACTATGGATGGAATTCTCCTCTAAAGTCGTATTCACTGATTAAATCTTGATTCAGGAATTCATACTCTTTGGGTCTTTCGGTCCAGTCACGTAAATCTAAATAATAGATCGCGACGTTTCGATCGCACCTGAAGACGATTGCTTGTGTTGCGATCGAAACGTCGCGATCTGTTATTTCTAATATGATAATTGGTTTCGATTTAAAGCTTTCGTGACTGCAGGGATTCATCTTCTTGGTTCTTTCTACGTTACTTTACCGAAAGAACCAAGAAGATGATAATTGGTTTTTTACCCTTTTATCTGGCAACAAAACTGTTTTACAAGGAGTCAAGTTTGCATAGACCACAATACCTGCAGTCGTAATGCAAACACAAAACATAACTATGATAATGTATGCACTGTCCTTGAAATTGATTGGTCCACACCCGAGACAGCTTTCCTTAGAGCCTAGTCTCACCCTGATGTTGGACCAGATGACGCCTAAAAGGCGCGCAACTCAAAGACAATGCACCATCAGAGTATGAGAGCTCGGGGTATAAGCATTTACATCATTGGAACCTCCTTTACAGGCAAATGAGGTTCCAATGGTCTATTATTTCTATTTGGACCGAAAGCCCCAAAGAGTTCGTATTCACAGCATTCCAAATGCACTTAAATTGTTTTAAGGGCATACATTTGTATCCTGTTGAAGAATAGAATGCATTTTTTTCGAAGGACATGCACGGTTCAATCCCTCCTTTTCAGTTTCCAAAGAACGTGAGTGCCAGTATTCAGCACTTATTCGAAAACGGTGAATTGGAAACTAAGCAAATGAGTGGAAAAAGCGGCACCTGAGTATACATTCTTGATTGCAATATTTTGAATTCCAGAACTTTGCCTTGATTTACTTGTGTAGTTCCTGTAACATAGAAAATATGAATGGGCATTTAGAAATTACTTGAGGAATTGTAGTTTTACATGATATTTAAATTAGGTTTTGTGCACACCTAATTTTAATATCATGGCATGAATAAATAAAATGTCTGCATTGTGACACAGACAACGCCAATACGCGTGTTAAGGAATAATCATGTCTTCAAAATAAGTATTTGGGTCACATTTGGACAATACTGTAATTAGGCTTGCATAGAAAAATGCTCGCGCTCATTAAAAGTTAACTGTATTGATTTTTAAACGCCAGCCGCTGCATTTATTTACTCCGTGGAAAATTAATTACGTTGAGGCCTTACAGTTTTGAAAAAAGTCATGACTTTTTTCTTGTTTATATATTTCATTGACAACACGTGAATTACGTTTGGATGCAAGTTACTTTTTAAAGCTAACGCACATAAAATAGCCTTCGTAAACTTTTTAAGTAGCAATTTTTAAAACGTCTTTTTTTTCATACATTAATACGATTTCTCAGGGAAAAAATATTCCCTCTTTTTGTACTGTGGACTACATAATGCGCTTGTATGCACAGTCTAGTAAAAAAATGCGTGACATTTGCTCAGCATGTGGCTGTCTCCTTTTTTTGCGCGGTATGAATCACATCCATTGCATTTTGTGATTCCAATCCTCACTATGTTTAGCACAATCATGCTTTCTTTTACGAGTTACAGTGTTGGATAATTGCCCTTGGCTGTGCATTGAAGGTCCATGGTGGCCATGGGCCTCTTTAAGCTAAGAGGAGCAAAGCAGATTTGGAAATACAAATCACAGATAAATCCTCAAATCCACCGTTCTTCACGAATTTTCCAGAGGGGGGGCACTTTCGTCTGAGAAGAACATGAGTGGTGAGTGTGAGGGCCTGCTACACCGCTGCAAGTGGTGTTTTCACATTGTGTGTATTGTGGAGGACCGCACTAAAGGCCATCAGGGGCCACCAGTGAAGAACACTGCTCTCATCGAATCATAACCCAAAATCAATACGATTAATCGATATCCTGTGCTGGCGTGTAAATGATTACACCTGCCGAAGTGATGGATCGGTTATTGCAGATTTCCAGAATGTTCGTGGGCTCATTATTTCCCAAGTGTATGGCCACCCTCTTGTTATTCTTGGTTCTTTCGGTAAAGTCACGTAGAAGGGAAATAATAAAATAAAATAAAGAATAAAATAAAACAATAATTTACTTTTATTGTATTACTTCCCTTCTACGTGACTTTACCGAAAGAACCAAGAATATGAATCCCTGCAGTCACGAAAGCTTTAAATAAAAATTCACCCTCTTGTTGTGGAAGGATGCTGAAGACCTTTTGGCATCATTTGAAAGGGTGGAAAATTGTGCAACTGGTGGCCAAAACATTACCATATATAAATAACCTTTAGTGGAGGCTGTTCTATTATGAATGTGCCGTAACAACAGTATATATCCGTTTACAAAGAATTATAATATCTTCTTAAATAATAATATGCTCGAAAGAGACTTTTTCTGGTAGGAACCCACTGGAGGGGCTGGGTGGGGAGGGTGGGGCTGGGTGGGGAGGGGCTGGGTGGGGAGGCGCTGGGTGGAGAGGGGCTGGGTGGGGAGGGGCTGGGTGGGGAGGGGCTGGGTGGGGAGTTTTATAAGGGCACCCCGTGGTGCCCTTATAAAACTCAACGTTTAACCTACTCACGCCGGCTTGTGCCCGCCCTCGCAGTCGGGCATTTTTGCGGAATACACCACGCCGCCGTTGACCCTGCAGGCCATTGACCGAGCAACCCAACGTTCTTACCAGCTCCCCCCGCAGGAATGTGTTTTAAAGTTTCGCATTTTGACGTGACGTCACATTTCTCAAACCCCCCCTCGTCACACATCGTCACAATGTCTGACCCCCCCCCCCCCTAGGTGCGTGACGTCATTTATGGACGGCCCCTAAGTATCGCTCTGTTCCTCATCATTAAATCCTTGCGGAAGTTTCGCGGGTTCCCGCTCGTGGGTTTCATAATCTGACACTTAATTTGATGTCCGATCTCTCTCAAATGGTCGTGTACGATAAACCTTTCGGAGGCATTGCTGTTTAAATTGAGGAAATCGCTTCTGTGGTTGTAACTACCTCATTTGTGTTTGTGTGGTTCGATGCTTTACCTATATTAGTTCAGTTAATGCACGTGTTTGGGAGGAAACCGGAGGGGGGGGGGGGACACAATCCTATCACCGTACAGATGTAAACAGATGGCGATTAATCCACTTGCTGGCGAGCCCAGGGGTCTCACGGCAGAATTGGACAAAACTTATTTTCTTTGCACTCCCAATCGTGTCTTTGTATTGTTTGTTGCTGTATCGTCCTGACCTGCATCGACTGGACTTCTGTTAAAAAAAAGAGCTTTATAGCTCATCGGATTATTCCTCCGGGATAAATGAACTACTCTTAGGTTTTTTTCGGTAAAGTCACGTAGGTAAAAATGAAAATAAGTAGTAGAATTTTTTTTTAAATTTCTCTTATTTTTATTATTTCTTTTTATTTTACCTACGTGACTTTACCGAAAAAAACCCTAAGAGTATGAATCCTTGCAGTCACGAAAGCTTAAAATCTAGAATTAATTAACTATTCTGACCACCACTCTGTCACCGCTCCGCACGTGTTTTGCACACGGCCCCGCCGCGCATGCGCACACCGCGCCCACACCACGCGTCGCCGTGGCAACGCGCCCAGGGTCTACCGGCACCGCCGAAGCCTTTTTGTTTTTTGCAACAACGCATCTCGAACGCCCATCAATGCTCGTCGCGATTACAATCACAAACGACGACAGGCAACGCACAGCGTTCACAAACAGCGCCACAATAGCCACGCTCTGATGGAGAGGGCGGCGGCTGTCGGCGCCACGTCGCCTTTCGACGCGTCTTTCGGGAGGCCGAACCTGTTGGGCAGCCAGGAGGTGAACATCTTGCACCTCGCCGACCTCCTGCAGGTGCACGGACCACGAGGATGAGGACGACGCAGCGGAGGTCGTGGGTGACGAGACTTCGGTTCCCGTCGCCTCTGAAGCCAGGCCCGACGGCAGACACGCTTTGCCGGCGCCGAGAGCCGGCCAAGAGGTGAAGCAGCTGAGCACAACTTTCATCATTTCGATGTAAAGCTTTCGTGAGTGCAGGGATTCATCTTCTTGGTTTTCTCGGTAAAGTCACGTAGAAGGGAAATATTAAAATAATACAAATTAATATAAAAATAAAACATAATAAAATAATTATAAAATAAAAATACAAATAAAATAAAAATATAAAATAAAAATAGAATAAAAAACATAATAAAATAATTATTTCCCTTCTACGTGACTTTACCGAAAGAACCAAGAGGAACATTCATCATCTTCGTGCGGCGTTGTCACGATCGCCCTCCTCCATCGCACGAAGCCATCCCCGACCACATCTCCATCGATCCAAATCTCAGTAATTTACTTCTACATCCTCATCTTTCTTATTCCATTGTATTTATTGCCATCCATTTAATATACTCCACTTTGATTAAATTTGATGCAGGTGGATTTTTTTCTCCGCGTCCTCCGTGTGTTTCCCTCCACATTTAGAAACACGCTTTTAAGAGTATTTGGCTGATATAAATTCCCACGTGATTAGCCACTTCGTTGAGCTATCATTTATGATAGCCAGCACGCTTTTAAAAAAGAGCTACACAGCTCAATGGGCCTTACCTGGTAAAATGAGAATAGTTTTGAGTTTCCTTCATAAACCCTGCCTCTTTGCAACCATCGATCACGACGTTTCGATCGCTTGTGTTGCGATCGAAACGTCGTGATCTATTATTTTTATATCTACGTGACTTTACCGAAAGACCCAAGGAGTATGAATTCCTGCAGTCACGAAAGCTTTAAATCAAGCCCCGTGGAGATAAAGTTGAATTATAACAATAGGTTTTTACCCTTTCTTGCAATAAAACAGTGTTAAGATGTTAAAACACCGAACAGAATAATTTTTCAAGGAATGCTGCCTACGTTAACCACACGTACTTGTGGTGAACATGCACCCAAAATAACATGCTCCGGCAATACATGCATTGTCTTTGAAACTGATTGGTCCACACCATGTAAAGCTAACTTCTGGGTGCGATGCTGACCACACCACCCAGTCATGCAACAGACCCACCTTAGTATGAGCTCACTCGCAGTACGTTTACCCCACTCGCATAACTCGTGGGGGCAAGGCGATGCCTTGGCCCCCCCTGGTGGCCAAAGCTCCAAGTAGCGGCCCCCTTGACAACCCCAATGAGATGCTTTCAACAGTGTAAAATAACAAAATAAATATTCAAAACGCGGTTTAAATGTATTTTATGAAAATGCTTCATAATGTTATTTAGGCAAGAGGAGCCGTGATATATACCCTAGTTGCAATCGTGCGAAACAAATTAAATATTGGGGCCCCCCACCTGACCAATTGCCGCACCCTCTGAGCTGATAATGTACTTATGCTACTGCGTCGACGCTTTTTGTTAATCTGTGTCACCTGCAGCTCCGAGTGGTCGAGGTGCTGGATCAGGATACAGCGGCTCATGGTCTCTCCTGCCTTGGCCACTCGGCTCTGGGCACAGATCTGGTGTACCTCCACCTGGCACTCCCCGTGAGTACAATATTCAGATTTATTACAGCAGAAGCTGGCTATAAGCACACCGTACATGAACACATATCTGATTTAGGCATCATGTCCTTACAATACGCTGGTGTGGGGAAGCCAATGGCAAATTTCTGATACAGGTAGACTTCAATATAAGTACCGTATAGCTGGATTTACTGCCATGGGGTCTGATTTTATGCGGGTACTACTGAATTAAAATGAGCTCATTTAGAAGCCATATGCTATGATTTATGAACGAAAACCTCACTGAGTTTCCAAAATTTTTTTGAAGGATTATCCAGTGTTAAGATGTTTGGCACTTACGTTATGTGGGAGGAAATCAGAATGCCCAGAGAAAACACACACTCACAGAAGAAGATGTATGGTGTCATGCTTTTACTGCCACCTTGAAGCCTACTTGCAGCCCAGTGAGTTTTGAGGGTTTGACACATCTTTGTGATACACCATCCCTGATCTCCAAAGTGCTGGATCACAGGCTTGCACTTCCAGTTAGCATTGTTGGCTACGCATCATGCGAAATAAGTTCAAGAACATACATTAAGTTAGCGATTTTCATCCAGAGTAACATACCTAGTAATATATTACATGTGGACGCAAGTCCAAATGTTCAAGCTTTACAACTTGACCACACGGTTATTGTTAGTAGAATAACTTTGTACTCGTATGTATTTATAGATGTGTGGTGATTATAATTTAAAATATTTCACACGTATTTTTGTATTTGCATTCATTTACTCTACAGGGGTATGGGCTCAAAGATATTGGGATTCTATCTGGCTATGTTCACATACAAAAACTGGACCTTTCTCACAATAAGATTAAAGGTAAGAGAGACACATTTTAATTATTATGTGTTTGTCTTTTATCATACGCTTGAATGAGTTTGCAATAATACTATTTTGAAACTTTGTTATTCTTACCAGCACATTGCATAAACTGTTGTTGTTCCCATCTTGAATATATTTCAGAGCTTTCTGTTCTTGGCAACATGCCATATCTTGTGGATCTGAAGGTCTCGCATAACCAGCTGACAAAGCTATTTGAATTTTCTACTCTCCGTTTCCTCAAGGTAAGTTGTTTGGAGAAGCAAACGCATTTACCAAATTGCATGTGAGTGTACTTTTGCGTTTACCATCAATACATTGTTTTCATTAATTTGTTTGTTAATACGTTGTCGTAATATTTGTTGTGCAACCTTATTTTTCCTCTATAGGAGGCTGATTTCTCATACAACACCATCAGTGAGATGAAGGATCTGTCTGCTTACAAATCCCTCACAAAGCTCGTTCTTGACAGTATCCTTTGGCATGTGCATTTGAAGTGCATGAATTCATTGTCACGATCTCATTGCATGTTTACTTTCAATGTTTGCCCATTTAAAGTATGTACAGTTGTGTAACTATTAGACCTGTAATGATATGCCAGTGATGAGATTCGATTAATTGTTAAGATTTGGGGTTGCCACTATTCAAGAAGCAAGGATATATGTTTTACATGTTAGTGCACTATAACACCCCTAGTGACTGCATGGGTCACGTGAGCTCATTACATACAGCATATACAAATTGAACACAATCGATGCACAAATACGATTCTATGCACGGCTTGTCAGCGTAATACATTTTCATCGATGAATTGATGTAGCATTACACTTTGTACAGATACTATACTGTAATTCTTCTTTTGGTATTTAATATTGTCTCTTTATGCAGGCCATATCTTGGTTTGTTTCAACTCCATTTGGCTATTATTCCTCAACCGCCGTCTGCCCTGCCAGACAACAACATCAGTGAAATCATCGGCCTGGAGGAGTGCGGCAGCCTGGCTTATCTAAGCCTCGCACACAACCGCATTCGGCGTCTCGATGGGCTGGGCAGCCTTCCCCTGCGCTATCTCTGTCTGGTGCGTTGGACGATTGTCCCGTTTTCCGGGATAGCTGTGTGTCTGCGTATTGTCCACTTCCAACGTTTGTTGGTGCAGGTTGCACGGAAACGTATCGAAGCGTCGTGTTTTTAAAGACAACACTGTGCGACACTGAAATGCATAACCTGGGGGGGGGTTTATTACCCCTTCGGAATTTAAATATACAGGATGTTATTGTGTTCATTAGAGAGGCAACCACCTAAGAAAAATAACAGGTTTGGAAAAACTCTGGAAGCTCGAGAAAGTGGACCTGTCTGGCAACAAGATACGGAGCCTCAAGGGACTGGAGGGACACTACCGCTTGCAGGAGTTGGACATGGAAGGGAATCAGGTCTGTGGCACCTATATAGCCTAACCCTATGGCATCTCATACATATTCTACTGCTGGCTGGATGAGGGCCTCTCTACACCATGGGGGTTGTGGAGGTTATTTGACCATACTTCACAACGCTGGTCCATGCGGGTTGGTGAAGGTGAGATGCATAGAAGTATCATACAACAATTAATTTAGCTGAACTGCATTCTGCTGTCCCACATTTAGTCCTGCAGCCTATATGAATGATGATCATACATATGCATTGTGGTTGGCAATTTAAGCACTTTCCAGTCTTTAGCCGGCTTAGCTTTTGAGATCTGACAAGATTGGGCACATTCCAGGTTATTTGGACAGTTCATAACCCCAACCACACTCCCTATTATCACGGTTGGCTATCCTGAATGCTGGCCACAGTATCCCTTTCCAATCTTCCTCTGAGAGCTTTACATGAGCCAAAGGAATGTGATAATTCAGCCCGTCCATGATTCAATGTATATTTATTTCAAAATTTTGGGCCAAAATCATAAAATGTAACTATAAACAACTGTATTGACATCATTATAATTTTCATCAGTCACCCAGTCACTCTATAAATGGGAATTTCCACTATTTTGAAGAAATACATTCCAGACACTTCAAAGTTTATGGCTAATCATTCTTATATTAATTATGTGGCTTTTTACTTGGGCATAGTATGTCACCCAATAAAAAATATATTTGAGAAATAAAGGTGTTTCTTTCTTCATATTTTAGATAAGAGATAAATGCTCGTAAAATACCACGGCGTGGAACGTAGTAACATTTTCATCTGTGCTGGGAAGCTGACGATGCATTCAGCTTCGTTCATGTGTCAAACTATTGACTCCCATATATAATCCATATTTTCAAAAGCTATAGACCAGGGGTCACCAACCCCCGGGTCGCGGACCGGTACCGGTCCGTGACCTGTTAGGAACCGGGCCGCACAGGAGGAGGTGAGCGGCGAGTCCGCGCGTGGCCCGCCCCCATTGTTTTATTATTTACCACTTCCGTCCGCGCCTATTTCCCGCACTGCGCACTTGTCTCAGTCACAGTTTTGGTGAGCCCACAAGCTCTAACCCGTAGCCAAAATGAGTAAAAAACAAACGTCGCTGGAGAGCTTCTTTAAAAAGGAGGAAAGACCCAATGTTGAACCCCCCCCCCCTGGTTCCGTGAAAAAATTGTCTTCCATGAAACCGGTCCCTGGTGACTGCTGCTATAGATAACTACCTTCAGAATACAGTGTTAGGATGAATCTGACATTTAAGACTGAGGTTCCCTAATTGTGAAATTACCCATGTAACAATTACAATTAGTGCATGTGCAGTTCGGTGCATGTGCCATGAGTCTAATGATTATAATTGATCTTAATCCATGAATTGTTACATTCATAATGAACATCATTGCGAGTGGATGTGCATTTGACTGGTCGGCTTTGATGTCTGCAGGTCACGGAACTGGCCGAGGTGAAGTACATTAAGGACCTGTCACTACTGAGGGTGCTGAATCTGCTGCGAAACCCAGTGCAGGTGAGCGAGTACCCGAGTACTCGTTTCCATTCATTTTACGTTCACATCTCAAACTTCTAAATCAACAAGATGCTTGGCCGGCAGTTATTCCAACACTATCCCTTGAAGTGGTATTGTCATAATTTGTCAACTTTTTATTGAAATTCCCAGTCAACCTTCATTCAGTGAGATGTTGCTCACTGTTGGTGCCCATTATCTGGAACTCCTTTTCCCCTGCCATCCATGCTGTCGACTTCCTGACCAGTTCGAGTATAGGCTCAAGACATTCGATTTTCCCTTCTACCTATGGCTGATTCTCTCTCTAAAATAAATATGTTGTTTCTCTACAGTCTTAAGATGCAGTTGCATTTAGATGCTATGTAATTCCAAATTGCATTGTAAATTGTAAAATCATTTCACGTGGTTTGGAGGAGATCCAATAATATAATTTGTGATTTTTCAAGTGTCTAAATGTGGCCGCATCGCAATTTTTGCATGCAAAGGGGGAGGGGGGGTGTGGTTTGAGAGGAAATAGGAAAGGTAAGTTGTTGTTAAGGTTATTTTCTTCAGGGATGGAGTGCAATAAGATAGCGAGCAAAATGAGATGCAATTATGGTTAGGTGTGAATGAAAACACTACGAGGAACGAGGCAAAGAGGAATTGATGAATCTTCGGCTTGTACCTGTACAGTGCAAAGGAGTTGGCATTGCAGATGGATCGAGATGTAATTTCAGGTGATGGGGCAGCAGCAGGTAAGGAGAGATGACGTTCCTTGAGTTGAGCTGAGATTCATCACCTGAAGACGCAAGCTTGTGTTGCCTCCGAAACGTCGTGATTTTTATTTTATTTTTATTTTACATTTATTAATTTTAATTTTTTTACCTACGTGACTACCGAAAAAACCTAAGAATATGAGATTCATCTGTTGGATAAACATTATTTTAGTCCATTTGCAATGGATCTTTGGTAGAAGTTATTTACATAAAATTACTTTCTGTATTTTCCTACTCAATTATGATTATTTGGATTGTACTGTGTTTTGACATGCAGTCCCATTGTAGTAGTTTCTGTATAAAAAACACAACAATTTATCGAGTGCGTGTGCACGGTTACACAGCGCAGCAGCGCCACCCCACGGCTGGAGAGGTTCCCTGCCGCGTACCAAGTGAAATCTCACACTTTGTGAAGCTGTCGTGAGGAATGGGGAGGGGCAGTGGTGGGATGGGTGGACAGACTCACAGCACACCGTATAGTTTATTTGGTTTGTACAATAGCACGCACACATACGTCACAAACTAATCTGTGCATTGCATAGGTTCACATGACCGACTCGCATGGGAAGGCATTGATCCAGCAGTGGAATGACAACAAGCCATACAAAATTTACAGTGTATAATATATTGATTATAAGAATTGCACATCGAGTTATAATTTATAAGACTACCGTTATACTCGTTGGTTTTTTCGGTTAAGTCACGTATGTAGAAATAAAATAAAATTTACCGAAAAAAAACAGTATAATTTCTGCAGTCACGAAAGCTTCAATTCTAGATTAAGACGACCTTGATTTGAAGCTTTCGTGACTGCAGGAATCCATACTCTTTGGTTCTTTCGGTAAAGTCACGTAGGTAGAAAATAAAATAAAACAAAAAATAAAATAAATCACGACGTTTCGGGCGCAACACAAGCGTCCGTCATCTTTCCCACCTGATGACGGACGCTTGTGTTTCCGCCCGAAACGTCGTGATTTATTTTATTTTCTACCTACGTGACTTTACCGAAAGAACCAAAGAGTATTAAGACTACCGTTGTCATCTTTGTGTTGGGGAGAGGTGTAATGAAAATATTGCTGTGTACAGAGTGGACTGTGAGGTGTGGCTAGCACATGTCAGTGAATAGATGGGGTTGAATGGGGCCACCCCTTGTTTATATAATACCAACCCCTATGATTGGTTAAGCACGGACTCCAATATCTTGACCATTTATTCAAGCTGTAGGCTTCTGTGTGTGTATACGTGAGTCATTACATATGTGTATGTATTTAATTTTACTTCCCGTGTGTTAAATCCACTGCTGGATTTGGGTCTCCCCATGCCTTTTCAATCATAGGGGTTGTTTGTATTTGACCACTGTGGTCAGTGCGGGTTGTTGAAGGCAGCCAGAACCTTCTTCTTGGTTCTTTCGGTAAAATAAAATAATAAAAATAAAACATAATAAAATATTTTATTATGTTTTATTTTTATTATTTTATTGCTTCCCTTCTACGTGACTTTACCGAAAGAACCAAGAAGATGGATCCCTGCAGTCACGAAAGCTTTAAATCGAAATTCAGCCAGAACCTGTGCGGAAATCGCTCACTGCTGATGTTAACCGTGGCCAGGACTCAAACTCAGGATTTGCGGGTTAATCGTGCAGTGTGGTAGCTACTGTGACACTTCTCTCCCCAAGTATATAATCCCACACACAATTGGGAACATTCTGCTCACTGGTTACTCATACACTATAATTTGCTACATTTGAAATAAAAAAAAAGTATGAATATAACCTAATTACATTGTTAAAGGCATCCGTATAATATAGTGTTCTTCACTAATTTTCAGAGGGAGAGACACTTTTGGCGATAAGACATCACTTTGAAGGCTGCCACACATTTGAAACCATTGGGTTTGACAGCACAATGGGGTGTTTTCACATTTGTGTATTGTTGGAGGCCGCAAGACATCAGAGGCCGCCAGTGGCCTGCGGGCCTTGCAATGAAGAACACTGGTATAATGAAAATACGTATTGAGGAGTGTACGCCACTGTTCCACTGTGTGGCCACATGCCGGCCATCTGGGAGAGAGCAGGAGAGTCCAGGGCACCGCATCGCCGCCGTGTTCCAGCTGCAGATGCTTGTGGAGCTTGACCTCCGCCGGGTCACCGTGGAGGAGAAGGTGAGGGGCCGGGTCGAACACATCCAACACCCTTTTCATGATTTTAATATTTACGACAATATTTAATTGAAAAGAAAATCTAAACTTAGATGTACATTTTAGATGTACACACTTTGTGTGTAAATCTACTGCTGAATGAGGGCCTCCCCTCACCATAGGGGTTATGTTGGTTATTTGACCATACTTCACCACACTGGTCAATACAGGTTGGAAAGGCAGGGAGAATAGACGTGGGAATGCAGAATTGCAATAAAACAATGGAAGTTGGCGACCTGGTATATGCAATGCATCATTATTTTAAACAATTATCACAAGTGTACAAGCCAACCAGTATACATGAAGTATGTATTTATTAATAATAACAACTCACTGCTCTTCTAATGTACAGTTGTGCAAGGGTTGCTCCCATTATTGATCATGTGATACGTCTGTCATCTAGTGGAACAATCTGGGATGAAAATATTGTGGCTGATGGTCAGAGACATGCTCCATTAACTACAAAAATGTTACCGAAATTTCGCTGAGATAGGTTATAGCAATACACCCTCATGGAGTAGTTTTTTACACAAGTATTTAATTGAGAAGTGTCCCAGAAATATATATTTTTATAAACCACAATTGTATTACCCAGGAAGCAAACTTTTGTTAAGAGTAGACAGATTAAGTGGGCGAGAAAAGTAAATAACTTTAGATCAACGTTCTGCTATTTGTGGGGAGATGATACTGTAAAAAAGAACACTAACAAATGTGTGATCGTAAAGTGTTCCAGTGGGTTATCTTACGAACTATATGGATGATCAACTTTGTTCCAGGACACCCGTCAGTTTATAGCCAGTC
Organism: Lethenteron reissneri; assembly: GCF_015708825.2. Classification (NCBI taxonomy): domain Eukaryota; kingdom Metazoa; phylum Chordata; class Hyperoartia; order Petromyzontiformes; family Petromyzontidae; genus Lethenteron; species Lethenteron reissneri. The sequence continues at coordinate 1,914,194 of NC_083833.1, read as the reverse complement.
AATTTCTTATTGTCTCAACGAAGATTAATAGAAGAAGAGGACTAATAGGTGTGTGTGTGTGTATTGTGCGAGGTGGCTGCTGTGAACAGGTTTAACCCTTCTCCGGAGATGGTAGCTGCGCGGGACCACGTGATCCAGGTGGTTTATAGCACGCTGCAGCCACAAAGAGTTCTTGACAGGTAGGTCTCACTTCCACAGGTTTCAAACAAACACAACACGCAAAAAATGTGTACGAAAAGCACTCGGCCTTTGCATGTTATGCAAAAAGCATCATCAACCGTTTCTGAACAACTGCATTGTTGTCCTCTTGTTTTTGGTCACACATGAAATAAAACAAATATTTCTGTCTCAAGATAGGGATAAGTTAAAATACGTCAAAATAACATAGAATTATTGTCGTTATAGTCTAACCTGAAGTGTCCTTCAAACAGCACGGGTGCATATCCTGTGTCCTGCATTTAGTGGGTTTTTTGGGTGGAAAACAAAAAAAAGAATAAATTGGACAAAAAAAATGCACTCTCCCGAAAGCTCAAAAATGTAACTATGGGGAAGGTGGACCCAGGACCGGTTCACACACCACTTTCCACTGATGTAGGCTGCGGCCTGGAATTGAACTCGGCATGCTGGCTTCATTTCACAGTCTTCTGACCACTGCTCCACCCCTGGCATCTATCGAATAGATTAACCTCGGGGCCATGCTTTTGATCGTGCACCAAAAAAATAAAAAATAAATTACGCTTAAGATAGTGTAAGCCGACCCAAACATATTTGCAACCTCGTTTTGTTAAATCACTTCCTTCCAGCCACAAGGGAGGGGTGCGGTGGATTGAGGGGAGGGGCCGAGCTCACAGATCTGCACCATGGAACAGGACTCGAGTTGTGTGGTGCCATACAAGGCCCAGCATGGATCGGGTCCAGTTTGTGCCTTTGCTGTCGATAACTGAATGTTTAAGATCGCACGTCTGTAACCCTGTGCTCTCAAGGCGAAGGTTGGTGGGTCACGTGGATATGTGAAGCTTCTAAACACGTTCAGTTGCAAGGTGGTCAAGAAATTGCAGCACAACAAATGGGTTCCTGAATCTGTCTTTTGTGGAATTTTCATCATTATCCCCTTTCAAGTTTTCTCTAGGTTCCTGAGTTTCCTCCCACACGTCAACAATCATTTGTGGAATTTACCGAATAATGCAATGCACTACTCTTCGGGACAAATAATATACAGACTCACCAAATCATATGTGTTCTATGACTGTTTTGAGGCAATATAGCTTAGATGCTGAAATAAGGTTAAGGGAATCTGGAAATGTGTGCCACGGTGGTGAGATGTTAACTACCTCGCTTTGTATGCCGGAGGTCGTGGGTTCGATCCCGACCTTGATGCCTGTATATTTGCAGTTTGCATATTCTCCCAATGGTCTCATATATTTTTCTCCGGGTCCTCCAGTTTTTTCCTTCATGTTTAGAAGCGTGTTTAGAGTATTTCGCTTCTGAAAATTACATGTAATAAGCCACTTCGTTGAGCTATCATAGTTTATCGTCTTCAAATAATGTAATAGTTTAGTTTAGTGTGCAGATCAGTGGAAAATGTACATGTAAATAGTCAGTCTGTTTCCCCTTCCAAAGCCTCTCTGTTGCATTCCTTCATGCCCGCCCTCGAGACGCAATTACTCGTGCCTCCCACTCGCAGCACCCTGCCGTCGCTGGACACGCCGTACCCCATGGTCGTTTTGACGGGGCCCAGGGCGTCCGGCAAGCGCGAGCTCAATCACCGCATCTGCCGCGAATTCTGCGAATTTTTGGGCTATGGGTGAGTGTAATCGGGCACTGAGTGAGTGGCTGTCAAGATCGTGCGCTCACTTCTTCCGGCTGTTTCTGTTGTTGTTTCTCAGAGTCCCTTGTGCCTTATTTAGCAGCCTCCGATTGGCAAGGTCTGCTCCTGCGATTCGCACGGTTGGCTACGTATGGTGCGAAAGAAGTTCAACATACATACAGCAGCCTTTAAACAATTATTGACTTGTATCTGCCATGGAGATGTGGAATTTACACTGGCTCAGGATTGTGAAGGGACCATGAGCACATTGTTTCATTGGTAAAAATTACTTCACAATGCTGAGTTCTGAAACACTTTTCTCTTTATTGCTTGCTTTGCAGCTACTGAAAGCAATTAGTGACATTTTAAGTGATTTGAAGTGCGTTTGAGAAAATCGCCTGGAATGCATCCAATTTCTTCAGATCTTGGACACTAAGCAGGCTTGAGCCTGAATTGTCTTGGATGGGTGACCACCATGCACAGTGATTGTTATACATTGCTTTGGGGTCACGTGGTGGGCAGCAGCAGGCAGTGCAGCAGAATGCATTGCTATCTTGTACGTCTGTGCTCCCCCGTACATGCTCCCAACCTTCACCAACCTGCAATAACCAGCGTGGTGAAGTCTATTCAAATAACCCCCACAACATGTACGGTGCGGGTGGGCCTTTATCTAGCAGTGAATAGACAAAGGGATGTACACGTGATTGGATAAGTGATGACCACTCACTAACCCCACTATGGTTTGCTTTCTGCAGTGTTTCCCACACGACCAGAAGTCCCTACCCTGGGGAGCAGGATGGAAAAGACTACCACTTTGTGACCAAGGAGACCTTTGAGAGGCTAGTCTGTGATGTAAGGCATTTGCTTACGTCATCACCAGTCTAAAAATATTTCAGCCAAATGTGTTCATATTATGTGTGAAATGAGCAGTTTGGAATGGTGTTGTGCTGAAAGTGTTGATGATATTCTATGAACCAGAGTACATTTTTAGGGGTCAGTACTCGGCTGTTACTGCTGAGATCCTGGGTTTGAATCTGGGCAGACACAAAGGTGATTCAACTGGGTTATTAAATGTAGTGAATTAGTTGGTCTCAGCCCAATCACCAATGAGGGCACAACAAAACCCCGTCACATTAAATGTAGTTTTTTTACTTGAGTTGGTCGGAGGCTGTCGGCTCTCAACCGCTCATAAATAAAGTTCACGTATCTCAGCAACACTCCACGCTTGCCACGCCACGCCATGCCACGCCATGCCAGGAACTTACGCTGATTCTTTGGAACTTTGATTGCAGGGAAAGTTTCTGCAAACAGAGAAGTACGACGGGCACAGCTACGGATTGAGCATCGAGGATGTTGAAGCTCTTGCCAGGGATGGGCTGGCGTGTGCCGTGCACATGGAGCTGGAGGTATGGACCAGGTAGTTGCGTTGCTTTTACCCGTGGTGGGTTCACTGCTGTTGACAGATCCGGAAAATACATCGGAATCATCTTAACAGCCTGTCACATAAAAAAAAAACACGTGAAGTTAAGTTGCTGTATTTGTAGTGGGTGTACAAATACTAAACTAAACTATTTTTATTTTACTAGATAAGGCGCACTGAGCTATATCGCTCTTATTCAGAAGTGACCTGGCCACAAATGATAGCTCAACAAAGTGGCTTATTACGTGGAAATTTATAGCAGCCAAATACTCTAAATGCACGTTGATTCTAAATGTGGAAGGAAAAAATCGGAGGACCCGCAGAAAAATCCACGTGACCATGGGGAGAGACACACAATCTCCAGATATACAGGCATCAGGGTTGGGATCGATCCCACGACCTCATGCCAGGCAAGGGAGTCAACATCTCGCAATTGTGGCGTGGAGTGGTGGCGCAGTGGATATCACACTGCACCATGAGCCTGGTGACTGCAGTTTCATTCCCAGCCATGGCTAACATCAATGGCGAGTGTATCTGAACCCAGACCCTGGGCCATCTCATATTCACCAACCCTCAGTGCCTTAGAGTGATAGGAGTATGTTCAAACAACCCACTTGGTCAACCCAATGTGGGGAGGCTTTCATCCAGTAGTGAATTGATACCTGAATAAAAACGCACATATATAAGCACAGTTCTCAAACAAGCAACACATGTGACTTCTGATACAAGCAGACTACTTCGGATATAGGCTCAGCTGGTCTAGCTCCCAAGTGAGTGCTTACATTCAGCTTTTACTCTTTGATTATTAGCAGCTGTTTAGCAGACAAATGACGTGATGATGGATAGGAATGCGTTGCGGCCAATGCAGGGAGCGCGTAGCCTCAAGCGGACGTACTTCGAGCCTCGCTACTTGCTGGTCGTGCCCCTGGACCGGAAGCGCTATGAGAGACGGCTGCTGCAGCGTGGACTCTACGACAAGTCCCAGATGGAGGCGTCGCTCGCCGGCCTGGACGCTTGCCTCGCCGTCAACCAGGATATGCCAGGCTTCTTCGACGCAGTCATCGTCTCAGGTGACAGCTACGTACGGTGCAAAAGAAGTTCAACGTGCGTACATAGCATACGGAGGGCACCTTGTGCCTTTTGGTGTTTGTTTTGATGGTAGTGTTCGTTTAACTCCGGGAAATGTTTGGTAAGTAACGAGCCGTTAATTCAAAACATTTCTCTTCCTGCTTATTCCCTTGCACTGCTCGACTTGGGAATTCCCTCTCGTCGTTTATTTTCGCAAGCTCTGATAACCTTGCTCAATTCAAGAAACATGATGACCCTTATCTAGTACATATTTGATATTCTTGTTTGTTGTTGGCCGTTTGACCATTTGGACCTATTGGGTCTATGTTCAAATAGTGTGGAGAGCTTGGGTCCTTTGCAATGATTCGCGTTGAGCTCTGCTTGTGGCCTCGTTCCAAATTTTACTGATGCTAGTCCGCCCACACTCTGTACGTTTGGATGATCGGTGGCCACAATTGTTGTTGTTGTTCATGTACTCTGAGAGTATTTCATTAAGCAAAGATCCATCCATCGATTTGCTTGGACAGCAGAGGTCCATTGCATTGATCTGTGATAACCTGATCTGCATATGGCCTTTTCCCATGTTTCATTGACAGTAGCAGTTGCGGAGTCACTGACGATTTGATGGCTACCGCAATGTCTCTGACGGGTCATTGAGGGACGTCTGCCTGACCAGACATCGGTAGTTATCTTTCGGGCTTTAAGATGTCGCTGCTGAACTTCAGGGTTTTATAAACAGTTTTGATATGTCCAAGTGCGATGTGTCCGAAGAGTACAAGTTGTCCGATTTACGCAAAAAGTAAAGTACAAAATGTATTTTTCAGAGAACACTTGTTAGCATCAACATGATGCATTGAATATTGCTTCACATCGTCACCCTCTTGTCCCAGCAGCCCACGAGCTGCTGAATTCCGGCAGCATGGAGGTATTGCGATTGGTCTCTAAGAAATTACCATACCACTGCTCTCACAGCCTTCATTACTGTCGAACCACCTTTGTCATGTTCCTGGATTGAATTGCCACAGATGACCTGGAGGTGGCCTACTCCAAGCTGCGTGAGCTCATGTGCCAGTACATGGGTCTGGAACCGCCCCAGTCAGGGGCCGAGTCAGCACACCAGGACGCGGGTCACGTGGTGCCGCCTCTCCTCGGCAGCACAGGCGATCGACCGACCTCTGCCACCCTCTCGCGTCTCACATGGACCAAGGGCCCATCGCCCCAGCCGCGCGAGAACATGCAGTACCTGTCCAGGCTGCAGTCCAAGATGCAGCCCCAGCTCACGCCTTTGGTACCGCCCCACGCGTAGAGTGAGGTTGACAAAAAGGGCCACATTGCGCTAGCCCAGCTTCCACTCGGTTCTCATTTATGGTGGAGAGTCAAAAAAACATCTAATTGACGCTCTAAAGTATGGACAGTTGAAAATACAAAATTATTATGGTGAAATATTTGTAACCTAATGTATATAGAAAAAAACTGTTTTCTCCACTTTAAAATGTTGAATCTATTTGTCAGACGTGATTCATTCTTGTGTGTTTGTTTCTCCACTCATATGCCAGCAGTACCAAATTTCTGGACTTGTAATAAGGCCCTCATCCAGCAGTGGATTAGCAAAGGCCTTTAGTTGTAGCAATTAATTCCCTCCCCTGTGATTTAATGAATTGCCATGGCTCGTGGTCATGATTCATTTCAAGAATATACAAATTTTTTTGTCTTGTATTTTCTGTCTCGTTTGTATTGTTTCACTTTCTTGTGTCTTGATCTCCCTCCTGAACCAGATTTTTGGATTCTTATAATTGTTTATTATACAATGTTATGTATGTGTTGTACATCCAGAAATAAATCTATAACCAAATCACCCGAAATGCACCTCATTTCGCCAGATCTTAGAAGCAAAGCAGGGTTATTAATTTGATGGTTGACCAAGTTATATTAAATAGGTGTTATAGACTGTTATGGGACTACGTTGTAGGCAGCATATGGCAGTGCAGCAAAAATCATGCTTGTACTGTACTTCGATGCTCCCAAGGTCTGTGCTCCCCACCTTTAACCTACATTGACCAGCGTGGTGAAGTATGGTCAAATAACCCTCACGGCCTGCGCGGTTTAGGGAGGGCCCTCATCCAGCAGTGTGTTCACAAAAAGGCTGAACATACGTGCAAAAAATACCAGCTTCAGCTGTGTAACCTGGCGATGATATTTGTCCATTTTGTTTGCAGGAGGAGGCATCTCTCCTGGTTCGCCAACAGGCAGCACGCGACGCTGTAACAGGAAAGGCTCTCAGTGCCAACTCCAAGCTCCTGGGCAGGTGCGCTCTGAGGCTTTGTCATTCACAAGTTTACATCCATAAATAGTATCCGCTTGGCTAAACGGACATTGTTTAATATGATCCAGATATGATTTAGATACAGCAAATCTACACGAGCTCTCTACTGTGAAGCCCTCTCATGAGGAGCAGACCTCAACAGTGGTATTTAGTTCCTGAACACATGACCATACGCAAGAAGAAGAATCCGCTCGTGAAAATATCTCCACAAGCCATCTGAGCTACGGATTGGTGCCCGCGTATGGATTACTCTGTGGGATTTGTAGTTGTACTTTGCAGACAGTTTTACATTTGTAAGATGGGTTGTAGATATATATTAAACTGTCACGTTACTTGGTTTTTTTGTACCTTGTTTCGATAATATCCTTAATATTATATTTTTTTACAATTTACTATTAAGGTTGAAAGTGTTTATGCATTTGCTGTTTCTGCCTGTTTGTCCATAATGGAGAGTGCGGGCACGATAACTCGTAAAGCTGAACCACTGCGTTCCAAACTCTTTTTTAATAGAGTTGTGGCCAACTGGATCAAAGGACTTCCCAAAACCAGTATTTAAATAGCAAGACGGAACTTCTCTTGCTATTTAAATACATCCGAAGACAAATTAATGTTGGAAGGCGTTACAAAATTCGTGCGTATGCATTATTGTTCAATTCATAGATTGAGCATGTGCCTTTCCGTGCATATATACTCTGCTGGACTCTGACCCCAAATCTTGACAGTTCATCAAATTACTGCCCCAGGCTTTTGACGGTGGGTAGGGGTTTGCGGATTTTAATTGTTACGTGGATTTTTTAAAAGTTGCTTAATAAATGATGTTTCTCTATAAATGCATTCACATTTGAGGTTGTAATTGACCTAATGACGATGCACGATTGTGGCAAACGTGCAGTGGTCCCAAGTCAGCACCTGCCACACTGTTGGGTGCCAACACTCGTTCTGCCAACCACACCGATGGTGCCAACACAGGCAAAAGGTAACGTTCCAGTGGGGCCACATGTCCACACCCATAATCTGTGTGTCACCTCTTATGTGTAAATGTACAGCTCTTGTCGATCCACTGCTGTATGAAGGCAGCCTCCTCATGCTGTGTGAGTACTGTGGGATATTGACCACACTTCACGCTGGTCTGTGCCGGTTGGTGATCATGGAGGCATAGAGCATGGCATAGTAAGGCAAAGGCATCTTGCTGGGCTTCTGTCTGCTGACAACGGTAGCCTAACAGCAGCTTATAACGCCAGTTGTGTGCTTGTTGGTCACCAATCGAACCACTATCCAGGCTCAATTTTGCTTAGCTTCCGAGATCTGATGATATCGGCACATTCTGGGTGATTTGTTCATAAGTTTAACGTGTAGGCTTTCGCAACCAATATTATCCATAATAGAGTTTTTTTGGGGTTGGATTGCGTAAATATAAATGGCCATAAACCCTGCTCAATCGTTGTATCCTAAATATATTATAAGAGAAGATGCAATCCAAAGTCTGAACCACTCTAAACCGAGAGTTCCCAACCTTGGCTGTTTGTCCTGGGCCCTCTTGTCACGTGTCATTATGGCACTGGCGAAATCGGTGCAACATTGCTGTCACACATGCCATGACAGCAGCAAGGCAGTGGCATCACAAGTACGCTTGCAGTTAAGCAATTCACTAACTTTAACGTGTATATTCTCAGCCTGGGATACATCATAGGCACATTTTTACGTTGCATTTTAGAATACGAGGAGGGTCCTCCATTGTGGAGTTGGCATGATTATTTTGGGTGTGGCTACCTAAGTAGTGGGCGGGGTATATCGAGGGAGTAGCGACACGACCTGAGTCGTATGTGGGACCAATGTCAGAAAGAGTGGTGGGCCACTTGCTGTGTGGGTGGGGCAGCTAAATTTACTGTATCAAGTGACGGTCCACCTGATGACGGAGACTTGTGTTGCCTCCGAAACGTCGTGATTTTTTATTTCACTTTTATTAATTTTAATTTTTTACCTACGTGACTTTACCGAAAACACCTAAGAATATGAATCCTTGCAGTCACGAAAGCTTCAAATCTAGAATTAATACCTGCCAGACATGTTGGTACCTTGTCTTAGCAATAATCTACAATTGAATGAAGAGTACAATAATGGGCTCACTTTCTGACTTATTGTCCCTACGTTGCACTCGCAAGGCCTCTGGGGTCTCAGGTGAGCCTCGGCTCCACGGAGCTGTCGTTGGCCAGAGCCCTGTCGGACGGCGCGTCGGATGAGTGGACTGCCTCGCTCTCGGGCCTCAACAGCCACCGTGAAGGCGACTTGGACGCCGCCGATGAAGATGACGACGATGACTGCGGGGATGGCGGCGGTCTGGCCCTGCAGCGTGGTGGGGATGGACAGGTAGAATCGCTGGACGTGAGAGCTCTGAGCCGCTCGGACCGCAGCCTCACAGGTACGTGTTTGTGAGCGAGGACCAGGACGCGCGTCTTGTATGTTCACTTGCGTTCTCGGCTACCTTTCAGCTTTTTTTCCCATTTTGTTTGTTGATGGCCATGTTGAATAAAAAAAAAAATCAGATCTGTCCATAGCAAGGAACAAAATTTGTTAATGTTTGGGGAGACACGTTTTGATTGTGTAATTTATAAAATGTACTTTTGGCAGGAAAGGCACTTAGGCTATTTCTCGTTGTGTATATGTGTACATGTACATACATTTTATAAATCCACTGTTGGATGAGGGCATTCATATGCTGTCATTGCGGCTGTTAGATCATACTTCACCACGCTGGGCAGTGCAGATATAGGATTTGGAACAGAGCACAGTAACAATGGCTATTGCTACACTGCCCTCTGCTGCTCACTATATAGCCCTGCTTAGCTTGTCTGTGCAAGGTGGTTGTCCATACTATCACTATCCGGGCGCAACCCTGCCGAGCTTCCGAGTTCTGACAAGATCGGGCACATTCCAGTTGATCTGGTCATAGGACTTCAAGTATGGATGCAACATGTAACGATGCTTCCGTAGCGTAATAGCAGTTCAGAGATCGCCAATTTGATCTCCCTTTGCGGCAGTTAAAAAATTATACAGTATTTTTAAATCCCCCGCCTATTTCCATCCAGCAGCATAAAGGGTTGGACCACAGTTAGTTGATTGGCAGGTCACGTATGGTGAGGTGGGATGGGGGATGGTTTAGTTTTATTAGTGTTTGGTTGATGTTTACCTTTCTTGTACTTTGCACGATGTTTTTGTAATGTTTGTTGTAACGTTCTTATCCGCCCCCAGTGGACATGTGAAAGAGCTTTATAGCTTCTAGATTTGAAGCTTTCGTGACTGCAAGGATTCATACTCTCATCGGATTCCTCCAGTATAAATATTCTGATTGTGCGTTCCCATCTTTTTCAATGTCTGACCAGTGAGGAAGCGTCAGTTACCATCTAAAGTGAGCTCTTTAGACGAGGCCTTTCTGCCAGCAGTGGCATGAACAAGAAATTGTAGGGTTGCACTTTTAAACTTTTATAAAAAAAAATATCGCCCAAGTTAATTCCGCTCGACGCGTGTCTGTTTTTTTGACTCGATTGCCCGCTTCCCCCACGTGAACCACGCCGCCCGACAGAGTCAGAAGGCGGACCGCTGGCCCCCCGGCCTCGCCCCAGCGAGGTGGTGGAGGCGCTCCGTGCGCCGCGCGAGCCCGAGGCGCCCCCATCACCCAAACCTGTGCTGCCGCCCATCCCGGCCGGCCGTGTTGAAGAGGGCGACAACGCGTCTCCGCAATAAAATAAACTTTTATTTTACTTCAACAGGTAAGGCCCCACTGAGCTATGTAGCTCTTTTTCAGAAGTGACCTGCCCACGAATCTCAACAAAGTGGCTTATCATCACGTGGAAGCACCCTCACGTCCCACGCTGTCCCCCACCCCCGTCACCCACGCTCACTTTGATTCCTGATTTGAAGCGTGGAATCCAGTCGGCAGGTGAGATGGTGCATCTTGCAAACTTAAGGTTTGGCACGATAGTGAGGATATTGTTGAGAGTTTACATGGCCGTAGTGTTAGTACTGGAAAGAGTGCCTGGATAGGTTGTGTCAGACTCGTGTAGAATCGTCGTCACTGTTTGTGTACAATGTCATTACACTGCTAGATGGCAATTATTTGACCATATTTCACCACACTGGTCAGTACGGCCTGGTGAAGGCAGAGAGCATAGATGTGGGAGCATAATACAGTACAATGGATTTTGGCGGATTCACCTCTGCTTTGCGCAACGTAGCTCTGCAGCAGTCTAAAACACCAATTTTATTCATGTGGCCGACCAATCTATGCACTCTCCAGGCATAAACCTGCTTCGCTTGAGATATGAAATTGGGCCCCATTTCAGGTGATTTGGTTATTGGCCTTCGAGCACTTTCATTAGCTATCAATCGGGCACATAGTGATGCATCATTAATTCCATTAGATTCTTGCCCTCAGAATACATGCATTGGGCATGTAAAAATGTATTATTTTAAATCCCCACATGCTTTATATTCATGTGTTCATGTGACTGGTTCATGCACTTGAGGAATTAAAAAAATAGACTTGCATCGAATATGGATGTCAGATTGTGACCGTTCATGGAATCGTGCGGGGTGACGAGTCATCACATGCCTTTCGTCGTCACCGTCATCAAGATGAACTTACCAGCGTAATCATCAAGCTTCTTGTTTGCGATGGTCAACAGTGAATGAAAGCAACTTGAGGCTTTCGTTTTTTAGACTTAGTGCACAAGCAGTACAGTCCATTATTAAAGAGTACGATTTGTAATGTATATTAGACTTGATATTTATTCACTCATAAATTACAACACAGACTAATATATCCTGAACTTTTTGACGGTCATTAACTATATCAGTCTCATTGTTCTCAGGCTTTGAGAGGAAGAACACTTACGCGTGAACTTTATTAGACGTGCGCTTTACGCCACATACAGTTATACATAGCCAGCGACCATTATTAGGCCATTGCGGGCAGAGTTTGGGAATCGATCGGATGTAAATCGCTGGACAATTCTGGCAAGCACTGCAGGATTCAGTGCAAAATGACGACCTCTTGACCAAACATTGCAGCATACAAACACTGCATTCCAGTTCAAGCAATAGTATGTGCACATAGGTATAAAAGTACATCATGACTTGACAATTGGTGATAATAATGAGATGCAGCCTTACAATAATTACCTGGACGGACACATTATTCTGGATTTTTTTGTAATTAAGTTTTCAGTTAAAACATAATCAAAATACCTTGGCAAATGGGAGTGAAAATCAGTTTTAATGAATATTGTTAATCCTTTAAAATTCTGTATTTCTAACTAAACGTTCATCCTTTGTCGTTCAACCACTCCCAAGTCAGGCCATACTTTTCAATCACCCCTATTACAGCATCACACTTTCACACACAAACCTAACAGCCCTTGAGCCATTGGCCAACAAATGGCTTAGCGGTACCACCCAGGATGGCGAATGCTAACCACTGTGTTGTTTTAGTATTTTATCTCTGCATTACAAACACGTGTGATAGCAAGGTCACCGTGGTTGCCTTTTCTGAAGAAAAAACGGTAAAAGACTGGTACAGTAAAACCTTGGATTGCGAGCATAATTCGTTCCAGAAACGTGTTTGTAATCCAAAGCACTCGTATATCAGTTGTGATCACGTGACGCTCGGCAGACAAAGCGTATACACGTACTACTCGTATTGCAAGACCTCGCTCGTTTATCAAATTAACATTTAGTTAATTTTTGCTCGTCTTGCAAAACACTCGCAGATCAAGTTACTCGCGCAATCCAAGGTTTTACTGTATATACATATTTGACAGGAAATATTCTTTTGGGGGAAAGAAAAAGTGAAAACGCATTTTCCGAACATGCAAACATCTAGGCAGTGCGTATGCGAAAGACTCTATACACGCTAAGATTTCTGCCCATGGTGGATACCAACAGAATTTTCCACCTCAGGTGGTACCGACCAAGCCCTCGGCTCATGCGCTATAACACAAGTGCACACCTGCAAACGCAGGCAACAGAAAGTGCACAACCCTGTGCGTGTACGAGAGAACTTTGCCTCATATGGCAATGACCCTTGACCTTACCGCTCGTGATGGTAATGATATCTCCCAAGAACACAGAATTTCACTTTGACTGAACCTGGCCGTGCGAAGTTCATGTCTGTCGTTTCATTGTACGGTCCCGACGGCCGTTAATACCAGCAAGTTGGTGAGGATTGTAACAGACTCAAAGTTATCGGGAAGTAAAGTATATTTACACATTTCAACGATGCATTCCTATTCTGCACACAAGATATGTGCATAAGGACTCTTTAATGCGTATAATTGTACTAATTCATCTAAAATAAACTTTTTTCTGTGCAGTAGGCAGTTATCAAGTATTTTTTTCTCTGTCTTAAATAATGATGCAACCCATAGAAACAAAACAAATAACTCTAGTAAATGGGGACCTATGCTGTGCCTTTGGCTATTTGACACGAGTTTGAAGCTTCGTTCATGAGGAAAAAAACATTTACAATTATGAGTCACATGCACGAAGAAATACAGGAATGAAGCCACAGTAACATCACTGGAGCGTGCACGATTGGCACATTAAATGCTTTTTTAAATTAAGACTTAAAACTCACGATGGACTGCAACACAGACCAGTTAAGCATAACTTGGTTTTAAATTTAATTCAAATTTACTTTTTTTGTTCGAATGGTTGCACAAGTGCCAGTCCTTGGTGTCCAGTGATCAACCCACGCTGACCAGCGTGCTGAAGTATAATCAATGAGGCGTGGGGGAGGGGCCTTCATCCAGCAATGGTTTTATTAATGGTTTTAAATTACTTAAAGTGCCATTTTTCTGATTAAAAGTGATTTGAAAAACAATACATGTCCTTCCAAAGCACGTATTCTACTCGGAAACACGGTAAAACATATTTACATCCTTTATATTGTTGAAAACATTAATTTCGAATGCACTGAATATACCTTAAATCTAAATCGTGTATGCATGCCTAATTGCATAAAATTCCAAACAGCTCTTTATCAGGACGCAACTGTAAAAACAACATGGGATATCACAGCTTACAAGCCAGTCAGATTGTTAAAGGGAAACAATTGGGTTACGGAAATCAAAGATTCTAAATTTACACGATTTTTTTTACGAGTGGAGCCATTTCTCCTACTTCTTAATGGAAATCAATTTTACAACAGCTATTTCAGTTTTTGGATTGTAATCTTTCCTTCAACACAAACTGGTCACAATGTATGCCCCCTCCCACAACGGAAGATATATTTGTAGGGGGGAAAAAAACAATGAGAATCTTGATTTAGATTGGAAAAATCTGATGAGCTATGAAGCTCATTTTCACAGATGTTCAGTATGTGCGGGTCTCTGACATCCTTTTCAATGCCCCCCATGGCGGGGGGAGGGGCCGGGGGGCGGGGGGAGCTGCCACCAATGAGCCTTACCATGGCCTCTACTGCACCTTCTGCTTCTCCGACACTGGTGCTTTGGCGGGGGTCGACGTGTAGATGTAGAGCAGTGTTCCCAGGAAGGTGACGCCGGTGCCCAGCCAGTGCCATGTCGTGAAGGCGTTCTTAAAGATGAGGATGGACAGGATGAGGCTGATGAACTTGCGGAGCGTCACCACCAGCGTGACGGTGAGCGACGCGCACTCCGTGGTGAGCACGAACACCGCGCGGATGCACACGTACCTGCGAAGGGGACGCTTAAGGAAAGCGTACGTGCTTAAAGGGCCTGCCATATTTACACAGCAGGAAGTCCGTGGAAGAGGTTGACTTGAAGGTAAGGGGGGGACTATAGGGGGATAAATAGGCTTAGAGCATGGGTTGGGGGCAACCAAAATAACAAGAGTAGCCATTTTTTTTTTTTTTTGGTCCAAAAAAAACTCTGTATTCGTAAAGACGCAATGCACGTGAATACGAGACGTTGGGTCCTTAATAAATAACTGTCATGAAGCAGTCCTTAAAGAGCCGCATGCTACTCCGGATTTACTGGAGTACAGAGCTATTGCACCCACATAGTTAAAATCAGGCTATTTTAGTGTGAAGGCAGTTCAACTGCACCAGAGGCCGGAAGGGACCCAAGCTGCCACTCTGTGAAGATGGGGGGGGGCGAAATGACAAAGGATACTGGGTGATGATGTTGAGCAGCAGCATCAGCCACATCTCCGGCACGGCCAGGTCCAGCCAAGGCAGCGTCACCGGCGCTAAATGTTCAGACACAACATGAAAGTGGCGAAGAGAGAACGTCAACTCGCGTGCTAGTTCGGTTTTCACTTTGCCAAAACCTTGAGCAACTCCTGGCCAGCTAGGGCTTACCTGATTGGCTGAAGAGCACCCCTTGGTTGTAAATGTCTTTGGCCAGCAACAAGAAACCTGGCAGGGGCAAAGCGTGCTGGAGAGAAACAAAAAAACATTACGTCTTAGCTGTTGGACGCTTTTAATAAACGCTAAACCGTAGTGTGCAACAGGAATTGACTAAGCGCAGCTGGTGTAAAAATTGTTTGTTCTATTAAATTCCCTGTACACTGAGTCATACAGTAAAGCTGCCGAGAGGTTTCTTTGTGCAAACAAACCTCGTGGGTTTTAAATAAAACCATATTACAAATATAGCTCACTTGAGGGGCTGTGCTCTAGTTTCCTAGAGTCAATTTCATAGCATCCAATAAACTGTACAGAAACCCAATACAGCACACTTCGCAGTACACCCCCTTCATTTATGAGACCACTGATGCTTGGATACGCAGCATTTGGACTTTGAAGAGTCTGCACGATAAAAGGAGGCACTTTTGAACCTTTACCCAGCTTTATTTTTATACCATTGTTTTCATTACCAACCAACATATCACAGAATAATAAAAACCCCAGCCATGTATACCAAAGGTTAACAAACTCCCTGGTGTGAAACGATAATCACGGCAACTTTATTGTCATAAGCCGATTGATAGAGAGAGCAGCTGTATTGCACCGGTGAGAGGGGACGGTGGGGGGGAATAAGGCCCACAGTGGTGAACCTTGAACTCAAGAGCCAGTCACGCAAAACCACTCGGAGGTTCATACCAAACCACCAGAATCCAGGGCCTAGTCAGCCATCAAACACCTGAAGAACAATCACAACAAGCTAGCAAGCCAGTCCATAAAGGGAGGCTTCCGCTTCTGTCAAGGGATTTGAGTGGACGCCGAAGTGTGTTCACACAAACACGTGTAAGAATGGATAACGGTTATTTTATTTTAAGTATTTAATTGCCAAATTTTGCCCAAAAGCTATGCAGACCCGGGAAAACGGCGTTCGAGAGTTGTGGTAAGTTCCGTAGCGACTGATTTAGGAGTTTTAAAAGTTTGTTTTGTCAAAACATTAAATGTCCGAGTACAGACCAAAGGACAGATGAATGGAGGGACAAAGTACTCTCTGGGCATTTCCAGTAAGTCATCTATTGGCTGCCTATACAACGTGGAAATTGTGGCAGTGGCACATGTGAACAAGACACGCGCGAGGGCCTTCACTCACATTGTAGAACAGGGCCTCGCGTGGGTGCTTGCCGAAGCGAGCGTACAATTCTTCCTGAAAAATGCCCATCCTCGCGGACATGAAGAGTGCAAACGTCAACATGCCGATTCCTGTGGAAGCAGCAGAACGAAATCCCAACGTTAAGTTTGTCTCCGAGCTTGGGACTGCGCAACAACGGCCTAGGCGCCCTTCTTGAGACAAGACGCAGGCCAAAAACAGATGGCTCTTAGTCCGCACCTCCGATAAGCACGGTTGGCTAAGTATGGTGTGAAAGAAGTTCACCATACATACATTTCAGATATATGTATCCTTATAAACTTGCTTAATTCAAGAATATTGTTTAACGCTTATCTATTACAACTTTGATCGTGCTTTTATGTTGCCGGCTGCTTGACAATTTGGGCCCGTGGGCCTGTGCTTATCGACTGTAAAGATAAATACAGGCTGTCCGACACGAGTTTTAAACTCTTGTTAATGAGAAATTGACTTTGAGGCATGCGCTCTCTCGTGACGATCACAGCAGTGCGACCATTGCGATCGTCATACGGTGGCGAGATGTTGACTCCCTCGCCTGGCATGTAGGTCGTGGGTTCGATCCTGACCCTAACATCTGTATATTTGGAGTTTGCATATATCTATGCTCCCCGTGGCCGCATGGATTTTTCTCCAGGTGGTCCAGTTTTTCCCTCCACATTTATAAACGTAAATTTCGAGTGTTTGGCTGCTATACATGTCCACGTGATAAGCCACTTCATTGAGCTATTCATTTGTGGCCAGGTCACTTCTGATAAAGAGCTATGTAGCACAGTGGGCCTTATCTGGTAAAATAAAAATATAGTTTAAATAAAACTCGTTATTTACGGGCTGAATACCCATCCTAAACTATTCTCTTAAGTGGCCAATTTATCATGTAATCTAATAGTAAGATGATTACTATTAATAGTAATAATCTTACTATTACTATTAAGTAATAATGATTAATTATTACTTAATAGTAATAATAATAACACATTATTTTTGCAGCAAAATGTCACCGAGTGAACTTTTTCCAGAGACTCCTGCATTGGGATGTTTAGCCAATCCCATTTGTGAGTGGCTGCATGCGAGGGAAAACTAGCCACGCATTTATGGGGACAACACACAACGCTTGGCACAGATGGATTCCAGAATCCATTGCTGTACTGCCATCTAGCCACCTCAGAGCCCAAGCATACCACACTCGCGGTATTATCGGGCAGTCTACCATCCAAGGACTAACCCGGCTTAACCCTCGGTAAAGTCACGTAGGTAGAAAAATAATAGATCACGACGTTTCGATCGCAACACAAGCAATCGTCATCAGGTGGGACAACCACAGCAACAACAAAAAACTGCTGAAGTAGGCTTACTTCAGCAGTTTTTCTTTCTGATGACGATTGCTTGTGTTGCGATCAAAACGTCATGATCTATAATTTTTCTACCTACGTGACTTTACCCAAAGAACCAAAGAGTATGGATTCCTGTAGTCACGAAAGCTTCAAATCAAGATTGAGGCTAAACCCTCTGTGGCTTCTGACATTGGATGAGATCGGGCACAATCAGAGCATTTTGGTTATACAAAGGGTAGCTCTGTGGTGAAATCTGGATGAAAATCATATGGACGCTCATCACAGATCGTCATCGGATATGGAAACGCACCAATCAGCCAGGTGATGATGGCATAATCACCGTCGTCCTTAGCAGCATTGTAGTCCGATGCCTGAAAATTAAAAGAAACATTGCACATTAATTTAATAGAAGATCGGCACTTGTCATATGCCAATTTAGGTTTTTGTTGCGAAGAAGTGCAAAAATAGCAATTAGCTTATTACAATATTAAAAAGTTTAAGTGGTTTCCCATTCAAGAAAGAATGGGTTGGGGCAGTGGTCATTGCATTGTTACAGCCCTGAGCCCAGTATATTCCACATCAGAACATGTATTTATAGTGGAGGAATCCGATGGGCTGTAAAGGTTTTTTTCACAGATGTCCAGTAAAGAGCAGGTTACTCAGACGACCGCTGCTGACTTCCCACTAAGCGGTACCAATTCATTGACCCCGGAAAAAAAAGACGACAGGTTGAATCAAACCCCTGCCTTCCCTGACTCAGATTTCAACCTGTGAGCCGTACACTTTTAACAGAAAACAACCCACCACTTGCTTCGCCGACATGAACGTGCAGATGAAAATTCCAAGCGAGACCAGCACGATGGAGAGGTACTTTGGCAGCGTGTACCTGCCAAAGACGCGTACAAAACAACATGACGTCTCGTGAATAAGATTCGGCACAATTCTAGGACACCGCAACCTTCAGCAGCGAGGGGAAATGCCAAGTGCACTCAGACCAGCCCTACCTTTTCTTGAGAATAATGATTCCGAGAACCATGTTGGCGATGAGTGACCCCTGTGCGGGTGAAAGAACACAATTTGGGAAATGTAACGCATACACGCAGGATAATGTAAACCTTTCCGATAACACATGGTTGTCTTGAAAGCTCAACGGGTAAGCTTCCTGGACAAAAAAGCTGCGACGGCAAAACGTGTTAGCGTTGGTTCGGCTCTCCCAAGTTTTGGGCAACACCTTGATCAAATAGACCAGTTAAAGTCAACACAACTCTATAAGTACGTTTCATTTATACAGGATCATCTTTGCAAGAGTCATTATGGCCCTCCCACCCATTATGGATAGACGGAGCTTCCAACCTTAGACAGTGTTAAAACAACAGGACATCACTATGTTTAGCAACCCAGTGTGAAATTAGTAAGGTCTTTACATGTTCTGGATTAATGAGCAAGATGTGATCATGCAGAGGATTGGAGGTGGTAGTATCCGAGAAGAAAAATCCACGCGACCACGGGGAGAATACGCAAACTCCAAATATATAGGAATCAGGGTTGGGATCGAACCCAAAACCTCCTGTATACCAGGGGAGGTAGCGAACATCTCACCACCGCGGTGCCCCAAGTGAGGCTCTCTCGGATGATCAACAGACATAGCTTTTTTCACTTTACCGATCGGAAGATCATGTGCAGCGGCATGGCGATGTTGAAGTTGAGGGCGTAGTTGTTGATCACGCTCACGGCAAAGAACATTATCACCATGACGGTGTAGTGCCTGCACGCGAGGACACAAGAGCACGTCCAGTATTGATCTCCGCTGCATGTGTGTGCCATGCCGCCGCTCCTCGTACCCTCTCGGCTTCAACGACTGTGGTCATAACGAGCACGGCTACCACCCATATGCCACCGATGCATATATCCGGCCGGTTGGCTCTTCGGTAGAGCAAATGGCTCGCAATCCTAAGGCTGCAAGTTCAAATCCTGTTTGGGGGGGGGGGGGGGCATTGACTTAGCCCATAATCCCAACTGGGGTCAATAAACATGAATTCCACTTGGAGGGGAAGTCAACAGTGGTTGTCCTATGGATAGACTTGCCACCACCATAGAAATGTGGAATTTTCCTCGCCGGCTCAGGGTTGTAAACGGAAGACGAGCACCGCCTCAACTCCTCATTTTGAGCGCGAAATCACTGACTTTGCAAGTTTCACAAGTGCCGGAGGTTACACACGGCACAGGGATTAAGCACGTGCAATTGAGCTGAGCATATGAATGCTTGTGTGCGTAAAAATGTATTTAAAGGTGCAACCTGAAACAAAACGCACAGCCTCTGATTGTTACACGCCAAGGCTGCGTGTCCTTTATAAGAAGGGCCTTAAATCAGTCAATCTGGCGCTCCTGTATGTTGAACTTCTTTCGCAACGCACGTAACCGACCGTGCTAATCGGAGGTGCGGGGGGGGGACAAGAAACTTAACACAAAAAGCAGTTTTAACCGCAAAAAGTAGGTTGTCGTGAATGGTCGTCATTATCATGGTGTATTCAGTGTGCTCACGTGACCCGCCCGCCCTGAAATACCTGATGGGAATCACCGGCTTTTTCTTCCCAAACTTCATCTCGAAAATGAAGCCCTCCAAAGCGATGAAGAGGAACTGGGAAAACGTGACGATGTTGCCGCATCCTGGGTATTTTCTGCAGTTCAAAGAGACAAATGCATCGGCATTACATTCAATCATTGCTAAGAAAAGAATAATTCTTGTCAGTAAGTTTTTATTTATCCAACAATGCTTCACTGAGTCTCAATACTTTTTTCAGGATGGTCTTACTTTGGGAAATTTGGGTAATTCCAAAATTATTTGGGCGAGTAATTTTTATACTGTACAGCCTATGCACTGGAATGGTTCAGATATCGCTCACTATGAAACTCAGGAATACCGAAATTAAGTGCAGTGTAGCTAACCACTGCGCCACCACTCCACCCACTTTTAGCAATCCACAATGACCAGCATGGTGAAGTACGGTCAAACAAACGACCCCCATTGCCACTGCAATAACACAACTACACAAAGTCTCTATCGGAAGCCCTCTCATTGCGGACCGCAACATTGGAATTTGGACATATTGGCGATACACTGGGACAGCATAACACACCGGTCTTCATAAAACAGTCTGACGATGTCGCTGTTACCCTTGAGCTGAAGAGTCTCCATCAGAAGTTGCATTAAGGTTCAGCAGCTGCTTTCCCATTCGAAAGTGTGACATGAGTCATGACCTTTTGATGCCACCGTCCGCCAATAAATGATTCCGGAAATGAATCGAGGAACTCGTCTGACCAGGCCTAGGTCACGAGGAGTCAAATCTTGCCTTTGGAACACGGAGCCAGACAATCGTCACCAGGCTGGGTGCTGCTATACGGCAACAGACTTTGAAGCTTCACGCTCGGCTGCCAATTATCATTCGTCTCGTGACTGCTTCGCACATCCACACGAGAACTGATTTTGGCGCACGACCCCGCAAGATTTTCTGACCGGGTTTGCGAAACGCGTGGAAATAAAACATTTATTGAGAAAATGTTGCTTGTTTTTTTATATAACGCTCACCGGTGTACCGCCAATAACGTTCATTTACCTCCTGGACATATTTGCTGCCATGCATGACCTTTGTAAAACATGGGCCCTGTCGGGCAGCAGAAAGAGAGGTCACACATTGTATCCGTCGTCGCTGGCCACGTATCCGCGTCGGAACTTACGGGCCGACGCCAATCAACGCGTCTGAGATTGAAAGCGGCACCGCCAGGCACTCATCGCGTTCACGTTTTCGTCGCCATCCAATAACACGAAAATTCGTTGTGGTTACTCGCCAAAGGTGCGTAAAAGCCCTCGGGTAAGGAGGGAGGGGGGGTGATCGCTTGCCGGTTAGTGAGCAAGAGACAAGTGCCAATGTCTAGGTGAACTTGAGAGGGTTTCTAACGGGTTGGCAGGGGGAGCGGTGATTGAATCAACCCGGGCGCGCATGGGAGATGCGGCACAGATGGGAAGTTTCATAGCGGCAGCGAAGGGAGAATGGTGACGATATTCTGTCCTCGCGATTTCAGTCGATACACTCATTGCAACGGCAGTAGATGCACGCGGGTGAAGGGAGCTTATCCGCGTGGCTGCAATGAATGACAGTGAATGATGACGACGATCATGCGGCTGCTGATACTGATGATGATCATGTTGATACTGGTGATGATCATGCTGCTGCTGATACTGATGATTATCAGGCTGCTGCTGATACTGGTGATGATCATGCTGCTGCTGATAATGATCATGCTGATGATCATGCTGATACTGATGATGATCATGCTGCTGCTGATACTGTTGATGCTGGTGATACTGATGATGATCATGCTGCTGATACTGATGATGATCATGCTGCTGATACTGATGATGATCATGCTGCTGATACTGGTGATGATCATGCTGCTGCTGATACTGGTGATGCTGCTGATACTGATGATGATCATGCTGCTGATGATAATGATCATGCTGCTGCTGATACTGGTGATGCTGTTGATACTGATGATGATCATGCTGCTGATGATACTGGTGATGCTGCTGCTGATACTGGTGATGCTGTTGATACTGATGATGATCATGCTGCTGCTGATACTGGTGATGATCATGCTGCTGATGATGATCATGCTGCTGATGATGATCATGCTGCTGCTGATACTGGTGATGCTGTTGATACTGATGATGATCATGCTGCTGATGATAATGATCATGCTGCTGCTGATGATGATGTTCATGCTGCTGCTGATACTGATGATGCTCGCACCGCTGCTGCCAATGCTTCGGCTGAGATCGTTTCCGATGATAATTCTGTTGCTGCTGCTTGACTAACGACGACACTACACTTGGCATATTGACGTGACCTGGCAAAATGAATACGCGTTGCTAGAAGAACAGTGGATAGAGAATGACGACGACACTGCTGCTGATGATCAATAAAGAGACGCTCTACTTACTACAAGAACAGTGGATTGAGCATTATGCCAGTGAAACATGCATTTATATTATTTTGCCACTGAATTTCCACGCGATAAGCCACTTTGTTGAGCTATCATTTGTGGCCAGTCGCTTCTGATAAAGAGCTATGTAGCTCAGTGGGCCTTACCTGGTAAAATAAAAATATAGTTTAAATAAAACTCGTTATTTATGGGCTGAATACCCATCCTAAACTATTCTCTTAAAAGTGGCCAATTTATCATGTAATCTAATAGTAAGAATATTACTATTAGCTCATTGGGCTTTACCTGGTAACATAAAATGGCTTAGATTTTGTATATTTTTTCTCAAGTGATTTGTCCACCTTTCCTATAGTTTGCACTCAAATCGTGCTTTCTTATTGTTTGTCTTAACATTTTGACCCGCCCCTGCTGAACAACTCTGAAAAAAAATCTTCATAGCTCATCGGATTCCTCCAGCATAAACATTCCGATTGTGACACTGCTGCTACTGACGACGTGGTTGCTCATGCTCATTCTAAACGGCGCTGCAAGTGACGACGGAGGCGACACCGCGGCGGTCAACGCGTCGTGACATTCACCTGGCCAGCATTTCCAGCGAGTACACGTTGCTGCAACATCCCAGCAGCACCAGCAGCACGGCGATCGCGGGACCCATGGCTGCTGCTTGATACGACGGCTGGACCAACACGGACACGACACGACCTGGGTGTGGGTAGGGAGGGTGGTGGTGGTCGGTGTAGGCCACCGAGCCCGCGGTCAATCGGCGCACGGCCGGCAGAGACGACCACCACGTGCCGCCATTCCGACTCCTTCCACCACGCCGGCTCGCGACTTCCGGGTGCTCCCCAGTGCGCATGCGCGGGGATCAACGTGGCGGGGTGCAGGCGGCGACTGGCGGCTTGTGATTGGTCCGCGCGGCTGCATTAACATAAATTAACATATTTCAGAAAATGTTGCCATAATCTCCGCGATGTTCTGATCGTCTGTGTGCAGGGATGCGGGTGTGGGGTCCAACCCCTTTATCACGAGTGCCCTTCCCTTCAGGGCCGTCCATAAATGACGTCAGGCGGTTTTGCACGATTTATGACCCCCCCCCCCTTCGTCACACGGCGTCACAAAAAGTCAGACCCCCCTCAAATATGACGTCACAAAGCTCTGCCCTCCCTCCCTAAAAAGCATGCTTAAAATCGCTTTAAACTATTGTCATTGTAGTGCGAATTCAATGGGGCGCTGCACTCTGATGTTGTAGGAGAAAACATTTGTTAAAAAGTATATTTAATTAAGTAGAACGTGTTGTCTATATTTATTTAAAGTTGCGCATTTTGATGTGACGTCACATTTCTCACCCCCCCCCCCTCTCGCCACACATCGTCACAAATGTCTGAACCCCCCCTCCCCAGGAGCATGACGTCATTTATGGACGGTCCCTTATCACGAGTGCCCTTACCTTTTTACAGACCAATTCACACCGTATTGGTCACCCCGTGCCCCTACAAAGTCCCATCGCAAGGGAGAAACACAAACAAATAGACACCTTTGTTTCACCCAATTTACGCTGTACAAGAATACGGGCACACCGTATGGGTTGACAGGTGTGCCTGCGGGAGCCGCGTGCGAAGGACTGTTTGCGTGATGTTATTTATTGATGAAGGACCACCTTCTCGTATTCACCACGTGCAATGACATGACACTTTAGCACAAAGCAATGTTCAGGTATAGACTCTCGATTATCCGCGCAAATGACGGGGAAGACGGCCGCAGATAATTAACAATTGCGGATAATCAAAATGAATAGACATTTTGGGCGTGCTCAGTGATGACACTTTCCTGCTGCCACGCAGACGACTCGGCCCATTAAGTGGACAGCAGAGGCACGCCAATCAACATCGATCAAACTCCGCCCACTGGTGTAATGATATTGCAACTACTGTACTGTAGAGGCAATTACGTGGATTTCGGAATAACCGGAGAACATTTTTTCGGTTTAAGCACCTGACTTGGAATAAACATTTCTAAGAGTAACAATGGAAAACTGTTTGGATTTAAAGCTTTCGTGACTGCAGCGATTAATATTCTAGATTGTTTCAGTAAAGTCACGTCGAAGGGAAATAATAAAATAATAAAAATATTAAACAATCAAATTCTCACGACGTTTTGACTGCAACACAAGCAATCATCATCAGGTGTGAAATGATGATGATTAATGTATAACTGTTTTAGACTATTCATTTGGGCTTAAGGGACAATCTATGAGTTATTAATTTATGTCAAAATCTCAGGTGCGCATTTAATCCGCACATCGGAAAAACCGCACGTGGATAATCGAGAGTCTACCGTATATTAAATTAATAAAACATGTAAGCGTGGTGTGATCCGTGTGAGTGGCGTGCGTGGTGTGGTGATGCCCCTCAGCGGTGGCAGTGTGCGCTGCTGATTTTTTCAGTGGTTCACGGTTCGGTCCCAGCGAGCGATTCAAACCGCTGGAGTATTTGCTACCGTCTGTTTCGCAGTAGATGTCAGAGATCCCACGACGTCATTCGAGTGGGTCATTGCGTGCCATAAATTCATTATATTGGTTTACATAGCAATCATCGACCGCCGACTGCAAAAACGATAAAAGAGTCGTGAAACTCAGCGAGGCTTTACTGGGTCAACACACGCAATAATAAACTGCGTGCTTTAGGACCAAACTTAATATTGTAACACACTCCACCCCACCCCGTCTTGTACCCTGTTGTGTCTAGGAATTCACTAAGTCTGAATGCATGGAGTAATCTGGATTATCCAAAGAGCAGGGCTTAGGGTAGTAAACGTCCCCTGTGTTCACATTCAAGGCCACAACTCTGTTTCCAGCTGCGTACACGCATTAACCACCCACTGTTGTTAGACAACTACTGTCCTGACAATTCCATTTGCTTATTTTAGTTCGGTCACATTTACTCATCACATACCATAATAGCCAAATGCGCCTTATTTTATAAGTGCTGATAATGTATTGCCTAATTGTCATCATGCCCTTGTCATTGTTGTGTGTGTGCCTGCTCAATGCAGACACTGGGATGAGTGACGGCGCAGTTGCGATGTGAACCCAACCAAACCGAGGTCATTTCTCAGCCACTGCTGACATCAGTGGCGAGTGATACCCAAACCGAAGTCCTCTTCACTCTTCCCCCCCAAACCCTAGTATTCATCCCTCATTACCTATCAATACGCACCAGCAGAGAGCGTATTAACACAGCGCTGTCGACATGAATAACACTGCACGTGCAGTGGTCCTGTAGCTACACATGTAGTAGCACTACACATGTAGTAGCTATACATGTAGTAGCTACACATGTAGCAGCTACACATGTAGCAGCTACACATGTAGTAGCTACTACACATGTAGTAGCTACGACACATGTAGCAGCTACACATGTAGCAGCTACACATGTAGTAGCTACATATGTAGTAGCTACGGGCCCCGCACTTTCAAGGGCCCCGCGCTAAATTATTTCAAGCTATCAACTCCGGTTCAGTGATTCTGCACTTGCTCTATTACTATAGTACTCTACCGCCTTCAACTTTTACGAACGACTGGGTGTTTAAGGTATGCGATTTGTCGTATTATCTGGCCGTATAGCAAATTAAACATACAATTACTTTACGATGCAAGTAAAATATGTGTTTTAATATGTATGTGTTTTTTTTTATTTAGGGCCTCTTTATAACATATGCTACAGGCCCCGCACTAGCTTCATCCGGGAAAGTGCACGTGCGGTGTTATTCATGTCCAATGACAGCCACAGTGATGGGCATGGGGAGGTGCGACTGGGTGAGATGGCGAGTCTAAGGCACAGGACTGTACAAGCCGCTAGAACTCTCGACATTCAGTCATTAACACCGCCGCATACGGTAACAGAAACACGTGAAACTTAGACTGACGTCATAATAAAGGTTTGTGGGTTAGATCGCGTAAGTATAAATGTGTCATAACCCTCCACCACCCGACACAGCCAATTAGTAAGGGATTTGTCACGTAAGCAAAATTGGCGTTTTGTTTACGCCAAATAGTTACTACTTTAGCCCACTGGTGTGTTGAAGTAGTAACTAATTGGCGTTTTGTTTAAGTGACAAATCCCTTATAAATTGGCTGTGTCGGGTGGTGGAGGGTTACGACACATTTATATTTACGCGATCGAACTTTTGCCAACACAAAAAATTATTTGTCAACTTTCAGGGCGGCAGAGGGGAGCGGTGGTATAGCGGTGAATGTGTTGCGCTGCGCAACGAACCTGGCGGTCCGAGTTCGATTCCCGTTCACGGACAACACCGGTGACTATTATCTGAACCGGTCCTGGGCCTCCCCTAGGTCGACTCAGCCTCAAATGAGTACCCGGTGCGCTGTGTAAAAACATCGCCACTGGGAGAGACAAAGGCGGCCGGGCGTGGTGCTGGCCACCCACCCCCTCGTGTGCCGTCCTGGCCTTCGTAGGTGCTCGCTAACAGCACTTGCCCCAACAGTCTGTTACAGGCATTACAGTCTTGATTTGAAGCATTCGTGACTGCAGGAATCCATACTCTTTGGTTCTTTCGGTAAAGTCTGTTTCAGTCTATTACAGTCTGTTACAGGCTATACTTTGTCTTTGTCACACACAAACACGCGTTCTTGTTGTAAACCAAACTTTGCTTCGAACGTGCTGCTGAGTGTGTCGTTTGATTTGTGCTCCCACGCCACTTTGCATTGCAACCGCCCCCTTCTCTGTCTCGGCCCTTGACATGCCAGACGGCAAGACGGCGCTTTTAGATGGGGGGGGGGGGCGAGCTCAAATAGGCAATTAGTCTGGCGGTGCCAGGCAGCCCTTCGCTGTGTGTGCACAATAGGTGTGTCCGCCGCGCCTTTGTCTGCACACAGGTGTGTGTGTGTGTCACCTGCTCGGCCGTGTCTGCGGCTGGCCATGGGGAGGGGCTGGGTGGAGAGGGGAGGGTGGGGAGGGGCTGGGTGGGGAGGGGCTGGGTGGGGGGTGGGAGGGGTGGGGCTGGGTGGGGAAGGGCTGGTCACCCCGTGGTGCCCTTATAAAACTCAACGTTTAACCTACTCACGCCGGCTTGTGCCCGCCCTCACAGTCGGGCATATTTGCGGAATACACCACGCCGCCGTTGACCCTAGCCATTGACCGAGCAACCCAACGTTCATACCAGCTCCCTCTGCAGGAATGTGTTTAGTCCAGAGAGGCCACCCAGGGGCTTGCTAGAGGAAGGCCCTTGGCTCTTCCTCCACACTACTCTGAGAGAGAGAGACATCATCGTGGCCTGAAGCATTGGGCCGTGTGTGAGCATAACGGTGGCTGGGAGATGTTTACTACCTCGCCTAGTATACAGGAGGTCGTGGGGTCGATCCCGACCTTGACAATGCCTGCTTTATATTTGAAGTTTGCGTGTTTATCCGTGGTCGCGTGGATTTATCTCCGGGTCCTCCGGTTTTCCCCCCTACAGTTAGAAACATGCGTTTCGAGTGTTTGGCCTGCTATAAATGTCCACGTGATAAAAAAAAACTACTTTGTTGAGCCATCATTTGTGGCAGCCAGGTCGCTTCTGAAAAGAGCTACATAGCTCAGTGGCCCTTACCTGCTGAAATAAAAAAAAATAGTTTAATAAAAAATAAAATGTGCTGTCCGCCCACGGTGTTCACGTGGTAATCCCTAAAAAAATCCGGGCCCAGCCCGGTGATTGAGTCTGTACAATGCAGGCATCCCTCGCCCCAGTCTGATTATTGACACGTGTGTACGCGTCTGTGTGTACGCGTGTGTGTGGGGAGCGGTGGTGTAGCGGTGAGCGCTACGCTGCGCTACGAACCTGGCGACCCGGGTTCGATTCCCGCTCACGGCCAACACCGATGACGATTATTTTAACCAGTCCTGGACCTCCCCTAGGTCGACTCAGCCTCAAATGAGCACCTGGTGCGATGTGTAGTAAACATCGCCACTAGGGAGACAAAGGCGGCCGGGCGTGGTGGTGCCTTGCTGGCCTTCATATGTGCTCGCTAACAGCACTTGCCCCAAAAGTATGCTCAGGCGATACGGGGGATCTTTGTCTTTGTTCAGCACAGGTGTTGAGCGGTAGTAGTGTAATGGATGGTTTAGCACAGTGCACGACAAACCCGGTCACCCGAGATTAAATTCCCGCTCACGACCACTATCAATGTCAGCCAATATTTGAACCGGTTCTGGTGGGCCCCCCCTAGGTCGACGCGACCTGAAATGAGTGCAGTACTGTACATTGTGCGTGTGTCACACATCACATCGCTGGGGACAGAAAGGCAGCCCGTGCGTGGTTGCTGGCCACCCACCCCTTGTGTGTTTTGTGTTTCGTGCTGACCTTCACGGGTGCCACTTGCCCCAACAGTCTGGTAAGGCCACGGGCGGGTGGGGGGCAGGGGGGGGGCCTTGACCCCAGCCCCCCATGCCCTTCGTGGCCAAAGCTACGAGTTGGGGCCCCCATCGACAACCACCACGAGATTTGTTTTCAACGGCAGCATTGGGGCCCCACCTGACCGATTGTCGCCACGACGTCACTGCTGCTCACGCGAGGGGTTGGTTCTGCTTCGTGGTTGCTGCTGCTACTGGTGGTGGTGCTGGTGGTGGTGGTGCTGGTGGTGGTGCTGCTGCTGCTGCTGGTGGTGCTGCTGGTGCTGCTGCTGCTGCTGGTGGTGGAGGAGCGAGGTGCGTCTCGACTCAATGAAGGTGGCCGCTCACGCTCTGCCGCCTTATTCCGTCACTCCCCACGCCGTGCAGAGACGCTGGCCACCGCTGCTCGATGGACACCCGTTGTTCGTCTTCTTCCCGTTGTGGTGCGGCTGATGTAGACGGCAGGGCGACATCCACAATGTCACGTCCACGTTGGTGCCAGGGAGCAGCGGTCGTGGTGTATCGCTGCGACGTCTCCTTCGTATTTGTGGGTCGGGGCATCGCGTGGCTCCACGGTTGTGCGGTCTCTTCTGGGTGACCACAGTCGCTCACTCGTGGAGAGTTTTTAATGTTCAATGTGTGCATCACGTATCGATGCATGCATCACGTATCGATACGTGCATCAGATATCGATTTGTGCATCACGTATCGATACGTGCATCACGTATCGATGTATCGATGTGTACATCACGTATCAATACGGGCATCACGTATCGATGCGTGCATCACGTATCGATACGTGCATCAGGTTTCGATGTGTGCATCACGTACCCGCATCGTCTGCCTCGCACTCGCTGCAATGAGCCCTTTCAAGAGACATTCCCGGGTCTCGCGTGTGCCAACACAGCCGGGCGGCATCGTACGGGGCGAATGTTTGGATTAGAGAGGCCAGATCCAGATTCGAAGCCCAAATCCTGTTCGACGCGCGTGTTCTTAGCGTTCATTTGTTGGTGTGCGGCTCAGCAGATCAGTGGCTCGCGCACTGCTCTCAACGAACCCAGCAAGCCGTGTTAGACCCCCCCCCCTCCCCTACACGCACCCACCTGCGACTAACATCAGTGACGATTATCCAAACACGGTGCTGGGCATTCCCTCGATCAGCTCAGCCGTCAAGTAAATGCCCGATGCAGCGGTGTGGCCAAGGCGGACAGCTGGCTACCAGTGCCAGATGAAGCTAGCCCGGGGCCTTTAGCATGATGTTATAAAGGGGCCTTAAATAAAATAACACGTGAATATTAAAACACATTTTTGCTTGCATATTAAAGTTATTGTATTTGTTCATTTGCTATGCAGCCAGATAATACGACAAATCGCTAACCTTAAACACCCAGTCGTTCATGAAAGTTGAAGGCGGTATAGTACTATAGTAATAGAGCAAGTGTATAATCACTTAACCGGAATTGATAGCTTGAAAGCATTTAGCGCGGGGCCCTTGAAAGTGCGGGGCCCGTAGCTACTACATGTGTAGCTACATGTGTAGCTACTACACGTGTAGCAGCTACTACACAGCTACTACACATGTGTAGCTACTACATGTGTAGTAGCTCCTACACGTGTAGCTACTACATGTGTAGCTACTACATGTGTAGCAGCTACACATGTAGCTACTACGCGTAGTAGCTCCTACACGCGTAGCAGCTACTACACGTGTAGCTACTTTTGCTACTAAGATCATCCGGCGCAGCTGGCCACGCCGAAGTAAGAACACGGCACCGTCCGAAACGCCCGCGACGGGCCAACCTGGGTCTTCTCAAACCGCGTGCTTCGCGACGGTCGGTCATTGTCCCAGACGTGGGCGCGTGTCGCTGCGGTGTCTCTTTGTTCGGTTTGTTTTGCTTGCTGGGTGCCCCCCCCCCCCCCCTTGCGAGCGCGGCGTTCCGGGGGCCGTTTGATGAAAATGTTCCCGGCGAGAAGTTTGGCGCAACGCGCGCGCCAAGTCTCCACGCTCGTGCACACCCCCCTCCACCACCACCACGACCCCCCCCCCCCACGTTATTTGCTCAGCGATGACTAAGTCATGCGACGCGAGCGTAGAGGGGTGGCGGCGGCGGCAGCGGCGAGGAATTCGTGTTGGGCGGTGGCGACGGACGACATCAGACGGACGACGGTGGCGCTTGAGACGGGGGTGGGGTGGTGGGGGAGAGGGTTGCCCACGAGCGGCAGACGTTGTTTGTGCAGGGCCACGGCACATGTCACACGCCGTCATCTTCCGGGCAGATGGACTCGAATGCGAGCGAGCGCACCGCCGCCGACGATGCGGAACGAACACCAGCGGCACGACGCGGTGGTTACAACTCGAACGCACAGCGGGCGTCTCGCGCATGGCCAACGTAGGTGGGATGCTACGCTTCCTTTAGTTTTGGCTTGACCTGTTGCTGCTGCTGCTGGAGGAGGACACAGGGGGTTGAGATCCTTTGATCGATGTTCGTTCGCCGGGTTCGTGATGGCTTCGGTCTTGACGTCTCACCTGTCCTCCCGCCGGGCACCTGCCGATTGGCACGGTTGGCTACGTACTGGTGCGAAAGAAGTTCAGCGTACGGTACATACATGGCAGGGTGGAACACGTGAAGGTTGCCGCCGTCTTATACCCCGGAGTGCGATGGCACCGGTGGAGACGAGGCCTGGATCCGAGGGGGCACCGATTCTCTCCCTCCCTGCGGCGATTGAGATGAATCGATTCGACAATGCATTGTTAGTAAAACTCCACAAAAATGGATTCAAGAGGTTTTGTTGGGGTTAGATCGCGTAAATGTATAAATGTGTCGTTAAACCCGCCACCACCCGACACAGCCAACTAGTAAGGGTTGTCACGTAAACAGAACGTGGCCAATTCGTCACTAGTACAGCACACCGGTGTGTTGGAGAGCCAAGCCACAACATTTACAATCTGAGTACGACGTCTCGCCAGTAATTACGCGATATAACCCAAAAAAAACTAAATTATGAATGATTTTGGTCGCGAAAGCCTACGTGTTAAAACGTATTCAATAATTAATTGCCCTCGTTCCATCTCCTGTCCATCTTGTAATACTCCCACCCCATACCCCGTTTGGTATTCCCAGCCAGCCTCAAATCCCCCGCTCAGGTTCCAAGGTCAAATGGGAGTGGGTGCACAACTCGAGATAATTGGTCATGGGCAAACGTATTGTCATTCGTGCTTTCTAATTAAGGTTGCAAGTGTGTATGCATTGCCTCTGTTCGTATGTAAGGTGTAGGATAAGGGGCCGTCCATAAATGACGTCACGCGATTTTGACAATTTTTGACCCCTCCCCCCCATCGTCACAAAAAGTCAGACCCCCCCCTCAAATATGATGTCACAAAGCTCTGCCCCCCCAAAAAAATAAAATATGCTTCAAATCGCTTTAAACTATTGTCATTGTAGTGCGTATTTAATGTGCCGCTACACTCTGATGTTGTAGGAGAAAACATTAATTAAAACGTCTATTTAATTAAGCAGAACGTGTCTATATTTATTAAAGTTGCGAATTTTGATGTGACGTCACATTTCTCAAACCCCCCCCCCCGCCCCTCTTCAACACATCGTCACAAATGTCTTACTCTCCCCCCCCCGCTAGGTGTGTGACGTCATTTATGGACGGCCCCTAAAGCTATGTGGGCCTTTCCTGATGAAATAAAACTAGTTTAGTATGTTGCTGTGAGGGACGTAGCCTTGATTGAAAAGCAGTTACAAACTTGCGAATTATTTTATTATGTTTTATTTTTATTATTTTATTATTTCCCTTCTACGTGACTTTACCGAAAGAACCAAGAAGAAGCGGAGTGATGTCTGAACCACACGCTCGGGCCGGGACCCGTTCGGCCACGGTCGCCGTACTCGACGTCCACGGAATGAAGCGTTCTAACTCGAATAGACCGCGACTACGCATTTCACAAGTAGTACGAGTTGCATATCTGCATTTCCCATAAATATGCTAAAATTCGTAGTTGTATGGTGAATATGCAGCAGTGTGGTGTGCAGTAGGGTGGGTAGAATAATACATAGTGTAATATTACGTAAATATGCTAAAATTCCTCTTGATATGCAAATGTTTTTGTCAAGGCGCTGTTCCTCCTCCCTCCCAGCTTAAATAGACGCTCCAAGCCTAGGACGTGTCATTCAGACTCTGTCTTATCGACAGACCTGTTCTTCACCTGGGGACGGCTGCTTGCGTTGTGGCCGAAACGTCGTGAGAATTATTTTATTATGTTTTATTTTTATTATTTTATTTTTTCTCTTCTACGTGACTTTACCGAAAGAACCAAGACGATGAATCCCTGCAGTTACGAAAGCTTTAAATCGAAATTTAGACCGCGACTTCTTTCCCTCCCCCTTGCTCATTTGAAGTCGACCCCCCCCCATCCTGCCACTCCACAACGCCCGCTTCGTGGAGCTGCAGAGGGCGCGTTCCCGACACGCACTCGGCACCACTGTCCAGGCGGCGTGTCCACGCTCGCCCGGCTCGTGCCGCTGTGAAGAAGAAGCCTCACACCTTCTTGGTGCTTTCGGTAAAGTCACGTAGAAGGGAAATAATAAAATAATAAAAATAATAAAATAATTCTCACGACGTTTCGGCCACAACGCATTGTGTAATTCTCACGACGTTTTGGCCACAACGCATTGTGTAATTCTCACGACGTTTTGGCCACAACGCATTGTGGCCGAAACGTCGTGATAATTATTTTATTATATTTTATTTTTATTACTTTATTATTCCCCTTCTACGTGACTTTACCGAAAGAACCAAGAAGATGAATCTCTGCAGTCACGAAAGCTTTAAATCGCAAAAACTCACACCTTGTCCTGGTGTCGTTTTTGACATTGGCAGGATGATTTTTTTGGAGAAAAAAAATTCACGAACTCCCCCCTTGGCATCGGTCCGTCGGTCGGACAGAGGCGAGCGACTGTTGTGTCCCTCCAGGAAGCGAAGACTGAATCACCACCCCGCCCCCTCCTCCAACTCCTCTCCTCTCCCGCCCTAGTAGGAACTAAGAATGTGGCGATGCTGGACCCTCTGCCCCTTGTGTTTTACGAAACAAAGCAAATGCCCCTAATCCCTGCGCCAGAGCGGATGTGCGCTGGTGGGGAGGACACACTGCGAGACGGCCCGCAAAGTGCGACCTTAGCTTCCCACGTGTGTGCCTCGTGTCACACGAAGTTATACAAATCTGGTCACGCGCACACCCCTACACACGCGTGCACACCCCTACCGGATTGTAAGACGCTCTCACACACGTGTGCACACCCCTACCGGATTGTAAGACGCACACACACACTCGCGCGCACACCCCTACCGGATTGTAAGACGCACACACACACGTGTGCACTCCCCTACCGGATTGTAAGACGCTCTCACACACGCGCGCACACCCCTACCGGATTGTAAGACGCACACACACACGTGTGCACACCCCTACCGGATTGTAAGACGCTCTCACACACGCGCGCACACCCCTACCGGATTGTAAGACGCACACACACACACACACGTGTGCACGCCCCTACCGGATTGTAAGACGCTCTCACACACGTGTGCACACCCCTATCAGATTGTAAGACACTCTCACACACGTGTGCACACCCCTACCGGATTGTAAGACGCTCTCACACACGTGTGCACACCGCTACCGGATTGTAAGACACACCCAGGGGGGAAGAGTGCCTCTTATAATTCGGAGAATATTGAATTCGTTCAACTTGGGGTACAAGTACAACGTTTGTCGATCCACTGCGGATGAGCGCCCTACCCACCACACCTCGCGTGAGTCGTGGGGGTCTCGTTCGACCATACTTCACCACGCTGGTCAGCACGCGCACAGGTGGGAAGGCGGAGAGGAGAGAGCGCGCGGAGGTGGGGAGCCATAGAGGGCCGTCCATAAATGACGTCACGCGATTTTGGAATATTTTTGACCCCCCCCCCTTCGTCACACGGCATCACACAAAGTCAGACCCCCCCCTCAAATATGACGTCACAAAGCTCTGCCCCCCCCCCCCAATAAAACATGCTTCAAATCGCTTTAAACTATTTAATGTGGCGCTGCACTCTGATGTTGTAGGATAAAACATTTATTATAAAGTCTACTTAATTAAGTAGAACGTGTTGTCTATATCTATTTAAAGTTGCGCATTTTGATGTGACATCACATTTCTCAAACTCCCCCCGCCTCGTAACACACCGTCAAAATGTCTGACCCCCCCTAGGTGCGTGACGTCATTTATGGAGGCCCCCAACAACAACAATAACAACATTTCTTCCGGGAGGGGGCTGGGCCGTGCTGTAGGTACAGGCAAGCAGGGCACGATCGGTTTAGACCGGTGGCGCGTGGAGGGAGCGAGGAAGCCACGTCACGTGTCCCCACGTGACTCACAGGTGTCTCTGCAGGCCACGTGACGTGTCCCCACGTGACCCACAGGTGTCTCTACAAGCCACGTGACATGTCCCCACGTGACCCACAGGTGTCTCTACAAGCCACGTGACGTGTCCCCACGTGACCCACAGGTGTCTCTGCAAGCCACGTGACGTGTCCCCACGTGACCCACAGGTGTCTCTGCAGGCCACGTGACGTGTCCTCACGTGACCCACAGGTGTCTCTGCAGGCCACGTGACATGTCCCCCTGTGAACCACAGGTGTCTCTGTAGGCCACGTGACATGTCCCCACGTGACCCACAGGTGTCTCTGTAAGCCACGTGACATGTCCTCACGTGACCCACAGGTGTCTCTGTAAGCCACGTGACATGTCCCCACGTGACCCACAGGTGTCTCTGCAGGCCACGTGACGTGTCCTCACGTGACCCACATGTGTCTGCAGGCCACGTGACATGTCCCCACGTGACCCACAGGTGTCTCTGCAAGGCACGTGACATGTCCCCACGTGACCCACAGGTGTCTCTGCAAGAAGGAGACATGTCCTCACTTGGTCCACAGTAACGGGGCTATTGAGAGAGAGAGGAAAGACCCACGGCTTCCGTGTCAAGCGGAATGAATGCCGTCTGACAGCTCGCGCCGTCTCATCTGTCCCCAACCCCATGAGTCCGTGGGTGGTTGTAGCAGTCGTAGTAATAACACACAAGTCCTTCTTGTGTGTGTGTGCGTGCGTGTGTGTGCGTGCGTGTGCGTGCGTGCGTGTGATGTGCGTGCGTGTGTGTGCGTGCGTGTGTGCTTGCGTGTGTGTGTGCGTGTGTCTGTGTGTCTGCGTGTGTGGACTTTTGGGGTTGTACCCGCCGCGTGTTGTCTGACGTTTCGCTCCACACGCTCAGTGGGGCAATCACGTGGCCTCGCAGTAGCGCGCTCGCCTCTTGTTGTTGCGGAGGTTCGCGGTTCGAACCCAGTGGCCGTCCTGATTATTGGCGCGGCTGTAATAAGCAGATTGACACTATTAAACGATACCCTTTGGTTCTTTCGGTAAAGTCACGCAAGGTAGAAAATTTGCAAAAAATCACGACGTTTCGATAGCAACACAAGCCATTGTCTTCAGGTGAAACAACACAAGCAGGCGGACTGCTGAGGCAGGAGGGAATGTAGCGAGAGAGCTGCTGCAGTCAGATGTTACAGACATTTGTGGTGGGCACAACCCAAGGGTAAGTGGGCGGGGCTAGGGATGGAATTTGCAAGTAAATGTAAGGCCAGCAAATGTAAGGTTAGTAAACGTCGGCTAATGGAATTTACAGAGGGAACAAGGTGAGAGAGAGAGAGAGAGAAAAGAAATCGTACTTAGCAAACTTGGATGCTGAAATTGTAGCAACGTTTGGAAGGACGTTTATCAACCAGGTGTAGTGATAACTGTTGTGTTGGCCGACTCTCTGAGTTGCATTACATTTCTAAGTTTGCTAAGTTTTATATATTTTCTCTTTTTTCTCTCTATCACATTGTTCCCTCTGTAAATTTCATTAGCCGTGGTTTGCTGGCCATTCATGTACTATTAAACGAGAACAACAATTTGTTTTATTGCAGCAGGTAAGGCCCACCGAGCTATGTAGCTCTTTTTCAAAAGCGACCTGGCCACAAATGATAGCTCAACAAAGTGGATTGTCGTCGTGTGGAAATTTATAGCAGCCAAATACTCTAAACGCGTGATGGTTATTCCAAATGTGAAGGAAAAATGCGGAGGACCCGGAGACAAATCCACGCGACCACAGGGAGAGAGACACACAAACTCCAAATATACAGCAGGCGTCAGGGTCGGGATCGAACCCACAACCTCCTGTATACCAGGCGAGGCAGTTAACATTTCCTAGCCACCGCGATGATGATGGGAGAGAGAGAGACACACAAGCTCCTAATGTACAGCAGGCGTCAGGGCCGGGATCGAACCCACAACCTCCTGTATACCAGGCGAGGCAGTTAACATATCCTAGCCACCGCGATGATGATGGGAGAGAGAGAGACACACAAGCTCCTAATGTACAGCAGGCGTCAGGGTCGGGATCGAACCCACAACCTCCTGTATACCAGGCGAGGCAGTTAACATTTCCTAGCCACCGCGATGATGATGGGAGAGAGAGAGACACACAAGCTCCTAATGTACAGCAGGCGTCAGGGCCGGGATCGAACCCATAATCACTGAACCGGAATTGATAGCTTGAAAGCATTCAGCGCGGGGCCCTTGAAAGTGCGGGGCCCGCAGCTGCTACACATGTAGCAGCTACTACACATGCAGCAGCTACTACACATGTAGCAGCTACTACACATGTAGCAGCTACTACACATGTAGCAGCTGCTTTTGCTACGAAGATCATCCGGCCCTGCACCTACCCCCCTCCCCGCCTCCAGCCGCAACTTCCTCGCTCGCTCGCTCGAGACGCGAAGCGCGTCGCGGGCGAACGGGCACCGGCTCAGAGCGATCACCCCCGGGGTCCAGGTTCGCCCGCTCGAATCTGGGGAGTGAGCCCGGCACGACCGCAGTCAATCTCTTTAGAAATCTCAAGGATGTTAGAGGCCACGCAAGGGTGGCTGGGTATCGCCGCGCCCCGCCGCTCCTTCTCCTCCTCCACTGCCCCTTGCTTGCAGGTCTTGACCGTGCGGGTCTTCACCGTTCGGGTCTTCACCGTCCAGGTCTTCACCGCCTTATACTATTAGTTATTTCGGTAAAGTCACGTAGGTAAAACATGAAATAAAAATTAATAAAAATAAAAGAATAAAATCACGACGTTTCGGAGGCAACACAAGTCTCCGTCATCAGGTGGGACCGTCGGAGACTTGTGTTGCCTCCGAAACGTCGTGATTTTATTGTTTTATTTTTATTAATTTGTATTTAATTTTTTACTTATGTGACTTTACCGAAAGAACTAAGAGTATGAATCCTTGCAGTCACGAAAGCTTCAAATCTAGAATTCTTTACCGCCTTGGCTGTTGTTCCGCAGAGCGCCTGAGCGAGGCGGATGTGAGAAATTGAATCTCCTTGGGAAGCCCCTCGTAAATAATGCATCGCCCCCACTGGAATGAAATATTTGTGGCGCGTCGAATTATTCATGTTTTGGCCAAAAGCTGAGCCAAATGCTACCTCTTTGTTCTCACCTCTCTCTATTATTCAACATCCCAATTTTGTTCGAGAAGTGAATTGCCTCGCTCTCTCTCTCGTGTGTCTGGTGCGTGAGTGGCCGTTTTTCGCCAAAGCAACCGTCACCGCTACCCCCTTAACATTTATTTTTCTCTCTCTCCCCCGCAAAAGTTTTTAGAACGCGAATGGAAAACTCGGATTAAAAATGCGCGAATGCATCATCTGCTTTGATATATTTCGATTTAAAGCTTTCGTGACTGCAGGGATTCATCTTCTTGGTTCTTTCGGTAAAGTCGCGTAGAAGGGAAGTAATAAAATAATAAAAATAAAACATAATAAAATATTATATTTTAGTATATTTTATTTTATGATTATATTTTATTATGTTTTATTTTTGTTATTTTATTACTTCCCTTCTACGTGACTTTACCGAAAGAACCAAGCAGATGCTTTGATCAATTTATCTCAAGTGTTTCGGTGCTGCGGTGAAGCGATGGTGACAGCCGTCGGGTGCTCGTGGCACCCTGGGCTGTTAGGGGGTGCAGTGGTGCCGCCGTAGTTAGCACACAGTGCCGTGACACCCGGCGAACCAGAGTTGATTCCCAGCCACAGTTCACGTCGGTGGAGATGGATATCCAAACCATAATCTAAATCACCAACGTGGCGAGGTGTGGTCACGTCACCCCCGTGATTCACGCGGCATGGGGAAGCCTTCATCCAGCAATGAATTGACAACGCGCTGTATGTCTATTACCTCTACTATAGGAAGACAACGATGGCTAATTCATTAAAGAAAATTGTTCGTGCGGTTATTTGTTTTGTAACAAGTTAAAGTGCTGTTGTTGTTGGGGTGGCTTATGGCCAATGGAATAAATATGAGGGAGGCAGAACAAAAGATAAAATGTTGTTTTTTTACAAACAAGGAATGGGTGTTTTTTCGGTAAAGTCACGTAGGTAAAAAAATATAAACTAAAATTAATAAAAGTAAAATAAAAATCACGACGTTTCGGAGGCAACGCAAGCTTCCGTCTTCAGGTGGCACCGTCACAGCACGATAGAGTGGCAGCCCACGGAGGAACGACCCGCTCGAGAAAGTCTCCCCCTCCCGCAGAGACGGAGCAATAAAAATCACCAAGAGCCAGACGGATCGCTTCATCTCAACACCACGAGAGATGGCGACGGCTACGGGACTCCTCCATCTAACAGAAGATACATCACGGCTGCTGCTGCTGCAGCTGCCGATCATCGTGACGATGCTCGTGCCAGATCATAACATCAGCTGCTTGACATGCAGCAACATGCCAAGCTACGCACAGTAGTAGTCGTAGTATCCCCATGTCACGCGTTTGACACTCCCCTTGCACTCGTAGCCGGCGACCAGGCCACACTCTGCCTTGCTTCACGTGGCCTCGCCTCGGATCGACTGCCACTCGGAAGGGTAAACAAGACCCCGGGGACATAATGGCTTGCAGATGTCAGCCGATTGCCCCTCCTCCTCATCCTCATCCTCCCCGGCCACGTTTGCCGCGCAGCGCCGAGCCAAAAGCGCCACGCCCGCCGGGGTTCGCGTGAGCTGCGGGGTTCGCGTGAGCGGCGGGGTTCGCGTGAGCGGCGGGGTTCGCGTGAGCTGCGGGGGTCGCGTGAGCGGCGACTCCTTCAAGTCCGACGCCGCCTTGCCCTCGCTGACGACAACAAAGTCGTCCACCGCCACTGGGAAACGCGTTGGCAGACTGGGGACACGTTTACATAGCAGCACGCAACGGCGTGTGCGTGTGTGCGCGTGTGTGCTATCTCCCTCGTCTGGTATACAGGAGGTCGTGCGTGGGTTCGATCCCGACCCTGACGCCTGCTGTATATTTGGGTTTTGCGTGCCTCTCTCTCATCATCATCACGGTGGCTAGGAGATGTTAACTACCTCGCCTGGTATACAGGAGGTCGTGGGTTCGATCCCGACCCTGACGCCTGCTGTAGATTTAGGGTTTGCGTGTCTCTCTCTCTCATCATCATCACGGTGTCTAGGAGATGTTAACTACCTCGGCTGGTCTACAGGAGGTCGTGGGTTCGATCCCGACCCTGACGCTTGCTGTACATTCGGGGTTTGCGTGTCTTTCTCTCATCATCATCCCGGTGGCTTCTTCTTCTTTAGTGCTGCCTAACGGCGTGTGCGACTTCACGATGATATTGGTCCCGGTCTAGCACGGCGTGTAGAGTTTGTGCTGTTGTTAATTGTAGCCATGTTTTGATGTTACTGAGCCATGTGGTTTTTGGCCGTCCTGGTCGTTTTTTCCCTTCGATTTTTCCTTCCAGGATTTGCTTTAATAGCTGGTATTTGTGGTCGTTTCGGGCAATGTGGCCTAGGTAGTAACACTTCCTGCTAATGATGGTCTTCAGCAGTTGCCTGTCAGTGCCCATATCTTGCAGAACTTGTGTATTGGTGGTTTTGGCTGTCCATGGGATTTTCAGCATTCTTCGATCCCGGTGGCTAGGAGATGTTAACTATCTCGCCTGTTTTACAGGAGGTCGTGGGTTCAATCCCGACTCTGACGCCTGCTGTACATTTGGGGTTTGTGTGCGTCTCTTTCTCCCCGTGGCCACTTGGATTGTTTTCTCCGGTTCTTCCCTCCGCGTTCAGAATCAACATCACGCGTTTAGAGTTTAGAGCTATTTTGGCTGCTACGCATTTCCACGTCATGAAAAGCTACTTCGTTGAGCTATCATTTGCGGCCAGGTCGCTTCAGAAAAAGAGCTCTACAAGAACAACAACAACTAAAAGTGTATAATTTAGCGCGTGCGTGTTGCTCACAGACGGCAGGAGGGCATAGCGCGTGCGTGGCCATGCGGCCGCCACGCTGCTGCGTCTTTGTAGGCCCCGACGGTCTGATGGGATGACCCGAGTTGTTGTTTTTGGCTCGGTGGCCTCGTTAAACGATGATACCGTCTGTACGCACGTTGAACTTCTTTCGCGCCGTACGTAGCCGACAGTGCTCATCGGAGGTGCGGGGGGGGGGAAGGACAACAAACTAAACGCAATAAGCACAAAAAAAAAATCTGTTTTCAATGTTGATTTAAAAGCACATAACTCCAGTGGCTTTCCCGATATCGGAAGCGAAGAGCGTTCCAGACGGGCCGCAGAAGCGCCATCGCGGCTGCCCGTCTTAGTCCGATGGCCAGCCAAAGAAGCCGCTACGACAACCCGGCCACACGTTCAGCTCTGCCGAGTTGGTGGTCACGGCAATGCTGAGAGCACCGCGCGTGTAAAATCTGGTGGCCACCTGACTTGCGTGCGAGGCTTGACGTGGGCGTCGTGCCTCCCTGCTGCTTGCGCGCGGGGTCAAACGGAGACCGCTGGCGAACACCGTGGAGTTCTCATCGATGACCCCCACCACTGCGACTTTGACCTCTCGAGAAAACCTAACGGAGCTTCCATCCACCGCTTCAGGACGGCAACTCATCACCGCGCCACGCACGCATCCCCCCTACGGCACGCGTGTGGGATTGAAGGCAACCCACGCGGTGCGGCATGCGGCCCACCGGGACCAGGCGACCGCATCCGACTGGCGCGCTCTCTCCGGCGCACCTAGCGGGATTAGTCGCGGCTGACTCCCGAATGCTATCGAATGGCTCACAGAAGTTGAGCTTGGACGCGTGACTTGCACGCATACTCGCCACACGCCAAGGAGGGGAAAGCCGCTTGCGTTTCTCACTGCGAGCGCCGCCTTCGTCGTGAACATTTTGACAGCGAAAAATTGGCGACGGTGTCGCAGGTATTTCCACATTTGGAGGAAATAGATTCACGGCCAAAGGAATAAGTCGGTCGCCGACGAGCCAAAGGTCACTCGCATTCATTACTTCGTCTCGAGTATCGCCCCTGTTTACCAAATTCTGCGATTGAATACATTTTGTGAGAGCAACAGCGAAACTCGCAAAAGGCCGCAACTGCAGCAGCGATTTACAGCATCACACACTTTGAGATAATATTTGGTTGGTTATTATTTATATTTATATACATTATAGAAGGCATACTCATACTAATAACGGACTGCATGGGAGGCAAGGAATGGCAACACATCGAGGATATCCGCCACTGAGGAGACAGACTGACAGAATCAGTTTGTGTGCAGGCGCTCTGTGTATTGTGCAATGTTAGGAGTGTGAGAATGTTGTGGCGGATTTCGGGTGGCCTTCATCCAGCAGTGGATCGACCATGGCGTAGCCACCACCGCTCCGGCTTCGATGCCGAGTGTCGACTGAAGTCACAGCGACCGTGAGTGTGTCGTGTTCGACTCGCTCACCCGTCCTCGCTGGACATCTGTGCAACAAAAACAGCAAAAGAGCTTCACGTCTCATCGGATTCCTCCTCCTCATCGTCCTCTCGCAAGTCTCAACAAAATTCTGATTCAGTCTTCACGCTGCTGGGCTTCGGTTTGTTGTTGTTGTTGAGCGAACGGCGACGTCGCCTTGGGGGTGACGCCCGCATGGCACGGCCACCACGTGAGGCTTCGCCATTTTCTTGTCGGGAATGTGTCCGTGTGTCCCACGAAAGACGCTACCAGCCACGCGGGAGAGAAACGTCGGACCCGTCCCGTGCCAACGCGACGCGCGCTTACAGGACTGCGACAACGGACACGGTCGAGGCTTCCCGCAAAAAAAATAGATGGCGTAAAATATATCAATGTGTCGTTAAACCCACCGCCACCCGACACGGCCAAATGAGTGAGGTGTGTCACGTAAACAGAACACGCCAATTGGTCAGCGGTACAGCGACGCGCCGGCGTGTCGGAGAGTAAAAACCCCATCGTAAATTAGGGACAATATTTGGGTCGCGAAAGCCAACGCGTTCAACCGAAGGGCGAGGTGCCTCCGTTTTCCCTGCGCAGCGCGAGCCGTCGTGGGGGGGAGGGGTGTGGGTGCAAGAGAGATCGGTTCCCCCGTTGGCATCGAGAAAACTTTCCGAGTCGAAGGAGACCTTTATAGAGGGAATGGGGAGCTTCTGTGAGGTCGAGCAGCCAAGTCACAGCACGATCGAGGTGGCCACATCCCAGACGTGGTCCATGTGTTGCGGTGAAACTTCGGAACGCAAGTCCCGGGCATTGTATAATGAGCGTACGCGCGCGCGCACTCGCCGGACAGATATTTATTTGATGAGCGTCCAAAGCAGCGTGACTGTACTTGCTATTCATAGGAACATTTGATCATAAAGCAAATCTAGATATGTTTTTGTTCTGTTCCAAGTGGCAAATACAGTTTCTAATAAAAACATTTTAAAATGTCCCTTCCTGGATGTTACGTGCCATTCTTTGAATGGATCCCAGCGCTATGTGTGTCTGTGTGTGTCTGTGTATGTCTGTGTGTGTGTGGCTGTATAGCGGTAGTGTAGCGGTTAGCGCTAAGCTGCGCTATGAACCTGGCAACCCGGGTTCGATTCCCGCTCACGGCCAACACCGGTGACGATTATTTGAACCGGTCCTGGGCCTCCCCTATGTCGACTCAGCCTCAAATGAGCACCTGGTGCGATGTGTAAACATCGCCACCTGGGGAGCCAAAGGTGGCCAGGCGTGGTGATGGCAACCCACCTCCTGAGGTGCCGTGACGACCTTCATAGGTGCTCGCTAACAGCACTTGCCCCAACAGTCCGTTAAAGCTACACGGGGGATCTTTGTCTTTGATGTGTTTTAACTCTTCCATCTGCGATACAATTGTCGCTGGGACAACTTCAACTATTAGCGTCTCCCTCGCATAGAGAATTTGAGCCAAAGTAGATGTGTTTTTTATTATATCATTTTTTCTATAAACATTACGTGACTTTACCGAAAGAACCAGAGAATATGGATTCCTGCAGTCACGAAAGCTTCAAATCAAGATTGAATCGTTGTGTTTACAAACATGCTCAGTTTGCAAGTGAAACACACACACACACGCACACAGATAATCTCTACAATTGAATCGCATTTGCAACACGTCACCTTCATCCACACACCGTCACGTGATGCCTGTCTAATGGCACAAGTGTCAATAGGGACTGGAAATGATGTCAGTTCGAGGCAAACGTCTGCGCACTATTAAATGATCGTTCTCTCAAACTTGCAACAAGCGCCATTCACGCGTGCACGTCCAGGCTATAACAGAGGCACACTCCGTGATCAATGGACGCATCCCCGATACATCGCCAAATCTCGCGGGCTGAGCTCCCGTGTGGCACCAGCGACGAGATCGTGAATGGAATGAGCAAGGCAGGTTCGGGTTTCTTTATTGGAGGGCAGCGGCAGATCGCAACCCACCCCCTTCCTCATCCTACTCCAAACACACAGCAGGCGCCACATATCTCGCCTGGTATGCGGGAGGTTCGTGGATTCGATCCCGAGCCTGAAGATGCCTGTTGTGTATTTGGAGTTTGCGTGTCTCTCTCTCATCATCATCAGCACGGTGGCAACGATATGTTAACTACCTCGCCTGGTATACAGGAG
The DNA here is from genome assembly GCF_015708825.2 of Lethenteron reissneri. Taxonomy (NCBI): domain Eukaryota; kingdom Metazoa; phylum Chordata; class Hyperoartia; order Petromyzontiformes; family Petromyzontidae; genus Lethenteron; species Lethenteron reissneri. The sequence continues at coordinate 1,869,277 of NC_083833.1, read as the reverse complement.
GTCGTGGGTTCGATCCCGACCCTGAAAATGCCTGTTGTGTATTTGTAGTTTGCGTGTCTCTATCTCATCATCATCACGGTGGTAAGGAGATGTTAACTACCTCGCCTGGTATACAGGAGGTCGTGGGTTCGATCCCGTGTCTGAAGATGCCTGTTGGGTATTTGGAGTGTGCGTGTCTCTCTCCCCGTGGTCGCGTGGATTTGTCTCGGGGTCCTCCCGGTTTTTCCCTCCACATTTACAAAACATGCGTTTAGACTATTAAGATGATTTTACTGCTAGAAATGTCAAAACGATAAACCCTGCCTGTAACAGACTGTCGGGGCAAGTGCTTGCTAGCGAATTCTACCGCTCCCCACACACACGCACGCACACACGCGTACACGGGCAAGCCAGCCAGCAAACTTCAAAAGCACTCCCATCACCCCGGTATGCCAGATCCCGCCTCTCAGCTCCTTCCGGGGATGCATCGGTGATTCCGAGTGTGCGTGTGAGTGCGTGGGTGGGTGGGTTGGTTGAACGGGTGTACATGCGGGTGAGTGGGTTGGTGAATGTGCGTGCGTGCGGTGAGTGAGTGGGTTGGTGAGTGAGTGAGTGTGTTGGTGAGTGAGTGGGTTGGTGAGTAGGTTGGTGAGTGAGTGGGTTGGTGAATGAGTGAGTGGGTTGGTGAGTGAGTGAGTGGGTTGTTGAGTGAGTGGGTTGGTGAGTGAGTGGGTTGGTGAGTGGGTTGATGAATGAGTGAGTGAGTTGGTGAGTGAGTGAGTGGGTTGGTGAGTGAGTGAGTGATTTGGTGAGTGAGTTGGTGAATGAGTGAGTGGGTTGGCGAGTGAGTGGGTTGGTGAGTGAGTGGGTTGGTGAGTGGGTTGGTGAATGAGTGAGTGAGTTGGTGAGTGAGTTGGTGAGTGAGTGAATGGGTTGGTGAGTGAGTGAGCGGGTTGGTGAATGAGTGAGTGGGTTGGTGAATGAGTGAGTGAGTTGGTGAGTGAGTGGGTTGCTGAGCGAGTGAGTGGGTTGGTGAATGAGTGAGTGGGTTGGTGAGTGAGTGAGTGGGTTGGTGAGTGAGTGGGTTGGTGAATGAGTGAGTGGGTTGGTGAGTGAGTGAGTGGGTTGGTGAACGAGTGAGTGGGTTGGTGAGTGAGTGAGTGGGTTGGTGAGTGAGTGGGTGAATGTGCGTGCCTGGTGGAGTGAGTGCGAGACGGGATTCTCCCGTCAGTTGGAAGCCGCCGGGTCTAGGTGGTGGTGGTGGTGGGGGTTGGAGCGTCTCCGTATTGGCCGCATGTGGAGCAGCAATCCCAGCACGACTGCGCTTGCCGCTGGAGGGAGGAGGGGGGCGGTTGGGGGCGTGGGGTGCAGCGGGGGGCTTCAGGTCACTTGCGGACCCGCGCGCGCCCTAATTGGGGCAGCAACGGGAAACGTGGAACCGGGCGGGCTCGGCAGAGCGAGAGACGCCCCGCGGGTAGAAGGAGAAGCAGAAGCAGCAGCGGCGGAGGCCACGGATTTAGTGAGCTGAGCGCTCTGTTGCTGGAACCGCGGCCGCGCCTTGAGGGCTCTGCCGAGGGCGTGCGGGGTGCGCCGACTCCGTCTCTCGCTCGCGGTGGGGGGAGGTGCAGCAGCAGCAGCCCCGGGCGCTTTCAACATTTCTGGGGTTGTTCCCTTCGGAAGCCGCGACTCCAACTCGGCAAACAGCAACGAGAGGGGAGCGGGAGGAGCGCCGCTCGCTCGGCACCGCGCGGACTGCGAGATCAGCTCGATCCCCACCGCCTCCTCCTCTTCATCCTCCTCCTCCTGCCGGCTTCGTCCCTAGCTGTTGTCCCTTCGCATGGTGAGCGCCCCCCCCCCGAGCCCCCGTCCCCCCCTCTAGAGAGTTTGCAACAGGACTTGTCCGCAGCCCCTTTCAGTTTAGCCTCTTGCTTTGTGTGTGGAGGTTTTTTTTTTGTGCGTTTACGTTACCGGCGCGTGCTGCGTAATCATCGCCAAGGAGCACGCGGGAGAGACTTCGTCGTCGGGTTCGTGCGGTTGTTGGCAGCGAGTGAAGTGTGTCTTACGTTGTTTGCGAAAGGAAGACGCGTGAGTTGTGAAGCTCCGTCTTGCTGTCATCATCATCAGCAGCATCATCATCAGCAGCATCATCATCATCAGCAGCATCATCATCATCAGCAGCAGCAGCATCATCATCATCAGCAGCAGCAGCAGCATCATCATCAGCATCATCATCATCAGCATCATCATCATCATCAGCAGCATCATCATCATCATCAGCAGCATCATCATCAGCAGCAGCATCATCATCAGCAGCAGCATCATCACCAGCAGCAGCAGCATCGGAATGTAATTATCTTCATCATCATCATCGGCCATGGCTGATCCACTGCTGGATGAAGGCCTCCCCAAGCCACTGCCCGCAATCTCTCTACGAGCCTGCTAGCACCTGCACACAAACTGACTTACCCGCTCCATCTCCCCCGTTGGACGTGGGGAGATGGAGCGCCACAGAGCGTTCCGTCCCTTGGAGGCTAACTCAGTCACTCGCTTTCTCCTGCCTATCCTGCATGAAATCAGCAACCACCCCCCCTGCCTAGCCACGTGTGCTGCCCAATCCCGCACACTTTGCTGGATGCAGAATCCGGAGTTTTGTTGACGGCATTGACCCGCACGTTTTCTCCAACCCACGCGTTCCTCTTCTATGGCTCTCGGTGGAATTCAGCATCAGAATCTTGGCTTCGACTGGAGGAATCCGATGAGCTTTGCTGCTCTTTGTCACAAGATGTGCAGTCGTTGCAAGCATGCATCTCTATATATCCCTCTGCTTCTTTGCACAATATGTTATGCTTAGGCGGTGTTTCTCAACCAAGTGTCAATTGCAGATAGAAACACGCACCCCCGATTATAAAGAAACCAGAGCTTACCTAACTAGATGTAATACGATACACAGCATTGGCTCTTTGACGCTTAGGATTAACGTCGTATGAAAATTGTGATAGGCGCCAATATAAATGTTAAATAATATAATGGCAGCAATAATGATGATTGTGATGTTCATGCATACCTGCCAACCCCTTATCAGTGTCCTACTTTATTACAGACCAATTGGTCACCCCGTACCATTATACATCTCAACGTTCATCCTGCAAAGTCCCATCACAAGGGAGAAACACAAACAAATAGATAAAAAATATGTTACGAAACAAAGACAGTTTTATGAATTAATTTGAATGATTGGTGTCAATGATGCGACTTATCATGCTACTGTCTGAGATCTTGCATGCTGATGCTGCTGCTTGCTTTTATTTGGCCGTATACATATTTTTGCCCGTATTGAGACGGCTGTACGTACGCCTTATGGACCTGAAAACGAAATTTCCCTGTACAAGAATACGGGCAAACCGTATGGATTGACAGGTTTGGATGATGTTCCATGTTGCGATTTTAAGATAATTCGCGAAAGTAGTACGAGTAGAAACAACAGTTCACCTGCCCAGGTTTTAAATAACCGTGCAAGGGACTCCGCTTTCCCCCAGGACTGGGCATTTTAAACCCACAACGCCAATGTTATTGCACGCAATTTGGCCTGTCAGCCACGTAATTACCACAAGGGCACTGCAGACTTGACAGAAAGGGCGATGAATATTTGGATAAAATAATAATGACGAAGTTAGTAAACTCGTCGCTGGATGAAGGCCTCCTCCGCATGCCGTGTCGGTCATTGGTCATTGTTTGACCATACTTCACCACTTTGGTTTAGTGCCTATTGGTGAAGGTAGGGGGGCCGGGGGAGGAGGGGGCTGGAAGCACCCAGGAGCGGTTTCGAATAATCGTGACCGAACTCAGATCGTCAGGTGGAGAGGCGCGTTACCAATTGAACCGCCGCTCCATCCCGATTGTTCATCGTCAATCACTCTGCGACTCTTTCTCATCTTGCCAAGAGTCCGTTGTGTGTTGAGGTAGTAACGTCGGCGCAAGTGAAACGAGGCTGTGGTGCGGTGCTTAGCGTCGCTTGCTTGGAGCTTGATTAAGAGAAGTTCACTCCCCCTTGGGGTCTACAAATCCCTTCCTGGACTCGCCTCCACCGTGACTCGCCACGCTTGCCTCTCTCTACGTGTCGCCTCCTCGTCCTCTACGTTCTCAGTCTTTGCTCTCTCGCTCTCTGTTCCTCCTCCTCCTCCTTGAGCTCAATCCACGCGTTCGCTCTTTCTCTCTTCTGGGACCCCTTCACTGGAACAAACTTCCCCTCCACATTAAACAGGCACCTACGCTCGCTAGTTTTCATGCTCCACACTCAAAACTCACTTACTGTCTCTCACTAACCCCACGACCTCTTTAATCTCTCCCTCGTAACCACCACCATTCCTCTTCATATTCTCATGATATGGCTGTCACTCATTCCCCATTCATTCAATCCATTCGTCATAATTTACTGTCATCAATTTCACTTTCGCCGAGTTCACGCGTCGCAGACTCGCCACCCATTGCCTCTTGTCATCCATTTCCTTCGCCCCATCTCCACCGTGTGTAGCACCGTCGTTAAATCACCCGAAGGTAACGCACAAGAGGTCAGCCAAGCGAAGTAACCGAGTGCTGCAATGGGACGGGGGCAACGGCGACCACCAAAATAAGTAAACAAACTTCACAGGCATCGCTGTCTTCTCGAAAGACCTGTTCTTCACCTGAGGACGGCTGCCTGCGTTGTGGCCGAAACGTCGTGAGAATTATTTTATTATGTTTTATTTTTATAATTAGATTATTTCCATTCTACGTGACTTTACCGAAAGAACCAAGAAGAGGCATCGCTTCGTTTCACCCCGAACAGTCGCGGGCACCGTTCCGGACATTTATTTTGGCACGCAGCCTCCACCTCGCCTTGTTTTATCATCCTGATGCCGCAGCGGTATGCCTGGTGGTGGTTGCTCGCTTACAGCACTTACGCCAACAGTCCGTGGAGGCTGCACGCGGGGATGATTGTCTTTGGCGGTGTTTGGGGAGCGGTGGTGCCGCGGTTAGCGCCGCGCTGCGCTACGAACTCGGCGACGCGAGTTCGATTGCCGCTCGCGTCGAACAGCGGTGACGATTATCTGAACCGGTCCTGGGCCTCCGCTAGGTCGACTCAGCCTCGAATGAGTACCTTGTGCGGTGTTTAAATATTACAACTAGGGAGACAAAGGCGGCCGGGCGTGGTGTTGCCCACCCACCCCCTCATTTGCCGTTACAGCCTTCATAGGTGCTCGCTTACAGCACTTGTCCTAACAGTCTGTTAAGGCTACACGCGGGATCTTTGTCTCTGTGGTAGTGTGTGTGTGTGGAGTGCAAAAACACACGTGAGAATAGTGCTTCGGCTCACCAGATGTCCTGAATGCCCTGAGTATTCAGCAGAATCGGGTACAATAATACAGGATTATGATAGACAGGCATACCTTGCACTGGAGTGGTAGTGCCTTGTGTCGATGATCCCTACTACAAACCAGCTTAGAAGCGTTCCGGAAAAACATCGAGCGAGAAAATGTTAAGCCCCGGTTCTAGTTCGCGTCGAACAGCTGCAATTTGCAAAACAGGGAGATTCGAGCACGAGCACCTGCGAACCTTGGAACCCGCGAATTTGCTAATTTGTGAACTTCTGAACTTACAAACTTCCGAACCTGCGCAGCGAGCGAGACCGCATGGGCGACTACTCGGTTGCTTATCGGATCGGTGCTCCCCCTGCCGCTGATGGTCCTTCCATGCCCGGCTCGTGCCAGAGTCGCCCGTGACCCCGCGGCCCAAGCGTCGCCCGGGATGATTTCGTGCGGCTCCATGGATGACCGAGCGGCCGACACTCGAGGCGGCGTCGTTTTCATGAGCGCAGCCCAGGCGGCAAACGAGCGAGCGAGCGGGATTAGAGTCACCTCTGACCTCTCTCAACCGCCGAGCTCACGCATGAAATGCCGTACACACGCACACACAGACACGCGCGCGTGTGCCCGTTTTGTAAAACGCTGTTAAACTTCTAAACGATCTTTTCTTTTCCAATCGCATTCCTCTCGGGCTATCGGCGTCACGTCACGGGGCTAAGGAATGCCAATTCGTAGCTCGCGCAGAGAGCAGTGTAACATCACCCCACGTTAGAGAGCAGCCCGTGGAACATGATATCGCAGAACTACTGCTGAGGTCCCCTTTAATTGCCTCTCGTTCACACGAGGTGGGGCTGCAACCTCCTCACACGCCCTCGGTGTCGGAGTGATTGCAGCACCCCCTGTCATTTTGAATTCCTCTCTGAAGCTCCCACAGCCCATAAACTCCAGGGTGGGCACTTTGCGATCTGCAGCCTGTCCAGATTTCCGGTAAAATTCCATCGGTCGTGAAGTAAACCTTTTTTTTTAAATCACAAATCTGGGAGTGGCAGGTGACCGGGGATGCGGGCAGGGAGGAACGAGAGGCAGGCGATCCCGGTAGAGAGGTGCGCAAGTGAGCAGGCCGACAGGCACAGAGATGTACTGGCAGAAGGCCACACACATACACACACTTGCGTACGGACAGGCATACGTTAGCGACAGGAAGACGGGCAGACGTACTGTATAGGGGAGCGTTCAAGTCGGACAAAAAAGCCTTTCGCATTCTCGCGGTTAAAAAGGCCCCACCGTGCCAGCTTGCCTCTTTAACAAAAAAGAAACAATTCCTCGGTGATTGTGCTCGAGTGTGAGAGCCGGCACCGTCATGCAAGGAGAGGGCATTCACACAACGGGCCCCGTGCCCTTCACGCCGTGGGGTTAGGGGTGCCACGGTGGCGAGATGTTAACTACCTCCCTTGGTATACAGGAGGTCGTGAGTTCTATACCGACCCTGACAGCCTGAATATTTAAAGTTTGCATGACTCTCTCTCTCTCCGTGGCCGCGTGGATTTTCCTCCGGGTCCTCCGGTTTTTCCCTCCAAATTTCGCTTCAACAACGTGGCGTTTTTGAGTGTTTGGCCGCGATACATTCACACGAGATGGTAAGTCACTTCGTTGAGCTATCATTTGAGGCCAGTTCACTTCTGAAAAAGAGCTATACAGCTCAGTGGGCCTTAGCTGGTAAAATTAAAAAATAGTTAAATCGTATTACACTATGAGACCTTATTTTTACCCTTTCAACTGGTACAAAAACTGACACCTTTATACAAGGGAGCATGTTTGCAATAACCACAACACAAGCAGTCAAAATGCAAACAAAAAGAAACAACTCTGATAATGATAATGATATGCACTTATCATTCTCAGAGTTGTTTCTTTTTGTTTGCATTTTGACGATCCTGTTGACCACACTTCAAAACCACCGCTGCTCAACATCGGCTGGTGAAGATTTGGGGAACGAGGATGGAGCCCGATTTCGCCACTGATGTGAGCCCCAGCTGGGAATCGAACACAGGCCCGCCGGATTCGTCGTGCGGCACACAAACGGTGGGCATCGTCAGCTCTGGTTAATCCACTGCTGGATGAAGGCCTCCTCTCTAAGACGCCTCCTCTCTATGACGCCTCCTGCGATGTAACATTCCACCCAGGACCCGCTCATGAACTGATTTCATTACTCCATCTCCTCGGTGGCCGCCACCAGCGAATCCTCATTTCCGATTTGATTTGTTTACGATTGCATTCTAAAACAAACCAAAAATCCACCATGTTCATTTATGCGTATTTAACGCGTGTAAGTGAAAAATACAATGCAATGAAAGACCCGGGTTTGTTGCAAAGACTCTGCAGCAACAAATCCCCCCCACCCACCGCGACAATGGTGTCAAAGCAACCACACCCACTTCCCGCAGAGGCAGACGAAGCACAACAACAAACCCAACATCAGACGGGCAGTCGCACGTGGCTCGGAGTAGACCCATTGTGCTCCTCCCGCGTGGTGCCGGGAGCCCCCGTTGAGGCCTGACTCTGGGTGGAGTTGGTAGCCTCCGTTGGGGCCTGACCCTCAGTGGAGTTGGGAGCCCTCGTTGAGGCTTGACCCTCAGTGGAGTTGGGAGCCCCCGTTGAGGCCTGAACCTCAGTGGAGTTGGGAGCCCTCGTTGAGGCTTGACCCTCGGTGGAGTTGGGAGCGTTCGTTGGGGCCTGACTCTCAGTGCAGTTGGCAGCCTCCGTTGGGGCCTGATCCCCTCGATGGAGTTGGCAGCCCCCGTTGAGGCCTGGACCTCGTTGGGTTGAACCGCGGTCGGTGCGACGGCTGCGGTGACCGCACGCCGTCCTCCCGGCGAGCTCCGTGGTCTCTGCAGCGGCGAGTCTCCTTGATGTGACCGCACTCTTTTGTATTATTCGTAGTTTTTTAGATCAGAAGAAACACAAAAATGCTCGCTTGTTCGGCACTTTGTTTGTGTTCATCGTGTCGGTTTTTGTTTGTTTTAATACGATTTTTTTTTACATTGACACAATTTTTTCCCGTGCAACAGACCCCCATTGTGGACTGTGTTCACAGACACAACAACAAAAATACACCCTCAAATACTCATTGCTCCATCCCCTTCCCCTCCCTGGCCCCGCTTCTCTCTCATCTGCGCCGCGCTCGCATGCCGCGGCATCTTGCTTCTATTACAAAGAACACGTGGCCGGCAGAGGCTACGCAGGGCAAAGGCGCGAGATCGCACGCATGCCGCGAAGGATGATTTTCTTTGAGAAATTGGTTTATTTACTTACTTTGTACAACCACCCAAATTGCATCCTGATTGTGTTAACGGTGCCGTTTAATGAAACGGAAAATCCATTCAGAACTCTTGCCGAGCAGGGCTACCTCCCATGGTAGAGAATGGCACACGGAAGCGGATATATCAGAACGACTTCTGAAATACCAGATTTGAAGTGTTCGTGACTGCAAGGATTCATACTCTATGGGTTTTTCGGTAAAGTCACGTAGTTAAAAATTAAATAAATGAAGAACAACCAAATTAAATCACGACGTTTTGGAGGCAACACAAGCTTCCGTCTTCAGGTGGAACTAATTTTGCTGTGACGGTTCCACCTGAAGATGGAAGCTTGTGTTGCCTCCGAAACGTCGTGATTTAATTTAGTTGTTTTTGCATTGATTTGTGTTTTATTTTTAACTACGTGACTTTTCCGAAAAAACCATAGAGTTCTGAGATACCTACAAGCGAATCTCTTATCTGCACTGGGCGACATAATTTCCCCATACACCCTGTTAAAGTAACGTTTGGCGCCTGATCGTCAAATCAATTTCTATACGGCATGTATTTTATTCATTCTAAAAGATGGAATTTCTCCAAACTTAAGTGCAGAGACGTTTAACGCGATATGCTCTTTTTTGTATCGCAATTGGAGAGAGGGCTGAGACGGTCAACTCAACGCAGGCGGATAAAACTTGCATTGGGACCCAGCATCTCAGCAATGCCAGCTGATCGGCGCTCTGACCTCTGAGCCGCCCGGTGACCTCTCAAGACTAAACGTGCTTTTTTGTCCGATTGACTTGGTGTAAGTTGTTTAGATTCTCCAGCCGCTACATGCGGTGGCAAGATAACCCTGCAGGATGGCCATTATTTGTGCTTGGTTATATTTTAAAATATTATTTTACACAAGGCAAATATTTTTAAATGGCCTAAACACGTTGTTTTTTTTTGTCAATTTTCCACGTCGTTTTTGGTGGAACCATTCAAACCTTTTTTAGCAGAATATCAGGCGAAATGTCACATGCAGCTGACACAGGAATTGGGGCCAAAGCAATTCTCTGTGCTAAAGCAACCACAGGGCTGTACTTATCGCTGTTAAAAACCCAGTTAGTGGTGGAAGTTACACATTCATGTGGCTATAGTCATAAAATCATACTGTAGGTACACCACACTTGACTTCACACCAAGTTAAAGCTACCAAATGTCTTGCTTTGACCGGAACGGTCCTGGGTGGTTTCAAGAAGGTTATCCCGGTGTCCTAAAAGCATTTGAGAAAATTCTGGATGTTGTCCTCTGTTTAAATATTGTTGGCGTCGTGCTCCATTCACGTCACGGGCGAATCGTGGTGCTGATTGATTTGAAGCTTTCGTGACTGCAGGAATCCATACTCTTTGGTTCTTTCGGTAAAGTCACGGAGGTAGAAAAATAAAACAAAAAAAGAATAAATCACGACGTTTCGATCGCAAGACAAGCGGTCGTCCTCAGGGGGAAAAAATAATCCAGCAGTGGAACTGCTGAACCAGCTGGTTCAGCCCCTCCCACTACAGTAGTAGTGGGAGGAGCTACCTGAGTCGTGGGAGGGGCTACCTGAGTCGTGGGAGGGGCTACCTGGGTAGTGGGAGGAGCTACCTGAGTAGTGGGAGGAGCTTCCCGAGTAGTGGGAGGCGCTACCTGAGTCGTGGGAAGGGCTACCTGGGTAGTGGGAGGAGCTACCTGAGTAGTGGGAGGCGCTACCTGAGTCGTGGGAGGGGCTACCTGAGTAGTGGGAGGGGCTGGCAGATGAAGGAGCTGCCGTGCTCACCACGTGTTTCGCTTGAGCCTCCCAGACATGTCGCAACTTTACACAACGTGGAACTGATGTCATGGCCAGAACCAGCTGGATATCACTCTGTGCCTATCAGTGGATTGTAAAATAGTGCAACATTAACTCTGGTGTGAATGCATTCGTTTATCCCTCCCTGGGGTCTATTTGAGTCGGTCGGTCCGTCTCTCGGCGAAAATTGGGCGCATTCTGTGACATTTTTGCAAACTACAAAATCCACGCAACAGTGCACACGGTTTGCGTTATCTACAAATCTCAAGGCCGCCGAGTGAATTTATCGTCAACGCTGCCAGCCTGAGCCCGACTTGAAACAAAAACGAAAGCAGGGGCGCTGGTATTTCATTCCGTCCGAGTGAAGGGGAGCGGGGGGGGGGCTGCCCGCTCGGCTCAGGTGCTACCGCTGAGAATCAGCGGAACGAAGTCGAGTCATTGGAACGCCGCCGGAGCGTCCGGGCCGAACTGAAATGCGGTGGAGCCACCCGGCCCGCCGTAAGTGGAAGCAGCTGGCGTCGAAACTTCGTTCCTGTGCGCGGGAGACGCGCGCTTGCTGAGCGACTTCGCGATCGACTTTGGACTCGATGGCGATGAGTCGCTCGGCGAGAGCGAGTTCGTGTTCGCAGAGAGACGGGGAGTGGGATGATGGCGCTTTGCACGTGGGCAGGGGGGGGGGGGTTGCGGATCGCGCCTCCGCTCAGCACTCCGTACCTCCCTCCGATTAGTGCGGTTGGCTAAGTACGGTGTGAAAGAAGTTCAACTTACGTACTTACGTTGTGCTGGTAGTCTGGCGTTACGGCACTAGTATTGCGTAATGTTATCAATGCAGCCACAATTCATCAATTTAACACCGAGTTATAATCCAACCTCGGGTTTCTTTTATCCTTTCCCGTTCCAATGATGTACGTGTACGTCATCAGATTTTCTTCCGTACACATACGGCATCGGAACGGAACTGGAATAAAAATAACGGAGACTCCCACAAGGCATTGTGGGAGATCGTACGGCACAATTTGGCATCAACTATCGGAGAGTGCGGTCATGTCGCTACAGTTCTCTGCAGTGAGTACAACGTCTTTAAATACAACGGTGCTATGCCTCTCTAAATAAAATTGACGCTGAGCCACTCGCCCGTTCCGAGATCCAGCGGTGAACGGGACCCACCCTGCAACTTGCAGATGTCTTGGAACGGCAAAGTGTTCAGATCACACTCACCGTCTGCAAGATAGCTCTTGGACTGACTACTTGCTCCCATCTCACCCTACTTCCTCTCTCTCTCTTCACGCGAGTAAGCAGTGGGAGGTCGCTGGTTCTCCGAAGCTGCCAACATCGTCTAGAATTTGATTCCTCACCGGCCATCTGTGCCTTCTTATCTTATCTTAACGTAATTTATATAGCGCCTGAAGCAAGGCGCTTGACAGAGAATTAACAGCGGCACAACATAAGAATGTACTGGTGGAGGTGGGAGATGAATGAAATGGATGAGAGGAAGCAGTGGGTGGCGATTCTGCGACGCGTGAATTCGGCGAAAGCGAAACTGATGACAGTAAACGATGACGGACGAATGACCGAATGAACGGGGAATGAGTGATCGCGATATGATGAGACTATGAAGAGGGAAATAGTAACGGTGGCGGTTACGAGGGGGGGATTGAGGGGTTAGCAAAAAGTTAGTTTTTTGAGTGAGTTAGGGAAAACTGGTGAGCCAAGGTGACCGTTTAATGCGGAGGTGCAAGTTTGTTCCAGCCCAGGTTCAAGAGTTGCCATTCCTTCTCTGCCTCTAAGCAATTGCCTCTCTCTCTCTACAAAAGGGCGTTTAGATGTGGGAGCATTGCAGCACAGCAGTGGAGTTGTCAATGCATGGCTGTATCAGAGGCTAAACTAAATAAATACATCAATTACCAGGCACGGGTTGGGACAAAATCGTCAGAAAAGAGGATGGCGTAAAGCGTTGGGAACGATGTGATGGTGTTGACGTGTTGGTGTTGATGTTTGTGTCGATGTTTGTGTTGACGCGTTTGTGTTGACGCGTTGGTGTTGACGTGTTGATGTTTGTGTTGACGCGTTTGTGTTGACGCATTTGTGTTGACGTGTTTGTGTTGACGTGTTTGTTGTCCTTCCCCCACACCTCTAATTAGCACGGTTGGCTACGTATGGTGTGAAAGAAGTTCAACATACATACGTGTGTTAAACACCAAGGGTATATCCAGTTAAGGGAGATGAAAGCCACCATTCGGGCTATAACATAAATCCAATTAGCGTTCTAAGTTACCGCAAAGAAAACACAAACCCCTGGGGGCAACCGACCGACTGCTTTCCCCTCGGCGTTTTCTGCGCGGCGATGGCAGTGGACCTTGGCTCTTGTCCCGCAGCAGGACGTCGTGCCGAGGCGTCCGAGGTGACAGAAGCAAGCTGGTGGTGGTGGTGGGGGAAGAGTCATCATCCCCGGGGAGGCGATGGCTGCACGAGAGGGACGACGCCGAGTCCTCCCGGCGGCGCTGTGCCTGTGTCTGCTGCTCGTTCGGGCCGCGGGGCTCGTTCCGTCGGTGCAAGGTGAGCGGACGGACACGGTTGCCACGCGGTCGTCAGAAGCCGCGGCTCTTCGCAGAAGGAACTCATTCGCGACGTCGTTGATCGAGGAGCGGCGTCTCGTATTCGCCACGTGCGTGCGTTGCGCGGCGATTGAAATATTGAGTTGTGGTTTTTCTTTTTCTTCTTACGACAGCATTCCCCCCCCAAAAAATTGTCCCTTCTTGTTATTTTACTTTGCCGACTCATATGGGGAGAGCAATTCAATTACGTGGCTGTAAAAGGTAACCCTTGCGTGTTTAAAAACATAATAATATGGTAACAGTAAGAATGTGTTTTGAATTAAAAAAACAATGTTAAGGACAATTTCAGCTATTTTTGTTACATTCACGAATCATTACAATCGTGTCACGTGATGGCACGCGAGGCCACTTTTGTTGGGGTGTGAGGTCACGTGAGCAAAGTAAAATCCTGTTGCATCACATTCTGTATCTCGGCGCGGTGTATTTTAGATTTTCTGAATGAGTCTGAATCTCGGCGGCACATCGCTTGGCTCCAGCCATCCCCAATTGATGCTGGACTCGGTGAAAGCTCAAATTGGGGGTTTGTCCGCCAGGTTCCCTGAGAATTAAACAACAAACATACGTAAATAACGTGAAAAATATGACATTTGAAAAAAATCCAATTGAGACAAAAAACTTTTTTTAATGAAAAACTAAACTAAAATATTTGACCAAGTGAGGCTCACTGAGCTGTACAGCTCCTTTTCAGAAGCGACCTGGCTATCACAAATGATAGCCCAACGAAGTGGCCTATCACGTGGAAATGTAGAGCACGTTTCTATATGTGGAGGGAAAACCGGACGACCCGGATAAAAATCCACGCGACCACTGGGAGAGAGAGAGACACGCAAACTCCAAATATACAGCAGGCATCGTCAGAGTCGGGATCGAACCCACGACCTCCTGCATACCAGGCGAGGTAGTAAACATCTTCTAGCCACCGCGTCACCCTTACCGCGCTTGCCGCTACTTAGCGCCCGAAAAGCATTGGGCGAACGACGCGAAACGGCAGCAAGCCTCCGTCAAACTCGGCGCGTCTCCGCGCTCCGATCCGCCGCAGTGTGCAGGACGAACGCCCCCGCTGCGGGCCACGTGGCCTTCGTGCTCGACACCTCCAAGGGCGCCGCGCAGGGCGCCGCGCAGCTCCGCGCGCTCGTGGAGGCGCTAACGGTGGCCGTCGGCTGCGGCGTCCGAGCGGGAGAGGCGGGCGTGCGGTGCTCTCTGCTGCAGCCCAGCGCCGAGCACAGGTGCCGACCTCCACCTACCTCCGCCTACCGCCGCCACCACCTCCTGCGCGTGCGTGCGTTGGAGCGGCGCCGCGCTACGCCGCGCTACGAAACCCAGCGGCCCGCTCACGGCCGACAACAGCGGCGATAATCTGAACCGGTCCTGGGTTTCCCCTAGGTCGACCCAGCCGCAGATGTGTACCCGTGTGCGGTGTGTAAACCGGCGTCACTGGGGAGACAAAGGCGTCCGGGCGTGGTGCCGGCTACCCACCCCCTGGCGTGCCATTCCGGCCTTCATAGGTGCTCGCGAATAGCACTTGCCCCAAGAGTTTGTTAAGGCTATACGAGGGATCATTGTATTTGTGCGGGGAGCGGCAGCTAACCCGGCGAGCCGAGTTCGATCCCTACTCACGGACACCCAACACCGGTGACGATTATCTGAATCGGCCTCAGCACTCACCTAGGTCGACTCAGCCGCAAATGAGTACCCGGTGCGTTGTGTAAATGTCGCCACCGGGGAGACAAAAGCGGCCGGGTGTGCTGCCGGCCTACGCCCCCCCCCCCTCGTGTGCCGTCCCGACCTTCATAGGTGTTACTCGCGAACGGCACTTGCCCCAACAGCCTGTTAAAGGCTATATAGGGGGGATCTTTGTCTTTTGTGTGCGCGCGTCCCCGTGCCAACGCCCTCGAACGAAGGCGCACGGCTGAATTTTTTCACATCTCGGACACGTCGCATCGGAGGGAGTTAACCCAACAACAACACACAAAAACTGAAAGTATGCCGGGCCTAGCGAAGCGTGCCGTGCCAGGCACCCAGGGCGGCGAGTGTGTGCGTGTGTGTGTATGCGTGCGCGTGTGTGTGCGCGTGTGTGAGCGTGTGTGTGCGTGCCGAGCGAGCGCTGATCGTGCCAGTGGATGCGGTGAATGTGCGGGTGGTGTCTCGGTAAATGTGCGGGAGGTGCGTGGGGCGGTGGGGTAAAAGGTGTCGTGCTGTACGTGTGTGTTTGTGTGGCGTGAATGTGTTGAGTGTGGCGTGAGTGATGTGTGACGTGAGTGATGTGTGTGACGTGAGTGTTGTAAGCGATGGCTTACGAGTGGCATGAGATGTTACCAGTGCCGGATGAAGCTAGTGCGGGGCCTGTAGCATGATGTTATTAAGAGGCCCTAAATAAAAAAAAACACGTAAATGTTAAAACACAATTTTTTTACTTGCACAGTAATTGTATTTTTTTCATTTGCTATACAGCCAGATAATACGACAAATCGCTAACCTTAAACACCCAGTCGCTCATAAAATTTGAAGGCGGTAGAGTACTATAGTAATAGAGCAAGTGCAGAATCACTCAACCGGAGTTGATAGCTTGAAATAATTTAGCGCGGGGCCCTTGAAAGTGCGGGGCCCATAGCTACACGTGTAGCTACTTTTGCTACTAGGATAAAATATAATCCGGCACTGGATGTTACGGTACAGACGCGCAGGCTGGTGCTGTGAGCGGCGTGAGTGGTGCGTGAGTGGTGCGCAGTGTGTTGGGAAGCGGTGGTGCAGCGGTGAGTGCATCGGACGCTACGAACCCAGCTACCCGAGTTCGATTCTCCCTCCTGCCCGACACCGGTGACGAACGTCTGAACCGGTCAGCTCAGTCCTCAAAACGAGTACCCTGGTCGCGATGTGGAAACATCACCACCGAGGAGACAGCCGGGGCGTGGTGCTAACCACCCACCCCCTCGCGTGCCAGGGTCGGCTAACAGCACTTGCCCCAACAGCCCCTTAAATGCTATTGGGTGGGATCTTTGTCTTTGCTTGGAGTGACGCGGACAGCTTGCCCCGGGCCTGCCCGCCGCTCGTCTTCTCGCGTGCGCAGGTCCCGCCTGCGCCTGCTGGAGCTGCCGGACGGCGCGGGCGCCCGCGACGGGTCTCCGCCGGGCGCCCCGGGCTCCGTGTCGACGTCCAGGGCCCTCGCGTTCCTCCGCAACGCCCCCGAGTTCGCCCACAGAGGAGCCAAGAAGAGGCCCTCGAAGAAGACGACGCCCCCCAAGGCCGCGAGCGCCGGGAGGGTGAGTGATCCGCGCGCGCGCACGCGCCAAGAGCGGTTCGTTGTGGCACACGGGCTGCTGTTAAATACCTCGCCTGGTGTACGAGGTGGTGGGTTTGATCCCGACCCTGACGACGCCTGTATCTTTGGAGTTTGCGTGTTTCTCACTGTCATCATCATCACGGTGGCTAGGAGATGTTAAATACCTCGCCTGGTGTACAGGAGGTGGTGGGTTTGATCCCGACCCTGACGACGCCTGTATCTTTGGAGTTTGCATGCCTCTCACTGTCATCATCATCACGGTGGCTCGGAGATGTTAAATACCTCGCCTGGTGTACGGGAGGTCGTTGGTTTGATCCCGACCCTGATGCCTGCTGTATCTTTGGAGTTTGCGTGTTTCTCTCCCCGCGGTCGCGTGGATTTTTCTCCGGGGCCTCCGGGTTTTTTTCCTCCACATTTAGAATTGACGTGCGTTTAGAGTATTAGCCTGCGACAATAAATGTCCCAATGATAAGCCACTTTGTTGAGCTATCATTTGTGGCCAAGCCGCTTCTGAAATAGAGCTATACAGCTCAGTGGGCCTCACCTGGTAAATAGTTGAGTTGAGTAGTTTAGGTTATTCCAGCTGAGCCATCAGCGTCACTTCGCGGGGTGAAGAAGGGCCCGTTGGGAACTCTAGCCGTGCACCTGCTCATTAAAATAGATGAAAACATCTTTAAGGTAAAAACCCAATACAGGCCCCTCCTGCAAAAAACGAGTCCCATGACCCATTGTGGCCCTGCTGGATAAGTAGATGATTCTGATCGTTATGCCAAGCGACTTGGTCACATGGATACAGTACGTAGAGCCGCAACAGAAGACGTCCAGCACACGCGTGTGGCCGTGTCGTGAGTCAGCTGCTTTATTCACTCTCTCGTGGCCTCGTGTGCCCCGCACGGCAGCGTTCACCCGAATCTTCTCCCCTCCGTTGACCCAGGTTCACATCATCCTCCCGCCTTCTTTGGTTCGAATCCCACCACCACCACCACCACGTCCCACCAATCCCAGGGCCGCTCGCCGATCCGGCGACCCGAGTGTCACATCCTTTCAGTCTCCTTGGCTACTTCACTCGACCAGCCAGCTCGCCGCTGAGCCAATGAGTGTCTCCACCGCGCCGCGTTTGAAGGGCGGAGCCGGTGACCCACGCCGTGAGCGTCGACGTGAATTCATTAAATAATCGGCATCACCTCTCGGCGTCCTTTACGCGTTAAACGCACACACACACACACGTAACACACGTAACACGTGTAACACATTAGGCGATGCACCCAGGGCCAGATTCAGATTTTGTAGGCCCCTGAGCTACAGGTACTGTGAGGCCCCCGGGAATATTTTCAAAAAGGAAAAGCCTGCCAGCTGTGGTATCACGTGCGGAGCGGGCACGCGGTCGCTGGGAAGGTAAATGGAGCAAAGTAGCTGAAAAGTGCGCAAAGAAGCGTGCAGGGATGGATGGCTGGAACCGACGTTGCCGGACGTGAAGAGCAACGCGCTGATGTTTTTTTGGGCCCGTTGTTTTCGCAGGTGGTTGTCATGCTCACGGATGTGAAGCTCCGTGACGACGTGGCGGCCGTTGCCGGGCAACTGAAGGAGTCCGGAGTCGCCATCATCGCCGTAGGTAGGGAACGCTCCGTCGGTGTCCGTTACGCGGCCAGCGATGCGGTGGTGAGAGCGCTCTACCCGCAGCCGAAAGGTCAAAAGTTCAAACCCCGGTTGGGAGGTCGACAACTTCGGCCCATCGCTTCTTTTAACGGTCGATTGAAATGGGTACCGCTCTGCGGTCGCTATTCGTCGAGATCTCAGCGTGGGGTCGACTCGCTGTCTCTCCGCCGCCGTACCAAGCACACCGCACGGTTGCTCAATGGCCGTCCCGCGGTGGTCGCGCTGTGGCGAGACTCTCCCCTGCCGTGGCAACGGGGAATTTCCACCGCCGGCTCAAGGGGCTGCCAAACGAGTTGAGCAGCAGCGGCGTCAGCGTGGTGGGGCATGGGGCCCTGGTGCAAGGAATTAAATGGACCCCCACCATCCTTCCCACACTGCCTGTGTCCAATTACACACCCCCCCACCCCCACCCCTCCTTCATAGTCCGACGCCTCGGCCCATCCACTCTATGGGCCCCAGTGCAGTTGCACCGCCTGTGCACTCGATCGCGACGCCACTGGCCCCGCGCTCAGTTGGGCAGCAGGAGTATACTCGACTGGTTTGCGTTAAAGTTTGCTGCTCAGGTGCCTCTTTCCGTTCCTTGTGTTCTTGTTAACGGAGCTGGCAGGCCACTGAATGCACTTCCTAGGATATATTGTCAGCACCATCCAAGGTGCTACGTCGAGCGGAGTGCAGCAAACTCCGTTGTACTATACCATGCCCTCACGTCTATGCTGCCCGCCTTCACCACCCAGCGCTGACCAGCGTGATACAGTTCGAGTGGATAAAGCTCCACCACGCCGTGCGGGTCGGCGGCGGATCGACGACATGACTGTGCACATCCGTGCGGGGACACGTCACGCACCGCGGCGGCGAGACGTTAGCTACCTCGCCTGCTATGCAGGAAGTACGTGGGTTCGATCCCGACCCCGGCGCCTTGCGTATTTGGAGTTTGCGTGCTCTCCCTGTGGTCGCGTGGATTTTTCTCCGGGTCCTGCGGCTTCCCCTCCCCCCACCCACATATAGAATCAACGTCACGCGTTTGGAGTATTTCACTGCTATAATTGTCCACATGATAATCTATCATTTGTGGCCAGGTCGCTTCTGAAACAAAGATCTATATAGCTCAGTGGGCCTTACCTGGCTAAATAAAAAGTACTCGTTACTCCCCCAGTCCCTTGCTCTCGTGGCCTCGCCCCCCCCCACCCACCGCTGGTGGACGAGAGTGCGGTTCATGGGAACCAGGAGGTGATGTGGACGAGAGTGCGGTTCATGGGAACCAGGAGGTAGGTGGACGAGAGTGCGGTTCATGGGAACCCCGCGCGTCGCTGCGTCGGGTCAGAGAGGCCACGCCGGGGTCTGAAGCGCCGCGCGTGCCTCAAGCATCCCGGCGGGGTTCAAACCGTAGCACCCCCCCTACCACCCCTCACCCCCCACCTCTCACCCCCCCACCACCCCCACCACCCCTCACCCCCCCACCCCCACACCACCCCTCACTCCCCCACCCCACCACCCCTCACCCCCATCCTCACCCCCCCCCCACCACCCCCCACCACCCCCCCACCCCCTCACCCCCCACCACCCCTGAGAGCCTGGCCATTGAGTGGAAGTATCGGCGCTGTGGGTCACGAGGTGCTGCTCTCTCTCTCCTGCGGCCCTCTTGGCCGAGTCAGCGACAGGCAAACTTCATCCGGCCTTCATCGGTGGTTGCTAACAACACTTGTCCCCCAACACGTCTGTTCAGGCTACGGGGGGGGGGGGATAGATCTTCGTCTTTAGCGCGCAGTGGGGGAGTGGGGCCCAAAGGGATCCCTCGGCAGAAATGATTTTGGCTCCAACCACTCGCACTTTTAATTTCTCAGAGGAGATAAAGAGATGTAGTGAGATGACAGAGGAGATAAAGAGATGTAGTGAGATGAGAGATACAGACCGGACTAGGGGTGACAGAGATAAATAATATTTACATGTTAATTGCTTTGGTTTACTAGTGTAAGAGAATCATTGATTAGATTTTAATTTTGAACGAAATAATATTTGTATTCTTCTGCTTAATTGAACATTTGTTACATTTGTTTTAAGTTGTACATCCTGACATAATCTGTAATTGTTTATTGTGAGAGCGATAAGCCTCGCTGGCCGCTCTGCGTGAACAGGGAGCCGACATCCTTTTGCCGAATCCTCGCCAGCTCAAAAACACAACAACAAAAACAAACAGCCTCAGAATTCGAGCTGATATTTGGTGCGTCTCCTCTCTTTTTCATTAATCCAGGCCCCCTTGAGCTACTTGGGGGGGGGGGCGGTGTGGGGTGGATGGACCCAAGCTTTTGCTTCAATCGCTGTACGCGCAGCAGCGTCGATGCACGCAGGCGGTCCCCATTTGCGCTGCGTGCCTGCGCGTGCCGGTTTCATCTCCGCTTCAAAGCCGATGAGAACCACATGGGACATAAATTGTGCTCCACCCAAGGAGTCCCGCGCCCAATTTTTTTCCCCTCCGGTTTCTTTTCTTATTATCGTCTCCTCGTTCTCGATCCTGTCGTGCGGGGGCCAGAGTCATGATTGGCCACTCAGGACGGAAGGAGAGAGAGAGGGCGGGAGGGTGCTGCAAGGGCGAGGGATGAGAATTCCAAGGTGGATGATAGGGAATGCATCTCAGCGAGGAGGAGGACGAGGAATGAATCAGAGCAAGAGCCGGGGGTGCGAGTGTTCAAGGGAAGGTAAGGGAGGCGAGAATTAGAAGTGCCTGGCATGGGTTGAGAGGAGGGAAATAATATGCAGTTAAAGGAGCGGTGAAGATGATACCTGTGAAGGTCAGAAGGAGCAGTAGAGCGAGACCGAGGGTGTGAGATGGGAGGAACCATCGGAAGGAGGTTTTTGGAAAGCGATTGGACACAGAATAGCAGCGAGTGGAGAAATATCCTGCGAGCAGCCGACCCCGTCAAATGTTGGGACTTATTGGCTGGGAAGATGAAGAGTTCCTGTACGTGCGTACGTCCGTACGTTGAACTTCTCTTGCACTGTACGTAGCCAACCGTGCCTAATCGGAGGTGCGGGGATCTGACCCCGCTGCGAGCCGAGCAAGCGGTCGCTGTCGTGTGGTGACCGGCTTGGGGTTAATCGCCGTTGGGTTGGACATCTCCTCCCGCTCTCTCCGCCGTTATCCCTGCCTGCTGCGGCTCCACACGGTAAACTCACTGCAGTCTACGCTCCTTCAACGGAGGAGAAACAACAAACGACACTCCCTCTCCTGAAGTCCTCTCCTCGTGGCCAGCAGCAGCAGACCTCGACATCGGCATCGAGCTCCCGAAACGTATTGCTGCTGCTGCTGCTGCCATCACGCGCGAGAAGAGAGCAGAACGGGACACCGTGGGGTCGATCCGTGGCGCAGTGAGGACCCCGGGGGAGCCGCTGTGCTGCGGCGATGAGGGCACGCGCGTGGATTCGCTACCCAGAGCGGGCAAGCTCGGTTACCCATGTGGGAGGTTTTCTCCGTTGAGAATGAGAATGGTAGCGCGCGCCTGTGGCCTCACTCTGTGGGGTCAAAGGTCAGTGGATCACACAACAGAGATTGGAGGAAATCCCAAGACCTCTGCAAGGTGACCTGGAGATGGTGGTACAGCAAACGGGTTTGAAAAAGTGTCTTTGTGCACTGGAGACTCTACTCGCGTGTGAAGCGCGGCTCCTACGCCGTCGCCTTGCACCCTGATTATGGCGCGAAGTACCAAATGTCCTCACGGTCTGATTTGATGGAAGTCCAACGGCATCTGCCAATGACAAAGCTGAGAGCATCGATCACTCTACGTGGCGGTTACGTGACGCGCACGCAAGGCATGGCGTGTGTGCGTGCACGGGTTGCTGCTTTCGTGAAGGACGCTGCTACTGGGCAGGCGGAAGCAGTCGCCCTCCAACAACAACGGAGCGCAGAGGAGCAACGCTCACAACATCGAGCGGAGAGGACCGGGCGGCTAAAACACAGCAAGTTGGCACAGTGGGAGAGACAGATGGTGCATCTGCCAGTCGTCTCAGTCAGTCAACTCATGGCACCTGGATTTGTCCCGTGACCTACCAGCGAGCCTTCGACACTTCAAAGTGCAGCTGGCATGGCGCAAGCGCCGTTGTGACATCGCCGCCACTTATTGGCGAACGGCGGCTGTCGTTGTCGTTGCTGTTGTTGTTGTGGCGAGCGACCGTTGACGGTTGAGTGCGAGCGGGCGGTCGGCAAAATGACTCGGGTTCGCCACCACAGGAGCACGCAAGGCGCAGAAGGACGTCCTGGACTCGGTGGCATCGGGCCACAAGGACGCGTTCTACCGGAGGGACGCGGCGGCGCTGCAGGCCATCGTCCCGGCGCTGCTGCGGCGCGTCTGCATGCACCTCGGCGGGTCGCTGCACGCCGCCTTATCCGGTGAGTCAGCCGGTCCCCCGCCCCCCCCCTGCCCCCCCCTCTGCCGCCCACCCCCTGCCCCCAATGATCCTCCTACCCCGGCGAGTAGGGCAACACCCCAAACGCGTGCCCGCTCACAGAAACCGTGCACGGACGCACGGACACACGTGCACCACACAGACCGGATTGAAAGACGCATGCCCCCCCCCCCACCAATCCCACCGCCACCCCCATAAAAGTGCAACTTATAATCGGGGTACAACGGTAGCGAGCAAATAAGGGATTAGTGATAGGTTCTACCCTTTCAACTGGTACAAAAACTGACACCTTTATATTTGTACCAGTTGAAAGGGTAAAAACCTATCACTATATTTTGCCACTGGTAAAGGAGGTCTCATAGTGTAGAAGAGTGATTGTCGACAAAAGGAAAATATGAATTGGCCTGTTGATGGTAATTATCTTGCAATGTGATGTTGATGACAATTTTACTTCGAGATGATGTTTGATGCACCCTTATTTTGGTCATGAATCCGGCGGGGGGGGGGGGGGGGTGGGCCCTGCGCTCTTGCTCGGTTGAGCTCGTGCCGAGCGCAGCCACCGCGCCACCGCGCTCTGACCGCTTCCACCGCCGCCGGCTTCCCTTGCAGAGCAAAGCGACGGCGCTCGGGACGACGGAGCCACGGGGAGGATGGAGCGGCAGGGGGCCCACGTGGCCGACAGGGCCGAGGACCCCACGCAGAGCGACGTCCAGACGTTTGATGTCGGGGGATCGGGTAGGTGGTGCTGCTGGTGGTGGTGGTGCTGCTGGTGGTGGTGGTGCTGGTGGTGCTGGTGGTGATGGTGGTGATGGTGGTAATGATGGTATTGATGTTGCTGGTGGTGGTGGTGATGGCGGTGGTATAAATGGTGGTACTGGTGGTGGTGATGGTAGTGGTGGTGATGCTGGTAGTACTGGTGCTGGTGGTGGTGCTGGTTTTCGAGGGTTTCTGTCTGAGTGTTTGTCAACATCCTAATCAATCGTGTGTGTGCGGTGTGTTTCCGCCTGTGTGTCGGTGAGGGCGTTGGCAGGGTGGGGAGCGGTAGTGTAGTGGTCGGCGCTCTGCGCTACGAACCCGGTCACTCGAGGTCAATTCACGCTCATGAATAGCACCAGTGGCGAATATTTGAACCGGTCCAGGGCCTCCCCCTAAGTCGACTCAGCCTCAAATGAGCACCTGGGGTGGTGTGTAAACATCGCCACTGGGGAGACAAAGGCGGTCGGGCGTGGTGCTGGCCAACCACCCCCTCGTGTACCGTTCCGGCCTTCATAGGTGCTCGCGAATAGCACTTGCCCCAAGAGTTTGTTAAGGCTATACGGGGGATCATTGTATTTGTGCGGGGACAGGCAGCTAACCCGGCGAGCCGAGTTCGATCCCTACTCACGGACACCCAACACCGGTGACGATTATCTGAATCGGCCTCAGCACTCACCTAGGTCGACTCAGCCGCAAATGAGTACCCGGTGCATTGTGTAAATGTCGCCACCGGGGAGACAAAAGCGGCCGGGCGTGCTGCTAACAGCACTTGCCCCAACAGTCTGTTCAGGCTATACAGGGGAGTGTGCGCTTGTGTGGGCACAGTTAGGAGGACAGGTGGTCCATCCGTCAGTCATCTCAGGCGATC
This sequence comes from Lethenteron reissneri, assembly GCF_015708825.2. NCBI lineage: Eukaryota > Metazoa > Chordata > Hyperoartia > Petromyzontiformes > Petromyzontidae > Lethenteron > Lethenteron reissneri. Next base: position 1,845,274 of record NC_083833.1, on the reverse strand, counting down.
AACCAATAACACCTGGTTCTGTCCCGTGACCTCCTGACTACAGGGAGCCTTCGACATTTCACGTGGCATCGAAGTGCTCCCAGCTGTGGTGGTGATGTCGCCGGAACTTACGCGGCGAATGGCGGCCGTCGTTTTTGTTGTTGTTGTTTGTTGTGCGTGCGCGTGGGGCAGTGTCCTTGCGGGAGATTGCTCGTCTGCTGCTCTTCGACGCGACGGCCAGCAGCGTGCGCGTGTCCTGGAACGCGGTGCCAGGGGCTACGAGCTACAGACTCATCTGGGCACCCACGCCAGGTAACAAAGACAAAGATTCCCCCCCCGCCCCCCGTATAGCTTTCACAGACTTTTGGGGCAAGTGCTGTTAGTGAGCACCTATGTAATAAAAATTGTAATAAAAATAAAGTGAACAAAAACGTCGTGGTATTTCTATTCACTTCATTATTATTTTTTCTACCTACGTGACTTTACCGAAAGAACCAAAGAATAGGGTAAAGCCCAGTTTTTTTTTCATCGCCATCTGTTTGTGGAGAGGCTGAACGGGGGAATGTTTGTGTTTGCGCGCCCGCGTGCCGCAGAGTTCGAGGGCCGGGACCAGGCGCGCGAGGTGACGCTGGCACTGGGCACCACCTCGTACGAGATCACGAGCCTGGTGCACGACACGGAGTATGCCGTGTCGCTCTACCCCATCTACGACGGCTTCCAGGGCGTCTCAGTCACCAACATCGTCACCACCGGTGAGCTGGGGGCAGCGGGGGCGGGTGGGGAGCAGGGGGAGGGGGGGAGTGGGGAGAGGGGGGGAGGGTGAGGATGTGGGGGGGGAAGAGACAGACGACAATTCTGGCCATCGCCTGATGATGCTGGCAGATGACATCTCACCACCATGGAGCAAATGCCCGGTGGTCCGGTCCATTCCGAGGGCTGGTGGGCCGGTCCTTGTGGGGGAAATTGAAAATGTGATCAGTGTTAAAAAAAAAAAAATATTCATCCTCTCCAGCCCATTTGTTTTTTGGATCCAGCCCAAATGGGCCAATGAGATCACACGGCAAAAATCGCACTCACACGTCGTCACATCGCAACATCGAGCAGCTATTCCAGGTCACGACTTTGGGCCGGTGTGTTTACAAATGCCTTGGCCGATTTTTTTGGTCACAGTCGGTCACTGTTCAGAAAGATACATGGAGACACGGAGACCCATAGAGCTGCATTACACAAGCCACAGTAATGCTGCTGTGGCCATGCAACCTCGATTGTGGGCCACGGAGTAAAACCCTCTGTGGTCTGCGCGTCTTCAACGGCGGAGGAGGAGGAACAGCGACACTTCACCAACTCTCTTCCCTGAAGCCCTCACGGCGTGGCCAGCAGACCTCAACGCTGCCATCGAGCTCCTGAACAACATTGCTGCCATCATACCCAAGAATAGAAATTGAATTATAAAAAAAAAAATGTCACCCCATACGTCGCAGTTGGCTACGTACGGCGCGAAAGCAGTTCGACTTACACACTTGCGTACTCACTCAGGAGGGTAAAGCCGACGACAATCTCAACGTTGTATGCCAGGCATCTCGATGCCCGTGTTCGTATTCGAACCTCGTTGTCATCGTCGTCGTCGTCATTGTTGTCGTCGTCGTCGTCGTCATCATCGTCATCATTGTCGTCGTCATCATCGTCGTCGTCATTGTTGTCGTCATCGTCGTCATCATCGTCGTCATCACTATCGTCGTCGTTGTCGTCATCTTCGTCTTCGTTGCCGTCGCGTGTTCCCGGCAGCGGGGTTCCTGTACGTCCCGGACGTGCGCGTCGTGGACACCGCTCGCAACTCCATCGGCCTCGCCTGGAGCCGTGCTGCCGGGGTCACGGGGTACCGCCTCATCTGGGGACGCACAGGTACACGGGGGGGGGGGGGGGTGGGAAAAGGTACACGGGGGGGGCATAGGTACACGGGGGGGGGCACAGGTACACAGGGGGGGGGGGGTGGCAGCACCACGGGCGACGTGCATCTGGTGAGTGAGGAATGGTGAGTGTGGCCAGTGGCGTCTGCGTTGCGTCTTCTGGATGTGCCGCACACCACAATAATCATTGCGACATTGGTAATGATCACGGCACTGACCAATCATGGCATTCATCGCGGCAATATCGACGATCATCGATGATGACGACGATGATGACGATGATATTGGCGGTCCGTCCACTCCGCAGAGATGGGCCCAGAGGACAGTGTGCTGCTGGAGAGGAGTGCGACGTCGTTCCGGATCCCCGGCCTGCGGGAGGGCACGCTCTACACCATCAGCCTGCTGGGCATCTATGGCCGCCTGGACGGGCCCTCATTCGTCATCACTCAGTCCACCGGTGAGAATCCGGCTGGCCACGACGTGGGGTCCTTGAGCAGAGAGCGTGAGGGAGAGAGTTCGTATCGTCTCGCTTACTCCTCCGACTCCTCTGTTGTTGGAAGGAGCTCGATCAGGGGAGTCAGCAACGAAAATAACAAGGAGCAGAAATTTTTTGTTTCGAATTTGGTAAAATAAAAAAGTCTACGTTTCAAGAGCCGCAATGCACTGTGGGTGAATATGGTGAATACGAGACGGTGAATTCGGAGACAGTGAATGCGAGACAGTGAATACGGTACGGTGAATACGATACGGTGAATACGATACGGAGAATACGAGACGGTGAATACAATACGGTGAATATGATATGGTGAATACGAGACGGTGAATCCGAGACGGTGAATATGACACTATGGTCCTTCGTAAATAACGTCACGAGGCAGCCCTTAAAGAGCCAGCATGTGACCCCTGAGCCCCAGAGTGAGCCGTCCTCCCCGTGGCTTTACTTCTCGGGTCCACAGTTTGGGTTGCACGACCACGGTCGCACCGCCGTGGCTCACGTCTTCACTGTATCTCTATGAGTGCCTGCGTCAAAGCATCTCTACAAATAAAAATAACCCACTGGACGAGATAGGCTCGCGTGTGCGAGACAAACTGCGGCAATGTCGTGGGGTGGTCTTCATCCAGCAGTGTGTTTGTTACAGCTGCTGACGATGGTTATTGTAATGATGATGACTAAAACTATTAAAACGATTTGATTTTGAGAATAGGTTTTCCACTTCTTTTCTGGCGACAAAACAGCTGTGTTTAGATGTTAAAACACCAAACTGAAACCTTTTACAAGGATTCATGTCTGCATTAATCACAATACTTGTGGTCAAACAAAAAAACGTACTCTGATAATATATGCAGACATATTTCCTAGTAAAAGGTTTCAGTTTGGTGTTTTAACATCTTAACACCTGTTTTGTTGCCAGAAAAAGGGGAAAACCTATTCTTGGTACTGGCAAAGGAGGTCCCATGATGTTTTATTCTACCAAGTAATGCCCACTGAACTACTATATAGGTCTTTTTCAGAAGCAGCCTGGCCACAAATTAAAGCTCAATGAAGTGGCTTATCACGTGGAAATTTATAGCAGCCAGACACTCTAAAACGCCTGTTTCTAAATGTGGAGGGAATAATCGGAGGATCCGCAGACAAAAATCCACGCGACCACTGGTAGAGAGACACCCCAAACTCCAAATATACAGCTGGCGTCAGGGTCGGGATGGAACCCACGCCCGACCTCCTGCATGCCAGGCGAGGTAGTCAACATCTCGCCGCCGACGATGACCGACGTCCACTTTGGCAGCGTCGGGCTCGTTTGAGGGGGACGAGGAGGTGGTGCGGGACCTGCGCGTGTCGGACGTGTCGCGGGACAGCGCTCGCGTCACCTGGGCCGGCTCTCCCCGCGTCCGCGGCTACGCCGTCACCTGGGTGCCCGTCGCCGGTGAGAGGCCATGTTTATTTGTTGTTGTTGTTGTTGCCCGCACGCCGCGGTGTTCGTCATTTCTCGCAGCATGCACGTGCGTTGAAGTTATTTTCGCACCGTGCGTAGCCAACCGCGCGAATCGGAGGTGCGGGAGGGAGGTCAACAAGCTAAACACAAAAAAGCAGTTCCTAAAGAAATTCGTTTGTCAGTCATCGAAGGTGTTGAGTGGCAAAGCAGATTTAGTGTGACGATTCTGCGGCCGTCTGGAACGCTCTCTCTTACTTGCGATATTAGGAAGCCACTGGAGCTATGCGCTTTGAAATATAGGTCGACAAAGTAATTTCTGGAGAACTGCTTTAGTGTGTTTAGTTTGTTGCCCTTCGCCCCCGCACTTCAGCACGGTTGGCTACGTACGGCGCGAAAGAAGTTCAACGTACGTACGTTGTTGTTGCTGTGTGTGTAGTCATTGCTGACTGGGCTGAGACCATCAGCTCACGACGAAGCATGTGGTGGAAACTCGGCTCAATGCTCACGCTCGCGAGTTTAATTGTAGCCGCCCTAGTCTGGTCATCCAACCGTCATAACTGACAGATTTGTGGAGAGGCTTCCATCCAGCGGTGGATTGACAAAGGGCTATACGTTGTGCAAGTTTTAAGATCCGCGTGACGTGCCGTCAAGAAAATGTGGGTCAGTATATTCCAGGAGGAAAACGTTGCTCGCACAAGTTCATGACTGATGGGGCCTAAATGTCATTTTAATTTATGGTGATGAAACAAATCCTGCACCGACTTGTTACTGTTCCGTTACTCACAACCATCGTTCCACCCTTCCCTTTCTGTCCGTCTCTCCGCGTAACGAGTGAATGATCCGTGAGTCCGACTCGCATTTAAGGGGTGTGGTGTAACGCGGTGCGGTGTGGTGTCATAGAGCTTGGTGCGGAGCGTAGTGTGGTGTAACGCGGTGCGGTTTGGAGTGTGGTGTAGTGTGGTGTGGAGTGTGGTGTAATGCGGTGTGGAGTGTGATGTAACGCGGTGTAGTGTAGTGTGGTATGGTGTGGTGTGACGCCGTGTGGTGTGGTGCTGTGTGGAGCGTGGTGTGGTGCGGTGTGTGGTGCTGTTTTGCTTGTGGCGTGGTGCGGTGCGGGTTGAGCGTGTGAAGTAACGCGGTGCTGTGGCAGGCGGGGTGGAGATCACGCGTAACGTGCGTGCGGACGTGAGCACGTACGCCATCGAGGAGCTGCGCGAGAGCACCGACTACGTCGTCAAGGTGGCGGCGCTGCTCGAGGAGCGCGAGGGACGCGCCGCCAGCGTCACGCTGCGCACACGTGAGTCTCGAGCTCCCACTCCCCCTCGCCCCCCCCCCTCACGCTTCCCCTCACTCACTCCCACGCGTCTCACCCCCTGGCGTCCTCCCGTCGCAGTGGACCTGCCCAAGGTGCGCTTCCTGCAGACGTCGGACGTGACGGACGAGGCGGTGCGCGTCACGTGGAGCTCCCTGCCCGGGGCCACGGGCTACCTGCTCAGCTGGCGCCCCATGTCAGGTGACCGCCGCCCATGACGTCGTCGTTTTTTTCGCGTTTTAGCCCACGTTTTGTTCGCTTAGTCCGCTCTACTCTATCTCGTTGAATCTTATCCAACTTGGCGACAACCGCCGCCATTGACCGCCGCCACCGCCGCCACCGACCGTGCCGTTTGTAGTGAGCGCTGGCGTCAACGGGCAGAGGGAGGTTCGCTTGCCCCCCGAGGTGGAGTCGTACCAGGCGGGCTCCCTGCAGGCCGGCCGCGCCTACCTCTTCACCATCAAGCCCTTCTTTGGGCAGCGCCAAGGCCCAGCCACCGCCGTCACCGAGAGAACCGGTACGCCGGCGGAACCGCCGTCTCTCCGCCGCAACAACGCTGCCCACGTTTGGGCGACTCGAATTGTCAGCGCTCTCTCAAACTGAGGTTGACAGCGTTTGAATGCATTCGCTCGGTCGGTCTGTCCGTAATACAGGGGTCACGGTGGATTTCATGTGGAAGATTCGTGACGTACCAAACGTCAGAGTGAGGTTTTGCTTCGATCTTCAGGACCATCTCTGTAGAAAAGCTGGACAAATTGAGCAAAGGGGTTGTCCGACACCTGGGGGTGAAACCCAGTGCCAAAATTATTGAGAAAGGAATGGGCAACCCTTCCGTTACAATCTCCAGATGATGTCGATACGTAAGGACAAACGCACGTTGCGCAATCCAAGAAAACGCATGATTGTGATGATTGTACCATACATTTGTCCAGATGTATTATAGCCTTGGCTTGTCCGAGCTGGCACGTGACAAGTAGAGTTGCCACCTCCTGAGGTACAAAAAACGGGCACATTAAATGGGAAGGAGAATATAACACCGGAAGAGGAGAGAAATCCATGTAAATTCTGACCCACCCCTGCTGGACATCTATGATAAAAAATAACCCCAGCGTTCCATTTTTCCATTTATCCATTTGTCTGTTTGTCCATCAACTAAATTATGAGAGCCTTCTGAACCAGTATGATGAATCTAATTATTGTTCATCAATTGTTGTTCCATCCATTATCCAAAATACACAATTTTCCACTTCTTGAGAATTTATTTAGAGTTTTGATAGTTGCAGTCATGGATGGAGGGTGAAATAAAATATATCTAATGAACTTCGAGGTACAAGCCAGTAGTATCTGCACACATTCGGGGGTGGGGGGTGGGGGGAGAAGAGGATATCAGTGGTGGCGATGAGCATGGCACGAAGCGCTGAGAAGCCCTCTGCCGAATTCTCGTCTACGAAAAAAAGCTTCCGCAGGACAAATAAAACATTCTCAAATAAAGATTCTGAAACGCCGTTGCCTTGAGCGGCTGAATCATTATTGTGTAACTGAACGAAACAAATCTGGACTCTTAATGTCTGGGGAAGCCTCGAAAAGGGGACGACCCTGGGAAAACCAGACCGTGGTCACGTGCGATTTCCCTGCAGTGTGCAACCGCGCCCGGGCGGACATGGTGTTCCTCCTGGACGGGTCCGGGAGCATCGGCCGAAAGTTCAACCGCATCAAGGAGTTTGTGTTCCGCGTGGTGTCCTACTTTCCCCGCATTGGGCCAGACTCCACACAGGTGATGTGGTGTGACGGGGGGCAGGGAGGGGACGGGGTGGGGGGTGACACCGCATGGGACACCCAATACTCTCCGCTTGTTTTGGAACCCTCTGCGGAGGTGGCTCAGTGGTCAGAGCGGCTGAGGTCCTGGGGTCGTATCCAGACAGCCGCCTGTGATCACACCGGGTGTTCAAGTGCAGTGCATTTTGCTCACGCAAAATACCGTCACACGAAATAAATTTGGTTCCGCGCTGGAGTCGGCTAAATTCCAGCTCTGAGAATTCAAAGTATCGGTTTTACTGACGTGAACTGAACCTGACTCGTACATTGAGCGCGAGTGAAAAGAGCTGCCCTCTGCTGCGCGGACCAGAGGTCACTTGCAGGGATCTCAGAGGTAGCTCTGTGATATCCGCTTCGGTGGGCCGTCCTCTGACAAGACGGGTTGCATTGCTCTACGAGGGATGTGAAAGAATGCTTCGTCTTGTGAGACGCCGTCGATAGCACAATCGCGATAAAAATGAGGAGGGGGGCGGAAACATGTTTTTTTTTTTAAAGACCATCTCTTGTTTGTGTGCGCGTGCAGATGGCGGTGGTGAAATACAGCGACAGCCCACAGACGGAGATTCCACTGACGCGTTTCAGGGACCGCAACTCCCTGCTGCAGACGCTGAGAGCCATCCCGTTCCTTGGTGGAAACACTTACACAGGTACGCGCATGCGTGTGCCTGTGAGTGTGTGTGCGTGCGTATGGGGAGCGCTGGTGAATCCGGCGACCCGAGTTCGATTCCCGCTCATGGCCAACACCGGTGACAATTATCTCAACTGGTCCTGGGCCTCCCCCTAGGTTGATTCAGCTTCAAATGAGTACCTGGTGTGGTGTGTAAACATCGCCACTAGGGAGACAAAGGCAGCCTTCATAGGTGCTCGCTAACAGCACATGCCCCCAATAGTCTGTTAAGGCTAAATGGGGGATTTTTTTCTTAGACTTTTGGGGTCAGTGCACTGCGCTAGGAACCTGGTGACCTGAGTTCGATTCTCACACATGACCAATAACAGTGACAAATATTTGAAACCGGTCCTCGGGCTCCCCTAGGTCAACTCGACCTTAAAAAGAGCATCCTGGTGCGGTGTTTTTACCACCCGTTCCCTGTCGTGTGCCGTGCCGGTCTTCGTAGGTGCTCGCTAACAGCACTTGTCCCAAGCTGCCTGGTCGAAGGCTGCCCGGGGTATCTTTGTCTCTGTGCGATGTCCAGGCCGCGCCATCCAGTACGCGCTGCAGTCGGTGCTGCAACCGGGGGGCGGCACCCGTGCCGGCGTGCCACGCATCCTCGTCGTCATCACCGACGGGCGCTCGCAGGACGACCTCTCGGGCCCAGCCGCCTACGCCGTCGCGCAGGGTTCGACTCCCAGTCACGGCCTTGGCTCCAGCCGGGGAATTAGCCACAGCCTGAGATGTAGCCCAAGCTATAGCCCTAGCCCTTGCTATAGCCCTAACCCTAGCTATACCCAAAGCCTTAGTCATAGAACATAATAAAGGTTTTTTTCGGGTTAGATTGCGCGATTATAAATCTGTTGTTAAACCCGCCACCACCCGACACAGCCAATTAGTGAGGTTTGTGACGTAAACAAAGCGTGCCAATTAGTTACCTCTTCAGCACACCAGTGTGTTGGAGAGTAAAACCCACAACATTTACAACAATTCGAGCACGACGTTTCAGGCTATTATGGGAAATATTGGTCGCGAAAGCCTGCGTGTTAAACTTAGTCCTAGTCTTCTTAACCCATTCGCCCTAGGCCTCGCTATAGTCCAAACCTTAGCCATAGCTCTCGCATTAATCCGAGCTTCAGCCTGGGCTAACCACCACCAGTATCACCGCGCACCATGCAGCGGATCGATCGTAGCGACTGATGATGACGATGATGCCGATGATGATGACAATGACGACGATGATGACGACGATGACATTGACGACGACGATGATGACAATGACGATGACATTGACGACGACGATGACGACGTTAACGACGACGATGACGACGACAGGCGTGCAGGTGTTCGCGGTGGGCACGGCGGACGCCGACCGCCGGCAGCTGGAGCTCATCGCCGGCAGGCAGCCCAGCACGGAGCCAGGCCGCAGCCGCATCTTCTACCTCGACACGCTGGAGGCCTTCCGCTCCATCGAGGAGGACCTGGTGGACACCATGTGCGCCGTCGCCACCGTCGGGCCGGGCCCTGTCGACCCCCCGCAGGTGGGGCGCCACGGTGGCTAGGAGATGTTAACTACCGCACCTGGTATGCAGGAGGTCTTGGGTTCGATCCCGACCCTGACGCCTGTTGTATATTTGGAGTTTGCGTGGCTCTCTCGCTCATCATCATCACATTGGCTAGGATATGTTAACTACCGCACCTGGTATGCAGGAGGACGTGGGTTCGATCCTGACCCTGATGCCTGCTGTATATTTGGAGCTTGCGCGTTCTGTCTCTCTTACTCACCGTGGTCGCATGGATTTTTCTCCGGGTCCTCCTGTTTGTTTGTCTGCTATAATTTCCACGTGATGATAAGCCACTTCGTTGAGCGATCATATGTGGCTGCCAGGTCGCTTCTGACAAAGAGCTAAAGAGGTCAGTGGGCCTTACCTGGTAAAATAAAGAATTATTTAGTTTGAGTTTTTACTTTAGATGCCCCCACTGTTGTCCTGCACCCGGCCGTAAATCGGCAGCTCGTTGCCATTGCTCCGATGCCCGGTTGTAGTTTTTCTGCCGAGGGGGAACCCCCGTGTCAACTGGTCACCTTCATAGTTGCTGCTGTTTACGTGACAAACCTTACTAATTTGGCTGCGTCGGGTGGTGATGGGTAAACGACACATTTATATTTACGCGATCGAATAAAAAAAAAACCCGTTATGGATAATATTGGTCGGGAAAGCCTGTGTGTTCAACTGCTGCTATAAGTCAGTCATATTTGCTCAGATATTTGCTGATGGTGGCCTTAGACGAAAGGACCACAATGCACTACTTCTGGAAATGCTGATGGATTTTCACGAGCACACTTGTGCCCTTTACGCATTTTTGTGCGGCATTTGAGACTTGCCAAAGAAGTCGGAGGTAATGTGTCACTGGTGATGCATTACCTGCACCTGAGAGCCCAGTTTAATTTGAGGCGGCCACCTGGATTTGAATCTGGGATTATCAGCAGCGCCAACTCAGCGCTGTGACCTCTCAGCCACCGGGCCACCCCCAATGCCCCAGCGCTTTCGGTTCACCACGCGGTCGGCTAATTACATCACTTAAGCAAAGCACTTTTGAGGCCCGTGAGTGTGAAGGTGCCGTATCAAAACGGCAATACCGTATTCTCTCCGGTGTACAAGACGCTCCGGAGAAGTGAGACTCATCCCAAACCTTGTGCCTGGTGGCAATAAGCTTATACAAATCCGGTCTCGCGCACCATCACACACACACCTAGCACATTACAAGATGCAGCCCCAACTCTTGCTGAAAAATATGAGTGAGGGGGGGCATGGAGAGGGGAGGGAAAGTACGTCTTATAACCCAGAAAGCACGCTATTTACAATAATTGCATTGCGTTTGTTGTTGTTGTTTTGAAGCCTCCTGTGAACCCAGACCCGGGCGAGTGCGCCGCCTGCTTGCCGGTAAGACCGCCGCTCAGCGACGTGAATCCATCACCCATCCCGCATCGGCAGTGGCAACAGGCGATGATGTTCATAACAAAGGCTCACCCCTCTTAAGCCTCACCTTACCATATGAATAAAAAGTGTGCTGCACTTGCCCCTTCCCCCCTCTCCAACCATTATATAAACGGAGTGGTAGCTCCTGAAATCTCATATTTACTTGATACAGCTGTCGTGGCTGTGACGGTTCCACCTGAAGACGGAGGCTTGTGTTGCCTCCGAAACGTCGTGATTTTTATTTTATTTTACTTTTATTAGTTTTAATGTTTTACCTACGTGACTTTACCGAAAAAAACCTAAGAATATGTTCAGTGAGCGCCTGTGAAGCCACACGAGAAGGGGGTGGTGTCGCCAGTGACAGTGACACTGCAGCCCGGCTGCCTTTTGTCTCCCCCATTGCCGATGTTGGGCTCGTCGCCCAGGGTGCGCGTTTTGGGCCGAGTTGACCTAGGGGACGCGTACACAGACTCATCGATCGCATTGCGGCTGACGTGAAATATAAGCGAGCCGCGGACTCGCTTTTAGGGGTACCCGCATTTTATTTGGAGTCTTCTTGCCAATTGCATCTGGTAATCCATAAATGTTTGGTTTAACAAGCTGGACTCTGCTGATGAGATCCACAAGTTAATTAAAATGGGTCAAGAATTTGTTTTCTTAAGCAAATGCTGCTTGACAGTATGTCTGGCATAGCCAATAGGCTGATGGACTAAAACTAGGTTTTATTTATATGTGAAGACACAGAACAGAGGTACTACTTGTCCTACTATGTATGTATGTTGAACTTCTTTCGCACCATACGTAGCCAACCAGGTGCCTGGAAAGAACAACAAACCATACACAAAAGCAGTTTTGAAGAAAGGACTTTGGCAATATAGATGATTTAAAATTGCATAGCTCCACTGGCTTCCTAATATCGGAAGGAAGATCATTCCAGACGGCCACTGAAGCACATCTGAAAGCGCGCGATGCGGTGACCCTCTTTATCCGATGACTATCCAAAAGCTGCTGCTGCGAAGGATGACCGGAGTTCGAGGTCATCCTCAGCAGGATATTGTGGTTCATCTGTGGCAAGCACTTTGTGTGTCATGAGTGCGATTCAGACAACCTGCTGCATCTGGTATCGTGAATTATCGGGAATTATACCCCTTGGTTGGTAGCTGGGCTTTATTGCAATTCACTAACCAATAAGGCAACTTTTTAAACACACGCGCATGCACGCATACGCACGTGCGCACACGCCAGCATGCGCACACACAGGCGCACACACAGGTGCACACACAGGCACACACACAGGCACACACACAGGCACACACACAGGTGCACACACAGGCACACACACAGGCACACACACAGGTGCACACACAGGCACACACACAGGCGTACACACAGGCGCACCACACATGCACACTATGCGTGCACCTGTGTAAATCACCACAGGTGCATGCACAGGCACACACACAGGCACACACACAGGCGCACACACAGGCACACTATGCGTGCACCTGTGTAAATTACCACAGGCGCACACACACAGGCGCACACACAGGCGCACACACAGGCACACTATGCGTGCACCTGTGTAAATCACCACAGGTGCACGCACACGCGCTTGTCTGCTCGCACACACGAACGCTCCTTCAACTCGTACAAATGTCTATATCCTGAGCCATTCATACATCTCAATTCCCCTTTTTCCTTTGCAGGGAGAGGAGGGAGATCCTGTAAGTACCGAAACAGTGACGCAGCAGTTAAGCCACAGCTAACGTTAAGGCGAAACGTACATTCAACAGGAAATGCTCGATAACCGCGTTCCTTAAATTGTCCTACTTACAAACTTTATTCTGTTGTGCAGTGTTCATGTGCAATGAAATGGCTTACTTATGCATCGATTAAAATCGATTTTGAGGTCAGCAACGCTTGCAAACGTTACCTTTGGAACTCCCTGCCCGTGTTTCAAGTTTAGGCCCAAGACCTCCCTTGTTACCTGTGCCTGTGATATGTCTATGTGTGTATGTCTATGTGTGTATGTCTATGTGTGTATGTCTATGTGTGTATGTCTATGTGTGTATGTCTATGTGTGTATGTGTGTATGTCTATGTGTTTATGTCTATGTGTGTATGTCTATGTGTGTATGTCTATGCTGTGTATGTGTGTATGCTATGTGTGTATGTCTATGTGTGTATGTCTATGTGTGTATGTCTATGTGTGTATGTGTGTATGTTTATGTGTGTATGTCTATGTGTGTATGTCTATGTGTGTATGTCTATGTGTGTATGTGTGTATGTTTATGTGTGTATGTCTATGTGTGTATGTCTATGTGTGTATGTGTGTATGTCTATGTGTGTATGTGTGTATGTCTATGTGTGTATGTGTGTATGTCTATGTGTGTATGTGTGCATGTCTATGTGTGTATGTGTGTATGTCTATGTGTGTATGTGTGTATGTCTATGTGTGTTTGTGTGTATGTAAGTTGAACTTCTGCTGCACCGTACGTAGCCAACCGTGCTTATCGGAGGTGCGGGGCCAAGGACAACAAACTAAACACAAAAATAAAGTTAAAAAGAAATGAGTTTTCAATCTTGATTGATTGACCATCTCTCTCTCTCTTTCTCAAAATAAACAACGTCCACAGTTTCGGCACAGCTGAGAGATGATGCGATTGCGAATCCACATCGTGTTGCATTGCATTATATCGTATCGTATCATCTGTCACGGTACCACGTGGTCGGATAGCGACGACTCGCGCAGATATTAAACCCCTTCCTCTCTCTGCCACAGGGTCCGCCAGGATACCCGGGAGACAAGGGAGAGCAGGGGCCGCAGGTCGGTCTCCCCTGTGTGACTCAAGGGACTTGGTTGTTATCTCCCCAGGACAGTAATAGGCATTGCAGTGATTGTAGACGATCACGGCTCGATGGATGAGAAATGTTCCTTCAGGAGAGCCGTGGGGAGAGCCGCCACTCTCTCCTTCGCGACGTGGAGGCATCTTCAGGCTGCTACTGCCTGCCACGACAGTAGCTCTCAAGAGCACGGCTCAGTGACGCTCGTTGTCTTCACAGGGCAGTAATTTCACGGGGCTTTGTCACTTGCGGGATAATACATCGCTCGACTTGATGCTTTCGTGTGGAGTTCTCCCCTGGTGTTGTGGGATACCCTTCTTCTCCCCCCCCCCCCCTTCATGATGTGTCTCTTATTTGTACCTCAGAGGTGGCAACTATGCTTGTCACGTGTCAGCTCAGACAGGTGAAGGCCACGGATAGGATTAGCACTCTTTGACGGCGATCGCCATGTGCTTCGCCGACTTAACCCAAACGGAGCGGGATACGCTGGCCGTCTGTGTCCAGGCAAAGAATTACATGCGGTGCATTTGCTGGAATCTTTTTTTTTTTAAGCCGAAGCTACAAGAAGATTTCGGGATTAAACGTCCATATGTTTGTCAGTTGTGTCACAATAAATAACAGTTGCAAATGTATCATGCGCATTCCATTCCAGGATTCCAATGCGCAATGCATGAAAAGCAGTGAAACAAAAACAGAACTAGGGGGCGAGCGACCAAACGAGAGAGTGAAGGCCACTTACAAGAGATGGGGTTTCGAAACAGACTTAAATCTATCTACTGACTCCGATTTCCTGATTTCAAGTGGCAAGGCGTTCCATAGCGTGGGTGCCATGCTAACAAAAGCCCAATCGCCAAAAGAGCGCAACCTAGACCTGGGGAGTGCTGGACAATTAGAGGTCAGAAGATTTTAAGGACCTTGATGGAATATATGCATGTATTAGTTCCTGCAAGTAATGTGGGGTGAGCCCTTTTAAAGCCTTATAGGTTAATAGCAGCATAAGAGGACTGGTGTAATGTTGCTCACGTAACGGTGTACGCGGTGTAAGCACTCTAGCAGATGCATTCTGAACAAGCTGGAGTCTACCCAGGACTTTGCTCGGAATCCCAACCAGTGAGGCGTTGCGGTAGTGGAGTCGAGATTACACAATGGACCAGTCTCTCCAAGTCAGCAGGTGACAGGAAGCGATGCATTCTGCCAATATTTCTTCGGTGGAAAAAGGAAATTGTAACCACCTTGGATATATGTGCCTCAAAGGTGACGAAAATATCTTGGAGTTCTCCTCTCATCTGGGATTCATCATCTTCTTCTTCTTCTGTCCATGATATGCTGCTGGTGTTGTTGAGCCTCAGAAGGTGGCCACCCTGTCTGTCCCCTGTGTGACGCTCGCCTCGTGCCTTGCCAGGGCCCGCCCGGCAACCCCGGGGCCTCTGTGGATGGGAGGTTTGTGGTCGTCGAGAAAGGAGCAAGAGGCGACAAGGTGAGTCCACGCTGCGGGCGCATTAACCAGTGGATCGTGCACGTTAAAGATCCCGTGACGCTACTCGCAAAAAAAAATAGGCCCGCTTTAGTATTGTCATTTTCCCTAATTTAAGACATTTCCCTAATTAAAAAAAAACTTGTCGTACAAATTTCCCAATTGGGAAAAACATCGCAATCGTTGCCGCCGCTACAGACAATGTCCTAAAAAACGTAGCGCGTTCACCACACAAAGCCTATGAGAATCACGCAAATACCGAATGTGTGAATGATTTGACGGTGATTATCACGTGACGATGATGTTCGTGGTGGTGGTGGTGGTGGCGATGATGTCGCTGCTGGTACCCGCTTGTGATTTCAGGGCTTCTCTGGGCGGGACGGCATCCCAGGCTCACCGGGGCAGCCCGGACAGCCTGGCCAGCCCGGTCCCCGTGGCCCTCCCGTAAGTGCAGCCTCACTCGCCCTAGCCACCGCTGTCCATGCTGACGAGCCGGTGCTGGGGAGGCGCTGCAGGGCGCGATGCCGCCCAACACAATCGATGTCGCAGGCTAAACAGGAGTTTGAGCCGGCTTCCGTGCTATAATTGGGTGGGAGAGTTCCGAATTTCGGTGCTCGCTCACAGCGCCCGACCCCACAGTTGAAGAGGCTCAACGGATAATCTTTGTCTTCGTCCTTTTTTTAGGGCCTTGAAGGCTTAACGGGACCCCCAGGACAGCCTGTAAGTAAATCAGCATTCACTTCACGACACAGAACACCTATAGCATGTGGATATCTATTTATAGCCGACCGTGCTAATTGCACCTCCGATTAGCACAGTTGGCTACGTATGGCGCGAAAGAAGTTCAACATACAAATTAATAATAATGGAATGAAATAAAAATTAATAAAAATAAAAGAACAAAAATCACGACGTTTCGGAGGCAACACAAGCTTCCGTCTTCAGGTGGAACCGTCACAGCACGATAGCTGTATCAAGTGAGAGAAATTCCAAGAACACAGTATTTGTATATATACTGGTTGAGGGTGGGAGGAGCCAAGGTAGGCCCTGAATATTATTGTTGTGAGGTTCGGTGCGGCTGAAGCACGCTGTTAGGAATGAGCCTTTGTTCTTGTAATTTTTCTCACTTGATACAGCAATCGTGCTGTGACGGTTCCACCTGAAGACGGAAGCTTGTGTTGCCTCCGAAATGTCGTGATTTTTATTTTATTTTTATGTTACTTTCTTAATTTAAATTTTTTTACCCACGTGACTTTACCGAAAAAACTAAGAGTATGAATCCTTGCAGTCACGAAAGCTTCAAATCTAGAAACAATAATGGGCTTGTGTGCAGGTTCCGTTTGGATTGTTACATCACGGAGATTGTGAGAGATGGTGGCAGCACCTTTGTGGCAGTTGGCCTTCATCCAGCAGTAGGTTGAGCATGGCTGATGCTGATGAAGTCTGCGATTCTCTGCATTGGAAACGTGTCTCTGCGTGTTCCCGCAGGGGTTCCCCGGGAGAGACGGTGGCCCTGGGATGAGAGGCGACAGGGTACGTCGCCTGCACCTCGCCACAGAACCGCCGCAGTCGGCGATTAGCAGAGCGCACGCAGAGTTGGGCCCTGCAAGCGGCCGGCAGGCGTGGCGCTAGGGGCGGCGTGGTGGTCGCACGCCTGAGATAATCCGGTCACGTGGAGCTGGGGTGGGTGGGTCACATAGAGATGGAGAACGCCGCAGGGAGCGGGGCGCCCACCGGTTGGGAAATGAGGTGGTGCCGGCAAGAGGCAGGAGAGCAAGTAGGTTGCCGGGAGGCTTTCGGGTGTGGTGTGAGTTTTCTCTCCACCATGAGTGTGAGGGTTTTTTTCTTTCTTGGGTTTGTTAAAAGTCAGATTTAGCGGTAGCCACGTGGACGAAACTGTAAACATCCAGCGACCAGCTTGCCGCATATGAAGATCAATAAGCATGACATCGTTACCTTTGAAGCTGAGACACAAAGGCAACTGCCGTCGTGCAATGGTGAGCCCCCTGGACTTGCAATCGAGAGGTTAAGGGGATCGATTCCCCCTCCTGGTACGGTGTTGTATTAGCAGGCTGTGTTTGCTAAACGCGGGGTATTTTTTGTTTTTGTTTTCAGGGGGAGCCCGGTTACATCACGGATGGTCTCGGCTTGCCTGGGCAGTCCGGGGAGCGTGGGAGATCGGTAAGAGACATGACTGCCTGTGAACAAATTACCCAGAATACACCCAACCTCATCAGACCTCCGTAACTAAGCCGGGTTGAGCCCTGGATAATGCTCAGATGGGCGATCACCGCACATACAACACGTGTTGTAGGCTGCTGCCGATGTTCGCACACTGCACCGGTTGCTCATTTGAGGCTGAGTCGGCCTAGGAGACGCCCGGGACCGGGTTCAGATAATCGTCACGGGTGTGTTGATGGCCGTGAGTATAACTCGAACTCGAGTCGCTGGGTCTCTGCGCTGCGTCCAACCGTCGCCAAGCACCGGTTTGGTGCCATCCCAGAATTGTCGCCTGTGGTTTTCGGTGGATTCAGTGGAATTTTTTGTTCACCTGTTTTCCCATTGCTGTGTAAATACCTGGTGAAAAAAAACCGTAGAAATAACATTTACGATCTATAAATTGACTACATTTGTTCTTACAGACATAATGAGGTTTTGTTGAGGGAACGGATGCACCAAAGTAACCCAGCCCCATTTTTAGGGTACAGATTCGCGTTTACAGGGCACGTATATCCCTCAGCCACTCCGATGCCCCTGCTGCAGTCTTAGCCAAAGGAGATCCCAGTGGCAGCTGTCCCTGCGTGGTGGTACAGGCTGTACGCAGCACCGGCCTGCAAGTGGACCCCCGTATTTTGAGGACGCACTTCAGGAGGACATTGTTCTCCAGTCTACCATTGCGATGCCGAGATTCTTTCTAATCTTCCGTTTCTCAGGGTCTACAAGGGGCCATGGGGCCCAAGGGTTTTGCGGGCGACATGGGTCCTCGCGGACGCCCAGGGTTGCCCGGACTTCCCGGCATTGCCATCAAGGTGAGGCCGACAACCCCTCCTTCCACTTTCCAGGTCCTCTTGCCACTTTTCCCCCCGTCCCTCCTTCCACCGCATGCCTCCTCCCATTTCTCCTTGAGCTCTGCACTTCCTGTGGAGGATTATGGGTGATAAAATCCACATGGTAGGAAACGTTCTGTATTTTACTTTCTGCGGGTCAATCTGTCAGTCACAGGACTCACTCGAGAAATTCCCACTGGACAGAGTTTATTGAGGCTTCATTCCGACCATAAGGAAGAAGACCCCAATGGCATTTAGACATTATGAGCTATGTACAACCTCTCACCTTTCACCTGGATAAAAAACACACAACTGAAGTTGTTCATGATGCTAATATTATGGGGATTTAAAATATTAAACATTTTTCCTCCCCTTTCCTATTTTTGTTTTGAGTGGACGCTTGGAAATAGTTTTGTAAAATTAGCAAAAATGCGGGAAGTGTGAGGGTCAAATTGAGTCCTTGGAAGGGGGGGAGATTTAAATCTTGAACATTCTTCGGATATACTTGAAATCTGGCAACTGCGTGATGATGCTGGTTGGGACTACCAGCGAAACTTGAAATGTTGCGAGATTGCTGTCCAGCACAAGGGTGGTGCTGAAACCGCAGCAGCAATAAACTGGCACGTGTGTTCATCACGTGACACATTTATGAACTCGTTGTGTCGGGTGGAGGAGGGTATACGACGCAACATTTTACGTACGCAATCTGACACGGCATCCAATTGTGAATCAGAATATTGGTCGCGAAGGCCTTGCTCGACGTTATATTTCTTTCGTGGACATTTTCTAAAATATAAATAAGCGGAAAAAAGTCCGTCTCTTTAACGTTCAATTCCACTTCCTGGCTCGGCAGGTGAAACAGTGGAGGCAAAATTCTCAAATCACCTCCTCCTCATCCTCCTCCACTGTCGCCTCTGCCTTGTGATGTTGTTTACACACTGATCCGTCTCTCTCTCTCTCCTGTGTTAATTTGTCTCTGCGTGCGGCGACTGCAGGGAGACAAGGGAGACCGTGGACTTCGAGTGAGTGAACTCGTTGTTAATTGATTTATCTTTTTCTCTTTTCCTAAATCACGAGGCCTAAAGGCCCAAAATGCCAAACGGCCAGCAACAGACAGCACGATTGTAGGTGTAATGGATGAGAGAGTCACGTTTTTGTTGAACTGAACAAGGTTATTGTATTGTCAGAGTCATATTATCATAATTATAAGAAAGAGGTAATGGGAGGGAATTCCGAAGTGGAGCAGTGCGAGGGAAGAAGCAGCAAGAGCTGTGAGGTGACCTGCGGTGTGGTGAGTGGGTGAATAGGTGAGAAGGTGAGTGTTGTTGTCATCTGCAGTGTGGTGAGTGGGAGAGGGGGTGGGTGAGTGGGTGGGTGTGTGTTGTAATCTGCAGTGTGGTGAGTGCGTGGGTGAGTGTTGTTGTGATCTGCAGTGTGGTGAGTGGGTGGGTGAGTGATCTGCAGTGTGGTGAGTGGGTGGGTGAGTGTTATTATGATTTGCAGTGTGGTGAGAGTGGTGAGTGGAAGGGTGATTATTGTTGTGATCTGCAGTGTGGTGAGTGGGTGGGTGGGTGAGTGTTGTTGTGATCTGCAGTGTGGTGAGTGGGAGGGTGAGTGTTTTTGTGATCTGCAGTGTGGTGAGTGGGTGGGTGAGTGTTGTTTTTACCTGCGATGGATGTCGTTGTTGAACAGTATGGATGAGTATTTACACATACTGTACTGTATACATAATATTCTGCAGCACTTATAAAATGATTGACAAAGCAAACAAATTGTGACATTGACAAAGCAAACAAACTGTGATCAAATATTACGTCCATTGGTTGATTCACTTCAATATCAATTAATGAATGCGTGACAAAATACTTAATGATTACTTGGTCCAAATTGTTGAGATATTGAGATGTTAATGCGTCATCTTGTCTCCTGTACGGGTCAGAGTCAATAAATTCACGGAGTGACCAACGAGCCTCGATGCAGTTGTGACGTTGTGCGTCTTCTGTGTCAGGGAGTTTCAGGGTCCGGTGGAGGAGAGGCACAGAGAGGAGAACCTGGAGATACGGTGAGTGACCGGGAGGGTCAGTTAGTTATTGAATAAGTGAGTGGGTGAGTGAGAGAGTGAGTGAGTGGGAGGGTGAATTAGTAATTGAGTAAGTTGGTGGGAGAGTGAGTGGGAGGGTGAGTTTGTAATTTAGTAAATGGGTGGATGAGTGAGTGGGAGGGTAAGTTAGTAATTAAGTGAGTGAGTGGGTCGATGGATGGGCAAGTGATTGAGCAATGAGCGAGTGAGTGATTAGATGAGCGAGCGAGCGGGTGAGTTTGTTGACGAGGTGCGTTCTCATTGCAGGGATTGCAAGGCCCGATCGGCCCTCGGGGCCCAGCCGGGGATCCTGGGCCGCCAGGAACGAGGGGCGAGAGGGTGAGTGTCCGCCATCGAGGTCGATTTACAACCCTGAGCGAGCAGTTGAAATTCCATGTTAGCATGGCGGGGGAGCATTAATTCCACCGTACAACCTGTTCATCGCCAAGTAACGTTCACGAACACCGTTAGTTTTCTTCCCCGCTGACCATGTGCCTTTGCCCATATGCAGGGCGACTCGGTACGTGGCAAAGCCGGGCAATCGGGGAAGCCGGGGATTCCGGGAGACCAGGTAATCGTTGTTGATGCCACCTTCAGCTGAATCCCACTGTCGCATCCGCCTGGGAATCGCATTCGGTTTGTCCCAAAGTTCTGTATGCCGGGTTTGGTGGCTCACATGTGCGGTAAGGTGCTCTGTGTATTTCGAGTCTGCGTGTTCTCTCTCTCTGTCACCTCGTGGCCGCGTGTTTTTTTTTCCTCCGGGACCTCCGGTGCTTCCCTCCACATTTGGAATCGACGTCACGCGTTTAGAGTATTTGGCTGCTATACATTTCTACATTGCGATAAGCCACTTCGTTGGCCTCTAGTTTGTGGCCAGGTCGCTTCTGAAAAAAGAGCTAGAAAGCTCAGTGCGATTTAACTAGTAGAATAAAAAAATTGTTCAATCGTTTAGTTCAGTGGTTCTTAGCCTGGGGTGCACGCACTCCCAGGGGGTGCGGGATGCCCTTTCTGGGAGCGCGAGACGTGGCCAGATTTTTTTAGAAGGTCAATCATCGAAACACAAATTAAGCACGGGCACATGAGTACAACTACTTTGTTTCATCAAACCCCAATGTATTTATTAACATAAAACATTTTTTGAACGATTGAGAACCAAAAGGGTTGCAAGGCTGCAGTAAAGGTTAAGAACCACTTGTTTAGTTTAATAGTTTGTGTACGTGCGGACTTTCTTTCGCTGGTGCGCGAGCTTCCTCCCGCATTCAAAAACAATCACTGGTGAAAGTGGCGAACTTATTGCACTGCCGCCGCTCCTCCCGCGACGCGACTCCCCGTCGCACAACCAGTATAACATCGCGAGGGACGGACGGATTTAAAATAACGCCGAAGCAATGTCTGTGTGCACGTGCGCTGAACTCCTTTCGCGCCGTACGTAGCCAACCGACCGACGTGTGCTGCGTTTCGCAGGGGGAGAGGGGCCCCTCTGGGGAGACTGGCCTGCACGTAAGTACACCGCACGCATCGCCTGTGAACGGCACTCTCGGTCGGATGACTCGCCACCAGTGTCTGGTTATTTATCCTGGAGAAATCCAATGAGCTTATGAGACTCTTTTTCCACAATATAGGATTTTTTGAGTTAGATCGCGTAAATGTATAAATGCGTCGTTAAAACCCGCCACCACCCGACACAGCCAACTAGTAAGGGTTGTCACGCAAGCAGAACGTGCCAATTTTTCACAGATGTCCAGTAGGAGCACGGGGTCAGTAAGTTACAACATCAAACAATACAAAACAACGATAGGAGTGCAAAGTATAGGGACCTCGATTTTAGCTCTTCTTGCTTCGTGTTTTTCGCGGTTCGCGTGCAAAGTGTTCCCTCGTTAATCGCGAGCGACACGCTCCTGAGATGCTCGTGAACAGCAGATTTCGCGGATAATGATATTGGCCTTTGAAAATGAATTCCGTAAATAAAGGCATAATTAAGCTATTCAATACATGAAAACTATCATATTACAAAAAATTGAATTGGCTATAATAAAAAAAGAGTAAATAATAATAAACATTAATGTATTAAAGAATAGTTTACAAATTAACTTCCCTTA
Organism: Lethenteron reissneri; assembly: GCF_015708825.2. NCBI lineage: Eukaryota > Metazoa > Chordata > Hyperoartia > Petromyzontiformes > Petromyzontidae > Lethenteron > Lethenteron reissneri. The sequence continues at coordinate 1,823,157 of NC_083833.1, read as the reverse complement.
AATTATGCTGCTGCTAATTATCACTTTATCTCTCTGTCTTGATGCAGTCGTGCAGAGTTCTAGATGCAATTTGCGGGATAGCCAAAATCACAGATAGCAAGTTCGCGAAGAAGGAGGGAATACTGTACTTGTTAATGACACTTAACAGGTATGCAGTCGATATTCGTGTGTTGTGCAAATACTCTCTGTGCATTTGTGGACAGGGTGACAGAGGAGTTCCGGGAAAACCAGGAACCAAGGGAGAGGCGGTAAGGCATTGACAACACAATTGCAGTACTGCAGTAGTCGTAGTTATAATGATGATGATAAAACACAACAAGTGGGTGGGAGAGTGAGTGGGAGGGTGAGTTAGTAATTGAGTAAGTGGTTTGATGGTTCGATGGATGGGCAAGTGAGCGAGTGAATGAGTTGGTGAGTAAGTGAGTAAGCGAGCAGGAGAGTGAGTGGGAGGGTAGATCTTGGCAAAATAAAATTAGAAAGTAAAATATGGCTGCATTGACAGTGGTGCACAAATAACGAAAACGCAACGCGTTCGTCAATAACACTGTGGCCCGCAAGTAACAAAATGGCCTTACCCTGCGTAGCACAGAGGCCTCTCCTGACAGTGTCTTTTAAGCGACGTTTCTACAACCACTAGAATGCCGACGCAAGCCGTGCTGGACCATCGCAAGAATGGCCATGACAAGCTCACCGTTTGGCCCCAGTGCTTTCAAGAGCCGCATGGCTCCTGTGGGCTCTGCCCCTCCAATTCCGCACCTCCACACCCAACGTAAACGCTCTGAGGTCAATCGATGGCTTTTCCGTACTTAATCAAATACCGCTGCGAGACGCTGTTTGTAGCATTTGTCAAGCAGGAAAACTCTGCGCTGGCTTTGACCTCTTGGGTGTCGTCAGCAGAGCGTGCCCCGTTTGCCAGGCCACACCTTGTGACGTTACACGAGCCAGACCCTGGCAGTTGGACTGAAGAATATGGCTCCTTGAAGCAGCGCTACTCAGCCTGTGGGGCGTGCCCTACAGGATTGGTGGGTAGGGGGCAGTGGGAGGTAGCCGTGAAATCCTCACGGGGTGAGGCACAGGCTGCTGCGTGGCTACCGTGCAGGAGTAATGTTGCACGAGCGACGTTGCGGCGACAAAAACAAAACACGCCAATAACTCTCTCACTCTAGCGCATGGCAAGTATGTGTGCAAATCACACGTCCAAGTTTAAGTCTGTGTGCCACGCGATAGCTTCGGGAGTAGCACGACTAATGCTGCTCAGTCCGCCGGAGAGCGGTGTAGGATGCGGTTGTTTGCGATGTGGTGCATCGTGTGGTTCGCGTGGCCGCAGTCGCACCGTGGGTTGTCTTTAATTCTCCACTTGCAGAGGAGGAGGTGTGCGCAAAAAATAAACAAACGCCAATATGCAACAATAAAAATAAATTCCTCACCAACACCGCTTCGAGGTGTGGAGGGGTCTTTACTCTGTATCGTGGCCTGAGTAGCCTTCGTTGTGTTTTTGGGTGGGAGGGTGTTTGGTACCGGTGGTCTTGATCAAGGGAGGGCGGGGGGGGGGGAGCTGGGGGGCACTATCTCAGAAGGGATGAGAACCCCTCACTTGCCTTAAACGAACGCTGCGATGAAACAGGCCCTTCACTCATTCATCAATTCTCCCGCGTGCTTTGTGTTGCAGGGCGAGAGAGGATCGAGCGGCTACCCAGGCCCAAATGTAACGAGCTCACACGCGCGCACACACTGCTCACAGTTCCACGTCACGCGACCGTTGAATCGTGTTGTTGCGTTCCCCCGGTCCTTCCCGGCAGCGTCTCGTAGAGCCCCAGTCAACGCTGTGCACATAACGCGACGCTCCCCATACGTTTTGTCTTCACGCAGGGAAGCCCGGGTGCGTCCGGAACGCCAGGGCTTCAGGGCGTGCCGGTGAGTGGCGTCAGCGACCGTTCCGCACTGCTCCGACCTCCTTCTCGGTGCCATCCCCTGCCTACTCCGCACGGGACTACTCGCTCGTGCATTTTCTGCCACCAGCTTCAACCTTCTGCAGCTCCCTTACAAACGCACGCCCCCTCGCTCCCCCTCGCTACGAACGTGCCTTCCCACCCCCCTCCGCACCTCCGATTGGCACGGTTAGCTACGTGCGGTGCGAAGGAAGGTCAACGTACGTACGTACGTCACACTCGTCGGGGGGGGGAGGGCCCGTCAGGATTCAGCGGCTCGCTGTGCGGCCCGCACACACTTCACTCCCACAGCGCGCACCTGCCCACCGTACACACGCGTCATGTGGTGACGCTGCCCCGCTGCGTTGGCAATGGTGCACGAGCGCCAGTAGCAACAAAAACATAAGAGAAATAACTAAAACATATGTCAACACATTCGTCAATGACACCGTGGCCGTAATAAGGAAAGTATATCATAGGCGTTGGTCCTGGGGGCAGTGGCCCCTCTGTATCGTACTTGATTAGAGAGGCCAGACAGAGTGGACTATCAGAGTTGGAGTCTGCACTTTACACATTGGGGCCTGATGAGAATGAAAAATTCTGCAGACAAAAGACAGTCGCTTATACCACAGACGATATATTTCAATGACGTGCGCTTCTTGTCTCTTCCAGGGGACTGTTGGACCAATTGGCCCCAGAGGTCAAAGGGTAAGAACACATGCATCGCTATTTGTGCCACGTGATGCCTGTAAACAAGACAGCAACTGTGGCACTTCGTTGCTGTGTATTTGTACGTGCAGGCCCAGCCTTAACATTAACGGCACCCTGGGGAAGCCTATCAATGTATCGCCCCTTAAAAATAAGTCTCTGCTAAATTAGTCCTAACATTTGTTGTAATTTCTTGATCAATTGTGCGACCCATATGTGTGCTATTCGGTATGTCGGGAGTGGCGGTGCGGTGGTTAAAGCGTTGAACTTTGAACCCAGCCACCCGAGTTCTTTCTCGGCCAACATTGGTGACGAATAGCTAAACCGGTCCTGGGCCGCCCCTAGGAGGTCAACTCAGCCTCAAATGAGTACCTGGTGCAGTGTGTCAACATCAGCACTGGAGAAAAAAAGGCGGCCGGCCGTGGTGTTGTCCACCCACCCTCTCGTGTGCCGTTGCCGGCCTTCATAGCTGCTGCTCGCGAACAGCACTTGCCCCAACAGTCTGTTAAGGCTATCCGGGGGATATTTGTCATTTTGCCCACATACGTAAAATGTGTTAGAAGCGGTCCCATTCGCAGTTCTTGTACATTTCGGCGCCCCTTTCAGCTTTGCATCCTGGGCGGCTGCCTTGACTGCCCACCGCTAAAGCTGGACCCGTGTGTGTGGTGGAGTGGTGAATGCTGCGTTTTTAACATCGCACTGCTGGGATTCTGGTGTCGTGTCCCCTAGGGAGATGCTGGACCCCCCGGCGGGACTCTGCCTTCGGTAGGGAGACGCGACGCGCGGTCGCGCGTTAGAGCACACGCCTTGAGTCCATTGATCAACTTCGTCTGCTGTGATGGATCCATTGTTTGATGAAGGTCTCCCCAAGCCGTCAATACCATCTCCTCACAGTCCTGCGACCGCGAGCAGTCCGTCTTATCGGCTGCACGCGGGCCCGATTTCGTCGCTCCATCTCCGCGGTGGAACGCGCTCGCCCGGGGCGCGATCCGCTCTCGTCAAATAATTGCCAAGCTCGCAATGCACGATTCGACGTCGTGCGTACAATTCCGCGATATATATACCCTGGGAAAACTTACAGCATTCTATTTTTCTACCCCCCGACGCGAATGACTTTGATTTTTTGTCGTTGTCGATTGCGATGCAGAGTCCCGGGGAGCCAGGATACCGCGGCGAGGCGGTGAGTACCAACCATCAGCGTCACTCCGAAACTCGCGCTGCGTTCGAGCGTTCACGATGCGTGCACGTGCGTGCGGGGAAACCCTCACAACGCAACTGGTATTGCTCACACATCCCAATGCTGTAAGATTATCTGAAAATTACTCATTGGGGTTTATGCACAGCAACATCGCCGCCACCGCCCCCCACCCTCCTCTTGCGGAAATCTTGGCAGGACGCTTCTGAAAAAAATATAGTTTTGAGACTCGGGCAGAGGTTATTTGGGCCAGAAAAATGTATAATAATAATGATGATATGACGCACACACCTCGCTCTGGGAGCTTCTTCAGGAAGGGGGGTGGGGGGGGGGCTTACGAGTGAAACGTCGGACAAACAACTCCACACGGCACGACCCAAACGCGCGTCGGAGAGCTTCTAGCGTGAACGCCCACGCAGTCCGAGTGGAGGTCTTGCTGGGTGCGCAATCGGTGTCCTTGTTCAAGTGACGAACGCACGTGTCACAATCAGAATCTTTCAATTTAAAGCTTTCGTGACTGCAGGGATTCATCTTCTTGGTTCTTTCAGTAACGTCACGTTGAATGGAAATAAAATAATAATAAAATAATAAAATGAAACATAATAAAATTCTCACGACGTTTCGGCCACAACACAAGCAGCCGTCCTCAGGAGCGATGTCTTTCAGACAGCTCTGTCTTCACCTGAGGACGGCTGCTTGTGTTGTGGCCGAAACGTCGTGATAATTGTATTTTATTATGTTTTATTTTTTTATTATTTCCCTTCAACGTGACTTTACCGAAAGAACCAAAAAGATGAATCAGAATCTTTATTCGGACTGGAGGAGGAATCCGATGGGCTACAAAGCTCTTCTTCACACGTGTCAGATGTGCCGTTTGTCCACCCGCAGGGCGATGCTGGGTACCGTGGCCTGGCCGGGAAGAAGGGTGACAGAGGTAGCGCTGGCGAGAAGGGCATCAAGGTGAGAGTCGATCCAGCCCGCTAAACGCTCACCTGACGGGGACCTGCATCACGCCAAACTCTTGCTTCCCCAAGCTCCCTCTCCGTAAACCTCCGGGTGATTCGGGTTTCTCCCGTGAGAATCCAGCACACGTGAACAGGATTGTATCGCTCTGATCCTCAGGTCTCAACATGTGACCCTTCATCCAGTTGAAGATCATTTCCTTCCGCTTTTCCTTTCGGTTTCCCCCCCCCCCCTCCACATTTACCCTGATGGTGCTGTCGGCATCATGGAATGAGACGAGGTGTCCATTCGGATCTCACGAAGAAGCAGTGTAACCCTCTGCGTATTGGAGAAAGGCCCAGGGAGGTGGATATTGCAGAGCTACATCTGAGCAAGCCGTGTTCCCCACAGTAGAGGGCAGCACTCTTCCCACTGATCCTGCGACAGAGAGCAACGTTCGTCTGTGTGACAGCCAAACCAAGGGCTTTCGTTCCCACAACCGTCAATTGTGCAACTTGTGCAGTATCACATCTCTAATGTGATGGTTTTGTGCTCGGTCATTGGTGGCTGCATGTTTATTGAAAACTTCTTTCGCACCGCACGTAGCCAACGGTGCTGATCGGAGGTGCGAATGGGCTGACTCCCATCGTCTCGCTGCGCTTGAGAGCACGGTTTGATCGTGGGTGGCTGAAGCCTCGATTCAAACCCAGGATCTCAGCTGTGCCAGCCCGGCACCGTGACCCCTGAGTCGCCCGGCCACCGCATCCTCGCCGTAATTAGGATCACGGTCTTCCTCCAGCCTCCCCCCTCCCGCCCCCCTAATTCACTCTCCCCCCTTATAGAGGCCCCCTGACTCCATCGACCAGTGCCTCCCGATGAACTCACTTGTCGAGCGCAGCTCACGAGGGGATCGCTCCTTCTCATCTGCTGACCCCAGTTGCCTCAAATATCCTCTCCTTGTCTGCATCCCTGCCTCCAAACCTCTGTTTAAGTCAACGTTTAGACGCTGCTTAAATCCAAGCCGAATTATAGATAAAGCCGTAGACTCATCAGTCAAATCACTGCTTGAGAAATGCAAAGTCGGCAAAAATAAGAGCGATTGAATTGCGTCGCCACGCAAACCGCACTTGCCTTTTGCAATTTACGCGGTGCTCAGATCACGCTCGCGTTCCGTCATCGCGGATTCTTTCGTCGATCAAATCCAGGGCCCTCTCAGACTGCAAACCGACCCGGGCACCATTGTGTCCTCGTAATGCCCCCCTACCCCCCACCCCACTCTGCCCCCCACCCACCCCCTCCTCCCCACGTCCCCCCACTTCTCTCACCCCACTCCGCCCCCCACCCACCCCCTCCCACCCACGTCCCCCCACCCCACTCTGCCCCCTACCCACTCCCTCCCCCCCACGTCCCCCCACTCCCCCCCCACTCCGCCCCCACCGACCCCCTCAGGGATCCCCGGGGATGGGACCTCCTGGGCCTCCAGGACCACGAGGCGACTCTGGGCCAAAGGTGACCTTAGAACTCTACACTGGTGCTGCCCCACTCGTTTAACGCAATATGCGTTATGGTTGCTTTTAGAGTTGCATTGCGAATTTTGCTGTCGTTTATGAAAGTAACCCAAGAATCGCTTCAACTATGGAGTGTGATTTCAGAATATATAATTATGTCAAGAAATTATTTCCAATGTTTTGAACTCATGAGCATAGAAGAAAAGAGGTATTATGATTTTTGTGGCTACATATTTTTTGCAGATGTTTCAATTAATAAGACGAAAGTGATGATTTAACTTCCTGAACATGTTTTCCGAGTTAAAAGAACTTGGTTGGTTATTTGTTTGCATGTATCTACAGGGAGCCGTGGGGGCCGTCGGAAACCAGGGAGACAGGGTAAGGAGAAATAACGCAGATTAACAACTAAATTGCCCCTGCAATTTACTGCTGCTTGACAGTGACAGCATTGCGTTTCCCTTACAGAGGAGGCGTTACCGAGTCTTGAGTTGCCCTTGCTGTGCTTTCCAGGGAGACTCAGGGCGACGCGGGGACCGCGGGAACGACGGGCCACCAGGATTGGCGGGTCCACAAGGTCCCACCGGAGATAACGTAAGCAGCGCGCTTCGGCGCAAGTCACCGCACGCCCCCGGTCCGAACTCGACGTGGTGGCAACGGCACGGCCAGGAGCGGCCTAAGCGCCGTCGCCGTGGGCCCTGTGGTGCACGGGCTGAAACGGGGCCTTACCTACCCGCTGTCCAAATTCCACCCTTCTCCTTGGTGGCCCGGAACCTGGGTCACTGCATTGTATGCTTTCAGAATCGCTTCTGTGGCCGTCTGGAACGCTCTTCTGATATTAGGAAGCCATTGGAGCTATGGACTTTTAAATCAAAATTGAAAACATATGTCTTTAGAACAGTTTTTTGCGTTTAAGTTTGTTGTTCTATCCCCGCACCTCCAATTAGCATGGTTGGCTACGTACGGTGCGAAAGAAGTTCATACATACATGGTCCCCGGTTTCAGTTTGCACCGTCTGCACTCCCAGTAGCCAAGCCACTGGCCACACAAATCCATGGAGCCCCCTGCTGCACTGCCGCAGGCGTGCGTAGCTATCCTAGGATAAGCGATGTGAACGGGCATGTAAGTATGTACGTTGAACTTCTTTTGCACCGTACGTAATCGGAGGTGCAGGGGGAAAACACCAAACACAAAAAGCAGTTCTAGAGAAATTCGTTTTTCAATCTATATTTAAAAGTGCATAGCTCCGGTGGCTTCCAAAAAGCGACCGTCTCGACCATCACGTAACGTTCGCGATCCAGCACAGTGGAGGTGAGGGTTGTGGGATATCCTAAACTCCGTAACCTACTGGGCTGCACGGCCGTATGTTGAACTTCTTTCGCACCGTACGTAGCCAACCACGCGAGCCGGAGGTTGGCAGGAGACGAGCGCACTGAACGGCAGTGGGCGTGATATACGGACGTGGTCGTGGTCACAATGCTGTTGTGTGCTCACGGCAGGGCATCCGAGGCAGCAGAGGAAGGATTGGACCCCTGGTGAGTCCCCCGCCTTCGAAACACCCCCTGGACAAGTCGAGTATGCCCCCTCTCGCTGCACACACGCGAGACGCCACGGTCCTGTCAACGGCGTTCATCATCACTGGCCATCATCTATCCACTGCTGGATGAAGGCCTGCCCTTCACTAGCTCGCAAACTAACGATCCATCTGGCTCCTCGACACGAGATAATTGCATTGCTCCATCTCCACGCTTATGTGCGCTCCCTCCTTGTGGCTGCCACTCAGCCATTTGTCTGTGCCACCGGCCATCGTCCATTTGAGTGACGTCGTTCTGCTTCACGCCACTCACCTCTCTTCGACGGTCAACATCTTGCGTCCAAACTTTCTCACGTTCGCAAACCCTTGCGTTCATGTTCCCGTCACTCAGTGTAATTACTCGCATTCAGCTCTTCGTGCTTCGTGGCATGCGTTAGGCGCTGGGAATTGTCTGCACATAAGGGTGGGGAGGGGGGGGGGCATGGGGGAACTTTGTAGACATTTGCCCTTTTGGTGAAGTTTAAATTTCATCCGTGGATTTTTTTCCATTTGCACGTCTTGGCCATTGGACTCGACGATACATTCCCCACGCGTCACCCCCCCCCCCCCCGTGGTCACGTGGCCACGGGCGGTGACGTAGTCTCGCCGTCGCGCGTTCAAAATCCAGCGGCCGCCCCGGTTATTACTGCGCGGTGTGTACTAACCACGACAACACCGATACGCCGACGGCCTCACAGCGGATGTTAAAGTTCCCATGCCGTCATTCGCGGGAGTGGGTCATCGTATGCCGGCATCAGGGTCCAAATTTTGACAAGCTCGAACAATCACACCGCAAATGACACAATTGTGATTATACACACGGCGGTAATCATGGCCCCTTCACTGGCAGCGGGCGAAGGATCCAGGGTCACTCTCGAAAAAGTGAGACTCACCCAGGCCTCCTGAGTCCTCAGCTGGTTCCACAAAAATCGACTTGGAACTTGCCAACTCGAACGCGCCTGGAGAAAGAGTCTGCACGCCCATTTAGGGTTCCGTAGACATTAATATGAAAAGCCGGCGACGCGGTCCGAAGTTGAAGTGTGTCGGCGCCCTCCATCAACATCAACATCAAAGAGGGTAAGAAACATTCCACTGCAGTCACGAGGTCAAGGTGCTCCCCGGGAAACCTCCCACGCACGCCGCAGCTGGGGCAAGGGCCTCCACTTGTTTATTGAGCGATTGCTTTTACACAGAGCACCAGATACACAATCAAAAATATAGATATAAGAATGAAATTAACACTCATGTATATCGATGTTACATATGAGTGGACGTCACGTGGCCACAGAGCCAAGTGACCTCCAGCACGTGCAGGGCATCCAGTCGGCCCGGCACGCCCTGACGGACCTCGCAGCCGGAGACGATGTGCGGCCGCGGTCTCCTGGCTCCCCGCACTCACCCAGCGGGGCTGTCGCGCAGTAGCTACGATGCCCTGTCGATGTTCGCAAGCGGGCACGCCGCCCTGCCCCGGTCACACCGGGGGCGATTCGAACAGAACCCCACCGGCGCCGCGAGGGAGCCCTAGAGAGCCACCCCTAGAGTGAACAGCGTGACGAGAGTAATGATGATCGCAACAGAACGTGGCGAATGAATGGCCTCCCTGCGTGGTGGCTGAGCGTGCTGGGTTTTCTCGCTGCCGTGCCAACGTGAGCCCGCACTCGTCGCGAGCGCTGACCGCGTTGACCGGAGTGTCTGAGCGTCGTTCCTCTGTGCTCCTCGTGTCACCAGGGGGAGCCAGGGACTCCGGGCGCTGCCGGCGAGCGAGGAGCATCGGTAAACGTTGCGCCACGATCGTTTTACGCACCACCCCCCTCCCACCCTGGTGTTATTTTAATCGGCAATTTTTTTTTGCGAGAAAAAAAAAAAACTTCGCCACCGACAAACGTCGTTGGCAACAGGCGTTGTTAGCAAACCGCCCGCCAGCACACCCACACGCCTGCCAGCACACACACCCGCACGTCAGCACACCAACACATCAGCACGCCTGCCGCGTGTTTTTAACGGCGGTCGGCTGCGATGCCTTTTTTTCTTGCAGGGTCCGTCGGGAATGGACGGGGACCGCGGTGACCCCGGCGACAGGGGAAACTCCGGCAGATCTGGGAAACAGGTGCCGCTTGGATCGTTTCACCAAATACACAAACCAAACGCCCCCCCCCTGCCGCCACCCCGACCCGCCTTACGTTACTGACATTGTAAGGATAATTAATCTGCAATTCTAGGGCGCTTAAATACCCCGGCAGCAAAGAGCGATTTGCATCACATCTCCTAGAAACCATAATCCGAATCATCCCTGAGCCCTGCTGCAGTGCAGCCAAGGGGACCCGCAGTGGCAGCTGTCCCTGCTCCCTGCATCGTTGACGTTTGGTTTATCGATGTTCACTGTGCTGGCTAAATGGGATCGTCTGTGCGACAAATTAAAATTAGCTTCAAACCGTGGGTGTGTCACGCACCGGCCTGCAAGTGGGGGCATTGGTCTGCCATCAGGGGGGGGGGGGGGGGCGATCGATGTTGCTCTGTGGATTTCCCCAATTAAGTGATCTTGAGGCCATTCATTAAATGTGATAATCTTAACAAACTGTGAACCATGGTACACTGGTTAAACAATGATGCGCCCATTGAAATTGATTCTTATGCTCAGAATTCACGCGTCGTATGTGCACAAATATGCATATTAATGTCATAAATTACACAGTGGCACACAAATGCATTTGTCGAACTGATTTAGAGTGTCCGCATTATTAGATGCCGTGAGGGTGACAGCTTGGGGAGTGGATTGATCATGGCTGATGATGACATTCACCTCTTAGGCTACAACCACAGTTAACCGTTTACCGTTACAAGACGTCTGCAAGTTGCAGGGTGGGTGTCCCGTTCATTGCTGAATCTCTGAACACGCTTGCCGCTCAGCGTTAATTTCATTCAGAGAGGCGTAGGCGCCGCTGTTTTTTTAAAAACATTGTACTCACCGCAGAGAAGTGTAGCGACACGACCACGCTCTACGATAGCTGGCGCCAAACTGTGCCACACGCCCTCCCGCATGGCCTTGTGGGAGCCTCAGTACCGATGCAGTTTTATTTTTTTCTGAATGGGAAAGGGTAAAAATGGGTCGGAGAAATTGACGAACGAAACCATTTTTGTAATGAGTCGTGACTCTGAACTGTGAACATTCACACAGAGCCATTCGGGGGGTAATCATTAGCCGGCCTGCGGTGGCGCACGCCTGTAATCCGTGATTTATGTATGCATGTTGAATTTCTTTCGAACCGTACGCATCCAACCATGCTAATCGGAGGTGCGGGGGAAGGACAACAAACTAAAGACAAAAAGCAGTTCTAAAGAAAAGGGTTTTCAATCTATAATTAAAAGTGCATAGCTAATATCGCGTTAGAGACGGCCGCAGAAGCGCATCTGAAAGCGCGCGATGCGGTGACCGCCTTTGTTCAACGACGACCCAAAATCCGCTGCTGCTGCTGTGAGGGTGACCAGAGTTTGCGTGGTCATGGTTTACGCTTCGTGGGTGCTCGCCCTGACGGTGCACGTGACCCGTGGGCGATCTTTGTGTTTGCATCCAGGGAACACCGGGCGTGCCTGGGCCGAGGGGTTCCAAGGGAGACACGGTAAGGGAGTGCGAAGCCGCCCACAATCCCGCCGGGCCAAGTGTTCTCACGTCCCAGGGATACACCGCCCTGGCACGGTGTCGCGGCATTTCATCTCACAACCTCACGGCTGCCCTTCGACACTTAAAACAAATTCGACAATTATTGCAAAACAGTTGCCAACTAAACACACGATTATTTTTTTATTATTATTATGAGGCTAAACTTTTTTGGTTTACTAGGTAAGTCCCACTGAATGCCATTTAAGTGTGGACGTGGAGGGTTTTTAATGGTGGAAATTTGGCCAGATCGATATGTGACCCTAACCCACCAATCAATCATGAATCGTAACATTCACTGCAAAGACACGCGTGTCACGTGACTATTAAAGGCGTTGCGTACAAATTGCCGTGCACTGTGTGTTTGTCTGCTCTGTGACATAACGTGACGTAATGAGGACATGATGCTGGGTTCTTTCAGGGCCCACCAGGATCCCCCGGTCGTCCCGCCCAATACGTGAGTGCAGCTGCACCGTACAAGCCACAGCCTGCACCTCACTCGGCAGCCACTGCTGCTGCAACAGAGCGTGGGTGGGCCCGTGAGCGCCGTTGTTAGTCGGCGTGCAATCGCGGTCACTCTCGACGATGTGCCCCCACTCCCCTCCCTTCACCTGCAGGTGCCCGATACGGACAGAGGGACTCTGCGCAGAGGAGTCAAGGCAAGGCCTCTACGCACAAGCACGAACTGCCGACATCGTGCGGGGGGGGGCCCCCGTTATGCACCGCCGCCGCTGCCGCTGTCGTTTTGTCGATGACCGTCGTCGCCCCTCTTTCCTTCTCGGCCACGTAGGGGGCAAAGGGGCGCGCCGGCACGAACGGAAAACCCGGGTCGACCGGGGAAGTCGGAGTCCCTGGTCTCATCGGAGTACGGGTGAGTGGTCGCCACCACGGCACCCGCCACCACGGCACCCGCCACCACGGCACGTCACCTCGGGGCCGTACCGCGTGCGCACGCATCCCTCCGTCTTGCCCGGCCTAACGGTCGCCGCGTGCGCCCGTGGGGGGTGCGGCGGGGGCCTCGTCGAGTCGTCTGGCCGGTGGCGTGGCGATTTTGCGAGCGCAGGCGGCGCAGCTGCAACCGGGGACCGTGGCTCCTGGGAGCGGCCCCGACGTTCCCGGGCCGCGAGGGAGAGGGCTGAACTTGGGCAAGGGGGGGGGGGCGGGGGGGTAGTTTAAGGCCCCACGTTTCATTCCTCGCACAGCGCTGGGCCCGTGGAGGCGGCGCTGGGCCGCTGCGTGCGGCGGTACACGCTCCTGGCCGGTGGCGTCGAGTGCGCGGGTGGTGCAAGTGTGGCACTTACACAATGTAGAGCGTATGTCCAGTTCGGTGGCTGCACGTTAGTTGTTTGAAAATAGAGAAAATCTGTGAATTCTGATGTCAACGGGAGCACACCAATGCACGTGGAGACTTCTTGCAGGTGGGTTTCATTTAATCTGGGACTCCAGCTCGAACCCTGAGCTCCTGTACACGAGAAGTAGGACTTTCTAATTAAGCCCATTTCTCACTGCCTCACTGCCTTAGCAACATCGCTGCTGTGAATCGTGATGTTGGTTTCTTGCCCAAAATCAGGGGTGAGAGGGCAGGAGGGATTGTGCCTGAGCGTTATCCTGATCAGCCAATAGCATCCTGGTGAGTATTTTATCAGGGGGCTTTCTTCTGACTCCTAACTGACACCACGTGCCACACAAGTGCACCGGGGGGTGCGTGACCTCGCACAGCTTGCCCAGCTGCACGTCCGTCTGCGGCGTACTCCACCCGTCGTGTTGTGGCGTGCCATTCTTCCGCCCGGCGATAAACGCGCCGGATCGTGCGTCTTAAGCGTCGATTGTTGATGTCTTTCGACGCGCTCATTTTTTGTTGAGGCTAATGAGAAACAAAAAGAGAGACCGTATACGTGAGATTGAAAAATAAAATGAACGGTACAAAGTGAGACCGCGAATACGGACAAAGAACAGACGATAGACTAAAGTGACGGCCCCGGATTGTGATAAACTCGTCGAGTGATTATGGAGGGGCATGTGAAGGGCAAGGCTGGGTCGTGAATGGTCACACGCATATTTATATATTTATACAAATATATTTCTATATAAATGCTACAACATATATATTGGCAGTCAAGGATTTATGATGATGGCGCACAAAAATCTAAAATTTCGTTCGATAACGGTTGACGCCTCCTCGCGAAATGCTCCACTTGAGATTTGTCGTTTTTCTCTCTGCTTTAGGGGACTGTGGGCGCACCCGGCTCATACGGCCAGCGAGTGAGTACTGTGTACATTTTTTTTTATAGATTTAAAGCTTTCGTGACTGCAAGCATTCATATTCTTAGGTTTTTTCGGTAAAGTCACGTAGGTAAAACATTTTAATTAAAGTAAAATAAAAATAAAATAAAATTATTTTATTTTTATTTTACTTTTATTGATTTTAATTTTTTACCTACTGTGTACGTGTAGCAACACCACCCCCTACTGGCAGACGTGCCGCCTTTGCAGCCCGGGCACTGCGTAGGCCTGAGGGACAGCTACCCCTGGGCGGTGGGAGGGGGAGTCCCGTTGGCTCGCCCGCAGCAGTGCATTGGAATGGTTGAGATGAGAGGGAATGTGAGGTGCTCTGGACTTTGCTGAGGCATTTCAGTGGCTTTGAGTGTCTCTTTGTTCAACTCGGTGAGAACTCACGAGACCAAGGCAGAGTGCAGAGGTCACTTGGCTCACCAAAACGACAAAGAGGAATAAAATAAGATAGAGGGAGAAAAAAGTTAGCAAAATTGCACCCCTATAAATGCTAAGTTTGTTTCTGCACAGCTACAGCTCCACAATTTCCCATGTGTGTACAATATCTCTGTATCTCTCTAAGACTCAATGAGAGTCCTGATCTAGTTGTCAGCTGAAGTCCTGCTTGAACATTTCAGCAATTGCTGGAGAAATGCCACGGAACTCGATGGGATTATGCAAAAATGTTACATTTTCTTATTTTTTCCCCCCTAGGGAAACCCAGGAGTCAAGGGTACTGCAGGGCCGAAGGTAGGTTTCCTGAAATCTGTTGTAGCAGTGATGTGATTCACATCCATTTTGTGAGTTTGTGTGTCTTTTATTTACGTGCATTATAGGCATTTATTTCATAGCATTGACCGTAATTATGTGATTTATGTATCTATATATCTATCTAACGCCTTCCTTCGTCTAAAGACTCTCTTTCACGAGGGCCTCGCACTGGTTAGTGTCTGTGGCCGATTTAATTATGAACGAGCGTTTAGTTTTGTGTGAGAGGAGACCGGGGAACGCAGAGAAAACCCACACACAGAGCCCTCCCTAGGAGCACACGGCGAATCGGGGCGACCGCCCCGGGCCCCGTGCATTGGGGGGAGCCCTTCTGCCAGCAGTGGTGTGACCAAGCAATTGCAGGGCTGAACCTTTACACTCTTCCCAAAACTCTTTATACATCACTCAATTCATGAACGCGTTCGCGCTTATCGATTACAACTTTCATAAGTGCTTTTTGTTGCTGACCGCTTGGTGTTTTTAGACCTTTGTGTCCTGTGAGCTTTGCAACTGTGTGCAACTGTGGGCGCCACGGTGGCTAGGGGATGTTAACTACTTCACCTGGTATACAGGAGGTTGTGGGTTCAATCCCGACCCTGACGCCTGCTACTGTATATTTGGAGTTTGCGTGTCTCTCTTTCCCCGTGGTCGCGTGGATTTTTCTCTGGGTTTCCCTCGACATTGATAAATATGCGTTTACAGTATTTGGCTGCTATAAATGTCCACGTGATGAGCCACTTCGTTGAGCTGTCATTTGTGGCCACAGTCGCATCTGAAAAAGAGCGACGGAGCTCAGTGCGCCTTACTTGGCAAAGTAAAAAGTTTAGTTTTTAGTAAAAAACAACAAAACGTAGTGAAATGAGTGCGGGGAGTGAGCCACGTGAACTGGTGGCCAGCCCACTCGAAGAAGATTGCCGCCTTCTCCCGAGAGGTTTCCGGTGAGCTCTGTTGCCCTTCATTCCACCGGAGTCTGTTCACGCAAGGCCCACGCCAGATTCCGGTCGGATGAAGTCCACCAGGCACCGTGCACGCTGCGCTGGAGTGTCGACACGATGCTCGTCGAGACACCGGGGAGGGAGAGGCGGGGGAGGCTGTCGTGGCACGAGCTCGTTAATGTTGATACTGTAGAGTTAAATCCGAAGAAAGAAACACGCACGTGAAGTTGCATGTGTCTGGGACACACGGAGAGGTGGATGCCCCTCTCTCGAGCAGCCCCACCTACTTTTATATAGCCATGCCCACTCATCCAACATTTCCGTCCGCCTGTACAGCGAATTGCCTCTTTCTTATGCCGGGCCCCACCCACTGATGATTGGCCCCACCCACTCCACAGGTAGCCCCACCCACTCCACAGGTAGCCCCACCCACTGATCATAGACCCCACCCACTCCACAGGTAGCCCCACCCACTGTTCAGGTAGCCCCACCCACTGATGTTTGGCCCCACCCACTCCACAGGTAGCCCCACCCACTGTTCAGGTAGCCCCACCCACTGATCATAGACCCCACCCACCCCACAGGTAGCCCCACCTACTGATCACAGACCCCACCCACTCCACAGGTAGCCCCACCCACTGATCACAGACCCCACCCACTCCACAGGTAGGCCCACCCACTCCACAGGTAGCCCCACCCACTGATCATGGACCCCACCCACTCCACAGGTAGGCCCACCCCTCCACAGGTAGCCCCACCCCTCCACAGGTAGCCCCACCCACTGATCATGGACCCCACCCACTCCACAGGTAGCCCCACCCACTGTTCAGGTAGCCCCACCCACTGTTCAGGTAGCCCCACCCACTGATCATAGACCCCACCCACTCCACAGGTAGCCCCACCCACTGTTCAGGTAGCCCCACCCACTGATCATAGACCCCACCCACTCCACAGGTAGCCCCACCCACTGATCATAGACCCCACCCACTCAACAGGTAGGCCCACCCACTCCACAGGTAGCCCCACCCATTGTTCAGGTAGCCCCACCCACTGATCATAGACCCCACCCACTCCACAGGTAGCCCCACCCACTGTTCAGGTAGCCCCATCCACTCCACAGGTAGCCCCACCCACTGATCATAGGCCCCACCCACTCCACAGGTAGCCCCACCCACTGATCATAGACCCCACCCACTCCACAGGTAGCCCCACCCACTGATCATAGACCCCACCCACTCCACAGGTAGCCCCACCCACTGATCATAGACCCCACCCACTTCACAGGTAGCCCCACCCACTGATCATAGACCCCACCCACTCCACAGGTAGCCCCACCCACTGATCATAGGCCCCACCCACTCCACAGGTAGCCCCACCCACTGATCATAGACCCCACCCACTCCACAGGTAGCCCCACCCACTGATCATAGGCCCCACCCACTCCACAGGTAGCCCCACCCACTGATCATAGGCCCCACCCACTCCACAGGTAGCCCCACCCACTGATCATAGGCCCCACCCACTCCACAGGTAGCCCCACCCACTGATCATAGGCCCCACCCACTCCACAGGTAGACCGCCCTTTGCCCGCATGATCCGGTTGATGAAATGCAGATTTGTACAAATGCTTTGGGGGGGACACTGGGACAGACATTCTGAAGCAGAGACTAATCCCACCAGATCAGGACATCTGGTAGCTTTATTCACAATCTATTTGTTACAAAGATATGCTTAAGACTGTAAACATTACGAAATGTAGCACTCCCATCATTAAATGATATTTCCAAAAGGTATTGTGCGTGACATTGATGGCGACGACTTTGATCGCAATGAGCTCACGCGGATGTCCATGGGTGGTGGTGCCTGCAGGGAGATCGAGGTTACGCAGGGAGAGACGGAGTCAACGGGAAGGATGGAAAGATGGGATTATCCGGCAGCCCAGGAGCCCGGGTCTGACACCATGCGAACACCGCCCATCTTAGGGCCACAACTACATTGTGTCTACATGACATCCACACCTCCCATGCCACTGTCACTCACACCCAGACCATGTACACGTCACCCATACCACCCATCTCTCCATCACTCACACCCACACCATGTTCACGTCACCCACACCACCCATCTCTCCATCACTCACACCCACACCAGAAACACGTCACTCACACCACCCATCTCTCCATCACTCACACCCACACCATGTACACGTCACCCACCCATCTCTCCATCACTCACACCACGTACACGTCACCCACACCACCCATCTCTCCATCACTCACACCCACACCATGTTCACGTCACCCACACCACCCATCTCTCCATCACTCACACCCACATCATGTACACGTCACCCACCCCACCCATCTCTCCATCACTCACACCCACACCATGTTCACGTCACCCACACCACCCATCTCTCCATCACTCACACCCACACCATGTACATGTCACCCACACCACCCATCTCTCCATCACTCACACCCACACCATGTAGACATGTCACCCACACCACCCATCTCTCCATCACTCACACCCACACCATGTAGACATGTCACCCACACCACCCATCTCTCCATCACTCACACCCACACCATGTAAACGTGTCACTCACACCACCCATCTCTCCATCACTCACACCCACACCATCAACACGTGTCACCCACACCACCCATCTCTCCATCACTCACACCCACACCATGTACACGTCACCCACACCACCCATCTCTCCATCACTCACACCCACACCATGTAGACATGTCACCCACACCACCCATCTCTCCATCACTCACACCCACACCATGTACATGTCACCCACACCACCCATCTCTCCATCACTCACACCCACACCATGTAGACATGTCACCCACACCACCCATCTCTCCATCACTCACACCCACACCATGTAGACATGTCACCCACACCACCCATCTCTCCATCACTCACACCCACACCATGTAAACGTGTCACTCACACCACCCATCTCTCCATCACTCACACCCACACCATCAACACGTGTCACCCACACCACCCATCTCTCCATCACTCACACCCACACCATGTACACGTCACCCACACCACCCATCTCTCCATCACTCACACCCACACCATTCACACATTTCATCCACATCACCCATCACTATTTGCGACTTAATTTCGTCGCTTTTGTTTCCGGCTCGTTTCAGGGTGAAGCGGGAAAGGCCGGCGAACCAGGAAGAGACGTAAGTGTTCTTTTGTTTCACGTACAATGATTTTTAGAAATACAACTGCGGCCTGATTCGACAGATGACTGGGCCAGGACTTTTTCAACAAATGAACAAAGTGACCGAGACGTGCTTTTGAGGCCATGCTTGAGAGTAAAATGTGGAAGTTGTGACTTGTCTAAATGTGAGTTAATGTCAAGGAAATTAACAAGTGCACAGGCCCTTTGAGAAGAGGGCTTGGCAGGGAGAATTTTTTTATGTTACCATTGGCTTTTCAATGTTTTTACCCACTAATTACCAGATGTTGCAATTGACTTTTTTCGTTCAAATATCTGTCATGTATTTAACATGAAATCGTTTTTTAACGTAAATCTAGAGGATGGACAATAATATAAACTTTCTCCCTGATTATGCGTCCCACATGGTGGCGAGATGTTAACTGCCTTGCCTGGTGTACAGGAGGTCGTGGGTTCGACCCCGACCCTGACGCCTGCTGTATATTTGGAGTGTGCGTGTCTCTCTCCCCGTAGTTGCATGGATTTTTCTCCGGGTCCCCCGGTTTTTGCCCTCCACATTTAGAATCAACATCACGCGTTTAAGAGTCTTATGGCTGCTATAAATTTCCACGTGATAAGCCACTTCGTTGAGGTATCATCTGTGGCCAGGTCGCTTCTGAAAAAAAGCTCTAGAGCTCAGTGGGCCTTACCTGGTAAAATAAAAAAATGTTTTAATAGAACTTCCCTTATACTCTGGTGAAAAAATACATTTAGGGTGCAGTGAATACATTTTGAGCTGCGAATAATCTACACGTGAAAGACTCGATCCGATGACGGGACTGTTCTAATCGGAATGTCGCTGTAAGAGCGATGCATCAACTACAGCACACGAGCCCATGAGCTGCCATTATGTAGAAACGATTCTGTTTAGGGTAACGGTACGTGGCTCGACACGTCGGTTTTTAATAGATGTTTAGGTTAGGCCGTAACAATGATCCGGTTGAATTTCAGTCGTAAGGCCATCCACCGCCGGACATAGCCAAACGTATTAAACTGTCACGTGCGCACATCATGCGTATCCACAGCACGGCAATCGCTGAATGTGGTTGTGAGAATTATTTTTCGGCTCACCGTTGAGCGGAAACAACGGTAGCTGGCGCATCGTTAAACTCGTGCGAACCAAGACGCTTTCATCCGTTTGGCTGTGTCGAGTGATGGTGGGGAGGGTCTTACGATGGAAAATTTGGCCCAGATCGTTACTCCCGTGGTTCTAACCCAAAACTCAACCGTGAGTGATGAGTTACTCGACTCGCGCAAATAACATTTCCATTTTTAATCATCTTGAGTTACTGCTCTGACATCTATTATCAATGCAGTGATAGTCACTTCACTCTTGCCACCCGTTTTGTCGATGACGCTTGTTGTTTTCGTTCTTGTGGTTGTTGTTGTTGTCGTTGTTGTGACGCGCTCTGTGCGTGATTCTGGCCTCGTCTCATTCCTCTAGGCCAAGGCAGGAGCACGCGGAGACTCGGGCCTCAGGGGTCCCGTTGGGCCACCCGGAAACCCCGGCACCCCGGTAGAACACACGCTCGTAAACGTGACATTTGACCTTTCATCGTTTTGACCGTGAGTCGCGCGCTATTGGCCGATGTGCTACCTGGCCGGACCGCTCTGGGCCTCGCTATTCATGGGCTGTGAAAAAAGGCCATTGCCTGAAACATCACCTATCATATACTTTTCGAGTCAAGGCCACAAAGTGTTATTTACTGGAAGCGTGTTGAGTTTTTGTTGTTGTTGACGGTGCTTTCGCACCACTGCCAATGCAACAGCAACGTCACCACCGACAGAATATGGTCAGATAGGCAAACGTGTGCTTGATACCCATACGAGCAGAGTCTTTAAATATAATAATACAATTGAAAGTATTAATTATTAATGTGAACGCTGTGAATGCTTAAATGAATGTAAATAATATAGAAAGACTATTTTAAAAATTTTGCAGCCAATTCTTAATCCACTGCTGGATAATGGTCGTGGGGTTGTTTGACCATACTTCACCACGCCTGTCAGTGCAGGCTGGGGGAATGGGGAAGGGGGATATTGTTCACCGCTCATTTCAGCTGTGGCCGGGAATCGAACTCGAGTTGCCGGGTTCATCGCTTCTTCGCGCACTAACCGTCGCGCCAGCTGATCAAACCGTGTCAACGATGTGTGATTTGCGTAAATATATGGACGAATAAATGAGCAAAAAATTGACACTGACGCACTCCGAGATAGTGCTGCAGATGCAGATATAGTCGTCTTATTGTTTTAATTTTCAGTTATTTTATAATTCAAAAAATTACAATAAAAATGTGTAATTTTCACATCCATCATCAGTAATCGTTGTGGAGTGTAACACTTTTGCGCGTTTGTGTGTTCGCAGGGCAAGCCAGGCACAGATGGAAAACCAGGCCTTTCAGGAAGAAAGGTTTGTCCGTAAACTTCACCGGCACTGTCATTCTTTTCCGAGATATTTTTTTGTTACACAACGTGAAAACGGATCAACAGCTCACACGCCGCTCATCGTTACCCCAAGATAATTCCGTTGCATCAAGCGGGAGGATGTGAAGCCATTCCGGTGGTGATGGCACTTGGTAAAGAGCAGACCTTCCAGGCTGCGTGTTGACGGTGTGGCAGCAATGGTGGTTATCAGAAGTCGGTGGTAGAGAGGAGCGTGGATAACCAACACCATTGGCTGCCGCGACCCTGGGCTGCCCGACACCACAGCCAGGTTTTTTTATTGCGAGCTCGCCGTTGATTTATTTTGTTCCGCCATACGAGTCGCGGCGTCTAAAGCGCCCTCCTCTGTCGGTGGCGTTCAGGGCGAGACCGGAGTGCCGGGAGAAGACGGCATCAAGGTGCGGCCACAGGCACAACCACGGCCCACCCACGTGGCCACGTCGCCTGGCACACCCCCCCTCCCCCCCATAGGCGCTGTTTGACTGAATGGTTGTGTGCGGGGGCCGGGTGACTAAGGGGTCAGAGAGTCGGCACTGGTGAAACCCTGGGATAACAAACAACGATTGAATTCAGGTCCTCCAGTGTATGTGTGTATGTATGTTGCACTTCTTCTGCACCGTATGTAGCCGACCGTGCTAATCAGAGGTGTGAAGTTGTCGCGAGTTGATGATCTCAACCCAGTGACAAATCGCTGCAATGGCTAAACCATCAAGGGAAATATTGTTTTCACTGCCATGCAGTGAACATTTCTAGGCCGTGGACACAATGTTCGCAGGTTTTGTAAACCCTCCCAGCCTCTGTCCGCACGACAGCAGTTCGTCAATCAGAAGGTGGATGATCCCCAACCTCTCTCCAAGACATTTGGCCACCGTGGAAGAGTGAATCAGCCACTAAACCAAAGCTCCCTTTCGAGGGGCTCTCCAGAGCTCGCTTGAGTGCAGACCCTTCCGCCAGCAGTGGCCTAAGCAAGCAATTGCAGGGCTGCGCCTTTTCCACATAAAAAAAAATATTGTTATTATTTGTAAATGTTGCTCGTTTTGGTGGCGTGTTGGTCAGGCTGCGTCGTGCCGTTCGGTGCTGATGAGCGACGTTGCCTTTTGCGATCTCGTGCAGGGTTCAGCCGGGGACCCGGGCCGGTCCGGTCGAGATGTGAGTACGACCCATGACAGCCGCACGCGTCACGAGCTCCGCTTGGGAAAGCAGAGGCTGCTCATGAGGCCCATGGCAGGCCTTTAACAGAGATTCTTATCCTTATAGAAATGTGGACGACATAGACCCGTAGTGAGATGAAGAGACGACAGATGCTGACAAGATCGAGATGAGAGAGATGAATTGGCTTGCTGTGTTGACTCACTCATTGTATGTATGTTGAACTTCTTTCGCACCGTACGTAGCCAACTGTGCTATTTGGAGGTGCGGGTGAAGAACAACAAACTAAGCACAAAAAGCAGTTCTCAAGAAATTAGTTTTCAATCTAGACGACGATGTTTTAAAAGTGCGTAGCTCTCAGCGGCTTCCTAACATCAGAAGGAAGAGGCGTGCTCCGGACGGCAGCAGAAGAGCGCCTGAAAGTGTGCGACGCGGTGACCTGAACTCGAGCTGAGATTTAGTGCACCCCTATTACTGGTAGGAACCACCTGGTTCCACCAGCCCACAGGGGATTATTGTGTCCGTCCGTCCGTCGTGCATCAAAAAATGGGAGGGGTGGGGCTGGATGGAGAGGGGAGGGGAGGGGCTGGGTGGGGAGGGTGGGGCCGGGTGGGAGGGGTGGGGCTGGGTGGGAAGGGGCTGGGTGGGGAGGGGCTGCTCACCCCGTGGTGCCCTTATAAAACTCAACGTTTAACCTACTCACGCCGGCTTGTGCCCGCCCTCACAGTCGGCCATATTTGCGGAACACACCACGCCGCCGTTGACCCTGGCCATTGACCGAGCAACCCAACGTTCCTACCAGCTCCCTCCGCAGGAATGTGTATTGTTCATTCATTCGAGGCCCATCTGGCTGCTCGTGGCCCCCAGGCTCTTGCTTGGTGTGTTTATGCCTTGCGCAACCACTGCCTGAGTCTCCACAAGGTGGCAGCAGGCTCCTTGGCTAAAGCCGGCACTGAGGTTGTCCCGTCAACACATGGAGTCGAGAGGTGCTTAATGACCGGTTAGCAAGGTGCGAACCACGCATTGTCGGCACATCCAGCACTACATGGCTGCCTATGGCTGTGTGGCAGCAGACATTGGACTGGGTGCTACAAAAGTCACAAACCACAGCGGTTTAGTGGGCACGGTGTAGACTCTAAACCCATCGTTGTTTGTTGAAAATGCTGAGTACAACTGAGATCAACGTGGACGTGTTCAGTCAACGTCCTTGCATCATCCTGTGCGAAACAGATTGAGATGCTGGACATCTGTGGGAAGAAAGGAGCATTATCGCTCAGCGGATTTCTCCAGTAAAACCAAATATTCCGATTTTTGACCCCTCTCTCTAATTGACCGCACAGACGTGGTGCTCCCTGACCTTGCCACGGGGGCTCCGGTGCTGCACTTTGATTCTTCCCAAGTGACGATGGGGCGATGTTATTGCTCGTGTCGATGGCAGGGCAGGGACGGAGCCAAGGGAGACCGGGGGGAGCACGGCTTGCCCGGGAAGCAAGGCTCCCTGGGAGCTCGAGGCCCCGCCGGAGCAGTGAGTATGGCCGCAGTTTTGTTGTTTGAACACGCGGCAGGCTTTCGCGACCAATATCATCCATAATACAGGGGGTGTGGGTTAGATCGCGTAAATGTTTAAATTTGTCGTTAAACCTGCCACCACCCTGCGATGCTGAAGAGTAAGCATTGTCCAGCTCCATAATGTGCATCTCGCTCTCTTTACGTTGAACCTCTTTCGCGCCGTACGTAGCCAACCGTGCTAATCGGAGGTGCTAATCAATCTTCGGTCGCATAAAAATTGTAACTGCAGCGTATCATTCGTGCAATTTTGAAAGTCGAAATGTTTTTTAGTATAATTGGTAGTTTTTGCTAAGAATACAAATATAAAACAATGCAAAATTCACGTCTGAATATATCTTGGAAAAAAATCCAGTTTTTAGTCTTATAAGCGACAGTCATCGCTATGTCGGAAATAAGTACGAGCAGGAGAAAGTGGTGAGTATAAACTACGTAAATAGCGCATTACATAATGATGCCTTCTGCGCATGCACACGAGAATTATGAGTCTGGCTTGAGGCAAGGATTGGGAATTACGGTAAATAAATGTGGGCGTTAGTACAGGTCAAAGGTCAGCGTTTTGCTTGAAAATGAAAGTGACTTTTGATGTATCGCACAGCAATATTGCTTTCATGAAACTCGCAGAGCCTTTTCATGATTAGGCCTTGAGAAACACGATCTCCATCGCATTTCAAATACCCTGTGGGAGAAAAAATATTGATATATTTTTTTAATTAAAACGATACGTGCAAAGAGTGTTGTATATGAATGAAGGTGAGTGTGTGTGTGTTTAGGTTACGATGATATTTTGTAATGACCTTTTTTTAATGAGAGTTTTTCTTGCTGGACAGGTGGTTCTGAGCTGACAACGCTCACAACCTGGGTTCAAATCCGGGTTTCCCATTAATAAGCCGGGTTCTCGAGTGCATGCGAGTTGATAGCATCAGCCCAATCAACAATAACTCCACCAAATAAACCTGACCACATTAAATTTAGTTTCTCACGTAATTTGGTTAAATCCCAGCTCTGAGAATTAAAACTAAAATCAGTTTCATTGCCATGCGGTGAATATTTCTACGCAGCACGGCGTGGCAAAGCGCGCTTTGTAATGCGGATAAAAGAAGCCCATTTGAACAGATATCAGAAGTAGTTCTATGAAGTATGTTTCTACAGGCCATTCTCTAAGACACAGTGCAATGTTCTGCGACACTTCTTTGTCATGGCAATGCTTAGAAGCACAACTGACACGAGATTGTGAAAAGTGAAAACAAAATAATTGTGCTTTGACACTGAAGAATGGGTGGCACCGTGAATGTTTTCCATAATTGTACTGAAATTGTAAACGTTATGGGTTCACTCTCCAACACACTACTGAATTAGCAACGAATTGGCATGTTTTGTTTATGTCACAAACCTAACTAATTGGCTTTGTCGGGTGGTGGCGGGTTTAACGACACATTTCTATTTACGCGATCTAACCCATAAAAACATCTCTCAGTGATTGTTGTTGTTGTTTTGGCAGCCGGCTGAATATCAACCGACCGGCGGTGGACGGATCACCGGAATTCCTGGCCCCTCCGGTCTGCCGGTAACTTCCTCGCGGTGTCGTCACGGTGAAACCGACAATCTCGTTGGTTGAATTGGGCACTGTTTGGTGATTAAACTTGGGGCCGCTTGACGAGCGGTGGCAATGGACGTGGCAGCAGACGAACTTCATGTTGAAGCGTAACGGACAACCTGCTTTGACACCGGGGGTCAGAAACACCGAGGTCATTCATGACAAATAAAAACTTTTTCACATAAAAGTTACAAACTTGCGAAGAGGAATGCGTGGCTTTCGAGAGCACACGCTCAGGTTAATGACCTCATCGAAACTATGAAGAAAGGTCAGCGTGGGCTTGGGCAGGACATGTAGCTCGAAGGGACGATGGACAATGCTCAAGAGCAGCCGAGGAATGCAACGCGTTCGATAGTGAACGTCCATTGAGGAGATGGAGCGATGGAATCAGTTCGTGTGCGGGTGCTGGGCGGATTGTTGCATCGCAGGACCGTGAGAGATGGTGACGGCTTGGGGAGGCCTTCATCCAGCAGTGGATTGATCATGGCTGATGACGACGACAGTGTGATGGTGACACCCACAAAGCATTTAGATGTAGCTAAGAGACACCAACAACTTCAGAATCCGAATGTTTATTTATACTGGATGGTTTGTACGTACGGCACAGAGCGGGGCAACAGTAAGTAACGGGAGCACGAGCAAGTAAGAGGCACTGCGCGTCTGTAATTTAACCGATAACCACTGGGAGCTGTTCCCTCTCAGGGCACCCACTCCTCCAACTTCCACAGTGCGGCTGGACCCCTGGGGCTGAGCGATAACTACTTACCCAGGTCTTTAAGCATTCTATTCTGAGTAGAAACCCCCCTGCAGCCTTAATAAGACTGTGTTTATTTCCGAAAGCCATCGATGTGGTTTAATTGCGAAGGGAAGGCAGATGGCGGTTCGTTTTTTCTTTTTCTTCCTCCGCAAGTGGAAGTGGCGCGCAGGAAGCACGGACGGATGCTTGCTTAGAATTAGTCGCGAGGAGCCGCGGAGAGAGGAACGCGCGCGGACGGAGGGACCGTAGCGCAGGGGTTTTAATGTTGGGAAAGATACGGGGAGCTCAGGCAGGGCGCGTCGTGGCCAGAGGGGCAACGGCGGGGCTGACGCTCGAGCAGAGAGATGGAGCGGAAGCCAAAGGAGGGATTGGGCCATGTCCACCGCAGGGGCGGAGCGGCGGGATCAGTGGCCGCGTGGTAGCGAGGCGGGTCGCGGCGTCACGCGGCCGTGACGGCACGGAGAGGCCTTCGCCCAGCAGTGGGTAGACCACGACTCTCAGACGGTGACTGACGGACCCAAACGTGCGGTGCTGGACATATCATCATCGTGGGCGGAGTTTGTGGGGGGGGGGGGGGGGCAACAGGGGGCGGGGGGAAGCCCCTCCCAAACTGGACACCTTTATTAATTTATTATCAGTAGTTTATCATTAAGATAAAAAAACAACTATTGATTAATTATATGCACCTCACGAATCCTAATCGAACCCCCCCCCACCGCACAAATAGAGAAGTGAAACTCCGCCTATGTTCATCATCATAATCAAGATTCACCCCTCCGCCCCCCCCCTCGCCCAGATGTCAAACCACATTAACGAGGTTGCAGGTCTCACAGTGATCTCACCCCCGTAGGAGCTCGTTGCCGTGGTTTGCTCTGACCAGAGAAGTGAGTTGCGCCAGCTTTGTCTTTGCAGGGGCTGCCCGGAGTTCCCGGTCCGATGGGGGAGCAGGTACACGGCGCACGCAATTTGCAGTTTCGTCGGCGCCAGATACACAGAGAGATGGGATGACCCCGGGGGGGGGGGGTGCGCAACCCACCGGCGTTCAACCAACAGAGAGAGCCCGGCCGTGGCGGTGACATCCATACAAAGCCCTCGCTGACCCTACTGACCTTAACACCGGGGGAAGGGGGGGGCTGACCTATCGTCGTCGGCGTGTAAAGATGACCCGTCGCATCGAGCACCAGAATAGAAATGGCCCCGGGGTGACTCAGCTGAGCGCTAATACTGGCCCAGCGTCACCGAGACCTCGGATTGCAATCGGCGCGACACCGTTGATTAAACCTGGAGCTCGGGCACGATAAGCTGACGCTCTCGGCCTGGGAACTTCACGTGGAGGTGGTCGAGCCAGACAATTGCGTCGGCAGTAAGCGGAGTGGCAGTGGTGTGTCGCTGCAGTGATGATGCCTCCATTGGACTGGGCAAAAAAAAAAACCCACTTCCGTTATGTTCCGATTTGATATATTCACACCTTTGAAGCCGTAAAATGAATGTTTGATTCGATTGCCATGCGACGAACTCCTCTGCAGCAGGACGAAGTGACATTGAGTCGAGGTGGAGAGGTGATTTGGCAGGCATTGCCCGATGACCGCTGTTCGCCTGTGTTGCTGGTGGCGATCCAGCGCTGCCTGGCGTGGTCGAGCGTGCGTTTTAAACTCGTTGCATTTCGAGCAATTGGAGCCCCCAGCGGCCGCCCTGGTTAACACTGCGTCACGTCACAGTGGACGTTCAGAGATGAAGAAAGAGTGGGCCACCCTGGTGTCACGGTCAAAATCTGTTGGATGTGAAATTACTCGCAAGTTACCCAACTGGGTGAAGCCGCGTCCTGGACTCGACTCGTCTGCGAAGCATCGCGCCTTCGTGATGCCCTCGCGCTGGAAGGTCGGCGTGAACGCCACACCGTTGCCGATGCATCGACCTTTACTCTCGCGATGTGCCCCCCCCCCCCCGTTTGTGTCTCGCGCAGGGACTGAAGGGTGGCACGGGATACAAGGGCGCCAGGGTGAGTGAGTGATCGGTCGAGGGCTTTGAGCCGCGTGCAGACCCTCGTCGGAGTAAAAGTCGCGCCTCCGCCGACGTGTGAAAGACGTTTCCAAGAGGCACCTACGGCAGGGGAATTCGCCCCGGAGTCAAAAGTCGCCGCCTCTGACTCGGCATCGGCGCTCGAGTCAACTGCCGAGTCGTTTGTTGCCCGGCGAATTTGCTCGTGCCGATTGCGTCACGGCCTGGCGCTAGGCTCCTCGTCAGGAGTTAACTGCTGGGTCAGCACGCTGATAGGCTGGGCCCTACCAGAGGAATGTGGAACTCACCCCCCTGCCTATCTCTCCATCGTCCTAATCCAGTCCCCTCCACGCACTCTGCTAACCTCTCACGTCGCTCCACTCCTCGGCGAATTGGTTCAACGTTGGTCGTGTCGTGCTCCACTTTATTGACCCCCCTCCACTTTAGACGAAGTCGCGCTTGAGTGCGTTGGAGTTCCTCATCGTCATCGAGAGGGAAGGAATGTCTCAATGTTTTGTCCAGAACAGGATTTCTTCAGACATCGATGCCTAGATAGTGTTTCCCCACAGCGACAGTCGAGTACCTGTGATTATGTTAAAGTACCCTGGTGTGATCGGGCTTTTGCCAGTGCAGCCCACACGCTTTGCAATGCTTTGCCTTCGCTAATAAGGCATTCAGAACCGTGAGATATATTTAAGTCCCATCTTGAAAACTCATCTCTTCTTTACCCCCAACTAGTTCTGGCCATTTAACCCACAGGTTCTGTGGTTTATTTCCTGCGCATTGGGGATCTACGGATGAAATGCGCCTTACAAACGTGAATCATTGTTGTTATTATGTACGCCGTTTCCTGTCCGAGACTAACATTTCTTTGTGGCCGTTTTGGTTCTGATCTCAGGGGTTTGCGGGGGATTCTGGGAAGCCCGGAGACCCTGGAGCCAAAGTGGTGAGAAACAATAAACCAGAGACACGGAGGCAGTGGCGCAGAATTCCTGGGTGTGAGTCCGGGTTTCAGTCGGTGGTTATTCCGTGTCCACAAGTAGGGCGAGTTCAGAGTCTCAGTCCGGTCTCCAATGGCTGCACAAACTTAAATCGCGTGCAATGTGTTGGAATTCCAGCTCTGAGGATGATCAATTGAAACATCAATTTAATTGGCACGTGATGAACAATTCTTGCAAGGCACTAAGAGGTCTGTTGAAGTGCCTCACAAGTAGTTTTGCGACATCATCTTCTGGGGCAGTGCTTTTACGCAGGGCAGCACACTGATAAGTTGAAAATTCCAAGTGGATTTTTTTTATTTTCATGGCACAAAGACAATTGCCATATGGTATGTATAACAGAAAACAAAGACACGTTTAGAGCAAAAAATACCCCAAGAGATTGATCAAACATTCCCAACAGGATCCTCTCAATAACGAGTCTTGAGACTCGCTGAGAGCCATTCCTACTTGAACTCTGTATGTATTTGATTAATTTTATTTTCCTGCTGATAAAATTCTATTATTACTTATAAATGGTGATGCAGGAGTAGCGGTATTCATCCTATTCGATTAACACTGTTCGCTACTTATGGTGCGAAAGAAGTTCAACGTACATACATGAATCCTGCAGCGCACATTCACTGCCGTATGGCCAAGTAAATACCCAGGAGGAAAACATCGGTACCGCCCGAGGAAGCACGGCTTTAAGTGGCACCAATTTATATACGTGGCCAACCAGAGTGAATCAAATTTCGATTTAAAGCTTTCGTGACTGCAGGGATTCATCTTCTTGGTTCTTTCGGTAAAGTCACGTAGAAGGTTCCAAAGAACACAGGATGAGATGTTACTATCCTTTGTGCAAGCACTTCCAAGAGTTAATGAACAGTGAGCCTGGTGAAATTTGGGGAGCGCATCGTCAGTAGTGACCTTTTGGTTCCTAGGGTGTTTCGGCCTTTCATACTATACACCCTCCTCAAAGGCGGCCAGCGACAGGGTGATCAATCCTACGCTTGCGTCCCATTCCCAATTAGTCATAGGAGTTGCCTTGTTGTTGGTAGCCAACATCCCATGGGACTAAGCATGGCAGGGGCGTCCTCCTCCCTGAGTCAAGCATTGTTGACTGCATACCTCCTGGCCCTCTCACTTTGGGGCCCAGCTGGGGTCTTTCCTCTTCATCCAGAGCCACTGACTGCTGCCTTCTGCCGCCTCCGATACAGCTTTGATTGCCGAACGCTGGCTCTGGCCCTTAATTCCCAGGTCTCTAAGCAGTCTGGTTGTAGATGTTGCCACAAAACCTCTGCAGCCCACCTCCACTGGTCGGACTTCTGTGTTCCAGCCATGATGCCGTGCTTCGGCAGCTAGATCGGCATAGCGCAGATGTTTTTGCTCATAAGCCTCATCTACTGAGTCCTCCCAGGGTACTGTGAGCTCAATGATGAAGACCTTCTTGAGCG
Source organism: Lethenteron reissneri (assembly GCF_015708825.2). Classification (NCBI taxonomy): domain Eukaryota; kingdom Metazoa; phylum Chordata; class Hyperoartia; order Petromyzontiformes; family Petromyzontidae; genus Lethenteron; species Lethenteron reissneri. The sequence continues at coordinate 1,792,478 of NC_083833.1, read as the reverse complement.
AACGGGACCAGAGCACCACGTCAGGTCTTAGGGTGGTGGTTGCGATCTCCGGAGGAAACACAAGTTGCCGGCCAATGTCAGCTAGCATTTTCCAGTCGCGGGCCAAGCGCAGCTGGTCTCGCTCTATTGGTGTAGAGCCGCTCTTCGGTGGTTTAGCCCCTTCGCGGACAAAGGTCGTCCGTAAGGGGTGTGATGCTGCTGGGGGTGGTAGGGAGTTGGTGGCAGCTCGCTTGTCCTCCAGGGCGGACGCAAGGTTTTTAAGGACTTGGTTGTGACGCCAAGTGTAGCGTCCTTGGGTGAGGCTTGTTTTACACCCTGTGAGAATGTGCCTGAGGTTGGCTGGCATGGAACAGAGGGCACAGTCCGGATCTTCACCATACCATTGGTGAAGATTAACTGGTGTTGGAAGGATGTCATATGTTGCTCTGATGGAGAAGCTCAACCGCCTCGCTTCCGTGGCCCACAGATCCTTCCAGCTGATCTTCCTCTTCTCCACACTGTCCCATCGAGTCCACTGTCCTTGTTTGGCAAGAGAGACTGCCTTGGCCCACCTTGCAGCCTCCTCCTGATGGCGTACTTCCTGCACTACCATCTTCCGCCGCTCTGGTGCAGTGGCCTTACTCCAAGCAGCACGGCTAGTTAGCCCAAGGCCTCCTCTCCCTTGCTGAACATGACCCACAATGTCAGCATGTCTGAGGGCTGCTGTTGCCTCCTGGACTGCTTTTCCCGGCCTCCATTTGCGCCCAGTTGCCAAGGTCGGCGCGTTGTTGCTCACCACTGGGTCTCGAGATTCATTCAGTGTCATCTGGAGCCTGGTTTTTGCACACTTGAATTCCTCGGTTAGACTGGTGAGGGGCAGCTTGAGGACACCATCTCCATAGAGGCCTATGGTGGTAAGGCATCGTGGAACTCCGAGCCACTTCTTTAAGTAGCTCGTGGCTCCTCTTTCCATCTTCTCCACTGTTGAGATTGGAACCTCATACACTGCTAGGGGCCACAACACCCGGGGTAGGAGACCAAACTGCAGACACCAGGCCTTTAACTTTCCAGGTAGCTGGGTGTTGTCGATGGACTGTAGGCTACTACTGATGTCTTTGCGCAGCTGTTGCACCTGGTCTTTGTCCTTCAGGCTTGCATCATACCACCTTCCAAGGGAAATAATACAAATAAAAGACAGCTGTCTTTCTGACAGCCCTGTTCTTCACCTGAGGACGGTTGCTTGCATTGTGGCCGAAACGTCGTGAGAATTGTATTCTATTATGTTTTATTTTTATTATTTTATCATTTCCCTTCTACGTGACTTTACCGAAAGAACCAAGAAGACAGAGTGAATTACTTGATGCCACTCATTTCAAGTGCTTATCGGATGAATCGCTCATCAGAATCAGAATTTGTATTCGTACCGGAAGAATCCCACGAGCTATAAAGCTCGTTTTCACAGATGTCCAGTCGGGGCTCGCGGTCAGAACGTTACAACAACAAACAGTGCACACAACAACAAACAGTGCACACAACAACAAACTGTACACAACAACAACAACGACGGCCACATCGAGACATTGGACCGGCCCAAGAGATGCCACCTGAGTTGGTGCCGACAGGTGAGGTGTCTACTCTGGGCCCGTGGCCCATTTAGGTGTCGACCGCTACGAGACGTGCCGCTACGTAGTGTTGGTGTGGCTGCTTCACCAGCGCTACATCGGCCCATTTCTTAACCCCCTGGTTTTATTACAAGTTATATTTATTCGTGTTTGTCAATGTGACGTTTTTCTCTTGCGAATTTGAATGATTCGTGTGTGTTTGTGTGTGTTTGTTTGTTTCTTCTCACGGTGCAGAATATGTTGAAAATCCTCGACCAGTACGGGATCCGGGTGAGATTTAGTAACTAATTTTCCTGTATCTACGTAAAACATACAAACCTGCTTGGTTCACTTGTTGCTTGTTGTGTGTGTGTGTGTGTGTCGCGGTAGTGTAGCGGGTAGCCGCAGTGTAGCGATTAGCGCGCCGCGCTACGAACCTGGCGACCCGGGTTTGATTCCCGCTCATGGCTAACACCGGTGACGATTATCTGAACCGGTCCTCGGCCTCCCCTACGTTGACTCAGCCTCAAATGGTGCAGTGTATAAACATCGCCACAAGGGATATTAAAGCGGCACGGGCGTGGTGCTGGCCACCCACCCCCTCGTGTGCTGTGCCGGGCTTCATAGGTGCTCACAAACAGCAAACAGTCTGTTCAGGCTATACGACGGATCTTTTTCTTTGGTTAGCGCATTATGTTGTGAACCCGGCTACCCGAGTTCCATTCGCAGCCACGGTCAACGTCGGCGGTGATTTTCCTGAATGGGTCCTGTACTGAGCGACTGTGATATTTATATTTTTGCATCTAGTGCCCCCCACTGACAGCGAGATAGGTGGTGTCTAAATCACACGTACTTGATATTGTTGTAACTTCACTACATTTTGTAAATTGGTATCTCAGTGACACACCTCAAAGTAACTGGTAATTTTCGATTTAAAGCTTTCGTGACAGCAGGGATTCATCTTCTTGGTTCTTTCGGGAAAGTCACGTAGAAGGGAAATAATGAAATAATAATAAATAATAAAATAAAATTATAAAAATTCTACATAATAAAATACAATTCTCACGACGTTTCGGCCACAACGCAAGCAGCCGTCCTCAGGTGAAGAACGGGTCTGTCGGAAAGACAGACCTGTTTCATTCAGACGCTGCCTTTCTGACAGACCTGTTCTTCACCTGAGGATGGCTGCTTGCGTTGTGGCCGAAACGTCGTGAGAATTGTATTTTATTATGGTTTATTTTTATTATTTTATTATTTCCCTTCTACGTGACTTTACCGAAAGAACCAAGAAGGTAACTGGTAATCTTCGTCTAAGTTACACGCCGCGCGCTTAACTGGCAACTTGTGACCGACCTACGTGATGCTGGTGGCGGTCGGTAATGCGAGCGCATTCTGCCCCGTCGCTACCGCCACCCCCCGCGCCAGATCGGCGCCCTGCGGCGTCTCATCGAGCAGAGCTTCGTCGGCACCGGCGACGGGGGGCGGCCGCTCACCGGGAGACGAGGCCCCAAGGGCATCGGCGGAGACCGCGGACTCCCTGGCGAAGTCGGAACTCCCGGCAGGGAGGTACGCGGTCCACCCTACCCCCTCCCCCCTCTCTCCCGGCCCACACCACCGATCAGCGCGGTTGGCTACGTACGGTGCGAAAGAAGTTCAACGGACGCACCGGACGTACGGGGGCGAAGGTGCAGGCCCCGCAACTTCGCTTGCTTGCGCCGCCGTCGCCCGCCAAAGGGCCTCCGCTTCAGCGAGTGGCTTGGGAGAGCCCCGCCGGAGGGGATGTTTGGCCTACTCTTCCACGCTGGCCAGGAATCTTGGAAGAGGTGGTAGTGCCCACACTTTACCCCATCATGTACGACCTCCCGGTCGTTAAATGGTGTCTTATTATGGTAAGAGAAATATTTTGGTTATTAGTATGTTTTTTTTTTGTATAACACACACCTTGATTGCTAATGTAAAAGCCCCTATAACCCCACTGTCTTACCACCTATCTTGTAATTAATCAATGTGAAGTCTTACCACTTTGGGGAGGAGAGAGGGAGGTAGACTCATTCATTTTTTGTGTAGGTGAGAGAGAACCCCATTACCTCTGATCAAGTCCCCTAGAATGCACCCGATGTCATTAGAGCTCAGAAGCTAAGCAGGATGGATCGTCAATAGAGGGGTGCCCACCGTTCGTAAAACAGGTGTCATAGGCAACTGCAGGGCTATGTACAATATTTGGCTGCTTTACATTTCCACGTGATGAGCTGTTTCGTTGAGCTATCATTTGTGGCCACAGTCGCTTCTACAAAAAGAAGCTAATAGCTCAGTGGGCCTTGCCTGGTAAAATTCAAATTGTTAAAAGTTTTTTGTTAGTGATTTGCTTACATTTCCTATACTTTGCACTCGTGCCGTGTTTTTGTATCGTTTGTTGTTGTAACTTTCTGACCTGCCCCTACTGGACATCTGTGAAAAAAGAGCTTGATAGTTCATCGGATTCCCCCAGTATATATATATAAAGATTCTGTTTCTGTGCAGTTTTCCCATCCTGCTCTTGCACGTCTACGCTCCCCGCATTCACCAGGCCCGAGTAATCCATCGCAAACAAAAAAAATTCGATTACAATTTTTAGTTGATGGGCCAACTTTATGGAAGTCGTCGCGGCTTTCATCATCAAACTATTTGTGAACTTCGTGGCTTCTTCCCCCACCGGTCTCAGATCTTTCTTTCAGTTCCGCACTTGTGCCTTTCTCTAGGGGGTCCAGGGCCTTCCTGGGCCACGGGGCGACAAGGGGGAGCTTGGAATGGTGGGGGAGACGGGCCCCCCAGGGATCCCGGGTCCTGTCCGGGTGGTTCGAGGCCCACGTGGGCCCAGGGGGAAGAGCGGCGACGCCGGAGAGGCGGGCAAGCTCGGCGTGTCCGGCCGGGACGGCGAGCAAGGCGAGAGGGGCAGCCCGGGAGGGAAGGTGAGGCCCTGGCTGCTTCAAGCCCCGCGACCGCCCCGGTTAATACTGCGGCGGGCGTAGTGGCCGTAACGCGTTACTCGCCGTCTGCTTCGGCACAATGGGGATTAGTTCGTTGTCCTTACCATGCACCTCCGATTAGCACGGTTGGCTACGTACGGTGCGAAAGAAGTGCAACATACATATATTGTGGATAAATGGCGTAAGAAACAACACAAATAATTTCGTGTTGTTTTTAATTCCCAGCTTGCAAAGCTTCTCATTTTTATTCCCCTCTCGTTTGTAAAGATTTGTTTCGTTAGCCCACTCATACTGTCAACATAATTTGCACTGAATGTTTGTGTATTATTTTTAGTAACAGACGCAATCGTCGTGAGCGTATGAATGCGTCATTCAGCACCGCTAATGAACCGCTTTAACTAAAGTTAAGAAGCTCAAACTGCAACAAAAATGAATCACCGTGTGTTCAACTAAACTGTTTCTTTTAAAGTGAACGCTTAATACAAGTTTAAAAGTTGTGACTTTGTAGAAAATAAAATCGCTGGAACTTGTTTTTAAAGTAATGCTAAAAGAGTGACTCACGGCTACTAAGAGTGGAATCCTTCACCAAAGCAATTTAGTCAATGTCGAATGCCATACTCCGTGCGACGTTGGTGCGCAAAATGTATTTTGGTCAAAATTAAACTCGCAATCACAGTCGTTTGCTAAACGTTCCAAGAATGGCTCCCCCCCCGAAAATTACTGTGGATTCTCAGCGATGCTAAATCATCAAAAAGAAACTTTCTAATTGTGTTTTTTTTTCATTGCGCAGGGTGATCAAGGCGTCAGAGGAGCCAAAGGCTTCGCCGTGAGTAAATCGTCAACGAGCGGTTTCGCTCCGCGCCGTCTCTGCAGTACCAAATCGGTTGCGATTTATCGCGATGGCCGGGATTTGTTGAACTCTGGTTAGTAACGCCGTCGTGTGTGGGTAGTGTCAGAGGGCAGGGGGCAATGTCCTTGTTTCTGAGGACGGCTGCAGGCGACTTGGTCGGCGTAGCAGAATACGCGTGCTGCGTACTCGGTAATGAAGGCCTCCCCAGACCACTACCACCTCTCACGCTCCTGCAATGTGATAATCTACCGAGCACCTGCATGCAAACTGATTTCGTTGCTCAGTCTGCTGAGTGGACGGACGGACGTCCTATCGGGTGCATTCAACTCCTTGGCTGCCACTTCGTTGTTACAATCGTTGCATCGTGAGAAATGGCGGTGGCTTGGGAAGGCCATCATCCAGCAGTGGAATGATCATGGCTATTGATTAATTATTCACCTCTGGCAATTCGATGCATTTTCTCAATTCGTTTGTTTGTTTTTTCAACATTGTGGCCTCTAGTGGCTGCAAGGGGTCATCTGAACTCATCACATCCAATACAATATCGTATGTTTTGACACAAGCAACGCGATGCATGCACCCGTGAGCTTAAGGAACATTTGCTATCAATGAGGGAACCCGATGCGTTGGTTCACCTTTGCTGTGCACCGAGCTGCTTCTTTCCGCTGCTGGCATCTCTGTCTCGCGGTCAAGGCCTCTCTCCGCTCTGTGCGCTCAGGGCAGGAACGGAATTCCTGGGCCCATTGGGTCACCAGGACCACCAGGACCCCGTGGGACATCCGGCCGAAAGGTGAGGGCGTCCGAAGAACTCCCTGCAACAATGGTTGTGTTTACGCTACGTATGTGTAGTGGGCTCAAACAGAGACTCAGACGTACTGTTTGGAGGCAACGCATTTATTAATACCAACGCACTAACACAAAGGGGTAGCTGCCCCTTTACCATATAATAACCTATGGTGGTGGTCCACCAGGCTAACTACACTAACTACACTGGGAGTAGCTACGATGGACGGGACCCCAGCTTGGGTCCGGGTCCCATGTTGGTCTTGTCTTCGGACGTAGGGCATAGAACGTAGGTTATTGAGGATCACAACAGCAGCCGGTCCCACTGGGGACCCGGCTTTTTATTCTGTGTGGCGGGGCTTGCTCCGCCCCTAGCCACAACCACCTTCTCGAATTCTTGAGGAGGATCTCCAAACTACACACGTGGTGCCCCCAGCCCCCCTTTGGGGATCCCCGGCTAGACACCTCCGGTCACGTGACCTCCGGGGTCAACCAGAGTGCCATGGCCCCTTGAAACCCCGTTCCAGGGCCGGCACCCCCCGTACCTTATCCTGTAGGGCTGGTACTGCACAAAGCGCGTGGTGCCACTGGTTACCGTCAGTCCGTGCTCCACGCCGTTCAAGTTGTCTTGCGCAGCGCCGGCGTCTCGAGAGAGTGTCTCAAGAGCGGCGCTGGCGGCGTGTCGTCCCTCCAGGGCACGGTCGACCCCGGAGGCGCCAAGGGGGGAGAGGTTGGACCGCCGGGACGACCTGGCGTGCGGGTGAGACACCCCTCGGCCCGCCGGACGCTTGCGGTTGCCGCCCGAGGAGCCGCTCGGCCGGCTCTTTAATCGCCGTGTCGTCAGAGCCAGACGCGATTCGCTCCATGAACTCGATTGTCTTTTTCTCTCAGTCTGTATCGAAGCTTGCCTTTTTTTCTGCCCACCGCTTCAGAGGGGCTCTCCAGAGCTCACTCTGGTGGAGGCCCTTCTAGTCATCAGTGGCACGAGCGAGACATTCACCTTGACCTCCTCTGTCTCGTTTTGCACAGTTGCATTTGCTTCACGAGCCTGGATGTAGCGTTATGTCATTTTGAATAACATTATAACAGCCAGTTCTCTTGCACGAGATTTTGTGGATGTGTGGCGAGCTTGAGTGTGAAAATGTGTTTTCATCCGTGAATGGTTGCATTGTTAGTTTAATATGTAGGCTTTCACTACCAATATTATCCATAATGTTATCCATAATAGAAACAGGAAGATATATTCACAATTCTGGCTGTCGCCTGATGAGGCTGGTTGTAATTACCGGCGAAACGCCGTATTCTTAATTGTAAATGTCGTGGGTTTACTCCAACACACGGGTGTGCTGAACTAGTAACTAATTGGCATGTTTTGTTTACATGAAAAACAGTACGACTTGTCGGGTGTTGATGGGTATAACGACACATTTATATTTACGCGATTTAACCCCAAAAAAACCTTCATTATGTTGCATCGTTGCCTGCCTACCAACAGCTTAGGATGGCTGGATTCAAATCTGGAGTTCAGTAGCACATGATTAAGTTTTCCGAGTGGATGGTGTTAGCCTGGTCACCAATGATGGAACACAAAAATAATTAAAAATCCACGTTCAATTACTTCACTTGACTTGCCAAATCTCTGGTTCTTAGTAATTCGGACTTTCAGTTTGGCCGCCATGCGACAAACACGTACACAGCAGGGCACGTGAGAGAGTGAGTGTGGATAGAGATCACTTTGAAGCAATCTCAGAAGTGTATCGGGTAATATCACTTTCTTGCAGGCCATTCTTTAACACGGAGCGATGAGTGATGCTTATAGGACAAATTGTATTGAAATTGTAAAAAAAATCCGTGACATCACGTTGCAAGGGGGCTGTTTCTTGAGACACCGTGATACACTGCTGATCGTTAGGGTTCTTGTGGCATGGCGCCAATCGCGCAAGCAGAAATACAATTGGAGATTAACAAAATCATTGCCTTTGGTGCGGTGGAAACGTCACTTTGCCTTGCTGCCGGTCAGCACGTCCGTTTCTCCGGATGCCGGCACCTCAAATCCCGCGAGGCTCGGCCGAGATAACGACCGCATTTCAGGGCCCCGTGCCTAACGGGCATCGTTACAGACGTGGGGCTCGTTTAATTTAAATTCCTGTTTCGTCCGTGCACAGTGCGTGCGTCCGCGCGCTAAGAAATAACTCCGAGCCAGTCGGTCGCTGCCCAGCGTAACAACAACAAGAAGGAAAGTTTCCCATCTGCTCTGCAGAGTCAAAACTTAACGCGACCCTGCACGCGACCCGGTGCAAATGAGGGGGCGACTTCGCAAAGTGAGTGCCCAGCGAAGTGTGAACGGTAACCACGCGCTCGACTGACGCCCACCCCCCACCTCCCCCCCCCCTTTTGTGTCTCTTTGCCCAGGGAGATCGTGGTCGCACTGGGGACTACGGGCCGAGAGGAGACAAGGTACGGTCGAATTCGCATTTGAAACCCTGGCTGCTGGCTATAATAAGGGAATGCCACCATTACGGGTTTACAGATTCCGCGCTCCGTGCCCCGAAAGACTCCATTGACAAACATGTACCCGTTAACTTGATTAGATTCCGGGCGGGTTTTTAATGTGGGCGCTCCGAGTTCGATTCCCGCTCACGGCAAACGCCAGCGATGATTATCTGAAACGGTTCTGGGCCTCCCTTAGGTCGGTCGACCCAGCCTAAAAATGAGTGCCTGGGGAAGTGTATCAACATCAGCACTGGGCAGACAAAGGCGGTCAGGCGTGGCGATGGCCACCCCTGTCGTGCGGCGGTCGTAGCGGCTCGCGAACGGCACATCGCCCCAACAGCCTGTTCACAGGCCACGCGGCGGCATCGTTGCGTTTGTCTCCCGCTCTGTGTTGGCCACAGGGAGACGCAGGCGCGAAGGGAGACAGAGGGGAGAGAGGCGACCCGGGAACACGAGGACGCAACGGCCAGGCAGTGAGTGTGGGTGCCCCGGTGCTCCACGCGTGCTGGTGGTTGGTGGTGCGGTGATGGTGCGGTGGTGAGCACGTCGTGCCACGAACCCGGTCAACTGAGTTCGATTCCCGGCCATGGCTAATATTGGTGGCTGCGTGATATCTGAACCAATCCTGGTAACTCCCCTAGGTGGACTCAGCCTTAAATGAGTGTGCGTTGTGTGAATGTCAGCGCTTGGGGAGATGAAGGAGACCAGGTGTTATTTTCAGAATCAGAATATTTATTCATACTGGGGGAATCCGATGAACTATAAAGCTCTTTTCACAGATGTCTATCCCTTGCCCACCATTCTCACATTAATCGGTGCTCCCTTAACATAACTTATAGAGTGGTGGCGCAGCGGTTAGCACACTGACCAAATCACCTGAAATGCGCTCGACCTCCTGCCTTCGATTGGCAATGCTGACAAAATCCCTCGTTGTACTGTAGTTCTATGCTGCCACATCTGTGCTTCTCACCTTAATCGTCACCTCTGAACGATCGCATTTTTGTGCTTTCAGGGGAGCCCAGGAGCCCCGGGAACCCCAGGGAAGGATGGAGCCCCGGTGAGCCACCGCGGGACACTCACCTCAGATCAAATTCATTCGTGTGCCGCTCGTGCCATCCTTACGCCCGTTCTCATAGCCACGGCTCGGCTCACGCTTGGCTCCGGCTCCGGCTCAAGTGAGCTGGACGAACGGCCGCTTGTTCCCGCCTGCGCTTGACGACGGTCCCGCGGGCCGTGGGTCAGGTCGCAGCCTGCCCGTGGTGTGGACTGGCGCACCGCCGCCGCCGCCCTCGCTTCGAAAGAGCCGCAGCCGACGTTTGGCGCTGTTCAGTGTATTTGCTGTGATCCCACATTTTCTCCGTGTGTGTGTATATGATGATAGCCGTAGTGTAGTGGTTCCGCGTACTGCGTTACGGACCCGGCGACCCGAGTTCTGCTCCCGCTCAAGACCAATAATGGTGGCGGATATTTTAGCTGGTCCCGGGCCTCCCGGATGTTGACTCGTGCGGTGATGGTTGACTACCCATCCCCTCGTGTGCCCTGCCGGCCTTCATAGTTACTTGCTATAACAACACTTGCCCCAACAGTCCGTTACAGGCCACACGGGGAGTGCACGTGACCTCGTGTGCGAGTGTGTATGTGTACATTTGATGTTTGTGTTCCGTGTTCATTCCCTCAGGAGCTTTCATTAATTCGACCGTTCATCGTTCATTATGAATTCACCTCGCACGCTGCTTGCTGATTCCCTTGCTTGCATCCGCCTGGGCACGGGGCAGCCTCGCCACCGCACTGGCACAGGAGTTGAACCTCGCCCACGTAGATCACTACAGCGACGAGCGTCTCGGAGCGCAGGGACACACGGGAGCGAACCGAGCGAGAGAAGGAGTGAAACGGAGAGGTTTCAGGGCGTCCGATCGCAACGTGGATGACATCGAAAGTTTGGAGGAGGAACTTGAAAGCAGAGAGAGAGAGAGGGGCGGGCTGGGGGGTGGATCGGTGAGAGTTAAATTATGAACTAAACTATTTTTTATTTTACCAGCTAAGGCCCACTGAGCTGCATAGCTCTTTTTTCAGAAGCGTCCTGGCCACAAATGATAGCTCAACGAAGTGGCTTATCGCGTGTAAATCTATAGCAGCAATACCCTCGCAACGCACGTTGATTCTACACGTGGAGGGACAAACTGGAAGGACCCGGAGAAAAATCCACGCGACCACGGGGAGAGAGAACACGTCAACTCCAACTATACAGCAGGCGTCAGGGTTGGGATCAAACCACGACCTCGTGCATTCCAGGCGAGGCGGTAAACATCTCGCTTTCTCGCCTTCTCTGCTCTTCGGCGCTGCGAGTGAGCGATGAGCATTGCGCCTCGGCTCATCGTTCGCAGCTTCGCACCAACAAACACCTGCTGATGCTGCTGCTACTGCTGCGAGCGGCTGGGAGATTAATTATTTATAAAATTGTAAAATCATCGTCCGAGTTGGTGCCCGCCTCCCCCCCTTGCCTCCCCCCCCCCCTCCGTCCCCTTGCGTCACGGCGGCCCCTGTGGGTGTCGCGTCAGGCGCGGGGCGACGGGGATAATTGCAGCCTCGTCGACGCGCCGCTCCGTAATTGTTATTTTGTAAAATCGCTACCGTCTGTTGTCTTCGCGACGACACGCGACAATTGGGAAATTGGATCAAATTTTCACAAACGCTGATGTGATCTAATTGAGCCATTTCATTTGATGCAGTTGAAATGTTTGGTGCAAATGCGCGTGCGGGTGTGCGTGCGGCGCGAATGGGGAGCGGCGGTGCAGCGGTTAGCGCGTTGCGCTACGAAACCGGCGACCCGAGTTCGATTCCCGCACGCGGGCAGCACCGGTGACGGTTATCTGAACCAATCCTGGGCCTCTCCTAGGTCGACTCAGACTTAAATGAGTACCTGATGCGGTGTGTAGTAAACATCGCCACTGGTGAGACGAAGGCGGTCGGGCGTGGTGCTGGCCACCCACCCCCTCGTGTGCCGTGCCGGCCTTCATAGGTGCTACTCGCTAACAGCACTTGCCCCAACAGTCTGTTAAGGCTATACGGGGGAGATCTTTGTCTTTGTGCATCCGTATATGTGCGTCTGCGCGTGTGTGCTTTTTGTTGTTCTGATTTCTCATTTTACTCCACAAACCCCAGGGTGCACGCGGGGAAAGGGGCCTGCAAGGAATTGCCGTGAGTACCGCTCCCTCCTCCCAGCCGATCTGTGGCAAAGAGAAGTATGCAGCGTTTGAATCGTGAGAGTGGACACTCGTGAGGCGAGTGGGCCAGCTGCATCCCAAACTTTTTGACACACACAGGGGTCGAGCCGTATGCTGTCTGCTTCTGTTAATAACAAACAACTTCACAAGGATGCCCCCTTCTCCGTTCAACACGGGGACCCCCTGCGGCTACTTGCCTACCTCGAGCCTAAACAATCCCAAAAAAGCCATTAAACATTCCTTCCCAGCTGCCGCTGAAATTGTAGTATACAACCTCGCAGCTTCGCACCAGGTGGATCGGCTTGAAGCGAGGAGCGCAACTGGGTCGCGGTGCCACGGTGCGTGGAAGGGAGCAGCCAACCACAGGAGTGGCATTTGATTCCCGGTTTCCCCGACCCTCCCCCCCCCACTTCGCCACCGCCCGAGCAAAGTGTCAGAAGGCATCAAGCAGAAGCAGGTGAACGGTATGCGCCCTTGGGGGGTCTCCTGCCAGCCTGCCGGGCCATCCAGCAAGGCTCTGTCTGCCAATATCCTCGGAGAATAGCTCTAGTCGTCCCCTTCCTCTTAACCACCAAACACATCCCCCCCACCTCCCTCCCTGCTGGGAATCATGATTATTTATGGATCGCACGCTCAACGAAAGCGACGGACCTCTAAAAAAAACTACCGCTTGGCTCACCGGGCCACGGGTGATCTCCGTGGAATGGGCTGGGCGTCCGACGTGAGAACGCCGCCCGCCTCCCCACACAGAGAGGGATTGTTGTGGGCACAAACATCCAAAGGAGGCTGCCTCCTCACCTCCCTGCGTCGCTCGTCGGATTTCCGTCTTCAAATCAGCCGCTGCGGCCTGCAGCCCCAGAGGTCTTTAGAGCCGCAGTCGCGAGCAATGCGAGGCTTCGTGGGCGTCAGGAAATAGGATGAGGTGGAACGGAAGCAATTGGTCTCCCGTGGACGCTAAGGGCTTGCAGGACAAAGCTTATTAGGGCCAACTTTAACGGAAATGGGAAGAGTGTTTTGCGATTTTTTTTTTTGCTCATAGTGCATTGCTGTTGCTGAGTCGTCTCGGGTGGGTTTTGCGTTTTTCTTTCTGGCGTTGTGCTCTTTCCGTAATTGTGTAAACAAATTATCCAGAAGTTTGCGGTGACAGTAGTGGCTTTGTATTCTTCGAAATTAGTTTTTTTATTAAAGTATTTCTGAGAGTAGTTAAATACATTCGCATAAATTAATGAGGCATAATTCCAACTTTAGGTTGTTGTGGCTTTTCAGAAGCCGGTTGCTACAACTTGTCGACAGAGCAGGTAATATAACCTGATTAAACACGTTCTTGTCGCACGCAAATTGTTACAACGCTTCCCAATAGCAAAGCTCAGTTTTTCCCCCAAGGCATTTCAGACCTGCTGTCAGCCAGCTCAAGCCGATTAAAAGTTACCAAAGATGTGTGGGGACGTAGCGTACGTGCAATTTTTACTTGGAGACGGAAATATGGGCACGTGGATTCGAGAACAAACACGGATGTGGAGACATCGTATTCAGTTGTTGAGGAAACTAAAAGGATTTGGCCAGGACATGGTCAATAATTATAGGAGGGATTCTGGACGAAGGATAGGACTTGCAAATGAGTGGCAGCCCAAGGAAGGGAACGCGCCGGAGAGGATGTCCGAGGCGGAGATGCAGCGAGATGTTGGGTCGACAACTTGTGGGGTGGTGTGGGGTGTTGTGGGCCCTCATCCAGCAGTGGCTACATCAGAGACACCAATGCCTCGGTGACGCACTGCATTGTGGGCGGGCCATGTCTAGAGAATTGTGGGGGTCCTGCTACGTAACTTTAATTGGGGGGGAGGGGGAGGCCATCCCCAAATAAATAGCATTGAACTTTCTTTGTTATTTTTACCCTTTCCTCTGAGCTTAGGGCCCAGTAAAGTTTTATCCCCCTCCCTCCTCATCCTCTCGTCTGGCCTGGCTCTGTGCGCGCACGCACGCACCCACCCACCCACGAGTTGGATTCTCAGTGACGCCGGTGCTCGCGCTTGAGTGGGCGGATGGGCCGGAATGGGTGTCCTTTAACGCGCGTGATTTGCGGTCGGTGTTTGTTCGCAGGGAGCCCAGGGAGATCCCGGAGCCTCGGGCATCCCGGTACGAGCAAAACACGCGTCAATTGTACCTGCCGCTGATTAATACATTTACACCGTAATGTGGAAGCATTGATTTTCCGTTCCACTACGCCTACCGCTGGAGATGTATGCGCTCTACAGGGCTATTACTGGCACCATGCAAAGGCAGGAATAACGTGGCTTTTAATTTATATACGCGCGAAAAAACCTCACCAAGTCTCGCAAGGCTTTTTTTTTCACGAGGTGTCCCGCTACCATGACGATTTTTTTCGCCAATTCCTTAAACTTATCTTAAAACTAAACAACTTTTTAGGGCCCACTCAGCTGCATAGCTTTTTTTCAGAAGCGAGCGACCTTTGGTCACGAATGATAGCTCAACGAAGTGGCTTATCACGTAGACATTTTTAGCGGCTAAATACTCTAAACGCACATCGATTCTAAATGGGGAGGGGAAAACTGGCGGACCTGGAAAAATATCCACGCGACCACGGGGAGAGACAGAACATGCAAACTCCAAATAAATTAGCGGCCTGGCTTCATGTGGGAAAGAAAAGGCTTGTGCTCAGGTGGGGGGGGGGGGGGGATTGGCCTAGCAGTCTAAAGAGTAGGGCCTCTTCGTTGGATAATTAGATAGCAATTCTTATTTTCATTGCCGATAACTAAAACGCCCGGAGTGTGCCGATTTTGTCGCATCTCCAATCGCTAAGCAGCCTGACAAGTGCTGGCTTGGGCGACCACCGTGCTTGATAGGGCTTGTGGAGGCTGCTGCATAGCTAGGGGGCAAGGCAGTAGAGAAATCAATTGTCGTGCTGTACTTTGCTCCGTGCCTTCACCAGCATGGTGAAGTATGCTCAAATAACCGACCAAGACCCACACGGCTAGGGGTGGCAGCAGACCGGCAAAAGGGCTGTCTGTGTACAATTTTCATATTTGAATAACATTTCTTATGTTTTGTTTTCAGGGCCCCCAAGGAACTAAAGGACCTCAGGGACCTCCTGGAGCAAAGGTGATGAACTGGAACCCTGCATGCTTTGCCCTCTGAAGAGGGACCACGGCACAAACGGTGGAGATTTTGGGTCCAAACTCAGGCCTAGGGTTTCATCCCAGAGCCGTGGCTACTACACGTTTTGCCACGGTTACGGCACCAAAGCCTTCGAGCCAACGGCCGCCACTGTTTGCTTCATTCCAAATAATTCGGCTTCACATTCAGGCAGCAGCGCCTCTGCTACGGCAGTGTTACAGCCACGCACGAATAAAGTGCGTTCTCAATCATCGCGGATTAATGGCCTCGGCTCTGATGGGTAGACATCGCCATGCGACAGATGCTCTTTGCAGGGCATTTAAAGTGCTTGCCCTCATTGTGGCAAAGATGCCTTTAGGTATGGGCTTTGCAACTCTAGCTTTCAGAGCTATTTTCCTGAAAGAAATTTGAATGGAAATAGCTTCATCGCATAACATTGATTGCCAGTGGCCTCTCTTCAGACCAGGAAGAAGGGCTATTGCCCAGAACATTACATGAGCCTATGAATGTTCTTGTTCTAAGGCGGTGGTTCTTAACCTGGGGTGCACACACCCCCTGGGGGTGCGAGAGGCCCTATCTGAGAACCAAAGGGGTTCAGGCTGCAGTGAAGGTTAAGAGCCACTGTTCTAAGGTAACGTGAATGATAACAGTAACGTTTGCCCCCCAACCCGGTGGATTAGCCACTGGCACCGCTACAATCTTGGGTTCAACCCTGGGTAGTGGCCAGTGACTGCACACAAATACCATACGGTTTTATTTGAGTTTTCAGTTTCATTTGGCAGAAATTCTGGTTTTGAGAAATCGACCTTTTTCCGACTGCCATGCGACAGACATCTCTACTGCATGCAGGAAGTCGTGGGTTCGATCCAGACCCTGACGCCTGCTGTATATTTGGAGTTTGCACGTTCTCCCTGTGGTCGTGTGGATTTTTCTGTGGGTCCTTCGGGTTTTCCCTCCGCATTTAGAAGCAACTTCACCCGATGTCGTCAGATCTCAGAAGCTAAGCAGGCTTGATCGTCGTTGAATGGGTGCCCACCGTTAATGAAACAGGTGTTACAGGCAACTGCAGGGCCATGTAGATTATTTGGCTGATTTACATTTCTACGTGATGAGCCGTTTCGTTGAGCTATCATTTGTGGCCACAGTCGCTTCTGAAAGAAGCTAATAGCTCAGTGGGTTTTACCTGGTAAAATAAAAAGTTTAGTTTTACGTGGGAAGGTGCCATGGCCTCTTTCGTATACGAGCCAATTCTAGGCAACTCAGATGGAGATGTGTAATAATATCTCTTTCCGCAGGCCGTTCTCAAACACACGGTGGGGTGAGTGGGGTGGTGGTGGGGGGGGGAGGCGGATGCACTGCTCTGCAAGAGTTTCCGACTGGACACTTTGTCTCAGGGCGGAATAAAAATTGATAACGAAAAACAAAATCCCCTAACTAGTTTCGCAGACAGACGTGACTGTAAGCTCGTTAACAAAACCCGCCGTTGCTTCCCGTGACGTGTGCAGGGAGATGAAGGCTTGGCTGGACCGGCGATCCCGGTAGGTGCCAACTTGGCAGACGTGAGCGGCGTGCTGCCGTTGCCACCCTCTGCCCTCTGCCTGCATCTGAGCCCACATTAGCGTCTTCCGCTCGTACATGAGTAAATGAGATCCA
Organism: Lethenteron reissneri; assembly: GCF_015708825.2. Classification (NCBI taxonomy): domain Eukaryota; kingdom Metazoa; phylum Chordata; class Hyperoartia; order Petromyzontiformes; family Petromyzontidae; genus Lethenteron; species Lethenteron reissneri. Next base: position 1,775,797 of record NC_083833.1, on the reverse strand, counting down.
CGCACGTGTGCTCCAGTGGTGGAGCGAGCGGTTCGCAATCTGAAGGTTTGCGAGGATTGATACAATAGGTCAACAGTATGTTGTCCTGTGGGGGAGACTTGCCCTCGGCATAGCAATGTGGAACTTCCACCACTGCCTCCCAATGGCTACAAACAAGAGATCAGCAGTGTCCCGAAGCGCATCTCAACAAGAATTCACTTTGACTTGGAAATAACTTTGGCTTGCCGATGTTATTTATTTATTGAGTAAATTATCCTTTCAAGAGACTACTTGGCACAAGGGGAAATGTCCTGTTTCTGTCGAAGCCCCCAGTCTACCTTTGCTTAGTTGGGGGTGGGAGGGGGGGAGGGTGCGGGTTGCTCTCTCCTCTGGTCTGGAACTCCCTTCCCTCTATTCAGGTCCAGGCTGAAAATCTTCCTCTTCTCCCCTGCCTGATAGCCACTGGGCCAAACCACCAATTGTATTCCTGTTTTTATTCTATCGAGTCTAGCAATTTGACCTTAGGGCCAGTGGGAGTCTGAACTCGTCCTGGGCAAATTTATCTTCATAAACGTGTCCCCAGCGCGTTGCGTCAGCGCGAAAACACGGAGGATGAAGGCACCCAGGTCTGGGCGGTTGCCCGCCACGCTACCGCATCATGAGTCATGCGGCCCTGGTGCCACGGTGGGAGATGTTAACTCCCTCGCCTGATATACAGGAGTTCGTGGGCTCGATCCCGTCCCTGACGATTACTGTATGTCTGGAGCTGGCGTGTTATCCCTGTGGTCGAGGGGGTTTTCTCCGGGTCCTCTGGTTTGTCCTTCCATATTTAGAAATATGCGTTTAGAGTATTTAGCTGCTATAAATGTCCACATGATAAGCCACTTCGTTGAGCTATTATTTGTAGCCAGGTCGCTTCTGAAAAAGAGCTGTATCGTTCAGTGGGCCTTACCTGGTAAAATTAAAAAAAGAGTTTAGTTTAACAGTTGCTTGCTAACAGCACGTGATAACACAATGTGGGCAAGGCTACGTGGGGGGCAGTCTTTTGTGTGGCTTGTGGTGTTGCCGTGGGATAATGGACTGCACTACAAACCGAGTAACATGGTTTTGACCCCGAGGCCAATTTGGCCTTGGTGCAGTGTAAACATCGGCAAGGGAGGGGGGGAGATAAGGGCAACTGGGTGTGATACATTCCACGCCGCGGTGGCGAGATGTTAACTACCTCGCCTGGTGTACAGGAGGTCGTGGGTTCGATCCCAACCCTGACTCCTGCTACTGTATATTTGTAGTTTGCAAGTTCTCCCCGTGGTTGTGTGTATTTTTCTCTGGGTCCTCTGTTTTTTTCCTCCGGCATTTATAAACATGCGTTTAGAGTATTTGGCAGATCATTTGTGGCCAGGTAGCCTCTGAAAAAGAGCTATATAGCTCAGTGGGCCTTACCTGGTAAAAGAAAACAATGTTTCAATTGTTCACATCACCTCCTTCGCGCACTGCACCGCTCGCTAACCCTGGCGGGTGCTCTCTGTGCAAGCGGCGTGCATGGATCCGTTAACGCTTTCTTTTCTCTCCCCTTGGCGGCAGGGCCCTCCTGGGGCCCAGGGACCCAAAGGCCTCCCCGGCGCGGCAGGGATGCTGGGGCAGCCCGTAGGTCCCACACGAGCCACCGCGGCGTCGCCGCCACCGCCGCCACGCGTTCCGTTACTGATCATCGGCGAAAACGCTTCCTTCGTTACATGTTAGCGATGGCGTGGCCTCGCCGCGACACGTATCGGTTTTGTTGTCTTAATTTTGTTTCTCTCTTGCCGCAGGGACCCAGCGGTGAAAGCGGTGCGCCTGGAGCAAAGGTCACTACGAATTTTGCTTTTTGTAAATCTGAGCGGGCTTGTTAGGTCTCTCCTTCCCCTATTCTTGTCATTTTATTCTTTGGCCTCTGATATTATTTTTGTTTTTTGTTGTTGCCTTGTCTGATTATGATGCTTCCTGCCTTCTTTCGCGACTAACAGCCTTCCTTTTGCAACGTCTTGCCTCTAGGCTTTGAATTATGTTGGGACCAAAATATCCACGAGCTATTATAAGAAATATATGTGCCTAGATTTCTTATGATACGTACGTATTTAAACAAAAAAAAAAAGGCCTCTTGGTCACGTGCGATCTGACTTCACCTTGTGCAGCAAAGCACAGCGCTTCGTTGTCCAGCAAAACCTGACAACGCATCGTTGAGCCAACACTTCTGAGGAGCCAACTTTGTCTCACCGGCCAGGCCGCCGTGGCTTTGATGGCGATTGGCCTTTGCGCTCAAATGGGCCTTACCTCGACTCGACCCCCAGGCCTGTTGAACACCCCAACGGAAGGGCGGAGGCTCGCGATGCAAAGATTACCCGTCCGTGCATTGAGCAAAGGTCGGAGGTGACTGAGTTGCTCAAATGACACATATTGGCCATGTTAGAACAATGACCCAGCTCTACTAGGTCAGCGTACGCGCGTGTGTGTGTGTGGATTGCTAGCGGTTAGCGCGCCGCGCAATACTAACCCGGCGACCAACACCGGTGTCGATTATCTGAACCGGTCCAGGGCCTCCCCTAGGTCGATTCAGCCTCAAAATTAGTACTGGATGCGGTGTGTAGTAAACATTGCTGCTGATGATCATGATGCGGTGTGTAGTAAACATTGCTGCTGATGATCATGATGATCATCGTGACGAACCGCTAAGGGGAAAAATATTGTGCTTGGGTGTGACACATCGCGAGGGCGGATGATGGCAGCCAGAATAAGTAACAGGCGCCTGAGATAATGTCCCCGGTGGAGATCGAGTGATGAAATCGGATCATGTGGGAGTACGATAAGTGTCGTAAATTGATGGTCTCACCCTAGTCACCAATGACCGCGTCAAAGGAAATCCCGTTCAGTCGGTTACGCACTTAATTTGGCAGATATACAGCAAATATCAGTTTGGGTGTCATGCAACAACAACAACAACACTACTCTCCAGCGGCCGAGGGAGTTGTAAAAGTGCTGCCGCTGATTGTGTGGATCAGAGGTCACTGCGAGAAGGGATCTCAGAAGTGATTCTGCGATACTCTTTGGTTTTGTCAGTAAAGTCACGTAGGTAAAAAATTTAAATAAATTAAATCACGACGCTTAAGTGTGTCACACTTAGCGGTGTGCTTTCGCTAAATAAATTAAGCGATGTGCTTTCGCTAAGTTGTCCCCACCTGAAGAAGGATGCTTTTGTTGCGCCCGAAACGTCGTGATTTAATTTATTTTAAAAAATGTTACCTACGTGACTTTACCGAAAAAACCAAAGAGTATGAATCCTTGCAGTCACGAAAACTTCAAATCTGATTCTGCGATGTCCGCTTCCGTGGGCCATTCTCCGCCACAAAGGGAGCATTGCACTAACCCATCAAATCAGTCGTTGTACGAGATGACTCGGCAGTGCAAGCGAGATTTAAAAAAGTAAATAAATAAATAAATGCGCGACTAAACAAATATAAGCCGAAGATAGATGACGTTTAAAAGAATCCTCGGCCATCTGATCATCGCGCATGTCTTGTTCCTTCTGGCCTCGCGCCAGCACCGAAGCCGCACACCAGCACGTTGGCGTTGTCGGGAACATCATGAGGCGAGCGCTGGGACGCTAATCCCATCGAAACTCATTCCGCGGTCCGGCCCCGCCGAGTATTTTTCAGGCGGACGGGAGCTTCCTAGGGAACACTTAGGGCGAGCGCTCTTGGCTAAACGAGCGGGAGCAGAGGCCAGACCCAATTACGAGCGGGGCAGATTGAAGGCTGCTTGGGTGTGCGTGTGTGTGTACGTGTGTAAGTGTGCGTGTGTAAGTGTGTGCGTTGTGTGGGGAGCGGTAGTGTAGCGGTTAGCGCTACGCTGTGCTATGAACCTGGCGACCCGGGCTCGATTCCCGCTCACGGCCAACACCGGTGACGATAATCTGAATCGGTCCTGGGCCTCCCCTAGGTCGACTCAGCCTTAAATGAGTACTTGGTGCGGTGTGCAAACATCGCCACTAGAGAGACAAAGGCGGCCGGGCGTGGTGTTGGCCACCCACCCCCTCGTGTGGCGTGCCGGCCTTTATAGGTGCTCACGAAAAGCACTTGCCCCAACAGTCTGTTAAGGCTACATGGGGGATCTTTGTCTTTCTTGAGTGCCATGTGTTTTCCGTGTGTGTTTTTGTGTGTCAGGGGAAACCGGGACAGCCAGGAGTTCCGGGAAGGGATGGCAGCCCCGGACTGAGAGGGTTGGATGGGATACCAGGCCGAATGGTGATGCATGGCGCACACACACACATACACTCTGACACAAACGAAGATGCTCACGCACACATATTCACATATACACTCGCGCACAAGCTCAGATACACTCTCCATGAAGCCTGAACAGACTTTAGGGGTAAGCGCTGTGAACGAGGGAGGTGGTGGCCAGCGGCGATGTTTATACACCGCACCAGGTACACATTTGTGGCTGAGTCGACCTAGGGGAGGCCCAGGACCGGTTCAAATAATCGCCACCGCTGTTGACCGTGAGCAGGAATCGAACTCGAGTCGCCGAGTTCATAGCGCAGTGCGCTCTCCGCGACACTCCCGCTCCCCGCACACTCGTACACGCTCGTATAGAAGCATGCGTATGTGTACATATGGAAAAAAGACATAGATTCTCCAAATAGACTGTCACAAACTATCGGGGGATAGTGCTACTCGTGAGCTCCCATTCTGGCCGGCACATTGTTACAGCCTGACCATATTCATAAAGTAATGATATACTGTGTGCAGCGCTTAATTTCAGCTGGACCTGTCCGGATCAGAGACCCGCAATATATATTTCCGCAATCCGGCACACAACGTCGATTATGCCTCTCTCGCTCTGCATGGCTGTGGCTACGAGTCACTTGCCTGCATCAGTCTACCGGCGAGCCGGAGAGAGCGCAGTGAGAAAGTGCAGCCCTGCGTGTGTGGAATTGCTTCGTGCAGAAATGTCAGCGCCAGCTCCCGACGGTTAACCGGAGCTCAAGTGGGAAATCTACATCGAGTTTCAGCCATGTGTTCCATTCTGTACAACGTAGAGCATTAAGAACACTACGCGGCAATCGCGTTTACTTAATTCGTTGAATGCGTGGACCATTTCCCGTGATTGCAGCTTCAGCTGGCATTCAAATTCGTGGCGCAGATGATGACGGAGAGGCCAAAGCTCAATCTTAGAGGCCCAGATCCCAGTTCAATGAGTTCAGACTTTATTCCCACGCGGAGCAGAGATTGTCCTGCTAATGATCGTAATGCCCTGTAACAGAACGTTCAATACGCAGTCTTTTTACGACCCGACGCCCCCCCCCACCTCCCGGTTCTTTGCCATTTGCGTGACCACACGAGGACCTTTTAAAGATTCTACTTTTGTTTTCACTTGTCACAGAAAGACAGGAGGAATTGTTCTTACGCTGGGGGGCAGATGTTAATGCCGCGTAATTAGCAGTTCTCTCGTATCATCGTGGGGGGGAGGGGGGGGCGGGCGATGGACTCCGAGGTTTTTGTTGGTGTCACCGGACACACCGCCAACCAGCGACATCGGAAGCAGATGTAGATTTATTTGAAAGTAAATTGTCTGTGAATTGTGACATCAACGAAATTGTTTCCCGTCTTTTTTTTTTTACAATTGTGCCACGGGCTTCTTGTGTCAGGATTCGGAAGATGCTTCCATTTGAATATTTTTGGCAGGGCAGCAGCAGCCCTGTGCGGTAGAGAACAGCCCGTGGAAGATGATATCACAGGAGTACTGCTGAGATTCATTTGAGTGTCTTTTTTTCATATCCACACACTAGGGACAATACACTCGCCCACGTGCCCTGCTGTACAAGTGTTTGCCAAACGGCAGCCGAACCACCATTTATATCATTGTATTCTCAGCGTTAGATAATAATTAGTTTGCCAAATTTGGCGAACAAATCAATTTGAGCAACTTCACTTTACATGGTGACCTTTTTGTGTGTATGCAGTCAGTAGTAGTAACCGGGCTAAGACCATCACCTCTGTGGCCTTATTAGTGACAGAGCTGAGACAATCAACTCAATGCACTTGAGAACCCGGTATTATCAGGGGCACAGCCGAACCGCGGATTTGAACCCAACTTCCCAGCGCTGCCAACTCATGGTTCTGACCCCCTAAGCCAGGCGGCCACATTCACGGGAAATACTTGTCGACTTTTATTTGTTTTTGTTGTTTTCACTGTACCGGTCATCTCTCTTTCAGGGCATGCCAGGGCCTACTGGACTACGAGGACCCAAGGGAGACATGGGCCCCATCGGATCACCCGGCGTGGTACGCACATTCCCCGCGCCGTTCCGTTATCTCCCACGCAGAGGGCACAGCCTCACCGTGGAAGCTGTTGGGGGCCCATCTAGCGAATGGTTTGCCACGGTGGCGAAATTCATTCGCTGGGTGGCTTCTGCGGTGGTGAGATGATAACTCTCTCGCTTGGTGTGCAGGAGGTCGTGGATATGATCCAGACCCTGACGCCTGCTGTATATTTGGAATTTGCATGTTCTCCCCGTGGTCGTCTGGATTTTTCTCCGGGTCCTACGGTTTTTCCCTCCGCATTTTAGAGTCGACATCACGCGTTTTAGAGTATTTGGCTGCTGCAAATTTCCACACGATGAGCAACTTATTTTAGCTCTTGTTTGTGGTCAGGTCGCTTCTGAAAAAGAACCAATTAACTCAGTGGGCCCTTACCTGGTAAAATAAAAATAGTTTAGTTTAGATTAGGTTTCCCGGTGGCTATTGGTCAGAATGCAGATAGGATTCGCTTAGTTTGCCTCCCGATTCATCATTAATCAAATAAGCTCTACAGCACTGTGATTATATTAAGTTGCACAATTATTGGCGATGCTGAGCCGCCTGTTAGTGTCCTTCTGTGTAAAGTATTTAAATGTTCCGTCGTCAGCCTAATCGGCACGCGTGTAACCATCTTCAAAGGAAGAAAATTCGGACTCCAATATGCGACGGATTTCGTCCACATTTTAGCGGGTGTCTCTTGGCCTCATAATTATAGTTTTGAAGATGTCCAGATGCCTACCGAGTAACTAGCGACGCCCACAGTGGCTGGAGACTGTGTTGGAAAAACAGCAAAAACTGTTGTGATATTCCCATGAATAAATATTACACTTTTTGTCTATATATTTTATATATCAGTCCCATAAAAAGTTATTGCGAAAAGAAAATTGGAGGCATAAACTTTTTTGGAGCATCCATCAAACATTTAAGGGATGCCAGCAACGTGGCCAACCCTCGCCCAACTGCCTTAATCCCTCTTGAGTGCAAGGGAAGCCGTGACGCTGGCTTTGTGAGTTTCAGTCTTTCGCTGCACGGCAACATAGGCCCACACACCTCATTATCCACAGTGGCCACTCACACCGCAGGGACGTTACATTCCAACGCTGCCAACGCCTTCAAGTGGAGCGTTGGCAAGCGTGCCTCAAGCGAGTTGCCAGGTGGACCTCAAGCCGTCAGTATTACTGCACATCGCAAACTGACGCAGGATGCTGAGTACAAACTTGGAGCTGCTCCTGAAGCTGCACAACATTGTCACCTGTGCTTCTGTTTAGCTCTTGTCCGTGATATTTTCTCACCAATTTAGCATTGGATGCTCCCTCCGAGAAGCATAATAATCTTAAAAATTGCTCTTATACTTTATTCGCTGTCTTGCCCGACCTTCTTGCGGTAGCTAAAATTGACTTTTTTTTAAAAGTCGCAAGATACCGTGACTATAATTACGAAGTTGGCCACCGCTCATTACTTCCGAGTTGTAGTCGTGGCGCATAAAACATTAGAAATAAAAAACACAATTATTTTTCTCTCTAACTTAATCATATGGACACGGTGCAGTTCATTTGCAGAGAAGGCGCCGTGTGTGAGCACGGGCGCGCCGTTCGATCGCGAACTTCGTTAAATTGCCTGCTTTTGTTTGGACGAGTGTGCTCTGGATGGCCGCATTATTGATCGCTCCTTAGCGTACCCTCGGGATCTTGAGGAGGGGGGGGGGGGACTGCACCAACAGGTGACCTCGAGTTAAGCTACCGACCCCCTCGCTGTCTCTTTGACGAAATCTACCGGCGTCTCTAACCGAGTTGGCGGCGGACGGGGGTGGTGGGGGGGGGGTATTGGGCTAACAAACAACAACAAAATCTACAACAATCCCATCGCGTTCCCAGAGGCAGTGCCATGACCTCGCTCCACTCCATTCTCGTCCCACCCGCCCGCTCGCCCGTCCTTCCGTCCGCCCGCCCGCAAAAATTATTTGTAATTAGCGCGATAACATTTGTTAGTCGCTGTCCTCACGTGTGCGATAATGAGGGGCTCATAATTGGATGCGAGTTTTGCACGCACGTAAAAAAAACACGAACCGCCCCAGCATCTGCGTTTTAAAAAAAAGTAATTTTAGTTCAGATGTTTTAAATTATCGTTTTCTTCACGTGGCTTTTTTTTAAATGCTTCTTCTGCACGGTGATTTAATGCACGTGGCATTGTTAGCCAAAGCACGCTGACGTAACGGCGCATGTGCGTGTTCATTGTGAGTTGTAATTATTATATTCACTGTAAGCTGAGCATTTATTTTTGCTTTTACAGTCACAACCTGGAAAAAAAGGCCCCAGGGGTGAGAAGGTAAAAATACAACTTCGCATTTCACATCACACACGTTCGCTTGTGAATTTCATATTTCGTTAATCGCAGTCATCGTGAGTCTACGATTCAACCCCATTCGGAAATCACTCCGCTTTAGTCCAGTTTACGCCAGGGGTGTGGTGCTTGTCACAGGTTGTGCCACCTGATATGACGTGGCTCGGATACACGCAGGGACATTGACAAAGCAAATGGAAAAAACCCCCAACAATCAACGGTGAAAAAGTGCGCAAAGAAGCATGGAGACGGATGCCTACTTGAAATGGCACCAAGTGACGGGAAGAGGAGCCACATTTGACGATGGAACGTGCGCAAGTTTAGAGACATCGTATTGGCCGTTCGTAAAAGTGTGAGTTCAAAGTTCAATTATTAGGTATAGCCCTGTGAGCCAATCGGCTCTTGAATCGGGTGCAACCGCAACAAACAAAAAACAAAAACATGAACAAGAAAACATCTTAAAGTGAATATGTGACTGAGTGCAAACAGAAAATCCAAGAAAAGACAGCAAAATATTGCAGAAAAAATCACCGTACACCAACGCTGTGTGCAAATATCCCAGTGGGATGCAAGTCAAACAACAACAACAACCACAAGACAACTTAGATTAAGGCCATCAGTCTAACTCTCTACTACAACAAACAAACATGGCCAAAGCAAAAAACTTTTCGAAAATCACCAAAATAAAGCCATAAAAGTAATGAAACAGTGGTCATAGGAGCTGTGACCGAATTTTCGCAATAAACGACATAAACAACATGTACTACCAAACTCATGCAGCCATAGCTGGCTGCATGAGTCACTCCACAACAGCAGCAGGAGCATTAGTCGGAGTGTGAGTGGGCTTGGGTCGGGCACTTCACCTGAAGGGTTGATGGCCGGTGGTCGAGACGAACGACGGAGGGAGCAGCCGGCGAGGGACACGGCCCCAAGAGATGGAACGACGACACCAGCTTGTGGCCAGGAGCTGGATGGATTGCTGCGTCTCGATTGAAAACTCACTTTGTGTTTTTGGATGGCCATCGAACAAAAGACAGTCAGCGCATCGCTCGTTCTTTCAGATGCGCTACTGCGGTCGTCTGGAATGCTCTTTCTGTCGATATTAGGAAGTCACTGGAGCTATGCACTTTTAAATGTAGATTGAAAACGGATTTCTTTAGAACTGCTTTTTGCGTGTAGTTTGCTGTCCTTCCCCCACACCTCCTATTAGTACGATTGGCTACATACGATGCGAAAGACCTTCAACACACGGCACATATACATGACACAACGAGAGATGGCGACAGCTCAGAGAGTCCTTCATCCAGCAGGGTACAGATCATGACTGATTTTTAAAAAGACGGTGCTCATCTCTACCGGTGGCCCTGAACCAGTGGTTGTAAATTCCATGTTCCTGTGGCAGAGACCATTCATCTGTAGTACAACCCTCGTTAGCATCGCTCCAAAGTGTCACTCTGACCCCGGCGGGATGGTGATGGGCTAAGGCACAGGTCTAACTGTCATAATGATGCAATGTTGTGCGAGAATGTGGTGACTTAATGTGTCGTGCAATAATAATGTCAATTATAAATGACAGCCTCGTTGAGTTTCTCACTCTTTCAGGTAAGGGACCGTATTGGGATGTTTGGGTAATTCCATTCTAAGGATATGAGAAACTGGAGTAGCTGGAGAAACCTACACATATCGAGGAGGATAACACTCAAAGGTCCACGGAGGTTTATAGACCCACTCGCTGTGAAGTCATCCAGCCTAGCAGGTTCATGGGTTCGTAAAATTTACTAGATCCCACTTTACGAGTGTCCAGATCATTCTGGATCAGAGACGCATGCCTGCACACCTGCTTCAGTTGCGATGTAGCTCAGTGTTGTGGTAGTGGGAATGTGTGGTGCGTGACGTGTGGTGACATAGTGTGCAGTGTGTGATGTACAAGGCTACGTGCGGTGATGTAGTGTGCAATGTTTGTTTTCTTGTTCAGGGAGAGCCGGCTGAGATTGAAGGAGGTGGCACGGGCATCAAGGGGGTGCCAGGGGACAAGGTGAGTCATCGGGGAGTCTTCCTGCCGCAGCAGCATTCTGGGCACGAGCAGAGTCTGGCGAACTTGGCGTTCTCTGCGGAACGTGTTCGCCGCGGTCGATCGGCAGGTTCGCGTACGGTGGGGCAAAGTGTGGCGTCATCTGGTCCAACACCATGTGAGACTGGGCTCTAAGAAAATCTGTCTCGGGTGTGGACCAATCAATTTCAAGGACAGTGCATACATTATCAGAGTTGTGTTTTTTGTTTGCATTCCGGCCGCAGGTATTGTGGTCAATGCAAACATGACTCCTTGTATAAAAAGGTGTCAGTTTTGTTGCCAGATAAAAGGGTAAAAAACAAATATCAATTGTGGATGCTACCACTTGTTAGGTGACATTTGGCCGGCATGGGCAAAGTAGGCTCACATAATCCTCTGGGCGAGCTTGATACCCCCGGTGGAATAGGCTCTTCTGCGAGCTGTGGTGTGAGTGTGAAATGCCGTGGGTTTCCGCTTTATCTGCTAAGCACTCCCGCGATGATTATTCTGATTGTTGCGGCATGGTTTTATTTTTCTAACTTTTCTCCTCCCTCCTCCCTCCTCCTCTCGACAGGGGGAGAGAGGCAGCCGGGGCCCTCCGGGGAAGAAAGGCGAGGAGGTTTGTTCTGAGAATTTGAGGTTTTCTGGATTTCTGGTGCCGTTTTCGTTCGCCCCACTCTCACGTGTATTTGTTGGCACGAGACGCCGCACGCATTCTGATCTTTGTCGTCATCCTCGTCTGTGTCACAGGGCGAGTTTGGAAAACCCGGGCTTACGGGGCCGGTGGTAAGTGCGATATAAATCATTGAGGGTCATTGCCCGACACATTCGTCTGTTACATATCTTTATTACGGAAGGCAGTTTTAATGATGATGATGATGATGTTAGCGTGTGCGTGTTTTTATTTTCTAACGTACATTTTGTTACTATTCTTCTTGTGGTCACTAATTATTGGTTCACGAACTGTGTTTCTGAACCTTTTCAAACTTTGCCTGGAAATACCAACCTCCAGCCTGCGACGATTAAAGATCCCCTGAATATTTTGTCTCTTTCCAGGGCCCCAAAGGAAGCCACGGGGAGAGGGGACAGAGGGTACGTTCACCCACACACAACCACCCCCCTTGCGTTGACTGCTCAACTAACTCCCGAGGCCTACCTTAATCAAAGGCCTCAGCGGCCATCTAGGAAACTCACGGTGCCATCATTAAAGCCGCCCGCAAAGTAAAAATCTAAATTGTGGCAAGAGAGGGGAGAGTTGCAACGGGCCGGACACTTGCGCAAGGGTGGAGGAGAGAGGAGCACGTCAACAAGAGATAGGCACCGTGGGGTGTGGCCACGCCAGAGGTGTGTGACCCCGGGAGGAAGACCTCAATCCGGAAGATGAAGTCGCCCAGGAGATCGAAACGATGCGGCCCTGAGAAGGACGTGTCAGCCACGCATGCAGACGGTGGCACAGCGGAATGAGCACACCTTGGAGGGCAGGAATTGACTCCGCACCCGCGAGATCTTACACAAGGGTGGAAGTGACGCGGCATTGTGGCGGGGGCCGGCGGAGTTGGTCGCGATGACCTTGTTGTTGGTCGCGATGACCTTGGGCGCGACGTCGCAGTCCGCTTTGCGCCGAGCCTGACCGTCTGGGCGCAGGTCCAAGCGGCGAGCAACAATCAGCACTCTTGATGGGATAATTAATCGATACAAGTTTGTTGATTTTTGATTCGGGGGGGAGGGGGGGGAAAAGACGACAGGAGGGAGTTACAAAGTGGAAGGGTGCGAGGTAAGAAGCGCTGGAGTGTTGCGACCTGCAGTGTGGTTGAGCCGTGGTGCTGTTGAGTCTAAACAATTCAGCCTGCATGACCCAAGTCCTCAACAAGGGGTGGAGGCAAGGCTTCATTTCAGCTGGAGATTTTATGGGACTGAGCTCCGGAATATATTCAGGCACTGCGTATATGTCCCTCCAAATGTTGTCACATTTTGCTTGTCGTACAAAATTGTCAAATCGTGCTCACCTTTGATATTGCGGTCCTGCTCATGAACCAAATCAAGTTGGTGCATTTGCCCACGTGACGTGACAACTCGAATTGATTGGTGCCGTCGGGTCGTGGACGGTTACGATCAACAACAACAACAAATAATTGACATTACACCGACGTGACGATGTCACCCAAAAAAAGACACCAGTTATCGATTGCAATACGGGCGGGTTGGGAGCCCGCGTATGGAATGCAACCCGACTCTTTCGCATTCTTTTTTTTTTAAACAGGGCGACGCAACCGTGGGGAAACCTGGGCCGGATGGCCTCCCTGGCCCTGCTGGCTTTAAGGTGAGGTTCACAACAGGGCCCTCAAATTCACGAGACGGGCACGTGTTTGCCCCGGGGATAAGCCTCGACGGATAATGATAATCATTCTAGGCACGTTTGCAGGAGCGATTGACTGAGTGAGTGATGTTTGGTGAGTGAGTGACTGAGTTAACGGGTGGTTGGTGTGATGGTTGGTGAGTGAGTGAGTTCGTGTGGTGAAATGAGTCAACGTGTGAGTGAGTGAAGTAGGCGAATTCGGCGATGGGCAGACAAGTGAATGAGTGAGTGCAGGAATGAGCAAATGAGTAAGCGTGAGAGCTCGCAAGTAAAGCAAGTGAATAATGAGAAAATGTGAGAGTGAATGAGTGAATTGGCCAAGTGAATGGAGGCGGTGAGTGACCATATGAATGAGGAAGTGAGTGAGTAAAGTGGTGAGTGATCTAGCAAGTGAGTGAAGCGGTGAGTGAGTCATGAAGTGATTTAGTGAAGTGGTGAGTGAAGCTAGCAAGCGAGTAAGTGAATGAAGACATTGAGCAGGCGAGTGAGTAAATTAGCGAGTGAGTGCGCAGGCGAGCCGTGCGTTTGTCGCTCTGTGTGCCGCCCCACCGTGACCCCTCGGACAGGGCGGCGCTGGCCTGCCGGGCCCCACCGGCGAGGAGGGGCAGCCGGGCAAGCCGGGCCCCGTGGGGACACCGGGATCGCGAGGTTTCGGCGGAAACCCAGGACCCCGGGGAACCCCGGGCGAGCGGGTGAGGCCCTCTCGGTGACGATGAATCTGAGTTGGTGTGGCGATGGTTGGTGTGGCGATGGTTGGTGTGGCGATGGTTGGTGTGGCGATGGTTGGTGTGGCGATGGTTGGTGTGCGACTGTCATTGATGACCGGGCTGAGACCGTCAGCTCATTACGCTTGGGAACCCGGCTCGATCCGACCGTGTCCGTCCAGTGCTCGCCGAGCTGCATTGGCTGCCGGTTGCCAAACGAACACGTTACAAGGTCGCACTAATTACGCACAAAGTGCTTGCCACAAATGAACCATCATACCTTGCTGTTCTCGTCAGGGAGCATAAACCATGACGCGATCTCTGGTCGTTCTCGCCCCGCTTTTAGATGCGCTTCCGCGGCCGTGTGGAACGCTCTTCCTTCCAATATTAGGATGCCACTGCAGCTACGCACTTTTAAATCATCTCGATTGAAAACTCATTTCTTTAGAACTGCTTTTTGGGTTTAGTTTGTTGTCCTACCCCCGCACAGTTGGCTACATACGGTGCGAAAGAAGTTCAACATACATACATACTATCCAGGATCTCGTCTGTGCCAAGATCCTGGATCCGACCACTGAGCCACCCTGTGATGGTTTTGCCATGCCAGCCATCATCGGTACACACTCACAGCACTTGGCCCAACAACCTGAAAAGACTATATGAGGGATCTTTGTCTTTGTGTGTGTGTGTGACGTTCTTTAGGGTGAGCCAGGACCCCAGGGTAAGAATGGAAGCCCGGGGCAGGCCGGAGTGCGAGGGCAGTCGGGGCGTCCGGTGAGCACCTGCTTTCATTTCAAGAGACTCTGTTTGACGAGGCAACACATCTCGTCAAAAACGTAACAAAATCAATCAGCGGACACATAGACGCCATTTTTCTTACGTTTGGTCTCTCCACGGAGAAAATAAATAATATATCTTTCCGACGTCCAATTGGCCCGCACGGCCTTCTGGGAGTGCGTCTCTGCAACAGCGGCGGTTTAACACGAGCAAAATTCAGGACCGGATTGGAAATTCAGTGGCTCATCATCGGCTTGCTTGAATCAATGCTGGCAAACGGCCCGATGTTTGTAGGCAAGGACACTCTCTGTCCGTCGTGGATCCAAGTTCATCTCACACATCGGGCGCATTACCGCTGATTTTGTCACACAGGCAATCATTGCTATCCGCTCTGTTAACAATGATATTTTTCACAATTACTATCCAAATCCCTACCCCCTACCAAAGTTTTCACACTCTTATTATATTATTGTTATTATATAAAATGATTTACGCTGCATGCTCATCATTATTAGTAGTAATTTGTCTTGTCATTTTAAACGTTAAGGTGAGGTTTATCTTTCTCGTGTGTTTTTTTGTCTTCTGACAGGGCTCAAGGGGAGGCCCTGGGGAGAGAGGTGTCAAGGCAAGTCCCCAGCACGATACTGAAACCATCCAATCAGCTGGGCATGACAGGCCTCTCCAGTCGCGTTCGGGACTTCGTTAGACCCGTGTAGGCTGATGGGATTGTGTGTGTGCGTGCATGTGTGCCTGTGTGCGTGCATTGCACGTGTGTGCGTGTGTGTGACTGGTGCAGTAGTGTAGCGGTTAGCGAGCTACGCTACAAACCTGGCGACACGCGTTCGATTCTAGCTCACGGCCACCACCAGTGACGTTTATCTGAACCTGTCCTGGGCCTTCCCTAGGTCGACTCAGCCTTAAATGAGTACCTGGTGTGGTGTGTAAGACATCGCCATTGGGGAGACAAAGGCGGCCGGGCGTGGTGCTGGCCACCCACCCTCTCGTGTGCCGTGGCGGCCTTCGTAGTTGCTCGCTAACAGCACTTGCCCCAACAGTCTGTTAAGGCTATATACCGGGATCTTTGTCTTTGTCCTGTTGCTCAATGTGTGCGCGTCATCATCGCAGGGCGAGAGTGGAGCAGGTCCCCTGGGACCTCCGGGTGACACGGGTCTGAGCGGAGCTCGGGTAATTCATTATTTAAATCCTGTTATTTTCCTAATTCTGAGCCGAATAACATTCACTTCATTCCAATTAGTACGCACAACATTTCCTAAAGTTTACCTCATTCTGCCCACGCTAATGATGAACTTCACATATCCCGTGAAATCAAAAGAGTGTGAGAGGAAACTTATTTTTTAACCTGTTCAACTCCCCTCGTTTTCTTTTCCCAGGGTGCACCAGGAACGCCCGGGCTGCCTGGGCCAGCGGGAGAGCCGGTGAGTTTCAGCGACGACGTCCGCCGGCTGATCCTTGCTCATACCCTCAACATTTAGTTTCTAGTCGTTGTCATTCCCCCGGGCGTGTGAGCTCGATGAGAGGGCTGTGCTCTTGTGTCGCGTGCAGGGCCTGTCTGGAAGCAAGGGTTACCGGGGAGAGAAGGTGGGTTTCTCATCATCATCATCATCACCACCTCGATCATCACCATCATCATTGTTCTCCTCGTCCCGCATTGAAGACAATCGGAATTCCCGAAGCAACTTCCCGCGCTGCTGTCCGGCTCTCCGGCGTGTGGTCGGGTCGTTTCGTTTTCTCTGCGACTGCTCCTTTGACGTCGTCAAAATTTTTCGATTTAAAGCTTTCGTGACTGCAGAGATTCATCTTCTTGGTTCTTTCGGTAAAGTCACATAGAAGGGAAGTAATAAAATAATAAAAATAAAACATGAAGACCAGGTCTGTCGGGGAGACAGATCTGGTCTTCACCTGAGGACGGCTGCTTGCGTTGTGGCCGAAACGTCATGATAATTATTTTATTATGTTTTATTTTTATAATTGTATTACTTCCCTGGTCGTCAAACATTTCTGTTCCCTCTCCTGGCAGGGCAACTCTGGGAGTCCTGGACCCAAGGGTGACGACGTGAGTCCCTCCTGCACCTCCTCGTTACCACGTCATCTCCGGGTCGTTATCCCGTAGCCACGTCTCTCCGCGCACCCTCTCGATGTTTGCTCGTGCGCGGTGAGCTGGCCACTTACGTGCCGCTCTTCAGTGAGAGGGCGGAAGAAGATGGAGAAGTGTGGCGAGTGAGCGAGTGAGAGGGTGGGTGAGTGAGAGGGTGGGTGAGTGAGAGGGTGGGTGGGTGAGTGAGAGGGTGGGTGGGTGAGTGAGAGGGTGGGTGGGTGAGTGAAAGGGTGAGTGAGTGAGAGGGTGAATGAGTGAGTGAGAGGGTGGGTGGGTGAGTGAGAGGGTGGGTGGGTGAGAGGGTGAGTGAGAGGGTGGGTGGGTGAGTGAGAGGGTGGGTGGGTGGGTGAGTGAGAGGGTGGGTGGGTGAGTGAGAGGGTGGGTGGGTGAGTGAGAGGGTGGGTGAGAGGGTGGGTGGGTGCTTGGGTGAGTGTTGAACTGCAGTGTGCTGATAGAACACAGTGTGATGGCATGGTCTGGTCGGCCCAGTGCACACCATGGGTGGAGGAATCGCTGAGTTAAGTTAACTGGTGCTTATTAATTCCAGTTACATACATCCAATTGGATAAATTGCATATCTAACTTAATTCGCTGTCTTCCACAGCACTTGTTATACCTATTATTGTCCAAGTCAAAACATCATTTTAAGTCTGTTGTTTTCAAAATTTAAATTGAGTAGTCACAATTTACGCTAATTATGGAGGATTCTGGATATAAATTGAAACTATGCAAACGAGATGGCGGTGGGGGTGGATTGATACCCACAGCGAAGAAAGCGCGCACCCCACGGGACAATGCCACGTTGATGGAAGTCGGTGTTAGTCTGGGTTGTGCACAACGCAAAGTAATCCTGCCTGCCTCCCTCCCTCCCTGCCTTCCCATCCCTCCCCCCAACCCCCTCCCTTCACCCCCCCCCACTCTCCCTCCCTGCCTCCCTCCCTGCCATCTCATCCCCCCACCCCCTCTCTTCACCCCTCCCCCCCACTCTCCCTCCCTCCCTGCCTCCCTGCCTCCCTCCCTCCCTGCCATCCCATCCCTCCCCCCACCCCCTCCCTTCACCCCCCCCCACTCCCCCCCCCCCCCGTCTCCGTGTGGACAGGGAGACGGCGTTGGGGTTGGGCCGCCCGGCAGGAGAGGAGCCAAGGGGGACAGGGTCAGCGCCCCCCCCCCACCCCCCCAACTCACCTCACTCACCTCTTTCACTCCCCGCCTGCTCACCTCGTTTCACCTTCACCATTTACCCACCTATCTCACTCGCCTACAATGTTCGCTCATCCATTCGCTCCACTCGGGCTCATTCACTGGACACATCCGTTCAGCTAATTCACTCGGCTCATTCATTGGCTACTCATCTCATTCACTGGATGCATTCGTTCAGCTCATTCGCTCGGCTCATTCATTGTCTACTCATCTCATTCACTGGATGCATTCGTTCAGCTCATTCACTCACCCCAGTCGTTGTCCCCTCGGTTCTGCCTCTAAATGCCGCAGGGCGACCACGGCCCCGAAGGTCTGGACGGGAAGAAGGGAGAGAAGGGCGAGCATGGAGCCATGGCACCGCAGGTGGGTGGGTCGTCGTCCTCTACTTACAAACGAGTTGGGTTCCAGAGGTCTTCTTCTTGGTTCTCGGTAAAGTCACGTAGAAGGGAAGTAATAAAATAATAATAAAAATAAAACATAATAAAATCATTCTCACGACGTTTCGGCTGCTTGTGTTGTGGCCGAAACGTCGTGAGAATTATTTTATTATGTTTTATTTTTATTATTTTATTACTTCCCTTCTACGTGACTTTACCGAAAGAACCAAGAAGATGAATCCCTGCAGTCACGAAAGCTTTAAATTGAAAAATTCCAGAGGTCTGTTCGTAAGTCCGAGTTTACTGCTGTCGATTCCACACGTGTTGTACGGCATGGCTTTAAAGTTGTATCATCTCCTGTAGTTGTAGATGCCACTGGGTTCTTCATTTTTCTGCAGATCTAGATGCCACCACCGCCATTTATTGCGACTGTTCGGACAGGTTTGTTCGTATCTATGAAAGTTTGTGAGTCGAACGTTCGTAAGTAGAGGAGTCCCTGTATAAAAAAAAATTACGTTTGTAGTTGTAAATGCTCAATAGCCGAACTGACGTGAACTTTGCCCACAGGGAAGCAAGGGGCAGGATGGAGACAAGGGAGCACGAGGAATCCCCGGCCTCGCGGGGGTTGGCGGTCCCAAGGTAAACGCCACCTCAAGGACTCGCTTCCGCAGGGCAGCCGGCACTGCTCGGCCTGAGGTGGCCTCACTCGCACCGTCCCAGGGTTGACGGACGACTTGAGGCGGTTTAAGGAGCGGGCCTTTCCGTGGCTTTCCGGGCTTTTGCTCCATTCGTGATGCGGGTCAGGGCAGGCCTTTCTCAGAAATACTTCCGTGTGAGACTGCACCTCAAGTTAGCACGGTTGGCCATGTACGATGCGAATGCTTGTGAGTAATAGACCAAAACTGCATTGTTTGCAAAGGTGCGTGTTACTTTAAATGTACCTGCCGTCCATAACATTTTTTATCGGCCTGTACCGCGGTGACCTGTTTCCACTCGGTCTAGAGAGGTGACATTGACCCAGAGAATTCAGGCGACTGCCTGAAATGACATTGATGCTAATCCGGGTTATTTTGGAAGGAGGATCGACTGCTCACATCCTTCTTCTTGATTTTCGACAGGGTGAACCAGGAGAGCTGGGAATGCCGGGCACTGCTGTGAGTTTTCATATTCACAGTCACGATGTCACCCACCTCGCGCACCGCACGCACCACACGCACCACGTGCACCACACACTCCGTACGTACCACACATCCCTGGGGAAACGTGATGACATTTTTTTGAGAAAAAAAATCACTCTCCGTTGATGCACGTCACCTCCCCTCCTGTGTGCCCTGCTTCCCTCCACTTCGCTCCCCAGGGAACCCCAGGCCTCCGAGGACGAAGCGGATTTAAGGGCATGAAGGGGGAGCGTGGAATGTACAGTGAAAAGGGTGAAAATGTGAGTGGCAAAACGCAAATTCGCACACGAAGACAAAACGCCGCTCGGCACTCCGGCGTGCGTCGTCCGCAAGAAAGCGCGTGTAGTGAAACGTCGCACCTCGTGCCGAGCAACTTGGCAGGATGTGGCGTGGATGCCGTGCAGTACGATTTGTATATTTATTTTATGCACGCAACGGGAAACGTCAAACACGGCACTGCACGGACGCACGACGTGAAACTCACGCCGCCTCGCTCGTGACACCGCGTGGACTGGAGGCGTGGACCTGCGATCTCATTCTGCCGCGTGGCCTTGTCCATACGTACGTGACATACCTACGTCACTCACCCGGTAGGGGGTTGGGTGTTTCTGTGTGTGTCGGTGCGTGTGTGTCTGTCTTAATTGTTGAATGTTGCACGTGCGTACGTTGAACTTCTTTCGCGCCGTCACGTAGCCAACCGCGATAATCGGCGGCGTGGAGGGGGGCGATGGGGAAGGACAACAAACTAAACGCAAAAAAGCAGTTGTAGAAAAATTAGTTTTTTAAATTAAATGGGCCTCGATGACGTTGCCCGTGTTCGTGGGGGCTGGGGTTGTGACCAGTGATCCGCTTGCTGTCATCGTCACACGTGGTGATTTTGTACTCGAGTAATAATCTTGCTGCGGCATACGTTCGGGTCGCCGGCAACGGGAGCTGACCATCTGCGATCTTTGCCGGCAGGGCGACGTGGGCATGAAAGGGCGGTGCGGCGAGGATGGAGCGAAGGGAGCCAAGGTTTGTAGCCGCCTCACTGTCGTGACTGGCACCGGCACCGCACCTCACCGCACAGCCACTGCCGGGCGCACGCTCTCTCCACGGAGGAGCTTCCGGCGAGGTCCGTTAAACCGGCCGTGTCCCCCCCACCCACCCCCCGGTCCCCCCCCACCCCACCCACCCCACCCGGTCCCACCCCACTCACCCCCCTGCCCCCCCACCATCTCGTTCTGCGTGCAGGGAGACCCTGGACTTCCCGGAGGCCGCGGATCGCCGGGGGAGAGAGGAGAGAGGGTGAGGCTTTGGTACTCGCAGGCCAGAGGTGGCCGGTTCGATTTGATCTCCCGGCGCGGCGGTGGAAACAGCGGCGCGAGTCTTTTCCAATCCGCCCCACGTCGCCCCGCGCCCCTGTCCACCCAGCAGTGGTGTAAATTGATTCTCCATGATTAGTCTATTTGTAGGTTGCGCGTGGTGAAGAGGAAGCCAAAATTACTCTCGAGGCTGTAGAGATCCTCTCCAGGGCTCCGTCTAATGGAGCTCTTCTGCCAGGAGTAGCATAGGCAGGCAATTGCCCGGCTGCACCTTCCCATGCGTTCGCAGTTGTTACACACAGAGCGCTTGCCAAAGACAAACCGCAGTACCTTGCTGGTCTCGTCAAGGAGGATAAACCGTCACGCGAACTTCGGTCATCCTCGCGGCAGCAGTTTTAGGCTGGCCCTCGAACAAAGATGGCCACTGCATCGAGCACTTTCAGATGCGCTTCTGCGGCCGTCTGGAACGCTCTTTTTGCTCATATTAGGAAGCCACTGGAGCTTATGCGCATTTAAATCTAGATTGAAAACGAATTTCTTAGATCTGCTTTTTGTTTTGAGTTTGTTGTGCTTCCTCCCGCACCTCCGATGAGCACGGCTGGATACGTACGGCACGAAAGAAGTTCAACACACACGGGTTAAATTTGCTCTTCATGAAAAATAACGGGGGGTTCCGTTGACAGAGCGGATTGTGCCGGGTGGGTGCCCCCCTCGGTGTTTCGGGGGGTACACGGCGTGCATTCTAAATACCAGCTTCGTCGTCTTATCGCGCCTCTTGCCACCAGCCTTGCCGTGCATCCCCCCAGCAGCCGTGGCCACGAGCGATTGCCGTCGCTGCCGGTTAAGCCGCGTGCCAACGGGCATTTCACGGTCTCACGCACGCACGCATGCATGCCGCGTGGAGTCTGACAAATCGTCGTAACGGCCAGATAAACGAACCGTCGCATCAACAGAAGACAATTAAACTGCCAGGCCGATTACGGTGAGTCACCGAAACCCCTCACCCACCCGTACGGCCGAGCCGTGCCGAGCCAAGCCCCTTGCGGCCCAGGAAACATCAACACTGGGGAGACAAAGGCGGCCGGGCGTGGTGCTGGCCGCACTACCCCCTCGGGTGTCGTGACAGCTTGTGATAGGTGCTCACGAACTGCACTTGCCCCAACAGTCAGTATGTGAGAGGCTATATGGGGGATCTTTATGGTTGTGTGTGTGTGTGTGTTTTGGCAGGGTGAGCGAGGCATGCTGGGTACTCCGGGAACACCCGGGCAACAAGGGGCATCAGGACCAAAGGTGAGAGGTCAAGAGGTTCATAGATTGAAGTTGATTTATTTTATTAACACAACTCTGTCAAAACGCTCACCGCATCAACAACAGCTGGAAAGATTAACACAGTTCGAAGCCTGTTCAGATTCAATTGTGCTGGGTTACTCCTATCTGCTGTATGGTTCTGAAACGCGGTTTGCACTGAATGAAAATATTTATAAACAACAAGATGTGATTAACAGCATCGGAGCCTATTGGCTGAATAAGCCAAATAATCAGTTTCTTCGAGTACGTATGTATGTTGAAATTCTTGCACACCGTACGTAGCCAACCATCCTACTCGGATGTGCAAACCATGTTTTGATAAATAGCGTATCGTAAGCTTTCAAGCAACTCCTCATTCATTGCAAATGATTAAGCGGCCTAGAAGGACTTTTCTGGACAAACATACACACACGTACGTGTAAACAGCATTCAGCATAGCCACCTATACAGGGTGGGCCATAAGTAACTGTCTAATTTAAAATAGTCGGATTTTGTGTTAAATAAATAAAAAATGTTGTAACAATTATAAAGTATAAGCCTAGGAGTTTATGACGAACCGGCATACACGTCAGCAGCCTTGCACGAATAGTTTAAATATATTTCAGAAACAATCGTTCAAATATTTCAACACGGGAGGAAATGTTGCAGATATTTTAAGACCCCAACGGCTCCAACTCCGCACCGTATTCGGGCGTTATTGTAGCATAGCACCTCCGATTAGCACGGTTGGCTATGTACAGTGCGAAAGAAGTTAAACATACAAACGTTATTGTTGTTGTTGACAAGATTTTATTTTACTTTATTGACACCGGGCTCAAGTTTCGGTGGTGCGTCTCGCGCTGTCCGGAGCCGCGGGTCGCGCGTGCCGCTCGTCAATTTCCATTTTGTTCATCGGCAGGGAGAGGCGGGCGCCGCGGGAGTGGACGGGAGGAAGGGATCCTTCGGAGACAAGGGGCTGCAGGTGAGAGCTACCTCTCGCACGTCCGCGTGAGCCCCCTCCAACCCTGCCCCCCCCCCCAGATCTCTTTTTCGGTCACCCGCTCAGACGACGGACGCTGCCACGTGGCGGCGGCGACATCGCCGTCGCGGTTCGCTGGGCTTGCAAATCCAGGATTCTGGCCGGTTCAATTTGGACTCGCCGCCACGGCAGTTCAAACGCAGTGGCAGCAGGTTTTGTCTGAAAATCACCCGCGTTGAGTTTGGCTGCCCGTCGCGTTGGCAGAGGGGGTGGCACGGCCACGAATTGTGAGCGCTCGCGTAAGCCCGTCATTCACAAATAGAGTAGTCGTGCACCCGAAGGGCGACTTTTCTGGACAGATAATTGTGGCCATGGAGATCTGATTGCGACCGTGTCGAATGGCGTCACCAAAATTGCACGTGTAGAGGAGTAGTGGAGAGTGGTGGCGTCGTGTGCGCTGTCCGGTGCGGTGACCTCACGGGACGTGGGGTCGCACGCGCTGGGCAGTGCACGTGACATCACCCCTCCGAGGGTATATAAGGGAGACCCCGTAACGTAAGCGGGGTCACTATAGGAACGGGGGAAGTAAACAGGGTGAAGAGGGAACCAGGGATAGTGAGAGGGATCAAATAGGGAGTCTGGGGAGAAGCCGGTGGTAGCCGAAGAGGTGCTTCTCTCTCCGGTCGGTGGAGTCGGCAGACTCCACGATCCGACACGAGAGAGAGAGACCGGAGCTAGCCGGCAGGGACCCAGACTCAGAGTAGGACCCCTAGCCCCTGGGAGTTGTGCACCCTGTGTAGTATTGACCAAGAGTAATAAACCCTGGCGGAAGCCCCTAACCATACCTCCGTCTCCGAGTACGTCCGTCGGTAACCATCTCTACAACTGGTGTCAGAGTGTCTGCACTGCTGCTACAATGTTTACATCGGGAGCGGAGCGCAAGAACCCAGCGACGGGACGATCAGAGGATGAAGACGGCGGGGAGGAGGCTTCGGCAGTGACCCCGGAGTCCGGGGCTCCGGTGACAGGCCCCGAGAAGACGACGGGCGGGGGTGCCAGCTCGCCGCCACCACCGCTGGAGACGGGGAGCACCCCTGCAGACCTGCTGAGGCAGCTCCTGCAGGCGATCGCGCAGCTCTGCGCCCGTCTCGACATCGCGGAGGCGAAGTTGGGTCCTCCCGGTCCGCACTCGGGATGGGAGCAACTGTCAACTGCCGGGACGCCGCGAGAGGCGGCCGCCATCTTCGCCGCGACGCCCCAGCTGGTTATTTTGCCTGCGACGTCGCCAGCGGCGGCCATGTTGGTTGGGGCGCCTCAGGCGGCCGCCATTTTAACTGCGACGCTGCAGGTGGCGGCCATTGTTCATGCGACGCCGCACGTCGGCGCCATGGCTGCCATGGCAACTGCGACGCCGTTGTCCACCGTGGGGGCCGCCGCGACTTCGTGCCACACCGCGCGCGCGGGGTCTGCCAGCGGCGATGCCACAGCTCCGCACCATGCTGCGCCCGCCGGGGGAGCCCCAGGTACGTCCGGGGCTCCACACCTCGCCGCACCACGGGAGTTGCCGAGGGTGCCGCCGTGGTTCCGGCCATCGCCGCGCTGGCGGGGTACGCTGCGGGTGTCGCCGTGGCCCCGTGCATCGCTGCCGCGGCTCCTCACGATGCCGCGCCGCGGAAGTTGCCGCGGTTCCGAGCATCGCCGTGCCTGCGGGGTTTGGCGCGCCCGCCACCGCGGCTGCTATAGTTGCCGCGGCCGCGGGGTGGGCCGAGGGTCACGCCGGGGCACCGCACCTCGCTGTGCATGCGGGTTTTGCCGCCGGCGACGCCGCACCAGGCTGCTATTTTGCCTGCAGCGATCGCGGTGGGGGCCGCCGGCGACGACGCGGCCCCGCACCTCGCGGTGCCTGGGCGTTGCCATGCCGACGCCGCGGCTCTGCATCTTGCCGCGGCATGGGCAGCAGGAGCCGCCGCTCGGGCCGGCGCGCGCCTGGCAGGAGCTGCGTTGGGCTGCTGGGCTGCTGCGGCTCTCCCGGGGCCTGTCACTAGCTGGCACGGTGCCTGCCCTGGCGATTCGTGCCACATGGGGAGGCGTGCGCTCTGTTGATGGCCTGTGGAAACGCTGCCGTCGGCCTCCAGCCCTCATCGCTCAATTGTGTTATGTTGGCGTGTTTTGTCTAAGACTGCCCAATTGTCCGTTTTGGTGTGTTTTGTCTGGGCTGCTCAATTGTTCAATTGTTGTTTGTTGGTGTGTGTTGTCTGGGCCATCGGGATTCCGCCTTTGTATTGATGGCAGCGCGTGATGAGAGTTTCAAAGTTTTGAAATTTGATTGATTGTTGTCATGCTGCCTGGATGTTGTCGGTTGGTTGTGAATATGTTGGTTTGTGGTTCTGGGACTCCTCTACTTTTATATTGTTTACAGCCGAGTCGGCTGAATTTTTTTCACAGGGGGGGGTGATGTAGAGGAGTAGTGGAGAGTGGTGGCGTCGTGTGCGCTGTCCGGTGCGGTGACCTCACGGGACGTGGGGTCGCACGCGCTGGGCAGTGCACGTGACATCACCCCTCCGAGGGTATATAAGGGAGACCCCGTAACGTAAGCGGGGTCACTATAGGAACGGGGGAAGTAAACAGGGTGAAGAGGGAACCAGGGATAGTGAGAGGGATCAAATAGGGAGTCTGGGGAGAAGCCGGTGGTAGCCGAAGAGGTGCTTCTCTCTCCGGTCGGTGGAGTCGGCAGACTCCACGATCCGACACGAGAGAGAGAGACCGGAGCTAGCCGGCAGGGACCCAGACTCAGAGTAGGACCCCTAGCCCCTGGGAGTTGTGCACCCTGTGTAGTATTGACCAAGAGTAATAAACCCTGGCGGAAGCCCCTAACCATACCTCCGTCTCCGAGTACGTCCGTCGGTAACTTCTCTACACACGTATAACCAAGGCTTCATTTTAGTTGGTGCTGTTTGCGCATGAACTCCGGAAAAAAATATCCCGGACCCCCTCCTCTCCTCCTGCTGTCAGAGGGTAGGGATGGGGGGAGGGAGGATCACGATTTGGTGGGTGGGGGGGCAGTGCCTCTGGAGAGAATTCCATGAGGAACTAAGCCCTTTTGTCAAATTGAAATAGTCTGTAAACGCGTCATTACATGTTGTGTTACGTACGTAGCGATTGCCACCCGGGACACACGGCTAAATATAATCATCATTATAATAATGCACGCAGACAATGCTCAAGGCAGACTCGTCTGAAAAGGGTAAGCGTTGTGGTCATATTATTCGAGACAGCGGCCCTTGCACGCACGCTTCTGTCTGAGTTTGCCATCGCAATATGGAAAGTGTTCAAATCGGTTTAATCACGAGCACTGTTTTTAATTAAATAAACGTATAGAATAATGAAAATAAGTGACTGGTGTGCCGCTACGGACCACTAGAATGGCAGGCCATGAAGGTGGCGCTTTTAATAACTGAACTTTAAGTTGGACTCAGTCGTGTCAAAAAAAAAAGATCGGTGGCAATTAAAGGGTAATTAATTAATGACCATCCAGACACTGACAGTTGAATATTTCAACAGTCTCAACCTCACGATCCAAACTCCTCGATTAAGTCAATGAAAGAAGTCTTTTTTTTTAAACGTACAATTTCATCACATTATATTAAAAGCGTTATTTCCGTCCAGCCTCTCGCCATTTCCCCAACCTCGTGTGCGACCCAAACTTCATTAAGCGAATGAAATAACTCTCTCCGCTGTTTAACAAAGGGTAAGTGACACTTGCAGCAGCAGCAGCGGCCCCTTCTGCCATTTCCAGACACGGCTGTGTCCCACGTGCCCCCGCTCCCTCTCGTTAGTGGTGGGGGGAGTCGAGCTCCAGTCATTTCGTCCCATTAATCGCGTTGCGGGACACCGTGGCAAAGCGCGATAATTACGCCGAACGGACAGCCGCCGTAATTTCCCTGGCGTCTCCGATCCAAGACTGGTTTCTTTTTTGTAAGTTTCTTAACCTGCGTTGATGTGGGTGGTCGGCATTCGGGGAAGCGTCGTAGTTGAGAGCGGCTGTTTATTTTCATCCCGCCCCCGCAAACGTTGAATGGAACCCAACTGTTATGTTTCTGGCCCCCCGCGGACCTCGAATTCGAATCAGTTTTGTTGTTGTTGTTTGTTCGTTTTAAATTCAAGAACGGGAGAGCCACAGGTTTCTTTACAAACCGGAAGAGCGCGAGCGTCGCCACTAGGGTTAAGCCGTCCGAGGCGGTGGGGGTCCGCAGCATCGTCGAGATTTAATTTTCGTCATCATTTCTGTCGCCTCTCCTTTGTCGCGCGTGCAAGTCGTGCCCTCCCCCCCACCCTTCATTTGTCACCGTGCACTTATCTTGCCGTAGGGGCTCGCTCGTTCTCGCACTTTCTCGCTCGCTCTCTTTCTCTCTCTCATTTGCTTCCGATCGCCGTTACGCTCAACTCCGATTCGGTTCCACAGCGACAGGCACCGCGTGCCGATAGTTGTTTAAGTCCTCGGTCGTTACGTATCTCGGTGTCCGCGAAAGAATAATGCCGGGTCTGTTGGCCCGCCTGCCGGATAATGAGCTTTAGTTTCAAGGCAGGCAGTGCCGCAAGGAACCGACGACGCCTTGCGGAATGGGCGCAAGAGGCGTGATTATTTTTTCTTTCTCTTATAGACGGTCTCGCCAAAGAAACCTGCACGCAGATCCGCGTCCCTTGTCGTGTGCGCTCATTCTCTCTGCGCTGTGCGCTTCTTTTTTTCGTTTTGTTGTTTTAGCCTGCGCCAGATTTAACTTTTTTTTTCCACGTGTGCTCATTACGTAGCCACGACCGTAAGCCGCAGCCAGGACGGCATACTTAGACCGCGTCGCGGTGTGGCGGAGCGCTGCTTTGACTGCGGAGGGAATCGTGGGGCACACTCAACAGTGAGCCTGTCCGCGTGTGCCGCGTGCATAGCGGGGAGCGGCGGTGCAGCGGTTAGCGCGTTGCCCTACGAACCCATGACCCTGGTTTCATTTCCGCTTCACAGTCAATAACAGTGGAGAACATCTGAACTGGTCCTGGGTCTCCTCTAGGTCGACTCAGCCTTAAATGAGTAGCTGGTGCAGTGTGTAAACATCAGCTCTGGGGAGACAGAGGCGGCCAGGTGTGGTGTTGGTCACCCGCCTACTCATGTCCCGTGCCGGCCATCAGCACTTGTGGCGGTGAGATGTTAACTACTTTGCCTGGTATGCAGGAGGTCGTGGCTTCGATCCCAACACTTGATCCCTGTATATTTGGAGTCCACGCGTTCCCCTCCACGTACTCGCCGACGCCGTTTGCCCTGGGCCAGAGTCTAAGAACAAAAAAAAACACAAAATCTGAACCGGGGAGTGTGAATTGTTCGAGTTTTAATTCGTCCGACGGACAGTGGTCCCGTGTAGCCCTTTGTGGGGCCCTTCTACGCCGGAGATCTGCGGTGCGGTGTGAGCCCCAGCCGCAGCAGCAGCAGCAGCAAGGAGACAGAGATGGACACGACACCGCACGCTCCTTCGCGGAGTAGAAGGCGGCGCACGTGAAGGTCTCCGCCGCCGATATGTTTCCTGTACAGGGGTCCTTGTTAAAAATGTACTTCCTGCCGGCAGCTTGATGGTTAAACACAGCCGCCCGCCCTCACCGACGTACGCAGGTGTCGTTCATTACGAAAAATAGATTCCACCCGGGGGGGGGGGGGTGAGGAGAAGGTGCGTGCGTACGGAGGGGGAATTGTTCATAGATCTCACGCTTCAACATTTTTGCGGGGGTGATAGGGGATCACGGGGGCCGTAATCTACATGCATCATAACTTGGCTCGGTGGGACGACGGGAGCAGGCCGAGGGACTAGCCCCGCTCCGTGGGGGGGGGGGGGGGGGGGGGTCCCGCTCTAACGAGGGGTGCTGCGGTGGCTAGGAGATGTGACCTCCCTCGCCTGGTCCACAGGGCGGTCAAATATTTAGTTTTATCCTAAATTAATTTCAAGAGAGAATTCACGCGCGCGTGAATGTTAATAGTAGTCAGTTTAAACGTTTGTTAAAATATTGATTAAATAACCCTATTTGTGATGTCAAAATATATTGGAACCATGTCTTGACTTTTGGGCCTCCCTGTACATAAGCAATCTGAGCTGCGATGATAACGTTACCAGCCACCCCCGACACAAACGGGGTGCCGCTGTGGCATACAGGTGGCCGTGGGTTTTATCCCGACCCTGGCGATGCCTGCTCTATATTTGGTGTTTGCGTGTCTTTTTCTCTTTCTCCCCGTGGTCACGTTGGATTTGTTTTAATCGGGGTCCTCCGGTTTTTCCGTACACATTTAGAATCAACGTGCGTTCCGAGTATTTGGCTGCGATGAATTTCCACGCGACGATAAGCTGCTTCCCTGTGCTATCATTTGTGATGGCAGCAAGGTCGCTTCTTAAAAAAAGAATATAAGCTAAGAACTCAGTGGGCCTTAACCTGGTTAAATAAATAAAAAAACGTTTAAGTTTTTGTTAATCTACTTGCGGAATAAAGAGCTGGCACCTCGCCCGTCACGACGACGCGGCGGCAGAGGCGGCGACGCCACGGAAGGGAGCGGCGCAGGGCCCGCAAGGACTGCGAGGGCTTCTTTCGCTCAATTCAGGTCATTCGCTTAAATCTCCTGAACTTGTGGTTGAAAGGGGTTGCGTTGAAACGAAATGAAGGCTCGTGGCGATGAGCAATTTGTGGCCGGTGTTCTTTTTCCGGGCACGGGCGGTTGCGGGCTTCGGAGCGCGTTTTCCGGTCGGCAGATGTTCTTTTAATGGTTTTTTCCGTTTTAAACGCGGGCCCCGAGTCTCGCTGCAGTACGAGCAGCGTGCCGGTGCTGCGAGCGTCATCGCCCACCATCGCCACCACCGCTGAGCGCTCATTAAAACGATCCGGACGTTTCTCGCTTCTCTCCCGCCCCCCCCGCCCGCCACCACCCCCCGCCCCACCTCGAGTCCATTTATAGTGCTTAAATATTTACCGGGATTCTTTTTTAATATATATGTCAGCTGCTCTCTGCGGCACTGTGTGCAAAGAAAGTGGCACCAGCAACCTACACCACCCCTTCTTCTTCTTCCTCTGTACCAATATGTGTGTGGCAACTCATCGGTTTCGTGGGTTTTGCTCCGACGGCCAAAAGCACAGCCTCCTCAAGGGGGAAGCTAAACGGATGGCGTCTTAAGTGCCTCCGCTGAACACAACCGAGGTTCCCAATGCCTCACGATGCCGTCCACGGCCTGCTAAATGATTATCCACACAGCCACACGCCACCGTTTGCCCGCTCAAATCGATGGTGGCTGCATCTGCCACGGGTGTTGCGAGTCGCTCGGTTCCGTGGCGTGCACTGTGGTTGGATTTCGAGGCGGGGGGTCTATGCGGTGCAGGGCGGTGGCGATTGGCTGCGGTTTGCCCATGAGGCACATAACACATTCCTGCGGAGGGAGCTGGTAGGAACGTTGGGTTGCTCGGTCAATGGCCAGGGTCAACGGCGGCGTGGTGCATTCCGCAAATATGCCCGACTGTGAGGGCGGGCACAAGCCGGCGTGAGTAGGTTAAACGTTGAGTTTTATAAAGGCACCACGGGGTGACCAGCCCCTCCCCACCCAGCCCCACCCCTCCCCCACCCTCCCCACCCAGCCCCTCCGCACCCTCCCCTTCCCACTCGCCCACTCGAAAGCGGTCACATTTACACTTCCGCGGTGTAACCCCCAGTATAACCCCTTATGGATAATATTGGCCGCGAAAGCCTACTTGTTAAACTAAGGTGGCATTCTCGTATGCCTTACGCCACAAGCAACCAGTGCGCTAAATGTTAGGCATCCAACGATTTCTCCATGCCACAGTTCGATGAAATGCCATGAATCTGTGAGGTTTTTGTTTTCTTGAACGTGATGCGTTGTAGTGCATCTCTTGACTGCTATTGCCACATGAAACTAATTCCATGCGACGTGCACAAACCATAACAAAAAAAGACTCGAATCTCACGTGCGTGCGTGGTTTGATTCGTGTATCACGTGGGAGATCGGTTTTAAAGGTGGCTGGGTGACTCGGAGGTGAGAGCTCCGAGGTGACAGCGCAGATTAGAATCCAGGTTTCGGCCGTCTCTGATTAAACCGGGTTCTCCAGTGTTGTGAGTTGATGGACTTCAGCTGCGTCGCTGAATGAGTGCTCACAAGAAAAGACGATCGGAGAAAGTGCGTGGCTCTGTGGGAGTCACAACCGTTTGACTGTGCACGTGCCACGAATATCACTGTTTGTAGCTGGGTGGGCCGTGAAAAGTCCTGGGTGCAAAAGGGATATCAGGTGGTAGCTCTGTGATGCCCTACTTTGTTTTAGGGAATTATCTTCACACAAAGCGTCGCAACTAAATCTCCGCTATAGATCCGAATGGAAAAGTCATCGCTATGACGCCATTAGCACAATCGCGGTGAATGTGGGACAAAGGCAATAAAAAAAAATCCCCCCCTTTGTACCCCCCCCCCGCCCGCTCTTTCCCATCCCCCTTCTCCACTTGCAAGTTAATTACCTTCCCCCTTACCGATCCGATCCCCCCCCCCCCCCCCCCCCCATATAAACTTTCACTTCTCCGCTGGAGCCTCTCCACCTGGTTGGTAGCAGTGAGGCCCAACCCACCCCCTTCGTCACCACAAGCCCTGCCTGCGGCGTCGATCTCGCCTTTGCTTGCGGAATTTTTGCCCCCCCCCCCTTCCCCCACCCCCCCTCCCCCCCATTCTTGTTTTGTGATCGACGCTCCGTGCCGGGGCACACGTTGAGTAGAACATATTTGTCTTATGTTTTATTTTCACCGATTAACCGATGATGCATAATTACATTGCTAATTACGAGCAGCCCGGCTACCTCCTGGCTTAGAAGCATGGAGAGATGCATGGCTTATGCTTGGAATTACTACATCGAGAGACATGGTTCAGAACTCTTGAGAAAGGGCGAGTGGGCTTGGACAGGGCACATCACTACGAGGGCACGACGGCAGATGGTGGTCAAGAATAAATTATTACGGAGCAATGAAAGTCAGCTCAGGTGCAACGTGAATTGCTATTACATCGTGGGGCCGTGATAGGTGGCACAGTGGCGGCTGGACGGGGCCTTCATCCAGCAGTGGATCGATGAATACGGAGAACGGAGGACGCAACAAAAGTGTTCCCCCGAGTCTAATGTGTGCTACGGTCCGGCCCTCACCGGCCTTCTCTGTTGCAGGGCCACCCGGGCTTGCCAGGCCCTCCGGGGCCATCAGGGCCAGTCGGAGAGGTCGGCCGCGTCGGAGAGAGGGGGCTCGAGGGGCCGCCCGGGAAGGAAGGCCCCAAGGGCAAGAAGGTGAGGGCCTCTACACGGCCGCTTGGAGGGGCACAGCTCCCGCGATAAGTTGTGCAACCGGGTTGCATGCAACTTACACGTGGGGACGTCTCTGCGCGTTGAGAAACACGCATAGAGATTGGATTTTTTTTATTTTGGCTGCGATAAATGTCGTTTTGCCATCCTGTTTGTTGTTATAACGTTCTTCATAGCTCATCGGATTCCTCCGGCGACCCGAGTTCGATTCCCGTTCACGGCCAACGCCAGTGGCGATGATCTAAACCGGTCCTGGGCCTCCCCTAGGTCGACTCAGGCTCGAATGAGTATCTGGTGCGGTGTGTAAAAACTTTGTCACCGTGAAGACAGAGGCGGTAGGGCGTGGTGCTGACCACACCCACCCCTCCGTGTGCCGTGCCGGCCTTCGTAGGTGCTCGCTAACAGCACTTGCCCCAACAGTCCGTTAAGGCTATACGATCTTTGTCTTTGTGCTTATTTTGTTTGCTGGTTTCGTGCTGCGCACGGTGGTGTCAATCCTGATGTACGTCGCTGCCTGCAGGGCAAAGTGGGGCCCCCCGGGATGGACGTGACCGGAGCTAGCGGCCTTCCGGGTGAACCTGGCAGCAAGGGAGAACAGGTGAGCACGAGGTCCACTCCTGTCGTCGTCATCACCGTTGTAGTCATCAGCCGTCTACAATCAACAGAATGATCATCAGTCATCATTGTGATCATTGTCGTCGTCGTCATCACCATCGTCATCAGCCGTCAAGAATCAACAGAATGGTCATCAGTTATCATCGTAATCATCAAACTGGTCAACACACTTTTCTGGCATAAGGTTTTCCAACGGTTTTAATGCAATTTTGGGGTGCTGATTCCAAATCTGGCATCAGTTTTTGTCTATCAGATATCAAATATTGCATTTTCAATAAAAACTGCTGAAGAAAAATATTAAATAAATGTGGATATCTATAAAAAATGATATTATAAACACACTATCCTAAAAATAAAGCACCATATTTTAACACTAAAGCAGTCACTGACTCGCAACAACTTTCAATCATGAATGACAGAGTTAATTTCGGGTAAAATCAATGAAAATGTGGTATGCCGATAGCATAAAAATGATGTGATAGAGCAAATCTGAGATCAGATTTGGAATCAGCACCCTGAAATTAGTCTAAAACAGCTGCTAAAGTCCAGGCCAGAATTTTTTTTTTGTTGACCAGTGTCATCATCGTTGTCATCATAATCATCATCGTCGTCGTCATCATCGTTATTGTGAACATCACTCTCTTGTATATAAGAATAGGTTTTACCCTTTCTGGCAATAAAACAGTTGTGTTAAGATGTTAAAACTCCAAATTGAAACCTTTTGCAAGGAATCATGTCTGCATTAACCACATATACTTGTGGTGATCATGTAAACAAAAAACATTCTTTGGTAGTATATGCATTGTCTCATGATGATGGTGAGGATGAGAATTGGTATGATTACGAATTTTGACATTGCTGCTGTTAATTATTCATCATAATCAATTGCCATTATCTTCAATCAACAATAATTGATCACCCATGAATAACCATTAATTATCATGTCTTCATTCATCAGTGAGCTTTCTCGTGAGCGTTAATTTATTCCCGTTTGTCGTGTATATCATCTACGGCGCATTTGTCGGACATTCATATTCGTTCTGCAATCGCTTCCTGACTGAGTAATTATCTTGAACACCCTTTTGTCACGGTGGCTAGACATCCGCTACAGGGGAGGTGAGGTATGAATAAATACAAATAAATAAACACGTAGGCTTTCGCGACCAATATTATTCATAATAAGCGTTTTTGGGTTAGATTGCGTTATTTATAAATGTGTCGTAACCCTCCACCACCCGACACGGCCAATCAGTAAAACAAGTGTCACCTTAAAAAAAGACAAATAGTTCACTACTTTAGCCCACCGGTGTGTTGAAGCGTGAAACCACAACATTTAAAATGTTTGAGTACGACGTTTCGCTGGTAATTACATCCAGCATCATCGGGCAATTCGCCATTCTGACCATTCTGGCGAATTGCCCGATGATGCTGGATGTAATTACCAGCGAAACATCGTACTCAAAAATTTTAAATGTTGTGGTTTCACGCTTCAACACACCGGTTGGCTAAAGTAGTGAACTATTTGTCTTTTGTCATCGTGACACTTTTTTGCTGATTGGCCGTGTCGGGTGGTGGAGGGTTAAGACACATTTATAAATAACGCGGTCTAACCCAAAAACGTTTATAATAAATAAATAAACAGCTGCAGATTCGTGTCGAAAAAAACTTCCCGCTTGGTCGTCGTGTGGGAAGACCGACCGACCCCCCCCCACCCGCCATAGGAATGTGGAATTCCCATTCGCCGGTCCCAGGGTCGCCGTACAACCGCCCGTTTGAGCCGGGAGGCGATTTGCCTTCGACTCGTAACGAGCACAGCTGCCGATTGCTTGTCGCCTCTCTCTCCCTCTCCCTTCTTCCCTCGTTGCAAATGCAAGGGGAGCTCGGGCAAGGTGGGAAATCGCGGCTACAAAGGAGAAGTGGGGATCACGGTGAGTGCGCGCGCGCGATCGGTGTCCGCGAGACGGCCTCGCTCGTCAACGCGGCATTCGTCGCGTGTCCAATGTGAAACATTCAACGGCCGTCGGACCGAGAGTTCTGCGGGTGTGGTGCAAAAAGCTCCCCGGGGTTTTGTCCCGGTGCCGACACAAATGATGCCATGAGCCACGATGAGGTCGAGGTGCCGTTTGGCGCCCACCTCTCGAGCCCTCTGCTGCCGGTTAGTGCCGCTCACGTCGCGCTCTTACGCCCGCCCACTCGACTCCCTCGGCTCTGACCTCCAACAAATCCCTAAGATTTGTAGTTGTTGTGATGCGGGATTCAATTTGCTCGCCGTGTTTATTTTGCCCGCTTTGAGAATCCCCCCGTGTGTGATGCTGCTGCTGCTGCTCTTTGCTTTGGCTCTTTGCAGAAGGAGGCGATTCGCTCCATTCTCCGTGAAGAGATGAGCGGACGCTGCAGTACGTACGCGAGCTCGCGCACACCCCCTGCATACACCCTGGCAACATGCAGCACACACACACACCGTTCACAAGCACACTGGCATGTACACGTACGGGCACCTACACAAAGAGCTCCTCTATAGACTGTTGGGGCAAGTGCTGTTCGCGAGTTCCTATGAAGGCCGACACGGCACAAGAGGCGGTGGATGGCCAGGACCACACGCCTTTGTCTCCGTAGTGGGACTCATTTGAGGCTGAGTTGACCTCGGAGAGCCCCAGGACCAGTTTATATATTTTTCACGAGTGTTGGCCGTGAGCGGGAATCGAACTCGGGTGACGGGTGTAGGTTGATAGCGCGCTGCGCTATGAACCTACACTCCCACCCCCCACATACCCACACACAGCTGAACTCACGCACACATACCTGAGCACACATACCCAAACACACACCCACATATCCCCACACACACGCACAGGTATACACAGACACATAGCACGGACATACATCACAAAGACAAAGATCCCCATATAGCCTTTAACAGACTGTCAGG
Organism: Lethenteron reissneri; assembly: GCF_015708825.2. Classification (NCBI taxonomy): domain Eukaryota; kingdom Metazoa; phylum Chordata; class Hyperoartia; order Petromyzontiformes; family Petromyzontidae; genus Lethenteron; species Lethenteron reissneri. The sequence goes on along the minus strand of NC_083833.1, from coordinate 1,739,911 downwards.
GCAAGTGCTGCGAGCGAGCACCTGTGAAGGCCGGCACGACACGCGGGGGGGTGGGTAGGCCAGCCCCACACCCCGGCCGCCTTTGTCTCCCTAGTGGCTCATTTTTGAGGCCGAGTCAACCTCGAGCGCACACACCCCCACACACAAACATACATACACCCCCACACACGCGCGCACACACACACGTACACACAGACACATAGCACGCACGTGCATCACGCGTGATGCACGCGTGATGCACGTGCTCACGCGCGCGCGCAGGCAGCAGCCCCCCCCCTTCCGCCGCTCCCCCCCCCCCACCTTGACGCGCACGGGCACGTGCGTGTCGCGGCGCGTGGCCCGGGCTCGTGGGCCACAGGGGCGCGTGCCCCTAATTGTTTTGGCTTTTAGACATCGGCTCTCCCCGCTGGGGGGGGGGGGGGCGCGGGGGTTGGGGGTTAATTTGCGCGGCTGTTTGAGATGCTCGCGGGGACCGAGACGCGAGAGGCGCCCGCCCCGCTCTGGCACCATTAGCGACTGATGCGTGAGTGCCGCTCGCTAAATATCATCCAATTAGCGCCCTAATGTGTCCGGAGGGGGAGACCCTGACTAATGACTTCTATTGCACGCCGATTACAGGGCCCCGGTTTTCGTTCACGGCCAAAGTTAATGCCGCGCGTGGGGGGGGGGGAAGGAAGGCCGGGGGGTGAAGAGGGGTAGGTGAAGGGTTCTCACTCTGCAGTGGCCGGGCGTGCGACGCACGGGAGAAGCGCGATATCGGCGTTGAGCGCGAGCTTCAACGTGGTCGACATGTCACTGCTGCTGCTGCTGCGAGGGTTAGTGTCCGTGCATTATATGAGCGTTTCACTTGTTAGCACCAAATGAATTGGCGAAACGAGATTTTTGTTTGTTTGTTTTTATTATTTTATTATTTCCCTTCTACGTGACTTTACCGAAAGAACCAAGAATATGAATCCCTGCAGTCACGAAAGCTTTACATCGAAATGCTTTAAATCGAAATATCTGTATTTGTAAAAGGTTTGAAATTGTAGAGAGATGGATCACGTTTTTTTTTTTAAAGCAAGTGGCAGCCAATCGGGACCACGAGTGTATTTTTCTAGAGAGTCATGTGTCTATGTGTACGTGTGTGTGGCCTCAACGTGCACATATCCTGGCACAAGCGTCGTGGTGACGTCACCACCACTTAGTGGCGAATGGCGGTTGTTGTTATTGTTGTGTGGGGAGCGATCGTGTAGCGGCTAGCACATTACGCTACGAACCCGGCAAACTCGAGTTCAATTCCCACTCATGGCCAACACCAGTGATAATTATCTGAATCGATCTAGGGCCTCCCATAGGTCGATTCAGCCTCAAATGAGTACCTGGTGTGGTGTGTAAACATCGGCACTAGGAAGACAAAGGTGGCTGGGCGTGGTGCTGGCCACCAGCCCCTTCGTGCCATGCCGGCCTTCATAGGTGCTCGCTAACAGCACTTGCCCCTACAGTCTGTTAAGGCTATACGGGGGATCTTTATCTTTGTCATAGTTTTGGGGCATTGAATTGTTGGGGCTTGCCACTTTTGATTGGGGACTGTTGGCATCTGCTGGTAGTGGTGTTAATATGAATGCTTAGTATCAAGGCTTCCAGAATTGGGATGTTTGGCTAAATCCATGGACAACATCACCATCATTACCATCGACGTCACCGCGATCAACAATTTACTCGCGCAACAGATGCACACGGACCGCTCACGGGAATCGCAGCATTGAAAAATTATCTCAGCCGTGCGCTTGTGTGAGGAGATTTTTTCTTATTCACAGTTTTGTAAATTAACAGAAAAAATAAACTGATAGAAAAAAAGACCTTTACCCCTTTCTGAGGTAATTACGGGCGATGTTTTATGCCAAATAGACACCAATTACAAAGGTTGTCCCATCTGCGCAACCTTGCATACTTGTGGTAAAAAAAAGCCAACAAATATGCTTCGAGGCTAAAGCCTTGTTTTTCATCATTCAATATCTTGATACGGACGAAAGGGTCCCATAGTTATTTATAGAACTAACGCTTTCGGAACATTCAGGTTGCATAAATACCCTTTATTCCATTTTAAAATGTAAGTGACGGGCTGCGATGGTATTTTTAAAACTGTGTACGCCATTCCCGTTGAATGAAACGATTGAGATGAATGAGGCGGACGTAAATATCGCCGCTGGGGTTGAGTCACGGCCGTTGTTGCGTTTCTCTGCCTGCGTGTCTTGCAGCTTGCGGAGGTACGGGGAGTGCGGCGCTGCCGTTACGTTCAGCGCACCGGCCTCTGCTCGTGGCGACGGCACACCGCGACAGCCACGGAGATAATGAACCATGACTCACCGCAGCCAGAGACGGACTTAAGACTCCGGGGGAGTGGGCAGGAGAAGGAGGGGACGGGAGGGGGGGAAATGGGACGCGTGTCCAGAAGCTACAATTCCTGACGGAATAAAATGTACATTCGAAAAATGTATTTAATGAACGTCGGACCTTTTCATCACGTCATTGATTTAACGTGAACGGTATACGCGATAGTAAAACGTTCAAGGTGCAGCCGCTGCGGCCGTTTGCCGATGCCTGGCGGAAGAGGGGCTTCACTAGAGGGGTCGATAAAATAAAAAAACGCTTTTCGGCGGTAAGTCACCACTGCTCGTCCCACGGATTAACAGGCCACCGCCATAGGAATGTGGAGTTTCCACCACCGGCTTCGGGCCGCGATTGGATAATGAGCGTCGCCTCTTGCTCGTTAATCGTTGAGAAAACTCCAAGTTGACTCTTTGAGTATCGTTCCTGCGGTCACGAGAAGTACGATCAAACCACGCCCATGCCCGTCATGGCGTGGAGAGACCTTCATCCGGCAGCGGAGAGACCAGGGACTGTAGCTTATTATTATTTTCATCATTATTATGACAAATGTAATTGTTGCTAGAGTCTCCGCTGTGGAAGCAGCTTGCTCTGTGGTGGTCAGGGCACCGGGAGAGTGCGCCAAGAACTTCCCGTTGACATCGGCTCCCTTCACCAGGAGAAGACGGCGGAGGAGGCGGCTGGCGTCTTGGCGCGCGTGACCAGGACGGGGACTACCGGCGCGGGCGGGTGATGGGCATGGGCGGCGGCAACGACGACGGCGCTGGCAGCGAGGGCGGCGCGCACTTCCGAACCGAGGTGGTGGCGCACAGGGGCGGGGCGGAGGCCCAGCCGGCGCTGGGAGCCCACCGGCCGCAAGGTGTTTGAACGCGGAGGGCCGCACGACGGCTCTGGCGTTGCCGTCAACTCGGCCGTCTTGAATCCGATGAGCTATGAGCCTCTTTTTTTTCTCTCACAGATGTCCAGTTGGAGCAGGTCAAGAACGTTACAACAGCAAACAATACAACAACACAATAGGAGTGAAAAGTATAGGAAAGATAAGCAACTAACTAACAAAAGAAATATCTACAGTATTTTTATCTTATCAGGTAAAGCCTACTGAGTGACAAGCTTCTTTTCATATCACAGTGCCATCGCTCTCTGGCGCGTATTCAGGTTTATAAGTCAGCCCACTGGCTGTGCTTTCCCTCTGCTGCATGTACTTACCTTGGGCTCCATTCGCACCACCGTACGTAGCCAACCATGCTCATCGGAGGTGCGTGGGAAGGACAACAAGAATGATTGTCATGCATTGAAACAAAATGACTGAGCCCATAATATGCTTCCTTCACATGTCTGTCCCTCCAAACATTTATATTTTGGACATCCCAATCAGCCTTCTGGGGATTCATCATTCCATCAACGTTGGGTCAATGCAAGCGAGCTCTGGAATGGTTTTTGAACCTTCAGTGTCTAATCAGCCGAGTGAGACTTGAACCATGGCTGGTCATTCTGCCATGTGCTTCAAATCAAGGACGATCCTCTCTGTGAGATACGAGCCCTTGCCCTGCATCCGTGCCCCACGCTGCTTTAAATCTTGTGAGATTTTGACGAGTTCTTGCCTGCATACCAGGCGAGGTAGTTAACATCCGGTCGTGGCTTCAATCCCAACCCTGACATCTGTATATTTGGAGTTTGCGTGTCTCTCTTCTCGTGGTCGCGTGAATGTTTTCTCCTGCTCCTCCAGTTTCTCCCTCCACATTTAGAAACGTGCGTTTAAGAGTATTTGGCTGCGAAACTTTTCCACGTGATAAGCCACTTCGTTCAGCTATCACTTGTGGCCTGGTTACTTCTGATTGTTTTACATCTCTATATATCTCTATATATAAAGCTCAGTATGCCTTACCTGGTAGTTTTTTTGTGTGATCATGCCGCCACAATCCTGGACGTAGGGAGTGCGATCCGATTGTCGTTTCAGCGGACACCGAGGTCACGTGGAACAGCACGGAGATTTCCCAGAAGCTGCAGTTCCTGCGCGAGCGAGGTGAGATGCAATCGCGGTTGCCGGCACTTGCTTCCCCCCCCCCCAAACCATCCTCCTTCCGCGTCTTTCCTCTCTCTCGTTAAATTTTGTTGTCCTCTCGTCGCGCCCGCGTTTGACGATCTCTGTCCATCCACGGTTGTCGTCGTCATAGGGCGACTAAGGCGGATGGCTATGAGATGTTAACTACCTCGCTTAGTATGCAGGAGGTCGTGGGTTCGATCCCGACCCTGACGCCTGTTGTATATTTCGAGTTTGCGTGTCTCTCTCTCTCCCCGTGTTCACGCGGATCAACGTGACGCGCTCAGAGTATTTGGCTGCTACACATTGCCACGTCATGATATCGGCCACTTCCTCGAGCTATCATTCGTTGCCAGCTCACTTCTCAAAGAGCTGTACAGCTCAGTGGGCATTACTTGGTAAAATAAAAAAAAATTGTTGAATGAAAGAAGAAGAAAAAAAAACGCTTTCGCCGACAAATGCGTCTGCCGCCAATTCCCGTTAACTCGTTAACAACATCGCCGGGGCCATCCCCACCCCACCACCACCCTCCCCCCCCCCCCCCCGGCCCGCGCATCCCCGCAGACGCATGCCGCCTGCCCATGTCGGAGGGCGATTGCGACGAGCACGCGGTGCGGTGGTTCTACCACCTTGGCGAGGACGAGTGCCAGCCGTTCATCTACGGCGGCTGCGGAGGCAACGAGAACCGCTTCGACAGTGAGGAGCGCTGCGTCCGGGCGTGCCGCTTCACCCCGCCAGGTGCGGGAGGGGGGGGGATCGAACCGTCGAGTTTGTTCCATTCCGTTGCGCGGGATGGTGGTTCCCGGTCAGCCGGTTTTGCCCGGTTATCTCAACGTAGAACTCTGCATAGAGATGCGTAGAGACTCATAGAGATACGTAGGGACACAATAGTTGTAGTGTCGAGTTTGTTTGAAGATTTTCATGGATGATGGTCCCGTTAAGCTGGTTGGGTGGTTATTTTTCGTGGGATGATCCAGTGTTGCGTGAGCACCAGCAGCAGCAAGAGAAACATCGTTGGAAAGACGGTCCTTGGCTACTATCTTAATTGCATGGTTTTAAGGCCTTAATGGAGGTTACTAATTTATGTACAGGCGCTTTGGTTTCAAAAGAGGTGACTTAAAGAAACAAAGTTTGATTTATTTGTTTGGAGATGGCCCGGTTCGTAGCGCAGTGAGCTAACCGCTGCACCACCGCTCTACATTACACAATATCCCCTGTGTAGCCTTAACAGACTATTTGGGCAAGTGCTGTTAGCGAGCAACTATGAAGACCGTCACGACACACGAGGGGGTGGGTGGCCAGCACCATGCATGGCTGCCTTTGTCTCCCCAGTGGCGATGTTTACACACCGCACCAGGTACTCTTTTGAGGCTGAGTCGACCTAGGGGGAGGCCCAGGACCGGTTCAGATCAAATATAATTGTTGCCGGTGTAGGCCGTGAGTGGGAATCGAACTCGGGCCGCCGGGTTTCGTAGCGCAGCGCTAACCAAGACACCACCGCTCCCAGCTACACACACACATTCACAATACCATCACTCCCCACACATCAATATGCAATATCTTGCAGTGTGGAGTTACGTAGCGTCTAAATGCGACTGCATCTCAAGAAGCCGTTCGGAAGCGCTGGGAATATTTCTTTTCTCAGAGTTATGCAGTCGGTCACAGGCAGAGCAATAAAGGGGACGGTCTTGGGCCTGGACCTGAGTCGGGGGGAGATGGGAGTACACGGCGCAGATCGGTGGGTGAAGGGGGCTCCAGACGATGGCGGTAGCGGAAGAGACTACGCACGTGCACACGTGCACAGACAAAATAACAAGGGCAAAGATCCCCCCACCCCCTGTGTAGCTTTAACAGACTGTCGGGGCAAGCGCTGTTAGAGAGCAGCACCTAAGAAGGCCTTCACGGTACACGAGGTGGTGGGTGGCCAGCATGATGCCCGGGCCGCCTTTGTCTCCCCTGTGGGGATTTTTTTAGGCTGAGCTGACCTAGAGCTCACATACCCAAACACACACACACGTACCCCCACACACGCACGCAGGTACGCACAGGTACTCATTTGAGGCTGAATCGAAACTAGCGGAGGCCCAGGACCGGTTCGGATAATCGTCGCTGGTGTTGGCCGTGAGCGGGAATCGAACTCGGGTCGCCGGGTTCATGGCGCAGCGCACCACCGCTCCCCACACTATAACACACAGGTGCACACACACACACACATTAAACGTTTGAAAATTGTTGGGAAGAACTTTTCCATCGGTTAACATTGAAACTGCATGAATAAAACAATAGCGTTTCCAAGTGGCAGTTTTAAAAGTTCGGGGCTCCTGTAGCGATATATATATTTTAAAAAACCTAAAAAATAAACAAACCCACTGCGGGAGATAATTCTCCGCAGCGGGACGAATCCGTTTGTGAGCGCGCCCGGAGTCGGCCATGTGCGCTGCCCGAGCCGATGCCCGCCCCTCCACCCCGAGGCAGGTGCCGCGAGCAGCCGCCACGGGCTCGGTGCGGCGCTGCCCGCAACAGCTGGTGCGGCGTGCCGGCACCGAGGCTCCGGCTGTTGCTCCCCGTAACCGCGATCGCTCATCCGGCCGGTCAGCCGCCAGGTTGCTTAGCCGTGCCGCTCGGTTAATTAAGGGAGGAGGCAACGCTGCAAATTCAACGGTCCTAGATCCTGTAGCTCCAAAATACGTTTTTTCTTCTTCGGGCCCTCCGGTTTTCCCCTCCGCATTTCCCCTCCGCAGTTAGAATCAGTATTTTGGCTGCTATAAATTTCCACGTGATAAGCGACTTCGTTGAGCAATCATTGGCGATGGCCAGGTCGCTCCTGAAAAAGAGCTGTATAGCTCAGTGGGGACTTACCTGGTAAAGTAAAAACATTTAAAAGATTTAGAATAGAAGTGTTTTTGATCCTCACCTTGAAGTCGCACTGCACTCCGCTGCTCCTGACGCAATCGTCCGGCTCAACTGCCGCAATGGAAAGCCACGGTGGTTGGTCTACACCAACGTCAGCCGTACGGAGAACCAGGAGACCGGAGCCAGCGACCTGGGTTTGATTCCCGGCCATAACTCAAACTGATGGAGGCACGTGATATCTGAACCAGAACTGCCTCTCCCCCCCAGCTTTCACCAAACCCACGCTTACCCTTGAACTGCACGGTGTGGGGCTAGCTTCACCCAGCAGCGCATTTACAAAGGGGGGTTCCATAATTATTGTTTACAGCTTCAGCAAACACAACTTAGAAGCCGGGAGCAAGCGGGCATGTTCACATCTGGCACGGGTACGGAAAACGAAAAAAGGGATGTTTACAGAGACAGACATCAGGCGATTGTCATCACAGCTGTGATTACGAGTCTTTGCCAAGAAATAATGAGTTCACAGCATTAAATATGGCCTTGCCCTTCCTCTGTACACATCGACTCGCTCGTGGCAACCATGAGCTTCATGCCGTGGTTTGTGCTATAACCTCAAATGTTCTCCTTCCAGGTGCTGCTCCTGCCTCGTAAACTTCTTCATCCCTTCATCATCGTCGTCGCCGTCATTGTAAGAACTATGGTGCTTTCGTCTACTATTAAGAGTGATTGTAACGGCCTATACTCTGGTGCTAATTTCAACCGCGTTTGCAAGGGGAGACCTGCACTTTGTTGCTGAAGTCAGCGCACGTCCAACAACCGTGAGGCGTGCCAACAGGTTCAAGGCGTGGCTTCAAAAAGACCTACTCGTTTCAGGAGTTACGTGGAAGCGCGTGTGCTGGGCTCAGGTGTTGCACGGGCACAGACACAATGTTTATTTAAACGCCCAGCCAGTTTAGGAGATGACCAGGTGGCTCACAGGTCGGTCAGAGGTCGGAGTTGACGGACAGCTCGGTCACCAGTGACTGCACACAAAGCTCTCTCATGTCAAACTTGCTTCCGCGCCATGATTCGGTGAAATGCCAGCTCTGAAAAATTAACAAATAAGAAAATGGCTTGGCACCTCTGCAACAAACGCGACTCTTTAGCTGGGCAGATGGTGTGTGTGTGTGCGTGTGTCAAGCGGTCACCTTCAGGGATTTCAGAAGGAGTTCTTTGATATCCACTTCTGTGGATCGTTTCTCTCACATGGCAGGTTGCATCTCCCTGTGAGAGTTCACAATTGACTCCTCCTCCTCTACTGGCAGGGCACCGACAGCACGGCCACTCTAGAATGGCAACGTAGACAAGAAATTGTTTTAACAACTGAGCAGTTTCAGTCCCGATCTGACCAATACCAACCCTGCGGACCTTCGTCAGCCGTAGAGTCGACCCGTGCCCAGCTGCTCTTAAGGCCAGTGATGTCATCGCTTGTTGTGTCTCTATCGCCGAGCAGTGACCACGCCTCGTGACGATTCCCCACGCCCGTGAGAATCGGTCTGAGCTCCAGATCGGCAGCCCTTACGGCCCGCGTGGCACTCGTCATTCAGGAATAGCGGAGCGTTGCGAAGGCGCCTTTAAGATTTGGATCGCTCGCCGAGCCTCTATGCTGTTGCGCACACGTTGAGCTTTTGCCACGGTGTTTTTTATTCTTATTTTGATTTGCTGTGCTGTGGTTTACATTTTGCAGGAAGCCTTATTTGCAATAAATGCACTAAGTTATTCTTTTTTTCCTCCCGGTTCCAAGCGCCAAGATGCGCAGAGTGGATTTTATTATTCTGGTATGAAGGGAGACTCAAAGAGCACACGTTTGGCAAAACGCATCAATAACGTTCACAGTTTTTATGGAAAGTATATTGCAACGCTCCAAGTTCACTGCGAACAGCACGGTACGGTTTATGAAGTATTTTTAACACGTAACTTTTATACGGCAACTTGCATCTATATTCTTAAGACGGGAAGTTCTCCCATGATTGCCAATGATTCCCCAATGAGGTTTCAAAATATATAAAAATTCTCAACCCAGTTAAGGCTCTGCAAACAGAGATTACTTTCGCGAGTCTGGGTCAACAGCTTGGGATTAAACTTCATTGCTGCCTCAGTGGGGTGGAGTGGCGGTGCAGCGGTAGGCGCACTGCACCAGGAACCCTGTCCGGAGCTAATATCAGCTGTGTGCAACATTCGAACCAGTCCTGATCACCCCCCCCACCCCATCTCCTTCACCAATGTGGCATAGTATGAACCAGCGTGTTGAAGCACAGTCATACGCTCCAGCGTGATCGGAATGGTGTGTTGTTAAGCGGATTGCCAAAGGGCTGCTAGTGGCAAATAAAATCGCTGATGCAGTCACGGTGACCGCGACGCATCCATCCTTCCCGCATCGCCAAAGCGACGCGGCCGCCGTTGGGATAGGAGCCTGGTGGTACACGGGGCGCGTGCGGCTTGGGGTCATTGCCGGGTCACGTTGGGGGCGTTTCAAGAATTCGCCTGGTTCCTGTTCGGCGCGAAACACCCGAGCAGAGGCGCCACCGCAGAAATTTGGACCGTCGGCCCACGAGGATGCGGGCAAAAGAGTTTGCGGCCACGAGTCGCCGCTCGCCTTGCGCCCAGCCCCGAGTCATACGGCAAGAGGCCAAATTTGGGGGGCGGGGGGGGGAGTTGTGAAATTGTCCACGGAACAGTTTCACACGTATCATCCATAATAACGTTTTTTTTTGGGGTAGATCGCGTACACATATATGAATGTGTCGTTAAAACCCGCCACCGCCCGACACAGCAAACTAGTGAGTAATTAAAATAAGAGTTACTATTTGGCTGTGTCGGGTGGTGGCGGGTTTTAACGACACATTTATATATTTATGCAATCTAATCCAACAAACCTCTATTATGGATGTACACGAATCTTTTTCATTTCGTATTTTTTCGTGTGTTTTTATACGTAAATGTACATATATATTTTAATTTCATGAAAAACCCGTTTGAACGTGTTCACCGCGTACCGAATAAACGACGCATTTACCTGAAAACTCTCTTGCGAACGTTCTCAAAAATGCAAGCGATGATGATGACGACAATGTGTCTTCGGGTTTTAACTCGCGGGGCCAATGTGTTCGCTCTTCCGATGCCTCTTCACGCAGTGCCAAGACCGACCACCCGTGGGTGGGGGGGGGCGGGGGAGCGAGTTAGGGGGGTTGCCTGGGGGGGTGCGATGCAGATGGTGATGGTGCTGATGGTGATGGCGCTGATGGTGCTGATGGTGATTCAGATGGTCGATGCAGATAACTGTGCAAGATGATGACGTGTGTGTGTGTGTGTTGAACTTTCGCACCGTACGAAGCCGACCGTGCTAATTGGAGGTAAATCAGGTGATGATGAAACAGCTCACGATGGTGCAGATTCAGTTGGCTGATGGTGCAGATGATGAATAATCGGGTGACGATGCCGATTCTGGTCATGATTGTGATGATGCACATAATTGATGATCCAGATTATGACGATGTAAATAATGATGTTGATGTTGTTTATACTGCTACTGATGATGATGACTGCTGCTGCTTTTGCCGATGCTGCTGTTGCTGCTGTTGATGATGCTAATCATCATCATCATCCTCACGATTAGCATCATCAATAATGGGGGTGATGATTTAGGTTGGCAATGACAATGTTGAGCTCTGCTCAACCAAGTGAGCTACGGGCCAGGCACCGAATCTCAGTTGGATCGTGAGGCACAGGGTGGTGCACTGGCAGCTCGTGGTGCAGACGCCCTACCGCTCATCTCTCTCTTTGTATTTTTGTCGTTGCAAATTTCTATTTCTGGGATGGTAAATAATTACATCCCGAATGTCCAGCCAGACGGGCGAAAAAGCTTAAATTGACCGTGCACATTTGAGAAAATTGCTCGTCCATTTTTTGAGAGTGCCCGTAATTATGACACATCGCATTTCGGCAGGATGCAAAAATAAAAACTTTGCAACGTCGCCCGCTGCCGGGTGGCTTGGCTTTGTTAATTGCCATAAAATATCGGGCGTCCCGTCGGCACGATTCAAGTTCCGCGCAAAACATTCCGCGGCTCCGTGCTGGCGCGAGTTGCAACTTTGAAATGTGAACTCTGGATGCAAAGGGGTTGCTCCAAATGACGGTCGCAACCTCTGAGCCCGCGTCTGTCGGCAGAGAGAGGGAGGATTTTGCCCGGACGCTCTTTCGCACTTGCGATGGTCAAAGGCGCAGCCCTGCAATTGCTCAGCTCGCGTCACTGCTCGCGGAAGAGGCCTCCGCTGGAGGGCGCTCTGTGACAGTCCTTCGAGAGCAGTGGCTCTGAACCTTTTTACTGCAGCCTGTACCCCTATGCGTCTCAATGGTTAAAATGTGGTATAATGTAAATACAGACATAGGTTTGATGAAACAAAGTCGTTGTACGTTCGTGTCCATGCATAATTTGTGTTGAGGTGATTTACCTTCCAAAAATAATCTGGCATTTCTCGCACCCCCCAGAAAGGGCATCTCACACCCCCAGAGGGTGCGTGCACCTCAGGTTAAGAACCACTGCTCTAGAGGGTGTTTGGCCTACTCTTCCACGCCGTCTGTACATTTTGGAAGAGGTGGGAGCGCCGACAATTTACACCACCACCACACACGCGACCTGCCGATCGGACTCGCTGTGATGGGAACCCATTCACGTTGCTGGGTGGAGGGGGGCAGGGAGGGGGGGGGATTCAACTGCCGCCCCGGGAGGTCGAATGCAACCTTCGACGTTTGTGCATTTGCGAGTCCAGCGTGCTCACCGTGACACCGCGGCAGAATGATCTTTTTTTTCATATTTAATATTCATTATTATTGTATTATTATCCCCCCACCCACCTAGCCCATTAGCGAGCGGCTCTCATCATCGTCTTCGTCGCATCGCAAGAATAGCAGCGAGGCACAGCGCTAAACCGCCACCAGCCCCCACCACCACGACCCCCACCACCCCCACCACCCCCACCACCACGACCCCCACCACCCCCACCACCACGACCCCCACTACCCCCACCACCACGACCCCCACCCTCACCACCACGACCCCCACCACCCCCAAACGGCGCAGACGCCGTCTGAGCGATGCCGCGGCGCTGCCCTCGGCAGTGTCCCCAGGAACGGACTCCACGGCCACGTGGCCCCCGTCAATTGCCCGTTCATCCGCGAGCCGCCCGGGGCTTGTGAGCAGTCCTCGCGCGATGTATCATAATCATCATTCTTCTCCTGTGCCGTACGCGGAGACTAAGCGACGGGGTTTAGCAAAGGGGGGTTGTTGCTTGGCCCCAGTTTTCCGGCGGATTCAGTGGCACGCTGCCCTAGCAGGCGAACTACTTGGTTCACCGATGATGGGAATTGCCACTTTGTTTTTTAAAGTGATGGAGAAGTTTAGAGGCTTTTGGCGGTCGTGGCGTGTGTCTGTGTCGTACATCGGCGACCCGAGTTCGATTCCTGCTCACGGCCAACACCGGTGACGATTATCTGAACCGGTCCTTGGCCTTCCCTGGGTCGACTCAGCCTCAAATGAATACCTGGTGCGATGTGTAAACATCGCCACTAGGGAGACAAAAGCGGCCGGGCGTGGTGCTGGCCACCCACCCCCTCGCGTGCCGGCCTTTATAGGTGCTCGCTAACAGCACTTGCCCCAACAGTCTGTTAATGCGAAACGGGGAATCTTTGAATGTTGAACTTTTTTCGCACCGTACGTAAGCAATCAACCTGATATCAAAAAGCAAGCAACACTTTTTGTGCATATAAGTATATACTTTTTTTCGGGGTGGGGGGGGGGCGGCAAGAATATATTTGTTATTTATATGGTGGCGACAGAGATCAAAGTTCTGCTTACACACGCGCCCATTCTCGTGCACAATCGCAAAAGTATCATCGGAACTCGGCTGCTCGAACGATTGACTGATAGCTTTTGCCGGGCTCAGGCGGCTGGCCGCTGGCCGGCAGACCTCCGCTGCGAGGGGGGCCACCCACGGGGCTAAATTGAATTTCTTCTCCGGCGCCCTCGGAGGTCGCGGGCTTGAGTTGAGAGGCACCGCACGACTCCACGCATCCCGGCCACCAAATTGGATAACAATCAAGAAACGGCGCCTTGACGTCAGGCAGCCGGCCTCTCCGCGTGGCCCGGGGGGGGGGGGGGGGGTGACGCGGAGGGGAAAGTGGCAGAGCAATCAGTCCTGACAATTCGCTCTTGTCCAGAGACCTTTTCGCGGCCACGGACACTGATTAAATGGCAAATAAAATTCCAGCGAGTGGGGGGGGGGGGCTGCCGTTGGCAGCAGTGAGGGCACTAGGAATAATTTATCGCCGGCGTCGTTAACAGCCGTGGCCCACGAAGAGGCTCGTGATGTGCCACGATCTGGGGAAGGAAGACCAACTTCTGCAGCGGGGGGAGGGGAGGGGGAGTCGAAATTTGAGTTTTGGAGATTTGCGACAAAAACGCGTTTCTCGAATGTAGCCACAGTTTTATGGTCGCAAGCCCGGTAGATAATGACTGCACAAAGACAAAGATCCCCGTATAGCAATAACAAACTGTAGGGGCAAGTGCTGTTAGCGAGCACCTACACGAGGGGGTGGGTGGCCAGCACCACGTCCGGCTGCTTTTGTCTCCCTAGTGGCGATGTTTCAACATCGCACCAGGTATTCATTTGAGGCTGAGTCGACCCAGGGGAGGCCCAGGACCGGTTCAGATAATCTTCACACTGGTGTTGGCTGTGAGTGGGAATCGAACCTGGGTCGTCGGGTTCATAGTGCAGCGCGCTAACCTCTACACTATCGCTCCGCACATACAGACACACAAACAACATCCATCACATTAAGTTTGGAGATGTGTTGTTAATTTAATGGGTTGACTCCATAAGTAGTTCCTACGTCATCATCATCATCGCCTAGGGCCGACCCCACAGGTCTCTGCTCACAGTGACGCAGAGTTCGTCCTCTTTTCTTCATTACGACTCCTTTCAAATGATTGCAATGTAATTGGATGCACTTCATCAACAACCAGACATGACCTTATACATATATATATATTTCAAAACATCCAATACTCTGATAACATTTAAAACAGCCGTCTACTGGAAGCTCACGAACACAACTTTCCCAGTTTCTTTTTGCTTTACGGAGGCGAATATGTCTGCTACGTATGGACATGATGCGCGCGTGAGCAAGTTTGGCACACACGTCCTGGTTTGTAAATTTCCAGACAGAAGTCACGCGCCACTCCGCGCAGCCACTCTGCGTGAAGCGGCCGTTCTTCATTGCAAGACCCCGTGTGCAACTGGCGGGTCCCTGGTGTTCGACCCCCCCCCCCCCCACCTGCTCGTTGTGAAAACACCACCACCCCATCATCGTCATGCTGCTGCTGTCAAACCCCAATGGTCACAAATGCGAAAGTGCCACCCCACCCACACCACGCCCTCCTCTGAAAAGTAGTGAAGAACACTGCTCTCAAGCACTGATGTCAACGGTTACCACGCCGGGCTATGAACACAGAACTCACCGGTTCATTTTCCCAGGTGATACATTGAGTAAGTTGCATTCCATCCCCCCCCCCCCACCACCGCGTCTCTGTTCAACCCGCAGTGTCCATGGCTACACCACAGTCGATCGACAGATCGCGTGCGGTGGGGTCAAGTGTGGGTGCACCCACCCCTCTTCCGAGGCGTTTGGACAGCGTGCGTGGAAGCGTGGGCCAAGTGCCCTTTTAGTTAGGGAGGCCCTGTGGAGTTCATTCTCGTGCAGAGCCGGGGGAGGCCCTTCCTACAATCAGTGGCGTGAGCGTGGCAATTGCAGGGGCTGCGCCTTGATCTTTCACCACAAAGTCACCAGGGCGTCTCGACCCGACGTTGGGAAGCGATCGTCTCCGTGGCTCTGAGCCTGGGGGTGGAAGTTCCAACATTTTATCGACCCCCAGAGAGAAGTGATGATGATGGGTCGGCCTCTTAAGTGATGTCTGTGCTCGCTATATCTTCCAATTGTGCTGTGACCAAATCCCTAACCCTGCATCCCCGACACCACCGTTAGTGGATGCGGTAGCCAATCATCATCATTACTGTTATTGTATTGACTTTAGTATCATTGCAAATGGTAGCGACGGTCCAGCTATTAGCGCAGTGCATTAGGATCCCAACGGCCTCTGTGACTCCTCCTCTACCCGAGCGAGCCCTTCAGCAACGAACACTCACCAGCGTGGGGAAGTATGGTCAAATAGTCCCTGCGCCTGGTACAGCGTGGGGAGAGGCCTTCATCTAGCAGTGGATAGCCAAATAGTTGAATGTATATTTAATTTTGTTATTAATTTTGAAAACGCCCAAACATCTCGAGACCAATCCACAGAGCATCCCCAGAGCACAGATTTAAACCCGATAAAAAACATCCCCATCCAAACATGCTACAATAATAATAACAAATACAATCTTGATTTGATCTTGATTTTAACAAATACAATCAACGCAAATGACGAGGCCACGGGCAGGTACCCACGGACAAGTCCACTGCTGGAGGGAGCAGCTCACCTGTCCCCCTGGACATCTGTGAAGAAGAGCTTTATAGCTCATCGGATTTCTTCCTATATGAATGCATATTTATATTCTGTGGCGGCGGGGTGGGGGGCAGGTGCCGGGTGAAGTCGCCCCTTGGGGCTTTGCGCCGTGACTCTCAAGAAGAGGCGCGCCCCGGCCACCGCTGATAAACTACGCTCCTCCTCCTCCTCGTCGTCGTCGTCGAGACGGAGAAATTAATTTTTGCGAGCGGCACCTGCGCGTGTGTTGTGCACCGTGGTGACCCCGGGGAAGGAGGAGAGGGCGGCGGCGGGGGGGGGTCTCTTAGCGGCCCTGTGACATATTCCTGCTTAATGGCAGCAAGCGCGCCGTTAATATACAGCAGGCGCACGCGGGTCGCGCCACTCGTTTAGATGAAGCGCCTAGGCGCGTTCACCTTTCACGACGATAATGAAGATGATTATTAGTATTGCTGCTGCTGCTGTCGTGCTGCGCGTTCTCGTCCGCCGTTTATGATCTGATTTATCTGGAGTTTGGGGTCGCTTGGTGGTGGTGGTTGGGAGCGGTGGGGTAGCGGTTAGCGCGCCGCGCGACAAACCTGGCGAACCGAGTTCGATTCCCGCTCAAGGTCAACACCAGTGTGACGATTATCTGAACCGGTCCTGGGCCTACCCTAGGTCGACTCAGCCTCAAATGAGTACCCGGTGCGGGTGTGTGTAAATATCGCCACGCGGGAGACAAAGGCGGCCGGGCGTGGTGCTGGCCACCCACCCCCTCGTGCGCCGTGTCGGCCTTCATCGGTACCACTCGCTAACAGCGCTTGCCCCAACTCTCTGTTCAGCCTATACGGGGGATCTTTGTCTTTGGCGATTGACGCACCTTAACGCCGAGGCTGGGGTTGGTGCATCACGCAAAGATGACTTGTGTTGAGTTTGTTGTCCTTCCCCGACTCGCGTGGTTGGCTACGTACGGTGCTAAAGAAGTCCAACATACCTACAGACACGGACGGAGCTCTGTGTACGGGACACTATCTGGCGGGAGGCAGCCGAGAGCGTGTTGTCTTGCCATCTGTCTGTACACGGCCGTTTCATGCTCCCTTCGTGTTGCGAGTTTGATGTGGGACTTAGGTGAGGGAGGACCGCCGTTCAACGAGGGGTTCTTTTATAATAATAATTGCATCCCACAACGCTGCCGCATCAATTCTCCAGTCCCTCGCACAGATGACACACAAACAAAATAAATACACGTAACAAGAAAGTGATCACCACAGATGAAATACATTGACATAAATCCGTTCGGTCATACTTCAAACGACAGTACGGTATATTATAAACAAGTTTTGCTTGCTTGCTGGCTGCCTGACTGGAGGGAGGAACGGACGTATATGCACCTATGTATACGTTAGACTCATTTCGCATCGTACGCAGCCACCCGCGCCAACGGGAGGTGCGGTATGATCACGTCCACGAGACGTGCACCTTGCTGGTCCACTTCCACTGCGGAGCTGTTCACGTGATCAGTAACGGCACGCCGTGCCGGACCAACGTAGTCGCATTCAGATTGGCCGAGCAAATGATTCTGACTCCCCGCCCCCCCCCCCGCCATGTGACACTGACTGAGAGGGGATGGAGTAAACACGAGAGGGAACCAGACCAGCTCACGACCAACACGCCATGACGTGGCAGGGGGGGGGGGCCTTCAGCCTCCAGTGAAAAGTGAACCGATGTCACCAATAACAAATGAGTGCATCCTCGGGCTCTCTCGATATAGATGTGTAACGACTTGGGAGGCACGGACTGTCGAGGGTTTCTTCGTGTATGTCTCGATCTCTTCACAGCGTCGACTCGATGACGCGGAGACGACTTGAGGACGTAGCGACGACAGCGATGACCCCGACTCCCACGGCAGCCCTGAACCTCGCTTCTCGCCCCTCCCCCCCCCCTTCATCCTCTTCTCGAACTCTTTCGCAACGTTCCCGAAGCCTCCAGATCGTTCCCCTCCTAGTTCCCTGGCCTGGTTATTCCCCCTTTGGGTCGCTAGGCGTATAGACTGTCTCTGTTGTGATCCTATCCTGTTTACGCACCGGTAGTTTTTTTTCAGTTTTCATTCATTAGGTATAACCCTGTGAGCCATACGGCTCTTGACTCGGGTGCAACCGCAACACAACAAAAACATGAACATCTCAAAGTGACTACACGCAACAGAAACATCCTGGAAAAAACAGCAAAGTCACCGCTAGTCCACACACTGTCTCCACGTATATGTAGAAAAAACTAATCCCATTAATTTTCAAATGTTCCGGTATCGTCGTGTAGATTTCTCGCTGCTGCTGCTGCTGCTGAAAACAAGTGGTTCCCTGTGTGGTGTTGCTTTGTGTTTTTTCTGTTCGTGCCGCGGCCACACTCCGCGTGCCCAACGATCGGAGCAGCTCCCAGGGACAGTGATCTCCACTGCAACGGCTGCTCGTGTTGCGTTCGTTGTCCTTCCCCGATCAGCACGGTTGACGACGTAGGGTGCGAGAGAAGTTCAACACTCGTACAGACACAGGCGGGGCTCGCCGCTGTGTGTGTGGGACACGATCTGGCTGTAGGCAGTCCAGAGCGTGTTGCCTTCCCCGTGGCCTTGAGTGCAGGCCCCTGACGTGCGGTCCACCGACAGCAATATAAATGTACCCCCCCGCCCCTCCATGATCGTGCTGCCTGTCAAAGCCCAATGGTTTCAAATGTGTGGTGGCCCTCAGCGCTCACGATGTCTTATCGGCGAAAGTGGCATCCACATCTGATAATGTAATTAGCGAAGAGCGCTGGTTGGGCGGAATGTGGAGTTTTGTGTATTCTTTCACTGCGCACCGAGCTCGAGCTCTGGAGCAGGTGAATGTGGGGGTGGTGAGTGTGGGGCAGTGGAGCTGGTGAGTGTGGGGGTGGTGAGTGTGGGGCAGTGGGGCTGGTGAGTGTGGGGGTGGTGTGAGTGGGCAGTGGAGCTGGTGAATGTCGAGGCTGGACTCTGCGACTGAACTTTGATGGGCGGCAACTCTTTCCCGACGAAGGAGCTGTCACGGCAACGTGGGGGAACTCGTCGGCCGTCTTGTCGCACGCTGCACGAAACGAAACACACACAGGGGCAAGATGTCGATGCCTCGTGTCGTTGTGGAGGTTGTGTTCATGTGATCGTTGCGGCGATCGGGGAGCGGTAGTGCAGCGCAGTGGTCAGCGCGCTGCGCTACGAACCCGCCGACTTGAGTGCGATTCCTGCTCTCGAGAAATGCACCACAGTGGAGAATTATTGGAACCGGTTCTGGGCCTCCCCTAGGTCGACCCAGCTTAAATTGAGGACCAGGCGCTGTGTGAAAACATCGCTACTAAGGAGACAAAGGCGGTCGGGCGTGGTGCTGGCCACCCACCCCCTCGTGTACCGTTCCGGCCTTCATAGGTGCTCGCTAACAGCACTTGCCCTAACAGCCTGTTAAGGCTATACGGGGGATCTTTGTCTTTGTATGCTGGCCACCCACCCCCTCGTGTGCTGTGCTGGCCTTCATAGATTCTGGCTGACGGCACTTGCACCTACAGTCGGTTCAGGCTGTACTGGGGATTGTGTTTTTTTTTCCTTCGTGTGTGCGTCTCATGTTCAAGTCATGCACCGATGCGCCGCTACGAGCGGACTCGGTGCCGTCACGGAAATGTGGAATGTCCACAATCGCGTCGTTTGGCCTCTCACCCCTCGATCACTCTCGACTCGCTAGGGCCTCCTCGCGGCGACTCGATGAGAGCCGCAGTTGTTTAGAGCTCGGGTTGAGTCCCCGACCCGGGCGGGCGCCCGGCTCAGCCCATTCACGGCGGGGAGTCGTATCTCTCCTGTGTGTCAGTGCGCATCGCACGTGCGTCTGTCTAATCGTTTCATATCGATGTCTGTTTAACACGTAGGCTTTCGCGGCCAATAGCATCCATGATAGAGTTTTTTTGGGGTTATATCGCGATCTAAACCAGCCGATTTAACCCCTAAAAACGATTATGGATCAATGTCTGTGATTTGAAGCTTTCGTGACTGCAAGGATTCATATTCTTAGGTTTTTTTCGGTAAAGTCACGTAGGTAGAAAAATTAAATTATTTTATTTTTATTTTACTTTTATTAATTTAAAATTTTTACCTACGTGACTTTACCGAAAAAACCTAAGAATATGAATCAATGTCTGTGTCTGTCTAATTGGTTGACGCCGAAGTCCGTGTGTCTGTGTGTTTGTTAATTAAAAAAAATTGGTTTCATCGTGTCTCTGTTGATCAGTTAGAAAATACCGCGGCGCACCTGGGCACCGTAGAAGCAGAGACCACAGAACTACTTTAAAGATTTATTCCAGCGACTAATAATCCAGACCACGAAGTGAACAATCCCTTCTTCCCAAGCGCCCCGCGATCAGAGAAATTCTCATCAGATGACGGTCAACCTACACGGTTTTTGTTTATTTTCAGAGTTGGAATGTTATCCAAAGTTACGTGCAAAAAAGACATTTGGATGTGACGGGGTTATTTTGTGTGCAGCCAATGGTGATCGGCCACTAACTACGCTTGATCATGTTTGTGTATCACTATCGCGTTTTCGTATTGTTTGTTGTTGAAGCGTTCTGACCCCGTGCCCCTGTTGGACATCTGTGAAAAAAAGCTTTATAGCTCATCAGATTCCTGCAGTATAAATAAAGATTCTGATTCTGATTAATCACAGGCGGCTGAAACTTATAGTTGAACTCAAGCCTTCTGAGTCGTTATCCCCACCCACCCAATCACCATTCTCAGAGCCCTCTTTAATGCATTATCCTGGATGATTTTAAATATATTTAAATTAATACATGTATAAGCCTCGTAGCATATGACCAATAGCGTCGTCTAATAATTTTACGCGAATTATATTTTCACCTTTATTTGAAGTAGAAATACAACCGCTAACATTTTTATTAAAATCCTATGTCCTGAGCAAACGCATTTATTTCCTTTCAATATTATTGCCGTGAATATGCCAGAGAGGCAGGGTTATTGGGGAATTATGAGGTTTAACGCTGCTTCCTATCTACACATGCCGGACGTTACTCTCCCCCACCTGAGACTATGTCCACACTTCTTCACTGCGATTAGCTCACACCTATAAATGTGAATTATCTGACCATAGATGACTCAGTGGGAGAGAGAGAGAGAGAGCGCGGCTCGCAATTTTGAAAATTGCGAATTCAAATCGTTGTTGGGATTGCCTCGGCACCATCGTTGCTCCGGGGTCGATACAATAGGTACCACTTTGTGAGAACGTTTTAAAAATGGTTGGATGTACTTTCCTCCGCCATAGGAATGTGGAATCTCCAGCACTGGCTCTTGTTTGTGGAATTCCTTGCCCCAGACCTTGAGGGACGCTCCGTCACTCCAGGTTTTTAGGACTCGTCTGAAAACCACTTTTATTCTCTCTTGCGTATCCGTCTGTGTGGGTTGTTTGCCTCTTAGTTTTAATGTTAAGGGTTGTTTTTTTGTTTACTGGCAGCCTGTTGTGAAGCGCCGTGAGGCTTTGTATGAATGGCGCTGCATGTAAAACTGAGTGTTTTACTTAATACATGACAACCGTCTCTATACTAATTTGAGCTTGTGATGATTTGACTGTAATTGCGATGGACAAGCTCTCTCTCCCCTCAGCCGCTGAATGACATTCCACGTTACTATGACGCTCAAAAACCCCGTCTCATATAATAAGGGAAATCTCAGATTGTCACGCGGCACAGTATTCGCTCACTCTCGTATCGACAGATGACGACGCAGAGGCGCCAGGAACCGCAGACAAGCGGCACGATAAGCGGGCGCCAACAATTTCCCAAGCTCTGCGGGTCCTCTGTATATTGAGATGCTATCGACAGATATGCACATTCAGTGGTGGTGCAGAGTGGCGAGTTATGGTCAAACAAACCCCACGGTCGATAGGGCGGGCATCCCGGTGGATTGACAAAGGGGCTTCTTCTGATCATTATTATCTCGCAAGCGTAATCATTCTACCCAAGCACACCCACGTATAACAAACGATACAGAGATCCCCCGTATGGTCTTAAACAGACTGTTGGGGCAAGTTCTGTAAGTGAGCACCTATGAAGGCCCGGCACAGCACGCGAGGGAGTGGGTGGCCAACACCACGCCTGGCCGCCTTTGTCTCCCCAGTGCTGATGTTCACACAACGCACTGCTTAAACTATTTAAACTTTTCTTTTTTCAAAAGGCCCATTGAGCTATGTAGCTCTATATTCAGAAGCGACCTGGCCACAAATGATAGCTCAACGAAGTGGCTTATCGCGTGGACATTTATAGCAGCCAAATGCTCTGAAACGCGTGATGTTTCTACAAGTGGAGGGAAAAATCGGAGGACCCGGAGAAAGATCCACGCGCACCACGGGGAGAACTTGCAAACTCCAAATAAACAGGGGTCAGGGTCAGGATCGAACCCACAACCTCCAGTGTCCATACTTCACCGCGCTGGGCAGTGCGGGTTAGTGAAGAGGACGGGGGACGGAGGGGGGCGGTTGTTGGCAGAGTGAGATCCAGCACCCCTCAAGATATCACTCGCCACCGGTGCGAAATAAGTTCAACACACGTGCGTGCGTGCGTGCGTACACACAACGCCGTGAATCTAACTCGGCTCGCCGAGGTTCGTATCGTGCACGCAGGCCACGGAGCGATGTCCTCACCGCTCCACCCCTTCCTCAATCGCAGTGCGAGCCTGGCTCGACGTCCTGCTTCGCTTTCCAAATCCGGCGAGATCCCGATGCCTTCCGCCGTGCAGAATGCTTCGAGGGCCGAGAATTCAGATTTGGGAGACATGCGGGGATGCGGCCACTCGGACGCGGTGCGGTGTGGCCAGCGGACCTCGACAGTGGCCTTGAGCTCCTGGAGAAGGTTGCTGCCAGAACGCGTTTCATTATCGCCGGAACAGCGGAGAAACACCGTTCCGGGATATTGTGTCGGCACGTCGCATCCAGCTCGCCGCAGTTTATCTGCGCTACTTTAAAAACCTGTCCATGAAATGGACAGGCCATGTGTTTCCTAATCGTAGGAAACACATGGCGCAATAACGCAGTATAGTTGTCAACTTGTAGGTGTGTATGTTGAGCTTCTTTCGGAGGTGCGGTAAGTGTACCTTGCAGTCTAGCGGTGGTAGTAGTAGCAGTGCCTTACGCTGATAATTCCTACTTCCCGGGCCAACCTCACTCAGCCATCAGCGTTTCCGGAATAATAGCGAGTGGGAAAAAAAAAACACCATCCCTGGGTGGGGCTGTGCATGGGGAAAGCGATAGAAGGGGATGGAAAGGAGATGAAAGGGGAGTGGGGAGAGTCGGGAAGGAGCTGGAGGTGAGAGGTTCGAGGGAGGGGAGGAGAGAGAGGTGGTCGGGGGAGGGGGGGGCACAGAAGTTAGGTGGATGAAAGCACGCGTCTAGGCTGAGCTTTAAATAGCCCTTGGGAAGGAATGGTGGGGGGGGGGGGGGTGCAATGTATCGGCGCTAATAAACCCCCCAACCCACTCGCCGCGTTCTTCATAATCACTCGAGACGGGGGCCGAAAGCTTAAAAAGCAGCGCTCTCGAGAGCGAAGGGAGAGAGAGAGAGGAGAGAGATTGTGGCGAGGGGGAGCAGCCCCACCGACTTCCCAGGGCGCTTCTCGACTCGCCAACCCCATCGCCACG
The DNA here is from genome assembly GCF_015708825.2 of Lethenteron reissneri. NCBI lineage: Eukaryota > Metazoa > Chordata > Hyperoartia > Petromyzontiformes > Petromyzontidae > Lethenteron > Lethenteron reissneri. Next base: position 1,716,400 of record NC_083833.1, on the reverse strand, counting down.
CGAGTCCTGCAGCTGCTACTGCTGCTGTTACTGCTGCTACTGCTGCTGCTGCTACTGCTGCTGCTACTGCTGCTTCTACTGCTGCTACTGCTGCTGCTACTGCTGCTGCTACTGCTGCCACTTGCCACCGGAGAAACTGCCGCGAAGAGGTAAGGAGACGCACTCACTCGCACACTTTTTGCGGAAAGCGCTTCTCGCGAGTTGCACCTACACAAGACCAGCATGCTACACGAGGGGTGTGTGTGTGTGTGGACAAGCACCACGCCCGACCGCCTTTGTCTCCCTCCTAGCAATGTTTGCCCCCCTCCCCCCCGCACCAGGTGCTCATTTGAGGCTGAGTCAACCCAGGACCGGTTCGGAATAATCGTCAGTGGTGCTGTTAGCGAGCACCTATGAAGGCCAGAACGGCACACGAGGGAGTGGGTGGCCAGCACCACACCCGACTGCCTTTGTCTCCCCAGTGGCGATGTTTTTACGCACCAGGTACTCATTTGAAGCTGAGTCGACCAAGCGGAGGCTCAGGACCGGTTCAGATAATCGTCACCGGTGTTGGCCGTGAGCGGGAATCGAACTCGGGTCGACGAGTTTGTAGCGCAGCGCGCTACTAAACCACCACTCTCCACATATGCACACACACACACGTGTACATACATTGTACAAGGGACCCCATTGCACAAAGACAAAGATTCCCCGTATATCCTTAACATACTTTTGTGGGTGTGGCCAGCACCACGTCCGGCCGACTCTGTCTCCCCATTACTGATGTTTGCCCCTTCGCACAAGGTTACTCATTTGAGGCTGAGTCAACCATGGGGAGGCTCAGGACCGGTTCAGATATTCTTCACTGATGTTGTTCCGTGAGCGCGTATCGAACTCGGATCGCCGTGTTTGTAGCGCAGCGCTAATCACTGCGCCACCGCTCCCCTACACACATGTATGTCGCACTCTGAACAGGGAATTCTCGATTACCGTTGCAAAATAATCGGAGGGGAATCGCTCTAACTGCGGCAAAGTGGTGGGGCCGTGGCGCAGTGGTTAGCACCGCACTGCCCTACGAATCTGGACGCCAGAGTTAAATTCCCGGCCACGGCTAACATCAGTGGCGTGTGACAATTGCGCCGAGTCTGCAGTGACCAGCAGCGCGGCGAAGTATGGTCAAACAAGGTGTTCATTGGGAAGCCTCAATCCACAGCAGTGGATTGGCCCAGGGGCTGTACACTTACCAGCTGTTCAATAAGCGACGTGATTTGTTATTCATGACTCGGAGCAGAAACCCGTGAGGTTCAAACACACGGCTCTTATCAGCGGTGCCGGCTTGGTGTCTCTGACACGGCCGTTATGAAAGTCTCCCTCGTTCGCTGCCTGGCAGCCTCCATCACCAAATGAGCCGCAACTTCGCGCAATCTCGACCGGTGTAAAACTGTAAACTAAACTGATGAAAAATAAGAATAGTTTTTACCCTTTCTGGAAATGAAACAGACGTTAAAAAGTTCAAACACCAAAGAGGTATAAATCTTGACTTAAAGCTTTCGTGACTGCAGGGATTCATTTTCTTTGGGTCTGTCGGTAAAGTCACCAAAGAGATATCTTTTGCAAAGCATCAAGAAGGCTGGCTCTGGTGTAGGCCAATCATTTTCAAAGACAGCGCATAGATTATCAGAGAATGTTTGCATGTTTTGCCATAAATAAGTGTGCTTGATGCAGAGTTGATGTCTTGCCGAACATAGATGGACTCGTCCATCTGACCAACTGGCAAATCGCTGTCCGTGGTGCTGACGTTAAGAAAAAAACGCCACTTTTTTCAAATTTTCTTGCTGTGGATTTCACACCTGATAATGATTGCTTGTGTTGCAGTCGAAACGTCGTGAGAATGTTATTGTTTTGTATTTTTATTATTTCCCTTCTACGTGACTGTACCGAAAGAAACAAGAATATCTTAACACAGATTTTTTTCCCAGAAAGATATAAATTTAACCATATTTTATTTTACCAGGTAAGGCGAACTGAGCTAAATAACTATCTTTCAGCGGCGACCTGGCCACAAATGATAGCTCAACGAAGTGGCTTATCATCACGTGGAGATGCACAGCAGCCAAATATTCTCAACCCGTTTTGTTGATTCTAAATGTGGAGGTGACAAAACGGAGGTCCCAGGAAAAAGTCCGCGCGACCACGGGGAGAGAGAGAGAGACACCACAAACTCCAAATACACAGCAGGCGTCAGAGTCGGGATCGTACACGACCTCCTGTACACCAGGCGAGGTAGTTAACATCAAGACTTGACCCCCATGTGTTAGAGGGCTGCCCAGATGTCCGTGGGGTAGCTCCCACAGCAAAGCGAGCCCGTCCCGGTTCATACCTCGGCAGCTTTGCCACGAGACTCCAAGCTCGGCCCACGTGCCCGAACCCTCCTAGCAAGCGGCGCTATCATCGTGGTCGTGGGAACGCAGCGTCAGATCAGAGGGCAGCTCCCTTGCTACAAACTGGGGTGACGTGGACAACTCACCTTAACGCTCACCGGACAACAGGAAGCCACTCAAATCACACTCACGAATGTAGAGCAGCCAAATACTCGAATCGCGTGTTGATTCTAAATGTGGAAGGGAAACACCAGGTGGACCCGGAGAACAATCCGCGGGGAGAGAGACACCGCAAACTCAAAACGTAGAGGCTTCAGGGTCGGGATTGAAGCACACGACCTCGTGTAAACCAGGCGAGGTAGTTAACATCTGGCCACCTGATGCGCTCTGTCATAATCTAAGCAGGGTTGAACCTGACAGCGCTGGTCAGTGGGCGACCACCGTGGCCAGGTTGTTGGCAGCAGAGGGCAGCGCATTCAACACCCATTGTTGTAGTGTACTGCACTGTAGTTCTAAGCGTCTCACGTCTGTGTTGTCCACCTTCACCACAACCCGCGCTAATCACCATCGTCAAATAACCCACACGGCTCGCAAGGCGTAGGGACGACCTCGTCCAGCAGTGGATTGACAAAGGCGCTGCGCATCGCACGCGTGTACATAGACACGCGTGTACATATGTACACGTGTGTATATATGTACACACGCGTGTATATGTACACGCGTGTGTATATGTATACGCGTGTATATGTACACGCGTGTATATGTACACGCGTGTATATATGTACACGGAGGCCACCTTGGTTTATGGAGGTGACCTGGGTTGCACGTCCCAGGTCGTATGTCGTCTGGGGCACTCGATCCGAAGAGTTCCAAGTCCTGTTTTTTGCCTTCTGAGTCCTTAGTCTGAACATCCTAGCGGCTGGGTTCCAGGCACCAGGTTCTGTGTTGTCTTGGGTCCTGGATTAAAGAGCCGAGGTCAGTAGCGTGACTCGCTGGGGGGCAGGGGGTGCCTTGCCCCCCCCCCCCATTCCACCCCAACTCCCTACGTGGCCAAAGCAACGGGTAGGGGCTCCCTTGACAACCACCACGAGGAATGTTTTCCACAGTGTAAAAGAACAACACACCCATTTAAAACGCGGTCTGTTTTTTTTTTATGAAAACGCTTTCATTTACGTTCCACGTTTTATTTAAATTCAATTAGCGCGGTAACGTTTGGCTTCCGCAAAATGCGCAAATCAAATATTGGGGCTCCCCTCCCACCTGTCCGAATGCCGAACCCCCTGAGCTGATAGAATGCGGTTACTGCGCCACTGGCCTGGGACCCTCGGGCTGTGAGTGTCCTGAAGCCCTCCCCTCCTCTCCAAAACGTCACCAACAACTCGGCCACCCGCGTCCACCACCTCCGCCCACCGGCCGGACCTCTGACCCCCACGGAGGCCACGCGTCTGTGCGTGTGCGTGTGTGTTTGGGGAACGGTGGTGTAGCGGTCAGCGCTACGCTGCGCTAAGAACCCGGCGACCCGGGTTCGATTCCCGCTCACGGCCATCACCGGTGATGATTATCTGAACCGGTCCTGGGCCTCCCCTAGGTCGACTCAGCCTCAAATTAGGACCCGGTGCGGTGCGTAAAAATCGCCACCGGGGAGACAAAGGCGGCCGGGCGTGGTGCTTGCCGCCCACCCCCTCGTGTATTGTTCTGGCCTTCATAGGTGCTCGCTAACAGCACTTGTCCCTACAGTCTGTTAAGACTATACGGGGGATCTTTGTATCTTTCGTCTCCCCCGCTGTGCAGGCGGAGAGCCGCTGGCTCCACGCACGACCCGCGCGATGCCTCCCACGTGCTGCCGCTGGCTCCTCCTCCTCCTGCTGCTGTGTCGGGGCGCGAACTCGGGTCCCGTGAGTCCGGGCCAGGAGGGTCCCTTCCTTCCTGCCCGGGGAACTCGGCCGCCTCCTCTCCTCGTTTGGCTACCACCACAAGCTGCGCGCCATCCAGGGCGGCGGCGGCGGCAGGCGATGGCGGTGGCGACGACGGCGGCCAGGAGAGCGACTACGGCGAGGAGGAGGAGGATGACGAGGAGGATGACGAGGAAGAGGTGAACGAGGTAGAAGACCGACAGCTGGGGCTCAGGGCGGGAGGCTCGTGGCGCTCGGCGCAGTGGAAGGGGCGGAGGACCAACGCGCACCTGCAAGGCAAGCGGGCCGGGAAGGGCGCCAAGTTCGCGCTGTCCCTGGACGTCCCCACCAACATCCTGAGCATCCTCATCGACCACGCCAAGGCGAGCGACACGCGCTCCAAGGCGGCACACAACGCCAAGCTCATGGCGCGCATCGGCCGGAGGAAATAAGCGCGACGCCGGAGAGAGAGAGAGGGGGGGGGGAGGGAGATTCTTGGTGGATGTGGAGGGAGGGAGCTCCCTGGCCTCCCGGGGCCCTGTTTTCATCGTCTTAAGGTTCTTCCTAGGACACGGTTGTCAGGTCGCTGGGTCATGGGCTGTCTTGATTACACTCATCATGGGCCTGGGTCTTCAGGTCCTCGTTCCTGGGTTCCAGGTTCCAGGTCCTGGGTTGTCTTGGCTACTCGGCCCTCAGTCGTGAGTCCTAAGGTCTCCCTCCACCCCCCCCCCCCAAAACAAAATGTCATCACCACTTCTTCCATCCATGTCCACCTTCAACCCCCTGACCTCTAGTAGTCTAATCCTACATCTACTCCAGGGGGCTGACGGGAAGGGAGCCGTTCACCCATTCATCAGAAGTGCACCGCCTCCTCCTGTCTCCCTTGTCCATTAAAGTACTCGGAGAAAGTTTTAGCAGAGTACCCCCCCCCTCTCTCCACCCCCCCCCCCCACCTCCCAAAAGAATCAGTGTGGAATGAAAACGTCGACGGATAAAGATTAGTTCATGTCCATGCGTATAGGGTCGATACATCGAGTACTACGTTGTGGGAAGTCAACTGTGGTTGTAGAATAAAATTACTCGGCCTTGCCATAAGAATGTGGAATTTCCAACACCGGCTTTGGTCTGTTCGGATGCTATGGAACCACGTTGACAGTTTTAAATTCGTGACCCCCCTCTTTCGATCTCCTGTTCTCCTCCGGGAAAAAAAATATTCACACGCCCACGGCGATTCATCGGCGAAGTTACTCGGCCATCCCGATGCCCTCTCGGGGTGTGGCGGTGCGTCATCATCCCGCACGCGTCGCCACTGGCGGCAGCAAACGTCGACCACGCGGAACGGCGCCTTCTCGAACCCCGCGTATCCTCGCGACAGACCACGAGCCACGCGCCCTCCGTCGGCCGTCGGCCCTCTTCCTTTCGAGTGCAAGCGAAGGGAAACGGGCACGCGACGCACGCCGCACGCGCCTCATAGTTGCTCAACGGCACCCGCATCCGTATAGCCCTAACAGACTGCAGGGGCAAGTGCTGTTAGCGAGCACCTATGAAGGCCGGAACGGCACACGAAAGGGTGGGTTGGCCAGGGCCACGCCCGACCGCCTTTGTCTCCCCAGTGGCGATGATTTTGCACACCGCACCAGATACTCATTTGAGGCTGAGTCGACCTAGGGGGAGACCCATGATCGGTTCAGATAATCGTCACCGGTGTTGGCCGTGAACGGGAATCGAACTTGGGTCGCTGGGTTCATAGCGCAGCGCGCTAACAGCTACGCTACCTGTTCCCCATGCAGACTAACACATTGATAATACATTACCCACACACAGATCACTGTCTTCATCTGAAGCAGCATGCTCTCACGTCACGTGTGACACACACGCGAACATAGACACATACATGCTTACACGCGTCCATCGTCATCATCATCCGAACGCAGTTCGCAATCATCAGGCGCGTGCGGCTTGTAAGCCGCCTCATTCGTCGGCGCGGTGACTTGGTAAACGTGGGACGAGCGGTGAACCTCCGGGTTGTTTGAAGGCCCAAGGGGGTTCGGATGTCGATGGCAATTCACACGTGGGAGGGCAGTTGCACGGTAAGGGATGTCTAGTCTTGATTTGAAGCTTGCGTGAATGCAGGAATCCATACTCTTTTGTTCTTTCGGAACCAAAGCGTAGGGGATGTCTACTTTACGCGAGCGTGATGCGGGCTCGGAGTGGCGTTACATGCGTCGACGTTCCGTAGCTAGAACATACTCCCGTTCCATAGTTAACGCGCGCGCAGACACACACACAAATACAAAAGAAAACGCAACGTATTCGTCTAATAGCACTGCTTGAAAAGGAAAATAGAGGGTATGTGATAGGTCGACGTTTCAGGTAATGGCCCTACTTCATAGCACATAACTGGAGAGGCATGTAGAGAGATGGGTTGGTTATGGTCATCACTTGTTTACAGCACGGCGCCAAGATGATCATTACGCATAATAAGAGTTTGTGTTGGGTTACATCGCGTAAATATAAACGCATCGATAAACCCGCCACCACCCCACACACTATCAGGAGCTAGTCCAGTAACAGGTGACCCCCTTCATCAATCAAATCAGCACTTGTGAATGCACTCGTTGGTAATAGTAGTAATGATTTTAACATCGACATAAAAAGTCCACGTTGCTGGCCACATGCTCACGTTCCGTACAGAGCGCCTTCCAACCTCTGCGTCCTAACTGCTCCGTCACCACGCAACAAAGACAAATATCCCCCGTGCAGCCTTAGCAGACTTGTAGGGGCAAGTGCTGTTAGCGAGCACCTATAAAGGCCGGCACGGTACACGAGGGGATGGGTGGCCAACACCACGCCCGGCCGCCTTTGTCTCCCTAGTGGCGATGTTTACACACCGCACCGCTTAAACTATTTAAACTTTGCTTTTTTCAAAAGGCCCATTGAGCTGTGTAGCTGTGTTTTTTCAGAAGCGACCTGGCCACAAATGATAGTTCAACGAAGTGGCTTATCACGTGGACATTCACAGCAGCCAAATTTTCTAAAACGCACGATTCTAAAAGTGGAGTAACGAAACCGGAGGACCCAGAATCGACCTCGGGGGAGGCCCAGGACCAATTCAGATAATCGTCACCGCTGTTGGCCGTGAGCGGGAATCGAACTCGGGTCTCCGGGTTCGTAGCGCAGCGATCACCGTCGCTCGTGTTACATTACTTAAAATGTAACGAAGAATGGAGACACATTTTCCCTGACAAAATATTTACGAAATTACAAACTTTACAATGAAAGTGTCTTCGGTAATCGACATTAACCGTAACATTCCTGCAGAGCAGCGATTATTATTTTAACTTACGAATTGACGGCATGGTATAGTTAAATATGACGTCATCATATTTGTAGTTTCGCTTAAATCATCGTAACTCAGAGCGTGTCAGCATGTGCGCGATGACCATTCCACATGGCAATGCTAGACTTTTCTTCTTGGTTCTTTCGGTAAAGTCACGTAGAAGGGCAATAATAAAATAATAATAATGAAACAATTAAATTATTCTCACCAGGTCAGACCTGGTCTTCACCTGAGGACGGCTGCTTGCGTTGTGGCCGAAACGTCGTGAGAATTATTTTATTATTTCCCTTCTACGTGACTTTACCGAAAGAACCAAGAAGATGAATCCCTGCAGTCACTAAATCTTGCTAGACTTTTGTTAAGTAGACTGCAGCAGCGCCTTTCATCAAAGCCATTCGGCGACCGTGGCATTCCGCCAATGGAGCCTTAGCCCACGATATCGCTCAGCAACTTCGCGTTGAGATTCTCCCAGATGCATCCAAATCGTTCGAGTAGCTTATGCGGCTTAATTGGCTCTCTTCCCCGGCTTCTTGCGGCGTCTTCGATGTCCCAAGTCGAGTCTCTCGTTTTCTCATCGCACGTTTCAGAATTCTAACTTCGCCTTTCTCCCAATTGTTATTCACGTTCTTGTGTTTGCACCACGCTGCTGATACCCACCATACATCATCGTGTTGGTATTCATCTCGTCCGTCCGTGACATGTTCGGCATCATTAGAACAAACACATTTCTACTGCTCGTCGTTTGCTCTGTCGGGTCTTTGCGTTACTCCACTCAAGCTTTCACATCCCACGTCGGAGAAGAGACCACGTGCGGTAACACCGCAGTCGCAAGACTTCTAAAGTCATCTTCATTCTCTATGTCATTCCTTCCGGCAAGAAAAAAAAACATCAAAGCACAACAATGACGGCAAAGTTCAACAGCATCGCGAATACGATCGCAAAGTTGTGGGCGATACGGACATCGCGATGTATCGTTAGCTCCTTGACATTTCATATCGTATCGTGGGAAAATATCAATGTAATAATATAATAACATCACGGTCATTCCTATAGACTGGCCGAGTTTGAGATGATGATCACAGACAGACATCCACGCGTCACGGCCTAGAGGCCGATCTTACTGTTGAAATAAATGTAACCAACATGCAGACTCGCTCATGTCCCTTGTATTATGTTGAACTTCTTTCGCACCGTACCGTAGCCAACCGTGATCGTGTCCTCTTCCCCCCCCCCCCCCGTCGCAAGCCTGTATATATATAAACATATACATTATTATACGAGATGTGTATTTTTGTTCGGAATGTAAATGTACATAGAAGAAAACAAAACATTTAAGCGTATTGTACAATTGTGCTGTTCTGGTTATGATATGAATATGACAAGAATATGCTATGTTAATTTAAACCATGCCACGATATGTCTTTGCTCATTTAGTGAAGCCAATAAACCGAGTGTTACGTTAAATGTTACGGCGCATTCTGTTATGAGACGCTAAGTGTACGCCGGGCCGGAGTCACACAGAGGTACAGTACAACACTGTCTCTTTCCGTCGTCATCATCAGCAGCAGGAGCTGCATCATCAGGTCCGGCCGCAGCACGGACTTAAAGATTCACATAATCGTATAAAGGGACTCATCTGCTTACGAACGAGTTAGGTTCCAGAGGTATGTCCAACTCTACTCCTCTCCATTCCAAACATGTTGTACGGCATGTACACTAAACACGGGGAATGGATTTAAAAGTTACGTAGGTGAAAATAAAATAAAAATAAAAGCTATTTTTATTAATATATTTTTTATAAAAATAAAAGTTATTTTTCTTTTATTTTCACCTACGTGACTTTACCGAAAGAACCAACGAGTATGGATCCTTGCAGTCATGAAAACTTCATGCAAAATCGTAAAAACCAGTGACCGTCCGATGGGTGTACACGTCCCCGCCATAGCAACGTGGAATTTCCTACAAACTGCCTTCAGGAGCGCCAATGGAGGACAGGGAGCGGCCATTCAACGCCTAATTGCAACCAACTTTTCGTGCTTTGTGTGAAGAGGTTCATGAGTCCTCAAATTGTAAATGTCGTGGGTTTTACTCTCCAACACACCGGTGTGTGCTGAAGCAGATACTAATTCTTCTCCTCCCACCCAGCTTAAAATACGCTGCCAAGCTTAGCAGTGTTCATTGGAGCGCTGTCTTTCAGACAGCTCTGTCTTCACCTGAGGACGGCTGCTTGTGTTGTGGCCGAAACGTCGGGAGAATTTTATTTTATTATGTTTTATTTTTATTATTTTATATTTCCCTTTTACGTGACTTTACCAAAGAACCAAGAATATGAATCCCTGCGGTCACAAAAGCTTTAAATCTTGTATTTTATTTTACCAGGTAAGGGCGCCACTGGCCTGTGTAGCTCTTTTCAGAAGCGACGTGGCCGCAAATGATAGCTCAACGGAGCGGCTTATCGCCACGTGGACATTTGCAGCTGCAGCAGCAGCAGGCAAATGCTCTAATCGTGCGACGTTGATTTCTAAATGTGGGGGAGGAAAACCGGAGGATCCCCCGAAAAAAGTTCGCGCGACCACGGGGCGAGAGACACCGCAAACTCCAAATACACAACAGGCGTCAGAGTCGGGATCCAACACCAGCAGTGCCGGATGAAGCTATTGTGGGGCCTGTAGCATATTTTATAAAGGGGCTCTAAATGAATAAATAAACATAAATATTAAAACACATACATTTTTTACTTGCATAGGAAAGTAATTGTATTTTTTCATTTGCTATAGAGCCAGATAATATGACAAATCGCTAACCTTAAACACCCAGTCGTTCGTAAAAGTTGAAGGCGGTATAGTACTATAGTAATAGAGCAAGTGCAGAATGACTGAACCGGAGTTGATAGTTTGAAAGCATTAAGCGCGGGGCCCTTGAAAGTGCGGGGCCCGTAACTACTACATGTGTAGCTACGACATATGTAGATACTACATGTGTAGCTACTACATGTGTAGCTACTACATGTGTAGTAATTACATGTGTAGTAGCTACACATGTACTACATGTGTATTAGCTACTACATGTGTAGCGACTACAGGTGTAGCTACTTTTGCTACTAGGATCACCCGGCACTGCGTACGAGCAGACACGAGGCACTCAGCAGAGACGACAGCACTAATCCGGGCCGCTCGTGCCGGTCACCGGCCTCTGGAGGAAGCGAACTTCTCTCATCAGGCGCAACTTTGCCTCGCGTCGCCAGCCCCGTGAACCCTCCCGCAGCACGAGGCTGGTCTCTCTGCCCGCTGGGTTCGTGTAGCACCCCCAAGGGACGCTGGGGTGGGGGAGGGTGGTAGGCTAACAACCCCCCATTGAAGTTTACCACTCCCCGTCGCGGTGCTGATGAACCGTAGCTCACAAGTGAACGGTTGCAAACCGATCACATTCAATCTCGCAAGGTGCCCGGTGTCGCACGGTCAGAATGACCCCCCCCCCCCCCATTGGAGCCTCGGGGGGTCGAACGTTTCTCAAGTACATTGGAACATGTAGCCTGCAAGGGTATGGGCCGTCTGGGAGAGGGGAGGGGGGTCCCTGGGAGGGGTCATCACCCCACACGTGACCCCCCCCGCCCCCCCACCAACCACCGGCCCTGGCACCGGACTCCAACCGACACTTTCGCAACGTCCGCGGTGGTTTGGAGGCGCTCGTCGGTTTGGAGGCGATGGGCGGACGGGGGAGGCTCGTGGCCACGGCAGCCTGTGCCTGGCTGGCCGTGACGTTCGTCCTCGTTGCTGGGGAAGGTGAGTTGCCCCCATTCTGGCGAATTGCCCGATGATGCTGGATGCAATTACCAGCGAAACGTCGTACTCAAAAATTGTAAATGTTGTGGTTTCACGCTTCAACACAGCGGTGGGCTAAAGCAGTGAACTATTTGTCTTTTGTCAACGTGACACTTTTTTACTGATTGGGCGTGTCGGGTGGTGGAGGGTTACGACACATTTATAAATAACGCGATCTAAACCCAAAAACGTTGATTATGAATAATATTCTTCGCGAAAGCCTACATGTTAAACTGACCCCAGATACATGCGGTGCGTGAGCTGTGTGTGTGGGGCGGCTTAGGGTCGACTCAGCCTCAAATGAGTACCTGGTGCGCTTGTGCCAACATCGCCACTGGGGAGACAAAGGCGGCCGGGTGTGGTGCTGACCACCCAGCCCCTCATGTGCCGTGCCGGACTTCACAGGTGCTACTCGCTAACAGCACTTGCCCCAACAGTCTGTTTAAGGCTATACGGTGGATATTTTGTCTTTTTTAGGTTATTAATCCGGCAAACTTTCCAACGTTATGCCGACGTTTGGCGTGGGTCGTTATAGTCCATTTGGGGGTCTGCGTTGGCCCAGACGTTATACTACACACGTAATCAAAGCATTGTATATACCACGTGTGATTGTGCACGATCTCGTGAAGACGTCTGCAATGTGCCCCGTGTGTTCCCCGGACTGTAAGACGTTGCAGGTCGTAATGACGCAGCAGGACGACGCCGTCACTGAACCCATCAGGTGCAGAGATCAGAGGCGGAGGAGGGGGGGGGTATTGTAATTATACAATCGATTAGTAATCATTTAATTAGTATGTGTTTCCGCTATTAAGGATTTGTAATTGTAAGACGTCTCCTTCTTCCACGCGCTTGTCCCACTCACATGGGGTCCCCTGCCCTCGCCTTCTGCCATCCTCTTGATCTCCTGCCCTCAGTCGGCCAGGGCTCTGGGTTATTTTTCGTGCTTTCAGGGTCCCTGGACCCCTCCGCTATTAATCATCAAGGGCCATTCCTGATGGTGGGCAGGTCCGGGTAAAAGCTACGATGTCCGGGAGTCAGAGACGTCCCCAGTTCATCTTCAAGTGCGAAAGGGAAGTGAGGTCCTCTTCTAGATTTGAAGCTTTCGTGACTGCAAGGATTCATATTCTTAAATTTTTTCGGTAAAGTCACGTAGGTAAAAAATAAAAAAATAATAAAAGTAAAATAAAATAAAAATCACGACGTTTCGGAGGCAACACAAGCTTGATATATCACTTGATACAGCTATCGTGCTGTAACAGTTCCACCTGAAGACGGAAGCTTGTGTTGCCTCCGAAATGTCGTGATTTTTATTTTATTTTACTTTGATACATTTTTATTTTTTTTACCTACGTGACTTTACCGAAAAAACCTAAGAATATGAGGTCCTCTTGCCCACACACTACGATTTAACATCGCCCCCCCCCCCCACGTAGTTCGTTAAGCTGTCCATGGCTGTAACGGAAATGATTTCAATCTGGTGCAGATACAATGGTGGGCTGATCGATGCCTGCTTGCTAATTATCTGATTAATTGCTGCTGCTGAGTATTTAAAGCGCAGCAGGTGCGCACAGTCGGGAGCCACGTGGTGCACACGTGACATTAGTCGTCTCTGTTAACCCGTGGCACCTGCAGGGTCTCTTCCGTGAGCTGACTGCGAGCCTTCGACACTTCACGTGGCAGCATCAGAGTGCACCTAGCCTGGCACGAGCGCCGTGGGGACGCCACGGACCACTTAGTGGCGAATGGCGGTTGATGTTGTTGTTATGTGTTAGGGTGTGTTTGTTGTGTGGCGTCTGTGTGTATGTGCGTATCTGTGTGCCAGTGTATGTTGTTGTAGGTGCTTGCTATCAGCACTTGTCGCAGCAGTCTGTTGAGCGATACGGGGATTTGTGTCTGTTGGTCTATGAGTGAGTGTGAGTGGTGTGTCTGTAGGAATATGAACGCAAGTGTCGATGCAACGCAACATGCAAATCCGTGATATTGATTCTTACGCATCATTCCACGTGTGTATGGCGGCCTCAAGAATCGATATAAATGTATGACTCGTTCCACCTCAAGTGTTAACCTATAACACTTGGGTCTGGCCTGTGAGGTGTCATTTATTGGATTTCTTACGATTTTCTCCCTGAATAAGTGTGGTCGATAAGGATAAAAGTTGCGTGCAAAATCAGTAGGCTGGATAAATGTGTATACGTACTGTACTTATTAAAAAAGTTCTAACGATAAGAAATGACTCCTTTAGCATTTGTAACGTGCACAGTATTTGTTCACTCTCATAGAGGGAGATAATGACTCGGAGAGTGAAAGAGAACGATACAGAGAGTGACAGAATGATTCAGAGTGAGAGAGAATGATTCAGGGAGCGAGGGAATGATTCGGAGTGAAAGCGAATGATTCAGAGTGAGAGAGAATGATTCAGGGAGTGAGGGAGAATGATTCAGAGTGAGAGAGAATGATTCAGAGTGAGAGAGAATGATTCAGATAGTGGGAGAATGATTCAGAGAGTCAGACAGAATGATTCAGGGAGTGAGAGAGAATGATTCAGGGAGTGAAATGGAATGATTCCGAGAGTGAGAGAGAACGATTCAGGGAGCGAGGGGATGATTCAGAGGCACGTGAAAGCGCAGCCAAGCGGGGGAAGGCAACCCAGAGCCAGCGCCCACTATTCCCCAAGCTCTGTGGTTCTATATTTGGATGTTTGGCAAACTCCGTCCACGAGTGTTTATGCATGGCGAAGGAAGACGGAGAAACCCTCGCCATGCTTGCGAGGGGGGGGGGGGGGAGGTGAATACTCAGCCTCCGTACAGATGGAAACTCATCCACTTGCTGTGCTGCCATTGTAGCCTGGAAAGCCAAACGATGGCGATGCCCACGGGGAGGCAGGGAGTGTCACGCGTTTGTGTCATCCACCAACTCTCGTTTGTCGGTGCGCGTTATGCTCTGGCCAATCGGTGCATTTAGGATGCGGCGAATACGATTTGAGTCAAAATAAGCGACAAGTCATGGACGCCGTCCAATGTGTTTATAGTCTGAATATAGTTTCAGTATAAGTGTGGAAATTATTGCAAAGTGGATCAGGATACAAATTATTAAGTAAAACATCAAATAAATCGCGACGTTTCGGGCGCAACCCAAGCGTCCGTTATCAGATGACGGACGCTTGTGTTGCGCCCGACACGTTGCGATTTTATTTTTTTCTACCTACGTGACTTTACCGAAAGAACCAAAGAGTATGGATTCCTGCAGTCACGAAAGCTTCAAATCAAGAATGATCAAGTAAGGTAAAGAAAAGCAGTTTGGTGTCTTTTTTTAACGGAGTTTGATGTTGAAGAATCAGCTCACAGTGTGCCTATAAAAGTAAATTTCAATCTGTGCATCTTGCCAGTTATGACACGTATGTACGTACGTATGTATGTTGAACTTATTTCACCCCACCGTACGGAGCCAACCGTGATTATAATCGGAGGTGCGAGGGAAGGACAACACACTAAACACAAAATGCAGTTCTAAAGAAATTAGTTTTCAATCGAGATGATTTAAAAGTGCATAGCTCCAGTGGCTTCCTAATATCGGAAAGAAGAGCGTTCCAGACGGCCGCAGAAGCGCATGCGAACGGGTGCGATGCAGTGACCGTCTTTGTTCGATGGCCAGCCATGTGGAGTTTTGGCATGGGCTCCTGACAAAATATGGATCTAAAAGTTGCGTGCGTGGGATTACACCGAAAGACAGAAATAGGAACTCAGAGATCAGGGAACAAATGCAATTTGTAGACATGTGAACTCTTGAGGTATGTCAGTGGGCTTGAACAGAATGCGTGGTAGCGGAGAAGGGATCATTGCCGGTGGGCAGGACTGGTGATGAAATGGCATCCAAAAGGAGAAAATGTGCCCAGGATGATGGCCACCTGCGGAGAAAAGGAGCCAGTGGGGTCAAATCGTGCGCAGGATCGAGATGAATTGCGGCACCTCGGCACCACGAGGGAAGGTGTTGACGCTGCATGGGGAAGAGGGCCTTCGTCCAGCAGTGGATAGATGGCAGCTTATCGATCAGCTCGTTCATCTCTCCCGGCGTTCCCGAGTGTATTTCCCCACCGCAAAGAAGACCACCTCTCTCGGGTACAGGATAGATAATGATTCGGTATGTCCGATTGAGGATGTAAAGGGCAATGTGTCTGTAGTCTGTGCACTGATCTCATCCATGGGCAACTTCTCACTGGCCCCGCGCTGGTCGCTTTAATGGGGCCTTAATGGAAAATGTGACCTTTCGACAATTCGTGGCACTTAGGAGTGTTTGTAAGTGAAAGGTCAGCCCGGATGGCGTATTTTCGTTTTCTTTTTATTTATTTTTGCACCCTACAAAGCGGCCACGTCATTGCCCCCTAATTGCGGGCAGGCTTTGGGAAATGTCCCTTTAATTGAAGTTTCAAGCTCATTTTGTTGAACCGGGTGACAACTCTAGAGGTCAGGATGAGTCTCATTTGCAAGAGTGTCCGGGGGCATTAGTCTGCTCGTAGTACGGGGCGGTGATTGCTGCGTGTATAACCACAACCGAGGAATTTGCGGTGTAATTTCTAGAAATTGCCAAATTTGGACCCTGACACGGGTACACGATGGCCTGCTCTCGTGAGCGGCGTCACGCGATCTTTAACGTCCGCTGCGAAGCGGAGAACACTCGGCATTATTGAGGTTTTTTTACGTCCGCAGGACTAAAATAATCAGTCTTGATTTGAAGCTTTCGTGACTGCAGGAATCCATACTCTTTGGTTCTTTCGGTAAAGTCACGTAGGTCGAAAAAATAATAGATCACGACGTTTCGATCGCAACCTGAAGACGGTCGCTTGTTATTGCGATCGAAACGTCGTTTTCTACCTACGTGGCTTTACCCAAAGAACCAAAGCGTATAAAGTAATGAGTGTCGGCCGCTGGGTTGGAACCCACGCACCTCCGCAGCGAGTGGAGTAACGCGCTCCCGTCACGACCCAGGTGTTTAGCTTGTTGTCCTTCCCCCGCCCCTCCGATTTGCACGGTTGGCTACGCACGGAGCGGAAGAAGTTCAACGTACGTGCATAAACAGGACACGCAGATGTAAGAAGGGACGTGGCGTAACCACGTGGCGACTTGGGCCGCCGTGCCGTTTGTACGTTCACGCATCATCCGTTCACTCGTCGATCGCATCCCGCCGGAATTGATTACAAAAAACCAAGTTACAGCTTTGTCTGTTGTTATTGTTAAACAACCCCGAGACGAGTGAGCATAGAAGTACATTACAACGATGGAGTTTTGGTTGTTACTGCACTGCTCTCTGCTGCTCACAATGTATCCCCAGAGCCGATGACAATTTTGGCGTCATCCAGCCTCCGAGATGTGATGAAAATGGACGCGTTCCAGGTGATTTGGTCATGAGCAATTGAAATATAATTTGGAGAAAAAAATACGCAAATAATGGAACCCACTTAATACCAGGAGAAAGCAAATTAATTTACACGTCATTAGTTCTGGTTTTAAGTAAATGCATTTTGGTCACAGTGAGTCAGAGTATATGTATTATGTTAATGAGTGAGTCATGTTACTTGTAATGAATTGTAAACCCGGTGACTGATGGTAGCTCCGTTAGTGGGACGAGTTGCACTACAAACCACGTGACGTGGGCTCAAGGGAAACGTCGTACACATTTCCCCACCTCAAATGAGTACCTGTGGCACCCACATCCGCTGTGGACCCGAGCCAATGGTGGGCATGGCACAGTTTTATGGAGCAGGGGACACTGTGCACTTCCCACTAAGATTAGCACGCTTGGCCACGTACGGCGCGAAAGAAGTTCAGCATACATCCAAGAAGTGCTATTGTCAACAATCTCAATTCCTGATTGTCATTCAAGTAGCTCTACCACAGCAGCGGCTGGCCGGTTTGTAGGTCAACTCAGCCTTACAACGATAGCAAAGTGCGATAGAAGTTTACGTACGACATGTTACTATTTGTATTATACCATCCGTTCTTTTTTACTTTCTGTCCAATGTGATTATTAATTTGGAACATGAGCGCACACGCGCTCCAAGTGTGTTCTGAATGCCCTGCGCAATGCCACGTTTCCTGTCCGTGTCGGATTCTGCCATACTCTGGCAAATGCGCACGTGCTATTTTCCTACGTTTAATTCTGTAAATAATTGTTTTAATGAGAGAGTCCCGAATATAGCCTGCGCATTCATTGAAGTTGATGTTACCGGACTTCATATGACCGGAGGTTGTGTGTGCCATTAATTAATGGTTTCGTCTGCCCGCGCATTAATGAACATTAGCTGCTCGCGGTACGACGACTATTCAATGGAATTTTGCGATTCGGGGTCTTGGTTTGATTCGAGCAGTCCATTCTTTTGAGGTGGCCGGGTTAGGGTTGTGCGTACGTGCGGCCGAACTTCTTTCGCGCCGTACGTAGCCAACCAGATGTCAAGATCGCCGAGCTCGCACCGCTGAGATTCCTTTGTTCAAATCCGGGCAGCCGCCCTGTGCGGTGAGAATTCACGGTCGCAGCTTAGCAGCCTATCAATGACTGCGACGAAAGTCAACTCAGTTTGGGCGAGATTCCAACCCTGTCCGGCATTGAGCAGCTTGCGCCCTCTGTCCAGCACGCGTGTCCAGGACGCGTCGTCTTCAGGGCAAGATGAGCTCGCGGCCCGAAGCGGCTTTTAGCATCAACTTGGGATTTCATGGGGAGGAGGAGGGGGGGGAACACGTGCGGAGAGATAATCCTGCTCGTTTGTCGCACGGGGGTTGGAGAGCCGCCCGGCGATCGCTGCGTCCGGCGGAGCGGGGTGGAGGGGACGTGGGGGGAGTGGGATGGGAGGGGGTCTCGTGGCGTGGGTGGGAGCCCCGGTGTGGAGGGTCACGGGTGCGTGGTGGTGATGGCCCTCGGGGCAGGGGGGGGCGATGCAGAAATTAATTTTAGAAGGCCCCCCCTGCCCCCCCTGCCCCCCCCTGCCCCCCCCCCCCTGCCCCCATTCTGCCATCGTGTTGTTGACGAAAGTGTCGAGGTTTTGGTGTGCTAATTGTGCTCTTGCGCACTGCACTACATCGTTGAATAGTGATTGGCCTGGATGTGAACCCAGAAATGCTGCAGCGTTGTTTTAGTGGCTCTGAGATGGCTATTCTGAGCACCCAGAGAGAGAAAGAGAAAAAATCCGGCGCCCACGCGCACGATTTGAGTCCAAGATCTCTGCGGTGCAGGCTTATTTGCTCTAACACGGTCATTATCGAACCCCCACCCCGAGAAGGACACACACACAGAGAGAGAGAGACACGCGTTGACCAAGGGTGTGAGCCCGATGGCGCCTGCTCAGTGTCTCCGACCTCCCCGAGCCGCGGCCGGCCCACCACTCGAGAAGACGAATCGTGGTGCAGTCAATCGGCGCCCGCAGCGAGAAGCCGGAGGTGTCGGGTTTGCACGTGGG
The DNA here is from genome assembly GCF_015708825.2 of Lethenteron reissneri. Classification (NCBI taxonomy): domain Eukaryota; kingdom Metazoa; phylum Chordata; class Hyperoartia; order Petromyzontiformes; family Petromyzontidae; genus Lethenteron; species Lethenteron reissneri. The sequence goes on along the minus strand of NC_083833.1, from coordinate 1,697,543 downwards.
CGGTCGAAAATGAAAACCTGGATTTCAACCCAGGTGCTTGGCAGTTTCCGGCTCCAATGTCTAGGATTCCTCAGTTTTTTTTTCTCGACAAGGGGTTTTGGAAACATCGATAAGGCGGCAATATTAAAATCGCCCTCCCCCCCCACCCGTCATTGCACCACCAACTCATTCTGGATGAATGTGTTTTTAGTCTCTCGTGTCTCTCTGCCTCTCGTGTCTCCGTGCGCAGTGAAGGACGACATCGGTCCACACCAGGTGGTGCGTCTGGGCGAGGTGCTGCCGGACAGCGAGTGCCGCTACCTGCTGTGGGCACTGGACAAGCGCCTGGAGGGGAAGCGCCCGAGCTTGGAGGAGCCCCAGCTCGAGACGGGTACGCGACGGCGGCCAGAGCTCCAGACGATTTGGTGGTGGGGGGGGGGCGCAGTTCGTAAACGTCGCAGAGCGCCACACGTTCGCTCGGCCACCCACTCACCGACTCTCCAACTCCACCAATCCGACGACTGACGACCCAACCCACCAAAGCAACCTGCTCACTCACACATCCACTCACTCATCCGCCCCTTCACCCACCCAGTCACTTGTTCGCTCGCCTACTCATTCACTCGGTCACCCACTCACCAACATGTCAATCCAACCACTGGCTACCCAACCCACCAACTCGCCTACACTCACTGACCCACTCACACATCCACTTGCTCACTCACTCGCTCAACGCGCTAACCACTACGCTAACCGCTACCAACCCGCTCGCTCTGCCGCTCGCTCCGTCGTGCAGGTGACGAGCGGCCGTGCCCCCTGCGCCTCTTTGAGTGGTGGGAGAAGCACAAGGAGGAGGCGAGCACGGTGATGGTGTCATCGGCGCTGCGTGACGTGGGGCGGCACGACCTCTGCATAGGCACGACCTCCCCTTCCTCCCCCCTCCCTCCCCTCGCTCCACGCGGCAACCCAGGCGCCGTGAGTGGCACGAGTGGCTTCCTCGCCCCTGATTGTTTTCGTCTCCCCCCGCCCTCCCCGCCCGACGGTGCTGGCGGTGTCTCGTTAGAAGAGGAACAATCCGTCAGGTCTCTCCTGGAGCGGTGCGACCCTCCGTGTTGGGGAACAGCCCGTGGAAGGGATATCACAGAGCTGCTTCTGAGCTCCATTCCAGTGACCTCTGCCACAGACACTTGGGGGACAGCACTTACTCTCCCATCACGCTGCAGGGAGAACTGTTAATCGCATGACACTAAAACCGAGAATTGTACTTCTTAGAGCTGGAATTTATCTACATTAATGCACTCTTCCATCATTGTTACCATGGTCACCGTTCCAATGAACTTCATTCGTATCCTCCACTCATGGTGAGGGACCTGCTGATCGAGATGGACTGTTTTGTCTCATCCTGACTGTTCAACCATCATAGTGCAGATCTTGACTTAAAGCTTTTGTGACCGCAGGAATTCATATTCTTTGGGTCTTTCGGAAAAGCCACGTAGATAGAAAAATAAGAACAAATACAAATATAACGACGTTTCGATCGCAAAACACTCACTCACTCACCTTACCTCCTCACTTACACACTCACCCACCCCACCACACTGCAGGTCACAACACTTTTGCAAAGGCGGTCACCGCATCGCGCGCTTTCAGATAAGCTTCTGCAGCCGTCTGGAATGCTCTTCCATCCGATATTAGGACGCCACTGGGAGCTATCGACTTTTAAATCATCATCTACATTTAAAACTCATTTCTTTAGAACTGCTTTTTCTGTTGAGTTTGTTGTCCTTCCCCCGCACTTCCGATTCGCACGGTTGGCTACGTACGGTGCGAAAGAAGTTCAACATGCGTACACACACACTTCTCTGTCTGCTTCAACCCCTCCACTGCTCCACTTTGGAATTCCCTCCCATCGTCACTTTTCCTCAAATTCTCACAATAGCGCGTTCCACTCTTATCTATTACAACTGTAACGGTGCTGTTTGTCGCAGGCCCTCTCGGGAGTTTTGGGCCCTGTGCTAAGCGGCCTTGATGTAAACATAAAATGTCCACGTCGCATCTTTGTGGGGACGGTGACACGGCGCCGCAGATCGGCGGCGTGCGCTCGCGAGCGTTCGAATTCGTAGTGTAGCGACTGACTCAGAGACACTAAGAGTAGGAGGCACTCTATCTTGTTTTGAAGTTTTCGTGACTGCAGGAATCCATACTCTTTGGTTCTTTCGGTAAAGTCACGTAGGTAGAAAAAATTTATAATAAATTACGTTTCGATCACAACACAAGCAATCGTCGTCAGGTATAAATATACGAGGTTCAGCGGTTCTCTGGCTGCTGCGAGCTGCAGATCCCCTTCCCTGCCAGCAGGCAGCGCTGTGCTGCCACGTGACCGAGTCTATGTCACTACACGTGGAACGAGGTCCGTCCGAGGGGAGCGCCCATTTGCGCGCGCGTTTGTCTATTGTTATTGTTTTCTTTCACGAGCGCATCCCTCTCTGCCTGCACAATCGAACCCCCCAACAGTGCGGGAGCTCCCCTGATAATTGATGGGTCCCGCGTGCCAGCTTGGTTTGTTTTGTCGCACCGCCGCTTGTCGCCGTTGTTCATTCGCTGGCTGAGCAGAGCTGCTGAAGAACATTGGGCAGGACAAGGTACTGGCCTTCGACAAGGTGGTGCTTAACTACAAGCAGAACCTGCAGAAGGCCAGCATGAAGGTCGAGGACCTGGGGATCAAGGCGAAGGGGCTTCTGAGGCTGCGACGCGAGGCTGCAGGTGGCAACGTCCCCCCCACACCCCCCTCGTGGTTGTCACAGCGACGGTCGCGCATGGGAACCGTGCTCGCAGTCACGGGAGGCCATCTCGCGTCGTCATCTTCATCATCTTCGGCCGCGATCAATCCACTGCTGGGTGAAGGCTGTCCCCAAGTGGCTGCCTCCACCCCTTCACGATCATGCGATGCAACAATTCCATCCAACGCCTGCACACCAGCTGAACTCATCGCTCCATCTCCCCAATTCACGTCTTCTCGGACGCGTTTATAAACTAAAACTAAACTATTTTTTATTTTACCAGGTGAGGCCCACAGAGATATTTCGCTTTTTAGAAGCGACGTGGTCACAAATGATAGCTCAACGATGTGGCTTATCAAGTGGACATTTATAGCAGCCAAAAACTCTAAATGCACGTTGATTCTAAATGTGGAGGGGAAAAACTAGAGGACCCGGGGATAAATCCATGCGACCACGGGGAGAACATGCAAACTCCAAATATACAGCAGGCATCAGGGTCGGAATGGAACCCACGACCTCCTGTATACCAGGCGAGGTAGTTGACATATCCTAGCCACCGTGCTGATGATGAGAGAGAAACACGCAAACACCCAATATTCAACAGGCATCGTCAGGGTCGGAATGGAACCCACGACCTCCTGTACACCAGGCACGGGAGTTGACATCTCCTAGCCACCGTGCTGATGATGAGAGAGAGAAACACGCAAACTCCCAATATTCAACAGGCATCGTCAGGGTCGGAATGGAACCCACGACCTCCTGTACACCAGGCACGGGAGTTGACATCTCCTAGCCACCGCTTTTAGTCTTGACCATCGTCCAACATCCCTTCTTGTTAACGTGTCCCGCCCATCTCAATTATCCACGATAATTAGATTTCATTTCTTTTCAATGTGTATTTCTTATACATTAGTTTTCATTACCTACTCTCATAGAGGACAGGCGAACACTACACCCTAAGCAATGGCTGACGCCATCGAGTGGATTACCAAATGTTAATGTGCAGTAATAATGTTTTCTCACGTGTAACTTAAAATGCCGCACTCAGAGGCCTATGGCCAAATCAAACAGAATGTGGCAGACATTGTCAGATGATTGAAAAGCTCAGCAAACTTGAACCTGGTTAAGCTCCCGGAAGGGCGACTACCATCGTGCATAAAACACCGGTGGCTTGACATCGTTGCGTGACATCGTGGGGTGACATCGTGGGGTCATATCGTGGGGTGACATCATGGGGTGACATCGTGGGGTGACATCATGGCATGACATCGTGGGGTGACATCGTGGGGTCATATCGTGGGGTGACATCATGGGGTGACATCGTGGGGTGACATCATGGGGTGACATTGTGGGGTGACAACTACAGGGTGACACCGTGGGGTGACATCGTGGCGTAACATCGTGGGGTGACATGGCATGGCATGGCATCGTTGCGTGACATCGTGGGGTGACATTTGGCGTGACACCGTCGCGCGACATCCCCGCAGAACGCGGCGAGCTGGTGTACACGGTGAGGAGGCCGCCGCCGCGCCCTCCGCAAGACTCCTTCAGCGACAGGCTCCGTCCGCTGCTGCACGGCATGGCGTGCAGCTCGCTGGCGGCGGCGCTGGCGGCGGCGCTGGCGGCGGCGCTAGCCGGGGCGCTGGCCGGGGTGCGCGCGTGCCAGCGCAGCGGGGACTACGACGGAGGGGACAGACGCCACGGCAATTGGTGATTATGCACAAAAAGCAGTTTTAAAGAAATGAGTTTTCAATCGAGATGATTTAAAAGCGCATTTATCCAGCAGTATCCTAACATCGGAATGGAAGAGCATCTTCACTGAGACTCGTTAGACTTTGTCTCGTCTCAGTCAATCACGCATCTGTCTTCGGTGGTTGGTCGTAGTCATAACAATGCTTGATTGTTTTCACCCAATCATCGTCAAGGTTTATCACAACACATGCATACACACATGCATATACAGGGTGACTTTTTGAAGCTATTAACATACATTTGTTACCATGTTATCCATTCGTTTTCCAATAAAATGATAGTCCCATATAAGTGTTAACATTTTTTTAAGCACCCTGTATAAAACACGCTGTTGGGAAGAACATTTTGCCCGCAAATGTCCTTAACAAAGTGACCACTGCTGCCGACCCCCGGCAGGACGTGTGGACGCGAGGGGGCGGGCGACGGTGCTGCCCGGCACGAGCGTCGTCCCGGCCACCCCGAGGCCGCGGCCCCAGCGTGGGCCCCGGGCCGCGTGAAGCCGCTCGTGTGTCCCATACACACGCAGCCTGGCAGCCACCAGCACCACGTGGGGGGGCAGCCCTGCCTGGGGGCCAACTGTTGATCCCGGTTGGCCTTTCGCAGCCCCAAACCGGCTGCGCGCTCATCCACCTGTTTGTATGTACGCCCGTACGACTTTATTTCCATCCGTGTATCTGCATCCATCTGTATCCGAGTCTGGATCTCCATCTGTCTGCATCTCCTTCCATCTATCTGATCGCGTGCAGCGCCGTTCGTCTGTCCATCCATCCGTTTTGCAACTCCGCCTGTCTGTCCGTCAATCTTTCCGTTCGTCGGTGTCTGTCCGTTCCTTTTTCTACCCATTCGTCTTTTTGTTACTCTTCCTGTCCACCTTCAATTGTTGGTCTATTTGCCCACTCGCGTGTGTCCATCTGTCCCGACGGTCAATTCGGAGTCGACCACGCTGGTGAAGCGACCCGTGATTTTTGGCTTCACCGATGTATCTGGGCCAGTGCACCGGTCTGTGTTATACCACTCTGCAAATACATTGAACGGACTTACACGAGGACGCGCGCTTGCATTCGACTCGCAACAGGAAGTAAAAATTGACGAAGGACCGATTCGGGCCATAATTATTCTCACTCGGGGGTGGGTAAACTAGTCGCGCTCTGTGGGAAGTAAACTGCCCGATTGTCCTGTGGGTATGGTTGGTGGCGTTGGCCGCGAGCGGGAATCGAACTCGGGTCACGCAATGTGCGTAGCGCAACGCCCTAACCGCCACACTATTACCGCTCACTTCAACTACCACACAGTCCAGCCTGCCGAAGAAATGAGACCGTGCTGCCCCCTCCTGTCTCGCACAACAAAGTGTACGGTAATGCACAGCTCAGCAGTGGCAGTCAATTGCCAAGAGTTTATTACAAATGTCACACGTCACACATCGTCTCCGCATATGCCTCCCCCCCATACCCCGTACACAGAAAAATACACCTCTTTGGTTTTGCATAACGTGATGAACAAATACTTGCATTAAAAAAACCTTATACGATTTTCCATCCCCAGTCTGTATCGAGGAAAGCATCAGAGGCAGACCTTTTTTTCAAAGGGATCACACCATCGAGATGTTTGTTAGTTCCATGAACGAGTGTTTTTGCAAGTGGAAGGAAACCAGAATGAATACCGGAATGGAAAACCCAGCATACACACAATGAATGGGTTAACACTCAATAAGCCTCTCAATCCAACTCGAAACCCCACGCGTACAACACGTGGCCACACACGAGCTGATGGCGGTCACCCACCCAGGTAACTAACGGGGCCCCTCTGGCCTGCTCGGCTTCCCGGGGTGGTTTGGTTGTGGTTTAGAACGTTTTTTTACGACACTATGGAAGAATTCCAGTTCAGGTTTCGCACGAGCAGACACGGGCCCTCGGAATGGGCAGTCCGTGGGGCGACCGAGTGTGCAACTGCAAGGGCAGCGCAGAGAGTGGCTCACCAGCCATCACCGAGCTTAGTAAATCACGTAATTTCGTATTAAGCATTAAAAAAGTAATTTAATTCGGTTATAACGCTTGTGTTTGGTGCCGGTGTTGCGAGAGCCAATGCTGGTTACGTGAAAAGAGTTTTGCTTACGTTGACTAGCCACAAGTGGCTTTTGCAACTCTTTTCGCGTAACCGCAGATGCACATAGGTACCCCCCTACCCCGCCAAGTACAATCGCGTGCAAACTGGATGAGCAATACCCCTCGGAGGTTGTTTTTGTCCAGTTCTAACCCAAATAGGTATACAACATGTGCTCAAACATCTACGGGCATCCATAAAAGGCACCAAGTCACGATTACAGAATTGTACACGGCAGCTTGAACCAAGTCAATGAAATACCAAAAAAAATTACCTACAGCACTCGAGATATTTCGATACGGAAGGCACTTTTTATAAAACACACGTCTCCCTCCCTTAAAACGTGCCACACTTTCACCGTAGCGTTGGCAACCCGCTCCGCGTCAGAAATTCGAGAGCCCCAGGTGTTCACCATCACCTCGCGTGCAATAGTCTCGAATGCCTCTCGCGTGCGAGACGTTCAGGATCACTGAAGCTTTGCGCTTTTTCAAAAACCCTACGTCTTGTAAAGGAATATGCTGCCGACATTTCCAATTGCACGTTTTAAACCGCTCCAGAATAATAATAATTATTTAATCGTGGATGAGACCTTTATGGACACCATTTTTTATTATTCCATGCTTTATACCCACACACAGGACAGCTTCTGCCTACATGATACAGATAGCGTCACTCACGCAAATGCTCACACTTAAAAAAGGGGTCACGCTGCCTTCTGCAGCTTTCCCAAATGTGTTGTCTGTCGACTTCAACCGGGTTCCAAATCCCGGGAGCAGAGGCCAGTATTGTGGTAAAGCCCTCCACTCATAACCCCGATCGGGGTTCTTCCGAATTTGATCGGAGTGTTGATGATGATGACGAGGCCTGTTTGTCTCAGAAGACCATTCTTTCGCGCCTCACGAGGTCAGCTGTGTAAATTTGCAGCGCCTAGAAGGGCCAATTCTTGAGGGGCAATCCTTGCCACAGCCATTGAATGCAGTGGCAGTTAGAGATGTTTGTCGATTTTTTTCCATAGCTCCCTCTCAGTCTGCCACGCAGTGCGTTTTATCTGATGGACGTGCCACTCTGCATTCACGGCAGGTGCATCTCGAAAAGCAAAGTTGGTTATCTTACAGCTGCTTACCCACGGGGGTGGATCTTGAGATGTAACCACACGAGCTTGAAGCTTTGTTCATGAGAACGTAAGAAATTAAAGTGACTTTCGAGTTAAGGAGAGCTGAGAACACAAAGGCTATGTGTTGTTTGAGGTTGTACATTTCATTAAGTTGTCGTCGGGAGAGATTTGCCTGTACAAAAAGAATGTGGAATTTGTACCACTGGCTCAAGGCCCTCAGTGGAGATGAATGCCACCCTATTGGTAATTTTAGCATAAATGCAAATACAACTCAACCCCAACCAATCATTTTCACACAAAGAATACATACCCACATTAAACCTTATTACACGTGTATGAGCAGATGCTGTTGGCAAGCATCGATTAAGACTGATGGGGGGAGGGGGGCAGATGGTGTGGCCAGCACTAAACCAAACCACCTTTGTCTCACCCAGGGCTGATAGCTGACACATTGCATCAGGTACTCATTTTCAGGCCGAGTTTACTGCTGTTAGGGCCAGGATGGATTATTATGCTAACATTTGCCACTGATGTTATCCATGGCTGGTAATTAAATCCAGGATTGTAGTACAGTGCACAAACCACTGTTAAAATGCTGCCAAATGCAAAGAAAACCAAAGATCCCCCGTATAGCCTTAACAGATTATTGGGGGAAGTGCTGTTAGCGAGCACCTATGAAGGCCGGCACAGCACACTAGGGGATGGGTGGCCAGCACCATGCCCTACTGCCTTTCTCCCCAGTGCCGATGTTTACGCACCGCACCAGGTATTCATTTGAGGCCGAGTCGACCTATGGGAGGCCCACGACCGATTCAGATAATCGTCACATGGTATTGGCCGTAATCGGGAATCGCACTCTGGTCGTTGGGTTCGTAGTGCAGCATGATAACCATTATACTACCTCTCCCCACAATGCACACATACATGTACACACGTCATACACACAACCCACCGCATTTCGTAAAGTGTTTGCATATTGTTGGAAACAATTTTCACAAAGCAATGTGTCACCGCTTCCGCTATACATTCACACGTCCGTACACACACAATTGTTAGGCATGTAGCGATTCACTTAAATTAATTATAAATATTCAAATTCAAGATTCACGATCGTTAATCAATATTTTAAATGCTGTGCTGAATGTAGCGTCTCTAGTACAGCAGTTCTCAAACCGCGAGTTCACAACCCTCCAAGGGTCCGAAAGCCTTTAATGGGGGCGCAGGCTTGACTAAAACCACGTTGACTGATGGCAAGGACACGCAGGCTTTGAATATTGTGGCCTTTATAACCTGAAAGGGGGGGGGGGGGCACGTATGGGGTTGGGAGCAGTCTTGATTTGGGGGGCCACTATGCCAAAAAGGTTGAGAGCCACTTCTGTAGTGGTTTTGGGGGGGGGGGGGGGGGGGTCGCATGAACCCATTATTTACGACGTAGACAAACCAAAAACACCCGATTACGTGCGATTTGACGCATGCATTGTGGGTGAAATAAGTGCTCTTTAATTAATTAATGCATCGTTACACGCCTAATTACGTCCGCTCACGCACACACACACGCGCACACAGGCACCAGCCAGCTATGCGGGTCAGGACGAGTCGCCGAGGATCAGAACGAGTTGATGAAGGAGATGTACGCGTTGAGGAAGGCCTGCGGGTCCTCCAGCTGAGGGTAGTGGCCCACGTGAGCGCCCAGCACGTTCACGGTCGACTCCGGCAGCATGGAGCTACACGCAACACGGCCGCAGTTCGAACATGTTGCAAGGTCGCGCTTGTTACACACACACACACACAAAGTGCTCGCCACAAATCAACCACCAATACCTTGCCAATCTCGTCACGGAGCATAAACCGTCGTGTAAACTCCGGTTCATCCTCGCAGCGGCGGCTTTTGGCGAGCCATTGAACAAAGACGGTCACCTGCATCGTGCGCTTTCAGATGCATTTCTGCAGCCATCTAGAACAGTCTTCTTTCCGATATCAGGAAGCCACTGGTGCTGTTAGCGAGAACCTATGAAGGCCGGCACGGTACACGAGGGGGTGGGTGTGGCCAGCACCACGCCCAATCGCCTTCGTCTCCCCAGTGGCGATGTTTACACGCACCAGGTTCTAATTTAAGGCCGAGTCGACCTAGGGGAGGCCCAGGACCGGTTCAGATAATCGGCACTGGTGTTGACCGCGAGCGGGAACCCAACTCGGGTTGCCGGGTTCATAGCGCAGCGCGCTAACCACTAAACTACCGCTCTCCAACACCAGCGTTAGTCATTAACACCACACTCAGCATCAGCACCACCACGGTCATCATTACCACCAACGTGACCATCAATCTGGGCTTCAGCCAACCGTTAATTGAAAACAGGTTTTTCAATTTTAACAAGTTGAACGTCTCAGCCCAGTCTCCAATGCTGTGGTGGAAACACCCATCACATACAATTGCAGCTCTGATAATAAAAACATCCGTTTTGCCGTCATGTGATTAAGATTCATCTGTGAGCAGGGAATGTGGGAACGTGCACCTCCTAATCTGTGGATAAATAAGGCGACTTAAAGAGATCTTGCAGAGTTTTAAGAAGTCTCCTTCCAGAGGCCGGTTATTTAACATATGGGGGGGTGATGCACTGCTCTAAAAGAGTTGTGAACCGTTTAAAACGTACATCCCGTGACAGCACAAATGAAATTGGGAAGAGCAAAACAGAGAACAGGGATACATATTTAAAAGCACTTTACATCACATATCTCGACTATTCCATAACCATAAGGGTAATCTAGTCTCGTGCACCACAAGTGACAACTATTCTGATGTGGAACAATGCGTTCCACAGCACCAACCTGCAAATGGGTTTAGTTTGTCGGCAGAGGGCAAAGTTACGCTGTAGTTTTTCAATACGGAGGAATCTGAGGATGATAATGCAAGTAAGTGAGCATGAGGAAGGTGGATTGCTCCGTCAATGCCATACTCACCGATAGTGGTTGACGAATTCTGGGTGTGGATTCACAGGGTCTGCTGGTCCATAAATAAAGTGCACTGGATGAGAGGGCACAGAAAACAGTAAAAATTACAATTAATTTATAATTAATAACGATTTAGATTTTGTACCACGCAGTTTTTGTTCGCTCTGAGAGAAATCGTGATTCAGCGGCACGGGAAACTAGACAAGCGGGGAGGGCAGCCAGAACCGGCGGTCAACATTTCCGAGCTCTGCCATCCAAAATTGGGATGTTTTACCAACTCCAGGAATGAGGGTTTATACATGTGGGAGGAGAAAACCGGAGGACCTGGGAGAAAACTCGCGCGTGGGAGGGGGCTAACACTCCCCCATACAAATATACAGATGATAATCCATTTTCTGTACTGTATGTATGTATAACTGTACGCACACTCGCACATACAGAACCTTGTATGTATGTTGATTTTCTTTTCGCACTGTATGTAGCCAAACGCGGTAATCGGAGGTGCAGTGTATTGCCATTTTACCCCGGAAAGCCAAGAGATGGTGACCTCGACGCCCATGGGGGTAAGGTAGGGAGGGGATTTCACAAATTTGCGCAACCCAACAACCACCCCTATAACAGTGCTGGATTACAGGTGGCCTGTGGTGCACACCAACAGGGGGGGGGGGGGAAGGGCAGGGTTCGGTGGAAAATCGCCAACTCACACGGCACCCTGGTGACGATGAGGGCATCAACCCAGCGTGCCCGGTTCTGCCACCGCTGCTGGATGTACTGCAACAGACTGCACACGGCACAACACAGGTCAAAGTTCACCACACACACGCCCGGCATCGCCACTTTCCAGCGGTGCCAAAATTAGGAATGCACCGGTAGGGGCAGCACGACCATATGTGGGGGGGGCGGGGGAAGCAGAGGGGTGATGCGGTCAATTCAGTTGATGACATTGTACATTCTAACAGCAGTAAAGCAGTGGCAGCAACAGCCATGGTCTATCCACTGCTGGATGAAGGCTTCCCCCCATGCCATCACCATCCCTCATGGTCCTGTGGTGCAACAATTCTTCTCTCCTGTGCATCTCGGTGTTCGGCGTTCCTCTTCTTTGGCTGCCATTCCGTCATCGGTCTCGACCACCGGCCAAGTATCCCCCTTCCAGCGATGTTTACAACCCAAACCGACTTAACCTTCTGAAGACCAACCACTTTACTTAGTTTGCTTAAGCGACAAAATAACGCGTAGTTTTTAGATTAGTTTTGGGCACCCCCGCCCCTTTAATAAATGGGTACAGATTTAACACGAATGTGGGTAGGGTGGGTACAACCTGCCGCCGCTGCTGCCTGTTACCGCTGCCTCACAACACCGATATTTGAAAGAGCCTCAATTGGGGCGGGTTACTTAAAGAGGTTAATGCCCATATCATAACGGCGAGCCGAAACCGTTGAGATCTTTGGGTTTGAATGTGGGATTTGGTTGCCAGCGATTCAAACAGGTTTTAAAGGTGAAGTTGATGGTCTCAACCCACCAGCAATGACTGCACAGAAACATATGGTCATGGATTTGAGCGTTTACTTTATTTGGTACGCCAACTTTGCTCAAATCACTACATGCCTCAGTCTCCACAGACACCATTCACCTGAAACCATTACGACTCATTGCCATGCACCACAGCCTCACCAGACATCTTCCCGACATGATGCGCCTGAGACTCGCACTCTCCAAACACTCAGTCACCCAACACCACTCGCACTCGCCAAACACTCAACTCACATTACACCAGGTCACCTAATAGGCACTCGCCATGGATCTCAATGGGGTTTCCCACCTCATTAAACAGTAAAGTAAACGGAGGATGTATCTACCGACCTGCTGACGACGAGATGCCCGTCGTTGAAGCGCAGGGCGACCCACATGTCCCAGAACTCGGGGTCGGTGGGCTGGGTGTAGGGGCTAAACACCTCCCGGAGTCTGCGGGTGAGATCACATCAATGTAAATACGCTGCCGTGCTGCCGAAACTACACTATTTGCATTTTACCAGGTAAAGCCCACCGAGCTATATAGCTCATTTTTAGAAGCGACCGAGCCAGAATTGATAGCTCAACGAAGTGGCTTATTACGTGGAAATGTTTAGTAGGCAAATGTTCTAAATCCACGTTTCTAAACGCGGAGGGGAAAAAAAAAAAAGAGAACCCTGGATAAAAATTCACACGACCAGGAAGAGAGAGACATGCAAACTCCAAATATACAGTAGGCGTTAAGGTCGGGATCAAACCCACGACCTCTTGTATACCAGGCGAGGTAGTTAAAATCTACCACCGCGGCACTCCTGCTGCCATCACAACCCTCAAATTGAAGGTGCCTAATGACAGGATTCTGCAACTGGCTGACCATGGGGCCATATGCGGCCCGCAACGGATCTTGTGAAAGTGGGCCACCGAGCTCTGGCCCGCCGAGACGTGCGGCTCGTTAAGGCGTAAAGGGATACGGATGAGTGCGATATACTTCACTCTTTTACCACCCAGGACGCTCACACCCAGTTGGAGGACTTTTTTCAGGCTGGTCCCTGCATTGGGTTTTACATTTAAGCTGTTTTTATAACAGTTAAATGGGCTTTTTTTTTGTTAAAGTGGGATAAAACCAGAGCACCCGGAGAAAACCCACGCACGCGAGGGGGCAACGCTCAATCCCCGTACAGTTGCAAACAGACGGCGATTCGTCCAATTGCGGTACCGCCTTCTCCTGGTGAAGAGGGGAAGACCACACAGCACCAGTTCACACACATCGCTCGCCACTGCTGGGAGCCGCGGCCCAGAATCGAACTCTGGATCGTCAGCTTTCAGAGGGCAGCGCGCGAACTACTGCACCGTCCTGCAGCATAGTTCAACGTCATCGGATAATAATAATAAAAAAAAACTCGCCCTTGTTTAAAGAAGATGAAGTTCATCAACCTCATCAGCACCGGCGAGAGCACGAACTCCTCGTTCAAGATCTGCAACAGAACCAAATGCGCAGATCGCAGAGCACAGATTTACCTTCGGAATCACGCGAGCGGACAAATCGCGTGCCGCACATAACAGGGTTTTTTTATGGTGACCACCAAACATGGAAAACATTGAAAATCGCACTCATAAGGTTTAAACATTCTATTCTATACTTGAACATGGCAGCAATACATTCAGGAGGTAAATGGCAATGTTGAGGTCTGCTCGCCAAGACGAGAGGGCTTCAGGGGAGAGTTGGTGAACTTTTGCTAGTCCTCCTCCGTTTAAGGAGCGCAGAATATGGGGAGGGGGGGGATTACTATATGGTCCACACAGTTTGGGTTGCATGTCCAACATTTCACTCCCGCGGTTTGTCTTTCATTATCCATTCATGAAAGAGATGTAGTGCATTGGCCTGTCGGTGTTCTGATGCGTTTGATGGTTCCAGCAGTGATTTCGATGAGCAGTGTCAGAGCCGGGAGGGTGCGATGTTTGGGTCGCGAATGGAGGCGTTCATTCTGGACGTCCACGTTGTTCCACTCTGTTTAAACATTGAGAGCGTGTCAAGCTTTATCGTCTTGTTTCCTGGCTTTGTTTCCTCGCGATGCTTATATGGCATTCACAGTTTACTCCCGCTGTCGTACTATAGTTCAGAAACTACTGGAGAGTACTGCTCCACCACATCCTCAGGATCAAGTTCTTTATGTTAGATTATATTAATTCTTATGTTTCGCTGAATCTTAATGTTTAACGAGATTCATGTTTTAAAGACAACATGAACGTTTGAGTACTCAAAAAATGATCATTAGGTGCTGGAAATGGGCTATATTTGGTTAAAATTTAAATAACAGGGGTTTTATTGACAAAAGGAACGTACCAGGGCATCTCACACCCCCGAATTCGCCTGGAATTTCCAGAGCACCCTACCGCAATTGTGTCATGGCATTAAGAAACATTCCCATCGCAAATTTTCTCAGCGAGTCATTCGATGCGCCATATGACGGGACAGACCCTGGAAGGGAACGTCACTTTACTGGAGTCCCGTCTCGAGTTCTCTCATATCCGTAATCAGACGACGCATCTCTTACGCGATGGATAGACAATTTGTAACTCGTCAAACTAAACATCTTCAGTCCTCGGTGACTGCGGCAAGCAGTGCACCACCCTGTGCTTGGGGAACAAAGCCTGGAATATGATGTCCCAGAGCTACGTTTGAAGTTTCTGCAATAGGCTTCTTTATTTTATATGTTCCGTATAGAGTGTTTCTCTCACATCAATCAAATAAAGCTCTTCCATACGCTGAAGAAAGAAAGAAAAACACACAAATGTATTGTAAATGTCAATCTGCTTTAAGAGACTCCCTGAACCGATTTTCCCTTCTCTCCTTTTCCTTTGCTCGGTCCGTCCCATCTCCTCCTGTTCTTCCCATGTAGTTCTGCACTCTGGGCCATATTTGACGTTTTTGGGGCGAATTTTTTTTTACTATGTTGATGTAGAATCATCCACAGCAGCTTAGCTCACTCCAATAGGCTTGTGACCCCTACACGACACGGCGTGCCAGTATTAGTGTTACGACTTCTCGCGAGACTCGGTGGCGAGCGTGTGCGACATACCTCCTGCGATAGCCGGGGGTGATTTGTTTCCGGAAATAGGCCTGCAATGTGAACAAAGGGCAAAAAAAGTATTAAACTGGTACTCTTTGGTTCTTTCGGTAAAATCACGTAGGTGAAAATAAAAATAACTAAATTAAATCACGACGTTTCGGAGGCAACACAAGCTTCCGTCATCAGGTGGGACAACCACAGAATGACTGTAGTACTCACTACAGTAATTATAATTCTGTTTTCTTTTGCTGTGGGTTGTCCCTCCTGATGACAGAAGCTTGCGCTGCCTCCGAAACGTCGCGATTTAATTTAGTTATTTTTATTTTCATCTACGCGACTTTACCGAAAGAACCAAAGAGTAAGGATCCTTGCAGTCACGAAAACTTCAAATCTAGAATGTAAAACTGTTGAGTATTTTGTCATTTGTGCTTGTGCACCCCACTGATCAATGCAGCTACATCACCAAATAACTTGGTTGATAGAGATACGGTCACATTTTAGGCACTATATCATACAATTTAGGCACTATCATGAAAACAAAGATTGTATTTGACGAATTTAAGTAGCCGATTACGTTGGTATTACTTTAGTGTTTATTCTTATTGTTTATATCAGATCATCTGGAAGTTAGCTTATTCAATTTTCAAAATATCACGTACATGTGCAAAGATCGGAGCGATATAAATACTGTATTAAGAAAAAAAGGTTGCAAATGTAACAGAAAGCATTAAATCGACATTCAGGTTTAGCAGAATTATTGGCGATGCCCAAAACATCGTCTACGATACGTTATTGACGAACGTGTTGAGGTAGAAGGGGAAGACGCAACTCAATCAACCAAATGATCTTTTCCCGTACGTACACCGATACGCACTGAGGCTGTGTGCCATGGGATGTTCGACACGAGACTGAAGCGGTGTTAATGAGACAAAGACTTTCAAGTGACTTTCAGACACTCCACTGTAATGCTCTCTTGACAATGCAGTGTTACCACTGTACCTTTCTGTACACCGACAGTGAACAAATCAGCTAGCAATTCACATCTGGGGTAATTATTCCATAGGTTCCACAAGTTACCACTGTGGCGAATGTAGCACCTCTAGTGGCTTCAGGAATTATGCGAAGCAATTCAGAATCTGAATCTTTATTTATCCTGGAGGAATACGATGAGGCTATAAAGCGAAAGAACCAAGAATATGAATCCCTGCAGTCACGAAAGCTTCAAATCGAAATTTAGGCTATAAAGCTCTTTTTCAATACGTCCAGTGACATTAAAATCGATCACCATCATCAACCATGGTCTAGCCACCACTCAAGCTGTCACCCCATCTCTCACGGTCTTGCGATGCACCTACGCTGGACATAAGGTGTCCTCATCACTCCATCTCCATCCTCTCGGCCGCAGTGCCTCTAACCGCCACGCCATCGTTAGTCTCGACCCCCGGCTATCATTCCTGCTGGTGATGTGTCCGGCTGAAAGTTTATTTTCCCTACAATCAATAAGGTCTCTAATTTATGTCTGTTCCCTGATCCACGTGATCCTCTCTCGGTGTTTCAGTGTAATTCCAAGACTGCATCCCCCCCCCCTCCATGCTTCAGGTCAAAGTCAGAACCAAGGTCAGAGTCAATGTGACCTTATGTTCAAACAAGTGTAGAGAAGTTACCGACGGACGTACTCGGAGACGGAGGTAAGTTAGGGGCTTCCGCCAGGATTTATTACTCTTGGTCAAAACTACACAGGGTACACAACTCCCAGGGGCTAGGGGTCCTACTCTGAGTCTGGGTCCCTGCCGGCTAGCTCCGGTCTCTCTCTCGTGTCGGATCGTGGAGTCTGCCGACTCCACCGACCGGAGAGAGAAGCACCTCTTCGGCTACCACCGGCTTCTCCCCAGACTCCCTATTTGCTCCCTCTCACTATCCCTGGTTCCCTCTTCACCCTGTTTACTATCCCCGTTCCTATAGTGACCCCGCTTACGTTACGGGGTCTCCCTTATATACCCTCGGAGGGGTGATGTCACGTGCACTGCCCAGCGCGTGCGACCCCACGTCCCGTGAGGTCACCGCACCGGACAGCGCACACGACGCCACCACTCTCCACTACTCCTCTACACAAGTATGGGGCGGTTCAGAGCCAGCAGAAATTTCACATTCAGGCCAGTGACAAGCATGCATCTCTTCCCTGCTACTTTGTGTACTCGAAATGCTATTTAATTTGTGAGTGTCGATGTTACCGTATTGTGTAATGGCTAGCAATATAAGAGGATTGAAAACGTGGTAGTGAAGGCACTTCGGAATGCTGCTTTTGAATTTCAGAAAAAAGCTATGGTAGAAATGTGTACTCTCTTACCTCCGTTAGAAAAGCAGACACTTTTGAACAGTAGGTGTCCAGGAGTTCCATCTTCATGCCTTATTTAAAATGAAAGACTATAATTAAACCTCGCATGTTCTCACACAAGTCATTATAAAAAAGTTAAAGGTGCATCCTTGCAATTGCTAACACCACTGCTGGCAGATGGGCCTCCACTAGAGGGAGCCCTAGAGACTCTAGTCAAGCAGCGGTCCCCAACCCTTTTTGGCACCAGGGACCGGTTTCGTGGAAGACAAATTTTTTTTTTTCACGGGGGGGGGGGGGGGGGGGGGGGGGTGGGAGGGGGGGTCATCATTGGGTCTTTCCCCCTTTTCAAAGAAGCACTCCAGCAACGTTTGTTTTTTCTGATTTTGGCTAGGGTCAAGCTTGTGGGCTTACCAAAACTGTGACCGAGACAAGCGCGCGGTGCGGAAAATAGGCGCGGATGGAAGTGGCAAATAAAATAATGTGCAGGCCACACGTGGACTAAAATAAGTGTCAGATTCTGACTTCGCATAAGGAGCGCCCAACCTAGATCCCTCGCATACGCAGTTTACAGTATGGTTCACGCTCCGTTGAGAATCTAATGCCGCCACTGATCTGACAGGAGGCGGAGCTCAGATGGTAATGCGAGCGATGGGGAGCGGCTGTCAATACAGATGATGAAGCTTCGCTCGCTCACCGCTCACCTCCTGCTGTGCGGCCCAGTTCCTAACAGGGGGTTGTGGACCCCTGCTCGAGTGTACTTTGCCTACTCGCCAACACTGCCAGGCCGCTTCCAAGAGGTAAAAGTAACCACAAGCGACCTGCCAATTGACGAACTGTGGTGTGCTCATTTATACAGCTCTGTGGACAGAGGCAGGAAGACTTGTGACCCTTGCACCACTGTTGACTTCATGGACGCATACCATCTACGTGTTAAAAGTTACTTTTAAATTGCCTTTAATTTCCCCAAGAAAGCATGCTGGGAGTGTTTAGACAGTTCTCATGATGTTATACATCGGGAAGTTTGAACGTTTAATATTTTAGGTACAATACGAAGACTGGCGTGCAGGTGTGAAACACTAAATAAACAATAAAAAATGCTGATGAGGATAAAAGCATTGATTAAAACAGAACTGGCTAATTTGCAGAATGCTCCTAATAAGTATTGAGACTCAGCAAGGCTTTCTTGGATAAATAAAAATGACAATTGA
The DNA here is from genome assembly GCF_015708825.2 of Lethenteron reissneri. Lineage (NCBI taxonomy): Eukaryota > Metazoa > Chordata > Hyperoartia > Petromyzontiformes > Petromyzontidae > Lethenteron > Lethenteron reissneri. Next base: position 1,678,746 of record NC_083833.1, on the reverse strand, counting down.
TATTAACAAATACCCCAAAGCCACAATAGCAGTCACAGAGAAAAGTGTTTTTGTGTGAATGTAACATACACTGTGCACAACCCCGAGAGCAAACGACGTGAAACAGGCTTGGGGTAAATGATCCAGAGGGAGCTAAAGCGAGGGTTTACTGCTCACCGGTGACCACAAAGTAAACGTGTACTCGTCGGGCAGTGAAGGGATGTGGTGAAACAAACAGCGGAGATTTCGATAAGCCAAGAAAAGTTATATTTGTAAAGGAAGGATTGCAAATAGTGAGGAGATGTTTTAGTCATTGAGACGACGTTGTGGCAGGAGGGAAACGCTGGAGGTGCATGTGAGGGGAGTTGCAGCCGGTGAGAGGTTATTGCCACCAGCAAGCGGAGGTTGTGGGCTTGAGAGGGGAGGATTGCAGGTGGTCAGAGGTCATGTTTAGTAAGAATTCGATAGTGGCTGCACGCGAGGGGGGTGGTGCAGCCGGTGAGAAAACGTTGCAGCCAGTAAAGGAAAGTGGTGTTCAGCACGGGGACATTGCATGCCTACGAAGAGCAACGGAATGCCAGCGAAGGGCAGAGAATCGGCTGACGAGTCAGAATCCGAATATTTATTCATACTAGAGGAATCCGATGAGCAATAAAGTTCTTTTTCACAGATGTCCAGTAGGGGTGGGTCAGAAAGTTACAAACAATAAAAAAAACAATAGGAATGCAAAGTATGGGAAAGGTAAGCTAATCACCGAATCTTTTCATTTTACCAGGTAAAACCCACCGAGCTACTAGCATCGTTTTCAGAAGCGACCTGGCCACAAATGACAGCTCAATAGAGTGGCTTATCGCGTGGACATTTACAACGGCCAAATAATCGACATAATCTGAACGCGTGCGTTTCGGTCAGCACCTCGCCAGCAGCTCCTGTGCCACGGTGATGCCGTAGTCGTGCGCCAGGACGTGCAGGCGGCGGTTGGCGAGGCCCAGCATCACCGCGAGGCCCTGCACAATGTCGGCCTGCTCCTCCAGCGTGTAAGCATGCGGGCGCTGCAAGGGTGAGAGTGTGGCGCGAGAGAGAGATGCGTCGCGGGGAGAGCGCGGGAATTAGGGTAGGCTCACGTCACACTCGTGACTGTGGTCGTGAGGACCCTACGGCTTTGCGAGCTTGTAGGCTTTATATCAAAAATTGGAACGATTTCGTCGATTAAGAGGATTAATGCTCTGTCAATGTCCGTCCATGTTTGTGATCCATGTGTTCATAGCAGGTAATTATGTGACATACCGGCTTGTCGCTGAAACCAAATCCCAGGAAGTCCAGAGCGATCACACGGCTGAATCGCTGCGTCAGCGGTTCCCATATCTGACGAAGGTGTGGGGAGACACAAGGCACCGAATTGGTCAATGGACTGCTTTCCCTTAACGTCCGCGTGGTCTTTCCTACAAACAACCCCGGTGACCAATTTTACCAACGTAAAAAACAGTGTACATGTAAATCACTTTGTCAATCTACTGATGGACTCTGGGCTTCCTACACTGTGTGGGAAGTGGGGGTTATTTGACCAAGATGAGCAGTGCAGGTCGATAAAGGTGGAGAGTATAGAAGAGGGAGCATATACACAATGCAACAATTCATTTTGCTGCATTGTCCTCTGCTGTCCACGTTCACAGTCAATTGTAGGATGTCGGTGTGTGTCAACATGCACAGGAGCAAAGTTAATTTAGAAGACTCGTATACGACGTGCATGAATATTCCACGACGACTGGATGTGATAAAGTTTCTATTTCATTATCATGACTGATAGAACACCATTAAGTACCATCAGGTGCACAAGAAAGCATCACATTAAATTTCCTTCTGAACTTAATGTGGCTAAATCTCAGTTCTGAGAATGTAAAATATTGGTTTGACTGTTATATCCACCTGCAGAGCAGGTAGAATATTCTGCTCCCTAACTTGTGGAACAGAGGTTACTTAAAGCAATATCAGAGGTAGCTCTGTGAAATCCACTTCTGCGAGCCGTTCCCGAACACGAATTGTGGCACCGTTCTGCGAGAGACCCGAATTGATACTTCGCATAAAAAATGGTTTTACCCTTTCTGGCAATAAAACTGGTGTTAAATCCGTGAACGTGGCGTTCACCGTCAAAATAAGACTTTTCTGTTCACATGAATACACACAGGCACACTTGAACACACACATGCATGAACCCATGTACACATGAACACAAACACACAGGTACACATACACACAATCTTTTTTTCAAGGAATCCTGTCTGCATTAACCACATGTACTTGTGGTGAACATGCAAACAAGAAACATGCTCCGATAATAGATGCATCGTCTTAGAAACCGATTGGTCCACACTAGAGACAGAAAGAAAACGGTTTGGTGCTTTTGACATTTTAACACCTGTTTTATTGCCAGAAAGTGTAAAACCTATTCTTATATTTATAAACTGGCAAGAAAGTTTCCATAATGGAAACTTCATCTCGTGACATTATGCTTATAGCACGATCGAGATAAAATTGGGGGAAAAGATAACAATAAATGTAAAAGTTATGTAGGGTGTGGCAGTTCATGCTTTTGTCAAACTCACTCATGAGAAAAACTCGGTACACAAAATGGGCTCATGAACCTACGTATGCAGATCTTTTGAGTATTATTGCCTTTGTGTAGATGGCTCTCTCCAGGTATTCCAGTTTCCTCCCATATGCACTCTTGAAAATAATGGACAAATTTCCCAAGGCAGGACCCCTCTTTAGAAAGTATTAAGACCGAGTCGTGAGGCTTTTCTGCATTACCAAACATCACCATTCATGACAGTGCTAAAATATCTCTCATTGGGCACTACATCGAATGCAGCTTGCCATAAACCCACATAGATAACTAATAGAAAGCTGCTGTGAGATTAAACCGGGCACACACATTCACCGATTTAAAAATGTGGTTCGTGTGATTAAAAAGTATATTAAAAATGGTCGAGCAGATAAGCCGAACTTGAACCAGTAAGTAAAATTAGCATAACTATTGGGTCAAGAGTAAATACTTTAAAGAATACAGTTTACTCCTTTTACATCGTTTTTCAAAAGACACATTGAAATCGGTGATGTGATACGAGAGGAGTTCTCTGGACAAACACACAAGTTCAGAATATCTGCTTATCATGTAGATGCATGGAATATGCCTTGATGCAAAAGCACCTTCCTCCAGTCGTAGCTCGAGGTGGGAAATCCGTGCAGAAGAATCACAATGTCATCCACTCCCAAGACACCCGGGTCATCTGCGCAGGCCGCAGCAACAAATGAAACAAATAATGAAAAATAGGCAGCGACTTAAAAATCTTTCTGTATCTGCACGTGATTCACACACCATCTGAATCTGGCTTGGGGCAAAACAGGAACAGGGGTGGAGTTAATTATGCATTATGATGCCAGTAATTCAAACGCGTCTCAATACATTAATCACATGTGACGTAGCCAGCATGGCTCACACCTCTAACAAAAACACAATCCGGCATCTCCCGAGTCACACTGGGCTTGGTTCAGCGAGGTGGCCCTGGCGTGGCTGGATTATAGAGGATGAAGAGGTAGTAACTGTGAGCAGAACGAGGGCTCACCTCTGTAGAAGATGCGCTGTGTGCCGTGGTGATACACGTGCCCGCCAGCACGCCACTGCAGGAGCGGCGGTGTGAGCGGCGGCGCTGGGACGCTCAGGTAGATAGCGATGAGTGGCACAGCCAGCAAGCACACATGCAGCCACCATTCGCCCAGCCTGGCACACATGAGACTCGTGAGAAGTATGGGACAGATGGATCTAGGAGCGGCAGAACTCAATCGCTAAAAATGGGTAAAAATGTGCTGGCCCCTTTGACCAAATCACCAGAAATGTGCCCGATCTCATCAGCCTGGTTAGTGCTTGGATGGGCAACAAAAGCATTAATAAATATGAAAAAATAAGAATAGGTTTTACCCATCCTGGCAATAAAACAGGTGTTAAGATGTTCAAACACCAAATAGAACATTTTGCACGGAATCAAGTCAGCACTAACCACACGTACTTGTGGTGAGAGCATGCCAACAAACACGCTCTAATAATATAAGCATTGTCTTTGAAACTGATTGGCCTACACCAGAGACAGCCTTCTTTATGACCTCGTCTCACCAGTGTGAGACCAGAGAACGCCAAAAGGCAAAAGACAATGCACCACCGGAGCATTTCATAGCTCGGGTGAGCAGCTACAAAATGGGACCTTTTTGCCAGCATCAAAGTATGATTTTTTTTATATTAAATAGGTGTTCCCGGCTGTTGTATGCCTACATTGTGTGCAGTAGAAGTCAGTATAACGAAACCCATTATTGCATTGCACTTCTATGCTACCACAACTTTGCTCTCCTCTTTCACAAGCTTGCATTTGCCGTTGTGAAGTATGGCCAATTAACTGCACATCCTGACGAAGCCCTCGGTCCAGAAAAAAATAGATTAACAAAAGGACTGTACATGGACATTCTGTATATTTTATGGCTTATAACTTAAGTCAACCTGGTAGTGAACCGTGCCAGGAGGTCGAATCAGACCGGAAACTTCTGGATTGCAAGTCCGGTGTGCCAACCATTACACCAGGGCAACTCTATTCGATTCGTGATTTGACATTTCAATGAGTGCGGCAATCCAGTAACTGGTTTTTAACCTGTTTTTCATTAGAAAAACTAGATTTAAACAATCCTAGAAGTTACATCATTGCGCTAAGGTGCCTTTGACCGAGACCTCATGTTTAATCAATCCGAAGATAAATTATATTCGCTCATTCCAGTTGGATAAGTTATGCTGAGCCAAAGTTTATTTGACCATATTTCACCACGCTGGTCAGTGCCGGTTGGTGAATACGCGTAGCATAGGCGCTGGAACATATCCGTAGAGTATAACGATTTTTGTTAGCTGCTCCGTAGTCTACAACACACTTGTTACGGCATGATGTTGTCGCCCATCCAAGCCCTATCAGGGTTTTAAAAAATCTGCTTTATTTTCCTAAACACGATCATCCATCTAGACGGGGGGGGGGGGGGGGGGGGGGTTTCTATCACTCTACGAATTACCAATGGTGGTTTTTAAAAGGTTCACTTTAACTGCAGTTTTCGTGGGCGTTATTGCTGAAAAAAACTTTATGGTTTACCCTGACAAAGATAAAGGTGAAAACAATAACCATCAATAGTGGGGGGGGGGGGGGGCGTGGAATGGAACACGGCGACTTTTGAGTCGGGCTAAAAGGTGCACTTTGTGCCCACGTGAAGTCACGAACAATGACCGCTGGTACGTACGGGTCAAGGCACTGGGGTTGAAGGTTAAACACAAAACATCCACGCAGAGACCACGGATAGGCACCGAGCAGAAACTCTCTGCATTTCACGAGACCGCGTGTAACGCCGAGGCTTTTTAAAAAAGTAATGGTTGCGGAAGGCACAGGCCACCAAACTCCAAAGCTACCAGCAACAAACAGCACTATCAACGTGGTAATAAGACGAGTTCATACGTTTCTAGACTACGAGTTAGATTGTAAGAATTTGAGAACAGCCACTGTTGAGACGAAGGGGGGGGGGGGGATTGCAAACTATAACAAAACTAAAACAATTGTTTATTTTACCAGGTAAGACCCACTGAGCGTTAATGGCTTTTGTTCAGAAGCGAGCTTCCCATCACAAACGATGGCTCAGCGAAAGTGGTCCATCACCACGTGGAAATTAATGCAGCCAAAAACTCTTTAAACGCACGTCTCTACATGCGGAGGTGGGGAAACCCACAGGGACTCCCCGGAGGAAAAACCACGCGGCCACCTGGGAGAGAGACAGACGCACAAACTTACAACAATTACAAACTTTAGTAATAGGTTTTTACCCTTTCAACTGGTACAAAAACTGACCTTTAAACAAGGCATCGTGTTTGCAATAAGCACAACACAAGCAGTCAAAATGCAAAACAAAAATAAACAACTCTGATGATATTCAAGGACAGTGCATATAATTATCAGAGTTGTTTCTTTTTGTTTGCATTTTGGACTGCTTGTGTTGTGGTTATTGCAAACATAATGTCTTGTATAAAGGTGTCAGTTTTTGTACCAGTTGAAAGGGTAAAAACCTATTACTATATTTTGCCACTGGTAAAGGAGATGTCTCATAATTACAAACTTACAACAATTACAAACTTAAAACAATTACAGCAGACGACAGGGTCGGAAACGCACCCACGACCTCGTCGCATACGAAGTGAAGTCGTGAACGTCTCGGCTACCAATGGAGCCACCCCACCCCTCATTGTGTTGGCTACACGTGTCGTAGCTACTACACGTGTCGTAGCTACTACACGTGTCGTAGCTACTACACGTGTCGTAGCTACTACACGTGTCGTAGCTACTACACGTGTCGTAGCTACTACACGTGTCGTAGCTACTACACGTGTCGTAGCTACTACACGTGTCGTAGCTACTACACGTGTCGTAGCTACTACACGTGTCGTAGCTACGGGCCCCGCAACACGTGGAGCAACACGTGGGAAGAAGGAAGCGAGGAGAGGAGAGAGAGCAGTGAGTGTTTGCGACACACGCAGCGTGGGTGAATGGAGACCAGGGGCGATTGCGTTGAGCGATTCGGGTGAAGTTGTTTCCCATTGCCACCTGCAATCGAGAGGTTCGAGCACGACACGGACGAGACGATAGGAGTCGGTCCGACGGAGAGCCCCTTCGACGCGGGTGGACAACTCAAACGAGTCAAGTTCACGACACGACAACCCGCTGTGGATCAGTAGCGATTGAAGAGTAACACGCAGGCCACCCTCCCCAACGCGTTACGTGCAATAATCACAACGATACCAGCACCGCGTGAACACGAGGGGGATGTGTGAGGTGGGGGAGGGTAGTAGCCCAGGTCCCATCGATGACGAACTTTTCGCGAAATTCGGAAGCGTTCACTCACAGACGCATGGCCGCGCACAGCTGACATCAAGCGCAAGGGTCCTCCCCCTCCTCCTCCTTCTTCTTCCTCTTCTTCACGGACGCTTCGGCAGCGACTCTGTAGGTTTCTTTTAGGGGATAGGGGGTGGGGGAGTGTCGAATGTACACACACGCAGCGATGTGGCGAACGTACGCGGCCGCTATTTAAACAAACAACAAACCAAAACGAGTGGTTGCTGTTCCCTAAAGGTAGAGCGAGAAAGAGAGCTAAGTGTGGATTAGTACGGGCACGCTACACGCCGCAGTCGTCCTCGTCGTTGTTGTTGTTGCTGCTGCTGCTACGCCTACTGCTGCTGCTGTTGCTGCTGTGGCTGCTGTTGCTGCTGCTGTGGCTGCTGCTGTTGCTGTTGCTGCTGCTGCTGCTGTTGCCCCGTTCCTGCTTCCGATGTGAGGGGGCAGCCGCGTCACGCGCTATTTATACTGCTGCGCCCGCGGCGCGGGTTCCCGTGCAGGCGAAGTTTTAACTCCCACGCGATACCCGCGCTCGCCGGCGTCACTGCCGGGTGATCCCGGTAGCAAAAGCAGCTGCTGCACGTGCAGTAGTAGTAGTAGCAGCTACTACATGTGTAGTTGCTACCAGAGGTGGGACAAAGTCATTGTTATGCAAGTCCAAGTCGAGTCTCAAGTCATCAAATTCATGACTCGAGTCTGACTCGAGTCCAAGTCACATGACTCGAGTCCACACCTCAGAGGTGGGACAAAGTCATTGTTATGCAAGTCCAAGTCGAGTCTCAAGTCATCAAATTCATGACTCGAGTCTGACTCGAGTCCAAGTCACATGACTCGAGTCCACACCTCTGGTTGCTACTGCTACACAATGTAGCAGTAGCTGCTACATTGTGTAGCTACTACACGTGTAGTAGCTACTACACGTGTAGTAGCTGCTGCACGTGTAGTAGCTACAGCACGTGTAGTAGTAGTAGTAGCTACTACACGTGTAGTAGTAGTAGCTGCTGCACGTGTAGTAGCTGCTGCACGTGTAGTAGCTGCTGCACGTGTAGTAGCTGCTGCACGTGTAGTAGTAGCTACTACACGTGTAGTAGTAGCTACTACACGTGTAGTAGCTGCTGCACGTGTAGTAGCTGCTACACGTGTAGTAGCTACAGCACGTGTAGTAGTAGTAGTAGCTGCTACACGTGCAGTAGCTGCTGCACGTGTAGCAGCTGCTGCACGTGTAGTAGCTGCTGCACGTGTAGTAGCTACTACACGTGTAGCTGCTACACAAGCCGGACGTGAGTAGGTTAAACGTTGAGTTTTATAAGGGCACCACGGGGTGAGCAGCCCCTCCCCACCCAGCCCCACCCCTCCCACCCTCCCCACCCAGCCCCTCCCTCTCCACCCAGCCCCTCCCCACCCTCCTCTCCCCACCCAGCCCCACCCTCCCCACCCAGCCCCTCCCCACCCTCCCCACCCGGCCCCTCCCCACCCTCCCCTCTTCACCCAGCCCCAGCCCTCCCATTTTTGGATGCACGACGGACGGACACAATAATCCCCTGTGGGCTGGTGTAACCAGGAGGTTCCTACCAGTATAACGCACTTAGCTATCTTAATCCTGGAAGCCACACTGTGAGTCGTCGGACTATTTTGTGTTTTATTTTCAAGAGGATCCTACCGTTGGGGGTTGTTGTTGTTGTTGTTGTTTTTTTACTACAGATGTGTTCAGCCAATAATATAATGACGAGCGGCTGCGGTGTTCACACACAACCAGAGCAGAGCGTGACAAGCGAACGTCATTGACGACGCAACGCGCCATCCCACAGATACGAAGGAGACGAAGCAGCGGCGATGCACGTGTGTAGAGACAGCACTAGCGGTCGCAGGGGGTAACGACAGGGGAATCAGCATGGTAAGAGACTAGGGGCCACAGGGGGTAAGAGGCCGTCCATAAATGACGTCACGCGATTTTGGACGATTTTTGACCCCCCCCCCCTTCGTCACATGGCGTCACAAAAAGTCAGACCCCCCCCCACTCAAATATGACGTCACAAAGCTTTGCCCCCCCCCAAATAAACATGCTTCAAATCGCTTTAAACTATTGTCATTGTAGTGCGTATTTAATGTGGCGCTGCACTCTGATGTTGTAAGAGAAAACATTTATTGAAAACTTCAATTTAATTAAGTAGAACGTGTTGTCTATATTTATTTAAAGTTTCGCATTTTGATGTGACGTCACATTTCTCAACCTCCCCCCCCCTCGTCACACATCGTCACAAATGTCTGACCCCCCCCCCCCAGGTGCATGACAGTACTGGTGGGGGGGGGGGGCAGCACTTGTGGGGGGGAGGGGGCTGTACTGGTGGGGGGGGGGGCAGCACTTGTGGGGGGGAGGGGGCTGTACTGGTGGGGGGGAGGGGGCAGCACTTGTGGGGGGGAGGGGGCAGTACTGGTGGGGGGGAGGGGGCAGTACTGGTGGGGGGGGGGCAGCACTTGTGGGGGGGAGGGGGCAGTACTTCAAGTTCAAGTGCATGTATTAGGTATATAGCCCTGTGAGCCATTCGGCTCTTGAATCGGGTGCAACCGCAACAAACAAAAAACAAAAACATGAACAAAAACATCTTAAAGTGAATATGTGACTAAGTGCAAACAGAAATCCAAGAAAAGACAGCAAAATATTGCAGAAAAAACACCGTACACCAACATTGTGGGGGGCAACTCTGGTGGGGGTGAGGGGGCAGTCTTAGTGGGGGGGAGCACTTGTGGGGGGGAGGGGGCAGTACTGGTGGGGGGGGGCAGCACTGGTGGGGGTGAGGGGGCAGTATTAGTGGGGGGGAGGGGGTAGTATTGGTGGGGGGGGGCAGCACTTGTGGGGGGGGGGGCAACGCTGGTGGGGGTGAGGGGGCAGTATTAGTGGGGGGGAGGGGGTAGTATTGGTGGGGGGGCAGCACTGGTGGGGGTGAGGGGGCAGTATTAGTGGGGGTGAGGGGGCAGTATTAGTGGGGGGGAGGGGGTAGTATTGGTGGGGGGGGCAGCACTTGTGGGGGGGGGGCAACGCTGGTGGGGGTGAGGGGGCAGTATTAGTGGGGGGGAGGGGGTAGTATTGGTGGGGGGGCAGCACTGGTGGGGGTGAGGGGGCAGTATTAGTGGGGGGGAGGGGGCAGTATTAGTGGGGGGGGGGCAGCACTGGCGGGCCTCTTGGCGCCGTGCCGTTGCTATGCGGAAGCGTGGTCACGCCCCCAGTCGGCATGCCTCGCAACTCGCAACCAATCAGCGGCGCTCTCACTGCGAGGTGCGCGGCGCCTAGCAACGAGCGGCTCGGCCCGCTCCTTCTCGACACCGTAGTGCGCATAGGCACGGGGCGTCAGTGCGAGCGCTCGCGATTGGCTGCACCGCCGAAGGCGTTCCGATGTTGACCAATGGCGCGCGCGCTGCGTTCGAGGGCGGAGTCGAGTCTTGACCAATGGCGTGCGAGGATCGGTTGGGCTGGGGCTTATCCGCGCTGTGGTTTTTGAAGCCCGTCCAGGGTCCGCACGATGTCGCGAGTCGGCTCCATGCGGGCGCTCGGCAACCCGAACGTGAGTTGAGTTTGTTTGGGTTTCTCTACTTATTCTTCCCCTTCCTTTCACGTGCAAGAGTTACAACGATTGGGCACATCTCCTGTCGTTTCAGATCCTCAACAAGCGAGTGCCGCAGAACCCCAAGTATAAGAATGTCAAGTCTAAGCTGGACACGGGTAAGAGCGCCAGAGCCGTTGGTTGTAATCGTCAAATAACGCGATAAAACCGCGTTGAACTCGTAATTATTCCACCCTCGCCTTCTTACTTATGGCAGAACTATGTTCACGGGCTAAATTGTTAATGTGCGATGCCTGCTTAGCCATGGCGAGAGAGGGCTTGGTGTAGTTTTCGAGTGCTGGGCCGTTGAAATGAGGTGGTTTATTGTGTGGTCAATTGCGCCTAAAAATTATATATTTTTTATAATTGGTGGTCGTGAAAAAAAATCGTATCTATGCAATCGATAAGAGTTTGTAGAAGCCCACGCCGGATCAATTTAAACACGTGACAGTTACACCGTTTTTTTATTTTTATGAAGTTATTTCTCCCTTAAGACTAATTGCGCAAATGATAGTTGTTACATGTTACAATTTAAACACGTGACAGTTACACCGTTTTTTTTATTTTTATAAAATTATGATGATTGTTACATGTTACACGAATCAATGCTCTCTTTGATATGCGTAGGGTATTCTGTCTGGGTTATAAGACCAACTTCTAGCCCTTATATTTTAAAAACAAAAGTCTGTGGACGAGTCTTATACACCTTTAAGTGTGTATGTGTGGCAGTCATATATCTCCTTCAAGTAATAATAACACCTGGGTCTGTGAGAGCCTTCCACACTTCACGTTGTGGCCTCAAAGGTGCACCTAGCCTGGCACAAGAGCTGAGGTGACGCCTTCGTGGCGAATGGCGGTTGTTGTTGTGCCAATGTTTGTAAAACGTATTGACACTGGACGCAACATTTGAGGTGTTTTCTTTTAGAAGCGCAAACCTGTCAACAGGTAAATTGAGTTTTCAGGTCCAAGGCGTACAGTCGTTTCAAAAGGGGCATTTAAAATATATATTTGTTTGTGTTTCTCCCTTGTGATGGGACTGTAGGATGAACGTTGAGATTTAATAGGACACGGGGTGACCAATAAAGTCTGAATTGTCAGTAATAATGTAGGGCACTGATAATGGGTTGACAGATATGGGAAGCGTCTTACAATCTGGAGAATACGGTAAACGTTTAGAGAACACGGGCTTAATTGGAAACAATTGATTTTGCCTTCACAGACTACCTTGCAATTAACTCAATACTGTAAATGTGCTTGTACAATAATTTAATGATGTGCTTAATCCACTTAATTTCCAAAGCGTATGGTTTGCACAAATGAGCCGCTGTGGGTTTTTTTGCTAAATATCCCTCAATCATCGTTCCAAGCGGCTTCACTTTCAACCACAGTGCAGTGCTGTGCTATCGTTACACGATGTGTTTTAGGTGTTGCGTTCTATTGCTGCGATACAAACGTTCTGACAAAGTGTGCTCTTGTATTTTGAATATTAATGTTAAAATGCTCAGCATTTTGTGTATTGACATATATAGGCACAACTAAAGTAATCACGATATTAAGTGTGATACCCAACTGTGAGTCTTCACTGCCCCTTTGCTCTCAACTCTAAGGTCCATTGCCTCAAACGTTAACCGATTATATATCTTTTTGTATGCCCAGCTTCCCTATTCAGCAGCTAGGAATCATGTCGAGAGTAGTGAGTTGTGTGTTTTTGTTTGAACAGATGACCGAGTTCATTAAATGCACAGTGGTGCTTGACACTTAACTGCCTCGAGTATCCGTTAGTGGAGTGTGCGTGGAGGAGTGTGCACTGGGCACAGCTACACTATGCTACGATCAATGATAATAATGCAGTACAGTACCGTATACTCGAAATTTAAACACATTCCTGCGGAGGGAGCTGATAGGAACGTTGGGTTGCTCGGTCAATGGCCACGGTCAACGGCGGCGTGGTGTATTCCGCAAATATGCCCAACTGTGAGGGCGGGCACAAGCCGGCGTGAGTAGGTTAAACGTTGAGTTTTATAAGGGCACCACGGGGTGACCAGCCCCTCCCCACCCAGCCCCACCTCTCCCACCCCCCACCCAGCCCCACCCTCCCTCCCCACCCACCCTCCACCCAGCCCCACCCTCCCCACCCACCCTCCCCACCCAGTCTCTGTCCCTGTGGTCGCAGAGATTTTTATCTGAGTCCTCCACATTTAGAATCGACATGCATATATATTTCCACGTGATGATAAGCCACTTCGTTGAGCTGTCATTTGTGGCCAGGTCGCTTCTGAAAAAAGAGTTGTATAGCTCAGTGGGCCTTACCTTGTGAAATTAAAAAAATGTTTGTAGTTTTTTTTGATAATTGTAATATCTGGCAGTGTACTCTTTGGTTCTTTCGGTAAAGTCACGTAGTTAGAAATAAAATAAAATTCAAACAAATCACGACGTTTCGATCTCAACACAAGCGGTCGCGATCGAAACGTCGTGATTTGTTTTAATTGTATTTTATTTTTAACTACGTGACTTTACCGAAAGAACGAAAGAGTATGGATTCCTGCAGTCACGAAAGCTTCAAATCAAAATCTGGCAGTGTAGAAAAGTTAGGCTTTGAGAAAGGTCTTGAAACAGAGCAGCAACATTCAGCATTGTGGAGCATATGGGGTAGAGAATTACAGACATGGAAGGGGAAGATGCAATCCCCCACCCCCACACCTCAAGCAAAGCTTGACTATGTTTTTATATGGCCATGGTTACTGGAAGGGAAAATAAGTATGAGGGCAAAATGAGAGAGGTGAGTGAAAATAGTTTTAATATGGTGCAATTATAAGTAACTTTTTGACAAATCTGATTAAATGCAGCACTTGGCGATGAGCTATATTCTTCTTTATACATCAGCAAACCTCCACCAAATATCGAATGGAAAGGTACATTGCCCAACACCTAAAATGGACGCAATTTTATTTCATGTCATTGCCATTATACAATATACGGTATGTTTGAGTGTAAATTATTGGGACACTAAAACCATCCATAAGTATATCTGACTTCTAAGGTTTGGTTAGTAGTGAACAGTTACATCATGTTCATGCTTATTTTGTAAACACAATCATGCTTATTCGTATCGTTTTATATTTTATTAATTTCAGGAAGCAGCCTCACCAAGTATATGGAGAAATTGGAAGATATGAGGACCAGTAAGTCATACACTATTATTCCTGATTAAATACTGCCTACAAACATGCGTTTCAGAGTTACAGAATCCACATATATGCAAAATTTTGCTTGTTATATGATGTGTTATGTATTGTAATTTATTGTATTTATTACGTGTTTGGTGATTCCTGTACCACCTACACCAACAGCAGTCCCGGCAATCTTGCTAGCTGGCCTTTCCTTCCTCACCAGCTGCCAAATCCACTCTTTTAGGCTACTGCTCGTGGTAGTGTGCTGTCACAGGTCTCGCCAAACAGAAATAGTACCTGTCTTCAAAGAGGACTAAGATGACCAACCTGGCAACCACAATGTGCAGGATCTGTTGGAACTGCTAAGCAGTTGCAGGCTATGAACTCTCCAGGAGTGGACAGGACTTAAGATCATCAGTGTCTTGTGAGATGCCAGTGGTTGCTAAGGATTAATATATATGGCTTTGAAGAAGGATGCTGAGTTGAATTTCTTAAGTGTTAATCTGGCAGCAAGTGCCATTCATGACATGATTAGAAGTTGTGAACTTGGGGAAAGACTTTATTTCTTCCACTTCCTACAAGCAATTCAACTACAGCGATGATAGTGGCACAATGGAAGCCACTGCTGATCATAGATCAATTGACCAAGAACCCATTTCAGCCGTTGGCCACCTGTGACTTATGCTACCTGACACTGAAGACACACCTGGTAATTGTGAAAACACATAGCAGCAGCCGATAACTTACAATCTTTGGGTAGGGTTAGTTACAGGCTATCTTGTGTGCTCCACCTTATTTGGAATTTTATCAAGATAGAGTAGTCCAGGGAGCTCCGCACTACACTCACTATTCTATGTGTTGGCTTTGGCGGGTGCTGCTTGTCAGTGATGGATGTGGTTGCTGCCACGCATTACTGAAATGTATGATTTAGCACACACATAGAGACAACATTTTGTGGTACTTTTCAGCATCCACAAGACTAACACCTCGCTATGCAGCACTCCATGAGTTTTTGTACGTGAGATAAATAGGGACAGAAGGGGCCAATGGATTCCTGCAGGAGGTTGGATGTCCTTTATAATAATCTGAACCGTATTTCAGAAACAATAAGATGAAAGGGTAATTGGACTCCCAAGGGTAAAAAGGAAGGATTATCTGACTAATCAAATTGTGCATGGTTGAACCTCGCCATCACTTATAAGTATAAAGGAGGGTGTGAGTTGGCCCAAAAATCGTATCTCTAATTCGTGGATACACACAGAGAACCTGCGTGTCAGCGATTCATGTGGATACTGCCAAGACTTCCAACGGTTCATATTTACTTTCGTACGAAAACTTACGTTTAGACATTGTCAGTTTTCTCCTTCAAGTTTAGGGTTTATTTATAATGTAATAGCATGGTGGGTAGTATTGTGTGTTCAATAAGCGAAGCATTTCCAAATTTATGTGATTGATAACAAACGCCTTAATTTTACGTTTGTGGTAAAGTTTTTTCTTGTGATAATGATGTATTTAAATATTCAGTGTTTGTCGTGCAGATTATCGCTACCGCCCCGGCGAGCTTTTCAAAAGAATGAAGATCACAACATTTGCACAGATTGTGAGTCAAAGTATATTTCCATTTCAGACGAAATGTGTAATTTTTATTTCATTGAAATTCAGTGTAATATATATTTTTGTGCTAAAATGTAAATGTTGACTTTTTTAATTTAAATATATTTTTTAAGTCTGCTTTTAATTATGACTTTACTTACATTTTACCTTCCATTACCAGGGTTTGAAACAATGAGGTTTGACCCACTTGATTATTCCTGCAGGTTCTGCAAGTTGCTTCGCTTGCTGAAGATCCCACATTGGAGGAGATCATGCAAATGGAAGGTGAAATATACATGTCGATAGGCGTAATATCATGCCTCGATTCTTTATTTAAATCACTTTTTAGACTCATGATTTTTGTAAGGAATTGAGCGTGTAAAAATAATTTATTTTAAACTCGTATATGTTGTATTTAATTGTATAATGTAATGCAACCACTATAGGTGCAACGTTCATAATGTTTAATATAATAACTGATTGTCGGGTTGAATCTCAAGACTAAATTGTGACAATTCATCGAATCTTGGGGGGAAGGCACATTGTTACATGCCTACATGTTGGATTTCAAATTACATGTACCAATTAAACGTAGTTAAAATTATTTCCACATGAAGCTTCATTGCTGCATAGTCTCTTACTTAGCGCCGTGTTGCAGTGCTATTTGTGGTTGTGGAATGTGATGAAGGAGGTTGACGCTGCCCGGTCTTTGTGGGGATTTGTTCTCAGGACCGTCGTGCACTCAGACAGACCGCCTCGACATGCCGAGCGCAGGCGACGCGGTTGTGGTCACTGCTCGCTCCACACTGCAGAGGTCAGCTTTTGCCTGCGCGCTCTGGGTGTGCCCACACTAGCCCACGTAGATAGAATAGAGGCTCTTGTTACGAACCAAGTGTTAGTATTTGTAGTGTTGGATTTAGTAATAGGGTCAAGAGGTCACCATGGTCAATGCTATTGATGCCACTACATCTTGACATCGTCGCCATGCTCCTGATAGACCTTGCATTTGTTGCAGATTTGAAATCTGACCGTGGCGGTCTGCTCTTAAAGTTTTCCACCATCTGGCTTTTTAGGTATTTTTCTTGCTCACTGTCCACTGGGTGCCACTGTATTATCTATTTCTGTAAATCTGCCCTCCTCCATCCTGCATATCTGCCATCCATCGCAACTTCCTTTTACTGCACCTCAGGAGTTAAATTCATATTGTAGCAATTTTGTACAAATCTTTGCAAAGGTACCCAGTAGAATGTATAGCTTCCAGAAAATACTAACACAGCCCTTCAGGCACAAACAAAGGATATGCGCACATGCATATATATATATATATATACGACACGCGGCTCCAAAAATGAACAGTGTAGAAATTCAGAGTGGTCATCGACTCAAGCTGATGGGCCCTGTGTGGTGGTGGGATTCACAGTGTGATCAGTGGGCTCGGGGAGATGGACCTGACAGGGACGAACGGCTCCGCAGAGAAGCAGCAGCCACTGTCACCGTCTCGGCAGCAGAAGCGGAGTGAGGCTTCCGAGGATCAACCCTACCCTGACTGCCCGTACCTGCTGATGGACCTGCGTGACAGAGATGCCTACGAGCAGTGTCACATCATAGGCGGTGAGCAGCGTTGTGCTTAGTGTACATCATTCGCGGGAACTTGCTGTCTATAATACGATTCATGCGTCCAATGTCCAGGCTCCTCTTTGTCCAATTGTCAGGCTCCTGTTGAAACATGTATTCATCTTGATGTCTCTGCTGGCTGTGAACTCTAGTTAGGCATTCTCTTTTGTTCTGATATCCAATGCCAAAGTTACCAGTCCTCTCATCTCATCACTTACCTAATTGTGCAATGAAGTCACCCATTATTGTGGTATAGAGTGTATTGATCTCATTTAGACAATGTACACGGAGGAGCCCAAATGTAGAAAAGGTTAAAATGAAATGTATGGGCAGTGACGTGGCCAAGCGGAGGGAATGCATTCGCCTCTTGTTGCAGAAGGTCACAGTTCAACCCAGCGGCCGCCCTGGTTGTACTGCGGGTGTTTTTAACTGCCTCACAGTGGACATGACAGTTTCCGTGATGTAATTTGCAAGTGTAGGCTATTGTGTCATGGCGTCATGCTCCGAAGTTGCCAAATTACACGGAATATTTTCCTGGGTAAATCAGTATTTTGATCATGGAAACCTCCCTTGCCAGTATCAAAATATTTGAATAGGTTTTACCCTTTCTGGCAATAAAACAGGTGTTAATATGCTAAAACAGGTGTTAAGATGTTAAAACACCAAACTGAAACCTTTTTAAAAAAAAATCATGTTTGATGTTTTAAGATCTTAACACCTGTTTTATTGCCAGAAAGGGTATAACCTATTCTTATAGTATTTTGACGATGATAATCATTCTCATGGGAAACCCCATAATGTCAAGGATGTTACTGCCAGAAGAAATTTTAACACAGGATTTGACAAAAGGTTGGGGCAATCCTACTTGCACGTAAATCATTTTAGAGAAAATAAAGTTAATGAAATATAAATAAAACCAGACCGTTAACATAAAAAGTCTAATTCGTGAAGTGGTAGCATTTAGCTTCATTATAAAAAAACAGATTTACATCTCAAGTAAAAAAATATAAACAGGATGTCACCACTATACATCATGAAATAACTAGCATTGGAATGGACAATGCACCTACATTTGGAAAAGAATTACATACAAAATTAGAACACAACAGGAAAGTCATATGATGTTATAATAATGGGAGTGTGAAAGCAAATGAATTTGAGCATGGGTAAATGACAAATAGGACTTTCATGAACCATGAGGCTTTATGGAACCTCAAATCTAGTGGTAGAATTGTATGCAGCTCTATAGTAGCAGTGCCATGTGACTGGTTCTTTGAGCCATGACAGAAGGACTGAAAGCCGTGACAACGTGTGCCTGTTGCCTTTATAGCTTGAACTCTCATGACAAATACAACAAGTTGTTAGCTGTGCTTTTCACAACGCCGTATGTGTGTGTTTAAATTGTCTTCCCTCTGCCTCCTGCCATTTCAGCGGCCAGCTACCCAAGTGCCATGCTGTCCCGGAGTTTTAATCAATACACCAAGGAGATGCTTGAATATGTATCCTTTTGTTGCTATGCAACGTCTACATTGAGCGGGCCCTTTCGTAGTGGTCATTAAAGCCCCTAAAATCTATTCACGATGTGTGCCTTGTGTGTACCTTTTTTATTTTATCGCCATTTTATAACAATCTTCTCATGTTTTACATTTTTCATTTTCTTGAATTCAAGAAACTAACAAAAATATATCGCATCATTATTGACTGCAAATTTGCAGTTAAGCGCTCAACAACACAACCGTTTACCATTGCATTGATCACGAATATATTACTGCATACCTGTCAACCCATACGGCTTACTCGTATTATACTGGAAAATAGAGTTTTCAGGTCCATTCGGCATACCTTAAATGCATGTCCTTCTGCGGGAGTTATTTAACCACCTTCAAATCAGAAAACATAGCCTTTAAGTGTTGTGTGCCTTGTTAAAACGAAGTGGTAATAATAAAAACAGGCAAGTAGCGACTTGCAGTTTCCTTAAACGTTTTCTTTCCAGAAAAATGTTACGGGAAAAATCATCATTGTTTATGATGAAGATGAGAGGATTGCGACGGTGGCAGCCACGACAATGTGTGAAAGAGGTTTTGAAAACCTCTACGTTCTTTCCGGAGGTGAGGCTTCGCCACAATTCATTTTTACTCAAACGTAAAACTAAATCATGCTAAACGCTGCTTTGAGGTTATGATTTCGAACGAGTTTAGGTGTAGATTTAAACTGCTTTGTACATGAATGTTTAATCGGAATTGGTTTCGCCTAACCGGTTTATTTTTTTTTCATTTAATAGGTGTTGCTGATATCAAACAAAAAATGCAGCCAATTTTTTTTTACAATTCTCGTGTGTGGTCATGCCCCTATGCTTACCAGCATGCTATAGCAATGTCACAGTGGCATGACTGCCATTCTAGTTATCTCACGAATGTGTAAGTTGAACTAATTTTGCAACGTATGTAGCCAACCATGCTAATTGGAGGTGCGGGGGAGGGAACAGACTAAACACAAAAAGCAGTCCGAAATGTTTTTTCAGTTTAGATGTAAAATATGGATATATGTACTGGTTTTACTCTAAACATTGCCTTAAACAGGTCATGTTTTAGATGGCCTATGAATACCATATAGATGTTGAAGTATATGCTAACGTAACAGTTAATACTGGTAGGAACCTCCTGGTTATACCAGCCCACAGGGGATTATTGTGTACGTCGTTGCATGGAGGTGCTGGGTTTGGAGGGAGGGGCTGGGTGGGGAGGGAGGGGCTGGGTGGGGAGGGGCTGGGTGGGGGGGGTGGGGCTGAGTGGGGAGGGGCTGGTCACCCCGTGGTGCCCTTATAAAACTCAACGCCGGCTTGTGCCCGCCCTCACAGTCGGGCATATTTGCGGAATACACCACGCCGCCGTTGACTCTGGCCATTGACCGAGCAACCCAACGTTCCTACCAGCTCCCTCCGCAGGAATGTGTTTTTGCTGTACTGCCCCCTGCTGACAACGAAAAGCAAGCCTACTACACACTTGTATGCATGCTGGTCGCCCATCCAAGCACTATCCAAGGCTCTCGGGCATGCTTATCTTCCGAAATATTAGAAAATTGGGTGCATACCGGAGGATTTAGTCACGGACACGTCTCCCTTAGGTAACGAACCTTGGTTCCCCTTTCACTTTTCCCCTCGTCACAGGTCTAAAGGTGCTAGCACAGAAGTTTCCTACAGGCCTGACGACCGGCTCCCTTCCGCCCCAACTGCTGGCGCCACCCAACCGGAAAGCGAGACCGCCCCGCCCCTCCAATTCCTACACTTCCCCGGTGACCCCTGTCGTGCCGGACAGCCCAGTGCCTGCTGGAAACAAGCAGCGCTTTGGATACGATGACCTGGAGCGCATCCGACACTACCTGGATGACGGCTTCACCTTGTCCGACACCAGCAGTAAGTCTCTTGCGTATTTTACGTTAATTGTTAGGCTTACGATATTTTTACAGAAATAATGAGAATAAATGGAGGCTCCTGAGCCTCTACTTCAACAGTGGTAGGGACTCAACAGCACGGATAGCTGGGGGACATTGGTAGTTCTAGAGTACCAGGGGTGGGGAACGTCCGGCCCGCGGGCCGTATAAGGCCCGCAAAATTATTTAGTCTGGCCCTGCCAAGGCAACCGCGCGAAGCTGTGGGTGTCCGTTTTCGTGGCGTGTGTGCGTGCTTGCAGGCCAGTTCAGTCGCGCATCCACCTCAAGGTCCCTGGGCAGCGCCGCCTCCTCCAAGGCCCCCTCGACGGCCGGCAGTATCAGCGCACGGTCAATGATCAGCTCCGCGGGCACCGTCAAGCCGTGGAAGTGACGGCGCCTGCTCAACATGCCAGGCGGTGGACACACCGTGTCCATGTCTGTCCTATGCTGCATGTGGGCCTCCACCCCTTGCAAATCTTGGGGTTATTTGACCATACTTTTATCACGCCGGTCAGTGCCGGTTCGTGAAGGTGGGAAGCCTAATTGTGGGAGCGTTGTACGGCATAGCAGTTGATTTTGCTGCTTTGTCCTCTTCTGCCCATATTGTAGCCCCATAGCAGCGTATAACACCCGGTTCATGCGTGTTGGTCACCCAAGCACTCTTCAGGCTCTCAAGCCTGCTTAGCTTCCAAGGTCTGATGAGATTGGATGTATTCCGGGTGATTTAAGCAGAGAAAACCGCGCCCCGCCAGTATTGACGCTGCAACCCTCATCACCTGTAGTAAGAACACATACTTCATACTACACGCTTGCACGTGCAAGGCATTTACATTTTCGGCCATTCTGTGTTGAGCAAGGTCGATAACGAGCCTCAACTGCACCACGGCCTCCAGGTGGAAGGCCTGCCCAACCAATTGCCAGCTGAAAAGAAAGTATCTTGGCACTGTGACAGCGCGGATTGAGTGTTTGATAAATACAAGTACACGTTGGTCAGCGGTCATTATAAAATGCTTTTTTTACAGATCAGTATATAGTACAAGGTTTCCATTTCACTTTTTGTTCAAATAATTGTTATTTGTTCATTTCAAAATTATTTAGGGATTTGATGAAGGATACAAAGTTAATGTCCTTTCAGATTTGGTATGGCTTCAAATTTATTTGTCGTTCCAAAACAATTTGCCCTACTCGTAGCCAGGATAAAAACGTATGTCCTTTATATAGATTTTTAAATATGTGCACATCAGATGCAGTGAATAAGCTAAATATGATGCAATTCATCCAATTATAGAAACTTCTAATAAGGAAGTGCACTGTAATTAGCATGCTTAAATCACAGTGCACGACTTCAGTAGGCCTCATAAATAATTCCATTCTCAGAATTGGAAGTTTCTCAAGCTATAGGTGTGAAAATAGGGACATTTTTATTTGCATAAGATATTTTTCAGTTTTAATTTTACTCGTAGCGTTGTCAAGAGTGCCCAGGAGGCAGGCTCAAGGTTCCATGCGCTTTCTTTACAGAGGTTGCTGGAGTTGAAGCCAATTCTGGCCCATGGTGCTTTGATGTGATTTAGCAATTGTCGTGTTTGCTGTATGTTGTATGGTGAAAATGTCATTACATTCCTTGCAACGGTTGGCTGCTGAAGCTCAGTGTCGGGTCTGAATGATTTGCCTTCTTCATCACTCACATGCCAGTTTCAGTGCTTCAAGTGGTTTTGTCAAAGTGGTTTTGTAAAAGTGTTGTTGGTAAATGTTGCACACAAAAAAGCCCACAGGTACAAACAGGGTCATTGTCTCTGAATACGTGACCTAACCATGGTACACAAGTCAGCAGTGTTTTTAATGTATGTGTGTATGTTGTGGCAAATGTACCATTATTTTATTAATGGTTTTTCATTCCTCCCCCGGACACATGAAGGCTGTTTACAGAATGATCCTCTGCATTCCAATTCACACCAATTCCAAACGCACGACATGTTCATGCTGTCGTATTGGTCAGACCACTAATTACACTGCTCGGCTGTATGGTGTCAGTAAAGTCATAGGTATTGGTTGAAATTGTATTCACAGTTGTGGACACATTCCTTGCTGTGATTGTAATGCATCACACAAAGTACTTGCTCCATAACTGTGGACTCTACAAATATTAGTTAAAGTCCTGAAAGTGTGAAATGTTCACGCTGATAGATTTTGACCGAACTGGATGACAGGATGTGTCCATTCTGACTCAACCCAGTCTGACATTTACAGAATTCCACTCTGCAGCACACCACTGCGTAACAAGACCCACGTTTGTGTTGGCCCAGCTCAGTGTCTAAGCAAAGAGCATGTGACTAATTGTAAAGTGTATAGTATGTGGCCGGGTGCCGAGTTTTGTACAAATGCAAATTGTTTTGATGTCCACACGGTGAACAAGCAGGTCGCGCAATGTGAATGAGTGATTTTTTTCAGTTTTTGTTTTTATATTTTAACAATTCATGCGTGGTGTAAAGAATAAATTGATTTTGTGCGTATTTAAAGTGTTTTGTTCTGGCATTCATTGTTTTTTAAATCTTTAGCTCAATACACTGAGTGGTTGTAAGCTCAGGGTGTTGTTAGGTATTGTGCTTAAGACAAGATGGATCCATAAGCACAAACAGATCTAGTTAGGTATTCATGCGTCTCCATTCACGTGTCTTTGTGAGTTGAAGCTTCATTCATAATAGAACAACTAAAGAAACCTTCATTCGGGCTCTCGAGTGATGTATTCTAAATATAACAGCCAAGAAGCCTGGGTGGTTCAGAGGTTAAGAGTGCCAAGCTGTCACTGCTGAAAACCAGGGTTAAATTTCGGCAGCTACTTGTGATTAAGAACTGCTTTTGTGTTTATTTGTCCTTTCCCGAACCCCCCGAAGTTCAACATGCATACAAACCAGGCTCTCAAGTGTAGTGAGTTCATATCTTCAGCCTGGTCACCAGTGACTCCACAAAAGGACATTACATTAAATTTGGTTCTGCACTTAATTTGGCTAAATTCTATCTCGGAGAATGAAAGTAATCGGTTTGATTGTCGTGTGATGAACACTGCTCTGTAACAGAGTAGATTGGGAAAGTGCTGCCACCTATTGTGTGGATGAGAGGTCACGTAGGATTTCACAAGTAGTTATTTAATATTTGCTTCAGTGAGCCATTTTCTAACAGTCACACTGCTGTGCAAAATATCCGAATGGATGCTTTATCTTATGACATGAAAAGGGAAAAAAACCGTATCGCAGTCGCACCACTGACATCATCAGAGGGCATCTGAAATTCTAATATTGTCTCACTTTGGGTGCTTCAAACTTCGTCAAGAGGCCAGGATAGAGTAAGTGTGTTCTTTACCATCGTTGTTATTGTTTTGGATTGCATCCTCTTAAGTAGTTTATTTAAGGGATTGGTGGCGCAAATGTTTAACTTTGTGAGATTTAAACTAATTCATTGACCCTATCGGCGATAAACTGCGTACATTTAGGCATTCGGTACAATACACTAATACATTCACAAATGAATATATTGTTTAAATGTCAACATTGTACTAGAGTACACTGGCTTGCAATGGTAGTTTAAACATTGATCTTGTATGTACTGTATTAGGCGTCTTTATGATATTTTAATTGCAATGGTATAGCCTTGAGTTTGACTAGGATTACTACTTATTGATCGAGTATATTAAAGCAACATTTTAGTAATTATTTTAGAGGTGTGGGTTGATTAATAGGTACAGACATTGCTGTATTCTGGGCTGTAACATGAGCTTAAATATTTCTCAGTGACAAACCCAATACATTCACAGGGACCCTGCTGCATATCTCTGCTGTCATTGTACTGATTATCAATACATATGAAAGTGATGTCACTTCAGTGTTGTAATGATCTTATGAGGACTTTTTTTTAAATTAACAAATGTTTACATGGATGGCCGACACCCTAGGATTCACGGCATAGTTACGTACAAAATAAAAGTTAAAATTTGGGTTGAGTCTTTAACAAAGTTTTAAACTCATGTTCAACAATCCAGAAAACAACCGAAGCATGTACAAGACAGGAATTATTTATTGATATATGTTGAACGTGTCTCGCACCGTACGTAGCCAACCGTGCTAATCGAAGATGGTTCCATCGTAACCAGTAAGCATGTGTAGCGATTGCCCCACACAATCCCTGCGAGATATTAAGAAGGCGGGAGTAAACACTACGCTCTGATCGGTTAGGGCGCGGGGAGCAAGATAATTGGGGGGAGAATTTAAAAGGGAAAAGAGCTGGAGGGTTGGGTGAGCGTCAGGTGAGAGGGTGAGGCCAGTTGAGGGTAAGAGAGGCAATGATTTGGTGGAGATGGAGTGCGACGAGCGGCAGAGTCAGGAAGATGTTAAAAGAGTGAGTGGGAGGCGGAGTTCGTGGCGTTGCGGGAGAAAGCGAAGATGAAGGTGTGGACCCGTGCCGTGAAATAAAGACCTTAACCTTGTGCATAAATAAAAGGGCCAGACTCTTCTTTCACACGTAATGATTCAGCTTCCTATTTTTTGTAGTCTTAATTTTTATCTCGTTTACGTCTCTCATTTTTGCCCATCTCCTTCGCGCCGTTTGCTTTTCTCCGTTGCTCCAGATTCCACAATCGAGATTCAAGAAAATAATCGAGGAACGAACGAGTAAAGTCATAAGCCAACGAGTTGCCCCACGATGCCACCATCGGGATTCAAGAAAACGAGCAAAGTCACACGCGACGAACAAAGCGACCCACGATGCAACAATCGGGATTTTAAAAAAATCGAGGAACTAACAAGCAAAGTCACAAGCGAACAGGTGGACCCACGATGCCACAATCGGGATTCAAGAAATCGAACGAACCAGCAAAGTCACACGCGACGAACAAAGTGACCCACGATGCCACAATCGGGATTTTTAAAAATCAGGAACTAACGAGCAAAGTCACAAGCGAACAGGTGGGCCCCACGATGCCACAATCGGGATTCAAGAAATCGAGGAACGAACCAGCAAAGTCACACGCGATGAACAAAGTGACCCACGATGCCACAATCGGGATTTTTCAAAATCGTGGAACTAACGAGCAAAGTCACACGCGAACAGGTGGACCCCACGATGCCACAATCGGGATTCCATAAAACGAGCAAAGTCACACGCGACGAACAAAGCGACCTGTGGTAGCGTCCACAGATCTGCCCCACAGCTCCCTAGTGCAACACCCGGTTCATGAGCACCCGCACTTCGCGGCTGCGTCGAGCTTCGCGCCGCAAGCCGGGCTCGTAGGGCAGCTCGAAGAACGAGAAGGTGAAGTTGCGACTGAAGCGCAGGCTGGAGATGGCGCCGGGCTCGCAGCACGTGGGAGGGTCCGGACCCGGCAGCGGCCGAGGTTTGGCGGACGGCTCCGTCTGCCGTGGACGCGTGGAGGCAGCTGTCTGTGTTGTACCCCTGTGAGGAGGAGGAGGGAACGGAGTGGAGGGTGATACGTGCAGACCAGTGCCGGATGATCCTAGTAGTAAAAGTAGCTACAACACGTGTAGTAGCTGCTACACGTGTAGTAGCTACTACACGTGTAGTAGCTACTACACGTGTAGTAGCTACTACACGTGTAGTAGCTACGGGCCCCGCACTTTCAAGGGCCCCGCGCTAAATGCTTTCAAGTTATCAATTCGGGTTCAGTGATTCTGCACTTGCTCTATTGCTATAGTACTATACTGCCTTCAACTTTATGAACAACTGGGTGTTTAAGGTTAGCGATTTGTCGTATTATCTGTTGCTCTATAGCAAATGAAAAACTACAATTATTTTACTGTGCAAGTAAACAATGTTGTGTTTTAATATTTACGTGGTTTTTTTTGGGCCCCTTTACAACATATGCTACAGGCCTCGCACTAGCTTCATCCGGCACTGGTGCACACTCGTGTGTGTGCACGATGAGGACTTCCCGTGCGCCGAGATGACGGAGCGTCGTTTTTAAGCGGGCTCCTGCACCGTGCCATCTCGCAAATGCAGATGGAATGAAGGACACGCTTGACGCTGCCCGCTCCAGAATACAGGAGCTTTTGAGATGTTCAAACGCCAAATAGACACCTATCATATAAATTATCACAAGGCATCACGTCTGCGTGAACCACACGTGCTTTTGATAAAACATGCAGACGAACATGCTTTGATAACGTATGCATTGTCCTTGCAATCGCTCATCAATATATGAAGGAATGTCAATAAGCAGGCAAAACATAATGAAGATATATTGAGACAATGACCACATACATGCTCATAGCTGTCAACCCCTGATCAGTGCCGAGCTTGCTACAGACCAATTCAGACCGTATTGGTCACCCCGTGCCCCTTATACATCTCAACGTTCATCCTATAAAGTCCCATCACAAGGGAGAAACACAAACATACACTTTTTTTGCCCGTATTGAAACGGCTGTACGCCGTATGGACCTGAACACTCAATTTCCCTGCATAAGCGTACGGAGTAAACCGTGTGGGTTAACAGGTGTGCATGCTACATATCCATGGATAAGCATAATAAGATGGCATTACATCTCGCTGGAGCATGCGTAGACGATGTATGCCAAGCAGGTAGGTAAATAACAAGTTTGTAATCTAGCAAAAGTCATTGTGGAAGGGTTACCATCACAAACAACAGTAGATTATACTATGGGGACCTCATTTGCCAGTAAAAATATGATAATTGGTTCTTTACCCTTCTATCTGGCAACAAAACTGACACCTTTTTGCAAGGAGTCATGTTTGCATAGACCGCAATACCTGCAGTCATAATACAAACAAAAGAACATAACTCTGATAATGTGCACTGTCCCTGAAGTTGATTGGTCCACACCCGAGACAGCTTTCCTTCGAGCCTAGTCTCATATGGGTTGGACCAGATGACGCCAAAAGGCACACAACTCAAGGACAATGCACCATCAGAGTATGAGAGCTCGGGGCAAGCATCTACACTATGGGGACCTCATTTGCCAGTAAAAATATGATAATTGGTTCTTTACCCTTCTATCTGGCAACAAAACTGACACCTTTTTGCAAGGAGTCATGTTTGCATAGACCGCAATACCTGCAGTCATAATACAAACAAAAGAACATAACTCTGATAATGTGCACTGTCCCTGAAGTTGATTGGTCCACACCCGAGACAGCTTTCCTTCGAGCCTAGTCTCATATGGGTTGGACCAGATGACGCCAAAAGGCACACAACTCAAGGACAATGCACCATCAGAGTATGAGAGCTCGGGGCAAGCATCTACACTATGGGGACCTCATTTGCCAGTAAAAATATGATAATTGGTTCTTTACCCTTCTATCTGGCATGTTTGCATAGACCGCAATACCTGCAGTCATAATACAAACAAAAGAACATAACTCTGATAATGTGCACTGTCCCTGAAGTTGACTCCTTGCAAAAAGGTGTCAGTTTTGTTGCCAGATAGAAGGGTAAAGAACCAATTATCATATTTTTACTGGCAAATGAGGTCCCCATAGTGTAGATGCTTGCCCCGAGCTCTCATACTCTGATGGTGCATTGTCCTTGAGTTGTGTGCCTTTTGGCGTCATCTGGTCCAACCCATATGAGACTAGGCTCGAAGGAAAGCTGTCTCGGGTGTGGACCAATCAACTTCAGGGACAGTGCACATTATCAGAGTTATGTTCTTTTGTTTGTATTATGACTGCAGGTATTGCGGTCTATGCAAACATGACTCCTTGCAAAAAGGTGTCAGTTTTGTTGCCAGATAGAAGGGTAAAGAACCAATTATCATATTTTTACTGGCAAATGAGGTCCCCATAGTGTAGATGCTTGCCCCGAGCTCTCATACTCTGATGGTGCATTGTCCTTGAGTTGTGTGCCTTTTGGCGTCATCTGGTCCAACCCATATGAGACTAGGCTCGAAGGAAAGCTGTCTCGGGTGTGGACCAATCAACTTCAGGGACAGTGCACATTATCAGAGTTATGTTCTTTTGTTTGTATTATGACTGCAGGTATTGCGGTCTATGCAAACATGACTCCTTGCAAAAAGGTGTCAGTTTTGTTGCCAGATAGAAGGGTAAAGAACCAATTATCATATTTTTACTGGCAAATGAGGTCCCCATAGTGTAGATGCTTGCCCCGAGCTCTCATACTCTGATGGTGCATTGTCCTTGAGTTGTGTGCCTTTTGGCGTCATCTGGTCCAACCCATATGAGACTAGGCTCGAAGGAAAGCTGTCTCGGGTGTGGACCAATCAACTTCAGGGACAGTGCACATTATCAGAGTTATGTTCTTTTGTTTGTATTATGACTGCAGGTATTGCGGTCTATGCAAACATGACTCCTTGCAAAAAGGTGTCAGTTTTGTTGCCAGATAGAAGGGTAAAGAACCAATTATCATATTTTTACTGGCAAATGAGGTCCCCATAGTGTAGATGCTTGCCCCGAGCTCTCATACTCTGATGGTGCATTGTCCTTGAGTTGTGTGCCTTTTGGCGTCATCTGGTCCAACCCATATGAGACTAGGCTCGAAGGAAAGCTGTCTCGGGTGTGGACCAATCAACTTCAGGGACAGTGCACATTATCAGAGTTATGTTCTTTTGTTTGTATTATGACTGCAGGTATTGCGGTCTATGCAAACATGACTCCTTGCAAAAAGGTGTCAGTTTTGTTGCCAGATAGAAGGGTAAAGAACCAATTATCATATTTTTACTGGCAAATGAGGTCCCCATAGTGTAGATGCTTGCCTCGAGCTCTCATACTCTGATGGTGCATTGTCCTTGAGTTGTGTGCCTTTTGGCGTCATCTGGTCCAACCCATATGAGACTAGGCTCGAAGGAAAGCTGTCTCGGGTGTGGACCAATCAACTTCAGGGACAGTGCACATTATCAGAGTTATGTTTTTTTGTTTGTATTATGACTGCAGGTATTGCGGTCTATGCAAACATGACTCCTTGCAAAAAGGTGTCAGTTTTGTTGCCAGATAGAAGGGTAAAGAACCAATTATCATATTTTTACTGGCAAATGAGGTCCCCATAGTGTAGATGCTAGCCCCGAGCTCTCATACTCTGATGGTGCATTGTCCTTGAGTTGTGTGCCTTTTGGCGTCATCTGGTCCAACCCATATGAGACTAGGCTCGAAGGAAAGCTGTCTCGGGTGTGGACCAATCAACTTCAGGGACAGTGCACATTATCAGAGTTATGTTCTTTTGTTTGTATTATGACTGCAGGTATTGCGGTCTATGCAAACATGACTCCTTGCAAAAAGGTGTCAGTTTTGTTGCCAGATAGAAGGGTAAAGAACCAATTATCATATTTTTACTGGCAAATGAGGTCCCCATAGTGTAGATGCTTGCCCCGAGCTCTCATACTCTGATGGTGCATTGTCCTTGAGTTGTGTGCCTTTTGGCGTCATCTGGTTCAACCCATATGAGACTAGGCTCGAAGGAAAGCTGTCTCGGGTGTGGACCAATCAACTTCAGGGACAGTGCACATTATCAGAGTTATGTTCTTTTGTTTGTATTATGACTGCAGGTATTGCGGTCTATGCAAACATGACTCCTTGCAAAAAGGTGTCAGTTTTGTTGCCAGATAGAAGGGTAAAGAACCAATTATCATATTTTTACTGGCAAATGAGGTCCCCATAGTGTAGATGCTTGCCTCGAGCTCTCATACTCTGATGGTGCATTGTCCTTGAGTTGTGTGCCTTTTGGCGTCATCTGGTCCAACCCATATGAGACTAGGCTCGAAGGAAAGCTGTCTCGGGTGTGGACCAATCAACTTCAGGGACAGTGCACATTATCAGAGTTATGTTCTTTTGTTTGTATTATGACTGCAGGTATTGCGGTCTATGCAAACATGACTCCTTGCAAAAAGGTGTCAGTTTTGTTGCCAGATAGAAGGGTAAAGAACCAATTATCATATTTTTACTGGCAAATGAGGTCCCCATAGTGTAGATGCTAGCCCCGAGCTCTCATACTCTGATGGTGCATTGTCCTTGAGTTGTGTGCCTTTTGGCGTCATCTGGTCCAACCCATATGAGACTAGGCTCGAAGGAAAGCTGTCTCGGGTGTGGACCAATCAACTTCAGGGACAGTGCACATTATCAGAGTTATGTTCTTTTGTTTGTATTATGACTGCAGGTATTGCGGTCTATGCAAACATGACTCCTTGCAAAAAGGTGTCAGTTTTGTTGCCAGATAGAAGGGTAAAGAACCAATTATCATATTTTTACTGGCAAATGAGGTCCCCATAGTGTAGATGCTTGCCCCGAGCTCTCATACTCTGATGGTGCATTGTCCTTGAGTTGTGTGCCTTTTGGCGTCATCTGGTCCAACCCATATGAGACTAGGCTCGAAGGAAAGCTGTCTCGGGTGTGGACCAATCAACTTCAGGGACAGTGCACATTATCAGAGTTATGTTCTTTTGTTTGTATTATGACTGCAGGTATTGCGGTCTATGCAAACATGACTCCTTGCAAAAAGGTGTCAGTTTTGTTGCCAGATAGAAGGGTAAAGAACCAATTATCAACAGTAGATTATGTATGCGTGCGTGTTGAATTTCTTTTTCACCGTACATAGCCAGCCGTACCGGAGGTGTGGGAGAAGGACAATAAACTGAACGCAAGTTTATGTTTACCTAGGCCAATTATACTGGTAGGAACCACCTGGTTCCACCAGCCCACAGGGGATTATTGTGTCCGTCCGTCCGTCGTGCATCCAAAAATGGGAGGGGTCGGGCTGGGTGGAGAGGGGAGGGTGGGGAGGGGCTGGGTGGGGAGGGTGGGAGGGGTGGGGCTGGGTGGGGAGGGGCTGGTCACCCCGTGGTGCCCTTATAAAACTCAACGTTTAATCTACTCACGCCGGCTTGTGCCCGCCCTCACAGTCGGCCATATTTGCGGAATACACCACGCCGCCGTTGACCCTGGCCATTGACCGAGCAACCCAACTTTCCTACCAGCTCCCTCCGCAGGAATGTGTTTGAAGGCAGGTCAGGATAAACATTTACATTGTAAGGTCGCACTCATTACACACAAAGTGCTTG
This sequence comes from Lethenteron reissneri, assembly GCF_015708825.2. NCBI lineage: Eukaryota > Metazoa > Chordata > Hyperoartia > Petromyzontiformes > Petromyzontidae > Lethenteron > Lethenteron reissneri. Next base: position 1,647,373 of record NC_083833.1, on the reverse strand, counting down.
CCACAAATGAACCACAATACCGTGCTGATCTCGTCAAGGAGCATAAACCACAAAAACTCTGGTGGTCATCCTCGCAGCAGCAGCAGCAGTTTGTGGGTGTCCATCGGACAAAGGCGGTCACCGCATCGCGCGCTTTCTGATGCGCTTCTGCGGCCGTCTGGAACGCTCTTCCTCCCGATATTAGGAAGCCATGTGGAGCAATGCGCAGATTGAAAACTCATTTATTTGGAACTGTGTTTTGCGTTTAGTTTGTTTACCTTCACCCCCACACGCGCCTCCGACTATCACGGACGGCTACGTACGGTGCGAAAGAAGTTCAACGGACGTACGTACAATAAAAAATAATTGGGGCAAATATCGCGCGCGATGGAGGTACGGTGAGAACACGCACAGCCGCTCCGCGCTGCTCTCCTCGCCTCGCGTCTCCGCGGGCGCGTCTCCGGCGGCTGCGTTGGCGAACGGCACCTCGGCGGCGTCAGCCTCTTCGTGTCGCGTGTCTCCTGGCCAGGGGGTCAGGTCGCAGGCGGCTGCGGCGGCGTTGGCGAACGGCACCTCGGCGGCAGCAGCAGCCTCCTCTTCGTGCCGCGCGTCTACCGGCCAGGGGGTCAGGTCGCAGGCGGCGGTGCGGTCGCGCTTTCGGGGCACGCCGAGAGAGGGCCGCCTCCCTCGGGAGATGTGCGGAGCTCGGTTTGCCAGACCTGGACGGCGGGCGTGTGACGAGTCAACAACAATTCGACATACGCACACACACAACCACACGCACGTATACCGGAATGCGTTTCCGTCACCGCTCGCGTCGAGCACCGCGGTGTCACCTGCGTTTTTGCCGTCGCGAATTCCCCTGCCGGACGAGGGAGCAGCCTCCATGGTCCTCTCGTGTCCTCTCCGTTCGCGCAGCGCGGGCCGGCAGGCTGGAGAGGTCGGGCCGGGTGGCGCACCACGTGGATGCACGATCCACCGCTGGTTCTGAGTCGCCGGGTGCCGCGTGGATGCCGCGGGGGAGACTGACGGTGCACGGAGGATGTGACACCACACGCGGTGATGCCCCCACCTACCCCGCCATCCCCCAGGTTGAGAGAAATTGATACGGACTCGTCGCCTTATTCCTTCAGTTTCCACCCCCCCCCCCCAACCCGCATCTTAGCACCAACGGAGATGCCGTGCGTCGTTATAGAAGGCAGCTGGCTATCGCAACACACGGGCCTCCTTTGCTCAACTGAGCATCTAAACTAAAACTGAACTAGTTTATATATATTTTTTTATTTTATCAGGTAATGCCCACTGAAGTTCTCTTTTTCAGAAGCGACCTGGCCGCAAATAAAAGCCAAACGAAGTGGCTAATCACGTGCACATTTATAGCAGCCAAAAACTCTAAAGCGGATGTTTCCGAGTTTAAGGCATTATTCAGAGTAACTGCTAACGAAATATAAATCTTTACTGAAGGTGAATTACGGTGGTCAAGGTGCAGCCCTGCAATCGCTCGCTCACGCCACTGCGCGTGGAAGGGCCTCCACTGGATGGAACTGTGGATAATAATCAACGTCATAATTGCAACCATTTAAGAGTGCATTGAGATTTATTATTAATTCATGTTATTTTACTTAACTATATTATTTCCTAATTATCCTTTTTTGACTGAAATGCATTATTAATGTCTTTTAACCATATTATTGATGTCCCTTAACCAATATGCCCTTCAATCATCTTCATTATTAATGAAGATGCCGGCTGAGGTAGTATTGCCTGCCAAAGTTAACTATAATGTCCCTACCCCTTAGGTTTCATCTAATTATAAGTTTAATTTCATGATGTTATTGTTTCTAGTCTCACTCGTGTTGGTCTTTTCTAAGGCTAATTATTGGGAGTGTTTGCTAAGTAACCTCAGTGGGGCCAGTACAGGGGTCGGAAAAAGAATAAGACATTTTTGTCGTTATTCGGTAAAAGCAAATCTACATTTCAAGAGCCGCAATGTGCCGTGGTGGTGGTGGATACGAGACGATGGGTCCTTGATGAAGAACGTCACGAAGCAGCCCCAAGGGGACGCTGCTAAAGACCGTCCGGCTTGGTCTCGTTGCGGCATGATGCTCCACAGGGAGCGAAGAAGAGTAAATTATTAGACGAGAACCGAAGCGGTCCTCATGGGGCCGTCCATAAATGACGTCACGCGATTTTGGACGATTTTTGACCCCCCCCCCCCCCCCTCTCGTTACACGGCGTCACAAAAAGTCAGACCCCCCCTCCCTCAAATATGACGTCACAAAGATCTGCCCCCCCCCAAAAAAAACATGCTTCAAATCGATTTAAACTATTGTCATTGTAGTGCGTATTTAATGTGGCGCTGCACTCTGATGTTATAGGATAAAACATGTATTAAAAAGTATATTTAATTAAGTAAAACGTGTTGTCTATATTAATTTAAAGTTGCGCATTTTGATGTGACGTCACATTTCTCAAACCCCCCCCCTCGTTACACATCGTCACAAATGTCTGACCCCCCCCCCCCCCCCCAGGTGCGTGACGTCATTTATGGACGGCCCCTTAAGGAGCCGCAGGTCTGCCGACCCCTGGGGCGAGTACTATAACATCAGTGGGTCTCGACCACTCTACAAGCCCCGAGGCTGTTCCGTCGACGCTTCCAGTCCGACGACCTTCGCTCAACAAGCGGGAAGGTCACCCCGAAACCCCCTTCTCTCCTCCGCTGCCCCAAACAATGCGGCCACGGCTCAGTCAACCCCCGCCGATGAGGCCTTCAATCCAACCGTGCATTCAAAGTGATTCACGAGGGGGGTGGGAAGAGGGCTGTTTTGTCCAATCGCCTTTTATAAAGGATGGGTTTTTGTTTGTTTGTCTTTGTTGCGTGTGGAAGGCAACTGGAATGCCGCACGGAGAAGAGAGAATCACACTGCGAGGTCTGTTCTCTGGCTTGGCACCCACGACCGGACACGGTCACAATGCCCCCCCCCACCACCCTCCACTCCACTGCGCACGGCTTGGTAATCAGCTCACTTTCTCCTGGCACCAAGGCACCAAGGCTTGTTGTGAGGATGGGGGGGGGGGCTTAATAATTCACGGCCGCATCACCTTGGTGGGGGCCCGGTGCCGCTTGCCGATTGGATTTCGTGGCCACGGTGTTTGTGGCTTTTGTTGTGGCCGCGGGGGCTGCCGTTTGATTTATCCACGGAGCGCACAACCTCCTCCTCCTCCCTCCACCACCACCTCCTCCTGCCACCACCACCTCCTCCCACCACTTCCTCCCACCACCACCTCCTCCTCCCACCACCTCCTCCCACCACCACCACCACCTCCTCCCACCACCACCACCTCCCACCACCACCACCTCCTCCTCCCACCACCACCTCCTCCTCCTCCCACCACCTCCTCCCACCACCACCACCTCCTCCTCCTCCTCCCACCACCACCTCCTGCTCCCACCACCACCACCACCTCCTCCTCCTACCACCACCACCACCTCCTCCTCCCACCACCTCCTCCCACCACCACCACCTCCTCCCACCACCACCACCACCTCCTCCCACCACCACCTCCTCCCACCACTACCACCACCACCTCCTCCTCCTCCCACCACCACCACCTCCTCCTCCCACCACCACCTCCTCCCACCACCTCCTCCCACCACCACCACCTCCTCCTCCCACCACCACCTCCTCCCACCACCACCACCACCTGCCACCACCACCACCACCTCCTCCCACCACCACCTCCTCCCACCACCACCTCCTCCCACCACCTCCTCCTCCCACCACCTCCCACTCCCAGGTTTGCAGCCGGAGCCCCGCCAGCTCAGGGCTGTGGGTGACTGGGCCCAATTCACCCAAGGAGGCACGGACGGGATACAATTCGTGGGTGCTAGGGTTAGAGTGAGGGGTCATGCTACCCAGCGAGGTTTGTCCACGGGTGTCTACAGCCGGACTATCTGATTATACATACATGTGTTGAACTGCTTTCGCACCACCGTACGTAGCCAACCGCGCAACAAACTAAACACAAGAAGCAGTTTAATCCACGAATGCTCCTACCAGCTGCTCTTGTGCCACTGGGCCAACACAGCTGCCGCACGTGCATTCAGAATGTGCGAGTTGCTGAAACGTTAACATTGTCGAAACTGTGCTTGTATCTATGACGAATTTAATATTTGGGGACTACTTAATACTGATTCTGGAGAATTGATTATATTATTCACTCAGATCTTAAGTGCAATTTCACCTTGTTAGCTTTTGTTATCCAAAGTTGTTATTAATGGGGGTTTTTTTCCCCGTACAATTTTGAAGTCAAACTTGGATTTAACCCCAGACCGAATATTGCAAATAAGACCTTGTCTAATGTTGTTGTTTTCTTTTAAGGGTACCGAGTAACTGGAATCGGGAAAGCTGCAGTTGCGTGCTCAGCATTACCGCCACAATGCCGATTACAAACTCTTTCTGGAGAACTGGCGTGGTGGGAGCCCGGCACTGATGCAGCACCATCTCACGAGATGCCTTCACGTTACACCTGCGAATGAATCACCCTACCAACGGGTAACCCGAGCCTCCTCAAACCATAGCCACGAGCCGCCACCGGCTGAAACTTCACGTGCTCACAACTCAAGAATGTTCTAATTAATTCATAAACCCAGATGGCAACCACGAGTCTAAATGTTCACGCTCGACACAACACAAATGTAAAAAAATAACACTCAAAACACGCATCTTTGCGGGAGACCGCGTGGGTAAGATGTCAATGTGTGGGCCCACCCCACCCCCGAGTTTGCTGAGCATGGCAAGGACACAAAGTAAACATCCTCCATAACGCACACATACTGTATATGCACCTCCGATTCGCACGGTTGGCTATGTACGGTGTGAAAGAAGTTCAACATACATACGCCAAGTGATCATACGTTAAGATCTTGCCAAACACGAATACAATCCAACACACCGTCGCCTCACCAAAAATGCATAACAGGTGATCGTGTGGCGTGAGATATTTTAATCACCTCCATTTCCTCCTCGTTTCAAAGTCAAACATCGGCCAGAGATGAGCTCCTTGACTCGTTCCATCCATAAACCGCAAAACTCCCCGAGACTCCTGCACCGCCGTTCAGTTGTCGCTTTTTTTAGGGTCGTAAACATTGGGCACACGGTACCGCGCAGCGTTTCGACGGCTCAAATCGACACGCCGCACATTTTCATGAACGCGACGTCCCGCACGCATGCTTGTAGCACGCACGGTCAACTTGTCGATTACTCCGCAGGCAGACTATCCGGGTTGTGAATGAACCGTGCTGCTTGTGAAACATATTTCTTTTGCGCGCACACCGATTGACCTGCCAGCCGCTCCACACTCGTCGGGGGTCGTCAGCGACTCGGTGCCCACGTGACAGCAAACAAGTGAACCGATTCACTTTGAGAAGCAATAAATTGAGACGATGCATTATGTCTTCGCCCCCCCCCCCCCATTATACAGAGGTAACCAACGAATACCTCCTCATAGCCTAACTCACACGTGTGTTTGCAATGTATCCGTGTTATTGTTTAATCCGGATAATCGACAGTTGTATTAACCCGCATTCCACACAAGGATAGTTTCCTTTACAATGAAGCCCAGGTTGGATACCACAGCCAGGGCCAGATTATCGCAGTCCTGGCCATTCGAGGCTGCAACCCGGGCCCTCCGCTTTTGAGAGACCCCAAAAAAATATACATAGAAAAATTATTGTTGTGTAATTTTGTTATTTGAGCCAAAGTATCACAATGTGTTACTCCAAGTTATTTTCCAAACTTTAAATAGTTTTGTTCCTTTTACCGTTGATTGATTTAGGTTAACAATTTGTACATGAATGTTTAAAAACCGGAACTGAAATAACCGTGTGGCACCGGGGTATGGGTGTTGGTAAAACAGTCAAGGGAATTAACTTAAAATACAAAGAGGGGGGGCCCCGTACACCATAAATAGCCCTGCCCCCCCCCCAAAATTAAACTTAACCTGGCTCAGACCAACAGCGTGATGCAGCGTTCTATATATATATATATAAAAATTAACAGGTAAGGCCCAAATGGCTATACAGCTCTATTTCAAACACGACCTGGTTGCCACAAATGATAGCTCAACGAAGCGGCTTATCATCATGTGGAAATGTATAGCAGCCAAATCCTCTAAACGCAACATTGATTCTAAATGTGGAGGGGAAAAACCAGAGGACCGGGAGGAAAATCAACGTGGCCACTGGGAGAGAAATGCACGCAAACTCCAAATACACCGCAGGCGTCAGCAGGGTCCCCCAGATGGAACCCACGACCGCCTGCATATCAGGCGAGGGAGTTAACATCTCCTACTCTTAGTTTTTCGGTAAAGCCACGTAGGTAAAAAAATTAAATTAAAATTGATACAGCAAATCTGGCTGTGACGGTCCCACGTGATGACGGAGACTTGTGTTGACTCCAAAACGTCGTGATTTTTATTATTTTATTTTTATTAATTTTTAGTTTTTTTTACCTACGTGACTTTACCGAAAAAATAAAGAGAATGAATCCTTGCAGTCACGAAAGCTTCAAATCTAGAGTTAACATCTCCTAGCCACCGCGGTTCCCCATGGCCTCCCCCCCTCCTTGCCGCACGTCGACCGCGGGTCACGCCAACTGCGTGGGCGGGATGAGTCCAGCAGCCACCAGGCGGCGATCGTTGACGAGGAAGTTGAATGTGGAGCACGCGTGGCCCTGGAAGCAGCACACGGCACGGTGCGGGGGTGGGGGGGGCAGCAGGGGGCGCCATCAGCCAGTCACAGAATCATCGCTTTAAACACGAAGGCTTTCGCAACCAATATCAACCATATTAGAGGTTTTTTTGGGTTAGATCGCGTAAATGTATAAATGTGTCGTTGAACACGCCACCACCCGACACAGCCAATTAGTAAGGGTTGTCACGTAAACAGAACGTGCCAATTCGGTACCGGTACAGCACACGGGTGTGTTGGAGAGTAAACCCACAATTACAATTTGATTACGACGTTTCGCCAGTAATCACAACCAGTATCATCAGGCGACAGGCAGATTTGTGGATACATCCTCCTGTTTTGGTCTTAAATGTAGGGGGTAAATGTGATGCCATCACTTGTGATCCAATCACATGTGAAGATCAGAGGTGGGGGGGAAGGGTTAACGTGGTCATAAATTACAATGGATTTACTCTCCAACACACCCGTGTGCTGGACTGGTAATGTAATGGCATGTTTTATTATGTGACAAACCTTTTTGGCTGTGACGGGTGGTGGCGGGTTTAATGACACATTTATATTTACGCGAGCCAACCCAAACATACATTATCTAATCATCTCTGGGCTGATGGAGGCACTACCATATCGACTGGGTTACAAAACGTCCCGGAAATTAATTAGCGGTTCCAAACATCGGGGGGAGGGGGGGGGAATAAAAAAAATCTATTTTATAATCGGGACGTCTTCCATAACGCGATTACGAAAGTTACACGGTGCGCGAATGCCCGTCCTTAGCCACATTTAACGTAGTTCAATGTAAGAGACAAAAACAAAAAATTGACAAGCTTCTAGAGGGCAGCCAGAGAACCGGCGACTGATGCTTGACTGTCACAGACTCAATGGGTACGAGAGGCTCCAGTTAAATGGTGATTGGAAAAGCACGCCATGCAATCCAACGGGCATTCGGTTCTCATTAAATGGACCGTCATCCCACAAGGTGAGCCAATGACTGTCAAGTCCCAATTACCCATGAGACAGGGGGACTGTCACTGGGTAAGGGGGGTTAGCACTAAGGGGGGGCAGCACTATAAAAGCAGCACGGAGACTGGGGGCTTAGAGTGCGAGACTGCACCCCAGGTGGGCAGCTCAATGCAGGGACGACGCAGCAGGAGATGGAGGAACGCAGCTTCGGAGAAAGTGGAACAGTCCAGCCTCCGCTCCCGATAAGCACGTACATACAGCCGTGGGCTCGATCCCGTCAACCGGCTGTGAGTGTTAGCTATTTTTATTGAAGTGGGGAAATCCTCGTGGTGCTGATGGCAGCATCGGCGTGCATTTCAGGGGAGTTCCGTGGGGGACACCGTGACGATGGATGAAGGGGTGGTTTTTTTTTTAGTGGAGCCATTCCCAATGCCCGCAAATCCCAAGCACAGGCCCAATCAGCCTTCCTCTTCTCAACCTGTAGCGGCACTGTGGATGAGCGACTCTTGGGTGGTGGAGGAGCTACCGTCGCTATCGAGTGGCTGAGGAAGGGGCGCTCTGCGTAGGGGATAGTTTTCGTGATCTGAGTTGAGCTGAACCTGCTGTCAAACTCTACAAAGTGTTGCAAGGCACATGCGGGGGGAATGGTGTGGAGTGCGTAGTGGATTGGTAACACTAGTCGCTGGACATCCTACAACCACCGAAATCCAAAACCGTACGATATGATCTGACAGCGTAGCCGCACGAGTTGAAAAATGCATCGTAAATTTTTTGGTAGTCGGAGGGAAAGCCGGCACGAGCACTTACCGTGTCCTGCACCTCCACGGCGACTCCCTGCCGCGTCATGAAGCGCAGCAGCTGCGGGTCCAGACGCTCCACTCGGTCGCCCGTCCCCAACACGAGGATTTCTGCTCACCCGCGCGACACGAGACACTACGCTGGGCATTCCGTGCCAAGACCGGGCAAGAGACTTGGAAGTAGAATGGAGCACGAAAGTGTAAATGGGATCTGCAAATCGGAGCTGCCATTGGTGGTGATGATGCTGAGTGTCTAAAGTGAGGCTCTTGACTTTAACAAACATTGCTCTGATATCTGGACTGTGGCCAGGTGGAGCTGTTGGCGGAATGCTAAACTCTGGCTGTGGATTGAATCTCCCAGCTTACCGTCCGAGTTCATAAAATGAGTGCCACTTCGTGGAGAGTCAACAGTGGTCCTCCCTAAAGATCGTTTGCCATTTTAAGAATGTAGAATTTACTTTACTGGCTCTGAACCACCAACAGAGATGTGCACCCCACCTCAATGCTCATTTCAGCGGAGAAACACTTGACGGCAAAATGTAATAAACAGCAGGCATCACGACTTAAGGTAAATGCAAGGAAGCGTGCGAGCGACTTCTTTATTCACTTGTTGAATCCTCACCTATTCGGGGCTCCAGAAGGTAAAACAATGATAAGCTTTCTTCACTGATATCCTTCCAGCTTCCAACCTGAGTGAAGAAACCAAAATGTTCGTGTTACTCACGGGGGCTCTCCACCAATGCAGAAGAGGAAATATCAAATATATTATTAATCCATTGCATTCTGACTGACAAGACTCGGGACCTGGATTGGGACACTTGACCAGTTCGATTTTCTGGAATGTTCTGTGGTGGCGAGAAACCAAAGGGCGAGAAGAAATCCCCTGCAAAATTTTGTCAGAATCAGAACATTTATCTGGAGGAATCCGATGAGCTATAAAGCTCTTTTTCACAGACACGGCTGGGGGGGTGCGTGCTCACGTTCCACTGGATGATGGCATGGGGGATGATGGCGCACGGACCGATCACGCGATTGCCGTTCACGGTGAACCCGTGCAGGCCGTAGCTGTCCACGAACATCGTGTTGGGCGAGTCTCGCTGCAGCATCGTCACCGTCGTCTTCTCGTAGAGGTCGTCGTCCGACGGGCTGGCGCCGCTCAACGGCCTGTGGGTGACGAGAGACGGCGCACGGCAGACTCTGAAACCACAAGCCCTCGCCCAGGGGACGTGTACGCACATGCACGCGCATACAGAACCTTGTATGTACTGTAGGAACTTCTTTCGCACCGTACATAGCCAACCGTGCTAATCGGAGATGCGGAGGACAAGCTAAACATAAAAAATCAGTTCTACGGAAATTAGTTTTCAATCTAGACTTAGATGTATACAGATACGCACACCGACTCCTCCTTACTCCAGGACCTGTGCACACAATCAGAAGTTGATTTCCCGAGTGAAGCCCATTGAGCTGAGTAGCTGCACATACGTACACCTTCCCGAAGATCTCGTACTGAAGACCCGTACACAGACCAAACACTGCACATCTACAGGATACACAACCCCTTAACCAGAGACGTTTCACCGTATGGCCTTGTTGGACTTGATGGGGGCAAATGCCGTTTGCAAGCACCGAATGAAGGCCGGCACAGACCTGACGTGCCTGATATCTCTCCACGCCACCAGGGCGTAATGAGCCGGGCACTTGCGGAGATTTCAACGTGGGTATAAAGACTCATCTCATCATCGCGCGAAATTGTCTATACAGGTTGCTTCAAAAAAGTGTTAACACTTATATGCGACTATCGTTTTTAATGGAAGAACGCATAATACACTGTAACATGATAACAAATGTATAGTTAATAGCTTCAAAAAGTCAGTCTCCACTTGTTCGCCATCATTGTCAACAACGTGCCTGGAATCTTCTCCAGGTGGTCTACAGAGCCCGGAGGCGGCACATTTCTTCGTGGTATTGTTGCAAAATCTCCGAAGTGTTAAAACATTTTTGAAGCACCCTGAAAAACGACCACCATTGTGTGGCAAATCACTCGTGATTACCCTGCACAGACGGTGTCGCCCGCCACATGAATGTGGAGTTTCCACCAATAGCTTAGACCACGGGGGGAGGTGGGGGGGGGTGCATTCACTTGGCGACCGAGATACCTTCTCAGTTCAACATTGAGCGAGATTCATGGTGTCGAGATGTTAACTACCTCGCCCGGTATACAGGAGGGCTTGGGTTAGATCCCAACCCTGACGATGCCTGTTGTATATTTGGAGTTTGCGTGTCTCTCTCTCTGTGATCCCCGTGGAGATTTTTTCTCTCCAGGTCCTCCTGTGTTTTCTCCCCCTCCACATTTAACAAAAACATCCGCTTAAGAGTACAGTATGTGGCTGCGACACATGTCCACACGATAAGCCACTTCGCTGAGCTATATCACTCGTGACTGCCAGGTCGCTTCTAAAAAAAATAGCTACACAGTTCAGTGGGCCCTTAACTCGGGAAATAACAAAACAAAACAAATGTCAATGAGTGTGGGAGCGTTCTGGGGCTAGGTTTTGCCTCGTTCCTGCCCCCCATAATCGACACTGGGCCCCCCCACAATCGACACTGGGGCCCCCCAATGAGCTCGGGGCTCGCACCTGCAGAGGCGGCGGACGGGGAGCGCCGCGGGCCCCAGGAGGCTGCGACCTCCTCCCGCCCGGCTCAGGCCCGTGACCGCCACACGTGCGGCCAAGCGCGCCGCCATGCTGCCCGATGACGTCACCCGTCACAACACGGCGTGACGCGGTTACGTCACCGCGTCGCGCCGACCTTACTGTACCGCCGGTGACGCCATCACGTCGGGAGGGGCGGTGGGGAGACGTCGGCTCGTGACGTCATCACGCACGGTGCTCTCTCTTTCTCTCCCAGCGGACGTTGATGTTAACGGGGGGGTGGTCGTGACGTCGTCGAGTGCGTGACGTCAGCCATGCACGCTCCTGATATGACGTCATCTAACGTGTTTGTTAGTGACGCGATCATGACTTCATCAGAGCTTTTCAGACATTTACACGTGACGTCATTACCAATGTCATTCGCGAATGACAATAAAAACTCAACACATTCGTGAATAATGCTGTGGAAAAAAATATCTCGTGCAATTTACAACGGGAGTCCAATTCATCATTGGAGTCCAGTTGATAATGGGAGTCCAAATTTTGATTTAAAGCTTTCGTGACTGCAGGGATTCATCTTCTTGGTTCTTTCGGTAAAGTCACGTAAAAGCGAAGTAATAAAATAATAAAAATAAAACATAATAAAATCAAATAATTCTGAGAATTAATAAAATAATAAAAATAAAACATAATAAAATCAAATAATTCTGAGAATTATTAATAAAATAATAAAAATAAAACATAATAGAATTATTTGATTTTATTATGTTTTATTTTTATTATTTTATTACTTCCCTTCTACGTGACTTTACCGCAAGAACCAAGAAAATGGGAGTCCAGTTTACCGTGGGAGTCCATTTACAAAAAAAGAACATTTTACCATGGAAATTCAGATCCACATGTTAGTCCAGTTTACCACGAGAGTCCAGTTTACCATGGAAGACCAGTTCATCATGGGAATACAGTTTACCATGGAAGTCCAGTTTACCATGGAAGACCAGTTCATCATGGGAATACAGTTTACCATGGAAGTTCAGTTTACCATGGAAGACCAGTTCATCATGGGAATCCAGTTTACCATGGAAGTCCATTAACAAAAAAGAACATTTTACCATGGGAATTCAGATCCCCATGTTAGTCCAGTTTACCACGGGAGTCCAGTTTACCATGGAAGTCCAGTTTACCATGGAAGTTCAGTTTACCATGGAAGTCCAGTTAACCATGAGTCCAGAGTTACCATGACCAGGGGTCGGCAAACTGCGGCACTTTAAGGACTGCTTGTAGACGTTATTCATGAAAGACCACAGGTCTCGTATTCAAATTGCATTGCGGCTCTTGAAATACTAAGGTTGTTTTTTACCAAATTCGAAAAAAATTGTCTCTATTTGTTATTTTGCTTGCCGACGCCTGGGTTGTAGGCCGGCTTGGTTAGCATACTTCGCCCCACAACTCTACCCCTGACTTTTTTGCTCACGATTCACCCATTGGCGTGCATCGCTCCTGCTCTTCAACGCGGAATACAATCCGCTCGCAGGTTCAAGGCGTCCGCCCGCCTTGAACTTCACGGCACTCGCCCCACCTCGATCCTGACATCACGACGGGTGTGGCGGCGTGAATAATGAATGCCCTCTAAGCCTGCGACATGAGAAGAAAGCAAGCCACTTCAGTAGGCGGAGTGCGCAGTGCGGTGTTGAGTTTACTGCGAGCTCGGTGTCAGTTCGCCAGGAAATGGAACCCAACACGCATTACTCACTCCAAGTCGCGTCCCAGAACCCAGCCAGCACCACGGCTCGTGATTTTATTGACTGGACTGGTCCTCATTGTGCTGTGAAGAAGGACCACATTACACGAGACGTTGCCGATGTATATATATTTGTTTCACTTTTAAAAGCGGTATTATTGCCGAATGTGAGTTCGTTCCCAGGCGGTGGTGCTGGTGCATCGGGCGCCCTTAAGGAGACAGAATCAGAATGTGTGTTCATGCTGGAGAAATCCGATGAGCTAGAATGCCCTTTTTTCACAAAATGTTAGAACGTTACAACTACAAACAATACAGCAACACGATCGGAGCGCCGAGTATAGGAAATGTAAATAAATCATTTAAGAACAATATGCAAATGAAACAACACAACATGTTTGTGTATCTTACCAGGTAAAGTGCATTGAGCTCGGTGTGGAGGCTCCCCACGTTGTGCTGTCAACTCCGGGTGAGGTGACAAACGAGTCGTGAGCGAGATGGACATTCAGTCAAATGGGAGAACACATACACAGACGTGGATTTACAGATGTAGAGACACAATAACGGAGGTTTAGAAGAGAGAGATGAGATACTTTTTGGTTCTTTCGGTAAAATCACGTAGAAAGAAAATAAATGGAATGATGGAATATGACGTTTCGATTGCAACACAAGCAACCCTTTTTAAATGGTAGTTTTTCTCTTTTTTAATGATTATTCGGATTAAAATGTGAGCTGTAATTTGGTTCACCCCGACTTTATTCACGAACTAAGAGCCGACTGAGCTACTTGGGCCCAAGCGATTGCTTGCTTCGCTTTGCCGTAGCGCCACCACTGGAGTTCATCACCAAACGCGTTTGCTTGTTTGAGCCGGTAAAACATCCACTCTTATCGTTGACCGGAATGTCTTAGAGGAGCATTTAGCAAGGTGGTAATTGCTCTCTCATTGCTTGGATAAAATCCACCACGCGTGACCCAGTCGAAACACATTCCTGCGGAGGGAGCTGGTAGGAACGTTGGGTTTCTCGGTCAATGGCCAGGGTCAACGGCGGCGTGGTGTATTCCGCAAATATGCCGGACTGTGAGGGCGGGCACAAGCCGGCGTGAGTAGGTTAAACGTTGAGTTTTATAAGGGGACCACGGGATGACCAGCCCCTCCCCTCCCCACCCAGCCCCACCCCTCCCACCCAGCCCCTCACCCACCCTCCCCTCCCCACCCTCCCCTCCCCACCCAGCCCCTCCCCACCCTCCCCTCCCTCCCTCCCCACCCAGCCCCCCCTCCCTCCCCACCCAGCCCCTCCCTGCACGACGGACACAATAATCCCCTGTGGGCTGGTGTAACCAGGAGGTTGCTACCAGTAAGAGTCGCATCTTAAACTCCGTTTCGTCCGCTCAGCAGCGACGATAGCGCTGACTTGAACGGCTTCCACTGTCTGCCGTCTTGTGTTGGTGCCGTCGCTTTGAATAAATTCTGTTCTCTCTCTCCATCTTATCTAGCCACCCGTCTGAATCTCTGCGTTCCGAATCTCCTTATCCCCTCTACGTACGTATGCAGTGCCAAATGCGGTGAATGATGTCCATCTACTCTCTACCAGTGGTCTTCTCCATTGCTTCAAAGTCGTTTCGGTTGCCTAGGATGCATGAATACATGCAGAGAAGCTTGCCTCTGCATGTGTGGGTTCATCGCGTGACTACAGGACTTGGAAATAGCCAGGGGATGGCAATGGTGAGTGTCACTCCCACTCGTGTGAGGTTTTGCTCCGGGTTTCCTCCGTTTCTCTCCTTCAAGCCAAACGCTTCCTCAATGTCAATTTGGCCCAACATCAGATTGCAGGACCCTCCTCTGAAAGATGGCATTGAGACTCAGTGACACTTTCCTGTGTAAATAATTGGCCTTATTTACGGGGTGTAATGATGCGTCATTTCTTTAACACCAATTCTTAAGCTCATGGAGGACGTCACACACTGCGCCATGAACCCTGCTACCCCAAGCGATATATGAACCTGTTTAACGGCACCCGCAGTGACCAGTGTGGTGAAGTATGATCTGACAACCTCCATGACTGAAAGGCATGAGGGGAAGCTTCTCACCCAGCAGCGTATTGATAAAGGGTTGTGCATTACAGGTCAATTATTAATCGATTCATTTATTGATATTGATTCATAAGATGGTGATAACATGCATTACAGAGCGTGCGTAAGAATTCACGTGTTCGTATATTCATGTGCGTGATGGCGTTCACATCACCCCGAGCAGAAGTGCTGCCATTCACTTCGATATTTGAATAATATCTCATCCTCCAATAGCATTGTGACAGTTCTTAGAATCTCTGGGGGAAGAGCCGGGAAGGGTGAGTGGTGGTGAATCATCACACCCACCGTCATTATTAAGTCGGCGCCGGTGACAATACACTCGCGAACGCAACATGAGCCACGTAACCATGATGAGGTTTCCCTGTGCGCGCATCAGAGGAGCCTCAGCGTTATGTCAGTTTTGTAATGAGAGCACGGACGAATTAATTAATTATCAAGGCCTCCTGGAAGTCCTCAATCCCCACAGTGAAAGTGCATGTGACAAGCAACGCACTCAGATGCACTCACGCGCGCACGCACGCGCTCGGACGCGCACACGCGCAGACGCACACGGACGGTGCCCAGGATCCCTTCTCTCCGACAACGATTGCACGACTGGAGGCGCACAGCCACTTGCCGGAGGCACACAGCCATGCTCAACATCAACGGCATGAAGCTGCTGGATCGCGCTGGCCGCAGTGGGAAGGTGCCCGTGCCGGGCGATGTTGGGAGGACACGGCCGTGGCACGAGAGGGCTCTGCTTGGCGCAGGTGCAGTTTAAAAAAAAAATACTTTTGTCGACGAAATTGACGCCGAAAATGATTTGTCGCCGAAGTTTTTTCTTTCTTATTTTTTGTTTCTGTTGACGACGACTGTGAGTGGACTATCGAGCATCAAGTTAAGAGATCCACCTCTGTTCTGAGCTGGGATTTTGTATTCTCCTGGGACATCTGTAAGGTTTTATTTTTTACCGAAACATGCAAAGTGTTGGCGGCCTACGACTAAACAAAGTGATCGGACGCATACTGAAATAATTCGATGTTTTTGGAGGTAGACCAACAATGGTAATTGGCTATTTATGTAAAGTCCTATAAGGCATATTAAAAATTTTTACTTGAGTTCAATGATTATCTGACCTGATAATATTGGGTAATTGCCGTGCCCTTCACACCAACATTGGCAAACAATTCTCGCCGAACGTCCGTCTTATTTCAGTCGACGGTACTAAGAGAATGATAGGACGGGGACGTGACTCAAATTCCACTGGATGTTTGTCGCGCTTAAGACGACGAGCGGACGGGCCGTGTCGACTGCATTGACCGTGCGCAGGAGGCGGCAGTGTCGACGACGACGAGGAGGAGGAGAATCGGGGACGCCAGCGCCTTGCGACCCACGGGGATGAGGCCGCGGCCACGGCGCAGGCAACGCGCGGAGGGCTTGCACCAACTCCAGGAGACACAGGTGAGGGTCTCAGCGTCGCCTCGCTGCCGTGGACACCGCGACACAAAGACAACGGTCCCCCGCATAACCTTGAACAGACTTCTTGGTTCTTTCGGTAAAGTCACGTAGAAGGGAAAAAAATCCATAATAAAATAATTCTCACGACGTTTCGGCCACAACGCAAGCAGCCGTCTTCAGGTGGAGAACAGGTCTGCCTTCTCGACAGACCTGTTCTCTACCTGAAGACGGCTGCTTGCGTTGTGGCCGAAACGTCGTGAGAATTATTTTTTTATTTTTTATTTTTTTATTATTTTCTTTCTACGTGACTTTACCGAAAGAACCAAGAAGATGACTCCCTGCAGTCACGAAAGCTTTAACTCGAAACTTGAACAGACTGTTGGGGCAATTCCCGTGAGCGAGGAGCACCTGTGAAGGCCGGAACGGCACACGACCGGGTGGCGGTCAGCACCACGCCCGACTGCCTTTGTCTCCCAGGTGCTGATGTTTACCCACCGCGCCAGGTATTCGATTTAAAGCTGAGCCTAAGCGCGTTCTATTCCTTGGCTCTCTGTAGTTATTCGTGCCCATCGGTCACCATCCCTTCTAAGCTAAGACGAATAGTGCCTAAGCCAAAATGTATTATCTTAACAGTTTAAATGACGTCTATTAACCACGTGTACATTCTCTCATCCTCGTGTTCACCTATCTCTCAATGTAATTCCAAACTGTCATTGGAATATATACGGGGTGCTTCAACATTTTTTTAACACTTATATGGGACTATCGTTTCTAATGGAAAAAGAACAGATAATAAATACACTGTAACATGATAACAAATGTATAGTTAATAGCTTCAAAAAGTCAGAGTCTCCACTTGTTCGCCATCATTGTCAACACGTGCCTGGAATCTTCTCCAGGTAGTCTCCAGAGCCCGGAGGCACATTTCTTCGTGGTATTGTTGCAAATTCTCAGAAGTGTTAAAAAAATGTAATCACCCCGTAGATAGATGTAAAAAGTGGAATAATTGGTTACGGGAAAAAAATCCGAACAACCGTGTGACTGCAGTAGCGTATACTTCATTTTGACTTTATTTCACAGGCAGTCGCTCCCCGCAGCACAAGAAGGGCAGAGGCCGTGACGATCGCCTCCGGCAGCACATGGCGCTGGCTCGAGCGGACGCCCACATGCGACCAGACGACCCGCCACGTGCGAACGCCTCGCGGAAGCAAACGGCGGCTGGGCTCGTCGAGCCGACGGCTCCGGCCAGACGAGCGGTATTAGCCTGCTCCGTCTGCGCCCGGAGGAGGAACGACCTCGTGCCCTGGCAGCACGCGGACTCCGGCGGGGACTTTTTGTCCAAGGGCGCCGATGACTTCGGGCCGTGCGGAGTCGGTGCCAGGTCGGGAACGAGGGCGGGTTCCCGACGGGTTGCCGCCACTGGGTCGGGGACCGGTGGCCACAAATCGGGCCAGTGTCGTGCCAAAGGGCGATCTTCGTCGTCGACGTCGTCGTCGCTGCCAGCCACTCCGGCCATCTCCAGCCTGAGCTTCAGCCGCAGTTTCACGTTCTCGGTGTTCGCGGTGTCATCCGAAGAGAAGCAGAAGCAGCAGCAGCGGCAGGGAAGAGCTGGGATAAGTGGGAGTAGGTGATGTGGAGGGCTTGGAGTCGAGTCTATGCCCCTCTTCTCACGCTGATAGGAAAGTAAGAAAAGAACGCCCCGTATTTTCTGGATTACGATGCGCTGTTTTTACCTGTATTGTAAAGCAAACGTTGGGGGAGCGTCTTGTAAGTCAGAAAATACACCGTTCCAGAAGACACGCTTTAAACTCGACCGACGTTAATGCATCGCGTTCGTTGGCTAAGTACGGTGCGAGAGAAGTTCAACATACATAGATTAACATCTCCTGGAAGATGGCGCTCCAAGCTAACGTTTATACTCTCGAAAATAAAATACACCTTTAAAAAAAAATAGCCCCAAATAATCAGAGTGCGTCTTGTTTTCCAGAGCGTATTATAATCTGGGGAACATGGTAATAGGCTATCATCATTATCATCATCATCATCATGATCTATCTACTGCTGCATGCAGACCTTCCCCAAGCCGTCGTCATCTCTCGCAGTCCTGCAGTGAAACGATGCGTCGAGCACCTGCACTCCAGATGAGATCGTCGCTCCGTCTTCGCGCTTGCACCTACTTTGGGACGTGTTCCCTCCTTTGGCTGCTATTCCATCCTTCGTCTCGACCGCCGGCCACTGTCCCGTATAGCGAGGTACCCTGCCCGAAGCCCAATTTTCTGAACAGGCAAAACTATGTCTGTGACTCGCTTGTGTCCTCCAATCTGCGTGGTCCTCACAGTGTAATTCCCAGTACAAAGACAAAGATCTCCCGTGTAGCATTAACAGACTGTTTGGGGCAAGTGCTGTTAGCGAGCACCTTTGAAGGCCAGAACGGCACACGAGGAGGTGGGTGGCCAGCACCACGCCCGACCGCCAGTGGCGATGATTTTACACACCGCACCAAGTACGCATTTTAAGCTGAGTCGACTTAGGGGAGACCCAGGACCGGTTCACATAATCGTCACTGGGTACGTAACGCAGCACGCTAACCGCTACCCCACCGCTCCCCGGAGTTCCCAGTACGCTCACACCTCCACGTGCTGAGCGCGCCTTTCATCGTTTGTTCCACGCCTCTTTACCATTTATGTGAAAAGGAAATGCTCTGATAGGATGGCCATTTGACAACAGAGAAGAGTTAACTTGTGTCCCCGACTGCTGTCGTCAGAACGTGATGTGACGGCACGTTCGCATCGTGGTATACGGCCCCAATGGTTGTACGGACGTATGTTGAACTTCTTTTGCACCGTACGTAGCCAACCGCGCTCATTGGAGGTGGGGAGGGGGCACAAACTAAACACAAAAAAACAATTCTCAAGAAATGAGTTTTCAATTTAGTTTCGTGATATAGTGTATTGTAGAGACGTGTTTCGTTTAAAACGTAGGCTTTCACGTATTATGGAAGTGTATCGTAGTGTATAGTGTAGGTAGTGTATAGTGTAGTATGTAGTATATAGTGTAGGTAGTGTATAGAGTATGTAGTGTATAGTGTAGGTAGTGTATAGTGTAGTATGTGGTGTATAGTGTAGATAGTGTATAAAGTAGGTAGTGTATAGTGTAGTATGTAGTGTGTAGTAGTGTATAGTGTATGTAGTGTATAGAGTATGTAGTGTATAGTGTAGTATGTAGTGTATAGAGTATGTAGTGTATAGTGTAGTATGTAGTGTATGTAGTGTATGTAGTGTATAGTGTATAAAGTAGGTAGTGTAAAGTGTAGGTAGTGTATAGTGTAGTATGTAGTGTATAGTAGTGTATAGTATTATGTTGAACTTCTTTCGCACCGTACGTAGCCCACCACGCTAATCGGATGTTCGAGTGCTGGACGAAGACCAGAGGAAGGCGCGAGAACAAAAACGCTTGCGGCGTAAGAGAAACGCACCATCCGTATAGGTCGAAGTAATTGTAGGTATTGTAGTGAGCTCGTAACTCTATCTCTTCGCAAGAGCCGTTGCCGCGGGTTACTCAATCACTCCGCCTGTAGCAGCCAATCACCTGCCAGCAACAACACGAGATGGGCGATATTGATCATTCACTTTCTTATTTATCGTGCAATTTTATCAATAATTATTGGTTACGAGCGACTTCTGAGTACGTAGTTCAGAACGAAGCGGTCACAATCGTGGGTTTCAGTTCATTGAATTTGTTTCAAGGTTGATGATCCCGTGTTAGCCAGTTGCCCGGCTACTTTACACGGGAGATCCGTGATCCTGCGTGAGCTACAGCAGCAACGAAGGAAGATGTGGAGTTGTTTTGGGTTTTTTTTTGTTCTAAATATTTCGCGTCTGGTATTTGGCGCCCAGTACCGATACTCCGATAACCGTCTCTAGGTGAGCATATTATCGAATATCTGTGCAGACAGCCATTGACATCAGGATGCCGTGGATTGACGCCCTGCTTGTTTGACGTTCCACAAAACGGCTCCCGACGAAGACGCAATCAATGTCGGCAGCGAAAAGGGCGACCGACCGCGAGTGGGCCGATTTTCTTCTTTGCCGTTTCAAGGTCGAGGGGCCCAAATGAAAACCCAAAAACAAAATGCCGAGTCGCGAGGCCCCCTTTGGGCGTGCACACACAGCGGGCCAAGACGCCGCTCGTGTCTGCCACAGCCGTCCGGTGGCGGTGAATTGGTCCACGAGGAGGCAGGGAGGGCCCTGTGCAGAATGCCCACGTAGGTTGAACTTCTTTCGCACCGTATGCGTAGCCAGCCGCTATAATCGAGGAGGTGCCCGGGGTGGGGCGGAAGGACAACAAACTAAACACGTCCATAATTTAGAGGGTTTTGGCTGAGTTAGATCGCGTAAATATAAATGAGCCGTTAAACACGCCACCACCCGACACAGCCAATTCGTGAGATTTGTCACGTAAACGCGTGCCAATTCGTTACTAGTTCAGCACACGGTGTGTTGCGGAGTAAACCCACGACATTTACGATTCGAGTGCGACGTTTCGGCGGTAATTACAACCAGCCTCGTCAAAACATAAACACAACAACAAGCAGGAAACCGGAGCACCTGGACAGGAAAAAAACCTCCAAGTCTTGCGCATCCACCCCGTACAGATGGAAACAGATGGCGATTAGTCCATTTGTTGTACTGCCGCCTTCCCCTGGCGAGCCAGGGCACGGTGGCTCCTCAACGCCCACGGGGAAGGGGGTTTCACAATATCTGTGTGTGTGTGATCCACCAAACCTCGCTGCTGCCTCCACAGTGCTTAAATTGCATGCCACGTGCATAGCCGCCACTACTACCACCACCCCCACCACCCGGCTAATGAATGAATGAACAGCGCTGAAGAGAAAAACTTCCCAAGAAGGAAGAACGTTGGGATATATCTTTGTTTTTTTTAAGCGCGATGGGTGGGATTGCACCTCCGATGAGCATGTTTGGCTACGTACGGCGAGAAAGAAGTTTAATATTAAAAAAACGATTTAAGTTTTTTTTTATCTAGTAAGGCCCATTGAGCCATATTGCTCTTTTTCAGAAGCGACCTGGCTATCACAAATGACAGCTCAACGAAGTGGCGTGTCGTGTGGAAATTTATCGCAGACAATTTAGAATCGACCAAACCGGAGGAGCCGGAGAAAAATACACGCGACCACGGAGAGAACACGCAAGTTCCAAATATACAGCAGGCGTCAGGGTCGGGATTGAACCCACGACCTCCTGTATACCAGGCGAGGTAGTTAACATCTCCTAGCCACCGTGATGATGATGGTGAGGGACATGCAAACTCCAAATATACAGCAGGCGTCAGGGTCGGGATTGAACCCACGACATCCTGTATACCAGGCGAGGTAGTTAACATCCCGCCACCGTATTGCCCATACCTTGTAACAAAAATAATAATATATTAAACATCTGTGCCGGGGAGGTTTCGCCTGGCTCAGCTCTTCTCGCTGCCCAGGGTGTGTGCTGCCGTGTGCACGGAGGTGATCGTCTGCTGGCGTTGCAAGTCACACCAAGGGTAAAAGGGGGACGCCTCTTAAAATAAACCCGGCGCGGTGTCCTTCAAGGGCGCTCTGGGAAATGTGGTCATTCATTCGTCCTGCGTAATAGGCCGCCCTCTTCTCCCCCTGCCTCGCATTCCCCTTCACGCTCCTCCCCACGCCCCGTACCCTTCTATATTATTACAGCGGTTGTATTGCAGAGGTGTGGCGATGCATGCGTTGATTGATGATAATAATACAAACAAACGGGTGATTTTCAACGATTTTATCAGATTTTTTGGTACCGGTGTCGCATCACGGGACAACGAGCAGTGGAAAGCCTTCATTATTGGCGAACGGCCCACGGAAGCGGATATCATCGAGTTTTCACTGAGATCCCTTTGAAGCAGAAGGCATCACCTTCCCATCGGCTCTGCATATGATGATGATAATAATGTTCATCATATACGAGCACAGTGCAATTCTAATGAGCACAGTGCGATTCAAATATAATCACGTGGCCACCTACAAAGCGACCAAGGGATGGCAGTACGGCAGTGGATTCTTGAATCTATCCGTGTGGAGTTTTGAGTGTCATGCTCTCGTTTCTCCGGGTGCTACACTTTACTAGCGCATAAGAAGCCAATCGCCAATTCATGGAAATTACCAAACAACCCAGTGTTGGGTCGTCCTGAAAAATACTCTGGCGACTCGGGGAGGCTTTTCGAGGTTAATAAATACAATTGACTGGGCCTCATCTCCAATGAAGGCCCTAAGCCAGTTGCGGAAATTCCACATTACTTTGCCGAGAACCAGCCACTCTCCATAGGATTCATCACACTGCGTGTACGATTACTTTCACCTGCGTTAGTACGCACTGTACCAAACATCAATCACGCCCTGCCAATAATCAAATACACCGCTCCAATAATCACACTGTGCCAATAATCAATCACACAGCGCCAATCTTCCGAGTGCAAGCCGACGACGTCACAATTCACCAGCACCAACCAAATAACGTAAAATCACACAAAACAAGCGCATTATGATTGTCGCTGTTGTACACCAGCTTTCCAATAAAACCAGGTACGGGAACACAAACGCCACGCATATGACACCGAACAATTCCTCATTTCGTTAGAATTCATTTACCAGGAGAGTCCAATGTTCCCTGCTCCTGGGTTCCTAATTGCGAGCGTGGGTGTGGGGAGCGGTGGCGCGGTGGTTAGCGCACTGCGCCACGAATCTGGGGTTCCCGAAGTTCGATTCCCGCTCACGGCCACCACACCAACACCGGTCACGACTACACGAACCGGCCACGGGCCTCCCCTAGGTCCACCCAGCCTCAAAACGATAGCCTGGTGCGGTGTGTAGTAAACATCGCCACTCGGGACACGCGAGACGGCCGGACGTAGCTGCTGGCCACCCCTCCCTTCGTGTACCGTGCCGACCTTCACAGGTGATACTCGAGAACGGCACTTTCCCCCCGACAGGCTGTTAAGGCTACACGGGGGATCTTTGTCTTTGTACCGGGAATGACACTGAGAGGACCACGTGGATTCGAAGACATAAGCGACTCTTAGTAAAGTTGTTTTCGTTAAATAATATTGGTCGCGAAATCCGAGGCGTTAAACAGACATAAGCGAGTTATGGACATCGTATTTTGGCTGTTCAGATGAATGGGGATTGGGCGAGACACCTCGCGGGCAAGCGATGGGTGACCGGGTGGGTCGAGACCACGGATGGAATAGCAGCCAAAGGAGGGGGGAACACGTCGGAAAGTCCGTGCAAGCGCCAAGGCGTAGCGACGATGTCATCTGGTGTGCAGGTGCTCGACGCAAGACTGCGAGAGATGGCGAGAGAACGGCACTTGTCCCACAATTCTAGATTTGAAGCTTTCGTGACTGCAAGGATTCATATTCTTAGGTTTTTTCGGTAAAGTCACGTAGGTAAAAAATTAAAATTAATTAAAGTTAAATAAAAATAAAATAAAAATCACGACGTTTCGGAGGCAACACAAGCTTCCGTCTTCAGGTGGAACCGTCACATCACGATTGCTGTATCAAGTGAGAAAAATTCCAAGAAAACCAGTATATATACAAGGATTGTTTTCTTGGAATTTATCTCACTTGATACAGCTATCGTGCTGTGACGGTTCCACCTGAAGACGGAAGCTTGTGTTGCCTCCGAAACGTCGTGATTTTTTATTTTATTTTTATTTTACTTTTATTAATTTAAATTTTTTACCTACGTGACTTTACCGAAAAAACCTAAGAACTTGCCCCACAAGTCTGTCAAGGCTAAGGTGAGGCCCGACGGAGCCGGCGTGCAATGGGAGGACACTTCGTGGCGATCTCACTGACGCATCGAGAGAGACCCACGGCATCCGCAACCCGCAGGTTTCTCGGGGCAAATGAGACAAAGGCGGCCACAGTTCCCGTGTTGCACGCTCCTCCCCCACAGAGACGGCGGC
Organism: Lethenteron reissneri; assembly: GCF_015708825.2. Classification (NCBI taxonomy): domain Eukaryota; kingdom Metazoa; phylum Chordata; class Hyperoartia; order Petromyzontiformes; family Petromyzontidae; genus Lethenteron; species Lethenteron reissneri. Next base: position 1,622,972 of record NC_083833.1, on the reverse strand, counting down.
TGCACGGAGCGCAGGGGCGGCGCGGGGAGGGGGGTGAGAGAGGAGGAGGAGGAGAGCGCAGGGCGAGCAGAGAGGGGAAGCGTCGGAGGCTGCGAGAAGGCGCCGCCAGTGATTTGCGTGCGGTGGTGGTGGTGGTGGCTCTGGTGGTGGTGGCTCTGGTGGTGGTGCACGGGGAGGGGGTGTGAGGTCGGTGATTTTCGACAGCTGTCCGATTCGTTCGCCGCGAGTGCGTCGCGGATTTACTCGCAGCGAAGGAAGGAGAGAGACGGGAAGAGGAGGGACAGCGGTGGGTGGTAGCGGGTGGGGTGGAAGCGAGCGGATTTTGATTTCGTTGGCACGGACGATGCCGAGCAAATTTTAAATCGAGCGGATCGTGACAAGGCGTCTTGAGCGAGTCCCATCGGCGAGCGGACGGACGAGCGGACGGACGGGCAGGCGGACAAGGCAGCGAGGCGAATGCACAAATTGTGTGCGGCTGGAGCCGAGGCCTGTAAGGTATCAGCTAGGTGGTGGTGGTGGGGGGGAGGTAGCGGAGTGGTGGGAGGTGGTCAGTGACCCCCCCCCCCCCCACGACTGAAAGTTGACCACTGAGCCTGCCAGCCTGCCCGGGACACGGCAGCGGCAGCAGCATCAGCGAAGCCCACGGAGGGAGGAGCGAGTCAGCCGATCAAACCAATTCGCAGCGTCTGTCATCTTTTTTTTGCACGCAACCGCACAGCAAGAAGACCAACCAGCAGCCGAGGGCCAAGCTGAAGGAACAAAACAAAACCCCTTGACGTCAGCCAGACAGCGAGCCGGCCAGAAAATTCAACCGATCTACCGGATTGCAACCCCAGCAATTCAGCCAGCACAGCAGCAGCCAGCCACTCCAGCCAGATCGACGTCCCGCCAGCTGATCAGGCTCCCCAATCCCAAGAGCTGGCCAGTCAGATCACCGGCAATCCAGCCGGCCAGCCAGCCAGGCAGGCAGCCAGGCAGCCAGCCAGGCAGCCAGGCAGGCAGGCAGCAACACGCCCCGCTCATTGGACAACCAAAACGTTGAGCTGACCCGGCGGACAAGGGAGGGATCCCTGCAACATCGCTGCGACCCCACGGACAGGAAAGGGTGTCGTCGCAAGGGCCGGTCGCACAGGTACTGTACGCAGAGCACCACCCGCTACTACCACACCGCGTGCAGCGTTTTCGTGTCGGCGGTGCAGCCGACGCGTGCGCAGGCGGTGCAACTGCGCGTGCCTGCACCGGTGGGTCGGCGGGATGCCCTCGTTCGCCGGCGGGATGAAGAGAGGGGAGTGTTTGGACGGTGGTGGTGGTGCGCCTAATTGAATTCCTTGCACCACGGAGATCGTAGGCCACGGACGACAAGGCTGTTGGCAAATGTACAAAGCTTCGTCTGTGCTACGGCTCTCCAGAATGGTCTGGCTCGGTGTTTACTCAGGACAGGCGGAAGAGGCCATCCCAATGTTGATCTCTCCAGAGCCATCCCGGCTGTGGTTATGTCATGGTTGTTAGGGCAGTGACGTTGGGAGTATTTGTTTTGATGCCGTCTGTTACTGCGAGCGATTGTTAAGAGCGGTGTGGATTGTTTCAATGATTATGACTGGATTTTTAGATGATTGTGAGAATTTTATGACATATTTCGGGGTGAAGCGATAGGGTAGTTAGTGGACGTGTGTTTGATTCCTGGCCACGGCTAACATCAGTGGCACATTCTCTCGCGACGCATCCTTGAGCCTCCTCATCAACCCCTAAAGACAATCACGATGAAGTATGTCAATAAGTAATTCTAATTTAGTACGTATGTATGTACCATGGACAACAACATCATCATCTCCCAAATGGGCTGATAAAATAGATATCGCTCTGTGAGAAGTGAAGTGTGGTGATCTTATGTAAAGTACAATCTCCGCCATAGGAATGTGGAATTTCCACCACTGGCTCATACATGGCAGTGGGAATTAGCTGTCTACTTTAACTTTACTTGGTAGAAAATAAAATTGTTAGTAACTATATAAACCATTTTAAAACCTGGACGTTATTATCTGAAAACTGCGTCTTCAAATAAAACCGCAACCCGAAACACAAACAGTAGTAGCGCGGTTGGCTACGTGCAGCGCGAAATAAGTTCGTCGTACATCTTGCGGGTAAGATACCTGCTACATAGGTCCCATCCTCTGGACCGTCCAACGTGGCGTTTTTTATTGATGAATGAGAAAACTTTCGACTGACTTTCAGCTGACTTTTAGGAGGTCTCTGGTGACACCCACCACCCCCCGCCGTTGACGCCGTACTTTCTAATCCCCTCCCCCCCCCCTGTCACTGGAGTGCTATCGATGGCGTGCTTGACGGGGAGTTCAAAGTGTTATCTTCTCATCATCATCATCTTTTTATTCAAATTATTAAGGAGTCTTCAGACGTGTGTGTTCACTGGAGGCATGACGCATAAGTAAACGGATGGTTTGGGACCCAAAACAGCTCAAGGGGCGCTGTAATCACAGCAAGGGGTGAACCAACATCGTCATATCGAATTAAAATCACAGCAAACGTACAGAGAGCGAATGAACATTAAACGGATAATCTCTTTCTCATCTCGATCTTCTCTGCATCTCCCTTCTCTAATCTCACGTGTCTCTTGCCTGTATCTCCCACGTTTCCAACATCTGTCTTCCCATCTGTTACCCTATATAATCTCTTCTGTTATCTCACTAGCAGTTTATACATCTAAATTGGAGGGGGGGGGGTCCAAAAATAAGTTACGATTAGGGCCCCCAATATGCCAGCACCCGCATTGCTTGTGTTGAACAGCATGGGACACATCATAGGTTTTTTATTTTTAATCTTTCTACGTGATAAGGGCCGTTTGTTTTTGCGCTGCATCTTTAGTTCAGCCGCATGGGACTGGGCTTCGCGAGTGAATGACAGTTTGAATGCCACTCGGCCTTTTAAATGCCTCTCCTTCACTCAGAAGCGAGCCCCCAATGTAGCGGGCAGACGGTTGCTCTGACAACAACAACAACAGCTGACATTCAAGTGAGCGTCCTCGCAGATGAATTGTAGATACGATCCGCCACCTGCCATGGTTTCTCCGGGATCGTCCCCCTGTTGAGGTGGTGCACTGTCTTTGGATATCGGTCATTCTTTCCGGGACATTAAAAGTGCCGATTTGGTCAATTGCATGATCTTAATAACAATAATTCTTAATAATAATGATTCTTAATAATAATAATTCACCGCTCAGAACATTGCATTCACATGGAGTTCCCACCCTTTTCTGATACTCAGAGATCTCCTTCTGCCCATGATATGTCCCGGATTAATTTGTTTTGCAACCCTAACTGTAAGCATCTCGCCACGGTAGCAATATGTTTACTACCTCACCTGGTATACAGGAGGTCGTGGGTTTTATCCTGACCCTGATTGCCTGTATATTTGGAGTTTGCGTGTTCTCCCCGTGGTCGCGTGGGTTTTTCTCCGTGTCATTTAGTTTTTCCCTCCACATTTAAAAACACGCGTTTAGAGTATTTGGGCGCTATACATTTCCATGAGGAAGCCACTTCGTTGAGCTATCATTCGTGGCCAGGTCGCTTCTGAAAGAAAAGCTATATAGCTCAGTAGGCCTTACCTGGTAAAATAAAAATAGGTTATCGTTGTATTTTCTAAAGTTTAATCCGATCCAGAGTTTGCACGCTCAAACAAATGCTACTGGAAAACATGGATCCGGAAGGCCTGGAGGTTGCTGATTGTTTGTGGAGAGACGGATGTTTGTCTGGTTATTTGTTTACGATCCTCTTGCCGTCAAGTCGTTGGTTCACAACGTGTACAACTGACACCGTCACGTGGTGTCAATAGACAAAATGGCAGCGAGGGAACCGTCAGACCGAGTGCCGGATTTGGGGTCACAACTTTTGTTCTTGTCCTTTCCCCCAAATGTTATCCCAATTCTATCCCGATTGCGCTATCAGCGTCATGCCGTGAGATGAAGTCACCATGCGGATCTCTTGCAGAGCAGTGCAACCCTTCGTGTTGGCGAGAGAATGGCGCAATGGAAGCGGATATCACAGAACTGCTTCTGAGATCCCATCAAAGTGAAGTCTAATCACCGGCTCCGGCCCAGCCACTGGGGGGTGCTGTGCTTGCCCTTGCGCCCTATTGCAGAGGAGCGTTCTCAACCTGAGACCCAAACCAGAATGTGCAATTCTCATTGCTGCAATGTAGCCAAATACTAAAAAACTAAACTATGTTTTACGTTACCAGGTAAGGCCCCACTGAGCTGTATAGCTCTTTTTCAGAAGCGACCTGGCTATCGCCAATGATAGCTCAACGAAGTGGCTTATCACGTGCAAGTTTATTGCAGCCAAATACTCTGTGAAAGGGAGAAATATCCCCGCGACCACCGGGAGAGAAACATGCAAATTCCAAATATATAGCGGTGGTCAGAGCCCACGACCTCCTGTGTACCAAGTGAGGTAGTCAACATCTCGCCACCGTGGCGCCTCAAATGAAGCACAGGACCAACTTTTTATATGATGGGCCGTTTTGTTGTTGTTGTTGTACAGTACAATCATTGGCGAGTGGGCTCATACACTCGACTCATTGGGTTTGAAAACTTTAAAAAAACGAACGCGGCTAGGCGCAGGGGCCAGACGGCCCAAAACACCAAACAGCCAGCAACAAACAGCACTCTTGAAGTTGTAATTGATAAAACATTGATATATATTTGTTGCCTTGAGCAAGATCGTAAGAATTCAGGGAAAAGAGAAGATGGGGTGGAGTCCCATAGTGAACCGGCGTGAGGAAAGATGCAAAACCAAAAAATATAGACCGTCTATTTTACCTGCGGGTCGATGGTTGAACACAGCATGCGTATGCACGCATGTTGAACTTTGTGTCACACCGTACGTAGCCAACCGTACTAATCGGAGGTGCCGGGGGAAGGACAACAAACGAAGCTGAATACAAAAGGCAGCGCTGAAGGAACTGAAAGCAGACAAAACAGTCGATGTGTTATGGCCCGGCCGTCTGGATTTGAACCACCTGATTGACGTCGTAACCCGATGGGCAGAGCAACGTCGCACCGTCGCGATGTGCCCCGTTAGTTGACGCTGCGGGCCACCGGCGGATAATGGCTGGAGAAAGTCCAGTAGCAGTAACGGTACAGAACGAGCTGCCTTTTTGGGGGGATTTTTCTCCAGGTCCTCCGGTGTTTCACCCTCCGCATTTAGGATCGACGTGCGTTTAGAGTATTTGGCCGCTATGAATTTCCACGTGATGAAAAGCCACTTCGTTGAGCTGTCATTTGTGAAAGCCAGGTCGCTTCTAAAAAAATAGGTATTATACTGTAGCTCAGTGCACCTTACCTGGTAAAATAACATAAAAAATATATTTTTTGATTGATCGTTTAGGCTTGGCCTTTCACCCGCGAACCTGCCGCTCAACCACCCGCGATGGTATGCCCCATTTATACCACTGGGTGGACAAGCGGCGGTGGCCAGCGTTCGTGAAATCTTTGGCCATTGTTTCGGCTGCCGCGCCGGGCGATTGGAACCCGTCCCGCCTCTGGGATTGCAAGTCGGGTGCGCTGCCCACGGCACCATCCCAATGTGCACTGAAATAAAGTCCCATTTCTCTTTTCGATTTAAAGCTTTCGTGACTGCAGGGATTCATCTTCTTGGTTCTTTCGGTAAAGTAACGTAGAATATTATAGTATATTATTATATTATATTATTTTATTATATTATTATATTATATTATCATATTATTTTATTATAGTATATTATTATATTATATTATTATATGATATTATTATAGTATATTATTATATTATTTTATTATATTATATTATTATATTATATTATTATATTATTATATTATTTATTATATTATATTATTATATTATATTATTATATTATATTATTATATTATATTATTATATTATTATATTATTTTATTATATTATATTATTATATTATATTATTATATTATTTTATTATATTATATTATTATATTATATTATTATATTATTTTGTTATATTATATTATTATATTATATTATTATATTATTATATTATTTATTATATTATATTATTATATTATATTATTATATTATATTATTATATTATATTATTATATTATTTATTATATTATATTATTATATTATATTATATTATTTTATTATATTATATTATTATATTATATTATTATATTATTATATTATTTTATTATATTATATTATTATAGTATATTATTATATTATATTATTTTATTATATTATTATATTATATTATTATATTATTTTATTATATTATATTATTATATTATATTATTATATTATTTTATTATATTATTTTATTATATTATATTATTATATTATATTATCATATTATTTTATTATATTATATTATTATATTATTATTATATTATATTATTATATTATATTATTATATTATTTTGTTATATTATATTATATTATTTTATTATATTATATTATTATATTATATTATTATATTATTTATTATATTATTTTATTATATTATATTATTATATTATATTATCATATTATTTTATTATGATTTACTTTATTATTTTTATTGTTCCCATTTCTCTTGTTTGTCCGTCTGTCTGTGAGTCGGGCTCTCAGTCATTGAACTTTCTGGAGTTATTTTCGTCAGGCGGAGTGGAACACGGGCCCATTGTGACCGGCAGGGAACCGGGGAACCGAGAGCGTTGATGACGAGCTATGCTTTGGCACTGTTACAAAAACATCAAAAAAGCCATGACGCAACAATGGTCTAAATGCTCAATCTCACGGGGATTTAGAGATGTATACCGATTACGAATTCTAGGTCTTTCTCACCCAAAATTCTCGAGCATTGAATTTGTTTTCCAATGTTTTGCTTCTGTGTTTGTTAAATTCGTAATTAGAAAAATCCATCATACCACGAAATCGTGCGCCTGAGTAAACGTGTGTACACAAACGTGTGTGTTTAACACGTAGGCTTTCGCGACCAATAACATCCATAATACAGGTTTTTTGGCACGTTTTTTGGGTTAAATCTCGTAATATTTACCTAATATTTACGCGATCTAACCCAAAAAAACAGTATTATGAAAAACGCTTGTGTGTGCGTGTGTGGAAAACTTGCTCGCTAACAGCACTTGCCCCTACAGTCTGTTAAGGCTATACGGGAATCTTTGTCTTTGTAAAACTTACCGAGTTGGCAGAGTTGGGAGCCCAGGTGGTGCTCGTCCCAGCCAGCGAACCCATAGCACCTGGGTTCACCCAGCGACCTGCCAGCAGTCAGAGACCCTCCACACCTCACGTGATGGTCTCAACGTGCACCTAGCCTGGCACATGAGTTAACCCATAGCAAACCGGATTCTCCGCGTGACCTCATGCCAGCATACGAGCAAAGTGTAAACATCGCCACTGGGGAGACAAAGGCGGCCCGGGCGTGGTGCTGGCCACCCACCCCCTCGTGCGCCGTGCCGACCTCCTTAGGCACTACTCGCTAACAGCACTTGCCCCAACAGTCTGTCCCAGGCTACACGGGGGATCTTTGTCTTTGTGTGCGTGCACGCACGCGCGAGTGTGTAGCGAATATTAACCCGAAGAGGCGGGGGGGGGGGGGGGTGCGTGGAGTCGTAGCTCCGCTTGGGAAGCTTGAGAACGTGGCCGGGCATCTGCATGACAAAGCGGCAGGGTCCGTGAGAAATGCCCCCCACCCCATCCCACAGAGGCGAGCGACCAAACAAGAAGTAGCCCCCCACCCCGCCCCCCCATGCACGCCGATTGTGTGCCCTGGGAGTTTTTTCGCCCTGGGCGGCTCATTGTTGGAGGCCGGTGAAGGGCGAGGGAGTGAAGAGAGCGGTGGAGAGAGAGAGAGAGCAGAGTTCTAATAATAATAATGATGGGGGGGGGGGTGGGTTGGTACCATTGGAGGCCCATTATGGCAGCACTCGGCCTTTTGTGCGGTGAGCATGGCAACCGTGGGGGGGTGAGACCCCCTCGCGGGGGGAGGGGGGGGGGCTCAGGCGCGCGTTCCCGTCGAGTGGCTAAGCGAGAATTATGGGGCACCCGAGAAAGGTTTCCCTAGAAATTTGCCGAAGGAGTGTGGCGCATTCGCTTGGCAATAGGCGCAGACGCCCGCCACTCGCTCGCTCGGCGAGAGGAGGATGAGGGGTTTGGGGGGCTCTTTATGGAGAGCGACCTCCTTCCAGGGCTCCTCGGCCTGATCTTCAGGAGCCTTGAACCGAAAGTGGTGGAGTCTACCCCACCATATTCTTAGTTTTTTCGGCAAAGTCACGTAGTGAAAAAAATTAAAATTAATAAAAGTAAAATAAAAAATAAAATAAAAATCACGACGTTTCGGAGGCAACACAAGCTTCCGTCTTCAGGTGGAACCGTCACAGCACGATAGCTGTATCAAGTAAGAGAAATTCCAAGAAAACAGTCCTTTTATATATATTGGTTGAGGGTGGGAGGAGCCAAGGTAGGACCTGAATATTCTTTTATTTTTGTGAGGTTCGGTGCGGCTGAAGCACGCTGTTAGGAATGAGCCTTTTTACCCCACCACTTTACCCCACCACGCGGTGGACTAATCACGGTGAGCCCGTTTTATGCCGCCGGGCGGGTGGACACAAATGATGGGGGGTGCGGATTTGTACGGACGTTGAACTTTTTTCACGCCGTACGTGGCCGGACACGCTAATCGGAGGCGCGGGGGAAGGACATCAAACTAAACACAAAAAGGCAGTTCTCAAGAAATGAGTTTCCAATCTAGATGATGATTTAAACGTCCGTAGCTCGCAGCGGCTTCCTAATATCGGAAGGGAAGAGCGTTCCAGACGGCTGCAGAGGCGCAGCTGAGCGCGCTGCGCGATGCGGTGGCCATCTTCGTTCGATGGCCGGCCCAAAAGCCACCGCTGCGATTTTAATAAACGTGCAAAACATTTGTTTCAAATGCCGCGCAGGAAGGACGAGCCGGCGACCTCTGGATTGCAGGTCCACAGTGTTTGTGGCAGCGTCCCAGCCTTACTCCATCACGAGCAGCGTATGCCACGTCCACGCTCGATGTTTACAAACATCCATTGAGATTAGATTATTTTTCTGGCTACAAATGTCCAAAAGATGGTCCACTTTGTTGAGCAATGATTTGTGGCCAGGTCGCTTCTGAAAAATAAGTTAATACCTCAGTGGGGCTTTGCTTGGTAGGATGAGGATGGTTTAGTTTTGTATTTGTTTGGGTGATTTGTTTACCTTTCTTGCACTTTGCACTACTGTCGTGTTTTGTAATGTTTGTTGTTGTAATGTTCTTAACCGCCTTTAATAGACAGTTGTGAAAAGGAGCTTTATAGCTAATCGGATTCCTCCAGTATAAATAAATATTCAAATTCTGATATACTGGGGACATCTGAATGCGAGCCGTGAAGTTGCCACTCGGGTGAACAACAGATCAATTGGCGGGCACGACACTTTTATTTTGCCGTCTCTTCTTAGTTACAATGCCGACGGTTGGCATTCAAGAGAAGCCGTTTTGGACGAAACTCCAAGATCTTTCTTTCCTTTGATTGGTAGTGAAAGAAAAGCTGTGTTCGTATTGCTCAATCACCCTGATGTTCAAAATCTAAACAGTGTGTGGTTCGGTATTTGCCCAGTCCAAAGACAAATCCGCACCGTTTCTTTATCTCAAGACAACGTGTCCAGACTGAAACGTAAATTTTAAAACCTAGACCTTAGTTTGTTACGTTGGTGGGGTAAAGTGTGGGGACATCCTCCACCTCCTTCCATGACGGAGGCTAAAATATCCGCGAGGTGGCGATTTCCCAGCGCCCGCTCTCCGCCAGTGGAGAGGCAAAGCCCCCCTTTATCTCCCGGCAATTCTCGCTTAGCCATCGTAGGCCCTGCACCCCTTTGCCTTTTTTTACCCCAATCAATCGGGAATAAACGAACGCTATTGTTTAAATGACAATGGCCCTTTGCTGAGTAATGGCTTTGCGAGTGGAGAGCGTGGCCTGTCGGCGTGGAGCGACGGTCGTATATTTCGTCCAGGGGGCAGGAACAATCATTTATCCTTTATTGCCCATCGAATAAATGAATTGAGGCCTGCTGCTCGGGTGACAAATCGCGCTTCGCAGGAGGCTTGCGGCTCAATGCTGAGGGAGTGAGAGTGGTTAAAGAGGGGAGGGCACGAAAGCGATAACTTTCCTGGAGAGGAAAAAATAATGAAGGGGCTGACTTTGGTGAAGTGAAATGAAACCGCAGTCTGGTGATAACTGCGATAACATCGCGCGATACGGGGTGCGCGATGCACCATATCATCCGCGTTGTACAATATCGCCATATCGTCATTTTTGTGGCCTGTGTATACAATACACATCAAGGCCGTAGCCATGGAGTCAACATTGGGGGGGACCAAATCTTCCAGGGGCTTTAGGAGTCCCCCCCCCCCCCCAGAAAAAAAAATCTAACTTTGAAAACGAAATTTCCTGCCATTTCCTGCCTAAAATATAAAAAAATCACTAACACATGGGATGGACTTTTTATTTATTTTTTACAATAATGTCTAATAGTGTATTGTAATACATTGCTGTTTTTTTTCTTTTTTTTACCTTTTCTTGTTTCATTGTATGTAATGGCAGAGAATATGGATTAATAAAGTACAACCATAACCACAATCATATACAGAGAAATCTATTTTATAGCAATATATTGGGGGGACATTTTAAACATATTTGAATATTGAGGGGGATGTGGCCCCCCCAATTTCTATTATAATTACGGCCTTGGTACACATGCAAATAATTTAGTTTGCTTCACTAAAACAAAAGATTTCTGAAAAAGCAACGAGATATCACAGTTCCCCATTAATAGCCGTGACCCGTTAAAACGAGTGCTTTGTTGTCCAGAGTAATTGACGGCAGTTATATGACCTCGTTAATTTAGCGATTCTATCATTTCATTATTTCTCGTGCCATTGACAGCATGTGTGTTGTGTTGTAAGTGCGATTGCTTGTAAATGTGCAGTGTACGTATCTACGGGACCTTTTTTGCTTGTTTGCCAGTATCCAAAATGATGAAAAATAAGAATAACTGCTCGACCCGAACGATGAGTGTTCTGATACATGCATTGCCTTTGGCTTGTTCGCCTTTTCGCGTCGTTCTCTGGTCTCACACTGCTGAGGCTAGGCCATAAGAGAAGGCTGTCTCTGGCGTCCACTAATCAGTTTCAAACACAATGCAAATTTTATTATTATTATCAGAGTATGGTTGTTAGCACGCTCACCGCAAGTACGTGTGGTTCGTGCAGAATTGAGGATGCCTCGCAAAAAGGTAGAAATTTGGTGTCTGAACATCTTACCACCTCCTGTTTTATTGCCAGTAAGGGTAAAAACTCTTCCTATTTTCCATTAATTTGCAATGGAATCATGTTTGCAATGGGCCAACGATGGTGTGAGAGAGCTGCAGTTGAACTTTTAGACAACTTTTGTTTTAATTTACGCTGCAAGTACCGCGTGGCACAGAACCAGCACGTTACGGATGCAACACAACGTGCAGTTGAGTTGCAAAACAAAACAAACGCGGATACCGTGACCCTTCGTCACATTGGGAGACTCGACACCGTATCCTGTCGTGATAGATTGTACCGCGGCATCCCTGAGAGGGAATTGTAACTTTCACGGTCGGTTTAATTGTATGCAATGTCCGACGGGACAGCAGTTGCGAAAAATAAGTCCAACGTGCATACTGTACGTACAGTACATGAAGCTGAATGTGTACCGCATCAGGGACGGATTGATTTTGTGCAGCGCGTAACGATTCGTACGGACATGGCCAAGCAGTCTGATACTTTTTTTCGTGTTTCCCCCCCCCCCCCCCCCCAGGCCAGAATGCACTTAAAGAAGCTCTCCTTGAGTCAATGAAGGAAAATCAATCTGCTTCTCCATCGAAGCATCTTAAGCCAGAATAAGTGAAAAACACGCCTAAATCACGGAACCCCCTTCTTGGAAGGAAAAACAACGTGTTGGCCAGCCTGGGGACCCAGACTTGACGCGATGAATATTTTCACTTAGCAAGCAATCGTCGTAGAACACAAAAGAAAAAATTCAGGGGTTGTTTGAACATTTTTTTTTGAGTACGTCCTTTGGCTCTGCCGCGGGCGTTTGCACGAGGTTCCTCGTTGAAAGCGCACGGATCCCACGATGGCGGCCCGGGCGCTCCGCACGCTTCGAGCGTGCCTCTTCTTCCCCACGCTCCTGCTGCTGCTGCTGCTGCCCGCCGCTTGCTACGGCTCGCAGTGGGCCTCCTGGTGCCCCGAGCCGTGCGTCTGCGAGGTGCGCCCGTGGTTCACGCCGCAGTCCACCTACCGGGAGGCCCCCACCGTCGACTGCAACGACCAGCACCTGACGGGCATCCCCCCCGGCATCGTGGCCACCACCGAGGTCCTTCTGCTCCAGGGGAATTCCATCGCCGTCGTGCCCGACCCGATATCGTCGTCCCTTCTGAACCTCACCGACCTCGACTTCTCGCAGAATAATTTCAGCTCCGTCCTGGACACGGGGCTGTCCAACCTGACCCAGCTGGTGACCCTCCACCTGGAGGAAAACCACGTCACCGAGCTGCCCGACGGCTGCCTCAAGGACCTCGCGAATCTGCAGGAGCTCTACCTGAACCACAATCAGATCCGCACCGTGGCGCCGGGAGCGTTCCGGGGCCTCTCCAGCCTCCTCCGCCTCCACCTCAACTCCAACCAGCTGAGGAGCATCGACGCGCGCTGGTTCGCGCACACGCCCGGCCTCGAGATCCTCATGATCGGGGAGAACCCCGTGTCCGGCATCGTCGACTTCAACTTCCGGCCGCTGGCGAATCTGCGGAGCCTGGTCCTGGCCGGGATGGGCCTGTCGGTGCTGCCCAGCGAGGCCATGGTGGGCCTGGACAACCTGGAGAGCCTCTCCTTCTACGACAACCAGCTGGAGCGCGTGCCCCGCGTGGCGCTGCAGAGGGTGCCCTCGCTCAAGTTCCTCGACCTCAACAAAAACCCGATCCGCCACATCAGCGACGGCGACTTCCGCGACATGCTGCGGCTCAAGGAGCTGGGCATCAGCAGCATGGCCGAGCTGGTATCGGTGGAGAGGTTCGCCCTGGACAACCTACCCGAGCTGACGAAGGTGGAGGCGACGAACAACCCCAAGCTGGGCTACGTCCACCGCGAGGCCTTCCGCGACGTGCCCAAGTTGGAGAGCCTCATGCTCAACGACAACGCGCTGAGCGCCCTCTACTTCGCCACCGTGCGCTCGCTGCCCAGCCTGCGCGAGGTGAGCCTCCACGGCAACCCGCTGCGCTGCGACTGCGTCAGCCGGTGGCTGGGCGCCAATCAGACGGCCGTGCGCTTCCTGGAGCCGGAGTCGATGCGCTGCGCGTCACCGCCCGAGGCCGAGGGGCGCGACGCGCGGGAGGCGGCGTCCCTCGGCGGGGCCCTCGCCGCGGCCTGCCTGCCGCTCATCGCGCCGGCCGCCCTGCCCTCGAAGCTCGAGCTGCAGCCGCACGCCAGCGCCACGCTGGAGTGCGGCGCCGTCGGAGAGCCCGAGCCCGCCATCTACTGGGTGACGCCGCGCGGGGACAGGGTGGCCGCCGACTCGCCGCCCGGCCGCTACCGCGTGGAGCTCGAGGGGCGGCTGGTGATCTCGGACGCGCGGGGCGACGACGCGGGCCTGTACACGTGCGTGGCGCACAACTCGGAGGGCGCGGACACGCGCGGCGTGACGCTGCGCGTGACGGGCGGGCCGGCGGGCCCCGGCGGGGTGGAGGCCCGCGGGCTGACGCTCGCCGTGAAGGGCGTCGACGCGCGCTCGGTGCTCGTCGTGTGGCAGGTGAGGTGGTCGGCACGCGTCCAGCAGTGGATTGAGCATGGCGGACGATGACGACGATGATCATGAGAGTAATTCGACACGTGCATAGGAGGGAAGTAGACCGGAATATTTATTTATACTGGAGGAATCCAGTGAGGTTTATGCTCCTTTTCACAGATGTCCAGTAGTTTCACAGATGTCTAGTAGAAACTTAGTAATCACGTACAAACACAAAGGTAAAGATCAATAATAAAGCCAATAACAAACTGTAAGGAGCAAGTGCTGTTAGCGAGCACCTATGAAGGCCAGCACAGTGCACGGTGGGGTGGGGTGGTGTGACCAGCACCACGCATGTCTCTCGAGTGGCGATGTGTACGCTCCGCACTAGGTATTCATTTCAGGCTGAATTGACCTAGGTAAGGCCAGGACAGGTTCTGATACCACTTGCAACTGATGTTAGCCATGTCTCGTAATTGAACTCAGCAGGTTCCACCGCTCTCCATGCACGTACGCACAAACATACACACTGGGTACACACACCACAGGGATCTAGGAGGTGGTGTAATGAGATGGCAGTACAGCAAATAGGTTGGTGGCCTGTTTTTTTTTTATTATCGATTTTGAACTTTATCTCCGGGCATTCGTTGGTTTCCGAATGACTCATTAAAAACGGAGTTGGCCAAACGTCCGAATGCACCCCCTGAAAAAAGTCCTTGGGCGAGGCTCAGTGGGGCTTTCCTGGGCCATGACAAGTGACCGTTGTTATTAATGTATATCCAATCTAAACCTTGCCGGATTAGCGGGGCTATGGCTTATCTGGCTTCTAAGGGGGGGAGGGGGGTAAACGCCGCTGTCCCACGGTCAACACAGAAATAGCTCCGCGAGTGGAACAACACAACAAACTAAGCGCGCAAAGCGTCTCTAAAGTGCCATAGCTCGCAGCGGCCCCCTGATAGCGGAAGGGAAAAGAGCGTTCCAGACGGCCGCAGCGCGATGCGGCGACGACCATCTTTGTTCTACGTCGAAGAAACCACCACCACGTGTGCGAACGACCAGCAATTGATTTTACGAGACTTCCACGTGTCTTACTCGAGTTCGTGGGAGAAATTAACCTCGTTCTAACACGTAGGCTTTCGCGACCAATATCATCCATAATATAGGTTTACATCTAATGCCCTCTATTTAAGGAATGAAACAGGGGGATTTCTCCACAAATCTGGCTGTCCGCTAGTTGTAATTACTGGCGAAACGTTGTGATCGGATTGTAAATGTTGTGGCTTGGCTCTCCAACACACCGGTTAGTGCTGTACCAGTGACGAATTGGCACGTTCTGTTTACATGACAAACCTTACTCATTGGCTGTGTCGGGTGGTGGCGGGTTTAACGACACATCTATATATTTACGCAATCTAACCCAAAAGCCTCTAATAGTTCTAGTTGTGAAAAAAAAAGGAAGTAAATAAAACATCTTTGAAGTTCAAAGTGAAAAGTCAAAGTGGTTTGGAGGCTCAAACAAGTCCAGGTAGACAATCGATGTTGGGAATTCCACGTTCCTGTGGTAGGGTGAGTCTATCCATCCGACAATCACTCCATCTGATATACGTTTATTTGACGTCAACAAAATAATGACGTGTCAATATTTATGTTGGTATTGAGTGGGATACGTTGATGGAGAGACGTACTTTTTTGGTCGATGCCGTGTCATTATCCAGACACTTTTTTATGAAGTAGGCGGTGCATAAAAATCCATTGTTGCACTGTACTTCTATGCTCGCACTATGGCCCTGCATTTGCCTAATCCAAACTGACCAAAGCGGTGAAGTATAACCCAATAACCTCTGTGGGGAGGCCCTCTTCTAGCTGAGGCTAACTGCTCAATGAAGAGCATGGCACGTCCACCCAATCTTGTCAGAAGCTAAGCAGGCTCGAGCCTGATTAACATTTGTATGGGGAGACTGCCTGAATATACTATGGTGTGACGTCGTGGGCTTGGGCTGTGGAATGAAATGGCTGGGAGATGGCAGCACAGGGGGGAGGGGCCGGGTGGGGGGGGGGGGGTACTAGAGCATTTGGTTTTTCCCGCACGTATAAACGCTCGTTCGTGGAGTTGACCGAAACTTCCCAATTTTTAGAGGCACAGAGCTCTGGAAAATTATCGACGCCGGTTTTGTCCGGCCGCGAAAGACTTCGCACCCTCCTGAACCCGCGTGCCGTCTCAACCCCAACCACCGCCAAAACCCACCCCGCCCCCCTCCCTCCCCCTCCCGCAGGTGAACCCAGACACGCTGACGCCGTCGGACCTCAAGTGGTCGTCGGCCACCGTCAAGGTGGAGAGCTCGCGGGCGTCCTACACGGCGCACGTGCCCGTGGGCGTGCGCGAGTACAACCTGACGCACCTGCAGCCCGCCACGGCCTACGCCGTGTGCCTGGCCGTCGCCACGGCCCAGCAGCGCGCCGCTCGCCGCTCCTGCGTCAACGTGACGACGCGCTCGGCGCCCCTCCTGGTGAGCCCCGCCGAGAGGCAGGCGAACGTCGCCACGGCGGCCGCCGCCGCCTCCGTCTTCGCGGCGCTCACCCTGGCATCGCTCGCCGCCTGCGCCGTCAGGCGGCTCAGGCGGAGGTCCTACGACCAGTCACTGAAGCAGTACGTGCAGAAGGGCTCCTCCATCCCGCTCGACGAGCTCTACCCGCCGCTTATCGGCCTGTGGGAGGCGGAGGGCGGCGAGCGGGAGAAGGAGGGCGCGGAGGGGAAGGCGTCCGCCTCCTCGTCCGCCCCCTCGCAGGTGGACACCTCGCGCAGCTACTACATGTGGTAGGAGGCGGTTGCCGAGGCAGCGGCGGCGCGGGGGGAGAAAGAGGCATTTTTTTGGCCGCCCTCGGAGGTACCACGAGAGAAAGTAGAAAAAAAACAACGGACCCGTCGTGAGGAGACAAGCGCGTGCGGCAGAGAGGATGTGACCGACGCGAAGCCCGACTCGTCACGCTGATGTCCCAGGAAGACTTGCAGCATTTCCCCCCGGGGGACAGCTTCGCTTTAACAAACAACTAACAAAAACGAGGACGGTTTCCTGGGACGAGTGGGGACAGGTGGCACGACGACGCCACGGTCGGTCACTGGAGGCGGAGGGAATGAGAGATGGACCACGCCTGTGGCGGCGAGACTTGTTGACTTGTTGTTTAAATTCGGTGGGGGGGGGGGGGGTCAGGGTGGGAGGCATACAGAAACTCAGGAGGGGGGGGGGAGATGGGGTGACACAGTCAACGTTAATAAAACCTTAAACTAACGTCACAGGTGAGGCCACAAGCGACGCTGGAACAGACGGCGCGCACTTCTGTCCATTTGTTACAGTCGGGGGGAGGCGGGGGGGGGTTGTCTTGGAGGAGAAAATCACCACTGGGTGTTAAATATTGTCCTGACGTATGTTGACATTACGATACGATAAGGTTTCAGAAGGTGGGTGGTGCGGGGGGGGTGGTGGCTCAGCCCACCCCAGCTGGAAGGAACGATCAGAAGATGGTTTTGTGAGCGACGCTGGTTGGCGCTGCTGGTGGCGCTGGCGGCGACGTGCCCACACGTGCGCGGTTACGCCTCTCGGCAGACCAGCCTCTCGCGTGACGGCCAGAAGCATCTCCGCCCTTCTGGCGCGCCGACGACGCTCGCGCTGAGCCGAGCTGCGTAGGCCGTCGACCCGGGGCTCGGCTGGAATCGTGGGACCGCAGGTCGCCGAACTTTGAGACGCCGCCGCCGCCGCCGCCCTCCCCTCCCTTCTTCCCCCGTAGCAGCATTCCGGGAAGGTCGGGAACGTCGGCAGGGAAGGGGGGGCCTTGCGACGCGAATGCAGCGGCTGACCGTGGCCGAGCTCCATCGCCCGTCGACGGATGACCCGGAGGAGAAGCCGCGCTCGCGCGCCGCGGGCCGCACGTTGTCGGCGAACTATTGGGTCGATTTTTCGCACCGCGGCTCGAAAAGCGGACGGCGGGTTGCTGCGGTTGTTTGGGGAGGTCGGCTGCGTCCGGCGGCGGTCTGAACCCCCTCCGTCGACGGCGAAAGCGGGCCACGAGGGGTTGCCGAGACGTGGCCCTGAGCCATCGCGAGGCTCGTGGGTCGACCGCGGCACCGAGGTGGCGGACACGGGTGTGTGTTGGTGGCTGGCGTGTCAGGGGTCAACGCCGCGTGCGGCCACGTGCGATGCGCCGCACGAGAGATGAACAGAGGTGTGCGTGCGTGGGGGCGACCGCAGACCGCACGTCGGTATGCAAACGCTGTACGTGTGCTTTTTTTTTCTTCTTTTTTTCTTTTCCCCGAGCGTAATTTTTAATTGAGATATTTTCCTAGAAACAAGATGACATGAATGTTACTATCTATCGATTCAGGAGCACACACACGGGGGTGGGGGGGGGCGCAGCCAGACGGCAAGCGCACAGTGACGTTCGTTGGGCTCTCGCAGAGAATTCACTCGGTCCGCTGGAACCTGCGTTGCTGAAACCAAAATGGAATGGCTTAGCGCGCGCACGCAGACACGCACGAAGGTGTACGCTTCGTTTCAAACGAATGTAAATACTGTGCCGCTACGTAAACAACACGTGACAGCCATACTGCGAGGGGGGTGGGGGGGGGTTAACATTCCCAGCGCTGGACAAGAGCAGAGGGACGAGAGTAATTGCCTTTCCAGGGAGACGCGCGTGCGCACGCGCGCTTGCGTGTGCGTGCACGCTAATCCCATCCGTCCGTGGGGCCTAGGGTTGCCACCTCCTGGGCCACAAAAAAACCCACCAAGGACACATCATGGTCAGGATATAGAATATCTCACAGTAGCGGAAGAGGGGCTGAGCTTCGTATAAGTGCAGAGTCTTACGCAAATGACAAAAACTGGGACTTCTGCCCCAGAGATTTTTCCAGGACAGCTGCCCTCCTCAACAACAACAACAAGGGGGGCGATCCAGGGAAAGCCACCAGGCCTGGTGGCATGCCCTGGTGAGGCCATTCTCAAGGAACCTCCCTCCGCTGGCCCCAAGGGCAACGGCTGAGCCGACACGCTGTGAGCGGTGCATGATGCGTGGCATCGTCGCGTGCCACCGTCACGTGCCACCGCCCCGTGCCACCGGCGCGTGGCACCGCCGCTTCTGTCGGAAGCCCTGTGAAGTGGTTGGGCCTACACTAATGGGAAGGCAACATGCCGAATGTTGCTTTTGGTGCGTTTTTTTATTTTTTGACTGCCTGACGATTGCTGTCGTAGACGTGGGGTCCCGTCTAAACGAGTTTAGTGCACTTGCCTAGGATTCCCAGGGACAAATGTTGAGGGTGCTGTTTTCCTTCCCGTACCCGGTGCAGCAAGGACGAACTGGAACCCGTGATGATTTAAGCACTGAGATTCTTGTGCCCGAAAATACACACGCCTGGTAATGGGGCACGTGTGGTCTCGCGGCTGGGAAAACCCAATCAAGCTAATTACAGTGCTGCACACATGATTTCGGCGAAACGTTTGGTCGCAGTAAATGGGCCGCGTAACGTCTGCTCAGAGTAACGCCACTTGCGTCGTTTTTTTTTGTTTCCCTCTGCGGCCGCGCTGCTGTTGCAGCTCTCCGTCGTGTTTCCGGGTCGTGCCGGTCACGGTGTTCCGACGTTTCGCCTCCGCGTGCCGCCGGGAGCTTTCGCAGGAACTGCTCCAAAACGTGGGGGCGCGTGAACCGAAACGACCGGACGCCATTCAGGACAACGAGTGGCACGACCCGGAAATTTACCGCTGGAGTTTTTCTTTTGGGAGGGAGCAAATCGCCCGTTAGCTTGGAGGACAGCTCACGTGCCCGCGGGGTTAAGGGATGGTGATGTGAAAGGCTCGCTGCGGTTGGCTTTCTAGTTGACATCTAGCTGGTTGTTTACCGGCGCGTTAAATTGGGCGGGAGGTCTTCATCCAGCCGCGGGATAGATCGCGGCCGCCGATACGCGTAACGAGTTCATCTGTGCCCCTGAAGCTGCAAGAGGCCACTGCAGGTAACATCGCGACCCCCGAATAGCGACGTCCCACCGGATCGCGACTTGGATGGGGGGGGGGGGCGCATGGGGAGAATTGCCGCACCCCCTAACCACGCGTCACTACGGCTGTAGCCTGGGCGTTGCACGACAGCTGGGTTTGGCGCCCGCGTCTACAAATACACAGAGCGGTGTCGGCACGAACCATCCACAGGGTAATGGGGTGTGGCACGCTTGGCACCGGTGTAAGGAATGAAATGGAATTCCCTCGCCCCCCCCCCGCCTCCATTTCCCCTGCCCGGCGTTCCCTCTCTGCGTAGCCCAGGCGCCTAAAGCCCCCTCCGGTGGTGCAAGGCGAGAGACCCCCCCCCCCCCCCGCCCGGAACAGTTGCACCGCCTGCACCCTCGATAGTCATCCCTCCGCGATGCGAGAGCACCGTGTGGCCCCGTGGTCAGGGCGGTTATTGGGCGTGCTGAGCAGAGGCGATGGCACGGCGTGTCATTGGAGGCCATTTTAGAACTGCTTAATGGCAGCATAGGAATCTAAATTTCAACTGCTGTGTATATATAATACTGTTAGAATGAATAACGGGGTATTAAAAACTTTAGCAAGGATTTTTTTTTCATAAACAATATTTACGAGAGGGGAAAGAGAGATGTTGACGTTTCGACCGAATGACCACCACCTCAAGTTGACGGTAGCCGCCCCCGTGAGCCACGGCGGCTAGGAGATGTTAACGACCTCGCCAGGTATACAGGAGGTCGTGGGTTTGATCCCAATCCTGACGCCTGCTATATATTTGGAGCGTGAGTGTTCTCCCCATGGTCGCGTGGATTTTTCTCTGGGCCCTCCGGTTTTTCCCTCCACGTTTAGAATCAACGTCACGCGTTCATAGTATTTGGCTGCGACACATTTCCACGTGGTGATGATGATGATGATGATTCGCCACTGCGTTGGGCTCTCACCTGTGGCCGGTTCGCTTCTGAAAAAAGAGCCACGTAGCTCAATGGGGCCTTTCCTGATAAAATAAAAAGAAATGGTTTTAGTTTACCGGTTTAATTCTCAACGCGAGGGGTGAGCGCCGCCCTGTTAGGGAACCGAACTCGCGTGACGAGGCACCGACAGTACAGTCGGGATGAGTGGAGATTCACGCTGGATGATGTCAGACTGGAGATAATTTATGACAGTGCGGACTAGTGCTCAGCACGTGAAGCATTCTGAAGGCATTCCTGGACCAAGTATGCAGATTGCGTCGCACGGTGCGTACAGCCGGGGTCTGCCGCACCTGACCGATAGGTTGTGCGACTCTGTTGCGTGCAACTCAATTGCTTGTATGTGGAGGTCTCTGCAACCGGTTGCGGTCCATATTTGGCGAACTCTTCATTTGTCCTGAAACTCCGGTGGTGAAGTTGGCCGTAAGCTCCCAGCCTCCACTCATCCATCCCAATGTCTTTGAAAACCTCCCTCTCTGTTAACACACACACACATTTTATAAAAAAAAGCCATGAACAAAGGGCCAATTTAGCAAAACGTCAATATTTTTCTTTTCCTCTACTGCCCGGACAGTGAAAATAAATAAATCCTTTTTTATTGTTCGTTTAATGAACCTGCTTAGTCCTTGCGTTAGGTCCGCCGAAACAGAAACTTCGCACCTTTAAACCGTGTTGTATAATGGCAGTAAAGAGTGACACACCACGGAGCCTATGGTGATCACATGTAGTGGCGTACGATTCAGGTATCTTTAGCAATGCTATCAAATAATAACTTTGTATAATGGACACGCACAACACTGGAGTCATCGAGTTGTAACCCGCAGTGAGTTTGCGTCGTAAGCATTTTTTTTTCATGTAAAACGTTTAAAACGTCGTCTATATTCACTAACGCACATGCTCGCGCACACACCGCACGCACGCACGCACACCCAGAGACTAAAATAGCAAAAATGCGTTCCGTGTAAACGGTTGTGAATAATAACGAAGCTTGAGAACAAGAAGAGAGAGAAAAAAAAAATCCCCGTCGGTAAACATTTTCAGACAGTTGTCCAAGCCCGGGGGGCAGACGGGACTTTTGATTGTGGACGTGACAGACAGCTGGGGTCAGCTGCTCGCAAGCATAACACAGCTGTGAGCTAAATTGAAATCGGTCATAGGGAGTGTTGGGGGTGGGAGGGAGGGAGGGGGGAGGTTGTTTGACCATACTTCACCACGCCGGTGTCATCGCGGGGCTTGGCGAAGACGTTGAATCTTGTCATCGCGAGCCTCGTCCCTCCGAGTGCACGTGGCAGCGGAAGCATTTCCTTCGCAATTCTCGCCTGATGAAGCTGGTTGCGATCACCGGCGGAAGGTCACGGTACTCAAATTGTAAACGTTGTGGGTTTTTGCTCACCAACAACGCCGTCGTTATCTGAAGTCGCAGCTAATTGGCGCGTTTTGTTTACGTAACAACCTTGCGAATTGGCCCTGTCAGGTGGTGGTGCCTGCTTGACGACCCGTTTATATTTAGGCGACTTAACCCATAGCACGTTCATCGCGTGGAACGTCGGGCCAACGTTGGCTGAACGTTGCGTGTTTTGCTGGGTTAACCTCGACAACGCACGCGACTCGTTGAAGAAGAATTTGAAGGATGAAGAGAAAGATGCCGCGGACGTAAAAACAACGGGCAGCTCTTCTCTCGCCGCTGCATACCGCGAGTTTTCCCAGTCTGTTTCGAGACATTAAGTTTGAGTTTGAAGCGTCCTAGATTACAAAAACAAATATTCAATAGTGAAGAAAATTACGGTCAAGCGCGCTATCGTGGGCACGGTGAGTGCGCGCGCTGGCTGGATGGATACTCGACATCGCAGTGTCGTTTAGAGGTGGCGGCTTGGGGAGGCCTTCATCCTGCAGTGGATAGACCATGGCTGTTGGTGGTGGTGGTGTCACCCGGGTCCATTAATGACACACTTGGCTGTAACTTTAAATTATAATAATCTTGTAATCAATCCCGAGGCTTTACACGTGGACAGTTGCAGGGAAATTGGTCTTGGAGCGTATTTTTTTTAGTTTGCTGGCCTTCCTCCGCACCTCTGATTGGCGTGGTTGGCTTTGTATGGTGCAAAAGAAGTTCAACAAACATACGTGAGCGAGGCACGGTGGGCATTTGATTTTGGAGTTGCGTCCTCCGTAACAATAACAGGAATCAACGTGGTAGCAGGTAACGCCGTTTTTTGTATCTTCACCAGAACAAAATACTAACGTTAGGTTCGTTGTACTGCAGTTATGTTGACGTTAACCCTCGTCGCGTGATTCGATCAGTACTTTCATTTTATTTCCCCTTGTTTCACAATGTTTCACAATGTCCAACGTGCATTGCGGCGCTTGCAGATATTTAGTTTTTTTGAGTTTTTACCGAATTCTAAGAGAGAGAGATAAAAAAAAACGCCTCGTTATTTCTGTTGCCAACACCCACCTGGTCCATTTGTGTCCCCGCTCTTGCACGCGAACTGCCCTCATTGCTCCGTCTCCGCGGTGAGCCCCCCTCCCCATTTTCGACACGTCGGCTTTCGCTACCATATTCATGTGAATAACCCAACCAGCAATGGATACCCATTGTAACTTATATGCATTCATTAATACCCCCCTCCCCCCATACCCCCATACTTCGCACGTGAAGGGCTCACAAGTGACGTCATCACATCTACCGCTCTATTTAAGGAACGAAACGGGAGGATTTTTCCGAAAATTTGACTTCGCCTGATGAAGTAAGCTGTAATTACTGACGAAACGTCGTACTCAGATTGTAAATGTTGTGGATTTGCTCTCCAACACACCGGTGTTGCTGTACTAGTAACGAATTGGCACGTTCTGTTTACGTGAATAACCTTACTAATTGGCTGTGTCGGGTGGTGGTGGATTTAACGACACATTTATATTTACGCGATCTAACCCAAAACTATATTATGCTCCCCCCCCCCTTGATTGTGTCGTTTCTTTCGGCCACGATCCCCTTTCACCCGTCTCTTCCACCGGCCATCAACACCTTCTAGCGACGCGTCCTGCCCAAGGCCACTTCTCACGTAAAAGTCAACGTCTCCCCGAGTTGACGTCTCCGATTTGTGTTTTGCTCCCTGATCCATGTGCACATCCAAGCCGTCTCCCAGTGTCACCACGAGCATCGCATCTCCCCCTTCGCGTCTTTCTCCGAGCACCCTTCAGCTTTTACAGTAATTCAATTCTCATCGTCGGCGTCCGATTGTTATGATCGGCCGTATAATGATCGTAGGGCGGGCATGCTCCGGCCAATCACCAGGGTAACGTTACGTGTTGCTGTGCGTTCACGAGAGACGGCGGCGTTCGACAACAACAACGGCCAATGCAACAAAAACCGAAGTGAAACGATCGAAACCGCACGGGAGCCAGACGATGCAAAATCTTCCGCGATTTCTAGCGGTTCGCACGCCCGCGAGAAATCATCTTCCAAGAACGAGGCGAGCCTTACCCCGAGCTCTCATACTCTGATGGTGCATTGTCTTTGAGTTGTGCGCCTTTTGGCGTCATCTGGTCCAACACCATGTGAGACTAGGCTCTATGGAAAGCTGTCTCGGGTGTGGACCAATCAACTTCAAGGACAGTGCATACATTATCAGAGTTATGTTTTTTTGTTTGCATTCCGACTGCAGGTATTGTGGTCTATGCAAACATGACTCCTTGTAAAAAAAAGGTGTCAGTTTTGTTGCCAGATAAAAGGGTAAAAAAAACAATTATCATTTTTCTACTGGCAAATGTGGTTACAATGGTGAGGCGACCATCGTTCATTTCAACGCCCAGATTGCCCTCGGATGGCCACTCGCATGCGGTGGGTGCGACAGCAGGGGAGAGCGGCTCGCCGATGAGAGGGAACGGCGCTTTCGCGAGTAAGGGTCGTTCTTGGGGCGTGCTCGTTTTCCATGAGAACAAAAACCTCCCTTGTCCCGGGGTCCAAGCCGCTCCATGCAGGGATTCTCTAGTGTCACGGTGTGCAGCTGACCAGCTACCGGCCACATTTACAGCATCCGCCGAGTGTGCACTACTCTGCATTATAAAGTAAAAAAAATTTATACGTGCTAGTGGTTGTTATTATATTACTCTGAGATACGGTGACGGCCTTTGCGAGGCCTTCATCCGGCAGTGGATTGACCATGGCTACTTCTGCTGCTGATAACGACGCATGCAAGTTAGGTGTGACACTTTGCGGTGAATCTTGACACGTGGTAAAAAAAAAATGGAACCCGATGCATTGGTCTGGAGGGCCCAATTGGCTGACGGACTTAAAAATGTGATTTCAGTTTCACGTCGATCGGACAAAACCCGCGAGTTAATCTACTACCGCGTAAATCCACGATCCTCCAGCGAGGCGCAGAATTACTTTTTGCACATTGGAAATCCAGGTCGTGTCGGCTGATCCGGGTGGGTTGGGTTGTCGGAGCACTAAGCCAGCATCCGCCCGTGATTAAACCACGGCTCTCAAGCGTAACGAGTCGGTGGCCTCAGCCCGGCTGCCAACACAGGCACAAAAAAACATCATATTACATTTGGTTTCCACGTAAATTCGGCTTCACGCGACGTGGGGCGGATAAAGCGACTTATT
This sequence comes from Lethenteron reissneri, assembly GCF_015708825.2. Taxonomy (NCBI): domain Eukaryota; kingdom Metazoa; phylum Chordata; class Hyperoartia; order Petromyzontiformes; family Petromyzontidae; genus Lethenteron; species Lethenteron reissneri. The sequence continues at coordinate 1,597,554 of NC_083833.1, read as the reverse complement.
CAAGTAGCGTCACAAGTAGTTTCTGCGACGTTGTCGTCCGCGGGAGAGACTGTGATTCCACCTGGCACTCTGCTCGCTACGAGTGTTTCAAAGGGAAATACATCGCATTGCATCACACCGATAAGCGCAAACAAATCTGCAATTTGCAAAAGGGAACAACAACCAAACAAAAACAACAACTGGTGTTTGAGACTCCTCGTCAGCGTATTTTTTGTTGTTGTGGATGAATCTATTTTATATCTCGGTTGCATGCCAATTACGGTCCGCCTTTTTTTTTCCCACCGGACAAACCGAGCCACTTCGGGCGCCGTGCCGAGCGAGCCCGGCACGGTCTCAGAAGGTACCGGGCGCCATACGCCGAGCGGTGATGCTTCCATCATCGCCGTGCGAACGTCGCCGTCAGCCACCGCCGCCGCGTGGCCTCGAGAGTCAGACTCGGGATGTCTCGCGAGGGCGGCACGGGGGAGACGGCCAGTGGAAAACAGACCTGTACCGTGCTGGGGCCCCGTGCTGGCTCGGTTCAGATATATCCCAGTGTGGGAAAAGGGGTAACGGTGTCCGCACGAGTGCCACCAACGCGGTTTACGTTCGCGCGGAGGAACGCTCAGCGTTGTGGTGGTGAACCTTTAAAGAGGATGATCCATGCGTACAGTTAGCACAATGAGACACACAGTAAGTTGTAGACATGCACGCAGAGACAAAATCAGGCAAGACTGTTAGCCCGTGAGATTGCTACTTCTGGCAAGTAACCCCACGTTTTAACAAACTAACACGTTTTAAGTTGTTGTTAATATTACGTTTAGAGCAAAACTAACATCTTTACCGAGTTCAGTTAAATATATTTGTTTATTTTTTTTTGTGTTTATACATATTAACCGTTTGTCACTAATTCATGTGCACGCCGCTGTTTAGCAGATACGAACACAATCTTAGTATGGTTTGAGAAGTCGTACACGTGCACAATTATACGTATGTTCTGGTGATACCAAACTTACTAATCAGCCTCTAGAGTGCAACATTTGTGTGTGTGTGTGAGCAGACAGAATGTATGGTGCATATGCAAAACTGCTACATTTCTGGCAATAAAATAAACTTTCAGGTAGCTCTCCTGACATCGTCTGCCGTGTCCTCTGTCTTGAAAGTCGGTCCCTCGCTAGCTGGACTCCACGACGGGCCTGCGACCTGCCTGCCGCACTTGAGCTGCGCGAGAAAGAGCCGTGGGCCACCTGTGCCTTCGCAGGCCCCGCCGTGCCCACAGTCTTCGTCTTCTTCTTTCGTACGGCTGATGCAAACTAAAACTAAACATTTTATTTTACCAGCAGGTAAGGCCCCCTGAGCAATGTGGCTCTTTTTCAGAAGCCGCCTGGCTACGTTTCTGGGAGGCTCAACGGCGGAGGCAGCAGGGGCTCACCCCCATCCGTCGGCCCCGCGTACTTTTCAAGAGCCGCGCTCGGCCTCGGTTAGCGGCGCGGCCCCGAGAGTGAGGGGCCCTTCGCCATCTCCAATATTGCTCCCCCCCGAATGCCGGATGATCCTAGTAGCAAAAGTAGCGCCATATGTAGTAGCTACTACATATGTAGTAGTAGCTACTACATATGTAGTAGCTACTACTACATATGTAGTAGTAGCTACTACTAGCTACACATGTAGTAGCTACTACTACACGTGTAGTAGTAGCTACTACTGCATATGTAGTAGCTACGGGCCCCGCGCTAAATGCTTTCAAGCTATCAATTCCGATTCAGTGATTCTGCACTTGCTCGACTACTATAGTACTATACCGCCTTCAACTTTTATGAACGACTGGGTGTTTAAGGTTAGCGATTTCTTGTATTTTCTGGCTGTATAGCGAATAAAAAAATATTTCTTTACTATGCAAGTAAATATGCATGTGCGTTCATATTTTAGTGTTTTTTTGTTATTTGGGTCCCTTTATAACAGATGCTACAGGCCCCGCACTAGCTTCATCCAGCACTACCCCCCCCCACGCCGATTCTCCTCGTTCACTGCCAACTCCCTCCCAGTGCGACGCGAGCGTGAAGGCCACGAGTTGGGTAGCTCTGCCTCGTTGGTCGGTGGCCTGACTTAAAACAATTTTGTTTTTATTTTAACAGGTAAGCCTCAATGTGTAGCTCTTTTTTTTCCAGAAGCGACCTATCACAAACGATAGCTCGACGAAGTGGGGGCTATCATCGTGTGGACATTTCTAGCAGCCAAATACTCGAAACGCGTGCTGTTGATTCTAAATGTGGAGGCAAAAACTCGGAGGACCCGAAGAAAAATCCACGCGACCATGGGGAGAAAGTCACCCAAACTCCAAATAGACAGGCATCGGGGTCGGAATAGAACCCACGACCTTCTGCATACCAGGCGAGGGAGTTAACATCTCGTCACCGCGGCGCCCATGTAGACAGAGCAACAGATGCAGTTTCACATTCAGGTGGTCAAGCCAGACAACCGTGTCAGCAGAGTGTATCGCCGTGACATCTCCAACGTATTTGTGGATTGTACGGTCTGTTCGGGATGACCACAGTCGCATACTGGATGCTTTTTAATTTTCCATTTGTGCATGATCGGGTATCCGCGTCTGCCATGGTTTGTGCAGTGGATGCGGTTTAGAGTGGACCGTGGATTTCGTGGAAGACCCAACCCAGGGATATTCTGCGTTGGGGCACCGTGCACTGCGTTCAGAAGTTCTCATCAAATTAATTTGAAAAAAGCACGACCCCTACGGTGATGCGTTGTCTCATAGTGTCCCAATGCCCCTCTCCAATTCGGTGGTGGGAATTCCACATTCCTATGCAGCGCTGATTAACCTCCACCGATGCATATCCTCAACCTAATCTCGTCATATGAAATTGCCACTGCAGCACAGTACGTCACGTATCAGCCCTGACCAATTAACTGTCCACATCCCAGCGCAGTATTTGTTCACGGTGCAACTGTCATGTTCTATCGACCTGATCTGAACGTAATTCATATAGCGCCTTCACCAAGGCGCTTTATGGAGAATTAAGAAGGGTGCATACAGAATGAATGTAATGGTGGAGATGGGGGTGAATGAAATGAATGAGAGGAAGCAAAGGGTGGCGAATCTGTAACGCGTGAATTCGGCGAAAGTGAAATTGATGACCGTAAATGACGATGACGAATGGGAAATGAGTGACAGCCGTATGTTCACATATCCGCTACTTTCGCATATCTGCCTACACCTCGGTTACCGAGCGAGTCGGAGTGCACACGTGCGTACGGACGCACGCTGAACTTCTTTCGCACCGTACGCAGCCAAACCGCGCTAATCGGATGTGCGGTGGCGTGAGCGGTGAGCAGACAGGCAGCTGTGCAGGATTGCGGCGGTATTGGTTTGTATCATCACCAGTGTGCCCGCCGCGTGCGTTGTGTCTGTGCGTTCAGGGAACTGGATGACCCCGGGGGAATTTGGAGCTTAAAACCTCGCGTGCATGCCGTGCCGTGCCGTGCGTCTCTCGCTCATGCCCTCTCGGGAGAGGCATCTCTCGCGTTATCGGAACCGGCCACCTGTTTCCCTGGACCGCATCCAAAGCCATCTGCGCCGCCGATAGCGCTCGTAGACAACGGCCGATGGGGTCTCACCCACCCACGGCATCGCAGCGCCGCCCATCCATTAGTTGCGTTCATCGTTTGATGTGTTCGCCGTCGTTTGGACGTCCGCCCCTCGCCCTCTTTCGAACCTAGCTCACCGTGCCTGTCTCGGCGCCGCCACGACCCCCCCTCCGTCCCCGGGACGACCGGAGTTCGACTCGGCGCTCGCGGGGTCGCGTGCGGCGGTGACGAATGTCGAGTCTTGAGACCCAACACGCTCCATTCATTGGCTGCCACATTCAAATAAGCCCCCCCTCCTCCCCCCCTTAACTTGTATTTAAGAGCTTGTCTCTTGGAGTTTTGCCTCACTTGATACAGTAAATCTAGCTGTGACGGTCCCACCTGATGACGGAGACTTGTGTTACCTCCGAAACGTCGTGATTTATTATTTTATTTCTATTATTATTTCTATTATTTATTTTTATTATTTATAATTTATTTATTTTTACCTACGTGACTTTACCGAAAAAACCTAAGAGTATGAGTCTTGGGACGGTTGCTTGGCCTCTCTCCTGGGGTCGACTTCGGCCTTAAACGAGCACGGCACCCCCCCCCCCCCCCCCCCCGGTGGGATGCGTGAACATCGCCAGTGTGGGGAGCGAGCGGCTGTTCGCTGCGCCGGTCTCTACAGCAGTGACAGCACTTGCACCCAACAATCGCTGATTGGCTAAACGAGGGCGGCGACGGGGGGGATAGTTGTCCTTGCCAGCGAACCACGTGCGTCTGACGCTGTCTTCCCGACAGACCTGTTCTTCACCTGAGGACGGCTGCTTGCGTTGTGGCCGAAACGTCGTGAGAATTATTTAATTATGTAAACATTTTTAGTATTTTATTATTTCCCTTCTACGTGACTTTACCGAAAGAACCAAGAAGATAATTACAACTCGTTTCATCAGGCGACAGCCAGGCACAACATGTGAGACACCCCCCCATAATTATAGTGCTGCTGTCAAACTCTCAACGGTTTAAAATGTGTGGCGTCTCTCACACTGATGATGTCTTATCGGCGAAAGTGCCCTCCCCTTCTGAAAAGTAGTGAACAACACCGGTATAGGGCCAATGTGGCCAAGCTGGCGAGATGATTTGGCTGGCTGGCTAGTTTTGGGTTAGGGCTGTTTGTCTTGTACACCCCGAACTCATTGTTTCTCTTTTGCCATTGCAATGCATGCTGCGGTAATTAACAGCCCTATGTCAGTCCACTGCTGGATGTGGAGGTTGCTTGACCATCGGTACTTCACCACTCCCTTGTCAGTTTCCCCCTCTCCTCCCCCCGCTGGACAAACGTGAGTCCACACGTCTCATCGGTTGATGGACCAAAACGCCAACACGTCGCTTTATTACACGGCGAGTGAGATCGGTGTCCGGTTGGTTATTAAATGGGACACCCCCAGTGCACTGGGACAATGCGCTGTGGGTTTCAAACGCTGCTGGCGCGCCTGGTCCACCGCTGCTCCTCCAAATAACCGCGAAACGCAGCAAGTGTTCGAATTCTGAGATTGTACAACCGAGCGATTAGAACCACGCGAGCCCACGTAACCCAACACGGCGAAGCAGTTTAATATCTTACACAAACCACCGTTCTGTGAGCCGTATCCTAATGCGTCGATAAAACAACAATGCAATGCCCTTTTCTGCGGTAAACATCAATGCTTGTCACCTGTTCATTGTCTGTAGCCAAACATTTCCTACCGAGACCACATCACCACAATCTTCAGCTTCTTGCACTGCCTCTCGGTCCAATCTTCAATGAACCTCAAGATCAATACTCGCCACGTTCAAGATTCTAACACGTTCAGGCTTGCACGACCAATATTATTCATGATAGCGTTTTTTTGTTATGTTATATCGAGTAAATGTGTCTTGAAGCCACCTCTACCCGAGATAGCCAATCGGTAAGGGCTGTCGCCGTGAACAGAAGGGGCCAATTCGTCACTACTTCAGCACCACCGGTTGTGTGCTGGAAAGCAAACTCACAGCAACTTTTACAAATTCAGTTAACGATGTTTCGCTGGTGATTACAAAAACCAGCATCATCAGCTGGAACAAATTGGCACGGTCTGTTCACGTGACAAACCTTACTCATTGGCTATGTCTGGTGGAGGTGGGTTTATGACATATTTACATTTACGTGCGCTAACCCAATTTTTACAAAACATCATGATTCAAGATTCTGCGTGGTGTTATCCCTTGCCTACATCTCCACTGCACTCTCGCAAACCAGGGTCCACGTGCTTGCCTGTCTGTTTCTACCTCTCCGCTATGTCCCTACCCGAGTATTTCACCATCTTCATAGGACACATCCCCACCCACCCCCTCATCCCACTTATTATTTTCGCGTGTTCCTCCACTCAATAATCACACGCCTCCTGTTGACACCCCCAGTCAACCTCGGCTCCAAGGACCGTGGCTCATTCTCTGATGCTGCTAATGCTTCTCCCTAGAGCCTGGAACTCCCTTCCCCTGGGCATCCATCGCGCGTTTGCAAGTGCTCTTCTGTGGCCGTCTGGAACGCTCTCCCATCCGATATTAGGAAGCCACTGGAGCGGTGCACTTTTAAATCGTCGTCCAGATTGACAAACTCATTTCTTTAGAACCGCTCTTTGCGTTTAGTTTGTTGTAGCCCCCCCCAATCTTCGATTAGCATGGTTGGCTACGTACGGCGCGAAAGAAGTTCAACATACATTGAAGAGGTTTATCAACATACATCCACACTGCTGACTCCATCCTCTGCTCCTCTCCCCCCCTGCCCCACCCGTTTAAGCCCAGGCTTGAGAACCTTCCTCTCCTCCTCTGCCCGTGATTTCAATCTGTCCTCATTGGCTACTAAAGCCCCCTCTCACTCCCCCCATAACCCTTCTCTCCCGAAGCTTCAGAGCGAGCGGGAGGAATATCGCCCTCAGCACGACAACAGCAAGGAGGACGAGGAGGAGGAGGAGGGAGCGGAGGAGCCGGCGGCGACGGCGGCTGTGGTGGGCGTCCTCCTCTGTCCCGGAGCGAGCGGCTCGAGGTGCACCGCACCGAGCGGGTCGCACGCCGACAGCCGCTGGTGCAGCGCGTCCAGCACGGCCGAGACGTCCTCCGGGCACGCGGCGTCGTCACGGCCGCCCGCGTCCCGGCACGACTCCAGCGTGTCCACCAGGATCTTGCCCAGCAGGTGCCTGGACGCGTTCTGTGTGGGGGAAACGCGCCAGGAGGGAGGTGAGCGTTAGTCGTTTCACCCGGGGGGCTTTCGTTTCTCAGTTCGGTGTTTTCCGCAACGCTGCGAGACCGGCTGGCTTGGGGTTGGGGGTTGTCAGCGTAAGCCCATTACCGCTAGAGACCAACTACTAAACAAAACTTGTTTTGTTTCACTAGATAAGGCCCGCTGAACTATATAGCTCTTTTTCAGAAGCGACCTGGAAATCACAAATGATAGCTGAACGAAGTGGCTAGTCCATCACGTGGAAATGTATAGCAGCCAAATACTCTAAACGCGTGTTTCTACATATGGAGGGAAAAACCAGAGGGCCCGGAGAAAAATCCACGCGACCATGGGCGGAGAGACACGCAAACATTAAATATACAAACAACAGGGATCGTCAGGGTCACGATCTAACCCGCGACCTCCTGTATACCAGATGAGGTAGTTAACATATCCTAGCCACCGTGATGATGATGATGAGAGAGAGAGACACGCCAACTCCTAATATACAACAGGCATCGTCAGGGTCGGAATCGACCCCACGACCTCCTGTATACCAGGCGAGGTAGTTAACATCTCCCCGTCACGGCGCCCGGCGGCGCGGCCGGGAGCCGGCTCGTGTCCACGCGACGATGGCGTTGCGCTCGGTCACCAGTGTCCCGAGGCGTCGCATCGCGTGCAGAACGTCGCCCATCTTCTCCTCCACCAGGGACAGCCGCACGCGCTCCGCCTCCAGGACCTGCAGCTCCGTCTGCAGCCTCCGGCCCTCCTCTCGCCGGGCGCGCAGCTCCGCCACGAGCCCTTCCCTCCACTGCGAGCAAACCGCGAGCGCATTCGGGGAATTTCTCGCCGCGCTCAAAGCGCAGGGATACGTCGCAATGGAATGCAACAACAACAACAACCGCCGTTCGCCACCAAGTGGCGGCGACGTCACCACCGCGCTTGTGCCAGGCTACGTGCGCTTTAAGGCCGCGTGAAACGCCGAACGCCCGCTGGCAGGAAGTCTTGCCATGGGTTGACTGGCAGATGCACCAACTGTCCTCCCCTACTGCGCTCCTCTCGTTGTTGTGAGCTTCGCTCCTCTGCCCTCTATTGTTGCTGGTGGGCGACTGCCTCCAACTGCCCGGCAGCGTCCTTCACGAGCCTCCTCCACAGAGGCCGATCTTGACACACTGGTACTGGTCACTGGCATGTCCACTCAGCTCCATGCGGGCTGCATGACCCATATGATGCGCTGTCTCTTTTACGCACACAGCCCGAGCAATAGTTTCACAGGAGGTGCCGGTGGTTTTGCCGTGCGTTGTCCCGCGAGATTACGCCCCCATTCACTCGGCCTCATCACCCACCCGTCCCAGTTACGCACAGCGCTATCCAACATACCACCGCGGCGCCCATACAGATGCAGAACAACGACTACAATTTCACATTCAGGTGGTCAAGCCAGATAACCGCGTCAGCAGCAGCAGTGGAGTGTATCGCCTTGACGTCTCCTTTGTATCTGTGGATCGGGCAACGCGTCGTTACACATTGTACGGTCCGTTCTGAATGACCACAGTCACACACATTTGTGCGTCAGGTATCCGCCATGGTGTGTGCTGATGTTGTTTAAGGGTGGACCATGAGCTTCGTGGAAGATCAAACCCAGAGATCTTCTGCGTTGGATCTTTCAGTGGCACAGTTGGCCCTTTTGTTTGGTTTTCGAGCACAAACAAAAGACAGCCGCCACTTTCATCATTATGTTCGTTGGACTTCTTTGCATCGTTACCTAGCCAACCGTGCTGATCGGAGGGCTGGTGATGGATATTTTTCCCAGCCACCCAGCTTTCTTTCCCACCCTACCAAAGCCGCATTCATGGAAATCGCCATACATCAGCACCCTCTCTGCGCTATTGAACTATAAAATGTTGCAAATTGTCCGTTATTGAGTCAAGTTATATTAAAAAGACGCGTACATAATTGTGTGTCTCCGATGGCATGTTGGGCACTTTTCGGCTCTTCTGTCCAGATATTTGTGGGTTACTGTATTTACCAAACCCAAACCAACAGCCCTGGTGTTATATATTTTGAATTGTGGATATCACAGAGCTACCACTGAAGTCCCTTGAAGTGATCTCTGGTCAAACACAGTAGAAGGCAGCAGTTTCCCACCCGCTCTGCACATGAATGTCTGTAATGTCCGTCGCATTGTAGTCTCTCCGACAGTCTCAGAGCTGGAATTTAGCCAAATTGAGTACGTAACTACATTTTCATGTTATTTTGTGTGTGTGTGTGTGCAGTCATCATTCTCACGCCACTTGAGAACCCGGGTTGAATCACAGTTCGACTGAAACCTGGATTCAAACCCAGGCCCTCTGAGGTCACCTCTCCCTGGCGGCGAGATTATTACCAGCGTCGATGTGGCCATCGAATCATCACCTGCTGTGCGTCGCCCTTCCGCCGTCGCACTTCCTGCTCCTCCTGCAGCTGAGCCGACAGCCTCTGCACCCTCCTCATCAGCTCCACCATCTCCGAGCCTCCGGCCGAGGACCCCTTAGGCGTTCCCTTCTTCCACCAGTCGCCGGGAAAGGCCTCCGGGCATCTCGCCGGACTCGCCTCCCAGCTCCCCGCGGCGATTTTCTCCCACGTCCTGCCGCCACCTTTCTCTCGGCTGCCCTCCGGGTCACTGAACGTCCGCACCAGCCGCTTGACCAGCCCCTTGCGGCATCTTGCGCAGAGACATCGACACAAATGTTGACTCGCGTCTCGTCGCAGCCACGGTGGATTCTTTTCGTTTCTTTCCCGTGCTCGTGTGGCGAGCGGGCGGTTGCAGCGGTCTAGCTGCGCTGCGCTGCAAACCTGGCCGCCACCGGGGTTCGATTCCCGCTCACGGATTATCTGAACTGGTCCTGGGGCCTCTCCCCAAGGTCGACTCAGCCGCAAATTAGTGCCTTTATGTGCGTACTGTATGTTGAACTTTTTTCGCACTGTACGTAGCCAACCGTGCTAATCGGTGTGTAAAATCGCCACGAGGGAGACAAAGACGGCCGAGGTTTGCCAAAATAATTGAGAGTACTGTAGTCACTAATTGGCACTTTTTTGGTTTACGTGACAAACCTTACTAATTGGCTGTGTCGGGTGGTGGCGGGTTTTAACGACACATTTATATATTTGCGCGATCTAACCCAAAAAAAAAACGATTATGGATACGCTTAGAGTGTTTGGCTGCGATAAATGTCCACCTGATAAGCCACTTCGTTATAATTTGCGGCCAGGTCGCTTCTGAAAAAGAGCTCAGTGGGCCTTACCTGGTAAACCTAACCCACCCCTATCCAAAATAAAACAAACTTTTATTATAAAATGTGTTCGCCTTTTGACGTTCTCTGGTCTGGCACTAGTGAGAGTAGGCCGTAAAGAAGGCTGCTGTCTGGTGTAGGCCAATCAGTTTCAAATACAATGTGCATGTTATTATAATCAGAGCATGTTTGTTTGCATGTTCACCACAAGTACGTGTGGTTAATGCGAACTTGATTCCTTGAAAAAGGTTTATATTTGGCATACGAACATCTTAACACCTGTTTTATTGCCAGAACGGGTAAATTTACAGTACAGGTTTTTTTTGGGGGGTTAGATCGCGTAAATATATAAATGTGTCGTTAAACCCGCCACCACCCGACACAGCCAACTAGTAAGGGTTGTCACGTAAACAGAACGTGGCCAATTCGTCACTAGTACAGCACACCGGTGTGTTGGAGAGCCAAGCCACCACATTTACAATCTGAGTACGACGTTTCGCCAGTAATTACAGCCAGCTTCATCAGACGACAGACAGATTTGTGGAGAAATCCTCTCGTTTCGTTCCTTAAATAGAGGGGTAGATGTGATGACATCACTTGTGAGCCCTTCACGTGCGAAGTGGGGGGGAGTGGATTAATGAATGCATATAACTAACTCTGGATATCCATTGCCGGTTAGGTTATTTATCCGGTAATCGACGCACATTATGTTTTATTGCCTAGAACGGGTTAAACCGATATTATTGTTTTAAACCTTTACTATGTCGCACGCGAAATTCCTCTTGCGTGTTACCAACAAGCAAACAACGGACGTTCCGCCCTGCACTGACCCCTGGTGGCACACCAGGTCCGCAGCTAGCGAACGACCACCCCACCGTGGTCACGTGTGGCAACCCACGAGTGGAGTGCTGGCCCGTTCCACGGACAACGTCCAGGCGACGAAACGCAAACTCAAGCTCCTGCCGAGATGCGGCGAGATGGGATGCGTCGCCGGCGATTTAGGCCGCAAGGCGCAACGCCGACCCGAATATAGAACCGCGACGATGCAGTGCGTTAAAGGCCGAATTGGTGGAATCCGCTCCGAATTGTCATCCACCTCAAACTGCTCTTTATTAAGTCATAACATGTTTTCGTTTATCATTATCTTCAACTTATTCCTCTTTGCTTAATTATATATTACGACACTTGTTAATCCAGGAAAGCCTCGTGTGCCGTTCCTGGCCTTCATAGGTGCTCGCTAATCAGCACTTGCCCCAGCAGTCTGTTAAGACTATATGGGGCATCTTTGTCTTTGTATGTTGAACTTCTTTCGCACCGTATGTAGCCAACCGTGCTAATGTGGAGGTGCGGGGGCTATCGACGTGTACCGATTCTGAAGCGCGCGAGACTTGAGCCGAATCACTCGTGTATTCATATGCGATACTGTACGTACGTACGTCGAATTTCTTTCCCACCGTACGTATCCAACCCGCACCGCCGGTGAAGCCTGCACAAGCCACTCCCGCGTGGCCCCCATCCAGCAGCGGACTGACTAAAGAGAGGAGCCTCCCCCCCCCGTCCCCCCGACACCCACGCACCCGTAGGGACAGCATTCGGGCGGCAGCGTCGGCCGCTTGCCGGGCAGCGGGAAGCCGGCCTCGGCACGAGGCCCGCATCTCCACGCGTCCACGGCCTCGCCGGGCGCCTCCTGGCCCTCCACGGCACGGAGGAGAAGACGTTCCTCGCCTGCAGACAGACGAGCCGGGGGCAGTGGGCAATGCCGGATTAATTATCGTAGCAGCTACTAGACATGTACTACACATGTAGAGGAATAAGTTGAAGCTATCAATTCCGGTTCAGTGATTCTGCACTTGCTCTATTACTGTAGTACTATACCACCTTTAACTTTTACGAACGACTGGGTGATTAAGGTTAGCGATTTGTCGTATTATCTGGCTGTATAGCAAATGAAAAAATACAATTACTTTGCTATGCAAGTAAATGTTTTTTGTGTTTTATTTATTTATTTAGGGCTGCTTTATAATATGTTATTTTACCAGGTAAGGCCCACTGAGCTCTCTAGCTCTTTTTTAAGAAGCGACCCAGCCGCAAATGATAGTTCAACGAGAAGCGGCTTAACACGTGGCAATTTATAGCAGTCAAATAATCTCTAAACGCACGTTGATTATAAATCTGGAGGAGAAAAATCCACGCGACCACGGGGAGAACACGCAAACTCCAAATATACAGCAGGCGCCAGGGTTGGGATTGAACCCATGAACTCCTGTATACCAGGCGAGGTAGTCAACATCTTGCCACCGTGGTGCAGGCAGCCCTGCGATTTGCCTGCTCACGTCACTCTTGGTGGCAGAATGACCTTCACTATTGTATGTGTGCACGTGGAACTTATTTCGCACCGTACGTAGCCAACCGTGCGCGTGGGGAGGTGCGAGAAGCACTACGGGGGGCTCTGGAGCAGCGGTTGCCACTGCGTTTATCGCGATCCACGGGTGCACTGTCAAAAGATTGCTCATGGATCTCAGGACAAATCAGAACACAAACACCAACAGCAACAATGGCCGTTCGCCACTAAATTGCCTGTGACGTCGCTGCAGCGCCCATGCCAGGCTAGGTGCACTTTGAGGCCACGTGAAGTGTTGAAGGCTCTCTCTGCTGGTAAGCAGGTCACGGGACAGACCCAGGTGCCATGGGTTGACTAATTGAAATGACTGGCAGATGCACCAGCTGTGATCCCATAACTGTTCCAACACCGCTGTATAAGCAACTCGGCAATCCTCGCTAAGGCTGGTGGGAAGTAAACAAATCCCCGACTTGAGAATTCCTACATTAAAACAAAGTAACTTCTCCCAACATATATGTGGCGCTTGTACTTGGTGTCTAGAGCACAATAATCGTACTGGGCTAAACTCATCCAGTGATTGCTGGGTCATTGCTCTCTGGCGGTGGATCGCGACACCCCTTGAATTCCACCAGTAACGGACCACAGTACGTGGGTTCCAAAGTACAGATATTGGTCCTCGGTGCCCTGGTGGCAGTTAAGCCCATCGAACCCCAACTCTGCACGGGCCCCCTCTGACGTTGTCCATCCGATCGCACCTCCCGAATTAGCACGGTTTGGCTACGTACGGGGCGAAATAAACCCACCGTCGGAAATCATCTCTCTTTGGACTGGAAGAATCCGATGAGCCATGAAGCTCTATTGTTTTTGCCCAATGGAATAAATGCATACACGCAGGGCACCTTCTCCCCTTCGGTCATGCTCCTCGTGGCTTTGATCTCGTAAAATCATCGCCGCACTGCGGCGCAACCAAGACGCGCCACCACCACTGCCGCCGCGACTGCCCGGCGTGCACCTTGCGACGTGGGCGAGGCAGCGCCGCCCGTGGGCGAGCGGCGTCTGGGCGACGGGAGAGAGGCGCACGAGAAGCTCCTGTCGCGCTCCGCCGCCGGGGAGTGCTGGACGCGATGATGCGCCTGGTGCCTGCAAACCCACGCCATCGCAAAGTCAAAGATGCCCCGTGCCCCCACACACACACACTCCGGTAGAGCCTTTGACAGATTGATGGGGCGGTGGGACTGGGGGGGGGCAAGTGTCGTCAGCGGTAGCAGCGACCTACGAAGGCCGGCACGGCACACACCGGTCCGTGTGTGCCGCACCACCACCACATTCGCACGGTTGGCTACGTACGGTGAGAAAGAAGCTCACCATACAAAGACCCCTGTATAGCCTGAACAGACTGTTGGGCCAAGCGCTGATTTGCGAGCACCTATGAAGGCCAGGAACGGCACGCGAGAGGGTGGGTGGCCAGCGCCACAGATGAAAGCTCAACGAAGTGGCTTGTGTCACGTGGACATTTCTAGCAACCAAAATACTCTAAACGCGTGATGTTGATTCTAAATGTGGAGGAGAAAAAACAGAAGACCCGGAGAAGAATCCACGTGACCACGGGCGGAGAGAGACACACAAACTCCAAATATACAACAGGCATCGTCAGGGTCGGGATCGAACCCACGACCTTTGTTTCAATTTCTAGATTTCGTACTGAACTTGGTCCACAAAGTGTTTAACGTGGGTGGCTGCTGCTCCAAAGTTTTGGAACCAAGTGGCGGTGTCTTCTCTGGGGATCGCCACTCTGCCATCACTGTACTCTTTTAAACAGACATTGTTGAGGTCGAAACAATTCAAATGTACGTAAGATCGCTTAGTTTAAATTTTTTTACATTTAAGCTATTTTGTATCTTGTTTATTAACTCTTCCGGCCGTGTCGATCTGCTGGCCGAGTCACACTTGAAAACAGGACTGTGTGTAGCCTAACGGGTTATTCGCTCGGGCAATGCACTTCTCAAATGGATGACTCCCTGCATGCCAGGCGAGGTAGCTAACATCTCGCCACTGCCGTGCGAACCCCGAGCCAGGGAGAGAGCGAGAGAGAATCATCGTCATCTCGCCACGCGGCATGCAAAGCTCCTGTCCGCTGTCTCCGCGTTCAAGCCAAGTGCGGAAATTCCACATTTCCACATTTGCTTACTGCCCAATTTTTTGTTGTAAAGTTCAGTTTAACGAGGCCAAGTAACTCAAGAGACGAGCATCGTCTCATTTGCGAGAGCGACTCGGGGCGATCGACTGCTGGATGAGAGCTTCCCCACCACCCCATGCAGACTCGCTGTGAATATTTGACCATACTTCACCACGCAGGTCAGTACAGGTCGGTGAAGCTTGTTGGGGCTGCAGAGAGCACAAGAATATTCGTGGATGTTTTGCCGCACTGCCCTCTGCTGCACGCGACAGCGCCCTGTGACTGCACCGTCCGTTGCGCCCGTTGTTGGCCCATCCGATCACTATCCAGCCTCAACCACCGCTTAGCTTTTGAGATCTGGCGAGATTTCATCTCGGGAATTACCACCACCACCACCCAACAACAAGAGCAACAAACAAGACGGCTGTTCCAACAACATCACAAACTCGCGGCAGTCGCCGGTGTGAAACAAAACAAAGATCCCCCATGTAGCCTAAACAGACTGTTGGGGCAAGTGCTGTTAGCGAGCACCTATGCAGGCCGGCACGGCACACGAGGGGGTGGGTGGCCAGCACCACACACGGCCGCCTTTGTCCACCTAGTTGCGATGTTTACACACCGCACTGGGTACTAATTTGAGGTTGAGTCGACCTAGCGGAGTCCCAAAACCGATTTAGCCAATCGTCACCGGTGTTGGCCGTGAGCGGGAATCGAACTCGGGTCGCCGGGTTCGTGAGCGCGGCGCTCACCGCTCTCCACGCATCTCGCCGCTGTGACCGGTGTGAAAATAACCCACACAACACCCGCTGGGTGAAACGACTTCTCATTTGCATGAGAGAACATTGCATTCTCTTGCCTTTGACGTTCGTGGCCACGGCGTGATGCGGCTGCTTTGTCTTTTGTTGTGCTCCCCCCACCATCACCCTCCTGTTTCAAAAGCGCCCAATGTTTGAATGTTTGACCCGCCTGCGTCTCCTCTCTCTCTGTCTCTTCTCTCTCCGACCCCATTGTGCTGGCATCTGCCCCGGGCGAGCGAGTGAGAGCCCAGCTGCTGCTCTATAGCGACACAGCTATCCGCGTGCCCCCCCCCCCCCCCGTATTCTCGCCATCCTCTCCCTGCCCCCCAACTCCGTGAAAGGATTTCGACATCTCCTCCTCCTCCCCCCACCCACCACACCCACATCCACCACATTCACACCCACCCACCCACACCCACCCACCCACACCCACCTACACCCACCACACCCACCACCCACACCCACCACACCATGCCTTCACACTCACTTTGAATTGAAAATCGGACGTTCCCTTGGTCGACACGAAACACACAAACACACACACACACAAAAAAACGCACACGCACAAACACACACACACACAAAAACACACACACAAACACACACAACAACAACAATAAGTTCGCGTCTCTCTGTTCCATTCAAAAGCAGCGCCAGGCGATGCGCATCTCGTTGGCCAGTGGTGGACATTCCACGTTCCTATGGCGGCGGTCAGGCTCGGGATGGGAGGGCAACGAGTGTTGACAGTTGAACGAATTTTAAAATAAATTTTCGAGATTCCAGGAAAATTTGGTGACGATTGCCTCAGGCTCATGGAGACAAACGAAAGCACCCGAATCATTGATGATCGGTTCCACGAGGCCGCGGTGAACCTCATCGAGATCGAGCCTCTTAGCATGCGCTCTCCTTCACGCACTTTACATGTCCGTCAGGCACGTGTACTGTCCTTCGTACATCTGTAGCAGTTCTCCGCACACACATACATCAGCATTCAGACACCTGTTCTACCCTTCACACACAGCTGCGGCACCCATCACACACCTGTTGCACCCTCACACACCTGCAGTACCTATTACACTCCAGCAGCACTCATCACACACCTGTAGCACCCATAACACACATGCAGGAGCCTTCACAAACACCTACAGCACCCATCATGACACACACCTGCAGCACCCATAACACCTGTTACTCCCACCACCACTCACCTGTTCCATCACACACCTGCAGCACCCATAACACACCTGTTACTCCCACCACCACAAACCTGTTCCATGACACACACTTGCAGCACCCATCAAACACCTGTTACTCCCACCACCACTCACCTGTTCCATCACACATCTGCAGCACCCATCAAACACCACACCTGTTACACTCATCACACACCACGCCTGTCACACCCATCACACACCACACCCGCTCCACCCATCACACACCACACCTGTCACACCCATCACACACCACGCCTGTCACACCCACCACACACCACGCCTGTCACACCCATCACACACCACTCCTGCTCCACCCATCATACACCACGCCTGCTCCATCCATCACACACGTGTCACACCCATCACACACCGCACCTGTCACACCCATCACACACCACACGTGTCACACCCATCACACACCACACCTGTCACACCCATCACACACCACACGTGTCACACCCATCACACACCGCACCTGCTCCAGAGCGCCTCGAGCTGCAGCACGCGCGCGAGCCCCTTGGCGAGGAGGCGCCGCGCCTCGCGCACCCTCCTCGCCGTCTCCAGCTGCGCGTGCACGAGCGCGCGCTCCCTGTGCACCGCGTGCCGCAGAGCCGCCTGCAGGTGAGGGTCCAGGTGAGGGTCAAGGTTAGGGTCAAGGTGAGGGTCAAGGTGAGGGCCCAGGTGAGAGTCCATGTGAGAACCTGTGTGAGAGTCAAGGTGAGGGTCCAGGTGAGAGTCCAGGTGAGAGTCCAGGTGAGGTCCCAGGTGAGAGTCCAGGTGAGAGTCTAGGTGAGTGCCCAGGTGAGAGCCCAGGTGAGAGTCCAGGTGAGGTCCCATGTGAGTGCCCAGGTGAGAGTCCGGGTGAGAACCCGGGTGAGAGCCCAGGGTGGAGCCGGAGGGCTCCTGGAGGCGCCTCTTGCGCAGCGCCACGTTGAGCGCCAGGCAGCGCGCGTCGCTGCTCTGCAGCGCCACTCTCAGGTCCTCCACCAGCTCCCTGAGGCTCGCGTTCTCGTCCTCCGCGAGATGCGTCCACTCCTCCGACCCCTCCGTGGACCCCCCGTCCGTCTCGCCGTGGCCACGGGGAGGGGAAGCCGCGCAGCCTCCGTCGCCGCCGCCGCTGCTGCCGCTGCTGCTGCTACTACCGCTGCTGCTACTGCTGCTGCTGGACGTGTTCCTCGACATCGTCATCTTTGTCGTCGTCGCAGCCCTCCTCCTCCTCACAGGGTCTCGCACCCTGATCTGAGCTTCGATGAGCTCGTTCTCCTCGCCCACGGGCATGCGCTCCCCGGGGCCAGGTGGACGCTGGGCGCAGGAGAAGTGGTCGCACAGCCTGGCGTGGAACTGTCTGAAGGTCAACCTCTGGGGGAGGTCCTTCAGGAGACGGATGCTGCTACCGCCACCTCCTCCATCATCATAGTCACTCTCGTCGTCGTCGTCACCGCCACCACGTGCGCGTTCGTCCGTGAGGCCCAAGACGTCGCACAGTGCCCTGAAGTCGTCTGCGGGCAGGGTGCCCACTCCGGGGTAGTCCAGGTGGTGGAACACCTCCTGGAGGTACTGGTCGAGGCCGGTGGCCAGCACCGCGATTTCGTTCTCGGCCCCGCGGTCGTGGCCAAAGTGCGCGGCGAGGGCGCTCACCACCCAGTGGGTGCGCGGCGCGGGGCGAAGGGCCCCCGCGAGGCCGCGAGCCGGCCCCCTGGTTGGGCCGCCGGCGACGTCTTCTGCGAGGGACCTGGTCGTGCGTCTCGTTGGGCCACTGCTGAGGTCGCCGGTTGTGCCGGGGTTCGACATCGCCGAGCTGGGGGTGATGGAGTGGCGGGTGGAGGAGCAGAGATGGTGGTGGTGGTGGGGGTGAGGGTGGTGGGGGGTAAGAGGCTGGACGAGGATCAAGAAGAAGGGCAGAAGAGGCGCAAGACGGTGGCAGTGGAAGAGGGTCGATGTGGAGTCGATGGCGAGAGAGAGTCGATGACTCGAGGGTGGCCGCGCCACGACTCCACAGCAGAGACACGGCGGAGATCAGAGAGACACGGCAGACAGACACACGACAAACACACAGTGAGACAGCGAGGGCTAGAGAGACAGAGCATGCAGACAGACACGGCAGAGATACAGCAGATTCTAGCGAGACAGCAGGGACTAGAAAGCCACAGCAGAGGTTACAGAGACGCAATAGACAGACACATCATAGACATGAGCGAGACAGCAGAGAGACACAGCGTGCGGCCAGACACGGCAGAGGCGCACAGCAATTAGACTAGAAACACAGCAGACATGTGACAGAGGCACAGCACAGAGACAGCTGTAGTGGGACGCAGCAAAGACTCGAAACACCGCAGAGAGACGCCAAGACGCAGCAAAGTGATCGGAGGCTTCAGCAGACGGACGAGAAACGGGGTGGAGAGGCGAGCGAGGAACGGCGAAGGGACGCGGCAGAGACCGAGAGACACGGCAGCGAGACGTAACCACGCCGCGCGGACCCCCCCCCCCCCTCCCCAGAGCCCGGCTCTGCGAGTCTCCCTGTCCCCAGCGTCTCGCCACCAGCACCCGCCAGAGGAGACCTCGACTCCGTCTCAACTCCCGGGAGAACTCCGCGAAGCCTCCCTCCCTCCTTCTCTCTCTCTCTCCCCGCGGCTCTCCTTTGGGACTCGGGTCCGAGGAGCGGCTGATGATGGATGGAGCGTGAGAAGTGAGAGAGATGACGACCACGATGATGATGCTGGAGGACGTTTGGTGGTGGATGCTAGCCGGGGGAGGAGTCACGTGGGAGGGGGGGGGGGTCTCTCGCACGGGAAGAGATGCGGTGGGGGGTAGTGCGGGAATGGAGTTGGTGGTGGTGGTGGGAGTCTCGGTCTTGTAAGATTGAGTGTTCGAGAGAGGCGGCAGACAATGGAGGCACGGAGAGACGCGGACGTCCAATGGAGAGGCGGAGTGTACAAGAGAGACGCAATCTGCATTCGAAGTTTCCAAGCGTCGCCCCGTAAGTCAAGCGACGCTCGTCTCCGTTCTTCTGGTGGCGATTTCAAATGCCTCTAAGCAACAAGGGGCCCGAGTGGTGGCGCAGTGGTTAGCGCACTCCGCTGCGAACCTGCCTCGCACCGAACAGCGACGTGAAATGTGGGTCAAACAGTCACCCCCATGGCCCAACGGAATGGAGAGAGACGCTCATCCAGCAGTGGAGGATTGACGGTGGGGTTATGAATTTAGTATTACAAGACGTATTATTTTTAAAGCTCTTAAACCGGGGAATCCTCGCTGAATCGGAATCCTATTGTTCAGTAGGATCATCTGCAGCATGGGGACGTTTGAGCCACAATTCCACGTTGTCGAGTGTTGGGCTTGGCGTGCCAGGAGAGCCCGGGGGGGGGGGGGGGGGGAGCCGGCGACACTCCTCCACACACGACGCACGAGGCGAAGACTCTGGGAGCTTCACGGAGCCATCGCTGTGCTGCCATCTGCTGGTCACCCGTGACCGGCGGTGGTCAGTTGGGACAGGACTCTCAAACAATGTACATTCGATGTAAAGCTTTCGTGACTGCAGGGATTCATCTTCTTGGTTCTTTCGGTAAAGTCACGTAGAAGGGAAATAATCAAATAATAAAAATAAAACAATAAAATACAATTCTCACGACGTTTCGGCCACAACGCAAGCAGCCGTCCTCAGGTGAAGAACAGGTCCGCAGAGTAAGATATCACAGAACTACCTCTGAGATTCCTTCAAGTGACCTCTTAGCCACACGAGGAGGCGTGGCACTTTTCTAAAAAAACAAAGACCCCCCCCCCCCCCCGTGTAGCCCTAACAGACTGTTGGGGCAAGTGCTGTTAACGAGCACCTAATGAAGGCCGGAACGGCACACGAGGGGGTGGGTGACCAGCCTCACGCCCGGTCGCCTTTGTCTCCCCAGTGGCGATGTTTACACACCGCACGAGGTACTCATTTGAGGCTGAGTCGACCTAGGAGAGGAGGCCCACGACCGGTTCAAGTAATCTTCACCGGTGTTGGCCGTGAGCGGGAATCCAACCCGGGTCACCGGGTTCGTAGCGCAGCGTAGGCGCTAACCACTACACCACCGCTCCCCACTTTTGCACACGCCCTGCTGGGGGCATAGACATTCCCATCGCCCAACAGCCACCCTGACATTGAAACATCCCCAGAGTTGGAATTTTGCCAAGTAAAGTGTAAAATAAAAACAAGGCTCGCGTTGTTTTATTGTGTGCGGTCATTGGTGACTGGGGATTGACCATCAACTTGATGTCCCCAGTTTAATCGCGGCTGGTTGACACCTGGAAGCTAGTGCGAGGGCCTGTAGCATGATGTGATAAAGGGGCCCTAAAAAAATACATAAATATCAAAAGACAAATGTTTAACTTGCATAGTGAAGTAATTGTATTCTTTCATTTGCTAGACAGCCAGATAATACGACACATCGCTAACCTTAAACACCCAGTCGTTCATAACAGTCGAAGGCGATATAGTACTATAGTAAGAGCAAGTGCAGAATCACTGAACCGGAATTGATAGCTTGAAAGCATTTAGCGCGGGGCCCTTGAAAGTGCTGCTTTCGGCCCTTGAAAGAGCTGCTTTCGATTAAATAGATCGCTACATTGACACGTGTTGGGAAGTCGACTTAAAAGCCGGTGGTTGTGTGCCGACCCCTTACACAATCCACAGCCTTGTGCCGTTTATTGATAAAATTCTTGGGAATTTTATTTTTCGTTATTTTCTTCGATTTGCAAAATCAATTATTGGCTTTTGAACATTCACGTTGCTCTTTAGTGAAAGAGTGAACTTAACAAAAACAAACACCACAATGTAATTCCTACCTTATGGTGAACGATTGCTTTCATATTCAGTACAAAACCTTCGACTTTTTTTGAGATCCCAATGTATATATATTTAACTTGATGTCCTCTCCCCCCTGCTTTAGTACAACGCTGTGTTCTTACTGCGTCGCGTTCTCGCCTTGGCGAATTCACAAATGCTCACTGGCGACGACACTGTTTCTTGCACAGGGATGCTGCTTTTCATCTTTCTCGACAATAATTTCCGAAACGCCTCCTGCCGAGGCTTGGCTCGCAGTTTAGAATGTCGGGCATAAGGCACTGCCACTGGTATACACGCTACATGCATTAACGTGTCCTATATGATGCCAATGAGGAAAAACAAACAAGTCATGGGAAGACAACAACGCTGGATGGGTGTGGCTTGCGCAGCGTAATTCGCCGAACATCGTTTTGTGGAATAATCCGTCTAAAATGAAGCGCTGGGAATATCCCCCCCGTCTGCTTCGCCGTGAAATTTGACTGCGCAGTGGCACGGGGAGTTACGTGCAGCACTGCTAAATGCCGTGTAACTCCTCGCTTTGACTTGTGTGTGCGTTTCAGTGTTCACAACAGGACGCGACGATAATTCTGTTGTCTTTTTTCTTCTTCTTTTCCCACGACACGTCTTTCTAAAACCATCAGTGTTGTCAATCCACAGCTGGATGACGGGCAGTGTCCCACGGGGGCTGTTTGACCGTGGCACTTCGACACTCTGGCCAACGGCGGGTTGGTAAGAGAGTGTTGGGCCCAGGACCGGCTCGGATATCGTTCACCACCGATGGTGGCAGCCACGGCTGGGCATCGAACTCGGGTCGCCGGGGTCCGTGGAGCAACTCGTGAACCGCTGAGCGACTGCTGCAAGGTCGCGAATCGACCAATCGGCGAGAGAGGAGCATTTAATGGGCACAGAAACAAAAGCAACAGCCGGAATATTTAACCAAAATTAAGCGTTGTTTATTAGCCTAGCAGTATTTATAATATGAAGCGATACTTGAAAGGATGCAAAACAGGCACGTAAAGTATAAAATGCAACGCAAACAGAACTATCCTGTATAGAAGTGTCATTTCCTGCCCTCGGCGCACAAGGCTCGGCAAAATCCGGGCGTCAAACGGCGCGCTCTATCCGCGTGGCGCAACAACGTGAAGGCCGTTGGCGCGGTGAGGACAAACGCACTGGGCACCTGCGAATGAACTTAGTGAGCGTGTGCTCGGGCTATCCACCGAGTCGGCCGATCGGTCGTGGCAGTCCCGTGCGCCGTAGGCGTCGCGCTACGAAGCAGCTCGAGGAGGTAAATGAGCAGCCCTGCAAGTGCTCGCTGGCGCCAAACGCTGGCGGAAGGGGGCCCGCCACTCGCCCAGAGCTCTGAGAGAGGCCCTGTGGATTGCATCCGTGGCGTGGGGGGGGCTTACTCTTCCCCAAGTTCGTGGAAAGAGGTGGGGAGTGGCCCACGCTTTATTCCCCCCGGCCCCCCTCCCCGGACCCCCTCCCCGGACCCGCGAGCTGCCGATCGACCGAGACGCGAGCAGAACAAGGCGGTGCAACAAATCTTAAGCGGGGGGCGGAAAACGCGATGAGTCGGTCTCAGCAGAGACGGTTGATTGGCGGGGGATTTTGACGCGGCCGAATGAAAACGGAAAGGTAGCTTAAGTCCCTGGCAGCGACTGGGTCCGGACGACTACGTCCCTTCCTTCATGCGAGCAGTTTATGACCGTGCGGGCACGCATGTGCGCGGGGGGCGTACAGTCGTGTTGAGTGTCGATTACGAACAACAACAACAAAAACCAAGAAACGTGAGAAGAAACTGGGTCGCATTCACTTTTTTTTTTAAATACATCATTTGTGTTTGTGCGCGGCGATTCGCGTGAAGCGGCGTGCGGGTGGCGGAGGTTACAACGCGATGCGGGGGGAAAAAAGGGGGGTTGGGGTGTGGGGGGCTGCCAACGCGATGACAGTGAGCACGCGCGCACGCACGCGTCACGTGTCGGTCATCCCCGTCCGAACAAGAAGAGCGCCCAACTGGGCGGATGAGGTACCCGCCGCTCGGTGTGCTTTGGCAGCGCACGGACGACGTCGAGCAACTCTCGGTGGCGACGCTGCAGGGCGGGATTGCTGGGAACGGCGTCGTGGCGCGTGCCGCCTAACAAGGAAATCTTTCGGTGCGACGCAAAATTATTTCAGGCGAGACTTTTCGGCCCTCGAGTTGAACGACAAATTGACGGGGCGTGCGTTTCCCCGAATGCATTGCCGCTGGCATGACGATACTTTTGACGGAATCCTGCAACCGCACTGAACCGTCAGTAGGTGTCACGAGCGAGCAGTCGACCAAACAATCGCTTGGTTTCAACATTTTGCCTGGTCGGGTCACATTTTGTCAAGATATTAGTGTGCGGCGGGGGGTGGGGCGGAACATGTACGTAATTTTTTGGTCTCCCTAATACATTTGTGTTCTCGAGTTGTGGGCGAGAACGACGGCGGACGAGCATCTCAGGGCACGTTGACCCTGAAGGGGCTGCCGGGGATGTGGTCGTCGCCCCACTTCACGATGAGCACGTAGTCCCCGCGCTCCTTCACCGTGTACGTCACGCTGTAGTGCCGGTTGCCCATGTGCTTCACGTGCACCTCCTCGCACGGCGTCTGCGGCCCGTGCACTCCCACCAGCAGCATGTTGTTTCCTGTGCGGGGGTGGGCGGGGACGGTGAGATTTTAACTACCTCGCCTGGTATGCAGGATGCCGTGGGTTCGATCTCGACCCTGCCGCCTGCTGTATATTTAGAGTTTGCGTGTCTCTCTCTCTCTCTCCCTGTGGACGTGTAGATTTTTCTCTGGGTCCGGTTTTTCCCTTCACATTTAGAATCAACATCGCACATTTAGAGCATTTAGCTGCAATACATTTACACGCGATAAGCCACTTCGTTGAGCTATCATCTGTGACCAGGTCGCTTCTCAGAAAGAGCTGCGTAGCTCAGTGGGCGTTACCTGGGAAAATAAAAACAGTTTTAGTTGAATAAATAGTTCGCGTTTGAAAAAAGGTGGTGGCGTGCGCAGACCAAATACGTCAACAAACTATTGTTATACTTCATCTCCTGGCCACTTGCTAGCCAGCCCCAACCCGACAGCGGCTGCTAATACCCAAAGAGTCTACCGTTCAAGTACTAAATCAACGTATCCCACCCAAGGTACGACACCTGACAGGACTGGACATTTACTGGACATCCGTAAAACAGAGCTTTTATAACTCATCGGATTCCTCCAGCATAAATAAATGTTCTGATTCTGACAGTGCCAGTCCCAGATGTGTAAAAAGAAAGCAGAGTGAGGGAAATCCTCCTCTCCAGTCTCCCCCGGCAAAAAAAACTGCGGCCGCGACCCCGGGCGATCAAACGGCGGCGCTGCGGTGCACTCGCCGGCTTTGCTGCAGTCGACGCTGAAGCTGTTCTTCTGGCCCACGTAGGCCTTGCCGAGGCCCGTGCCTCGCGACACCGCCTTGCTGGCGTCCGAGGCGAAGCGCGGGAGGCCGGCGCTCACGGCGTTGACGGTGGACGAGCGCGTGACGCTCTCCACCAGCACCGAGGACGTCTCGTGAAGGCTGTGGCCTCCAGCCAGACGTGGACCTGTCGGGGAGGGGGGGGAGGAGGACGCAAGTTCGGGCTCGACTGAAGTCGGCGCCCGTGCCTCGCAGCCTTTCTCCGCAGTGTCCGTATGTTCGTTGCCCTCTTAACGGCCCGCCAAAAATACGACGTATACCCCGTCGCTGCAAGCATCCTCGCTGCGGTGTCCGACTTCGGAACTCGGACCCGACCTCGACCGACGCGCCTTGACCCCCCCCCCCCCCCCCCCGTGTAAAACGTGGAACGTTGGGGCCAAGCCATCGGGTCAGCGTCGGTTCCAGCCACGTACCAACGTTGGCATGCTCACTGTGACCAAGGTAAAGGTCACCGTTTAGGTTATCCGCCGGATAACGCCGAGGTGTGCGCCAATTGCACGGCGAGTATTTGAGAGCCCTCATCGGCCGTCGGTGAAGACCGAGGCTCCCCCCCCCTCCCCCGGACTAGCGGCCGTTCAATGCAGAGGCCCCCGGGCCGAGCACCCACCGGTGACCTTGGCCTTGAAGGGGCTGCCCACGATGTGGTGGGGTCCCCCGTACTTGACCGTGATGAGGTAGTTGCCGGGCGCCATGGGCACGTAGGTGACCCTGTAGCCCTCGGGGCACTCGACGCAGTCCAGCTTGACCTTGGAGGGCCCGTCGATGGTGACGGCGAGTGCGCCCGGTCCCGCCTTGCTCACGTTCACGACGAAGTCGAGCGTCGCCCCTGCGCGCAAGGGTCGTGCCGACGGCGCACGCTCGGTCGCGACTCGGATCGTCCCGGCCTCTCCGCTCGCGTGCGCCCAGACTGTCGCGCGCGTTTCGTTTTCTCTCCCGAGCCGCCGCGTCTTTTCCCCGCCCTTATATTGTGCAGATCGCGCTCCGACTTTTGGCCCCGGTGACCTATTTGTGCTCTCGGTGGCGCAACTGTCGTTGTTACGTATCCGATCTTTGCACACGTCCGCCTGTGCGTCAGTGGCCGGCGAGTCGGATACGCGGCGTTGTGCTGCACTGCGATGAGTCGCTAGAGTGCGGTGGTGCTTCAAACCGACAGGCAGGGTGCAACCCGAGGCACCTGCGTCTGTCCCGGGCAGGGCAGCTCCATAGAGGGGGAAGGGGGTGCGGGACCTGTGGCCCACACGGTGTGATTTCAAACTAAACCGGAAGTGTTATATCTAACACTGACATCGAAGCGCAGGGGCCCCCCAAAGCGCGGGGCCCAGGGCAGTCGCCCTGATTCGCCGTCCACCCTACGGACGGCTCTGGTCCCGTGATCTCCGCACTTCACCGAGCCTGGCACGAAATGCACCTAGCCTGGCACGATCGCTGCGCCGATGTAACCACCCACCTACGCGTGCATGCGTGCGTGTGGCAGCGGTAGTGCAACTGTTAGCGCGCTGCGCTACTAACTCGGCGACCCGAGTTCGATTCCCTTTGAAGGCCAACGCAAGTGACGATTATCTGAACCGGTTCTGGGCCTCCCCTAGGTCGACTCGCCCTCAAATCGTCATTGTGGGAGACAAAGGCGGCCCGGCGTGGTGTTGGCCACCCACCCCCTTCGTGTGCGAGCACCTGTGCAGGCCTTCACAGGTGCTCGCTGAACAGCGCTTGCTCCACGAGTCCATTACAGGCTATCTGGGGGATCTTTGTCTTTGTCTTGTTGCGGCACTCACCGGTAATGCCCCCCTCCAGTCCGGGTCCATACGCAGAGACGAGCCCAGGGTCCCCGGTCTGGCCGGGGTCGCCGACACGAACCTTAAAGGGACTCCCTGGGATGTGGGTCCCGTTGAACTTCACCTCTATCGTGTGCACGCCATTCTCCCGCGGGATAAAGCGAATGGCGTACTTGTCTGCGTTTGCGACGGACGGGGAGGGGGGGGTAGGAAGAGGAGGCGGAGAAGGGAGGAACGCAAGGGGAGAACGCCCACGAAGAACCACATGTAACGATGACGAAACAAAACGAGCACATTTGGTACCCGCGGCGTCCCCGCAGCGCAAGGATTTCGCGAAGGTCGCCGTGGTTAAATGACGAGTGTAGTTCGGCGGTCGGGAGCAATGTTCACAATGTGGTTTCACCCAATTTAGTAAATTTGAGTTTAGCTAAATTTTACACTGGCACGCTATGAGGACATCACGAATAAATACATTTATATAGACACAATAAAGTATAGTACAATGTGTGATTATATATATGTATCTATCTCTCTCCCCTTCTGTCCGTGGTCACGTGGCTTCTGAGGATGAGACGGGACAAACGTCTTCGTCTCTCTTTCCTCCCGCTGGTCGTGGTGATCGCTTCAAGCAGGTCTACATTTCACTCTTCCAAGTCCTCCTCCTTCATGCCGCCAGGCCACGTCTTGCGCGTGGTGCGGAGTGGGGCGGTGCGGAGTGGAGCAGTGTGGAGTGAGATGGTGTGGAGTGCCGTGGTGCGGAGTGGCGTGGATTTGGGCGGTGCGGAGTGGGGGGTGGTGCGGAGTGGGGGGTCGTGCAACATGGCGCGGTGCAAAAGGGAGTGTTACAGAGTGGCTTGGTGCATTTCCCATTTTACCAGATTCCAGCTCAGACACGAAACAGTCTTCGACAGCTCCCGAGGGTGCGTGCACCTTGGCGTCAATCACCCCTTTGGCTCCGTTCAGTTGAACTGCAAAGGATGCTGGGTGGTTGACCTTTAACCCTGACTCCTATTGGATGGGCACGTTGCACGGTTTAGCGGAACACAATTAAACATCCCGACGACCGTGAGCAAAAACGTCCAAAGCAGCGGAGCTGTCCGACGAGTTCCCGCGTTGCGCCACGTGATGTCCGCCACGCCGTCCCCACGTTTCACTCCACGTGGACAGAAACGCCGAACCTCGTGCCGGACAGCGCGCGGTACAACCCGAAGACACACATCCAGCGCAAAGCTATACAGCAGGACAGCCGTAGAAATCTGCGCAGGTTGGATCTACACCGGAGTTTCTCAAGCAACCCGCCATGGTCCGTTCGCATTTCCGTGAATACCATCATTTTATGCTCGTTTAAAAATGAAGCCACTGCACAATTGCAAGCGGCTGATGTTTGGAGATCATGGAAAGCTGTACCGTGCGGGGAACACGAGGGGTGGAGTTGAGAAAGGCCGGTCTACATGATGGAATCGTGCAGCGATGTCGAAGATCCGATAGGTTACTCAAGATACGATATTAATAGTCACGAAATTACATTTGCAGCGATCTCAGTTTTAATTAACTTTGTAATTGTATTTCAATTGTGTACTTGAAGTATAAAAAAAATCCTGCCACTAGCCTTTGCAATAATCACGATCTATAACGCTTATAACGCAGCGTGGGCAGTTATAACAAATACTAAAATTAAATTTCAATTTAAAGCTTTCGTGACTGCAGGGATTCATCTTCTTGGTTGTTTCGGTAAAGTCACGTAGAAGGGAAGTAATAAAATAATAACAATAAAACATTATATTATGTTTTATTTTTATTATTTTATTACTTCCCTTCTACGTGACTTTACTAAAATTAACTTACTTAACTTACTAACACAAAGATGTAATCGAATCACCTTGCTGTCAAATACCAGCACGGTGATTATATTTACAACTTTAATTATCGAGCGTGTGATTTCATACATATTTTGGTCAGGAAATTATTTCAGAAAAATACAATGAGCAGCGACGGTTCGCGAGACAGACGAGATGATTGCGGTGGATCGCACAACGCAATTCGGAGTATCGCCGTACCGTGGTTACACGAGCAGTCGCCGGTATTGAGAAACGCATCGAACGCACAACACACAATCACAGAGTTACCGGGACCGGCCCACCAGCCTTCACACGAGGCGCTAGGGAAGCAATTGCCACTCTGCCTGTCAGCTTCAAACGCCACCCTTCTCCTCCAAAGCCCCATGAAGTGGGCGACTGTCATGCGCCACGAGCTTTAGGCGGACGTGCGAAACGGTCGGAAACGCGAAAGCCCGCAGGAAATCGCGGTCGCACCGTCGCGTGCGAGCGGTGCACCGGGCGGTTAATTGGTCGGTGCGGATACGTGACGTCGTACTGTGACCACTCGCGCTAATGTCTACCCAGAGGTCAAGAGAAGAGGCGTGTCGCTCTTCGAGTGTCAACCCCTCGTGTGCGCGTGGGGTTTTCTCTGGGGATTCCAATTTCTTCCCACGTGAAAAACAACGCACGCTCTCTCGAGCTCCCTCCGCTGGAGGCAACCCAATGCAGCGGCATCGCCATCGAGTGTGCAGGGGCCCAGGTGCGGGGTCCCCCCCACGTTTAATTGCTCGCAACAGGGCCCCAAGCCTGCCAACTGCCTGATGCCCAGCGAGCGTAGCGTGGGGTGAAAAGGAGGGATCTATCGACCAGTCGCACATTTTTAGCGCTCGAACAAAGCTGCCCAAAGTGAACTCCTGTCGACGGCGAGCTTTTTGTTGGCGACAAGGAAGAGGAGGAGGAGGCCGGCGGTGTTTGAAGCTGTTGGGCATTAACCGGGCGCCAAGCGCGCACGCGCACGCACGCACGCACTTGGTGGGCAGGCACGCACACGTGCCAGTGTTAATCTGGGTCGGTTGCAGCCTTAAGTCTAGTCAACGATAACCTGCGGACTCTCGTGTGTTTACGCTGCGGACTTCGTTCGGTCGTCGTAGACTCGATTCGCTCGGTCGTTGTGTCAGTGTGTCTGATGTTAGTTATTAAAATCTTGGTGTGAGGGGGCGTGCACCCCCTCCGCCCCCCCCCCCCCCACCAATAATATGAGGGAGAGTCAATCGGTGTTGAAATCGGTGCTGTGGCCAGCGTGGAAGAGGAGGCCAAACGTATCCCTCCAGAGGCGCTGCCTAGATCGAGCTCCCTTTATGGGATGCCCTTCCGCCAGCAGTGAGCAAGGTGTTGCAGGGGCTGCGCCATTACCTTCTTAAAAAAAATTTTGGGAGCCAATTACCATTTTCAGTCCTCCTCTGTGCACTCGAGTAACGACGTTACACGAGGTGACCCGGTAGTTTCGTCTCGTCATAGACGGGCGCGCGTTGTTGGTTGATTGGCGGGCAGGAGCCGTCGTCATTCGTCGCGCCGGACGATTTTCGTCCACGCGAGAGTCATCGTTGACCAGACTAAGCAAAACAAACCACTTTGCCGACTAATTATTTTGGTCGCTAATTAACACTGGCACGTACGTGCGGGCGTGCACACGCTCGCGGTTGTTTGTTGTTTTTGTTTCTTTACACGGACAAAGGCTTCCCTGGCGCCTCACCTGCAGGCTGGCGACGGTGAGACGCCTCGCGTCGTCGCTGGGGGCGCCGACGGGCACCAGGAAGGGGCTGTCCGGCACGTGCTCCTCGTTGAACCGCACCGACACCTCGTAGTCACCTGCGCGGCGGTGGCACGCGGCCGACAAACGACAACAACGGCGACAACCGTCACCACCACCGCCACCGCCGCCACCGGCGTCAACAGCAGCCACGCAAAATCCTCAAACTGTCGCCGCCATCTCTTGTGGTTCAGAAGATGCCGTTGGGGCCATGTGCTGTTTGCGAGCAGTACTTGTGAAGGCCGGCGCAGCACACGAGAGGGTGGGTGGCCAGCACCGCGCCCGGCCACCGTTGTCTCCCCATTGCTGATGTTTACACAGCGTGCACCAGGTACTCTTTTTAAAGCCGAGTCGACTTTGGTGATGCCCAGAACCGGTTCAGATAATCGTCACTGGTGTTGTCCGTGAGCGGGAATCGAACTCGGGTCGCCGGGTTCCTAGCGCAGCGTAGCCCTAACCGCTATACTACCGCTCCCCATACACAGGCGCACACACATGCACACACACACGCACACACACACACACACGCCCGACACTCGCGCACACGCACGTGCATGTCAGGGCGCCACGTTACCGGGTTCCTGCACCACGTACGACACGCCGCAGGAGCCGTCGTTGCGATCTTCGAAGGAGATGTCGGCCTTGCTGGGTCCCTCCACGGCCAGCGACAGTCCCCCGGCCCCCGCCTCCCTCGTCCAGATGCTGAACTCGGCTGTGTGGACCAGTGGTTGTGTTAGTTTCAGTCGGCCTTTGTTCTTTTCCAGTCGCAGTCTCAGTCAAGGTGACGGCAGCCCTGTGGATTCTAGGGCGCCGTGGTGGCGAGGAGATGTTAACTACCTCGCCTGGTAGACAGGAGGTTGTGGGTTCGATCGCGACCCTTGATGCCTGCTGTATATTTGGAGTTTGCGTGTCTCTCACTCTCTCTCCCCATGGTCACGTGGATTTTTCTCCGGGTCCTCCACGTGTTTCCCTCCACATTTAGAATCAACGTGCGTTTAGAGTATTTGGCTGCTTTAAATTTCCACACGATCAGCAACTTCCGTTGAGCTATCATTTGTGGCCAGGTTGCAAATTACAAAGAGCCAAATAGCTCAGTGAGCCTTCCCTGGTTAAAATAATAAAAAATGTAAGTCAGGCCCCCGACCAACGAGTCAGAGCGGCCTTCACGCTCGCGTGGCCCAGGGTGGGGGGTGGGCAATATCGGAGATAACCGAGGTCGAGCGCGGCTCTTGAAAAGTACGCGGGGCCGACGGAGGGGGGAGCCCTTGCTGCGTCCGCCGTTGAGCCTCCCAGAAACTCGGCAACTTTTGCATCCCGGCAATAACACACTCCGAGCCTGGCACGCGTAAAGTTCTATGTATGTACGTATGTTGAACTTCTTTCGCACCATACGTAGCCAACCATGCTGATCGGAGGTGCGGGTGGGAGAACACCAAACTAAAAATGAACAAACTATTATAAAGAAATTAGTTTTTAATCTAGATGATTTAAAAGTGCAGAGCTCCAGTGGCTTCCTGATATCAGAAGGAAGAGCGTTCCAAAGGGCCGGAGAAGCGCATACTGATAGCGCGCGATGCAGTGACCGTCTTTGTTGTTCGATGGCCAGCCAAAAGCCGCCGCCGCCACTGCTGCTGCTCGCCAGGATGTCCGGAGTTCGCGCGACTGTTACGTCTAAAAGCTGGCCGGGCCGACCGTCGCGCGCGTCTTACCCGGCACGCCGGTCTCTCCCCTCTCCAGTCCCGGGCCGCTCGCCCGCACCTTGTGGGCGCCGCCCTCGCCCAGCGGCCCCACGGTGAACTGGAAGGGGCTGCCCGGCACGTGCTGCCCGTGGTACTTGACGCTGACGGTGTGAGGCCCGGTCTCTTGCGGCACGAAGCGCACGCAGTAGGTGCTGTCGCCGCTCTCGGTGATCTCGGCCGGCTGCTGCAGGCCCGACGGGCCCGTCACCTGCGCCGACAGCTCGGCCTTGTCGATTTCTGTTCCGCGCGTGCGGGCACACGCAGAGGCAAGGGTTCTTCAGCTCGGTGTTTGTTTATTACGTTGGCGGGTCACGTGTCATAGGGGGATGGGAGAGGGCGTAACGTTGTTCAGAATAGGAATGGGAAATCTTTGTTCGTCCTGGAGAAATCCGATGAGCTACGAAGCCCCTTTTTCCACAGTGCGTCCAATACAAACAATCGGCAGGAGCGCAAGGTATAGGAAAGGTGAGCAAACCACTAAAAGTAAATACGTAAAATAGATGAAGCTTATAAGTTCAAATTGCCAAGCTTGAACAACAGCAAAAAAACAACGGCAAAAATAGTCCAAACCCCTGTCAGGGGATTGAACCGTTGGCCTCTGGCCTGCAAGTCCGGTGCTACGGATAATTTCTCCGTTGTTCGTCACTAGGATGGGAGTAGGGGGGGGGGGTAACGGGGGGGGGGGTAGCGGGGGGGGGGGATAGCGGGGGGGGTGGTGATACCTGGAATCTTGAGAGCGACGTCGCAAGTGCTCCCCACGGACGCCACGGACGGCGCCTGCTGCCTCCGCGTCACCGTCTGCTTCATGCGGCCCTCGCCGCTCACCTTCACGCTGAACGGACTTCCTGGGGGGGGGCGTCCAGGGGACGGTGGGGGTGGGGGGTGCAGGTCGTAGCCCAGTGAGGTTGAGGGCGGAACAAGCACAACCAGAAACGGAGTTTCTCAATTCTCTCTCTTTTAATCTCCCCGGGTTTTGTTCCCGGCGTGCTTTTGGCGTCGTTGTCGTGTCATCAGGGGCAACTCTCCAATCGTCTCTCTCACAGAGCGGCGGAAGCCTCACGTGGTAGAAAACGGCCCGTGGAAGGAGATGTCATAGAGCTACTTCTGAGATCCTGTCAAGGGGCACTGGAATTTCCCCATAATTGTTTTTATTCTCAGAGCTGGAATTTAACAAATTCAGTTTAAAAAACAATACTTTAAATACAATGTTTTTTTTCTTCTGTGCAGTCACCGGTGACCGGGCTGAGACCATCATCATCTCGTACTTCCGATGAGAACGGTTGATTACGTATGGTACAAAAGAAGCTCAACATACATACATACTCACATCTCTCTGCACCTGAGAGCTCAGTTTAATTTGAGGCGGCCACCTGGATTTGAAGTGGCGATTCTCAGCAGTGTCAACTCAGCGCAGTGACCTCCCAACCACCGGGGCCATCTACAATGCCCCAGCGCTCTTCGTTCACCTACACGTTCGGCTAATGACATCACTTAACCAAGGCACTTTTGAGTGTGCAAAGGTGCCGTATTTATTTGTGTTGGGCTCTCTGTGCCATCATTCGTGACTGGGCTAAGACCATCAACTGGCTACAATGGAGACCGCATGCTCTCATCGCAGGTGGCTACCTGGATCTGAACTCAACCCGCGCTCTGACCCCCGATCCGTTTCCGCGGCAACCAGGAGCGCATTGCCAAGGTTACCTGGCACGTGCTCGTCGGCGAACTTAATGCTGACGATGTAGTTGCCCGGCTCGGTGGGGCAATAGGAGACCTTGCAGGTCCCATCCTCTTGGTCGTCGCAGTTAATGTCCACCTTGCTGGGCCCCTCGATGGCCAGACTCAAGCCACCATATCCTGGCAAGGGACGTCACGCAACAACACGCCGTAAATCACTCCGAATCACCCCCGCCACCCCATGAAATGCTCCAGACACTTCGCTGGATCTCAATCCAACTCCAGATCGATTTAAAGATGACACTTATAGACAATGAAAGATCTTCCAAGGACTCGCCCCTGCCTGCTTGCTTGCCTGCCCCGTCTCTTCCCTCTCAATGAACTACTCTTGTCCATGAGCTGTCCTACCTCTACCCCCCACATCTCAATCTACTCCCTGCCACGCAATTCCCCCCCCACCCCCGCTTGCTGTCGAAGCCCCCGTTCAAGCTTCACTCAAGGAGAGGTCGATCATATTTTTTGCTGGCCCCCAACTCACATCCACGCTGTCAACTGCGCCCTGTGCAAGTCCAGGCTCTTTCCCTCTGCCTACGACCGACGGCCTCTCTCGTATCAAATCAAACACAGCCACCGCTTCTGCGCAGCATCTTGGCATGAAATCGCACTGCGTTATAGCTCCCGATTTTTTTATCAATCCTGCGTTTTGACTGCACTGGAAAAACGCCATCCCAATCTGCGATGGCGGCGCCGCCGCCACATCACGCGCGGGTTCCTTCCTCCCGTGGGTGAGTGCGTGCGTGCGACCGACCGTCCGACCATCTCGACGGCCGCAGCCTCACCGGCGTTGCGCGTGTCCACGGCGAACTCGCTCAGCTGGAAGGTCTGCCCCTCGGCGAGGCCGGCGCCGGACGTGAGCACGCGGCTCGCGTCGCCGATCTCCGAGGGCCCCACCACCACGGTGAAGGGGCTGTTGGCCACGTGGCGGCCACCCTTCTTGACGCTCACCTGGTGCTCGCCGATCTCCTTGGGCGTGAACGATATTCCTGCGAACCCGCGTGCACGGGGAGCGGTTGGGGGTGGGGGAGGTGGATGATGCGGGTTACACGAGGGGCGGGGGTTTGGGGGTGGGGCATTCGCCGCTCGTCGCAGAGGTTCGCCCTTTAGAATCCGGCAGGCCGCCCCGGTTAATACTGCGGTGTGTGCCGACCGTGACGATGCGACGCGCCGTCCGTCGCTCGCAGCGCACGCCAAAGATTCCGTGGCGCCGTCGTTAGAAGAGAGTTGGCCATCGAAATTCGCCACGAGTTTGAAAAAAAATTGACACCGCGAATTACCCAACTGGGATCACGCACGCCGACATACCCCCCCCCCCAGACGAAGTGAAACGCGAGCGCCCTCCTTGGTCGTGCCCTAGCGCTACGATAGCGGTGTGACGCCACGAGTCATACCGTTACGCACTGACCGATGTCGCGCGTGACAAACGCATTATAGGCCTTGCCCCCCGCCCCCCCGGCCTTGCTTGCCCCCCCCCCCCCGAGCCAGATATCTCGTGAGGCCGGCGTAAAACGGCTCGGACGTGCCCGTGGCGAAGGGATGGAAGCCTTCGCGGAGGCTCGCGCGCGAACGAGTACCGATGTGTCCCGTGTGGAGACGCTTGAGAATGCACGGCTCCTCCCGCCCAGACGGCGCGAGGATGGAGGCCGACAGCTGACTGAGGTCGGTCTCCAGGATCTGCAGGGAGACGTCTTGGGAAGTTCCCACGTTCAGCTGCGACGTACGCAGGGAGTCGTCGCCTGTACGGAACGGACAGACGCGCGCGCACACATGCACATGTTTGCGTGTTGGCGTGCACACGTGCGCAAAGACACAACGATACACGCACGCGTACGTATAGACTCGATACAAAGACAAAGATCCCCTCCGTGAAGCCTTTACCATTTTGTACACCTCTCGCATCAACGGGTGAGGACGGTGTTGTTCACTAATTCTCTAACGGGGGCCCACTTTCGCCGATAACCATCATCAGCGTGAGGGGCCACCACTCACTTTGAAACCACGGGGAGTTTGACAGCACGACGACTGGCTGGTGCATTGTCGGGGGGGCCGCAATGTTAGGGGCCGCACTAATGGCCACCAGGGGGTCCCCAGTGGCCTTGCGGGCCCTGCAATTCTAATCTATTCCGGATTTACACAGCGCCCTTTGCAGGGTTTGGGGGGTGTTGTGCGCACACTCTCTGGCGGGCCTCTGCGCACGCCCCTCACCGGTGATTTTGGCCGTGAAGGGGCTCCCCAAGATGTGCTTGTCGTCAAACTTGACGACGATGCTGTAGTCGCCCGGCGCCGTCGGCAGGTACGACACCGTGCAGGTGCCGTCCTTGTTGTCCTGGCAGGTGATGTCCGCCTTGGACGGCCCCTCCACCGCCAGGGAGAGCCCCCCTAGGGGACGCACGAAGACAAAATGTTTTCGTGGCCTGTCACCTTTCGCCGGCTGTCGGGGGCAAAGCGCCGCTCGGCAGTCGTCCATTCAAGGTTTTGTGGGTGGAGAACGTGGCTCATAATAAGTTTTAATGTGTGTGTCGGTAAACCCGCCAGCGCCCGACACAGCCAATTATAGTGAGGTATGTAACGTAAGAAAAACATGCCAATTAGTTATTAATTGGCTGTGTCAGGTGGTAGCGGGTTTACCGACACATTTATATTTACGTGACCTAACCCAGAAAAACCTCTTGTGGAAAGGCCTACGTGTTTAATCAGAACGTGGCTCACTGCAGAGGTTGGCGGTTTTGAATCCCGCAGGCCACGTTGTAACAACAAGGAGGGGCAGCTGCCACTAGGGGGGGTTGCCCCTTTCAAATGTGTTGAGGTGAGATGCGGTGTAAGTGGCCTGAAGCGTTCTGAGACGCCCCGGTGTAGAGGAGGGCGGATCAAAAAAAAAAGAGGTGCGCTACGCAGAAAATTAAAATCGGCGGCAAATCAATTTCACCAAATTTTCAAATATAATGGAGAATGTAAAAAAAACCCACTGTTTAAACTGCTGCCCCGTTAACTTTACCTCACGCAACTTGCTGCTGCATTATTATTACTTCGACTATCATTACCGTCCATCGTCCTGGCCTCGACTGCCAGCCATCGTCACCATCCGCTATCTTTGCGGACGGTGACGATGTTCTCGGCCGTGCCGGCTGCGGTGGCGCGCGGCGTGCGGCTGCTACCTTCGCCGGCGTCCTTGGTGTGGATGGTGAACGAGGCTGGCTTGTTCACCGTGCCGTGGCTGAGGCCCGGTCCGAAAGCCGACACGTGACCGCTGTCGATGGCGTCCACGAAGAACTGCAGCGGGCTGCCTGCGAGGGAACAGCGGCGGGATTGGGGCCTCGCGCTGCAAGAGACGACGTTCCCCACCTCCCCACTCCGCCACCACCGCCACCACCGGCACCCACCACCACCGCCAGCAGCAGTGGCGAGATGTTAACTACCTCGCCTGGTCTACAGGTGGTCGTGGGTTCGATACCGACCCTGACACCTGCTGTATATGTGGAGTTTGCGTGTTCTCCCCGCGGTCGCGTGGATTTTTCTTCGGGTACTCCGGTTATTCCCTCGACATTTAGAGTCAACGTCGCGCGTTCAGAGAATTTGGCTGCTATAAATTTCTACGTGACAAGCCCACTTCGTTGGGCTATCATTTGTGGCCAGGTCGCTTCTGAAAAAGAGCCGTATAGCTCAGTGGGCTTTACCTGGTAAAATTTTTGAAAGTTTTTAGTTTAGAGTTTTCGTTTAGCGTAGCCTTATTGGCTAAGAGGGGCAAGCGCCGATACCAAACAATAAATATTTACAGGCCCATTGACAAAACCGGGCCAGGTGGCTCATCGGCAGAGCGAGCGGCTCGCAATCGGAAGGTTGCCAATTAAAATCCTGGCCGGAGGTCGACTCGGCCGGCCCATCATCCCTCTCGGGTCGATAAAACAAGTGCCACTTTGTTCTGAAATCAACCGCGGTTGTCTTATAAACAGACTCACCCCCCCCACCCAGCACAGGAATATGGAATCTCCACCACTGGCTGAATCCTGTAAATGGAGGATGAGCAACGCCTCATTGCTTATTTGAGCAGGAAATTATTATTATTTTAAAATAAAAAATTTGCTGGAATAAAGAAGAATGAGGGATTCCAGTCTAAGGTTGACTAAAATAATTTTACCAGGTAAGTCCTAATTAACTATTTTCATAAGTTGCTTATCATGTGGAAAATGATAGCAGACAAATATTCTAAACGTGTAATGGAGAAAAAGCCACGTGACCACGGGGAGAGACACGCAACCTCCAAATATACAGACGTCAGGGTTGGGATCGAACCCTTGACCTCCTATATACCAGGCGAGGAAGTTAACATCTCGCCACGGTGGCGCCTTCACAAGTGACCGCTCGGTACCTGGGATGTGGTTGCCGTCGTACTTGATGTCCATCTCGTGGAGGCCCTTCTCCACGGGAGAAAACTTGACGGTCACCGTGCCGTCCTGGTTGTCCGTTATCTCCGGCTTGGCCTTGCGACCCGACGGCATGTGGACCTCGCCTGCGCATCGATGAACGCACGCGACCCCCGTTAAGAGCGTTGCTAAAGCCCTGCTTGGCCGCATCCTGGCTGTGTTAGCGGTGAGCGGGGAGCGATCTGGTGAGTGGTGAGCGTGCGGTCAGTGTCCACGTCGGGATGAGTGTCTGTGTCCGGTCAGCGCGGGTGAGCGCAACGCGAGCGAATCAGAGCGAGGTGCGGCGGGGTTTTGGGCTAGGCGTTTTTGATCACATGGCAGGGCACGTGCCATAGGGGATGGGAAAGGGCAGAACGATGTTCAAAATCGGAATCATTATCCCTGGAGAAATCCGATGAGCTATGAAGCTTTTGTTCGCAGCAGGGGCGGGGGGCGGAGCGTTAGAGTGGCGAGTGCGAGGCCGTTATAACGACGCGAGCGGAGCCGGCCGTCGTGACGCACGAGTCCACGGCAAACGCGCTCCGTGTCGGTGTGCCGCCGCTGCCACCCTTGCCTGTGATCTCTCCTTTGCGCACGGCGAACGGGATGACGAGGCTGAACGGCCGCAGCGGCTCCCGCCCGATGGCGTCCTCTGTCGCCTAGGGGCGGCCCCCGGGCCCCGTTCGGAAGGACAAAGGTTAACACCGGAGCAGCGGCGTCCGTGGCAACTCGCGATGGCACGCGTCAGCAGGAGCCAACGTTAGCCGGCGCTGTCGTGAAAAACAACTGGCGCTCTTTCTCAGAATCGACGCATGAGCGAGCGAGCGTGCGCACGTCGGGAAAGCGTGTGCACGCACCATGACGCGGAAGGGGCTGTTGGGGATGAGCTCTCCCCCGAAGCGGATGGCGATGATGTAGGGACCGGGCTCCTGGGCCGTGAAGTAGATGTCGAAGGTCCCGTCGGGGTTCTCCACCACGTCCACGTCCAGCTCCGCGCCGTCGGGTGTGCACACGCGGCACGTCACCTTGCCCTTGCCGGCATCCTTGGCGTTGACCGTGATCACCGTCTGCTCGCCGATCTGAATCGCCGGGCCCAGGCCGCCGCCTTTCACAACCGGCGCCGGAGGTTGTGGGCGGGGGGAAGCGAGAGTCATTCACGGTTGCCGTCCGCGTGTCGCTCGCTCGCTGGCTGGTGGGCACCTCCCCATCG
Source organism: Lethenteron reissneri (assembly GCF_015708825.2). Taxonomy (NCBI): domain Eukaryota; kingdom Metazoa; phylum Chordata; class Hyperoartia; order Petromyzontiformes; family Petromyzontidae; genus Lethenteron; species Lethenteron reissneri. The sequence goes on along the minus strand of NC_083833.1, from coordinate 1,558,167 downwards.
CTCGTCTATCGTGACGACCACGGTTACTGTTCGCGTGAGTTTCGCCCGTTGATTCCTCCGCCCGTGTCGAGGACTCTCGCTACCCACGTCCAACCACCACCACCACACTTGCCACACTTCTTCATTTTCAGCTCCTTCCTTCGCACTGCTCCCCTTTGGAATTCCCTCCCGCCATCACCGTTCCCCAAGTTCTCGGAAATAACCTCGCCCCACTCAAGAAGCACGGTGACTCTTATTCACTGCGGCGTTAAAGGCGCCGTCTGCCACGATGAGAGATTCCCCACATCGTGTAGGCCGTGGGGGTAGACATTGGAGCATGGTATGTTACAGCTATCGATTGTGCTGACGTGACCCCGTGGCAGCAGCCTTACACAGCACCTGCTTTATGTAAGTCGGTCCCCCATCCAAGCTCAAGCGCTATCGGGCGCTCAATCCTGCTCAGTCTTCCGAGATCTGACGAGAATCGGCCGCATTCCATTCGATTCGGTCACAGCATAGGCAACTTGTAACTAACGTGATACGTGCACTGGACTTAACTTGTCGATATTTACCCGTACACTGCTAGGCTGGCTTGGGAGGCACTAACTCTTAGAACTCACGGTAGGCCAATCCATAATAATCCGATATTATTATTATTAAATATTATTAAACAACAAAACATCTCAAAATAATCCAGCATTCCGGACAATACCAGCAAAACATTTTAAATTTTTTATATATATAAATAATGATATATCGACCGAACCCACAAGCACCACTCAAATGCAACGGCACCACCCAAGCCGATCGCCATGCACCACAATGATTGAGTTGCAGCACCCACAGGAGAGAAACCGGGTTAGCAGGCGGGGGTTAGGGACGGTGTCAGATTAGCACGGAGGGAGGCAAGCATGCAGGGGACTCGGCACATTGGGGGGGGGGGAGGGGGGGTGGGGGGTGTGGGGGGAGGTGTGGGGGGACGTAGCGAGGGTGCAGATGCTTACCTAAGCCGTGACCTCCGATTGACACTGAAGTGATTGGGGGGCAGAGAGAGAGAGAGACCAGGGGGGGAGTGATGTGACAAATTGACACTCGTGAAAGTCGGTCAGAACAACGTGTCCAGCCGCTCTGTGGGTTTGTGTGCGCCGTGAGCTTACGGTGAGTGAGAGAGCGAGTGAGGGAGGGAGAGAGCATCTTAACGAATCCATTAATCGTAAAACAAAACAAAGAGAGTGTGCATCGTTTTAACTTTGCTCGCGAACGGGTGACGTGTACAAGACGGCCATGCTGCTGCGGTCTTGCCGCCGGCGGGGGGGTGTGGTGACGTGAAGGCAATGACAAGATCACCGCCGTTAAAAAGCGCCGACAAACCGCTCGCGGTGTTCAGGCCACAACATCAGCTGTTCAGAAATCGCGCGTGCGCTATCACCACGCACGCGCGCTCCTGCGTGCGCGTGTGTACGAGCTGAATGCAGTCGAGGCTGTGATGACAGTTTTTTTTTCTGGCTGAGTCCTTCGCCATACGCTTCAACAGCACCACCACGGCCACAATTTTTAGTCGGCACAAATGGATCCTTTTTTTTTTTCTCCCGTGGTTTTTTTGCATATTGAGATACAGTATCGCCGTAGTGTGTTCACGAGACGGTGAAATGTCATTTAAGGAACTTTTTCAGAGCAATGCACAGCCCTGCGTTAAAGAACGTCCCCGTGGAAGGAGACATCACAGAGCCACTTCTGAGATTCCTTCAAGTGACATAAATGAATACACTACGGGGCACTGCACTTTCTCACAAGCCCTGCTCCAAAGAAATGTTTGGCGCATGGCAGTCCAACAGATATTTAAATTCTAAAAGCTGGAATTTAGCAAAATTAGTTTTTTATATATATATATTGTACGGGGAATTTATTTTTGTGCAGTCATTACCTCACTACACTTGAGAACCCGCTTTAATTACAATCGGCCAAGACCTGGATTCGAACCGTGGTTCCTAGTGAGTTGGTTCAATTCTCTGACCGCTGACCCCTGAGGGCCACCACTGAGCAATTTTTTTCAGCCGTTTTGTTAAGAAATTAATTTTACTTACCATTTGACTTTTGAGACATCGACAATAGCAACATCACAAATCTGTGTTCAACGCTTCCAGTGTCTCACGCCTGTCGTATTTCATGTCCGTGCGTTTCACAGTCCCAGACAATAAAATGCACAATTATGAACAAAATATGATCGGTCCTCCCGTAATGCACTGCTTATCACGTGACATCACTATACTTGCGCGTAGTACGCGCTACAGCCTCGTTGTAGCAGTCCGCTAACTCAAAGTGGGTCAAAACTGTGACCAGATTATTTTAAGTGGCAGCAGAACAATGAGACGGCTGTACCAGTAAAACATCTCTAGACAGGACTCAAGTGGGCAAGAATTTTGCATTAAATTCGTCAAGGCCTCCCACATCCTCCCACGAACCCCTCAGCCTCCCACTCGCCACTTGATAGCGATGGTGAGAAACTCGGATTAAATTGCACGACAGTCACTGAAGTGTTACCAAGATTGAATACTAAGATGCAAGAATTGCTCCACTCACGCCACCGCTGGCAGAAGGAACCCCCCCACTAGAGGCACCTCTAGGAGAGCCCCTCTAGAGGGAATTTGGCCTACTCTTCAAACGCTGGTCAGACGACTTAGAGTGTGGGGAATCTCCCACGTCTTCTGTCGATTAACCACCCGTTGTGGACCCATTTCTACTGCCCGGCGGAGAAGCGGCGGTTGGATTTAAGTGGCCTGGCACCATCGTTTCAACTGCCGCACGGAGTGGGGGGACGGAATTGAACCGGCGACCTCCGGGTGGCAAGCCAAGCGTGCGCCGACCATCGTGCCGTGGCGATGGCTTCTCCAACGAACTCCGCGCCTAAAAAGGCGGATTTCCTTGACTTTTCCAGGCGGCAAAAAAACAAACCGGAGCGATCGCCGCCTTGCCGTCCGCTTTCCGCGTCGCCGTGCGCGTGCAGGAGGGGGGGGGGGTGGGGGCCCTACCCGTGACGAGACACTTGCTGGCGTCTCCGGAGGGGACGGCGCGGATGCGGTACGGCGAGTAGGGGATCTCGTCGCCGCCGTACTTGATGGTGATGGTGTAGCGGCCGATCAGGTCCGGGATGTAGGACACGGTGTACGTGCCGTCGCCGTTGTCGCGGATGTTCGCCTTGCGCGGGTGCCCCTCCGGGTCCTGCTCGCGAATGAGACGCCACTCATGACTTCCTTCTCGGGGTGGCGGGGGGGGGCTATGAAGGCCGAGCGCCCGCGGTGGTTTCGGGTTCGAGCAACAAGGCACACGGCTGCCCCCGGTCAATACCGCCCCGTGTATGAACCGTGGTACAGGATTCGCGAGGTATACGCGCTCTGGAGATGCTCGTGAATAGCAATTTTGCTGATGATACTGGCCTTCAAAAACCTTAAATAATAAGTTTCCTTCAATAAATACGTAAATAAGCTATTAAATGCGTGAAAATTATATTAATATTTCATCATGGGACCTTCTCCTTTGCCAGTACCAAAATATGATAATAGGTTTTCCTCTATTTTCTGGCAACAAAACAGGTGTTAAGATGTTAAAACACCAGACTGAAACCGTTTACAAGGAATCATGTCTGCATTAACCACAATACTTGTGGCCAGAATTCAAACAAAAAACACTCTGATAATATATGCATTGTCCTTGAAACTGATTGGTCCACACTAGAGACAGCTTTCTTCTTCAATAATAAACCTTAAATTATGATTCTGCGCCTCTTTCCTTTATCTAATCACATTCTCTCTCATCACTTTATCTCACTTTCTTTCTGCACCTCTCTCTCGATCCAGCAGTCGCGTAGAGAGTTCCAGATGCGGTTCGCGGATAGGCACAATCGCGGCTAGCCGAGTTCGTGAACAACGAGGGAACGCCAGTATACTCAGCGCCGCCGTCTGCTTCAGAGTGGACGCTTAAGAGGTGCCGTGAAGTTGTCCAAAATAGCAAGGAGTGCAACTACACCCGGGGCCCATGGGGCCGGAGCGGAACCCAAAAGGCTACGGTGAGGAACAGGGAGGCAAACAGGACAGGAGGTGTCCCCACCCCGCTAACACCACCGACCCATTGGCTTCCCGCGCACACCTCAAGAGAGGCCTACGCCTGCGTCGATGGCGAGCAGAGCAGCCGCGCCGCCAACGTGCATCACCGCGCGAGAGCGCGCCGTCCGGTCGGACCGTACCATTATCTGCACGGTCAGCAGTCCCTCCCCCGCATCCCGAGCGTCGATGGTAAACTCCACGGGCAGGCTGGCAGGGACCCCGGCCGAGTTGAGGCCCGGGCCGCTCGCCTTCACCTTGCTGGCATCGTGCGTTTTCAGCACTTTCACTTTGAACGGGCTGCAGGTTGCAGATAACGCGCACAAATACACGCACACAGCAGCAAAGATGAAGATCCTCCTGTGTAGCTTTTAACAGGCTGCTGGGTCAAGTGCTCTTATCGAGCGCCTGTAAAGGCCAGCATGGCGGTGTGACCAGGTCCACGCTCAGCCACCTTTGTCTCCCCGGCGCTGATGTTTACACACTCGCGCAAAGGGTTCTCGCTTGAGGCCGAGTGAACCTGGACCGGTTGAGATTAGCCCTCGCCTCGCTCGGAACCTGGGTCACCGGATTCGTAGCACATTGCGCCAAACGCGAACGGGACACACGCATCAAGCAGGGCAGACGTGGCTTCTCCAACGACAGCAAATCGGACGATATCGGGCACGTTCCGGGTGAGTGCATGGGCTGGGCAAGGGCAGGGCAAGGGTAGAGCAAGGGCGGGACGTACCTGCGTGGCACCTCCACCCCGCCGTAGCGCACGGCCAGCGTGTAGGGCCCCTCTTGGGTGGGTGTGTACGTCACGGTGTGCATCCCGTCACCGTTGTTCACCTTCTCCACGGGCTCCACGATGCCTTGGGGGCGAGGGTGGTGGGGGCAAAGTAGCAGCAGCAGCGCCGGCCGTGAGCTGTGTGCAGCCTAGGGGCTTGGGGGGGGGGGTGCTCGCAGCAATGGAAAACTTTGTCGTTCGCAGGCCCGATTTGGACGTGGGTAGGCCTCGTGTGGACCGTGGGGGTCCCCCCATCGGTTAAAGCTGCGGGTCGTAGGTAGCCTACCCCTGCTTGTAACCTCGTAGTGAAAGTTGGGGAGGTTGCAGGCAACCTGTAATAAGTCTCCCTTGTAGAGAGATGCGGGTGTGAGATCTCGCCTGGCCCACACTTAGACCAGAATGAGAGACTAGTTAATAAAACTTTCCATGAGGCTCGTTATAAACTAGGGTTGCCGAGATACAGTTCCCCCATATTATTTTTGTTATACATTAGCGGTGGGAAGATGTATTGCGGTGAAAAGTAACGTCTCCAGTGGCTGCAGGAATGACGCAAACCAATTACCTACGACGCATGGGGGACGAAGCTGATTGTGTGTGGGGGGCAAGGGGGGGGGCACGAACCTCGAGGGCCCTGAACCTTGACCTCCAGCGGCGCCACGCCGGCCTTGCTGGTGTTCACCGTGACCGTCTGTGGCATGTTGGCCCGGACCCCTGGCCCGATGCCGGGACCCGACACCTTCACCTTGCTGGGGTCGACCACGTCGCACACCGGCACGCAGAACGGCGAGCCTGGCAAAGCACAAACACCCCCCGTAATAGCCTTCAACAGACTGTCGAGGACAGGCGCTGTTAGCGAGCACCTGTTGTGGACGGCAGCGGCACGCGAGGGGGGGGGTAGGTGGCCGGATGGCCGTCCGGCCGCCGTTGTTTCCCGAGTGGTGATGTTTATGCACGCGAGAGTCGATCTACGGGAGGCCAAGGACCGGTTCAGATATTTGTCGCTGATGTTGGCCGTGAGCGGGAATTGAACTCGGGGCGGATGAAATCAATTCACAGGCCCATCGGTTACCCATCCCTTGCTTTACACATCACAATATACGTTCAGTCAAATTAAATAACTTAGTGGGCGCTACGTTTCAAGTAGTTTGAAGGCACTCCACAGTAGGGGGCCGTGTCGGTCATTTTATTTAAACACTGCAATTTGATTATGATGATGCGGACACACCTGGCCCTACGCGTCATGGGATCCTTCCGCCTGCATTGCAAATCGGACGGCGTGTGTTTTCTGGTTCATTCCCCCCGCAGTATCAACCGGGGCGGCCGACGGGGTTCGAAACGCCGTCGACCTGTTCAACAAGCGGCAAACGAGCCACCGCACGGCCAACGTTGAGCACACGCGTCACGGGGCCCGAGCCTGTGACGTGTATCCCAATCGTGCGCCGGGTCCTCTCGGGCCCAGTGGGCCGCTTTCCTGAGGCCGCTATCGAGGGCCGTCCAGCGTACCTGGCACGGGCAGTCCCCCGTAGGTGACGTTGATGTCGTACTCCCCGGGCGTGTAGGGGACGTACTCCACCAGGCAGCTGCCGTCCTTGTTGTCCTTGCAGCTCATCTTGGCCTCCGAGGGACCCTCGATGGCCAGGCCCAGTCCCCCCGTGCCAGCTCCCCTGCGCAGGGGCAGAGAAGAGCCACGGGTCACGCGTTGCTGGAAGACGTTGGCTTCACAGTCAAGATTTTTGGCTAAAAATAAGCCGCGGAGGAAAGGGGTGCTTGTGTCTGTCGGGGGGAGCGCTTAATTTCTTCGGCAACTCAAAGCGCCTAAAATCACACATGTCAAACAGGGCAACCTCACAAGAAAAGGTGGTGATGGCTTACGACGAAGGAAGTTACACCGCGGAGATGGTTTAATGATTAGCACGGTTGGCTACGCACGGTGCGAAAGAAGTTCAACATACACGCACGCACATACAAATCAGCGCACGTGAGTCAAGGTGCTAAACTGTTGCATCGTGGGACCGCGGGGGATGCCGGCGGCTCGAGAAGCCTTCATTCAGCAGTGGATCGTTCATGGCTGATGATGATGATACAACTGGCTTACAACCGCGACGATACGTACCGTCGCCGGGGCAGCCGAGCGACGCGAGCAGAGGGGAACACGGCCCGATGCAAGACACGTCAGCTTTTTTAAGACGCCACGGATTGCTGTCGTTAGAGAAATACACGAGCTAGCGCGCTGTAATTCGAGGGAGAATAGGACGGATTCGTGGTAACGAGTAACGGCCAGGTAAGACTGTTTTAATGTTAAGCCCCGGGGGGGTAATGGTGGTGACCCCACGGTGACCCCATGGTGACCCCATGGTGACCCCATGGTGACCCCGTGGTGACCCCCTGGTGATGGTTTGTGTTGGAAGGGTGCTCGATGAAGAAGCCCGCCAGGAACCTGGTCTCGATGGTGAACTTGTTGGCCTTGTGCGTGAGGCCTCCCTCCACGCCAGGCCCATACACCTTGACGCGCGACGGGTCACAGCCCTCGGACACGGGAACGTGGAAGGGGCTCTTGGGAATCGGCACGCCGTCGTACATCACGTCGACGGTGTGCGCACCTGCAGGGGAAGCGGAACGCGCGCCCACGTTCGTCGTCGTCATCGTCGTCGTCGCCATCGTCTAAGACAGTGGTTCTTAGCCTTTACTTCAGCCTTGCACCCCTCTGGTTCTCAATCGATAACAAAATGTTCCATTTCAATAAATACACTGGGGTTTGATTAAACAAAGTAGTTGTACTTACGTGCCCGTGCTTAATTTGTGTTTCAATGATTGACCTTCTAAAAAAACTGGCCACGTCTCACACCCCCATGGGGTGCACGGGCACCCCAGGGTAAGAACCACAGCTCGAAAACACCGGTTCTATCAAACATCAGTTCAATACTCGCACACGCAGCAATAAATTGTGGGTCGCCAGGCTTGTAGCGCACGGCGCTGACCACTGCACCACTGTACCATCCCTTCCGCCACTCCGCAGTGCGTTGGAGCGATAGACGTTGGAGCATTCGTAGGGCGAATGGGCGAGTGGGGGAGCGCTGTGTTGTGGGCGAGTAGACAAGTGAGTCAGTGGGCACGTGGGTGAGCGAGCGAGTGCTATGTTGTGGGTGAACGGGCGCGTGGGTGAGTGAGCGGTACGTTGTTGGCGCGCGGGCGAGGCCCGCCTCCCTCACCGTCCTCGTAGGGCGTGTACTCCACGGCGTAAGTGCCGTCCCTCTTGTCGGTGACGCGAGCGTCGCTGTGGGCGCCGCTGGGCGCCGCCACCTGCGCCGTCACGTGCTCCCCACCGCTCGGCGCCACCGAGCGGGCGTCCACCGTGAAGTCGGCCACCGTCTCCCGCAGCACTGGGCGACGGCGCACAGGGGAGCGGGGTGAGCGGGGTGAGTGGGACGTCCGTGGCTCTGAGCCAGCGTGATGACGCGTCAATCCTTTCCCATTTACGATGGCGTGTACGTGCACGTCGTCAAGCGTTCCTTCCGATTCCGTTCCGATGACGCATGATGACGCACGATGACGTACGTACACGTCATGGGAACGGAATCAGAAGTAAAAGGCCACGCGGGAGGGCGAGGGGCACAGTTTGGCGCCAGCCATCGTTGAGTGCGGTCGTGTCGCTACAGTTCTCTGCGGCGAGTACAACGCCTTTCAAAGAGTCGTTGCGTCGCTCGATGCGAGACGCACGGGGCAGGAAGGGTTGGGGGGGGGGGGCCCGTCCGAGTTTAATTTGCCGATTCCCTTCGCGCTACCTTTTTCGAGGCCCGGGCCGAAGGCTCGGATGCCGCTGGTGTCGACGGCGACCTCGACGGGGATGCGCGCCGGGAACTTGGGCACGGGCTGCCCGCCGTACGTGAGCTGCACGGTGTGCGGGCCGGCGCGCAGCGGCACGAAGCTCACGTCGTACTTGTCGTCCTCCGTCTCCTTCACCTGGCGGGGGGGAGGGCGCCACGCGGACGGCGCTTATCATTTTGTTATGTTTTTTTACACGCGAAGACAAAGGTCCCCCGTATAGGCTCTCACAGACCGTTGGGGCAAGTGCCGTCGCCGAGTAGCAGCACCAAATTAAGTCTGAGATGGCGCATGAGGGGGGTGGGTGGCCTGCACCAGGCCCGGCAGCCTTTGTCTCCCTCTCGTGGCGGTGTTTAAACACCGCACACAGGTAATCATTTTGCGGCTAAGTCGACCTAGGGGAGGCCCAAGACCAGTTTCGATAATCGTCACCGGTGTTGGCCATGAGCGGGAATCAAACTCACGCACACACACGTGCACACGCGCACATACACGCACACACACGTGCACACGCGCACACACATTTTCTGAGATTTTTGCACACAACGTTGGTGTACGGTGTCTTTTCTGCAATATTTTTGCCGTCTTTTCTTGAATTTTCTGTTTGCACTTAGTCACATATTCACTTTAAGATGTTTTTTGTTCATGTTTTAGTTTTTTATTTGTTGCGGTTGCACCCGATTCAAGAGCTGAATGGCTCACAGGGCTATACCTAATAAATGAACTTGAACTTGAACACACGCATTGGTTTTTTTTCTCAATCACATTCCAATCGCGTTCCCGGGCGTGTTGTAAGCTCTCCCGCCGCCTGACCTGCACCGCGAGCGCGGGGCCGGCCTTCTCCGGGGTCACCGTGACCTCCAGCTCAGCCGGTCCGGCCTCGGAGCAGTCCACCTGGAAGGCGGCCGTCTGCCCCACGAGGCCCCGCTCGAGGCCGGGCCCCGACGCGCGCACCTTGCTGGCGTCCACACTCGGCTTCACCGCGGCTGTCAACAAGGGGCGGGGGAGGCGGGGCGACAACGTCCTCCGGTTTAGCCGTCGACGCGGCCGGGCGGTAGTGCGCGTAGAGCTACGACGCGGTGGCCCCGGCGGCAGCGCGGTTTGCCGCTCGTTAGATGCGGAGGTTTCCCGGTTCGAGCCCACGCGGCCGCCCCGCCCGCTCGATGCCACGGGCGCGTTATCTGTCCGCTTCGCAGTGGATGCTAACGATCCCGTGACACCGTTATAAAGAGAAGCGGAGCCTCGACGCATGTCGGCGCGACGAAACCAATCACCCGATCCGGAGGAATGTACGGCGATCGTCGCGGCCAGCCACGAGAACTACGACCGCGCGCAACGCTGCGGCGGCGCCTTCCTCCGTGACAGGCAGACGCGCGCCTGTGCGTGCCCGCGCCGTCGGCGGCTCCCCCACCCAAAAAAAACCTTGCCACACGCCGGCCACCACTCGCTTCCGTTTACACCGATTCGGCTCGCACCCCTTCGCGCAGCGCACCCATCCCTCGGACGCGAGCGCCGATCCGGCGCGTCACCGCCGATCCCCGCGACGCGCGCAGTCCATCCCGGCCCGGCGGGCGGGCGGCTGCGGTACCTTTGAAGGGCGAGCCGGGGATGTGTTTGTCGGCGAAGAGGATGTTGACGAGGTACTCCCCGGGCATCGTGGGCAGGTACGAGGCGGAGCAGGTGCCGTCGCCGTTGTCCCTGCACTCGAGCTGCGCCTCGCAGGGACCCTCGACCGTGAGGCCCAGGCCGCCCATGCCGGCGCCCTTGGTGTCGATGGTGAAGGAGCGGGTTTGCCCACCTCCCCCGACTTCAGGCCCGGGCCGCTAGCTTTCACCTGGCGAGGGGCGGCACCGGGGGGGCAGGCGGGGGGGGGGGGCAGCGACCGGTGACACGGGGAGCGCCGTTGTCAGTCGGGGAGCGTCCGAAGGGACGAGCGTTTCGTGCTTCGCAGTTTTTGCCGAACGTACGGGCCCCCAAGGCCACAAATGCCGAGCGGCCAACGACAGACGGCGCCGTCGAAAGCTGCAAATGGTTCTGGGTCGGTAACTTTCTAGAAATTCAACGAGGTCTGCGTGAGATATTTTTTTTAATTGGGGGCCAGCAATTTCCATGGTGGAGCAGTGCGAGGAAAGGAGCGGAGAGAGAGAGAGACCAGCTTTCCGACCCGCGGTGTGGCGGCGGTTGAGCGCGGGGAGAGACAACACAAGGGTCAGTGTGTGTGGCAGTCCCGAGGGGCAATCGGCGGGTGCTCGTGGGAACGGGGGCCGTTGTGGCATAGCGACGGTCGGACTGAAGTGTTGGGCGTACCCACACTTTCAGAGCCTGCCGGAAATCTCTCAAACGCCAGATCTCGGCTCGCGGTTTTTGTCTTATGAATCTGTCATTTGGTGCCTAATTTAAAAAAAAAATTCCACGGGTACCCTGTCTGGGTTGGCGGGCAGCAGGGCCTCCATGGTGAAGGGGCTGCCCGGCACGGGGTGCCCGTCGTAGACGAGGTCGATGCGGTGCGGCCCCTCCTCGCGCGGGATGAACTTGGCCACGAAGCTCTCGCTGTTGAGGCCGGGCTCCACTTTGCAGGGCACGGCCTTGCGCAGCGGAGAGGCCACCTTCACCTCCAGCTTGCCCTGGCCGCCCGCTCCCCGCGCATTCACGCGCAGCTCCTGGTCCTTGTTCACCTCCATTTCTGAGGGGCGCCACGCACGCGGCAAACACAACAAAAACAAAGAATCCACCACTCCTCCCCCCCCCCCCCACTGTGCTGATCTCGTCAAGGAACATTAAACCATCGTCAAGCCAACTCCGGTCATCTCCTCGCAGCAGCAGCAGCAGCAGCAGCGGCTTTTGGCTGGCCGTGGAACAAAGATGGTGGTTCAACGCATCGCACGGCGCTTTCGGGTGCACTTCTGCGGCCGTCTGGAACGCTCTTCCTTCCGACATCAGGAAGCCACTGCGGGATATGCACTTTTAAATCGTCATCTAGATTGACAAAATAATTTATTGCGAAATGCTTTTTGTGTTCAGTTTCTTGTCCTTCCTACAGACATACGTGTAGCTCACGTATTCATAATAAACGTTTTTGGGTTAGATCGCGAATTGCCCGATGATGCTTGATGTAATTACCAGCAAAACGTCGTACTCAAAAATTGTAAATGTTGTGGATTCACTCTTCAACACACCGGTGGGCTAAAGTAGTGAACTTTTGTCAACGTGACACTTTTTTGCTGATTGGCCGTGTCGGGTGGTGGAGGGTTATGATACATTTATAAATAATGCGATCTAACCCAAAAACGTTTATTATGAATAATATTGGTCGCGAAAGCCTACGTGTTAAACTAGCTCATGTATGTCTGTATGCTGAGGTTGTCGCTCGATGAATGCGCAAAAAACAAAAACAAAAACCTCGCGTTAAATTTGGTCCTGAGAAATAAAACATCAGCTTGACTGTCGTGCAATGAACGTCGCTCTCGTGCGGCAGAGTGGGTGGGAAAGGGCTGCCCCTCTGCTGTGTGTGCACCAGAGGTCGCTTGAAGGTTTCTCCGGAGGCAGCTCTGTGATATCCGCTTCTGTGGGTCATTCTCTTAGACGAAGCGTCGTGCTGCTACGAGAGTTCCGACCGCACAGTCCCGAGAACTTTTTTTAGGGGGCGGAGGGCAAAAAGCAAATGGCCGGCACGGCACACACGGGGGAGGGGGGGGGGTGTGACCTGCACATTCACACACACACCCAGCGTGTTTGGCTTCACGTTGGAGGAACACACAACTTTGTCCTCGAGTTTAATTAATCTCTGATCACCTTCACGAGAGTTATCGTGGATGCCTCATTACAGACGGACGGACGGACGAAACTAACACGTGAACGTTCAGAAGGAAAAAAAAAGCATCTATAAAAATATATATAACTATATAAATATATATAAATGAAGGCACGTTTCCCCTTACTGTTGTCCAGCCCTTCGATCTTGATCTTGCTGAGGTCCAGCGGCGGAGCCACAGCCACGGGGAAGGGGCTTCTGGGGATGTGGTCTCCGCCGTACGTGACCCCGACGGACATGTTTCCCTGCGGAGGAGCGCGCGGCACCGCTCGCCGTTAGCGCACGGCAGCCACGGAGCCCGACCTCCCGCACGGCCTCTCTCATTCGACGCAAAGTTCAAAGTTCATTTATTAGGTATAGCCCTGTGAGCCATTCGGCTCTTCAAGACATTCGGCTCTCGAGACGCGAAGACTCGGAACCAACGCGGTTGCCCTCCCCGTCCCGCTGGATCTCAAAGGGCTGAATTAAAACCCGAGCCACATTGTCTCTTGGGGGTGAAAGGGAGACAATGTACGGAGGAGCTGGAAGTCACTCGGCAAATGCCACTGTGGCTCTTTGGCGATCGCTCCCCGGTGCGGAATTTTGTTCCGCGGGCGATTTTGGGGAGTTGCTTTGCTCCGACGGAGCGTGATAATGGCCGAGTTTTTGAGACCCGTGTAAAATTAAGGGGGAGTTCCGGTGATTCCGTTAAAGGGCCCCCGGCGCAGGTCGTGACGGCGCACCACGAACGTGTGATCAACTCAAATCAGCCGTTAACTTGTTGTCGTTGGCGCCGTTCATGTAGCACAAGGATATCGCGAAGCTCTCTCTTGTTAAAGACCCAAAACAGAAGACCTCCCTAGGGTTTGATCTTCCACGAAGCTCATGGCCCCCAAACTCCAGAAACCATTGCAGCAGATGTGGTTAGCCGAATGCACGAATGGAAATATAAAAACTCTCCGGTAGTGTGTGACTGTGATGAACAAGACCGTACAACGTATGACGACGCGATGCCCGATCCACAAATACCGAGGACGTCACGGTGATTACACCCCACTGGCTCCTGACGCACTTGTCTGGCTTGACTGCCTTTAATTTGTGAAATTGTGGTTGTCACCCTGCATCTACAGGAGACGTACTAAAGGAGAGGTCGCGAAGGCGTTCTCCCGAATCGCGTAACATTTCAAATCTTTGTCAATTTGGACAACGGCGCCGGCCAAAATGCGGATCTGGAACCATCCACCGTGCACCGCGGCCGGCACCTCCGCGGCATTAACCGGGGGTCGGCCGTGGCTCCAAAAAACGACGCGGGGGGGCGGGCGGGGGGGGTGGTTCCTCACCTGCTGGACGGGCGTGTAGCGCACGGTGTGCGAGTAGTCGTGATTGTCGATGATCTGCAGGTCCGACACGGCTTCCTCTGCGATGCCGGGCAGGCCCGAAAACTGGACGTCCAGCGGGGCCTTCCCGGCACCCTTGGTGTGCACCGTGAAGTGAGTGGGCTTGCCGGTCTCCACGCCTGCTCCCGCACGCACGCACGCACGCACGCACGCACGCACAGATATCCCCAACCCCACCGTGTAGTCTGAACAGGCGGTTTGAAGAACTCTTGTCATCTCTCCATCATCTCCACCATGGTGTACACACCCTACAAAGACGGTGAGGGCGACGTGGCTCGCCCACTCGCTCGCGCGCCCGCAACACAGCGCTCACCCACCCACTCGCCCACTCGCCCGTTCCCCCACTCGCCCACTCGCCCATGTGCCGAGACACACACTCACCTACAACATAGCACTTCACTCACTCGGCCATTCGTCCAACTCGCCCACAACTTGCCACGGTTGCTCACAAGGAGCTTCACGTAACGCATCGCCTTTCAAGGGTGCCCTCAAGGGCGCGTTAGCCTGCCTTTGGCCGACAAACATATATGTCTTCTTGGTTCTTTCGGTAAAGTCACGTAGAAGGGAAATAATAAAATAATAAAAATAAAACATAATAAAATACAATTCTCACGACGTTTCGGCCACAACGCAAGCAGCCGTCCTCAGGTGAAGAACAGGGCTGTCGGAAAGACAGCGTCTGAATGAACACCGCCAAGCTTGGCAGCGTATATTTAAGCTGGGATAGGGGAGGAAGGGCGCCTTGCAGTCACGAAAGCTTTACATCGAAACATATATATGTTTTTAATCAGCACAAGCACGCCTCATTCCTCACCAGCCTTGCTGAGGCCCGGGCCCTCCGCCTTGACCTTGCTGGCGTCGTGGGACGGATCCACGCGGATCCGGAATGGACTCACGGGGATTTCCTGTGGCCGAGGGACGCGCGACAAGGGTTCAGAAGTCATGGCCGACTCACGAGGACCGTCGTCGTCAATAACCCCAACCAACGCAGCAGCGCACGGTCCACCATCACACTTCGCATTGTTTTATTATAAATTTACAAAAAAACTTTTTTTACCCCCGCCCTCCACTAAAGCGTTGTGACCGTGGCACGACGGTTCGCACGCTGGACCTACAAATCCAGAGGTCGACGGTCCCATCCCCCAGCGTGGCAGCTCAACCAATGGGGCAAGTTTCTTAAATCCCCACGCTTCTACCCACGCCCATCAGGATAAAATGGGTAAGGTGCGGGTACAACCACAGGTAGCCGGTCGGCAGGTTGCGTGCGGTGGGGTAAGGTGTGGGTACTCGTACCTATTCAAGACGTCTGGTCAGCGTGGAAGAGTAGGCCAAATACCCTCTAGCGGTAGGGGCTCTCGAGAGCTCCCTCAAGCGGAGCTCCCTTCCTCCAACAGTGGCTTTAGCAAGCGATTGCCTTTGCCATTCCCTTCCTCTTCCCTCCCCTCACTCCTCCACACCTCCCCTGTAGCACTTTCGTGACCCCCACGTGACCTCTGTAACGGTTACTCATTCCTCGGTTACTAGCACACTCTTGCCGTCAAAATCACTCATTTCTATTGCCGCTTTTAAACTACGTTCTGGAGCGCCGTGAGCTTCGAAGGCCCTCTATAAATACAAGAGAAGACCTCTACAACAGCGCGCAGCGTGAGCTTTTTTACCCCCCGGTCGATCGCTTACCTGGTCGGCAAACAGCACCATGATGGTGTAGCGGCCGGCGCCAGGCGGGGAATACTTGACGGTGAAGGTGTCGTTGTCGTTCTTGATGATGTCGAAGTGAATGTCGGCCTCGGCCGCCCCCACCACCCCAGGGGCGCACTTGATCCCGATGCTCACGTCGCCTGCAACGGTTGCACGTGACAGACTTCCCATCACTTTCGCCTTTTTTTTTTGGGTGCCACGGTGGCAAGATGTCAACTGCCTCGCCTGGTATACAGGACGTCGTTGTTGTGATCCCGGCCCTGAAGCCAGCTGTATATTCGGAGTTTGCGTATTTCTTTCTCCCCGTGGTCGTGTGGAATTTTCTCCGGGTCCTCCGGATTTTCCCCTCCACATTTAGAATCGACGTCAACGGTTTAGATTGGTATATGGCTGCTATAAATTTCCGCGTGATAAGCCACTTCGTTGCGCTATCATTTGTGATCGCCAGGTCGCTTCTGAAAAATTACTTTATAGCCTCGTGGGGCCCTAGCTGGAAAACAAATAAATACAATAATAGTTTTTGTCCGGTTTTAAGTTGGGCCTCATCAAAGCACGTTGAAACAACGGGGCAGGATTCCTTTACATTTTCTCCCTATCCACTCAACTATATTGATGGGTAACACCGCACTTAGTCAATCTGCAGGTGGCATGTTGGTGGGGACAAGTCTGAGTACTCTCCCGAGAAGTGTCGCCGGCAAGGAAGAGCAACACAAAATACCCCCGAGAGGTACCGGCCTAGGGCCCTCTGGAGCAGAGGCCCCTTGCGCCAGCAGTGGCGTGAGCAGGTACTTGCAGGGCTGCACCCCTAACTTTTGATTATCCATAATTTCTGAATCAGAGCATTTATTTATACCGGAGGAATCCGATGAGCTATAAAGCTCTATTTCACAGATGTCCAGGAGGGGCAGGCGGTCAGGACGTTCCAACAGCAAACAATACAAAAACACGACAGGAGTGTAGGAAAGATAAACGAATCTCTTCAAAGTATATACAAATAAAAAAAATATATATTTTTTTAATTCTTTGGGTCTTTCGGTAAAGTCACGTAGATAGGTTCAAAGATCGATCGCATTGACACAAGCGGCCGTCATCCTGATGACGACCGCTTGTCGAAATATCATAGTTTTTTGTTATTTTCTTTGAACCTATCTACGTGACTTTACCGAAAGACCCAAAGAATATGAATTCCTGCAGTCACAAAAACTTTAGTTAAGTCAAGATTTTTTATTTTACCAGGTAAAGCCCCACTGAGCTATTAGCTTATTTCTCAGAAGCGACCACCTGGCCACGAACGATAGCTCGGACAAAGTGGCTCATCGTGTGGACACGTGTAGCAGCCACGTCATCTCAACAATCTTCCACGCACGTTTCTACGTTTACCTTGGCCCGCTTGGCCGCAGTCCACGGTGAAGTAGGTGGGCTGGTTGGCCTTCACGCCGGTTTTCTCCACGCCCGGGCCGTACACCTTGACCTTCTGCGGGTGGCTGCCCTCGCCCACATTCACCTGGGGGGCCGTGGGTGGGCGCACATCACCAGGTTATTGAGGCCCTCGCTCCCCACGTCGCTGACCACTGCCCGGCTCCACGCTGCGTGACGGAATCCATCATCGTGGTTGATCGATACTCCCTCTGCTCACGGATTCACTCCGGTAACTTTCTCTCTGTCACTGCCATCGTTCCGGGCCTAAGGCTAACAGGAGGGAAGGGCCTATGTATATGTTACATTTTGCAAAAAAATATTACAAAGTCTTCTAACATATTTATTTCTGTAAAATAAGCAAATTCGACTCAAGGTAAATAATGAAATATAAAATCTCAACTCATTTCTTCAAGCAAACAAAATCATTTCTCGTCGCCTTTGGCTGTGGGATAGTCATAAATGATGTCATTGTATATGCAATTTGTCCTTATCTATTTATTTTTTCGCGACTTGTTTATCTTTTCTCCATTTTGCACTCCTATCAGTTTTTTTTTCTTTTCATATTGTTTGTATTTGTAACTCCCTGACCCGCCCCTACTGGACATCCGTGAAAAATATCTTCATAGCTCATCAGAATCCTCCCCCAGTCTAAATAAAGATTCTGAATCAGAATTCAAAGACGAGGCATTTCCCAATGGCCACGCTACCGTCGCTCAGCCGTTACTTTAACACGCAATGGAGGGCCTCAGTCAGGCCTCATCAGCCTGTGGATTAGTCCGGCCCCTGGCTGCAGTGGGAGGCAGTGGAAGGCGAACCCTGAAGGGGCTGAGCGGCACGCTGACGTCAGCCCAGGTGGGGATGAGCGTGTGCTTGATGGACCGCCGGGGCATGTAGCTGCACGAGAAGGTCCCGTCGTGGTTGTCCTTCGACTGGACCTCGATCGGCAGGCCCTCCGCGTCCTGCGACAGAAGCGTGGGGGCCGGGGGAACACGAGGGTGGTCCCGCAAATTGTTCAGTCTCGTGCGCACGCACATTGGTCACGCGTGACCGAAGTTTCAAAGCCATCGCGGTATTTACGTTTGAACGTCGACAGCAAGTGGCGAGCTATGGAGACGGATGTTACCGTGGCGCCTGGATGATGACCACCAAGCGGAAGACGTGAAGGCCAGGTGTGGAGGTGGCGATGAGACTATGAGAGTGGTTCTTGGAGTTTAACACGTGACCAATACTAGATCGCGTGAATATAAATTAGTTGTTCACCCACCACCAGCCGACTAGCTTCATCAGGCGATTTGCCAGAATTCTGGGCGAATCGGCTGATGAAGCTAGTTGTAATCACCAGCGAAACGCTACAGTACTCACATTGTAAATGCTATGGGTTTACTCTCCAACACACCGGTGTGCTGAAGCAGTAACTAATTGGCACGTTTTGTTAACGTGAAAAACCTTACTAATCGGCTGTGTCGGGTAGTGGCGAGTTAATGACACATTTATATTCACGCGATCTCATGCAAAAACATTCGTTATTATGGTTCTTGGAGGTTGAGAGTCGACTTTGCGAGAACTGCGTGAGCTACAGCAGGATGAAGCACTCAGGAGCTGTGGCGGCATCGGTGGCACCTCGCCGTGATGACCTCGTGACCTTGGATCCAAATCAACAGTCTCCGCTTACGACTCTTCAGCGCAGCCCGCCATGGCGAGTCAAGAGACGCCCGTAACGGAATGCGGCGCGACGCGGCGCCTTCAAAACACGAGCGCCGCGCTCCCCTCAACCCACCCGTGGGGCAACGTGGGTCGGGAGGCCTCACCTGGGCGTAGATCTTCAGAGCGCCTGGTCCCCCGGTCTTGGCGTCCACGGTGAAGTTGCTCTGCTTGTTGATCATGTTTCCGTCGGGCTCCAGTCCCGGCCCAAACGCTTTCACCTGGAACCGGGGGGGCGGGGAGGCAGAGGTAAGACGGCGACGCTGACGCCTGCTGCACACAAACCATCGCACCACGCGAACTACGGTCGCACTCGCAGCGGCGGCTTTTGGCTCGTCGTCGAACAAAGATGGCCACCGCATCACGCGCTTTCAGGACGCTCTTCCTTCCGATATTATTAAGCCACTGGAGCTATGCACCTTTAAATTCATTTCATAAAAAATGCTTTTTGTGTTTAGTTTGTTGTCCTTCAGATTGGTTTGGCCGTGAGCGTGAATCGAACTTGCATCACCGGGTTTGTAGCGCAGAGCTCTAACTGCTCCCAAGTAGCATGCACACGTGCACACGCGCACGCTCACTCACACACGTACGCACGCATGCTCGCAGACACACACACGTACGCATGCTCGCAGACACACACGTACGCACGCTCACACGTACGCGTGCTCGCTCACACACACGTACGCACGCATGCTCACAGACACGCACGCATGCTCACAGACACACACGCACACACGCTCACACACACGTACGCACGCACGCTCACAGACACACACACGCGCGCTCGCACGCACCAGCTCGGGGTGGTGCTCGGGCTGTGCGGCCTGGATCTCGGCCATGAAGGGGCTCTCCAGGATGTCCTCCTCGTCGCACAGCACGTGCACGGCGTACGCGCCGGGCTCCGTGGGCCAGTAGCGGACGTCGCACGAGCCGTCGCCGCGGTCGTCGCACTCGATCCGCGCCTGGGACGGGCCCTCGATGGAGAACCCTGACGCCGCGGTGACGCCGACCGCCCGGTTTTGTCAACGCCGGAGAGTTTGCGACGGCGTGGAATGGGGAAGGGAGGGGGGGCTCCCGCCAATGCCGCTGGCGTCGGGTGAAGTGTGCACTGCAGTGCAATGGAAGCGGACTGCGACAGAATCTTGTTGATATCGGCCAATCAAATTAAGGAGGTGTGTGTTACGCGACTGCTCGATTTCAGTTTGCTTGCCAATTAATACATTGCCAATGAATCGACAGTTTTCAAGGAGGCTGGCCGATTAACTTTTAGTGACTGGCAGATCGACCGAGCCGAATCGATACGATAAAACCTCGATTCACGATCCACAAAGACCCCATTATATATGGGCAAAGACAAATGCACCTTCGGCCAACGCCACGCCTACTCTCTTCCATATATGGGGGGGTGGGGGCAAATTTGTGATCGGTGATTTTGTCGGGTGTCCGATTTCATTGCTCTGTTACAGCGCCGTCCTAGTAGGTGGTGCGGGGGGAGAGGCAAGCGGGGGCTGGTGCCGTTCCATTTGTTCATCCGAGAAAACTTCGCCGAGCCTCAAGAGACTCATTTTCGAGAGGATCCGGCTACGTCGGCAACGCTCGGCTAATTTTGCGGACGAGGATTTGGTTGCTCGGCCTGGTCACCGGCCCCACAATAGAGAGAGATCAACGGCACCGGTCGCTACATCCATCGCGGTGCCGTTTTGCCGACCGGGCAAGCGACCGCCCGGTGTTGGGCTCGTCACGAGCCGTTGTGGAAGGTCACGGTCCAACCCAATAATACATAGAGCAATTTCTTAAATTCATATTTTAAAAAAAATGTTTCTTACATTTTATTCAGATTGCATAATCGGCGTAACGTCACGCAGTGACGAATCAATTCTGTGCGACTTCAGAGCAGTGCATCCCTCTTGTGTTAGAGCACGGCCCGAGGAAGCGGGTATCAAAGAACTACTGCTGAAATCCCTTCAAGTGACCTCTGGTCCACACAGCAGTCAGGGGCAGCACTTTTCCACTTCTCCCACTACTATGCATGACAGTCAAACACTATATATATGTTTTTAAATCGGAGTTGGAATGCAGCCAAATTATGTGCAAGACCAAACTTCATGCGACCTTTTGTTTGTTTGTTTAGGAATAGCGGCAGCGTCGAAAAAACACAAACTCACCGAGGGTGCCGACGTCGCCACCCACGGCCTCCACCACAAAGTTGGCCGCTTTGCCAACGACTCCCGTCTCCAGGCCCGGCCCCCACGCACGGACCTTCTGCGGTCCCGCCGGGTTGCCCACCATAACCTCGAACGGGCTACGACGACGGAACACCGACAAACACGCACGCACGCAGGCATGGCCAAAGTCATTTTCGTTTTGCTTTTCTGTATAGACTAGCAAGCACGCACCATCCCTTCCTGCCTCCCTCCTGACGGACATGACGTCCTGCCAACCAGCCAGCCAGAAAGTAAAACTTTATTTGATAGTCTGGTATATGTCAACGTTCCACCAAGCGATCCGAACTCTGTTGATGTAAATGAGGTCAGTGTGAGTTGTCTGCCTGAATGCCGATTCGACTCGCACTGATAAAATACGGCCTCTCATCATCGCTGGCTCCTCGTTTCCCTACTTGTGCCAATATGCTCACTGCTGCCACGCTCTCAACGCTGTTCTCTCGTAACTCGGCAACATACAATTTTTCCACCTTCTGTATCAGTACCCGAAATGAAAAAATTGTAAGCACATAAAAAAACTATGAAACCCATAGTTTTCATAGTCTAAGCTCCCTTCCAGTAGCCTCGCGTCTGGGGCACCCCGTGGTGCTCGGCCCTCACCTGCGTGGGATGCTCTGGTTGCCCCAGGTGACGGTGATGGTGTACTTGCCGACGGTCGTCGGGTAGTACTCGAAGCCGAACACGCCGTCGCCAAGGTCCTTCTGCTTCACCACCTCCTCTCCCCCCTCTGTCACAAACACACGCCGCCGTCGTCACCAACGTCACCACCGTCGCATCATTCTCGCCATCAATACTGTCAATGTCATCGGGACAATAATGACCCCCCCTCCCCCCCCCCCCCATATAGCCTTCGCAGACTTTTTGGTGCAAGTGCTGTTCGTGAGCATGTATAAAGGCCGGCATGGCACACGAGGGGGTGGTTGACCAGCACCACGCCAGGCCGCCTTTGTCTCCCCAGTGGCCGATGTTTACTGCACACCGCACCAGGTGCTCATTTGAGGCTGAGTCAACAACCCAGGCAGAGGCCCATTCAGATAATCGTCGCTGGTGATTCAGATAATCGTCGCTGGTGTTGGCCATGAGAGCGGGAATGGAAGTCCGGTCGCCGGGTTCGTAGAGCGGCGCGCTAACCGCTATACCACCACTCCCCTTTGTCAATGTCATCGCCACCACCATCGAAAGAGAGCTGGAATGCAGCAGATGCAGCTACCTTTACTTCCCTCTGGGTTGTAGACTCTGGCAATATTGCACGGCCCCTCCCCCGCCCCCCGTGATGCCCCCCCCACGTTTCGTGCCACCCCCCCACCGGTGTCGTGACACCCCCCCTCCACCACCTCCTTGTGTCGTGCTGTCACTCACTGGGGCCCTTGATGGTGACCTTGAGGTCGCCGCTGCCCGCCCCCTTCGTGTGAACCTTGAACTCCGCCACCTCCTTCACTCGGACCCCCTTGGGCTGCAGGCCCCGTCCAACAGCTCTGCATGCCAGGGGGTTGCATGCTGCCCCAACGCAGACGCACGCACACACAAATACAAAGATCCCCCACCCCCCAACGATGTTATTATCTGGCTTTCCAATTCAGTAATTTGCGAACAATTCATCAAACTTCGGAAAATCTGGACCACGAGACCGGCACACTTGACCTGCTTTTAATAATAAAATAAAAATTTGTCACGGGATCTTTAAAGTCCACTGTGAATACACCTGCGGTATTAACCAGGTTCGGCTACCGGGTTCGAACCTTCAACCTCCTGCTACAGGTGGCAAACGCTCGACCACCTGACCGCGGTACCACCCCGTGCGGCCCTGAGCAGACCGCTTGGGGCTGTTTGCGAGCACCTATTGAGGAGAGCCAATGGCGCACAAGGGGGGTTGTGTGACCAAGTATCACGCCCGCCCGGCCGCCTCCATACTCCCCGGTGCTGATGTTTGCATGCCACACCAGGTGCCCATTTAAGGCCGAATTGACCTAGGGGAGGCCCAGAATCGGTTGGAATATCACCCGCCACCGCTGCTAGCCGAGGTCGGGAATGGAATTCGCCGCTGCACGCCAAACTCTCACTGTTTAAAACACAATTTGCACCACCCGAGTCACTTACGTTAGTCTACTCGAGAGTGCCCGACGGAGGAAGAGGAGCGAGTGGAAAGGTCAGAGCCCAGGCACAGAGAGCGGCTCAGCGGAGGTGGCAAGAAAGAGCCCTGGCGGAGGAGAGAGGCGCCGACGGGACACATCCAGGGCGGGAGAGAGAGACAGCGACGCGAGCGTCTCTCTATCCCCGACAGCAGCGGAGAGAGAGAAGAGGGAGACGGCAAAGTTAGGTGAGGAGCTGTGAGAAAATCCCATGGGTGTGTGGGAGCGCGGAGGACAGCAGCAGCAGCGGGAGCAGTAGAAGCATTGTCAGCATCATCAGCAGCAGGAGCAGTGGCCGCAACAACAGCAGTAACAGTCCATAACACAGGTTTGTTGGGTTAGAGCACGCAAATGTATAAATGTGTCGTTAAACCCGTCACCACCCGACACAGCCAATTCGAAAGGTTTGTCACATAAACAGAACGTGCCTTTTCGTTACGAGCAAATTGGTTGTGCCGGGTGGTGGCGGGTTTAACGACACATTGATATATTTACGTGATCTAACCCAACAAACCTCGATTATGGATGATATTGGTTGCGAAAGCCTCTTACGTGTTGAGCAGTAACAGTATAAGCAACAGCAACAACAGTAGGAGCAGTCGAAGTAAAAGTAGCAGTAGCAGCAGCAGCAGCAGCAGTGGAAGCAGCAGTGGCAAACGGGAAGTGCCTACCTTCCCCAATGAGCACGGAGTAGGGGCTGCGGGGAATGGGGCCGGCACAGAAGTACACGTGGATGGTGTGCGTGCCCTCCAGCAGCGGGCGGTAGGTGCAGCGGTACACGCTCTCCCCCTTCTCCTCCACCGTCACCTCCACCGAGTCCTTCTGCCCGCTTGGGTCCACCACCTCCACGTGCGCGTCGCCCACACCCGCGCCTGGCAGCGGCAGCGGCGCAACAGCAAAAGCAGCAGCATCACAACGCTGCGTGTGTGCGTGTGTGTGTGCGCGTGTGTGCGCGTGTGCATGTGGCAAAGACGGAACCGATACCGGCGATCCGCACGTCCAACCACGGTCCAGTTGCAAATGAATGAGAACGAATCGACGAGTGAATGAGTTCGTGAAAGAGACCGCTAGTCTCGGTAGACTCCTGATTAATGAGTGAATTCTATTCTACTCTTGCGTGTACGCAAGATGTTCTGGAGCTAAATGTGTTCTCTCGCAGCAGCAACAGCAGCAGCGACAACTCGGACCACACGCCGGCAGAGCAGCAATGTAAACTCCCACCGGCCGTGAAGATGTCGAAGTAGGTCGTCTTGTTGGCAATGTTCCCCGTGGGTTCCAGCCCCGGGCCCCGCGCCGTCACCTTGGCCGGGTCCCCTTGGGGCATCGCTACCTCCACCTCAAACGGGCTCTTGTTGATGTGCTGTCCTGCAAATAGCACCGTGACCTAGCGGACACGGGACACGCACAGACAGCGCGAGGATCGGCCCCTCCTATTCGCGAGCACCCCTCAAGTTCGCGCCCGGCGCACGGGTGCGTGGCGTGGCCCAGCACCATCGCGGCCACCTTCATCTCCCCCGGTGATGACGGCGGTTACCCACGGCGCCAGGTACTCGTTGAAGGCTGAGCCGACCTAGGCGAGGCCTAGGACCGGTTCGGTTAATTGTGTTGGTGGCCGCGAGGAGGTAATCCAACTGAGGCCGTCGCCGGGCTCTCAGTGCGGGGTGGTGAGCAATGGGCCACCGCTCCACCCCCTTCTCGCCATCAACACCCGAGATCCATACGGCTTTCAGACCTTTGACACTCCACTGCTGGATGAGGGCCTCCACACGCCGTGCGGGTGGCGGGGGTTCTTTGAACATACTCTTTGGTTCTTTCGGTAAATTCACGTAGGTGGAAAAATAGAAGTAAATAAATTAAATCACGACGTTTCGATTGCAACACAAGCAATCGTCATCAGATGTGACAACCACAGCAAGAAATTTTACTGAATTTCACTTCAGTAAAATTTCTTGCTGAATTTCACTTCAGTAAAATTATTGCTGTGGTTGTCACACCTGATGATGATTGCTTGTGTTGCAATCGAAACGTCGTGATTTAATTAATTATTATTATATATTTTTTTCACCTACATGACTTTACCGAAACAACCAAAGAGTATGGATCCTTGTAGTCACGAAAACTGTAAATCTAGAATGTTTGACCATAATTCACCCTGCCGGTCAGTGCGAGGAGCATAGATGTGCAAGCGCAGAAGTACAGTACAATAATGGATCTTGCTTAAACAATGTAGTCCCCGCAAGTCCTAAGACACCCATGGTGTGTGCGTGGTGGTCACCCTATCCAAGCGCCATCTGGTGATGCTGCTGCTGCATTGGCAACAGTGATATGCAAGCACAAGTAACACTGGCCTTAAAAGGTACCGTATATCCAAGTTTCCCACGCTTTACGCGGGTTCTGTTTGTGCAATTTCACGCTGCTTACGTGGCTAACCGATTTCTAACCAAAAATCACTCTTATTAGGCGGTTTTAGTGTGGATATGCGGTCGGACGTCGCAAAGCAGTGTGTACTGTGTGTGTGCTACTTGGCAGACAGCTGGTCTCCTCGTGTGGTGCATTGTGGGTCGGGTGACCGTGCGGCCCACGCGATGTGACTTCGCTCTGCACGCCCTTTTTTTGTTTTTGAGAAACGCATCTACTACCGCGTAAAGCGAGGGGGGGCGGGAAACCTGTATAAATATGGTGATGCTTTTGGCAGTGGCTCTTAAGGGGCCACTGCCCGTAACGTCGCCTTACCGTGTACCGCCCTTCGAAGGCCACACACAAGTGCGTCCGATGAACGTGTGCCGACTCTTCTGAGGCCCGGTGGGATCGGATGCATTTCCCGGGTGATCTTACCACGGTCAACTCGTGTTTTGCATTCTCGACACGAGCGGTGATCCCTCGGGCTAAATCTCCCCCCCACCCGTCCCCCGTTTGTTTACCTTATGAGGCCCGGCCACCCTGGGGAAGTAGACGACGGAAAACGTCCTGTTCTTGTCGTTGTTCGTCGTTACTTTGGCCTTGAAAAGCAAAGAGAAACGCGCGTGAAGGTTAACAAGGCAAAGCGTCAGTGGGTGGGGGGGGGGGGGCTCGTGTAAAATGCAGGATTGTAACGAGGTGGCACGGGAGGTTAAATCGCCAAATCGGTACGCGGCTGTCGTTTTCTGGCGGCGCGGTGGCGTGGAGCGACTGAAGTTGGTCACCTCCTCCTTGTGTCCCTCCGGATCCTCGACGTAGACGAGGACCTCTCCCGAGCCGGCACTGATGGTCTCCACCGTGAAGTGGGCCGCCCGCATCACGTAGTTGCCGTTGGGCTCCACGCCTGTCACAAAAAGATAAAGATCCCCCATATAGCCTTAACAGACTGGTGGGGCAAGTGCTGTTAGCGAGTACCTTTGTCTCCCCAGTGGCGATGTTTGCACACCACATCAGATACTCATTTGAGGCTGAGTAGACCTAGGAAAGGCCCAGGACCGGTTCAGATATTCGTCACTGGTGTTGGCCACGAGTGGGAGTTGAACTCGGGTCACGGGGTTCGTAGCGCTAACCGCTACGCTACCGCACACAGCCACACAGACAAAGATCCCCACCCCCCATTCACAGTACAGATCCCAAGGAGCAAGTTGCTGTTAGCGAGCACCTATCAAGGCCAGCGTGGGAATCAAAAAGGGTGGAGTTGAAAAAACGACGCCCAGCCGTGTTTGTTTCCCCAGTGCTAATGCCTAAGAGGTGTTCGTGTAAGGCTGAGTCGACCTATGGCAGGCTCAGGATAGGCTAAGATTCCGCTTGCTTGTGCTTTGAATCGGACATGGATCACAGAGTGCATGAATCACTGTGCTATTGCTCCCTAGGTACGCAGTCACACACACACACACGTGTATACACATGTACAATGCACGCACCCAAGCGCACGCATGCACAGATAAACTTAAATGTCACACTCAGCTCCACCATTAACACCTGCCCGCACTTGCACTTGAGACATGCACCATCACTCGGCTCACCACCCACACCAACAGCACTCGCCTGCGGCCAACTCGCCCTGAGTCCGCCCAACCTGCTCAGACCTTGGAAGCTCAGGAGGATTTGAGCCGAGCTAATGCTCCGATGAGAGCCTGCTGGGGAATATCTCTCAGCAGATCGTTACGCGATCCACCCACCCTCACTTAAGGAGCTCTGGATTTCGAGGCACCACCGCTGCCGCCGCCTTGCCCGCATCGCGGTGCATTCAACTATTTTTATTTCACCAGGCAAGGCCCCACTGAGCTGTGTAGCTCTTCTTCAGAAGTGACCTGGCCACAAATGATAGCTCAACGAAGTGGCTCATCACGTGCACATTTATAGCTGCCAAACACTCTAAAATGCGTGATGTTGATTCTAAATGTGAAGGGAAAAACCGGAGGACCCGGAGGAAAATCCATGCGACCACGGGGAGAACACGCAAACTTCAGATGTACAGCAAGCGTCGGGGTCGGGAATCGAACCCACGACTTCCTGGACACCAGGTGAGGTTGATATCACCCATCTCTCCACAGTGCGCATCACCTGGTCCATAGGCCCGAGCGCGCTTGGGGTTGAGCTTGGGGCGGAGGGGCGCCCCGGTCTTGAGCTTGGCCTTGGGGAACTGCGACAGGTAGGTCATGACCGAGTGCTCGTCCACATTTGGGTCCACGATCTCCTCCGGAGCGATAACCTACACGAGGCACGCAGAGACAAAGATGGGACAAAGATCCCCTCTCTCCCCGGATAGCCTACGCAGGCTGTGAGGAGGACAAGCGCTGTTCCCGAACGCCTACGTGGTGGTGGTGTAGTCAGCACCCCCGGCCGCCTTTGTCTTCCCGGTGTCGAATTTTACACAGCAGTGGTGGACTGAATAAATTACTGAAATCGTTTTGTCAAAGCGCACTTCAAATTTACATACAAAACAGAATTGAAAATAATCATAGCTGCTTTGATCTGGTATAATCCAACTGCCTGTGGATAATTTATAATACTGTATTTATTATTCTGATGTAACCATCTTCATCAGCCATTGTCCACTGCTGGATGAAGGCCTCCCCACGCCGTTGCCATCGCTCACAGCCCCGCGATGTGACCAATCCATTCACCCCCCCTGCGCAACGAGCCGATATCAAAGCCGCATCTCTCTGATGAGGACGGCGTTGGTGGAGGGGGCAGCATGGGTCACCTGAGCGACTCCCAGCCAATCGTCGGCCTGCTGCATCGCTTCACGGGCGTTCTCCACCGGCCTGCTGGGGTCCCACGTCTCCCAGTCCGGGCAGAGGCCTGAAAGGCACAAACCCGCGCAGTCGACCAACTCAGTCCGGTTGCGCAGCTGCTGCGAGACGCGGCTTGTCTCGCAGTGAGCCCACGTGACCCATCTGGCCCCATGTAGGCGACTGGAGTGTCTCACCGAGCTAAGGCCACAGAGAGGGCGAGAGATGCATGTTTGTGTGATGAATGAGAAACGAACAAGAGCCTCTGCGTCCTAAGTTAGTCTATGGGTCCTATGTTCATGTATGAGTCAGCGTCACAGACACACTGGTTCCAAATCCAGGTTTCAGCTGCCTGCGATTAAGAAAGATGGTCACTGCATCGCGCGCTTTAAGATGCGCTTCTGCAGCCGTCTGGAATGATTTTCCGTCCGATATTAGGAAGCCACTCGAGTTGCGCACTTTTAAATCATCCAGATGAGCAACTATTTTTTTTTAGAAGTGCTTTTTGAGTTTAGTTTGTTGTCTTTTCCTCGCACCTCTGGTTAGCACGTTTGTCTACGTATGGTGCGAAAGAAGTTCAACATACATACATACAGAGATTATCGTGTGCAATGAGTTGATCGTTTAGGCCGACCTCCTGTATACCAGGCGAGGTAGTTAACATCTCCTAGCCACCGTGATGCTGATGATGACAGAGAGACACGCAAACTCCAAATATACAGCAGGCGTCAGGGTCGGGATCGAACCCACGACCTCCTGTATACCAGGCGAGGTAGCTAACATCTCCTCGCCACCGTGATGCTGATGATGATAGAGAGACATGCAAACTCCAAATATACAGCAGGCATCAGCGTCGGGATCGAACCCACGACCTCCTGTATACCAGGCGAGGTAGTTAACATCTCCTCGCCACCATGATGATGATGATGATAGAGAGACACGCAAACTGCAAATATACAGCAGGCGTCAGGGTCGGGATCGAACCCACGACCTCCTATATACCAGGCGATGTAGTTAACATCTCCTCGCCACCTTGACGCAACCGTGGCCGTTCCCGCCACGGTTCCCGTCTGGGCTTGACCGAGGGACGGCCGTTGGTGCCGACTCTCCGTCACGTCGGCAGCGCCAGGCCTGGGTCGGCGCCCGAGCGACCGACGAGTCACCTGGCGCGCAGCTGTCGACGAGCGCCCCCAGGGCCCGGCCGTCCTGCCAGTCCCGGCTGAAGTTGGTGACGGGGACGTCGGGCAGCTTGTTCTGGATCCAGCCCAGCAGGCGCTGCTTGGGCGTCTGCTTCTTCATCTCCTCCTCGTCCTCGTCGTCCCACATGGGCATGGAGATGGAGTAGTGCAGGATGAGCGTCCACACCATGCCCAGGATCAGCTTCAGGTTCCCGTCCACGATGGCCTTGCTGTCTGTGGCGCCACGCAACACAAAAGATCATCCCTCGGTTTAGCTTTGGCAGGCCGTTGGGGCGAGCGTTGTTGGCGAGTAGCACCTCCAATTAGAACGGTGGGCTACGTACGGTGCGAAACAAGTTTAACATACATACGTGCATACATGAAGGCCGGTACGGCACACGAGGGGGTGGGTGGCCCTAGTGACGATGTTTACTACACACCACATCAGGTACTCATTTGAAGCTGAGTTGACCTAGGGGAGGCCCAGGACCGGTTCAGATAATCGTCAATGGCATTGGCCATGAGCGGGAATCGAACTCGGGTCGCCAAATTCGTCGCGCAGCACCATAACCGCTGCTGCACGCACGAAAACCCACACACACACGGAGAGGCACACACACACACGCGGAGAGGCACACACACAGACACAATGTGTCCAGGGACGAACAGAGCAGTGGTTCTGAATCGTTTAGTTAGACGCAACAATATCACAAGACGTCACGTGTCCCGTGACGTCCAATCGCTCGCCAACGGCCACGATCAGTCTACTGCTGGATGAAGGCCTCCGCAAGCCGTCGCCGCCTAAAACTGTGCCCACGATCTAGCCATCCACCCGATGCACACAATCTGATTTCATCGCTCCATCTCCGTGGTGGATGTCCTCTGAGGCATGTTCCCACTCTTGGCCGCCACTCCCATTATGAGTCTCAATTGCCGGCCATCGTCCCTTTTAATGACGTGTCCTGGCCAAGCGCCCTTTAGTGTTTCAAGTCAGGAAGGTGTCTGTGACCTGCCGATGTTCTCTCTAACACGTGCCACCCTAGCACGTGCTACTCTTTACGTCTCTCCATCTGATTCCCAGCATGCACCGTGCTTCTTCTGCTACCCATCTTTCTTTGTGCACGTTTCCAAGTTTTGTTCCAATTTCTGTTTTTCATTTTCTTCGTTCCACGATTCTGATCCATATTTTCATAACAGGGAGCACGCATTGATTACAATCTTTCTCCTTTGGGCACAATGGCATGTTACGTTTTCACGATCAAGATTCAGTTTTCACGACCAAGTTCAAACAACGCACAGGCACGAGTACACAAAGCACACAGCCTCTATGTCAATGCTAATGGGTTTTGCACACGTTTAGAGGCTGTAAACTATTATTTAGGTCTTACAGTAAAGTCACATAGGTTCAAACAAAATAACAAAAAACTACGACGTTTCGATTGCAACACAAGCGATCGAAACGTCGTAGTTTTTTGTTATTTTTGTTATTTTATTTGAACCTATCTACTTGACTTTACCGAAAGACTCAAAGAATATGAATTCCTGCAGTCACGATAGCTTTAACTCAAGCCTGTATACTGTATGTACGCACATATGTTGAGGTTCTTTTTTGCATCGTACGTAGCCAACCGCGCTAATCGGAGGTACGGGGTAAGGACAACTGAGCACACTTGTGCGCAAGTGTCGTTTTAAACCTACGGTGAAATTGCGAAAAACTAAACTTGAAAAGCGGTCAAACTCCGAAGCGGTTTCCACATCTCTGAGTCTCGTCGGCAAAGTTGCGGTCTGATGCTCTCGCCAAGGGCCACTCCTCGAACACGGCACCGCGTGATGGATCGCAGCCGGGTGGACCGGCATCAACGGCATGTGCTACGGTTCTCTGGCAGGAATGTGCGGGCTAACATTTAGCGAGGAGAATGGGGTAGAGGCTGCATGGGAAGTGTGGCTGTGCGTGCAAGTGACGCGCGCTGGTCCCGCCAAGGAGCATAAGCCATCATCATGTGAACTCCAGTGGTCATCCTCGCAGCAGCGGCAGCTTTTCGCTGTCCGTCGAACAAACACGGCCACCGCATAGCGCGCTTTCAGACGTGCTTCTGCGACCGTCTGGAACGCTCTTCCTTCTGATATTCAGAAGCCACTGGAGCTATGTTCTTTTAAATCTATATTGAAAGCTCATTTCTTTAGAACTGCTTTTTATGTTTGGTTTGTTGTCCTTCCCCGCACCTCCAATTAGCACGGTTGGCTACGCACGGTGCGAAATAATTTCAACATACGTGCGTACGTACATGCACATGTACGGCCCCTTCTGGCAATCCCACGGCTGAATGTGCTCCTCCTCACACCATGCAAGGTCAAGAGGGTGACTATACTTCACCATGCTTGTATGTGCCGGTTGGTGAAGGTGGGGAGCACAGACTCGGTAGCCTAGGAGTGCAGCACAACGATGGGTTCTGCTGCACTGCCCTCCGGTGCCCCACAAACCTAGCCACGGTGGTCACCCAACCGAGCGCTGTGCGGGCACAAGCCTGCTGAGCTTCTGAGATCTGACGCGGACGGGCGCATTGCAGGTGATTTGGTCAAAGCGTGGACGAAACAACCCACGCTAAAAAAGTAAAGGTTAATTAGAAATCTCGCCGTGTGTACTTACACGGGTACAATGATGGTCCCAGCCGAGCCAATATTTGTGTGCCAGACAGTCCAATAAATGGTGTCAAACAGGACGGGTAACATGGTCGTATAACGTCATCGTATACCTGGCGATGTGACCCAGAAAGCACCATTCCACGTTTCATTGAACAGGAAAAGTCAATAGTGCCTGGCTCCGCCAAGCCACGAAAGTCGCAGCCGCACTCCTGCCATATACGAGACGCAAACATCGCCGGTGTTTGCACACCCCGCACCAGGCACACGCGACAGTAGAAACCTCCCATTTCAAATGGCTCTCGAGGCACGTACCGCGAGCTTAGGGCCCCTTCTGGCCTCACGCAATGGCCCCACATTGAACCGCGGTCAGAACGTCGCACGGCAGACGCTGCCGTTTCGAACATGTTGTCCGCAGTCGTCAATCTCAAACCTCCGTGGGCCGCGGGAGTGACGCCGCTGCGGCCCTCTGCAAACCTTCCCCGGCAACATTTTCAGAAATCCTTCGGGGACGTCCACCGACTCACTCGGTCAACCCCCGATGCGAGCACTGAAACGTCACTCAGATACTCGGGTAGCCATTGCACTCATGATGTAGGGACCGGGCCGCAAATGACAGCTCAACCAAGTGGCTTTTCATCATGTTGAAATGTATAGCAGCCAAAAACTCTAAAACGCATGATGTTGTTGATTCTAAATGTGGAGGGAAAAAGCCGGAGGACCCGGAGAAAAATCTACGCGACCACGGGGAGAACACGGAAACTCCAAATATACAGGCGTCAGGGTTGGGATCGAACCCACGGCCTCCTGTATACCAGTCGAGGTAGATAACATCTCGCACTCCACGACTCCCCCACCAAACATTTGAACCACCAGCCACCCAATGCTTGTTCGCTTTGTTTACTCAGATTTGGCTTCACCTTCGGGAGGGGCCTCAACTGAGAGGGCCCCCCTGGGAGGGCCCCCCCCCCCCCACATTCCTCCCCCCACCGCATGGTACGGCAATGGATCGACCTTCCCGCGACAGAAAACTCTCACGTACGTGGTGGTGGTGGTGGAGGGGTGTACGCGATTTTGGCGTTGAAAATAAAAAATTGCGGTGAAAGAGTTGACGAAACAGCAGCCTGGCGTTGGCGGGTGCAGTATTTCGCCCCATTTAGTGCGGAATACTGATCGATTGTAATATTGAAGAACATTGATTGAAATGTATTTATCCAGGAAACCCTTACGGAGTCTCAGACTATGTTCAGGAGGGGGCTGCATTGGGATATTTGGCCAATTGTATGCGCAATACTATAAACAATACTACACACACTCACAAGTACACACCCTGTGTATATCTATGTTTGCTGCAGCCTAAAGATCGCCGGTACACCACACTTAGTCCATAGACAGGTCGCGTGCGGTGTGGCAAAATGTTGGTACTCTCACCTCTTCCAAGACGTCTGGCCAGCGTGGAAGAGTAGGCCAAATACCCTCTATAGAGGGGCTTCTATAGAACTCTCTTTGGAGTGGAGGCCCCTTTTGCCAGCACTGGCATGAGCAAGCCATTGCAAGGCTACACCTTTACCATGTGTATATATATATACATACAGGAGAACCCTTCTGAACGACCACCCCTGTTAAGGACTAATCACTTAACGACGGGCCTCCATAGAGCCCAGTGTGTAGTATATAGTGTAGTGTATAGTAGTGTAGTGTAAAGTAGTGGTGTAAAGTAGTGTAGTATATGGTGTAGTGGTGTATAGTGTAGT
The DNA here is from genome assembly GCF_015708825.2 of Lethenteron reissneri. Taxonomy (NCBI): domain Eukaryota; kingdom Metazoa; phylum Chordata; class Hyperoartia; order Petromyzontiformes; family Petromyzontidae; genus Lethenteron; species Lethenteron reissneri. The sequence continues at coordinate 1,524,377 of NC_083833.1, read as the reverse complement.
AGTGTATAGTGTAGTGTATAATAGTGTATGGTGTAGTAGTGTATAGTGTAGTAGTGTATAGTGTAGTAGTGTATAGTGTAGTGTATAGTGGTGTATGGTGTAGTAGTGCTAGTCTGCTGCCAGGAAAAGGGAGGTGTGGACCGCCACTAATCAACACGCTGCTGCTGCTGCTGCTACGACCCTCACCAGGACGAGCGGACCGAGAAACGAACGAACGAATAAATGTATCCTACATGGTGACGATGATGATGATGGGGATGATGATGGGGACTATTTCATCCCATGATAAAATGCGGTGTCAGAGCGTGGGAGCGGCGGGCGCACCCAGCGTCTAGAGGCGCCCGCGCGGGCACCACCACCACCACCGCCGCCACCGCCACCACCACCGCCGCCACCACCACCACCACCGCCACCACCGACCGACAGCTCCTCATTTGGTCACCGAGCATTTTCTTCAAACGTGCGATGATCTCACGCGGCATAGTTTCTCCATTGCCTCATGGCGCATCGACCAGGCCTCCACCCCCCCCCACCCCCCCCCCCCCCGAGTGTCGTCCGTAGACCTCAAGGGATGGACGGGAGTGGGAGGCACTGATCCCCCCCCCCCCCCCCAATATGAGTGAGCACTCCGCGTGAACGCGCAGGACAGAAGAAGGATTACAGGCGCCAACGCCCTTGCCTCCGTTACTCAGACTCGACAACCACAAGCTGACTCCGCAGCTACAAGCTGGCCCCACAGCTACACTCCGACCCCTGCTGATGCGTGTCGTCAGTGTCTGGACAGCCGCAATATTTTAGACGCGGCAGAGAGACACCCAACCAGCCACCACCACCACCACGAGTTTTTGGACAGATTGAACGGTGGCTTAGATGTAAACGTCAATAACGCTATGACGGACGGAGCCTTTAATTGGACGGCCCGGATCAGCGCTGGGCTCATTAGCTTGGTTTGTCAGGGAGATTTAATATCAATTATCGTGTCGTATAACTTCTCTTATCCGCGACTAAGTGAGGGGGGGGGGGAATGCATGGATCCTTCCAATGTTGTTATCGGGTTGTTTCCGCACGCTGTTGGAGTTGTTGTCCGACGTTTTGCCCACGCACCCACCCACCGTTCCGGTGGGCCTTCATCAGCAACTGAATGTGGCACGGCCGGATCTCTGGCATGCGAGTCACGCCGTCGCCCCACGCTCCCAGGGGCTCTCTCTTCTTCGAGCCGTCCCCCATCGCGATTACTGGGGGTTCGGGGAAGCGAGCTTGTACTTGGGAGCATATACACACACACGTGTATAACGACTTCCTCAAGGGGCACTTTCCATCCCTACCTCCCCTCTCTCCGCCCACAATTCCCCGGCAGCACAGCTGCGCCAGACTCCGAACGGGACCTCTGCAATGTAAATTCCTTAAGGATGTCTTAAGGATGCGGCAAAAAGGTTTCTTTAACTCGAGTTCTCTTTGCGACCCTCTCCCAACGGTTGCGAGCTCTCTATGCCGCGATGTAATATTGTTGCTGCATTCACGCGCGCGTGTGTGTGTGTGTGCTTTTACCACACTAACAGGGAGAATCAAATGGGTAGCCTACGAGTTGTCTAACTGCAGTCAACTTAACATCGTCCTGCCGTGCAGAGCTTCCAATCATTGCGACTTTGCGTTCAATAACGCTTAGAGCGCACGTGCCTCTCTTGTCGAACTGAAAGTAATCACGTTCTTTTTGAGGGCCGAATCGACCTAAGGGGGGGCCAGGACCGGTTCGGAAAATCGTCGCTGGTGTGGGTGGCTGTGAACGGGAAACGACGAACCCGGATCGCCGGGTTCGTAGTGCAGCGCAGCGCAGCGCTAACCTGCCACGGCACCGCTCCCCAAGCGCTCACACTCAACACGAGCGGCGTGCCCCGCGGCATTCGCAGCCGCCCTCTGGGTTGAGGCTCTGCGAAGGCCACCGACTGAGCGAGTGAGCGGACAGGGAGGGAGCCATGCGGGAAATTGGGAATTGGAGACGCGTCGCGTCGTGCGAGCGACTTGTCATGAGATTCCAATCGGCAGCGCTCAGCGTCCGAGGATCGGGGTTCTACCGAGGTGGTGGTTTTGGTGCCAGCCAGTGGGCGTCGGTCAGGCGGGGCCCCCAATATTTGATTCGTCTCGCACGGTCGCACCTGGCTCCCTCCAATGTGCCGTGGCTCCTCCTCTTGCCGAACCGCATGGTTGCGCTCACTGTCTACAACATTTAAACGCTGTAAGTGGGAGGGGGCTGGCTCCGTCTTCGAAAAAACAAATCCGACAACTACAACTCCATAGCAGTGCCGGGTTATCCTAGTAGAAAAAGTAGCTACACGTGTAGTAGCTACACGTGTAGTAGCTACACGTGTAGTAGCTACACGTGTAGTAGCTACACGTGTAGTAGCTACACGTGTAGTAGCTACACGTGTAGTAGCTACACGCCCCGCACTTTCAAGGGCCCCCCGCTAAATGCTTTCAAGCTATCAATTCCGGTTCAGTGATTCTGCACTTGCTCTATTACTATAGTACTACACCGCCTTCAACTTTTATGAACGACTGGGTGTTTGAGGTTAGCGATTTGTCGTATTATCTGGCTGTATAGAAAATGAAAGAATACAATAACTTTACTATGCAAGTTTACAATTTATGCGTTTTAATATTTAAGTGTTTTTATCAAGTTTAGGGCCCCTTTTTAGCATCTGCTACATGCACCGCACTAGCTTCATCCGGCACTGCTCCGTAGCACCTTTTTGCAAAAGCAAAAAAAACAAAACCTGTATTACTTACAATACTAATCTGTTGAAAACCCATCCCATGGTGGCTGTCAAGGGGGCCCCAACTCGTAGCTTTGGCCACCAGAGGGGGGCAAGGCACCCCCCTTGCCTGCCCCCCCCCCCCCACGCTCGCCACGTGACTGGTGGCGGCAGCGTCTCGCGCGCGTCTCGCCCACGTGCAGGATGGCGACGGCCTGACGTCAACACCTGAGGCCGGCGGCGGGGGGGGGGGGCTCAGCCACCCCCGCCAACCCCCCCCCCCCCCCCCAGGAATTGGGTTACTTGAGAAGCTCGTTATTGTACAAAATTTATTTAATCGTTTAGCTATGCGTGGCGAATAAGCAGGCCTTCGAGTAATTATTTTTTATTAATTAATGGCGATTTCTTATTTCGTTTTTTTACTGTTGTTGGGGATTTTTTTGTGTTGGTCACAATTTATAAGACACTCAAATTGTGCCTTAGGCGACAGGGTCGTAAAACGATGACGGCTACATCCCCGGCAGCCTTTGCAGCAGGCGGTGCATCACCCTGTGTCGGAGAAGGATGCCACTGCAGAGCTGCCTCGGAAGTAATTAAACAACAGGCTTCAATTATCCACACCAGGGGGAGACCCTGCAACGAGTGTTTCTTACGGAACAAGTATCAAGACATAGAATAAGCCATTGGAAACGAAAACATTAATTTAACGTAAGAGTATTTGTTGTGCGGTCGTTATTGACAGAGCTGGGGACCCATTAACTCACTGCACCTGAGAACCCGGATTAACCGCGAGCGGCTGAACCTGGATTTAAATCCAGGATGGTGACAGCGCTGGCTCGACGCACCGACTGATGGCCGTGTCACGCCGTTCATGACCGCTGTTCACCACTTGAAGAAGAAAACAAACGGTAAATCAAAGACGCGAGACATTGCGCTACGTCAAAAGTTCACGGGGGCTTTGCCAACAGCGGCACAATGGACTGTGAACTTTGCAAAGGCAATTTGTTACAATGTTGAGATTTCAAGCAAATAGTTCATCTTTTTCCGGCCAAACTCTCGATTTGTAAGGTTTGATTTCAAATCCCATTTGCGGGATCGACTCGCGCCATCATCCCTGCGGGTTTTGAATCAAATGAGTGTGGGAAGTCAGCGGAGGTCAACTCATGGAGAGACTCGTCCCCGATAGAAGAATGAAGAATCTCCATGGCTGGTTCAGGACTGCGATCAGAGCCCAGCACCCGACCCGAACAGTCTCGGACTCTCTGAACTCGTTGGCACCTCGAAGCCTCAACACGGAGCTCTCTCTCTTTGATGTTTCGCTCATCACTCAGTTTTTGTGACATCGTCGAACGATGATGGGACGACTCCACTCTCCCTGACCTTAAGACTTTGGCGTAACATTTGTACACAATCCTCCCGGTTAGATCTACAAAATTGCCTGTCCACCGTAGCCTCTGGTCTACGTCCGTTCTCCAGGTTTTCACCATCACGCGCCCAGCTGTGACGAACGTGATTAAGTTTCCATCTTTCTATTACGCCGTACATCGTAATAGAAAAATGTTCACGAATCTCTCGTGGAGCGACACTTTCGCCGTGGTTCTTCTCGCTGCCCGTGGGCTAAGTCTACTGCAGAACCACGTCTCAAAAGCTGAGATCTTTCCCTCTCTCTATCCACTGCATATCCACAGAACTCGCAGACATTCCATCAATACAATTTCCATGTCGGCGAAATATTTATTTTTACGCTCACATTCACAGCTTAACTCCGCTAAGTCTGCATTCCCGTCCACGCTCTCAGCAAAATGCTTGGGATTCAAAGCGAAACTCTCGCTCTGACTTTATAAGGCACAGGCCAGGCACAGAAGCTGGTGCCCAAATTTGGCATTGGAGCCACCAGGAATCTCTCTCCGATAAACGCTTACACGCGCGCACACACACACACACACAGAGGGGCTAATGTGTGCACGCCCTACCCTGTAAGGGCAAGATTGTTCACGGCATAAACACAAACTCGCTGAGAGACCCCATCATTTTATCGTCTCTGCTCAAATTGCCCGGCTGGCACGGCAAGCGGAGAAGAGACAGCTCGTCGCACAATCGTGACGGACGTGAATCCCAATCCCAGGCAAGGGGGATCATGCCACACCTTTTTTCCTTGCCGGCGTCCAGAAAATTACGCCTCTGAGCTACGCCTGATGTCAACCGGCCGGCCTGTTTATCTGTACGCGTATTGGGGGTCACGCCTTACACACGCACGTCAATCAAACAGAAAATTTGAACTCGGGGGGCGGGGGGCTGGAATAAGCCACGTGAAATTAAAAACTCGAATTTATTCAAATTCATTCGTGCAGGCATCAGTGACTGGGCTGAGACCTTCAAACTCGCGACACTGCAAAGCGTGATTACAGAATAAGCGGCCAAAGCCCGGATTCGAACCCAGCATCTCCTGACACAGGAGGCCCCTTAGGGCAGCCTACTAGCTCCAGCTTAGCTCGGTATCCCTTTGGCTTGACCGTGTGCTCGCATAAGCGACGCTAGGGTGACTGGCCGGACGTAAGGATTTGTACGAATGTGGAAAAAACACGTGTGTGCATTTGCGTTCAGTTAGTCAGCATGCTGCGGCTTCGGTCAAATCGCCTGGAATGCGCATGCTTTTTAAATTAGATCGATGAAGCTAAGCAAGTTTGAGCCTGAAGAGTGCATGGATTGAGCAACCGTGAGATTACTACCTCTTAGGAACAAAAAAAAACCCTGGACATACCGCGGGAATATCTCACAATGCCAAGAGAAGGTAGAACTCCACGTGAATGCATTGTCATGAGGTGAATTATTATCGTTGCTGTCGTCGTTGTTGTTGTGACGCAACTGAACAAAAACCAGGACTATTAATGTCTCGGCGAAGACTTACAGATTTCCCAGGACAGCCACCTCAACAAGAGGACGATCCTGGTGAAAACCAGGGCAGGCGGCGTCCACGGGCAACAACCATGCATCAGGCAGAAACGACTGTATAGGTGTCTGCGATGCTGGGCGCCAGAGGGCAGTCCAGCAATATCCATTGTTGTACTGCACGTGCATGCTCTCACGGTCATGCTCCCCAACCAGCACCGTGCGACGTGGCACGGCAAGGGCAAACGATCCCCGCGACCCGCACGGAGCACGGAAGCCCTCATCCAGCAGCGGATAGGCAGAAGGGCCGCGCGCGTGCGAACAGCGCGACGGGCGATCGGTGCAGTCGGCCGGCGCTACTCGCAGGAAACGCAAATTTCCTTCCCCCCGTCCATCACTGAGCGGCAGGACATGTGTGAACATGTCCATTCGCTGACCCCCCCACCCCCATACAGTGGGGTCACGTGCAGAATAAGGGAGCTTCTGTTATCCGCGTTCCTATGACCCGCCGATGCCGTAGAGTCCGGGAAAGCAATTATATCAGCCGGCACAATCATCTTATCATCCACAGTTATCCATGGTTGTACCGCACATTAAGTGGGGTAATTACCGGGCGACATCGTGATTAGCAGGAGGATGGAACCGGTGGCCTCTGGATTTTAAGTCCAGTTTGCTAACCATTACACCCCAGCGGCATCTGAGTCTTCTTATCCGCAAAAAAAGAAGGTTATTAAGAAAGATCCATCTGCACAATATTGGATTTTGTGTGGCTCGATTGGGTTTATGGGTTAAAGGAATAGCTCATAATAGGGCAGTAGATTCAAGGAGTTTCACCACGGTTCTTTTTTGTATGCGGCACCAGCCTGTTAAGTTTACAGAGCTGCTGCCGTGTGTTACCGGCTATCAAAACTGGTTTGATCTCCCGGGGCGAAGGAGTTTGATACAATTTGCAGGATCATTAAATCCACCCAGTGGTGTAAAGTGGGAACGCCGCAGTCCGTCGATCGGAAGCGGATCGCTGGCGGAGATGCCCCCCCCCCCCTCCGGTGGAGGCGCCCCCCCCCCCCCCCCTCCGGCGGAGGCGCGCCACTTCTGCCAGTGGTGGCGGCAGCCAAGCAATTGCAGGGGTTGCACTTACGCCTCAGTCCATCTTTTGATCGATTCTGTTCATCCGGTGCTCTGACCGTGTGAAAGCACTCGCCAAATACGTCCGTAAGATCCAGTCGATGCGTTTAACAATTATTCATAGTCATAATATTTTAAAGAACCCCCCCCCCTCCCCTACTGCAACGAGTTAAACATCGAGGGAACGAGTAATTAAAGCACTTGCACTATTTCCTTATACGGTGTACGCTGAAGCGATGAGGTCAGGCTCGTCGTTTACCGGCATCCGCTGGAACCGCCGCTGGAGGGTCCCCGGCGGCCGCTTCGTTACAATTCGCCCGGCGGCAGCGTGCCAGGCACCGGGCCTTCCCCACCCGCCCTGCCTCCCGGTGTCATGAATGAAATGCCCTTCCCCTGTCTCATTTTTTCCACCCTCGTCGTCATAGTAATAATGGTGATACTAAGTGACAATGATTAATTATACCCAAGAAATCCACACTGACCGTGCAAAAGCTTCGAGAAGGGTCCTACGTTGGGATGTTTGGCAAACACCAATTACTTTGTAATGTTTTTGTTAGCTATTGGGAGGAAACCGGAAAATCTGGAGGAAATGTATGCAGAACGGTGGGGAAGGGGGGGGGGTGAGAATGTAGAAACTCCACGGAGAAGGCCTCCGAGATGGTAATCGAAAGCATGCCACTGTTCCAGGGTGGCACAAGTGTTAGCGCTGCGCCCACCCTCGGCAGCTCTGCAATGTCCGCTTCTGGGGGCCAGTCTCTCACAAGAACGATCGCGCTGCGAGAGATCCGAAAGGACGATACTCTGCCTCATGGCAAAGCAGCAACAGTAGAACCAGGGTGAAAATGTAAAAAGAGCTAAAAAAAACATGGAAAATTCTGAAAAAAGACAAACTTTTTTGTATACTCTTTGGTTCTTTCGGTAAAGTCACGTAGAAAGAAATAAGTAATGGAATTCAATTGTTTCATTTAATTTATTTCTATGTGACTTCATCGAAAGAACCAAAGAGTAATTCCTGCAGTCACGAAAGCTTCAAATCAAGTTTTTTTTTGGATACATTCTTTTTGCCTTCATTTTGCCATCTTGCTAGAAATGATTCTTGCTCTGTTTTTGCTGCTCCTCCTCTGTTGAAGCTGCCACTGGCCCGGATGCAACACTGCCGTATCATTTGCATGCGATTTGCATCCATCGGGAAGCAATTGATTTGTATGGCCGGCACCGATTGACGCACGTGCCGTGAGCGCGCGAGATTGGATTTTTCTTTTTTAAATCGACGAGTCTCCGTTACGGGCGCGGTCGACAGCTCTCCCGCGCGTGTCTGCTCACACAAGCACCCCCTCACAATGCTTCATTTCCTCTCCAGACAGCACAGAACCCACACGTGGGCGAGTAACAGCGCTACTACCAGTGGCGTAGCTGTCGAGTGAGTGTGCAGGCGGTGCAATTGCATGGGCCGGAGGTAGCCCAGGCACCAGACTAGGAGGGGGGGGGGGGCGGAAATGGACAGGAATGAGGTAGTCCAGTTCATTCTTTCACACGGGCCCCATCCCTATCGCTGGACGCGACTTTGCACCAGCAGCCAAATCGATTCAAGCACCACCAAGTCTGCCGTCTCAAAGCTTACTCCAGTGGCGCGTATCTCACCGGTACATGTCCGCCCCGACCAATTTACCCCGGCCCACGCCCAGTTCGGTGGATGTGCACGGCCCACCTCTCATTTTGCGCTCACACGGCGATGTATTCCCAATCTCGTCTACATTTCCCTACTTCTAAAGTACAGTCTAGCGTTTTTCCATGTTGAAAGCAGGTTGTTTTATTTCGTCCAGTAACCTATTTGTGCACTGCACTGTGCAACTGTAATTCTTATCTTTAGAAATGTTTTCTCTTTAGAAATGTTATCCTACCTTTCACACGGCCGTGGTGGCTTGGAGATGTTAACTTCCTCGCCTGGTATACAGGAGGTTGTGGGTTCGATCCCTGACCCTGACACATGTATATTTGGTCGCGTGGATTTTTCTCCGGGTCACCTGGTTTTTCCCTCCACATTTAGAATCAACATCACGCGTTTAGAGTATTTGGCTGATATAAATTTCCACGTGAAAAGCCACTTTGTTGAGCTGTCATTTGTGGCCAGGTCGCTTCTGAAAAAGAACTATATAGCTCAGTGAGCCTTACCTGGGAAAATATTTTTTTAAATAATTTGTATAACTCAGTCTCCTGCTTATCGCTCAGTCCCCAGCGACTCGGATATGTGACACCACTATGGGCATTCATTTTGAAGCCAAGTTGTCTCCATGCCCCGATGAGCGTTATGCGAGTTGATAATCTCCGTTGGTGGCGGCCCTTAGCCAGCGGTGAAAATTCCTCATTCCTCGGACGAGTGTTATTCTCCGCACACGGAAAAACTGCGACTGATTTTCCATCAGGTAAAGGTGCTGCCCTGCAAATGCTCTCTCACGCCACCGTTGCCGGAAGAGACTCCACTATAGTGAGCTCTAAATAGCCCCTCTGGAGGGTATTTGGTCTACTCTTCTTCCACTTGGTCTTGGAAAAGGTGAGAATACTCACACTTTACCCCACCACCCGCGACCTGCCATTTGACTCACCGTGGTGTGTGTACCCATTTATAACGCTCACAACAAAGAGCGGAGTGCCGGGTGGCTAAAATACAACAAGTTGGCACAGTACGGGGTACAGCTGGTGCATCTACCGGTCATCTCAGCCAACCCATGCCACCTGGGTCTGTCCAGGAGACCTGCCAGCGAGCCATCGACACTTCACATGGCCTCAAAGTGCACCTGCTCTGGCACAGGCGCCGTGGTGACGTTACCATCACTTAGGTGGCGAATGGCGAGTATTGGTATACTGCTGAGAAGACATGGACGGAGGAATTTGGGAAACTTTTGCGTTGTTTCAACCAGGGCCATCCATAGGGGGGGGGGGGGGGAGGGGGTGCTAGGCGTGAGACAAATCCCACAGTACGCACCCCCCGCTGCTCCTGACACCGTGACGTCGGAGCGCGCGGAGGGGGGGGGGAGGGGCTCCCCCAAAGCGCGGGGCCCGGGGCGGTCGCCCCGATGCGCCGCGCACCCTCGGGACGCCTCTGCTTTTCAACCGTCGCGCTGGGAGAAGAACGGAGCGGACGACCTATGAATGGCGTGAAACCCAGAGCGGCGGCGCGTGTGAAGCTGCATCCCCGTCGTTTTCCATGAAGTTGCACTTATTTCATTGGCTCCGGACAAATGACTGACTGCGTCATGCCGCGGTCAGAATTTCAATTGTCAAGCCCGTGTCGCTGCGCGTCAAAGCGCTCTGCTGTCCTCCGCTCCACTCATCCGGACACATTTTTGGTCGTTGTTGGGAGCCAAAGGGATGAAGAAAATGCAGTTTGACCAAAAGCTTACGGACTCCGTACAGTGCATTACGGTATTTCCACGATCAAAGATTGCCACAATTCTCACAAAACTGCACTGTACAGTACAGTTAAAAGGAATCCCTCATAGCTTTGCTCAGAAGAACGTACCACGCAGTACGAACTATTGAGTTGCAAACCCAATGTACTAACTTTGTCGGGAGAGTTTTTTTTGTATCTAGAAAGCACACACAGGGCTACAAACAAATGCACAACATCTCAACACTGTACAGCAGCAACGCTAGCTAAAAATATTAGCAGTGTTACCCTCTAATAATGTACCGTACAGCATTCACACATTTTTTTCTCATTACGTGCATTTTTGTTACATTACCTACCTCTAGAAAAATTGCCGAAGATAACCCGACGATGACTACTACAAGTATTTGATTTCACCAGGTAAAAATCCCACCGAGTTATCAGCTATTTCTCAGAGACGACCTGGCCACACGTAGCGACAGCTCACCAAGGTGGCTGTTATCATCGTCACACGTGGAAATGTATACGGTCAGTCACGGTCAGTCGCGGCCAAATAGTCTAAACACGTGTTTACGAAATGCGGAGGGAAATAACTGGAGGGGGGACCCGCAGAGAAATCCACTCGGGTGATGATGGGCATTTGCCCAGAGCAGTGAATGTTGTGAAGTCGCACGGACGGTTAAACAAGACGCAGCAACATTTGTTGGCGTGGAATATAGAATGTCACAATGAAGCCGTCGTCAGCGTTCAGGCGCCACAAAATAAGGAGAGGGAAAAGAGAGACAGACACACAGACGCGCACAACACAGACATTCCCTCGTACAGTCACTACAGTGGATATTCAGGCCAAGGGAAAGTTGTAGAAAAACATCTGCGTTTAACTGCACAGTCCCCATGCCCCCTAACAACCCTGGGCTCAAGATTTCCGGCGTTCGAATGCTCGTTCCACACAAGAGCACATTCATTTTAAACGGCGCCTGCAGCCTTCCCAACCCCACCACCACTGTACAGGGGCCGTTGAAATCTCTGCGCACGTGTCCGTGCACTCTCCGTGCCGTGTACGCGCCGATGTGGGGGATCCTATTGTCCGCAGGGGGCTTTATATCCGCTATTTTACTCCACTTATCCACGAAATAAAAGTTTACGGAAAAATCCCCGCAGATAAATCGAACGGGTTTGCCCCGTGACCCCTGTGAGTCCGCGGAACCGCGGACTATTAAGAAGCCGCTTTGCTATGCATCACGGGTGAAATCGCGGATAAGAGGAAGAAAAACGGCCGCGGGTAATGGGAGTCTTCACGGAACCTAAAAGCTGCCGTGGATAATACGAGTCGTAGGTCACAGGGCCGAGGATAATAGGTGTTCTTACGTAGAGTACACATACCTGTCGACCCCTTATCAGTGCCCTACCTTATTGCAGACCAAGTCAGACCTTATTGGTCACCCCGTGCCATTATAAATCTCAGAGTTCATCCTACAAAGTCCCATCGCGAATATATATTTTGCCCGTATTGAAACGGCTGTACGCCGTATGGACCTGAAAACGTAATTTCCCTCTACAAGAATACGGGTAGACCGCATGGCCTCACAGACATATTTGTGCTTATCGAATATTATGCCATTAGTACTCTACAGTACTGCTTATGATTTACCTAGACTGCTGCATTGTACATGTGCAGACATTTCTGTCAATTCACTGCTGGATGTGGGTCTCCCCCCTCCCCCCCACCAATGTTTGGGTGGAGTGGGTTAATTATATGGGCTTGCACAACCGTACATCCAGGAGTTAATTCAGCCACACACTCCACTTACCAAGCCACACACACTCCACTACCCAGCCACACACTCCACTACCCAGCCACACACTCCACTACCCAGCCACACACTCCACTAGCCAGCCACTCACTCCACTTACCAAGCCACACACTCCACTACCCAGCCACACACTCCACTAGCCAGCCACCACACTCCACTAGCCAGCCACCACACTCCACTATACAGCCACACACACCCCACCGAGATCTCTGAGACCCACCGATCATGCCCTCAGTTGGATCATGCTCCGAGGCTACGGACGCGGGGTGGCCACGGGGGCTTTCGTCTGCCCGGCAGCACCCAGGCTCGAGAATTCCCTGCCCTTGGGAAGTCAGGAACTCGCAGTTGATGGAGGCTTTAAAGTTCCTGCTGAAGACCTCGCCGGCTGTTTTAACGACGGCCTCCTCTGTCTCTCTCGCTCTCTGATTCTCTATCGCAGTGTTCTTCATTGCAAGGCCTACGGGCTACTGGTGGCAGCCTGGTGGCCTCCAGTGCAGCCCCCCCGACAATACACAAATGTGAAAACACTCCATTATCGTGCTGCTGTCCAATGGTTTGAAATGTGTGGCAGCCCTCGCATCGATGTCTTATTGTCAAAAGTGGCCCCCCCTCTGAAAATGAGAGACACACACACGATAGAACACTGGTCCATCGTGTGTGTCTCTCTCTCCCCGCCTGCTTCTCACTTGTTATCCTTATTTACATGCATGACATTCTGAGATCCAGCGTGCAATTAAAAATACAAATGTCTATTCTTATTTCATACTGGTCAGGGGAGGTAGGTGAAGATGGGGCACAGATAACTGGGAGCATAGGTGGGGGATCATAGAATTACAGCACAACAATGGATTTTTTTGTTGCACTGCCCTCTGATGCCCACAACGCAGGCCCTCGGCAGCCTCTACGATGACTTGTTGTGCGTCGTGGTCGCCCATCCAAGCTATATACAAACTCAACTCTGCATAGCTTCCTAGATCTGATGAAATTGGTCGCATTCCGTGTGATTTGGTCATAGGCGCCGGTACAGTACTGCATATTAATTACTGACTTGCCCTCATTAATACACTGCATGTGGAATTTTTACCTCGTAAGTGCCGACTGCCGCCTACGTTTTCGGCCGTCATACCAACAAGCGATGCCACATTAAACAAGCGATTGGGAGCAAATTTAAAGTTGATTTGCAATTATCCCTGGGGTACGCCCCATGCCAATTAGCCAAGGAGGCTTCTTGAAAAATATTCAAACTAAACAATTTTAGTTATTTTAGCAGGAAAGGCCCACAGCTATATAGCTATTTTCAGAAGCAACCTGGCGATCACAAATGATAGCTCAACGAAGTGGCTTATCGCGTGGAAATTTGTAGCAGTCAAACACTCTAAACGCGTGATGTTGATTCTAAACGTGGAGAGAAAAACTTGAGGACCCGGAGAAAAATCCACACGACCACGGGGAGAGAGACATGCAAACTCCAAATATGCAACAGGTGTCAGGGTTGGGATCAAACCCACGACTTCCTGTATACCAGGCAAGGTGGTTAACATCTCACCACCTTGGGGAGCTATTACATTACTATACTACAGAACAATTGGGGGCAATACATGTCACTTGACCCCTGTGTTTTGTAGGGTGGGGTGGGTAGCTGCCCTCTTGCCCAACCAGTATTGATCATCTGAACCGGTCCTGGGTCTCCCCGAGGTCGACTCAGATGTCAATGAGTACCTGATGCAGTGTGCAAACATCGCGACCGGGGAGAAAAAGGCGGCCGGGCGTGGTGCTGGCCAACCACCCCCTCGTGTGCCATGCCGGCCTTCATTAGGTACTTGCTAACAGCATTTTCCCCAACAGCCTGTTAAAGGCTATGCAGGGGATCTTTGTCTTACCCAAAATACACCAATACGCACAGTTACCTTCAGAAAAGCGGCACAAGAACAGGGGTATATTCAAGCAAACTGACATTGAAGACCCACGACACTTCGGTTGGTATTTAGCAACGGGCATGGCCAACATGAGGGGTGGAACAGTGGTGCAAGCCATGCCATGAACCCTGGGTTCGGTTCCCGGCTGAGCGATATCTGAACCGGTTCTGTGCACACCCCCCCCCCTCCTCCGCCCACCAGTCCACTTCACCGGTCCGCAGTGATCAGGAGTCTGGTCCAAGAACCCCCCCCCACCCCCCCCCATGGCTCACACGGCGAGACCAGAGGCCCTTCCTCCAGCAGTCGGGATCGACGACAAAGGGCCCGAAAGTTGTGTCGAACGTTGAAACCCGCCTCTCAGTTTCACCAGACGCCGGCCACTGAGACCGTCCGTCTGGACGTGCACGCCGAGCCGGCGGATTTGGTGTCAATCCCGCACGGCGCTGTTGGTGACTCGCTCTCTCACACAGACAAAGACCCCCCTCACCCCTGTTTAGCCTGTAACAGACTGTTGGGGCAAGTGCTGTTAGCGAGCACCTATGAAGGTCGGATACAGCGCACGAGGGGGGTGTGTTGCCAGCACCACGCTCCGCCGCCTTTGTCTCCCCAGTGGCGGTGTTGACACACCGCACCAGGTACGCATTTGAGGCCGAGGTACCGGTCCATATAACCGTCACCGATGTTGGCCGCGAGCAGGAATCGAACTCGGATCGCCCGGGGTCCATCGCGCTGCGCAACGCTAACCGCTGCGCCACCGCTCTCCATAAACGCCCCAGCCGCTGCAGCACACGAGGCATCGCCCAGAAACCAGCCTCGCACCACCACGACGAGCGGGCGGCGGTGTTTCACAAAAAAATAAAGCCAGGTTTGTGTTTCTGCAGCCACTCCAGTTAGGGTTTGTTTTACCATCCCCCGCAGGGCGGTATGCGCAGAGCAGGACCGTGGCCGCCAGGTTAGCCAGTGGTGGAGATTTTGCCCTTATATGGAATGTACAGGGGGGGGGGGGTAGGGATGAAGGATGAAGGGCTGGGGGCCAGATGGCTGCAAGCCAGACGCCGAGACACTCGTGCGAAGCCACGCTAGTGGCTTGCAGCCTCGCGGCTGCGTACGCGAAAAAGAGGCTTTAAAGCTCATCGAGTTCCTCCAGTAGAAGCAAATATTCTGATGATGATGGGTCTGTTTCGTATGAATATAGGGTACAATCATACAGCACAGCGTCATCAGGGATAGGCAGTGCCTCGTACTCACGTGCTGTGCACCCCCCCCCCTCGTCAATTAACAGCTGTATCGTGCCCCCTTGGGCACTGGACGTGAGACCCTCCCTCCCTGCACCCCCATGGAAACTTGCCCTCCTCCAACTTTCAAATCATTGCCACACACCTGAAAGGCGACGTTTTCCAAGTGACACCGGCAGCAAAATTCGTTTGCGTTTTCATTTGAAGCACACGGCCTTAACCATGATTATCATCATCATCCAGCCATGGTCTATCCGCTGCTAGACGAATGATCTCCCCGCGTGCTGTTACAAAAAAAACCACCCGTGGTCTTGCGATGCAACAATCCAGCACCTCACCCCCGTGCAATTCGCAGACGGTTCTCTATGTACGGTGCGAAAGAAGTTCAACATACACATATGTACGAGGGCCCATCGCATGGCTCCATCTCCCCCGGTTGGCCATCCTCTCGGGCGTGTCCGCCCCTTCGGCTGCTCTTCCGTCACCAGCCTCAACAAGCGGCCACCGTCCTTCATGACGACGTGGCCTGCCTCAGCCCACTTCGTTCCTTCAGCGGTCAGCACGATGCATCTGATGCACATTTGCACTCGTTCTCTATGTACGTTGAACTTCTTTCGCACCGTACGTAGGCCACCACGCTAATCGTTAGCTGGCTCTCCGTGGAATTCCAAGTGTACACCTCTTTCACTCTCTCCGCACTGCTTTTCGCACCTTGCAGCGTGCGTGCGATTCGTTTCCGTCGTCCGTTCCCGCATTTCCGATCCACGGTGCAGGAACCGATTGCAAGAGGACGATGCGGGCACCAGGGAAGGCCACAGACCAGGAATGAATTTGCGAGGAGAGAATCCATTCGTCTGTTTGGCATGATGAGGGCTCGCATCAGTGGGCCATGTTACATTGCTGACTCTCACAAACCGTAGCAAGAGTTTCATTACGTCCGAGTCTTTAGTCCCAGTTTCATCACAATTGTTTTATCGGCATCCTACCATGAAACAGGAGGATATGTGTGTCCCGTATGTTGAACTTCTTTCGCACCGGACGTAGCCAACCGCGCTAATCGGAGGTGCGGGGGGAAGGACAACAAACTAACAGTCGAATTTCTCGCAGAGCAGTGCAACGTGACATGTTAAAGCAACGACCTGCGGGAACGGATATCAGAGAACTACTTTTGAGATCCCTTCAAGTTACCTCAGGTCCACACAGTAGGGGGCAGCGCTTTCCCACCCACCCTGAAACAGAATACAGTCGTTTTTATTGAGCATTTTTAACTATCTCAACTGGAATGTAGTCAAATTAAGTGCGTTAGCCACATTTAATGCGATGTCGTTTTTTTTTTCTCCCTTGTGTGCAGCCATTGTTGGCCAGGCTGTGCCCATCAACTCACTCGCGCTTGAGAGTGAAAGCAACGTGAAACTTTAACCTCAAACCCAGTTTAATAATGGACAACACAGTACAAACAGTATTTCTGTACTTGAAGTAAATACAACACAGCACTGTAGTACTGCACAGTCTAATACCGTACTGCGAGCCAGTTCAGCCGATGGCTGTGCGGTACAAGTAATGTGCTTGTTAAACATCAATGTGTAAGGAGGTCTCGTTTACCCATCTATCTGCCAACTTTCGGTTAGAACTAATACTTCAACTGTCTACGAAGCACATTTTGCCTAAAGTCAACGTGCATTGAGAAGAGAGAAGGTCATAACGTCCGCTGTTTAACGTATCGCAAGCTTTGGCAAGCATGCAGTGGATAGTATGAGTCACCGCGGTCCATGCGGGTATATCCAAATTGTTGTTTTGCAAAAGCCTTGTTTTCGAGGTGAGCACCAAAGTGGTGAATGAGACGAAGAGCGGTGAAACTCGTGAACTATTGGTTTCTATATAAAAAAGGGAAATTTGTGAATATGTGTGTCTGTTCGAAATGTTTTACATACTTCCCAACATGCAACAAACTTGCAATTTGGCATGTGAGTAGCTTCCAGACTGTACACAATGCAAAAAGAATAAAAGTAGACTTTTGTATTTCGGGAGGGGGGAGGGGGCTCAATAATGGATATAATATATTGCACGGCAAGTGAGCGGCGACATCACGTCTGTGATGTCACCCGCATGCGGCAGCGTGACGCAGTGTGCCTGCTGACGTCACGCATCCCCCCCCCCCCACCCTCCGCGTAGGCCGTGTATTAATCCAAGACAAGAATCCAAGTCTCGGGTGAAGCCGGGTAGTACAGCTCGTTTGTCTATAAAAAAAATGGCCGCTCTACTACCACGTAGGATTTCGCCGCAGCTCCGCGTAGCTGTCGACGTGAGTTTGGGTTGTGGCGAATATTCGGCGTGATGGCCCAACATCGGCATTAAGAACCGGCGACACTGGCTGCAGTAGCAGCAGTAGCAGTGGTGGCGGCGGCAGCAGCTGCCAACCCTCTATAACGGTGTTCTTCAGTCATTTTCAGAGGGGGGGGGGGGGGCACTATCGCCGATAAGACATCATCAGTGTGAGGGCCGCCACACATTTGAAACCATTGGGGGTTTGACAGTAGCACGATGATGATGGGGCGGTGTTTTCACTACTTGTGTATTGTCGGGGGGCCGCAACGTCAGGGGCCGCACAAAAGGCCACCAGGGGCTGCCAGTGGCCCGTGGGCCTTGCAATGAAGGACACTGCACCTATACAATCTGAGGGAGAAAGAACGCGAGCGAGTCAATTCGGCTCCTCCCGAAGACGTTGCCAGCGGCGTAGAGCAAAACGTTGGCGGGACATCGCTCGGAACGAGGAACTGCGCGGTGCGAGCCAAAACACTTCGGATAAGAAAGCGATGGCCGCCTGTGCCTCAGCAGGGCTTTTCTGGAGGGGATAAAAAAAAAACGGCGAAGTCAATCGTCCGCAAGGAGAAGTTTGCCAGTGAACTGCCGTGCGAGTCACGTGGACAAGAAACGAATTACCGCGTGCAAACGTCTAGCTTGACAATTGATGTAACCCACTCTTCACAGCGCAGATAAAGAGGTGGCAGAGTGCAGTTGAACTCCTTTATTCGAATCCATATTACCCCCCCCCCCCGATCCCTCTTCTTGACTCCTCTTGTCTGGCGGAGATGTAGGGTCCGCCAACACTCCTGTCTGCCCTCCTAATCGTCCTGTATTCTGTGATTATCCACAGATTTTTCCGCTGTCCTGCTTTGTGGTGCGGCTTCCTCTCACCTGCCAAAATTGTGAGAACAAGTGGAGCCATGCGGAAAATATATCTTATTATCCGCCGTTATCTGGATTTTCTTTTTTTTATAATCGAGTTGAGAAAATTCGCGGACGACACCCGCGGGTGGCAGGACCTTCAATGTTCATCCCCCACCATCAGCGTGGGAAAAGAGTCCCTGTTGGCAATGGCGTCACTCCGTTTGGTTCTGTGAATTCACTTGGGAGTAAACATAGCCGTGAGGTGAGCTGCTGAAGGCATTTAATTTCGCCTTGCATCGCCACACATCCTAACTATCCACTTCAGCCAGCTCCAATGCCACACGCAACAGAAATGGCATAACCCCTTTAATGCAACCCAAATATACGTGCACATACGTCGAGCGTCGAGGAAGCGTTCAGCCGCGGAGCTTTGTTCAAGAGTCTCATGCAGCTGTCGTCTTATGCTGTGCCACTCTACATCTGTCGAGCCAAGGATTATTATCTCACTCGATATTTTCCGGTACGCCGCGAGCCTCTCTCGGCATAGGGATTATTAGCGGAAGGCACTACCGCCAGACGATCAACACGCACCTACCCACAGCCAGCACATATTATTGCACCCCATATTCCTGTAATCTTACGAACAGGTTTTAGGACAAGCCGAGGAGATTAGGATGTGGCTCGCCAAAATAATTTTCCGGAAAAGCGTTGTTTTTATTGACTGTTCCGGCCGAAATTAAGAAACTGCAAGGAGCGCGGCTTAATATTGGCCACCGCAGCGCTTGCAGCATTGTGCTTCTGCATCGGTGATCATGGAAAACACGTTATTGACTCCACTTCAACACCAGCCGGGGGCCTGTCGGTGTGCTGAAGCGTTAAGTGTCACTCGGCGTGAGTGGATGCAAATGCTGCGGCTGCGGGAGGGAGGCGAGTAGCAATTGGATTGTGTGTGTGTCAAGTAGCCATGGGATTGTGTGTGTGTGTCAAGTCGCCATGGGTGTGTCTGTGTGTGTCAAGTAGCCATGGGTGTGTGTGTGTGTGTCAAGTAGCCATGGGTGTGTGTGTGTGTGTCAAGTAGCCATGGGACTGTGTGTGTGTGTGTCAAGTAGCCATGGGTGTGTGTGTGTCAAGTAGCCATGGGTGTGTGTGTGTGTGTGTCAAGTAGCCATGGGACTGTGTGTGTGTGTGTCAAGTAGCCATGGGACTGTGTGTGTGTGTGTCAAGTAGCCATGGGTATGTGTGTGTGTGTCAAGTAGCCATGGGTGTGTGTGCCAAGTGGCCATGGGATTGTGTGTGTGTGTCAAGTAGCCATGGGTGTGTGTGTGTGTCAAGTAGCCATGGGACTGTGTGTGTGTGTGTCAAGTAGCCATGGGTGTGTGTGTGTGCCAAGTGGCCATGGGATTGTGTGTGTGTGTCAAGTAGCCATGGGTGTGTGTGTGTCAAGTAGCTATGTGTGTGTGTGTCAAGTAGCCATGGGTGTGTGTGTGTGTCAAGTCGCCATGGGATTGTGTGTGTGTGTCAAGTGGCCATGGGATTTTGTGTGTGTGTCAAGTAGCCATGTGTGTGTGTGTCAAGTCGCCATGGGATTGTGTGTGTGTGTCAAGTCGCCATGGGATTGTGTGTGTGTGTGTCAAGTAGCCATGGGTGTGTGTGTGTGCGTAAAGTAGCCATGGGAGTGTGTGTGTGCGTAAAGTAGCCATGGGAGTGTGTGTGTATGTAAAGTAGCCATGAGATTGTGTGTATGAAGTAGCCAAGCTGTGGTGCTTGACAGACACCCAAAGAAGGTCACTGAACGGGTTCAGCGCCACGACTTCCATGTTTTAGCAGCAGCAGTGTCGCAATGCTCCTCCGGGATTCATGTTGGTACGTCCCCGTGGATTTTTTTTTCCATCCGGTTTTGTCCCTCCACATTTTAGAAACGTGCATTGAGATTATTTGGATTATTTTGCTGCTATAAAAGGTCCACATGATAAGCCACTTTGTTGAGCTATCATTTGTGGGCAGGTCGCTTCTGAAAAATAAGTTGATACCTCAGTGGGCTTTGCCAGGTAGGATGGAGATGGTTTAGTGCTGTATTTGTGTGTAGTTTGGGTGATTTGTTTACTTTCTTGTACTTTGCACTACAATCGTGTTTTGTACCGTTTGTTGTAACGTTCTTATCCTACCCATCCTGGACATCTGGGATAAAGAGCTGTATGGCTCATCAGGATTCCTCCAGTATAAATAAATATTCTGATTACGATAGGACTGTTTCGCAGGAATATAGGGTACAATCGTACAGCACAGCGTCATCAGGGACAGACAGTGCCTTGTACTCTACCCTGAGCCGGGCTCGCAAGATTTTCTCAGGAAATAACGAATGAGAAATTAAGTTCTGGGTGCCCTCTTACTCACTTTCACCTTCGTCAACCTTTATTGTGCTTCTATTTGTAGCTTTTGAGATGTAAGATGGTGCCCCCAACATCAAGCAGTGCTTTGGCTTTGTCGTTGCCATTTACCAACCTTGGTCACCCATGCAGTAGAAAGATTTTGTTTTGAATGGCTTATGACCTGGATACAGGTCACCGACTAGACATTCAGGTTCTGCCCCCCACTGCCCCTAAATCTGGGGCAGCAGCTGCCTTCGCTTTTCCCTCCCGATATTCACACTGCCACGGCATTTCCTTCCGCAGCAAAATTCACGACCGAATCACCCTGGAACGTTCCAGATCTTCTCGCGCTCTCGTAAGCTCAGCAGAGTTGACCCCGGCTAGTATGCGGATGGGAAACTGCCTGCGTACACCGGCCGTTGTAGGCTTGGGGGCTGCAACGAGACCAGGAGATGGCAGCACCAGCGTTGAACTGAATCTGTCTGCGTGGATGCACTGCTTTCTCTGAACATCCTCATTGGCGTTTAGCTCCTGAACACGTTGCCGCGCTCAAGGACAGAATGGAATATCCACCGCCTTGCGAGGACGAGCATCGAGTGTGGAATGGAGGTGTGTCAGTCTGTCATGCTCGCCCGATCCATTGAGTACGCACATTCGCACGAATGAAACCAAGAGCTCGTGACGTTTACCCCGGGTAGGCGAAAGGTAAGGGTGCAGCACTGAAACAGCTTGCGCATACGGTGGCTGGCAGAAGGAGCTCTGGGGGGTCTCTCTCTAGACGGTATTTGGCCTACTCCTCCACGCTGGCCAGACATCTTGAAAGAGGTGGGAATACCCACGTTTTACCCCAACCACACGCGACATGCAGGTCCACTCACCATGGTGTGCCCAATTATACCACTGGGTGGACAGAGGTGTGGGGGGAATTTAAGTTGAACCGGTGACCTCCGGATTGCAAGTCCACTGTGCCACCACCATTACACCGCAGAGTATCCAGTTAAATAAAGGGCATTGCAGTGCATGCCTTAAATTGTAGTACCGCACGATCGTGTCTTTATAGCGGCAAATTAAATAGGACAATTAGGCAGCAGGCGTGAAAGTTTGCACACAAGATACTTCTCAATTGCAGGCTCAACTGCTAAGCTGCGGTCGAGTCTGAATAGTGCTTGGAAGGGCGACCACCTTAAATATAGAGGCTGCGGTGCTACGCAGTAGGCATCAGAGGTTAGCGCAGCAAAAGACACTCTTGAACTGCACTTCCATGTTCCCGCATTTACGCTTGCTGGTGAAGTACGGTCAAATAACCACCTCACGACCCGCGAAATCGTGGAGAGGCCCCCGTCCAGCGCCGGATCGACAGAAATGTCTGCGCACGTGGTTACACATGTCATCGGGGCGGCAACTTAAGGAAATACTCCCCAGAAGCAGCCTCAACCCGCAAACTCCCTCCACGATAACCACACAAAGCGAGCAGTTATGGACAGGATGCTAAATTATAAAGGAGAGGGCCTTTCACAGAGCCATCTGGACTGAACGCTACTGTATTGTTCCAAAACACCGACTCGGACTCCTTTAGCCAGAGGGCTTTCGCAGGACCAGCCAGGCTTTGAAACTGAAGACAGACAGATGATGATGCCAATGTTCACAACTGACTTGCCACTATAACGGCGATGCTGCCATGAGCCACACGATATAAGGGCCACGGACAATCGTCATCAATTGCTTCGCGCAAAATATAATTGTTGGTATTTTTTTAACATAAATTATTTACCGGCTAGATTTTTAGGCTATCAATAAATTGCTTGTTGTCGGAGAAATTAATGCTTTGGAAGATAACTTTCAGAGTCATTTATGCGATTTACAATAATTTTCTTAGTCGGTTGAGCAATAACTTTAGGCAACTGAGAGTATGTACGTTTTATGAGCATTACGCATCGTAATGATTTGAAAGGCCTGTTACGGCAGGCATAAGCTGAGTTACTTGCAGGTGAGGATCAATTGATACTTACTCGAACTTGAGGTACAACTAAGCACGAAAACAACATTAGACCGTCAAATACAAAGTATATGGTCAACCTATATCACGATAAACGTCACGTCATAAAAAAATTCAAAATCGTGTTACATCAAGATGCTGTACTTTATATCGCGGCAATACCCTCAATCTATAACCACGTGGATACCAGGAGTTTCTGCTGCAAGGGAGATCTGCCGTCACCTGCACACTTCACTGTTTCACGAATAGCTTACGGCCCGAGGCCCACAATTCAATATTTATCCCTCACTGCGAGCTGCACCAATCGGGTACTGGATGGGGAATATGTTGTTTAAATTGCCTAAATGCCTAACTTTAGCGCGCTCATTAAAAGGTGAGCCCTAATTAATTCTATGTTGTTGTTTGATAAGGCTGCGGTGTGGGCGATTGCTCACCAACGCTATAGGTTAAGAGTCTTATTCGGACCACAGTAATCCCCTGCATTAAAACAGAGACACGTTTAATTTGTGGGTTTAACCTGTCAAAGCAATTCCATTCACTCTCCCTTGACATGGACCAACCAGCCAGTGATGATCAAATGACATACCCAGGACCCTTCTTTTATCTTACTGAGTTTATTTGCATTGAACCTTGCCATTCGTTGTACTGTACTGTGGTGTTTGTAAAGTCATCCAGTTTGATGGCACATTAGATATACAGCACAGTTGCTGAGCACGATGGGGCCTGCAATCTATTCGCGATGAGTTTCGGATTTTCAGATTTTCACGGCAAGTTTGGATATTTTCCTTGGATTTCCACACGAGTGCAGTACCTACAGGACAATGTGCAGTCAGTCCCGTGCATTGCTGGGGCTGAATCGAGGCATTCATCCAGCACAAATTGCTGGATGTTATGCCCTCCCATGCCTTTCAGTCACAAAGAGTTTTCTGACCATACTTCACCACCGGTTTGGATATCACTCGACACTGCTGTTAGCCATGGCTAGGAATCAAACTCCGGCTGCCGGGTTCACCGTGTTGAGCACAAACTTCCACGGTCCTCCGATTAACACGGTTGGCTACGTACGGTGCGAAAGAAGTTAAAGTTCAACACCACTGCTCGCTTTTAGTTGTACAAAAGGCAAGTTGCATTTCATTTCCTAGGTTCACTCAGCCCATCATCCCCGTGGGGTGAATACAATTTGTGCATTGTGGAAAGGGAGTCAGTATCCTAGGCATGGGCTGCGACGTAGCCAGATGATGGTAGTAACAGCAGTGGATCGAATCTAACACGAGTGTGGCTTGCATACATCCGTTACCTATGCATACACTTCCATTGAAAACTAAAATAAACATGTTACTTACCTTGCTGATGCACTCAACTTTTGAGTGAAATAACCAACAAAAATATAAGGTCATTATCGTGCAAGAATCATCATTATTAGGGCAAAATGCCGTCTGTTAGAGGTTTACTAGAGCGCCTCCTAGCGGAGTCCATTCCTGCAGCAGTGGCGTGGACCACGGCACTTGCAGGGCTGCGCCTTCAACTTCCATCGCGCAACGCAGCAAGCAACGGTCCCAACCCCCCGCCAATGCAACTCCATTCATTCCCAAACATTCGCTCCACCACCACCACCGACAACGGGCACAACAACAACAACCACCACCACCGACAACGGGCACAACAACAGCAACAACCACCGACAACGGACACAACAACAACCACCACCAACACCACCGACAACGGGCACAACAACCACCACCACCGACAACGGGCACAACAACAACCACCACCACCGACAACAGACACAACAACAACAACCACCACCACCGACAACGAGCACAACAACCACCACCGACAACGAGCACAACAACAACCACCACCGACAACGGGCACAACAACAACAACCACCACCACCACCGACAACGGGCACAACAACAGCAACAACCACCACCCACCACCAAACCTCACCTATGGACACCAGCCTGATGCTCTGCCTCTCCAGGAACTCGAGGGCCACGGACACGTTCTCCAGCTGCATCTGCCGGAATGTGGGCCGCGCGTGGTACTTGCGGTACATCTTCTTCTGGCTGAGCACCTCGAGCAGAGCGATGAGCCGCAAGCCGTCGGACAAGTCCTTCTGCAGGTCGTGAATCCTCTTGTTCACGCACTTGAGGTGCTCATTACACCAGCGCGTGAACGTGTTCTGCTGGATCTTCTTCCAGGGCGCGTCTTCCGCCAGGTCCTTCTCCGTGGCAGGCATCTCCGCCTGCTGCTGCTGCTGTTGTTGCTGCTGCTGGGATGGAGGAGGAGGCTCGGACTGCTGAGGTTGCTTCCGTCCGCTCATGATGCGGGTTAAATAGCGGCGGGGCTACGAGACGGGGGAGGAGGAGGATGCGGAGGAGGAGGAGGGGCTCCTGCAGCAGCAGCAGCAGCGTCTGTCGGGGTGGGGAGGGTTTTTTTCGCCCCCAAACTTTCTTGGGGTCCACGACTCTACTCTGTGAATAGGACAACAACGCACACACACACAAAGCAATCGTTTTAAAGTGCTCGACACGACTTGTGTTTGAGAGTTCACGCGTGACGCGTCTCCTCCGACGTGTTTCTTACCTTTGTTGCGTGTGCGCGTGGCTCGCTAACAGCACTTGCCCCGACGGTCTGTTAAAGTCTATACGGGGGATCTTTGTATTTGCCTTTGGTGTAAATTGGTTAGTTCCATACCTGAGCACGTCGAACATAAAGTGACGATTATAATGGAACCAGTCCTGGGCTTCCCCTAGGTTGACTCGGCCTTAATTCGGTAACCCATGTGCAGTGTAGTTAGCCTGGTGGTCACCACGTGGCTAGCTACACCATTCACGTGGTAACTAGTGTAGTTAGCCTGGTGGTCACGTGGTAACTCGTGTAGTTAGCCTGGTGGTCACCACGTGGTAACTACACCAGTCACGTGGTAAATGGTGTAGCTTGTCACGTGGTCACCACGTGGTAACTACACCAGTCACGTGGTAACTGGTGTAGTTAGCCTGGTGGTCACCCATCTTAGGTTGTTATTCTGTTAAGGGGGAAGTTACCCCGTGTGTTGGAACTGAATAAATGTGTTGCCTTCAAAGTCTACGTCTGCGACTCAGCTGAACCCATTACACGAGTACAGCACTACACCGGTTGTGTGTTGGAGAGTAAATCCACAACATTTGCAATTGTTGTGGCGGGTTTAACGACGCATTTTTATTTACGCGATCAAACCCAAAAACAAAAAAGTCTCTTATGGATATTTTTATTGGTCGCGAAAGCCTACTACGTGTTGATCCTCAACAGACAGTTTGGGGGCAGTGTTGTTAGCGAGCTCCTATTAAAAGAAGTCGGCCGCCTTTGTCTCTCCTGTGCTGCTTTTGTTTGTGTTGTTTTGAAATAATTTAGGGCTGAGTCAACCTAGCGGGGAGGCCCAGCACCATGTTCGGATATTCGTCACGCCGATGTTTGGGCCTCTGATCGGGAATCGAACTCGTGGGAAACACCCCAGGTTCCGTTAACGCTGTGCGATAACCACTGCGCCACCGCTCCCCCAATGGTCTCACGCATACACCGGATTATAAGACGCAGCCCCATGTGTTAATATACCGCGGGATTACGGAATCTCACCCCACCACTACTACATGTAGTCGTAGCTACTACATGTGTAGCTACGGGCCCCGCACTTTCAAGGGCCCCGCGCTAAATGCTTTCAAGCTATTCCGGTTCAGTGATTCTGCACTTGCTCTATTACTATAGTACTATACCGCCTTCAACTTTTATGAACGACCGGGTGTTTAAGGTTAGCGATTTGTCGTATTATCTGTGGCTGTATAGCAAATGCAAAAATAAAATTACTTTACTGTGCAAGTAAAAAAAGTTGTGTTTTAATATGTTCGTGTTTTTTTTATTTAGGGCCCCTTTATAACAGATGCTGCAGGCCCCGCACTAGCTTCATCCGGCACGGCCCCCACGCCTATCGGTCGCGGTGGGGGGGGACTGTTTGACCATACTTCACCACGTGGGTCATCTCTTATGCTGCACTGCCATCTGCTGCCTATGTGGTGGTGCAGGTCACCCATCCCACAAGCGTCAAACACTACGAAGCATCAGGCACATTCGTCGCGGCTGATTGCTCCATTTGGCTTGAGCCATGGCCCTTTGTCAATCCACTGCTGGATGACTGCCTCCACCCACCCACCCACGCCTCGTCAAGTCGTCGTGTCTGTTGACCATACTTCACCCACGCTCGTCGGCGCGAATTGGTGAGAGGGCGGGACATTGGTGGGAGCCTCGGGGACAGGTCCAGATATTTATATTTAAACTAAATTATGTTTTCTTGGTTCATTCGGTAAAGTCACGTAGAATGGAAATAATAAAATAATACAAATAAAACAATACAATTATTCTCACGACGTTTCGGCCACAACGAGAAGACAGAGTCATTTAGACTCTGTCTTCTCGACAGACCTGTTCTCCCCCAGGGGTGTGTCATTCAGACTCTGTCTTCTCGACATACCTGTTCTCCACCTGAGGACGGCTGCTTGCGTTGTGGCCGAAACGTCGTGAGAATTATTTTATTATGTTTTATTAATTTTATTTTATTATTTTCATTCTACGAAAGAACCAAGAAGATGAATCCCTGCAGTCACGAAAGCTTTAAATCGAAATTTAAATTATGTTTGTTTTATTTGACCAGGTAAGGCCCACTGAGCTGCCTGGCCACAGGTGATGAGCGCGGCGAAGTGGCTTATCGTGTGAACATTTATCGCAACGGTGTCCACTGATGTTAGCCGTGAATCGTGGTAACGTAATTTGGGCATGGCTGGATTCAGTGCGATGTAATGCGCTCACCACTGCACCACCGCTCCTCTGTATCAGCACTGTGGCTCAAAAGGGCCAATTAATGAGCCTAATTGGCTATTATCCTACATTGGTGTGGTGAGCGAACAGTTTGTTGCCATAATTCGTAGCCCCTGAGGCTGGGGACCGGTGTAGATGGATTTGTCACGTGTGTCTTTGATCAGAAGTGTAATGAGTAATCCAAAGGTCGGATGAATAATCGATTATTTTCGATTGGTACAAGCTGTATGGTCACATGAGCTCTGTGGCCACTAGAGGGCGCTATATTCACAAGCATTTTGAAAATAAAAGAATCGAAAAAAAGTATCGATGTTGGGAAGTGGCCATAAGATCGTTGACAGTTCATCGATTCGCGATCGGGTTATCTCGCGGCATGCGGGCTGCGAACCGACTTCTATACACAATTCACGAATTTGATTTTAATTAACCCATGCGGCTTTGCGGTCGGACGTGGTACACCATTGCGTGTGTGCTGTGTGTATGCACTTGTGTGTATGCACTGTGTGTGTGCTGTGTGTGTGTGCTGTGTGTATGCACTGTGTGTGTGCTGTGTGTATGCACTGTGTGTGTGCTGTGTGTATGTACTGTGTGTATGCACTGTGTGTGTACTGTGTGTGTACTGTGTGTATGTACTGTGTGTATATACTGTGTGTGTGTGTACTGTGTGTATGTTGGGAGGGTGGGGAGGGGCTGGGTGGGGAGGGTGGCGCTGGGTGGGGGGTGGGAGGAGTGGGGCTGGGTGGGGAGGGGCTGGTCACCCCGTGGTGCCCTTATAAAACTCAACGTTTAACATACTCACGCCGGCTTGTGCCCGGCCTCACAGTCGGGCATTTTTGCGGAATACACCACGTCGCTGTTGACCCTGGCCATTGACCGAGCAACCCAACGTTCCTACCAGCTCCCTCCGCAGGAATGTGTTTTGATTACAGCCTCGGGTTGCCGCGATATGGCGATAAAGTACCACGATATATCGTACCACTGGTTTAAGGGCCACGATTATCGTCTCTCCCGTTTCGCACGCGATTATCGTTGCTCAGTGGACATATTTTATTTCCAGATAATATGAAATAAGCTTAATTATGAACATTTTAAACGTGGTTATTAGTGCTTTGAAAAAAAAATTGCCTGATACGTTTACAGAATCGTGGTTACAGTTCGTAAGTTTCGTATACACATGTAATAGATTTATATACCTCGTATTTGTTGTGTAGCTGACAGCATGTGCGTTACAAGCGTTACAGTTTGTAAAATTGTACAGATTAAGAGAAGACGTTAACAGCAAGGCTTAGGTTGAGTGAACTGCAGCTGAATAACTTTTAAAGTCATCTTTATTCCTCATGAAAAAAAAGTAAAAAAAAACAGTAAACATGAAATTACATTTCAAATGTATGGAAAACCCATATCGCGATAATGGCCATATCGCGACACCTGCTATCGTATGGCATCGTGAAAATGTATATATCTCGCGTTAGCCTTCACCAACATTAGCCAACGCATTGTTTGAACAGCAGCGTGGCCGGTGAAGAGTGCACAAACACGAGACGAGTTGACCATGGCCATATCCAACATCGGGTGGAAAGTGGTGTCCGAACCGGTTTGGGTCGACTCAGCCTTAAATTAATTACCTTGTGCGGTGTGTGTGTGTGTGCCGGATTAAGCTAGTGCGGGGCCTGTAGCATTTGTTCTAAAGGGGCCCTAAATAAATAAATAAACACGTAAATATTAAAACACATAAATGTTTTACTCGCATAGCAAAGTAATTGTATTTTTTATTTGCTATACAGCCAGATAATACGACAAATAAAAGTTGAAGGCTGTATAGTACTATAGTAATAGAGCTAGTGCAGAATCACTGAACTGGAATTGATAGCTTGAAATCATTTAGCGCGGGGCCCTTGAAAGTGCGGGGCCCGTAGCTACTACATCTGTAGCTACTACATGTGTAGCTGCTACATGTGTAGCTGCTACATGTGTAGCTACTACATGTGTAGCTACTTTTGCTACTAGGATCAGCCGGCACTGGCGGTGTGTGTGACCATCAGCACTGTGCAGACGCTGTTGACGGGTACACGGTGTTGTTGGCCACGCATCTCGCTCGCGTGTGCCGTGGCGGCCTTCACAGGTGCTCGTTAAACGGCACTTCACCTGCATGGCCTACACGATCCACGTGGCCGCGCGTGAGATATTTGTGTGTACACGTGCAGATGGCCTGGCTTCAGGGCGGCAAGTCTCGAGTGCGTCTCCATCAGCGATGGGGGCTTTATTGAGTGGGAAGGTATTCGTGGCATGTGAGTACTGAATGTTCTGACAAGACATGCCCTTCCTGTCTCCTGCTTGGATGATGAACACATTCACAATGTCGTCATGAAGCACGTGGAGTTATACAGCTCGCGGACAAGTCTAATTCGCAATTGGACCTATTCACCCGCAGTGTTATACAGAACTGTGTTTAATGTAAGTGGTGGCTCTGTGACTGCTCTACGTATGAACCCGCTCAAGGCGTGCGTGATGAATGACGAGTGATATCTGAACCGGTCCCGGATCCCCTGATCCTTTGATCAACCCGCACTGACCACAAAGGTGAAGTATTGTCAAATAACCCCCATGACCAACACAGCGTCTGAAGGCTTTCATCAAGCAGTGGATTTGTAAAGGGCTGTACATGAGTGTTATTAAATGTATCGTGTAATTTAATGACACTTTACCAAGTGATGTTTTGTAATGACGTATATTTTGATCTGCAACAAGATTTTTATTTATTTTAGTGATGCTATAGGTATTTGTGTATTGCAATTATGTTGTTAAACTGCATTGAAATAATAAACAGACGTGGTTTGGTTCACCACGTGAAAGTAAGTAAATAGATGTTACGATCCAATTAGTCCATGTTTGGGCTTTCTGGGCCAATTGTCTCCAGCAGCATCTGATTAAGCTGGGAAAGTCTGCATCGGTTGCAACTTTCAGGGTCTCATTAGCGAGGTGCAGCCTTTTTAAAAGAAAAACGCAACATCTATGGCGAATATTACAGGCAAGTTGCCCTTCAAGAACATCCAGATCATCGCAGGACACTGGCACGGCAACGTTGTACAATTCTAGATTTGAAGTTTTCGTAAAGTCATGTAGGTAAAAATGTATTTTATTTTTTACCTACGTGACTTTACCGAAAAAAACAAAGAGTATGAACGTTGTACAAGTGACGCGATAACCCTGGGTTTGGACTGAGCAATACCTGACGATTGCGTCACTCCAGTCAATAAATCCTTGCAAGAGCTCGACTTAACGAAAGCCGCGTCTCTCGTTAAGTCACCCAGATTTCGGGAAGCTAAGCAGGCGTAGAACCTGGTTGATGCGTTGGGTGGGTGACCACCATGGCGCCTACATTCTCACGCTCTAAATTAGCCGGATTTGAAAAATGCCACCGCAAATTATTCAATTGGGACTATACTGTACAGATAAATCATCGCCCCTACTGGCATACTCATGCCCCAGGTCACTCTTGCAAATGCCACTTGTCTTCGTCGCTGCCGGTTAAACAGAAGCAACTTGAAAGTTGAGGTCTTGCCTAGGCGACAGCGAGACTGCGCTACGTGGTGGGCAGTAGAGGGCAGTACATCGACATGCATTGTTGTTACGGGTACTGTGGTGGTGATTCTATGCTTAACACGGAGGCTTTCGCGACCAATATCATCCATGAGTTTTTATTAGATCGCGTAAATATAAATGTGTCTTCTTGGTTCATTCGGTAAAGTCACGTAGAAAGAACCAAGAAGATGAATCCCTGCAGTCACGAAAGCTTTTAATCGAAATATAAATGTGTCGTTAAACCCGTCACCACCCGACACAGCCAATTTATCTGCGCCTATTGTTGTGGTTCTATTCTCTCCCTAAAAGCGATGCTCCTCGTCTTCGCCAATCTGCTCTGGCCAGTGCGGTGAATGAAGTGTGGCCAGTCAACCCCGTCGACCCGCGCGGCATGGAGAACCCCCCTCGTCCGTCGCTGGATGAACACGAGGGCTCTGGCGTGCGCATTCATACAATGCAAATGTTCAAGCGGGGCCAGCATTAATGAACCTTTTGGCGGGACCCCGGGGTCTCATAAACCCCCGGCTCTCGTATAAACTGCGTTGCGACCTCATTTTATGCCCGTTGAAGGCGAACGACACGGCAATCTATTCCTCTCGACGAGCTCCACACGATGAGCTAATCAAAGTTTCGCTTGTTCAGCTCTTCTGCGCAGAATGATCCGCACCAGGTGGGCCACGGCGTTTATGTGCACGGTGGGACGGAGTCGAGAAAAATAAATTAGTTAATTACGATTTTGACTTCCGTTTATTCGGGACCCCGGGGTACCGCCGTAAGTATCATTTGTCGCAAGTCACAAAATTGGTGCCAAGATCCATTTTGTGCAATGTGCATTTGGAGTTTGCGTGTCTCTCTCTCCCCGTGGTCGCGTGGATGTTTTTCCGGGTCCTCCGGTGTCCACCCTCCACATTTAGAATCAACATCACGCGTTTAGAGTATCTTGGTTGCGATCGTCTGTGATTGCCAGGTCGCTTCTGGAATAGCTCAGTGCGCCTTACCTGGTAAAATAAACCAATAATAGTTGAATACAGTCCCAATGTTAACAGTAGCGGCGTGTTAGTTACTTTAAGATGTTTCTTGTTCATGTTTTTGTTTTGTTGCGGTTGCACCCGAGTCAAGAGCCGCGTGGCTCACAGGGTTCTATCTAATAAATCAAACTGAAATAAATGAAACTGAAATATAAAAAAAAATTTAATACCTATCGCCGGTGTCTGCTGGACAAGACAGACTCGATCGTGAACCGCTCGACTACTCACTGTGGGCATTCAGGGGGCCGGTGACGTGCACTTTTTATTTATTTAATCCGGATGCGGGGAACGTGGATCACGAATCGATCGTCGTAAATTTGATTTGTTCGTGTCACTGTTACCGAGTGACAGATCCAAAGTCCCAGACGCCAATCAGCCAGCAACAAACAGCACAGATTAGGTGTGAGCAAGGCTACAATAACTTGGGGAAAAGAGACCGATGGGATGGTGATTCCATCACTGTTACCGAGGGACAGATCCAAAGTCCGAGACGCCAATCAGCCAGCAACAAACAGAACAGCTAAGGTGTGAGCAAGATTACAATAACTTGGGGAAAAGAGACAGATGGGAGGGTGATTCCATTGCCTAGCGGTACGAGGGAATCAGCGAGGCGACCTGCAGTGTGGCGAGTGAGTAAGGAAGTAGTTAGTGGATGAGTGAGTGAGTGGGTGTTTGAGTGAGTGGGTGTTTGAGTGAATGCGGTGTGTTGTTGTGTATAGGAAGCAGTAGTGTAGCGGTTAGCGTGCTGTGCTGCGAACCTGGAAACCCGAGTTCAATTCCCGTTCACAGCCAACACAAGTGACGACTATGTGAGTCGGATCTGGGCCACCGCTAGATCGACTCAGTCTCAAATGAGTACCTGCTACGGTGTGTTAACATCGCCAGTGGGGAGACAAAGGCGGCCGGGCGTGGTGCTTGCCAACCACCCCCTCGTGTGCCGTGCCGGCCTTCATAGTTACTCGCTGACAGCACTTACCCAACAGTCTGTTAAAGGCTTATACGGGGTTATTGTCGTCTTTATCGTATTGTTGTGACCTGCGGTGTGGTGGTTGAACACGGTCCGCCTGGTAGGCCGAGTCATCGGCACGAGTGGACGGATTCAATGAGTTGAAGTTCATTGCTACAGGAGCCATGGTGGGAGAGAGAGAGGAGTGGCCACGCTTTGCGTGAAGAAGCCTCGACTAAGGAGTGACCAGGAGACGATGACGACACAGAGTGGATTAATGAGGCGCTCCGTGCAAAACGCTCCTTAAAAGGGAACTGGGAAAACATCCCCAATGGAGTCATCATCATCGCCACCACCAACCACCACGATCGGTCTTGATCAATCCACAGCTGGATGAAAGCCTCCCCGAGTCGTTGGTTACCATCCGTGTCACTCGCCCACTACTTCGCCACCGCTGTATTAATAACTTCCCATTGGTGTCGTCGTGAACATCGCTCTCTAACACCTGTGCACAGGTGTGTTTACCCAAGCGGCGCGGACAAGTTAAACGATCCTCTACAGACGGGTCGCGACAGACGACGGGCTGACTTACAGAATCACAGTACGTATCGCAAGGCTTTACGCGCATGACTGAGGTTGTTCGAACCACGAACCCCACTACCCCAGACACCGCGAAACAACAACGATTGAACTTGACAAGCCCGGCACAAGAGCTATCGTAGCGATCGCAAGCGTAGTGTCACTTGAGTTGAACTTGATCATACAAGATGCCCAACGCAGAGCGTGTTTAATCGGTGCGTACTGTCACTGCTGCGGTGCGGTTCAGAAATGCGGACATTACCATGTTGAACGAGAACGATACAAATGTCACAGCAGTGGGAAAACACGAGCAAGAAAGATTTGGTTGATGTGCGTATGTTGAACCTCTTTCGCACCGTGTGTAGCCAGCCAGACAGACGCAGAGGGGCACGTGGATCAAGTGAACGCGTGCAGCTCAGTGACATTAAAACTGCTGGGGGACATTGAAGCGGGCATGGTGGGCAGGATTGCCCATAGTCACGAATAATAATACAGCCAAAGAGAGGCCGTGCAACCACTGACAGGATGATGGAGCGATCACATCAGCTCGCGTTCAGGTGGATTACTGCATCGCAGGATAAGCGGCGGATGATGGCGACCGCTTGGGAAGAGCCCTTCATCCAGCAGTGGATTGATAATGGCTGATGATGGCGAAGGTGATGATGCAAGAATGCAAAGCAATTATGCACAATGAATATTATTGCAGGGTAAAAAAAAAATTCGCTTCAAAGTGTGATGCTTATACGAACGTCCACGGGGAAATTCCACATTGCTATGGCACGAAGCAGTTCGTCAATGTACCCATATAACAGTTACTGTTGAATGGCGAGGAGCAGTGGCGTAGTGGTTAGCATGCCTGGTCAGTGCGCACATGAGTGACAAGTGATATTTAACTGGTCATGAGCACCTTCCCCCCGGCACCAACCCGCACTGACCGGCGCGGTGAAGTATAGTCAAACATCCCACGTGACGTTCATCCACCCGGGGGAATTGACAAATGGCTATAAATGGTTAAATGTGCTCATTACTGCTGATCGTTGTATCGAGTCAAGACCAGACCGGGCACTGAACCGGTAAGATAATGAGTTTGATTTTACCATTACAGTTACAGCATTGCCTGTGTACACTTTATGCAAGTATTTACATCCGGGCATATTCTCCATACGCATCAAATAGACGCTTACACGTACTTTTAAAGTGCAATTATTTTCAAGCACATCATCACCCGCCACGGGTCGATACAACGAGCACCACTTTGCAGGAAAGTAAATATCGGTTGCACTACGTATTGTGCAAGTCCCCGGCACAGTAACGTGGAATTCTCGCCATAGGTTCGCGAAACCGACCGCGACACGGACACGCGTGCAACGAGGACATCCACCACCAACATCGTTCATGCGCACGGCGATCCATTTACAGATACCCCCACCGGTGTCTCATGAACACCTCTCATCACTGCCTTCTCGACGCGTGATTTGATCGTTGTCAAAAACGATGGCTCCATATCCACTACAGAGAAGCGAGTGTTAGAAGATGTATTCATTCCTGTGTGAGACGTGAAATAAAAGATAGCGTTGTTTCTCTCCCTTCCAATGAATTTCTCCCTATTATTTACCACGTGTCTGTGTGTGTATACAGGGGTGAATGTGGCCATGCAACCCAAACGATGGTACCCGCATGAGTAAACCAGGAGGAAGAGCAAAACGACACAAACGCTCTCCTAAAGCCCTCTCGTCGTGGCTACAAGCAGCAGACCTCTCGCATTGCCATTCAACTCCGCAACATGTTTCCCAACGCAAGAATAGAATACACACGCAAACAACGACTCGGTCGACTCGAGCTGATCATATGTGTTACAGAGTTGTGCATGCGTATGTGTGGTTAAAAAAAAAACATCTATAGATATATATATAAAAAAAAACGTAATAACCTTGCATTTGCTGGTTGATGTACGCGTGAGAGTTGAGAGTTCCCGCTGCTGCTGCTGCCGCTGCTGATTCTGCGCGTATGGATGGACACAGAACGCTCCGGAAAACGTTTGCACAGCGCTTTAAATAGTGACAGATGACGTCACCCCCCCCCCCCCCCCTGTTCACCCCCCCCCCCCCCCATCCTCTCCCCCCCCAAAAAACACTGTCGCACCATGTCAGAACCATCAGAAACATCACGTTACCCCAAATCCCCCACCCCACCACCACCGCTCTGCTTCCCTCCCCAACCTCCCAGCCTTCCTCCATCACCTCCCCCACCACCCTCCCCCCACCGCTTTCTCTTTCTCGCCGCGACCATCGATCGGCTCTCATCTTGACATCAACAACTGAGCCCCGAGTTCTCATGCTGCGCGCGCGAGCACGTGGCCGGAGACGTACTTGGTGGTCATCGGCTCAGAGTCACATCATCAGAAGTCAAGATCGGTGTCATCTGATCAAAATCTTGATGTATCGTGGAGAAATCCGATGAGCTTCGGCTCAGAAAGTCTCAGCAACAAACAATACAAAATAACGATAGGAGTGCAGAGTATAGGAAAGGTGAGCAAATCACAACAAATACCGACATACCAATAGACAAAGTATATAAGTTCAAATTGCTTAAGTACACCAGTTTCAAAGCTTGGGCAAGGCAGCAAAACAACAGACAAGAACTGTCCCAGACCACACCAAGACAACATCCTTGCCTCAATAAAAACTATCGATACATTGGTAGGGGTGAAAGTTACACATCGCAATTGCAAATGCGGTAGTATCCAGCGCTAAACTTCTGCTTCAGGATATTTTTGAAGAAAGATTTACTATGTTAAGGGAGGAAATAATGATCATCAAGATCGCCATCATCATTATCGTCATCTTCAAAGTAGGATACAATGGTTATCAATGATCATCATCAATAGTTACATATATCATTACATATTAATCATCATCATAATAATCAATAATCAGCATCATAATCACAACTTCAAACATTATTCATCAATATCATCATCTAATATGACTAATAATTAATCCACATCAATCTCATTAATTATCAAGATCATCATCACTTATTGACCGTCATCACCATAATCTTCACGGTTGAAGATGATGACGATAACGATGATAATCCTCAAGCATCATTTTTAGATGATCTTAAGTAAGAAGGCTGCCCTGGCATGCGTTTGGATGTGATACACAAACAACACAACATTAACAACAACAAAATCTCAAGACTTGTCAATAACACCGTGGCCTTTAAATGATAAATGTCACAGGCGAAGTTTGTTTTCGGCAATGTCCCTTCTTCGTAGCAAATATAATTTTGGCTGTCGCCTGATGAGGCTGGTTGTAATTGCCGGCGAAGCGTCGTACTCGAATTGTAACTATTGTGGGTTTACACTCCAACACTGCTGAACTAGAAAAACTAATTATATTTTATTGGTTCTTTCGGTAAAGTCACGTAGAAGGGAAATAATAAAGTAATAAAACATAATAAAATAAACGAATTGGCACGTTTTGTTTACGTGACAAACCTTGCAAATTGGCTGTGTCGGGTGGTGGCGGGTTTAACAACACGTTCACATTTAAACCATCTAACCCAAACCAAAAAAGCCCTCTATTACAGAAAACATATCTACGTATGTGAAGCCAAGCAAAGTTTCATTGGCTTCACTCAAAGCGCCGGTAGGGTCAGGCCAAAGCCAGGAATAAGAATCCGTCGGAGTCGCCTTCCGTGACCCATCCCCCGCGGCTGCAGCACCTTCACTCTCTCCCACTATCTCCGAATTCTCGTCCTACTGCCCACACTCCCGTGTCACCATTAACCTAGCCAATGTCAATTCATTCGACTTCCAGCTACCCTTTGTGACGATGAAACAATCCGTCTGGAATGTGTCCGATCTCGTCGCATCCAGGAAGCTAAGCAGGATGCAAAACCTGGACAATGCTCGGACAGGCGACCACAATGCATACCAGGTTGCTATAGGCTGGACAGCAGAGGGCAGCACAGCAAACTCCGTAGCGACACTCCACTGCTCTGCGCCCACGTCTCCGCTGCCCGTCTTCACCAACCCGCGTAGACCAGCGTGGTGAAGTATGGCCAAACCAAACCCCACGACCCACACGGCATGGGGAGGCTGTAATCCGTGAGTGGATAATTGGCAAAAAAAATACCGCACATTCGCATGATGTAAGTTGCACCTTTAAAGCAGCAGCAGCAGCAGCACATAGTTAATTGTGACTATTAAAAAAAACTGATCAAACCTCAAAAACAACTTGACCCTCGCATCGTAGACACATCCTCGTCTCCTGCCTGACCTTGGTTAGAGGGGGGCGGGGGTAAGGAGGGTGCACGTCGCAATGTTAAACAAACTCGAAACAAACGTCAGCTGATGAACACACCGAGTAGCGGCGCGTGTGTCCACCGTGAGTTCTACTCGCGCGCTCACCCCTCGTGTGTGCGGCGCCTGTTGTGTTGCGGACAGAGCTGTCCCTTGGGTAGACGGCGAATCGGGGCGACCGCCCCGGGCCCCGCACCCCCCCCCCCCACCTATGGACGGCTCTGGTGATGGGGAGACGCTGCAGTGATTCCCGGCGCTTAATTCCCACTCAAATGTGCATTCTGTCCAGCTGCCTCCGACTGACGCAGACAGTTTGTGTCGTACCATCATTGTCATCACCACACGAAACGTGCAAATTGAAAGTAGGATCAGTTTAACAAGTAGGCTCTTTCTACTGTAGATCAGTTAGTCTGTGTGTGGGGCGGGGAGCGGTGGTGTAACGGTTAGCGCGCTGCGCTACGAACCCGGCGACCCGATTTCGATTCCCGCTCACGCCCACCAACGCCAGTGAGATTTTCTGAGCCGGTCCTGGGCCTTCCCTAGATCGACTCAGCCGCAAATGAGCGCCTGGTGCAGCGTGTAAATTTCGCTACTCGGGAGACAAAGGCGGCCGGGCGCGGTGCTGGCCACCCACCCCCTCGTGTGCCGTGCCGGCCTTCATAGGGGTTCGCTAACTGCACTTGTCCCAAAAGTTTTGTAAGGCTATACGGGGTATCTTTGGAGTCATTGCATCGTGTGTAAAATTGTACCAACCTTTTGACATTTACTAAAACGATTTCAAAGTGGGTTAGGGTAGGAGGGAGCGGAATCTGCCTTTGACATGCGATGCTAAGCCCCCTCTCCCGTCCTTTCGATGCCACCTCAGGGGTTGATGATCAATACCAGAGGAGTTGCTCTGGGTCTTGGGACTCACTCACGTCCGCTCACTGTGCTCATAGCTACGTACGATGCGAAAGAAGTTCAACATGTATACATACATGTTGAACACGACGTGTGGCCGAGGATGGCTCCCACACAGTGGGGGGTGCCTATGCAAACAAAACTTGAGATATGGAGTCACCTGCAGGAAGCCGGCGCCTGGCGTGTTTGACCGCTTCTATGGTTACGGGGAAAACATCACAGAAGTGGCCCAAAGACCCCGATGTTCAGCAAAGCCGTGGCACGGAGCAAAGCCGTGGCACGGAGCAAAGCCGTGGCACGGAGCAAAGCCGTGGCACGGAGCAAAGCCGTGGCACGGCGGAGCGGTGGTGGCGCGCGTGTTCACAGCGTCCAGGGGGTTCGAGTCGAGCGGTCGCCCTGGTTAATACTGCGGATGGATTCAGCAAAAAACACAAATATATATATAACCTAGGCGACCGTCTTATTGACGGCAGACGTTAAAGATATCGGTGGCGTTATTCGCTCTCGGAAAGGAGAAGGCTCCGGCGGGTGCCGCTGTTACAAAATTTGCCGCGTTTGAAAGAAAATAAAAGTTACCCATTTCATTGGGCACGACCACATTTCGATCTTAATCCCCCCCCCCCGTGGACAGAGCACCTCGATGAGATTGTGCCACGAGGCGCGACTACCAAACGTGTTCAATATTTTGATTCGGTTTTTTTCTTCCAAGGCTCTGCAATGCTCCCCGTGATTATTCCCCGGGATCATTGTTGGAGCTTGCGAACCACGTGGGTGCTACTTAATGAGAACCCATCAGCAGAGCGTGCCCTGCCAAACGCCACTGGCTTGCCTAATGCGATGAGAACTTACGAGATAAAACACTTGTCCTGCATTTCGCTGTTAAAAAAAAATGATGTTGGAAAAAAAAACCCCTTATTTGGTTCCGAATGCCGGCAGATGGGACGAACAAACAAATTCTGTGCTTAATAGTTTTTTGGATGTGCGACCACCGTTCGTAGGACAAGCGTTGCCGCCTCTTGTGGGGGACTCCGTTGTCAGCAGAGAGCAGTGCAGCAAAGACAAAAGCACCTACCGCTGTACCGCCCGATGCGCCCTGCATTTACCAACCCCGCACTGCCAGCGTCAAGTGCGGCCAATTCACCTGCCCCCCGTTCCGTGCGTCGTGGGTGAGGCCCTCGCTCAACACCGGTGCACTTCGTTCCGTACGAGCACCCAAAAAACCCCTTCCAGGAATTAACAGATGTCGAGCGGCGCGCTTTGCTGAGAACGATTCGACTCCAATTCGCGTGGGGGAAGGTCGCGCGTTTCACGTCGCGGCTGGGAATCGACTCAGCCCATTGTCATCATCATCATCGCCGTCGTCATTCCACCGTGACCTGATCATCCCCACGTGGTGGAGAGTCAGCATTGGTCGTTTAAAGAACAGACTTGCCCCTGCCATGGTAACGAGGAGTCTCCACAATTGGTTCAGGGCCACCGAAGTAAGATGAATACCGTCACTCGTTCGTGTAAAGAGCGGAGAACACAAATACCTCTCACCCCCCCACCCCCAAGCCCGTAACAGACTCTTGGGGCAAGTGCTGTTAGCGAGCACTTATGCGAGGCCGACACGGCACACGAGGCAATTGCTTGGTCACACACAGTACACGCGGCGGACATTCTGTCAATACGCTGCTGGCTTGACTTGGAGCCTCTCAATGCCGTGGGGGTCATGGGCAGGGCCGTCCTTAGAGGGGGGTGCGGGACCCGGGGCAAGTCGCGCCGTGTGGCACCCCCTACGCCTTCAACCTAAAACGGAAGTGTTACCTCTGACGCGGCGATGTCGAAGCGCACGGCCCCCCAAAGCGCGGGGCCCGGGGCAGTCACCCCAATTTGCCGTGTACCCTAGGGACGGCTCTGGAGTCATGGGGGTCACGTTACAATAGCTCTCTGACGCGTTTTTCGGAATGTATACATTCTTCGGGAACTGAATTGCGTTCCTGAAAAAGCTCCCAGCATGCGGGGCGAAACGTCCGACACCGTGCTAAACACGCCCCGAGAAACAAAAAACATTGGAAAACCACACAGCAGCAGCAGAACAACCGCTATGAACCTCCTCCGGTCGTGTTGTTTGGCCATACTTCGCCACGCGGGTCGGTGCGGGTTAGTGAAGGAGCGGACGGAGCTTCGTCACGTGTGTGTGTTTTTAAATGTTGCGTTTGTGGGGAGCGGTAGCGTAGCGTTTGGCGCGCTGCGCTGCGAACCCGGCGACCCATGTTCGATTCTTGCTCACGGTCAACACCAGTGACGATGCTCTGAACCGGGCCTGGGCCTCCCCTAGGTCGAGTCAGCCTCAAATGTGTAATAAACATAGCCACGAGAGAGACAAATGCGGCCGGGCGTGGTGCTGGCCATCGACCGCCTCGCGCACCGTGCCGGCCTTCATCATCGGTGATGAAGGCCGAGCAGCACTTGCCCCAACAGTCTGTTGAGGCTATACGGGGCATCTTTGCCTTTAGATCTGTTTAATCTCTCGTGCCCTCTCCGGCTAATGCTGAACAAATGCAGAAGGAGCTATTCGCTGCGTAAGCAAGACCTGCTGCTGCTGCAGTTGAATGTTTCCTTGGCAATCCGTCGCCCTTTGCTTCATGCTTGTTGGAGAGTTTGCATCTCTTTGGGGGCTGTGCCTCGTTTGTGTTCGAGGGCGCAATGCCTTGCACAGAGTGGGAAAGGTCAGGTTCAGCGATCACTTTAGCAATTGACGCTCCTCCTGGCGAGGAATCGAACCGAGGTCGTTTGATCTAAAGCGCAACGCGCGAATTGCTCCACCACCGCTCCTCCTTACAACGTGTAAAACATTTTTTTTACGCGCAGTGAGAATCACTCGTGAATTAGGGCTGCACAATTAATGCAGTGAATGTGTCGACAGGCGTGATGGCGTCCATACTTCACCACGTGCTTCGTCGGTGCGGGTTGGGCACGTGACAGGGTTACTGCAGTACCCGCAGAATACCCCACCAAGAACAAAGACCCCCCGCATACCCTTAGCAGACTGTTGGGGCAAGTGCTGTTAGCGAGAACCTATGAAGGCAGGAACGGCACACGAGGGGGTGGGTGGGCCAACCTAGAGGGGAGGCCGAGGACCGGTTCAGATAGTCGCCACTGGTGTTGGCCGTGAACAGGATTCGAACTCGGCTCGCCGGGTTCCGTAACGCAGCGTAGCGCTAACCGCTCCACCACAGCACGTTCACACACACACACGAGAGAGAGAGAGGGGAGATAAAGGCGGTGCTTAAACAAGCCGATATCGCTTATACACGAAGGGTAACACATAGTGGAATAATTACATCACGTTGTGGGGCCAGACTTGTTTGGAGATGAACACTCACACGGCCACATTCCTGCTCCCACTGTGGGGGGAGTGCGAAGGGGGTTTGGGACGCATTCCAATAAGATGACGCCACTTGGGCCGCCGTAACTCGCCTCCTCTCTCTCTCTCTCCCCGTGACAGCCATATCGGCCAGGGAGTCTACACTGCTCCAACTTTAGGGGCCTCTCTCTCTCACTGTAATTTTGGACAATTTAGCCGGGAAGAGGAAGCGAGAAGCAAAGCCCCGTGGATGCATGCATCAAACACGGGCCAGAGGCTTGGCTATAAAGGCGACTGATTGACAACAACGGGTCGTCAAGGGAAAGGCGCAGCCCTGAGATTGCTTGCATCACGCCACTGCTGGAGGAAGGGCTTCAGCTAGAGGGAGTTCTAGACAGCCTCCCACGCCCTCTCTAGAGGAATAGAGGATTATTCTTTCACTCGCGCCAGACGTTGTGGAAGAGGCGAGACGTGG
The DNA here is from genome assembly GCF_015708825.2 of Lethenteron reissneri. Taxonomy (NCBI): domain Eukaryota; kingdom Metazoa; phylum Chordata; class Hyperoartia; order Petromyzontiformes; family Petromyzontidae; genus Lethenteron; species Lethenteron reissneri. The sequence goes on along the minus strand of NC_083833.1, from coordinate 1,481,708 downwards.
CTGTAAAGAATGTATTTTGATAATATTATTATTAGAGGACGTCCATCAGGGGGCTATGAAATCAGCTCGTGTGCAACTGCTGGGTGGATTATTACATCGCAGGGTCCTGAGAGATGGCGACGACTTGGGGAGGACTTCATCCGGCAGTGGATTGAGCATGGCTGGTGAGGATGGCGTGTGTAGGCAAAGCGAGAGAGTTCGCTGGAGTAAACCAGCATCGTGATCTCTGCGTGACCCACCTAACCTCACCTCTGCACAGTTGTGTGCCAGCACTTTAGAAACCAGGGTTGGTGGATTACGTACAGACTCGTGAACCTCCCAGAGCCACTGGGGCTGCAAGGACGACCAAGAGATGACAGCAAGTGATTTCGTGACGCAGTTTGTGTGGACTTTGAGTCCATTCCTTCGCTTGCACAATGGATTTTTACCCTGGTACCCGGATTTGTCGTGCCCACATTCAAACTCCCTAAGAGGGAATTTACCAAACATCCAAATATAGGAAACTCATTAAAATTGCCTTGAGAGGGAGGCTTTCCTGAATACATATTGCCGTTGCTTTGAACCAAATCACCTGGAATGCCTCTGTAGTCGTCCAATCTCAGATAGAAATCGGGTTGAGTGTGGATCGTGCTCGGATGGGAAACCACCATGCATAGAATGTTGTCTATCGGCTGCGGGGATACGTGGTTGACGGTGCAGCAAACATCCATTGTCGTACCGTACATTCTATGCTCCCACGTCTATGGTATCCGGCTACATCAAGGGTCGCCAACCAATATAACAAGAGGATAAAAACTATTTTTAATTCAGTCAAAAAAAACCTATATTTCAATAACTGCAATGCGTGTGAAGAATGTCACAAAGCAGTCCTTTTAATGGAATATTCATTTATAATGGAGGAATCCGATGCGCTATAAAGCTCTTTTTTCACAGGTATCCAGTAGGGGCACGGGGCCAGAACGTTGCAACAACAAACAATACAAAAAAAACACAATATGAGTGCAAATATACAAATAAAACTAACTAGTTTTGTTTACTCACCAGGTAAATCCCACTTATGGTATTAACTTCTTTTTCAGGAGCGACCTGGCTATCACAAATGACATCTCAACGAAGTGGCTTATCGGGTGGAAATGTTCAGCAGGCAAATACTCTAAACGCACGTGTCTAAACGTGGAGGGAAACCCCATAGGACCCGCAGAAAAATCCGCGAGATCACGGGGAGAGAGACACGCAAACTCCAAATATACAGGTGTCAGGGTCGGGAACGAACCCACGACCTCCTGTATACCGGAGCCGCAGGTTACCGATCCCTAGTCTCCATCAAGGAGCACCAAACAGCGTGGTTCATGTACACGGTCACAACATCGTCAAGACCCACCAGAGTGTATGGACCCCCCTCCATCCAACAGTTGATTTATGTCAAAGGGCTGTTCACGTACACACACGTCGCATTACCATGTACTCGCTTCGAGAAGAAAACGGTTCGTTCAAATGCCTACTACCCACGATGACATACGGGGTCATAAACGTGGTCCCAAACGAAAAATATGCAACCGAGGCTGAAAAAGTGCCCACAAGGTGAAGCGTGGAGGGACGCGTGCTTGTGATGCCATTCTGAGACAGAAAGAAGAACGCGTGGATGAGAGAAAACACGCGGGCTCGTGACATAATCATAACTGAAACTGTTAAAACGAAGTATATGGGCTTGGGTAGGACACCTCCTCAGACGAGATCGTGGGACGATGGTCAATAATAATAACGGAGTGCCAGCCAAGGGACAAAACGCGTCTGACAGTGCCACCGGCAAGGAGGTGTCGCGGTTAAATCAGCTCCCGTGCGGGTGCCGCGTGGATTACTAACACCGCAGTATCGTTAGATGTGGCGGACGGATTGGGAAGGAGGCCTTAATCCGGCAGTGGATTGACCACGGCTGCCTGTGATGGCATGCACACAACCCATCGCTCCTATTCAAATCGGAACGAGGCACGGTTTTGTGGGGCTACGGCAGCTTTCAAAAAAGGAGAAAGTACCCGGTGCAGGCCTTGCTCACTCCACTGCATGTTGGTGCCTCCACCAGAGGGATCTCCAGAGAGACCCCCCCCCCCCCCCCCCCGTCTAGAGAAGTGGCTCTGAACCTAGGGTGCACGCACCCCCTGGGGGTGCGAGACGTGGCTCGATTTTTCAAAAGGTAAATAATCGAAACAGAAATTAAGCACGGGCACATAAGTACAACTACTTTATATTTTTGGTTCTTTCGGTAAAGTCAAGTAGAAGGGAAATAATAAAATAATATAAATATTAAACAATAAAAATTCTCACAACGTTTCGCCTGCAACACAAGCAATCATCATCAGGTGTGAAATACAATATTTTTGCTGTGGATTTCACACCTGATGATGATTGTTTGTGTTGCAGTCGAAACGTCGTGAGAATTTTTATTGTTTAATATTTATATTATTTTATTATTTCCCTTCTACGTGACTTTACCGAAAGAACCAAAAATATGAATACCTGCAGTCACGAAAGCTTTAAATTACAATTACTTTTTTCATCAAACCCCAGCGTATTTATGAACATGATACTGTTTTAACCAAAGGGGTGCAAGGCTGCAGTAAAGGTTAAGATCTACTGCTCAATGTTGCATTTTTGACCTGCCTCTCCCACACTGGTTACACGTAGGAGTTCCCACACTTAACCCCACCACACCTATCGTGGTGTACCCTCCCCCCCCCCCCCATGTATACCCCTGAGCAGACTGGGGAGGGGGGGTATCAGAAGCTTGCCCATTGTTTCAACTGCCACGCCGAGAGATCGAACGGGCGACCTTTGCAGGCTTGCAAGTCCACTGCGATAACCATTACATCACCGGCCGGTAGCAGCAGCACCTCTACAGTCGCTTCCACGTAAACAAATATACGTATATATGTGTATATATATTTCTTAAAGCGCACTCAGGGGAGGGTGGGTGTGTGTGCTGGCGATGTTAAGCAATGAGCTATGAAGCCCTCGCCCGTCTTGTGTTTAACCCGAATTGTGATGTTGAGCCAAAACAGCTGTATCGTGTTTGCAAAAAGCCGGCCCTTTTCTGGGCACTTTCTCGCAGTTCCACCTCCCAGAGCTCACGCAGTGCACGAGGCCCATGTATGGTCACGCAGAAGAAGGAGTGGGGCAGGGCAAGAAAGGACTTTCTTTGGTGCGGGAGGGGGGTGCAAGAGGGCTTTGAGAAAGAGGAGCGAGCGAGCGAGAGCGCTTCCCGGCCGCTAGTGTAAACAATCGGACCATTACTGATTATGGGAATACTGTGCACGCACGCAGCGCCTCCCTTTATCGTTGCAAGCCAAGGATGACCTCGCCCACCACCGCCACCACCACCGCTCCCTGCCCCCCCCATAGTGAGTACTCATTGTTGCAGACCGTGTTGCTGACGGGGTGACGTGACTCAACTAAAATATGTTACATTTTGATTTAAAGCTTTCGTGACTGCAGGGATTCATATTCTTGGTTCTTTCGGTAAAGTCACGTAGAAGGGAAATAAAATTATAAAAAAAATAATAAAAATTTTCACGACGTTTCGACTGCAACACAAGCAACCATCATCAGGTGTGAAATCCACAGCTGATGATGATTGCTGGTGTTGCAGTCGAAACGTCGTGAGAATTTAATTGTTTTATATTTTTATTATTTTATTGTTTCCCTTCTACGTGACTTTACCGAAAGAACCAAGAATATAAAATATGTTAGTTTTTTATTTTACCAGGTAAGGCCCACTGAGCTACATGGCATTATTTTTAGAAGCGACGTGGCCATCACAAATGAGGAGCTCAACAAAGTGGCTTCTCATCATCACGTAGAAATGTCTCGCGGCCAAATACCCCAAACGCACACGTTGATTCTAAATGTGGAGGAGGGGGGGGGGAATCGGAAGAACCGAGAGAAAAATCCACGCGACCGCGGGAAGAACGTGCAAACTCCAAACATACAGCATGCGTCAGGGTTGGAATCGCATCCACGACCTTTTGTATACCAGGCGAGGTAGTTAACATCTCGCCACCACAGCAACCCTGAAAAACTGGAACCACGCATCTGACACTCACTACTCACCTGACCCTCACCACTCACCTAACACTCACCTGACACTCACCACTCACCTGACATTCACCACTCATCAACCGCGCTAACCACTCACCTGACACTCATCACTTATCCATAATAGAGGTTTTTGGGTTAGATCGCGTAAATGTATAAATGTGTCGTTAAACCCGCCACCACCCGACACAGCCAACTAGTAAGGGTTGTCACGTAAACAGAACGTGGCCAATTCGTCACTAGTACAACACTAACCGGTTGTGTTGGAGAGCCAAGCCACAACATTTACAAACTGAGTACGACGTTTCGAAACCACCCTCACAAGTCAGCAATCACGCAACGCACTCACGACTCAACTGGCACTGACCACTCACCAGACACTCAGCAGTCAGAAATCTCCGCAATCGTCGTCCAATCTCGGTCGCGTCCTCTTGCCATTTAAGGGAGGTTACTCAGGCTGTCGCATGGATACCGTGCAGGAGAATGTTATTTTTTTATGCGCTCGGTGAACTTAAGTGCGACGTTGCGTGTGGCGACAGCACACGACAAATACACAACATGAAACAATCGTGGGACAGGGGGGTTGGGACCAGTGGTCTTTATTGGGGGCCACCATACCATGTACCATTACTCAGACAAAACCCCCCTGAAATGCATAATCCTCGTATTATTTTACATACATATTGTAGGAAAATCAGAACAATGGAAAGATGCACTACTGTACAATGTTAAGTATGACAAGTAATTTGTGATAGTGAAACGGATGCACATTTGTGTCTGCTCATTTCCCCACGTGAATGAAATACAACATCTGATTTCCCATCACACAAAAGCCTCCATGCGACCCATGACCTAAGCACCCGGAATGCGGCCGATGTCGTCAGATCTCGTGAAGCTAAGCAGGTACGAGCCTGCATAGTGCGTGGATGGGTGACCAGGAAGCTTACAATGCGTTGGAAATAGTGTGTGCTACGGGGATACATTGTGGGCAGCAGAGTGCAGTGCAGGAACATATTATGTTGTACTGCACTTTATGCTCCCATGTCTACAGTGTCAGCCTTCAACCAAGAATGACAATTGCGGTGAAGTATGGACATGTAACCCCCACGACCCACAGTGTAGGGAGGCCCTCATCTAGCAGTGGATTGATAAAAGGGGCTATACATTTAATATTGTGTCATTGACAATGTTGAGCACTTTCATCTCCTCTTGAGACAGTATAAATACAAATAGCTAGGCCAGTCCTCACCACAGTAACGTGGAATTCCATGCCACTGGCTCAGGGCTGTCAATTGAGATGAGAATAATCCCATATTGCTCCTTTCGGTGAGCAGATACTTTGACTTGACCACACACACGAGTGGACCCGGAGTGGACTCGTGTATGTTGTGGTCTCTGGTCACACCTCATCTCCTCCACTCTCCCCTACCATGCAGCTCGCCCCATATATGTATGCAACGCACACGCACGCACTGAAGACACTTGCATTCCTTACTCGGGAGATTTTAAACACCGTGACACCGTGTCAGACATTACGGTGACGCAGCCACCATGTTATTATTTGTGGTCAGATTTGTTTTCAGGTTGTACTGCTTTGTTGCTCGGCATGATGTCCGACGTTTCGCTGCGCCTGCCGGGAGCTTTTGTAGGCACTGAATGGAGTAGCTCATGTTTTCCCTCGGTTATGTAAAGTTGCCAGTTGCTGCTGCTGCTAGCGATGTGAGTTTGTAATCTGATGTACAGCCGCGAAAACCGACGTAGTACGTCCTGTAGTTTCATAATGCATTTTAGGTTCCCACCCAAATCTATTCGAATTGTGCGATGAGGTCAGCACCGGGTTTAGGGGAATGAAAACATGACACTTGTGCAGGGCCCACGAAACATACGCGTTCTTATCCAGAAAAATAGGAGCGTTCCACTCATCCTTTTAACTATGAACAATATAATTGCCGTTGTATTAGGTTTTAGTTTCATCCTCCAATTTTCCCCATCTGACACCCAGCAATGAAGGGTTGGGGAACGTATGTATGCACTTATTTAAAACTCTCCTCTTCAAGTATATTGCATTGAATTTCGATTTAAAGCTTTCGTGACTGCAGGGATTCAACTTCTTGGTTCTTTCGGTAAAGTCACGTAGAAGGGAAATAACAAAGTAATACAAATAAAACATATTTTATTATGTAGAAGCGAAATAATAAAATAATAAAAATAAAACATGACCCCATACAAACCAATAGGGCTCTTGAAACCCAATAATCATCACCCCATACAAACCCAACGGGGCCCTTGAAACCCAAGAACCCTACCCACCATCAACCAATGGCGGCGCGCGCCTGCAACCGCGTTGCCATGGAGACGCGGCGGGGGGGGGAGGACGCCGGAGCAGAGGCGGCGATGGCGTCGCGGGGCTCAGCGGCAGCGGACGACGCCGTGGCGGTGGCGGTGGCCGTGGCCGGCGGCGGCGGCCCTCTGGTCGCGCGTACCCGGGGCCCCGCGGCTCCCCGGGCCCTGGAGCAGGAGCTCGGGGCGCTGCTGGGATCCCTGAGGCGGGAGCGAGGCGAGACGGGGCCGAGACGGTAACGCGACCGGCTCTGGTCGTAGCGCGCAAAGTTTACTGTCAAAACGTGACGCGAATGATGGATCCGTCGCGCACGAGTCCGCGCGAGTCGTTTGCGCGCCTCCTGTCGCACGTGCCGACCATTGTCGATCCACTGCTGGACGGTGGCCTCACCGGGCGTCCTCATGGTCGACTCAGCCTCAAATGTGTACTTGGTGCGGTGTGTAGTCAACCGTGGGGGGCGGTGTCTGCCCCCTCCACTCCCTCCTCCACTCTCTCCTCCACTCCCTCCTCCACCGCATCGATCAGCTCCCGCCGGGCCCCCCCCCGATCGGGTGATCGATCCTCCCGCGCGAGCCCCCCTCTCGACGTAGAGACACGGCTCAAGCGCTGGCTCACCGCCGCACGGGGTTACTCCTCGCACGCCCCCGGACACCACCACCACCACCACTCGTGCCAAGGCGGCTATGCGCACACACGCGCCCCTGCAGGCGCTTATATGTCAACATGCGCACGCACCGCGACGAGCGCTCCACGCTCGCTCTCCCGCCGAGCGCACCGTCACTCACGCCGATGCCCACGCCTGCACCGCTCTCCTCTCCCCCGCTACTCACACTAATGTAGCGCACCGCACTGAGCCTGACGATAAACGGCGGCGCGAAAGCGCGCGGACGTCTGCGGGTGGTTATCCGCGAATCTTGCTTCCACACAACGGCCGGCATCGAACGGCTGCGCGAATATCCGCGCCGGCGGGTGGCTATCCGCTACGCCGCAGCCGCGCTAAGACGCACTCTCAAGCGGCTGCACGGACACGCGCGTGTCGGTGTGCGGTTGATTCCCACACCGCGTCCACACAATGACTAATGCTACAGCAGCGGCGTGAACACGCGCGCACCTGCTGACATTTGTATTCTCACACGCGCACGCCCCACGGTTAGCACTACAGCAGCGGCAATGTAACCTGTCCTGCGGGGGTCGGCCAATCTCCTGGCATTGGGAAACCGTGGGACTTCCCTTCTAGGGGTCCTTGGGATGAAACCTGACGTGCCAGGCAATCCCCCGCCAGGACACTACGTGTGTGCGCTGCGTCTGAGTGTGTGTTTAGTGCGGGGGGCCGGGAGGGAGTCGCATTGCTTGCAGAGTTTCTCCACGGTCGTGGCACGACACAACATCGCCGCTGGCCATGGGCGCAGTTTGCGGCTGGGGGGGGGCAGCAACGCCCCCCCCAAATTGGACATTTCTATTAATTTAGTTTCAGTTGTTTATAATTAAGACTTCATATAAATTAATCATATGCATCCACAATTCTTAATGTGAGGGACAAAGCGAACGCCTGCTCTTCCCCCAAATATGGAAGTCAAACTTTGCCTAAGCCACTGGGGAGACAAAGGCGGCCGGGCGTGGTGTTGGCCACCTCGCGCGCCTTGCTGGTCTTCATAGGTGTTCGCAAACAGCACTTGCCCCTACGGGCTACAAGGGTGATCTTTGTGTTTGTGTGTTTTTTCTGCGTGACCATACTTCACCGCTCGTGTGTCAGTGCGGGTTGGTGGAACGTTGGGCCAACGTTGATCCAACGGTTTCAAACCCATGCCAACGTTCAACCAACGTTGGCATGTTCTGTGCAACAATGAATCATGAGAATCATAGGCTATACTTTTTGTTATTACTTTCGTTGTTTACGCACTAAATTTAAGCATTTTCATCATTTCAAACAGTCATTTACTGCCAATTTTCATATAAACCGAAAATGTTATTTATAAACTTGGAAAAACGCTTCAGATTAAACATTTTCACGGGTTTTCATTGTGTAAATTGATGGGTTCGTATCGAGGCCTAATTTTCAGGGGTTTTTTCGGAATGAATCTGACAATTGGGAATGCACATCTCTCACGCTACGGTTCTGTATGTTCAACTGCTCCCAAATGCAGAAAAATACAATTTCACAATGTATCCGAGTGGCAGCAATGTTACGTATCTGTATTAATGGCCTCTCTCTCTCTGTGACTTCATGGTTTTGTCAGCTCGAACATGCTGTTTGCCATATGGAATAAGTACGAACATAAAATCTCAACTGAATTATTCCGAAACAAGCTTCTCAGCACCGGGGATATACTGGTGGAATTAAAAGTAAGTACTGTAATGTAAAATGTACACTGTTAATATACTACAAATAGCACAGATTACATCAACATGTCTCCCTGATTCGCAATGGTTTGCGTGGGTGTCAATGATGCCTCGGCCATCAATTCTCTCCAATTTTGCCCGTCCTTTGTAGTATTTGTCAGGCGTTGTACCGGCTTATGACATCACATCCTATGGATGGGCTGATGTGATACCTGTCGGACCAGACAACTCACCAGCCACCAGTTGCTGGATACTCATCTCACATTTCTCAGACACTACATCCCTGACACCACTCACCAATCGCCACACACTCACTATTCAACTATTACCATGAGTAACATGGGCTCCCCTCTATTTGTACATATGTAGCTGCAAAGAAAGGTAGCTGTGTTTTGGAAACAGTTACTGTTTTTTGACCGAGGTAAAATATCAGAGGTTGTGCCAAAGCAAAATTGAATTCCATACATCACAGGATTCTTGCAGCTAGAATTAGTCCTCGCTTGATCCTGTACAACAAAATTGAATCAAGTAAAACGCTGCGACAGATTGGTAAATTAAGTTATCTATATATATCTCAGTGATGGCTGTGGCTCCAGTTTAATTTGTGGTCGAGTAATCTCTGCTTAGGATTTTCCAGTTTTATGCAAAATATTACGACAAGTTTCTTCATAATTTTCTCCACCGTATAAAAATCTGAAAACCATGCACCTTATGAGGAGGACGCATCGCATGACAGACCAGTGCTCGTCATGGCATTTGCTTTCGATGCATTCATTAACCACTTACACATGTTGCCTCATGCTGAAAAAAAAGATTAAATGGAGTTTGTGATGCCTATAAACTGGAGCCAAGAGTTGTGTTTTGACCTCTCCTAATACATATGGCACAATATATAACTAAATACAGTAATTTATCGCGTATCTTTATTGAAAACATTCCTCTTTAATGGCTTCAGTCAGTATATATGCTTATTATACTTTAGTTTGGAACTCCAATCTAAGATTGCTTATGAATTGCAATTTGTATTTTCTGTCTCACAGAACCATAAGATGGCGTTGAATCTGTGTTACGGACGATACCTCCAGTACATCTACCCATCTCCTCATGACATCGGCAACTTAAGCGAACTGATGGCTCGCTTCTTCCCACGAGAACTCGGTGACAGCGACTGTGTACCTACGGTACGTACATCATAAATATATCTCTATCACTTTTGCAACAATTAGTGAAGAGCATAGTTCTCCCAGTACGTTGAGCGAAACGTCGGATATCATGCGATACAACCTGAAAACACATCGGAGAACTTTGCAGCACAACCACAAAAATGTACGCAGTGATTGGAAAGAGCACATTGGAGCCCATAGGAGCGGTGGTACCATGGTGTGCGCCACCACACTACAAACCTTGCTACCTAAGTTTGATTTCCGGCCATGGCTCACATCGGTGACGCATGATATATGAACCGATTCTGGGTCTCCCCTTCACCACCGACCAGCGTGTTGAAGTACGTTCAAACGACCCCGATGACACCGACACGTGGGGAGGCCTTCATCCAGCAGTGGATTCACAAAGGGTTCTACTCTTATTCTTTGGTTCTTTCGGTGAAGTCACATAGATAGAAAAAATTAAAGTTATTAAAATAAAAACTACGACGTTTCGATCACAACACAAGCGGTCGTCATCAGGAGGATAAAGGTATATTACGTTTTTATCACTGCTACGACTAGGTTAATGTTGTAATAAAACCTTTCACTCAGAATTATTCTTTGACCAGAAAGCAGCATGGCCTGTCATACATTTTGTGCAGGGTTGGCTAATGTTGAGAACTAAAGCGTTCCATGAACACTGTGGGGCCTGTTTAACACAGCATAACAAAGCCATGTAAAGTGTACAGGCATGCTCTGTTAATGAACCTAAAACGTTTAAACTGGTCATCCAGAGTTTGCCTGCTTAAACAAATGCTTCTGGAAACCATTGGTCTCGAAAGCCCATAGGCTGATGAACCAACATTTATTTTTATTAAAACATTTTGGTGGTAGTGAACACACCCTTGTCAATGGTTTTTACTTTGATCTTTTTTTATTTGTTACTATCTGTACATTGACTTTTTCCACAATTCCATCCCGATTGTGCCACCGGTGTCAATTGTGCTGTCAGTGTCATGTCGTGCTTTTTGTGTTGAGTTTGTTGTTCTTGCCCGGCACCTCCGAATAGCACGGTTGGCTACATATGGTGCGAAAGAACTTCAACATACATACATACATGGGATGATGTATCAATTCGGATACTTCGCCTCAGAGCAGTGCAACCCTTCATGTTAGAAGATAGCCCATGGAAGCAAATATCACAGAGCTACCTCCGAGACCCCTTCAAGTGACCCCTTCAAGTGACCTCTGGTCCACACAGAATGGTGCCTCACTTACCCCACTTGCCCTGCTACAGATTAGATTGACAAAGGTCAATCTAATATTTTGTATATTTCAGAGCTGAAAATGTAACCAAATGAAATTAAGCGCTTGTATTTAACATCATGGAAATTTTCTGCAATTATTTTAGACTGGGATAACATCATCAACTCATTACATTTGAGAATCCGATTTAGTCAAGAGTAACTGCCTGGATTCGAACCCAAATTCTCTTGAGCTACCCAACCACCTCATTGGTACCCTATTATGATTACTAACCGTGTGTGTGTGTTCTTTGTTGTACTTGTCCTGTGGCACCCTGTAGGTACGTGCATTGCTGGGTTTCTGCACGTGCCAGTTTGCTTTACTGGTGGCAGGTGGTGGTGGCGGCGAGATGAAGCGCAGGTGCCTGCAGCTGCTGTTCCTGCTGCGCCTCCTCACACAGGCACTGCTGCAGGACGAGCAACTTTGCTGGCTCCTCTATAATGGTACCTTGACTGCCTGATTCTATAACCACTCTCCTCCGATCTCAGAAGCTAAGTAGGGTTGATTTTGTTTAGTACTTAATGTAAGACTGCCTGGCAAGTACAATGTGTTGTGTGCTTGGGTTACAGAGCAGCTAGGCAATGGCAGTAAAGCAATGGATTCTTGAATCTATCTGTGTGAAGCGTTTAGTGTTATCCTCCCATATGTGTGGGGTTGTTCCGGGTTCTCTGATGACTTCCCACATACCAATCACTTATTAATGGAATTGGGAAAAGGAAAGCATGCTCACCTGAAAAAATCTATATGTGTTAAAAAAAACTATATATGTGTTAAAAAAAACCTTACGTTAGCTGGGTCGAGTGGTGGTGCAGTGGTTAATGCACGGAACTATGAACCCAAGTTCGATTCTCAGCCATAGCTAACATCATTAGTGAGTGATATCTTAAATAATCCTAGCCCCCTCCCCATTCATCAACCTGCACTGACCAGCGTGGTGAAGTATGGTCAAATATCCCCCACATTAAAATGAATGCTGTGCATTTATATCGGTTGTCTAACTTTAGTCACGGAATATCCAATGTTTTATGCTGTTAAACAATACAAATTGTTGACTTCCTTGCACAATATCTTAAAGTTCTGCCAGATGGTATTTAGTTTACTAACCCTAGAGGAATGGCGATGAGGTCAAGACAACCCTGATGATAATATTCAGCAATATTTCATTCTTTATTCCTTACATGGCCTTATAATGTGCGCTGACTGTTGAATCTGCCAACACTTTTTCTTTACAGGCACCGTTCATATATACACCATTAGCAGACACCTCATGGAGCATGGCCATTCTGCAAAGGTAGAGTACTTTGAAATGCTATACTATTTCGATGGATTTATACCTCGTTTATTCATAACAGTCCTACCGGAGCACTGAGCTGGCAGCACGACTTAGATCCTTGATTCGAATCCAAGCAGCCGGCCGTAATTAAATTGGAATCCCGAGAATATTGAGTTGACGATTTCAGCCTAGTCACCAATGGCTTTACAATATATCCTTATAGAGAACTCGATTTTTATTTCTGCATTTCTGAGCTATGAGTACAAATCATTCTGTGACTTCAGGTTTCCTCCCACACACACATTTCTTAAATAATTGGCCAAGTACTCCAATGTAGAATGTTGCAGGAAAAATATGGACTCTCTTTGTGGCGTTTCTGGATAAACAAGGGCAATATTTTTTTTATTTAGAACATCAATTTAACCAGGAAAGCCTCACTTAGTCTCGACACCCATTTTTCGAAGGTTCCTGCTAAGTTTCACAGTAGGCGTTGATGATTGCTGTGTTTTCCAAGTTGAGTAATTTGAAGGTCATTTTACAAATTTGGACCCTGACGTCGGCACACATGGCCAACTCTTTTTCAAAGGATATGTAACGTCCATTGTAAGGCAGACAAATGGTTAATGCACCCACAGTACTAACCAGGGCGGCGGTCGTGGGGCTTGAATCGCGAACCTCTGCAACAAGCGACATGCGCTGTGACGTTGGCCTCGCCACCGCTCCATAGATTGTAATTGTGGGTTTGTGATTTATTCCAAATAAATTCCAGGTTGACAGTAAATTTAGGATGTGCCTGGGTACGATAAGTAATATTAAAGGAGTTGATAATTATAAACAATAATTGTTATTTACCATGTAAAAAGTAAACATTGACTGATTGAGAATGGAATAATTGGGAGATCACCACGTGGCCCAGAGATCAGAGGGTTGTTTTGTTACCGCTGATACTTTGGGTCCAAATCCAGGCAGCTCCCTGTGGTTAAACCGTGTTCTCAAGTGTAGTGAGTCTCATCCCATTCACCAATGATATCGTACAAAAGTAATTTCGTAAAAAAAAAATCTGGATTTAATTTCGTACATTTCAGCCCTGAGAATTAAAAATATGTATTTGTAGTGAGTCTCATCCCATTCACCAATGATATCGTACAAAACTAATTTCGTAATAAAAATTTCTGGATTTAATTTGGTACATTTCATCCCTGAGAATTTAAAATATCGATTTGTCTGTTACGCTTCAAATATGAGACTGTCTGCACCCCGGGGTTGGGTGAGAAAGTGCTGCCCCCTACTGTGTGGACCAGAGAATCTCAGTGGTTGTTTTGTGATAGCCCCTTGTGTGGGCTATTCTCAAACACGAAGTGCTGCAAGACATGCGAACTGACGCTTGGTTTCTTTGACGACATGACACCGATAGCACAGATGGTATATGTGTGTGGAAAAAATGTATAAAATGTGTCTGTCCGGCGTGCTGTGCGGGTTAGGTGTGTGAGTACTTGCTGTGGGCGAGCGTGTGCATGGAGAGCTCGGTGCCTCTACTGGACGTGCGCTACCTGAGCTGGCGAGCAACGCTGTACACAGCCGTTTGCCAAGCGTACTACGACTGCAAACTACCTGCACAGGCGGAGGTACAGCCAAACCATTGCTGTCTGAGCAAACGAGTGATCGGTTGACGATATTCACCAACACACATAAGCCCCTTACGATTTCAGTGCCTTGTACGAATGAATGTGTGAACTAATCACTTCCCTATTAGACGATTGCAACTCTCTCCTATATGGCCTCGTCAAATCCCTCATTTCTTAACTGCAGATGATCTAAAATGCTGCTGCCAGACATCTCACATGCACTTGTAGATGAGACCAAATCTTCCCTACCCTCCAACCTCCCCACTGTTGCCCAATCTTATCCCAGATTAATTTCAACATCGCACTCAACCTCATGGACTTATCCCTGTCTACCTCTTCTCTCTCATATCACTTTACGCCCCTCCACACGTTTCTCTGCTCCAGAAAGAAGGCCATCACTACCTTCTTGAGTGGTGTTCGCTGGTCTTAATAGCTACTTTCAAACAGCACCTGTCCCTGTCTAAATGGAATTATGTTTTGTTGCATGTGTGTGTGTCTTTGCAGGAATTTGCGAGGCGTGGTCTGGCGAAGATAGCCGAATTGAGTGAACTTGAAAGCCAGAGTTCATCTCCCCACTCCAATCAAGCTGAGAGTGCTTTCCGTGATGCCACCATCAAGGTGCAGGATATTTGTCATGGGTTATTTGCTGGGGTATTCACTTTTACATGTATAACCCGGTAGCACCCACAGTAATTACTGTTAGCGGTGGTGCAGTGGTTAGCACACTGTGCTATGAACCTGGCGACCTGAGTTTGAGTCCCGTTCACAGCACGTCAGTGGCAAGTGTTATCTGCACTGACCTAGCATCCTTCTAAAGCTCTTCACCAACCAGTACTGACCAGCGTGGTGAACTGTGGTCAAACAGATCCCATGACTGACAGCGGCACGGGGAGGCCTTCGAGAGCTCCAGTGTCAGATGTGGGTTACTGTAATGCATGCTATATGTAGCTTGGTGTAGATAAAGTTGTTAAAGCTCAGTTAATATTTCATGGGTAAATGACAACAGAATAATTAAAGATATGGATAGGCAAGATTAAGCCGTGGTGATGCCCACCTGTGACCCAGCACTTTGAAGGCAATGGTTGGAGGATCGCCTAGAGGTTGTAAAGCTCACAAACCCATTGAGTTGCACGGTGGCAAAGGGATAATACAGAAAATGTTTCATGAACCCCACTTGTGTGGACCTTTGATAATTTTTTATGGGTTATCTCCAGTTACTGCAGTTCTCTACCCAATGCAATATGCAAGTTTGGGAACTTGGAAGCCATTCCAATACAGGACACTCCTGAGAATGAGTCTCAATGCGTATTGAGGTTTTCTTGGATACATATATTATAGATTGATTTAAGCCTCTTCCACAACCCTTTAGTCATTATTATTATGATATGTTTATGGTGGTTGGATGGCTCAAATGTCAGGGTACGGAGCTGGCACCACCAAATTCCTGGGTTTGATTCCTGGCAGCCATTCTCGATTGAATCGGCATCACACATATAGCAAATTGATGGTCTCAACCTGGTCAGCAATGACAGTACAAAAATTAACTAGTTACATTTCATATTCTTGGTTTTTTCGGTAAAGTCACGTAGAAGGGAAAGAACCAAGAATATGAATCCCTGCAGTCACGAAAGCTTTCAATCAAAATTTAGTTACATTTCGTTTTACACCTACTTTGACATGAATTCCAGCTCTTGAGAGTTACAAATATCATGTGTGTTGAAAAGTACTGCCGCCTAGAAGTAGTTTTGTGATCTCCGTGATCTACGCTTCTGTAGGGCCTTTCTCGAAAAATAAAGGGTTGGACTTCTCTGCGAGAGATTATTTATCTTTTGAAATGATGCCGAGAGCACGTTTGGGATAAAATCGGGGACGCAAGACAAACAAATACGAAGAAAAAAGGATTGGTGGTGTATTTATTTATTTTAAGTGTTCGTACAGAGTGTGCCAATAGCATTGTAAACTACTTTCACTCGGGTTTCTTGTTTCCTGTGTGCTCTCAGATGGCCATTATGATTTTCAAGCACACAGTCTTTGAATCCAGAAAGAAGCCAAAAGGGTTTTTGAGGACGAGAATGAAGACGAACTTGCGCGACCCCAAAATTGTAAGTTATGCATCCACAATTTTGAATAAATGTTTTTATAATACTAACGTTGCTAGACACAGTGGCTGTGTAAACCAGAAAATCCAGAAACTTTCAGACAGTTGGTAGATCACATATGTGCAAGACTCCTGTCTGCAAGGTTATTGGGTGGTACCTGTCATTGGCAGTATGGAAAGTAGGTTTCTGGCCAATCTGTGGATGTTGAATGTTCTCATTATTTTTCTCTGGGCATTTCGGCTTCTGTCCACTGACAATAAGGAGTTATCTAAACACACCTTGTACTGCTATCCTGAATTTTTTTTTTACATGCAGTAAGGCTTTCACCACGAGCATGCTAAATAACCACTCTTGTTATGTGACTTTGTAAATTATATTGATCTTATGGTAGGTAACCCTGTATGTCCAAGACTTTTAGAAGTTGCACTGGGGAGGTAGCCATGTGGCTCAGAGGTCAGAGTGCTGAACTGGAAATGATGAGCTCTTGGGTTGAAATGTAGGGAACCAACCACCATGATAAACCGGGTTCCCTAGTATCGTGAGTTGATGGCATCAGCCAAGTAAAAAATTACTACAAATAAAAACATTGTGAAAAACACAAAATACTTTGCACTTAATTTGCCTGAGAATGATGTAATAAATAACTTGCACCGCTGTCTTATATAACCCATATTTAAAAGAGATGTAAGCAAATAGAAATGAGCTTTGTTATAAAAACATCACATACTATGACATGTATTACACTGGCATGCGTACAGCACATACCACAACATACATAGCATTGCCACACTGCTGCGGTGGAGATGTAGTGAGTGATAGACACGACTGACTAGAGATGAAGGTATAGCGACATGAGAAAAAAAACAGAGAAATTGTAAATATGAGATCTAAATGAGAGAGAGAGATGTGAGTTGAGAAATATGCAATATAGAGACACCGTGACAGAAAAAGTGTGATTATATGCATTTGTGTATTTTAATGATTGGAAATGTAGTTAATATGAGAGATATACATTCAGTAGAAATTAGAAGATAGGTTGGAGGTGCATCATAACAAAATTTAAAATATGCAGAGATATAAAGAGAGTGATAGGAGATGTATTTAGAAGAGAGAAGATATGAGAGAGATGTTACCACCCACTCACATGGCTTAACCTCCCTGACATTACCAACCCGGTTGCTGTAACCGGTGCAGGCGCAGGCGGCATGGCCCCGCACAGGCACCGAGCGGTTGCTGTCGGAGCTTCTGGAGGGAGGTGCGGCACAAATGGTGGCCGTCTTGGACGCCCTGTCGCACCGGGCCGCTGAGGAGTGCGCACCCCACGCGTTGGCAGGGTCTCCAGCCGCCGCCTTCGACCACGACTCTGCGGAAGTCTCTGCAGAGCTCTTCTTTGCCGGAGCGGAGATCATTGCAGGTGCATGGTGGGGCGAGGCATGTGGGAAGGGTCTATGGCTTCGTTATTTTATGCAATTGTTTTTTGCACCAGTATATATAGCATGGGGTGTAAGTTACTTGCTCTGCATGGCTCCGGTGTTTTATGATGGGGCAAGTGATTTGTAACGTGTGACGTCATGAGATGACATTGTGAGATGATGAGATGCCCCACCGTTACCCGCAATGCACCTGATATTATCTCTTTTGTGGAAGCTAAGCAGAGTTATTCCTGGATAGTGTTTGGATGAGCAGCCACCGTGCATGACAGGTGTTATCGGCTGCGGGGCTACGTAGTGGGCAGTGTCTTTAAACGAATAATTGTACTGCACTTCTATTCACCCACATCTATCCTCTCTGCCTTTATCAACCTGTTCTGGCCAGCGTGGTGAAGTATGGTCAAGTAAACCCATGAACGACTGTACACCTTTGTATTTATTTAAATACTTAACCTGGGAAATCCTCTGAGACGGGATGTCTCATTTGCAAGAGTGTCCATATATGCATTTTCATAGCTAATTCCAGTACAATCCAGGCTGACACCTACTTGGCTTCCTAGATATGATGAGATTGGGTGTATTGCTTGTGACTTGGTCATAGAATATTGAATAATACATCTTGCTCATTTTAACCGACAATATGGATACTTTTAAGTCGCGTCTAAAAACAAATGTTATTAATTAAATGTATTCTATGTAGCTCTCCTTCTCTCTTGGCCTTTCCTTAACTTTAATCTGACAAGGCGCCTTGAGACATTAGTTGAGGGCACCTTACAAATAAATGTTAATGATTATTATTCAACAATAACTGTTCAATAGCAAGTAAAAATATCTTTGTGGGATTGCACTTGAAAATAAATGGGTTTGAAACATGTCTTGACCACTTCTTGCATGCAAACCGATTTCATGATTATAGAGGAATAAAACCACTATAGTTTAACATTAGAATCCCACCACTCACCAACAAACAAACCAAACACTTTACAAAAACACTCTTTTCTGCCACGTGTGTTTTCAAAATATGCCAATTTGTTACGAGGTCAGCACATCGGTGTGTTGGAGGGTACTGTGACGTTTCGCCAGTAACGTGAGCCTCCCTTGCCTTACACCAGGAGGTGGAGGAAATTCTGAACGCAGAGGGGCCATCCTGAGCTCCAACGTCCTGGCTGGCATCAGAGATGGACAGAGTCTCATGGAATTGGCAGTCGCCGGTGAGTTGCTCAGCACGAGCAAACGGACTTTGTACACCGTTCAGCTAAGGTCGTTTTAAGGCACATAAAAGCCTCATCCACAACCCCACCATTGCTCCCCACGGCTTTGATCTGACAAGAAAACTACGGTGCTCCATCAACCGCTTCAGAACGGCAACTGGTCGCTGTGCCACACCTCCTCCTCCACACAAGTGGAGAATTAAAGACAACCCACAGTGTGACTGCGGCCACCCGAACCAGACAATGCAACCCACATCATGAATAACCACATCCTACGCCCGCTCTCCAGCAGACTGAGCAGCATTAGTCACGCTACTCCCAAAGCTATCACATAACTCACAGACTTAAATGTGGATGTGTGAATTGCACATACTTGCCATACGCTAGAGAGAGAGAGAGAGAGCTAAGGTTGAAAGCGTTACTGCATGCGCTCTGTCTCTTTGTGTGTTGGTCTGTCCGTCTCTGTGTCTGTCCACAACGAAAGGGTAGGGAGCATTCTTGATTTGAAGCTTTCATGACTGCAGGAATCCATGCTCTTTGGTTCTTTCGGTAAAGTCACGTAGGTAGATAAATAAAATATAATATATCACGATGTTTTGATCGCAACACAAGCAGTCAAATACACTCTAATGCTCACCATATACGCATCATATCATGCTTATAAGAAGTCATTCTTTTCTATTCGTGTATCTTGTCTGCGATTGGTTCACTGCCCTCTGCAACCATGAGAGACTCCATATGCTTCGCAATGGCAAAAATAATTGATTATTTAATAAAATCACGACCCCAGCCTGGGACAATTCATTGACTCATGTTGGGGGTGGGGGGAGTGGTTCATAATTATCACAATGCACCTATGGAGTCAAATCAACGCGATCTCTTTCTATCACGCAGAGTGTACCTCTCCATTATCCGTGGTAAATGATCTCACTCATAAACAATAAAAACAGACAATGCATTCTGCGTCTTCACCTCCGTTTTTTTTCCCCGCACGTCAACGACAAATACTTTGCGATTGACGTAATCTACGCGTGTGTGGGCACGGCAGGCGAGGACGGTGTGACTGAGGAGGCAACGGTCCGTTTCCTCAAGCTGGCCTTCTTGTGCGAACGGTGGGACATATTTGAGGGCCTCATCTCCCCCACACTCGGCTACTTACAGGTGAGGCTGCCACCCCCACGATTGCTTGTAATCTCATCAGAGATACTCTTAGGTTTTTTCGGTAAAGTCACGTAGGTAAAACATTTTTTTTATTATTATTTTTTACCTACGTGACTTTACCGAAAAAAAGAAAAAAAACCTAACAGTATGAATCCTTGCAGTCACGAAAGCTTCAAATCTAGGACTCATCAGAGATCTCAGAAGCCAAGCAGATGTGGGGCCTGGTTAGGGCTCGGTGACCACAATGCACGGCAGGTTGTCACAGGCAGCTGCGCGAGGGTTTGCTACGTGATGGTTAGAAGAGGGCAGTGCAGAATTACCCATTGCACTTTGAGACTGCTGACACGTCTATAACTGCCACGCAGCAGTGGATTTATAGATGGGTTGTAAATGTAATACTTTCTCATTATTAATGTGGATAACCTTGTCTCCTCCTGGTTGGCTGTGGTTGGAGTGGTGGCACACCTGTTAGTGCAAAGCACTGTATGATGCTTTGTATGAACCTATCAGTTTGAGTCCATTCATGGCTGCAAGCGAACATCAGTGGTTAGCGATATTTTAACTCATTCTAGGCCTCTCCCTTTACCAACCCCTACTGACAAATATGGTGGAGTATGGTCAAACAACACCCATGACAGACATGGTGTGGGGAGGCCTTCATCCAGCAGCGAATTAAAAAATCGGCTGTAAAATTAATATTGGTGCACTGCGGTGGCGAGATGTTATATAATAGGAGGTCGTGGGTTCGATCTCAACCCTGACGCACATTTTTGATGTGTTTGTATGGATTTTTCTCCGGGGCCTCCGGTTTTTTCCTCGACATTTCGAATCAAAGTGCATTTAGAGTATTTGGCTGCTATACATTTCCACAGTGATAAGTAACTTCATTGGGCTATCATCTTTGGCCAGGTCACTTCTGCGAATGAGCTATATAGGTCAGTAGGCCTCACCTGGTTAAATAAAAAAAGTTGAATTTCGTTTTAGATTGTGTTTCTGATAATATTGGATAACTTTACATCCCTCCTAAGACAATTTACATTTATTTGATGATAATGAAGACTGTGTGATGAGGATGATGATAATGTTATTGATGACAACCAATGAGGATGAAAATGTTTGTTGACCCTGGCACGTGTGTGGCAGACCAAGGGCACTACAGGACGAGGAGAGCTCCACCAGACCCTGGAGCTCTTGCAAACCTTGGAGCCACTCTTGTCTGGACGGAGAACAAAGCACGCGGGACTCACGTCTGCCATGGACTCCTCCATGGACGAACAAACGTTCGCCAATGGTACGATGCAAAACCCGATAATCCGACGCCACGCACACAAAAGTCGCGTGGCATTGATCGGCGTGATGTAGTCTGACTTTTTGCTCCGTGTGGCTGGGAGCTTCCTCTGATCCTGAATCGGAAGTTTCCAGCAGGTGAAGCGAAACGTTGGACGTTCAATAAATCCTAATTAAACACTTGTTTTGGATCAAGTCAAACACGAATCTCTGATGCCACTGTGAATATACTAACACGACCACACAATGTTCTAAGATACACAGTGCTCTGAGTTTGGTATACATTTTACAGTGACCTAGGCAGACCCCTCTGGAGACCCTTTTGATGATAATTTTACCTTGTGATGAAGACAATAATGGGACATTTTGTTTAGGACTTATAAATGATAACCACTCTTAACTCTGAACATTTTACAGAGGCATTGAAGCAATCCACTGCACATAGATTGAGCCACTTCTTGGTGAGATAACCTGAACATGATTTATACATTGTTATTCTTCCAAGTCCATACCTGTCAACCCATACGGTTTACCCGTATTCTTGTACAGGGAAATTGAGTTTCCAGGTCCATACAGCGTACAGTCGTCTCAATACGGGCAAAAAAATAAGAAATAAATGTCTTTGTTTGTGTTTCTTCCTTGTGACGGGACTTATTAAGATAACCATTGAGATGTATAAGCACATGGGGTGACCATTAAGGTCTGAAATGGTCTGTAATAAGGCATGCAAGTCATGCAAGAAAGAGACTTTGAAGAAAGTTTATTACTGTCAATCCACACTCTGTTGGTTATGGGCGGGGTTTGACTATACTTCACCATGCTGGTCAATGTCATTTGGTGAGGAGGAGGGGGTACTGATGTCGGATGTAGCCAGAAATCAAACTCAGGTGTCTGGGTTCGGAGCGCAGCATGCTAAGCTTCACACTTCAACTCCCCCAAGCAGGGAATCCGTTATCCTACAAATTAGTTATTCATGTAAATCCCACAACCTAGTTAGTTATCGTTTGATGGTCAAAGGTGAACATAGCAAATGCTAATGTAATATGATCGGTGTAGGGGCAAGACCGAAGACAGCTTGGAGTTTGGATGAACTGCTCACAGCAGTGGAGAAACTGAATGCTGCTACAGAAAGCCTGCACGCTACAGCTGACTTGACATCAAAGGTACGACTCTGCGGGCGTACTGAGATGATCGTTATCTGCTCGTGGATATAAATAACATGTCAGCGACTGCTTTGGCAGTGTGGTGTCAAAACACAGCCTGCGCTGGGAGAAGGAGGTCATGGCAGCACAGAACGGGAGGACTGGGGGTGGTGGTAAGGGAGAGAGAAGGTGGTACTGTCCATTAGGATACAGCTATACGCTGTTTAGCACGGCTCAGGTTCGAACATAGTTCTATAACGGCCGTGGTCCACTTGTAAGTCATAACAGGTCATTGTGGTGGTGATTTCTGTATTTCTGTTTGTCTCCTTCGATATCTCTCTGTGTTTATCTGTCTCGTCTTCTCTCTGTGTCTCTGTTTCTCGGTGTCTCTGTCTTCTCTCTCTACAAATCTTTTGGTGTTCCTCATGCGATTTTGACACCCCCTTACAGCTTTGCGCCCTAGTGGGCGGTCCCGATTGCCCACCCGTAAGGCCGAGCCTGGCTCTTTATTTGTGTTTGCTCAGGCAGTGCAGGAGGAGCGTTCTTTACTGACGGACGCTTCTGCACAGCTTTGGCACGGATGCAAAGCTGCGCTGTCGCGGGTGCAAATGAGAGGAGCGAACGACTCCGCTCGACATCGGGTCAAGACCGACAGCCTCACTAAGGTGCGGCCTACACTGCCTCCTTTTGTTTAAAAAGGAAAGCCTCCTCACAAAATATTTGTTTTCTGTCATGGCCTGCTTGGCATAGTTGGCAAGTTTCTTTCTGAGTGTGTTTTCTCATCCGGTGGCACTGGAAAGTCTATAGTAAGCCTTCAAAATACAAAAAAATACCTGAAGCCACCTAATTTCTAGGAGGCTCAACTGCGACACACAGTGAGCTGGCAGCCCCTCCCTACATTAGCCCCACCCACTTTTACATAGCGACACCCACTCAGTTTCTAGCCCAGCCCAGTGAGTGGCTTCCTCATATGTTCTACTGTTTAGAGGCCCCACCTTCTGCACATTGACCCCGCCCTCTCTTCTGTCAGCTCTGCTCACCACTTAGGTAGCCCTACCCAATGCCTGTATCATGAGGCTTGATTAAACAACCCCCACGACTGACACGGGGATTGGGATGCCTTCACCCAGGGGCGGATTTAAAACGGACAAAAAAAGTAATGTATTGTTATCTATAAGACTGCACAGTTTTGCAAAGTATGGAGTTGTGCATTCTGGGAATTACACTGCAGGACAGAAAGAAGAATGCAAAAATAAGAACACGTGAAGGTTAGAGACATCATATCGACGATTAAGAAAAGTAATTGGGCCAATTAGTAAGGTAGTTGACCCTCCCAACCAAGTGGCAGTCAAATGAGAAAATACCACCAACAGGACGTTTACGAGATAAACAAATTAAATTAACTCCTGTGCAGGTGCCAGACTGGATTGTTACATTGCAGCACCATGAGATGGCGGTGTCTTGCATAGGCCTTGATCTGGCAGCAGATTGATTATGGCTGTGGATAACGATTGACCGTGACTTTACCGAAAGAACCAAGAATATGAATCCCTGCAGTTACGAAAGCTTTTAATCGAAAGATTGACCGTTTATAAAAGTAAGTGGGCTTGGGCAGGACACATCGATAGTAGGGATGTACGGTCACTGGTCAAGCCACGATGGAGAGGCAGCTAATTGAGAAAGATGGAACAATGTGAACGATGTGATCAATTGATGTGCTGGTGTAGGTGGATTTTTACATCGTAAAACTGTGAGAGATGGCGATGGCTTGGGTAGACTTTAATCTGGCAATGGATTGATCACGGCTAATGATGATGATGATAAGACTTAACGACAGAGCTTATCTCTTGTATTTGTTCTGTAGCTGTGCCGAGCACTGTGTTCGCTGCACGGGACCATGTGTGTGCTGGGCGTGGCACAGAAAGATCTCCTGGCCTTGGTCGAAGCTTCTCTCCGTCTTTCCGCACTCCTACAGAGCAGCGCTGAACAGACTTTGCGACATGGTAGGTTCGAATCGATGTTCGCTTACATCACTGTTCCCGGCAGTATTCCTGTGCTAAAACTTGGTTGCTTGTGTTTGATGCCGTGTAGCGTCAGCCCAGGCAAGCAGTGAGGCTGACAGGTCGGCTAGCAGCCAACGCAGCCTTCAAACAGATATGGTCACGGTAAGATCACATGCTCATCTCGGGTGTCTTCATTACCACCTTCACTTGATAACAGCTGCAATTCAATCCCCAGCACTTGATCTAGTAGTTCACAAGTAATGTGTATCATCAAGTCAAGTCAAAAGACCATATTGTTTCGTTTCTGAATAAAAAGCATCTTTGCAATGCCGGATTTTTATACGAAATGTTCCGAAACGTGTTTGGACTTCATGCGGAAAGGGTTGTTGTAACCATTGCAGTGGCCATTGTACCACATTGTGTCAAAGAATGGTCGCAAAAGGTAATGTTACTTCTTCTTAAGTTACTTATTTCAGAATATGTATCCATCTGCACCTCCGATTACCATGGCTGGCTACGTACGGTGCGAAATAAGTTCAACATACATCCACCGTAGGGGCACACCTTTTATAAGCCCTGCAGGGAGTGTGTTTCACACGTGAAGAGTTCTGAATTTTCAGTTATCAGAGGTGCATTAAGCCAAATACAGGAGAAAGTTATTTGACGGTCTCACCAATAAATGTGCTAAGGCCATCAACTCCAGACAGGCTTAAATGTGGAATCATATTGTTGCACCTATAAGCGCAGTGGGTGTGCTTGTGCTGTGCGTGTGTGTATCTGTGCATCTGTTCGTCCACTCAAGAGCTACCGCGAGCAACTGTGGCTGGCATTTGTTGCTCTGAGCCGGGCCCTGGATGAAGTTGGTGTCGCGCGAGGACTCACTCGACCCCGCGGTGGCTCAGCCATCACCTCCATGGACCCGAGCAGGGTGAGGCAGCCCCATTCACTTCTTGAATGAGAAAACTGTGCAGCCCCGCAATTTCTCACTGACGCCACTGCTTGCGGAAAGAAGTTCCTGGAGAAAACCTGCTCTTCTTAGGGGATAGCAGAACCATTCTGTGCCGATAGCCTGTCATAGACATACTTTCTGTACTGCCTCTTACAGGCATCACCTGCATTATCCTGCACATGGGTCTACACGTATGATGGCATGATCTACATTTGTACTGCACACGGGAAAAAAATATCTCTCATGGGCGAAGCGGTGATGCGTTCGCCGCTTGTTGCAGAGGTTCGAGCCCAGCGGCTGCCCTGGTTAATACTGCGGGAGTTTTAATTGTAAATTTACTTCACAGTGGACGTTAAAGATCACGTGACCAATGCCTGTGTCAGAGGACACTGAGCCGGCACCAGATGCTGAATTGCATCTTCCTCTAAACCCTCGCCGTGTGTGTTGCCCCATCAGGGTGATGCTGAGGGGTGTGAACCGGGTATGGAGTCGAGCACTCGCACAGCACTGGAGGAAGATCTGCACCTGGAGATGCTGTGGGAGAGGACATAGGGTGGCTCTCAAACTGTTGCACTATGCAGCAGCCAACCTCCAGTGAGTGCCCATGCAGAATTGTGTCTTCACTACCGTATCTGTGTGTGTATGTTTGTATCAACGGCAGAGATATTTGGTATTGCATTGGCCGATTGATGTCTAAACCGGTTACTCAAACGTTTGGTTGGAGAAATTCGCCACCCCCTGTAAGCGGATGCACATGCCGGTTTTCCCAATTTGATAACCCATAACATTAATTTTGCACTGCTACCACCTGCAAGCAAGCCTTTACATCTCCAAGCCTTAGAATGCACCTAGCCTGGCACGAGTGCCCTCATGATATCACCAACAATTTGTTATAGGGGAGTGAAAGGTGCTCACCCTCGCTGTTGTTCGATTTGTGCAGAAGCAGATGGCGGTCAACTCAAAAAGCCGGGGAGAAGTTGCAGAGAGTGCATTCCCAAGCAGCCTGGCACTGATAGCAGCCTCACAGGTACAGAAGCCTACCCTGACACCAAGCACTAAACCATAACGTGGCATGACCATAATCGCTGTGGGAAAGAGTAAGTTAACCCAGGAATATGTAATTTATATACAACATTGTGGGATGCAATTCGCATGAATGGCACTGTAAAATAAAATTAATATTACTTTTTTTTAATTCTCTGACTGTGGACGAAAGGGGAGGTTTGGTGAAGTACCCTGAATCTCTGCAAAGTATGGAAGCGCGAGTCACGTATGAATCAGAGACGACTCCCATGACTTAAACAGCTTCACGAAGCAAATGCATTGTGTATTTAAAGAATTCGGGGAGAGCTCTCCCATTGCGATGTGCGCGGTTGCCTCGTTTTTTTGCTACAGAGCTATGTTGCTAAACGCTCCGCATATGTCTGTGATGGTAAACCACAGAGGAAGATGTTCTAGCAACAGTCGGACGCAATCCCTTATCCAAGGCAGCGTTCATCATGCAGAAAGCCCTACTCGAGGCTTCTGCTCCTGCCAAGGCACCCAGTGAAGTCGCTAAGATGTTGGAGGTGAGAGTACAAAGGGCATGACTGTCGAGCGTGCGGAAAGTGTGACTGCATTGGGGCCCCGCAGGTTGGAGGGACCCTCCGAACACGTGGAATATTGGGCAGGGGGCCCTCTTTTCAATTCCTTGCACCAGGCCCCATGACAGTAACCATGCTGTGCACCGCTGCCCAGTTGCCAGCGCGTGATGTGTACCGTGCATTCAAAATCCCCAGTAACCTTTTTTGCGTAAAAATAAATCAGACTATTGCACCGATTGAACGAAACCATTCATTTTGAACAAGGTTTAACTGATTTTATTATTAACACGTTACAAATTGAACAGTAATATGACTTGGGGTAAGTTTGTGTTTTTTTTTCATTTTGGTAACAAAAATGTTCCACTAAAATTGCGTCTTTTTTTTCATACTTCACCGCACTGATCAGTGTGGGCTAGTGAAGGCGGGGGTGCAGGGCTAGTTCAGATATCCTTCCCCACTGATGTTAATTATTGTCAAGAATTGCACCTAGGCCGTAGAGTTTGTAACACAGTGCATTAGCCACTGCACCAATGCTCCACTCCTAAGTAGTGGGTGGGGAGTGGTGGCCAAGTGGTTAGTGCCATGAACCCAGAGTCCATGTTCAATTCTCAGCCACTACCCAACATCAGCGGTAAATGATATCTGAACTGACACAGCTTGGTCAGATACGGTCAAACAACTCCCACGACTGACACGCCTTGGCAAGGCCTTCATCCAGCCGGGGATTAACAAAGGGCTGAATACAAACGGTACCTGCGTTGGTCTTACGTGCGCTGTAGGGTGCGGCTGGCCTCATCCGCAAGGCAGAGATGGAGAAGAGCGGTTTTCATCTGCCGGGACGTGGCACGCCCAGGGGTCAGGGGGCCGTGCCACCCCCGCCCCTCCTGTTGCGGTGTGGAGAACGCGGCGCGGTGTTCACCCCTGTGCCCTTCAGCGGCTCACCGCAGGTGCCACTGCTCACACGATCACACGGCGCACGAGCTGCGTGTGATCGTACAAGCACGTGAATGCACGAGCACGCATGAGCGCACCTGCACACGTATGTATGCATGATGTATGTTGAACTTCTTTCGCACCGCACGTAGCCAATCGTGCTAATCGGAGGTGCGGGGGAAGGACAACAAACTAAATGCAAAAAGCAGTTCTAAAGTTCTACATATGCCTGGATGACAGCTGCATCTGTGAATAAGTGACAAATATATATTAATATGCAAATGATTTGACTGCATGAATGCTTAAATGGATTTGTTGATATCGCATTCGTCATCACCATCACTACCACCACCACGATAATTGTGACCTATAATCATAATAAAAAAAATGTTTTTATCATTCTTGATATTTTACATTCTTTATTTGTTTACACCCCAGGTCTCTTTTTAAAGAATAAACCCTTTGGTTATAACGTGTTCATATATGTATTATGCGTGTGTTTTTACAAAACTCACCTTCATATTGTCATCACTATCATCATCATACCTTACTAAACCAACAGTAGTCTTCCAGTCTGACTCAGGAATTGCTAGTGCAGGAATAGCTTGCAGGTCCAAATCAGGACTCTGTTTTGTTGATCGCTCTCTCGGTGACGGCAGCCTTGTCCCACCTCCCCACAGGTGGTGTGGTACCGACTGCTCGGGCGCACGGCCGCGGGACACAACGTGAAAGTGCGGCTCAGTGACTACCACCTGCAGGCCACTGGAGAGGAGGTACAGAGCACAGTGGAGCCCTAACCAGCCAGCGCCAGGCCTCTCAGTTCATGCACGGGCGGACATGGGTTGGCCCAGCTACAACTAGACGTGTAAAGTTACGTAGGACAATCTATTGAAATGTATTCTTGCGCTTAAGATAAATACATTTAAATTTGCATGTTAGAATATTTGTTTTATGATTCATGTAATTAGATACAAATGGTATGCGAATGTTACATTTAGATGAATTGAGTGAACAGAACTATACAAAATAGACAAGGGAAAAATGCAAATTCTGACGATATTAAAAAAAAATTCAATCGAATCATGATCCCAAATCATGACAATTCGTCGAGGAAACATTCCATCATCATTATCATCATGTGTGGCTGCCCGGGGTTTGGTATTTGATCTCAGCTGTGTGAGCTCAGAATTTGTGACGCGGCCAATAAGAGCCACCTGAGACGCCTGACCCACCCTCGAAACGTCTCACCGTGAACGCTTACAGGTGCTCGCGGGCGAAGGGTGCCTCCTCCGTGCCGAGGGGCTGCAGCCTAACGAGAAGTACGTGTTCGCGGTGGCGGCATACGCTCGCGACGGCAGCCTGGTGGGGGGCACCATTGGGGAGACCACTCGCCCTATCCTGGCATCGTGCCCCCTGCCCACACTTTTGGCATGGGCCTATCTGGCGCAGGTTTGTCGCACAGCAGCCACCCAGCGATGCACTCGACACACTCACACATCAACCAGCCTGCTAGACCACCAACCACTCACATTCATCAACCAGTCTACGAGACCACCAACACACCCACCCATGAGCCAGCCCACCAATAAACTATCCACCAGCCTACTAACCCACTGACACACCTATCCGTCAACAAGTCTGCTCATCCACTGACACTAAACTAACTATTCCCACCAACTCACATAACTCATTAACCAGCTCACTAACCCTCCAACACACTTACCCTGCTCAATAAACCCACCAGCAACAACGAACACACCAACACACCTACCAAGTAAATACCCAACCCAATCACAAAGCATCCAGCAGACCAACCCTCCTATCTACTAATACCACCCATGCAACTACCTGCCCATAAACACACTTATTCACCTACCAACCAACAAGACCACCAACCGATCCGAATGCACCGATCAATCAACCCGTTAACCCACATCGCCGCTTCCCTCGGCTAATCCTACTGTGGCGTAGCAGTCAAGTCTGTAAGGTTTACGTGTAAAGCAGAGAAACGCATAGTGATGTTCAAAAATGTTGCCCGACTTTTTCAAGGCCTTCAAGAGTGCTATTGTGGCCGGGGTGGTGTTCTGTTGTTGCAGGTGGCTTTCCAGACGCGATGTTTCACCATCGCGAGGTCAGCATGCACACTGCTCTGGGATCATTTTGTGTCCTCGCCAGAGTCTGAATCTGACTCTGAAGACTCTGTGAAGCGGTGGAGGTAGGCTAAAGCTACCACATTTCTGGGAATCTCAATCAGGACACTTGGTGAACTGGCAGCCCTACCAACTTTTATATAGCGACGTGCACTCAATCACTATCCTGCCCTCACAGTGAGTGTTCTTGCTGTTTGTGACATTGGCCCTGCCTACTGCCCGTCGGCCGCCCCACCCCAGTCCGCTGCCAACCCGACCTACGACTCAGGTAGCCCTGCCCTTTGCCAACCTCGTGAATTGAACATGAGGCCTGAAAATATTAACTGGGGGAAAATGTCCAATTTTCTCAAATGCTTTGGAACACAGGAACAGCCTTTCTGAACCCAGGACGTTTAGTAGCTTTAAGGTAGTCAGAATAATACTTCAATGCCATGTATTAACCCAGGTAAGCCTAAACGAGTCGTGACGCTCATTTTCAGTAGGGTGGTCATGCACTGAAATGTTTGTGCAGTTTCATTAATGAGTGTTTGGCCTTGGATTTGGACAGAAGCCCATACGAGAATACTCAAAGGTTAAATCATTCTGTTGGTAGCTACCTTCAGTAGCTAGGAATATTACAATACATTGATGCCTGCAATTGCAATCAATTGTTACGTTAACAATGTACAAGTTATGCGTGTATCAATGCATTCTTTATTAAACAGAATAGATAAGCAAGCAATATGTCTCCTTCATATATCTGGCACTTTGGGTGGCAGATTTGTGCTAGAAAGGCGCCATGTATTAACCAAAGAGAAATGTACTTGACTTGACTCATTAATTAGAGTAATTTCTTACCAGAGGACAGCCCATCCTGTGGACACAGTACATCTTTCCCATGAGTCCATCCCTCTCTCCCATTCACACTTAACGCACAGCACGCTCACTAACAAAACCATACATTCGTGTGGTGTTTGCATGTATGTCTCCATAGGCTGCGGGAGGAGGCAGTGAGTGGGGCGTCGCCCATCCTTCTCAGGCTGTTCGTGTCCAGCGTCTTCATCTCGTGTGACGTGACCATGGGGGGTGCATCTGTCTCCTCGGAGAAGCGCGTTCCCCTGCAATGGCAGGTACGGGAAGAGAGTGGTGGTGGTCGTGGTGTTGTTGGGTGGCCGTAGAGCAAGTGTGGCATCCCCGCTCTAGCTCTTTGGGTTTAAGGCCACGTTACACGAGGGCATGATTCTTCAACTGGCAGACTGCAGTCCAGATGTGGCCCACGATGGCTCTTGGAGCGTTCCACTGAGAGATATGTGGCTCTCCATTATGAGTAAGATGTAAGATATATAAACGAGAGATAGAGATTATAGAGCTGTAGACAACGTGTATGTTATTGAGAACGTTTATTGGGTATTTTGACTTATTTTCTAAGCTGTACGGACATTCTTGGAAGAGGTGGGAGGGCTCACACTTTACCACACCACACACGGCCTATAAATCGAGCAACTGTGGTACACCAATTTATACTACTCCGTGAACAGAGGCGGGAGAATGGAAGCAAGTTGCACCATTGTTTCAACTGCTGTACCAGGAAATTGAAACGGCAATCTCTGGATTGCAAGTCCAGTGTGCTCATCATTACACCGTGGCAGCATAGCGCCATCCTTGATGGGCCCTGCTCACTGCCACTGACCTCTGGGCGAGTCCGCCCCTGTGTGATGCCCTCAGAGCGCCCGTCTGGAGGAGTGCGCACGTGTGCTGGTGGCGCTGGAGCTGTGTCATCATCATCTGGACGAGCCGGCGCTGACCTTGCAGGCCGGGGCCACGTGTCACGGGCTTCTGGCGCCTTTCATGTACCACGGCGTGACTTCAAGAGCCGCGGCAAAGGCATGCGTGCACCACACACACATGCACAAATATACACAAAGATAAAGATCCTCCATATAGCCTTGACAGACTGTTGGTGCAAGTGCTGTTAGCGAGCACCTGTTGAAAGCCAGCATGGTACACAAGGGAGTGGGTGGCCAGCACCACACCCGGCCACCTTTGTTTCCCCAGTGCGATGTTGGCCGTGAGCGGGTATCGAACTTGGGTCGCTGGGTTCGTAGCGCAATGCGTTAACCGCTACACTACTGCTTCCCTATATATACACACACACACAGGGGCACACAATCTACACACATTGGCATAGAGACCCATCTACATGCCTTCCTACTCATTTACCCATGCACTTATCAACGAAACAAAGTTTAATCTTGGTTCGGTGTGTGTACTGTGATGTTTCTTCAGGTCCTCTGGTTATGCCTGGATATGATAAAGGCAGTCCCGGCATCTGTCCGTGTGCGCAAGCAAGCGGGCTTCAGTGAGAGTCTCCAGCACATGGTTGCGAAAATGTCAAACTACCTGGCCAAGGTGATTGCCACCACCCTTTTGTGGTTATAGGAAAATGATTCCCGCAAGGCATGAGGTTGCCACACGTTCTGATTTTCCCAGGACGTCCTCTTTATGAGGTCGCCACCTTGGGGAAATTTGGAAGGCTTCTTGGGTCAAATGAGGTATCCTGATGCAATTCTCTGACTCTGCCACCTCATTGTAAAATTATAGGTGTTGCTGTACATCAAGATCAGCCGTACAAGGAAGCATTAAAAGTCGCGGTGTTTTGTCAGTTGAATAATGATAATGCACCATGGTATTGTGAGATATTCATCTCATATTATAACATGGTCTTCTGTAACTCAGAGAATGCAATTATACATTGTAGAAAGTTTATGTATCGATCTGTCTGGTTGTTTATCCATATGTCTGTCTTTCCATCCATCTTTATGTCCATGCATCCATATCTCCATCTGTCTACCTCCATATTTATTTGTATAAAAAGATGTCTTTGTCTGTCTGTCCATCTTTCAGTGACAGCATTAACACGGGTACATTTCAGTGTCTGGAGTTCAGTGAGCGATTATAATGATGATGATCACCCAGGGACACATGCCAACCACGCTACACCACT
Source organism: Lethenteron reissneri (assembly GCF_015708825.2). Classification (NCBI taxonomy): domain Eukaryota; kingdom Metazoa; phylum Chordata; class Hyperoartia; order Petromyzontiformes; family Petromyzontidae; genus Lethenteron; species Lethenteron reissneri. Next base: position 1,448,659 of record NC_083833.1, on the reverse strand, counting down.
TGTGGGATCCGTGTCGACAATTAAAATTTCATCGAGGTCAATGATTGCTTCCTGTGTGAGGACGACCCCTCCGAGGTTGGGCTGAGGTGGTCGATTGCTGATGTTTAACCGCACTTTGCACAGGCGCACTGTGAATGGAATGAGCCGGACATCGCTGGTGATGCCCTGGAATTGGGAAAGCGTCTCCTTCGAGAAGACCTTGATGGCTTGGCCCTGCCCTCGTCTCTCGAGATGCCCAGGGCGACCGACAGGCAGGATGTTGGCAGTAGCACACTGCTGGAGGTCAGGAAAACACTGCAGTCGTGTCTTCATTCATCGGTGTAGATTGTCAAAGAATGATGCGTATCAATTAATCGATTGCTCTTGTCTTGCAGACACACACCTAGATAGTATGTTGTGGGCTGTCCAATATACGTGTAAAGCTTCTATAATGAGAAAACAACATTAAAACCATAGCCAGTCTTATATAACCCATGAGGCCACTGTACTAGAGGCAAGAAGATAAATTAATCTCGAGTTGAATCACCACTGCTAATCATGAAAAATCATCGAATTGCGAGGCAGTGGATTGTTACACGTCTCGTTTGATAGCTGGCGGATGAAGGCTTCCCCATGCCGTGTCAGTCATGGGGGTCCTTTTACTGCCACTGGCTAGAGTGGGTCAGTTACGGGAGGGTCCAATATCACTTGAAATGTCACTTGCCACTGATGTTAGCTGTAGTGTAAAATTGAGCTCAGGTTATCGAGTTCAGAACGCAGTGTGCCAACCATTGCACCGTGGCCCCCCCTGGTTAGTATGTGTACTGTTATTTATACAAGTACAGTACATACTTTAAAGTGTGATTGGTGTCCTTACAGTCAAGTATCGGAAAAAGACTCACGATTAAAAAGCAGCTGGCACCCAAAGAGGAACGCAACTTTACTGCTGAATTAAACGCATTGGAGGCTTTTGCGCTAAAGATCTCGAAACAAGGTAAGTTGGACTTTAATATTGTGTTCAAAATGTCTCACTCACTAGGTGGTGATGTTGTTGTTGTTGCGTGTGACTCACAAGTGGAATAGTTTGCAGGTTCATATCCTGGTCAGGGCATGAGTCGGTGTTTCTAATTCTCTGGGACTGTTAAGGAATGCAATGAGTTGTCTTGAGTTGTCGTCCTATGGAATGGCACGAGTGCGCCCTGTCATAGGAATATGGAATTTATGCAAGTAGCTCCATGCTCATTCGAACAAGGGGACGCTTTGATTCACTTTTAATCCTCTCCTGCAGTGAGATCTGTCATGTTATTTTCATACGCCCCTTGGTCATTCAACTACTGGACGAAGGCCTCCCCTGCCATGTCGTCTGTGGAGATTGTTTAACCATAGTTCACCACGTCTGCTCAATGTGTGTTGGGGAGGTGATGAGGAGGAGACCCAGGGCCGGTTCAGATACCACTCACCACTGAATGTTGTCTCCCCTAATCTCCCATGCCATAACCAGATGTCAAAGCAGATCTCACAGGGACTTGAAGATCCAATGGTGCTGCATTCATGTATTGCGAAACTACCTCTTAAGATGGCGCACAAGGAAGGTATTTTCCGACAGGGTTATTCATATTCTTGCTTCTTTCGGTAAAGTCACGTAGAAGGGAAATGATAAAAGAATAAAAATAAAACATAAGAAAATAAAATTAAAATGAAATAAAATAAGGGTTATTCACTCATAAGAATTCCACGTCAGATGTGGATAATCGAGGGAACAAAATACACAATCAAATGTACACAATTGGTGGTTACCTTTGCACTCTGAGTTAGAGTCCTGTGCGGATCTAACTTTTTCACCCGCAACCCGACCCCTAACCTGTGACTACCTGACGCAACCAAACCTAAAAGCCAAATCCACACTGCTATTTTTCCCGCAACCATACTGGACCTGACCCCTCAAAAACGATGCAATAATGTTATTCCTGCAGTGTTAAAGCACTTACTGCCATTCAATCTAAAACGCCTCTGCTTCTAAATACAAATTCTGGGAAATATTGAACCACATGTGGGACACAGTACTTACTCTGCTAATAGTGCACACTAGCTTTTATGTGTATCTATGTATCTCTATGTGTGTATCAATGTGGTAGTGTTGTGGTGAGCGCACTGCACTATGAACTTTGCGACCTGAGCCGTGAACTGGTCCTAGGCCTCCCCAAGGTCGACTCAGCTGGGGATGGTGTTGATCATTCCACCCTCTTGTTTACCGTGCCAGCCTTCACAAGTGCTCGCTCGTAGCACTTGCTCAAATATCCTGAAAAGGCAACACGGGTATTCTTTGTCTTCGTTTATGAGATAGGGAGATGGTTTCCGTGCCCTGGAAATGGTGATGTTGATGTTTGTCGGGTGAGTCTTTACGTCTTTGTTGGGCACAGTGATGAAGTTCCACCGACACCCTCGTTTCCTGGAGTTCTTCGTGCATTTGCTCAACCGAGCTCTTTCTGAGGACGCGGTGGAGTTGGCGGTGGAGTGGGGTGAAGACATTCAAGTTTGGCTCATCAGGTCCTGACATCAGCAGCAGCAACCTCATCACCAATGTTACAACAGTAGTCAGGAGCAGCAGCTGTAGTGGCAGCAAGAGGAACATAATTGTCAGGAGCAGCATCAGTAGCAGCAAGGCCATCACTATAAACAGCAGCAGCACATAACCTTTTTTCCAACAGCACACTTATTAACATAATCACAAAGCATTTGATAATAATACGAATGTCGGTTGAGATTAGATTTTTAAGTGGCTGTTATTGCGCTAACTGCCCAACAGGATGTTGCTGTGATGAGAGCGCTTGGCTCACAGCCAGAAGGGCATGAGTTTAATTCCAAATCAGGGGTTGACTGCCCATCATCCCCTCTGTGGGGCCAATTTACTGTGTATAGTACCACATTGAGATCTACATTGGCTATGTAGTGGGCAGCAGAGAGCAGCACAGAGAAATCCACTGTTCTGTGCATTTATGCTCCCCGCCTTCACCAACCTGCACTGACCAGCATGGCGAAAGTGTGGTCAAAATACATTCCTGCGGAGGGAGCTGGTAGGAACGTTGGGTTGCTCGGTCAATGGCCAGGGTCAACGGCGGCGTGGTGTATTCCGCAAATATGCCCGATTGTGAGGGCGGGCACAAGCCGGCGTGAGTAGGTTAAACGTTGAGTTTTATAAGGGCACCACGGGGTGACCAGCCCCTCCCCACCCAGCCCCAGCCCCACCCCCACCCCTCCCACCCCCCACCCAGCCCCACCCTCCCCACCCAGCCCCTCCCCACCCAGCCCCACCCTCCCCACCCAGCCCCTCCCCACCCAGCCCCTCCCCACCCAGCCCCTCCCTGCACGACGGACGGACGGACACAATAATCCCCTGTGGGCTGGTGTAACCAGGAGGTTCCTACCAGTACCAGGAGGTTCCTACCAGTACCAGGAGGTTCCTACCAGTATAACTCCCCTCAACCCACGTGGCGTGGGGGAGGTGCCTCACCGTGAGAATGTGCACACACAGGGGGCACGGTGCCGTTGCTCGTCTGAGCAGCGACACTCCTTGGCGTTCTTGACTTTGCTCCTCTGCTGTGTTTTTTTAATTGCAGACGGAATGAATTGATTCTCGGCCTCAAACCAGAGCTGGAGAAGATGACAGGGCTTATCAGAGTGGGCACGGATGATCCAAGGAAACAGGCCAGTATCATTGCCGACTACCACAAGGTGTCTCCCCACTCATCGTTTGTTCATTCTTACTGTCATCCCAGGCCAAATTGGCCTTTTGTTGGTGTGGAAATGTAAAGTTTATGCAAGCGCTTCTAAGTACAGTAAAACCTTGGATTGCGAGTAACTTGGTCTGCGAGTGTTTTGCTAGACGAGCAAAATTTTAAAATAAATATTAATTTTATAAACGAGCGAGGTCTTGCAATACGAGTAGTACGTGTATACGCTTTGTCTGCCGAGCGTCACGTGATCACAACTGATATACGAGTGCTTTGATATACGAGTGCTTTGGATTACAAACACGGTTCCGGAAGGAATTATGCTCGCAATTCAAGGTTTTACTGTACAGGCTCAGCGTAGCCTGTTGCTGTACTCTGTAGTGTATTATGTATCAATTAGAGTCAACCCAAATTTTTATTTACACTCATAAAAGATACCGTGTGTATTAAACTCTATACGAAAGGTAAATAGTTTTACTATAATTTCATATAGTTTTAATGATTTTGCTCACATATAATTCCTTTAATGGCATTTGTCATTCATGATGTCATCCAGCAGTAGATTGATCATGACTGATGATGATGTAATATTGGAATATATATTAGTCTATCAGAGTAGCTACTTTAAAGAAGAGCCATTGCACGTCACATTCAGTCATTGTATATTGTTTCTAATATAAGACATGGACAATGACAAACATGAAAAAAAAATTGTTTTTCCTCTCTTCTTACTAAACATCCCGGCCATCTGAGTCAACTTCCTTTCAGCTTGTCTGAGATGTGTACCACTCACGGATTCTTCCTCAACTTTCCATGTCTAATCTGATCAAGTCTTGTGATCCCTTAGCTTCACATCACCATCCTCATGTCTGCGGGGCACAACATCTGCTCCTCCCTTATCATCGTCTTATACGATTGCCGGTCTCGCAGAACATGTGATGAACGAAATAATGCTCAGTGCTGTCTCCTGTCTGCCGGTAGAGCCTGGAGCCTCAGCTCACAAGCAGATCCACCGTGGCCCCAAAGAGATCCGTCCCAGGGAAATTGTCGAGGCAGAGGTGAGGGTCGCGGATCGCGGTTCACGGTTCACGTTCAATATCAGGTGAAACGTAAAACACCAGATTCGTTGCATCCTGACGAAGCGGCTGAACTCCGTCACCTTTGGCGATGTGTCCCTATTCACGTTTCTTGATTTGACCTTTGATTGAGTAAGAGAACTCAGCAGCAACCCTCCAATGTTGCTTATGACTGCCATTAAATAATGATCAACCTCTTCGACGGATAATTATTAAGGTGCGCCAATTAAACCACAGACAATGTAGTGGCCACGCACAATTGCGATGGTGCGCACACCATGAGCGGTTGACGCGCACGGTCGATGGCGCGCAAAAGCGTACCGTTGTTGCGTTGACAAAAGCGGCAACGTCATCTCTCCTCTTCTGACCCATATCGCTCGCCTCATCGCAAGGGAGAGCAAAAAGCAGCACGAGAAGAAGGCTCTGGAGCAGCTGACAGGAGCGCTCACGAGCTTCGTTCGACCGCTCATCCATCGCCAGCGACTCCGCCAGGTCAGTACGACCCTCCGAACTCAAAACAAGCATTCGGCCTGAAAGACATGAGACGCTTCCACTCGTTCGTTCTTTCATTCATTTGAATGCAACTTGAATAATAAACAACAAAACAATGTGATGGGTAGAAGGCCTCCCCACGCAGTGTCGGTCGTGGGGGTTGTTTGACCATACTTCACCACGCTGGTCGGTGCACGGTGGTCAAGAGATGATCTAGAGCCAGTTCCTATACCGCTCGCAGAGCATCAATCACAGCAGCACTGCTCCACCACAAGGCGACATTTAGGTGTCAGTAAAATACATTTTCAATTAATAACCTTTTGTGCAGAAGCTCACATTGACCAAGCAATGAGTTAAAAAAAAAACACGTGAAGGGATAGGTTTGAGATGCAGTTGCTTTTAGATGCTCTCTCAATCCAAATGTTATTGTATTTTTATTATTATGACTGTGTATGGGACACTGATCCAGCACCGCTGAATACCTGGGCTGGAACACAGTCAGCCACCACCTAAACAAGTAGCTAGTGTAGTGCGTAAACTTTTTATGATGACACCACCTCCTCACGTACTGTGCTGGTGGTGATTGGGACTCGCTAACAGTACTTGTTCCAGCGGCCTCTGCGGCTACGTGGAGGATCTTTGTCTAAAGCTACCAAATGTTCTGGTTTGGTCCCAGCTTCAGAAGAGTTGCCCTGGTGTCCTGAACCATTGGCGATCATTTGAATTTTGACCCATTTTTGACATTTCTGGGCTCTGTCTTGACTTGTGATATTGGCAATTCGTGGAGCCACCTGAATATTGGGAGTGGTTGGCCCAGGAGTAAGCAGTAGAAGAGTGAGGAGGCCACTCACTGTTGGCAGGGTGAGCGATTGAGCGGGCATGGCTATGTGATAATGGGAGGGGCTGCATGCGTCCCTGTTGAGCCCATGTGTCCCAGTTGTCTTTCCGTGTTTGTGTGACGTGCCTCGTATTGCAGGTGTGCACAAAGGAGTGTCTCTGGCGGAGTCGCTTTAACCAGCTGCTGGGCTGGTGTCACCTCACTCTCTTCCTGCGCAAGTGCGAATGGGTGCAGAGACACAACAAACCGGGGCTCTGGAGGTGAGCGATCGTTATTCCCTTGCACTTTTCTGCGCTTGTTTACGTCGCTATCAAAACCAATTGGTCGCGTTTTTTCTCAACAGGGGAACTCATGGGCCCTGTTCAAACTTCACTAAGTCAACTTGTTTTCTGTACCCTGCCACCTAACTACACACCTACCCGCATGCTTAGCTGCCTACCAATAACGTAACCTGCATATTTACCTACCTGCTGAACCTACCTACATACTATCCTATATACCTATTCGTCTATATACCTATTCGTCTATCCCACCTTCCTGTCAACATGCATACCTAATTGCCTACTTTCCTCTCAACGAATCCAGTTCTGCAGCCATGCAGGCAGGATTTTCACGCACACAGTAACTAACATCCACACGATCCGCCAACCTTGCCTGAAAAAACGCCGGACAACGGTGTTGGACCACAGCAAAGACAACGGCGCTCTGTGCTTACAGCGACGCAGCCGTGGACTCCAACATCTTCTCGCTGGAGGCGTCAGGGGTCGTGGTGGCGATGCCGGAAGTCCCAGCCACGGCTCGAGATGGCGCCAAGGAGACAGAAGTCACCAGGGCGGTGACGGCGCAAAAGTCCGCGTCCTCCCAACGCCGCGTTCTGGGTGACGTAACCACTGTTTCCTGCCCTTGTCATCTTTCCCCAAAATTGTGTGATCGGAATCGCTCGCGTCATGAGACAATGCATCAGCAGAATAGTGTAATGCTTCGTGATTAAAATCGGCCCACGGAAGGAGATATATCACACAATCTACCTCTGAGATCCCTTCAAGTGAACACGGTAGAGGGCAGCATTTTCCCACCTGTTCCGCATATGGGAGTAATGTTCATCGCATGACAATTGAATTAATTTTTTGTTCTCAGAGCTGGAATTTTGAATTAGAAAGTCAAATTTAATGTTAGGGTGCTTTTGTGCAGTCATTGGTGATCGGGCTGAAACCATGAACTCAATACACTTGAGAACCCAGTTTCATCACAGGCAACCGCTGGGATTTGAAAACAGGACCTCAGCAGTGCCTGCTCAGCACTCTGACCTCTGAGCCAACCCTTTACTTTGTGGGGGTCATTGGACCGTACTTCGCCGGGTTGGTTAGTGCCAGTCAGTGATGGCAGCGAGCTGTTGGAGCATAGAAGTACGACACAGAAATAGATGTTTCTTTACTGCGCTCTGCTGCTCAACACGTAACCAGGCAATCTATAGTAATCCATAGTGTATAGTGGTCACTCATACAAACTATGTCCAGAATCAACCCTGCTTAGCTACTGGTTTCTGACAAGATGAGGAGAATTCCAGGTGATTTAGTCACAGGCAGTGGTATTGTCCATCTACAGTGAGAGCATACATAACGAGAAAAATCCCCCAGAAAGCCATAACAGACTGTTGAGGCAAGTGATGTGAGCGAGTACCTATAAAGGCCGGCACGGCACACGAGGCCAGCACTATGCCCGGCTGCCTTTGTCTCCCGCATGGCGATGTTTACACATTGCACCAGGTACTCATTTGTGGCTGAGTCCACCTCGGGGAGCCCCAGGGCCAGTTCATAAGATTGTCACTGGTGTTGGCCGTGAGCGAGAATCGGACGCGGGTCACCGGGTTTGCAGCGCAGCGCGCTAACCACACACACTTGGCCATATTCCCACCTTGATGAGCGTTCTACGCCTGGCGCCATGTGTGTTGAGAGCAGCCATGATGAAGGTCGCTGGCAGTAACGGAGGGAGCGATGACGAACACGATGATGACGACGACGACGATGACGACGACTGTGATGGTGGCGGCGACGGGAGCGGGAGGTCAGGATCCAGCTCCGCGGACTCGTCGCACGGAGAGGCGAGGTCCAAGAGAACTCGGAGGAGCGCCGGAAAGGATGACGATCCCGGGGCTTCGCTCGTCGAGCTGACGGAGCGCCTCACGGCGGCCTGCACGCACCTCCGCAGGGCCGTCGTGAGTGTCTCCATGCCCCCTGTCCTCTCTGTACGAACCGTTACATGTTGACCCTGTGCGATCAGATCTGAAAGAAAATCAAGAAGCTAACTTGTTCAAAAACAACCACGTTACAGAGCGTCCTGTGGGGATGTCATTTAAAGGTGGTTAGGTTCATTGCAACAGGATATAGGAGCAACGTCAACAACACTACCATTTGCATTCTTATCGCATCTTATTAAGATGCTGTTGTGCAAGACACTGCATTGTGGGATTATTTATGTTATAGTGAGAGATGTAAGTAGAGGAAAGAAAGGTGGTGGTGGACTTTTGATGACAGTAAAACAAGGGGCATTGATAAGGAGGGGTTGGGATAGGCCTGGTCATAGCTGGGGGGGTGAAAAGTAATGAGGCATCATTGCATCGATAAGACAAAGGGGGTCTGCAAGGCACATGAGCCAGGAGGGGGAAGGGGGCCACCATTGACCCTGGCAGCTGCATGCGCGCGTGTCCCAGGTGCTCGCTCACCGGGGCGGTCACCGCTCCCTGCTATGGGACGTGAGCCGCTCACTCCTGGACTGCGTGCGCTCCTCCCACGAGTCCCAGCGGCTAGAGGAAGATGACGGCGGTGGCGGCGGTGGCGCTTGTCACGTGCCGGCGAGGACCCAGCGAGAGGTCGTCTGGTTTCCCCTCTTCCTCGCCGCCGACTCGATGCTGGATCGAGTCACGCGGACGCAAGGACGACCCAAAGTACGGTTGTTGCAGAGCCGGGGTCAACCACGGCCCGTCTGTGGTGGGGTTGGGTTGGGTCTTTTTGGCATTGGCTGGGTGCTTTCAGTGTTACTTGAGATATACCGAATAATTGTTCCTGATGCCAAAGTCAAAGCAAAAAGAAAAAGTTATAATGCATCACAGGATGCATGGTAGATGAAGACTATACATGATGGTGAATAAAGCCTCGTATTATGTATGTAGAACACTTCTGAATGAGCACCTCCTCATGCCATGTGTGCTGTAGTTGGTGTTGGTTGGGAGCATCCTGTGCAGTATATGTGGACGCATTGCACAGTGCAACAGTGGATTTGGTTGCACTGTCCTATGATGCACACTGTGTACCCAAACAACACACAGGCTCACATCTGCTTAGCTTTTGAGATTTGACGAAATAGAGTGCATTCTGAGTGATGTGATCATCATCTCTTGCATCTGTAAATCTCAATAAAATTATGAATCAGAGCTGCTTCATTACGGAAAACGCAACCCAACAATTCCAACAGCTGCCCTCTGGACAGCAAGAGGGCAGTATCGCAAATCTAGACTTGTACAGCACTGTACTTTTGTTTTCCCATGTCCAGGGGTCGGCAACTAAACAACAAGAAGAGACATTTTTTTTAGTATTTGGTAACAAACTCAAGATTTCAAGAACCGCAATGCATGTGAATATGAGACGGTCCTCGATAAACAACGTCCTGAAACAGTCCTGATAGAGCTGCATGCAGCCGACCCCTGCCCATGCCTATGCTCCCCACATTCGCCAATCTGTACTGACCATTTTGGTAAAGTATGGCCAAATAACTCCTTGGTATTGGGAAGCCATCATCCCGCAGGGGATTGACAAAAACATGTATACGTGTACAACTGCAGATATCTCAGATTTATTTAACTTCACTTTTATTTTCCCGCCTCTTTAAGGACAACACTGTGGACGAGGAACAAGACTACGATGACGATGATGGCGACGGTTTAGAGGGAGGCGATGCCGAAAGGACAGCCATGATGGACCTCCGATCGCTGGTTCTGCGGGCTCTGGAAACTCTTCATCGGCAGTGCAAGTGGGAGCACCTGGCTCATCTTGCGCTGCGTTTCAACGATCTCACACGGTGTGCATGCAGGCCAGATTTCACCAAAGTTTGCGTCCTCGCAACTCCGAGAATAGTGTTTTTTTGGTTCATTTACATTTTTTGTAAAGAAAAGATCCCCAGTTATATCCCGATTTTATCGTCGGTGTCATGTAATGGGACGGAGAATCCATTGTTATCTCTTGCAGAACAGTGCCATTCTTCGTGTTATCGAGAACGGCCCACTAAAGCTGATATCCCAGAGCTACAGAGGAGATCCCTTCGAGTGACCTCTGGTGCGCTAGTCAAGGACATACATTTCCCAGCTGTATGAGTACAGATAGTAGCGTTCCTATCTCTGCCACCTGGTCAACGTTCGCAGGCCGTGTCCTAATACGAGAGTGTTTGAATGCCCAATTCGAATTTTTGTCTATAAACTATGTCAGTAAAATTGTTTTTAATTAATCGTGTAGTGAATGGGGCATGGTAATCACGTGCGATATTTTTAGAGGGTGACTTTGGGGAGTAATTGTCATGCTGATGCTAACACGCGTACTCTGAAAAATGACTTTAGTCTAAACACCCTCATGTAATGTGTTCACAAGTTATTTCCCAAATGAGTTTTTGAGGTCGTGATGCCATTGTGTGAAGGAATATCCTCTGGAACAGCACCGTTTGGCAGACCATTTGGCGCCGTGGTGGCGAGATGTTAGCTTCGTCCCCTGGTATACAGGAGGTCGTGGGTTCAATCCCGACTCTGACGCCTGTATATTTGGAGTTTGCGTGTTCTCCCCGTGGTTCCGTAGCAGCATTTGTCCCTCCACATTTGAAATCAACATCACGCGTTTAAAGTATTTGGCTGCTATAAATTTCCACATGATAAGCCACTTCGTTGAGCTATCATTTGTGACCAGGTCGCTTCTGAAAAAGAAGCTACTGTAAAAGCTCAGTGAGCCTTACCTCGTAAAATAAAATAGTAAAATAATTGTTTAGGCGACATTTAGGAAATCCGCCACTTACCACGCGTGCAGGAATCGTCACGCGGAGCAGGTGACACCGCTGCTCGTTCACGCACAGTGGCGCTTGCTGGAGCGCGTCAGAGACAGTGGCGGCCCCGAACCACCACAGCCCCACCTCCTCCTCCTCGCCGAGCAGCAGGGCGGACAGAAGGTGGTCACCCCTCGGCTGCATCTTCACAGGGCCATGTTACCTTAGCCGTGTGGTGGTGGCTACGGACGTGGCTGTCTGTGATCCAGTGCTGTAGAGGCAGCAGCGAGGGTTGCTGGATCACCACACAAATGTTGTCAAACTCCCTTGCCTTCTTTCGCACCATAGGCAGCCAACTGCTAAACTGAGTTTGCGGACTAATCGGACTATTCTCCATCTGTTCCATTTGTACGGGGATAGAGTGTTGTCCCCTCGCACACGTGGTTTTTCTGCGGGATCTTCGGTTTCCTCCCATGCGTATAAACACCAGTCATGAATTCCTATTCCCGTCCGGGTTCAACAAGTTAGTTCCAATCGTAGTTCACTTCTTAATAAATGCAGCATTTAAATCATTATTTCTACGCGTATGTGACAACGTTTGGATAGTGTCTTGAGATGCAATTTTTATTGTAAATAGTGTGTTGTTCACTATTCAATCCCATTCACAAGCCATTGAGTGAAGATGTAAATTATTAAAAGCCAAGGATCGTTTTGTTGTCACCAAAGCAGCCAGGATGAGCAGTGGGGCAGCGTTAAGCACACTGTACTATGAACCTGGCTGCCTGAGTTTGATTCCCAGGCAAGGCCAACAGGTGTGTCTCTCTGGTTGGGTTGCAGAGCACGAGCCACAACTTCGTTGGAGAGCAGCCGATTGTGGCAACCATGTCCAGAGACTCCATTGAGCCAGGGATGCTCATTGACCCAGCGGGACGCAACTTATATGCAGGTAACACAAGATGTGGTCACACCTCAAACGCTGAGATTCCCCACATTTAGATGTAGATGTTATTTAATAGATGTCCTGTGATGGTACAGATGTATGTATAGCCTTTAACAGCCTGTTGGGGCAAGTAGCTGTTCGCAAGCACCTCTGCAGGTCACACTTCACACAAACACACCCACAAAGACAAATATTTGCCATTTAGCCACATAGACTTAAGAAGCAAGTACATATATTGACCACTTTGCCAATGCAGGCAAACTGTGCACTAGTTTTCATATATCTCATCAACAGAGCCAGGCCTGTTAAACAAATGCTATGTGGAACCAGCTGGGCTTGGAAAGAATACTCCATCTAAACAATGCAGCCTTGTTCAACGCAATTGGTCGAAAAGCCAGTAGGCCAATGGACTATAAAGACCTATTTTATTTATGTAGAGACACAGAATGGAGTTCTGCAAATATATCTACTTTTACCCATAATGCTCCACGACAACCAACGCATAATGAGTTTGTATATAAAGAGGAAGACATAGATGGTGGGGTAATGTCAGAGCAGAAATTAATGGTTGCGTGTGCCAACCATGCTGCAGCTGCTAGATCTGACCGAGAGTAGAAAGCGTCACTGCGGTGGCTTCAACATCTTTGGGTACGATGACATCGCGTTCTTTTCATCTCAATAAAGATCGACCGATTGATTGATTGACTGGTCGTCGTCTGCTCTGTGTTCAGCGTGCAGGAGGGTTGCGTGCGCGCCAGCTCGCATGCGTCCCTCTCCACGTCGACGATACCCTGCGTCGCTTCCGCGAGTCTCTCTCCCGCCGCCCGTATGCCCACCGAGCCCTCGCTCACTGCCGCCGCCTGCTCGCACTCTTCCTGGCGTCGGCGCTCGGTGGTAAACACCTCAGATGGGGCAGAGCAAAGGATGACGAATGACATCGCAGGGATGTTGTTAGTGAGGTTCAAGATAAGATTTCTCTTAACTCTTGAGTAAATTGTAGAGTTACGCCGTAGGGCGTTTGTAAAGCTACGACAAATAGTACGGGTGCTCCAGACCACTCGTAAGTTGATGATAATTTATACAAATTCATAACATTAAATAGTGACACCATTAATAAGTTATTTATTTAATCAGCCACAGACCGGCTGAACTACACGTCATGCCAGCCATGTTTGGTGCTCGTTGATGTCTTCCTGGCTGATGTGTGGGAGCGATGACGTTTTCCTAGCATCCATTCTTACAAGAGTGAGAGTTACGATCTCACTACGACTCCCTCTTCAGCTTGATCTATCCATTTTTTGTATTATTGAATGGTAGAAGATGCCTACTGATTTTATATATGGCCCTTTGCCATTCCACTGTTTCACTACGATGATAAGTGCGGGTTCGATAAGGTGGGGAGGAGCATAGAAGTACAGTACAATGGAGTTTTATGTATTTATCCCTGTTGCCCACCACCTAGCCCCACAGCTATTCATGGTGATCGATCATCCAAGGGCTATGCAGGCTCATCCCAGCTGAGCTGCCAAAATTTTACGCGATATAACAATATCGGGCGCATTCCGGGTGACTTGTTGTGTCTCAGAATGCCGGTGTGACACACACATACACACACGTCACACTGCCCTCTCGGGTGCAGGAGGAGCGGTGGCAGACCGGCGAGGTGAGGGTAGGACATCCGTGCGAGCGTCGGGCCTCACGGTGGCATTCCGGCTTCCAGCTACGCATAGCCACGACCCCAGCCCGCCCGACTTGGCGAGTCGAGACTTCTCCTCGGCCGAAGACGTGGAGTGGCCTCCCCTTCCGCGGGCGCAAATCAACATCGTGATTTCCGCCTACACCAAAACCGTGGGTGAGCCCTCACTGCCCGTACCAAGGGAGCTGCGTTTATCCAGCAGCCACATCAAGATAAATTCTGGTAGTGGGTTGTAATGAGCTCATAGTTTTAGGGGGTGCCGCCGTGGTGAGATGTTGACTCCCTCGCCTTGTATGCAGGAGGTCGTGGGTTCGATGCCGACCCTGACACCTGTACATTCGGAGTTTGCATATTCTCCCAGTGATCGTATGGATTTTCCTCCGCATCCTCCGGTTTTTCCCTCGACATTTACAAACAAGCATTTTGAGTATTTCACTGCTGCTATAAATTTCCACGCGATAAGCCACTTCGTTGAGCTTTCATTTGTGATAGCCATGTCGCTTTTGAAAAAGAGCTACATAGCTCAGTGGGCCTCACCTGGTAAAATGTTAATCGTAAAAATAGTGAAATAGCCCAATTACGAATGGTTGCACAAACCCCACCCCAACCCCCCATCCCTCCTGCATAATATTGAATTTGGCTCAGCACATAGTTCGTCAAAATTCCAAGCTCTCAGAATTCTAAATGTGCCTGTTGTGCGACGAACATTACCCTCATAGAGCAGAGCAGGCGCGAAAGTGCTGCCTTCTGTCGTGTGGACCAAGTCACTTGAAAGCATCTTCAGAGGTAGCTCTGATATTCGCTTCTGTGGGCCACTCTCTGACGTGAAGGGTCGCACTGCTCTGCGAGAGATCAGATTGCCATACTTGGTGTCTTTCACGATGGTGATAGCACAATCGGAATTGTGGGAAAATAAATGTTTTTCAGGACGCATGCCATGGCCATTGCCACGGAATCATGCACCTCACACATGCAGCTTCATGTTCCCATGGATGTTTCTGGTCAAACATTTATACGCAAAGTCAAATCCCATTACCAATCAGAGGCTCCCTCGATAGACTGGCTTGGCAGCTGTCCGCAGTGTTTTTGGCGTTGTGCACTGTGTTGTTTGGCATGATGTCCGACGTTTTGCTCTACGTGCTGGGAGTTTCTTCACGAACTGTCAGACTTCATGTCCAAAAACACACGGCAGACATCTTAGAGCTGCGCAGACTTTGGCAGCGTGTTTATTTTAACCTGTGCCACATTTGCAGAGCTACTTGAGTCGGACAAGCAGCAGAGGTTGAGAGCGCATGCGCTGCATGAGCTGGGGAATCTGCACTACCACTCTGGCAACACCAGGTACCACATGGCTCCCACAGCTCCCCTCCACACGTGACAAGCTCCCAGAGTTACTAGCACACTGCATATCATCGGTCAAACATTCGTACCCCTAAGTCAGTCACAGGTATATTGCTGTACATGTACAGCTCCTTATGAATCTACTGCAGGACGAGGGCTTCCCCACACTGTGTGGTTTGTGGGGCTTATTTGACCATACTTCTCCACGGTGGTCAGTGGAGGTTTGTGAAAGTGGGGAGCAAAGATGGTACAGTACAACAGTGGATTTTGCCGCAATGCCCTTTGATGCCCACCATGTAGCTGCCTATGACAGCCTGGTGTGCATTGTGATTACTCATTTTACCGTTATCCGGCCTGACGTATGCCCGGTGATTTGGTCATAGCGTCTCTCAATAGGCTCCTTAATTACAAATATCGTGTCCAAATACCAGCTAATGGCCGAGTCGCCTTTGAAGAAGAGCGGCTTAGTTCAATGGAATTTACACGGGAAATAAACTTCTGAAATTTCTGATAATTATATGCGAGAAAAATATTGTTTTATTCACAATGTAACTTTAGCAGGTAAATAATAGTTTTTAAAAATGTAATTATAGCAGCCTAGTAATCTAAACGCATACAGTTGTGACCCGCAGGAAACATAATAGTTATTGATCATGGCGATGATAGTGATGATGATTTTGGTGATGGTTGTAGTATCGATGATTGTTTAGGTATATATTTTAAAAGTTTTCTCGTACGGCTATGATGATCATGATGAACATACTGCTGTGGATGACGATGCGGGTTCCAGTGGTGGTAACGGCTACTGCTCCCAGTGCCGCACCTCTGACAGAGATGATTATGATATTAATGTTGTAGCTGACGATGATGTTGCTGCTGCTGTCTCTAATGATCATGATGATATTCACAATAATGATGATCCTACTATAGCTGCTGCTGGTGATGACGATCATAATGATAATAATGATAATAATGATGATGATTATGTTGCTGAAGTTGGTGTTGTAGATGATTGTGATACAACTGCTGATGATGACAACATTGATGATGAAGATACTAACGCCACTAATGATAATGTTTATTATTATAATAATAATGATGCTGTTGTTGATTCTGTACTAGGGCTGCATTCACTTGCTGGTCTCAGGCTCTCGATGCGTCGCTGGGTATCAGCGATTGTCTCGGGAGCTGGAGCGACGCCGTGGCACGGGCGGCCGGGAAGGAGGCTTCGGGCGACGCCAGCTCTGCGCTTCTCCGTCTGGGCGGCGTACGCGGGTGTCTGCTAGCGGCAGTGCTCGCCTCAAAGATCGCGCAGTGAGAGACCGTCACGACTCGGATGTCACCTCTCAGCGCCCTGCTCCCCCTGACCTCCACCCCTCCCCCACCCCCTCGACTTTGTTTACTCAAAGTTTCTCGTGCCACTTTAACTCTGAAGGTTTGAAGCATTATTAATGCGTCAGTGTCTCACTGCCTGCCTGTAACAAGCGAGGCACAGTAACTCCCGTAAAGATGATCCAATATGGACAATATGTAAAGTTATTCAGCAATTAGTGTAGAGAAAACTGTTCAAATCGATAAAAAAAAGTTACCCACAACTTAGGTGACGCAAAACCAGCATTAATAAAATTATTTGCCAGTAAGCAAATAGATTTTTCCCTGAACTAAATACTTCTGAAGCTAAACACGTGTTGGCACATATTACATAATGCACTCACAAGCATGATTGTTCTTCCTTGTTATGTTTGTGACTACCTTTGGTGCCATCTATCCAATGCGTCATGTGTACGAAGCACCTCATTATTGTAGTACTTTTGGTTCTCGAGTTAAAAGCGTAATTGTAGTAACATTTTAATATATCAATAACAGTACGTTGATGATAATGATGAATAAAACGAAATATTTTAGCAATTCGATGAAACTAAAATCCTCTAATCCATGCCTGTATATACTGTGGCCAGGATCTATCCTGTCCACGCAGACCTTTTGACAGTTATTCCTCCGTATGTATCCGCACCTCCGATTAGCACGGTTGGTTACGTACGGTGCAAATTAAGTTCAGCCCACATACATATTTACACCGTGTTTGTCTGGATATTCCAGTCACCTTCCACTTGAGTAGCCCTCGTTGTTTAACACAGGACTCGGCCAAACATCCAAATGCAGCACTGACCCGCATTGGGATGTTTCGCTTTTGTGGAATAATTAGTTATCGTGCTTATTATTTCCTCTCCTACAGGTTCATCCTAACGGCAGACTTTGCCGTGAGGATACGGTGCAGTGTACTTGCATCGATGCTGTTTAAGGTACAAGACCGTGACAACTGATTACGAACGAAATGATGATTATTTCTCCTGAAGTGAACTCTCACTGCTTCTGTACACTGTCTTGAAGTGTTGTTGCATTCCATCGCTGTGTAAATCCACAGTGAGTTCTATTGTATAGTTGGCACACCCGGCATGGCCTGAAATATTAATTTCAGGCCATGCCGGGTGTGCCTGTTCCTAACCGGGTGTGCCTGTTGCTGGAGCATTCACTTACTCGTGTGACGAGAATCAGAATCTTATCTTTAGTTATCCTGGAGAAATCTGATGAGCTATAAAGCTCTTTTCAACAGATTTCCAGTAGGAGTCGCTCAGAAAGTTACAACAACAAACAATACAAAAAACGATAGGAGTGCAATGTATAAGAAACGTAAGCAAATCACAAAAATAAAATAAGTACAAATTGCGAAAGTATATAAATTCCTGCCGACCGGACGTGAGAGGTCAGGTGTCAACTGTGTAGCCTGGTCAAGGCTCTAAAGTCCGCTTGTAAGAGTGCTCCTTCGTCAACAGTATCGGCTGTGCAACAAGGGGAAGATCCTGAAGCCAGATGGTGGTGGTAGACCAACTGTGGGACTGAACATTAAGCAAAATACACTGACCAAAAAGTGAATAAAATATATATTTCTAACAGACATTTTGGGGCTATGGTCCTCATTCGTAGAGTTTGGGGTATTGCCTGCACAACCGCTGCAAGGTATAGCAGAAGGAAAAAGGTGATGGTGAGGTGTGCTGGTACGAATAACGTTCTCCGCAATGTGACCCCTTGACCTTGCTGTGGAACCTGCCCCCAGGCCATCTTTCGCGCATCTCTCCCGCACCCGAAGGCGGACGTGGACTACGCTCGCTACGAGGTTGATGGCGGTCAAGGTTCGCCGGTACCCGGGGTCGAGCCGCTGACGCCGTCGCCCACGCCGGGCGGCGGAAGCCTCGACGTGGGGACCATCGTGAGCTGCCTGAGCTTCCTGGCGCGGCACCTGCACCGTGCCGGCCTCCTGCTGCCGGTGAGCTCCGTACAACAACACCGACCCCGACCGGCGGCTCCGTTGGAGAGACGGACAACGCTCCGGTCCAGAGAGACGTCATTTATTCGACGCCGCTTGGCGAACGTTTGACTGATTAAGCGCATCGGAGAGACGGAAAGAGGAAAACGTGGGGTTAGAGAATTGCGTAAGTTGGAGGTGGCATCATACTGACTGGAGATGATGTGTGCGCTTGACATTTCTCTTGAGAGACAGGAAGAGAGAAAAATACGCGGATCAGAGAGCAAATGCAAGTTAGAGACAGGACATTGACTGTTAGGAAGCAGGGTACTTCATTAGAAGATGGTGGTACCTTAGGACTGCACATGTCCTCCCTCTGGCTCAGAACTAACCAATGGAGATGAGCACTTAGCCATCACGCATAACGTGAAAGGAAGCAGCCTTATTTGTAACCACTAAGACTTGTGTGCAAGAATTTACTGTGAGGGCAATGATCATCAACAAGCCTTGCCTGTGTGTGTGCGTGTGTGATTTTTTAAACCAGGTCCTTCCACTGCTGGCCCTTTATCAACACCTCGTGTGCTCCATCTGCCGGGACGTGCAGCGGAGTGTGGAGGGCAGGCTCCTCAAGGTAAGGCCAAGGTTATAGAATTGATTCTCAACCTGTGATTTTAACTCGCAGCCTTTCTGACGGTCGTGGGCTCTATCACCACTGTTGCCACCCACTGAAATAAAATAAAATGATAAATCACAGCCCCTTTCAATTCGCTGCTGGATTAATGCCTCCCCACACCATGTCGATTGTCAGGATTTATTGACCACGCTTCAACATGCTGGTCAATGTGGGTTGGTGAAGAGGGTTATAGCCATCGATGGAAATCTAACCGCTTGTAACCAGGCTCATCATACAGAACACTAACCACCGTGCTCCAGCCGAGGTTATTATTACGAATTATTAATGAGCATTGAATATAACATAAAGCGGTGCAATGTATCGGAGTTGGACCTGATTGTGGATGCGTGGCGTCGCCATGGAGAGCAGTCAAATGAGTACCTGGTGTGGTGTGTAAAATATCATCACTAGGGAGACAAAGGCGGCCGGGCGTGAGGTTGGCCACCCACCTCCTCATTAGTCGTGCCAGCCTTCATAGGTGCTCGCTAACAGCACTTGCCCTAGCAATCTGTTCAGGCTATATGGGGGATCTTTGTCTTTGGCATTGCCGTGATAGGTGAACGTGCTGACGGACTTGGCGCTGTTTGGAGACGCGTCCCGCGAGATGTGCACCGTCCTCCTGGGGGAGAAGTTGCCCCTGCCCGTTTTCCCCGGCTTCAAGGCGATCGACAGCAAGCCGGTGGCTGCGGCGGCAGTGGTGGTGGTGGTGAGCCCAACCAGCTGCCTGAGCTCCCTTCACAGTTCGCCCTGAGCTTAGCTGTAGGAACTCAGTTCTTGTTTCGTATCAGTTGGATTAAATGTGTAAAGCATTCCGCTTTGTTCGTAAGCACTGAGCATAACTAATACATATTGCACCTTGTTTACAAGCCTGGTCTAATACCGTTTTGAGATTAAGAAAGCTGTCTCTAGTGTGGACCAATCAGTTTCCAAGACAATTCATATGTTATCAGAGTACGTGTTTTGTTGCATTCTGACCACAAGTACTGTGGTTAATGGAGACATGATTCCTTGGAAAAGGTTTCAGTTGGGTGCTTTAACATCTTAACACCTGTTTTGTTGCCAGAAAAAGGGGAAAACCTATTCTCATATTTTGGTACTGGCAAAGGAGGTCCGATGATATATTTAAAAAGATTTTCCCCATTTTTATCACGTGTGCTATCGGCATCTTTTCCCATAAAGAACTGTAGCCCAGAGTTAGAGATCAGCCCACCGTTTTTATGTTCACAATCAGGGCCGCAACTTCCTACATATGCAGCCATACAAAAACAATTCTATTTGGCAGTCGAACCGATATTTTAATACTCCGCACTGGAATTTACTCAACTGGATTCAAATACAACAGTGCCATTAATTCCTGAGCCACCTGGACACATTAAGTCTCAGTATATTGGGGTAGTGTCAGCGTTGGTAATAAAGTATAGTGTTGTGATCATGTACGTTTCTGTGTTTAGGCAAGCATGCAGCTGGATACCTCGAAGGCAATCTTAACAGATGGAAATCTTCAGGTATGTCTGCCACTCAGAAATGTGTATTAGTAATGGCCTTGAAAACATTTCAATTGTGAAATCAAGATCACATACATGGACTGGGAGAGTAATTTATGGTGTTGTTTGGACCGTCTAATAAATCATAAAGGATATAACACCATCTAACTTTGAATGGGGAGGGGGTATAATAGTGATGCACTTTGTTTATCCAGGAATGCCTCAATTGGTGTCTAGGGTATGTTTTATGAGTCCTGTGTTGGAATGTTGGCTAATTCTGCGACTAAGTATTTGGCTTGTGGGAGGAAGCTGAAGTACACAGGAAAAAAAATCCGTACAGACAAGGTGGCAACACTTAAAGCTCCACACAGATGTATTCAGGAGCACTGTTGATTATACACGTAAATTAACTTAAATGCCGTTATGTAGGCCTATGACGTACACATTGATATGTCTTATAGTGTATAACGCGGAACATTAAATGGACTAGAACAGCGGATCCGAATGTGTGAGAGGCTACGCCCCTGGGGGTACATGTGACACCGCTAGGGGTTTCGTAAAACAGTTCACTCATTGGCGGTGTGACGTTAGGTATGGACACGCGTGGTTACTAAGCAGTGCTGCTTTGCGTGTATGTGTGTGTACTCGCAATTCTAAAGCCATGCGCTTATCTGTCGTACGAAATTCGACAAACCCCGTCCGTTTGGACGATTCAGCCTTCCATTGATTTAGTTAATTATGTGTAAATGTAAAAATGCATGCACATTATTGTATTACTTTAAGTAGTGTAGAAGCGGGTAGGGGTACGAGGATAATAGCTAGGGCTGGTACAGGAGTAGACGACAAGTCAAAGGTTGGGAACCACTGAACTCGAATATTGTTTAGTATATTTACTCTGTGCGTACCGAGACCTTTTCCAAATCACTTTGAAACACTGCCCATGAACGCACCGCGCGTGAACGCAGGCGGTGGAGCTGCTGCTGACTCAGCCCTTGTCTCCGGCGCTCGAGAGCGCCCTTGGGCCCCGCCTGTGCTACCGCGTGTCCCTGACGAGGGCCCGCCTGCTCGTCCGTCTTGCGGCGGCCCTTGGAGGGCTGCCCCCACCCCGCGCCGCCCTCTACGGCCTCTTCACTCCGCCCCGAGAGACAGGTAGAATGTGTGTGTGTCTACCAAAGGAGCTGCCGTGGCATGTCAAGTGGGATAAGCAGCCTGCGTACAACACAGGGAAGACGTCAGTAATCAGGAAGGTTTTTGTAAGAAGCAGCATTCTGTATGTATATTGAACTTCTTTCACACCGTAAATAGACAACCGTGCTAATCGGAGGTGCGGGGGAAGGACAACAAACTAAACACTCACTAAAAGCAGTTCTCAAGAAATAAGATTTCAATCAAGATTTAGAAGTGCATAGCTCCGGCGGCTTCCTAATATTGGAAAGAAGAGCATTCCAGACGGCCGCAGAAGCGCATCTGAAAGCGCGCAATGTGGTGACCGTCTTTGTTCGAATGCACGTTGCAGGAGCAGGCAGGATCGCCGGCGGCGCGTTGAGGAAGCCGTGGCCAAAGCCTCTGTAGACGCGTTGAAGATCGCTGCCAACGTGCGCAGCCTCATCAATAAAGCCACCCCTTGTGTTTGGGCTCTCACGCACGTGCACTAAAAGTGCGTGTCCTGTTACAGCCACTTGTGATTCCACTGCCGGATGAAGGATTCCCTACGCCGTGTCAGTCATGGCCGTTGTTTGACCATACTTTACCACACTGTTAAGTGCGAGTTGTTGAAGGGATGGCCCAAGACCGGTTCAATTATCACTCGCCACTCATGTTAACTGTTGCTGGGAATCGAACTCGGGTCACTGGATTCATAGCACAGTGTGTGCTAACCACTGCACCACAGCAGCCTCTCGTGTTCATTTTGTGAATGAAATGAGTGATGGAAATATTGGTGAACAGTGTTCTTTTTAATTTTAGTCAATGATGACTAGGAGTCGATGAAAATCATAAAGTTTGACGATGACTACCAACGAAAGGCCAAAGCGTGACTATGTCGAGACAATATTAACAGACTAACATAATTTTTACTCAGGTTATTAGAGATTGTAGTTCATTGAGTGAGACCAAAGAATGGTAATTGGCTATATATATGTGTATATATAAAGAGATTTATCAAGTTCTTTGATGGCTGACCTGATAATAGTAGTGGAGGGGGTGGGCATGGTGTGGGCAGCTGGCAGTGGGGAAATGTACGCCTCTCAATCCGACATTTAAAAGTGGACTAAATGTTTGACTGCTTGAGTGAAATAGACGAAGAGAAATCCACCGGCTGTTCTTCCTGTGGTCGCATGGAATTTTCTCTGGGTTCCTCCGGTTTTCCCTCCACATTTATAAACACGCGGTTAGAGTATTCGACTGCTATAAATTTCAATCTAATAAGCCACTAAGTTGAGCTACCATTTGTGGCCAGGTCGCTTCTGAAAAAGAGCTACACAGCTCAGTGGGCCTTACCTGGTAAGATAAAATAGTTTGGTTTTAAATAACAAGAGCCATTGTTTTCGAATTTGGTAAAAAAAAAACCCTCAATATTTCAAGAGCCGCAATTCACGTGAATCGAGTCATGAAGCAGCCCTTAAAGAGCCGCAAGTGTCTCCGAAGCCACAGGTTGCCGTCCCCTGGCCAGTGATCCTAATTATGGACTGAAACCCCCCTCCCTTTGCGCAGGCAGCGAGAGTGACCTCTCCAGTGACTCCTCGTCCCAGCTGAGCGCTCGCACGCGGCCGTCGTCCAGAGGCTCCGCCGCGAGGGATGAGGAGCTCGTGTGGCAGCTGGTGGCCCACAAGGATCAGCTGACCCCAGAGGTCGTCAAGGTTAGGGGTGTCCTTTTCACTCTGTGTGGATCGCAGATATGCACGGTGCACACACACTCACGTACCATGGTGATCCTCATTTTCTCTCGATACGACGTGGCCTTGTGGGAGCCTCGTCACCGATAAAGTTATTTTACTTTCGTTTTTCTTCCGATTTCTTTCCCGTATGACGTAGACGTACGTCGTCGGAAACGGGAAAGGGTTAAACTTCAGAGGGGAAAAAACACCCAGAGGATGAAGCAGAAGCATTTCTGGAATGAAGCGTACGATCACACGCAATGGCCTCCACCCACCGGTGTGCAGGGCATCTTGCTGCTGGAGGCCGAGGCGGTGCTGGGGTCCGTGGACCGGGCCCTCGTCGCTGCGCGGCACGGGATCGGCGATCGGCGCTCACTGCGGCCCTCTCAGCTGGAGGAGGCGGTGCTTGTTCACCTGGAGGCAGCACGCGTAGCCCTGGAGAGACACTGGGCACCCGTCAGGTCTGATCGATGGAAGTTTAACATTTCAGCTTTTCCATAGTTATTGTGTTGATGCTGAGATGCCGCCGTGGCTTTAATGGTTTAGGACCACTGGACTTGCAATCCGGAGGTCACCGGTTAGATTCACACTCCTGTGTTCCCAACATCAAACCTCACCATCCCCATTCCTGGGGTGCATAACATCTCATCCTCCCTGCTGATTTAGAGTCTCGCTGGTGCATCGTTACGTGCCCAATAACCACAATCACTCCAATGCCTTTGTTTTATGTTTGCAGTGCAGCCAGGGCCATCTCTGCCATGAAGCTGTTGCAGGAGGCGCGGGCGCTGGGAGCGGAGACAGCGATTGAGGTCGGAGGCTGGAGGCTCAGGGACCAGGAGCGGGACGTGGAGGCGCGTGGACGCCTGGATCTGCGGCTCTGGCTTGAGTGTCGACTGATGGTGGCAACAGCGCTCACACAGTGGCAGCCAGACCCTGCTGCAGGTGATTGTATCACGCTCTCATCGTCTTCATCATCCCAGCAATTATCATCATTGTTGTTGTGGATTTCTATTATCGTCAGTATGTACGTATGTTGAACTTCTTTCGCACTCTACGTAGCCCACCGTGCTTATTGGATCATGAGCAGCAGGATATTCATCAGCAGCATAGTCATCCTCATCGTCAGCAGTGGTAAACATCTGCAGAATTTCATCAGCAGCAACAGCATATTAATCGTCAAAATTATTGTCGTAATGGGGGGGGTACATGCTTGGAATTACACACTCCGAGAGAGAAAGAGGAACACGTGGATTCAAGATACGTGGGCTTGAGCAGGACACGTTGCTAGAAAGGACGATGGGCAGCGGTCGACACTAACAACGGAGTGGCAGCCAAAGGGGTAAAAATACAGACAAGATGACGTGCAACGTGGACGTCATCGCACGTGCGGGTGCTCAATGAGTTGTTGCATCACAGCACCGTAAGGGAGGGCAGTCCCTTGGGGGAGGGTTTCACACAGCAGTGTCAAGATAATAGCCGATGACGGTGAGAGCTCCTTCAGATTAAATTGCCTTTAAAATTTTTTGCAAGTGAGAGCTGGGTTAAAAAGCATATCCTATATATAAAAAAATACTTCAAACCAGTTCAGAATATGAAACAAAGCATAAACATGTTGACATTAGAGTTTGAAAAATTACTCCATCAAGTTGATTGATCGACTAAGAGTTGTAATCGATTACTTTTTTTGTGGTAAACTGCTCAGGTGTCTTTTAAAAACGAATTTCTGGTTCCACTTCCTGCCTCCCAAGGGCAGGACAGCCCATGCAGCCCTAGCACAGCGAAATGTATCCAATGATGCCTATCACCTCCTGCCCTGCGCCACTGTGGGAACAGAGATAAGGCCTTTTCATAAACTATCTGTTTTTCAATTGCTATTTTTATTTATTGTATTTTATCAGGTATAGCCCACTGAGCTATTAGCTTATCATGTGGAAATTTATCGCAGACAAGTAATCTCAACGCATGTTTCTAAATATAGTGGGAAAACCGGAGGACCCAGAGAAAAATCTATGCGACCTGTGAGGAGAATATGCAAACTCCAAATATACAGCAGGCATCATGGTCGGGATGTGAACCCATGACCTCCTGCATACCAGGCGAGGGAGATAACATCTCGCCACCACAGCGCCACAATTAATTAAGCAATCAAACCAAAAATTATCGATGGAGTTATAGATTACTTAAATAGTTGGATTATCCCAATTCTGGTTGACATTAGGAGTTCTGTTAGTGCTTTCATTCCTTCTTGTGAAGCCCATGTGAGCATGGATAGTCGCTTATCAGAAGCAGAATCTGAATATTTATTTATACTGGAGGAATCCGATGAGCTATCAAGCTCTTTTCACAGATGTCCAGTAGGGGGCAGATTAGCACGTTACAACAATAAACATTACAAAAACATTATAGGAGTGCAAAGTAGAAAACCATCCCCATCCTACCAGTCAAAACCCACTGAAGTATTAACTTATTTTTCAGAAACCACCTGGCCACAAATGATAGCTCAACAGGCTCATCATTTGGACATTATAGCCAGCAAAATAATCTAAACAATCTTATTGCATGTTTCTAAATGTGGAGGGGAAAAAACCGTTACGATGCCCACGACGATGCTTCGTGTTTCCCGCGCAGGGCTTGGTGATGCCGACGCCCGGAGGTTTTGCAAGGAGGGCCTCGCTGAGAGTGAGGCGTGCGGAGATGTCGAGACACAGGCAGAGTTCATGTCCCTCTCTGCCCTGCTCGACTTCCATGAATGCCGTCCCATCGCAGGCATCAGAAGTACACTGCAGGTGATCATACGTTATAACTGGTGGATCGGAACATTGGTCTCAAGTGTTGAACTTGATCATTAAAAGCGGCATAGACCATTGCGCCTGAAGAGGAACGTTTTCAATCAGTGCACATTGCTAGATAGAACCTGAACCTGCACGTGTACATGACTGCTCTTAGGCGACTGCTGCTCTCGCAAGTATGCTGATTACACCGATGACGCTGATAGTTACCAAATCTGCTGATTAATTAAGCCAGGTTGCCAACTTTGTATTTATTTTGCTGAATGCGTGTAGGCCATCCTGGAGCTGCTGGATCGACCTGCTGAAATGCTCTCCCAGAGGGCCCACTTGCTTCTGGCCGAGGTTACCGCACGCTTAGCGGACCTTGCATGTGCGGTTGACGAGGGCCCCGAGACGGAACTCCGGCAGCAAGACCACGCAGTGGAAAAGGATGACAACGACCTCCCAAAGCTCAGCGCTCCTGACGGGGGATCATTGCCTTTCATGGCAGAGAGCCTGAGCCTCTGCCTAAAGGCTGAGCAGATTGTCTTAAGTCAGGTAAGTGAGTGGAGGTACCGCTAATAATACTAATATAAGTAGAATCATTTATACATTTTTGAAGATTCACTGCTGGATGAAGGCCATATTGGTCGCGGGGGCTGTCACATTTCACTGTCTTGATCGGTGACGCTTGGGGAGGAGGGTAGGGAGGGTGCCAGGACCATTTACAGTGCCTCTCTCTGCCAAATCAAACTTGGGTTGCCAGGTTCACAGCGCAGTGTGTTAGGCACTGCACCACCTAAAGCTAAACTGTTTTTATATTATTCGGTAAGGCCCACTGAGCCGTATAGCTCTTCTTCAGAGGCGACCTGGCCACAAATGAAAGCTCATCACATGTACATTTATTGCAGCCGAATACTGTAAACGCATGTTGCTTATAATTGTGGAGGGAAAAACCGGAGGACCCGGAGAAAAATCCACATGACCACGGGGAGAACACGCAAACTTCAGATATACAGGCGCTAGGGTCGGGATCGAACCCACAACCTCCTGTAAACCAGGCGATGTAGTTAACATCCAGCCACCGTGGTGCCCGGCAAGTCACATAAATATACAGTTAAAAATGTTGTCCAATTACGTATATACTTGATGGGGGTTGGCAGATAAGCGCAATATTGAATCAGAATCTTAATTTAGATTGGAGAAATCCGATTATCTACAAGGCTCTTTTTTACATATGTCCAGTAGGGGCGGTTAATGCACTGTGGTCATAGCTACCTGGACATGATTCCTGGCCACGATGTACTGAATCAGTGTCCATTGGTTTCTGAATGTAGCTTAAGCCTCCCCTCCGTAGACTCGGTAAGTGGGCTTGGTCCCCAACATGCATGGGTAGGCCAAGGAAACTGGGGATGTGTGTGCAGACAAAACCACCCGTTTACAACGTATGTATGTACTGTATGTTGAACTTCTTTCACACTGTACGTAGCCAACCGTGCTCATCAGAGGTGTGGTGGAAGGACAACAAACTAAACACAAAAAGCAGTTCTAAAGAAATTAGTTTTCAATCTAGATTTAAAAGTGCATAGCTCCAGTAGCTTCCTGATATCAGAAGGAAAAGTGTTCCAGAAAAACCTTATGAGGGCCTCACTAAGGCTGAAGAGGGAGATCTCTGTCTCTTATCACTGTGCGTGTGTTTGTGTGTCTGCATTGCAGGTAAGAGAACTCGGCTTTGTTGGGGACATCAGTAACTCCTATCTACCACACGTCAATATGCTGGCCAAGATTAAGCTAAGGATAGGTAAGTTTTTCCAGAGTTATTTAGAGGTTTTGCACATTCATCCATACATATGTCTGATAATTTGCCAAAAGAGATATTGTATGTCGATCATCATCCTGAGCCACGGTCTATCCACTGTTGAATGAAGGCCTCCCCTATAACATCACCATCTCTCAGGTCCTAACATGTTGCAGTCATCTTACTCCTGCATATCGTGGTAATATTAGCAAGCCACTGGAGCTATGCATTTTTAAATCTCGATTGAAAACTCATTATTATACAACTGCTTGCGTGTTTAGTTGGTGTCCTTCCCGCGCACCTCCGATTAATATGGTTGGCTACGTACGGTGCGAAAGAAGTTCAACATACATGCATACTTTCTCTCGGGCATATTGTTTCCTGTGGCTGTCATTCCTGCACCAATCTCACCCATCGGCCATCATCTCTTCTAGTTTTACATGTCCTGACCAAGGACATTTACTTTTTCCTTAACGGTGAATACGATGCCTCTAGTTGCCATTTTTTCCCTGACGAATGCGTACCTGTTCATGCCTCTCGGTGTGATTTACAAGCGTGCGTCTGAATAACTGCGTGGTTTTAAAGTGAAAGTTTGAAACGTTTACCCAGGCAAGCAACACCTTTCGAGAGATTCAGCGGTGGTTTTGGCGTCATGCTGGCAACCACCCCATAGAACGCCGTGCAGGGCGTTTATAAGCACTTGTTCCAACAGTCTATACGTGACGTTGGGGTGGGGATGTTTGTCTTTGTGCTCAGGCTGCTTCCAGGCCGTGGAATCGAGCCAGGCGCTCGCTCCGCAGGGAGGGGATGGCTCCGAGTGGCTCCGCGCGCTCCACACGCTCGACTCTGCGCTGCGTCTCTGCCACTCGGCCTCCACGCAGGATCGCGACCTCGCCGCCGAGATCCTGCTCCAGAGAGGTGGCCTGGCGAACCTAGCCAGTCGTAGCGCTTCGTAACCATCGAATTCGGTGTCCTCGCCGTTCTTATATTGTGCAAGGCTATCATAGACGGGTATGGCCTGCCAGAATTGGGCAATGTTGTCCATCCCCCAAACTTCCGATTAGCAAGGTTAGCTACGTACTGGTGCAAAAGAAGTTCAACGTACATACAATGTTGTAATGTGTTTTTTTTTTACCCTATGAAATAATTTTGGAGAAATTTTTTTATTTTTAGATGATGACGTTGGCACACATGGCCTACTATTTTTTGTAAGAATGACACAGGCTCTCTAAGGTCCGCTGAGAAGCAGACAGCACACATTTTGGTTGCTACACCTGCTTAATTAGACGGGGTTCGAATCGTGAACTTCTGCAAGAAGTGGCCAACACGCTGCCTCTCAAACCACGTCGCTAACTTTAAGTGAAGCGAGAGTGAGAAGGGACACCTGAGAAGTGCTCGAGGTTGGGCTGGGTCTAGGGTTCGAGAACAAGACTAAGATGGACGTATATACATTTTACATTTCACCGGCAGGACAACAAAAACAAAGCCATAGGAAAGCCCAACGTAGATTGAAGCAAGTGCTCAGGTCTGGTTGGCTAGCTTGGTACAGGGCGAAGACTACGTTTTTGTGGGCTAGTATGGTGAAGGTTGCGGGTCGGGCTAGGTGGGATAGGCTAGTTTGTTGGGGTTATGAAATGACCCAGTGAGTTGGCTAGTAACGTCAGTACTTGGGGTACATCTAGGATTGGTTGGCTAGTGTTGTATGAGGATTAATTGAAGTATAGTGCGAGGGTCTGGTTGCTTAGTATTGTTCGTATTAGATGAAGCTTTGCGTTAGAGTATAGTTGACCAGTCTTGTTAGTATAATGGTTCATCTTAGGGCTCGTGTCTCATTGGCGAGTGTTATTCGTGGTAGAGCAAGTGAAGAGTTAGCGAGTGTGGGTTGCTATTGCCCTGCCTCTTCCAATTCAGCACAAAGCTACGATTTTGTTTTGCCCTCTCTCGCATTGCCAAATAAGGCATCGTCCCTTTGGCGTTTCACTTCAGTGTTTACAGCACATGGAGGAGTTGTAACCTAAGCATACAGACGTACACAAACACTTACGTATCAGCATATGTTGACATATGTACACATCCTGTGGATAGGAATGTAGATTTTCCTTTGGCTCAGCCTATTAACAGAGGTGAGCGCAGCTCCGTCGCTCGTCAGACTTGCACACGCAGTGCCGTGTTCCCATGGCTACGTTTCACTCACCCGCACTGGCAGAATGCTCAAGGCATTGCTCGGGCTGCGCAGATATGGTGGCGGTTGTTAGCCTGGGCGCGCGCGTGCAGGCAACGTGGAGTGCAGGGTCACACAGGGAGGTCACTGCGCAGATCTGGTGGCGGTGTGAGCCTGTGCGTGCGCGTGCTGCCGCCTGTCAGGCAACGTGGAGTGCAGGATCGCGCTGGGAGGTCACTGCGACCCACGGACCGCCGTGCGCACGCTGCTCAAGTCCGTGGACGTCAGCCAAGGCGCCTCGCACCAGCTGTGGTGGGGCACCCTCGCCGCCGTATTTGTCGCTCACGGAGCTCTCTCATTGTTTCTGCTAATCACGATTAGAACGCCAATGCGGATTACGTTACTTATGATCATCGTCATGACGTTGCTGCTGATACTGATACTGCTTTTGGACAATCTTCGGTGAAGTCAATAACGCATGGGATCATTTGTCGCTTAGGGCAGGGGTCGGCAACCTACGGCTCCGGAGCCGCATGCGGCTTTTTGAGGACAGCTTCGTGACATCATTCACATTGCATTACGGCTCTTGAAATTTGTAGGTTTTTTTACCGAATTCAAAAAAATGGCTCCTCTTAATAATTTGGTTGGTGACTGCTGGCTTAGGATCATGAAACAAGCCTACTTGGAGGCGGCCCTGCTCTTCTGCCGTCTGAGCGAAAAGACTCGGGCGAGCGAGGCTCACACAGAACAGGATGCGGTGGCCGAGAAAGGGAAGACGGATCCTGCAAAGCAGCCAAACAAGTCCAAGGCAGGTCTCGCTCCGTGTAAATCTGTACCCAATATGCGTTTTGTTATCAGAAGTGTTTAATTGGCGGTTACGGAAGCTGACTGGGTAGCCTTTTGGCCAAAATGCGCTTGTGAATTTAAACGAAGTTTGCTCGGGCTTGTGTTTGCAAGTTTTGAGCAACCATTTGTTCAACTTGGTCAAATTTGAGTGGGCCCCGAACAAGGATTTGAGCGGGCAACCTTGTTCAGACATTTGTACGAGACTAAAAGCATGCACACAGACACAGCTATTAAGAAAAGTGCACATTTCAGAAAGCTATCCCCAGATAAGCCACTTCGTTAAGCTGTCATGGCTTGACGACATAAGAGATTGATGCCAGAATGATGTGGCACCACTTGAGCATTTTGGCACAAGACAGAGTAAAGTGGAAACAAATTGTTTAATGAGCAGAGGACACCTACGCGCTATCTGCCCATGGATTGTGATGATGATTCCCTATATATGAATACAAATTCTCCAGGTGGGATGTTAACTACCTCGATTGGCATACCCAGGTTTGATCACGACCCTGACGCCTGTATATTTGGAGTTTGTATGTTCTCCCCGTGGTTGCGTAGATTTTTATCCGGGTCCTCTGGTTTTCCCATCAATATTTATAAACATGCGTTTAGAGTATTTTTCTGCTATAAATTTAGACGTGATAACCTACAAACTATCATTTGTGGCTAGGTCGCTTCTGAAAAAGAGCTACATAACTCAGTGGGCCATACCTTGTAAAATAAAAAAAATGGTTTCGTTTATATGCTTGCGTGTAACATGTACGGCCCATTGTCAGTCCACTGCTGGATGAGGGCCTGTCCATCCATTGTGGGATGTGTGGAGTTACTTGACCACATTTTGCCACGCTGGTCCATGAAATCCGGTGAACGCTGGGGAGTGTAGGCATGTTAGCAAAGAAGTACAGAACAGCAATGTTTTTTTTTTGCAATGGCTTCTGCTTCTGACAAGGTAGCCCCACAGCCTACAACACGCTTGCATTGAATTTACAAAAGGAGCTGTACCTGTACATGAATTAGTATATATTTGTTTTTTTGTGTGTGTGCCTGTACCACTGCCATGATCTCTTAGGTTGTTGTGCGAGGCCGGAGTCAAGCGCTGGCGGAACGGGGGCTGTCGGTGTCGGAGCGCTACAGCTTGTTGGCATGGATCGCCACTCGGGCAGCCACCCAGGTCAGAGGTCACACCTGGCAAGGCAGCACTCAAAAATGACATCCTTCCTTTGCGGACCAGAGACTACATGAAGGGATCTCGGAGGTTAGCTCTGCGATATCCGCTTCTGTGGGCCGTCATCTAATGCAAATGGTTACACTGCTCTGCTAGATAGAGCAATTGAGATGAAATATATACTCCAAAAAAATACTCGATATTCCAACGATGTATCTCATCAGTGTCTGTTTAGCTAGCGACACTGCTCTGTGTTAGTTTGTTGTCCTTCCCCACACCTCCGATGAGCACGGTTGGCTACGTACAGTGCGAAAGAAGTTCAACATAAAGGATACACATCTACTTTGTACTTTGAGTTGCATCCTTATCTATTAGCCTCCTGTGAAAGAAAAGATAAACTTATCCGCAGGGCCTAAACGGAGAATATCAGCAGGGGTATCTCGGTGTAGCTCCAACACACCCATTATAATCCATCCCTCTGGACAAGGGGGAAAATAGAGTGAACAGATCAGTTGGTTGGGACAACATGAGCAAAGAGGAACAGAAACTGTTATGGAAATTAACTCTAATTTATGAGGATTACACGAGATCAGCAAGGTTGGCTACGTACGGTGCGAAAGAAGTTCCCCGTACACACATACATACGTAGATGCAATATAAACAGCCACCTCTGCTATAGAGTTCAAGTATTTGTTTTTAGATGCACAGAGCTAACCTTGGCGGGCATTACCTGCGTGTACTGCACGGCGTTTACCCGGTCCGCAGGTGGGCGAGTGCTGCCTGGCGTGGGGGAGGCTCCTCTCCGACCAATCGGGGGATGTCCTGGGGAGAGAGGTCGCCCTCCATCTCCCAGAATTCATGCTTCTGGACCTGGTTGCTTCGCACAGCCTTGCTGCGCCTGGTGAGAGAACTTGTGTTCGTGCGCGAGCGCCACGGTGGCGAGATGCCAACTACCTTGCCTGGTATACAGGAGGTCGTGGGTTTCTATCCCGACCCTGACGCCTGCTGTATATTTGGTGTTTACGTGTCTCTCATCATCATCACGGTGGTGAGATGTTAACTACCTCGCCTGGTATACAGGAGGTCGTGGGTGTCTATCCCAACCCTGACGCCTGCTGTATATTTGGTGTTTATGTGTCTCTCATCATCATCACAGTGGCTAGATGTTAACTACCTCGCCTGGTGTACAGGAGGTCGTGGGTGTCTATCCCGACCCTGACGCCTGCTGTATATTTGGTGTTTGCGTGTCTCTCATCATCATCATGGTGGTGAGATGTTAACTACCTCGCCTGGTGTACAGGAGGTCGTGGGTGTCTATCCCGACACTGACGACGCCTGCTGGCTCAAAGGCCATAAGTCATCCACAGCTCCTCATCAAGAGCAAACTTCCGCAGTTTATTCCGGTCACAGTGAGCCCTCACGCGACTGTACGGAAAGAACAACTCGGGCGGTCGCACGGAGCAGGGCCGTATTATTAGCCTACGAAGAAGAATTGACCATTTTTGTCTTTGTATTATAAAACATGTATCCGAGATAGCTTCTTGAATAAACACATTTGTATAGCAAGGATAGGCACAGTTTATATACAAAGATGCAGAGCCATGTCAATGACAATCGTATGTTTCATAAGGTGAGAGAAATTAACACTGGAGATTAACTTTTAGGGGGTTTTTTTCTTTGCAAAATTATCAATAACATCTTCAGATGGTGTTTTTCGCACAATTTCAGTCTCATTAGAGAGTAGCTTAAGGGTAGGTGAGGCGTTGTTGTCCTGTGGTTGATTGGAGACAGTTTATTGTCATCAGCGTTAGCTGAAAAAAAACAAGTGCCTTGGGCCTACAAGAACCTTAATCCGGCCCCGACACAGCGCGCCTAAAACTGTCGATGCCCCCATTTTTTCTCCAACCCTCGGCGTCCGTGACGCGGGATGGGCAGACGCAGCGGAGCCAACGCTGGGATTCAGGGACGAGACCGTGTCCAGGTGTCGCTCCCGAGCCGCCACCCTCACCTGGGCTCAAGTGTTGCGCTACCGAGGAGCGATCGTTCGTCGTACGGACCTCGCCTCGCAGCTCGGTGAGCTCCGCCAAGGACGATGTCACCGAACACTTTGGCGTTTCTTTATGTTCACGATCATCGTTAACTGGAAGGTGATGCAGCTGCGGTACAGTAGAGCCCCCAGATTTTGCTTTAAATTCTCAGCCAGGGTGCACCATCATCATCATCAACAGCAGCAGCAGCGTTATGATCAAGATAGTCCACATTAGTGCCGTCATCAGACGCAGCAACACTCAGGCTTTTCTTTTGCACTATCCAGGTTCAACTGTGCATAGGTTGGTGTAACACGTCATAGGCTTTCGCGACCAATATTATCCATAATAAAGGTTTTTGGGTTAGATCACGTAAGTATATCTGTGAAAAAGAGCTTCATAGCTCATCAGATTTCTCCAGGATAAATAAAGATTTTGATAACTGTTATACTAGTGCGGAATCATCATTATCGTCGTCGTACATTGTGTATCGTGGCGAATCCGCACAAGTGAAAGTGAGTCACGTGCGGATGTGTTGCACGTCCGCCGCAGACTACTTCCCCGGGCGCCGGCGGGCCGCCATCGGCGGCTGTCTCGTCCGATCGCCGCTCAACCTCGGGAGCTGCCGCTTGTTTCTGCGAGCGGGAGCCGTTCACCGCTTCCTGGCGGAGCGGCTCGCGGCGTACGCGGCTGGGCCGTGCCGCGCACCCCCCGCGCCGCAGCAGCTGCTGCACACTCCGCCGCACGCCCCCAGCGCGGCTAGCCAGGTGACGCTCACGCGAGCCTTGGTGGCGAGCTCCCGTGTGTCTGTCGCCCGTGTCCTTCTGGCCCACCGTCTTTGTTTGTTGGCTCTGAATGGGAATGGCAGTTGGGAAAAAACCGTCATGGTTTTTTTTTTACACCCGTGGCTCATCATATCGTTGTGGAATTTCCACTGCAAGCTTGGGACTGCCAAGGGAGTTCAGCATCATCCCACACTCACTGAATATGGACCCACTGTTGGCAACTTTTTTTGTCCAGTTTTGGATGAAGATTTTTTTACAATTATTTTTCTATCTACGTGGCTTTACCGAAAGACCCAAAGAATATGTTTCTCCAACAAATGCTTTGTAAACGTTTTAACAACACACAAATCTGGCCCACAAACCCTGACCTGGACTTAAGTTTTCCGTATTGTTTGATTCCAGGAATTGGCAGACGCGCTGGCTAAGGCTGACTCGCTGACGGGTTTGGTGATGATGCAGCCACTCACGCCACCGACTGTCCAAGGAGGAGAGGGGGCTTCCGAGACAGACCCCGCATTTGGAGCCAAGAGCAATGAGCTGTGCCTGCAGTGGCACCAGCCTCTGCTGGAGCCCTTGAGACCGACCAAGGAGGTGAACCAAACCCCTTGCCCTGTGCCGTCGACGTGCCTGGCGCTGTGGCGCATTTGCCGCTACCGGCAGCGGTTTTGTGGTTCTGAGCCCAGCCGCCGCCCCGGTCGATACCGGCTGGTGCGTTCACCAAACCACGCACCGTCTGCTTCGCGGTGAACGTTAAAGATCTCGCGACGTTCATTTTAAAAAGATCTCGCGACGTTTTTGCCAGCTTCACGGTTCAAGTTTACCGAGCCCCATTCGCGCTTCGCTGCAGGTGATGCTGTTCACCGCCAGCAACACGAGGCCCTTTCGCGTCATCGACGTCAGAACGTGCGGTGCGGCCGACGCCAGCTGTACCTGCCGCCCCGTTCTGCTCTCCAGGTGAATCCTCCACCCCGGGAGCGTTCGCGGAGTCGTCGTTCTCAACGCCAAACTGTCATTTTACGATTTTCATGAGAGAAATAAATTTCTATTTGTAGCATCATCCAATGCGAGAGAACAATCTCCTGAAGTTTACATCACAGAACTACTGAGTTCCCTTTAAATGTCTCCGCACTTCTATAGAGACATTTGTCGCATGGTAGTGAAACAGAAAATAACATACGTCCACAGAGCTGGAATGTAGTTTAAAAAAGCATTGACAAACCAAACATCTAATTTTTATTTCAAGGTTCGTTTCTTACCACACTTGAAATACAGTTTAATCAAGGGTAGCAGAAACCCAGAGTCAAACTTAGCGTCATGGTGGCATTCGTCCCCGAAAACTAACCGGCCGCCACTGTGTTTATTCTCCGATGTGTTTTTGGATAGTAAAAGATCATAGTTGTACTGCATTTTATTTGGCATAATGTCCGGCATTTCGCTCCAACTCCTAGGAGCTTCTTCTTCTTTACTTCTTCTCAAGTTCGCGAAGCCGTACAGCACGACCGTGCACAATTTTTATTCGCCTGCCTCTCGTCGCCCTTCGTCACCTCCCCCACGTGACGCAGGCTGCACGCGCTGAGCCCTCGCCTGGCGTCGCTGAGGTCGCAGGGGTCCTTGCTCGCGGCAGACGAACCCTCCTCCTCGCCACACCCTCCCGCCCTACCGTTGCCCGTGCCTCCTGGCCACGGATCGACCGTCGGGGAGAGGCAGAAGCCGGCGGCGGCGCGGCTAAAAGCGGCAGCTGGCGCCGACGGAGCGAACCTTGGCACGGTGAAGCTGCAGGTACTGGGCGAGCGGTGGGTGTGGGGGGTCCGTGGGTTGAGTCTCGCTTGGAGGGATGTGGCGGCTGCTCACTTTGAGTCTCGGTTAATGCCTCGCCATTCAAGGTGGGATTTACTTGCCTGTGCAATGAGGCTTAAAGACAAAATATCCCCCTTGTAGCCTTAACAGACTTACGGCAAGCGCTGTTAGCGAGCACCTATAAAGGCCGGCATGGCACACGAGGGGGCTCACACACACACACACACACGTGGGATTGAGCTTATTAAAGCTTTTTTAAAACATGCATGGGAATGTGTACACTTGAGCTGATAGCCCTGATTAGTAGCTGGATTCCGTTGTTGAGGCTCTCGGTTTTTTATTGATTGTCAACGCCATAGCTGCGTGGAGGTGAGGAGTGTGACTAATTCAGAGGACAGGTGGAGCTGGTTCGAGGAGGAGCGGGGTGTTGAGTATAAAGGCGTTGCAGGATCAGAGCTCTGGGCTGAGTGTTGTAGTAACAGCTGTGGTGTGAGGTCTGTGTTTACCTGCTGCTGTTATTTTAATAGACATTGTGAACATGGACCTTGCCCCCTTATCTCATCAGCCACCGCAGTCGACAGACTCTTGCCAGGCTTATCTAAGGGGGATTATGTTAGGTCACGGGGATATTTGTTGTTGTGGTTCATTAATACGACGCCTTTCGCATCAATTGTGCTCACCAGCTCGGTCCGTGATTTACTGCACAACACGCGCATTGGGTCGACGCGGTGTTACTGGGTTGTTCTCGTGTGTTCCGGCCCGATGTCCCAACGTTTCGATCCACATGCCGGCAGCTTCTTAAGGAGCTGAATTGTTTGAAGTTTACATCCTCAAGAAGCTCCGAGCGTGCGGCGCAAAACGTCGGGCATGGTGCCGAACAAACGCGCGGTATGACCTGAACTCGTCCCGAGAGCCACGCGGAACAACGGTGCAAACATAACGCCGTTAACTTTAACATGTTAGAAACATGCCTACGTAACGTAAACGCACGGTTCCGAAGTGTGAAACCTATTTCCATTTCAGTTCTATTCTTGCGTATGGCACCAATATTTTCGGGAGCTTAATGCCAATGTCTGAGGCCTACTAGTCACGAGAGGGCTTCAGGAGACGGGTGTTTGTAGTTGTGCTTTTCCTCTGTTCAAGGAGCGCAGACTCCCGTAGTTTGCACTGTATGGTCCAACTACGTTGTAGTTGCAAATGTTTAGTTTTTATTCGTGCTTTTCAAGGTTTTTCCGCATTAAACCACAGGCACATTGACGTCAGATACAATGCGCAAGTTTTTCAAGTTGATGTTGTCGTTCTGTCTCTCCCTGCATGACGTATTGCTGCAGGACCTGGCTAGGGAGTGCGCTGCGGAGATTCAACGCTTGCTGGGTTCCCACGCGGATTCCGAGCCACTTTCAGAGGTGACCGCAATAAGCAACGAACTGTTGATCAAACCTAATCTTCCAACATTCACTTCCCTTGGCCCTGCTGGAGACATGGTGCACCGATTCTCGTGTTTATGCAAGTGGAAAGGTGAGCATTAGTTATGCTTGGCGTTTGCAAGGATGGCTACTGTTTTCTCCAGGTTATAAGATAATAAGATTAACCTTTTCTCCTTTGTTTTTAAAGGAAGACGTTGCAAAGGGGGGGGGGTCTGATAATGAATCGGGAAGGTGTGCGTGCGACTAGAATTGTGCGAAATTTATTATTGACACCAGGCACAAGTTTGGAGAGAGTCTTGCTTTCTGGAGCTTCTTATTCATCCAAAGCGTACGGTAACTACAAAACAATGAATAATTAGCGCTCACAAAGGGCTCTAAATGATCCGTTAAACATGTGTATTATTACCAAACTGCGTGTCAGCCGTTTCCTCTCTGATCAGCGACCTCTAGGTGTTGCTGCTGGAAGGACGTGCTGTCTAACCTTGCGCCTTGTTTTTGCAAAAAATGTTCACCTTTAACCTTAAGTAATAAATTCTAATCTTAGTTTTTTCGGTAAAGTCACGTAGAAGGGAAAAAACAATAAAATAATAAAAATAAAACAATAAAATTCTCACGACGTTTCGAGTGCAACACAAGCAATCATCATCGGGTGTGAAAACGTCGTGAGAATTTTTTTATTTTTTTTCCCGTCTACGTGACTTTATCGAAAGAACCAAGAATGTGAATCCCTGCAGTCACGAAAGCTTTAAATCGAAATTTAATCAATTATAATTAATTGAAATCGGAATATATATTTATCCTTGGAGGAATCCGAGGAGCTATAAAGCTGGTTCTCACAGATGTCCAGTCGGGGTGGGTCGGCAACTCCGTAATGCCCCCATTGTCAGTACGCTGCCATTCACCTCGGTATGTAGGGGAGACGTGGCGCGGTTGGTCCTTGCTTTGAGCTACGAACCTGGCGACTTGTGTTTCATTACCGTCCACAGCGCACATTCGTGTGGCCTGTACTGAGCTCTCCCCCCCATCCCCCCCCCCATCAGTGGATTTGGCCTTAAATGGGTGTCTGGTGCAGTGGGTGCTCTCAGTTAAAAACTTAAAACGCTCATGGATTTTTTAATGGTAGTTTAATTTCAATAAAAATGTACCTTGTAAATGGAGATCATGACAATGTACGTACCCCAGTTTTCGTTTGCTATGTTACTGAAATATTCTCAACTTTTTTCTCTACCCCCCCTCCCCCGCCAGATGCCCTTTGACCTTTCCCATAATGCCTTGCGGAGTTTGGAGGCAACGTTCAGCACAGCCAGCGGGTTCCGCGTGACGGAGGGGCGACTTCACGACTGGCTCGGCAAACTCCTGAGCCAGATGCCGAACGGCCTACGACAATAATTAAGATGAAAAATCGGCCCTTGCAAAAAAAATAAACCCCAAATTATTTATTCTGCAGCAATCGTAAGAAAAATCCATACAGCTCTACGAGATGTTAAAATCATTATAATGCAGAATTGTTCGTGGAATATTGAAAAAACGCTGTATTTTACTTTCTAAATAATCTAATTGTTTTGTCTTTTAAAATCCGTTTTGTTAAAAAATGTTCTGACTCATTTATTAAACAAATTATAGATGTGAATAAACATATATACCTAACTTACACTTCCTCTACAGTTGCTTACATTAGATGTATCATTGGTAATATGGTGATAAATAAATGTTACGTCTACCCAAGCAATACCATTGCGCTGGTAATATCAGTTAAAAAAAAATTTCTTCCCAAAGAGGATGAGCTGACCCAATGTACTCGCAGGGAAAGTGAAATTGGCAGCAAGGGCCCGAGTTGGCTTTTACCCATCAACAGGCAAACTCTAAAATATTACATTTTCCCACGTGTGTTGAACCTCTTAGCACCGTACGAACGACGACAAACTAAACCCAAAAGGCAGTTCACGCTCTCACACGAACAAGAGCACAGGAGGAGCCAAGCGGTGAAATAACTTTTTGCCGGAGCCTGAATCTCTAACGTTGGTGGTGGGAGAGAAGATTGGCTGTGGATATGACCACTGTGCCAATAGAGGAATTCGTTACATCGGATCATGTCATTCGGCTTGGAGCACGACGTCATCACCAAGGCACTGTTTCACAGACAGGAGAGTAGTCTGCCAGTATGGGGCGATGTTGCTTTGTGGTTTTCGCCAATGAAGTAAATTGCAGGTGATTTTCAAATTTGGACTGTGACATTGCCGCAGAAGGCATACTCTTTTTTCAAATGAAGTAGGGAAATCGTTCACATCCACTGTGGAGCAGACGGCCATTAACACGTATTCGCGACCAATATCCATAAAAGTTTTTTAAAGATATGATTGTAATTGTAATGGGTTTACTTTTCAACACAACAGCATGCTGAACTAGTAAATAATTGGCTCGTTTTGTTTGTGACAAACCTAATTGGCTGTCGGGTGGTGGCGGGTTTAATGACACATTTATATTTACGCTATCTAACCAAAAAAAAACCTCAAACGATACATTGTTGGATAATTATCTACCGGCAGGGTTAATCGGGGTTGCCGCTAGGCTCGAACCGCGAACCTCTGCCACGAGCGGGGCTCTCGCTGCCACTCGGCCATTTCACGTTTAAAAGAAGACTCCACGACGGTGGATCGGTGCGTTGATCAGATCACATAAAACTAAAATTTGCAGAATCAGAGTTTTTTTAAAGCCTACATGTTAAACTAAACATTTGCAGCACTGCTGGATGCCAGGCTCTCAACTTGTCCCATGCCATCTGCTTCTCGTCGCTGATTCAGTGACTCCAGCAGCATGGAGGCGGTG
The DNA here is from genome assembly GCF_015708825.2 of Lethenteron reissneri. NCBI lineage: Eukaryota > Metazoa > Chordata > Hyperoartia > Petromyzontiformes > Petromyzontidae > Lethenteron > Lethenteron reissneri. The sequence goes on along the minus strand of NC_083833.1, from coordinate 1,407,610 downwards.
GCGTATATTGTTGGGTTTAGACTTCTGGGTGAGAGCTTCACTCGTTGGAGTCTGGCGCAGGGTAATTGCGGTCTCCTGAATCCTCGTGCGACTGTTCTTGGCAGCCACATTGGTAAGGGCCTGTGAAGCAGCTTTTGTGTTTGATGCGCAAGGTGATAATTCATAGTTTACCTGCTAAAACGTTGCTCTTATAGCCCCTATACATCGTGGCTGTTGAAGTCTCTGATGTGTAGTGCAGAGAGCAAGGCCATGAAAAAAATCCAAACTCCTAAACCAGTACTTTTTGGTTAGGTGGACTTCCAAACAATGGTCTTCACACCTTCCCCACTCCCTTCCCCTCCCCAGGACTTAAGTCTCTATTTGTGTACACAAGTTAGTTGCTTGTATCTACAGTATCGATCACACTGCGGTTAACATTGTCTCAGGTATATCCTAGCTCAAACTTATCCTCGCTTGAAATAAAATACCAAACCATTCATGGAAAGCAGCCGTTAACTCTTCGGAGGCACGTTTTTTACAGGTATTGACGGAGGCGTCCGTCCCAGATTCTAACTAAACACTGTGGTAGATGCTGCGTGCATTGTGCTCGCCTGTGAATGATGCCACCTGCAGTAGCAGCCACTGGCTGCCTGCACTGCAGCGTGGCCAAGGGGGGAGTGTGCCGTGGCTGCAGAGGTGTGGAGCCTGAGCAAATCTGTAGTTCTAGTAAGTTCATTTTTAAAAGGCAAGTAGTTGTTTTATCCCCCGTACTTTTTGCTTTCAAATGCAACAATATAAACGACGATTTAATAACCATAACGTTTGCAGCTGACACCAAGTCCTGGTTTAAACGATGGCATAGCTGGCTGTGAAGTGGCTGACCCAGGGTTTGAATCCCACAATTGCATATTTTTACCCATTTACGTATATATTACGTATGATGTTCCTTTAACTTTGTAACTTCCTGTGCCAGTGCATGGCACACTTTAACGTGTATAGCCGTTTCTAATACTTAAATATATACTCGGCCTATACCTACACCGCTCGTACACTGGGTCTAACTCGACTAGGTACCCTGCGTGTTACTGCGCTGTCGCTGTACACAGAGCACACTAAATGCATGTTTCTAAATGTATGTGGAGGGAAAACCGGAGGAGCCGGAGAAAAATGCAAACTCCAAATATACAGCAGGCGTCAGGGTCTGGATCGAACCCACGACCTCCTGCGTACCAGGCAAAGTAGTTAACATCTCACCACCGTGGCGCCCAAAACAATGCAGTAGGAAAAATACAATGTGGAAAAAGTAAGTTCGTGTACATATTTTTATTCCATTATTGACATGATAAATACAGCCACGAGCAATTACTGTATTAAAGTCAAATACTACTTTGCAAATCAGAATATCGTAAGATACTTCAAAGGCCAAGAGGCACATGATCAAGATCAACACAGTCTGAGATTGGTATCCAAAGTCAATCGTGATTATAAAAAAATTATTGGTGTCCCACATTGTACTTTTCCGATGTGAATCATAACAAACGGACGACACAATAGCATTGGTTTAAAAGGTCACAAGCCTGCTGATGAAACTCAAGTAGAAACTGGTCCACACGGTTATGTTGTTCCAACAAAATGAATGCTGGATTATTTAGGAAGGTTATCGTCGTTGCCAACTCATTCCACTGAATCGCACACACACACCTGTTGACGTGTGTACACGTATGACAAAACAGATCAGAGTATGATTCATTGGCTCTGTCCATTGGCGGAGACTGTTCAATGACATCGTAACAATGTAGTGGAAATTCTTTGCCATGTCCTTAACTCGCGCTGTCAATTTCACATGACAGAATTGGCACTTCAGGCAGCTCATGAACAGAAACAACAAAATATATGGCAGAAAGTTTGCTGATGGTAGAAATCCCCCTATGGATATGTTTACCCTGTACATGAATTGCGCCTCTGGTTTTCATGAGCTGCGAGATGTTCGAGACATTTTTAAAAGAGTAGAAATGGGATCAAGGACTGAGTGGAGACATTTAAAATCAAGATTAGAGACATCTAAAATCTTACCGTTCTCGTCCAGATACATTACATCTCTGACATACATACATTTATATTTGAATCAAGATTAAGTGCACCAAAAATTGAATGTACCACCGGGAGGCGAGCACAGAAGACAGGAATGCGAGCCAGGATAATTGAGGTCTTTGGTTACAAGGCCGCGCTCTATAGTTCCTGCTGGAACAGAATAAAGGCAACAGACAGCAGGACCCACAAGGCTGGAGATATGGTCACTCCGCTAGATGGACTTGGAACATCGCCCTTGCATTTGATGCAGTCTGGGCCGCACAGAGCGCAAAGGTCCATCTCAGAGAGTCGTTTGGATTTGTACACTTCCTCCACTCTTGTCGCTGTGTTTTTTGGGAAAGGAAAGAGAAGAGTCACACTCGGCCACGCTGTCAACCACAAAAAAAGTACCCCGTAACAATAACACCAAAACTAACTCGCATTGAAACACGTAATACTGTACGTAACACTAAACGAAGGCACAGCCAAAGTAACAAGTGGGCATTACCATTCGTGCTTTTGTGTTGTTTATGCCGAGTAGGTTGATGCATATTTAACGCATCACGAATGATAAAAATGCACTGCGTAAAATTCCAATGTTTAAGCAAGCATGCTCCCATTTTGACTTTGGGTCGTGATGTCATTACAGTTTGAAAGTCCTATGTAGAATAAGTAGACGAGGTGTTTCTGAGTGCAAGTCGGGAAATAACATGGTTCCAAAAGTATTTCCAAACTTGGCTATTGTTGTAGCTCACAGATGCAGACTATGAGAAAATCGTCCAGAATGTGCCTATCTTCGTCAGAATCTCGAAGTGGATTGGATTGTCTCAAGGGCTGCATATATCCATTCGCAGATGATTGTGCAAATGTTGCTTGGCTGGCCTGGGAACGCCTAGGAATTCCCCAGGAAGAGCTAGGGTCTGTCGCCAGGGAAAGGGAGGTCTGGACCGCCACTACTCAACACGCTGCTGTAGTGTAGTAGTGTATAGTCTAGTGTATTATGTAGTGGTATATAGTGTATAGTGTAGTGTATAGTGTAGTAGTGCTGGAGTCTGTCGTTTGGGAAAGGGAGGTCTGGACCGTCATTACTCAACATGCTGCTGTAGTGTAGTAGTGTATAGTCTAGTGTATTATGTAGTGGTGTATAGTGTAGTGTATAGTGTAGTAGTGCTGGAGTCTGTCGCCATGGAAAGGGAAGTCTGGACCGCCCTACTCACCACGCTGCCGGTGCAACCCTCACCAGGACAAGCGGGTTGAGAAACAAACGAACACATAAATGTGGCCACAGCGACAATTCACGCAGACCTTTAACACGTAGGTCTGGCTAGCCAGACCTTGTTGGTGTCCGTGCACTTCCATGAACAAAGAGCCTCCTGCCTTCGGCTACGTCAGGATGTGTGGTGCGCTTTGTCGTGTGTGCTCAACGCAAATGATGGACCACCAGATATTTCACCGCAGGTTCCTACGCTTTAAATGGATTTAAGGATTTTAGAGGAAAGAAAACTTGTGTTTTCACTGAAATAATTTTTTTTATCTGCCTAACTACCATGAACAATTTTGTAATTTTACTGCACCAAAATAATGTACTTACTTGGTTCATAGTAGTCACTAATAGCAACCACTCCTTCCTTCGCTTTTGCAACTGAAGACACTCGGTATTGTGTCATTTCTACACACGTTGCGCTGTCATTTAGCTGGAAAAAAAATGAGAAACACGTGACTTTACCGAAAAAAACAAAGAGTACGTGAACAAAAGTATATCTTGAAAATGTATCTCACATCCAAAAACCACGGGTTCCAAGATTACATGCAGTCAAGGTGGACACTTCACAAACGATAGGAACGTGCGAAGAAAACATCACGTACGTTCACAAAGTAGAGGTAGACCTTTCCCGGTGAGACCTCCACCAGTTTGAGGATTTCGTTGAGGGTGAACAGATTGTCAGCCACGTGAAAGCCACTGAGCAGGTTCACCTCCATGAGAACCATGCCGGAGGGGCCCTCGCCCATCCACCTGGAGCGACAAGAGATGGGCACGAAAGACGTTGGGCAGCGGTTGTGGCTATCCAGTGTTGGCAGGAGGCTGCGCCGTAATTACAGCGGGGACCACAGGCCGAAGGGGTCCAAGGTGCCATGCTAAGAAAGATGGGAGGAATTGGACAAGGCCTTCCATTTGTATCTTTTGCACCAAGGCCCATTCCAAAGCACGTTACGCCGCTGACGTTTTTGCCTGTTTAATGCGCACCGTGCGAGCTCGCGCAGCCGGCAATCCACACAATGATGGGCTTGGGCCCGATGCCTTGCATTATTGTCTTGTGTAGAAACATCACCCGCGTATTCTGTCACTGTATCATTATATGGCTGTCACTCATTCCCCATTCATTAATTTCATTCATCATTTACTGTCATCAATTTCGCTTTTACCGAATTCACACATCACAGACTTACCCCATTGCTTTCTCTCATCGATTTCATTCACCTCACTCTTTGGTTCTTTCGGTAAAGTCACGTAGGTAGAAAAATAATAGATCACGACGTTTCGATCGCAACACAAACAATCGCCATCAGGTGGGACAACCACAGCAAGAAAAAATCATCTTCCCCATTACATTCATACGTTATTATACCGTTATTAATTCTTTGTAAAGCACCTTGGTAAAGGTGCTATATAAATTCCGTTCAGATAAGAAGGCATAATGAACATTTTAGAACGACGCAAGCATTATTCAGTGTATGGAAAAGCTCCTCGGCCTCGTGGGCTGTGCCCGCAACGTACTTTGCACATGCCGTCAGATACACCTTCTCTCCAATGGTACCATTGGCACTGTTATCGTTGAAGTCCAAAGACAGCACATATTCGGGGGCCGCTGATCGGGCTCTGCGAAGTCCCGGGGCGTCGCGCACATTGTAGAAAACATTCAGCTGTGGAGGCACAGACAATCCAAGTAACGTGTGTGAGCGTTAAATACCGTGTTTATAAACGTGGACAAAAAACACATTCTGACATGAAAAATGTAATACAACAAGTTTTCACGTTTGTATCGTTGTTTCCAAAATATCTTGCAGCATGTTTGTTTTTGAAGTTTGTCTGCCACAATTGTGCTCGCTGTGTACGTCTCTTGTTTCTTGCCCATGTCACAATCAAACTCGAGCTTGCAATGTGTCTATCAGTCTTTGTCTTTCTGTTCACGGGTTTGTATCTGTGTTGGCATATTTTTCATCGTGGGCATCCATCTGTTTCTGTGTTTCCTGATATATGTGTGTTTCTGATCATCTCTGCTCTGCACGAGTACAGAATTCACATTGCCCTGAATATAAATTTGAAGGTGGTGCATCTCGCATTTACCAACTCTGAGACAAATCAATTGAATGGCTTCATCACTGAATCTAGTCGTTTCCTCATATCGGAAGAGCATTCCAGATGGCCGCAGAAGCGCATCTGAAAGCGCGCGATGCAGTGACCGTCTTTGTTCGATGGCTACCCAAAAGCCGCTGCGAGGAAGACCGGAGATTGCATGATGGTTTATGCTCCTTGATGAGATCAGCAAGGTGTTGTGGTTCATTTGTGGCAAACACTTTGTGTGTAATGAGTGCAACCTTAATGTATTCGTTCAGTAACTGGAAGCCAATGCAACTCAGCGAGCATTGGACAGACATGGTCGGACCTCACAGTACCCGTCATGACACGTGCCAAAAATGTTGTACACGCTGTAGCTTGCAAATGCTTTTGTCAGACGTCCCGTAGAGTAGTGAGTTGCAATAATCAAACCTTGTTGATACTATGCTACACGCCACCATGTTGGCTATGTCACGACTCAAAAGTGGCCGAAAGTGTCGTAGAGCCCTGATATATTTGATATTTCAAGGAACAGTAAACTGCTTTAAGCAGTAAATTATATAAAAACCGTACCTGGCCAATAATGGTCCCACTCCCAGTCGCAGACAACTTCACATTTATGTTTGAGGAAGTAGGAATCTGTTGGAATAAAAAAGGCACATATCTTAAAATTATATTTAAGATTCGTGGATATTCTAAAGAGTTATGCATAGTGTTACTAAACTAAAGTACAGTAGCAACGGAGTGGGATATGTAGTCAGGAATAAGGACATTTATCCCTGGCAATGTCTTTGCCGCATCAGGTACAGATAACCCACATAAACTTGCAATGTTAATTAATAAAATAAAAACCTCACATTCGTCAACAACAGAGAGGTAGAATCCATTATTAACTAAGTCAGTGTTCGTTCAATTAGCCTGGATTCAAGTCCCCAATTAGTTTGGCTTCAAAAGGTTTTACCGTAAATCATATGTCACAGAGGTATCCTCACTGCCTTGCTGATACTTCATCAAGATTTATGTCAATGTTGAGATTAATAAATCAGCTTTAAATGTTTCTTCAAGTCCTGGGAGCTCTATGGTTAACCAAAATAATGGTAGATCCCTTTGGTCTCATGGATAGCAGGATGTGAAGTAAGAGCTCATCTGAATTCTACTGAGTGAGCAGTTCAAAACGTAGATAAACTAACATCACCAGTGTGTTGCAGACTTGGAGCGGTGCCAAGTAAAATCATAAAAGTGGATAAAACACAGTGCGCATATCATTGCTGCCATGTAGATAAAAAATCGAGAATAGTCTATTGCACCTCACTGTGTGCAATATGCTTCGGGCCCAGATCTACTCGAACAGTAGATAGGACGTCTACCTCAAATAGCTTTCAAAATCGTCACTGTCCAGTGACAAATGCCATTTATAAATAAAACAATACATATTAGAGGGAAAGGGGGAAAAGATCACGTGTTTGGAGATAATCACGAGACTAGTCCTGAGAAAAAAGACGACAGGATTTGTAAAAATCTAGTGGGCAAGGGAGCGATTCGTAGAGCAGTGTTCATCACTGCAAGGCCTTGATGTGTGGCCCCCGACAATACACAAATGTGAAAACACCGCCCCATAATCGTGCTGTCAAACCCCAATGGTTTCAAATGTGTGGCGGCCCTCAGACTGATGAAGTCTTATCGGCGAAAGTGGCCCCCCCTCTAAAAATTTGTGAAGAACACCGGTGTAGATACACAGGGGGGCTAAGATAAACGAGGACCAATTCTCTTGAGATGTCGATGCCCTATCCTGAATCGTATAACTAAGATGTTCCAGGAATGCCAGGCCAAATTATTTATAGATTTGAAGCTATCGTGACTGCAAGGATTCATACTCTTAGGTTTTTTCGGTAAAGTCACGTAGGTAAAAATAAATAATAAAAATAATAGTATTAAGACATGTAAGAGCTCGTCTCTTGGAATTTTGCCACACTGGTTACAGTAAATCTAGCTGTGACGGTCCCACCTGATGACGGAGACTTGTGTTGCCTCCGAAACGTCGTGATTTATAATTTTTATTTTTTATTTCTATTATTATTTCTATTATTTTTGTTTTTTATTATTTTTTTTTACCTACGTGACTTTACCGAAAAAACCTAAGAGCCAAATTATTTTCCAGTAAAACAATGCACTGAGGATGCCGGGCTTTCCGGGCTTGCCGGAGTGCAGTACCTTTTCGACGTGTTTGTCCAAGGCATTCATGCCGGAGAGCTGAACTTCGACGCTATGTTCTGATGTTAAGATTTTCGCTTTCCCTTCTAAAGTTCCGAACGAATAGACAGAGTACTCGGACAGAGCCTGCAGCGCCACAATTGTGTCCTGAAACCCAAAATCGTCATCGCTGTCATGCACATCAATTCAAATGTGAACAAATTATCCTTGGCTACAACATTTAAATATATAAACAAAACATATGCTGCAATGTTTTAAAAGCATACAATTATTCAAGTAACCAGGATACAATAAGTGAATTGTTGATATATCAGCCAATGTGCAATACAAATCTTAAATTTTAGATAAATATAAAAGTGTCTCTTTTGACTCATATTAACTTTACAAGTAATTGAAAATAAATCTACAAAAACTGCGACTTTCAAATGTGAAACAGCTTGAGTAAGCTACTGAGAATTTTGTAAATGATTTGAAAATTCATGACTAAATATTACACTGATACGCGATACCTCCACCGGCTCCAAATCCAGTCCTGGACCAACTTTAAGATCACAATAACCTGATCTTAATGTATTATTAATTAATACATATATCACACTTCTTTGAATAAAATTTAAAACAAATACTTATTTCAACCCTGGAATCTATACCTCTGTAGTAGCCCATAGGTAAGTTATTTTAATTGTATTAATGCATATTACTTTAGGTACCTAAGACAAAAACACCTGGCCGATCTCATGAGATGTAGGAAGTTAAGCAGAGTTTTAGCCTGCAAGGTGTGACCACCATGCATGACAAGTTGAAAAGGGCCTCCCCACAGCTTTGCGAGACGAGATATATTTGACCATACTTCAGTTACAGATGGTGAAAGTGGCTGTAGTAGAGAACAACAATGTACATTGCTGCACTGCTCTCTGTTGCCCACAACTCCGAAAACATTTGTCTTTTATACATGATGGTCACCTATCCAAGCATTATGGCTGGCTCAACTCTGCTTAGCTTCTGATATCTGATGAGACCGTGTGCATTCTGGGTGATTGGTCATGGGCAGGGGTCTGCAACCAAAATAACAAGAAGAACCATTTTTTCGAATTTCGTTAAAAAAAACTCAATATTTTAGGAGCCACAATGTAATGTCAATAAGGTCACAAAGTAGTCCTTAAAGAGCCGCATGCTGACCCCTAGTCATGGGCAACCAGCATGGTGAAAATGGCCCTCATGCAGCAGTGCATTGACATGCTTACTTACATGTCCCTTTCAGTGAATGCGGTGAAGGGACATTTCTCACGACAGATCTGTTACCTGTGTGGATGCATATCCTCCCAGGTGGTTCCTTTGCTGACTCAACCAATTCATGATGGGAATTGCATCTGCGATCTTTCCCAGACGCAGATGAGCCAGGAGGGCATAGGCTGTGGTCTCGATGGTGATTGCTGTTGGTTGCCAGTAATAGGAAGCTTGACCTGATGCTGAATCTGACCAGTATATCAGTCCATCATCTGAAACAAACCAACAGGTATCTATCAGATTGTTGTGCAGACCACCCATCAACAGTTCATCTGAGAAGGCCAATAGCTTTTTTACTTTAATGACGTTAAGCAGATGTTGTAAAAGGCTAAACAAAACCTAGCCTCTAGCACAACACATTTGTGAATACATTAGTTTCATATCACCTTACTGCTACTGCAAACTCATTTTTAAATTACACTACGAAAGCATCCCTGGTGCCTCACCTGTAAATTTTTTATGAACATTGAGCAGATCCAGGGCAGCGCTAGCCTGACTGCTGTTGGCAAGGGCGAGGGCATAGGCAGTGAGCGCCAAAGGCAGGCTGGCCGCCACACCACCCCCACTCACGTTGGCCTCCAGGAAGTGCACAGCTGGTACGATTGTTGAAGAGTCAGTCTGTAAAGTCCACACACCAGAATGATCACAATGGGGTTTTTTTACATCAGGAAACTGAGTATGAGTTTGTCGATGGCGCGTCTGTCAGTCTCCGTATGTCACCATTTTGACTGATTATTACTCTTCACTTCATACCTGTACCTAGATATCAGTGTCCGTCTGAATGCAACTCTATATTTGTGTATACACAGTCATGCTCTTAATGCCAGAATTGTCTCACTCAGTTTGAGACACTCAATTTTTTAGACCCTCAATTTGAGACAATGCACCTCCGATTAACACGGTTGGCTACGTAAGGTGCGAAAGAAGTTCAACATCCATATGTACAATGTATTCGTATTTTTATTTGAACAGGTGATCACATTGTGTCAACGCATGTAAAACAAATCTACTAATCAATCCCATATTCAGCATTCTAAATTGAAAACCACTTTCCTTAGAAATGCCTTTTGTGTTTAGTTTGTTGTCCTTCCCTCGCACCTGTGATTAGCACGGTTTGACTACATACGATGCAAAAGAAGTTCAACATACATGTGTACATAATTCAACTTTGGGTGTTTGGCCAAAACTGTTCTGGGTTTCTAGTCTGCCTACCGTGTCGTCCTCGAGGAAGGCGAGCAGAGTGTAGGCTGTCAAGCTGATGTGGCTCGCTGAACCACCCTGCAGCTCCTTGTGAATAACGTAGCCACGCTCCTCGAACTGCCCTGTGGGCAATAAGTTGTTCAACAGGAAAGTGCGTGCTCCAGAGATCACGTGATCATCCACGGTGATGTAATGCTGTGCCTGCAGGAGCGTCCTCAACACGAAGGCTGTCAACCTGGGAACGCAGCAGCACACAAAAAACACAGGGCTCGACACATGCACGACGAACACGCCAGACAATGTGCACACACAGCACAGCATACCAAATGTAAAGAGATAACTCATTTCGTGGCCTCGACTTTTCCACTTGTTTACCCAGGAAATTCCTGAGTCTCAATTATTTTTCAGGAGGGTCCTACCACATTTTTGAAGCAGGGGACGATGTTGCTGTCATCTGGATTGAGTAATTTGCAGGTAACGTTTCAGCATCGGGATATTATTTGGCCAACACCGGTTGCGCTGTATATATTGTTTTATTTAGCTCAGTTTCAGTTTAATTTTTTAGATATAGCCCTGTGAGCCATTCGGCTCTTGAATCGGGTGCAACCGCAACAAACAAAAAACAAAAACATGAACAAGAAAACATCTTAAAGTGACTATGCGCAAACAGAAAAATCCAGGAAAAAACTGCAAAGTGTTGCAGAAAAAAAGGGGGAAAACATCCTAACTCCATACAGGAGCGTCTTAGAATCTTAGGAATACGGTATGTTGTGTCAAGCTCATTAGGCATTTCTGAACTTATCACTAAAGCAACGAACAATGACATATATTTAAGAACGGACAAGTAAAAAACTAATATATTATTAAGAAGAATTACAATAAAAAGAATTACAATAAAACATGTGAACTTTAAAATCTTGTCAATGCCTTAAGGGCAATTATGTTAGATGACACAACAAACGAATATTAACACAAAGCCTGTATACGTGTATTTGAAAATGACCACAACATCTAGGGATCATTTTACTTTCTCGAGCGGCTCATAATCTGCAAACACGGTATATATAAATAGCCTTCTGCTGCCCCAACACCTCCCTGCCCTCTCCCGCATACAGAGAGTAGTTTAGTGGTCTCGATCAAATAACATTTTAAAGGATTTAGGGATACGGATCCATAAATCTAGATCCAGTAGATCTTAAAAAAGCATCAGATCTGTGTCAGTTAATTTCCGATTGTCTTAATATCTGACATTTAGTAAGGTCAGGAGGTCATCACAGCCATGCCATTGAAGCCATCACCACCTGCCATCACTTCTTTGTATACGGATTTCTTCCCAGACCCCATGATGGCCACTGTTGATTTGTGTAGATCCAGATACTCTGATTTGACAACCCTTGCTGTTGACAGTACTGTAGTATATATGTAGTGCTGAACTTTACGCGGACAACTTCTTCCTTTTCTGTCGTCACTTTATTTTGTCCAACTCAGCACATTTCGCCACCATCCTTTAGCGCGTTCTCCGCTCGCTCGCCGCGCTCCGCCGGCCTCGCTCGCCCCGTTCCTCCCTCTCTCTCTCCGTCTCTCCCGACTCCCTTCTCTGCTTCCCCGTCCCACTCCAGCGGTCGCTCTCTCTCGGCTTCTCCGTCTCACTCCGACTATCTCTCTCGTTCGGCTTCTCCGTCTCTACTGCTGCCCTATACTTTTTCTTCCACTCCACTGCTACTCTACACTTCTTTTTCTACTCCACTGCTACCCTACGCTTCTTCTTCTACTCCACTGCTACCCTACACTTCTTCTCCACTGCTACTCTACGCTTCTTCTTTTTCCACTCCGACCGACTCCGTCCAGCTCCCAGCACAACTCCCCGTCTTGCTCTGACGCTCCCCTATTTATCCCCCTCTTCATTAATTCCCAATTAATTAGTTGGCGTCCCCCCAGACTTAGCGGTGCCACCCTGTCCCTGACAACAACAACCGGCCAATCACTGCCCTGCATCCCTAATTGCCTGACGGGCCGTCTCTGTCTCCTCCGTTGTCCCCCAGCAACACCAGCCTGTCCCGGTAGGACCCCACTGTTCCCAGCCCACACGTGTTTACACTTACCCCCCTTGGCGCACGTTAAACCACTACATATACAACTTTACTGGGACTCCACAATTTTGGTTTATTTTCCTCCCATTAGCAGTTGTGAAATTGACAGATAACTGAAAATGCATGGTCTTAAACCTTTCCATGCACTACTCAAAACAAGCCATGCACTGATTACCATACCATGCACTCATTATCAGTCACAGACGCATGATTGTGGCAAAGCTTTACCATGTACTGCCTTGTTGATCCGAATTTCCAAAAGCACTGAAGGAACCATCGTCTCTCATGTAGTTGAGCTCTTGCTGGTAGCCTGTGCACATAATGATACCATGAGTGATGTAGTCTGGTATTAATTACATACATTTATGTTAATACAATGCATCTTAAATTCAAGTGGAGAAAACCCATACTCTTTTAGTCGGTGTTGAAACATTTACAGCTCTCCATTCAGTGAAATAAGAATGTGCAATGCATTTTGGACTTTGGAATACAGGGCTGTTATAAAATATACATTGTATTCCAATACATTTATTTCATATGCCCCATTATCAATATCAGATACTGTTTTGATATGGACATTTCCACACACGAACTCACACGGTGCATTTATAAGTAATGTAACAAAAAATAAAGAAGGGTCATTCCATGCTACATCTATTATAAAAGCCTGGCATTCCGTTTGTCCGTCAATTAAATTGTAAGAGCCTTTAAGAAGGCATGAATCAAAATGTTATAGAAGGTGGAACCCCCCCCCCCCCCCCCACCAGATGTGGGGGTAAAAAGTTTATCCAACAGGGTTCCAAAAATTGTCGACCCTCGCCCCCCTCAAAAATGTTTTTCACTCTCTCCCCCCCAAGAAAAGAAATGTCTTTTGTAGGAAAATATGCCTACACACCCTACATACAATAGTCAGTAGTATCTGCACACATTGGGGGGGGGGGGGGGGGCGACGGGTGAGGCGCAAAGCGCCGAGAAGCCCTACACAGGAGACAGATCAAGGCGGTCATGGGCCGCCAAAATTCTAGTCAATCAAAATATGTTAAAATCAATTCATTGATTTTGATACTTGCTTGCTATATGCTAAGAAGGGCCATTGCCAAAAATGTCATCGATTAAATATTTTAGTCTTTTCAGGCCAGTGTCATTGGTAAATGTGTTGAGTTTTTGTTTGGTACGTGTGCTTCTGCACCACTTTCACTAAATAATTTGCTTAATCCCCAGATATATGTCATCGAAGTTTGACCCAACAAGACCACTTGGCAACCTTGCAGGTACTGTAACTTCCCTTGTAGTTGGCAAAGAGAGGCAAGTCTGGTGTATATATGACCTAGGCATGATTAACTTTTATGTAACCTCGGTTATTCGTAATGTAACCTATCATGCTACGCATACCTGGCAAAAATCCCTGACAATTTGGAAGTGTGCACTCCAATACTTTTGGAGTTACAACCATTTTCCTCACATATTCAGGTGGGAAGGGATGATTCGGACTGATTACAGAGATCTCACCACTCACTACAACAGCACTTACCAAGAGGTTTTGTCCTCGATTTCTCATTTTTATGCATAAGTTGAAACCATAGATATCTTCCAAGACATTTAAAATTACACCTGTCTCACCTTTTTACATCGGCTATGAGGCAAGTTACAACACCTGGGTGGTCACCAAGTGCTTTGTGTGTTTAGTTTGTTGTCCTTCCCCTGCACCTCCAATTAGCATGGTTGGTTATGTATGGTGCGAAAGAAGTTTAACATATACACACACCAAGTCAAGATGTCAGGTCAACTTCCATTACCTATATCTGAGTAATGGGAGGTTGGATTTACGTAAACAGTTTTGGTTGCCTTCTTTTCCAAATACAGATTTCTGCCCCAAATGTCATTGAAATTGGGTTTGGTAAAGTATATTCATTATTCATTTGGCATGGAATTACCGAAAATTATTTTTTGTCAGCTGCAAAAAAGCGTGTAAACTTACCTGATGTCATATAAGTCAAAGACCTTTCAATAATCTCTGAAGTAATCTGTTGGGTAACTTCCATATATCTCCGGATGTAGATGCCTGGTGCAAAGTTGATCATGTTCTGTTCCCCACAGCCATATGGCATCTGCAGGAGCTGATCGAGCCCAGTGAGAGAGGGCCCAATGATATCTCCTGCACATTTCACACATGCATATGTGAGGATACTGTCCAATTCCAAGAAGCTTTGAGGAATTAATTTTGCTTGCTGAGACTGGTGCTGTCTGCTTGGTGATTTATTATTCCTGAATTGTTTTGCTCAATCTACCTACACAGTATAATGCCCAAGTGTCGTCCGTCACAACATTTTGCCCTTGACATTTTGAAAAATGTCCGATACAAAGCAATAGGAGGCAAAATCTTCCCGAAGAGTGACTCGCCTTTTATTAGTAGAATCATCCGGAAGTTTGGTTTTCAATGGTTTATATTTAAACCCCTACCACGTGACATTGTCCCTTAAGACATGCATGTGGCTTCCACAGTGACGTCACCCCAGAGTTAAATGACGTGTGATGACGTCATTGCACTTAATGCCGAATCCTTAGGCAAGGGCACGGCACAATTAAGTCCCATACACATGCTCGGGCAATGCTAGTTGGAAATATATGCTTCTCTGCTTCTTCAATAGGAACCTATATCGTGTATGTATATATCTAGCAGCATTGTTTAGTTTAGCACATGTAGCTGTTAGTTTAGTGCACAGAGGTAAGTGTTTTAGTATTCTATACCTTTACGGTTATCATTGTAGGTGGTATTTTATTAGTTCCTGAAGCTACCAATTGTCTTAAGTGTAGTGGTCTATGACGGCTGTGTTTTCTTATTACTTTTTTTATTCATGTATTTGTACTTACTTGGCCGTGCTATAAATGGAGTTCAACCTTAAGCTGCATCAGTGATTAGATGCATCTATCTGTAACATAATAAACTTGTTCTAGCAATGGTTTTAAGGCAGCTAGGTCATATGCCCCACCAATGGGCTCCATTTCATTAACTTCAAATGCTGTGTGGGGGAAGGTGAGAATCAAAGCAGACATACCGTAGATGTAAAAGGAAGCCGAACTGCTTCCCTTGACGACGTTGGGTGGGAAGTTGAAAGTGAACGTTTTTGTGACCTCTGTTGATGACAATGTGAGCATGGCGCTTTCTGAGTAAGATTGCGGAAAACCTGAATGCTATATTGGGCAGAAGAGAGAATATCCACACACAAGTTAATTGCCATTATCATTCGCAAAACAAACACATTAACGGATCAAACCTTTATCTCCACAGCAGCACACGATATTATCTCTTTACGACATATGACATGACAAATGAAATTTCACAGCATGACAATTATCGTGATATCATCCATAATAGAGGTGTGTGGGTTAGATTGCGTATATATAAATGTGTCGTTAAACCCACCACCACCCGACACTGGCCAATGAGTAAGGTTTGTCACATAAACAAAACATGCCAATTCGTTACTAGTTCAGCACACCCATGTGTGTTGGAGAGTAAACCCAAAACATCTACAATTCGAGTACAAATTGTGATATCAGTGCAATATAACTTTGCAATAACTTATTCACATTTTTATTCTCTTCTTCTTGTACTTTAGTACAAATAAAAATATTGCTTAACAGTGATTCAAATGCATTTCATTCAACATGTAAGACTGTCGCAAGACTTCTAATCATTGTGCCTTCACAATCTATAACGTTTTTAACTCACATGCTCTCAGTTACACTCGAAATAATTTCAATTAAATACACTAAGAAATTATGACATAAAATCTCCGTGGCCCAAATTCACTAAACATTAAATTAATTAACTTCATAACACGTAGTATTTAGTTCGTTATTTCATGAATATTTGGTCAGGAAATAAATGATTACAAAAATTGCAGGGTAAGCATGATGTTATGATCTCAGAAAAACGATTATTGTGATCTTATATGGTAATATGTATCATTGTTTCTCGAAATCACAAAAAATAATTATTCCACTCAAAGATACACGCATCTAAACATTCTTGATTTGAAGCTTTCGTTACTGCAGGAATCTTATTTTATTTTTCTACCTACGTGACTTTACCGAAAAAACAAAAGAGTATGCATCTAAACATGTGTAAAATAATCAATTTATAAAGGCAATATGCACATTATATTCAAAAAAGGGGTATTAGGTTACGAGATTAAATGGGACAGATACAAATGTGAAACAATGAAATGAGATGATAAAGTTGAGCACAAAATAATTATATTGAAACGAATCATGGAAATTAATCTAATCATGGGTGGGGTGAATAATTTCATGATAAATATCTGCCCTTGTAATGAAGAAATGTGTATACAGGTCCACAACAATCAAATATTGCAAGAATTGCATTACTGCTTCCCTATACAAAGGACCATACAACCATTAATCTGGCTCCGCTTGGGACATTCCATATAGAGTAGCAGATGTATGTCCTCCTTTTTCATCCATCTAATCATCCAATTAAGCTCAGTTGAAGCTTGAATAAATGTGAATGCTCAGTGTGGATACAAAGTTAAACATTATTCCACCACATTTGTAGTGGTCAATGTAAGTAAATCATTACGCTATATCTTTAGATGGAGCCCTCATTTCAGCAGTCATCCCTAACGGCTGATTCTCAAAAAATGCAGGCACAATCTCAGCAACAACGCACGTGGTCACGCCTCAGAAGTGCGTGAGAAGGGGCAACAGACTTACCTTCCCCAAGGTGCATCCCACCACAGTGTAATTGATATTATTGTGTGTCACCACCACGGTGAAACAGAATTCACCAGCAACCAGGAGAGACACGGGGAAAGACACAGTGCCAGACTCCTTTTTGGGCACTTCAAGAAAACGTTTGTACGGAGACTTCCCATCGGTTTGATAAAGAACTTTGAAGTGAGTCTCACTGGCATGCAACGTTGCCAGGACCTAGAAAACAATTGACAAACAAATACACTTCAACAAAATCGAATAGAATTTTATTTTAGACTGAAATAAAAAAACCTTTTCTTCAGAATCAGTAGATTTCAGATTAAACTGCACACCAAGTTTAACTAAAATGGAAAGGGTTAAATTCCCCCAATGTTTGGAATATAGCAGGTGCCTCAATGTTACCTTGATAGTCTCCGGTTGCTTGTTGAAGACTTTCACCTCCACAATGAACTCTTCATCAAGAATGGCAACATTGGGCACATTTATGGCAACATGCAATGGAGAAGACACTTCCAACTGTGACAAGAAACATTGGTGGTGTTAACAAAAATAAATAAAAGTAACATGCACTATTTTAAAAATAAATAATCAATTATTGAAAATATATAAGGTAGTTGTTTTGTGTCTGGCTTTGTTCTGTTTTGATTCCTCTATCTCCTCAGATCGTCAACAACTCACCTCTACCCCCTCCTCCTCCTCTGTGAAATCTCCCCTTTCAGTGCTGATTACCTGAATTGGCTCAGAATCTCTCGTGGTCTGTAGTGGCAATTTCGTCATTCTAACCCAAATGTTTGTGGAAATTCCTTTCTGTCAACACGCAAGTTAGGTCCTCTATCCCTATCAACTCAATTTGCTCTCCATTCTGTATGAATGTCACATTATTGGTTCCATTTGGCATATTTTCTTTCAAATAATAAGAGTATAATTAGTCTATTATTTTCAATAACCATACGTTCCTTCTATATGATCTCATACTATAATGGAAGCCATCTCTTTTCATACTAAATGTTGTTGCCAGAAATCACACTTCACTTGTTCTTTCATCAAACCTAATTTATATTTCTCCAAGCAGCACTTTTTTTCTGCACCCTGAAATAATGTCTTCTCATCACATATCAAAACTATGCAAAACATACTCATATCCTCTATATAGACATTTCATCATCTTAAATCAGATGTTTGATCTTCAACTCATCGACATCTGAAACCCTCCCACGTTGCTTGAATTCACCCGATGACTGCTCTTTCCTATTTGTGGTCTTCCTAAATCTGTCACCTGAGAATGCTGTTGGTAGACTCCAATCTTATCTTACATGGCGCCTTAACCAAGGCGCTTTATAGGGAATTAACAGCGGTGCAACGTTATAATGTAATGGTGAAGATGAGGTGAATGAAATGGATGAGAGGAAGCAATGGGTGACGAATCTGTGATGCGTGAATTCGGTTAAAGCAACATTTATGACAGTAAATGATGATGAATGGATGGAATGAAGGGGAATGAGTGTTAGCCGTATCATGTGAATATGAATAGGGAAAAGTAACGGTGGTGGTTATGAGGGGGAGATTAAGGGGGTCGTGGGGTGAGCTAGGGAAAAGAAGTGAGTTTAGAGTGAGGAGTGGAAACTACTGAGCGTAAGTGACCGCTGGATGTGGAGGGGATGTTTGTTCCAGTGAAGGGGGCAAGAAGAGAGAGTGAAAGCGTGATTGGCCACAAGGAGAAGCAGGAACAGACAGAAAATCATACCTCAAAGGGAAAACACATGGCCCATATCCTCAAGATTCTACCAATGCCTCCAACATCTACTGCAGTAAGCTATAACACTGTTTTTGGTTAATTTAAAAAGCCTGAAATACTTCAGGTTGAGAAGAGTGGTTTTGTTATGAACATTCTGTAGAACAACCCAATATAATTAATTCTGTTTAGACTATTCATGTACCTGAGTTCTGGTGTAAGCGTACGTGACTCCACTTGTTTTAGACACGGAAAAGGCAATTCCCATCCAGCGAGAATTGACTTTTGGAACAACGGCTGTGAATGTCGTCTTCTTGTTTGGTCTTTAAAACAAAAGGATGCAATTACTTCAAGCTGTGAATCCCATTATTTCCTTTACATTTAAATTAGACTAAATCATCATTTTATTAATTTGTCTCCATGTAACACATATAGGTGCATTAGTTTGAAGGGACCTGATATGTCAGGAATGATTTAATTATGAGGTGATACAATGCTAAGCTTGTGTAAGCACAGTGAGCCAGAACTTCTGAGAACCTATATCAAATTCTGGGTTTCCATAAGATAGTGTGTATGGCGAGTTTTATGATCTTAGCCTGATCACAAATGAGTGCATTATACTAATCATGATTTATAAAACCGATTGAGACTTAGTTTTTGTAGAGATCATCTCTGAAGACCTATTTGGTAGACATACATTGTTATGCATCGAGCATTACAGACTCTATAAGGTTAACATGTGAAATTACTAAAATATATTTCTGTTGATAGATGTTTTAATTATTCGTAGATATGACTCAGTATATATGTAGTATTTGGAACAAATTAAAAATCTTTGATATACATGTAGATTTGAATAGCCCACTTGGGATACAATTGGTGGACCAATCGTAAAAAAACATATTTAATTGTTACAAAATATACCGTATATAAGGTATTAATATAAAATGCAAGTTACAGTAATATTTGTTGGCAGTTTTTTATGAAACTCACAGAATATGAAAATTATTGTACAAGGAATTAAGTCTAGTTTTTTGTTTGCATGTTCACCACAAGTATATGTGGTTAATGCAGACAGGATTCCTTGCAAAAGGTTTCAGTTTAGTGTGTTAACATCTTAACACAACTGTTTTATTGCCAGAAAGGGTAAAACCTCTTCTTATAATTTTGATACTGGCAAGGGAGGTCCTATGATGTGATAAGATAGGCCATAAAAATGTGTACGTACCCTTTTACACCAGGCTGCCAAACCCAGGCCTCTGGGAGTCCCTCTGTTGGATTTGCGCATACCATCCTTTTCTAATTTTCTTGAGTTATCTTGGTTCGCCTTTTTGCTGTCTGAAGGGGTTAAAATGAGTGTTATACAGAATAAAAAAAAATCACAAGCATATATACATTATTGTATGTTCAAACGTGCTCACTGTAATTTGCTAAATTTTAGGCGTTGAGCTCGTCACAAATTTAGGGTCATTAGCAGTCGAAAGTAGAAAAGAAATATGATAGTTTGGAAATGCACACCACAGCTATCAAGGTGTTTGTAAAAGGGAATGCTGCAGTCACCATCTAAGCGGTGGGGATGATGAATACATTCTCAGCTTCCCAACTGGGCCCTGAGTTTTGAGTACGTATCACCACAATGCAAAATACTTGCAATCTATCCTGCCTCTCAAATTAACTATGAGTGTAATTGTGGAGAAAAGAAACAACAAAATAGATATGCAATGTTTCCTTCATGTATCTGTCTCTCAGACAGATCTGTCTCTTAGACATATATATATATTTGTGTTACTGATGAGCCCTGCAAGATATACTTTTTTAATGTGGAGACAGATAAATTTAGGAGACATTGTTATTTATAGTCTCCACAAATACCACAATGGTTATTTTCAGTTATGTATGTTATTACTGTGTCGAATTAGGATCCAAAACAGAGGGTCCTTTCCTGTAACGACAAGCAGTTCACCAAAATAGATTCACACAAGCTTGACTCTCTCACGTTATCTGCCCATTGGTAAGTCCATGGCTCAGGCTCACTTCATACTCTATGGTGCCACTCCTATTCCTTGCCTCACAATGCAATACTCTATCCTCAGGTCCTCAAGCCATACCTAGGAAAGTAAGATTTGAGGTGGTATCCTCTTGCCTTTCTCACAGTGTTTTTTTAGGTGATGCACCAATGCATGCAGTTTGCGATCTTACCAGGATGAAATCTATCAATTGGACAATTGTATTGATTCCAATGTTTCAACTTATTAAAGTTCCATTTCAATTTTGAAAATCCAACAATAATTAACTGTGCAACAGGAAAAAGCACTGTGTACCAGTTCATGAGGTTTAATTTATGAAAGATGTATTAACTTGTCACTACGAGATGCTCCTCTTCAGTATTTTAACATAGCTAGCTGGTATAAAAGCATGGTTTTTTAAAGGTAACTTGGCAGCTGAGGCCAATACCCAAATCAGAGTACTAAACTTGAATCGTATAACACCTGGGTTCAAGCCACAAGCCTAAATTGGCATGACATCCTGGAAGATAATTGGATTCCATTTAAGGTGAATGTGATTATCTTAGCTCAGATGCAAATGAGTGAACACTCACACCCTAAAACTAATATTTTCACTCACCCCAGTATTTTATTTTTCCATTGGTAGCATAATACAGTCCAGCAGTCTGTGGAACACATTCATAACCTTGTATCAATTATTTGTAATTACAGTACTAATTATGGATTTTGCTAAATGCAGAAACTCATTAATGATAGTCTAGGCGATACAACTGTACAACTGTACTGTGTCAATACGTCATGAACACTCTAGAATATGAATGCATAATTTCAGAGAATACAGAAGCCAGCGGGAGTGTTGTATTACCGAAAACATGTTGTCATGCCACCATTTAGGATTCGAGTCCAAAGCAGATGCAGACTGTGGAAGAAATTCATTTAAAATTAAGTTAGCACCACCAACGACTGCTGTTTGGATTTCACAAACATCTTACATACCTAAATGTTCTGTTTCAAGAGTTAATAATAGTTTTAGTCAATTATCCTTCTCTAAATATAACTTCAGGATATCGTTTGAATAAAATTAACATACATCATAAATGATTGCTTCCCTAAAGTACAATATGATGCATGCATCATGAGCATACAAACATAACTTTAATTGATGAGTTTATCCATCATTACACACCTCTATTAATGAGCACTGCCTTTGGTGAATCCCATAAGTCTGCTCAGATTTATGACACGCAGGTTCATTTATTAAGGTTGATCAATCGTGTTGGGTCGAAATCTTACCAGGATATCAGAGATCATATTCATGCCTCGTCCAAAGTAATAAGCTTGGACGGCAACCACACCAACAAATGACTCAGGGTCTGTGGCCGTGACCTCCAGGTTCACGTTTTCACCAGGCACAGCTGACTGTGTACTCCATTTTACATCGACCTGTGAAAGGGTCACAGCATAATGTATCCACCACAAGGAAAATGCACAGTATGCACTCACTCACCTCCTGTGTGTGTCACAAGTAAGACAGCCTTTTCCAGTAGAGCTGGGCTATCTAACAATTTAACAGATAATACCATCCATTATCAATTCAATTACTCGACTAATCGGATAGCATGGAAATAGCTAGAAAAAAAAGCTAGAAAAAGAGATCGCCTCTTTAGTCACCTGTGCTACTGATTGGGAAGTAAAGGATAGGGCTTAGTGACATCATCGGCATCATTAGCCGCATCACGCGAGCTCTCACTTGCCAGGGGTTTTCCACCTTTTGGGAGCCATTTTTAATGCAGCCCTACTAATCGACCACATGAAAAATTAGTCGTTTCCAATTATTATTCAGCTCATCTCAGCTTTACTCTCCAGCAGTGCTTGTCCTCACCATATTCACGAACTCCTGTACCATCAGCTCCACACCGTCATGGATGATGTACCCATCGTCTGTTCCATAGTAGGCTATGACGTAGGTAGCAGGTCCCCAGGCGTCTGAGGGCGTTAGCGTGAATTGTGGCAAGCGAGCAACTCCAGCTTCCAACACATGGCCCATTGCCGCCACCTGTGGGAAAGATCCGTCATCATTCTTTTCATAATTCTTCACTTGATCACCCCTGAGATGCTCTTAAAACACGTGTTCATTGTTATAGATATGTTGGTATTCCCCCCCCCCCCCCACAATTACAATTGTGCTGTCAGATGAAAAATGCTTTCAGAAAAGCGGTCCTCAATCTTTTTGGCACCAGAAACCAGTTTCGTGGAAGACAATTTTTTCACGGACCGGGGGGTGTTCATCATTGGATCTTTCCCCCTTTTCAAAGAAGCTCACCAGCGATGTTTGTTTTTTACTCATTGTGGCTAGGGTTAGCTTGTGGGCTTACCAAAACTGTGACTGAGACAAGTGCGCAGTGCGGGAAATAGGCGCGGACGGAAGTGGTAAATAAAATAATGGGCAGGCCACGTGCGGACTCACCGCTCACCTAATGCTGCGCGGCCCGGTTCCTAATAGGCCACGGACCGGTATCGGTCGGGGACCCCTGCTTTATGCAGCTTTTTTAATTAAGCGCAAAAGCAAATGTATTCACGAGTTTGGTGCAGTTATTGGGGATTTTGTGTACTGTACTGAAGGTCCGAATCAGTACAGTACAAAAAATCCGTGATCTAATCCCATCTGTCAAGGATGTCATTCCTGACATGCAATATCCTGGAGTCTACAAACTAAATTGCACCTGTGGGGGGTGTTACATTGGGGAAACGAAACGACATATCTCGGACCGTGTTCGCGAGCACAAGTCAGATCTGAAACACGGCAGAACGAATAACTCTGCCGTGGCTGACCATTGCTATAACGCTGTGGGCTCTCTTGATATTGTTTTTTTTCGAAACCGTCGGGCTACTATCAAAGGTTTGTTCATGAAGCCATCCAGATATATAAACATAGACATAACTTCAACCGAGAAGATGGATACAAATTGAGCAATCATTGGAAGGATGTTATTAACCAGGTAAAACCTTAACTGCTTTATGGTGTTGCCTTCATTTCGGCATCTCTAGCTACTTTAGCTTCCCACTCCTAGCAACGCCCACTTCTCCCCCACCCCCCCCTCCGGCATTTTGTTCTTGCTCGTTTCCTAATCCTTCTAGCAAAGACTCCACTCCACCTACCCCACACCCCCCTCTCTATCTCTCCTCCCTGGCTCCTCCCCCCCTCTCTTACCTACAAAGCCTCTTGTCAAGGCAGCCCTGTTGCCCACTTCAGCAATTGTTTCTTGCTGTGGTTGTCCCACCTGATGATGGACGCTTGTGTTGCGCCCGAAACGTCGTGATTTAATTTATTTCATACCTATGTGACTTTACCGAAAGAACCAAAGAGTATGGATCCCTGCAGTCATGAAAACTTCAAATCTAGATTAATGACTCCTGTTTTTTTCAATCAGCTTACCATTTTCAACGTTGATATAAAGTGGTTAGGTATGATTAATTTGACGTGTTGGAATTCTGGAATATCTGAATATGTTACCCTGCTAAGCCCTAAGCAATTCTCCAGTTTAACGCATACGGAGCATATCCACAAGAGATCCACTAAGGTGACTCTTGCCATTTTAGGGAACATGGGCTAAACGGCATTGAACTTCATTGGAACCTCCTTTGCCAGTAGCAAAATATGACAATTGGTTTTTTACCCTTTTATCTGGCAACAAAACTGACACCTTTTTTTATGGCATTGAACTTGTCACGTCAAAAAGTCACGGTGGAAAAAGTCCATCATCAAAGTTAGGTATGAAGATCTGGTGATGTGGGGCATACATCTCACAAGGCATATTAATGCCTCTCCACCAGAGAAATATATGAAAAAAAGTGCAGCCCTTTGTCATTTTACTGTTGCATTAAAATGCCTCTCAATGCCTCGATGGCAATGGGTGTACGCACGCAAGCACATGGCAATTTTAGGCTTAATTCAGAGTTTTTTACTTCAATTACGCCAAACAGAAGCTTACATAGGTTTAAATAGACACGTGCATCATGCCTTTTATCTTTGGTTCATGTTTTAGGTATAATTGGCCTGTCATTTTAATGATGTCCATCATAAATAGGTGCTAGTTGCAAATGTCAAAAGCCAACAAGAATTCAACAAACTGGTACACTATATGTGTTTATAAGCTACAATTAAGTGTTTATGTACTGAAGCATCCAACAGCAGTAGGTCATCTAAACAACATTTTGTTGGCCCGAAGTGATCTATATTTTGTATCACAGTGCCAATGTTAATTTCTACGAGGTGATATTACAGCTGTCATGTAAAAATGTGAAAAATGTTACCTGGTAAGACACTTCAGAAATGCTGCTGTCTGTACTTTGTACTGTAAAGGTGACAGGGCTTCCAACCTGAGGATACACAGCAAACATTCCAACAGTTCCTCATGCAATACAAAATAAAATGATATTAAAATATATCATACAATAAAACTAAAGTACAGTACACGCATATTCGTTGGGTCTTTCGGTAAAGTCGCATAGATAGGTTCACTAAGACGAAGGTGCTTTGCAAACCCACTGGCTATCAACAAATATTCGTTCATGAAGCCATCCATATATACAGACACAGACACAATTTCAACCGAGAAGATGGGTACGAACTTAGCAATCATTGGAAGGACGTTATCAACCAGTTTAAGTCATAACTGGCTGTGATGTTCCCATCCTGCCACCTTCCGATGTTAGTTGTTATTTTCGGCTATCCGATTTTACATTAACAGGTTACATTTCTCACACCAACATAGCCACCTCCGCGCGCCGACCTCGACGTGGCGGCGGCTCACCGATCTTACATTAACATGCTAATCTCTAACGTTAACATGCTAATCTCTCACATTAACATGCTAATCTCTCACATTAACATAGCTACCTCAGTGTGCTCGCCGTGGAGGCCGCTCTCCGATCTTACATTAACATGCACATTTTTACCTGGCAGCCCTTTAATTGGTGAAAACCCACCACCTTCGCGGTCGTTGCCCATCATTTACATTAACATTTGATGCCCCGCCCATGCTGCTGACACTTGGGCTACGCCCATTTTAAACCTTTATAAACAGTTTGCCTTTAGAGGCTAACCCTATTTTCCTGATGACGACCGCTTGTGTTGCGATTGAAACGTCGTAATTTTTGTTCTTTTCTTTGAACCTATCTACGTGACTTTACCGAAAGACCCAAAGAATATGAATTATTGCAGTCACGAAAGCTTTAAGTCAAGATACAGTACACGCATTTGTCTCACAGGCAACCAATGTTTAATTGTGCTCTATTAAATATGAAAATCGGCCTTATAACTGACATGTATGCTTCAAAAAGACTCAACACATTCGTCAGCTGCTCATAGGTCCCGTCTACCCCTCTACTCACTGTCCACTACTTAGGAAGCCCCACCCACTACCCATGTAGCCCCGCCCACCATCCAGGTAGCCCAGTCCATTTCCCAGGTATTTCCACCCACTATCTAGATAGCCTAACCTACTATTCAGGTAGTTCCACCCACTACCCAGGTAGCTCCACCCACTACTCAGGTAGCCCCACCCACTACGATGCCCACTCAAGTAGCCCCAGCTTTTGTCTGTATCGTGAGTTGAGAATGATAGCAGAATATATTTAATCAGAACAAAATCCAGATATTGCAATTGCTTTGTGATAGCAGGGCAGTCTTTATGAAACAGATTGTCTTGGCCAAAAACTAAAATAGCTTTAAGGCTAGATTTTTGCCAAGACAGAATCACAAATTTGAGAAATAATGACAATTCGTTTTTAGTGTTTCTAAAAGCATCATCACAGCATTGTATTAATGGGGCCATGGCTGCTTGACTGAATGTGGGGAGGGTGTTGCGAATGATGCACTACTTACCTTGACACTTGTTTCATGAGCTCTGACCTGAATAATGGAATCATTTCGAAAATGTTCCTCTGCCCACACTGACATGGAAGTCATGACTGCACCAAAGTGCGCCTTTGCAGCAACAACAAAAACACAGACACAAGCTCTCTGCATTTAGACAGAAAATATAAGACTAGTACAAAAAAACAACACATCACAGAACATGAATATGAGAATATGATTCTGAGAAATACAACCGTGCTTGGTGAGTGTGCTTGTGAAGATTGCTGGCGAATACCTCAATAGTCAGGTGGTTTGCTTCGTGGGAGGTTGGTACATGTATGTGGACAATTCCGTTGGGTGGTACTGTGTAAGTTAATTCAGTCTGAATCAAGTATTCGGTTTTATCTTGGAAATCAGAGGGGCTCATCATTGCATCAGACAAGTTGTATTGTGTAACCAACACAATGAGCTTGGTCTCCAGATCCTCAACAGTCAATGGCAGCCCATCATATTTGTAAATGTGGATCTAAAAACAAATACAGTATGCATTTATATGTTTTTAACACATAGACTTTTACGATTCATAGTAGATGTTTTGGTCATATCGTGTTAGTACAATACCAATGTTGTGTCATACACCCTCCTCTTCCCGACAAAGCCGAATGAATAAAGTTCTCACGTGAACAAACACGCACATTTCTATTGCACTGCACACTTTTATGCTGGACGGCAAACCATATACACTTTAAAATAGTTAAACCGATGTGTTGGAAGCAATAAAAACTGGCAAGTTTGTTCACATAACTTTATTTATTCGGCTGTGCCGGGATGGCAAAGTACTATAAGTGTCAGAAGTCACACTTCCAATTTTCTAATTTCTTTACTGTCGTTATAGCAGTGAAGATTCTTTACCATCACTCCTAATCAGTGAGTAAAAGCATAGACAAAAAAGTTATGGAGCACGAATTTACATTTTGTTTATCCTAACTTTTTATTTATTGGTCAAGTTATATTTGAAACTTGATTTGAAGCTTTTGTGACTGCAGGAATCCATACTCTTTGGTTATTTCGGTAAAGTCATGTAGGTAGAAATATTTGAATTCTACAAATGATTGAATAGTGCCATACACTGTCAGTCTGACATTGGGCAGATTTTTTCAATATAAAATTTTTAACGAAGAAAGTTTCAGATACACATAATTGCAAAATAGTAAAATGTCAGTGACAAATACACATGTATTTGACATTGGTAGTTAAAAACTAAACACATAGTAATATAAAAAAAAAATTTGAAAACTTACATTGTCTGTAAAGTCCATACCAGGAATGAACCTCCAATTCCCCCAAAAATAAATATATGCTCTGTTTTTTATAAAGTGAATCCAGCGGAAGCTCTCAAATCTCCTGCCTAAAAAATCAAAAGACATTTGCAACATTTAACACACATGGTGCCAGGACAACTACTATATCAAAATCCCTTGAATGAACATATATTTTAAATAATTTGAATATAGGGAGGATACCACACAGCACTCTTTACTATACAGTACTGTCAAATACCAAATACATAATTAAGTATCCAGCCAAATCCAAACATAAAATTTAAATCACATAGAAGAATCGAAATAAAGTTATTTAGCAAAATGAGATCATGCAGATGCAGATAAAACAAATACGGTAGATGTCGTGAAATGAAAGAGGAATTCAAACAGGGTAGAAAAGTTGTGAGCATAGAGAAGCCATATGCAAAAAGTGGTGATATGAAAAAAAGATACAGACAAGATATAGAGAGCGATGCAAGAGATAGAGATGGGTTATAGTGATACAAAAATCTTGAGACAAGGTGAATACGTTCTCATGTGATGTAAGATATGACAGGAGAGATGCTTTGAGATGAGAAACAAGAGATGAAAAGTGATGCATTCAGATAAAAGAGATGATAGGATAGACATGCAATTAGACGTAACATAACATACATTAAGAGTTAAATTTCGATTTAAAGCTTTCGTGACTGCAGGGATTCATCTTCATGGTTCTTTCGGTAAAGTCACGTAGAAGGGAAATAATAAAATAATAAAATAAAACATAATACAATAATTCTCACGACGTTTCGGCCACAACGCAAGCAGCCGTCCTCAGGTGAAGAACAGGTCTGTCGGCCAAGCCTGGTGGTGTTCATTCAGACGCTGTCTTTCCGACAGACCTGTTCTTCACCTGAGGACGGATGCTTGCGTTGTGGCCGAAACGTCGTGAGAATTATTTTATTATGTTTTATTTTCATTATTTCATTATTTCCCTTCTACGTTACTTTACCGAAAGAACCAAGAAGATACATTAAGAGATTAATTCAGAGAAGATGTAAGGGTGATATTAGGATGTGCACTCCAATTATATGAGAGATTACAGGAGAGGGTTGCATTCTTAAAAGACAGGTTACAGCATAAAACAGATGAGATATTGGACATTTAAATGAGATCAAATATATGAGAAATATATTAAATGTACAGTATTGATATGGGCTATAGTGGATTGAGGAAAGATTGGTTCAGATAGAAACCATAGGAGAAAGATATATTCAGAAGAGCTAGGAGGGAGATAGCAATTTAATGTTTTATGATAAAGGTGCAATTGATCCAAATATATCATGTCTATATTTAGAACTATTTTTTATTGCAACTTTTTGCATTAATAACATGGTTTTCAAGTGAGTTATAATTATTTGCAAATTATAGAATTAAACTGCGGATGCCCACTAAAAAAGGCTGTCACACAAAATGAAAAAGAATGAAAAAACTGAAGAACTTCACAAATCAAAACATGGAGCAACCATCAACAATATCTTGCACGTGTAGGGCTGTTACAGAGGGGCTGTTTGTGTAGGGCTGTTTTGCATAGGGGCTAACGGATAACAAACACAGTGGGCGGGGACTCCGTGAGCACACGGGGTGGTGCCCGCAACGACGTCCGTACTGGACGGCGTGAGGGGGGTTTCGATCCTCTAGGGGAGTATAAAAAGGGTTGAGCCAGAGAGCTCGGGGCTCAGTCTTAGTGTAGTTAAGGGAAGAGAGAAGACCGGCCAGATAGGCCCTGGACTCCCCCTGGGACGCCGCCCTTGTAAGGGCAGTGCAGGCTGGAGCCAGTGGCGTGGTCCCGGAACCAGAGTCAGACCTCTGGGATTCCGGGTACCGTAGCCCGACTAACCAGTGTCGGGCCAGACAGCCTCCCCTAGCCCGTTAGCGGAGGACTCAGCTAGGAAGGCTAGCTAGGGGTGAATTCCCAGTTGTACGGGTGAGGGGGCCGATACATCCCTCCAGTATTGTAAAGACATTGTGCAAATAAATACGTGTGCCTTACCCCGTTGTCCACGCGTCTTCAAGAACACTTCATCTGGCGTCAGAAGAACCAAGAACATGGACACGCGCCAAACAGCTCGAGCCAGGGAACAGCAAACGGAAGACGCCGCCGAAATTGTCGAGCCCGAGATGGCTCAACAAGACGACGTGCAGCCGGGGCCGGACGCGTTCTTGCCGGAGCATCGCCATGGAGAGGAGCAGCGGACAGACCACCTGAGGCTGGCTCACGAGAGGCTGGCGGAACTGCTCTACGCCGCTGCCGCTACGCTGGAGAACATCACACGGCTGGGGGCTGGTGGTCCACCGCGGGGCGAGGGGAACCGGCGTCCGGAGCGCCTTCCCGCCATTTCTGAAGATTCAAATTTTGAATTTCCCGCCATCGACGCGGCGACCGCTAGGGGCGTGGCCAACCTCAACCTGGGGTCCGACATCGGCCGCGCTGGGGCTGCCGCATCAACGACGGAGGAGGGCGCGTCATCAAAGCTGCGACAGGCGATGCCATCTGCCGTTCGCGCCGAGACGCAGCCGGGTCGGGGAGACAGCAGCCCAGAGGACTCCACGGCAACTGCTGCGCTGCATCAAAGGCTGCCCCCGCTTAAAGAATTCGTGGGCGCAGAGGGCGACTGGAGCGGCTTCCGAAGACGCTTCCTCGCCCACCAAGAAATGGCTAAATGGACAGACGCAGAAGCTCTCAACGCCCTGCCGGCGCTCCTGGACGGCGACGCGCTTGCCGCTCTAACATCGGCACCGAAGGAAAGGCGCTCTACGTTACCAATGGCGCTGCAGCTGCTGGGAGGGGTCTACGGACCATCGGCGGAATGTAGACAGGAGTTCTACGACCGCAAGCGGGGAGAAAAGGAGTCGCCCCTGGCGTACCGAACGAGCCTCCTGGCGTTGGCCAAGTCGGCCTTCCCCCGTATGGATGACGACGGCATCGACGCTATGGTGACGGAGAAAATACTCCTCCTGGCTGACGATCTTGACATCGCTGTCGTCGCACAGGAGGACGCGGAAATGACATCGCTCCAGGCGGCGCGGCTCCTCCACGCAAACCTCCTGTCGCTCCGGCGAAAAGCCAGCAGGGCATCGGCGGGGCGTGCGGTGGCTGCAGCCACCCTTCCGACGGAGGAACTCTACGCCGTCGACCACCGACGGCAACAGGCGACGAGTGCACGGCCGGGCCAGGACGGGTCGGGCCGTTCCGACCATTCGTCACCTCCGACGTCGCTCCCGCGGTGCTTTAACTGCGGCGTCCGGGGCCACGTCGCCTCGGGGTGCCGCTCTCCTCGTCAGCGCGGGACGACACCTCACCGGGACGACGGGCCTCATCCCAAGCTCCACCATCAAAAACCGGCGAGTCGCGGCACCCCACACGTTTGGCCCACACACACACCCGTCACGCACTCAAACACCGCGACGAGAGGGGGGCCGGTATCACGCACCATCGCACCATCACGCACCACTCCGGGTACCCATATCGAACCCGGCCAGTGGTCCGTGCTGGCCGATCGTGTGGTTGCCGCATCGTCGGGGTCGTCGGCCGTTGTGGGGTACATCGACGGGGTTGAAGTGCGCATCCTGGTCGATACGGGAGCATCGGCGACTATTATTTCGGAATTAATTTATAATATTCTCCCCGTCCGGAGTCGTCCCTTGATGCCAGTTAACATACCATTCTATGCGGCTAACGGGGGCTCACTTGGCATCATCGGACAAATTCGTGCCCAAATTTGCATCGGGGAAATAAAATTGTCTGGGCCGATTTTTGTTTCTTCCTCGCTGGCGGTTCCGTGCCTGCTGGGGACGGACTTCCTGGCCAAAATGCCGATTGTAATTTTGATCGACCAGGGGTGCATAGAGCTTCCATCGGGCAGACGCATGGCGTTTCTGCCATCGCCGGTTGCGACTCGGACGGCGTTCGCAACGGTGCCGGCGCTCGTGGAAAGAACGGTACGCGTTCCTCCGGGGACGCAAATGCTGGTACCCTTGAAACTTCGGCGGCCCCTCGTTAAGGGTGCTGGGGCACAAGGGGTACTGTTGGGACCGTCTAGGGCCGGGGTTAGTGGACCTGACTTACTACCGGCCCAGACCATAGTGAGAGGGGATGGTGAACCCTTCATCGCGGTCCTTAATGTGGGCTCGCGGACGGTGGTGATCCCACAGGGGACCGTGCTTGCTCACGCAACACCGGTGCCGTGTGAGGAACCCGCCGTAAATTGCGTCAACACTGTCCCTGCGTCGCGACCGCATTCGGACAGCGATGAAGGGTGGCTCGAGGCGCTTTGTGCGGGATCGACGGACCTGTCCGATTCAGAGCGTCAACAACTTAAAACATTACTGCGAGAATTTTCCGACGTTTTTAGTCGAAATAAATATGATTTGGGTTGCACTCACTTGCTGCGTCACCATATTGACACGGGTGACAGCGCGCCAATTCGCCAAAATCCGTTTCGGTTGAGTCCCGCCGAAAAGGACCATGTCAAATCGGCTGTTGATGACATGTTAGCCGCGGACATCATTTCTCCTTCCACCAGCCCTTGGGGAGCGCCGATCGTCCTGGTTAAAAAGCAGGACGGTTCGTTGCGGTTTTGCGTTGACTTCCGGCGTCTTAATAAAATTTCGGTTGCCGACGCATACCCGCTCCCTCGGATGGATGAATCGCTTGACGCCTTGGCGGGAGCGCGATTCTTTTCCACACTCGATTTACTTTCGGGATTCTGGCAGCTTCCTCTGGATGATGAGTCAAAGCCTAAAACTGCTTTTCGTACACCGCACGGCTTGTTTCAATTCAACCGGTTGCCGATGGGCTTACACTCAGCGCCGGCAACTTTCCAGCGCTTAATGGAATTGGTTTTGGCTGGACTGCAATGGGAGTCGTGCCTCATTTATTTGGATGACGTTATCGTCTTTGGAAAAACCTTTGATGAACATCTCCAGAGGTTGCGGGCGGTTTTCCTAAAGATGCGGGCTGCTAATTTGAAAGTCAAGCCCCAAAAATGCCATTTGTTGCGTGATTCGGTGCGTTATTTGGGGCACATCGTGGGACGCTCAGGTATTGCTACCGATCCCGCCAAAACGCAGTGTGTCAGCTCCTGGCCGACTCCCACCTCGGTGGGAGAGGTCAGGAGTTTCATTGGGTTCGCGTCGTATTATCGACGGTTTGTTGCTGATTTTGCGACAATTGCTAAACCCCTGCACGCTTTAACATCTAAAGGGGTTCGGTTCCACTGGGGTCAAGAGGAGGAGGCTGCGTTCCGCTCCCTTCGGGACGCCCTGGTGAAAGCCCCTCCCTTGATCTACCCTGATTTTTCGAAGCCCTTTTTGCTCGACACCGATGCGAGCAACACGGGTATTGGGGGTGTGCTTTCCCAGGTGGTTGATGGCGTTGAACGGGTGGTCGCATACGGTAGTCGGGTGTTGTCTCCTGCGGAGCAGAGATATTGTGTCACCCGTAGAGAACTGTTGGCAATTGTTTTTTTCATCCAACAGTATCGCCCATATCTGTACGGTCGGCATTTCACCGTCCGCACAGATCATGCGGCACTACAGTATGCCCTGCGGGTTCAACAACCATCGGGACAGTTGTCTCGATGGTTGGAGGTCCTCCAGGATTTTGATTTTGAGACCACTTACCGTAAGGGCGTTCGCCATACCAACGCGGACGCTCTGTCACGCATGCCAACCACCTCGGAATGTGCATGCCTCCTGGGGTCGGGACGTTGCAGACCTTCAGGGGACGCATCGGTTCCGATCCTGGCAGCCACCGACGACGACGAACCACTGCCTGATAATTCGATCGAACAACAGGGAAGGGATTCCCTGTTGGGGTTGCCCGTCACTGAGTGGGGGCGCCTCCAAATGGAGGATACCTCCCTCCTCGGGTGGCGTCGTCGCGTCGGGGGTGCTGGCCGGGTGAAAGGTGATTCGGGTGCATGGGAAATGGTACAGGGTCTGCTCATGCATTGGGACGCGAAATCGCAGCGACATCGGCTGGTCGTCCCTTCGGAGTTGCGAGGCAAAGTGGTGTGGGCCGCGCATGAGCGCCTGTTACATCTGGGGACTCTAAAGACCCTTGCACTGATACAACTAGATTTTTTTTGGCCTGGTATGACGAAGGATGTTGGGGATCTTTTGAATTCATGCCCGCGGTGTGCGCAACGGAAACCGCCGGCACGGGAGTCTAACCCGCCTTTACAATCAATCAAGGTGTCCAGAATAAATGAGCTTGTCGCGCTGGACATCTTGGGCCCATTTCCCGCCACCCCCAGGGGCAATAGGTATTTGCTGACAGGAGTCGAGTATTTTACGCGCTGGCCCATGGCCTGGCCCCTTGCCAACCAGTCGGCAGCAGCCATCGTGGACGCCTTTGTTCAGGGATACGTCCTGGACAAAGGTGCTCCGGAACGGCTGCTGACCGACCAGGGTAGAAATTTTTCAAGCAAATTGCTTAAACAAGTCTGTGACCTCTTAGGCACAAAGAAAATTCGGACCTCCCCGTATCACCCACAGACAGACGGAATGGTCGAGCGCCTGCATCGCACCATTTCGTCTATGATGGCACAGCAGGTCTCAGATTCTCAGACTGATTGGGACCTGCATATTCAGGGGGTCTTGGCGGCATACCGGATGGCACCCCATGCAGCTACGGGATTTTCCCCCTTTTTCCTTATGTACGGTCGCGAACCCGACCCGCCTGTTCGCGCCCAGCTGCAGATCCCCGACCCGCAAGGAAAAACTAAATTGGCTGACCACGTCAAATTTAATCTGGCTAAATTAACAGAGGCGCGGGATGCTGCGAGGTTGAACTCGGACCTCCGTCAAAAGGCGAACGAGCGCCTCAGGCTGGGTCGGGCGCATGTAATACAGTGGAAACCGGGGGACAGGGCATGGTTGCACTGTCCCCAAGTACCCCTGGCCACCTCCCCTAAGCTGGCGCGGCCGTGGCGGGGCCCTGTGGAAGTGGTCGAGGTCTTGCGACCACAGTGCGTGCGCATTCGTTGGGGGAAGCGGCGATGGTTCGTGCAC
Organism: Lethenteron reissneri; assembly: GCF_015708825.2. Classification (NCBI taxonomy): domain Eukaryota; kingdom Metazoa; phylum Chordata; class Hyperoartia; order Petromyzontiformes; family Petromyzontidae; genus Lethenteron; species Lethenteron reissneri. The sequence continues at coordinate 1,372,723 of NC_083833.1, read as the reverse complement.
CCCTCTCGGTTGAAACCTTTCGTCGCGGTACACAAACCCACTTCACACATGCGTGGCCAGACGTGTGGGGGGTCGACCGACTCACTAGCTCCGTCTCCACCGCGCTCACCTAATGCCTTGCCGGCCGTGCCACCTCCAGGTGCATCGGGACTGACGAGCCCGCACCCACCTGCTGCTGCAAGGGACGCCGCGGTTCCCGCGACGTCAGACGCGGACTCTATACAAAACGAACAACCGCCACCGGCGGGTTCGCCACCCGGGATTGCCCCGTGTGACGGGCCTGCAGCAAGGACACGCGCAAAAATGCGCAGACTCTTATAGCGCATTGGACGAACATTTTTTTCTTCTTCTCTCTTACGTACGGTTGCGTGGTGCTGCGTCGGTGGGGAGCTCCTAGCACATTTTTTTTGTGTTGTGTTGCATGTGTGTTGCGAGTTCCCTGCTTAACCTGTATATATGCGTCACTCTTACGGTATTCGTATTTATTCAGGGGGGGTGCGTCGGATTGTTCCCTTCGGGGTTGTGGGTTTTGTTGTTGTCATTGTTGTTGTTGTTGTCGTTGTTGCTGTTGGTTCCTTCATGTTAGCGTTAAAAACGTTTTTTAAGGCACACGCGGGTATCCAGGGGTTAAACAGCCTTTATTAAAGTTGTTGCAGCCGGGACGGCTGCGAGCTGTACAGGGGGGGGTGATGTAGGGCTGTTACAGAGGGGCTGTTTGTGTAGGGCTGTTTTGCATAGGGGCTAACGGATAACAAACACAGTGGGCGGGGACTCCGTGAGCACACGGGGTGGTGCCCGCAACGACGTCCGTACTGGACGGCGTGAGGGGGGTTTCGATCCTCTAGGGGGGTATAAAAAGGGTTGAGCCAGAGAGCTCGGGGCTCAGTCTTAGTGTAGTTAAGGGAAGAGAGAAGACCGGCCAGATAGGCCCTGGACTCCCCCTGGGACGCCGCCCTTGTAAGGGCAGTGCAGGCTGGAGCCAGTGGCGTGGTCCCGGAACCAGAGTCAGACCTCTGGGATTCCGGGTACCGTAGCCCGACTAACCAGTGTCGGGCCAGACAGCCTCCCCTAGCCCGTTAGCGGAGGACTCAGCTAGGAAGGCTAGCTAGGGGTGAATTCCCAGTTGTACGGGTGAGGGGGCCGATACATCCCTCCAGTATTGTAAAGACATTGTGCAAATAAATACGTGTGCCTTACCCCGTTGTCCACGCGTCTTCAAGAACACCTCACACGTATAAGGTCGACCATGGTCGCGCTCATTACACACAAAGTGCTCGCCACAAATGAACCATAATACCTTGCTGATCTCGTCAAGTAGCATAAACCATCACACGAACTTCGGTCATCCTCGAAGTGGCTTTTGGCTAACCATCAAACAAAGATGGTCACTGCATCTCGCGCTTTCAGATGTGCTTCTGCGGCCGTTTGGAACGCTCTTCCTTCCGATATTAGGAAGCCACTGGAGCTATAGACTTAAATCTAGATCAAAAATTAATTTCTTTATAACTGCGTTTTGTGTTTAGTTTGTATTCCTTCCCCTGCACATACATGTGTAGGAGTGTTAAAGTGAGGGCCCGTTATGTATGGCAGTCTATGGGAAACAAACACAGTGGGCGGGGCTACGTGTGTGCACGGGGAGATGCCCTCTGCGACGTCCGAGCCAGACACCCTGGGGGGGGCTGGTTTGGCGTTATGATCCCCCGGGGCCCCACCCCTCAAGAAGGGGTTGGGTATAAAAGGGGACGTTATAGGGGCTCGGGGGAGTTATGTTAAAAGCTAACCCAGAAGACTGAAGACGTCTTAGATAGAGCCCTGGACTCCCCTCGTTCGATGTCCTTGTCAGGGCCGAACAGGACTGAGCCAGCGGCGTGGTCCCGAGAGCCAGAGCCGGTGCTCTTCTAAGAGCTGGTCTGGGACTCCGGGTACCGGGCCCGACTTACCAGTGTCGGGCCAAGTAGCCTCCCCTAGCCCAATAGTGGAGGACTGTGAGGCAGGCTAGGACTAGCTAGGAAGTGTATCCTTAGCTAGTCGGGTGAGGGGGCCGCTACCCCCTCCAGTGCTGTATGTCACAAACGAGTTGTGCTAAATAAATATACGTGTGCCTCCACCTCGGCGTCAAGTGTCTTCACCGGTACTTCACATGCATACACGGTATTGGGCCTTTACTTTTACAGGGACTGCTGATACATTTTGCCTCCAGTTGCACCTTGAAATCAGTGAATGCTGACGTTTTGGTAATTCCTACAAGCAGATTAGGAGGACCAACGGCCTTTAGTTGTTTTGTTACCTGGCTCTGGATCTCTATTCCAAGTAATACCAGGAATGTAAAAAAAACCATCAAATTTAAGAACATGTGTGTTTGAGGTAGCTTATTTTTGAGCTCGATTGGTTGGTCAATTTATTTTTGAGTGAATTATAATATAAGGGGCTCGGGATGCTCTGCAAGAAGAATGCTACATAAATGCAAGTTATATTATTGTACCATCTGTCAGTGGAAATCCACAATACTTCATATTTAACTTAGCAAACTTTTCATTACAGTATATATGTATATTTTTGTAGATGAATAATTTTGTTCCAAAATAAACTTTGGTCACCTGGCATTGCGAGTCACTATTTAACACAGAAACAATACACATTTTCAAATATAAGAGAATGCTCTAAATTTACAAACTTAAAGAAACTTAAACCATATGTCATCATTTGAAAACCAAGGAGGCAGAAATACCTGATGCGTTGTCAGTGATCTCAACAGAGATCAAAAAATAAAAGTATTCTGTACCCTCAGGAATCATCTTCATAAGTTCACTGCGACGAAACATAAAGTATCCATCTCCAACAAGCTGTAAGAGAGTAAATTTACATCTCAATAGGATGGCTTATCACCAGTAATTATATTGGTTAACAGTTAAATGTTCATATTCTTGGTTCTTTCGTTAAAGTCACGTAGAAGGGAAATAATAAAATAATATAAATATAAAACAATAAAAATTATCACGTTTCGACTGCAACACAAGCAATCATCAGTGTGAATATTTTCTTGCTGTGGATTTCACACCTGATGATGATTGCTTGTGTTGCAGTCGAAACGTCGACCGAAGGCGGAAGAGAATAAAGTATCAGAGCAGTGAATTTGAACAAATTGAAGGTCCGTTATATACAGTGCTCTAGTGACGTGAAGTGAGGTGTTTTATGACGTGGTTTTGTGCAAGAATCACTGCCATTAATACAGTGCTACAGTGAAATGCAGTGAAGTGTTTGATGACGTACTTTTGTGCAATATTCACTGCCATTAAATTGACACAAGATACAATTATACTCTGCTCAATTTATTTGTAAATATTACAGCTTCCGTCCTAGGACTGGCAAACAAGCTAGTTGTGGAGAATATAATAAACAGCTTAAACAAGTAGACTGTCCCTCCACAAACAGTGCAAGTACTTATTACACGTAAAATTGGCCACACAGCCTTCTCGAACTGATTTTTTTCAGAAACATTGATTTAACATCTGCATATCTCTGGACCAGATTCGACAGTGTGGAGAGAGATATATAAAGGAGACGTATTATCTGCGTATTTCATTGTTATTTATATTCCCCACAACGATGCTAATTATTACATTGTGTTATGTGTTTATGTAGTTTTGCGTCGAACTATAAACATCTGGAAGTTCGCCAGCCTTGGTTTAAGCAAACCCGACTCTGCTGATGGGACACTGAATATCGAAACTGGTCCAGAGGTTTCTTGAATTAAACCAATGCTATTGAGAGAAAAAAATCACTCCCAATGTGTGTTAAAATAAGTCACTGAAACATAAATTTAACTCATCTGAATTCTGTTGCAGCTGAAGATTACTGTACAATACTTGTTTTAAAATATGAAGGGTATTTCAAACTATATTTCTGGGCATGCTTCCTCAAATACTTCTAAATAATTTATTCATGATGATCCGGGCCACTATAACTCATTCTTTTTGTAGAACTTCCTTGACGAACTTTGCGTGAAAAGCAACTACATTTGGGTGAAAAAACCAGTACAGATAAGGAAACTTGGACTTTTTATTTATAGGGAAATGAAGTGAACACAACCCCTCATAATTAAATTGATTGACTTGGGTTAGGGCCTGGGAGAGATTGAGCACTGGAGGGGAGTCGCTGATACCTCAGCCATCACTGTTGGGACACTCTAGGACGTATCCATAGTCAATCTTTGCGACAAGCAGTCCAGGTAGATTTTTTGAGCATGCTAAGAATATCTGTGGCATGATCAGCAGTTGCCAACTATGCCAGGGATTATGGGAAATTTTACCTCTCTCTTGTGTGTTCCAGCACTTGCAATGTGCCTGGATGCCTCTTGTGCTATACCTTGTATAATGCTATATCTAAATTATGCATATTTACTTATGCATGTTTTATTTAGGAGAGCTGGGATGTGGTTATTATATTGTAACAGTTATTGAGTATCATTTGAACTTTAGTTTGAGTGTGAACTCACCTATATCAGAGTTATTGTGGCAATGACATTGCGAGATTGTGTCGCCGGAGGTGTGATTGAACTGACCTGCCAAGGGTTGGAAGATTCGACCAGTGGGTGTAATATAGCCAAATGGAACTGGCCATACCTCCTTTTGCACACGAAGGATTCTGATAGGAATTAAATCTGGGGTATATGAAACAAACTCGGCAGACAGCTCTAGCTTGTCAATGGTATTTCCCATATGGGCTGAGGCCTGTATGTGTAGTTTGAAGAAAGATGTTTAAGAAAGTGTTAAGTAAGGCTTATGTAATGGTATAGTGCTGGCTGCTGGCGGAAAAGGGTAACTGTGGTGTACGGCAGTACCCACGTCAGCAGGCCACGACAGAGAGGGGGACATCTCGGGGAAAGGTCACAGAAGGGGCCCATGGGCGTTACCCGCTAGTAGGTTCCAGAAGGGGGGCGTGGCCAGGGCGGAGCAAGGCCACGCTGGGAGTATAAGAGGGGGCCCCAAGCGGGAGCTCGGGGCTGTTGCTGGAAGTGGAATCCCCGTCGTGGCTGTTCAAGATCATTGTTGTCACCATGTCGTCATCATCACCATCTCGTCGCCGTCTCCGTCTTCACCATCCCGGGGTTCTGTTAGTCAGACAGCCTATCAACTGTTCTAAGTAGTGCCGTCGACAATAGACGGTCTTAATAATAATAGTGTGCACCCACGTAGGGTGTGTATATATCCCGATGGTGCTTGTTTAATAAAGAAGTGCCTCCAAGTATTACTGTCTCCAATCTGCGTCACTACACTTAAGTGAGCCAGGATGTATTAATGCTAAGAAAGATTGAGTAGCAGCATAATTGGTTGTTGGAAATAAATAGTTATGTTCTGAAGCTGTGGAAATGAATTGTATATATTTTAAAACCTGTCATTTTATAAATTGATCATCAGTGGTAGAAAGGAACATTAGAAAATTTGTGGTACGTGGTGCAAATTGGGATGCAGTTCATTTTCCTTAGAAATGCAAATTGTGTCAAGTCCACTTTAAAGCAAAGTTTTGTGGCTCAAAGCATGTATTTAATGCATGTTATTTATTGTATGTTGAAAAATATCTTCGAATCTTAACCATGATATGCAAATTGGATATGGATCTAGTTAAACCAGAAGTAATTTGATTTTTGCCTTATAAGATCACAATCACCCCATATCCACACTTTTAAAAAATTCACTGAAGACAGCAACTCAACATAAAATAATGAGGAGAGATGTAGAGAATAATCTGAATACAGTATGCTGAAAAGGTCTACATGAATGTATCAGTTATAAATCACTTACATTAATGTGTTGCGTTAAGATGTCTGTGGGGTTATATTCTGGATGTATGGTGACTGTTGCTGTGCCTTCAACAGCCTTGCCCTGGTACCTGCATGCCATCACACACTTTATGTTACTGAGAAACATTAACATACTTCAAGCTGTGGAAAGCCTATCCAAACTCACGCAATTACTTTGCAAGGTATAACATTGTGGATACAAATAGTACATGTTATCTGAACCAGATCTGCCTTCCCTCCCACCGGCCACCCAGCATGGTGAAGTATGGAAAACATCTTCAATGACCGACACAGCAAGGAGAGCCTTTCATCCAGCGATGGATTTGCTGTGTATCATAATATATATATTTTTTTTTAATCTTGCAATATCCATCAAATGGAATAAGATACCTTCAAACATCTTGATAAACAGGGCTGCATTTTCAATTCAAAAATAAAAAAAACTCAGAAAGTTGTGTCTTTATAACTCACATACCATGCCGATATAAATCCAGAGACATCTTCATTTCCATCAAGATAGAAGTAGGATGCAACGTCAATGAACATATGATCTGGGGATTCAAATGACAGTACATCCGTGAGCATGAACCCTTTAGCCTTACTTTTATAAAGATTCCTGATGTCACTTGATTAAAAACAACACCGCAAATGAAATGTATTACAAAAAAAATGTTCACACTCATTCTTGACTTAAAGCTTTCGTGACTGCAGGAATTCAAATTCTCTTTTTTCTTCCTGATGACGAACGCTTGTGTTGCGATCGAAACATCGTAGTTTTTTGTTATTTTCTTTGAACCTATCTACGCGACTTTACCAAAAGACCCAAATAATATTAATTCACACGAATTATTTGTAATTATGTAAGAAAGGGGTATGACACATGCATTTGCCTAAAGAGTGTTTATCAGATATGTTAGAGCTATTATGCAGCATGGAGCATACTCCAATACTTCCAAGGTTTAGGCTTGTCAATCATCGGGGTTTGGCCATACTTGGCCACGTTGGTCAGTGGGTTGGAGATAGCAGCGTATTTTATCTCACCTCTTGCCAAGTACCTGACTGGTATGGTGCCCCCATCAAGTGAAGCTCATGTCTTCAAAGCTTTCAAGATTATTTACCATGTCAAGGTGGTGGCTCGTTCAGTATGTTAGTCATTTGTATATCTATACATCAATGTGATGGAGGCTATGAGCCATCTTTATGAAATGGCTTTAAGGTCCATTTAAAGTCCATTTTCAGTCCAGTAACATCCAGCTTATGGGCATTAAGTTTCGTCCCAAGGCTCAATATTAAGATCTATAAAATACTTTGTGAATATTTTTTAATTTTTACTTTTGGAAATTAAACACATGAATAATTTGTCAGATCAGTAATGGAAACTTCATATTTATACTGTGTATATTCATAAGAATGATGAGATGAGCAATAAATAATTTTGTCGGTGTAATATAAATCGGTGTTAATGACGCTGTATAAATATTTTCATCCTGTGGTGACAAAAGCATCAGAACTGAGTGCAAAACTGCTCACATTGCTCATGGATTACCTGCTGCCGTGAAAAGGGGGCTTTTCTGAATCACAAATTATGCAGTTAAGACACCCTCCTTAGACATAATTTGGAATGACATTTTACTACCGTACAGAATTACGGTATACCATGTATTAAGCATGCTACTGCTTTAAGATAACTATAACAGCATAGTAAATACTCACCATAGTTTTCAACATAGAAATAGTCACCATGAATGTCCTTAAAAAGACAAAAAAAAACGTGAGAATAGGTTTTTCCCTTTTTTATAGCAACAAAACAGCTGTGTTAAGATGTTAAAACACCAAACTGAAACCTTTTACAAGGAATCATGTCTGCATTAACCACAATACTTGTGGTCAGAATGCAAACATTCAGTTAATCAAGAAGTTTGTATTATTTCTGTTAGTCAGAAATAAATGTATTATTCTAGTACTTGTAAAACACGTTAAGGTGGCACACACAATTTAGTTTCATGAAAATATACTTATTTTATCAATCCGAGATCGCTGAATTGAATTTGCAAGCTTCTAGCTATGAATCAAGCACTCTTCCAAAACACTAACATTTATATTGATTTACACTATACAAGCAGTCTCCGATTTTTGACGATCTACATTTAAGGTGTTTAGAAAACGACACCGTGAATCGATTTACAATGCAGAAACTTGATTTACGACGCATCATCCGACATGACTCTGAACACATTTTAACAATCAGTCTGGGTTCCGACGTGACTTGGTGTGGAGCTTTTGTTATTCTCAAGTGTTCTTTATGGATTTTTACCTAAAAACACTGTTAAATATGGCTTATAAACAGCAAATGCTATTTCTACTGTTTCTGTCTATGAGAAAATAGGGTCCAATTACAATTGGGTTTCCAGGAACACGGGGACCGCCCGTATACTGATGAAATAAAATGTCAAAAAGAGCCGGATGAAGTTAACTTAGAAGGCTGAATTGGATAACTAAAAGCCATATGCCTAAAGATGAAATTTTGATTCAGTGTATATTGCTAGTTATGACATGTGTCAGAAACACATGAACTGGAAAACTGGAAAAGCTCAAAATTATGCCAAGCCTGGGGAGATGGATGCTTCTAATGACATGTTTGGGAAAGTAAGTGGGCTTGGAAAGGACGGGCCAATGGATGAGAATGGTGACAGAATGGCAGCCAAAGGACGGAATACACCTGAGAATACTACCGAGGAGATGGAGTAATAAGATCACTTAATGTGCAGGAATGAGATGGAGTGTGGCTTTGTTGGGGTTATGGGGAATGACAAAACCATGGCAAGGCCTTCATTTAGCAGTGGCTAAACCATGATGGATGATGATAGTATATACCAGAGATGGTCAAGCATCCTGACCAACATACCAAAATCGGCATATGGCTGTGAACCAAAAGACACACATCACTGACATGGTCGCGTAGGCCTCGGCAAGGTAAGGTAAAAGTTAAAAGGTAAAAACAACGAGCCTACCTTTTACCCTTACCCCATACAAATTACCCGATTACAGGGTAATTACTAGGGAACTACACATGAACAAGGTTTATAACGGTAAATGCTAGGTAGAGCGCTTCATTCATATAGAATACTCTCGATGATTCCAATTTTACACGCTTTCTTTGAACTCACTCTGTCGTTGTCGTCGTTGTTGTATCCTCAAATCTTGTAACTCAATTTTAACCCACTCCCCAATGTCGTATCGACTGAAAACTTGGTATGCTTACGTCATACTGATGACAATACTATATTCTATCATAACACATTTAAACATTCTTTTTTATATGTTATGTTTCGGCTTGGGTCTAATTGTCCACGCTCAAATGACGTTGGCTGTAAATCACCATGGTACCTTACGTTGTGGCAAGCTTCGGGGCCACTTCCTGGAGTCGTGGAGTTCTGCCATTAATAGTACATTTAATAAAAGCATGTTTTTTTTAAAGTTTGTTTAAATATTACTTGTTAAATGGAGGCCACGGACTGCGCCACGGAGCTTTTAGTGGTAAACTAGGTATCGTATTTACCGGGTAAAACTTCGCGCTTCCTTTATCCTACCGGGTAATTCTTCCGAGCTACCTTTACCCTGTTACCCTTTTACCCGGTAAAACGGGTAAATTACCTTACCTTGCCGAGGCCTATGGTTACGTGAGGTGGTCATGCAGCCTGTTCCCTTGGGCTGGTTGGCCATGAATAAAAAAATACGCGGGAGGTTTCTGGGAGTACTCAACTCTGTCTCTGCTGCCAGAAACTTTGAGCTATATAGCCTTTTTTTCATAAGTGACATAGCCACATTATCATGTGTAAATGTATAGTAGCCAAATACTCTAATCATATGTTTCGAAATGTGGAGGGAAAAACCGGAGGACTCAAAAAAATCCACACAACCACAGGCACAGAGAGCAACACAGACTCCAAATATACAAGTGTCAGGGTCGGGATCGAACCCACGACCTCCTGTATACCAGGCAAGGGAGCTAACATCTCGCCACCGCGGAACAAGTGCCTCAAGTTATTCCCACTTTCGCATCTTTAACAAGCTGCACTTAATCTGCCTGGAACCCACATGCAGGTTGAAAGCAATTGTTTAGCCACCCCTGGTATATGATTTATCTTAAAATTTGGTATTTGGACTATGGCATAAGTATACAATAGTTTGCCCTTACACATGATGTCCATGGGTGTTTAACAGTTATTATCATGTATAAGCAGAGAAAAAATCTCCACATTATGGTCAATAGCACTGCCATACAGGAAAAATACATTTAACATATATAACGTTATGACTATTATATGTTCATTTTAAGGCAGTGTTCTTGATTAATGTCTTGAGTTGTTTGTGTTTGAGCACCAATTTCAATTAATTATCAGCGTTAACTCTAATGTGATCAATGCTGACCATGCTGTGTTATGAAATGCTCACCGTTTTACTGCATTTGACAAGCCCACAGTTTATTACTCATCACAGCAACATTTTTAATTGAAGCAGAAGTTTATGTACTTACCGATCCTGTCTCCACACGTATATACCAGCTTCCCAGTGTTGCCTGGGCAGAGAGTGGGTAACTCAGTGACACTACTCCGTTCTCTTCTCGTACATTCTGCCAGGTCTCCATCAGGACTCCATTTGGATTCTACAGACCAGCAAAAACATTAGAAATAACCAAGTGAAACCATACACAGTATTGGACCATTCTGTTATTTTAAGTTAATGCGAATGTTTTGATATTCAGATATTAATCATGACCCTTCAGTATATAATCAACATCAGGATCTTTATAAATGTATATTTGTACATGTACAGCCCTTAAAAGTAAATAAATACATTTGGTATTCATGCTATTTCTATTGTGAAAAATATATCACGAAAGTGCTACGGGTATGTCAGCGTGACTGTCTCCATCTTCAGTCGACTACTGCAGAACTGGTTCACAGTAAGAGACAAATAACGAACAATGACTGGAAGCGAGATCCACGTAGATGGGCCAGACACAGCAAGACTGTGGGAGCTACATCTTGTGTGTGCACTGTGTGGCACTTCAGCGTGTGAACATTGTGCTAATTATACTGCTTGATTTTCAAGTTGTTTATGTTTTACAGCCCTTTATAAGTCAATTGCGAGATGACGGCCTTTCACGTTGTGAAAGTTATGGGGGTTATTTCTCTATACTTCATGTTGGTCAGTGTGGGTTGAAGTCTGCGGAGCATAGACATGGGACCATAGTACAGTACAACATTTTGTTTAACTGTCCTCTGTGGTCCACCACGTAGCCCTGCATCCTATAACACATTGTATGCTTAGCTTTCAACATCTTACAAGATCAGGTACATTTGATATATGGAATACAGTATCTCTTTATTCATAGTAAATTCAAGTGAGATGATGCATGCTCTATAGATGCCTGTGAAGTTAGTCACGAGGCTCTGAATGAACATACCATGAGAGAGATGTTGAAGGGTCCCAGGTAAGGCAACTTGTTTCTGTAGACACCGAAGACACTGAATCGCACTGTCTTACCAGGCCAATGGTAGTAGTAATTGTCAACCATCATAAAGAGGTCCACGTCTCTATTATGGAAATATCCCACATTAGTGGAAAAGATCTCTTGATCTCCTGATTTTCCCATCAGGCTCATCCATGTCCAATAGTTGTACTGCACCGTACCGAGGTCCTCCTACATAGACAGACAATCACTATGAAGTCAGGAAGGCAGATCGTGGTGAGTAGCAAAGAAATGCATTCCAAACGTACATTGGATTAAATGTGTTTCTTTGGTTGCATACAAGCACAATCGGAAAGGTGATGCATATGTGGGAATCAGCACATTTTCAAATGTTTGAGGATTAAAGTTAATTCATTATTTGAAAACAATATGATATATTTATTAGAGGCTTGGTCAATGCAGTTCACTGCTGGGTGAAGGCCTCCACATGCTATGTCATTCACGGAGGTTGTTTGACCAAACTGTATCACAATGTTCAGTGTGCACTAGTGAAGGTGGGAACCCAAGACCAATTCAGATACAGTATCACTCGCTGTTGATGTTAGCTATGGCTAGAAATCAAACTAAGGTCACGGGGTTCAGAGCAGTGTGCTAACCACTAAAATATATATAACTTCAAACAGTGAGACTGAGCATTGAAAGTGATATTAAAGATGAAAACAAATTCTGTTAACACATTACAGATGGACAAAAACCATGGAGTAGGTTTCATTCTTCCAAGTAAAACAAATATGAACGGAAATGTAACTAAGATTGGGTATCACACATTAATGTACACCAAGTTCAATTTTTTTTAATGAAAATAGCAAAGTAGGAAAATGCAATGACATAAGAAATCACACAATATTAAAAGATTAAATAAGAGTAATTGTTTACATTAATTATGGACTGGATAAATGTTATGCCAATCATCATCAGCTATAGTTGCCCTAGTATCTCCTTTTGTAAGAATTAATTGCCGAATATCTGAACTGATCGCAGTTGCCCCTCATGGGAAACTCGGTCGGCAACTTCCATTTATATCAGAGGTCACGTTACTGCCTCAAATCAAGCTCTCTTCAATAGAGAAATTGTGGAGTCAAGTCCGTGCCTGAGTAGGACCTGGGCGTGTTGGTGTCGTGTGAAAATATGGTTTGACGGTGTGGTGTGACCGCGTGTTGAGATAGTGTGGTTATGACATTGTGTGATGTGACCGGTGATGGTGTGGTTATGACATTGTGTGGTATGACCGTGTGATGTGATGGTGTGCTGAGTTGCCAGTCACTTGCGGTTACTACGTTACTGGTGATGATTTCTGGCAATGACTACCCTATTTTGCAGAAGTGGGTGAGAGGCAACTCTTTGAGGGACATTAAATTAATTGTATGACCAATTATTTCTTAATTGGACGATGCATTATTTTAGCATGTAAAAATACACTTAGATAAAATGTGATTATTCCGCTCACAATACATATACAAAACTACCATGTAACATGTAATAATGTGTAATGTATGCAATTGATATGCCAATGATAGAAGTGGTGGTTCAGTGATTAACATACTGCACTATAAGTAACATATATCAATACATATTTATCAATCTATCCAGGAGAGCCACGCTTGGACTCTTTTTCAGGAGGGTCATGCACTGGGTTTTTATTTAAAGATGTTTTCAGCCAATGTATGAGTGTGTTTTAAACGTGGGAGGAGACTGAAGCACCCTGAGATAACGCACGTGCGCGAGGGGGCAATACTCTTTCTCCATACAGATGTAAACAGATTGTGATTATTCCACTTGCTGTACTGCCTTCTCCTGGCGAGCCAGGTTATGGCACCTCGATGCTCGCGGGAAGGCAGCTTCACAACATTTGTGTTATCCACTAACCCTTGCCTCCAGTACTGGATTTTACAGGCATGCACCACCACCGCCCACCATATAAACCTGGTGATCAGAGTGTGATTCCCATCTATGACTGATATTAGTGCCGAGTGATATCTGAATTTATCCTGAGCCTTCTGCTTCACCAACCCATTGAACAATGTGGTGATGCATGGTTACATAACTCCACGATTGATATGGTGTTTCGAGGCCCTCATTCAGCAGTGGAGTGACAATCAGTTGTAAATATGTGAATGTACACTGTATGCTATTGTGGCAAAGACTACAAATGAGACAAAATATGAATTATATTAACTGCATCTCATCTCTGCAACATGACAATCCATCAACTCCCTTTGAGAAAGGTAGGGAAATAACTTCCCCTGTGATCCAGCATATGTGTAGGGGTGTTACGGAGGGGCTGTATGCATAGGATCACACGGGAAACAAACACAGTGGGCGGGGCTCCGTGAGTGCACAGGGGAGGTGCTCGCAACGACGTCCGCACCGGGCAGCCTGGGGGGTTGGCCCGGAGTTGTGATCCCCCGGGGGGCCCCACCCCTCAGCGGGGGGTTGTGGTATAAAAGGGGATGAGCCGGAGAGCTCGGGGTACAATGTTAAAGCTAAACCAGTGAAGACCGAAGACCGTCTAGCTAGAGCCCTGGACTCCCCTGGGACGCCGCCCTTGTCAGGGCCGCGCAGGACCGAGCCAGCGGTGTGGTCCCGAGAACCAGAGCTGGTGCTCTGGGACTCCGGGTACCGTAGCCCGACTTACCAGTGTCGGGCCAGACAGCCTCCCCTAGCCCGTTAGTGGAGGACTAGGAGGTAGGTCAGAGATAGCTAGCAGTGTATTCCCAGCTAGCTGGGTGAGGGGGCCGATACCCCCTCCAGTATTGTATGTCCGCGGTTGTGACAACTGTTGCGGAATAAATACGTGTGCCTCAACCCCGGGTGTCCAAGAGTCCTCAACGGTACTACATATGCATGAATGAGGCACTCCACACTCCACGAGTGAACAATAACAGTACTGCATTGCTGATGTTGACTTCGGGGTTGTGAAAATAGCATCAATAAAACAAACTTACACGTGTAAACGTCATCATTGTAGTTGTACCTGTAAAATATAAAGGTCTCATGATGTCACATATTGAATATATGTATGACTAACATTTTTTAGGTAAATATTAACGAAAGTAATATTTCAGTGGACTGGGAGAAATTGTATTAAAACATTTGTGAAAAAAATTCATTTACTACATTAATATACAATATTCCATTCTATAATATGTGCCTATAATTTCCAGATATATATTTAAATAATGCCTAGACTTGGCAGCCTCGCAAACTATACTGTCATTATTTGCAAATAATTATGAAAATTTGAATACAAATCCCTGAAAAACTCCAAATATGCCTCTTTTAAAATATCCACAATTCCAGAAGTTTTGCAAATTAATGTACAGAAACGTGTTTGTCCATTAAGGCTAGGGCAGGGCCACAGAATTATGAGATAATGCGTCGTATGGTGTGGTCACTCAAGTTATTGTAAAGGGGGCATAGATTCCTCCTACTACCATTCCTACTTGGCCAACGGATGCTTCCTGGCTTTATATAGATTATAGAGTATGTAAAAAAATTGCAACTGCAGAAATTCCATGGCTCAGAGGAAGAGTGTCTAGAATACAGACAATAAGAAATTAAGCAATAAGACATTGACTGGGACAAGAGGTAACAGAAAATATCTGAGATTACTCTGATGGTTTGGACACGTTTCTAGAATGGATCCAGAGAGAATCCCATGAATGGTATTACAAACCAGAGTACACGATACAAGAAAGAGGAAGAGTAAAGATGTGCTGGATTGAGTCGGTGAAGAATGACCTTGAACAAAAAGGGTGCCAAGTTTTGGAAGCCCTGAGGCCGGTGCAAGACAGAAACATGGGAAGAGTCCTCATTTGGCCCCATCTCTGCTACATGAAGATTAAGGGGAAAAAAGCAGAAGATGTCTATTTATGGCCTCTTAGTTTGAACATTTTCTTAAGTTAATGTTTCAACTGTTTTAAATCCCATATTTAGTGTTATTGGTGCTGAATTTGATCATTTTAAAAAGGTTATTTTTAAAGAGCTGCAGACCTCCAATGATATCTAAAAATGCTGTCACGATAAAAATGTTAAACCTCCATATGTCAAAGTGTCCTTTTTTGACATACAGTATGGACGTCCTCTATTTTTAGTAAAATCATTATTGTCCCGGTTTAATTTAAAATCCATGATAAAGCCTATGTGTTAAACTTAATTTAAATGTCCATCTTATAACGTTTATAATATCATATGGAGGTTTTTTTTCTTTGCACGTTCACAAAATTACCCCCGCTTACCAGCGCTCACGTCGTTGAGCTCCTTGGAGATTCCATGGGGCTCACTTTTGAATGTGACATTGACGAGCGTCTCATTGCCAGGCCCAGGTAGGAGTGAGAAGCCCATGTTGAGGTCCGATTCCATCCATTGGGAAGGGTAAGTGAGAAGGTAGGTGGTGCTGGTGTGTGAGAACATCAAAAATTGTTACTCTGTGGTACAGCACAATTCATAAAAAAAAAACTTTGTTGTATGTTACTGTTTGCTTTTGATGGAAATTCATGACGAAGTTGCTATGAAAATTGTAACATAATTTGCAATTGCTTATCCAATACAATAAGCGACCACAGATGAGTGTGATGGAACGTAGTCAAAGACAGGGAAAAACTGATTACAGGTGAAACCAAGATCATTTACATTAAAATATATGGCAGAATGTGGCTTTATGTTGACTCTAAGTAATGCACTCAAGTGCCTAGAGAATCAGTGACAAAATGGATATCACCACTTAAATCATGAATGAGCTAATATAGTGATGGATAGTCCAATGAAAGTGAAGGGAGGGTTAGAAAGTACACGGAGCAAGTTTTATGAAACCATAAAATACATGTTGAAGAGAATGAGAAATAAAAAAATTATGAAAATGCAAAACTGCTGATTGGATACAAAGAACTCTGTAAAACGTTTAGGAAACAAGGGAAAACACGTGATTTAAAATGCCATTGCGAGTAATGGGAGGCATGAAGTGCACCACAAATTACGTTGACATTTCAAAAATGATTGACCTTTCTGAGTGGAAGATTGAATCACAGCTGACGACAGACACACCATCTTAAAATAAGTGGAGGAATGTTGTGCTGATCTCTGGCACAAAACAATGCATCATTATAGCCCATCAGATGAAGAACTTTGATTTAAAGCTTTCGTGACTGCATGGATTCATATGCTTGGTTCTTTCGGTAAAGTCACGTAGAAGGGAAATAATACAATAATAGTTTTATATTTATATTTCCCTTCTAGTAAATATTGTTTTATATTTATATTATTTTATTTCCCTTCTACATGACTTTACCTCAAGAACCAGGAATACAAAATAGACAGTTTTTTATTTATGATACCAGGTAAAGCCCACTGAGGTAACTTATTTTTCAGAAGCGACCTGGCCACCAAATGACAGCTCAACAAAGTGGTTTATAGTGTGGACATTTATAGCAGCCCGAATAATGTGAATGCTGGGGGGGGGGGGGGCGAGGTAGATGCAAGGTTAGTTGGTGTTAGTAGTTGGTGTTAGTATTAGTTGGTAGATTGTTGAGAACGGGTCGTATAGATATGTTTAGCTTGGCGGGAACTAGGTGGAGCTATTTGAGGTTAGTTGAGTGACTGGATTAGTTGGATAGGGTCGAGTTAGTCTGGGTTCACTCTATTTGATGATTCGTGTGTGTGTGTGTGTGATTACAGTACTTCAATAGAGTGTTTGTGTCTGACCCCGTATCGTCCCTGCGTGTTAAGAGGCGAGATCTCGGCCCGGCCCGATCGCGAAACGTCGCGACCTCGCCACAGCAGGCGCGGGTGAGCGAATGCCCGCGAAATCGGAATCGAAATTCGGAACAGTTTCGAATCGATCCGGAATCTACAGCTTAACGAGCGGATATCAACATAGATTCGATCCGCTCAGTTTTAAAAGACACGGAATTGAACCGAATCGATCCAAAGCCACAGCAGCCTGGAGGGCCCAGAGGTTATGGCAGTTGTTTCTCGATAATGTTCAGAAGGGGGCCCAACTTTCGTCGACACGACATCAACTCACATAATCTGTCAACCCACACGGTTTACCCCGTATTATTGTGCAGGGACATTGAGTTTGCAGGTCCATACGGCGTTACAGCCGTTTCAATACGGGCAAAACTTTTTTGTGTCTATTTGTGTTTCTCCCTCTTGATCGGACTTTGTAGGATGAACGTTGACATTTATAAGGGCACCACGGGGTGACCAATAAAGTCTGAATTGGTAACAAGTTGGGGCACTGATCAGGGGTTGACAGCTGCCATCAGTGTGAGCGGGCCGCCACACGTTTGACACAATTGGGGTTTGACAGCACGATGATGATGACAATGATGATGGGGGTTGTGTTTGTGGTGAAAATACAACATCTTCCACCATCGAAAATATTTACAACACCAGCCATAGTCTATGGCCACTCAAATTCTGCGGGGGCAAAAATAAACACATTCCTGCGGAGGGAGCTGGTAGGAACGTTGGGTTTCTCAGGCAATGGCCAGGGTCAACGGTGTAATATTTAATAATTCAATATTTACAACACATTTGTCAATTCACTTCGAAATGAAGGCCTCAAATCGCATGCTATTCAAGGGGGTTGACTATACTTCACCACCCTGGTCTATCAGGTTGATTAAAGTGGGCCCAAGACCAGTTCAGATATGACTCATCACATGTTAACTGACTACGAATTTAACTCAGGTGAGCGTGTTAATTGTGCAGTAAGATAACCACTGCACCACTGCTTCCCCACCAATCATGTACTGTGTTGCGCAGTTAATAAATCTAAAAACTTTGCTTATTTAAAAAAAATTAAGTTACGAGTGTTTTATTTAAGCTCATATTTTGGTATTTCATGTTTTTAATTGGATTCGTTGTTAGGGTTACACTGAACACAAACTTTTAAAAAGTGTTTCCTTTTTTATAACGTGTCAATGAATCTGCTCATTGTACATGCATTCACAAGACTTCTTACCTTTGAGCAACCGTGGCCGTTATGAGGAGGATGAACAGTCGCATCTTGAGTGAGATGCTGAAAATAGTAACAACAAACGTAACTAGACCACCATTTGCTCGATGTAAATCATGTGCAAGGTAATACATATCTCAAAAACAAATAATTCAAAACTTCTTAGTTCATTGCAGCAGGGTCCAGATTGGGATTATGTAGTTTTATTTTTACGTACAGCGCTTTGAGATACTTCAATATGAAAGGCGCTTTATAAAATACAGGTTATAATTCTAGGCTGCAGATTCCACCGCTGAATACATCTCTTGTGTTTAATGATAGACAGCTTCAGCGGCAAATGAACGTGGACACTAAAAAGGAAAATGAAACAAAAGCTAAAAAGGGGGCGAAACAGTTTGGAGAGGTGCATGTCTAAAATGACACTTGACATGTGAATAGAAACACATGGATTAGCGAACATCACATTGAGACATCATATTGTCCGTGAAGAAACGTGGGTTTGGAAAGAACAGGTCACTTAGAGGGGACGATGCCCATTGGTTGATACTAACGATGAATTGGAAGTCAAAGGAGGGAATGCATCGGGCAGAGCGTCCACCGTAGAGATGTGGAGTCGCTGGATAGATGAATATATCTCAAGGTTGTGAGAGACTCCGATGGCTTGAGGAGGCCTTCATCAAGCAGTATTTACATTATGGCTACTGATGAGCTTAAAGCGGCAATACCTTCATATACGACTGCTATGTCCGGAACTGTTGCCCATTTGTAACAATAGATGCATGGTATGGCTTTTTTGTGTATATTGCTCCTGGTGTACTACTTTTGTTCTCAGTTGCAAGCAGAATGGCAACGTAGTTATAGAATACTGTACTTTCAGTGATAATAGCACTGTTAATGAGAAGGGTGGACAAATATTTCCATTGCGTCGTAACAAAAGCATCAGAATTTAGCATTGTCCTCGTAGCACGTACGATAAGCTGCATTTCAATGGTAAATTTTAAAATCTTTCGAACGTTAGAATTAGAACACAGCTGGCCATTCCAAATGGTAACTTTGGGCACCGACACCTCAGATTCCACTCACCTGAGCACCGCCGCTTTGCTTCGTGGACCCACTTCACTGCTGACGAGGAAGATTCAATATCTCACTGCCTGTAGTGTTGCTAGGTGTCTGTGTGGCAATATATAGTGGATGTGAAAACAAGTAGCACACGGGTTAACCATCCCCCAGAGTGTTTGTTAAAATTTATAAGTGCTCATATATTTTACAACTAGGCCTCGTAAAGTACTTTTCACAGAACATATGACCAAATACATTCAATGTAACATGTTGTCACGTCTCAAAGCTAAGCAGAATGAGCTTGGATAATGCTTGATTGGGCAACCATCATGCTTAAAACGGCATCTTAGGCTGCTATCGCAAATAAACTCCAGCTTGGATCGTTACCAACAAGACGATCACTCAAAAATGCTCTAGAGGAGTCGTACAACCATAGCTGCCACTGCTATCCTCTGGCCTGAAATAAAAACTATAGCTATAGATGACCGACGTATGAACTTATTATGTATTTTGATTATAGTGCGCTGCTACTTCTATTGTTAATCCGGCTGTTATAGATTGACTTATGCAGCTCGCGAAGGACGCTAGGTTTAGTGATGTGTGTTGTGTGTGTCGCTATTGTAAACTTTTAATCACATTTGTTGGGAAAACTGTTACGTTGTTTATAATAGCATTGTTTTAGTAAGTTTTAGAGGGGCTTGGTTTGGCCCGATTTGTTGATTTAGTATAGATTTATACTTAATTTTTTTAAATCTGTATTGTATTATGATTGTTATTGCGATCAACCATCGAAATTTATTTTTTTGCACTATCTGTACGCAGCATGGACGGGTTGTGCTTTTTCTGTAGGATTTTATTGTTTACGTATGTGATGTTCAGATTTGTGTACAATTAATTTAGGTGTATCTTGAAATTGTATTGTTTGTTGCGGTTGAACCCCAATCAAGAGCCGAATGGCTCACAGGTTAATTCCTAATAAATAAAACTCAAACTGAAACAGTGAGTAGTGCAGCAGGTAAATCGTGGGCGACTGCCCCGGGCCCCGTGCTTTCGGGGGCCCCACGCTTCGACATTAAGGTGTCAGATGTAATACTTTCGGTTTAGTTCAAAGGCTTCGTGGGGCCCAAATTTGGATTTTCCCTCGGCCTCGCACCCCTCTGTGGAGAGCTCTGGCCATGCGGTCACATTTATACCCTTAAAAAAACATGTGTTCTATGTACATGCAAGCAACCCCTAACGATTGGCAGCTAGTCGTGATATTTTAAACATTCAGATTACATTTTAAAATTAACCACACTTAAGATTTACAGCATCGGTGATAAACTAGAACACAACCGTTTACTGTCATTCGCATCCTAGCAACTGCCCCTTTGGCTGTTTGTTATACAATGATCATATAATATAGCACATCGTAAATGTATTTTTAGCCCTATATATGTTTATCATTGTACGTACCAAAGTAACATTTTACGTTTACTGTCATTGGCATTCTCACAACCGGCTGTTTGGCTGTTTAATTTACAACAATTATACCATACGTCACATTGTAAATGTATTTTTTCCCCTAAAATAGTTAATTATCATACGTAACAAAGTATGATTTTACGTTTCTATGCAAATTCAGAGTCTGACCGTCAGAACTTCTTTCCGCTATATCTGTAAGCTATTTCCAGAGTCGCATGCGGCTCTTTGAGGACTGCTGCTTCGTGACATTATTTATTAACGACCACTGTCTCTACTCTTTGGTTTTTTCGGTAAAGTCACGTAGGTGAAAACAAAACAAAATAAAACGACTAAATACAAATTTGATTTAAAGCTTTCGTGACTGCAGGGATTCATATTCTTGGTTCTTTCGGTAAAGTCACGTAGAAGGGAAATAATAAAATTAAATATATATAAAACAATACAAATTCTCACGACGTTTCGACTGCAACACAAGCAATCATCATCAGGTGTGAAAACCACAGCAACGCGAGCATCCGTCATTAGACGGATGCTTGTGTCATCAGACGGATGCTTGTTTTGCTTCTGAAACGTCGTGATTTAATTTAGTTGTTTTATTTTTTTTTCACCTACGTGACTTTGATTTAAAAAAAAGGCTTTTCTGTTATATTGGTTGCCATGGTTTAGCCATACAGTATCCCACTCTGCTGGCTTGAAGTCTTCCCTTTGGGCTGTGACCTCTGGGTGCCACTCCGATGTCCACCTCAGCAGCCTGCCCTCCTGCTGATCCCATATTTGTGGAGGCGATTATCGCTGGTGCCACTGGAAGAATGTCCTCATTCCTCCAACAGTTGCTGGTATCTGCTTACGGTGGGATGCAAACGTTGAAATCCCACCAGGTGGTGCCTCACAGGTGGTACCCATTTCATCAACCATGGAACGACCGAGTTCTATTGACTGCGGCCAAGATTGACCTCATAGGGGCCTAATCTATTGTTGTAGAAACATTAATTTGAAGGAAAAAAAAAACATTGAATTTTCATTCAAAACACTAAAACATAATGCCCTGGACTGCACAATAAAAGGTTTGTGGTATTTTAACTTGGTACTTTCTTCAAATCTCCAAATGGCAGATTGGATTTTTTAAATTTCTACCTAGAATAGCATTCTGAGTTTTTATCTGGGTGTATAGCATACGCTATACATTAACAATCTGGACAAGGATGAAGAGACAGTACTGGTCACAAATAGCAGATTACAGTGGAGGCATCAGTTATTTTTGACATTAAATTAATATACTTCCAACTTGCAGTTGTCACTGGCACTGGTTTAAAATGAAAAATATATAATAGGGTACATTTCTGACAATGGCCCTTCACCATAGCAGATGTAATAGATAAATAAACTAAGATCTTTGGGGGGAAATGGTTTTCATTTGTTTATAAGACTTGTACTTTTTAACGCAAATTGTATTGTTCTAGACGTGACTGTTTTTTTGACATATTTGTAATTTTACCCAATTTCATAATTCGTCATCTGACTATGTTATCTCCTCGTTTGTTAGCCTAAAAATGGAAATATATTCGTGGCATAATACCATATATATGTAAAAATGATGATTACAATCATGCTTCGCAGGTATTTTCAAAACAATTATGAGGTTTCTATCATACCTGATATCAATGGGTACTATTCAACAACAAGTGTTGAAGGAACGGATGAGATGAGAAGGATGAAAATGTGGTCTGAATAAGAAATCTACAGGCACGGTAATACGCGTTTATATAGCGTCATTCATGCAAACTGCATCTCACGACGCTACACAACTTGCAACATATTGAGGTGCACATGTATTATGGTGTTTTCAACCAATTAATGATGTGCGTGTATACATGTTGGAGGAAATCGGAGCATGTGAAGTTCTCAATAAGTCTGCTAAAAGGCTATTTTAGGGATATTTTTCTTTGTATATGTGTGGGGAGAGTTTAAGTGAGTGTGCATGTGTGCATTTATCTTTTGATGTGTTTGTCAGGCCTTACCATCAGCACAACCAAAAACTAAGCACCTGCCTGGGTATTTTGTGTTATCAAAACTCCACTCCCCAACTACCCATGAGTGACGGGGCAGTTGTTGAGTGGAGAAATTTCCATCCCTGGGTAGTGTGCTTATGACCAGCTTTGATTTTGCAGCAGAAGTCTCACCCTGAATCAGTCGAGCAGAATTATCTTTTCATCAGCTGCATAATGCTCTTTGGAAGCTACCTGGTCTGGCGCTCCACACAAATCTGCAGGTCTTCTCGGCCAGTTATGCCCTCCCTTCTCTATGCTTGCTAAACGTGGACCCCTCTAAAGGAAGCTCTTCGGCAGTTTGAAACATTCAGGCTGGCCTGCCTACAATCCATACTGGGTTTAACCAGGCTGGATCGTGTAAGAAGCTCACAAATTCTTGA
The DNA here is from genome assembly GCF_015708825.2 of Lethenteron reissneri. Classification (NCBI taxonomy): domain Eukaryota; kingdom Metazoa; phylum Chordata; class Hyperoartia; order Petromyzontiformes; family Petromyzontidae; genus Lethenteron; species Lethenteron reissneri. The sequence continues at coordinate 1,349,475 of NC_083833.1, read as the reverse complement.
AAGATCTGGACACATTCCCATTGGAGAACTCCTGCAACAAGGCTGTGTTGTACAAGCAACTTCTGTTTGGCCAGTTGGAGGGGGCTAAATAGGCGCGGCATGGGTTAGATAAGAGATGGGCTAATGCGGTATAGAAGGGTGTGGAGCTGAGTAGACTTGCCAAAGACTGGTACCAGCAGTGTCAAGATCGGCCTCGCTAGAGAAGGCTTGTGAAGGACACTACTGGGCAGATGGTGTATTTCTCTTTGTATGTGATCGTGTGTCTGAGTGTGTGTTTGTGATAGTGTGTTTCTGCGTGTTTATTTGTGATAATGTATATTTCTGCTTCCTTGACACTAGGACCTACTGTGGAGCTCATCTGTCCACTGATCATTGGCTTGTCATCTGTGAGATAAGCCTGCCATTCTTTCACTGCGGTGGTGGGCATCCATATAGGACCTCATTCCAACCCACAGCAGCCTGGCCTCGGCTAGCTGTTGAAAGTTGCAAGCGAGAATGTCATCATCGCTTGCAACTGGTGTTGGCATCGTCCTCCTGATCCCGAGGGGAAATGGTTGATGTTCAGGACTGTGACTCATGCGCTACAATAGCTGCATTGGATACGCAGTCCAGACCTTCCCAGCGATCCTCGCTGACGGAGGTGTTGCGGTCAACGGAGAGAAAGCGACAGGCTCATTGCCACCGTCCACAACATCCCACGTTGTAGAATTAGAGCGGCTGCGCCTCAAATATTGGAAGTAGCCTCCCCCTGAGAGTGGCTGGCTAATGTGCCATCTGTTGAGGAAGTACAAGGATTGATACAGAGTCTGAGACGAGGAATAATGCCGGGCAGAGGTGATCTCCCTAGCGAACTACTGAGGGAGGGTGGCGTTTGTGTGCAGACTGCCCTCCTCTAAGCAAGGCTGTTTGTGGGGTCATGTAAATTCCGTAAGGACTCGGAAATAGTGTATATTTTGGCCTGCGCAATTTGCATACTCGGGCTCAAGGTCCTGCCCATCAATCATTATGAAACATAAACTTTATTCTTTTAAAAGTTTGCTAATTATTGTGGGGACTGGAGAGGGCCTAAATGTTGCCACGTATGTATGTGTTGAACTTCTTTCGCACCGTACTAGCCAACCGTGCTTATCGGAGGTGCGGGGGAAGGACACAAAAAGCAGCTATAAATAAATTAGTTTTCACTCTAGATGATAATTTATAAGTGCATAGCCCCAGTGGCGTCTTAATATCGGACGGAAGAGCATTCCAGACTGCCGCAGAAGCGCATCTGAAAACGCGCGATGCATTGACCGTCTTTGTTCGAGATAAAAAAAAGCATAATCAACGTTTTTGGGTTTAAAAAAAAAAGCGGCTGTCTTTCAAAACAAGCCCAACCGAAATGTATTTGTGTGCACTTACATGGTGAAAAAAAAAATCCTCGCTCTTCTCCATTCTCTGTGGTGCCTGTTGCCTCAATGAGGTGCATCTCAGTGTTGAAATGTTGAAGTATATCCCAGCTTGGGACAAAACGCCTTGTGGCCAATCTTATTAAACCATGGCAAAGAAGGCCAAATAAAAAACGCAACCCGCGACTCTCAAAACATGAAAAATACTTTTTAAACAAGCCCAATTCTACTTTTTTTAATAAGCAGACTTGGCGATAATCTAGGGCCTATCAAGTAGGGGTATGGCGCAGTGTGGAGACAGAATAACTCATGCGCAATTTTTAAAGGACCAATGCCATTTATGGCAATTTTCTGCCAGCAACAGTCGCTAGCAATGAATTAACCATGAGCGACTGTGGCAACTTGGCAGGCAATAGATTTCACTGGCAAGAGTTCTCTCTAGCCACTCGTTTACATTATACTTCATGCATTTACTTATTTATCCAGGAACGCCACACTGAGACACAGGACTCATTTGTTTATTTTATGTTTTCAGCCAATCAGTATTTATACGTCTGGGAGGAAACCGGAGCACCTTGAAAAACCCACGTGAGAGGGGTAACATTCTATCCCCGTACAGATAGAAACAGATGGCGATTAGTCCACTTTCTGTCCTGCCTTCACCTGGCGAGCCAGAGTATGGCACCTCGACACCCAAGGGAAGGGATTTCGCAACATTTGTGTGATTCACCAAACCTCGCCTCCACAGTGCTGGATTAGATGCATGTGATCGAAAAGCAAGCATTTGTGTACCAAATAAAGACTCTCAACTATATTTAACGAAGGTCCTGCCAAGTTGTTTGCAGTAAGGGCCAACGACTCCTATGTATAATCATAATTGAGTGATTTTCATTTGGAAAATTTGGAACATGACGCCGGCGCACAATTGGCCATTTTTGTGAATAACACGAGGGGGCCTTCGCTGGCCACTGTGAATCAGATGGCACGATTTTAAAAGTTAATACACCCACAGTCCTTTAACCAGGGCAGACGCTGGATTCGAACCGCAAACTTCAGCAACAAGCTGCGAACGCACTGCCACTAGGCCAAGTTCAGAACTTTGGAAACATGCACGCTTACCAATGAAATGGAACGATAGCTAAAAAGTGTGCAAAGAAGCAAGACGAATCGAATTACACTGACAGTCAGGAAGCAGAACATATGGGTTTATTGATGATAATAGATTGTTATGCTTGCAATGTAAGTATTGAAATTATTTGCGTGAGATAGTATGTACAATTTACTCAAATTTTATACAAATGTCCTTCAAGGGAAGGGAATTTACTGACGCACTCAACTATGCTCTCAATTAACTGCATTCTCAACCCCTAGCCCACTCAGCTACACTGTCAGCTCCGAGCCCAAGCGTCGAGAACCTTTTGTTTCCTGAGGGCCGAATGGGACTTTCAAATATCCTTGGTGGGCCACGAATTATTTAACACAACATTTTTACTTCATGCATCGATTGTGTGCTCAGATCCACTAGACAACAGGTGACTGAGCATGGTCAAATTAGAAATACAGTGTTGACAGGGTTGAAGATATTCCTCTCTAATACCCGATTAGTCTGGCAGAGATGCCTGCAGTGATGGATAAATATTGTTTGCAGACCGATTCGAAGCAGGAGGCCTCATGTAACCATGAGCCATATGAATCTATTTCACAGGTTGTATCCAGACCGTGGGCCTTAGATTCCCCATCCCTGCCTTTAGGACCACATATGTATGTTGAACTTGTTTTGCACCATACGTAGCCAACCGTGCTAATCGGAGGTGCGGTTTAAAGTGCACATTATGTGACGGAGATTTACAATGTTGGGCCGTGAGGTGACCATCGGATTGCAGCTTAACGAATTGGTCACTCACCAGTCTGTAAAGTTTTGTAGTGTCAACTGCTTGTATGCTTGGATTGCCTCTGGCTACTCCATTTTTCTCCAACATATAAACAAGGAATTGGCTACCCATTCCAATGCAGGAACATCCTAAAAATTATACTCAATGAGACGTATGGATAAAGAACTATCATTTGTATAGTTATTATTTAAAGGTTAATATTATAAATGCACTTTAAAATGGTATTTGTCTTGCCGATCTCAGTGTGGCAAAGTCACGCTCCACCCACACTCCTTCCTACGGCGCAAGAACTCCCATCGCGCGCCAGCGCGCCCATAGCTCAAGACGGCACGAGGTGCTTCACGACGTGCGCCGCTTCGATGACGACCATGTGGCTGGGCCGTCGCACACGCGCGTCACCGACGGGCACAGTCGGGGTGGTGGCGGTGGCGAGGGCTGGCGCATCTCCTCCGAGCGACAGTCCCTCCAGGTAGAGCTGCAGCGCACGGCGCAGGCGCCCGTTCTCCCGCTGCAGGGCATCGCGCTCGTGCTCGAGCGCCAGCTGCTCCAGCAGTACCTTGTTGTAGCGACGCCAGAAGCGCTCCATCGAGCTGTACTGCGCTGCGACCTGCGGCAGCGAGACCACCCCATGCGTTGCTTGAATAAAAAGGTCCGGTCAAAACGTACGCAGAATTTTATACACCCATAATAGTTTAGCAATAAGTTTGTAATCTGCTTTCATGACACCAAAATGTTTCTTATTTAATCAAAACAACACTGCTTTGCTCTCATGTGCACAAGAAGGCTGTTGAGTGAAGCACAACACAATTTTGCACGGAGCATATTTATCGCTGGAATCCAGAGCCAGGCCTCGGACTACTGTGAATTATTTAATCTTCGGCTGCTCTTATTGTGTGCTCTGTGCCAGGTTGTGATGCACGCACAGACCGTGCCTCAACACATTGGCATGGAGCATTCGCCTGCAGCGCCCAGGATAACATTCTCAATACAGTAGTTGTAGGCCTCCTCTGCCTACTACATTGGACGCGCACTATACTATTTTAGAGTACGGCGCTCTTTGATGCATTCTTTTTAAATCATTATTTGCTGTATGGTAAAGCTGTAGCAGAATGCCACCCCTGTGTTCACACCGACTGTGCTCCACCTCCTGTTTTAATTGCACTCACCTGCTGGGCTGTAAAGTGTTTTATAGGGCCACGAGTGGCAAGTAACCGGCGTTGCCCGGGCAAAAAAGGCAGACACACACATGCAGTTACACACACAAATCGACTGACACACACACATATCGACTCACACATACATACATAGACTGAACAACAACAACCGCCATTCGCCAGTAAGTGGCGGTGACGTCACGACAACACTTGTGGCAGGCCATGTGCACCTTGTGGCCACGTGAAGTGTCGAACGCCCGCTGGCAGGAGGTCACGGGGCAGACCCAGATGGCACAGGTCGACTGACTGAGATGACTGGCTGATGCACCGCCTGTGCCCCCTACTGTGACAACTTGCTGTGCTTTAGCCACCCGGCGCTCCGCTCATTGTTGTGAGCTTGTTAGCGTAAGAAGCAAGGAAATAAGTACTTACTATAGCCGTGTTGAGGCCTTGTGCCATGCATAACCCCCGTCCTGGCCTACATTGGCGAGGCGGCGAAGTTGGCACGTTGCCAGGCTAGGGGCTGGGCCGCTACCCCCACACCCCCAGCATTCCCCGCCCGTGCAAGAATAATGGTATGTAAGCACTAAAATGATTATGTAGGGAGCTTGTAGTATAAACTGGACGCATTGTGTTGGGGGGGGTTAAGAGGACATGACACTGTGAAGAAATATCCGCAGCGTTATGTGTGTATGTGTTGCCTGTAAAACGCGTATAAGGAAATATCCCCCGGTGAGCTCGAACGAATGCGCAGCACTTGGTAGGGTTCGCGCCCCCCCACGCAATTGGCGTCAGTTGGTACGGTGGACGGCGCACAATAAGTAAATAATAATTTTTAAAAATGGCACAAATGTGTTAATTAAACTACATTAAAGTATACGGATGGGAAAACGGAATAGCCTATTCCCACTGCGGGGCTTATGGCGTGCTGCCTGCCAATTTTTTTTCGATGAAAAGCCCACCGTTTGAGAGGCAAATCCCCCGCAAGCGCGAGCACGCGGAGACTTTTATATATAAGAAGAAGAAAAAGAAAGAAGAAGAAAGAAGATACATAACTTCCTTCTATTTATCTGTAAGACAGTCAGGTTCCCACTGTACAACCATTCTACAAACGTGTTAATTGGACCTGATATATAGTATTCATAATCAACGTTTTTGGGTTAGATCGCGTTATTTATAAATGTGTCGTAACCCTCCACCACCCGACACGGCTAATCAGTAAAAAAGTGTCACGTTGACAAAAGACAAATAGTTCACTACCTTAGCCCACCGGTTTGTTGAAGAGTGAATCCACAACATTTACAATTTTTTAGTACGAATTTCGCTCAACGTGACACATTTTTTACTGATTGGCCGTGTCGGGTGGTGGAGGGTTGTGACACATTTATAAATAACGCGATCTAACCCAAAACCTTTTATTATGAATATTTTTTTCTCATGAAGAAATTTACAACTTGTGCCATTCTGGGACACACAGCTTTGGTAGATTTATGTAAGAAGGCAGAAATTCGCTTTTTGGATTGTGTTTCCTTTGGGGCCAAATGAACATCTTGACGAAAGTGTTGAAATGCTTTGCGTTGGTAAAATGTTGCTAAATAACTGGATGAAAATACATTTTTTCTAAAGCCTGAATGATCCGGTCAGGAAGACCAGCACTCGGCAGACGAAGGCACCCAGGTATTCTCTCCGTAGAGGCAAGTGTTCTTCACTCATTTTCAAAGGGGGGGGGGGGCTACTTCATCATCAGTGTGAGGGCCGCCACACATTTGAAACCTTTGGGGTTTGACAGCACGATGATGATGGGGTAATGTCACATTTTGTGTATTGTCGGGGGCCGCCAGTGGCCCCCGCGGGCCTTGCAATGAATAACACGGTTTCATTTATTTTAATTTATTAGGTATAGCCCTGTGAGCCATGCGGCTCTTGAACACCGGTATGGAGGGATGCTCGATGGCACGTAGCTGGCTGTGCAGTACCTGCGAGAGCTGCTGGGTGGGCGTCTGGGCCAGCTGGGTGTCCACGTCGCGCTGCTCCTCGGGGGTCAGGGCGCCGGGCGGGAAGGGCAGCACCTTCTCTTGCTCGGTCTCCATACGACGGCAAATCTCCCCCATCTTCAGTACCTGCTCAGCCTGCATCGAGAATATCATGAATCGGCCACCTGCGCGAGCCTCCTCAAGCTCGGAAATCTGACACTGGACTTGGAGACGCATCGACAAAGACGATCTTGAGTTTGATTCTCGAACATGACCAACATCGGTGACAAATAACTAAACTCGTCATGGACACCCGAGTTTTGCACTTAGCCTTAAATGAGTACCTGGTGCAGTGTGTAAACATCATCACTGGGTAGTCAAAGGCGGATGGAAGTGATGTTGGCCACAAAACCCTCTCAGCTTTAGTAGATGCTTACTAATGGCACCTGCCCCGACAGCCTATTAGGCTACACGAGAGAGTTTTTGTCCGAGTGCATGTGCGTTGCTGTACATGTGTATTTGAATGAGCATTTGGAGGCAGTCGCCCTCCAACAACAGCAGAGGGCAGAGGACCGACGCTCACAGCAACGAGCGGAGCACCGGGCGGCCAAACCACAGCGAAATGGCACAGGTGGTGCCAGTCATCTCAGTCAGTCAACCCATGCATTTGGGTCTGTCCTGTGACCTCCTGCCAACGAGCATTCGACACTTCACGTGGCCTCAAACTGCGTACAGCCTGGCGCAAGCGCCGTGGTGACATCACTGCCACTCAGTGGTGAACGGCAGTCGTCGTTGTGTTTGTTGTTGTGCATGAGTGTGCAGGGCCTGCCTTCCGCAGCACCGTGTCGAGGACGGCGTTGGTGCGGTGGCTGTGCTCGGCCAGGACCGCGAGGCGCTTGCGCTCCCGCGAGCGCTGCTCCCCCAGCGCCCCCTTGCCCTGCAGGGCGTGCAGCCGCGCCGCCGCTCGCTCCTCGCGCAGACGCTGGTTCCGCTCCTCGCACTCGCGCGCCAGCGCCGACGTGCGTGTGCGCACGGACGCCATCGAGTCCTAGGCCAGCATGCGCGGCGCGAGCAAAGGAACGGACGCATGAACCCAGTGAAAACAGCCGCAGGGTTCGAAAGGAGTGCAGCGCATGAGGAATATCAAGGGAATGCGTACACCAGGTCAGTGAAATCACTGTGACGGAATTACTAATTACGTGGATGTTCGAAGAGGATTAAAAGTGGAAATTTAGTACAACAAACTTACATTTCTTTGCATTTAGACCCCTAGAAATTACAGCTCATAGTCTCATTGTTTTAATCTACAGATGGGGGCCAGCCTAAAGTCCTGTATTGCTTTAGGTTAAGTGATGGACACATAAAATATACACAATCGACATTATCAGTGAACCAAGTCATTATCCTCCAAATGAGTTTGACATGAAAGCCAGCAAGTTAAGCCCACTACTGGTTATTTGTGCAACATACCTTTGTAGAATATCAGAAAGTGTAAAATCTAAACACTATATTAAGGTAGTTGGCTAAGACGGTTTACACAAATTCACTGGATGCCAAAGACTACCTGTAGCGTTATTTTATCGCGAGTATAATCGTCTACTGTAACGTGTTTTGCTAAAGCCTTGTGACTGAGCCTTGGCACGCGCAGCGCCAAGACCACGGAATGCCCCCCCACCAGTGGTTCGATAGGTGAGCTCGCACAACCAGTTTAAGTCTTCTCTAAAGACTCACCTTTTTCACCTGCAGACCTACACTTCCCATGTATTACCAGAGGACTTTGGACTTTGTAGTATTTATATTTTTTTACTTCGATCATGGCACACTGAGATCCTTGGATGAATTGCGCCTGATAAATGTAAATTAATATGAGTATTATTCATGTGCACCTGTAGACGCTGCAACCTGCGCGCGTGAGCTTCAATCTCACGAGCACTCTTCTCGTCGCGCGTCTTCAGGGCATCGAAGGCGATGCGCCGCTCCTCCGTGGCATCCGTGTACTGCTGCAGCGCCACCTGGAACTGGCGCCACAGTGCCTCCACAGCACCTTCCAGCTGCATGCGCAGCGCCTGCTTCTCCTCGAGAACCTGCACCAGATCGACAACGGACCGTGATACGTCCGCCAGCACGCAATCAACACAGCACCCAGTGAACAATGAACCCAGCAATCAACTCATCAACACAAGACATTGGTACTATGACCAGCACACAATCTAAAACTCGGTGGATAATCAATAAAATATAAGCACCCAGTGGTTCAACACAGTAGCAAATTAACCCATTCAACCCAAAACCCAAACCAACCCAGGAACTAATACATTATCAATCGGAACACCCAATTAACCAAGCACTCAATAACATCATAAATCAAGTCATTACCCAAACAACTCAGTACGAAGTCAACCAAATACCCAATAAACTCACCGCCCAATTCAATTAACTCAGCACTCAAGTTTTAGAGCCAAATACCCAATAAACCCAGGTGCATATGTACAACCATTCTGTCTATCCACTGTTGGATGAGGACTTTTCCATGCCTCATACTTAGCACCAAATCATCCCAGCACCCAGATACAGCCGATTCATATTTTTGAAAAAGATTATCCTTTTACGTGAAAAGGGTGAACTTCGGGGCTGATTTAGCCACTGGTTTGGATTTAAAGTATGGCTCAGTTTCCACCGCAGCTGTTTCTGCACCTCCGGCTGTAACTGCACTGCGTGTGTGAGTGAATCAAACCCACGTCGTTCTTGATCTCATCCATTGAGCTGTGGAACTCTTGCAGTGCCTCCTTCTCCTTCTCTGCAAAATTCTCCTCCATTGCGAACAGGATGTCCCCGATGTCCGATATCTCGTGGGCGTGCTGCTGAACAATGAGCTCCCTGCAGCACACGGCGCGCACACACACGCTCACCACCGCGCATGCTGACACCACGTGCCGCTGCTGCCACTCACACAGCCAACCACTGACACCTCACTCACGAACACCACATGCTGACATAGACAACCACTAACACCTCACTCACTAACACCACATGCTGACACAGCCAACCACTGACACCTCACTCACTAACACCACATGCTGAAACAGACAACCACTAACACCTCACTCACTAACACCACATGCTAACACAGCCAACCACTGACACCTCACTCACGAACGCCACATGCTGACACAGGCAACCACTGATACCCAAGTCATTGAAAATGCATTCACTGGCACCCGTATCTGAAATTGAACTCAATGGGACTATAATTACTGACAGCACTCTCTGATATTGCTACTAATGACACCACCACCACTGTCATTATCACTCACTGGAATACCGACACTTTTATTTTTAAATCCTATCCCACTCCACTTGTGGCCCTGTCCGCTACAGTAGGTGTCAACAAGCCTCCTGTATGACAAATCCCAGACAATATTAGACCTCTGAATGTTCAGACCAAATGTTTGTCACCATCACACCATCAGTATCGTCGCCATATCAATAATAAGAGGTGGAGGTTAGCTCTTGTCTCAGAGCTCCCTGTGTGGGTTTAGTTTGTTTCCCCATAGCCCACTCACCTCTCAGTGTCAAACTCCTCCTTGAGGGCAGACACCTCCAGCTGGTATTCTTCCCTGAGACGTTTCACACGCGCTGCTTGCAAACCCAGCAACCTGTATTCCGAGCGAGAGCAGACAGCACAGCATCCACTTTACCCTGCTGCATGCACCTAATCCACTAAACCATCAATCATCCGACTAACTCAATGAGTAAGATAGCATCCACTTACCCCACTGCACCACACAGCATCCATCTACCCCAATAAACCATGCAGCATTTACCTACCCCAATGATCCACACAGTACCTAATGCGAATGGGACAAATACAAATTGATTCCATTTGGTTTCGGAACTTTCATCAGATTGACAAATGTGAATCTGTGGAACCAAATTCACCCCATGATTTGTGCAGCCTTTGTCTGCGGGTGCATGTGGTGCGCATGTGACAGCACTTCCCATCAAAGCGAGGTGCAATGCCTGCATATTGGTGAGCCAAGTTTGATCTTTTTCAGTCGGAAAGGTTAGCGAGAGAGGGCAGTGAGTTAGGTGAGAGAGGGTCGTGAATTGACATTCCATACGTTACGCAACATTAAATAATACATATTATTTGGTTCTTTCGGAAAGTCACGTAGATAGAAAAATAAAAGTAAGTAATATAATAATAAAGTTATATAATAAAGTAATATAGTTTTTATATTATTTTATTAACTTTTATTTGTCTATCTACGTGACTTTACCGAATGAACCAAATAATATGAATTCCTGCAGTCACGAAAGTTTTAAGTAAAAATTATATGATACAGTCACTCCACATTTTACTAGACCACCACAGAACATTAAACAATGCAATCAATCGTCATCAAAACATTAACTAAAATAACCACACCACGCATTAATCTATGTCAATATACCACATCACACTAACCTACCTAATGAACCACACAGCCCGTACAACTTGCAGGGTGCTGATATAGTCCAGCAGCCTGTACACTTCAAATAGCTAAAGCGCCAGCTCAAAGGAAACACAGCTCACCACCTTCACTACAGCACAACACAGCACCACCTCAACCACAGCACCACCACAACCACAACACAGCACCACCACAACCACAACACAGCACCACTACAACAACACAACACAGCACCACTACAACAACACAACACAGCACCACCACTACAACACCACCTCAACCACAGCACCACTACAACCACAGCACCACCTCAACCACAGCACCACTACAACTACACAGCACCACCACAACCACAACACAGCACCACCTCAACCACAGCACCACTACAACTACACAGCACCACCAAAACCACGACACAGCACCACCACAACCACAACACAGCACCACCACAACCACAACACAGCACCACTACAACATCACAGCACCACAACACAGCACCACCACAACCACAACACAGCACCACTACAACATCACAGCACCACAACACAGCACCACCACAACCACAACACAGCACCACCTCAACAACAACACAACACCACCACTACAACAACACAGCACCACCACTACAACAACACAGCACCACCTCAACAACAACACAGCACCACCACAACAACAACACAGCACCACCACAACAACAACACAGCACCACCACAACTACAACACAGCACCACCACTACAACAACAACACAGCACCACTACAACTACACAGCACCACCAAAACCACGACACAGCACCACCACAACCACAACACAGCACCACCACAACCACAACACAGCACCACCACTACAACAACACAGCACCACTACAACTACACAGCACCACCAAAACCACGACACAGCACCACCACAACCACAACACAGCACCACCACAACCACAACACAGCACCACCACAACCACAACACAGCACCACCACAACAACAACACAGCACCACCACTACAACAACACAGCACCACCACAACACAGCACCACCTCAACCACAACACAGCACAACCACAACACAGCACCACCACAACAACACAGCACCACCTCAACCACAACACAGCACCACCACAACACAGCACCACCACAACAACAACACAGCACCACCTCAACCACAACACAGCACAACCACAACACAGCACCACCACAACCACGACACAGCACCACCAAAACCACGACACAGCACCACCACAACCACAACACAGCACCACCACAACCACAACACAGCACCACCACAACAACAACACAGCACCACTACAACATCACAGCACCACCACAACCACAACACAGCACCACCTCAACCACAACACAGCACCACCACAACCACAACACAACACCACCACAACAACAACACAGCACCACCACAACCACAACACAGCACCACCTCAACCACAACACAGCACCACTACAACATCACAGCACCACCACAACCACAACACAGCACCACCACTACAACAACACAGCACCACCACTACAACAACACAGCACCACCGCAACAACAACACAGCACCACCTCAACCACAACACAGCACCACCATAACAACAACACAGCACCACCACAACCACAACACAGCACCACAACCACAACAGCACCACCTCAACAACACAAACTCAACCACAACAACACCACCTCAACCAAAATACAGAACTACCTCAACCACCACACAATACAGCATCACCATAACAACAGCAACAACCTGACCACAGCACAACGTAGCAACAGCTTAACCACAACAAAGAATCAGATGAAACGCAGCACAAGAATACACCTCAATCACAACACCACAATGCAACACTTCAAACACAGGGCCGCATATTAACACTTTATAGAAAACAGCAACAACAACCACAGTTTACCACTACGTGGCGGTGACATCACCACGGCGCTTGTGCCAAGCTAGGTGCACCCACAGCACCACCACCACAGCAGAGTACAAGTGTAGTGATGGCACAACAGCATTACCTCAACCACAATACAGCACAACATTGTAACGGTAGCACAAATATACTCATTCTAACCACACGATACAGCAACACCACCTCAAACACAAAGGGCACAAACCTCAACCAACACAAAGCAGCACCTCAACCAGCGCACAAGACCGCCACAATCACAACACAACACTGCTTTGAAACAGCAACACAACGGCATCTCAAGCATGGCACCAACACGAGTTTAACCACACCACCTCAATCTCAACAACGTTCTAAACGACATCAACAACACAGCATTACCTCAACCACAGCACAGCACACATCGACGAGTGTTTACATTTTGGTTGTTCAGAGATGCTGCATAAGTGGTTCTGGTTATTGCATTTTGTTTCCATATCCATATTAATAATAATACGACAGCAATAACGGCATGTAGCTTGCGTGGTGGAAGATTTTTCCAAATGAGTGATTCATAAAGGCTTTAAACAGTTCTGTAGACAGTACTGTATATGTGTATATATACTAGCACTGCCCGGGATATAACTTGCAAGCACTCATTAATCATTACATCGATTTGTATGTATGTTGAACTTCTTTCGTACGGTACATAGCCAACCGTGCTAATCGGAGGTACAAGAGATGGACAACAAAGCCAAGTTTGAGCAATGAAGCGCACGGCGCGTTCCGTTAACATCGTCGTTTTCAAACGGCGGGCTATTGGATATTCCAAGGTGTTTTATCGAATTTCCGGGGAGAATTTTTTTTCGTAAATTCGTAAAGGTGACAATTTTGCAGTAATGTCATCGGCAAGAGGAACATTTTTGATTGTATTCAAGTTTCCCCTCGACGTGCCATTTGGGAGATAGAGCGTGACAAGCAGACAGACACTTGTGAATTATATATCTTCATGTTTAAAATATAAACCACAGACTAACAATGTACATTTGTAAGGCGCATTTCATCTGTACATCCCAATGCACTTGCCATGCATTCTCTTTTTTGTTCACCTATTTCAACCCACCCACTGAAAATGTTGACAAACTACCCCCTGCGCAGGACCACAAGGCATGGGGAGGCCTTCATCGAGCAATAGACAATGGTCACAGTTGATGATGATGAGTCTACCTAAGGCTTAGACATGGCCACTGAAATGAACGGTCTATGCGACACCTCATGACATCGAGATGCCTGTAACCGGAGCGGCCGCGCGATGCAATGTCTCACTCGCCTCTGCACATTCTCCATGTGGCTGCGAAACGCCATGCAGTGCTGCTCTTCCGCCTCCTCCAGGTCCTTGGTGAGGCACTGCGTGGACCGAGAGGGGACGGAGACACTCTCTAGCGACGGCACGCGACAATCTCATCTCAAAGCGCTCTCACACACACAGCGGCGGGATTGGCCACACAACCCCTACTTCAGAACAGGGACACATTTTCAAGGAAAATATTATAATACTATTACAACTTGAGTACTTTAAAATCTACGTAGCTGTTGTGCAGAGTTTATGTACATCACTGTGTTGAAAACTCATTTATTTAGAACTGCTTTTTGTGTGTAGTTTGTTGTCCATTCCCCACACCTCCTGTTAACAAAATTGGCTACATTTCGATTCAAAGCTTTCGTGACTGCAGGGATTCATATTCTTGGTTCTTTCGGTAAAGTCACGTAGAAGGGAAATAATAAAATAATACAAATAAAACTATAACATTCTCACGACGTTTCGATTGCAACACAAGCAATCATCATCAGGTGTGAAAACCACAGCAAGAAATTTTGAAAGGTTGGCTCCATAAGGTGAAAAAGTTCAACATACGTACATACAAAATAAACCCAAAATCAAACGACCCATAGCTTGTCATTATGTACTGTTCGATTTATGTCACGTGTTGTTATTATATAGAAACTTCACGAGTAACAGAATAAATACATTTACTACCAAGCCCATTATAGCACTCTAACAAAGTAAATGAAAAGTCACTACCATATATTTGTTTGCCTTTATCTGCAATTTTATCCTAATTCAGCTGTCGGCATCATGTTCTTTCGCAGAGCAGTTCAAACCTTTCGTGTTTGGGTGAATGGCCCACAAAAGCAAAGACCACAGAGCTACCTCTGAATTCCCTTCATGTGACCTCTGTGTCACACAGTAAGGAGGAAGCAATTACCCACCCACTTTGCCACCACTGAGGGTAATGTTTGTTTCGTCGACAGTCAAGTAATATATTTTGAATTCTCAGAGCTGAAAATTAGCCAAATTAAGTCCAAGTGCAGAGCCGAACTAAAGTAACTTTTTTCAAATTTTCTTGCTGTGGAATTCACACCTGATGATGATTGTTTGTGTTGCAGTCGAAACGTTGTGAGAATTTAATTGTTTAATATTTTTTTAGCATTTGTTTAGTATTTTTTTACTTCCCTTCTACGTGACTTTACCGAAAGAACCAAGAATATAAAGTAATTTTGTGTGTGTGCAGTTATTGATGACCGCATTGTTACCAATAACTTACTCCACTTGAGAACCAAGTTTAATCAAAGGTAGTGGCTTGTATTTGAAACAAGGATCTCACTTAAGCTTAATATAACGGTGTGGTTGACCATAGCTTTAAAGCATTTTTTCCTCTCGTTAAAGCATTTTCAAGCTTGCGTCAGACAGGACAGGGCACGCAGGCCAATGTAGATGTATACTGGGTGAGCAATGCTGGTTCCTATAACACAGACCCTCAGAGGCCAGCCCGCGTTGATAAGAACCCTTGCCTTGATAACACTGTCCTTGCGATCAACTACGCGCTCAAACGTCTGGCTCAGGATCTCGAGGTCACGGCAAAGCTCCTGGCTCTTGGCCTGGCGCATCATGGCGCGCCATTGCTGAGTCAGCTTGGTAGAGTTGAGCCGCGTGTTGTTCTCCTCCTTGGCCAGCTTCTCCTGCACGGGCGAGCAAGCGACAAAACACTCGGAGCATTCGGTCGGCCGTTAAATGCATTTAAACGGGACATCTTTATTCAACTGCAGAATCTGAGTTTCTTAACAAGGTCCACAATAATTTAGGGCATAGTCCACTTAGGGAACAGTGCACATTCGACTACCAGTTTGGTCACATTACTAGCATGAATCTTTATTGACATTTGCTTTCAAATATTAATTTAAAGCCTTGATAAGTCTCAAATGGAAGGTTTAGCCAATTTCTTTGTACAGCCACTGGACGAGAAAGTGGCCAGAAAATGGATTATTAAATCTAATATAGAGCTGTGTTATCTCCTTGTATGCGTGGGTTTTCTCTGGATAATACAGTTTCCTCCCGCGTGTCAAGCACTGGTTAGTGATACTCATTAATGACCAACGTCCTTTACTGGCTAAATCATCTCAGGGGGCTCCATGCAGACAAACACGCTTCTGCACACCTTAAGGTACTGCATTAGCATGTCCTCCTTTTTCCGACGGGAATCTTCCTCCGCCAGAAGCTTCTGTTGAGCTTGCAGCAGCTGCTCCTCCTCCGTCAAAAACTTTTTCCGCTTAGCCGGCATCTGTTCAAGATTCGCACAAGACACGTGGAAGTCGCGTAAACGTGCAGCGCTTGCGAAAGACAGTGACGCACGCGATGCAGGAGCGATGCGTCTGTCACACGCTCAAGTGACTTCACCTAGACACAGACTCTCGCGCACATTATCCCTCCTATAAGCCTCCGCGGGAAAGACAAAAACTCCATGAGGGTCCACATCATTGTAGAACAGAGAAAGACAGGCTTTTTGGTGGCAGCATGCATCACGAATGCAATGTCAAATATGACATTCAGAAGCACACAATGTCACGTAAAGTCGGAAGACTTAAAAAAAGAATTATCCTATTATATTTCAACTGTGCTGTTTGCATTATACCATGAGACAAATACATTTCCATTTGAACCTCTCACAGTGAACAGGGCACCACCATCTTGTATCAGAAAAGAGCCCTCAGAGTTGACGTAAGTTAAAATATATTTTTGGAGTTAAGTCAGTGGGCGTCTTGATCAACACTGAGCACACCTTGTATTTGTGACAAGGCTGAGGCCATCTGTTTGAGAGCCCAGCTATGAAAACATATTGATCAGAAACATGGACACTGGCGAGAAAAATGTAATAAAATATGAACAGTGCATGCTTCGGTGGACTTGCACAGACCCATAATAGGAACACACGATTCGACACATACAGTACTACTATTAAACAGCGGGCTTGAGCAGAACATAACGCAAGTAGGGATGATGGTAGATATATGGAAATGGTGACAAAATAGCAGGCAAAAGGGAGAACACACCACCACCATGGATTGGTCACCCTCTTAGTCACTACCACCAACGATAACGATGTTAACCTCGTGGCAACTGAAACACACCAATCGCCCATTACCTTGGAGTCTTTGGATGTGTGACCGAGCAGTTGCGGGTAGCGCGGGTAATGCCCGGGTAACGCTGGTGAAGAGAGGCATTAGTACAGGGGGTTAACACGTGTAAGCGGCAATGCAGGTAAATAGGTTAACAAGAGTAACCATGCAACTCAAGGTGAAATGTAAAGAGGTTGATAATAGTTGGAGGTTATAGGGGTAACGAGGGCACGCCGGTGAGTGGGCTAACGCGGGTAGGGGGCCGAGGCGACACGGGGTAAGGGGGTAACGTTGGTAGAGGAGGTCGCGCGGGTAACGCAAGCGAGGATGTTAACGCGGGGGTAACGAGAGTAACGCAGGTTAACATGGGTAACGAGAGTAACGCAGGTTAACAGGGGTAACGAGAGTAACGCAGGTTACATGGGGTAACGAGAGTAACGCAGGTTAACATGGGGTAACGAGGGTAACGCAGGTTACATGGGGTAACGAGAGTAACGCAGGTTAACATGGGGTAACGAGGGTAACGCAGGTTACATGGGGTAACGAGGGTAACGTAAGTTACCAGGGGTAACGAGAGTAACGTAGGTTACCAGGGGTAACGAGGGTAACGTAGGTTACCAGGGGTAACGAGAGTAACGTAGATTACCAGGGGTAACGAGAGTAACAGGAGTAACGCGAGTAACGCAGGTTACCAGGGGTAACGAGGGTAACACAGGTTACCAGGGGTAACGAGAGTAACGTAATCACCAGGGGTAACGAGAGTAACAGGAGTAACGTGAGTAACGCAGGTTACCAGGGGTAACTAGGGTAACGCAGGTTACCAGGGGTAACGAGGGTAACACAGGTTACCAGGGGTAACGAGGGTAACGCAGGTTACCAGGGGTAACGAGAGTAACGTAGATTACCAGGGGTAACGAGAGTAACAGGAGTAACGCGAGTAACGCGGGTTACCAGGGGTAACTAGGGTAACGCAGGTTACCAGGGGTAACGCGAGTAACGCAGGTTGCCAGGGGTAACGAGGGTAACGCGGGTTACCAGGGGTAACGAGGGTAACGAGGCCTCACCGCTGTATCCGCCCGCGGCCGCCTGGCGCTCAGGGCGTCCTGCGTCTCCTAGCAACGCGAACTCTCGCGAGATCTCAGCGATCGCGTGGGGAGGGGTCGGAGGGAGCCCCGCCTCCTCCCCACGCAATCCCTGAGAGGGGGGCGGGGCCAGGGTGGCGGGGAGGGGTAATCGGAAATCAAATCGCTGTCGAGCGCCTCAACGTCAACGTGGCAACAAGGGGTCAACATCCTCTTGGTTCTTTCGGTAAAGTCACGTCTTTCCGACAGACCTGAGGACGGCTGCTTGCGTTGTGGCCGAAACGTCGGAAGAATTATTTTATTATGTTTTATTTTTATTATTTTATTAATTCCCTTCTACGTGACTTTACCGAAAGAACCAAGAAGATGAATCCCTGCAGTCACGAAAGCTTTAATTCGAAATTTAAGGGGTCAACACTCACCCTCAAGACAACTGGGGTTCATCTGAACGCGGCTTCACCCTCTTGGCATCTCCGTTGCCTTCCCAGCCGCTATCTCCCAATAAGGCCAACGAGAGGGCATTGCCTCTCTCCCATGTGCAGATCATCGGCCACGGTGGCGAGATGCGATAAGCATCGCCAGAAACCCAGGTGCACGTGGGTCCGACCCCAATTCCCGACCCTGGCGCCTGTATATTTTTGTAAGTGTGCACGTCTCTTTCCCAGTTGTGGCCTGGCTTTTCCCTCCACATCTAGAAACGTGCCTGCAGACTGTCTGGCTGCTCTGCATTTCCACGCCACAAGCCACTTTGTTGAGCTATCATTTGTGGCCAGGTTGCTACTGAAAAAGAGCTATTTTATATGTTTCTCAGTGGGCCTTAACTGATAAAATAAAACATTGTTTTAGTTGCTGTCAAACCTACTCCCCGTCCTTTGCCAATATCAGGAGTAAGACCACGAGACCATCAAATATTAAACCGTAACCCATTCACGACTTTCATGATCGCTTTGGAACACTGACAGCATTTCTGAAACTTGGTAGCTTTGATCATGTCATCGTTTCAGATACGTTTATTCCTGAATATTGCAAAAGTGCATTTTATTTATTGTAAATCTCACTGCGTATTGTATAATCCCATATTTTGTGTGAATTACCCTTGTCTTATGCAGCCGCGTGGTGTCAAATATATTCTGTCTCAAGCGTCGACAAGCTGCCCGATGGCCAGTGGCCCATACCGCATGCATTTTTTATGAGTGGTTTGTAATTGCAGCTGAGCGCCTGTAACTCTTACTCTGAAGACCCATGCACTAATTGTAAAAGCCTCCGTGTCGCCTGCTACGGCTGCTAAAACGCAGACGAGGTAGAACAATGACAACAGTACAATCAATATATTTGGTGTATCTAGACCTGTAAATTATTTGCCGGTCTAGATTCAAGGATTTATGATAATTTTTTTATATCCTGTTTTGCTAAGTACGGTGGGGTTAAACCTTTCAGGCATGGCAGCTTTTCAATAACGCGGTGTTGGCAAGGCCCGTGTTTCATGTTGTGTATTCGTGTGGTTTGTGTTGGCAAGGCATGTTTCATGTTGTGTATTCGTGTGGTTTGTGTTGTGGATTGCTAAGTTTGCAATGAAAAAAAATCTAGAAAAGTTCAGCTCCGGTGTTCATTTTTCTCTAAACTTATGAAATAAACGATTGACATGAGTCCGTCTCTTTATTTATACACTGTGCCTATCCTTGTTAAAATTTTCTTCAACAAACAACGACAGAAACATCGTGAAAATTGAGTTTCCGTAGGCCCTGGGCACAGTGCCGACTGTTCCTAATTGGACAATAAGGCCCTCTTGCCAACTCCGCGAATACAATGGAGAGATCCTTGAGTCGAATCCCACGCCTCGCGAAAGCCACAATCCCAAAGCACCTCGCTTTTAAAAATCACCCTCCCCCGGGGCCGGAGATAAAAAAAAAAAAATCTGCCCCAAAAAAAATTCCTCCCCAAAAAAATTCCCCCTTAAAAAATTTCCTCCCCAAAAAATTTCCCTCTAAAAAATTCCCCACCCCCCCCCCCCCAAAAAAAAACAATATCCACCTCCTGTTCGTGGTACTTCACTTCTAGGAAGGAGCGTGACGACATATGGGAAGCTTCGTGAGCATGCAAAACATTCTCAACGCACGGGGGCGGTAAGGATGAACGCATTGAGTTCCCGTGCACTGCTGTGATTTGCTGCATTTTTCCTCTCGATTTCTCAGTTGTCCTCCACGCGAAGTTGTGGTGCCAGTTCTTCAGAACTGAAAACTAATTTCTTTAGAACATTTGTGTGTGTGTGTGTTTAGTGTGTTGTCCTTCCCCCCGGCACCTCCCGATTAGCACGATTGGTTACGCACGGTGCGAACGAGGTTCAGCGTCTTCACTCTCCAAACTTTGCTGAAAGCCATGTCGAGCCTTGCGAACACGGCGCTCTGCAGAAGCACCCCGTGGCTGCCGCTGCTTCTGCTGCTGCTGCTGTTGCCTGCAATTGCTCCAGGTGAGTGAGGACCGCGTTCGCACACGGGGAGATGAACACCACCCCGGGGAGAGAGGTAGAGTCTGCGTTCAACTCTAGAGACTTCCCCAGGGGCTACCAACCACCATAATTCTGTCTGGGTGCTCCTTGCCCTGGAAATACTTTTATGCAAGAGGCGGCCATAGCGCGAGGTTTATTTTCTTACAAGTAGTTTACATTGATGACTAATTTTATTTCTCTAGATTTTTTTTATTTCTTCACAAGTTGTACGCATTCTGAGTAAGCTCGCTAATTAGTACATTGCTACGTGGGTGTTGTTTTAATTAAACTTGTTTTGTCGTGAAGAAGTGAAGTTGATTTTGTTTGCTTTGTTGCTTTGCTTTTTGAATGCCTCTCACCCCCTGTTGTCTCCACAATCCTACAATGCGTCCGAGAATCTCGCTGACATCCCCCTCCCTCATCCCCCTCCTCATCCTCCTCTAGCCGTTGACTACACAGTTGATCATCATCGATTCATTATCCGGCGGTTTCCAACATTATCCGGCGGTCACGGGCCGATCCGTCGAAAGCAGCAAAACCAAAGGCTCTTAAATCAGTCCGGCGATCGGCATGCACACAACACACGTGTGCGTGCCGAGAAAGAAAGTCGCTATGCTTTGCCGTTTGAATGCCTCTCGCCCCCCTTGTCCTCAAAACCCTCTAATCGAGTGGATCTTACCCTAGGGGTGCGAGATGCCCTTTGTGGGGGTGCGAGACATGGGCAGATTTTTTTGGAGAAGGTAAATCATCTAAACACAAATAAAAATACGGGCACGCAAGTTACAACTTACTTTGTTTCACCAAACCTCATGTATTTACCGTATGAACATTATTTAAAAACATGTTTGCGATTGAGAACCAACTGGGTGCAAGGCTGCAGTCAAGGTTAAGAACGACTGCTCGAATGCGTCAGAGACTTTAGGGACTGCCTCACTCTCTCTCCCTTTCATCCTCCTCAGCCGAGGGACCACACACGTTCTGCGAAACATGTTCGCTCATCCCAAAGACAAATTCGCTGCCCGTGTCGGGGTCACGATGGGGTCCCCCCCCCCCCCCCCCCCCATCGGCTGAGACTCGATCCGCCAAAACGGGGTGGCTTCGCGTGGCTTTATTGCAAGGTCCCGCGGGGCCAATTTCCGGCCTCTGGTGGCCTCCAGTGCGGCCCCTCACGTGCCCCCCCCCCCCCCATGATAATTCACAATCAGTGAAAACAATCCCCCGCATCATAATCATCATCGTCGTCTTCGTGCTGCTATCCCAAACCCAACAATGGTTTCAAATGTGTGACGGCCTCTGATATCTTATCGGCGAAAAGTCAGCATAGGTCAACCGAGTCGCCTTAGAAGAAATTATTCGATTCTTAGCTTCTCCCATCGTGCTGGGATTTTGTAGGATGCACGTTGAGATGGATAAGGGGCACGGGGTGACCACTAAGGTCTAGACTGGTCTGTAACAAGGTAGGGGGCACTGGGAAGGGTTGACAGCTTTGTGAATCTCACCCAGGGGTCGGCCAACGTCGCGGCTCTGGAGCTGCATGCTGCTTTTTGGCGTCCCCCTTGCGGATAGCCGTTACACACAAAAACACGTGAATCTTAAACATAATTAAACGTAAAGATGATGTATTAAATGTGGCATGGAATAGGTGTCTTGGTGACGACTAAATGTACAACAGTCGAACTGTATTGTTGAAGAATAACTAAAGGGGGGAAATAACCTAAATTAACGCAGTTTTATTCTATCACATATTTTGTTCAAGTCAGATTGTGTGTTGTGTTGTCGTCTGCCGTATACCCGCTGCTATGTTTGTGTACAAGTAGCTGGGCGTGTGGTGCGGCTGTCCGATCTTGTTTGGTCAAAGACGAAAACAAACTACAATGGCTCCTACTCTTCTACTTTGAAATGCTGCCCAACCACGTGATGGACCCACCTCTCCAATGCTGTTCTAGATTTGAAGCTTTCGTGACTGCAAGGATTAATACTCTTAGTTTTTTCCGGTAAAGTCACGTAGGTAAAAATAAATAATAAAATAAAAATTATTGAAATTAAAAAATAAATCACGACGTTTCGGAGACAACACAAGTCTCCGTCATCAGGTGGGACCGTCACAGCTAGATTTACTGTATCAAGCGAGGCAAAAATTATTACCTTGTTATCGCGGCATCTCTTGAGGAAGGCCAGCGTCTCGAGAAGCTGACTTCTTGTCTCGGTGTCTGTTAAAAACTCTAACAGATAGGTGCAATTCCTCCCCGTAGATGGTATTATGCTGCCCAACCATCTGATGGAACCCAACTCCCCCATGCTGCCCAACCATCTGATGGGACCCAAGTCTCCCATGCTGCCCAACCACGTGATGGAACCCAACTCCCCCATGCTGCCAAATCAGCTGATGGAACCCAACTCCCCCATGCTGCCCAACCATCTGATGGAACCCAACTCCCCCATGCTGCCCAACCAGCTGATGGAACCCAACTCCCCAATGCTGCCCAACCATCTGATGGAACCCAACTCCCCCATGCTGCCCAACCATCTGATGGAACCCAACTCCCCCATGCTGCCCAACCATCTGATGGAACCCAACTCCCCCATGCTGCCCAACCACGTGATGGAACCCAACTGCCCCATGCTGCCCAACCATCTGATGGAACCTAACTCCCCCATGCTGCCCAACCACGTTATGGAACCCAACTCCCCATGCTGCCCAACCATCTGATGGACCCAACTCCCCCATACTGCCCAACCATATGATGGAACCCAACTCCCCCATGCTGCCAAATCAGCTGATGGGACCCAACTCTCCAATGCTGCCCAACCAGCTGATGGAACCCAACTCCCCCATGCTGCCAAATCAGCTGATGGGACCCAACTCTCCAATGCTGCCCAACCATCTGATGGAACCCAACTCCCCCATGCTGCCCAACCACGTGATAGAACCCAACTCCCCCATGCTGCCCAACCATCTGATTGACCCAACTCCCCCATGCTGCCCAACCAGCTGATGGAACCCAACTCCCCCATGCTGCCCAACCACGTGATGGAACCCAACTCCCCATGCTGCCCAACCATCTGATTGACCCAACTCCCCCATGCTGCCCAACCATCTGATGGAACCCAACTCCCCCATGCTGCCCAACCACGTGATGGAACCCAACTCCCCATGCTGCCCAACCATCTGATTGACCCAACTCCCCCATGCTGCCCAACCAGCTGATGGAACCCAACTCCCCCATGCTGCCCAACCACGTGATGGAACCCAACTTCCCATGCTGCCCAACCATCTGATGGACCCAACTCCCCCATGCTGCCAAATCAGCTGATGGAACCCAATTCACCCATTCTGCCCAACCATCTGATGGGATTGCTAACTCGCTCCAAAGTCCCCTCTGCCGTCGCTTCTCGTGCAAGCGGCCACTGCTGCGATACCTTTCCTCACTCAGAGAGACCTCCGCGTGTTCTTGCCGCCCCGTCACCAAACGTCAAGAGGCCTGACAGTTTATTTAACAAAGGAGAAACACGTGTTTTTTGTTGTTGTTCCCTTCGCTTGATACCAACGGAAAACGTGTGCGGTGTTTTGTTTCACAGCGTTTGCTCAAGTTCCCAGCAGTAAGTATACATGCGCCTTGGACATATGGTTCGGCGAACAAGAAGTTTTTAAGGCAACGGTAAGCATCGATCGATGTTTATTTCACGTGTCAGTATCGTCCCTCAATAAAGTGGGCATCGGTGCACATCACAACGGAACGGGAGCGGTACGGGGCTGGAGGGGGGACCAGAGCGACAGGGATGATAGCAGAGCGCCGCCACGAACCTCGGCCACTAACACCGACTGAGCACCACTTCGCTGTCTCATGCGACGAACAGCACGAGACGGTGTGACAAAAATAAGAACAGGTTTTGCCCTTTTCTGGCAATAAAACAGGAGTTGTGTTGAGATTTTCAAACACCAAATAGAAACCTTTTGCAAGGAACCAAGTTCGTACTAAGCACACGCAGTGCTTGTGGTGAACATGTAAACAAACACGCTCTGATTATAATTATAATATTTATATAATTATAATCTGTGCATTGTCTTTGAACAGAGACAGCAGCAGCCTTCTTTATGGCCTCGTCTCACCACCAGTGGCACACCAGATAACATCAAATGGCAATGCATGTAACATTATAGTTACATTATTGTTTGAGACAATGAATATATTATCAGATCATGTTTTGTTTGCATGGTCACCACGAGTGCAGAGAGCAAGTAAGATATCTCGATTAACTCTCCACAACGGAGAACTTTACATTTAAAATTAAATGTGATCTCAGTAGTGCACTCTCAAAATGCACTAATGCGCGTCTGTAAAAGTAGTAAACTGTGTGTCTGTATGTCTCCTTCTTTCAGATTGGCATCCCTGTGAATCCATCAATCCTTTGTCGTGGAAGTCAAATAACACAAATTATCAAGGATGTTCAGATGACATGCAACCCTGGTGCTGCACATGGAAACTCACTTATTAAAATGGAACAAAATCCAGAGAGCCTGGACTATTTAAAATATAAATTGGATTGTGGCAAACGATTAGAAGATTCCGAACTGAATTATGCAGATATGTTTGGTAAGTCAATTTAAATGGCATTTCAAGTTCACAAGATTGTCGCTTGTCACTGGCACCTTTTATCATTGCCATCAAATCACAACCCATCACGTTAAAAGTACAGACCTTTAAAAGGGGTGGATTCTATACATTATTTTACGTATGTATATGTATATTGAACTTCCTCCGCACCGTACGTAGACAACCGAGCTAATCGGAGGTGCGGGGGAAGGACAACAAACTAAACACAAAAAGCAGTTCTCAAGAAAATATTTTTTATTTAGATTTAAAGTGCATAGCTCCAGTGGCTTCGCAATATCGGAAAGAAGAGCGTTCCAGACGGCCGCAGAAGTGCATCTGAAAGTGCGCGATTTAATAGTCATCTTTGTTTGATGTTTAGCCAAAAGCTGCTGCAAGGATGACCTGAGTTTGTGTGATGGTTAATGAGACCAGCAAGGTATTGCGGTTCATTCATGGCAAGCACTTTGTGTGTAATGAGTGTAACCTTAAAATGTTATTCGTTCGGCAATCGGAAACCAATGCAGCCCTCGGTGAGCACATGGTCGGATATTGCAGTAACTGTCACGACGCGTACAATTGCAGTGGTGGCTGTACAAGCAGAACTACAAATGTAGCAGATAAACCTCGTTTCAGCACCTCACCAGCACTGATGCAAGTGATTACACCGTGTGTATGAAGTGTAGTTTAGTTGAAGGTTTCGGCCCAGTCAAAAGCTTCACGGTGGTGAGATGTTAACTGCCTCGCCTGATATGCAGGAGGTCGTTTGTTCGATTCCGACCCTGACGCCTGTTTATTTGGAGTTTGCGTGTTCTCACCGCAGTCACGTGGATTTTTCTCCGTGTCCTCCGGTTTTTCCTTCCACATTTAGAAACATGCTTTCAGAGTATTTAGCTGATATACATTTTCACGCGATAAGCCACTTCGTTGAGCTATCATTTATGGCCAGGTCGCTCATGAAAAATAGCTGTGGAGCTCAGTGAGCCTTACCACTGCATTGGCAGTGGTGCACAAGCCAAACTCAACACATTCATCAATGACACCGTGGCCTTAACTAAAAGGAAGACATAGATAACGGGCGATGTTTCAAGAAATGTACCATGAGGAAGGGCCATTGCTTGAAACGGTGACTATTCTACGTTTTCCTTTTAAGGCCACACAGTGGCATTGGCGAATGTGTTGCGGGTTTGTTGTTGTTGCCAAATGTAAGGATGTTCTGCAGATTAAAAAAATTGCAACTTAATATGGATTGGGTACAAGATGCGGGGTAGTGACACACCATTAATTCTAGATTTGAAGCTTTCGTGACTGCAAGGATTCATACTCTTAGGTTTTTTCGGTAAATTCACGTAGGTTAAAAATAAAATTAAAAATGAATAAAAGTAATAATATATATTTTATTATTCATTTCTATTATTACTTTTATTAATTTTATTTTTTACCTACGTGACTTTACCGAAAAAACCTCAGAGTATGACACACCATCAGCCTAGCGAAGGTCTAACTGAGCCCTTCAATCATTATGTCTGCTGCATGGTACAAATTATTAAGAAAAAATATTATATTTTCTTACCAGGTAAGGTCCACTGAGTTACACAGCTATTTTCCATGAGCGACCTGGCCACAAATGAGAGCTGAACGAAGTGGATTAATCACGTGGACATTCTATAGCAGCCAAATTATCTAAACGCACGTTTCTAAATGTGGAAGGAAAAACCGGAGGACTCGGAGAAAAATCCACGCGAATCACGGGGAGAGAGACATGCAAGCTCCAAATATACGGCAGCAGGCATCAGGGTCGAGATTGAACCCACGACCTCCTGTATAGCAGGCGAGGTAGTTAACATCTCGTCACCTTACCGCCTTAAAATCAGGGTGGGAATCATGCATGCACGTCGCAGCCTCCTAAGAAGGCTGCGGGGGGGGGGGGGGCAACTGACGAGTCGAGTTGGGCTCGTCTCGCTGGGACCTCTAACGTGGCAAGTTCTGCTCGATTTGGTACTGGTCATCGGGTGCTGCAGTGCAAACATGTGCTGCTATAAATTTTTTTGAAGGAACTTGTCAAAAATAATTTGAAGCCAAAAAAACACGGAAGTTGCATTCAATGTGGTACTTTGCAATTTTTTTAAAATCTCCAGTGCTCTCCACAACACCGCTGATGAGTAATCCACGCGATGTGCACTGTGACTACCACTTGCACGTGTGCCACGGTGAAGAAGAAATGTCGTGGGATTTTTACGTGAGTACCGAACTGTATGGATGGCAATACATTTTCAATCAATGCTTCTCAATATCAAATGCCTCTCATCCTTCTTCAATCCACAACCACACCAAGACAAGAGTCTAAACTATTACAACTGCAGCACTCGTTTTTTCAAGCTGATCAAAAAAACGACACCGTTTAATCGTTCCTCCGTGGGCCATATGAGCGGTAGAAAGCTGTAATTGAATTTGAGACGGGAGAAGCGACGATTAAGCTGACAAGTGGCTGCTGGGTTTGTGAAAATATCAGTGGATTAGTTCTCCCAATTCATCCAAAACCTGGGGAAGGCAACATTCCCTCCACACGGTTGAATTCCCCACAGCAGAATAAGCTGCGATGTCTGCTGCACGAGAAAAGCGGACATTGCTTGGAAATCCATGTTCTGCATTTCTGCATGCAAAGGCACGGAAGAACACCCACACAATTCGGCATGGGGGGAGGGGAGGTGAGGTCATTCCACACGATTCGCGGTGCAACCCCACACACCAAGACCATCTAACATAAATCTGTTTCCTGCTTTGAGCTCGTAAAATATGGTCTGCTCCGGCAGAAATGCGCGGACAGATTGTTCCCCGCTTGAACCCCATTGACGCAGCTTCTGCATTGTGAATGCAGCTGCACAGACACATGCACAGTCGCAGTATAACTACACAGGGCGCTTTGGTGGCTTCGCTGCACCGCCACTTCTGCTTTAGGACTGGGTGCCATCTGTGGAGCGAAGAGTAAATTATTAACATCATGAAATGGGCAAATATATGCCCCTGTGGAAGTTCCCACAGTCTGAACGTTTTATAGTGGAATCCATGAATTCAAGGCCTCTGTTAACATGGAATGTGTTTTTGTATTTTGGCCAGAACTTACATTTAGGAGGGAACCCCCACAATGGCATTACGCAGCCTGGCAGTTAATGGCAGCCCCGGGGGATCTATGTAAGAAGTGGCTGGTGGGTGTTTACCCCACTGTGACCCCAACCGGGAGGCAGGGCTCTGTAATTAGACAATAGATATCAGTGTACAAATTGCGACCTCAAATTGGTGCCGCTATGCTCATCACTGAATTTTTGCACCTTTGCATTTCTCTTCACAAACGGAGTCTTTGACTGGAATTCATGAATGTTTGTGTTGGATGCTGAGTGTGTGGACAAGCATTATAGTCCAGGCTGTTTAAAAACATTTACGTTTCATTGTTGCAGTGCTACAGCAGCATACTGTGTGATCTCAGTCGTGCTCACTCAAAAGGGTTCTGCACCTCCGATTAGCACGGTTGGCTATGTACGGTGCGAAAGAAGTTCAATATACATGCATATTGTTTATGGGTTGTGCACACTTGCTTTGATTTTGCTATTTAAGTTAAATATAAAAGTTAAATATAAAAGTTAAATATAATTGTAATCTATTCATTTGTGTTCCCGAAATGTTAATTTTAATCAGGAAAATTACTACTCAATGTCTACTTTGTCGCGCAGTGTTTATTTATTATTAATCTTACCCCAATTGATTTTGTTTTATTATCAATGCATGAGGTTATCCGCATTCACAAAGTGGCAACGCATTTTCATCATTGCACAATTGTGAGTGACGTTCCTAACATTTTATTTTGCAGGTTGCATTGTCACGTTTGAAACTACAATTATTGTGCAATGTTATGTTACAACCATCCGTGACCAGATATTGTGACAATGAAGAAAATCCAACCAAGCTAAACATGACTTACAAGAATCCAGATATGTATATTTGCGGATGGAATTTGGTGTGCCCAACAGGTATGGTATTAAAGCACATCTCCACCATTCCCACGATATCACACATCACCAAACACATCCCTCTATCGGCTCCGTAGTCTTGAGCAGCGAGCACCGTTAGCAAACAACTGCAGTAGTGAAACCACGATGGAGTCAGCAGTACGTCCCAGCAGCCATCTGTGTCTCCCCCATTCACAACGTGGGTGCAGTCAAGAAGTCTGTCTCCAAGCCAGACGAAACAGGGCGGAGGGGAGAGCATTTTCAGTATTGCAGGTGTCCAGCATTCGATGAATAATGAAGCCACACATGTAAAGTCACGTGCACGTGTACGTACGCTCCGTGTTGTCGCCTAATGGGGCCACAAAAGAGAGGGAGCGAAGGGAGTGAACCAAACTGTAGCAGAGTGGCGAAGGTTTATCTAGAAACACCATCAATTCATGTAATGTAATTTAGCTGCACGATATTGTGCTTAATATTCTGGCGTGGTGCTAAGCTAGACCTGAAGGCGGATTGAGCATCACGCAAACCAATGGCAGCCAAAACCGGGCAGCAGGACCCTGGGTAATTATCTGAATACCGCAGGCAGATAGGCACCTCGAAGACTAATGGTACCCACAGCATCATCGTGAGATGCATTGCTCAAGGCAGATGAGCCTCAAGTAGACCAATTGCGTCTATAAACACTGGGCTCGCAGCTCTGTGTGTGGGGGCACGGATACCTACTGGCAGTCATCGAATTACGAACGTCTGACTTAAGAACATCCGCACTTTCGAATGAGCTTTCGTGAGATTTTGTGCTGGCCACCCACCCCCTCGTGTACCGTTGCGGCCTTCATAGGTGCTCGATAACAGCACTTGCCCCGACAGTCTGTTAAGTCTACACGGGGGATCTTTGTCGTTGGTGTGTGTGTGCGTGCGTGTGTGCTTCTGTGTGTGTGTGCAGATGTGGCCGGACCTGATCCCACCCCTTCTAACAAAAAAAACAGCGGTTGTGGTAAGATAATATAAAACCGATTCATAGTCGAGGTATTTTTGGGTTAGATCGCATAAATATAAGTGTGTCGTTAAACCTGCCACCACCCGACACAGCCAATGAGTATGGTTTGTCATGTAAACCGAACATGCCAATTCGTTACGGGTACAGCACACCGGTGTGTTGGAGAGCAAATCCACAACATTTACAATTTGAGTAACGTGACGTTACGCCAGTAATGACAACTGGCATCATCAGGCGACAGCCAGATTTGTGAAGGATCCTCCTGCTGTTTCGTTCTCAGGGTCGAACGTTACCTTGCAGTCAAAAACCTCCAGGAAGTGCCCTGGAGGTTCTTGAGACATACTTACAGATTAAGGTCTCTATATAAATTACATATTTATCACAGTATTCCATGCAAATGTGCACTATTTTTTATTCATGACTTTAGCAATGCTTCCATATGAACATTTAAATACAGTACATTGTTGTGTTCCGAATTTCGAACCGTTTCACTGATGAATGAGTCTCAGGAACGGAACCCCTTCGTAAGTCAGGGACTACCAGTACCATTCTTCTGATGCTGTAAAGGGCCAAGGACGATATTTTTGGGCTGTCAAGCCAACTTGCCAATTGTCATTAAAGTATCAATTCTTGGCCAAGGTAGGCCTCTGCAGGATGTATTTGATATCAGTATTTGCACTCTCAATGTACTATGCAAACCATATATATGTTTCTGAATTATGATTGTGTAATCACAGGCCCTGAAATGGCATGCAGTGCTCTTAATCTCCACCCTGGCTGCATTACTCCATTCGTCATCTTCCTCTACATTCTAGTCCAGTCGGGTTAGCTGGCTGCAGCAACTCCTGCATTGCAAGGTCAGCAAAGATTACCGACTGTGCTGCTCGGTATGTGTGTCCATAAATGTGTCTTGATATGCATTTCCAAGTGTCCAGATTACATTTTTATATACTCTGAGAAGACGAAACAACATTTCAATATACAATTGTGATCCTACGTCACAGAGATACAATAACAGAATGTTCCAAATGAATACATTATTTTACTCTTTTGACCCACCACCATTAATTTGAAAAGTTAACAAACTCACGATCACACAAACCATTTCGCAATATAATTATGCATTCCGTGTGCATAAAGGCACAGTGTGGATATCAATAATTGATGGCAGTGTGGAATGTAAAGCTCAGATGACTTCATGGGTGGGATAACATCTAAGCCTGGTTCACGTACTGATACATCCACGGTGGCAGCTCAAACATAACGGGTACGGAGGATTAAAACTGGTACCTCAATTTGAGACCGACAATTCATGAGCTTAGGGCGGACGTTTGTCAAACCTCATCGGCCCGTGGACCACTCAGCACCACTCAGCGCCACCACACGTGGTGACGAAACGCATTCACTTCTCTCTCTAAATACCAGTCATACAAAATCATTCACATTACTGGAACATGAAAAAAAATGTAACGCAGTTATTATTTGTTTTTTTAGGGTAGTTTAATCAGGGTAGTTTACGTAACTTCATTATTGGGGGTATAACGGTGATCTGAAACAAATTGACTTGGCTCCTCCTGAAGCAGTCGAATGAATATAAATCTTTAATTAATATAAAATCTCGACACCAATTTGTAATCTGTTGCCATCTCCAACAATGACATACGAAAGAAGAATGGAGTATAACACAACAGCTGTCCACCCCACCCTTTACCATGTAGCTCATGCCTGAGCACAATCTGTTACGAGTTTTAGGATGCTTTCAGCTCAGGTCATGTGTAGCGTTATACCTCCACCACGCAGCTCAATGTGCCTGTGGTCAAGGGCCAGCGACCCTTGAACCCAACTCAATTACGATAAGAAACAAAGCCAGGCCTCGAAGGGACGGATCAAAATAGAAATGACTACGAAACAGGGAACTGCGAATCATAGAGGTCAACATCCGTAGCCTGAGATCCAGCATCAGAGAACTCGCTTACTTATGCAAGGAGGAGCCCACAATTGCCATCGTGGTGTAAATATTCCTGGACCCAACTGTTCAAGACGGAGTGGACTGCATTGCAATAACCAGTTACACCACGTGCTGTTGAAGAGATA
Organism: Lethenteron reissneri; assembly: GCF_015708825.2. NCBI lineage: Eukaryota > Metazoa > Chordata > Hyperoartia > Petromyzontiformes > Petromyzontidae > Lethenteron > Lethenteron reissneri. The sequence goes on along the minus strand of NC_083833.1, from coordinate 1,317,035 downwards.
GAGCTGCTTCATCTGGAGGGGGCACTGCAGTGTACTTCCTACAAGGAATTGCCATCCATCATGACTACCAATGAGATCCAACAGACATGGAATTTATGTGACTCACAGAGTGCCCTTACGTTCCCAGAAGCTACTCATCGGAGCTGTGCACAGACCACCCAGTGCAAACAATGACATATTTGACGACCTGAACACTGAAACTCTGTCAAAAATGACAGAGTTTGATGCATATTCCATCATGCTGGTGGGAGACCTCAATGTCCATCATGAAGACTAGCCAGGTAGCCAAACAACAGACTCAGCTGGCCACCAAGCTCTCTGGCTTGCGAGCTGTAGGCAGGACCGGATTAAGATGTTGTAGACCCCTGGGCTATAGGTCCTGTGAGGCCCCCAGTAATATTTCAAAAGGAAGCAGGCAAACGGGACGATAGTTGGAGATGCGGTTGGCATCGAGGGATGGTCTATTAACGAGAGGGGTGATGATGGCCGAATTTCAAGGCACCGGAGGATAGAAAAGAATTGAAAAGGGAGAGTAAGGAGGGAAGGACAGAAGTAAGAAGGGAAACAGGGATAGGGTCAAGGGGTGAGGTGGAGAGATGGACTTTGTAGATGGTAACAGAGAGAAGTTCCTCCACACTCACGGGTGGGGGGGGGGGGGGGGGGAGTCGCTGAGGGCAGGCGGAGTGGGGAGCTGGTCGGGGGCTGAGGACAGACGGGGCTGAGTGGGGGACGGGGAAACTGGGGAAGAGGAACGAATCGCATTCGTTTTGGAAGTGAAGAAGAGGGCAAAGTGAGCATGGGATGAAACAGAAGTATTCTGTGAGACTTTCGTCACAGAAAGGCCGTCTCCAAGATGCAAAAGGTCCGGCCCCAAACATCTAGCCAAGCAATCTCTGCTCAATTGAGAACATCACCGTCAAGCCCAAAGACACCAATAGGCTGCTGAAGCGACTTTGAAGAGAGATATAACGTTGAGCTGTGAGGGTATTGAATGTAACGGGATGCGTGTTCTATTTTGCAGGGAATGATGGAACGCACGCACGAGTTGAAAATGGCACTGGTTTATACAGCATTGAAGTAAACACACACACACACCATAGGTATGCAGCACACAGGTCACGTATGCAGTCACCACGTGACCCACCACACACATATTAGTATTTTGCTATCGAAAATTTGTGTATTTTTATACCTCCGTTGTACCGCAGTGTGTCGCAGCGTGAAAGTTGCTTCACGGGCCAATGCACATGAACACCCTACACACTACACCATGAACACCCTATACGCTGCACCATGAACACCCTACACACTGCACCATGAACACCCTACACACTACACCATGAACACCCTACACACTGCACCATGAACACCCTACACACTACACATGAACACCCTACACGCTGCACCATGAACACCCTACACGCTGCACCATGATCACCTTGCACCACAAGCAGCCTACAACATGCAGGAACCGGACTGAGAATCCTGATACTCGGACTACAACCCCACACACCTAGGCTCTCTGGAGAGACGCAGTCTCGACGTCGTCCTATCATTGCATGCTGCTTCCTCTATGTATTCCCGCATTGGTTCTTCCACTGGCTCTCACGCCGCTTGCTATAATCTTGTAGCAATAGTGCAGCTAGAGTGACATCGCTATTGAATAAATGCGGGGTTTCATTGAGACGCAAAACAATGTTGCGGCACCTGCATCTTGAACATGCCGACTTTGCTTAAACTTCGAAGTAAATCACCTCTCTCTGCCTCAACGCTTGAGGAGGAAGTCACTGTCACGTGTTGACTACGGTGTACACGTGACGTTAAAAGATCTCTGCATTTTCACGATGACTTCATAATTCTTAGGTCTTTTGCTGCCATGTTATTTTTTACACTGCAATGGTTTTGTAACGGACACTGCTGCCGAATTTTTGGGACCCCATTGAACCATCGTATGTACCTAACACAATCTCTTTTATGGCTTTAATACTATCTCAAGTTGCCAACCGACACGAATGCAAATGTATATCCACATCATCGGTACCAAAGTTACATGAATCCGTCTGAATTATATGCTTGCGACAATGGAACCTAACTACAGAAACGAATCCCTATAAAGCTTAACATTTTGTATCTTTAGTTATTGAATCAATTTGAGGGTTGTGTTCACCTATGCTTATCACTGAAATTCGCTTTTGTTTGTAATAAAAACCAACGTATCCAATATCTTACAGGAGTTGCTTAAAGTCTGTGTGTTGATGAGTGAGGTCGTCTGAACGACGTTGTCGATTTACGTGTAAACGTCGATCTCGTTCCACGCTGCACGTGCCCGACGATTGTTTAACATGTCCCACGTGACGCGCCAAACAAACGACGCTGTCCACGTCACGTGGGACCACGTGCTCACCCACGCGCGGACCACGTGCACACCCACGCGCGGACCACGTGCTCACCCAGGCGCGGACCACGTGTAGACACCAGAAGTCGCAACCCGGTTTTGATTCCTTACCCGTACCAGGCCGCACCAGGATCGCAAACGGGTACCCGTACCCGGCCGTACCTGTACCCTACCCATACCCGGCCAGGTACGGGTAGGGTACGGGTATTGGGTACCTGATTGCGACCTCTGGGTTGAAGCCATTTTGCAGGCGCGGGTGGGTTGATTCTAGGAATTTGAATTGTGAGAAGAGACAAGAGGTTGGGAAATGAGTGACAAACAGTTACTCACCAGTGACTCACGGTTTACCCGTACCCATACCCGGCCGCACCAGGGTCGCAAACGGGTACCCGTACCCGGCTGGGTACGGGTAGCCGGGTATCGGGTAGGGTACGGGTATCGGGTACCCGGTTGCGACCTCTGGTAGACACACGCACACACCGAGACCTCGTTCTTTATTTTAATCGGCGCTGTTCGCACAAACGGCGCGTCACGTTAGACTGATTAACAATCATCGGACGCGTGCAGCGTGGAACGAGTTGATTTGAATGAGAGGAGAACATCGGTTAACGTGGAGTTTGGGAAACTCTGCACTCGAGCTGCAAACCCCGAACTCGAATATCGGTGGAGTTGTCCAACAAAGAGTCGCTCCACCCGAGTCGGCCACGTCTTCACGGCCTCTCACCACGACGACTTAGGGGCCGTCCATAATTGACGTCACGCGATTTTGGACGATTTTTGACCCCCCTCAAATATGACGTCACAAAGCTCTGCCCCCCAAAAAAATATAAAACGTGCTTCAAATCGCTTTAAACTATTCTCATTGTAGTGCGTATTTAATGTGGCGCTGCACTCTGATGTTGTAGGAGAAAACATTTATTAAGAAGCCTATTTAATTAAGTAGAACGTGTTGTCTATATTTATTTAAAGTTGCGCATTTTGATGTGACGTCAAATTTCTCACCCCCCCCCCCTCTCGTCACACATCGTCACAAATGTCTAACCACCCCCCCCCCCCATGTGCGTGACGTCATTTATGGACGACCCCTTAACACAACTTCGCAGGCACTCCCGTCTGCCTCTTGATACGCGCACCTGAATTCAAGGACCGTGCACTCAAGAAAGCGTTGTTCCAGTGACTCGCGATTAGCACGGTTGGCCTACGTACGGTGTGAAAGAGGTTCAACGTAAATACGAATGTGGCATTGCAGAGTCGAGATGAGAACGAGTCGGGGAGAATCGGCGCGCCAGCGTATCCGGCGTCGATAGTTACATTGACTCGGATTATTCAATTCAATCTCTCGAATTTTCTAACTCGCCTGGTACAATTTAAACGTCGTGACGTGGGTGACACCAGCCAGGAGCTTCCGTGCCACCCGTAGAGTTTGCTGCGATGTGATTTTTTTATGACACAATACGATTAAAATGTGTCCGATGCGTGTCCCCGTGTCTCTGTGTGTGCGTGTCCCCGTGTGTCTGTGTGTCCCAGTGTCTTTACGTGCCTCTGTGTGTCCCCGTGTCTCCACGTGTCTCTGTGTCCCCGTGTTTCTGCGTGTCCCCGTGTCTCTGTGTGTTTGCGTGTCCCCGTGTCTTCATGTGTCTCTGTGTGTCCCCGTGTCTCCACGTGTCTCTGTGCGTGTCCCCGTGGTCTCCACGCGTCTCTGTGTCTCTGTGTGTCCCCGTGTCTCCACATGTCTCTGCGTGTCCACGTGTCTCCACGCGTCTCTGTGGTGTGTGCGTGTCCCCGTGTCTCCATGTGTCTCTGTGTGTCCCGTGTCTCCACGTGTCTCTGCGTGTCCCCGTGTCTCCACGTGTCTCTGTCCCCGTGTCTCCACATGTCTCTGTCCCCGTGTCTCCACATGTCTCTGTGGTCCCCGTGTCTCCACGTGTCTCTGTGTGTCCCCGTGTCTCCACGGTCTCTGCGTGTCCCGTGTCTCCACGTGTCTCTGTCCCCGTGTCCTCCACCATGTCTCTGTCCCCGTGTCTCCACATGTCTCTGTGTGTCCCCGTGTCTCCAGTGTCTCTGTGTGTCCCCGTGTCTCCACGTGTCCTCTGTGCTATGTGTGTCTTTACGTGTCCCTATGTCCTTAGCACTTCTCCCGTGTCTTCTTCATGCTGCCCATTGTCTCTGTGTGTCCCCGAGTCTATCTCTGTGTATCTGCGTGTCGCTATGTGTCTCCCCGTGTCTCCACGTGTCTCTACGTGTCTCACTGTGTCTCGGCGTGTCTTTGTGTCTCCCCGTGTCTCCCCATGTATCTGTGTGTCTCCGCGTCTCTATGTGTGTCTCTGTGTGTCTCCGCGTGTCTCCCCATGTCTCTGTGTGTCTCCCCGTGTCTCTGTCTCCCGTGTCTCTGTGTCTCTGTGTGTCTCCGCGTGTTTCCCCATGTCTGTGTCTCTGTGTGTCTCTCTGTGTCTCCCCCATGTCTCTGTGCGTCTCCCCATGTATCTCTGTGTCTCCCCATGTCTCTGTGTGTCTCTCTGTGTCTCTGTGTGTATCTGTGTCTCCCCATGTCCCTCTGTGTCTCCCCATGTTTCTCTGTGTGTCTCCCTATGCATCTGTGTGTCTCTCTGTGTCTCTGTGTGTCTCCGTGTGTCTCCCATGTCTCTGTGTCTCTGTGTGTCTCTCTGTGTCTCCCCATGTCTCTGTGTGTCTCTCTGTGTGTCTCTGTGTGTATCTGTGTCTCCCCATGTCCCTCTGTGCTCCCCAATGTCTCTGTGTATCTGTGTGTCCTCTGTGTCTCCCCATGTCTATGTGTGTCCTCCCCATGTCTCTGTGTCCCTCTGTGTCTCCCCCCATGTGTCTCTGTGTCTCCCCATGTGTCTCTGTGTGTCTCTCTGTGTCTCTGTGTCTCCCCCCAAGTGTCTCTGTGTGTCTCCGCGTGTCTCCCTCCCCCCCGACCCGTGTCTCTGGGCGGGGTCTGTGGCTCCTGGCAACGGCGTCGCGTCCCCAGTGACCTCGGCAGCCGGCACCCCCACGACAACCTCCTCGCTCTCTCTCCTCTCTCTCTCCTCGTCTGTCTCCGTCTCTCTGTCTCTCTGTGTCCGTGCCATGGAGTCCCTCCACGCGGACGAGTCGGCCCCACGGGAGGAGGCGGCCTTGCCCCGCACCTGGTTCCATCCCGGCACCGCGAGCGACGACGCGGGCCCCGGCTGGGCTGCGCAGACTGCGGCGGGGCTGCGAGACGCGGCGGTCGCCATGGAGGAGTGGAGCCTCCACAACCAGACGAGGTGGGACACGGGGGTGGGGCAGGTGGGACACGGGGGTGGGACACGGGTGGGACAGGGGAGACGGGTGGGACACAGGTGGGACACAGGTGGGACAGGTGAGACACGGTGGTGGGGCAGGTGGGGACACGGGTGGGACAGGGGAGACACGGGGACAGGTGAGACACGGGTGGGACACAGTGGGACACTGGTGGGGGCAGGTGGGACACGGGAGGGACAGGTGAGCCACGGGTGGGACAGGTGGGACACGGGTGGAACAGGTGGGACACGGGTGGGACAGGTGGGACAGGTGGGACACGGGTGGGACAGGGGAGACACGGGTGGGACAGGTGGGACAGGTGGGACACTGGTGGGGCAGGTGGGACACGGGTGGGACAGGGGAGACACGGGTGGGACAGGTGGGGCACGGGTGGGACACAGGTGGGACACTGGTGGGGCAGGTGGGACACGGGTGGGGCAGGTGGGACACGGGTGGGACAGGTGAGACACGGGTGGAACAGGTGAGACACGGGTGGGACCACAGGTGGGACACTGGTGGGGCAGGTGGGACACGGGTGGGACAGGTGAGACACGGGTGGGACAGGTGGGACACGGGTGGAACAGGTGGGACACGGGTGGGACAGGTGGGACAGGTGGGACACGGGTGGGACAGGGGAGACACGGGTGGGACAGGTGGGACAGGTGGGACACGGTGGGACAGGTGGGATAGGTGGGACACTGGTGGGGCAGGTGGGACACGGGTGGGACAGGGGAGACACGGGTGGGACAGGTGGGACACAGGTGGGACAGGGGAGACACGGGTGGGACAGGTGGGACACGGGTGGGACAGGTGGGACACGGGTGGGGCAGCTGAGACACGGGTGGGAGAGGTGAGACCCCCGGTGGGGCAGGCGATCTAATCCAAAAATATTGTATGATAGTCTTTTGAATCTATACGGGGAGTCTTCGGTCTTTGAGTAACACCACCACCACTGGCAGAGTGTATCCAAAACCCGCCCTCTAACTCGGTCCCCAATACACGGATTTTGTGCAGCGTGTTTAGTTTGTTGTCCTTCCACCCCCCCCCCACCTCTCGGATGAGCCCAGGTGGGTATCGTGACGTGCGAGGAGGGAAGTGGAGCGCACGGCACGTTGTGTGCATCGCTCCGTTCGGCCATCGTGCTGTCAGCTGACTGAAGGCGCTCGACAAATATAAATTCAGAATCGATTTGCACCATAAGTAAACAAAAGTTAGTCGTGAATTTCATCGTGACCTTAATAGAGGATGAATCATTAACGCGTGCAGGGTGGACAATCATTCCACGATGCTTAATAATTAACCAGCGTCTCGCTGCCCCTGTATTGATTGTGCAGGTACCCGTATCCCTGTGAATTAATGTGTGGCACATGCGCTGCCACACGTTCTTGCATGCGCTCATGTTTCTACACGCTCGTGTGTGTGTATGGACATGTGCTGACATGAGTGTACACCAATGGGGTGTCTGTGTGTCTTTGTGTGCGTGCATTGTGCTTCATAGGTGCTCGCTAACAGCACTCACCCCCAACAATATGTTGAAGCAAGGCCGTAGTCATGGAGTCAACATTGGGGGGGGCAAATCTTTCACGGGGTCTGGGGGTCCCCCCACAGAAAAAAAAATCTAAATTTGAAAACGAATTTCCTGCCATTTCCTGCCTAAAATATTAAAAATTCACTAACACATGGGATACTTTTTATTTATTTTAAAAATAATCTCTAATAGTGTATTGTGCTTTTTCTTTTTTCCCTTTTCTTGTTCATTGTATGTAATGGCAAGATTAGGGATTTAAAGTACAACCATAACCACAATCATATACACATAAATCTATTTTATAGCAATATATTGGGGGGGACATTTTGAGCATATTTGAATATTGGGATGTCC